>NC_085130.1:5012500-7512500 GCF_030269925.1 Bombyx mori
AAAAAACGTCCGTAACGTAAGTTTTTTTATTGGTAATGCACACAGTGTACGACTTAAATTTGTAATAACGTACAAAAAATAACATGTTTTTTTTTTCATTCATTTACCACGATCTCAGAGCGTTCGTTTGCGCAACACACTAACTCTTATGCAAACAACCGTGAATGAAGTGTACCACAATAAGTTCGCACGTTACCGAATGGCCGTGGGTTGTTGCGAAACCTCCAGTTTTATATTCCTTATACCTCGAATAGAACTTAAAATTAATATTTTTATAATAAGGAACTTCGTTCCTATCCGGGGCCCACGACACAACACATATTTTTTGAACTAATTACAAAAATTAATGTTGCGTAGTAAGCGAAATGTCGCTTAAATTAAATAATCTTTCGCCCATCGACATTTGTATCATCTCTATGTGATATATTATTGTATACGTATGACCTAATTCAAAGGGCGGCTGTAACAAGGTTGGGACCTCCATTTCAAAAGCAATTCTTTCTCTTTTTTAACATCCGCCCGATGTTTTCACGTCTTGTTTATATGTGCCGGTCAATCTCCTTGATTCCATACAATAGTCTCCATTTGGTCGGTCGTTTCTTCATTAATGTATCCCGACACCAAAGAGTAACAGACACGATTGCCATAGACATCTTAACGTCACACATCACCTCGACATTAGATAGGTCATCGAAGCAAGTTGTAGCGGAGGACTTCCTTCACCGCTTCAAATTGCCTGACGATATTAGGGAACTCCTTAGAGCTAAGAACGCCTCGATCCGCGCTTACGATAGGTATCCTACCGTGGAAAATCGTACTCGAATGCGTGCCCTACAACGCGACGTAAAGTCTCGCATCGCCGAAGTCCGAGATGCCAGATGGTCTGATTTCTTAGAAGGACTCGCGCCCTCTCAAAGGTCTTACTACAGCTTAGCTCGTACTCTCAAATCGGATACGGTAGTAGCTATGCCCCCCCTCGTAGGCCCCTCGGGCCGACTCGCGGCATTCGATGATGACGAAAAAGCAGAGCTGCTGGCCGATACATTGCAAACCCAGTGCACGCCCAGCACTCAATCCGTGGACCCTGTTCATGTAGAATTAGTAGACAGTGAGGTAGAACGTAGAGCCTCCTTGCCACCCTTGGATGCGTTACCACCCGTCACCCCGATGGAAGTTAAAGATTTGATCAAAGACCTACGTCCTCGCAAAGCTCCCGGTTCCGACGGTATATCTAACCGTGTTATTAAACTTTTACCCGTCCAACTCATCGTGATGTTGGCATCTATTTTTAATGCCGCTATGGCTAACTGTATCTTTCCCGCGGTGTGGAAAGAAGCGGACGTTATCGGCATACATAAACCCGGTAAACCAAAAAATCATCCGACGAGCTACCGCCCGATTAGCCTCCTCATGTCTCTAGGCAAACTGTATGAGCGTCTGCTCTACAAACGCCTCAGAGACTTCGTCTCATCAAAGGGCATTCTCATCGATGAACAATTCGGATTCCGTGCAAATCACTCATGCGTACAACAGGTGCACCGCCTCACGGAGCACATTCTCGTGGGACTTAACCGACCAAAACCGATCTACACGGGAGCCCTCTTCTTCGACGTCGCAAATGCGTTCGACAAAGTCTGGCACAACGGTTTGATTTTCAAACTTTTCAACATGGGCGTACCGGATAGTCTCGTGCTCATCATACGGGACTTCTTGTCTAACCGCTCTTTTCGATATCGAGTAGAGGGAACCCGCTCCTCCCCGCGACCACTCACGGCTGGAGTCCCGCAAGGCTCCGTTCTTTCTCCGCTCCTATTTAGTTTATTTGTCAATGATATTCCCCGGTCGCCGCCGACCCAGCTAGCCTTATTCGCTGACGACACAACCGTTTACTACTCAAGTAGAAACAAGTCCCTAATCGCGAGTAAGCTCCAGAGTGCAGCGTTAACCCTCGGACAGTGGTTCCGAAAATGGCGCATAGACATCAACCCAGCGAAAAGCACAGCAGTGTTATTTCAAAGGGGAAACTCTCCGCTTATTTCCTCCCGCATTAGGAGGAGAAATATCACACCCCCGATCACCCTCTTCGGCCAACCTATACCCTGGACCAGGAAGGTCAAGTACCTGGGAGTAACCCTGGATGCATCCATGACATTCCGTCCGCATATAAAAACAGTCCGTGACCGTGCCGCATTTATTCTCGGTAGACTCTATCCCATGATCTGTAAGCGGAGTAAAATGTCCCTTCGGAACAAGGTGACACTTTACAAAACTTGCATAAGGCCCGTCATGACTTACGCGAGTGTGGTGTTCGCTCACGCGGCCCGCACACACATAGACACCCTCCAATCCCTGCAATCCCGCTTTTGCAGGTTAGCCGTCGGGGCTCCGTGGTTCGTGAGGAACGTCGACCTTCACGACGACCTGGGCCTCGAATCGATCCGCAAACACATGAAGTTAGTGTCGGAACGTTACTTCGATAAGGCTATGCGTCATGATAATCGCCTTATCGTTGCCGCCGCTGATTACTCCCCGAATCCTGATCACGCAGGAGCAAGTCACCGTCGTCGCCCTAGACACGTCCTTACGGATCCATCAGATCCAATAACTCTTGCATTAGATACCTTCAGCTCTAACACTAGGAGCAGGCTGAGGAACCTCGGTAACCGTACTCGTCGAACTCGACAAAGAGGTCGACGTGCAACCTAACCCATGCATCAGCCCGCTGAGTTTCTCGCCGGATCTTCTCAGTGGGTCGCGATTCCGATCCGGTAGTAGATTCATACGCGAAGCAATTGCTCTTGAGTTGTTAGGTCTCCTTCGGAGGCGCTCGGGCAGTTGTTAGCAAATCCCCCCCTCCTGGCTGAGCCTTTGCTCGCCCACCTGTCCTGGTGAAGCTGGAAAGGCCTCCGGGCCACCAGTAATCTTTCAATCATAAAAAAAAAAAAAAAAAAAAAAAAAAAAAGTAACAGACACGTTTATTTTTTTGCATTGATAGGTGGACCAGCTCACAGCCCACCTGGTGTTAAGTGGTTACCTGAGCCAATAGACATCTATAACTTAAAAGCGCCACCTACCTTGAGATATGAGTTCAAACCGAAACACATCACTGCTTCACGGCTGAAAGAGGCAGGGTGGTGGTGCCTACCTGTGCGGACTCACAAGACGTCCTACCACCAGTAATTACGCAAATTATAATTTTCCGGGTTTGATTTTTATTACACGATGTTATTCCTTCAATGTGGAAGGCAATCGTGAACATTTGTTAAGTACGTATTTCATTAGAAAAATTGGTACCCGCCTGCGGGATTCGAACACTGTTGCATCGCTACATATGAATGCACCGGACGTCTTATCCTTTAGGCCACGACGACTTCAAACGCTATAACCACTTTTACGCTATAACCACTGAGATAGCTCTTCGAACTTAATTTGAGAAAGGATAATTGTATGTATGTATCTATGTATGTATATATATTTACGCTTATATGTGTTTTATGTATGCATTTGTAGTCTAATATAAATTTCATTGCACCTACTACTATATTCTCTGCACTACCTTTGGTTGACTGATAGAGAATGCCTTAGGCACTAAGTCCGCCAATGTAAATTTTATATGAAGAGTAATAAGTAAATAATAAATGAATAACTAAATAAAATAAAGATATACGTAAATAATGTACACAATCGAATATATATTTATTACATGAAAATTTATACGTTGTAATTGATACGCTTAGACTTTTCGTTTGATATCCAAAAGTCTAGTGTGTAGAGCCGGGAAATCGGTTAGAGAAAAACTTAAAAAAAATACACAATTATATTAAATATATATATATATATATATGTCGAACTCCCTGTAAATACCTTACCAACTGGACTCCTACGGTTTTATTTTGCTTGTTGCCACATAATGTTTCATTGGCCAATGAAAAGTTATATCCCATCTCGTCATGCGAATACCGACTGTCATTTACTGAAATGGTTACCAGGCTGTCGACGCTTAATGGTGCTCCGTGCGTAATAAGCGGAAGCGTCTTAAACGTATTCAATTTACGAAAGAAAAAATTAATGTTTTTTTTTTTGGAACGAAATTCCATAAGGGACGATGTGGAGGGATACCCTAACCGGAAAAAAACGTCCGTAACGTAAGATTTTTTATTAGTAATGCACACAGTGTACGACTTAGCTTTGTAATAACGTACAAAAAATAACATATTTTTTTATCATTCATTGACCACGATCTCAGAGCGTTCGTTTGCGCAATACACTAACTCTTATGCAAACAACCGTGAATGAAGTGTACCACAATAAGTTCGCACGTTACCGAATGACCGTATTGCGAAACCTCCAGTTCTATTTTCTTTATACCATGAATAGAAGTTAAAATTAATATTTTTTATAATAAGGAACTTCGTTCCCTTCTGGTGTCCCACGACACCACACATCTTTTTTTTTACATAAAATAATCGAGAATAAGTCATCAGAATTGAGATTCCCTGTAATATGTGAGCCGCAGACCGATATACATACTTATAGATACATTCATTATACGAATATTAGTCCGATGTGAGAATAGAACCCACAACCCTCGGCACAACCGTCAGGGGCGCTAACTATTGCATCACCGAAGCATTTAATTAAAATTACAATTTACTCTTACTATTATCATTAACATTATCATCATCAGCCTACAGTTGTTCACTGCTAGATATAGGCCTCTCCCAATCCCCACCACTGAGCCCAGTCTTCGACTCTCTTCATCCACTTCTTGCTGGCCACCGTTCGGAGGTCATCGTACCATCTAGCCAGGGGGCATCCCACGCTACGTCTTCCATTGCACGGCTCCACTCGAGAGCCCGTCTGCTCCAGGGATCGTCAGTTCTACGGCATATATGGTCAGCCCACTGCCATTTTAGCTTGCTGATTTAATATTATCAAACTTAAAGAAACAATGCCTGCAAGCTTTTATCGTCGACAAAAGCATAATAGATTGAAGAGACTCTCTGTTGTGATACCGTAACTCCAAAGCGACTTATCGTATTAGGCAAATACAGCCCAACCAATATGTCTGAGTGTTCCAGTGCTGAAACTTATCTGGTAAAAGAGTCTTAAAGAACTTAAGTCGTCGTGGCCTAAAGGATAAGATGTCCGGTGCATTCGTGTTGAGCGATGCACCGGTGTTCGAATTCCCCAGGCGGGTACCAATTTTTCTAATGAAATACGTACTCAACAAATGTTCACGATTGACTTCCACGGTGAAGTAATAACATAATGTAATAAAAATCGAACTCGCAAAATTATAATTTGCGTAAATACTGGTACCAGCACCCTGCGTATTTCTTCCGTGAAGCAGTAATGTGTTTCGGTTATAAGGATGGGCATCCGTTGTAACCCTACTTGAGACCTTAGAGCTTATATCTCAAGGTGAGTGGCGTATTTACGCTGTAACCACCTTAACTTAGAAAGAAAGAATAAGTCGTCACTGTCACCACCAGGAAAACTGTGCGAAGCTCACTAAAGCCTAACAGATGACCCGCTAAAACCTCTACAACATAACACCCGGCTTACGGACGTGAAAATATAAATAAAAAACAAACGCTAAACGCACGGATCGACGAAAAGGTTAAAACCATTTGAAATGTAACATATCCTTAATGACTGACGTAGTAACGACGCGGATGGAAAGCGCAAGTGGGATTAATGACGGAGTTTTTAAGTGCCATTTATACGTGGCCCAATGATGCCGGGCGTGTCATGAATTATCAGGGGGGTCAGCGGGGGTCAGGGAGAGGGCTGGCCATGTTATTTATTAAGCCCCGACTGGTGGACTAAAGCGTTTTGGGAACTAGCACCGCGTTTAACTAAATAACTTGGATTGTTCTAGAGCCGGGGCTCCCGAACTTATTTTGTCTACTGCCCACTTTGAGAACAAATTATTTATTAGCGCCCCTATTTTTTCTCCTACTTAAAAATCACTATAGCGAGAGCTCAGTCGGTGTCTAAGAGTCCTCCTAGGTGAAATTGCAAATCGCCTCCTAAGCCTCTACACAATGCCCCCTTTTTTTCTGGGTCACTTACCGCCCCCCTTTAGGCCTGCAGAGCCCACAAGGGGGCGCTATCGCCCACTTTGGGAAAGGCTGTTCTAGAGGGGGTGAGCGCACAGATCACTGCATTACTGCATCGCGGTGTGATGGTAACCATTTATGCGGGAACCCAAGACGTCCCATCCCCAATAAGCACGTCCCACAATAATCCTTTAATGTATTAGCGAAAACTGAAATTCGTCTTCGCAATTACATTAACAGGATAATTTTAATCTCATTACATCGAATGCGAAGGTTTAAGCGAAACTTCCTTATTACAAATACAGGGCTTTATTATAAATTCATAAGTATTCAGTGGTAACCGTTTATGTACGAAATATTAGTATTTCGGATGCGGTATTTTGTCTTAACACCGTTTTCATTATGCTTAAGTTGTAATTGGATTGGATTGGATAATAAATAAATAAAATCAGTAAATACAAAATATAAATTGGTTCTTTTTTAGATTTAATCAAACCTTAGCTTAATCGTCCAGTTTGGGAGGCTTAATGGTAGAAGAAAGATTTTTTTTTTATTTATTTATGTACACACAGAAAAGAAGACATAGTACAGAGTAATAGGAAAATTATGTACAAAGGCACTGCGAAAATTATGTACAAAGATCTTCCATCGAGCGGGTGATATTCCTCGGTAACCAACAATCCCTATGTTATTATTCGGATCTTGTATATATCTAAGCTTATCTTGAAAACATCGTAAGCGAGATTCAGACATCTGTCAAATATCTTGCGTCGTATGTTAGCTACCGCCACATAATGTTTAAGAACAGTGCAATTGCCAGATAGAACCAAGCGTACCATTATTTGTGCCAGACTTTTAGAAATTCCTGGAATGAAAAATGAGAGAATTGAAAATACAATAGAGGGTTATAAAAAAATAACACTTTCGTGTTTGTGTTACTAAAGGAAAAAGCAGTCAAACAAAATGCCACATCCACATAACAATTTACAAATCCTAGTCGTGTTTACCCGCACAAAGAGCTTTGCTACACACAGTCTTTGATGTAAATTTCGCTACAGGTTTCCGATGTGAAAATTACATTATCGTTTCACAAAGGAATTACGATACCAAACATAATTTCATCATAAAATTATAAACTATGTTTAAAGGGATATAGGCCTTTAATCGGCTAATTTTGACCGTCTTACGAAAAGCGGTATTCGATTTTACTGTTGTTTTTTGTGGTTTTTTTTGTTTCCCTACCTATGCTGATAGTCTTGAGAGGCTATTTCAGCTTCGCCTTAACTGCCCAAACCGTAGTGTTGTTAACACTGGCCCTAGCAAAAGCAGTGCTACGCAGAATCTACCACCGAAGCGGAAACGCGACCCACTGTGAAGATCCGGCGAGAAACTCAGTGGGCAAATGCAACTACCAACATTGAGACATTTATTCATTAGTACAGTATTTTCACCGTAGACGTAGATAATTAAATCAAAATATTTGTGAAGAATTAATTTTAGTACAAGCAGCTTTTAGGTGTTTGAAGCTGTAAAACATTACATACATCCGTATCTAGTAAGTCGTGAAGTACCGAAATAGAGCTTCGGAGAGCGTTTCGGTTTGAAGGGTGGGGCAGCCGTTGTAACTATACTGAGACCTTAGAACTCATATCTCAAGGTGGGTGGCGGAATTTACGTTGCAGATGTCTATGGGCTTACCACTTAGCACCAGGTAAACTGTGAGCTCGTCCACCCATCTAAGCAATAAAAAAAAGAGTCTAATTCTAAATTTATATAAATCTGTATCTCGGTCTTCGTATTGAAACGGATGTTGAGTCCAGCATACACCGTCACTTCCTCATTCCTCAGCAGCCGCTTAAGAAACCCACAGAAAAAATGGGGCGGTTTTTGGTAGCCTAAATAGAGTGTCGATCTAGAGACAGCGATGCCATTCTTCCTGAATAAATAAATACCCTAAATTTAATTCCGAGTTAAATAAGACATATGATCCAGATAAAACCGGTTCATTCCGGTCGCGCTCCGTAAATAATGCCGAACCATAATATTACATGACACGTCATTTGAAGGGTGAAGCCTTCTATATTAATATTATGACTGGGTTTTATATTAATATTTATTAGTACCTTAAAATATATATGTCAGGCCGAGTCAAAAAGTTCAATCTGTGTTTTTTTTTATTGCTTAGATGGTTGGACGAGCTCACAGCCCACCTGGTGTTAGTCGTTACTAGAGCCCATAGACATCTACAACGTAAATGCGCCACCCGCCTCGAGATATAAATTGTAAGGTCTCAGTATAGTTACAACGGCTGCCCCACTGCTTCATGGCAGGAATAGGCAGGGTGATGGTACCTACCCGCGCGAACTCACAAAAGGTCCTATAATCAGTAAAAAGCGCCGTTAGTGGATCTGGAGGATCCAAAATGACGTGTTTGGGGCGACGTCGACTGCTTTCCATTCTGTCCGCAGGATCGGGAATGTAGTTACCGGCGGCCACGATGAGAGGGTTCTTGTGTCGTGCCGCTTTATCGAAGTGTGTTTTTAGTAATAACTCAATGCTAATACTAGGTAAACATGCGCTCATAGCAACGTAGTGGTCAGCAGTGTCATCTTGCATAGCAGATCCAAAAACAAGAGTAACAGTGCTAGTCTATGGGTTATGGTGACCACGTATCACTGGTCCATAAGTCACCGAAAACGTATACACATTTTATAGACATACAACAGGAAAAATTCTAATTTGATTTTTTTTATATTTCATTAATGTAAGTCTGGTGGTAGGACCTCTTATGAGTCTGGATGGATAGGTACCACCGCCTTGCCTGTTTCTGCCGTGAAGCAGTAATGCGTTTCGGTTTGAAGGGTGGGGCAGCCGTTGTAACTAAACTGAGACTTTAAAACTTATATCTCAAGGTGGGTGGCGCATTTACGTTATAAATGTCTATGGGCTCCAGTAACCACTTAACATCAGGTGGGCTGTGAGCTCGTCCACCCATCTAAGCAATAAAAATTAAAATTAAAAAACCATCAGATATCCTGTATACGTAATTATTTATTTAATTTGTAAGCGTCATGTTAATGAACACAGATTAATCAAATCGAAAATCGGTTAGAAATTAATAATTTATAAATTACTTAGTCACTGCGATACTCAACTTAAGGAAGACATTGACTGACATTAAGAGCCGCGATTTAATATATTGTACCATTTGTGCCAGCTAGAGTTGAAAATCTCACATTGGATAATGCGCCTAAAACTAGTAATTAATTTGGGTATATTCGATAGTTAATAAGATATATAGTAATTATCAAATATACCCGATATGATATATAATTAATTTGATATATACACTGCGCAGGCAGACAATGAATAAGTCTTAATGTTAAGCATTGACAAGTTTGATGCAATTTTCCATCATATTCTAGCATATTCCATCAGCACCACATTTCAAACACATCCATTTTTTTATGATTGAAGGTGGTCTGGAGACCAGTCCAGTTTCACCAAGACAGGTGGGCGAGGAAAGGCTCAGCCAAGAGGGGTGGGATTTGCTAACAGCCACCCGAACGCCTCCGAAGGAGACCTTACACCTCAAGAGAATGAATCTACTACTGGACGGGTACGATTACCAGGGTCCCTAAGCCTGTCCCTAGTGTTAGACCGAAAGCGTTAGATAGAAAGCGTCTAATGCAAAAATTACTGGATCTGATGGAAAGGACGTTTCTAGAGTATCGACGGTGACTGGCTCCTTCGTGATCAGGATTCGGGGAGTAATCAGGCAACGATAAGCCGATTACTATGACGAATAGTTTTATCGAAGTACCGTTCCTACGCTGACTTCATGTATTTCCAGATTTATTCAAGGTCCAGGTCGTCGTGTAGATCAACGTTCCTCGCGAACCACGGAGCTCCGACGGCTAACCTGCAAAAGCGGGATTGTAGAGATTGGAGGGTGTCTATGTGTGTGCGGGCCGCGTGAGCGAACACCACACTCGCGTAAGTCATGACGGGCCATAAGCAAGTTTTGTAAAGTGTCACCTTGTTCCGAAGAGACATTTTACTCCGCTTACAGATCATGGGGTACAAACATATCCATTCTCATCCTATCTACTAACCCGAATCTGCGTCATGGAGAAGATCCTAATTTGGTTAATTTTCATTTATTATTTGTTCGATGTAATTTTTGTTTCTCTCCAACATTTTTAACGCCATTCGAGTGAGTTTGTTACTGAACAATGTATACAATCAGTTTATACGTATTCAAAATTATATCCGCAATATCTACAACAGCATGGACGTCCCGACCGCACGTACGCAGGTAATCCTAATTGCATAGGTTCAAATCTGGACCGGGTCCAAATATCGCAGTGCCACGGTGCCTAAGAGATTAATCACAAACGATTTATGCTCATAGGCCGAGAATGGTCGTGCCAACGTAGGTATGTGTTATAACTGGCTTAAAACCTAACAGAACCACAAGATGGTGGTCCGTATTTGGTGGTAACTTTCTTTTATATTCATTTACACGCTGTCTTTTACACTACCTCTGATACAATTTCTAGATCAAACACTGAAGGAAAACTTGAATAAGAGTCAACGTAAATATGTATATGTCGGAGAAGCCACAATTATTAACACCATCGTCAGACATCGTAGGGGCGAATAGGGTGATCGAGCTAAGAGAAATATTGAGTACATCATTCACGTTTGTTGTCTTAGAACAATTAAGAAATCTTCTCTTGACCTTAGCAAACGAAAACGAATGACAGTTCTTAGGACGGAGGCACCGCTCTTCAAGAAAGCTGGTTGGTAAGTGTGATGGCGTCTACGCGCCTCCATCGGCTAGGCTCTGTCGTAGCACGAAGTTAGCCGAGTTCCGACGATACCGCAATCGTGGTGCCATCTCTCAGGAATCGTGCTGCGTTTCGTTTAGCTACCAAACTAATGACCGTCTCCGACATATATTTAATTATCAATCAAATCGTATTCCAATTCGATTTTTTATTTGGGTTGTATAAATTATCGATATCCGGATGCATTATACCCTCAAATTCAGGAAATATGTAGTTAGTTAAGTTTATTTTCTGATTAATGATAGAGATAAGATACTGTCTGCTATGTTTTAATCACGGAAGGAACAACACCGGATGACGAAATCAAAACAAAAAAAAAATGTACTTCGAATCCTCCACTTAAATCGAAGGTCTCTAAGTCGATTATATTTTAATATATACAATGCCCAGTCAACAAAAGACTGGCATTTCACAGCTGTACAGGTAAATGCAATAGCAAGAGATAATGGTTACATTCCAATCGATTATGGTTGCGTAATCGTGGAATTACCTTGTCGAACAGTTAACTTACACCTTTAAGTACCAGAATATTGCCTATTTATAAGCCTAGGACCGCTGTTAAATAGCAAAATTTGAAACTTCCAGTCCTTTTGTCTGCAGGTGACTGGCGGTATTGTATGGTGGGGTGTTAAAAGAATACTAAAAGCACAGATCGGAATCGATAACGATAATCAACGCGTCATTTCGGATCCAGCCGATCCACTAACGGTGCTTTTAGGTATCTCAAGCACCGGTCATTGTCCTCTTCGAACCCGTCGCTTGCGACGAAGGGCTCGGCGAGTAAATGAACCCACAGACACAGCCCACTGAGTTTCTCGCCGGATCTTCTCAGTGGGTCGCGTTTCTGATCCGGTAGTAGATTCTGCGAAGCACGGCTCTTGCTAGGGCCAGTGTTAACTACACACCCGGTTTGAGCCCCGTGAGCTCACCTACACGTCAAGGAGAAGCTGAAATAGCCTCTGAAGGCTATCAGCATAGGTAGGATAAAAAAAGCAGAACACATTCCGTCTCGAGCAGCCGAACGAGGCAGAGGTTGTTGTTGTTGTTATTGTTGTAAGCTTGAAATTCAATAAATGTAATTCATTAAAAAAGGGAGTCTAGTCTAGGGTTCGTGTTAGCAACAACGTCAGGTTTGAGCTCCGTGAGCTCACCTACTCGCCCGGTTACACTGACATAGCCTCTCAATGCTATTAGGTTAGGTAGGGAAAAAAAGTCCCCTAGGCGCGGGGACCTTTAGGAGGTTCAGCCCCCAGCCAGAAAAAAAACGAATCACAATTAACCCTGCCTTATGTAAATTGTCGATATTTTCTAACGCCAACACATGCGTTAAATGAATAATTTATTTCCGAGTCTATTCTATCATTCTAAAGTAAAAGTAGCCTCAGTGCACCATAAAATACGCTAAAACCTTGCGAGGCGACTCTTTGGTATTTAGCGAGGTGCACTGTAACTAAATGGATCGGATTCAGGTATAACAGGAGTTTTTCATGTTCCAATTTTTTTTTTATTGCTTAGGATGGATGCAGAAGCTCTTAAGCTATCTGGTGTTAAGTGGCTACCGAAGTCCATGGTCATCACCAACGTAAATTCTGTTAACGATCATAAGTCAAGAATTCTAAGTCTTAGATATTACAAAGGCTGCCCCTCCCTTCAAGACGGAACGCATTACCGCGTCGTGGCAGAAATAAGCGGAGTGGGACTTACCCGTGCTGTCTCATAAAACGCCACCAGTAAAAGTAGCCCTAAAGTCGCATTACTCAATACGATACCACACATTATCCACGGATGCATCCTCACATAAACCGTTCTTAGTCAAGAATCTACCTTATCTCTTGTAATAATGAATCGTATATGACGGAATGAGCGGTGACGTCAGTGACTGATGGCGTTAGCGACTGACGCCACATTGTCATTACAAATTATGACATCATTCTGTTAGTTGTTGTCATTACCTTCCATGGCGACAGTAAATGAGATTCCCTTTTCCAATGAGTTACATTTATTGAATTTCAAGCTTACAACAATAACAACAACAAAAACCGTGGAAATTTGAGAACACATCATTTTTATTTAAAATTAGAAATTCAATTTTTGATAAGCTTTCCTTTTCCTTAACTAAAAGAAAAGACCAAGTGGTTCTTACAAGATTGCGGATTGGACACACAAATTTAACTCACATACATCTTATTACCAAAACAGATAAAAACAAATGTAAGTGTGGTTTGGATCAAACTGTGGTACACTTGTTAGTTGATGTAAAGCATATGACATAGAAAGACAATTTTGTAAGCTCCCTGATAATTTAACAGACTGTCTGACTCAAGATGGGTATAAACAGACCCTTAGTTTTTTACAGATCATTGGTTTGTATAATTTAGTATGATGTTGAAGTCAATGTAACTTAAAATGATACTGTAAACTGTGGTCGTTCATGACCCTAGTTGTTAAAAAGCGACCTTAAATAAAAAAATTAAAAAAAAAAACAACAAAAACCTCTGCCTCGTTCGGCTGCTCGAGACGGAATGTGTTCTGCATTCTTTTATCCTACCTATGCTGATAATAGAGGCTATTTCAGTTTTTCCTTGATGTGTAGGTGAGCTCACGGGGCCCAAACCGGGTGTGTAGCTAACACTGGCCCTAGCAAGAGCAGGGCTTCGCAGAATCTACTACCGGATCGGAAACGCTACTCACTGAGAAGATCCGGTGAGAAACTCAGTGGGCTCTATCTATGGGATAATTCACTCGTCGAGCCCTTCGTCGTAAGCGACGGGTTCGACGAGGACGGTGACCGGTGCTTGTGGTACCCAAAAGCACCGTTAATGAATCGGCAGGTTCCGTAATGACGTAAGTGTTCTGTGACAATAATCACTAGTATTTATAGTAGAAATTGGCGGTCGCTTGATCATGAATTCTTACGAATACCGTCTTAAGCATTCGCTTACACTAGTTGGACTAACAATAGTCGAGCAACTTTGTCAATATTAAGGAGACAGTTAACTTTAACTAATTAAATAGTGATGTCGCGCCGATATTTTATATAATAAAAGTATTATTTCTCCTTAGTACGTCCCTTTCTCAGACGACGTTATAACCGTACACTCGCAAAGAGATACAGAACCCGTCTGAAACTGTTATATTCAGTACTAACACATAACTGGCCAGTGAGAGCGTGTATTTACGAGTTTTATTATTGTCTCTTTATATTTGTCCTCACAACTATAAAACTGGACATTTTTTTATAGAAAAAACTATTCTTTAGCTAAAACGAGTAAGGTTTTTGTAATGCATTTGACGTAATTCGCGGGAATTTGTTGCCTTTATAAATGTAAAAAAGCTATGTTAAGCTTACCTATGAAAATGTTGCTGTAATGGCGTATTAAGAGCCCGCATGTAGTGAGGCTCCGCCAACTCCTTTCCGTTTTGATTATTTGACTCATCCTAAGTCTCTAGTACACCACGTAACAACAGTTTGGCCGAGAGTTGATCCACCCATTTGAGTCTACCCATACCTATCATTGGTGTCCCTTTTTCCTCTTGTTTAAAAACTCATCTCTGAACTCAAGCATGGTTCGCGGCAATATTCAACTATACCCACCCACCACCCTATCAGCCAGCGGCTTGACTTTGCCCCTGGCTTAGCTGATGGCCATGAATAATGGAAGCCACTTACAATAAAATAGGCCTTGTGCTAGTCTGTCTATAATAACAATTCCAAAAACGTGCATCTTATAATCTAGCTTAGTTGTCTTTTTCTCCACCTTATCCCACTAGGTGGGGTCGGCACAGCTAATTTTTCTCTTCCATTCTTTTCTATCAGCCGTCATCTCAACACTTACCCCTCTCTCTCTCATATCGTAATTCACACACTCCATCCATATCTTCTTCGGTCGACTTCTTCCCCTTCTACCTTACACTACCATTTCCATACATCTCCTAGACACACGCATCTTCTCTCTACGCATCACATGCCGCTCTTTAATTTGTGATTACATGGGCTACTTTCACACTTCCTCTGATATACTCATTCTTTATCTTCTCCATTCTTGTCACTCCACACATCCATCTCAAAATTCGCATCTCTGCCGCATGCACTACTCTTTCATGCTTTACTTCCGTCGCCCAACATTCAGATCTATATATACAGCACGACAGGTCTAATGATCGTTTTGTAAATTTTTCCCTTAAGCTGAAGGGGCATTCTACGATCGCGTGCTGTTGCAGAGACCTGACGCCATTTAATCCAATAATCCAGCTTAATACCAGTAAAATTACGGGCGATTTTGGAAGACTTTTCGAGAAAATAATAGAACAGAGGCCAATGCTATGCTATTAAGTAATTAAATAAATAAGTTATTGTAAACGAAATTATTAAAAAAATACAATATAGATATTATATTATTATGTAGGTGTGATTGATTGAAAGAATTAATACCGTGCAATAAAAATCGAGTCGCCAAAACTATAATTGGCGAAATTATTATGGCATCTTCGTCTTTGTTTTTTAACGTCCTCGATAAAGTAAAAGTTAACTCAAATTTGTATGGAGTTAGTACGTGTGCCTACGTTTGCCACTAGGGGCGCTGTCCAACTCTATACAAATTTGAGTTAACTTTTACTTTATCGAGAACGTTAAAAAACTCGCACTAAGCACACTGAACTCGCACCACACCGCGTATTCACATTACGTAATTAATAAATTAAAAGTAATGTGTTGCTTTTTTTAAGATACGATGGTATTGACATCCACTCATCGATCTAACTATGCATCATCCTTCTATCAGATCTAAATGTGCCGGTCGATAAGTAGAACCACGATTCGACTTCGGTGGGTGGCGCATTTACGTTGTAAATGTCTATGGGCTCCAGTAACCTCTTACCATCAGGTGGGCTGTGAGCTCGTCCACCCATCTAAGCAATAAAAAAAAAAACTGGTGATAGGACCTCTTGAGAGTCCGCGCGGGTAGGTACCACCACCCTGCCTATTTCTGTCGTGAAGCAGTAATGCGTTTCGGTTTGAAGGGTGGGGCAGCCGTTGTAATTATACTTGTGACCTTAGAACTTATATCTCAAGGTAGGTGGCGCATTTCCGGTGTAGATGTCTATGGGCTCCAGTAACCACTTAACACCAGGTGGGCTGTGAGCTCGTCCACCCATCTAAGCAATAAAAATAATTTAAAAAAAACTCAACACGCTACAAGTTGAATGAGGAAACCAAGATCATACCGCTTCACGATTCAATGACTCGACCATCAGCCGCGATGGTCAAACCGCAGCAATGCCGACCCACCAGGTCCGAGGTGTCGTCGAACTCACTGGAATCACATTTGTAACATTATCTAATTCAGGAATGAATGCGGCCGCATCTGTTTGTGTTATGTGCGTTCGAGCGTAACTTAACGGATTGTATCTGTGTTTAGGGCAATCCTAAACATGCAATTTTGTATGACTGTTTTTTGAATTTGGCAACACAGTCAGTGTAAGACAATAAAAAAAAAAGATGTGTGGTGACGTAGGATAGGAACAAAGTTCCTTATATTATAAAAATATTAATTTTAATTTCTATTCGAGGTATAAAGAAAATAACACTGGAGGTTTCGCAACAACCCACGGCCATTCGGTAACGTGGGAACTTATTGTGGTACACTTCATTCACGGTAGTTTGCATAAGAGTTAGTGTATTGCGCAAACGAACGCTCTGAGATCGTGGTCAAAGAATGATAAAAAAATATGTTATTTTTTGTACGTTATTACAAAGTTAAGTCGTACACTGTGTGCATTACTAATAAAAATCTTACGTTACGGACGTTTTTTCCCTCCCTCCCCCTCCGCATCGTCCCATAAGGAACTTCGTTCCAAAGTTCTGGTCGTACGTACCTTAAAAGAAAATAAAACTAACCTTCGCCCTGAATATAGATTTATTGAAGCGACCAATCCAAAATATAGTCCACGCCCTACACAATCTGGAGGTTTTTTTTTGAGAATTTTTTTTGGCCCCTTTAGGCAGACGGGCATACGGCCCGTAAGTGGTTACCGTATCTAATACATCGCGATAATCTTTAGTGGTTTTGAAACCATATTGATATCTACCGTCGTCAATAGCTTGACAGTCAATCGCAAGCAAAATTTGTACCCGCCTGCGGGATTCGAACACCGGTGCATCGCTAGATACGAGTCACACCAGACGTCTTATCCTTTAGGCCACGACGACTTTATAGATATAAATATGAGCTCTAGGTTTCGTGCTAATATAAAATAAAAGTTTGTTTGTTTCATCATTTATTTTGACAAATATACGGAACATAACATTATAATATATGTATATATATGTATATTGCATGCAGTAAAAAAAACACTGTTCGCATGCATTATTATTAATATATATTTTTTTTCCTTAAACAAATTTGTAACATCAAATAATGCCCTTGTACTAAATAAAATAATTATTTGCTATCTAATTAAAGAGTTCTTACATAAGGGTAGCATAGAAAAAAAAATGTAAAAAAAAAACAAAACAAGTGGCACATTGAATTTATTTACACTGGCTTATTAAAATTTCATAAAAAAAAAATTCAAACGCATTCATAATTTTATTAATTTTTTTTACAATTTACAACTATACATTTCGTTGCAGTTATTATATTTCGCTAAAAAAATTATATTAGAATTATTATTTTGAAAATTCATTTGAAAAATTTACATTTACGTAAGCAGCTCTTACGTAAATATATTCAATTAGTTTTTCAACACAGTACAGATATATCACAGAACATACAATTCTAAAAAAATATATATATAATATACTGAACCGCATTAATTATTATTATTGTAACTTGCAAAACTTGCACCGACTTAGAATTCTAAGAAAATCAATTAATATCTCAGACAAAAAAAACAAAACAAAAATCAGTCCTTTTATTTTCACTTAACATGTGGACACGTAAATGTCGAGTCGAATATAATTTACGAACTACGAACTATAGATGTGGCCCCCGCGGAAACAAGGCACCATCTTCATTCGACGAGGAATCGATATAGCCTTTTATTTTTATTTATTAAAAATTTCAACAATAGCCAAACAATCTCTCAAATACTTTAATGCAATTTCTATATCGAGGGATGAAATTCTATTTGGTTTAAGCCACATTTCGCTAAATAATCGACATATATCTTCACTATTCACTACATAGTATAAAACAAAGTCGCTTTCTCTGTCCCTATATCTGTCTGTCCCTATGTATGCTTAAATCTTTAAAACTACGCAACGGATTTTGATGCGGTTTTTTTTAATAGATAGAGTGATTGTAGAGGAAGGTTTATAAGTATAATAACATCCATTAAATAGAGGAGAAATCAATAATAAATTACAGTTTCCGAAGGGAAGCGAGGGCGGGTCGCTAATTGTAATTAAAGGTCAATTTTATTTGGTATTAGCATCAACAGTTCGATGTTTTTAATTAAACTTCAATTAAGTTTACCATTGAAACAGCTGATGAAGTTTTTTTCCTGTGATAATTTTTTCCAATTAAACGTCCAAAAGCTTCAGTAAAGTCGCCAAAATATCGCTTAAACCAAATAGCCTTTTACGACTTGATATGACCTTTGTCGCTTGATTATATGTATTATTGAGCAAAAGCGTCTGCCGTATCTCGATTGTCTCACAAATAAAACATTAATTAACTAAAAACAAATATACATTGCCGCCTCGCATTGTATCGAAAACAAGGATTGCGTCAGCAGTCCACTGCAGCCGCGGAGATATAGCGACGTATAGCTATAGAAGTATAGCAGTGATTAAAAATGATTTTAACACGATGTTATTTTTCGTCGTTTTTAATTCTCACAATTAAAATATAGAGGTCTTAAACAGGAATTTAGTTATTTTTGTTTTTAATGCATCAAGTCTTTCGAAGTGATTCAATGGAGCGTGTCTGGGTCAAGACACCGTCCGCCGGTCCACCGCTGTGGACCTGAAGGGACATGTAGTCTAGGGTCAGCAACTGACGTGAGGCGTTAGGGCATCACCAGTGGCGTGACTTAGCGAAGCCGCTGGACCAAGGGAATTCACTGACGAGAATATTTATAATTCACGAGCACGATTCTTCACTGTACGAAGATTCGTTGGTGTCCCTTGACCTGTGAGGTTTGTTATTTTGAAAAATTCATGAAATTGAAGATTACCAATACAATATAAACAATATGATATTTCTAAGGATTTCATTTTTGTTCCATTTGGGGTAGAAACTTTGGGCCCGTGGGGTCCATCTGCTAAAAGCTTTTTAAGGACCTTAAAAAAAAACTATTTGAGGCCTCGGGAGACCCGAAGGCCGGTACGTATTTTGCACAAAGAATTCGCATTGCTATCCAGCGTGGAAATGCTGCCAGCCTTCTGGGAACGCTGCCAACTGGCGGTGAGCTAACACAGATTTTCTATTTATAAGTAGCTTTACCTACATAATTATTGTATAATATTTTGATAATATACAAAAATAGACATATATAAAACAGATAATTACAGAAAAAGTAGTTTTATTTTTTGAACCCACTTTTTTTATTGTTCCAGGTTTAATACTCGAAGCAGATTTGACGTGAAGCAGTGCACGGAATATAGGCGTGTTTTATTACTTGTCAGGTCAATTTTACAAAACTCACTCAATGAATGAATGAAACACACAACACGCACTTTTATACAAAAAAAACTAATTGACAATAATACTAGCCGGTACAAACGTCAGGTAAAAGGACGTCAGTTCACGGCAGAAATAGGCAGGACGGTGGTACCTACCCGTGCGGACTCACAAGACGGCCTACCACCAGTAATTACACAAATTATATTTTTGCGGGTAATACTCTAATAACCACTATATAATATATATAATTCGTTTACTATTCGTTAACTATATATAATTCGTTTGTTTGTCAGAGCTAATAAAAAAATAAAATCTCTATATAGTACTATTTACATAGGTACGTATCTCTCGGACCTATCATCGCTGTTGCTGGATGTAAAACTTTAAATTTCTTATCAGCCGTTTGTTAAGTTGAAAGTTACAATTCACGTCGAGCTTTTGATACGACGTCGACTTCGAAAAATTTTAAACTTTTGAAGTAATTTGACGTGATTTAAATTGTTTCGCGATTCCCTTAACTGCGAGAGAGCTTTAGCAATTAGGAGCTTTAATAAATGTTCAATTGTTTGTAATTCGTACGTAATCAGTTCAAAACTGAACTTTTAGTCAAGCCTGTCTAATTTGAAACGGATACGAGAGCCCATAGGCATCAGCAAATAGATGCAGCTACCTTGAGATACAGCGAACGACTGTGAGTTAATTATATGTAAAATAAGTCTTCCTATTAAAAAAAAAACGAATTTCAATTTTTCAGTACAAATCGTCAATTTCATACTTAATATTATAAACTAAATTGATGCTTACGTTGTCCGCCATGTTTATATTCCCATTTTTTCTTTATATATTTGTATTTCCCGGGAGCAGCGTTCCGCCTACACGTGGGTGGCCTGGGCGGGACCGCCATTACCTGTGAAAAATTACGCAAATTAGCTTAAGTGATATTGAAGAAGAAAAACGTTAAATTTCATTAAACAGATTTATGGGGGGGTATTAAATTATTTTGGGATCTAAAAAATTACGTTCCATTATTATGTGTGTTGCTTGAAAATCGTTACGAGTTTAATGTTAAAGTTTTACGTAATCTTGCTTACAGTGGTGCGTGATTATGAACTTTTAATTATGGTACGCATTTATTTATTGCTTAGATGGGTGGACGAGCTCACAGCCCAACTGGTGTTAAGCGGTTACTGGAGCCCATAGACATCTACAACGTAAATGCGCCGCCCACCTTGAGATATAAGTTCTAAGGTCTGAAGAATAGGTACAACGGCTGCCCCACCCTTCAAACCAAAACGCATTACTGTTTCACGGCAGAAATAGGCAGGGTGGTGGTACCTACCCGTGCGGACTCACAAGAGGTCCTACCACCAGTAAAACGCGTGATTCGTGGACACAATTAAAAGTACTTTCACGGTTTAATCACGTGTTTCTTATTATCATTATTAGTTGTGAGGCTTAAAAGGCTTACAGGCAAATACATACTGTAGAGTTTTCGTGGTAGCGAACTAGGTGAGGTATCGTTAATGCTACAAAAAAAAACCACGGTCTGGAGAAGAAAGAAAGAGATAGAGGGAGAAAAAGTCCAAGATCCAGCGGACTAAACTTTTATTTAAGTACTAGTGGTCCCTTAGTAGTCGAAATTCGACTATAATTAATTGAAATTATAAGTTCAAACATTACTATGGTTCTATTGTCGAACATTATTATACTTCTACTAGCTGACCCGGCAAACGTTGTGTTGCCTTAAATAAGATTTCTAGGGAAATTCTACTGAGAAAAAAAAACCTCACTTAACCACATAATACCTCATTATAAACAAAAAAAATATCCAAAAAATTAAAATAAAAAGTAAATGTTTGGGGTAGACCACCCTTTTCACTTAGGGGTATGAAAAATAGATAGTAGCCGATTCTCAGACCTACTGAACATACTATTGATACACAAATAAAACCAATAAAACATGGCTGAAAAATGTATAGTATTGTATAGCTCTCAAATATATTAAGTGTATAATCTATGATGTATAGTGAGTAAGTAAGACAGGAGACCGGCTTCGTTCTCATCCCTACTACGTGATGTTTGCTGGATGAGTGGTGACATCTGGCGGGGATAGCTGATCGATTGATAGTTGATCAGTAGTCGACCGGTGAGGGCGGGAGACCAAATTCAATTTAAAAAAATCATAATTAAAGGAACTTGAAATTATAAACTCTGAATAAGAATTTATCGTACTACAATTATAATATTTGATTGCCATCTTGCAACCTTATTGCGGATCTGTCCATAGAATAAAAAAAATGTTAATCGGGATGGAAAAATAGGGGTTGATCGTATAAGAGTGAAAATTGAGAGTAATATGATTTTTTTTATTTTAAGTCATGACAAAACAAAATAAAAAACTTGCCAAAAAAATTTAAGTTTATAATTAACAAATAAAAAATAGGGGTTGATCATAGAGGGATGAAAAATTATGAGTAACATCAGATTTTTTATTTTAATTCATGACAAAATAAAAATAAAAATGAAAATCTTGCCAAAAAAATTAAAGTTTATTAATAAATAAATAGCAAATAAAAAATAAGGGTTGATTGTAGAAAGGTGAAAATTTAGGGTTGTATGTATTTTTGTATGTTGTATCATAAAAAAATAAAAACAAAAATTTTCGTCTAAAAAATAACAAATAAAATTTAGGGGTGGACCACCCTTAACATTTAGGGGGATGAAAAATAGATGTTGTTCGATTCTCAACCCTGACCGATATGCACGCTAAGATTCACGAAAATCGGTCGAGCCGTTTCGGAGGAGTATGGCAACGAAAACTGTGACACGAGAATTTTATATATTAGATAATCACAGATTTCGCCAAAACTACACTTTAGATAAATAATATTAAAGACAAAACAATATTAATGTATTCTTAATTCGACAACAGACTTTATACAATAATTAAAGTTTGACGATTGACAATAAATAATATTATATGTATGTGTTGTGTCAAATACATGGTAGTGTGTGTAATGTTTTTTTTAAATATTTTTGGAACGAAGTTCCTTATCGCGCGTTGTGAAAGGGGGCTAGACGGAAAAAAATCTTACGAAAAGTTGTCACGACACTTTTTAGATCCGTCATTCTGACCAATCAACGTGTAGGCGCTTATCGCGTGACATTGCTCGTATCCGATTGGTCCGCGTAATGAGTACAGTTTCTCGAGATAGCGTTTCAACAATAGTAATTTAGTTCATAGTATTGTTTTTTTCTTCTTCGTAATGCCGTAATTTATTATTACAATTTAAAAAAAAAATTACAATTCCTTCACTAATTAATCGAAAGGAACTTCGTTCCATCCGGGTGTTCCTTGACACCTCTGAAGTTTTTTATGCATAGTTTAAAAAGAACATTAGCATTCTGCACTCCTTCTCTATATCCTCTATAATTGAGGGGAAATTTCATACTCCTCCGTCGGCGAGATTTTCGTAAAAAGGGGTACAAAGTTTTGGCTTCACATATTACTATAAATGTAGATTCCCACGTATTATTTCATTGTTAATTTCGTCTTCCTTCGACAAGTATGCTATGATTAAACCTCAATTTGTATTTGCTTTGTACAGTTTCGAGCCAGCTGTATAGTTTATAATTTGAAGCACTACTTAGTACGTTTTTTCAATCTTTTCATTCATGAAACGACAGAAGGACTAATGAATGAGTTCCTTTTCGCAGACTTTTTTCTTTTAGGCTATGATAGCCTAAACGACGCCGCTCGTCTTTGAAGTCTAAATTAAAATTATATAGCGGCTGTCCCGACGAAATAGACGCCATACCACCAGTAAATGACTTATATGCAAATGGGAGATTTCTTGCTCTTCTCAGTCGTACACTCCCGGCGGAGTGGTCGTGGTTACATAGGTATGTCTTAATTCTTGGTTTGCGGCTTTTGAGAGACTTCTCCATCTCTCTCTATCTGTGGCGGTACGTGTACATTCAGTAGGGGAACACTTCGTAGATAACTTAATCAAGTCTGTCCAACTTGTGGATGATCGGCCGCGAGAGCATCGACCGTCTACTATTGTACTATTTGTGCCAGCTAGAGTTGAAACTCTCACATTGGATAATGCGCCTAAAACTAGTATGCAATTGAGGTATATTCGATAATTAATAATATGATATATACTAATTATCGAATGATATGATATATAATTAATCGAATATACCAAATAATAATATGATGTGATATATAATTAATTTGATTTATGCGCTACACACTGTCCACCTTGCAGATGATCGGCCGCGAGAGCGTTGACCGTCTACTCTTCCTTGAACCACTAAACTAAATGGGAGATATGTGATCGAAAACTCAATTTTCTTGAAGAAAAGATCTATGGGACTTGCAAAACCGAAAGAGGTTTCGTGGTAAATATATCCAGGATAACCACTTGTGATAGTTTTTACGATAGCCGATAGGTGGGACAGTGAACTCGCGGATCCTGCTCGTAGGACCTCTTGTGAGTCCGCACGGGTAGGTACCACCACCCCACCAATTTTCTGCCGTGAACCAGTAATGCGTTTCGGTTTGAAGGGTGGGGCAGCCGTTGTAACTATACTTGAGACCTTAGAACCTATATCTCAAGGTGGGTGGCGCATTTACGTCGTAGATGTCTATGGGCTCCAGTAACCACTTAACACCAGGTGGGCTGTGAGCTCATTCATCCATCTAAGCAATAAAAAAAAATCCATACAGGTCGACACAATACATTGTAAAAACCAATTAACATAGACAAAGTTCGTACAAAATCACTTAAAGTTGAATCGGCAAACAAGCTACGAATACAAAACTTTGCTTGAACCAATAAATTATTCAAAGGGACCCGCCTGTTTGGATGCAATTAGATTCCGAACGGGGCTGCGGCCCGGTGTTGCCAGCGATTTATCGTAATGCTTTAAAATGCGCCTTAGATAGTAATATCGGTGCTTTTTAATATTACGCAATTAGATTTTGGTATTGCCAAACTTCTCATTATTTAGTGGATGTATTCATAGATAATACACATAAATTAGTTATAGATAAGCAACTCAAGCACTCAACAAAAATGTTTACGGGCGTCGGTCAATAGATGGCAGTAACATATTACTTATCCTATATTTTATTTTTAATGAAGGATTTTGTAAATTTTCAGCAACAACAAATTGATAAAATTTAATCATTTTGTCTAAAACAAGTAAAGACTTTATGATTTTTATTATTTTTTTATTTTCGGTGTTAAGTTATACAATAATTAAATGGCTTATCTTTAACAATATAAGTTTAAGGGCATCCGCTAAGGACGTCGCTAGTTTCCACACAGAAAAAAAGGGTGTGTGTACTTATCTACGCGCATAAGAAGTTATACTTTTTTTTTTATATTAAATAATTAATAATAAATATTTAACGTTAATGATTTAATATTTAGTATGAATTATATTAAATAATAATTTTGTCATTTATGTTACTAAAAAATGAATGCTAATAACACTTTTTTTACGAGTGTGTACAAGCGCGAAAGTTCACCTGCGGCTATATTCAGACTCGCCAAGTTACGTCGGTCGTATTGTAATGAGCGATTTAGTGGGCCTCTTCATTCTGTTAATTTTGTGTCACGGTGCGCGCGCATCGTAAAATTTCACTCTCATCAATTTTTCATAACGCGCCTAAAGAAGCATAACTTCAAAAATATTTGTCTTAAGCTATCGTAGTTTCAGGGTCCTGGATGTGTATTATTGGATGAAATTGGTTGGATTACCTGTCGGTGCGGAATTCCTGACGGCGGAGTATGGCGGCGGTGCGGGCGTGGCCGCGGGCTTCGCCGTGTGCACCTGATTCCCGTAACCTTAACAACGAAACGAACATTGAATTCTTAACTATTCATCGATGTATATTTTTCTATTATTGTTTAGACTCAACGAACGATGAAAACAGACGAAACAATTAGGACCTTAGCATAATTTGAATAAAAACTATTTCGGATACTAATCCATATAAGATTTCTGTATATTAGCATACGTTTTGGTGTACCATAAATTATACAACATATCGTGAATATAAGCCGTGTATTGTTGAATTTGTGTGTACTACAAATTATAATAATATAACAATTTTTATTATTATTTTTTGTTGCTTAGGTGGATGGACGAGCTCACAGCCCACCTGGTGTTAAATGGTTACTAGAGCCCATAGAGATGTACAGCGTAAATGCGCCACCCACCTCGAGATATAAGTTCTAAGGTCTCAGTATAGTTACAACGGCTGCCCCACCCTTCGAACCGAAACGCATTACTGCTTCACTGCGGAAATAGGCGGGGTGGTGGTACCTACCCGTGCGGACTGCCAAGAGGTCCTACCACCAGTAATTACGCAAATTATAATTTTTGCGGGTTTGATTTTTATTACACGATGTTATTCCTTCACCGTGGAAGTCAATCGTGAACATGTATGCCCTGTCTTAGTTGATATTGAAATACCTACCTAGTATATTACAATGTCATCAATGTATACCGTGTCTTAGTTGACATTAAAATACATAACTAAAATCCATCACAATAATTCATAACTCCTCGATTTGAGACAAAATGGAACTGAATTTCAAAGGGAGCATCCAAAATGTACAGAGCCCTCCACATTGAATTGGCGTCCCAAATTAATTAAGGCTTAGGGAACAAACAAAATACACACCTATTGAACTATTCCTTAAGTATGGATTACCGTAGGTAGCCGAGTACCGCGGGTCGACTGCAGTCTGCGGTCTAGGGTTCGGTTGCGCATAGATTGGCGTTTGTGGACCTGCTTTAAAAGTAAATAGGTTGACTTGAGTCAATCATCAGTCTTTATCATTATATTGATACTAGCTGACCCGGCAGACTTCGTAGTGCCTCAATCTATAAATAAAAGACCTAAACTTTTGTATAAAATAAACTTAAAACAAACAAAAGGAATCCGTCCGACGGGGGACACATCAAAGGGAAAACAAAATTGTTATTTTTATTTAATTCCGAGCACTTTCATATTTATTTACCTTTTAAGCCTTCTCTGGACGTCCACAAATAATACAAGACAAAAATTAGCCAAATCGGTCCAGCCGCTCTCGAGTTTTAGCGAGACTAACGAGTAGCAATTCATTTTTATTTAAATAGATAATAGATAATTATACCTAATGACCCAAGTGATAACACGGTCTCCATCAAACCTAAGATCGCTGATTCGAGATCGAACACCGTACCACTCATCATCATCATCTTTGGTCTTACAGCCCAGGGTGGGCCTTAGCTTGGTCCAGTATATCTCTGTGCTGCTCTGTTCAGAGCTTTCTCCTTCCGTAACCTGACACCGTTAACTTTGAGGTCTTGCTCCGTGCCATATAACCACCGGAGTTTGGGCCTGCTATGCCATTAGCTTACACTATTACTATCAAAAGTTTCATACATGTAGTAGAATTGTGATATTGGCCTATAAAATAAAACTATTTCACTGTTGCAGTTTTATTGTTCTCTACTCAAATCTTCTTTGTTATTATAATAAAAATTAATTGACACCTTTCACTGGTTCAATCATCTTCAGAATTTTTCTTTTCTCTTTCACTCTTTCTTTCCCTTTCTTACCGTTTTCTCTCACTCTCTTTTCATACGTAGTTTCTTACCAATCCCACGTACATGTAGCTTCGTAAGCAATATTAGTTTTTGTTTACTTTTAACGTATTTTAAACAATACAATATAAGCTACTGTATACCTAGCTAGACTAAGTTCAAAGGACAACCCATTGTGGTATATAACACGCTGTTATATAATAGGCGATAATGTACTCACCCTCTCCACCAGAGGGTAGACCTAAATTGTTGATGGCGTCGCTTTCCTCGGGCTTGTTCGTTCGTTGCAACGTATTATTTTGCGATCCATTGCTGTTTGACAATGGGAGAGTCGACGCCGTGTCTATACTGCGCGTCAAAGATCCCTGTTGCGACCTATACAGGATTTTTATTGATTTTAAAAGAATTATACGTTAACTTCGCAGTTTTGATCGTTATTAAAGTCAAAGCATCGAGAACAATAGGGCACGTAAACTTTGTTGATACTTTAAAATTCGGTATCAATGTGCATTTTGAAATGTACCAAACTTTAAAGTTAAAGTGATAAGGTAGTTATTTGATTGGAACGAATTGAAGACTTCATAGACGGATTTACAAAATGCCATCTCCATCAGTTTCGAAATAATCGAAAATTTCGAACCGTAGGAGTTAGTTACTAGAAGCATAAGGCTATAAGTTATGTGAAGAGTATGCCATTGGGGTCTCCCGGGAGTAAGGTTTTACCTGGCGTGCGGCGGGGGGGAATGCACGTGCAGGTGCGCCGGGGGCGAGTAGCCGTGCGGGTAGTCGTACACGAACCCGGCTGGAGTCTGCGGACAACAACACACTGCTCAACACGAGTCCACGATTTGCTAACTTTTGAAATGCGATTTCTTGTTAAACATTTGTTACGCGCTGGAGTTTGGGATAAATAAAACTTCCACCGATATACAAATAAAACTCTATTTAACACTTAGAGCCCTTAGGGAACACTTTACAATTAGCAATTCACTTCTTCTGCTTCGCTTCAGGTGATCGATTCGCTGCTTCGCTTTGAGTAAAACAGCTTACTAACTACCTTCATGTCATCTCTGCAACGCTTTTATAGTCTATACGACATCCCTAGAATTATCAAGAGCTTTCTCGATAAGGCCAGTCGTTTCGATATGTGTTTCCGTTATTTGTTAATAGATGGCGTTGCACTTCTCGAGCGTTCTCGATTTTACTAGTTCTTTTGATTTCCTTTCTGCTATCCGACGATAGATGGCGTCACTCTTACCCGCGTAACAATATAAATGTTTGCAAATTAACATTCAACAAATTAAATATAAAATCTCCCACAGCATGAGTGTAGTGAGGTTTTATTGGAGTTATTTATTTATTTATTTCAGTGTCACAATCTTGAACAGCTGATGGTGACAGGAAAGATAGATGGCAAACGTCCCAGAGGACGCAGTCCCACGAGATGGTCGGACCAAATACGGTCTTCTCTAAGCATCAATTTCCACAATACCCTTCATGAAGCAAAGGATCGCAGCAGATGGAGGGAAATCGTACGGGAAGAACTGATGCAGCGGGGGAGGCTCGACCCTCAGTAATGAGGAAAACGACGCGAGGAGGAATTATTTATTTATTTATGTACACACAAAAAAGAAGACATAGTACAGAGTAATAGGAAATTTATGTACAAAGGCACTGCTTATTTCTTTAAGAAATCTCTTCCAGCAGACCTGCGAGAGGATTAAGAGAATAATAATTAAAAGTGAGTTAATTCCATGACTACCTACAATAATTAATCTATGTTCATGTTTCTGATACAACAATATGAATTACTAAATGAAAGAAAAAAATCCGATTACATTCCAAATACACAATGAAAAAGCGAAAATTAATGAAATATAGTTTAATAAAAACGTTAGTAAGGGTATCCCCCGAAGGGTACACGTGAATGTGTTTTATTTTTCGTTTGTCCCCTTCTGTACCACTGACAGTCAAGTTGTATCTTTTGCTTTTTAGTTATTATTGTTTAACGAAGTCTTATTTTTTGTTACTTTTAATGAATTATTTTATTAAGCGCTTCGAACATGTTCGATTATTTTTTGTTCGACATTTTTTTTGTTTCTAATTTTAACTATATACATACCTTATAACCATAGTCGTGGTAAGCGGGGTCAGTATAGTCATTGTTGTAATTGAAGTCGTCTAGTCTGATGTTAGGTAGAGGTACCGGACCAGCCAGGGGAAGCCCTACCGGCGCCTTGGTGTCCGAGCGATCAGAGCTCGTGTAATCCTGGTCAAAGCAAAGGGTTCGTTAATTCGACAGGGCGATAATGTGGTGGGACGTCTGGTAAAACCGCACCAGTTACTGCCGCCACTGCACCATTTCTACCGTGAAGCAGTAATTGGTTCCAGTTTGAATTGCGGTTGTTGTATTATCGCGGCAGCAGCGGTGCCTACCGATATAAGCTCACAAGACGTCCTACCGCCAGTAATTAAATACTCCTTTTCCTTTCCTCTTAAGCCCCTGTGCAGCCAAGGCTGAGTGTAGATCTCCTAAAATGCACTCCATTCTTTTCGGTCTCTTGCCTTTCGAGTCTAGTCCCAACCAGCCACTTTGACCAGGTCGTCGATCCACCCCATTGGTGGACTGCTCAGGTTAAGACGTCCAGTGCGAGCTCTACCCTCCAGTACTTTTTTACACGTTTTTATTACACGATGCAGTTCCCACCAAGGAAGTCGTTCTTGAGAATTTGTCAAGTGCGTATTTCATTAGAAACATTGGAAGCTAATGATACAAAGGCACCGGAAGGAGTGCACACCGCAAACGCCTTTTGTACTCATTAACAAATCGAGGGGTGAACAACTATTTGGCTTAAGCAACATTTTTGCAACTTTACAAAAGAGCCATTTAAAGCTTAAAGTTTGGAAAAAATATCATAACAAAAACAAACTTCTTCAGATATTCGAATGGGGTAAACTTAATTGAAATTCAATGAAAAACATCGAACTGTTGACGCTAATGCAAAACAGGGCCTTTAATTACAAAGATAAATGACGCGTATTAACCGAAATGTCTCTTAAATAACCTTTCGCCACTCGAAATAGTACCCATAGCTAACACGAAACCCTCACGTCGCTAAAAAAAATCTACACAAACAGTCAGCATCACGACAGAGTTCCCTCACCAGGTCGTAGCTGGCGTCGCTCTGCGGCAACTGAAGCTTCAGGTCGCTGATGTTAGAGCTCCTGTCGCTCTCTTTGTACGCGTCTCCGGTCGCGACGGTCACGTCCGGCTTCTCGTTCATTTGACTCTTCTTCCTTCTTCTCCTGTGGCAGACCACGAGGAGAATTATGAAGGAGGAGAAGACGACGATGCCGGTCGTAACCCCGATGAGGATTATGTACAGTGGAAGGGTCTCTGTGGACGATATTTTTTTGTTAATGCCGTTGCTGTTTAAGCCCAGATGGATTTTGGGCCGATATGTTGGTTTGGTATAGTTGTTGCAAAGTACGACTGCGCGCCACCCTTAGGTGTGTGAGTGACCAATCTGTATACGCGTCGATGTAGGCTATGTGTAGCTAATTGGCTTCTCCGTAGGGTACACACACTAACGATAATGTGTATTTACGATTACAACTACAAATAAAGGCCATGCACGCTCGTACTTTGCAACAACTATAAGATTACGCCTGGCTCCTGCTACTCTCAGAATCGATGTAAGGTAAGGTTCCCTTAATGTTTGTGGATGTAAGGTTGGTTCCCTTCGATACTATGAAAAATGATAGGTTTCTAATTTATAAAGTGGCTAACGCTCTGCCTATTTCTGTCGTGAAGTAATAAAGGGTTTCGGTTTGAAGGATGGGACAGCCGTTGTAACTATACTGAGACCTTAGAACTTATATCTCAAAGGTGGGCCGTAAGATCGTCCACCCAACCAAGCAAAAAAAAACTACCAATTTATCTCCGTTTACATTTGCTAACATAAATAGTTTTATTTTAAAAAATACAGTAAAGTTTTTGTTTCTGTTCCATTCAAAAATTGATTTAATTAAAAAATCACTGTTGTGCTTAATGCATAATACTATAACAATAATAATACTCACTTAAAGGCTTCAACATTATCGGTGCGTTTGCGTTACCGTATTCGTTCGTAACGCTGCAGTTGTAAAGTCCAAAATGCCTTGACTGGCTAGCCTTGATCACCAAACTAGATTTAACTAGTCCATCGGGCAATGATTCTTGCAGTATCGCGTAATTCTGTTTACAAAATTAAATATACTTTTACTATATACTGTGTACTTATACTTTATAATATTTTCATAATGTATCAATGGGAATATCCCCGTTCAACTAATTGATACATCAATTGGAATTTCATATACGAATTGGAAGAAGCAACGATTGATTTTAAAAAAATCACTTCGCAACTAAAATCAATTCGGTTCGAAGGATCAAACTTTGCAATACACTTTTTAATTGTTTAATTTGAAATATTTTATAACCTCGTAGCGTTATTTAGCCGCAAGCAGGCCTGTAAAAATTATTTGTGTTAACAATAACCTCACGAAATATTTAATTTATTTAATTTTATTAACATCGCCAAATTATACAAATGAAGTATTCTATTCTATTCTGTACTACTAATGTTGCTAGTAGATAAATTAGTTTCGGTTCGGAACTTACCGGATCCTGTATCACACTGATCTCCCGACCTTCGAAGAACCATTTGATGAAGTCTGGCTTGGGAACAGACTCTGTCAGGCATTCAACTGTAACCGTCTCCCCTTCCGCGCCTATCTGAGTCCTATTCGAAATTATCTTTGGAGCTCCTAGAACAATGGAAAGCTATGACGAAAACAACATCTAACACTCGTATTATTGTGGATCGGTAGTAAAGACTCAAAAAGTTCGCACTGCTTAGGACGCAGGTTGTCGGTAAACCATCTTCAATGGAAGGGTGCTATTTCTAAGTAACGACCATCACCAATGGAGGCAGCGTTACAATGAAGAGCATTGACAGACATTTTAAAGTAATCCTAACTATTCATGACCAGTCGGTATTATTAATACATTAGTATTATAACTGTTTTTTTTTTAAGTTTTATGACCGGGTATCTAACTAAGACCTTTAGGCCAAGTCTTATAATTTTTATGAAAGCTGATAATTGGAGTGAAATGAAATAAGATGAGATGAGATGATATGGGATGAAATATAATCTCAGTAAAATGGTGGTCATTTACTGAGATTTTTTCAGTGGACTTTTTAGAGGATCTACTCTAGAGGAACGCCCCTACAACTGTTTTGAATCACATCTAAGGCGGTTTTAGGTGATATTTTTGAATCTAAAAGCTGATATTTTTATTTTGTTGTTACCTTTAATAAAAACAGTAGCTTCACTCTCGATTTCTGGGTATCCGGTGACACTCGCTTTGCAGATATATTTTCCTGCCGTTTCTTTGTTCACAACTATCTCCAAGTTCGGGGATTTTCCTTTAACCTGCTGGAAAATGTGGATCGCTCACATAACGCTGTCTTTGTAACTGATATCTTTAGGTGTAGGTTCGCTAAAGATCGAGTTTTTTTGGGTTTCGACAAGCTTCCCGAATTGTCGTTATCTAAAGCAATTTAGTTTTAACTGTCGAGGCATACTTAAGGCATACTTTTCTATATCATGATAAATGATTACTGTCGATCGTAGATTAATAAAACACATTTAGCGCATCTTATTTAAAATTTATTTCTGTATTTTCTGTGTAATCTATATTTTTTGAAGTGAAACTTCTAATGCGACTTCTAACAAGGTTGCGTTATACGTTTAACGCTATTATGGAATAGAAAGAGAAAGATTGGGAATGAATGAATGGCACGCATGCGCGTAATATACCTGTTACAGGCCAGCGCGAGCGATAGCAATGAGTAGCATCTAATATTTCAATGAAGTATTTAAAAAAAAAAAAAAAATTTTTCTACCTACAATTCAAAATATATAAAATATAAATGTTGAAGATGTCGCATCTCTTATACACAGCATTCCCTATTACAAGAGCGATCTGTTTTAAGGATGAAAAATGAAGAAAACTACATCGAAAAAGAAGTTTCACTTCATTCACGTGTATCAAGTTGCACGTGCACCGTTTTTAATACGCTTTTATTAGCTTCAGACCTTCAGACGTATGTATGTTTGTAACGGAATCTTTGAACATGATTTTGACCCCCTTCAAAATGTCGGATTAATTCGAAATTTGGTATACTTATTAAGGACCGATGACAATTCAATATTAAAAAAAATATTGAAAAAATTGAAATTCAACTAAAAAATTTAAAATAAATAATAGTTTAAAAACACTAACAACATACGCTTTTATAGAAAATCCAATATTTAAAAAAAATTGAATTAAATATAGTATAAGAAAAAATGATTTTATTATAAAAAAAGCGTGAAAAGCACTCCACGCTTTTTTACAATAAAATAATTATTTCTTAGATTATTTTTAATTCAAATCTATTAAAATTTATTTTCTATTTTTAAGTTGAATTTTCTATAAAAGCGTATTTTGTTAGTTTTTTTAAACTATTATTTATTTATGTATTAATTCGCTAGCATGGTATTCACTTACCCCGATCCTGCCAGGCTCGTTCAGAAGCCACCTGATCGCCGGCTTCGGCTGCCCATCAACGTCACAGCTAAGGGTCACAATCGAGCCGATATCCGCCTCGACGTCATGCAGATGATTGCGGAAAATTGGAGGATCTAAAGGATGTAATGAATACTTTTATTTGTTTTGTAGTTTACCTAAGCAAATCACCCCATTCTCAGTGTTTTTAGACTGTTCAAGCACCGGTCACCGTCCCCGTCGAACGCGTCGACTCCGACGAAGAGTTCGACCAGCGAACTAGCCCATAGACACAACCCACAGAGTTTCTCACCGGTTCTTTTCAGTGGGTCGCAATTCCGATACGGCAGTAGTAGTACACTGGTGGTAGAACGTCTTGTGAGTCCGCACGGGTAGGTACTACCACCCTGCCTATTTCTCAGTAATGCGTCTCGGTTTAAAGGGCGGCGCCGCCGTTGTAACTATACTGAGACCTTAAGCTTATATCTCAAGGTGGGTGGCGCATTTACGTTGTAAATGTCTATGGGCTCCAGTAACCACTTAACACCAGGTTGGCTGTGAGCTCGTCCACCCATCTAAGCAATAAAAATAAGCTTCAGCGAAGCACTGCTCTTGCTAGGGCTGGTGTTAGCAATTCTCTCAGGTTGAGCCCGAGAGCTCACCTACCGGTCAGCATGAAACTGGAATAGCCCCTTGGGCTACCAACGATTAGACAGGACAAAAAAATCAATAACTTTGAGGCGTTCCTAATTATACAGTTTTGCGTATAAGTATTATTTTCGGTCGGTCACTACAACTGCTTAGTCTGGTTACATTGCATAGGAATCAGATAGATTGACTTGGTGATATAGTTAGTGCCCCTAACTATTGCGGCGAGGGTCATCGATTCCCACACATTCGTATGATGAACAGATTTGTTTGCTCTTTGTCTGGGTGTTTATTATCTATGTATGCGTCGCAATCAACACGTGTTTGTCGAACCAACACATGATACGGGACGCAAACGCCATCTGTCGGCGTTCGATGGAGTCAACTATTATGATATACTATGACTATTATGATAGATATGAGTTTTAAGGTCTCAGTATAGTTACAACGGCTGCCCCACCCTTCAAACCGAAACGCATTACTGCTTCAAGGCAGAAATAGGCAGGGTGGTGGTACCTACTCGTGCGGACTCATAAGACCTACCACCAGTAATTACGCAAATGATTATTTTACGGGTTTGATTTTTATTATACGATGTTATTCTTTCCCCGTGGAAGTCAATCGTGAACATTTTGTTGAGTACGTATTTCATTGGAAAAATTGCTATATATAAATTAATCTTAAGCAATCAATCAAACTAGAGGTCCCGCAGTAGTCGAAATTCGACTATAATTAATTGAAATTGTAAGTTTGTACACTGTTATGATTGTCACAAATTCTATAGTCACAAATTTCGCCAAGACTACACTTATACTATAAAAAATATTAACAAAGACAAACCATATTCTATTCCCAATTTGACAACAGACGTCAAGAACAAAAGTTTGACAATAAATAGTATGCATGCGTGTGTGCGTCAAATACATGGTATGTAGTGTATGTAATGTTTTCTTTATTGATTTAATGTATCTTTTATGCATTATTTTAAAAAAATATTAGCATTGTGTGCTTCTTCTCTATATTCTCTATAAGTGTGGAAAATTTCACCATACTCCGTCCGCGCAATTTTCTTAAAAAGGGATACAAAGTTTTTGCTTCACGTATTAATATATAGATGTAATCAAAACTTAGTTATATATTTTTTTATTTTTGTTGTTAATGCACTGTCGATTGCATTTATAATTGAGGTGGCATCTGCCATGAACTTTTGTCAGTTTGTCAATGATTTTATTGACGATAACTTTTTTTGTGCAACTATAATAAATAAATAAATTTCAATAACTACATTAATGTAGTTGTTTAGTTTTGGTAGCATAACTAACGCATTACGTGTCATTATTGTACGTGTATCATTAAAAATCATTATCATTAAAAACTGTCCCAATTACACAAGCGTTAACCAAACCATTGTTTATCTTCAAAAAACACTTACGTTTCGATTTATCTCTATACGTTAATATTATTTTTTTATCTCAAAACCTTCTGACTCACGATTTCATGGGAACAATTTTAAATGAACTGTATCGATAAACTTAGGTGAGATACGACCGATGCTAACATCATTTCTTTGTTCAAGAATATCTGGGTATTTTTGTTTGAAGAACGCTTCGAGTTGAATGGTTTGATTTATTGAAAGATACATTCACGAAGATCGATTTTGTATTCGTTTTAAAAAAAATATTATAGTGTTCACCCATTTAATAATTGTTGGAAAATAATTTTGTTGACAACTCAAGCTCGCTTGGAATTAAGCTAGTTTCTATAGTTTTCTTATTGCCTTTATAGCCGAAGGAGCGGCATACTGATAGTGAGTGATGGTTACAGACGCTCATGAACTTCAACATTGCCAAATAGTACAAATCTAAGCGGTAATATTCAAGTTCCTAACAAATTTTTTGACAATTAATATTAAACATAGCGGACCGCTCCGGCTCCGCTCGGGTCTTTAACAAAAAATTCAATGATATGTGACGTTTTATTTAAAAAAATAAAAGAACACTTATTGCGGCATAACTATAATAGTTAGATATATGCTGTCGCAACTCTTTTTGTAAGTAATAATGTGTTCTACAAAGTCGTAGTACATTGTTTTATTCTATCGTCAATAGTTTTCGCGGGGCACGAGACGTAAAGAATATTTTAGGTAATTTTTTTACACCTTGGGTTACATTATTGGCGTTTTAGTAAGGATCCCTAATATTTTTCAAAAAGATTATAGCCTATGTTACTCAGAAATAGCGTAGTAGCTTCCAAACAGTGAAAGAATTTTTCAAATCGGTTCAGTAGTTCGGAGCCTATTCAATACAAACAAACAAACAAATCTTTCCTCTTTATAATATTAGTATAGATGAAACTTTTTAGAAAAATATTGAATTATTTTCTCCATAAAATCAAATCCCTGTGAGGGAGTCCGTATAGAGTCCCTTCTTTATTCACGGGAAAATCGTGTTTTTGGATCGCTCGTAATTAACACCACAGTTGAAACAATAGGAGTTTTATTATTGCAGCGGCTTACACAGTTCTAAGTTATACACATTATTCCGTTTTTTCGTCTTATGTGTTTTCGGCGGGAAAAAGGTCCTGTGTCACAGACTATCTCCTTTTTTTTTTCACCTCTCGTGCGTTTTGACTTACGCATCATAAAAAGGTGCACTCTTAAACGCCACAACGGCGAATGTTGTTGGAAAATTAGCGGAATCATCAGGAACTTATTAAGATGAAGTTATTTGTTAAGGAAATTTATTAATATATTCCTTTTAATATTGTATAAACTATTATATGTATGTATGTATGTATATGTGATTGTGTATATACTTTTTTGTGTGTGTATGTATTTTTAAATTAATATAAATTTCATTGCACCTACTACTATTCACTCTGCACTACCTTTGGTTGACTGCTAGAGAATGCCTTAGGCATTAAGTCCGCCAATGTAAATTTTACATGAAGTGTAATAAATAAATAAATAAATAAAGTAGATTCACGCGAAACATATAATGCGATGTTCACACTTTATTACGTAACGGCTCCCTTCCCTTCGACTAATTGCTACATAACAATCTCTAAAGACTTTTCACACGAGAACACCCTACAATCACAAGGTAACCCCAGAAGCGTAACCGAAAATTACTTTCATGGTACCATAGGTCTCTCTAGAGTGGACAATCATAAGGTATAGGGTTTGGCCAGACGCGTTACTGAATATTACTTTAATTGTACCATAGGTCTCTGTTGAGTGGTCAACATCACTCAACAAGACTGATTTATCGTATGGCGCCACACAACACGCGTTCCAGAAAAAAAAAAAAAACTTATCGAACATTGGAAAATATTTTAAAAAGTGATTTATAGTTTTTGTTTTCAAACACGCAAAATACGAGAGAATTTTCACGGGACTCATTCATTGATTTATAACTGTTCCGTTTTAGAACAAAGAAGTACTTTTTTTTAAGAGTACATCAATCAAATACCAAGAAAAATATCAATATTTATGAAGCATTTTCAGTATGTTTAACCTAAAAGAAATGAATATTTTCACTAGAATATGAAAATAAAACATTATTAGTTTTACTAGCAGCAAAATCTTGCAGCGGGACTCATGGAAACTGTTGAAAAATGAATAGTACTTGTGAGTCCGCACGGCACGTCATTACGGATCCTCCTGATCCATTAACGGTGCTTTTAGGCACCACAAGCACTGGTCGCTGTCCTCGTCGAACCCTTCGTCAAGCGAAGGGCTCGACAAGCGAATTAGCCCATAGACACAGCCCACTGAGTAGCCTCTCAAGGTAGGCTTATTTACGTTGTAGATGTATGTGGGCTTCAGTTACCACTTAACATCAGGTGGGCCGTGAGCACGTCAACCCACTTAAGTATTTAAAAAAACGATAAATCTGGCACGAGCTTCGTCTTAATAGTTACCTACTGCGCCGACTATAAACAATAGGAATTTTAGAATATAATTTTTAAAACCAGTGTAATCACAAGCGTCCTTAAACATAACAATAGTCTTCTCAAAGAACGTGGATCTCCATGATGACCTGGAGCTTGACTCAGTCAGTAAGTATCTACAGTCAGCATCATTGCGCTACTTTGAAAAGGCGGTACGACATGAAAACCCTCTTGTCGTGGCCGCCGGGAATTACATACCCGATCCTGTAGACCGTATGGTAAACAGTCGATGTCACCCTAAACACGTCATTACGGATCCTCCCAATCCATTAACGGTGCTTTTAGGTACAACAAGCACCGGTCACCGTCCTTGTCGAACCCGTCGCTTGCGACGAATAGCTCGACGAATGAATTAACCGATAGACACAGCCTACTGAGTTTCTCGCCGGACCTTCTCAGTGGGTCGCGTTTCCGATCCGGTGGTAGATTCTATGAAGCACTGCTCTACTCTAGGACCAGTGTTAGCAACACTCCCGGTTAGAGCCCCGTGAGCTCATCTACACGTCAAGGAGAAGCTGAAATAGTCTCTCAAGGCTATCAGCATAGGTAGGGAAGAAAAAGCAGCCTACATGGTGAGGCGCCCCGAGTGCTAGCACGAGTGACGCAACTATGACTGTATCCAAATCCCGCAGGCAAGTACCGATTTTCTAATGAAATACGTACCGTACAATGGGGTAAATAGGGACAAAATCGACCTTCAGATTGAATTTTAAAATAGTTCCAATTAAATAGTCACTGCTCAACCAAAGAAATAAGTTGAGTCTTGAACGTACCTAGGTGATAAAAACCGTTACATTATTTAAATTATTCATTTTAAAGAAATAATCGGTAAAATAATGGCCGTCCCAATTTACCCAGCGTCCGGGGTAAATTGACACGGTTAAGGGTTAAATTGGGATATTTGTAAGGGTTGTCAACTCGCAGTACTGCGATATATAGGTAGGTGCCATATAATTATTTATATGGACCGAAATGATGAATACAATCCATAATTTAAGCACAATACACAACATAGTGTAAATTAAGCTGGTTTCTATTCCGAAGCGATGTGACGTGAATGATAATCAACAATACAATGATCAAAAAAAGTATGTGCATGTTATATTTTAGAAAATTATTATTTAATTTCCTTAAAAATCACAACTCTGAAACAAAATCATAAAATAGAATAAAAAATAGAAAACAAAAGGACTGGAAATGCAATAATACAAGATAAAAAAACAATAAGATATAATACAATAGAAATAAGACAATAAGATAAAAAAACAGCTTTATCTGATTACTGCCAATAATAACAAAAATAGAAGAAATTCTTTCTAAGCTAAATAACTAAACTCAATTAATTCACTCACTCATAATTGGAACCTAGATATCTCGGATTTTTAATTAATGTTACATTTAAAATCTGAGGCCTGTTTTTATTTGTCTGTGCGTTGTGAATGTTAAAAAAATCATGATTCGACGCGTGAATAGATTCTGAAATAACAAAAGTTTTGATTCGTTTGAGTTCTTTTAACTTTTAATTTTATTGCTATAAAGAACATACGACCGGGCAGATATTACAAGGTAAATGTCGCGAAAAAAAAGTAATTATATATATACTTTTCTTTTACCTATAATACTTACATAAACTAACTGATAAACACATTAACCTTCTTTACATCACGCTATTAAGTGATAGTATAGGCTAAAAAATCTATTATAAGATATCAGTGACAACCCTAACAAGCCATCCCTATTTTGTCCTTTGGCGTTCCAATTTTGTGTTTTCTCGTCCCTAATTTTTCCAGTCTCGTTCCAAATTACCCTACATACGTCCCAATTTTCCCCAAAAAGAAAGGAAAAAATATACATTTTTTATTTTGTCGAAATATTGTATTTAAAATAAGAATATTGCAACTTACCGTTTGTTGTGGTATTTCCAGGTGTATTAAAAACGTATATAAATTGTGATCTTATTGAAAAAACAACGATAATATTACTTTTTTTAAAAGTTCTTTAAGCTGTTTTAAAACGCACTTTTCAACCATTATTTTAAATTTAATTTGACGAAGTTTTGGGACCAACTTAACTCATGCTTAGTACTTCCATACTTAACTTGGTTTTTCTTCTATACATTGATAAATATTACCTTAAAGAAAATTAGGTAGATTCCGTGCTACAAGTACTTTGAGAATCTTCCGCAGGTTTGTCCCAATTTACCCCAGAATCCCAATTTACCCCATGTCATGGTACTTAAGTCACGTTCACTAATGACTCTCGTGTGAAGGAATATCAATGCGAGGCTAAATGCCTAATTACTGGTGGTAGGGTATGTGAGCTCATGTCGCTAGGCTTAACGGCCCTTTCTATTTCGATCGGGCAACATGCGTTCTGGTATAAAGGATGGAGCAACCGGTATTCTATAAACCTTAAACTCGCGTCTTAGAACTCATATCTCAAGGTGGGCTGATGATGTCTATGGGCTTCGCTAACCATCTAACACTAGCCGAGTTGTGAGCTCGTTCAACTATTTAAGCATTGCAATTTGCGTATACACTATTCAACTGATTTTTAGATCTCAACGTAGATTCCCATTTAGGTATGGATCATAACAACCTGTACATAATATTTGGTTATCTAAACTTATACACGTTTTTAAACTTATTACCAAATAGAAAAATCTAAAACGTTAAATCAGCAGTTATATATAAAACTCGTTCCCCATAGTTGACCCAACATTAAAATAGTAGTCGCCGCCTATTAGCCACGAGATAACACCGCAATAAACTCGTCTGGTCATCCATGGAATTCAATACCAAAGACGTCTAAAAATAATATTATGTTTATATTATATCACCTAGTTTCGCTGCTGTCGGAATAGCCACGAAGCATGTTTATGTTAATGGAAAATAAAAGCGCCATGGTGTTTCATGATGCCCACGCCATGACGCAATTTCGGGTTATGGGAAGATAGAATTCGACCAATTTCCATTACATTGTATTTGTCGTATTAGATATTTCGGGAATACTGATATAGGTTAATGCCAAATTCTGGAGGCATTATTCAAAATATGTTTCAAGATTTATCAAGATCAGATTGATGGAATGTTACACTCAAAACTGGACTTCTGTTTCTGCAACTTTAACCCTATCGGTAAAAGAAGGAGAGGTCGACTGAAGAAGAGATGGATTGAGTGTGTGAATGACGATATGAGAGAAAGAGGAGGGAGTGTTGAGATGGCGGCAGATAGACGAGAATGGTGTAGAAAAAATGTACCGACTTCATCTAGTGGGATAAGATGGAGACAAAGAAGAAACAAAACTTTAACCCCATAGCTGTGAGATTATTTTACCTTGATCTGTTGGACCGAACATTATCTTGCGTTGCAAATTCCGGGAACTACTTACATCAGGTCGGCCATTACCACATTTAATTATCAAGTCTTTTGTCGCTCTTGATGTTGAAGGATGAATAGGTATATTAACATCGCAATAATTACGCGGTGCATTTCACTCATTTTTCTTTATTATAAAATTAATAATAAATAAAAAACTGATATTTACTCACATGCAACGTTCAGTGTAACTTTTGCCGAGCTCGTGCCCACAGTATTGCTGATTTCGCATCTCACTTCAGCCTTGTTATGTTTCCTTGTGACGTTGAAAATAATCTAAGGACAAACATTTTAAATTATCTCTAGGTGAACTAAAAAAAGGCAGATGCTACTGATTTATTACATAGCAAATAGAATACTGCGATAGAAAAAATTATAAAGAACCACAATAAAATCATGCCTAATCAAAAATTGCCATAAAAAACAAAATAGCCGTTATTTTAACACATCAAAATTTAATTGAGTACAATTAATGAATTTATCAATAGAAAGTATATCTGCGATTAAAATCAGTCTAATTTCCCAAGCAATGCTAACTAAACAGGCATTTTTAATATAAATACGCGAACATAATTAGTATTAAAGAAGTTATCCAACCGTAATTATTAGTCTTCAAGTCCGAGTACATGTACATGTTGTAAAGCCAGGCCTGACAAGATATTATCTGTCTCTCTCTAACGCGATCGTAAGAAGAGCACGTATGGCAAGTTTAAGCCAGTTTGCGGGAAAACTTTCCGGATTCGAATGGTCATACAAAATACGTCTGGACTAAAAGGACTCAAATCTCCCAACCGTATTAAATCGAGCCAGAACTTCTTCTGGTCTTTGTTCCACACGTGTGGTCGTCCAAATGTGTATCTTTGTTCTAGTTTAATCTTAAAGGTTTTTCTGTTTGTACACGGTGATATTAGTAAAAGTATATGTGGTTTAAAAAATAAAACTCGCGGTGTACTCAAATCAAGCTGTAAGTTTACAACGGACTTCGATCTTACTATCGACAGAAACTTACCAATTTTCTAAATATATATATATGCGTGTGGCATATATTCCCAAACTACAATGACGGAATAGCATTGGGTAATGATTGATAAATTTGCGCAATCACTGGGGTCATTGATACTGCATGGATGGTTACGACAGTCTGGTCTGTAACTGATTTATAGCAGTCTTTTGTTTCCATTTGAGGTAAGACAGTCGTTACAATTGAAGCTTCCAACTGACACACTTTAAGATGGGTTTTTACGTTAATATGTCAATGAACTCCGATAAAAATAAAAAATTGTATTATATTTACTATTGCGGTTAGAGTCGTCAAACAAGTTATCTTTACTGAATCAGTAATGAACGCACAACCTAAGCACCTAGAATTTTGCAATTCTAGGTGCTTAGGTTTTGGATTTAGTAGGAATTTTGGCAGGAGATATTATTATATTGGATCTAAAGAAGGATTTTTGGAAACATCAGCTCTATGGGAGTAAAATGGAGTATAATGAGGTCCTTCATTATCCAAGTAAGAAACACGACATCTGAAATACCTGATTCCAATTAAAAATAAATATATCTGAATCAGGATTTGGAAGCTTATATAGAAAGTTACTTTCATTTGAAGCTTAGGTAACCATAGTTAAGCATCAGCTAATACAATATACACGTTTACTTCGTTCGCATAACCGTAGTGAGTTAATGAAACAGCCAGAAAACGCTTTGAGAGTAAACCGAGAGACCATGCCGGGAACAATTCATGAGCAAAACACAACTGCGCTCCAGTGAAAAATTTAACCTGTTGCAATAGCAGTGCAGGCCCCGAGCAGCGAGCCGGCTAATTCGACTTTATTATATTCGAGCTTTTTATTTTATTTTCGGTGCTTTTGTTTTGTGCGGTTCGCTGGCTTCGCATGTGGGTCATTTTGAGGGTGCCTTTATTGAGTTTCAATGTATAACGTACAGTTGTTTGTTTATATGATTCATTAAATATGTCTGGACTTTTTGGCGGGAACGCGAGGAGTGAAGCTGTGTGATTTGTTTTATTTTGTCTATTTAGTGTTTCTTTAGGTTTAAATGTGTTATAATGTTGGTTTATTAACTGTTTAATATCAGTGAAAGTGCACAAATGTGGGAAAATGAAACAAAGCCGCTGGGCGTAACTTCTCGGGATTCTCCAAAAAGTCCACTGAATTTTTTTTAGTAAATGACCACCATTTTACTGAGATTATATTTCATCTCATTTCATTTAATTTCATCCCAGTTGATTAATGCCTCAAATTAATCATCTTCATTTCATTTAATTTTACTTCATATTATCATCATTTTTCATAGAAATAAGAATAAAAAATTAAGTTAGACATGACTTAAAGGTCTTAGTTACCAGGTCATAAAATCCCTTAAAAAATTAACTATGCCTAAATCAAGATATAAGATCTCTACGGGACCTTGGCTGTTTATCTAAAGCGTTTTATTTGTGTGTACTGTGTGTAAACGTGCTCACAGGCCAACTGATGCTAAGAGGCTACCTGAGTCCATGGACATCACAACATCAATTCTGCCACCTACTCTAAAACGTTTTTCGGTCAAGTCAGTTTTTTTTTTTACTTAGATGGGGGGAAAAGCTCACAGCCCACCTGGTGTTAAGTGGTTACGGGAGCCCATAGACATCTACAACTTAAATGCCGCCACTCACCTTGAGATATGAGTTCGAAGGTTCCAGTATAGTTACAACGGCTGCCCCACCCTTCAAACCGAAACGCATTACTGCTTCACGGCAGAAATAGGCAGGGCGGTGAAATCTACCCGTGCGGGCTCTCCCTACCACCAGTAAAATTTGGATCGTATTGTATTAACTTACCCTTAAAATCGGAACGTAACTATTTCCTCGCAAAAATAGGCAAATTGGCGATACCTATTCGTGCAGACTCACATTAAACCAAATACTGGGGGTGCTAAATATTAAAAATTATTGTTGAGTTTTAATTTTCCATCACGAAAATCCTGCTTGCGGGATTCGAATACCGGCACAGCCGCTCCCTTATAAATACTACACCGAGCGTCTTATCTATTAGGCCACGACGTCTTCGAAGGAAATAGCATTTATAAATTAACTTACCATCTCGTCAGTGTAGTCTCCTATGACCGGGTTGTTGTTGATGTACCACCTGTGGGCCCGGGGGGGAGGATTCGATTCGGAGCTACACCGTATCCTTGCTTCATTACCCTCCGGTATCTTACCGTCGATCACGCCAGACCTGAACGATATATTCACTTTCGGGACGTATTTCACCTGTTTCAGAAATAAAAATATTAAATTCTCTGCCAGATAATTGGATCAAGTACATACTCAAAGCTTTGGCGAGTCGTTGATATGCAACGAAATTCAAAACTAATGTTTTTAGAACGAAGTTCCTTATGGGACGATGCGGAGGGGTACCCTAACCGGGAAAAGGCGTCCGTAACGTAAGATTTTAATTAGTAATGCACACAGTGTACGACTTAACTTTGTAATAACGTAAAAACTAATAATGCACACAGTGTACGACTTAACTGTGTAATGACGTACAAAAAATAAGACATTTTTTATCATTCATTGAACACGATGTCAGAGCGTTCGTTTGCGCAATACACTAACAGCTCTTATGCAAACAACCGTGAATGAAGTGCACCACAATAAGTTCGCACGTTACCGAATGACTGTGGGTTGTTGCGAAACCTCCAGTTTTATTTTCTTTATACCTCGAATAGAACTTAAAATTAATATTTGGTCCTATCCACCTTGGTTCCTATCCACGACACCACACATCTTTATTATTTATTTATTGCTTAGCTGGACGGACGAGCGCACGGCTCACCTGATGTTAAGTGGTTACCGGAGCCCATAGACATCTACAGCCTAAATGCCGCCATCCACCTTGAGATTTGAGTTGTAAGGTCTCAGTTTTAACTGTACAACAATTTTAGCAGTACATATTTGCTGATTCCATATCATATTCTGTTATAACTGTCCGCGTGAACGCCTAAGCGACAGCGACTAGCGTCACTCTAACAACGACCTTTTCAAGTACAGTGCGGATCCCTCGCTGCGGCCGCGTGAGTTTAACAGAATATCACGCCGCCGACCGTCTTGTGACCTATGTCTGTGTGTTTAGACGTACCTCAAAATGTATCGTAGCCATCCTCGGCGCTCTGTCAGCTGTGTTCTGGGCTTGGCAGGTGAATGTCTGGTTGTGGTACGCCTTGCTCGGGTTCAACCGCAAAACCGACCTGAATAATAGAACTAGTGAGCTATTGACGCCCGCACCACTGTTTATGTGGTCAGGTAGCTGTGACAGAGTGTGGCTTTTGGGTATTAGCGATGTGATACGTGAGTACATTATTGTGGTGACCTTGTCTTCGTCAATTGTAATCTTAGTAATTGATAATGAAAATTTAAACGTTGCGGTTACGAGTAGTCTAGAATGTGCTTTTTTTTTATCCAGCAAATATGAAAGATTAATAATTTCTTAAATACTATTGACAGTATTGTCGCTAAGAGGGAACCCTTCAACAGCCTTAAAGTGGACAAAAACCTCTGAGGAATGAACTTTAACCGGAACACACTTACTGACTAAAAGAAAAACGATAATATACAGGTAAAGGTGAGTTGATTTAAATGATTACCAGAGCAGTTAACAAGGTTTCAATTGGTTTTTTTTTTAATTCTATTTCGTAAACTGGCCATTGAACACACCACCCAATTGTGTCTGGTAGCCGTCGCATAGCTTAGCGACTCTATGGCCACAGCTAATTCGTTGCCTAATATTTTATACTGTCTTTCTATCAGTCCGCCCTTGATATTTGGGCGCAGCGACTCTATGGCTACAGCCGAATCGTTGCCTAATATTTTATACTGTATGTCTATCAGTCCACATTTGGGCGCATCATCTTTTGCTGCAGTAATCGGAAAGATTAAAGGAAAATTCAGTCCAGGTTTAACGATACTACCACCAGTAATTAATTACACTAAGACTTGTGATAGTTATTATTGACTGTTATTAAGAAAACACATTATCTTTCGATCTGCAAAATTTAGTTTACATTTAACAAAGAATATCGTCTTTTCGCTTTAAAAGTATACAATTTCCAAAAAAATTTCAAAATTGAGTTAATATGCGGAATCATTTGGTATCACCAGTATTTTTCTTATAAATGATCGATCAAAAGAGCGATCTTTATTTAATTTTTTTTAGTTTACCTATGTTTTGACTACTATTAACAAAATTAATAAATAATTTTATCTTACTTTAAAAGACAGATAATGTAACTGGTAGAAAATAAAAAAGTAAATGTTACAAAGATGATTAATATTAAAGATATCACAATATGTTAAACCTTTAAAACATAAATATAAAATTAGTAAGTTTTGAGATTATACAATCTTAATGCGAGAAGACCATATGTGATAAAGAACTTTTGGAATTAATATAGCAGCGGTATATTCTATAACAAAATTGGCTAAAAGCGACAATAACCTTGTTTTGTATCTTTGTCCATCTGCCATCAACTCCAATTTACTCTTCACGTTCTTCTTCACCACAGCTTGGTTACCGTCCAGCCAAGTTATCTAAGAACACCATATTTTATACAATTGTAGCCATTAAACAATTGGATATTATAAAAATACTAGCTGAACCCGTCCGCTTTGCTGGGCATTTAAAATTAACATTACTATTTCTCACCCCCACAAAAATTCTCATCATTAAGGCCGCAACTGGTGTAGGGAGTCCAACACGCATATAAACATTAGCATATCCATTAAGTACATGTATTTTCTACATGGATACCAAGTTTCAAGTCAATCGGATGCGTGGTTCAGTAGTTATAACGAAACATCCGTAAAAACCACTGTAGATTTATATATTAGTATAGATTAGGCACTAGCCCATATTTCGTTCCGTATATCAATGCTATGGTGTTTGAAGTTCATCTAATTTCACGATTATCACTTCTAAATATCCTTACCTCGGCAGCCGGTTTTCCACCTACGGATTCGCATTCGATATCAAGAGATTGACCTTCCGTTGCTTCTACGAAGGCACCTTGAATTATCCTCGGAGGCTCAGGAGCTACTAGGACTGTCAGTTTTGCGTACCGCGATCGGATCGCCGGCTCTCCTAAAAAGATTAAGCCAATTTGAGGAAAATATTTATTTTAGGATACAGACCAGCCGACGATCTGGAACGATCGGGCAATGGCTCGAACAATCGGACAATGTGAAGTTAAGACTTTTATTTATTTATTTAAAAAAGTACTGCCACATTTTTTTTATTGCTTAGATGGATGGACGAGCTCACAGCCCACCTGGTGTTAAGTGGTTACTGGAGCCCATAGACATTTACAACATAAATGCGCCACCCACCTCGAGATATAAGTTCTAAGGTCTCAGTAACGGCTACCCCACCCTTCGAACCGAAACGCATTACTGCTTCACGGTGGAAATAGGCGGGTGGTGGTACCTACCCGTGCGGGCTCATAAGAGGTCCTACCACCAGTAAAACGTTCAAGAGATGGCGCATAGGTAGTTTCAACGGATGCGTGAATGGAAAGCCTGGTTGAGTTTCACTAATACTTATCACTAATACTAATCAAATTATAATATTGCGGGTTTGATTTTTATTACACGATGTTATTCCTTCACCGTGGAAGTCAATGGGGAACATTTATTAAGTACGTATTTCATTAGAAAAATTGGTACCCGCCTGCGGGCTTCGAACACCGGTGCATCGCTACATACGAATGCACCGAACGTCTTATCCTTTAGGCCACGACGACGACAAAATTATCATCAGTCATCGCAATGTGAAGCCAAAACAAAAGGGAATCAAGCATGTAAAATCTAAATCAGTATTTAGTGTTTCGCAGCGTTACGTTTGCAATTTAAAAATCACATTTACTATCACTATTGAGATAGATCGAGCAAGATTAGACTCACCATTTAGCCCGCCACTAACTTGGCATTGGTACCTTCCGTCATCTTCTAAAGTAACGTCTCGTATATCGAGGGAGAAATCTCCTGAAACAAAGAACCTTTTAAATGGAAGGTCGTTTAAAAAAAATGAAACCAATAAAAATAAAAATTGAAGGATAATATTTTATTCTCACAGAAATATAGATTTGAAGGTGATATATTTATTAATACGCTTTTATTAGCTTCAGGCGTATGTATGTTTGTAACGGAATTTTGAACATGATTTTAACCCCCTTTAAAACGTCGGATTAACTCGAAATTTGGTATACTTATTAAGGACCGATGACAAGGGGTGCATGGTATCAGTAGCTATAAATATTTTATGAACAGATACGAGTAGAAGGGTTATTTTGATAATATTCTGAAAAACAACCCACGCTTTTTTACAATGAAATGTTTTTTTCTTACACTATTTTTAATTCAAATTTATTAAAATTTATTTTCTATTTTTTAGGTGGATTCTCTATAAAAACGTATTTTGTTAGTTTTTTAAACTATTATTTATTCCTTTATTAAGCAAGAGATGTTACAGCCTATTTGGAAGAAGTTGAGGCAGTTGGCTGTTGGTATTGACTGAAAATGAATGTCAATCCACGAAACTGGCAGTGCGTATGAGGGAATGTAACTTGATTTGTGTTGGATTCTATGACCATTTGTTAACACGTTGACTGCCATGTAAACAATTTTGTCGATTTCTGTTACTAAGTCCCTGGATTGCCTAAGCTTTGTCTTCTTTTGTTTGCTAATGTTTTAGTCTTTTAGGTTTCTTAGTAATAGATTCACTCTCAGTAACTTCGGATTCGTCTTTCCCTGAGTCTATTGAATATTCCGGCGCCTTAGTAAGAAGATCGAAGAGAGAAATCAAACATAATTACTTCAATGCGCCGCGTAGGGCACCTGTGACCTACACGGAAGTCAAAGTGTTAAATTAAAGATTAAAAAAATAATAATGACGGAAATCGTGGTTAAAAAATCTCCAAAAGTCTTGAGTCAACTTGAGCCGAACAACCCTGTTCCAAGCAACTGTGCCCAAAATAAGGATACTCCTAATGATTGTAGGTTCTGCGGTGGATATCAATTCAAGAAAAAGTCAATAAATCTGAGGCTTACTCTTGTAAATAAATAAATAAATATTTACTAACAATCACGCCACGTTAACTGGTCCCGTGGTAAGTTCGTAAAGAACTTGTTTTACAGGTACCAGATAACGGAAATAAATGTAAAATTTTTATTACACACATACATATATTTAATATTATACATCCATAACCTTGGAAAATACATTTTTATATTTATCATACAAATATCTTCCCTTGGCGGGATTCGAACCCGCGACCCCCTTGTGTCATGTCACTTACCACTACACCAGACGACCGTCTTGTAATCCAATAACAAGGGCTATCTCGGTAGAACATCTTTAACATTAATTAGGCATTAACAGACCGTTATGACTGTCGGTACTTGAAGCATTGCACCATGGTTCACTTGCGGACTAAATAATAATAATAATAATAATGGTCGGTTCGAAGTAAGTATCAGTTGAACGGAATATTTGAAATGTATTCAGCTGATTATTACTTTTAATAAATGTATCTTTTTTATTTGATTGGTTTTGTTAATTTTAACTATGTTTCAATAATACTATATACACATATGGACTTGTTCTTGTCTGAAATAAAATAAATCGTTCAATCATTCACTCATTCATTCAATCAGTAGCGTAAGATCGAAGGTGTAAACCAAATTGAGCAGTCCGAACACTTTCTATATAAACGAAGTTAAACATCCACACAAATTAAGTCGCCAGGGAGTAAATTTCAATAAGCCTTCTTTTTTTTTATACCTCCTCCCCTCTCGCGGGAGCTACCGTCCGTATAATAATTTACCTAATTAAGTACTTGGAGGGGTTCTCACTTGAGGATAACGGGATGGAGTGCTTTTGTTTAGTCTTTGAGAACGTTGATCTTCGAAAGATTTGTAAAGTTTTCCGACATAAAATTCAGAAAATTTATATTTGAATACACAGTCCGGATATTAAAATAAAATAAAATGTGTGTGTGTGTAAAAATAAAAATAATCGCAAGGGTCAACCACTCCGCAGTACAGTGGAGCAGCCACGCCCTGGGGGAACCGCCTGCATGATCACGGTATCCCGACGCAGGGTAGGTATGATTTAGCAAGAGAAATACGAGAACTACTATCAACTGTGTAACATCTCGTCACTGCGATATAGGAATTGTTGAATTTACGTGCAGCGACATATGTTGATAACAAACTAAATAGAAATAAAATAAACATGGCGCGTAACGGAAGAAATTAAGATGGAGCGTAACCGAAAACGTTACAAACGTTTTTTCCTCCGTACGTCGATAAAGAAGTTTCACTTCAAAAAAACAATAAAACTTACTCTAGAATATTATTCAAGTTATTTTTAGGTTATTACTTTAGTTATTTATTTATTTTGTATAGGAATTCTCTCATCCAACGCTTACGCACTAAGATTTCGATAGTGTGTTTGAAATAAAAAATTCAAGTGTGTGCGTGCCAAAGTAAATGTAACCTTGGGTAAATCAAAAAAATGGGACGCAGTTGAAGAAGAATTCAGTATTGAAATTTAATATTAGTTGAAGATACGTATTATTTTTTTATTGCATAGATGGATGGACGAGCTCAGAGCCCACCTGGTGTTAAGTGGTTACTGGAGCCCATAGACATCTAATCAAATGACTCCAATGATGGGTCAACAGAGGTCTGAACAATAGTCATACTTTTTTTTAAATATCTGAAGAGACAGCTTTTCAATGTCACATTGTACCTTACTCGCTCACAAAACTCTACACTGTGAATTTTAACAATCATTGGAAAACGCAGCCAACTTTTCCGAAGTCATTGACCCGTTGCGTAAATGTCTAATAATAAATAATGATGCAGACATTTCATACGGAGAAATGAAATGTGAATTATTTTAAGAAGGTTTTTCAAATTGAAAACAAGAAAATATCTGCGTGCTGTTTTGGAAGCACGTTCCAGTCGTAAACCAAATGCTTTTTTCTTCTTTCCAACTATGGCTACACAATCGTTTCAGTTCTTGACGTCATAACCTCTTAAAAATCGATGAACATCGGCTGCACGCCCGAAAAAGTGTCACGTTCCACCTGAGGGTACTAGCGAGAGCTCGTAAGCGATAGAGAGACACGATCGGCTCAAGCGCTGGCTCGTGACACATTTATCTCTCTTCTCGCGTGACGTCAGAGCTAGCAATTTGAATAGTTCTACTACTGACGTTAGCACGTAAAACTATGGTCCGCAAATCGACTTTACAGACCACCAATAATTTTCTTTTTCTCAAGACTACAATAAATAAAACTTTTGGTCACTAAACGATCACCAAATGTCTGCAGCATGCGTTTTGTTATTGATCTAAGCTTCGGTAATTCTTGTTTGATAACGGCCGAAAATTAGCTTACGGACTGAAATATAACCAATTTTTTTGTTATTACCCTTGTAGGCAGACGAGCATACGGCCCACCTGATGGTGAGTGGTTACCGTCGCCCATAGACTACAGCAATGCTAGGGGCAGAGCCAAACCGCTGCCTACCGAAATAACCACATCACACTGAAATTTCAAAAAATATTTCTACTGGTCTTTTGTGTGGATTTAGGAAAGTTAGTCATTAGACTTAGAAATATAGTAGGTAACAGCTTATTTCACAGCTGCTTAACGGCTTAATTTCGCGTTTACAATTTAACTATTTCCTAAGTTCGAATACTTAATCGTCTTCTTAGTCGCGGACGACTATAATGTTGTTGGCCGACACTTGAATATAATTCTAACTACCTTCTATCAAAAAATGTTTATTGACTTTTGGATTTCATATCATACAGAAAGAAATTATAGTATCTTGAGGTCTAAGCGATTGTTTGGTTTTCATCTTCACTACCAATAATAAAATGGAGATTAAACCATAAAATAAAATTTAATTCTGTCTACAACTTACAAAAAGAAAAAGAAGAGGCTTTATTGAAACATTTTCGACCTCAGGTAATGTGCTATACGTTACCCGTATTTGATCTACTTAATAATTCCAATCTAAATAAGAGGGTAGGAGTAAAAAAAAAACAAATTTAGTGGGTAGTAAAAATGTGACCCTGAACCAAAAACCTTATTGTTAACAGTTGAACAAATGCCTAACCCGGTTAAAAGCACCAAACCCGACCTCAAAGGCACTGTTGCACACATTACATCCACAGAGGCGTCTCGGAACGCAAATTACCCAAATATTTTTATTTTACTACACGACTGTACTGAATAATCTATTTTTTGCGTTCACACGAATATGCGCTATGGCGCCTGGAAACAAGGATAGAATTGGCGTTTTGCATGCGATAGTGAATCACGGTCAAAGTGCGTAAGACTTACGTAGGATCTTTTTGAGGAAAATTAGATTTTCTCCGTGGGATTTTATTTGGCGTATCAACCAAACAATCTAACTTATATGGCATTTATCAATTTAAATAAAAACTATAAGTGCCAGTATAAATACCAAGTTGGGATCTTAAACGGTAAAATATACCCAATAAATAAGAAAATATAAGTATGCGACAAACTTTTCAAGCATTACATAATGATATTTATAATGAGCCCTCAAAATTGGATAATCTCCTATTCTATTGATATTATGTGTTAGAAATACATGCAAGTCCAAGTACATCTACACTTGTGAATACTGAATATAATATTTAACAAAGATACTGATTCTGACCTTGAACCCAATCCAGTTCGAAGGGGACTTGAGTTACTTAGAAGCAGTGGTTTTTAAAGACTATTTATATTAAAGAAATGCTGTGAAATGACCGCGTCCAAACACAAAAGTAATAGATTCTGTTGCGGCCAAGAATAGCCGGGGCTAGAAGAATCTTCACCGACATTATTAACGGTTTTAACCACTAAACGAACGAAATAAGCTTCAAGATATCCTGAATATGGTGGCAGGGTGGTGGTACCTACCCGCGCGGAATCACAAGAGGTCCTACCACCAGTATGTAAAAACAATAGGTATAAGTTACGAGTGTTGCAGTGATAAATGTGTTGTTAGAGAAATAGTTGAGCTGATTGTCGTTGTTGACCCGGACTTTTGAACCTGTCGTTTCGAAAACGGATCATATCTACCTTCCTCGTCGCTTCCGATCATGGAGTATCTGTCATAACCGCTCAGGTTCCGGTGTGTGCCGAGCCCGAAGTCGTCTTTCGTCCACTGAAGCGCCCCAGCCTTGTTCTCCACTCGACAGGGCAGAGTGACTCGCGATCCCACTATCGCACTCTGTTGACAAAGGTTAAGCTAAATTAAAATCGATAGTAATGACACTGGTGGTAGGACCTCTTGTTAGCTGGTGGTAGGACCTCTTTTCTACTGGTGGTAGGACCTCTTTTGAGTCCACGCGGCTAGGTACCACCACCCTGCCTATTTCTACCGCGAAGCAGTTCGGCTTGAAGGGCAGCCGTTGTAACTATACTTGAGACCTTAGAACTTATATCACAAGATGGGTGGCGCATTTACGTTGTAGATGTCTATGGGCTCCAGTAACCACTTAAAACGAGGTGGGCTGTGAACTCATCTACCCATCTAAGCATTAAAACAAAAAAACAAAAACAGGGGATTAACGATTGTTATTGCAGGGCCCGTCATCGGAGCAGAGTTTATCACACAGTGTGTTTTCAGAGATCTCCACACAGCTAGATCTGGAATGAACAGCCCTCCACGGTTTTTCTGAGTGTTATAATTATTAGTCTTTGTTAAAACAAGGTCTGACTAACTAACTAACTAACTACATCGGAAATTTGGCGCTACTGCTCGACCTCCCCGGTCGAAGACCTAGAGGTAGACCCAAGACAGGACAGCAAGGACGTAGTGCTGAAGGAAAAAAGGGAATGCAATGTTGCTGACGAGGATGTCGAAGACAGAGCGAAGTGGAGGAGTAAAGTGAGGAAAGCTGACCCCACCACCATGTGGGATAAATAGCTGGGAAGAGAGAGAGAGAGAAAGAGTCAAAACGAGGTCTGAAGAGAGAATCAGCGTTGTTAGGAGCTTGGCTATGTTCCTGGGATTGCTGACGTCTACGGGCGACGGTAACTACTCACCTCTGGTGGGTCGTATGCTTCTCTACCTACAAAGGCAAAGAACCGCCCTCGGAGCTTTTGCTGTACTAAATTGTGTTAAGCTTTGACAAATAAAAAATAGTGACAGCCGTAAAACAAAGGACGACCGGTTTGACCATGCTCATAACGTCATAACATTACTGCAGTGTATTTGAACTACAGTAAAGAACATTACCGAACTGGTTATCAGTTTGGCATCACGAACTCCACGCTTGATTCGATTAAGTATATTTTATAAAATAGCACGTCCATATATTTATCAATTTTGAGAAGGGAAAACGAAATAACGAGATATACGCAGTTATATTCAGTAATATAAGCTTTCACATAAAGAAAGATAGAGAAATGTTATTGTAGACAAAAAACATTATTTAATTTATGTCTATTTCAGGATGTGCCTTCGTCTAAAAAAAATTTACATACATACATAATTAAGGAATGTAATTTATGTACCGCTCAAAACCATTCGATTTCGCTAAAAACTAAGATTGAATTTTAAAACATCCTTTCCTTACGTAAAACTCATTAATTAATCAGTTTTAAATAATAATAGGTATAAAATAGAGTTCCTTAACATCAAAACGGTGACCTTGATCGAAAAGTTCAAATCAACATATCAGGTAAAAAATGTCATTTACTTATTTTAAAAAAACACTTAAATTATAATAAATTAAAATGAAATGAATATATGCTAAATAAAATATCCAGACTAATACAACCGGAAGTGATTAATTACTCATCATCTACTCTAAGATCTACAGGCACGCCACACATACTTAATACAACAGAGAGAGACAGATATAAAAACCCATGGATGGGACATAACGTTTTTAAGCTATTGCCTAAGCTTTTATCGCGGCGACCGAATCAATAAATTCCGTAACGAAAATAAAACCTAACACCCCCACTCCGCCTACCATGTAGCTCACGTTTAACACATTTACACGTTGCGCTTGTGTAGTGTTTGTGAATAAGCGCGTGGCGTGACGTTGCACTGCATGGGTATCATGAAAAATCTGCCCATCTCTCTCTCGCGCGATCTAGCTTATGAGTGTGAAGAGGACAGTTAATATTTTGCTTTTGTTAATGTTTATAAATGTGGCGTGGTCTTATTTTATCGTTGTTTTAATATTAAATTATTATCTATAATCTAATTATAATTACATAAGTTGATAAAAAATGCTATGCAATAGCTTTACCGCGGCAGTCCCCGAGTGCCATTAGTTTTTTTTTTCATTACGTGATGCTTTTCATTACATATCATGCGTTTCGGTTTGAAGGGTAGGGCAGTCGTTGTACTATACTGAGACCTTAGAACTCATATCTCAAGATGAGTGCCGGTATTTACGTTGTAGATATGTCTATGGGCTCCAGTAACCACTTCACACCAAGTGGGCCGTAAGCTCGTCCAAAAATCAAAGAAATTTTGTTAATATTATTGTTAGCTATTTAAAGCTTAATTAAAAACAAATGAGAATACGCCTAATTTTTTTTCTTCTCCAATAGAAAAATAACAATGTAAAAAAGGTAACGTAATATGAATCTTCAGGTATCAGGGATTACGGTCGAATTTCAATCATCGGACGAGTACTAAACTTTTCGAATACTGTGTGTTCACTATGCAATGTCGGGTGTGAAGCGATGGTATCCAAAGCCAAACGGTAATAGCAACACCTCTTTTTTAGGCTTCTGCGCATTAAATTAATTTAAATTTGAATAAGACAACGAAAAACATTCATACACGATTTTTGAAGTGAAACTTCTAATGCGACTTCTAACAAGGTTGCGTTAAACGTTTAACGCTACCATATTAGAAAGAGACAGAGCGAGAGTGAATGCGTGGCACTCGAACGCATGCACGTAGTAGGTATACCTGCTATAGAACAGCGCGAGTGTTAAGCAACGAGTAGTATCCAATATTTTAATGAAGTATTAAAATATATATAGATTTCTATCTATAATTTAAAATAGGTATATATAGTAAAAATGTTGAAGATGTCACTCTGTCTCTTATACACAGCATTCCCTATTACAAGAGCAATCTGATTTAAGGATGAAAAATGAAGATAACCACAATACTTCACATAGAAAAAGAAGTTTCACTTCATTCACTTGCACCAAGTTGCAGGCGCACTGTTTTTTTTTTATATGTAATTTAATTTTAATATGACCGTTTTCAAAAACACTTGATTTTAACTTTGAGAACGATGTACCATTGTATTTAAGATAACTTCCATGAGCTATCTATATATTAATACGTGAAGCAAAAACGTTGTATCCCTTTTTACGAAAATTGCGCGGACGGAGGAGTGTGAAATTTCCTACACTTATAGAGAATGTAGAGAAGGAGTGCAGAATGCTAATATTTTTTATAAATTTGAATTAAAAAATACATTAAATCAATAAAAAAATATTACACACACTACCATGTATTTGACACAACACATACATATAAATATATTATTTGTTTATTGTCAATTGTCAAACTTTTGTTATTGTTTAAAGTCTGTGATTAAATTGAGAATAGATGATGTAATACTGTTTGTCTTTAATATTATTTATCTATAGTGTAGTTTTGGTGAAATCTGTGATTATTTTATAGAGGTATGAAAATAGAACCATAATAATCTTTAAGCTTATAATTCCAATTAATTATAGTCGAATTTCGACTACTGCGGGATCACTGGTATCTACAATGACGTGACAAAATATATCCACTACGCTCCGGTGTTTCGTAGCCGCTATGAAATGTTTTACGGCAATTACTTCGTTCGTAAACCTAATTATTTACGAAGAAGCTAAAAATATATCTCTGCACTGACGGATAGGGCACAGCATAAGCGACTTGGCCTAAAGAAAAATCTGTGGAGGGAATTATTCGCGTATTCCTCCTTGTGTCGTAAGGTGGTAGGACCTCTTGTGAGTCCGCACGGGTAGGTCCCACCGCCCTACCTAGTTCTGCCGTGTGAAGAAGTAATGCGTTTCGGTTTGAAGGGCGGGGCAGCCGTTGTAACTATACTCAGACCTTAGAACTTATCTCAAGGTGGGTGGTGCGTTTGCGTTGTAGATGTCTATGGGCTCCAGCAACCACTTATCACCAGGTGGGCTCACGCTCGTCCACCCATCTAAGCAATAAAAAAAACTAAGAATTAGAATCTACGTCTCATGATGGGCAGGTATATCTTTGATGTGCACGGACTCCAATTAACACCGGACGGGCTGTGAACCAGTCCACTCGTGTAATCGATAAAAACAAATGTAGTTTGTAAAACGTGAAGAAATATGCTATAATAATAATAATAAATATTTACTAACAATCACACCACGTTAACTAACTGGTCCCGTGATAAGTTCGTAAAGAACTTGTGTTACAGGTACCAGATAACGGAAATAAATGTAAGATTTTTATTATACACATACATATATTTAATATACATCCATAACCCTGGAAAAGACATTTATATTTATCACACAAATATCCTCCCTTGGCGGGATTCGAACCCGCGACCCCCTTGTGTAGTGACCATGTCACTTACCACTACACCAGACGGCCGTTATATATAAATAAGAACAGTAGCAAGATTAGGAATGAATATAAAAATATTTATCTAAGACAATTAAAACCTAATGAAAATTATTAAACCAGTTTTATGGACACGATAACTTGCTCCCTGATCTGAATCATCATCGTTCACCATCGGCTTAATGTGAACGGTTAGAATATCAAACGCTTTTATCTAGTAGGAATTAACATATGAAATACATATAAATATGCATGTCTGATTAGACTCAAATCGAATATGATGGTAGGCCTAAAAAAGCGATAAGTTTACCTAACGAATTCTTGTAAAATAAGTTTTATAAATCAATAAATACGGAATATAACTGCTTTCTTGCAAAATAAGAATATATACAGTTTATTGATTCTCAATTTAAACTAAACATATATTTATAAGAGTGAAAAAGGTAAATGAAAAAAAAATTAACATATCTAATTTTAAAGAAATTACTTTTTTAGTTTAAGGTTTTTTATTGATTGTTAAAACTCATGAATGAGCTCACGGAAATAGGCAAGGTGGTGATACCTACCCATGTGGACTCACAAGTCGTCCTACCACCAGTAATTACGCAAATTATAATTTTGCGATTTTGATTTTTACTACACGACGTCATTCCTTGACCGTGGAAGTCATCGTGAACATTTGTCAAGTACGTATTTCATTAGAAAAATTGGTACCCGCCTGCGGGATTCGAAAATCGGTGCATCGCTTGATACGATTGCACCGGGCGTCTTATCCTTTAGGCCACGACGGCTATCAGCTAAGTAGGGAAAACAAAAAAAAAATTGCAGTTACTGCCAATCCTACGACTAATCTGTCGACTCTGATAATCGCTTACCATCGAGTCGTGAGAGAAACAGCCCATCGCCGACACTTAAAAAAATATATACACATATAATTAACTGCAACATAAATCCTAAGTTCATCGACCTCGATTAAAAGCAATGGCATTTAAAAATGTATCGTAAATTTACAGTAGAACGTGATTTAAGAAATCACCGGTTTTGTTGTGAAATAAAAGACAAATTCGATTTTATTTACTACTAGTTAAAGGTTAAAATCGAATTTAGAAAGAAAAAAAAACAAGAATAAAAAAATTTAATTTAATCAGTTATACCGGTAATGTACTTTGAATTTTTTAAATCGGTATCGTCACTCAATGTATATTGGAATCAACTTTTTTTTTTAATCAAACTACATCTATTACCGTATGCTAGTCTGCCCCTACAAGGGCAATAAAAAAAAAAAAAAATCAAAATCCTCAACACCGATCTTAAAACCGGCCACGGTGGTATTTTTTCACTAGGGTCAATTTCCATCACATCGTGGACGCCTCCACCCACTTCGAGATATGAGGATCTAACTCATCCTCCAAAGCGGAAAGCCTGTTTCGTTGTGAAAAACCACCACCATTATGTTTCAAGTTCAGATAAAATCGAACTACCTTGCACAATAATATGGCTCCTACGATGTAACTGGTATAAGTTGCTAATTATTTTATTTTGTATTTACTTGCATATTTTTAGTATTAAGTTATAAGTCTATCTTATATTGTATTTATTTTTGACATGTGTATATAAGTAATATTTTTATGTAAGTTTATTAAGATACAGCACCGTCCATGCTAGTTTGCTTATTCCTCTCCCTGCAAGGTTGCCTGGAAGAGATCGCTTTCAGCGATAAGGCCGCCGACAATTTATGTCACCGTCTATTATTTGTTTTATATGCTTACTCTGTACATGTGGTGTCAAATAAAGAGTTATTATTATTAATTCTGATCAATAATAATTAAATTAAAGGTATGAAATTAAAATGATGCTGGTGTGCACGTCCCTGCGCAGGTGCCGGCGGAAGATCAGCGCCGCAGTACCGATTGTCTCGGTCCTCTTAGGCATTGCTGAGCCGATAACCGCTTGTGCCTTGTTATTTTTCTTTTAATTTTTGTTTCATTTTTTGTAAATTTATGTTTGAAAAAAAATATTATTATTATTATAAAATTAGTTTATCAATATTGCTAATCTATTCTGCCTTAAGCTCCAAAGGCAGACAATACCACGGCGTACCGCATCGTTCTAAAACAAATGGGGTCGTAAGATTGGTTTGATTTTTGCCTACCTATTTGCTAGTAGCCTAAGGAACTATTTCAGCTATGCCCGGACCGGTAAGAGAGCTCACGGGCTCAGCCTGTGAGAATTTGCTAACACTAGCCATAGCACGAGTAGTGCTTCGCAGAATCTACGGATTGGATTTGCGACTCACTGAGAAGATCCGGCGAGAAACTCAGTGGGCTAAGATAGGTTTAGATTTCGTAACTATAAGTACCACACAAAGACAGCATATTAAATACCTTCTTCTCATAAGTTTTTCAAACGATTTCCTGTTCTTTTAAAAGCCATCGAAGAGTTTATATACTATAACAAAAATATAATCCTTTTTCCAAAACATCAATAGTTGAAGAAAAACTCTTAGATGACTGATTTAAGTCGAATTTCGATAATAGAGAGATAAAGTTATAAACGTCCCACCTGATCTTGCGGCTCCATGGCGAATCTCTGTTCCTGGTAACCATGACAACCGACAACGCAGACAATAAAAAGCAGGATCCGTATCCCGGCATCCGACGTCCATATCCGTTTCCCTCCCGCCACCGTTCTAAAATTAAATCTCGCACTCGGGATGCGCGCCCGCAACTTTAAATGCTGTTTATTTCGGGAGTAGCTTTTGTCTGCCGCCATGTCAGTTTGTCTCGATGGGGCATGTTTCTGAAAGCTCGAGTGAAGCTTTCCTCATTTCCTTGATTTTCGTATGAATACTTCGGTAATAAAACTCTTCTCAATCTGAAACAAGAGAAATAGGAGCTTTTAAAAAAAACAGCGGGTAGTCAAACGCAATGTCCTCTTTAAGGATTCTTCGGATAATCACAGAATCCGCAGGGGCGATAATAATTCAAATTCATATTAACATTATTATTTGTTGTAAACATTTATATGTATATCGACGTGTGAGAGGCTATTAGGTTCAAGCGACATTTTGGCAAGCTTACAGGAGAGCCATTTTGTGCTTAAAATTTGCAATAAATATCATGAGAAAAAAGCTTCTTCGGCGATTTGAATAGGGTAAACATAATTGAAGTTCTATTAGGAATTAGGAACATCAAATCTTTGATAGTAATCTATTCTAATATATAAATCTACAGTGGTTTTTACGGATGTTCCGTTATAACTACTGAACCATGCATCCGACTGACTTGAAACTTGGTATCCATATAGAAAATACATGCATTTAATGGATACGCTAATATTTATATGAGTGTTGGACTCCCTAATAATAAAGACAATAAATAATAATGTTAATTTTAAATGCCCAGCGAAGCGGGCGAGTACGGCTTGTACCAAATAAAATGGACCTTCAATTGCAAATAGAAATGTCGCATATTAACCGATATGTCGCTTAAACTAAATAGCTTTACACCCCTAGATATATTAGAATATGGGAGAAAATAAAGTTAAAGTTTTTTTTAAAGTTAAATTGAAAATAAAGTTATGACACACAGCGCCCTACGGTCTATATCTTTGTTACGAGCGACTTTTTCCAGGGAAAACTGAGAAGTTGTTATTACAACTTTTAACGCTGTCAATTTTCTTTACATCATACAATTTAGTTATTCTATCGTAATACATATAAGGAATCTTGAGATGTTTGTGAATACGGTTGAATATTGGGAGCAAATACACGCTACTGTTTACCTAAATAAAATATATCTATACTAATATTATAAAGCTGAAGAGTTTGTTTGTTTGAACGCGCTAATCTTAGGAACTACTGGTCCGATTTGAAAAAAATTTAACGTTATGCCAAAGAAACTATTCCACGCGGACGAAGTCGCGAGCAAAAGCTAGTGTAACACAAGAAGAAAAAAAAACTATGAAATAAGTAGTGAACCGAAATAATTATTAATGTCATGTCTTTTGCTTGTGCTCACATCTGTCCTGGCAAGGGTAGTGCTTCGCTGGACCGGAGTCGCAATCCACTGAGAGAAACCGGCGAAAAACTCAGTGGGTAACTAATTTCTCTTAACGTCTTCAAGTCGGTAAAAATGGACGTCCATACATGTATAACGGATTTTTTTTCCTACCTAAGCTGATAGCCTTGAGAGGCTACTTCAGCTTCGTCCTAACCTGTAGGTGAGCTCACAGGGCTCAAACCGGAGTGTTGCTAACACTGGCTCTAGCAAGAGCAGTGCTTCGCAGAATCTACCACCGGATCCAAAACGCGACCCACTGAGAAGATCCGGCGAGAAACTCAATGGGCTGTGTCTATGGGTTAAATATAACGGATATACCAAGCCAGTAAGCCCGTCTTAAAAGAAGATTTAACACAACCCGATGAAGAGTTCGACGAACAATCTAATCACAGACACAGCCTACTGAGTTCCTCGCTGGGTCTTTTCAGCGGGTCGCGTTTTTTTTTTTTTTTGCTTAGATAGGTGGACGAGCTCACAGCCCACATGGTGTTAAGTGGTTACTGGAGCCCATAGACATTTACAGCGTAAATGCGCCACTCATCTTGAGCTATAAGTTCTAAGATCTCTCAGTATAGTTACAACGGCTGCCCTACCCTTCAAATCGAAACGCATTACTGCTTCACGGCAGAAATAGGCAGGGCGGTGGTACCTACCCGCGCGGACTCACAAGAGGTCCTACCACCAGTAAAAAACCACCAGTTTCTGATCAGATTAAGCGAAGCACTGCTCTTGCTAGGGCTAGTGTTAGCAAATTCTCTCAGATTGAACCCGTGAGCTCACCTACCCATCAGGGCATAGCCGAAATAGCCTCTTAGTCTACCAGCGAATAGATAGCAAATCAAAACAAAACCAACTGATTTCAAGATTCACAACTTTACTCACATTCTTCATGATAAACTAAAGTTGCTTAATTCGTAACCATTAACAAAAACATTTTTATCTCCGAACATAATTCAGAGATAGTCTCTCTTAAGCCTAACGAGAAACAGAATTACGTCTTAAAATACTTTTAATTCTATTGGAAGACGAGATTTACAAATCGCATTATCTCTAATCTGCTACTTTGTTAACGAATAATGAATTGAGTCGTAATATATTTGATGTTTTTGATCGAGGCATTCCAAGGGATGAATTATGAATTACTTTAAGTCTGATTTAAGCTTTATATGTCTCTATAGATTCTTAAAGTCCCAATTTAATTGTATAACTTATGACTCACCCTTCAAACCGAAACGCATTACAGCTTCGCGGCAGAAATAAGCAAGATATTGGCACTTACACGTGAGGGCTTACACGACGCCCAACCACCCAGCCTATTTCTGCTGTAAAGCAGTAATGCTTTTCGGTTTGAAGACTGATGCATGTTGTTCTGTAAAGCTGAGTCTTAGAGCTAATGTGTCGAGGTGCATAGTAGTATTTACGTTGCTGAAGCCTATTGGTTCCAGTAATAGCTTAGTCCTGTAATGGACTCTGGGTTCGTCCATTTATTAATAAGTAGCTTTTGTCCGCGACTCCGTCCGCGTGGAATAGTTACTTGGCATAACGCTAAATTTTACCCCCACTTCATTTACGTAGAAGTGACAAATATTTTTGAATTATAAAATGTTAAGGAGCTATTTAATTTTAAACCCCTATTTTGAAACATTCTTTATTGGTGCTGCTTCACTTGTATTGGCCTTGATCTTACCGTTATGCTATATAGCATATAGCCTTCCTCAATAAATGAGCTATCTAACACTGAAAGAATTTTTCAAATCGGACCAGTAGTTCCTGAGATTAGCGCGCTCAGAAAAACAAACTCTTCAGCTTTATAATATTACTAGCGACCCGCCCTCGCTTCGCTTCGGAAAGTGTAATTTATTATTGATTTCTCTACAATTTAATGGATGTTATTATACATATAAACCTTCCTCTACAATCACTATCTTCTACATATATAAAAATGAATTGCTGTTCGTTAGTCTCGCTAAAACTCGAGAATGGCTGGACCGATTTGGCTAATTTTGGTGTTGAATTATTTGTGGAAGTCCAGAGAAGGTTTAAAAGGTAGATAAATATGAAAATGCTCGGAATTAAATAAATAAAAAACCAATTATGTTTAAAGTTTATTTTATAAAAAAAGTTTAGGTCTTTTATTTATCGATTGAGGCACTACGAAGTCTGCCGGGTCAGCTAGTCTATTTAAAAAAAAACCGCATCAAAATCCGTTGCGTAGTTTTAAAGATTTAAGCATACATAGGAATATAGGGACAGAGAAAGCGACTTTGTTTTATATTATGTAGTGAAGTAATATACTACAGATGATGATCCCAGTACGCTCATATAATATCTACTCAGGGAACGGTACCGTCCATTCACTGATGAATCCCTTGGTTGCTTTTTACGACACTCGCCTTTACTTAACCATAGGTAGGTCGTTACCACATCAATATCCTTGTATATTTTATTAAGGACAAAGAAAATTTTCAGCAAACAAACATTCGAATGAAATATTGAATCAGTTAAGTTAGTAGTAGACTTATATCATTGTCACACATAATTCAAAATTAATCAAATTCCTAAATCCCTAGTATAACAAACAAAAAAGATGTGTGGTGTCGTGGGACGCCGGATAGGAACGAAGTTCCTTATTATAAAAATATCAATTTTAAGTTCTATTCGAGGTATAAATAAAATAAAACTGGAGGCTTCGCAACAGCCCACGGTCATTCGGTAACGTGCGAACTTATTGTGGTACACTTCATTCACGGTTGTTTGCATAAGAGTTAGTGTATTGCGCAAACGAACGCTCTGAGATCGTGGTCAATAAAAAATAAAAAAAATTTTATTTTTTGTACGTTATTACAAAATTAACTGTGTGCATTACTAATTTGTACGTTATTACAAAGTTAAGTCGTACACTGTGTGCATTACTAATAACAATCTTACGTTACGGACGTTTTTTTCCCGGTTAGGGTACCTCTCCGCATCGTCCCATAAGGAACTTCGTTCCAAAAATACGCCATTATCACAAAAACACGTGTATAATTCGGTTTTATTACTGAACTGGTGACGTCCCCTTCAACGACCCGTTCCTTTTCATTCCCATTCATTCATCATCAAACTCTGTAGTTTTAACCATCATAGGACCGCTTTTATTATTTAAAAACGGAGATAATTAACCCAAGTGTACATTATAAAAAAGGCGTTAAAAATAATATTATTGCCATATGGCTCGCAGTCAAAAACGGAGATGTTACGACAATGGAATAGACATTAATCAAGAATGTGTTTGGTGAATGACGCGTTATTATCCTTTTTGAAGTGAAACTTCCTTATCGGCGTTGGAAAAAAATTTACCGTCACATTTTTCGGTTACGCGTCACTTTTTTCCGTTACGCGCCATCTGTTTTGTATTCATGTCTATGATAATAAAATCCTTTTGTTTAAACTTTATCTAATTTAACTTTTTTGTATTCATGTCTATGATAATAAAATCCTTTTGTTTAAACTTTATCTAATTTAACTTTATTTAACCAATTTCTAGAAAGTTGCATGTAGATCATTTTTCGAAAAATAAGGCCATAAACAAGTTTCACTTCTTACGTGTGTACACTAGTACACGCACACATTTTTTTTGTATTAGGCGATATGAACTGAACATTTTATACATTTATTAACCTCAAAAAATTTAAATATGTTATTTAATTCGATACGCAAAACCAACAATGAATTAATAACATTATATTATGTAGATTTTTTTAACTCCGTAGATAGCTTTTTTATAGATCATATTATTCTAAAATTATATATTACGATATCACATAATTATTATTACATTATTATAGACTATTATTATTAAACACTACTAAGATTCGTCAGTTGGTAATTTTAACTTGACACAAATAAGCCCAAAAACTTTGAGTTTAAATTCAGTTAATTTACTTCAAGTAAAATAAGGGATACCATATAATTTTATGCTCAAAATAGACCTTACAATTTCATATGTATCATTTAAGGCTTATCTACTATAATAAAAATATTGTTGACTACGTTAACAACACGATTAGTAACTACATTAATTTATAACATTTCACATTTGCAGTGCTCGGTGATTTGCGAAAATGACAATTATCGTTTCTATCATAAGGTGCATTTATGGTAGATTTCAATTAATTTTAAGATGTGAATAATTTAATATCACCATATTACTTTACAGCCTCAATAGATTTCTAGTCACAAATGACTAAATCAAACAAAATTTGTTTGTCGAAATATCTTTTACTGTCAATTGCAAAGTGTGCGATCTTATAACTTTAGTAAATAATTTTAAATATTTCGTCTTAAAACAATTCACAATCTTATGATTAGAAGAAAACAAACACTGGAAACCACAATAACTGAATTTTCAGAAAAATCTATAAAATGAGTACCTATTTATATTTCGACATAGCAAAAGCCGGTCACATCTAGTGATCGTGTTTCATTGATAATCAGAAAACACACATGGCCAAGCTGGGATGCACGTTATTGTCGCTTAAGCTCAAATAAACATGACTATTTTATATTTGGATGTGTTCATTCAAAAAGGAGACATCAAAAAGTATTTAATTCAATAGACTGCCGCAAAACCAAAAATATAAGAGACCGATTGTGTAATAGATATGCTTGTGGCTGTAACTATTTGACTTATCATAAAAATTACCAGACATGATACCGAGAGGTGAAAGGCTATTAAAATTTGGCTTAAGAGAACAATTCGATGTTTTTAATTGAATTTCAATTATGTTTTTACCACATTCAAATCACCGAAGAAGTTTTTTGTCATGATATTCCTAATTATAAGCTTCAGATGGCTTTCCTGTAAAGTTGCAAAAATGTCGCTTTTTTACTATCGCTTAGATGGGTGGACGAGATCACAGTCCACCTGGTGTTAAGTGGTTACCGGAGCCCATAGATATCTCCAACGTAAATGCGCCACCCACTTTAGGTATAAGTTCTAAGGTCTCAAGTATAGTTACAACGGCTGCCCCATCCTTCAAATCGAAACACATTACTGCTTTACGGCAGAAATAGGCAAGGTGGTAGTACCCACCCGTGCAGACTCACAAAAGATCCTACTACCAGTAATTACGCAAATTATAAGTTTGCCAGTTTGATTTTTATTATAAGATGTTATTCCTTCACCGTGGAAGTCAATCGTGAACATTTGTTGAATACGTATTTCATTAGAAAAATTGGTACCCGCCTGGGATTGGAACACCGGTGCATCGCTCAACACGAATGCACCGGACGTCTTATCCTTTAGGCCACGACGACTTCTAAGCCGTCGTCTTTCACCCGTCGATACGATTGTCGCACCCGTCACACTGCAACCCGTGAGTGTGACCCTGTACTTGAAATAATCCTATTTTCCTATACAAATCCCATTTTCAAGAGTTAGGGAATTTATGATTTTACGGGTTTTGTAATGAAATGTGTTAATCCTTTAACGTAAAAGTGGTTTTGTTGGGAATGATTGTTTTTATAAATCGATACGTTCGCTGAGTTCCTGGCGTGACTGATGACCACTCTCCATAGTGGCCGTGTGCTCGTCAGTGGCTCTTTGCGAAGCACTGCTCTTGCTAGGCCTAGTGCGTCCTCTGGTTAGGACCCCGTGAGCTCACCTACTCGTCAGGTTATGCTGGCATAACCCTCTAAGGTTACCAGTTTAGGCAATAGTGACACTGCTCTAAGTTTTTTGGTCCAAACATAACTCGTTTCTGAGTATAGGAAACTTTGTTTGTTTGTTCTAACCCTTTGGAAATCGGTTTCGACGATTGTGTGTGGCAACATCCGCTGTTGTCGGGATGTAGGGATGAAAGATCCGCTTTTTGCTGTCGATGTTCCTAGCCTTTTTTTTATATTCCTTACTAGGAAGCCAATGGCTTATACATTGCCGTCCCTATTTTTTTTTTATCTGAACATTCCTTAATACTAGGACATACTATATGTTTGTATGAGTAGAAGACACCATCCCTCCTATTTTGGGGCGAAACTTCCAATTCTACCTTTAAGGGTGGGGCAACCATTATACAATACACTTGAGACTTAGAATTCATGTCACATGGTCTCTGTATAACCCTTAATACCAGTTGCGTAATAAGCTCATCTTAGATGAAATATATTTGTCCACGGTATTTCTTTCTACAAACATAGCAATGCATTTTAACAACGTGTGAGGTCGAAGATAGAAATACGTGGTGACGTTAAAGCTTTTTTTTTTATATTTCAATGAAAAAAAACTTTTACGTTTTCGTAAACATTGGCGGCAGTTCGCTTTTAAAGGTCTTTTGGAAATAAACAAGAATTTTTAAATTGCTCTACGCTAAAAATCTATGAGCAATTTCCTACCTTCTGTAACTGACTTTGTTAGCTGGCAATTTTTATTTTTCTTTTCTAATTTACAAAGCGAAATTGAAAGGAGTCTAAATTAGTTCGTAAAGGCAGTTGGAAAAAAATAAATCCTTAAAACGAAAAATGCAATTTGTCTGTCAACTCAAAAAGCACTCGAAGTCTATTAGCTTTTTTTTTTGTTTTTTTGCAGCACTCCTCCGAGTGTGACGAGATTAGCAAAAAGCTAAGTATTTCAAAACTATTTCTGTCCTCTTCATTGCACACGACAAAGTACTACCAAGCGAGAGAGAGAGAGAGAGAGCGATAGAGATTAATTTATTCACACCAATTGGATCGTTTTTTTTTGTTACATTCTGAGTATGTAGTTTGTTTTCTTTTTGTAAACATTAGTAGTTACCAAAGGCAGTGGGAATACAGCATGAATATCCCCTTAATCAATAAGGTCACGTCCTCGTCGAACCCGTCGCTTGCGACGAAGGGCTCGACGAGCGAATTAACCCATAGACACATCCCACTGAGTTTCTCGCCGGATCTTCTCAGTGGGTCGCGTTTCCGATCCGGTGGTAGATTCTGCGAACCACTGCTCTTGCTGGGACCAGTGTTAGCAACACACCCGGTTTGAGCCCCGCGAGCTCACCTACACGTCAAGGAGAAGCTGATATAGCCTCTCAAGGCTATAAGCTTAGGTAGGAAAAGAAAGTCAATAAGGTTGACGTTCAAATCTGCATAGACCATTAGTCGGTAAGGCATTACTGCTTCGCTGTAGATATATATGCATAACTCTCGTCTGATCCATTCAGACTGAGATACGGTATAGTAATCATCATACTCATAAATTTTAGCGGGTTTGATATTTTAAAACACGAACTCCTTGAATGAAATTGTGCAAAGTATTCAGGAAATTGGATATTGCTTTTAGGGTTTCGGTAGTAGCATAGTGACAGCGGATTTATCGCGAGTCTTCTTCTTAGTCATTTCCACTCTTGGCAGAGTGGTCGTGGTCATAATTTCGGGTGGAGGGTCACTTTACAAGACGTCGCCATTATTCACAGCCTTTCTTGCGCTCTTTCGAGTCTTCTACGTTAATCCAAAAATGCAGTTGAACAATTTTGCAAATATTCTTTCAAAATTTCTTCGGAAAATTTAGGATCGCATTAGCATATTGAATTGGCGGCGTAGGTTTTGAAGTCGTCGTGGCCTAAAAGATAAGACATCCGGAGCATTCGTGTTGAAACGATGCACCGGTGTTCGAATCCCGCAGGCGGGTACCAATTTTTCTAATGAAATACGTACTCAACAAATGTTTACGATTGACTTCCACGGTGAAGGAATAACATCGTGTAATAAAAATCAAACCCGCAAAATTATAATTTGCGTAATTACTGGTGGTAGGACCTGTTGTGAGTCCGCGCGGGTAGGTACCACCGCCCTGCCTATTTCTGCCGTGAAGCAGTAATGCGTTTCGGTTTGAAGGGTGGGGCAGCCGTTGTAACTATACTGAGACCTTACAACTTATATCTCAAGGTGGGTGGCGCATTTACGTTGTAGATGTCTATGGGCTCCAGTAACCACTTAACACCAGGTGGGCTGTGAGCTCGTCCAACCATCTAAGAAATAAAAAATAAATAAATAAAATATTGGCGTCAATTATCAAGTATCTAAATTTGAAAACGTCCGTAATTGTAGCACTCGGTGCTTTCTTTTATATTTAAACTAGCGACCCTCCCTCGCTTCGCTTCGGAAACATGAAATTTTATTATTGATTATTTACGATGTTACATTAGAAACCTCAAAAATAACAGTATTTCTCCACTATTTAATGGATGTTATTATACATATAAACCTTCCTCTTCAATCACTCTATCTATTAAAGAAAACCGCATCAAAATCCGTTGCGTAGTTTTAAACATTTAAGCATACATAGGGACAGACAGATATAGGGACATTTTTTTTTTCCCTACCTATGCTGATAGCCTTGAGAGGCTATTTCAGCTTCACCCTAACGTTTGTAGGTGAGCTCGCGGGGCTCAACCGGAGAGTTGCTAACACTGACCCTAGCAAGAGCAGTGCTTCGCAGAATCTACCACCGGATCGGAAACGCGACCCACTGAGAAGATCCGGCGAGAAACTCAGTGGGCTGTGTCTATGGGTTCGTTCGCTCGTCGAGCCCTTCGTCGCAAGCGACGGGTTCGACGAGGACGGTGACCGGTGCTTGTGGTGCCTAAAAGCACCGTTAATGGATCAGGAGGATCCGTAATGACGTGCTTTGGGCGACGTCGACGGTTTACCATTCGGTCTACTGGGTCGGGTATGTAATTTCCAGCGGCTACGATGAGAGGGTTCTCATGTCGTGCCGCCTTCTCAAAATGGCGCAGCGATGCCGACTGCAGATACTTACTAATATAGGGACAGAGAAAGCGACTTTGTTTTATACTATGTAGTGATATTCAAATAGCAACATTGTTATTACGTATAACTAATAAATTTTATTCCCGAACGTTCCATTATCCGAGTCGCGGACACAGACAGACCGCTGAAACCCGCTAACAAAACACTACAAATAAATAATCGAACTTGTTCACAACAAACTTTGACTGTAATTAAAGCTTGATTACTGAAATATTAAAATAGTTACGGCCACAACTGTACCGTTGTTTTGTTACTCATATCATCCTATACTTTCATTATCTTATACCTTTAAACGAGCAATTCTTGTATATTAATATATATATATATAATCTGAATCTCGGAAACGGCACGAACGATTTTCATAAAATTTAGTATACCGGGGATTTCGGGGGCGATAAATCGATCTAGCTACGATTAAATTTTCAGAAAATGTTGTTTTTTTCGTGTTTTCAATAATCAAATTTATCGATAATCAACTTTGTGACTCTTCCCGACATCTATTGGCGAATAATAATCCTATTTTTTTTAATTGAGAGCAACTAACTGCTTTAAAGACACAGCAAGATGGCGTTATAAAAAAAAAACCATCTAGTATATTTATAGCCTATTCATATTTTTTTCCGACACAGAAGATAGAAATAGCTGTCGATATATATTGTGTTATATGGCTATGGAAGCCCATAGACGCCGTGAATGCCATCACTCACATTAAGACATTAGATTTTAGTTTCAAGCGTAAAATATTCAAGTGTTTAACAGCTATCATGCCCTTCAAAAACGCACGATTGGCTTCGTTTTTATTTTTTTTATTTTTTTTTGCTTAGATGTGTGGATGAGCTCACAGCCCACCTGGTGTTAAGTGGTTACTGGAACCCATAGACATTTACAACGTAAATGCGCCACCCACCTTGAAATACAAGTTGTAAGGTCTCAGTATAGTTACAACGGTTGCCCCACCCTTCAAACCGAAACGCATTACTGCTTCACGGCAGAAATAGGCAAGGCGGTGGTACCTATCCGCGCGGACTCACAAGTGGTCCTACCACCAGTAAAAAATCAATCATGATGGAAGGATTCCACGTTCTATTATACAACTGTCTGCTGTTGAGGGCTTTTCTCAAATCATGGCTAAATGAGGATCAATAGCGCTCATAAAAGCCTTGAATGACATTACAAAGGTTAGCGATGGGTGGGTTCTTTAGAAGCTGACTGAAGACCGATGCTTTGACTCTGATTTAACCTGATCTCAGGTCTGATAGCGGGTAGTTTGAAGGTAAAAAGAATTGATGAGAACGCTGACAACTGTTTTTCGTTGCGAGCTATACAAGGTCTGTCATTGTTCCACCAGGCGTCAATTATCCAACTATGTCGGAACAATACATCGGTTATTTACTTGACATTACACCCAATATTGAAATCAACAATGTGTCCTTAACAATGCTAAAAGGTTCTTAATCATACCAATTTCATAAGCTTAACATAATTTTTAATAAGTTTTTTACTGGTGGTAGGACCTCTTGTGAGTCCGCACGGGCAGGTACTACCACCGCGGCTATTTCTGCCATGAAGCACTAATGCATTTCGGTTTGAAGGGTGGGGCAGCTGTTGTAACTATACTGAGACCTTAGAACTTATATCTCAAGGTGGGTGGCGTATTTAGGTTGTAAATGTAGTACTCCAGTAACCACTTAACACCAGGTGGGCTGTGAGCTTGTCCACCCATATAAGCAATAAAAAAAAACTCGTGCCCATATAGTGCCGCCTCTAACATTTCATTACGTTGATAAATAAAATAGGTCAATAATCGACACGTCATCTATATATTAATACGTGAAGCAAAAACTTTGTATCCCTTTTTACGAAAATTGCGCGGACGGAGGAGTATGAAATTTTCCACACTTATAGAGAATATAGAGAAGAAGTGCACAATGCTAATATTTTTTCAAAATAATGCATAAAAGATACATTAAATCAATAAAGAAAACATTACACACACTACATACCATGTATTTGACGCACACACGCATGCATACTATTTATTGTCAAACTTTTGTTCTTGGCGTCTGTTGTCAAATTGAGAATAGATTTAATATTGTTTGTCTTTGTTAATATTTTTTATAGTGTAGTCTTGGCGAAATTTGTGATTATAGAAGTATAAAATACAATCATAATAGTGTAGAAACTTACAATTCCAATTAATTATAGTCGAATTTCGACTACTGCGGGACATCTAGTTTATGTTTAACACAAGAATGCAGATACAACAAACATACGTCGTTTTTCTTCTGACGAAGCTAAATACAAACTTGGAAGGGTTCAATGTGCTAATGAATATAGATTTGTGAAACAAAAGGCCTTAAGCGACATCTCTTCTCTGGTATTTTGTTTAACGTGGTCTTATTGGGAGCTGGACGGGTGCGTGGTCTGACTGCGGTAGCGTCTGTGGTCATAACAAATTCCTCTATATTTAAAGAGACAGAATAGTGATAGTGTTTCAATAGCACACGATTGGGTGGACGAACTCACAGCCCACCTGATGTTAAGTGGTTACCGGAGCCCATAGACATCTATAACGTAAATGCCGCCACCCACCTTGAGATATGAGTTCTAAGGCTCAGTATAATTACAACGGTTGCCGCACCCTTCAAATTGAAACGCATTACTGCTTCACGGCTGAAATAGGCGATGTGGTGGTACCTACCCGTGCGGACTCACAAGAGGTCCTACGACCAGTAACGAATTTGAAATCATAGATAATTTTAAAATCCAATGTAAATTACTGTAAGAGATTAGTGCATAACAACGACGTCAGTGTTGAACTCTGAAAACTCTTAAATAATTTAGGAGCAACTTTTTTTCCCTGCCTTATCTGATAGTCTTGAGAGGCTATTTCAGCTTCACCCTAACGTGTGTAGATGAGCTCACGGGGCTAAAACTGGAGAGTTGCTAACACTGACCCTAGCAAGAGCAGTGCTTCGCAGAATCTACCACCGGATCGGAAATAGCTGCTGGGAAATATGATTATGCACGTATTTATATCGACTAGTCTATTCCAACCCATAGACACAAACCACTGAGTTTCTCGCCGGATCTTCCCAGTGAGTCGCGTTTCCGATCCGGTGGTAGATTCTGCGAAGCACTGCTCTTGCTAGGGTCAGTGTTAGCATCACTCCGGCTTAAGCCCCGTGAGCTCACCTACTAGTTAAGGTTACGCTGAAACAGCCTCTCAAGGCTTAGGTAGGGTAAAAAAAGCAAAGAGCAGTAATGCGTTCTGAAATTGACATAATTCCTAAAATATATCATCATCATTAATAACATTGAAACAGCTTGCGTATGTGATATATTAAAAGCTGAACAGAATATTCTTGTGCCGATTTCGTGAAAAGAAAACTAGGTTTCTATATACAGCCGTGAACTAAATATAAATTACAAACGTTCACAATTATTTTACTTCTTCATACGTATAAGTTTATCAGTCTTTGTTTTAATGTCAAAACTTATTAGAGCTTCTCCAGAATTTATTCGCAGTATTGTTAGTGATTCCGATATTTTTTGTTTTTTATTGCTTAGATGGGTGGACGAGCTCACAGCCCACCTGGTGTTTAGTGGTTACTGGAGCCCATAGACATCTACAATGTAAATGCGCCACCCACTTTGAGATATAAGTTCTAAGGTCTCAATATAGTTACAACGGCTACCCCATCCTTCAAACCGAAACGCATTACTGCTTCACGGCAGGAAATAGGTAGGACGGTGGTACCTACCAGTACGGACTCACAAGAGGTCCTACCACCAGTGATTACGCAAATTAAACAAAGAAAATGTTAGGTTTTGTTAGGCGTCTATTTAAAGGTATTTTTAAATTGAATATTAGACTTAACAAAAACACATCGTACTCACATTCCAAATCGAAATCGACGAACACCGAATTAAATCACCAAAAAAAATAAATTATAATCAACTATTCTAGAACACAATACAATTAATATTTCGTTCGATATAATTTCGTAAACCGAAAATCGGATTGTCGGAGACCGAATCTTTGGTTTTTCGTGAACGCGCGTACCCGGGGACGGACGACGAGACGTGACTAACCCGCCGTGCGTTTTACCATGTCGTATTTTTAGAATACGCCCCCTTGTTGAAAAACGCGCGTTCGTATTGCCTACTGCCTACCACGTGGTGTATCCGGCCTTAAGTTCAAAGAACTGACGAATTTAAAACTGTTTTTTTTTTCTTTCGAATTGCCACCAAAAAAAAGGATAGCATCAAAAATGACATCAAAAAACCGTAAAGGGACTTTAACTTTTTTTTGTGGCTTAGTGCGGTAGGCAGCGGTTTTGCACTGCCCCTGGCATTGCTCAAGTCCATGGGCGACGGTAACCACTCACCATCAGGTGGGCCGTATGCTCGTCTGCCTACAAGGGCGATTAAAAAAAAATAGTCGGGTGGACAAGCTCATGGCCCACCTGGTATTAAGCTCTATCGGAGCCCATAATCATCAACAACGAAAATGCCGCCAACTCATTTTCTAAGAGTTCTAAACGGCAGCCCCACTCTTCAAGCCCAAACGCTGCTTCATGGCAGAAAAATACCTACCCTTATGGACTCACAAGACCACCAGTAGCCGTATTTTTAATTTAAAATGGGATCTCCCATGCTCACAGTCCAATTGATATCAAAAAATTCCGATGACCAAAGACGATCAGGAAGAATCGTCTTCATCCAACGATTAGTATTAACAAAATATTGTGAAACATTGCGTAATGTTGGTAACGTAGCTTCGAAGCTTTTTTTTAATGCTTTAAATGGGTGGACGAGAGAGTCCATAGACATCAACAACATAAATTTCGCCACCCACTTTAAGACATAAGTTCTAAGTCTCAGTTTTAGAGCAAAATACCTCCCCTACCCTTCAAACCGAAAGGTATTTTTGCTTCGTGGCAGAAATAGGCTGGGTGTTAGTACCTACCTACGTGAGCCGCCTTAAAAGCCGATTTCCACCTTCAAAGGTAATTAATATATTCTCTTGTTCGTACTCCAATCTCCGAACTCTTAGATGGCTGGTTTTAAAACTGAATGAAACTCTTTATAGGCACTAGGATATTACATGTGGCGTTTAAAATGAATTGCGTTAATTTTTTGCTATGAATAAGCGTTCACGTGGCGATGTTGTAATGCAAGAAAGATCCAACAAGCTATAATAATATAGTATTTATTTTTATGTGAATTAAAATATTTATATTTTATTTTCTAGTATATTTATAGTAATTATATTACATAAATATGTTTCCAACACATTTTTCAATGGATCTTGTAGGGTGTACATGAGTTCTCCAATATAGTATAATAATAATCTTGTAGCGTATAGAAATACAATATTGAAATATTTTTAATGCGACTTATGTCCGACTTGCAATATTATTTTATTAGTATGTGTATGATGGTAATGGTGGAGGCATATTTTGGGTTACCTATTTTATAATAAATTATATTATATGATTGGTTTCTCAAACAAATAAAAGTAATTATATAATCAGAACAGAATCATCATCTTTGGCCATATTAATTTTTTTATGCATGCTATTGATAACCTTTTGAAAGTATTTTATTCGGTTTTTTTCGGTACGCTTGAAACTCGCATTTTTACTGTCATATTATATTCTATTTCCTACTTAATATAAAGACGCGTAAGGGCAGGGTCAGTAGGAATAGCTGTAAGAGTCAGGGGTTATATTTCCGTGACTTCTTTTCTTTACATCTCTCGATAGCTAATAAGCTCGTGGCTTACCTGATGGAGATTGGTCACTGCCACTCATTGACATCAACAATGACAGAGGCATAGCCAAATCGTTGCCTGCCTATATAACAACTATACCAAATGATGAAATAGCCGCCGACCTAATAATGAACAGAGGCATTACAGATAACACCGATATTTTTTTTGTTTATTGCCTTTGTAGGCAGACGAGCATACGGCCCACCTGATGGTAAGTGGTCACCGTCGCCTATGGACGTCAGCAATGCCAGGGGCAGAGCCAAGCCGCTGCCTACCAGATATTTTTATATGTTTTGTTGAAATTGAAACGATTTCAAGAAATATTATATTTTACATTGGTTCCTTGTTGCATGGCCACATCCAATTATAATAATTACTGTTGTCATTTGCGTTAGTGTAATGGTCAGTCGTTTGCCATTTTAGAAATAGTTTTGGGATGAACGGACAGCAGTACAAAATTTCATGAACTATTATAATATAAACTACGTATTTGTGTCAAACATTACCGTAATTCGATATTTTAACATGATTGTTTATTACATATTTTTTTAAAGCAGAACAAATTTTTGGTCAATGTTATTGTTGACAGGTTGGCAGTTGACATGCCTTTTGCTAGCATCTAGCCCTAAGAAGAGCAGTGCTTCGCTGAATCTACCACCGGATCGGAATCGCGACCCAGTGAGAAGGTCCTGCCAAGAAAATCAATGAGCTAATATTTTTTCCTAAATTCCAGATAGATCACCACGTAAATTCACAGACCTGTAGAAACCACCAGCACGAAGGATTACAACGGCTTGCCTGAGTATTGGAGACAGAAATTTAAAGGGGGGAGCTTATTAACTAAATTGATATTATTATTACTATTCACGAGTGATGCATGTCAATGACTACTACCGTCATGAGATTAGGGGCGTATTTTACCACCAGGTGCTAAGCCACGCAGAAGTGGTCCATTTTTCCGCCTGCAAGTCTGATGCTTACGTGCAACACGCTGTAAGCTTTATTTGGTCATTCCAGCTTACCGATGATTCATGGCCTATTCTGGTATCCCTTTTTTTCTTTTACAACCAGGCCTCCGATCGAAAGATCCTCATTCCAAAATACGCGTGTACAGATTGCATTGTACAGAAAAAGCGCTAAGATACTTTCGGTTTCTGCTAGACCCAAGGGCTGGACATATCTTCTTTGGGACAAGGGATGAAATGCATTTTTTTTTATTGCTTAGATGGGTGGACGACCTCACAGCCCACCTGGTGTTAAGTGGTTACTGGAGCCCATAGACATCTACAACGTAAATGCGCCACCCACTTTGAGATATAAGTTCTAGGGTCTCGAGTATAGTTACAGCGGCTGGCCCACCCTTCAAACCGAAACGCATTATTACTTTACGGCAGAAATAGGCGGGATGGTGATACCTACCCGCGCGGACTCACAAGAGGTCCTACCACCAGTAATTACGCAAATTATAATTTTGCGGATTTCATTTTTATTACACGATGTTATTCCTTCACCGCGGAAGTCAATCGAGAACATTTGTTGAGTACGTATTTCATTAGAAAAATTGGTACCCTTCCGGGATTCTAACACCGGTGCATCGCTTCAACACGAATGCACCGGACGTCTTATCCTTTAGGCCACGATGACTTCACGTCTATGATATATTATCGCATTGGTTAACTTGAAGTTTGATCCTCTGAACTCTGTTTGTTTGGATAAATAAGCTCACGTCCCACTCAGTGCTCAATGATAACCAGAGTCCATAGACATCATAATGTGACAAGCACTACCTAATTTGAGACGTGCGGCTAACTGTTCCACCTTTCAAATTCGGACGCGCGAACTCTTTGAGATAAGATCTCATTACATTCCTTTAACCCTACGTCATTCCTTTTTCGTGAACACAAAGTTGGGATGGGGTAGAAAATAACCAAAGCGTGCTCTGCTCTAGTATTGTGTTAATCGCAATTAACCTAGAAGCTGTATTGTCTGTCGTGATAGTTTGTGAAACTATAAATATATAAATAAAAAATACTTTCTCCGCCGCATACTTGCATTGAGGCCAGGATTAGTGGCCACGAGCGTGATGATATCGTCGCCATTCCAACTTTTTTTTTTATTGCTTAGATGGTTGGACGAGCTCACAGCCCACCTGGTGTTAAGTGGTTATTGGAGCCTATATACATCTACAAAGTAAATGCGCCACCCACCTTGAGATATAAATTCTAAGGTCTCAAGTATAGTTACAACGGCTGCCCCACCCTTTAAACCGAAACGCATTACTGCTTCACGATAGAAATAGGCGGGGCGGCGGTACCTACCCGTGCGGACTCACACTCCGACATTTAGTATATTTCTATCAAATACGTTATGCCGTATACACGTAGATAATTTTAACCTTGTATTCTTTAGGAGTTCGGAATGAACTAGATTTTTTTATATATATATTTCCCGACGCGCTATTTAGTACGCGCGTAGGTTGGATTTTGTTCTGCGATTGGCTTAGGCGTCGCACAGACGGGCAATGGCGCGATCAGTCATAATGGTACATCAAGTTTGCCTGGCATTTATTTTGGCTTTTTTAACAGCCATTGACTGATGCAATTATGCCAAAAAAGTATATGGCAGATAGCAAATTACCGAAGTGAATACGGACGTGATTAATAAAGAAAAGACATCCACAACTAAGGGGAAATAAAGTATGATAATATAATAGATTTATTTGATTAAAAATTGCTTAATTAGCAATGAACCAATACCAATAAATAATGTAACGAATACAGTTTTATTGGAATATTCTTCATTTTAATTATTGACTGATTTTATCAGGTTGCCGTCGCTATGAGTTTCTGTCATATTTTAATACCTAGAGTTAAAGCTCAATTTTTAGTGGTGGTAGGAACTCTTGTGAGTCCGCGCGGATAGGTACCACCGCCCTGCCTATTATTGAAGTGAAGCAGTAATGCGTTTCGGTTCGAGAGGTGGGGCAGCCGTTCTAACTATACTTGAGACCTTAGAACTTATATTTCAAGGTGGGTGGCGCATTTACGTCGTAGATGTCTATGGGCTCCAGTAGCCACTTAACACCGGGTGGGCTGTGAGCTCGTCCACACACCTAAGCGATAAAAAAAATCAATTTGTTCATTTCAGACGAAAAAAAGATATATACAAAATTGCTCGTATGAAGGACGCCTATTATTATCATTATATCTAACTATCTCGCTCACACCGACTCGCGCTAACACAATTTGTACTATATATACGTGTTATCTTATTAGTTTACAAATAATTAACATTGCTAGGGCAATTTAAACTTTATGTCTTTAAAATTAATTTGACATTTACTTAACAAAATAAATTTGAAAAATGTATTTAAGTCCGTCGCAATATGTCACAAGCGAAAACCGAATAAGGTTCATTTTCATTTGCATGTTATTAACTCATTTAAAACAATTAACATTTTACGCCTTCAATTGTTTCATGGTTTTGTTTCGAAACATTAGAACTTTAATTGCCAGTAAAATAATCCACAACTGCCATAGGACTTTAGTCTTTAACTTCTCGAATTTTAAAGTGTTTTTAGTTTGCGAAATTTAAGATGCATGATTAACCTCTCTGCTTCAATGGTTTTTTCAGTTGAACTCGCCAAGGGAATAGCGTCAGGTTGAGTCATAAGCGTTGCTAATTATTACATTACGTATATTATATTTTAGTCCTTAAGGAATTACGTTCATGGTAGAGAAATATCGTGTATTACGAGTTAATAACGAATAGTAATAGTAACTAGTAGTATTAGTTACTATTACTATTAGTAGTATTAGTAGTATATAATAATAATAATAATAAGCCTTTTATTTCATGCAAATAACAGGTTACAAGTATTTCTTTTTCAAGTATGAAGAAGAAATTATAAAGAAAAGAAAAAAGAAAAAAAGGAAAGAAGAAAAAATTATTAGTAGTAACTAACAGTTAATAACTATACTTGAGATCTTAGAACTTCTATCTCAAGGTGGATGGGGCATTTACGTTGTAGATGTCTATGGGCTCCAGTAACCGCTTAACACCAGGTGGGCTGTGAGCTTGTCCGCCCATCTAAGCAATAAAAAAAGAAAGCCGTAGTGGCAATTTGGATGACAGTTTTCCATTATTAATCGCATCCTACCTCTCGAAAATGGACTTCGATGATTTCGCTTAAGAATAGTATTTTTTACACGCTTTATATTAGCTTCACTTGTTGTATGTTTGTATGTTTGTAACTGACTCCTTTAGACGCGATTTTAACCCACTTTAAACGGCCAGATTTCATTCAAAATTTGCAGATTTATCGAGGACCGATGACAATACACTAATTTGATAATATTATTCCATTATTCAAATTCCAAAAAAAAAAATTACTAAGAAATTAAAAATAAATAATAGTTTGTTTTACCGCTTTTTTTACAATAAAATATATATATTTTTTACACTATTTTCAATTTTTATTTAGTTAAATTTATTTTCAATTTTTTTAGTTGAATTTTATATGTATAAAGCGTGTTTTTTTTAGTTTTTTTAAACAATTATTTATTTTACCAGCAAAATGAAACCTCCTATTGGGACACCCAATATTTGTCCGGGATGTGGATCGCAGATACAAGAGGATACTCGACTGATTTTATTCCGAAAGTCCCCGCAGCATTCCGAATGTAAAGTGGTCGGATCCTGTGTGCAACACTGCGAGCTAATACTATTAATGTGAGCTCGGGATTGCGACAGCAGCTGCTTTGGTATGGCCATCCGTCGCATATTCATAAATAAAGTCGAGACACATCATTCGGCTCACAAAGGTAACTTTGTAAAGTACAGGGTGGCCCATAAGTCCTTTGATATGAAAAAAAAATTATTAAAATAAAACTAATTACATTATGAATTAAATTTTTATTTACATAAAAAGCTTAAAAAACGGGAATTATTTTTTGAAAATAACATCTCCTAAATGTAATCCGTTGCGATCACGGCACTCTTGCAAACGACGTCTAAAATTGTCGATGACTGCGCGGCACGTCACTGCTGAAATGCTTGTCATTTCTCTGCGGATGTTTTCTTTTAGGGCCTCAATTGACCGCGGGTTTGTATCGTATACTTTAGACTTAAGGTAGCCCCACAAAAAAAAATCCATCGGGGTCAGATCTGGACTACGTGGAGGCCAGGAAATGTCTCCTCTCTTAGAGATAACTTTGCCAGGAAAAAGTTGACGGATAACGGGCATAGCAGTGTTAGAGGTGTGAGAAGTGGCCCCATCCTGTTGAAACCACGTCCTGGCATTAAAGCCTGAAAAGTTTTGCAATTCTGGTATGAAAAACTCTTCGATCATAGCCACATATCGCTCCGACGTAACAGTAACTGCGCGCCCTCTGCCATCCTCAAAGAAGTAAGGCCCTAGGATACCATGGGCTGACATAGCGGCCCAAACAGTCACTTTCGGACTATGTAAGGGCTTCTGATGCTTAAGTTTTGGATTGATGGGGCTCCAATAGCGGCAATTTTGTTTACTAACATGCCCGTTAAGATGGAAATGAGCCTCGTCAGAGAACATTATGTTATTGAAGGAAGTAAACCGATTCAACATTTCATTCGCATAATTTTGTCTTTGAATACCGTCAGTTTCCTTTAATTCTTGAACCAACTGAATTTTGTAAGGATGCATATGTAAATCTTTCTTCAAAATCCGTTGTAACGATGTCCTGGATACGTTTAATGCTCTGGCGCGCTTACGAGTTGACTGTGTAGGATTTGCGCGAATAGACTGTGTCACTGTGTCTATGTTTTGTTCCGTACGTGACGTCCTTGGGCGACCCAACCGCGGTTTATCTAACGTCGAACCGGTCTCCTCGAACTTAGCAACCCAGTTCTTAATCGTTTGAAGAGTTGGAGTGTCGTCAAAGTTGTGTAAACCTTTGTGTTCTCGAAATTTACGCCGCGCAACGGTTGCCGAATTGTCGTTTTTATAAAACTCGCGCACACAAAACGCACGGTCCGCTCCGGTAAAACGCTCCATCGCGACTAAATTCCCAGAAACCGAAGTTACTCCCCCCGCTTCCCCTGCACCGCTCACGCGCGCCCTGTTCGTTTTATTCAAATTTTACTTTTCAAAGGACTTATGGGCCACCCTGTATTAAATGGGCCACGAAAAGGCAATAGGCGTTGTACCATACTGAGATTCGACTGTGGGCGTTTTTTTAATAAAGAAGCGTTAAATGGTTACCAGCGTCCAAAGAGGTTACCAACGTTAATGTCATTCTATGCTTCGGTTCTATAGTACGACTGCCCCACCCTACAAACAAGATAGTGGTATTTTTTATTTTATTTTTTATTGCCTTTGTAGGCAGACGAGCAGACGGCCCACCTGATGGTAAGTGGTCACCGTCGCTCATGGACTTCAGCAATGCCAGGGGCAGAGCCAAGCCGCTGCCTAAAAACCGGTAGCTACCCGTGTGATTTTTCCAGACGGCTTACCACTAGTAATAAGGTAAATAATAATGTATTGGCGAGTTTTGATTTTTATTACCCCATGTACTTCCTTCATCGTGTAAGTCATCCCTAAACATATTGTGCTAAGTACGTGTTTATAATTATAAAAAATGGCAAGTAGCCTACGGGATTCGAACACCCACACAGTCATATCATTCCATACTAGAACACCGGACGTCTTATGTTTTAGGAAACCACGACTTTAAGATCTTGATAAAAAGGACGTCCATACTGAGAGGCCGGTTGCCGATGACAGACAAACACTGACATGTTACTTAACGAAACTTTCCGGCATATTCTTGATTTGTGTTACCCCATGTACTTCCTTCAACCTGGAAGTCATCCGTAAACATACTTTGCTAAGTACGTGTTTAATTAGAAAATGTTGTACCTGCCTACGGGATCCGGGCATCGGCACACTCATATCATTCCATACTAGAACACCGGACGTCTTATGCTTTAAGAAACCACGACTTTAAGATCTTGATAATAAGGACGTCCATACTGAGAGGCCGGTTGCCGATGACAGACAAACACTGACATGTTACTTAACAAAACTTTCCGGTATATTCGTCGGAGTGAACAACGATTAACTTCCCAGAGCTCGAACTGTTTCCAAACAGACATTCGTCAAAATCGGTTCAGGTGTTTCGGTAAGAAGACGTCAACCTAGACAGAGTGCGCGTTTATAACACTAATGAATAGAGATCAACAAAATTGGCTCTAAGTCATTTTGAAATTGGGTTAATGAACTTGAGAGTTGCTTTTCTACAGTCCACTGACAATGATAATAACTGCGAACAAATCACTCACGGTCATCTGGCCCTAATTTAGGATTCCCAGTGTTATAGGTACCAGAGAGTGACAAACTTACTTATACACATATATAGATTGTAAACACCCCAATAAAGAACAAAAAATCTATTCATCACACAATGTTTGCCCAATGTGGTTATCGAACCCACGACCCTAGGCGCAACAATCAGGTCCGCTAACTATTACACCACCGAGTCAGTCAGACAATGGATGGACGACACGTAGACTCCATCTATTCCAAGGTATTTTTAGAGAGGGGCTTCGTATTAGGGAGCTCTAAGCCCCAAACGCATCGAAATAGAATCGGGATATTCTAATTGTGAACGTTTGAAATTTTTAGTTTTTGAATTGGATCTTGGAAATAAGAAAGTAGACCTAAGAAAAAATGGATGGGGAGTGAGCGAAGAAACGGTACATGACAGAGGAGTATGGGCAGAAGAATGATGATAATAATAATGTATTAGATCTTGGAAAATAGCCTTCCTAATTAGAAATTGGTACACACAAAACTTGGTACCTCCATACATGGCTGGGGGATTCCACCACCACCATAATCGTCACGTTCAATACGAGTAAATCGGGCGTTTTATCCTTTTAGGCCCCAATGGTGTTTGTCTCATTTCTCAAGGTGTGTGGCGCTAATTACGCAGCTGTAGGCTCCTATAATTACCAAGTAACCGAGACCACCGTTAACCAATTCCTGCATTTAAAGCCCCTGTCTTAATATATCTTTAGGTGACTTTATTTTGAATTGCAACGTTAATGATGTAGTCTAAAAGTTTACGTAGTTCGCCAAAGTCTAAGCAGTTTACTTAGCTTTTTTTTCAGCACCGTGCACCGGTCTCCCGCTAAATTCGTCTGCATTGCAACGAGACTTTTTGCTTTTATGTCGCGCAAACAAAAATAACCTTTATTCCAAACGGTTAAGTTTGCAGATAACCCTCGTGGGCCGTGCAAGCCATATTCGGTTCAGTTTTTAGGGCACTAAAATTGCATTTCATTTGCATTTTCGTGGGCTTTAAGTGAAAACGCGTGTTTTAACTTTGCTTCGGGTTCGGCAAAGCGTTAAATTCTCCGACGGCTTCGGGATGATATTTCTGGAAGTAATCCTGAAGTTAATGTTATTTTATTACATGTGTATTTGTGACTTTATGCGCGTCCAGACAATGTTCGTCCAATTAACTCGAAACTTTTTTATTTATTTATTTTATAATCCCCTACTTTAGTAGTGGTTAATGACGCTGTGTTTTTATTGGCTACAACAGCTTCCGCGTTGCGTCTCCAAGTGTTGCTGTCATTACCGATGCTAAGCAGTATGTTACAAAGTTTGTCTGGATACATGTGCACTGAGCAAAATTGTCAGTTGATGGCTTAACAAACTAAGGTCACGTAATTTCGCAGAGAAATTAAGCCGCGTTACGTCGCTAGATCGACTCTCTATTAATGCGTATAAAGTCCGGGGCGTCGAAATACCGACTTTTTGCCCAGTTTGATTATAGATATTAGGTATCGACCAGTACTAACCGCGAGCAGGTATAATGTATTTAATAAGTTAATAACATTTATAAAAAACCATTTCAAATTATTGTGCTGTAAATTTATCAATATCTTTAAACGAGCAAGTCTTGTATATAAATATATACATATAATCTGAATCCCGGAAACGGCATCTCGATAATTTTGATTTTTTCTTTAAATAACCAGTTCATATTTTTTTATTATTCTGTCGGTAAGATCGAAAAATATTATTCATATTTCATCATTTTATCAATATGTAATTCGTATTTAAATATAATTTCTAAAAAACACAAATTATCGAAAAAAAAACGGTCATCTGCTAGTTTATCATTAATTTTGGTACATACATATATTTTTTTAAATTATATTATAGTTTTTTATAAGGTACTTTAGTTTTCAAAAATACTTTAGCAACATCTGCAAAATATGTGAAAATAAGCTCAGCACTAAAAGGATTAAAGTTTATATTTCGTCAGGTATACAGGACCAACAACGCCTCAAACTGTAGCGGTTGATCGCGTGAGAGCCTCACATGACGTCAGGCACTTTGTAATGAAGACATTAAAACTTTGACAAACGCAAATAAAACTCAAGAAGCCGGTGGTCCGACCATCAAATCGAGTACTTAAGGCGCATGTTGCAACTGGAAGGCATAAAAGGCAATAACTCTTACAATTACCAGTTCGAGAATTTAATGCGTAATTAAACAGACCGGATAATTAAGGTAATGATAGTTTTTGGATTAGTGTTTTTATTGCTTATGAGCCGTCGAGCTGTCGGAATAACAGATGATAAGTGATTACGGGAGCGTATTGATGTCACGTAGCGAATGCATGCGATTGATTTGTGAATTGGCAAAATATGGTGTTATAAACTAGCAAATTCGTGTTGGCTTATAACTCTATTAGCTCCAGTAAGCAATTTGTGTGACATAACTGTTTTGTTAGCCTTATCAGAGGGTCAAAATAACTCAAAGGGCAATTTCGAGGGTTATGCTTTTCTTTTTATTGCTTAGTTGGGTGGACGAGCTCACAGCCCACCTGGTGTTAGAGTAGTCACTGGAGCCTATAGACATCCACAACGTAAATGCGCCACCCACCTGAGATATAAGATCTAAGGTCTCAAGTATAGTTACAACGGCTGCCCCACACTTCAAACCGAAACGCATTACTGCTTCACGGCAGAAATAGCCCAGGTGAAGTACCCACCCGCGCGGATTTACAAGAGGTCCTTCCTACCACCAGTAACTCAAAGTTTCCCTGTAAGATCGAACCAAGAATGAGGAGATTTGCAAAAGAACTAAGGTAACATAGGCTGAAGGATTGCGGGATTAAGGGGCAGTGGATAAGGTGCATTGCTTTGAAGAATATATGGCCGCTGGAGACAAAAACTTCTCGAGTAGCAACCGCGCGAAAACACAGCGAGGGTATCAACAACTTGTTTTGCCATTGACATTGACCTGGTCCTGCCCAGTCCACATCCAGCATTTCATATCGCCTTTATTATTGTCGTACGACTGAGGTATTGTTCCTAGCGGAAATTTTAATATTGTGCTAGCTTCAATCTGTTTTATATAAAAAGTACTCCTTAATATATTCGAAAGAATTATTTGAACCGTCAATATTACATAGTTTTAATCGCGAAAACAGAAGAAAATAATATGAAATAATTCAATATCGAAATTAATAAGTGCAGATATCAGTTTAGTAGTTATTGCTTATCTATAAAAATGAATGGCTGTTCGTTAGTCTCGCTAAAAATCGAGAACGGCTGGATCGATTTAGCTAATTTTGGTCTTGAATTATTTGTGGAAGTCCAGAGAAGGTTTAAAAGGTAGATTAATATGGAAATGCTCGGAATTAAATAAAAATAACAATTTTGTTTTTCCTTTGATGTGTCCCCCGTCGGACGGGTTCCTTTGGTTTGTTTTAAGTTAATTTTATACAAAAGTTTAGGTCTTTCATTTATCGATTCAGGCACTACGAAGTCTGCCGGGTCAGCTAGTACTTAATAATAGTCAGAAAAGAAAATACGACATCTCCTGTGTGTTCTCAAAGAAATATTTCCAATGGCTTTCTTAATGTTTCATATTTTAACGATACTTCTTTCTTGTGAAACAAAACACCTCTCATCGGATGCTTCGTAATGATATATCCATAGTAATTAAAACTAATTGGAAACTAAAGCAGATATAGTTTGATTGGGGCAGCTCTTGAAGATTAAGACCGGGTTACTTTGATGAGCGGAGCGGGTAATCAAGGACTAACGCCTGGCTTGTTTTTTTTTTTTCTTAGATGGGTGGACGAGTTCACAGCCCACCTGGTGTTAAGTGGTTACTGGAGCCCATAGACATCTACAACTTAAATGCGCCACCCACCTTGAGACATAAGTTCTAAGGTCTCAGTACACTCACAACGGCTGCCCCGCCCTTCAAACCGAAACGCATTAATGCTTCACGGCAGAAATAGGCAGGGTGGTGGCACCTACCCGCGCGGACTCACAAGAGGTCCTACCACCAGTAGATATGACATAAATTAATTTTCTAAATTAGACTAGATTTATAGGCGGGCAAACGGCCAGATAATGTTAAGGGGTAACCGGAATCCGTGATATTTGTTTCGGACGTAACAGCATAAGGAAAAAATAATCGTTTATTGAGAAACATATGATTTTTCAATTTGACATGTTAATGTCATGATTATGCGAACTTATGAATGGACAATGGCCATATATTTCATGCCGGAAACGCGTTTAAGAAACATTTTAAATTTACAACATTTCTTGTATAGCCCGTCTGCTCCGATGCAACAGGTTTTAGCGAATTTATAGTTTATTTATGAGATCCAGTGATACTGAATTTTAATTTATTTAACCACAATAGCTTATTTGTGTTGCTGGGCTTTTTGTTGGACTGGCTGAGGGTCAACGTCCTCCTCGGTTCAAGAATGTGTTATTTATATGGCTCTAGAGAGTTCTACGTTATGATCGGTTCGTTTATTTTTCTCTTGTTGGATCTATGAGGTCACAGCTCACTGAGAATGGCTACTGGATCCCGCAAACCTTACACACCTTAAGACGTTAGGCTGAAGTCTCAAAAAACTACTATAACATGGACCGATTCTTTCTTATTATCTGTGAAAAGAAACGATTATTTATGTTCAGTATCCGGGTATACTTGGTCATACGCATAACCACTATAAGCACAGCAGAATATATTGGCGGTAGGATATCTTGTGAGTACGCGCGGGTAGCCAACACCCTGCCTATTTCTGCCGTGAAGCAGTAATGCGTTTCGGTTTGAAAGGCGGGGCAGCCGTTGTAACTATACTTGAGACCTTAGAATTTATATCTCAAGCTGGGTGACGCATTAACGTTGTATATGTCTATGGGCTCCAGTAACCAATTAACACCAGGTGGGCTGTGAGCTCGTCCACCCATCTAAGCAATAAAATAAGAAAATGGCTTGTGGCTGTTGTATTGAAACTTTAATTTGCTATTAGTGTCCTTTCCAGTCTCGGAGGGCACATATGTATATGATAAGTAAGATAATTATGAAATTTATGTGTACAGCTTTTGCTTTGGTACTCGATCGAGCTGGCAGGCAGCTAATGTAATTAATAATTGAATTGAAGGTTGTCTTATATATAAAGAACCTATCACTCTTCAAACAGGAATGACTGTTTTGCGGTAGTAGCAGGAAAGATGGTGATACCCACCTCTGTGGGCTTCCAAACATGCGCCACCACCAGAAAATACCAATTAGCGATTGCAATACACTGGTACAGTCAGCGAACTGATAATGTCACCAGATCTTTACTACAACCATATGAATAACTCAAGATTATGGTAATTATGTGCGTGGCTTCGAAAACTAGGAAAACGGAGGCAAACATTTTTTTTTATTACTTATATGGGTGGACGAGCTCACAGCCCATCTGTTCAAGTGGTTACTAGAGCTTATAGACATCTACAACGTAAATGCCGCCAACCACCTTGAGATATGGGTTCTAAGGTATGCACCAAGGTATCCACCTTGAGATATAGTTACAACGACTGCCCCACCCTTTAAACCGAAACACATGACTGCTTCACGGCAGAAATAGGCACAAGGTGCTGGTACCTACCCTAATGGACTCACAAGAGGTCCGACCACCAGTAAAAACTACTTTTATCATTACATTATTGTCGGTTTTCGCGGCCACAATGGACTAAGGCGTTCTCCGTCGACATTAGAATACTGAGGCAAAACTACCCTCTAAATAATCCTAACCCTATAAATTATTAAAATTTCTGTAGCAATTCTCCCTTTTCTTGCTCTTATCCCACATTACGTGGAGTCGACAAAGTATGAAATCTTTTTTATGCTGCATCTCTATGCATTTGTAATGAGTTTTACGACTTCTTAGGTCCTCGTGACCCTTTACTAAGTACGGATCAGAACTCGAGGAAATCCCCTTTGCTCAGGCTTGATCGCCTTCCTGACAGGGGTGATATTTATTTGATGATTTGAATTATAATGATTATGAGTTTTGCGACCGACTGCTTACCTGACGCCATCCCTTTTTAGGTTATATCGCCATATCCATGATATCCATGGCAACGTGCCATAGGGAGGGACTATTTTTGTTCCCTCTTTTGGTACTTTACTTTTGCTTTATCCATTTTTGGATCCATGATTTGCATTTTATGCATTGCATTATTATTAAAATTTACACAAATCTATGTCTGTGTGACATTGAATTTTATTTTTTATTTATTTTTCTGTATTGAGTGTTTCGATATTATGTGCAATTAACTGAAACAATAATATTGAACTTGAAGCCTCATTCCCGATTACAGACAGTATATTTATTATAAATAACTAATAAGAAGAAGAATAATAATTAAAAGAATAATAATACTGTTTCTAATAATAATTAGAAAGAGTTTAGGCGTTTGTCTTGTGTGTAAGTTTCCGACAGACTTGCCAATATGCAAGTCCACAAAGGGTACAGGAACAATAGCTCCTAAATTGGATGAGTTAATACAAAACTGAAAACTATAAGTTTCAGCCGACTCGGTGGTGCAATAGTTAGCGCCTCTGACTGCTGCGTCGAGGGTCGTGGCTTCGATTCCCACATTGGGCAAACATTCGTGTGATGAACAGGTTTGTTTGGTCTTTGTCTTTTTTTTTATTGCCCTTGTAGGCAGACGACCACACGGCCCACCTGATGGTGAGTGGTTACCGTCGCCCATGGACTTCAGCAATGCCAGGGGCAGAGCCAAGCCGCTGCCTTGTCTGGCTACTTATTATCTATATATGTGTGTATTTAGCCGTTTATAATCATAACTTAGAGCCGGAAGATCGTGCGTGATTTGTTTGCAAATATAATCATTATAATAACTATGAAAAGCGCGACTAAAGAAGAGGAAAAGTATTAATATTTTTATTCAGTTCATCGACAAATATTTACGAGAATCGCTCCGCTTATGCTCTATAATCTCTGCTGAACCCACTTCAATATTAAGAAAATAAAGTTGATGCGACACTGATAAATATTGTTTTCCCTTAATAAAGTTCTGGTTTAATCGCGTCTTTAATTAAATTAATTAAATTATCTCGAACCGGAATTTTAATTGCTCACCGTTAATGCAACGACTTTGGTGATCGTTTGGGAAGTGTTATGTCCCGTAAATCTTTTTATATTACAATTTTCGTTAGTTCTATAAAATATTTATAAAGGTTTTATTTTTGTTACCCTTGTAAGCATACGACCCACCTGATGGTGAGTGGTTACCGTCGCTCATAAATGTCAACAATGCCAGGTTCAGCTTAGGTTCCTATGAAATTGTCTTTTCATTTCTATACTTCATGTTTCAAGGTAATTTACACCTCGCCTTTTCGCATTAAAAGTTTAAAATTTTACAAAAATATTTGAAGTTGAGTTAATATGCGTAAACATTTGGTATCACCAGTATTTTTCTCATAAATACTGTCAAAAGAGCGTAGTTTAGTTTTAGTTTTGTTTTTAATTTACCTATGTTTTGACTACTATTAACAAAATTAATACATATTTTTATCTTAATTTAAAAGACAGATAATGTAACTGGTAAAAAATAAAATAAAAAATGTTGCAAAAATATGATTAATATTAAAAATATTACGCCATGTCAAACCTTTAAAACACTCTCCTGTAAAATTAGTAAGAGTTTGAGATTATACAGTTTTAATGCGAGAAGACGATCTGATGACATTCACGCTCTGTCAAACTATCAAACTTAATAAGAACTATTCCTAATATATACATATAGTATATACATAGGATACACTAAAATATTTTAATAAAGCAGTAACACGATTTACGGTAGCTAGAAATGATAAATAATCAGTATCAATTAAAGCTTGGATTCGTTTAATTAGACGGCATATTACGAAGGCACCAACCTACCTACCCTATTTCCCGGAAGCAACAGAATTTAATTACATTACGTTAACTGTTTTAGAATCGGATTGTCGTGTGTTCTTTATAAAATTGTGTAATCAAACGAGTATTGCAATACGCAATGAGAGAGACGGGTTCTGCAATTAGATTGATGCACTTACCAATGACTTTTATAATGTGCGATACGATTGATTTTGTTAGAATAGCTTCTTTTTTTCCTAAATTTTTTTTTGGAACGAAGTTCCTTATGGGACTACGCGGAGAGGTACCCTAACCAGGAAAAAACGTCCGTAACGTAAGATTTTTATTAGTAATGCACACAGTGTACGACTTAAGTTTGTAATAACGTACAAAAAATAACAGTTTTTTATCATTCATTGACTACGATCTCAGAGCGTTCGTTTGCGCAATACACTAACTCTTATGCAAACAACCGTGAATGAAGTGTACCACAATAAGTTCGCACGTTACCGAATGACCATGGGTTGTTGCGAAACCTCCAGTTTTATTTTTTATTGCTTAGATGGGTGGACGACGTGATTTGACGTGTAGGTGAGCTAACGGGACTCAAACCGGGAGTGTTGCTAACACTGGCCCTAACAAGTGCAGTGCTTCGCAGAATCTACCACCGGATCGGAAAAGCGACCCACTGAGAAGATCCAGCGAGAAACTCGGTGGGCTGCGTCTAAGGGTTAATAGAATAACGCGTGTTTAAGTCACAAAGTTAAACACAGTGATATACGAGGAATGTCTTCGAAGTAATGTTATTATTACCTTTAATAGCGGAAATAAAAAAACACACGCCTTTACTAATCATTCTCAATAGCAAATAATTTTGTGTAACACTTTTTCCAACATTTAATATCAATAAACTAAATTAAAAAAAAACAAAATGTGTGCAATTCACACGTGATAGAAGTGAAACCTTCCAAAATTAAAATACAATTATCCTAAACGTCTTAAGTATATGTAAAATTTTGTCATTAGTAAATAATTGTAAGGTAGCGCCCTCTGTGAATTTATATTTTAATTTCACGTATAATCCTAAATTAAAATTCACTACAAGAGCTTTCATACACACGTTAGTATTAAAAAATCTCACAGATGGCGCTGTATTAAATAGTATGTATATTTCTGTCTCATTCTTTGCTGGCTTCATCCTACACATTTTTGTATTTGTGTCTCTTACCTGTCGTTTTTTCCGTTGCATCCGGTTTGAAATGACAACGATTCTAAAGAAGTTTTCACTTCAAAAATCAAGTATTCTGGAATTATAAAAGTATACGTCAAGTTTTTCTATACTACTGACGGCTAACTAAAGTTAAAGAGATATTTGAAAGAATTTGAAAGGGCGTCTGTCGACGTAAGATTTTAAGGCACACACGTACACATATTTCACACAGATGAAAGTCAAGTTCTAAACTGCATCAATATAATATGACAAGCTTTTAATTGGCAGTGAGCTTGATGTGATAAGAATTACATTCAAACACGGGTCAGGATTTAGGTTGGTAAAAACAATTAAATGGGATGCTATTTTAAATTAGATTTCCGTTTTATAATCGCATACAGTATAAAAATTAATATAAAAATTATATTTACTATGTATTAACCATTTGTTTTAGAGATACAGGGTGGCCCCTAAGTCCTTTGAAAAGTAAAATTTGAATAAAACGAACAGGGCGCGCGTGAGCGGTGCAGGGGAAGCGGGGGGAGTAACTTCGGTTTCTGGGAATTTAGTCGCGATGGAGCGTTTTACCGGAGCGGACCGTGCGTTTTGTGTGCGCGAGTTTTATAAAAACGACAATTCGGCAACCGTTGCGCGGCGTAAATTTCGAGAACACAAAGGTTTACACAACTTTGACGACACTCCAACTCTTCAAACGATTAAGAACTGGGTTGCTAAGTTCGTGGAGACCGGTTCGACGTTAGATAAACCGCGGTTGGGTCGCCCAAGGACGTCACGTACGGAACAAAACATAGACACAGTGACACAGTCTATTCGCGAAAATCCGACACAGTCAACTCGTAAGCGCGCCAGAGCATTAAACGTATCCAGGACATCGTTACAACGGATTTTGAAGAAAGATTTACATATGCACCCTTACAAAATTCAGTTGGTTCAAGAATTAAAGGAAACTGACGGTATTCAAAGACAAAATTATGCGAATGAAATGTTGAATCGGTTTACTTCCTTCAATAACATAATGTTCTCTGACGAGGCTCATTTCCATCTTAACGGGCATGTTAGTAAACAAAATTGCCGCTATTGGAGCCCCATCAATCCAAAACTTAAGCATCAGAAGCCCTTACATAGTCCGAAAGTGACTGTTTGGGCCGCTATGTCAGCCCATGGTATCCTAGGGCCTTACTTCTTTGAGGATGGCAGAGGGCGCGCAGTTACTGTTACGTCGGAGCGATTTGTGGCTATGATCGAAGAGTTTTTCATACCAGAATTGCAAAACTTTTCAGGCTTTAATGCCAGGACGTGGTTTCAACAGGATGGGGCCACTTCTCACACCTCTAACACTGCTATGCCCGTTATCCGTCAACTTTTTCCTGGCAAAGTTATCTCTAAGAGAGGAGACATTTCCTGGCCTCCACGTAGTCCAGATCTGACCCCGATGGATTTTTTTTTGTGGGGCTACCTTAAGGCTAAAGTATACGACACAAACCCGCGGTCAATTGAGGCCCTAAAAGAAAACATCCGCAGAGAAATGACAAGCATTTCAGCAGTGACGTGCCGCGCAGTCATCGACAATTTTAGACGTCGTTTGCAAGAGTGCCGTGATCGCAACGGATTACATTTAGGAGATGTTATTTTCAAAAAATAATTCCCGTTTTTTAAGCTTTTTATGTAAATAAAAATTTAATTCATAATGTAATTAGTTTTATTTTAATAAAATTTTTTTCATATCAAAGGACTTATGGGCCACCCTGTACATCAAAAAAGTAGTACATCATTCTCCTGCCATTCTGCTTTCTCCTTCCATACTCCTCAATCATACACCATTTATTAGTTCACTTCCCTCTTACACATATTATCGTCTTTCACGCAATCCATCAATTTCTTAGGTCTACCTCTTCCTCTATATCTTTCCATGTGCATAGTTAACACTCTCTTACCAAAAAAAATGTGTAAATTGTGATGAAACACAAGCATGTTATCTATACACTTTTGTCTAATATTATAAATGCTGTTGACGGGCATAGGTAGACGGGCATAGGTAGACGGGTATAGGTAGACTGCTATATATATCCCATAGTCACCGAAGCTAAATCACTTTTTTTTTTTTTTTTTTTTTTTTCCACAGGAGAAAATCGCCGGATCCCCACCCGCGCGGCAGGTGGGGTATGTGGGAGTTGAACCTCACTAAAAACTCCTGCCGCTCACAACCGGCGCCCTACCTCGGACCGGGCCAGAGCCCAGTCGGGGCTATTGAAACGGCGGGACAGGGTTGACGCAGAGCACATTACATCCATCCCACCGTCCCACGGACGCCGGACCGGTGGCCGCCAGCGAAACGACCACCGGTTCCCTCGTTCAGCGGGCCGAGAGCCCGCTTTGATGGCGCCGCGTTACACCTTCCCCCAGAGCGGTCGGGGGAACGCGGTCTACCATCACCCGGCTTCCTATTGCGGGTGAGCGTGCAGAGCACGCCACCCCTCGTCTGGGTCCCTCCCCGCACAAAACGGGTCGGACCCCTAGCTCTTAGGGGGCCAGGTCACGGATACGACCCCGGTCCCGACCCCCTGCTCGGCGGCGGCGGGTTTCTGCGAAGCTAAATCACTTAGTAGGATCTCTAGATCTCTGTCTCAGTTTCATTTTTTTTCTTTCTTTTTATTGCTATATGAGTGGACGAGCTCACAGCCCACCTGGTGTTAAGTGGTTACTGGAGCCCATAGACATCTATAACGTAAATGCGCCACACACCTTGAGACATAGTTCTAAGGTCTCATTATTGTCACAACGGCTACCCCACCCTTCAAATCGAAACGCATTACTGCTTCACGGCAGAAATAGGCGGGGCGGTGGTACCTACCCGCGCGGACTCACAAGAGGTCCTACCACCAGTAAGTATCAAGTTCAATATAATAAAAATCCTATAAAATACGATTAACATGTCGTATCCGTTAATATAAAACTAACAACGTAACGATATCGTATCGTATATTATAATTGGAGTGATAGTGACTTGTCCGTCGCGAAGTGTAAACGCGTCACTCCACACACATGTTAGACCTGTCCGACTAATTGCCGAAGATTTGTCTCGGATCCACCGGGCTTGCTTTTGAAGGAGCGTTTACTTTGATCGTTTGAGCTTGTACTAGTAACTTTTTGGTAGGCAGCGGCTTGGCTCTGCCCCTGGCATTGCCGAAGTCTATGGGCGACGGTAACCACTCACCATCAGGTGGGTGGGAATATCAACATATGAAAACTCGTCACGTTCGTTCTAAAATACTAATCTTCAATATCTGTTTCTTGTTAGAAGTAAATGTATACGTATATTGGCGATTTTCTATAAGCAGCACCTTATTGAGTGAGTTTGGGATAGAAAGTTGATATAAGAAGTTAGTCACTTTTGGTGGAAGAATAATGGAATTCAATAAAATTAAAGCTTTGAACAATTTTTATTTAAACATTATTACTATAATGTATTATAGTTTCAATGCAAATCCTGACCGGTTGCTAGTTTGTTGTATTCATCACCGTTTTTAATACGCTTTTATTAGCTTCAGACGTATGTATGTTAGTATGTAACGGAATCTTTGAACATGATTTTGAACCCCTTCAAAACGTCGAATTAACTCGAAATATGGCATACTTATTAAGGACCGATGATAATTCAATATTAAAACAAAATTGAAAAAATTGAAATTCAACTAAAAAATAAATAATAAAAACGTCTTTTGTTAGTTTTTTTAAACTATTATTTATTATCCTGATTTGAATACAAGAATACATACAATACAAATATAAATACACTTTAATACCGAATGTACTTCGCAATCTGTGACCGAAGCCTATTACATTACATTAGTCACTGACCACTTGAACAACGAGGCAATCTACTAAGACTTGTCAAAAAACAGAATGCAAAGGAAGCACCGAACTCACTCGAAGTATACACTTCCTTAACATTGAATGTACACGAATCTCGTCATTCACATACCTAAGCGGTCTTGTAACATATACATATTATTAAACGTAGGCATGATAAGCTGGTTCATTATATCAAAGCGAAAACTTCCTGTGATTTTACACACATTGTCTGCTACTGTAATAAGGAATAAAGTTAACAAAAAAAACGTATGAAAGCAGGCGAGTTTTATTGGCCATTGTCTCTGCTTGACTCCAAAAATCGCGTAGCTTTCCTATTTTTTTAGCTGCAGAGCCGTCATACTTCTCATTATGATGGTTAAACCAACCATTTTATATTTAAATTTATCCCTATCTAATTTTTGATGGCTTCCAGCTACGCGCGTAGTGGTAGGTGAGCTCACTGGGCTCAATATGAGCGAACTCGGTGTCACTAGCAAAAGCAGTGCTTCACTGAATCGCAACCCACTGAGAAGATCCGACAAGAAACTTAGTGGGCTGTGTTTATATCTATACTATAATAATAATAATAATAAGCCTTTATTGCTGTTAAAATTTACAATGCTTATATCTAAATATTATATATATATATATATTTTAATGCTAGGAAACAGCTTGTCTCTCGACATAGGCCTCCTCTAATGTTTTCCACAAGGTTCTGTCCTTTGACTTTCTCAGCCACTCTCCGCCAGCTATTCTTTTGAAATCATCTTCCCATCTTTGATTTTTTCTGCCTTTACTTCTATGGCCATCTCTTGGGTACCATTCCGTTACATTCTTTGTCCACTTTTCTTGTGTCTCTCTTAACATATGTCCTGCCCATCTCCACTTTTGCATTTTATGTACCTTTTCGACGCTTTTTAATTTTGTTATATTTTTTACGTATGTTAGTCTAATTTTATCTTTTCTCTTAATTCCAGTGATACTTCTTTCTATATTGTTCTGACATATGTTTATTTTATTTAATTGTTTTTTTGTCAATGCCCATGTCTGGCATCCATAGATCAGGCATGGTAGAATGCACGTATTGTATACTTTTCGTTTGTCTTTCATAGGCATATCTTTATTTTTCATTATTTCACTGAGGGACCAGTATCTCTTCCAAGTATTGGCTATTCTCCGATCGATCTCTTTTTGCATAGTGTCACTTGGCGATATTAACTGCCCCAGGTAAACATACTCTTCCACATATTCGATTTTTTCGTTGTTAACGGTGATATTATAGGTCTTCGTAGAATTGGTCATAATTTTGGTCTTAGCGGTATTCATCGATAGCCCTGCTTTTGCACTTTGATCTGACAGTTCTTGTAGCATATGCTGCAGTTTTTCCGGGCATTCAGAAAAGAGGACCAGATCGTCCGCAAATCTTAAATGGTTGAGATTTTCACCGTTGATGTTAATGCCATTTTTTTCCCAATTTATATTCCGGAATATGTTCTCCAAAACAGCCGTAAATAGCTTAGGCGATATAGGGTCTCCTTGACGAACCCCTCGTTCTATTGGGAATTGTCTACCAGTTTTTTCAAGCCGCACTTGTGCTACACTTCCACAATATATGTTTTGAAGAATTTTTATGAATTTGGCCTCCACTCCTTGACTCTGTAGTGCTTGCCAAATAAATGAATGTTCTAGAGAATCGAAGGCTTTATTAAAATCAACGAATCCTACATAAAAGGATTTATTGTATTCTTTGTATTTTTGTATGATTTGTCTTACAACGTGTATGTGATCTATCGTTGAAAATTTGCTTCTAAAGCCGGCTTGTTCCTTTGGTTGGTTTTCATCAAGTGTAGTTGTAATTCGCGAGAGTATAATTTTAGAAAATACTTTATACACATTGGACATCAAACTAATTGGGCGATAATTTCCAATGTCTCCTTTGTCTCCCTTTTTGTGTAATAAAATTATAGTTGATTTTGTCCAATCGGTGGGTATATCTTCAGTCTCAATAATGTCATTAAACAGTTCAGTCAATATCGGGGCAATGGTCGATGCAACCGATTTTAGTAGTTCGTTGGTTATTTGGTCAGATCCAGGAGTTTTGTCTATTTTTTGAGAATTGATTGCTTTCATTGTTTCCTCCGTCAAAATTGTAGGTGTGATATTAGTTCCTACAGATTCTAGTTCATTTATTTAAGCTCTTCCGCTCTTGTTGCTTTTATATAGTTTCTTGTAATAATCTGTAGCCAACTCCAGTATTTCTGGTCGTTTACAAGTGTAGTTATTTTTGTCAGTCTTTACTTTTGGCATCCAGTCCTTTTTTACTGTTAGTTCTTTTATAGCCTTTTTAATTCCACCTGTCTTCTCTATGTGTTTTTTCATAGTGTTGTCCCGTTTAATTTTTCTATCTTTTCTAATTTGTTCATTTATTTTCTTACTAATTTCTGATATTTTGTATTTATCCTCCTTTCCTTTAATGAGGTTTTTCCTTTCTTGAAGTAGTTCCTGTGTTTGTTTTGAAATCGCTCTATTATCTTCTGTATTAGTCTTTCTTGTCGCTTCTTTTAATATTTGTATGAACTTATTGTATTTTTCTTCAATGGATAAATCTTTATTGAAGTGTTGGTTCTTTGCCAATAATTTGAGATTCGCTGAGAGTGCTTCGCTTTCTCCCGTACACACTATCCTTGAATTATTGATAAGATACTTCCTTGTCCTTTTCATAGGTATCCCAGTCAATGCAGCACGGACCATTTTATGATCAGAGTGGAAATTTAAGTTGTGGATAATTGACACATCCTTGAAAAACTTAGGATTATTTGACATGACAAAATCGATTTCGTTTTTATGAATGCCATTTGGGGATGTCCATGTCCATTTTTTGTTTTTCTTCTTTTTGAAAAAACTATTAAGAATACTGAGTTTATGTTGTAAGGCAAAAGTCACTAATCTCTCTCCGTTATTAGTTCTTTTGCCTGAGCCATACAGTCCTATAGTGTATTATTCTCCAAAGTTATTGCGCTTTCCTATCTGACCGTTAAAATCACCCATGACAATTATATTTTTATGCGAATTTTCAATGGTAAGATGTAAATCTTCATAGAATTTTTCTATTTTCCTTATGTCATCTTTCTTGTTCGATTCTGTTGGAGAATAAGCTTGAATTATAGACCATTTTTCAGCATTTTTGACTGGTAACTCAATGTTTAAAACTGCTATTCTCTCTGAGACACCTTTGATTTCTCCTATTTTCTCGGCAAGTCCTTTTTTTACAAGAAAGCCGACTCCGTAGAGCCCTGGTGTCTCGCCTTTATAGTGTAAAATAAAGTTTCCATAGTCTTCAATTCCTTCTCCATATCTTCTCATTTCACTTATTCCTATTATATCCCATTTTATATCTGATAAAGCTAATTCAAGTTCTTGAAGTTTTTCAGGAGTTCTTAATGATCTTGCGTTAAAAGTGGCTATGTGTATATCTAAAAATCTCTTCTTTTCCATTAGAGGGTGTTGGTCATTCTCCCCCACGAAGACCAATCGGCTTGGGAGAGTTGTTTTTGTTTCTATTGTTTTTCTTTTATATTCATATGTTAGTTCCTTTTTCCGCCCGTCGATAACTCGTTGCTATTGTTTTTGACCTGTCGTCAATGTTGTGAAAGAGTTAGACCGTCATCAAATCGAATGCATTCGTTCTGTTATTCTTGGCTGAAGTTGAAGGTTGAATTTTTTTGGATTGAGAGTTTGTTTGTGGTGAAATTGAGAGTTCTCTCTTCCTCGAGTCCTTGACGTATTTATTTTCTTTAATTATTAGTTTATCATATCTTAAATAGGCGAAATTACCTTTTCTCCGTTCTTCCATGAGTTGTGGTAGTAAAGCCTTACGTTTTTCTAAGGTTTCTTTAGAGTAATCTTCCGTGATATGCAGGTCTTTTAACTTTCTCTTATTTTTCAATATTTCCGCTTTTTTCCATCCAGTAGTCAAGCATATTAGTATAGGTCGGATTACCTTTGATGGATTACCTTTGTTTGTTTTACCAATACGATATATTTTGTTGAATTCATAATTTTCGATTGCTATGCCTAATTCTTTTGTTATTGTATCTTTGACCTTGTCGATAAGCTCGGGTGTCGATTTCTCGTCTTCTGTCAATCCATGGATTATTATATTGTTAGTTTTCTTATCTCTCTCTAAAATTTCGATTTTCTTTTCCAAGTTCTCTACTTTTAATTTTAAGTATTTATTTTCCTCTAAAATAGGTTTTAATTTCTCATCCATTTTGTTCATTATGGTATTGGTTATGGATTCCGATTGATTTTTCATCTCAATTTTCATTTTATCGAATAAGAGTTGAAATTGTTCTTCCATATTTATACGTGTAATGGAACGTAATGGTAATAATCAAAATGATATCTTGGCAACTCTATACTAACTGTCACTATCGAATTTCGTATTTGACAGCAGACAGTTTGACAACGAAATCTGTAGTACCAACATAAAATCTTTATAAGTTTTAACCTCTAAATATCCAGGTTTTGTTCACAATATCGTTAATTCCAGGTTTTGTGCCACGAATTTAGTTTAGAAATACTCAGTGTCACTTTCCTTAATACTGGGATGCAGCTTGCCTGCGGGATTTCACCTCCAAGTATACACTTTTATGTTTTTAATAACGAACAGATACACAGCGATGTTTACGACACGACTACCGGAAACGGAAAAAAATCTATACTATACTAATATATAAATCTACAGTGATTCTTACGTTCGATGAGAACGGGGACAGGTGCTTGAAAACCCTATCCTCGCTGAACTCGTCGCTTGCGACGAAGGGCTCAACGAGTAAATTAACCCATAGACACAGCCCACTGAGTTTTCTCGCCGGATCTTCTCAGTGGATCGCGTCTCCGATCCGGTGGTAGATTCTGCGAGGCACTGCTCTTGGTAAGGCCAGTGTTAGTAACACTTCCGGTTTGAGCCCCGAGAGCTTACCTACTCGCTAAGGTAAAGCTGAAATAGCCTCTCAAGCCTATCGGCATAGGAAGGGAAAAAAGGCCCTAACAGCATCGATAATGGATCGGGAAGAGCTAAAACATGTTCTTAGGACGAAGACGGCTTTGAGTGTTGTCGTCTGAGTCGGGTATGTAATTAAATAAGAGAGTTATCGTGTCGCGTCGCTTATTCGAAGAACCATTAATGTAATAAGATTCAACCCTCATTTCTCAAGGTAGGTAACGGCCTTAATGTTGTACAGTACCTGGCAATAAATGCTGCACTTCGACAAAGAGACAATCGGCCAATTTCGGCTTCGTAGAACTTTGTCTTGGTCGTACACAGTGCATGTGATTTTGATCAGTCGTCCAACAGAGACTTCCTTCTGGACTCATCTAGTATAAACGTAGAGGAAATAACCGAGTGAAGACTGACTCAGTGGTGCAGCAGCTAGCGCCCCTGACTGTGGCGTCGAGGGTCGTGGGTTCGATTCCCACATCGGGAAAACATTCGTGTGATGAACAGATTTTTTTTCTCTTTATCTGGGTAATTAATATCTATAGATGTATTTATTTAAAAGGTCTTTTCTGCTACGTACCATCCGGCTTTGGAATGAACTCCCCTCCACGATGTTTCCCGAGTGCTATGACATGTCCTTCTTCAATCGAGGCGGAGAGTACTTAACGGTAGGCATCAGCTTGGTCCTGCCCCTGGCATTGCTGACGTCCTTGAGCAATGGTAACCACTTACCATCAGGTGGACCATATGCTCATCTGCTTACAAAGACAACAAAAAAAAACTTATATAAGTATGTCAGTCTCTTATCTATATATTAATACGTGAAGCAAAAACTTTGTATCCCTTTTTATGAAAATTGCGCGGACGGAGGAGTATGAAATTTTCCACACTTATAGAGAATATAGAGAAGAAGTGCACAATGCTAATATTTTTTTTTAATAATGCATAAAAGATACATTAAATTAGTAAAGAAAACATTACACACAATACATACCATGTATTTGACGCACACACGCATGCATCATGCATACTATTTATTGTCAAACTTTTGTTCTTGACGTCTGTGGTCAAATTGAGATTAAATGTTGTTTGTCTTTGTTAATATTTTTTATAGTGTAGTCTTGGCTAAAAATTGTGATTATAGAAGTATAAAATACAATCATAATAGTGTACAAACATACAATTCCAATTAATTATAGTCAAATTTCGACTACTGCGGGACCTCTAGTATCCATAACACAGAGAATCCTAAATTTGGGGCCGAATTTGTGCGTGATTTGTTATTATTATTGAATAACATAACTAATTAACTAACCGTAAATGTTTAACGGAGGCCATTCTTACGACCGCTGCAAAAAAAACATACATAATTAGGGCTTGAAAACGGTCATCTTGAATACAACAGAAGTGTCGTTTCTCGAAGGCGAATTACAATTAAAAACTGCTCCTAATTACACGTAAGATATTCCCTATGCACATTACGCTTACGTGCGTGTCATTAAGCGCTTTTTTTTAAGACCCCAACCGGTTTTGGTTCGAGGTATGAGATGTCAAAATGAGGTGTCATTTTCTCGAGCGGAGCTTTATCATTGAACAATTAACTGTATTTATTTAATGAGGGGATAACTGGAAAGTCTAGACAGTATAATCTTATGTCGACTTAGTTTACAGAATGGAGGACAAGTTTTTCATTGTTATTGCTGTAATTATGTCAGTTGTATTGGCATAGAATATTTATATTATGTATATTATTATTACTGTTTTTACCGACGGTTTCACATAGTTTTGTTGTAACAAAATATAGCCCACGAGAATGGTTTTTTCGCTGGATCAAGATACGCTATGTACATTTTTAGTATGAACTAGCTTTCGGCCTGCAACTTTCCCTGCGTGGACTTTATTCTTTCTCAAGATGTAAACCCGCCCTCGCTTCGCTTCGGAAACATTAAATTTTATTATTGACTAGCGACCCGTCCTCGCTTCGCTTCAGAAACATTAAATTTTAATATTGATAGGCGAAGCCCGCCGCGCGGTACGACAATAACTGCGGGTGACGCCCCGGGGCGAAGCGAGTCTAAAAAAGTAGCCTAAGTTACTCCTTATATCATCAGCTACCTATCAGTGAAAGTCCCGTCAAAATCGGTCCAGCCGTTCCAGAGATTAGTCGGAACAAACAGACAGACAGACAGACAAAAAGTGTAAAAAATGATATTTTGGTTATTTATTTCAATATTACAAACAGACACTCCAATTTTATTTATATTTATAGATGTATAGATAAGCTCTGCACTAAAAAAGATTAAAGCGCTGCACAAAATGTCGTTATTAAAAAAGAACAACATAGTAGAACATAGCTTCAACGTGTTTACTGAAGTCAAACAGTAAGACAACACGGTTATAAGTCTTCTGAAATCGATACACTAAGAAATATGAGGAAGACTTGTAGGTTTTCTTTTAATATATTCAAGAACAACTCTTTTAATTCTGTTGTTCTTATGCAAATGACGAGTTTTTGAAATTATTTTTTTGTCTGAATGAATGTCTTTTCCTTTTATTGCTTAGAAAGGTGGACGAGCTCACGGCCCACCTGATTTTAAGTGGTTACCGAAGTAAATGCCGCCACCTATCTTGAGACATGAGTTCTGAGGTTTCAGTTTTTTCCATTACAACGGCTGCCCTACCCTTCAGACCGAAATGCATTACTGCTTCACGGCTGAAATAGGCAGGGCGGTGGTACCTACTCGCGCGGTACTCACAAGAAGTCCTACCACCAGTACAATCGATGTGATATTTTTATCATCTTTTTTAATATTTGTGAATCTTAATTTCATTGTATACGTGTCAAATGCGATACCTAATTTCGTGACCCCAACACTGGTACAATCGTATCGCTCGATCGTATACTGAGTATCTTCACCTATAAGCCACGCCGACTTATATACGAGTTCTTGTATATCCCCTCATCGTGAGAACCCTCTCATCGTGGCCGCCGGTAAGTACATTCCCGATCCTGCGGACAGAATGGAAAGCAGTCGACGTCGCCCAAAACACGTCATCTCGGATCCTCCCGATCCACTAACGGTGCTTTTAGGTACCTCAAGCGCCGGTCATCGTTCTCGTCGAACCCGTCGCTTGCGACGAAGGGCTCGACGAGTAAGTTAACCCTCAGACACAGCACACTGAGTTTCTCGCTGGATCTTCTCAATGGGTTGCGTTTTCGATCCGGTGGTAGATTCTGCGAAGCACGGCTCTTGCTAGGGTTCGTGTTAGCAACGTCGTCAGGTTTGATCCCCGTGAGCTCACCTACTAGTTAAGGTTACGCTGATATAGCCTCTCAAGGCTCTTAGCTTAGGAAGGGAAAAAAGTACGAATTCTGTTTTATTAATCAATGTGATAACAATCGTTCCGCTAATAATCTTGTTGGAAATCAAAATAAATAAAGTAGTGTTTCTTATGCTCAACTGAGTAATGCTGACAAGCTTATACGATTTGTAATACGTATGATGTGTATTATATTTGTACATTTCCAAAGAGTTTTATCCGCGTTGTAAGCTTTTTTTTTTTAATTACTAGCCGACCCGGCAGACTTTGTAGTGCCTCAATCGATAAATAAAAGACCTAAAGTTTATTTAATTCCGAGTATTTTCATATTTATCTACCTTTTAAACCTTCTCTGGACTTCCACAAATAATTCAAGACCAAAATTAGCCAAATCGGTTCAGCTGTTCCCGAGTTTTAGCGAAACTAACGAACAGCGATTCATTTTTATATATAAATATAGATAGATTATAGGTAAACATTATTATTCTATTCTCAATTTGACCACAGACTTTAATATGTGTGTGTGTGTGTCAAATACATGCTAGTGCGTGTAATAGTTTTTTTATTGTATTTTAATATATTTATCATGCGTAATTAAAAAAATAGCATTCTGCACTTCTTCTCTATATACTCTATAAGTTCGGGAAATTTCATAGTCCGCGCAATTTTCGTAAAAAGGGGTACAAAAAAAATTAATGATTTTGAATTTGGATTTGAATTGAATTTATTTATTCCATCTATACATTTCAAGGGGTATAATAATATCCCAAAAACCCCAAACAATTAACGTATCAAATACGTAAACTTTATTAATCACCATTTAATATATATTTGTTTGCAAAAAAAAAAAACGGAACAGCTTACATTCGTAATGCAATTTGCATAGATAGGGTGCGGCGGGCTTCAAGAAAAACACGACGTATGTCAACATACGGGTGACTTTTGCGTGGAGCAGTGATTCTGAATTTTAATTTGTAGAGCATACTTTTTAAAAATGCATCAAAATTTGTAAGGTGTCGCGACACGGTGTTTGAGAATCACTGGTTTAGATCAAGTATAATCACTGTATTGTTGTCGCTGCCTTAATATCATAATGATGGTAGCACGGTCCCTTTTTATCCCTATCTAATCATTGGTAGCCTAAGGGGTTATCCCAACTTCACGCGGAACGGTAGGTGAGCTCACGGGTTCAATCTGAGAGAATTGCTAACACTAGCTCTAGCAAGAAAAGTGCTTCGCTGAATCTACTAGCGGATCGGAATCGCGACCCACTGAGAAGATCCGGCGAGAAACTCAATGGGCTAACTGTTCCGTTACGCCAAAAGAAATGGCTTTAATTTTTATTATACGTTATTTTTCCGCAGTATTTGGTACAAGATATAATGTGTTTTAGGTCGTCGGTAGGTCGCTATTTGCAAGACAATCAGAGTAGGTACGACGACCCTAACTATTTCTAACTAACTATTTGGGCAACAGAATTAATGTCTATAGACTTACTTAATTAGTACTTGCTTCTAGAGTTGAACATCCGATTTGAGTACATCGGGTTTCTTACTAATTAGACCTCGAACGTTTCTACTGAACTCAAAGCGACCAAAACAACAAATGTGAAACATTTCACCAGTAGTGGCTACTATATTTAATTTTTATAGCTTAAATCATTTTTATGTTGAAATTCCACTTCAAACAAACCTAACCAGTATTTTAGTTGACAAAGTGTGTTTTTTTTTATTGCTTAGATGGATGGACGAGCTCACAGCCCACTTGGTGTTAAGTGGTTACTGGAGCCCATAGACATTTACAACGTAAATGCGCCACCCACCTTGAGATATAAGTTCTAAGATCTCAGTATAGTTACAACGGCTGGCGTACCCTTCAATCTGAAACGCATTACTGCTTCACGGCAGAAATAGGCAGGGCGGTGGTACCTACCCGTGCGGACTCCCAAGAGGTCCTACCACCAGTGATTACGCAAATTATAATTTTGCGGGTTTGATTTTTATTACACGATGTTATTCCTTCACCGTGGAAGTCAATCGTGAACATTTGTTGAGTACGTATTTCATTAGAAAAATTGGTACCCGCCTGCGGGATTCGAACACCGGTGCATCGCTTCATACGAATGCACCGGACGTCTTATCCTTTAGGCCACAACGACTTCTTTTTGCTTTAAACAATTTTTTTTCCCCTTCCTATTCTAGTAACATCGAGGGGTTATTCTAGATTCACCCATCTAGTAGGTGAGCTCACTAGGCTCAAACCGGGAGTGTTGCTAGCACTGGCTCTGGTAACACTGGTGAGACCCATTTAATAAAGTCACTTACTGGAATTTATTTCGAAATCAAATATAACGCAATAAAATGATCCGCTCGACGCAACATCAAATCGTATGTTTACAAATATAAACACAAAATGTTATTTGCTGTTTTCGCAAAAGACGTACAAAGCGACATATACACATACATATATATATAAGTTTGTATGTAATTCGGTCTGCCGTACGTATTCTTGTATACAAAATGAAAAACTAGATGCCTCGATGTTTTATATAATTCTTTTTTTTTTTTTTTGCCCTTGTAGGCAGACGAGCATACGGCCCACCTGATGGTGAGTGGTTACCGTCGCCCATGGACTTCAGCAATGCCAAGGGCAGAGCCAAGCCGCTGCCTACCGCTTAATACTCTCCACAAGCCTCGTTTGAAGAAGGACATGTCATAGCGCTCGGGAAACACCGTGGAGGGGAGCTCATTCCATAGCCGGATGGTACGTGGCAAAAAAGACCTCTGGAAACGCACTGTGGATGACCGCAGTGGCTCCAGGTAGTATGGATGAACTCTATTGTAACGGTAACTTCGGATTTGTAACTCTAAATGTCACATTCATTGTGGATAATAATATAGGCAACATCTATTGGCTAACCTGGGATAAAGGCAGGCAAACAAATCGACTTTGCATTTGTAGTATTGTCTTGATATCAAATAAGAAATCTTTTTAATTTTCTTATTGCGTCCTTTTTTGATTGCTCAGATAGGTTGACGATCTCACGGCCCATCTGGTGTTAAGTGATTACCGGAACCCATAGACATCTACAACGTAAATGCGCCATCCACCTTGAGATATCACAACGGCTGCCCCACTCTTCAAACCGAAACGCATTAGTGCTTCACGGCAGAAATAGGCAGGGTGGTGGTACCTACCCGCGTGGACTCACAAGAAGTCCTACCACCAGTAATATGTAATATGAACTGAGCGTCTTATCTATTAGGCCATGACGACTTATCTCATATATCTAAACGTTTTCAATGTAGGAACGGAACGTTTTGAAGATGTCAGTCAACCGGAGTTTTGCCAAATTTGACAGATGACAGATGACGGATGACAGGAGAGCGAAAAGGAAGGGGAAAGTGTTTGAGCTGTTACGGTGTATTAAATCGATTTTACGGTGTACCGATTAATTCCGATTCTACAAAAATAATAACTTAATATTTCTTTGTTAAACTAAGGTCAAGAGATAACGAAGGGAGAGTGATAAAGAAGAGTCTTTAGCGTAATGTAATGAAACGAAAGACGACTGGTGCAACAGGACGTCGGCAATTCTATGCCATCTTCTTTTTCTCTACCTTATCACTGGTAGCCCAAGGGGCTATTCCAGGTACTTATAAACTGGTAGGGGAGCCTGCGGGCTCAACCTGAAAGAGTTTCCTGAGACTAGCCTTAGCAAAAGTACTGACTGAGAAGATCCAGCGAGAAACTCATAGCGAACACCGAAGACACTTTAAAATATTTTTTTTGCTTAGATGAGTGGACGAGTTCACAGCCCACCTGTTGTTAAGTGGTGACAGGATCCCATAGACATCTACAACGTAAATGCCGCCACCCACCTTGAGATACGAGTTCTTAGATCTCAGTATAGTTACAACGGCTGCCCTACCCTTCAAACCGAAACGCGTTACTGCTGGAATCCTACTGGAAAGAGGATAGGCAAATTTGTCTGCTGCTAGCATTTTATCCGCTGTCTACCTATGATCGTGACGTTTGCAACAGTACCACAATACCGGGAATTGATTACAACTAAATCCTAGCAAGAAGCCCGTTAAACAATAACAGTTATGAACAAGACAAAAGTTAAGCCCATGTTATCATCATCATCATCATAATCGGTTGCTCTTGGCAGAGCAGTCGTGGTCATGTGGAATTCTTGCTCATTAAAGTCTTGACAGATGCTTTCCACAGTTTGCGAACCGTGGCCCGGCGCATACACTCGTTAAGTGGGGTTTCAGTAAGATCTTTCACCTGATCAGTCCAACGCATGGGGATTCGTCCACGAGATCTCTTGCCATTGACCCCACCCTGAACAACAATGAAATACCATGTTATATATAATATGCTAATATTATAAAGAGGAAAGATTTGTTTGTTTGTTTGTATTGAATAGGCTCCGAAACTACTGAACCGATTTGAAAAATTATTTCACTGTTTGGAAGCTACTCTATTCCTGAGTGACATAGGCTATAATTTTTTTTTTTTAAATTAGGGATCCTTACTTAAACTCCAAGGATGTAACGCAAGGTGTAAAAAAATTACCTAAAATATTTGTTAACATCGCGCGCGCTGCGAAAACTATTGACGATAGAATAAAGTAGAATAAAGTACTAATATTATAAAAAGGAAGGATTTGCTTGTTTATAATAAAATAATCATCTAATAACAATATTTGTACGATTTTAACGATTACCAATTTTGAGTCCCGAAATTAAATCATTCGAACACCAATCACGACGGATGACGTCATATGTGGCGAATCGTTTTAGTGTTTGGTCTTACGATGCGTCAGTGATGGAATTCAACATCAATCTAAAATTAGTTCCTCGTCTTTTTTTTCTTCCTACCTATACTGATTGCCTTGAGAGGCTATTTCAGCTTCTCTTTGACGTGTAGGTGAGCTCACGGGGCTCAAATCGGAGTGTTGCTAACACTGGCCCTAACAAGGGCAGTGCTTCGCAGAATCTACCAACGGATCGGAAACGCGACCCACTGAGAAGATCCGGCGAGAAACTCAGTGGGCTGTGTCTATGGGTCAATTCACTCGTCGAGCCCTTCGTCGCAAGCGACGGGTTCGGCGAGGACAGTGACCGGTGCTTGAGGTTCCTAAAACCACCGTTAATGGATCGGGAAGATCCGTAATGACGTGTTTAGGGTGACGTCAACTGTTTACCATTCGGTCCACAGGATAAGGTTTGATCCTCGTCCAATTCGCAACAAACAGCATCTCGCTTTTTAACAATATTATATATAAAATTCTCATGTCACAGTGTTAGTTACCATACTCCTCTGAAACGGTTTGACCGATTTTTATGAAATTTTATATGCATGTTCAGTAGGTCTGAGAATCGGCTATTAACTATATTTCATACCCCTAAGTGATAAGGGTTGTCCACCCCTAACATTTATTTTTATTTTTGAACTTTTTTTTTTTAATTATAATGAGGCATTATGTGGATGAATGAGGTTTTGTTATTTTTATATTCCCTCATCGTTCACAGCGCTACTACATGCCTCTTTCACTCATTTACCACATCCTTACACACTTACAATAAGTTTTTTTTTTTCTACACTAGAAATTCCCTAGAAATCTTATATATGGCAAAACAACTTTGCCGGGTCAGCTAGTAATATATATATAGGTATATATCTAAAATATGTGGGTAGTTGTAATTATTTTTTTAAACACCCAAATTACAAAAAGTTTCTCTTTAATTGTAACAGCGTAGAATAATGATATTTTGTTTCTTACTTACAATTAAAAAATGGGTGTAGCAATTAAACTTCATTATATACATCGACTTGTCCCTTTTTGGAAACAGTACACATTAATAAACCGAAACTCATGACTATCTTAATTTATTTTAATTTTTTTAGGGATGTTATGACCTGGTAACTAAGACCTTTAGGTCATGTCTTATTTTAATTTATATTCTTATTTTTATGAAAAATGATAATAATATGAAGCAAAATAAAATAAAGTTGTTTAACATGAAACATGGCAAGGCACGATATAAAATGAGTTGAGATGATATGAGATGAAATATCATCTCAGTAAAATGGTGGTTATTTGCTGAGACTTTTTCAGTGAACTTTTTGGAGGATCCCGAGAAGCTACGTCCAGCAGCTTTGTTTCATTTTCCCACATTTGTGCACTTTCACAGACATTAAACAGTTAATAAAACCGTCATTGCACATTTAAGCCTGAAGAAACACTACATAGACAAAATAAAACAAATCACACAACTTCACTCCTCGCGTTCCCGCCAAAAAGTCCACTATCCTAATTACACTGAATTTCAGAGTTGCCACTCTTTAAAACCGAATTATTGTTGTTTCTTTCTAAACACTAGGCTTAGTTCGTTCTATGAGCCCCTACGGTACCACCACAGTATCTATTTCTGCCACGAAGCAGTTATGCGTCCCAGTTTGAAGAATAAAACAGCCGTTGTGCTCTAGAACTTAGAAACTCATATCTCAAGGTGCGTTGTGGCATTGACACTATTGAATCTTAAGACCTTTGCTCACTCATCAGATCCGATTGGGAGTGAGCGCGTTCGATGGTCAAAAAAAAAAAACACGTGTGGCACTCGGGGACCGCCGCGGTAAAGCTATTGTATAGCATTTTTTATCAACTTATGCAATTATAATTAGACAATAATAATATAATATTAAAACAATAATAAAATAAGACCACGCTATATTTATAAACTTTAACAAAAGCAAAACATTATTTGTCACCTTCACACTCATAAGCTAGACCGCGCGAGAGAGAGATGGGCAGACTTTTCATGATGCGCATGCAGTGCTACGTCACGCCGTGCGCTTATTCAGAAACACTACACAAGCACAACGTGTGTATGTGGAAAGCAAGCTAGATGGTAAGCGGAAGGGGGGGGGGGGGGGTGTTAGGTTTTATTTTCGTTACAGAATTTCTTGATTCGGTCGCCGCGCTCAAAGCCCGCGATAAAAGCTATGCAATAGCTTAAAAGCAATAATAGGTCTTAAACAAGCAACGCTAAGTGAATACCGCCTTTGAACTTGAATTTTAACTTCACTAACTGATTATTCGGCTCATGTCAACAAACCCCAAACTGGTTTTGTTACATGGCACCATCGATATATTACCACCATGGCACGATTACTATTTTAAACTCTAGCTTTTTTAGGGCGCGTAAGAGAATACCGTTGTACAATTAAAAGCTTTTTTTATTGCTTAGGTAGGTGAACGAGCTCACAGCCCACCTGATGTTAAGTAGGTACTGGAGCCCATAGACATCTAGAACGTAAATGCGCCACCCACTTTGAGATATAAGTTCTAAGGTCTCAGTATAGTTACAACGGCTGCCCTTCAAACCGAAACGCATCACTGCTTCACGGAAGAAATAGGCAGGGGTACCTTACCCGCGCTGACTCACAAGATGTCCTACCACCAGTAAAAAACTACGTTTATCTCGCTTTCTTTTTAATTTCATTACAGTATTGCCGGTTTTCGAGGCCACAAAACACTAACGGCCGTTTTCAATAACCTATCTATCCCTAGTTTCGGTTACTAAAGATAGACAAATCTATATTTTTGTCCTTACTTACGTTCCAATAACCTATCGACGGGCAGCAGTTCCTATCGGATTTATCTATCCATCGTCGGGAGGACGGATAGCCTGCTAAAGATAGAAAGCTCATACAAATCGTGCTTACTTCCGTTTCAATATGAGTTTTAAGTAACTCTCCGGTAGGCGGCGCTATCTCTAGTATGGGCATTCGCATATCTGCCAAAATCGGCCGGTTACATGTTTATCTTTCGAAAGTAAATCGCTATAATTTAATAATTGTTTCTCTTCATATTGGCATATTGTAGCAGTGATGATAGTGATATGGAATTATTTCAAATGATAATGGATTGTGATGCAGATAGTGATAGTGAGGCCGATATCATATGGTTAGGAAAATAAAGATCGTCTGAATTACATGGCGAAGATCAATAATTACGAATTTGACTATAGATTTCTGAGCAAAGGTGTTGTGAATGAATTGATTAATTTAATGAGACCATATTTGAGTGTAACGTCAAAAAGGTAAGATAAATTTTAACCATAAAAGTACTTGTTATTACAACTTATATTTGTTTATAGCAATAGCAAAATTATACCTAATTTTTGTTGTGTTACAAAATCACACTCAACAGGAATTCTATAATACTGCTGGATTCCCATGGTGCCCTAAATGACATTCATATACTAATACAATAACCTGGTAGGCTATTTACCTTCATTCTTATTACACACTGATACCTCTACATTTTATATTTGTGTTACAGATTCAAATATAGGAGAGGAATTTAGAAATAGAAAAAGAGTATTTTGAATGTGTAATTTGTGTGCAATGCATCATTGATGTTTCAAAATGTTGTTGCTTGATGGCCTGGGTCTACTCATGATACAACTATAATTAACCATTCCGATTGAAAAGGTATTTCTTATTTATATTACCTTATTTATATTATTATTATTATATATTATTATTATATTTTTATTTATTTATATTATATATTTAGGTGTTTATATGAATTTAATATGACACTATTATAATAAATTATCTACATATCAAGAGAACATTGATAACAAGGTGGACTTGGAAATTGCTATTTGCTTGCCGATAGAGGCTATCCCCACAACCCTATCTTTTAACGTGATTAATTAACCCACATACTCAATCGGAACGATTTAAAATGAATCGCATATTAAAACAAGAAATACTATAGAGAGGTAATCTTTTTTTTAGTTAAGAGCTTGTTATACTGTATTGTCAAATAATTTAAGCGAATAATGTATAATTTTCAGATGCATTGGTGTTTGTAAAAGAAGACTCCCTGTATATCATTGAAAAGTAGATTAAAACTAGAAAATATGCAAGCTGTTATTATAGCTGCAATGCTGTATAATATCGTCAGAAGTATGAATTTAGAAGAATTAGAATCAGAAATTTCAGTCGCAGATACATTACAGGAAAATAATATAATTGTTCGTAACAATTTTTCAAAACTTACATCTGAAATACAACTATGTACTTATAAATAATTGCTTCCAAAGATAATTTATAAAATAAACTCCAAAGATAATTTGACTATTTTTTATTTTCCAAAATGATAATTACATGGTAGTTAGTACATGCAAGATATTTAATTTAGAATTTGTACATATACTTAAAAAACTATCTAACATAAAATTATTATTGCCTACTTAATTTATGAAATTTAATATTCCTTTTAAGTAATTTTTAATTTTTTAAATTATCTAAATCTAACTTAACTTTTGCTACAACAATCTCCTTTTCTTTATTTTCCAAGTCAAGTCTCTTTTTTGCTATTAGATATTCTGCTAATGCATTGTCCCTATGCTAGCCTTGCATTTCTTTTCTTCCATCTTGTTTCCGCTTGGCTGTAAAAGTGTTAAAAATATTATATGTGACCTACAACAATGTGCATGCTTTATCCAAAATTTCATCTGCAATCCTTACCACCTCCAGCCTGTAACAAAGAGCATAATTATTTCAAATACTACGGCAACCTGAAGAAAAAATCATGTTTATCAATGTGTTATTAGAGACAAACAATCAACTAATTATACTAACCTTACTAAGGTTGTTTCTTATGTTGCCGTAGCGTTCTTTAAGTTTTCCCATTTTAGTCGAAGCTGCGATGGAGTTCGTGGGAAACGACGAATCGACGAATTAAAATAATTTACAAGGGTTTGCCAAGCCTGCTCCTTCAATTTATTGTTTGTGGCATTTGTTGCCTTATTATTGAAATGTTTTTTCGCCGCCACAAGTTCTGCTAGAATCATCGTCTCATCTTTTGTCATGGGTGCTGCCTTTCTTGACTGAAAAAGATATATTTTCTAAGCTTGAACTCAAAGTTTTCAAAGTAAAATTATTATTATCAATGTAGTTCATAGATACTTACAGAATTCATTTTATTTCACTGTAGCTCTTTAATTATAAACACACTTAGAATTATAAACGAAAGTTTTAAAGCGTTTTGGAGGTAAATCATCATATAATATAGTAGGTAAACAATAGAAAAACAAACAAAAGAAACTGATCACTGCTTATTGGTAAACGGACTGTCAAAACGTTTCGTTTCATAATTTCGACTAGGATAAAAATAGCAATTGGACGAATTTAAAAAAATCTACATATGTTTTTATTACTTTTTGTTATAAACAAATGTGTTTATGATAGTCTACAATATGCTGGTTAAATTATAGTTATAATTTAGAATAAAATAAAATAAGTCTTGATCCTGATGTTGTTTCGTATTTGTAGTAGAACGAAACGTATCAAGAGGCTCGGATAAATCGGAGGGAAGAAGCTATCTACTGTTGGTTAAAGAGAGATAGCACTTATCCGTGATTGTGAAACGCAAACTAAGGATAGATACGCTCTTGCCGATATTCGGAGATAGCTATCTATCCGAAAACTCAGATACGTTATTGAAAACGGCCGTAAGGCGTTCTCCGTCGACATTTAAATACTGTGGCAAAACTACCCTCAAAATGATTATAAAAAAACGATGGTTTTTTTATTGTTCTAGTAGGCCGGTGTATGGCCCACCTGATGGTTTGTGGTTACCGTCGCCCATGGACCTCAGCAATGCCAGGGGCAGAGCCAAGCCGCTGTCTACTGGCTTTCGTTCGCCGATTCACGTTCGCTTGTCCAAAGTAAAAGCACGTTCGAAACGACATAACGACAATATGTTTTGTGAATCACACGTGGTTTATCTACGACTCTACGTGAATGATGTGAGTAGTCTGCGGCGACAATTAAAATTCAGATTAAATGTTGACTCATGTGTATACTGATTAAACGCAATGGCTCTTTGAGCTTAATGATGCGCATATGATGACCATATTAACAGCTTAAAAATGTTTTTTTTTTTTTATTGCTTAGGTGGGTGGACGAGCTCACAGCCCACCTGGTGTTAAGTGGATACTGGAGCCCATATACATCTACAACGTAAATGTAGATGTAAATGTAGAATGTCAAGTATAGATACAACGGCTGCCCCACCCTTCAAACCGAACCGCATTACTGTTTCAAGTTAGAAATAGGCAGGGTGGTGGTACCTACCCGCGCGGACACACAAGAGGTCCTACCAATAATAAAAACCAGTTATACCGCGAATTGTATATGAGAAATTATGAATAAAAGGATGCTGTTACCTATCAGACGACGGACGCTCAATATTTACAATCGTTAGCGGGGCACAGGAAACGATCATGACAATGAAAGTTGGTCAAGTTAATTACCGTTGTTGACCGAGATACCTAAATAGTTGTTGAGAATGTCTCATAAATGTAGCTATGACAGATTAGAAGGAACCCGACTTTTAGGAGACGAATCGGTTGGGCATCAAAAACACCCGCTCGGTTAAAAATCAACCCATGCTGTTTTGCCATATCGAGGGGTGAAAGGCATTTTGGCAACATAACAGAAGAATCATTTAAAGATAAAAATTTGAAAAAAAATTACAAAAAAAAACTTCAAGTATTTGAATGGGGCAAACTTAATTGAAGCTCAATTAAAAACATCGAACTGTTGTTACTAATCACTACATAGTATAAAACAAAGTCGCTTTCTCTGTCCCTATATCTGTCTGTCCCTATGTATGCTTAAATCTCTAAAACTACGCAACGGATTTTGATGCAGTTTTTTTTAATAGATAGAGTGATTGTAGAGGAAGGTTTATATGTATAATAACATCCATTAAATAGTGGGGAAATCAATAATACTTAAATTACAGTTTCCGAAGCGAAGCGAGGGCGGGTCGCTACTACCAAATAAAGCGGACTTTTAATTACAAAGATGAATGTCGCGTGTTGAGCAAAATGTCGCTTAAACCAAATACCCTTCCATTTCTGGATATACACTTAGTTAGTATTAGTGAAACTCAACCAGGCTTTCCATTCATGCATCCGTTGAAACTACTTACGCGCCATCTCTTGAACGTTTTACTGGTGGTAGGACCTCTTGAGTCCGCACGGGTAGGTACCACCGCCCCGCCTATTTCTGCCGTGAAGCAGTAATGCGTTTCGGTTTGAAGGGTGGGGCAGCCGTTGTAATTATACTGAAACCTTAGAACTTATATCTCATTTTGGGTGGCGCATTTACGTTGTAAATGTTTATGGGCTCCAGTTACCGCTTAATACCAGGTGGGCTGTGAGCTCGTCCACCCATCTAAGAAATAAAAAAAATAAAAAATAAAACACTAAATGAACAAATCAAAACAATACAAACAACTTCGCTTCCCGCGTTCCCGCCAAAAGTTCAGCGAATGACGTATAATAAAAACCATTTAAAAAAAAGAAGTGGCAAATTTTGCAAAAAAAATAATTAAGGTGTGATTACACGTGAAGAGTTTCGTCAAAATTAAATCTATTGGTAACGATGCAATTATGTGGTCCTATTTGAAGAGCGGGGCAGCCGTTATGAAAATGTCGGCCGTGTCTCAAAGTGTGTGTCTCAAATGGACATCACTACCGAACAGTGAAGTCTTTCAATTGAAATGATAAATGTGCAACGATTACCTAGCTATGCCAAGAAATGGATATAATCGAATTATTTAATAAAATCTTTAACTTGTAGCCTAAACTTATCATACCATAAACTATCAAATTAATATGTCCTACATACATAATCCGTTTTGGTTATTTTTCTATCATTATTATTTTTCTAGAGAATTTACAACTTCTTGAGGCTTGAAGTTACAACTTCTTGAAGTTACTGGTGGTAGGACCTCTTGTGAGTCCGCGCGGGTAGGTACCACCGCCCCGTCTGTTACTGCCGTGAAGCAGTAATGCGTTTCGGTTTGAAGGGTGGGGCTGCCGTTGTAACTATATTGAGATCTTAGAACTTATATCTCAAGGTGGGTGGCGCATCTACGTTGTAGTTGTCTATGGGCTCCAGTAACCACTTAACACCAGGTGGGCTGTGAGCTCGTTCACACACCTAAGCAATAAAAAAAAAAAAATGAAGTTTATGACAGTTGTCACAGCACAGTCGGGGCATGTCTCATGTCTTGAGACAGGTGGCGCCGTTCCCAAGTATGAGCTCCGGTAACCACTTAACATCGGATGCGCCATACGTCGCCTGCCCCACTATAGCAATAAAAATAATAATCACCAACTTCCTTTTACTCATCATCTCAAAGATACTGTAAAAAATGCTATGGTCTCAGTAAAGAAAAAAAAAACATAAAATCAACGCTCCATTGAACACCTGCCCTTAATAAGGTTTCGTAGAACAACCAGTTTCGAAAAAAGAACACATTAACACAACAACATTAATAAAAAATGTAAATCTTATATTTAGCGCGTTAAGGTTCAAGATTGCTACATAATTTATTTCACAGCAGTAACTTAGATGCATAATTTAAACATTTCGTTATGCCTCCACCGAAATTACACGTAGTTTTTAAGACTTGGGCAGTAAGCTCTAAATTCGTTTGCACTCGTATGACTTGCTTGCAGTATAAACATGGTTTTTTCCCATGATCAGAGACCTTGATGTTGTTTTTTTCTGGACCAACTACTATCTTAATGTCTTTTTTATTAAAAATTTCGTATGTTTGATTTGTTTTAGTTTGTTTACTGTTACACGTATGTTCACGACTCAAGAATTGGGATTAGGCAGTAATAATTCTTGTGTAATACTAATTATTGCCATGACAATATTTAACGCGCAATATAGCCTAATAAAAAATATATTCAAGGTTTGTAATAAAGATTTAGCATCAGTAGACTTATATTTTATCACTTTAAATATTAAATTGAGGTCAATTAGGGCTTGAATAAAAGTTATTCCTTGGCGTATTTGTTTACATTAAATAAAAATAACTATTCATGTTTATAACTGTATACCTTATAAATATTAGGATTTTTTTTATTGAACTTGTTTAAAGCATGAGCAGCGCCATCTATTGCGACTTTTCACGAAGCAAACTTTGAAAAGAAAATTTGTTAAGGAAAAAAAATTTGTCAAAAATCTACTGATTTTTTTAATTTCCGAAAAGACTAAATTCATCAAAAAGTTGATTAAACTTCCAAATCTACGAGTAACTAACAATAAAAAACAATAAAACAATTCTAAATTCAAAAACAAAACTTTCTAAAACATACCTCGCGCCAAAACAAAACAACGGCAACAAAATCCAGAAATTTTGATCACAATCACCACTCAAGTCTAAAGTAATTCCATATTTGAATTAAACGAAACACCAAAAAAGAACAGTCAACTCGCGATTGTACATTCTCTTACGGAGTTTTTATTGTGCTACGCGTAAATGGCGGGTGACGTATCTAACGTGCGACGGGCCGCCTTGTTGATATGAAACTGACGTAGCACAATGTATCGGTCACAGATCACAGAGCCGCGACAACGCCGTGACATATTTTGAGGAACTTGAATTTCGAATGCACATCGAGGTGAAGTCGATTGCCGATTTTATGTGTTCTATAGATTCGAAATTCAAAATTTTTGAATTCGTTTTTTTTGACCCAATCGAATTCTTTTTTTTTTTTTTGAGTAAAGAATCTTTAAATCAGCCTTTCCCAAAGTGGGCGATAACGCCTCCTTGTGGGCGTTGAAGGTCTAAAGGGGAGCGGTAGGAGCACCAGAAAAAAATGAAGGCCTTGTGTAGAGGCGACGAGCTCACAGCCCTTGGAAGAGCCCTTGGACGAGCTCACAGCCCACCTGGTGTTAAGTGGTTACTGGAGCCCATAGACATCTACAACGTAAATGCGCCACACACCTTGAGAAATAAGTTCTAAGTTCTCAGTATAGTTACAACGGCTGCCCCACCCTTCAAACCGAAACGCGTTACTGCTTCACGGCAGAAATAGGCGGGGCGGTGGTACATACCCGTGTGGACTCACAAGAGGTCCTACCACCAGTAATTACGCAAATTATAATTTTGCGGGTTTGATTGGGAGGATCGCCTTCTGTCGCTGATCGCGCCTGTAATTTCACCTAGGAGGTCTCTTAGACACCGACTGAGCTTTCGCTATAGTGGTTTGTAAGTTGGTGAAAAAAATGGGGGCGCTTAACAATAATTTATCCTCAAAGTAGGCAATAGACAAAATAAGTTTGCGAGCCCCTGCTTTAAATTAATACGTGAAGCAAAAACTTTGTACCCCTTTTTACGAAAATTGCGCAGAGGGAGGAGTATGAAATTTCCTACACTTATAAGAGAATACAGAGAAGGAGTGTAGAATGCCAATTTTTTTTAATTGTGCATAAAAAGTACTTTAAATCAATAAAAAAGCATTATGCGCGCTACCATGTATTTGATACGCACACGCTTAAATACTCTTTTGCTTATTGTTAAAGTCTGTGGTCAAATTAAGAATAGGTTAATATTATTTGTCTATGGTGTGGCCTTGGCAAAATCTGTGATTATAGATATAAGTCTTTGACAATAGAACCATATTAATGTTCAATGTTTTTTACCATCGCACCGCCCGCCACCGGAGTAGAGTTCATCCATACTACCTGGAGCCACTGCGGTCATCCACAGTGCGTTTCCAGAGATCTTTTTTGCCACGTACCATCTGGCTATGGAATGAGCTCCCCTCCACGGTGTTTCCCAAGCGCTATGACATGTCCTTCTTCAAACGAGGCTTGTGGAGAGTATTAAGCGGTAGGCAGCGGCTTGGCTCTGCCCCTGGCATTGCTGAAGTCCATGGGCGACGGTAACCACTCACCATCAGGTGGGCTGTATGCTCGTCTGCCTACAAGGGCAATAAAAAAAAAATTATAACTTAAATTAATACTTATGGTCGAATAATTATGGACAACCACTAGTGATATTAATTGTGCTAAATGCGTGACAACTTCATCGTTGTTAGGTGACTTTTTGGCGGGAACGCTAGGAGCGAATTTATGTGAATTATTTTATTTTGTTGATCTAGTGTTCCCTCAGATTTAAATGGGCAATAGCGGTGGTTTATTAATTGCTTAGCATCTGTAAAAGCGCACTAATGTGCGAATTCATTTTCAACTTCAAGGATTCTTGCAAAATGTGCTTTAAAAAGTATGTTTTTTTTTTCTACCTATGCTGATAGCCTTGAGAGGCTATTTCAGCTTCACCCTAACGTTTGTAGGTGAGCTCGCGGGGCTCAACCGGAGAGTTGCTAACACTGACCCTAGCGAGAGCAGTGCTTCGCAGAATCTACCACCGTATCGAAAACGCGACCCACTGAGAAAACCCGGCGAGAAACTCAGTGGGCTGTGTCTATGGGTTAGTTCGCTCGTCGAGCCCTTCGTCGCAAGCGACGGGTTCGACGAGGACGGTGACCGGTGCTTGTGGTGCTTAAAAGCACCGTTAACGGATTAGAAAGTATCAATGTACAACCACCATTTTACTGAGACTGTATTTCATCCATTCTCATCTCGTTTTCACTTAATTACATCCCAACTGATTGAGGTTTTAAATTAATCAACTTCATCTTAATACGCTTAATACGCGACATTTATCTTTGTAATTAATGGTCCGTTTTATTCGGTATTAGTGACAACAGTTCGATGTTTTCAATTGAACTTCAATTAAGTTTACCCCCTTTCAAATAGCTGAAGAAGTTTTTTTGTTACAATATTTTTTTCCAAATATTAAACTTTTTATTATTGCTTAGATGGGTGACCGAGCTCACAGCCCACCTGGTGTTAAATGGTTACTGGAGCCCATAGACATCTACAACGTAAATTCGCCACCGACCTTGAGATATAAGTTCTAAGGTCTCAAGTATAGTTACAACGGCTGCCTCACCCTTCAAACCGAAACGCATTACTTCTTCATGGCAGAAATAGGCAGGGTGGTGGTACATACCCGTGCGGACTCACAAGAGGTCCTACCACCAGTTGATACCACCGCTTAAACCAAATAGCATTTCACCCCTCGATATACATAGGTATATATCCATACTAATATTATAAAGCAAAAGAGTTTGTTTGTTTGAACGCGCTAATCTCAGGAACAACTGGTCTGATTTGAAAATTTTTTTCAGTGTTAGATAGCTTATTTATTGAGGAAAGCTATAGGTTATATAACATCACGCTAAGACCAATACAATAAAGAAAGTTTCGAAATCGGGATTTTTTTTGTTTTCTTGTGAGAGCTTGCGCTGCGTGCGCTGCGAAAACGGTTAAAGTTTCGCTAAAATAATGTATGACAGAATTTTTTTCCAAATTTTTCCAAACTTTAAATGGCTCTCCTGTATAGTTGCAAAAATGTCGCTTAAACCATCCACCCTTTCACCCCTCGATACCATAACGGAATGTAAGAGGAAAATATAAGACTTGGCTTAAAGGTCACGTCACTACGTTATAAAATCTTCAATTAATGTAAATAGGCATGCTTTAACAAAAACCGACTTCAAATAAAAATCGTGTAATAAAAATCAAACCCGCAAAAATTATAATTTGCGTAATTACTGGTGTTGTGAGTCCACGCGGGTAGGTACCACCACCCTGCCTATTTCTACGGTGAAGCAGTAATGCGTTTTGGTTTGAAGGGTAGGGCAGCCGTTGTAACTGTACCTGAGACCTTAGAACTGATCTAACAAGGTGGGCGGCGCATTTACGTTGTAGATGTCTATGGGCTCTAGTAACCACTTAACACCAGGTGGGCTGTAACCTCGTCCACCCACCTAAGCAATAAAAATAAAAAAACATTTTTAAGCTGTTAAAATGATCATCATATGCGCATCATTAAGCTCAAAGAGACATTACATTTAATCAGTATACACATGAGTCAACATTTAATCTGAATTTTAATTCTCGCCACAGACTACTCACACCATTCACGTAGACGAACCACGTGTGATTCACAAAACGTATTGTCGTTATATCGTTTCGAACGTGCTTTTAGTTTGGACAAGCGAACGTGAATCGACGAACGAAAGCCGGTAGGCAGCGGCTTGGCTCTGCCCCTGGCATTGCTGAGGTCCATGGGCGACGGTAACCACACACCATCAGGTGGGCCGTATGCTCGTCTGCCTACAAGGATAATAAACAAAAAAAGCTAGAGCAGAACTTTACAGAATTTGACTACCAATGCGCTTGATATAAGAGCGCCTCTCAAAAGCTCTAGTGCCGTTATCGTATCTGAAAACAGTTAGATAATTATTTTTTCTATCATTGCAAATAGTCGGCATTGCTACGCATGCAATAAAACCAAAGTTCAAATTTTTTATTTTTTTATTTATTGCTTAGATGGGTGGACGAGCTCACAGCCCACCTGGTGTTAAGTGGTACAACGTAAATGCGCCACCCACCTTGAGATATAAGTTCTAAGGTCTCAAGTATAGTTACAACGGCTGCCCCACCCTTCAAACCGAAACGCATTACTGCTTCACGGCAGAAATAGGCAGGGTGGTGGTACCTACCCGCGCGTACTCACAAGAGGTCCTACCACCAGTAATTACGCAAATTATAATTTTGCGGGCTTCAATTCTTATTACAGGATGTAATGAGAACACGATTGACGCCCTTGTAGGCAGAAGAGCGCACGGCCCACCTGATGGTGAGTGGTTACCGTCGCCCATGGACTTCAGCAATGCCAGGGGCAGAGCCAGGCCGCTGCCTACCTTTTTCTATCATTGCAAATAGTCGGCATTGCTACGCACGCAATAAAACCGAAGCTCAAGTCACAACTTCAGCATTCCAGCACTCCAGTAAGCGAAACGAGCTGGCTAATCTGTTATTCCTTTTGCCAGAGAGCGAACCGAAATAGCGCGTCCAAATACAACACCAGACGAAGTCTTGGAGGTTTTGTTTTTCGCGAACATTCTAGATGTACGCTTCGAGAACGTTTATAGGTATTATTTATTTTAGAAACATATGGTACTATAAATCCGCATTTTAAGCCAAACAAGTTTCCAAACGTTGACAAAGCTCATGAGCGCTCATTTGTAAATTGATGTTTATGCCGAGTTCGATTCCCGCATCGGGCAAACATTCGTGTGATGAACAGGTTTGTTTGCTTTTTATCTGGCTGTTTACTGTCTATAAATGAATTTATTTGAACGTACATAAGTATGTTCATCAGTCTCTGGTACCTATAACACAGGCAATCCTAATTTGGGGCCGAATGATCATGCGTGATTTGTTCCCAATTATTTATTATTATCTGTATGTACATGTCGTGAAGCAAATAGATTTTAAACGCAGCCTTTTCACAAAAAATTCAAGCAAGTTTGTTGACATTAGTACTTAGAGGATTTTTTCGAATCCACAGCATATACTAAGCGATTCGACTTCTATTCATTCAAAAGTAAATTAAGTGCTTAATTGTTCACCTATTTGCTCGACAAGCTAATTCCGGGCAAGCCTTTAATAATGTAAAGATTTTCGTGAAATTTCGCTTCAAAACTTACAAAACAATAACAATACACTCCCATAGCAACCCTCGGAGTTATTATAACAGGATCAAAACTCAAGTTATTCGGCGTCTCTTTCTCGCGCCACGCGACTTTGCTTCTCTCTGTCATTCTCGTGGGTTGGGTACGTTTGAAAGGTATTCGTGTCCTTGTCCGCCGGCACGCTTATACGTCCGTCTCTCTCGTTCGGGTTAACGTTCGACAACATCCGCTGCAACTGGTCTCCGTGACAGGTGTAAAAACAAGCCCAGAGAAAATTCTTTGGTCAGTTTGCAAGCATAGTGCAAATAAGGCGCAGTAGGTACATTTCGCTAAAGATTTCTGAATAGATAAATGAAATGTTTTTTTTTGTTATAAGACGTAAGAATAAATTTTAAAAAATAGGCAGTGTGGTGGTACCTACCCGTGCGGACTCCCAAGACGTCCTACTGCCAGTAATTACGCAAATTATAATTTTGCAGGTTTGATTTTTACTACACGATGTTATTTTTTCACCGTGGAAGTCAATCGTGAACATCTTTCCAGGTGGTAGGACCTCATCAATCTTTACCGGTGGTAGGACCTCATGTGACACGTTGGTGACGGCTCGCGGAGCTGACTACAGGACCGCAGCGATCCTTGCAACGGCGGCGGTCTCCACCGTCGTTAGCCGCATTCGGAGACTGGGTCTTGAGGTGGCCCTCCACAAGTCCGAGGCCGTATGCTTTCACCCGGTTCGGAGAGGACCCCCTTCAGGCGCGACGCTCATAGTCGGTGGAGTATCGATCGCTGTCCAGCCGAAGCTCAAATATTTGGGCATCGTGCTGGACAGTCGATGGCGCTTCGACCACCATTTCGGTGAGTTGATTCCGAGGCTACTGGGCATGGCAGGTGCATTAGTCCGTCTTCTGCCCAATGTTGGTGGTTGCAGCGTCGGTATCCGACGCCTGTACCTGGGGGTCGTGCGCAGTATGGCCTTGTATGGCGCTCCCGTGTGGTCGCCCACACTCTCCGCACGCAATGCGGCGCTGCTGCTCCGAGCTCAGCGGGCGCTCGCGGTGAGGGTCATCAGGGGGTATCGTACGATCTCCCGAGAGGTAGCCTGCGCCCTCGCTGGTTCCCTTCCTTGGAATCTCGAGGCCGAGGTATTGGCTACGGTATACCGGCGCAGGACACAGTCCCTGAGTCGGGGACGGACACCCGGCCTGTCGGCTGTCAGTCGGTGGAGGCGTGCTGCGCGTCATCTGGCGTACGCTAAATGGAGGGAGCGGTTGCTGGAGGAACTTCATCAAACCTCAGCCACCCGCCGGCGCACTCTCGAGGCCCTGGTGCCCGTGCTGGAGACATGGTCAGATCGGCGACACGGCGTGCTCTCCTTCCGCCTTACGCAGGTCCTCTCGGGGCATGGCTGCTTCGGGAGGTACCTGTGGAGGGTTTGTAGGAGAGAGCCACATCCGGGTTGTCACCAGTGCGGGCATCCGGATGATGACGCTCAGCACGCACTCGAAGCGTGCCCGCGTTGGGAGCACCCGCGGCGAGATCTCATCGCGGTGCTGGGGAGGGACCTCTCCTTGCGGGCTGTCATTGCCCGCATGCTAGAGGATGAGAGTTCGTGGGAGGCCATGGCCAGATTTTGCGACCTGGTCATGGCGTTCCGCGAGGCTGAGGAGCGCGAAAGGGAGTGGAATCCCTCTTCGGCTCCTCAGCGAAGAAGGCGGGGTGGGCGACGCGGGCACGATGCTCCCGTTAATCTCCCGTAGGGACTGTTGGGTACTGGGTGCGGGGGTGCCCGGTGCTCTGCTGTCGGTTCCGTGGTGAGGCGGCGCAAGGTGGCTCCTATGCGCCACTCACGGTGTCTCCCGAGACGACGTCCTGCGGGATCTTCCCTGGGATTGGATCCCGTCCTATTGTCAGGACGGGTACCGGCGACGGCGAGCCTGCGGCGCGCATTGTGCGGTACCGTAGGTTTCGTGGAGTCGGAGTGGTGGAGCTCGATGGGATTTAGTCGGTAGTCGGTTTTGCGGGGCGGGTCCTGCGTGGTAGACGCCGCGCAGCGCCTCGCGCGCCTTTCTCAAGGCGTAGTCTCCCGGTAGGAATTGGGACTCTTCTTCTCTGGAGGCGCCGGAGTCCGACATAACCCGGTCTATTACCCCTCTCGACCGGGTATCGGTAAATGGATTCCTCAGCGTTAAAAAAAAAAAAAAAAAAGGACCTCATGTGAGTCCGCACAGGTAGGCACCACCACCCCGCCTATTTCTGCCGTGAAGCAATAATGCGTTTCTGCTTGTGCGTGGGGCAGTCGTTGTAACTATACAAAGACCTTATAACTTATATCTCAAGGTGGGTGGTTACACAACTAAGCAATAAAAATAAAAAAAAGATCTTCTCAGCGGGTCGTAATTCCGATCCGGTAGTAGGTAGATTCATTCGCGAAGCAGCTGCTCTTCAGTTGTTAGGTCTCTTTCAGAGGCGTTCGGACCGCTGTTAGCTAATCCCGCCCTTCCTGGCTAGCCTTTGCTCGCCCACTAATCCTGGTGAAACTGGAAAGGCCTCCGGGCCACCAGAAATCCTTCAATCATAAAAACAGAACTTGATTTCGAATACGGACGTTATCGTATCTTTTCTTTTAACAAGTAAAATAACTTGAAACTAAAAACCATTATCACTACTTGCTTTTATTCATAATCAATCTTTCGTAACTATGGCTACACACACACACACTATCAATATCAATCCACAATCAATCATACTGCCTTAATAAGTCGAGCGCAAATTTCTGCACAATCACAAAAAAAAAATATTGCTATTTAAAAACAAAAAATATCGAAACTAAAATTACGCTACTGTGATGACAAGACTATTCGCAGTTTTTTACAACAGTAGCAGTGCTGCCTTATATTTACACTGTGGCGGTGGTATACAGTTTAACAGATGGTCAAAGTTGCTCTCAGTAAAATCATGTCTCATTGAATCGAGAGGCTTCTAAGAAGCAATTACTATCGAATCGATGATATAAAATCGATTGAAATTATTCGTTGGCATACATACAATTGGTCGTTTTATTTAATTACTTAAATATAATACAGGATTCGTGGTAAAGCCTTGCTTATTTTCGCACAAAGGTATAGACCGGCTCACGATCCGATTGTGTTAAACTATTACTGTAATATAATCTGAAAATATAGTATAGTATGAAAATATATAATCTTATATTAATACGTGAAGCATGCAAATTTTGCACCGCTTTTTACGAAAATTGCGCGGACGGAGGAGTATAAAATTTCTTACACTTATAGAGAATACAGAGGAGTGCTAGAATGCTAATTTTTTTTATTGTGCATAAAAAGTACTTTAAATCAATAAAAAGGCATTATGCACGCTGCCATGTATTTGACACACACACACACACACATAATATATATACTCTGCGCTTATTGTCAAACTTTTGTTTTTGCTTAGAATCTGTGGTCAAATTGAGAATAAGTTAAACTTGAATATTTTATTTGTCTGGAGTGCAGTCTTGGCGAAATCTGTGATTATAGAAGTATATGACAATAGAACCATAATAATGTTCAAACTTATAATTACAGTTAATTATGTGGCCACCAGTACCATTAAATATATCAATAGCATTAAAGCTATTTGTGAATCTGTCAAGTACGTATTTCTTCAGAAAAATCGGTACCTATCTGCGGGATTCGAACTCTGGATCAGTTGTGTCACTCAATACGAACGCACCGATCGTCTTAACCTGCAGGCCACGACGACTTCAAAAGACTAGATAACGAGAAATATAGATAATTAATTTAAATTAAAGAAACTAACAAAACACGGTTTTTTAGAAAATCCAACTAAAATGTAGAAAATATTTTTTTATAAATTTGAATTAAAAATAATGTAAGGAAAAATGATTTTATTGTAAAAAAAAGCGTGGGGTGCATGATATCAGTAGCTATAAATATTTTATGAACAGATATCAGTAGAAGGGCTATTTTGATAATATCCTGAAAAGCGCCCCACGCTTATTTACAATAAAATCATTTTTTCTTACACTATTTTTAATTCAAGTTTATTAAAATATATTTTCAATTTTTTAGTTAGATTTTCTATAAAAGCGTATTTTGTTAGTTTTTTTAAACTATTATTTATTTTTCATTTCTTAGTTGAATTTCAATCCTTTCATATTTTTTTAAATATTGAATTGTCATCGGTCCTTAATACGTATACCAAATTTCAAGGTAATCCGAGGTTTTGAAAGGGGTTAAAATCATGTTCAAAGATTCCGTTACATACTAACATACATACGTCTGAAGCTAATAAAAGCGTATTAAAAAAAATACAACACCAATATTTGCAATTCGATCAAAAAGAAACACAGCAATGCGAACCCCGCATTTAATGTCGGTCAAAAACCTTACCTTACCCTAAGCATACCTTCACAAATTACGACAAATTTCAAGTTAATAATCCGTATACAATCCGATATTATACGAACGAAACAAAGAGGATTTCCATGCGTTTATTGGTCTAACGTTTAGTGGACGATTTCCGTAAGGTTGCGGGTGTAACGAGAGGAATTATTTCTTCTTCTTCTTCTTAGTCGAATACTTCATTGCTGAAGGTCGTGTCCTTGAAAGCCCTTCGTGGCTCTTTGTACCTTCAGCTTCCATTTGCTTCGGTTTCTCGGCTTCTCTCAGGGCGCTCAACAGAGTCCAGTGAGCGCAGTTATCTGATCCGCCCAACAGTATGGCGGCCGGCCGGCGGGTCTTTTCCCTTCTATCTTGCCCACCACAATCAATCTTTCAAGGTTTTTTAGGAGGAATTATTTACTTATATCAATACTGGTCCGCGCAGGCGGGTACCACCGCCCTGCCTGTTTCTGCCGTGAAGCAGTAATGCGTTTCGTTTTGAAGGGTGGGGCAGCCGTTGTAACTATACTGAGATCTTAAAACTTATATCTCAAGGTTGGTGGCGCATTTACGTTGTAGATGTCTATGAGTTCCAGTAGCCACTTAACACCAGGTGGGCTGTGAGCTCGTCCAACCATATAAGCAATAAAAGAAAATACTACACGAGCAGTCGTCTTTTCATGCTTTAATATCGAAAATAAACCCTCAATTAAACTTACGCTGAGACATTTAAGTTGGAGCAAATAGAATTAGTGCCACACGAAATGCTCACTTTGTTTCCAAGCTCACGTTTGAGTCCCCGGTGAAACAATTCGAATATCTAAGTGATTCCACAACCGACCTTGAGATGTGGTGTGGAAAGTTTAATTTCAGATGTCAATGTCAATGTTACCGCCACAAATGAATGCTTCACGGTACAAAGCAAGCAAGCTTCTAAGGCATTTCTGAAAATTTACACGATTAAAATCTCCCTCAATACTCAGCCTGTATTACAATTTCTTTTTTTTTTTAATTGCATAGATGAATGGACGAACTCACAGGCAGCCTGGTGTTAGGTGGTTACCGGAGCCCATAGACATCTATAACGCAGATGCCGCCCCACACCTTCAGATATGAGTTCTAAGGTCACTTTTTTTTCCTACATATGATGACAGCCTTGAGAGGATATTTCAGCTTCTCCTTGACGTGTAGGTGAGCTCACGGGGTTCAAACCGGAAGTGTTGGTAACACTGGCCCTAGCAAGAGCAGTGCTTTACAGAATCTACCACCGGATCGGAAACGCGACCCACTAAGAAGATCCGGCGAAAAACTCAGTGGGAAAGGTCTCAGTATAATTACAATGTTATGGAATATTAGTCTCTCGGTGTATTACAAACTTAGAATTTCAGCTGAACCCTAAGTCGAGTGGAATTATATTTACATTTCACTTGTTTATTGTTCCTTTTTTAAATGAGGAATAATATGTGCTACTTTTTTTTTGTTGCTTTAAAAGGCATTATTGTGAGTCGGCAAAGGTTAGTAGCACCTTTCTGCCTATTCTTATGAATATTTTTTATTTATTTTTATTGCTTAGATGGGTGGACGAGCTCACAGCCCACCTGGTTTTGAGAGGTCACTAGAGCCCATAGACATCTACAACGTAAATGCGCCACCCACCTTGAGATATAAGTTCTAAGGTCTCAATATACTTACAACGGCTGCCCCACCCTTCAAACCGCAACGCATTACTGCTTCACGGCAGAAATAGGCAGGGTGGTGGTATCTACCAGTGCGGACTCACAAGAGGTCCAACAGTATACAAGGTCACGTCTCAAGGTGAGCGGCAACAACATTAATTATTATTAAAAACGTTAACTAAATGTAACAAAATAAGTCCAGAATAACATAATATTGCCACAAATAGACCGTAATACACGTCAAGAGTTGCAATACTTCCGGAAAAATCTCGAACCTCGAACGAAGGTAATTATTTCCCGTGTCAAGACCACTAGGCGACTTCCCACGGCGAATATCGGGCTAGACGTGACTAAGGAGTAGGGTTGAACGTGTGCAAGTAAATAAATTATCGATTATTCGGTGAGCAAGTATAAATTCAAAATCTTTCAGAATTTTGGTAATTGATATACGGTTTCTTAATCGTGCTCAAGGATAGATCTATCAAAGAATAGAACTACCAAAGTATAATAGACTTGTCAAAAGATAGATTACTGAAAGAGGCATACCGATTGTTGTTCCAATTAAAATTATATCTCCACTGCAGTTGGAGACATTATTCGCGGTTTGCAGTAGGGTTGTCGCCTCCCAACCCGAGAGTTATGAATTTCACTGGACAAGGAACATTATTTAATAATATTTTTTTTATTGCGTAGATGGATGGACGAGCTCACAGTCCACCTGGTGTTAAATGGTTACTGGAGCCCATAGACATCTACAACGTAAATGCGCCACCCACCTCGATATATAAGTTCTAAGGTCTCAGTATAGTTACAACGGCTACCCTACCCTTCGAACCGAAACGCATTACTGCTTCACGGCGGAAATAGGCGGGGTGGTGGTACCGACCCGTGCGGACTCACATGAGGTCCTACCACCAGTTTATTGTAAATTTATGAAATACTAGCTATAGCCTCGTCTTTGTGAAAGTCTCGTCGAAATCGGTTCAGCCGTTCCAGAGATTACCCGACAGACAAGAATTGTAAAAAATGTTATTTTGGTATACATAAAATATGTACCGTATATACATTTAGGTACATGCATGTTTTGATATTTTTTTATTTTCCTACCTAAGCTGGTAAGCCTTGAGAGGCTATGCCAGCGTAACTGAGCCAGTATATGAGCTCTCGGGGCTCTAACCTGGGGGCGTTGCTAACAATAGACCTAGCAAGAGCAGTGCTTCGCAGAGTCTACCACTGGATCGGAAATGCGACCCACTGAGAAGATTCGGCGAGAAACTCAGTGGGCTATGTTTGTGGGTTAATTTACTGGCCGAACCCTTCGTCGCAAGCAACGGGTTCGACGAGAACGGTGACCGGTACTTAGGGTACCTAAAAGCACCGTTAATGGATCGGGAGGATCCGAAATGATGTGCTTAGGGCGACGTCGACTGTTTAACATTCGGTCCGCAGGATCGGGTATGAGCATATAGTAAAAAGCGGTTATTTTAATATTACTACTACGCCGGTAAGAGTAACGACATCTATCGCCGAATAGTCGAACGAATATCGAAAGATCTAGTAGCATCTAGAACGCTCGAGAAGTACAACGCCATCTATTGTCAGATAGCGGAAACACAATACTTGTGTGGAATATTCTCGATAATTTTAGGGATATCTTATCGACTATAAAAGCGTTGCAGAGATAGATAGCACAAAGTCAGTTAGTAATCGGAACTACTCGAAGCGAAACAGCGAACGGATCACCTGAAGCGAAGCTGAAGAAGCGAATTGAGAATTTAAAGTGTGCTGTATGTGTTCTAAGTGATAAATACAGTTTTAAGTTGTACTCCGGTAGAATTTTTATTTATCCCCAACCCCAGCATGTAACATTACAAACAGTCTCTTCCTTTTTTTTTTTATTGCTTATATGGGTTGATCCCATAGACATCTACGACGTAAATGCGCCACCCACCTTGAGATATAATTCTAAGGTCTCAAGTATAGTTACAACGGCTGCCCCATCTTTCACAGCAGAAATAGGCGGGGCGGTGGTACCTACCCGTGCGGACTCACAAGAGGTCCTACCACCAGCAATTACGCAAATTATAATTTTGCGGGTTTTGATTTTTCTTTCTTTCTTTCTTTTTTCTTTTTTCTTCAATTTTATTTATTTGTGTGTACAATAAAATGTAGCCTTTATAGTACAGTAGTTATCATACATAGGTTTTGGTAATTACTTCGGTATATACAACTGGTGGTAATATTTTGAATTACGAAGAGAAACGAAACGAGATTGTAGTGTTGCAGTTAAAAAAAAAATTACGTAATAAAACAATAATCTGGTCGAAATTTTCATAATTTTTTTTTTAACCTCTCTCGCTCACACGCTTAAAAGAGACCGGAAAAAAGCAATTTACTTAATCACGGCGCGACGGAAAACTTTCGAACTTTACCGCTCAAAGTTCCATTGTAAGCTCTGATTGAGCTTATTTGACTAGTAATTACGGTTTACGTGAAATGTCAATTTGACACCCGATGGTGAAACATTGTGTTCAATTTTATAATATTTAATGAAAGAATTGACCTTACCTTCTTAAAGAATTACCTTCGTAAATTACTGCATCTTGATGATTTTTTTTTGTGGTTTCCTTTTTTCCTACCTATGCTGATAGCCTTGAGAGGCTATTTCAGCTTCGCCCTAACGTTTGTAGGTGAGCTCACGGGGCTTAAGCCGGAGAGTTGCTAACACTGACCCTAGCAAGAGCAGTGCTTCGCAGAATCTACCACCGGATCGGAAACGCGACCCACTGAGAAGATCCGGCGAGAAACTCAGTAGGCTGGGGTTTCCTGAATGGTTTAGGCTTAGAAATACAATCGGCAGGTGACGCTACGAGCAGATTAAAGGTGGTTTTAATTTTGAAGGCAATAACATGTTTCACAGGCAATCCATTTTTCTTTTTTTTTACTTCTTATTTTAGTAACTTCGAGAAGCTATGCTAGATTCGCAGAAAGAGTTCGTTAATCATTGATTTAAAAATGTCTTATCCTAATAAAAATGCGGATGGTTTTTTATAATCTACTAGCTGTACCCGTCCGCTTCGCTGGGCATTTAAAATTAACATTATTATTTCTCACCCCCACAAAGATTCTCATCATTAACGCCCCCGCAACTGGTGTAGGGAGTCCAACACTCATATAAATATTAGCCTATCAATTAAATACATGTATTTTATAAATGGATACCAAGTTTCAAGTCAATCGGATGCATGGTTCAGCAGTTATAACGGAACATCCATAAAAACTACTGTAGATTTATATATTAGTATAGATTAGAACCGACAAAAGAAATTAACATATTATTATGTAGGAGGTTTTACGATAAAGGGAAGATCTTCCACTGAGCATGTGATATTGCTCGGTAGACCAACTCTCCGCATGTTTTTGTTCGAACTAGTATCTATTATTATGTACCCTTAACTTGAAAATGTCGAAGCGAGATTCAGACATCTGTCAAATATCTTGTTTTGTATGAGAGCTACCGCCACACATAGAGGGAGAGAGAGAGAGAGAGAGAGAGAGAGAGAGAATACACTTTATTGCACACCAAAACACAATTTACATTCAAAAAACAATCAAAAAAAGCAGATACATTTGTACAATAGGCGGTCTTATCGCTAAAAGCGATCTCTTCCAGACAGACAACCGTTTAATTTATAGAAATTCTGGAAAGTATAAAAAAATATAGCAGGTATGTTGCGGTGTACTATAGATAATACATTATAGAAAATATATACATACAATTAACAAAATATATACCTTATATACCCTAAAATATATATCAAAATATATATAGATATAGTATCTTCATAAGTTTTCGCGACACGTTAAAAACTCCATTTACGATTTAATCCCGTGTTTCATTGTCATTGTTGTATTTCCACCGTTTCGCCTACTTTACGGTTTTCGTGGTCGCTAAAGATTTAGGTGTTGTTCGTCGACATTTGACTATTGTAATAACCATCCTCTATTTTTCTATATAAGAAAAATTCTCTACAAATTAAAACATTTCAATGAAATCTACAAAAAAAAACTTCAGAGGTGTCAAAGGACACCCGGATGGAACGAAGTTCCTTTCGATTAATTAGTGAAGGAATTGTAATTTTTTTTTAAAGTTATAATAATAAATTACGGCATTATGAAGAAGAAAAAAACATTACTATGAACTAAATTACTATTGTTGAAACGCTATCTCGAGAAACTGTACTCATTACGCGGACCAATCGGATACGAGCAATGTCACGCGATAAGCGCCTACACGTTGATTGGTCAGAATGACGGATCTAAAAAGTGTCGTGACAACTTTTCGTAAGAATTTTTTCCATCTAGCCTCCTTTCACAACGTGCGATAAGGAAATTCGTTCCAATAATTTTCGAGGTTCTCTAAACAGTTATCCTGCGCTAATAACAAACACTCAAAGTCCTAAAACAAAAAAAATATGTCTTTGTAATTTTTAATATGATTTAATTGCGATATAAAACTAGAAATGACCTCTTATTTATTTTCTATATCCCGAATTGCACTTAGCACATTTTTCGCATTGAAGATAAAAGGCTGTCGCAAAATATATAAATATTCAAAACAATGATTTAATCAACGGATCTTGTATACCAAAACATTTCCAACGACCGCTTTATAAAGAGCAATTCGGTATGCAAATTCCACTTAATACCGAAATGCATGACGCCACAATAAATTAAGCACAGATGGTTTACTTCTAAATTTTGTTAATTATACACTTAATTAAGTCTATGCGCATCGGCGATAACTCTCTTTCGGGTGGGTACGTCTGTCTGCAAAAGCAATAAAAATGAAAAAATATTATGAGATTTCTATTTTCAAGTTACTTAAGTTTAAAAATAATTATCGTAATTTCGTTTTTTTAAATCTATCTTTATCTATATAATAATATATAAAAATGAATTGCTGTTCGTTAGTCTCGCTAAAACTCCAGAACGGCTGGACCGATTTGGCTAATTTTGGTCTTGAATTATTTGTGGAAGTCCAGAAAAGGTTTAAAAGGTTAATAAATATGAAAATGCTCGGAATTAAATAAAAATAACAATTTTGTTTTTCCTTTGATGTGTTCCCCGTCGGACGGATGGATTCCTTTTGGTCTTTTATTTATCGATTGAGGCACTACGAAGTTTGCCGGGTCAGCTAGTATAACATAACGTAAAAATACGTGTACGGTAGCTCAGTTTTATTGAATATTATGTACTGGTGATGAAACGTGAATGGCGAGATGGTGACTTTTAAGAAAAAGAAAAAAAAAAACAAATCTGACTATGACCGGATCGTGCAAATAAACAAAAAATTTGCTCTTGCACGTGCTAGTACGTACCATCGACTGATATGAAAACCGTGATAGGCACCGCGGTTCTCAAAGTGTTATCAAATGTTATGACGTTTTAAAGAGGGTCATCTGTATCTGGGTGTGCATTGGCAACAATGGTAGAGGCCACCAGTCTCGGCGCTTTCAATGAAACTGTCACATTTATACCTATTCCATTTTGACCGCGCCCTTATTAGAGGCCGCTAGGATAATGATTGACGGTAACTGTACTCGTCGAGCTCGGCAAACAATTCAACATGCAACTTAACCTAAACATCAGCCCGCTGAGTTTCTTACCGGATCTTCTCATCGGGTCGCGATTCCGATCCGGTAGTAAATTCATTCGCGAAGCAGCTACTCTTGAGTTGGCAGGTCTCCTTTGGAGGCGCTCGGGTAGCTGTTAGCAAATCCCACCCTTCCTTGTTGAGCCCTTATTCGCCCACCTGTCCTGATAAAACTGGAAAGGTATCCGGGCCACGAATAATCTCCCAATCATAATAAAAAGGTAATAATTGCACACAAGCGCAATACAAGCGCTACATAGGCAAGAAACGCATTTGGAAACGGTAATAAAAAAGTTTGTTAAAAGCATATCTCAGCATCTTATGCCTAACGAGATGACGACTGTTAGCGGATATGGAAACAAACATTGTTTTGATGTAATAAATTTTAGAAAGCTAAACATTTTTGAAGTTATGCTTCTTTAGGTGCGTTATGAAAAATTGATGAGAGTGAAATTTTACGATGCGCGCGCACCGTGACACAAAATTAACAGAATGAAGTTGCCCACTAAATCGCTCATTACAATACGACCGACGTAACTTGGCGAGTCTGAATATAGCCGCAGGTGAACTTTCCGAACCGTACCGAGAATTACCGAATTTATACGATGTCAAGAAAAGGGATGTCCAATATGCGTGTTTGAGGATGTTGCTTAATCCGTTTTTTTTTCAAATTGATTAAGATTTAAATAAAAAAAAGAAATAAATTTAATAAAAATAAAGTATAACTTCTTATGCGCGTACATAAGTACACGCGCCCTTTTTTGTTGTAGTTCTTCTGTACAAACTGGTGCTGTGCGAAGTGATAAGGGTAAGCGCCCACCTGATCGATATCTTGTTAATGCGAGTAAAGGTTAAAGCAGCGCCACCGGCACGCCCGCCTTGTAAATCTTTGCCTGCCTGCATTAGTGATGTGATCTATCGATAAAAATGTATACCGATGAAATTACGGTATCTTTTTATCGTAATTTTTTGGATATTAGTTTTTAAGTTATTCGTGATTCGTGAACTGATTATCTGTTAATCGATAAACCTGTACCAATTTTAGGGAAAAACCGGAAAAAACTTTACTACCAACATTTTTAATCCAATACCAAGTCGCATATATCATTTATTTCTATTAATTTAGCCTCTTTTATCGATATTTTAATTCTTCTTCTTCTTCTTCGTCGCTTCCTCATTACTGAGGGTCGTGACCACCTTGGTCTAGTTTTTGCACCAGCTTCTTCCAATGTTGCCTGCATTCGGCCTGCTTAATGACGCCCGGGTGTTTGTGGCCTCCTTGACAATTTCCGTCCACCTGGTTAGTAATCTTCCTCGACTTAATAGTAATATATAATAGTACTATTTTGGTATGTATACGACAAAGGGGGGATCTTCCACCGAGTGGGTGATATTGCTAGGTAGACCGATGGTCCGATTTTTTTTCTTTTTCTTACCTGTACTGATAACCATGAGGTTGTTTCAGCGTTACCCTAGCGTGTAAGTGAGCTCACGAGGCTCAATGCTAACACTGGCCCTAGCAAGAGCAGTGCTTCGCAAAATCTACCAACGAATAGGAAACGCAACCCACTGAGAAGATCCGGCGAGAAACTCAGCGGGCTGATGCATGGGTTAGGTTGCACGTCGACCTCTTTGTCGAGTTCGACGAGTACGGTTACCGGGGTTCCTAAGCCTACTCCTAGTGTTGAAGACGTCTAATGCAAAGGTTATTGGATCTGATGGATCCGTCCTTACGGATCCCTCAGATCCGGGACTGCATCCTCTGGGACGTTTGCGCTCTATCTTGATTGTCACCATTAGCTGCTCAAGGTTGTGACCCTCCTTTCGAGCAATGTGAACAAAAAACTCCAATACTCTATGAATGCATATTGTGGAGAGTCTCGTCTTAACATTACAGAATAGAACAGAACAGAACAGAACAGAACAGAATAGAAATAGAACAGAACAATACAGAATACCTACCTTACAACACAGAAATTAAATCTTACAGTATAAGATGAAGATATCACTGGACATCTGACTCTGTTTATATCACTATTAAGATTAAAATCAGCCAAAAGAATAATAGCTCATTGTAAAATAGCTGACTAACTGAAACAGATCGCTACGAGACAATAAAACATAATAGAAAAAAAAATGTTGTTAGTTCGGTATATAAGCGTTTCTTTTGTTATCGATAAAAGATAAACTGTAAAATTACAGTTTCGGAACTGTACTGTCGATACTTTATCCCCATCACTAATCCACCAATAATCGTGTTAGCCGGCACGGTTTCAATCCGACCACTTGCCTCGGAGAGCTGATGCTAATGTATCCTGCAGCCGCGAACAAACACTAATGGACTCCAGCATCGATATGTCGGTATTACGTAATTGACTCAATATGCTGAGAACAAATCTAGTACGTTGAATTACGAAATTTATCGATACTGTATTAACATCACTATTTTTTCGGTTTTCTTTTACGTCCAACTTATCGTGAGAGCTAAAGTTTACATCGATGGCTATATAACTAGTCAGGTCATAAGTATTGTCACACAGTAAAAACTTTTCTTTTAGAATGCTGGCCACAAAAAAGTTTATTGAATTCGAATTTCGAATTTTACTCATTTTTAAATATGGAGTGGACGCTTAAAGAAGACCGTGTTGCAGTTATTGCGTTGCATCGTTGCGGTTACGCGCCAATTCAAATTTTTAACATACTGAAAAATTTGAATATAACCAAAAGATTCGTTTATCGTACCATCAAACGATACAATGAAGACTCTAGTGTAGATGACAGGTCAAGAAGTGGTCGCCCTCGGTCTGTTAGGACTTTAGCAGTGATAAAAGCTGTGAAGGCGCGAATTCAAAGAAATCCCAAACGTAAGCAGAAACTGTTGGCCCTTCAGATGGGGTTAAGCAGAACCACGGTGAAAAGGGTGTTAAATGAAGACTTAGGGCTTCGGGCATATCGAAGAAAAACAGGACATCGTTTGAATGCTCGTCTAATGGACTTGAGACTAAAGAGATGCCGCGCTTTGTTGAAGCGGTACGCGGGAAAAAAATATCGGGAAATTCTTTTTTCGGATGAAAAAATTTTTACCGTAGAAGAGAGCTACAACAAACAAAATAATAAGGTGTACGCACACAGTAGTGAAGAAGCGAGCAACCGTATTCCGCGTGTCCAACGAGGTCATTTTCCATCCTCGTTCATGGTATGGTTGGGAGTTTCTTATTGGGGCTTAACAGAGGTACATTTTTGTGAGAAAGGTGTAAAAACGAATGCAGTTGTGTATCAAAATACAGTCCTGACGAACCTTGTGGAACCTGTTTCTCATACCATGTTCAATAACAGGCACTGGGTATTCCAACAAGATTCGGCGCCAGCTCATAGAGCGAAGAGCACACAAGACTGGCTGGCGGCGCGTGAAATCGACTTCATCCGGCACGAAGACTGGCCCTCCTCCAGTCCAGATTTGAATCCGTTAGATTACAAGATATGGCAACACTTGGAGGAAAAGGCGTGCTCAAAGCCTCATCCCAATTTGGAGTCACTTAAGACATCCTTGATTAAGGCAGCCGCCGATATTAACATGGACCTCGTTCGTGCTGCGATAGACGACTGGCCGCGCAGATTGAAGGCCTGTATTCAAAATCACGGAGGTAATTTTGAATAAACTTTAGTGTCATAAGAATCTATGTTTTGTTAAGTTCATTTTGGTATATGAATGGTTACATAATGAATAAACTTGTTTCAATTATTTTACATTAAACATGTGACAGAATTTATGACCTGACTAGGTACATATAACGATATTGGGTACTTCAGAAGCAATAAACAATAAAAGACTTAATTACGTTTTCTGTTATATGTATAACAAGAAAACAACATTTCAAGCCGTTAATCTAATAAAATTAATATTTATTTATTTTTATCTAATATATTTTGTACGCACAGCTGTTAGAAGAAACACAACAATAAGGATACAGAGCACAAGGGCACTACTTATTTCATGTTGAAATCTCTTCCAGTAGGCCCGCAGAAGGAAACAAGAATCAGGAACACAAACCATACAGTAAACATTACATATAATAATATATACATATTACAAGATATAAAACAATACATATAGATACATATAGATACATATACTTACTTTATATTATATAATAATAGAGTTTTTTTTTTATTGCTTAGATGTGTGGACGAGCTCACAGCCCACCTGGTCAAGTGGTTACTGGAGCCCATAGACATCTACAACGTAAATGCGCCACACACCTTGAGATATAGTTCTAAGGTCTCAGTATAGTCACAACGGCTGCCTCACCCTTTAAACCGAAACGCATTACTGCTTCACGGCAGAAATAGGCGGGGCGGTGGTACCTACCCGTGCGGACTCACAAGAGGTCCTACCACCAGTAATATATATAGTTATACAAATATATATAGTTTTTTAATATGGTAAGAATAAATAGTGTTCTTTGACTGATTTCTTAAATTTCTTGTTTCTTTAAGATTTCTTAGTATTAAAAAAAAAACGGAACTTTCTTTTTACTGCATGACAGACTTCACTGAATGGCATTCAAGAACAATTCTTTTTAGAAAACTAAAGAGTTTTTTAGACAATAAAGGTTTTTCTTTGCATACATTCTAACGTAAATTCGGACCTACCCTACAAACGACTAGGTTTCTTCGTGGTGGTAAAGCAGGTCGTTAGCAGCTTTGAGTAAGATCAGATACTGAGACCTTAGAACTTATATCTCAAGGTGGGTGGCGCATTTACGTTGTAGATGTCTATGGGCTCCAGTAACCACTTAACTACAACGTAAATGCCGCTCCCACCTTGAGATATGAGTTCTAAGGTCTCAGTATAGTTACAACGACTGCCCCATCCTTCAAACCGAAACGCATTACTGCTTCACGGCTGAAATAAGCAGGGTGGTGGTACCTACCCGTGCGGACTCACAAGAGGTTCTACCGTCAGTGGTCCTACCACCAGCATAACATACATATTTTCCATTACTCTATAGCACTGAGTAAAATAAATTATTACTCGGTTTACTTTTCTTCGAAATCGGTCAAAAAGCATTCCTTAAATTAAGATTATGCCATAAAACCCTTGACGACATAACATCCCCCAGCGCGGAACCCCAAGCGAAATTGAATTTATACTTCGTTCCCCATAAAATGCCTATGCCAAATTTATTTTGAACCATTAGCATATTAAAGCATTTTTTACCTTCGTAACGGCGGCATAAAAATCTGTTTTTTTTTTCTTATTCGCTAATAGAGATGAGATAAGTTGCTAATTGGCTAAAGTTAAGGATATCATATGAACACGCTTCACGCTTCGCACATCTGAGTTTGCTGCAAAAACAGAAAGTCCTCCTTTCAAAGGCTTTTTAGCCCTTGTAGCGCCCGTGTGCAACCATTACCCTAGCGCCCTCTAGTAAGCACGCGATCTTAATAGAATAGGCACTGATGATTCATTGAAAGTGCCAACACTGGCGCCTCAAGCAAATTGATAGAAATTCAAGTCAATAGTTGCAAAGTCGCATAGACCTGGCTTAGCACTGTTAATGTTTATGATCACCCCTCATAACGCACCAGTAGCCATTTTCACTGAAAATACAATTGACTGTTTCAAACAATATGTGTCCTGCGTTTTATTTCTTATTTCTCATGACTGCTTGGAGTATATCGTTGTAGCATTGTCAAATATTTGAATTTAAAAAAAACTAATATATTTAACAGCATTTTTTCTGCAAGCCATACTGTGTCACGCCTTCTTAAAAAATAAGATCACAATCTTTGATACGAGAAATAAAAACTTAGGTACCTTTCAAAGAGTATCATTTAACTTTGAATGCAAATTGAATTACTTAGAATCTTTACGTTTCGCTTTTAAGGGTTCCAATGGAAGGTCTTCTTCAAAAGTTCGTCCATATAAATCCCTTAGCATAGATTGAGAATATTTTGACTCTGCTAACTGAAGCGTGAAGACTCTGCCATTTCTTATTGGCGTGTAGGGCCAATCTATTTTTGATAAAATTCACTCAAGTGAATAAGTAGACGGCTTTTGTGTCTAAGTTATAGATAGGGAGGGATTTGTTCCGGTCGCTGTTTTAAAAATGATTTGTTTAAAGTAGAACAGACGTTGGCGTTTAAAAGAAAATATATTTCATGGGAACATGACTTGAACTACTTTCGTAATTATGGGTACATACATATTTGAGTATGTACCCATACATCCATCTTTGAGCCATCTTTTTAGAAGGCTCAAAGTCGCGCAGCGAGCTATGGAGAGGGCTATGCTCGGCATTTCTCTACGTGATCGAATCCGAAATGAGGAGATCCGTAGAAGAACGAAGGTTGCTGACATAGCTCGTAGAATTAGTGTGTGTAGTGTGTGTAGAATTAGTGTGTGTAGTGTGTGTAGTGTGTGTAGAAGTGGCAATGGGCCGGCCACATAGCACGAAGAGAGGATGGTCGATGGGGCAGAAAGATCCTGGAGTGGCGACCACGTACTGGCAAGCGCAGTGTGGGACGGCCACCTACTAGATGGACCGACGATCTAGTAAAAAGCGCTGGGTCTCGTTGGATGCAGGTGGCAATGGACCGGTCGCACTGAAAATCTATTGAAGAGGCCTATGTTCAGCAGTGGACGGCGATAGGCTGAAATGATGATGATGATGACATATTTGAGTTACTTACATCTCGGCTTTCATTTAGTCTGTATTCACTAGTGTGAATGGAATTAAAATACATTACAACAGTTGTCAGCAGCCCTGTAAGTGCTAAATATAATAAATACACAATTGAAAATTAGCATTATCTACCTGACCAATAACAAGATCGTATGAACGACGATAAAAAAATGGTATTAAATCCTTGAAATTTCCATGGATTGCGATATATCTAAAATACGTCAAGTGTCTTACTTCGGTACCTCTGATTGATGCAGTGAGGGAGGGAGTCACGACCCTCAGTCATGAGGTCGCAAGGAGGAGGGGCCTACTTTTCTTTTTTTTTTTCAACCCGTATCCAGCCAATACTAAGGGTAGGTATCTTCAAATGCACCCGATTCTCTTCGGTCTCTTGCCTTTCGCATCCAGTCCCTACCAACCATTTTGATCAGGTCATCGATCCACTTCGTTGGCTGTCTGCCCACGTTACGTACCAGGTCTCCACTCCAGTACTTTTGTGTACTTACTTTGACAGGATCGCAATATGCCCAACCAGAAAGCTGCAAGTGGCCAGCTAGTGACCGCATATGCTGGTGTAAAACTCAGAGAACCCTATCGCTCGTTCTCCAGTGGCTTTTACCATACTCACAGGAAGTGATTGCACTTTTCTAAATCAGAAGGCTTTGTGACAGAAACAGGCAGGATTGTGTAATTAACCTACAACAATTAACATATTATTGTTGAGACCAATAACATTGAATAACTAATAAAATATGATATTTGTTTAATTTCGTATTTTTGAAAATTTAAATTTTAGTGTAATCTTCATAATTTTAAAATGAAAATAATAGAGCGAAAAACGAATGAAGTAAAAGAAAAATTAAAAGAAGAAACTGAAAAGTGTCTTTCTATGGAATCTTGGAACGGATACATGGAGATATAACCCAAAGGGGGTTGACGTCAGGCAAGCAACCAATCGTAAAACTCATACCCAATTCCTATGCAGCATGATAAGAGTTGCGCCAACTCCACATAATGTGGAATAAGGACAAGCAAAAGAAGAAGACGAAAAGAGCAAAAGACACTACCAGAAGCTACGATTCCAATCTCTCTAAAACCACGTGAATCTTTCCACTAACGCTTCTGTTCTGATTTGGTAGCTTACAAAATAATATCGACCAGTAAATCGTGAACAACAGCAAAGTTAGTCCCACACGAAGCACAAAGCCCCGCGATACAAAAGCTCGGGACGAAGTTGTGAATGTCTGTTTTTAAGTTACGCTTCCACGGAACGAGGTGTGAACAAACGAGCTCTCTCGACTTGTTTCATCATAGTTTATGTAAGTATAGATAGGTCACAGCTCTGAATCGGATCTAGAAGAAGAACGGTCTGAAAGACTGGAAAAAAATCCATGATCTAAGTTAAAGTCGTCGTGGCCTAAGGGATAAGACGTTCGGTGCATTCGTGTTGAGCGATCAAATCAAATCAAATCAAATCAAATCAAAAAAGTTTTATTCAACATAAATGAAAGTACATACTTGTTGAACGTCAAAAGAATTACCGCCAATTCACAAGAATTAGCCTCCGTCCTGAGAAGAATTGGCAAGAAACTCAGCGGGCATGTTTTTTTTTTTTTTTTAATATTAGATTTTTATTTTAAATATTTTTTTTTTTTTAAATATTCATATTACAATAAGTAATTATAACATAACAATTTTACAATATTGAAATTCCCGGAGCGAGCAACTCATTCCCACTTTGTGCAATCTTCTAGATAATCATTGACTTTATAGTAAGCTTTATTGCACAGATGTTCTTTAATAGTTTTCTTAAACCTATGTATATGTAGGTTCTGAACATCTTGTGGGATTTTGTTGTACAGGCGCACAGACAAACACCCGAATGAATTTCGTATCTTATGTAACCTACTCATCGGCACAACAAGCTTGTGTTTGTTCCTAGTATTTCTATTATGTATGTCCGACATCTTAGGAAACTCCTCAATATGTTTACGAACATACATCAAATTTTCAAAGATGTACTGGGATGGCATAGTGAGAACTTTAATTTCTTTAAATTTTTCCCTCAGGGATTCCCTTGAGTGCATGTTATAAATAGCACGTATAGCTCTTTTCTGCAGAATAAATATCATTTCTACATCGGCCGCATTGCCCCATAGCAAAATGCCATAGGACATGACACTGTGGAAGTAACTAAAGTAAACTAAACGGGCCGTGTCCGCATTTGTTAACATTCTAATTTTTTTTACTGCGTATGCTGCAGAGCTAAGCTTACTCGCCAATTTATGAATATGAGGTCCCCACTGCAGTTTGGAGTCCACTGTTATACCAAGAAATACGGTTGACTCAACAAGCTCCAATGATTCCTCAGAAACAATTACATTACTATCTACTTGTCTCACATTTAAAGATGATTTAATACATTTTAAAGTAAATTTAATACATTTCGTTTTCTTACTATTCAGTAATAGGTTATTGATACGGAACCAATGAACCACACACGAAATCGCATCATTCACTTCGTCATAGACTTGTAATTGTCGTTTAATTTTAAATAATAAAGATGTATCATCTGCGAATAATACGACCTCGTGTCGGGACTCAATAAAACTAGGCAAATCGTTTATATATATTAGAAATAAAAAAGGACCCAAAATGGAACCCTGAGGTACACCCATTTTCAACGTGGTGCCTGAAGATCTATTTCCTTTCACATCTACTGTTTGTATCCTTCCTGATAAATAGGAAGTAATAAGTTCCAATGCACCATCCCTAATACCATAGTGATGTAGTTTCCTCACCAATGTTTCATGTTCAACACAGTCAAATGCTTTGGATAAGTCACAGAAAATTCCAAGACAATCATGCGATTCCTCCCAAGATTGAAATATATTTTTGATTAGATAAGCACCTGCATCAGTTGTAGAGCGACCCCTTGTAAACCCGAATTGTTTATTATGAAGCAGGTTATTTGATTTAAAATGTTCTAAAAGTTGTGTCAAAATAATTTTTTCAAAGATTTTACTCAACGTAGGAAGTACTGAAATAGGTCTATAGTTAGAGGGGTCATCAGTACTACCAGATTTAAAAAGAGGAATCACTTTACTATGTTTCATTAAGTCAGGAAATACACCACACTTAATACAATCATTAAAAATACTAACAAGATGAGAAGCAATAATGTCTATTACAGACTTCAAAACCTTTACTGATATTCCCCACAAGTCAGCTGTATTTTTTACATTAAGGCTATTAAAGCTTTTTATTATATTGTTTGAATTAATTTTCTTAAATTTAAAAATTTCATTGCATTTCTTGACATGGTTATGCAATAATATTTCAGCTGCTGTGGGGGATGAATTTAGAGATGTGGTAGTTGAAACTGGAATGTCAGAGAAAAACTTTTCAAAAGCATTAGCCACATCTTCATGACTAGTTACCAATTTATCGTCTATTTTTAACGAGAATTCTTGATGGCTATTTCTGACTTTTCCACTTTCTCTACCAATGATGTTCCAAGTCATCTTTATCTTGTCAGGGGCATTTTTGATTAAATCACTTAAATGTAAAGATTTTGCCGCTAAACAAACAACGATGCAACGGTCTTCGAATCTCAGGCGGGTACGAATTTTTCTAATGAAATACGTACTCAACAAATGTTCACGATTGACTTCCACGGTGAAGGAATAACATCGTGTAATAAAAATCAAACCCGCAAAATTATAATTTGCGTAATTACTGGTGGTAGGACCTCTTATGAGTCCGCACGGGTAGGTACCACAACCTCGCCTATTTCTGCCGTGAAGCAGTAATGCGTTTCGGTTTGAAGGGTGGGGCAGCCGTTGTAACTATACTTGAGACCTTAGAACTTATATCTCAAGGTGGGTGGCGCATTTACGTCATAGATTTTTTAAAGTACGCATTTTTTAAAGCTTTCTTTTACTTCATTACACATTAAAATACCGTTAGATGAATACTACATAATATAGTGACTTTTAATAAATCTAGCATAGTTCAATTTTTAGTATGGTATTTTTACCGCTACCGCTTTTAACGCTGATTCTTGCCAGCGACCCATGGATTGCCAAACACAGGAACTCTGAAAAATATAGCTCGAAATACTTCACAAAGCTAAACGTGATAAACGGGTTTGTTTGTTTGAGTTTTTATTATCTATGTTTAATTTTGTATGTAAAGAAAAATTATTAATTTAATATTTTTAATTTTAAAAGAAATTAAGGGCTTTAAACGTTTTTTTTTTATTATATCACAGAAAGCAGGTAGGCAGCGTCTTGGCTCTGCCCCTAGTATTGCTGAAGTCCATAAGCGATGGTAGCCACTCACTATCAGATGGGCCGTACGCTCGTCTACCTACTAGGGCAGTAATCATCCTTGTCACTGCTCTACGAGATAATCTTTGGCGATAAAAAAAATATATTTTCTATTTGGTCCGCAGCAATGTCGCCTTTGCTAAGCAAAAGTCTTTTGTGAAAACAGTAAAACTTAACCCGTCTATTGACTTTAGTTTGCCTTTTTTTTTTGCTAATACAAAACAGGTACATCGATACCAGCTATTCAATTTAGCGTAGAGCATAATAATATGGTCATACCAAAAGATAAAAGGATACGTGTTTTACTAACAAGAATATTAACCAGTTTTTTTTTAATTTATAATTTTAATTTCAATTTTATGATTTTTTTTTTATTGCTTAGATGAGTGGAAGAGCTCACAGCCCACCTGCTGTTAAGTGGTTACTGGAGCCCATAGACATCTACAACAAAAATGCCGCTACCCACCTTGAGTTATGTGTTCTAAGGTCTCAGTATAGTTAGAACGGCTGCCCCATTTTTCAAACCAAAATGCATTACTGCTTCACGGCAGAAATAGGCAGGGTACCTACCAGTGCGGACTCACAAGAGGTCCTACCGTCAGTAAAGTTGTTTAATATGAGTTGGAAAAACAATTGAAGCCGTAAAAGGACATCGATAAACATTAAAACCTAAATCGGGATACCGCTAATTAGCTAATTACCGCAAATACAAAGATCTTTAATATTACCGAAACTTAATTGCAAGAAATATGTCTCGAAGATTCGAAAAACTCTTTCGCCAGAGCAAAAAAGCCTCGATATTTGAAAACCAACTAATTGGAGTATTTCGAATGGAAAATATCTTCCATTATTACAAGCCTTTTTAAAGCTTTCGCATCATTAGGGAAAGAGACGTCTAAAGATGGCCAATTACTGTGAAATGATGAGAAATTTCTTCTTTAGAAATTAAATTTTTATTGCTTTTAATACACTAGTGGACCTTCTTACACTAGCATTAAGTGTTTCCTGAAGCAGGCACAAATGATCAATCACTATAGAACAATACGACTTACACAATAAAATAATTATTGCTAAATTTATAATTTTCTTTATTGCTTAGGTAGGTGGACGAACTCACAGCCCACCTGGTGTAAAGCGGTTACCGCAGCCCATAGACATCTACAACGTAAATGCGCCACCCACCTTGAGATATAAGTTCTAAAGTCTCAATTATAGTTACAACGGTTGCCCCACCCTTCGAACCGAAACGCATTACTGCTTCACGGCAGAAATAGGCGGGGTGGTGGTACCTACCCGTGCGAATACACAAGAGGTCCTACCACCAGTAGCTTACCACCAGTACTTACTATTTGTAGAGTATCGAAAGCGGTGGATACTAAGATCCTTTTAGTCTTGCCACGAAGCAGGCTTTCAATTTGAATTTGATACAAGCATTGAGACAGCCGATATACGAGAGAAAGACTACAACCATTCGACACAATATAGAAGGCAATATTCACGTGTCTATAGGCTTATAAATAAACTAGCTGTACCCGTCCGCTTCGCTAGGCATTTAAAATTAACATTATTATTTCTCACAAAGATTCTCATCATTAACGCCCCCGCAACTGGTGTAGGGAGTCCAACACTCATATAAATATTAGTCTATCCGTTAAGTACATGTATTTTCTACATGGATACCAAGTTTCAAGTCAATCGGATGCACAGTAGTTATAACGGAAGATTCGTAAAAACCACGGTAGATTTATATATTAGTATGGATAAACAAATGAAGAGTCTAACTCTTTGACTGCCGTGTAGGTCACCGGTGCCCTACGCGGCGCACTGAAGTCATTATGTCGATTCCTGTTACTAAAGCGTCTGGATTGCGTATCTTTGCCTTCTTTTGTTTGTTAACGTATTGTTACGCGCTGGGGTTCGGGAGAAATAAAATTTCACCAAAGTACAATTTAAAAACTGTATTCAACACTTAAAACACTTAAACACTTCACAAACACTTTAAAACACTCAACAAACACTTTAAAACTCTCAATTCGCTTGTTCCGCTTCGCTTCAGGTGATCCGTTCGCTGTTTCGCTTCGAGTAGTTCCGATTTTGACTGACTGCGTGCCATCTCTGCCACGCTTTTATAGTCGATACCTCAATCCCTAGAATTATCTAGAATTATCTACCAGATAGATGGCGTTACTCTTACCGGCGTAATAGTATATTTTATTCTTTTAGGTCTCTTTCACTTTGAACATCTTCAGGTCCGTCTTTCCCAGAATCTACTAGATATTCTGGCGCCTTAGTAAGAACATCGAAGAGAGACATAATTACTTCAGAACGCCACGTACGACAACGGTGACCTACACGGCAGTCAACGTGTTATTTAAAAAAAATATTAACTTAATTTTAAAATGAGTTACTTTATACCCCTTAACTTGGCACTGTACGGGGCTCCAGTGTGGTGCCACGCCCTGACCCGCGACAACGTTGGGGCGTTGCGACGTCCGCAGCGCGTGATTGCGGTCAGGGCGGTTCGTGGATACCGCACCGTCTCGTTCGAGGCGGCGTGCGTGCTAGCTGGGACGCCTCCCTGGGACCTGGAAGCGGAGGCGCTCGCTGCGGATTACGCGTGGCGATGCGATCTCCGCTCCAGGGGGAAGCCGCGTCCTGGCGCGGCGGAAGTTCGAGCGCGGAAGCTTCAATCTCGGCGTTCCGTGCTCGAGGCGTGGTCTCGCCGCCTGGCGGACCCCGCCTACGGGCGACGGACCGTCGAGGCGATCCGCCCGGTCCTCTCGGACTGGGTGAATCGCGACCGAGGACGTCTCACCTTCCGAGCGACGCAGGTGCTCACGGAACACGGCTGTTTCGGTCGCTACCTGCACCTCGTCGCCCGGAGGGAGCCGACGCCGAAGTGCCATCACTGCAGTGGCTGCAACGAGGACACGGCGGAGCACACGCTCGCGTACTGCCCCGCTTTCGCGGAGCAGCGCCGCGTCCTCGTTGCAAAAATAGGACCGGACTTGTCGCTTCCGACCGTCGTGGCTACGATGCTCGGCAGCGACGAGTCCTGGCAGGCGATGCTCGACTTCTGCGAGTCCACCATCTCGCAGAAGGAGGCGGCGGAACGGGAGAGGGAGAGCTCTTCTTCCCTCTCGGCGCCGTGCCGCCGCCGTCGGGCCGGGGGTCGGAGGAGGGCGTTTGTCCAGCTCCAGCCCCTATGAGGAGCAGTCTCCTCCCGGTGATGGTCACGGGGCGACCTAAGGGGGTTGAGGCTGCGCCGCACGCTACCGTCACTCTAGCGCGCTGGCACCAGGAGGACGGGACGGCGCGTCGGCGGCTGCGGACTGCGATGCGGTCCGCATTTTCGTCGTCGCTGTCGTCGCCGAACATACTGTTGAAGAGCAACCCGGTCGGCGGTGTATCGCGTTCCGACCCGGCAGGCTGTTTCTGGCCCAGCGGGGTATCCCGGAACACCAGCGGCACCGCCCGGGCGGCCTGGTAGGGCCGCCGTACCGCGGAGACTGACGTCGTTGGTCGTCGACTATCGCCTCGACGACCCGTCGGTCGGGCGTCCTCGGGGTGGCGCCGCGTGTCTGGTTGTAGCGTTGACCGCGGGAACCCCCCTACTCTGAACGGGTTCTGACCCCGGACGGAGATCGGACGTCGGGTGTAAGAGTGCAGGGGAGTCGTTTAGTGGGTGGGCCCTAAAATCCTTGGGCCCGCGATCTGCTCTCAACACCTGCAGATCGTTGAGTCTCACATACCCCGCGCGCCCCCTAGGCGCGGGGACCTCGTAGGAGGTTCGGCCGCCGGCCCGAAAAAAAAAAAAAAAAAAAAACCCCTTAACTATGTCAAGGGAGCATGTCCTCTTTATCCATTAAGGTCTATCTTGCGCGATATCTTCACTGACGTCCTTCTCACGCATAACCTTGACACAGTCAATCCAAGTCCTTTTAAGACGCCCTCTCGTTACGTTACCATGAATTGAAAGTAAATGAATACAACAACTTTTAAACTGAATCCACATTACCGTTAAATACTTTCACTCTTGGACTACATAATTATTTCCTCTCGGAATATTTCTATGTTCGCATTTAAATGTGGATCTATCTAGTTTGTTTCTATTTGATACACATGCGTCTTTCTATCAGGCGCCACACCAAACATAGAACTTGATTAGAGTGGTATGACAAAAAAAACCACCGTATTCTTTGTAAAGAATTTCTCGCCGTAAAAATAGCCTCGAACACTTGCTCTGAGCTACATGACGGCACATTTTTATTTATTTATTGCTTAATTGGGTGGACTATCTCACAGCCCGCCTGGTGTTAAGTGGTTACCGGAGCCCATAGACATCTACAATGTAAATGCGCCACCCACCTTGAGATATAAGTTCTTAGGTCTCAGTATAGTTACAACGGCTGCCCCACCCTTCAAACCGAAACGCATTACTCCTCCACGGCAGAAATAGGCGGGGTGGTGGTACCAGCCCGTGCGGACTCACTAGAGGTCCTACCACCAGTAAAAACTGACACTATTTTGTTTAGTAAATATTCTAGTTTTATATACGTACATGAGAGATTGATTGAATCACAAAAACTGCTCATTCCCTATGTACCCGATTTTCCTTTCTTGACCTTTATTATTTGAAAACCTAAGCCCTCAGAAGGGTCTTAATTATGAATTAGTCTTCCATAGACCCTACAATCAGGTCATTGAATTTCTAGAATACCTAGGTCATTGCTTAAAGACGAAACGCGAGAGCTATAAACCTTTCAGATTCTGAACCGAAATTCCATTCCGTATTAAGTTAATCAATAATGAATGAGTGAGGTTCGTTAGAATTAAATATTGATATTCGTTCTAGTCGATAGTGAATCAGATGAATTAATAGTATCAATTCGTTGCTCTTTTTCTTCACATACCATTCGTATTTTCCCCCCTACGTGTTTGCTAATAGCCTAAGGGACTATTCCACCTACGCCCGTACTGGTAGTTACGGGTTCAACCTGAGAGAATTTGCTAACACTAGCCCTAGCAAGTAGAAAGAAAACGTCCTAGAGGCCGGAGCCCCAAACGTTGGTCCGACCAGATCTCCGAGCAGCGGACTATTTAGCGCTGAACTACACCAGGCAACTGACCGGAACCGATGGAGACTGGCAGTCGACAAGCTGAAACGGAGTCACGATCCTTAGCAATGAGGGAGCGATGGAGAAGAAGAATAAGAAGCCCTAGCAAGAGCCGTGCTTCGCAGAATCTTCCACCGGATCGGAATGCGCCTCCCTGAGAAGATCCGGTGAGAAACTCAATGGGCTGTGTCTATAGGTTAGTTTGCTCGTCGAACTCTTCGACGAGGAGACGCTCTGTTATACGGGACTTTTAAAACTATTTTAAAAAAAAAAAAATTATTAACTTCGAAGATACAAGAGATTCTACTTAGAAAGAGTGTGGCTCATAGTAACGACGCAGAGTGACTGACTTCGAGCCGACGGGGCTCCAGTATAATATATGTTAGGCCGGAAAGTGCTGATAGAGGCACTTTTCAGTCTTAGGTAAAGTAATTAATATACCAGATAATATTATAACAGCTCGTATGTAGGATTCGCTTAATAGTTTTCATGGAGCACTGTGACATACGACTTCAAACTAAGTTTTTTTTTATTGCTTAGATGGACGAGCTCACAGCCCACTTGGTGTTAAGTGGTTACTGGAGCCCATAGACATCTACAACGTAAATGCGTCACCCACCTTGAGATATAAGTTCTTAGGTCTCAGTATAGTTACCTCGGCTGCCCTGCCCTTCAAACCGAAACGCATTACTGCTTCACGGCTGAAATAGGCAGGGTGGTGGTGGTAAGTTCTCGGCAGTCAAAAAAGCTTCTATGCAGCTAGTTAGTATTTGGTAGGGTCTAAAAGCGACAGTCACGCTATTCGACGGGTCGTACAGTACTTTTGTAGACAATAAGGAAGCTTAGCTTTTTTATGTAAAGCTAATGTAACTTAATCTTCAAGACGAACAAAAATCATGTTCACGACTTTTTGTGACTATGGAAAATTCTGAAAAAAAATCTTGCCAAATTTCTTTTTCGATTCCTTAAATACCTACATAGTTATTCAAAACTAATCCGAGATAATTGTTCAGAACGATAATGAAAGCTATTAAGTTCGTAGCGCTCTCCAGCTCACGAGCAATTAGAAAGGAATTTTCACAATTAATACGTAAAGATATTTCAAATCTGATGATAATTATTATCCCGGGCCGTCCACTGTGATAATTAGCGACGGAAATTGTCCTAGATTTACGATCTGCCTGGAACTTAATATGTAAGTAAAGGCTAGACCATAAAGTCAGGACAATGCTTTTGTAGCCGTTAAATCTTAATAGGTTTTCTTGAGTAGGTATATCTGTCTATTTCAGCAGCAATAAATTTGTTAAACAATATTTAGAGGGGACTAACCGCGTGCTTGAGCAGTACCCATCTGCGGAGGTGGTGGTTCTTGGAGACTTTAACGCTCACCACCAAGAGTGGTTGGGGTCCAGAACCACTGACCTCCCGGGTCGGGCTGCCTACGATTTCGCCCTGGCCTACGGCTTCTCCCAGCTGGTGACACAGGCCACCCGTGTCCCAGATATTGAGGGGCACGAGCCCTCTCTGTTGGACCTTCTGCTGACCACCGATCCGGCCGGATACAGTGTGGTGGTCAATGCTCCACTTGGATCGTCTGATCACTGCCTTATCCGTGCTGCGGTACCGATCTCTCGTCCTGGTCGTCGAATGACGACCGGGTATCGAAGAGTTTGGCGGTATATGTCAGCAGATTGGGATGGGTTGCGTGAATTTTACGCATCCTACCCATGGGGGCGGCTCTGCTTTTCCTCTGGTGATCCTGACGTCTGTGCGGACCGACTTAAAAACGTGGTGCTTCGGGGGATGGAACTGTTCATTCCTTCTTCCAAGGTGCTAGTCGGGGGTCGCAGTGGACCCTGGTATAACAATGCCAGTCGGGACGCTGCACGCCTCAAGCGGTCCGCATACGCGGCATGGAATGATGCCAGGAGACGCCAGGATCCTAATACCTCTGAGGAAAGGCGGAAATTTAACGCCGCTTCTAGGTCCTATAAGAGGGCTATTGCCAGGACGAAGTCGGAGCACGTTGCCAGAATTGGCGAGCGACTGAAGAGCTATCCCGCCGGGAGCCGTGCTTTCTGGTCGCTCGCTAAGGCTGCAGAAGGTAACTTCTGCAGGTCTAGTCTCCCACCACTACGCAAGTCCGATGACAGTCTGGCCCATAGTGCGAAAGAGAAGGCTGACCTTCTGGTCAAACTCTTCGCCTCGAACTCGACTGTGGACGACGGGGGTGCCACACCACCGAACATCCCCCGGTGTGATAGTTCCCTGCCGGAGATCTGCTTTACACAGTGTGCAGTCAGGCGGGAACTCCGACTCCTGGACGTCCATAAGTCGAGTGGGCCGGACGGCATTCCTGCTGTGGTTCTGAAAAGGTGCGCCCCTGAGCTGACGCCTGCGCTAACGCGTTTGTATCGCCTCTTTTATTGCACTAACAGGGTTCCGTCTTCATGGAAGAACGCCCACGTCCACCCTATCCCCAAGAAGGGTGACCGGTCGGACCCATCGAGCTATAGGCCTATCGCGATAACTTCCTTGCTTTCCAAAGTGATGGAGCGAATTATAAATATACAACTCCTGAAGTATCTTGAAGATCGCCAGCTGATCAGTGACCGACAGTACGGTTTCCGTCACGGTCGCTCAGCTGGCGATCTTCTTGTATACCTTACTCACAGGTGGGCTGAAGCCTTGGAGAGCAAGGGCGAGGCTCTTGCTGTGAGCCTTGATATCGCGAAGGCCTTCGACAGGGTCTGGCATAGGGCACTTCTGTCGAAACTACCATCTTGCGGAATCCCCGAGGGTCTCTGCAAGTGGATCGCTAGCTTTTTGGATGGGCGGAGCATCATGGTCGTTGTAGATGGTGACTGTTCTGATACCATGACCATTAACGCTGGCGTTCCACAAGGTTCGGTGCTCTCCCCCACGCTTTTCATCCTGTATATCAATGACATGCTGTCTATTGATGGCATGCATTGCTATGCGGATGACAGCACGGGGGATGCGCGATATATCGGCCATCAGAGTCTCTCTCGAAGCGTGGTGCAAGAGAGACTATCAAAACTTGTGTCTGAAGTGGTGAGCTTCTCTGGGGCGAGTCTCCAAATGGGGTGAATTGAACTTGGTTCAATTCAACCCGTTAAAGACACAAGTTTGCGCGTTCACTGCGAAGAAGGACACCTTTGTCATGGCGCCGCAATTCCAAGGAGTATCCCTGCAACCTTCCGAGAGTATTGGGATACTTGGGGTCGACATTTCGAGCGATGTCCAGTTTCGGAGTCATTTGGAAGGCAAAGCCAAGTTGGCGTCCAAAATGCTGGGAGTCCTCAACAGAGCGAAGCGGTACTTCACGCCTGGACAAAGGCTTCTGCTTTATAAAGCACAAGTCCGGCCTCGCGTGGAGTACTGCTCCCATCTCTGGGCCGGGGCTCCCAAATACCAGCTTCTTCCATTTGACTCCATACAGAGGAGGGCCGTTCGGATTGTCGATAATCCCAATCTCACGGATCGTTTGGAACCTCTGGGTCTGCGGAGGGACTTCGGTTCCCTCTGTATTTTGTACCGTATGTTCCATGGGGAGTGCTCTGAGGAATTGTTCGAGATGATACCGGCATCTCGTTTTTACCATCGCACCGCCCGCCACCGGAGTAGAGTTCATCCGTACTACCTGGAGCCACTGCGGTCATCCACAGTGCGTTTCCAGAGATCTTTTTTGCCACGTACCATCCGGCTATGGAATGAGCTCCCCTCCACGGTGTTTCCCGAGCGCTATGACATGTCCTTCTTCAAACGAGGCTTGTGGAGAGTATTAAGCGGTAGGCAGCGGCTTGGTTCTGCCCCTGGCATTGCTGAAGTCCATGGGCAACGGTGACCACTCACCATCAGGTGGGCCGTATGCTCGTCTGCCTACAAGGGCAATAAAAAAAAAAAAATAATAATATTTATATTGTAAACTAGCTGAACCGGCAGACTTCGTAATAAATAAAAGACCTAAACTTTTGGGGGCTACATTAAGGGAAAAACAAAATTGTTATTTTTATTTAATACCAAGCATTTCGATATTTATCTAAACCTTTTAAACCTCCTCTGGACTTCCACAAATAATTCAAGACCAAAATTAGCCAAATCGGTCCAGCCGTTCTCGAGTTTTAGCGAGACTAACGAACAGCAATTCATTTTTATATATATAGAAGAAGAAGATATAGATAGATTGACATGACAGACAGAATGACAGAGAAAAGGAAGATGGCAAAGACACTTACAAAATTGAACAAGTCGTAATAAAAGTGTAAAATAATTTTTAGTTTTTATTAGAGACAGAAAGAAGATTTTGGAACGGGGGATGTTTAATTTTATGCGCTGCGATCCCTATTCTACACTTTACTACACTACATTACATTTATTTTAATGTAAATAAGAATTTATATCAGTCTCTGACTCCTACAGTATAGTGAGTTTGATTTAGGTAATTTAGAACCAGATGATCACATGTGACTAGTCTCTTATCCACAGATTCGGTAGAATCTGGCGCCAAGTTCCGTTCAAAAATCCCGTTGTAAACGGAGCGCCAGACTACCGACTGTGTTTACTGTGAGCAGAACAGTTTTTTGAGGTTGCGAAATTTTATTTAATTCTACGGTACTTCTGGTTCCTAAATTGTATATTATATCAATCACTCACAACTTTATTTTACTGATATTAACTAGTTATATCAATTACAACAATTAATCTACTTGAAATTATTAATTTTGTCACCACAAACTATGGCTCGCTCAAAAATTTCGATCCTGACTTTTTTCGATGTAAAAAGTGGCATGCCACAGACTATAAATATTCGAGAATGGTAATCTACGGCCGCCAGGGTGCGCTGGAATTATTCCTATTTGTAATGGATTTTATGACCTGGTAACTGAGACCTTTAAGTCATGTCTTATTTTAATTTATATTCATATTTTTATGAAAAATGATATTATGGAGTGAAATGAAATGTGATATTATGGAGTGAAATGAAATGAAGATGATTAATTTGAGACATTAATCAAAAGGGATGAAATGAAATGAGATGAGATGATATGGAATGAAATATAATCTCAGTAAAATGGTGGTGGTCATTTACTAAGATCTCAGTGGACTTTTTGGAGGAAACCGAGAAGTTACGTACAGCGGCTTTGTTTCATTTTCCCACGTTTGTGTACTTTCACAGATATTAAACAGTTAATAAACCACTATTATTACACATTTAAACCCGAAGAAACACTAAATAGACAAATTAAAACAAATCACACAACTTCACACCTCGCGTTCCCGCCAAAAAGTCATTACTCCTACATAAACTGTAGCTTCAAGGGGATAGCTTGAAGTTCTTATTGAACGGTTTATACATTAAATAACGTTAATGTTGTTACTGTTAGTATTTTAGTTTAAGTACTGCCGAAGCAAGTACTGTTGTTACTGTTGGAGAAACAATTTTGTTTTGTAATGTAATACCGAAATACTTTACGAGATGGCGTTACAAAAAATCCCTTCCCAAAACTATAAAACCGTTGTGATTGTCTACGAATAATAAATAATATAATAACTAATATTTATTCGTAGGTGATTGTTTAAGATGCTATGAATATTTCGGTTTTGATTTCATCAAAATAACTTGAACTTTACTACTGAATTCCGATGAAAATTCTAATTAAGGCTGAGTTAAGTTCAGCTTTTTATTTAAGCCTCTTACTGTAGTTTTTAAATTACATTTATGCGGATTGATGTTTCAAGGCTTTCAGATTTTAATTTTAAATTCTGAAATAATTAAGAACAGCGTCATCTACCCTTCACATTTGAAACAAAATTTAATTCGGTTTAAATTTGTAAAAGTTGATGTTGATTATTATTACACTGTAACGCAGCGTTCCGTTTCGCGGGGCAACAGCAGCCAAAGGGAATGTGACTCAGGTCCGTGCCGCGACGACCCACCCCGCGCTACCCGCGCCCGCGCATCTGTTGCATCATTCGCACCCCCAAATCCCAATTAGTGCGCGCCAGACCATAGATTATACACTTAATATATTAGACGCCAGACTTTGAAGCGGAATACACGCGTCCCCGGTCGATACCGGAACTGACAACCCGAGAGTCTCATGCCAGTCGGGCACCTAACATTAAACTGGCAGCCCAAGCGCGGGCCCTTTAACTAGTATTTCGGAGTGAATCTACGTAATTACGACACGTACTCGTCGTCAGTCACGGCGTCAATCCGATTTTCAAGACGTTGAAGAAGAAATTGGTTCAACCGCGGGACCGACGCCAACATTTACCGCAAACAACATGGCGTCATTACAAGAAAGTCAAATGGCAGCATTCGAACGCCTACTCGACCGAGTTTTTGAGCATAAAACTCAACTCGAATCATCAGCAACACCGACGTCGGAGCCGACATCGCCGCCTTCCTCGACGCCCGCTCACCATTGGGAACTTCGCGTCATGCACGGCGCGGTTCAGCGGAGCGCCCGGCGACTGACTCGACGGTTTCCTTGACGCGGTCGAATCATACAAAGATTGTGCTGACGTAGGACACGCCATCGCGTTACGAGGACTCTCGATGTTACTAACCGGAAATGCAGCCGTGTGGTGGCAAGGCGTTAAAGCTAGCATCACTTCCTGGGACGACGCTTTATCATCGTTACGAAGCGCTTTCGGTGATTGCAGACCGCCCCATCGAGTCTACTTAGAGCTCTTCAAAATGTCGCAAGGACAAAGAGAGAAGACGGAGATCTTCGTTGCCAGAGCACGAGCCCTGCTAGCTCGACTCCCACCTGGTGACCTTAGTGAGAAAGTTCAAATTGATATGCTTTACGGCCTTCTACACCGTCGTGTTCGTAAAAGATTAAGAAGAGACGAAATAACTTCATACGACACGTTATTAAAGAAAACGCGCCATATCGAGGACTCCATCTACGAGACCAGTCCGCCTGAATTTATTCATCATCCTCAGCGAGCGACGCCACGTTCATCGGGTAGTACCGTAGGCGAAGTTCCCGCCGGTGCTTCGACTTCGGCGCGGATGACGCCGCGGAAAATATTCAACTCGGGCGCCGCTGGCGGCCCGCCACGCGACGACAGCGCTGCGCCGAGCACCGTTCGAGTCCCCGCGCCTCGCTACACGAACACTGATAATGTATCATCTACGTCGATTGTTAAAAGACTGTTCTGTGTTTATTGCAAAAAGTACGGACATATTCGTGATGAGTGTTTAAAATTAGCGTCAAAAACGAAATTCGACAACGAAAATACGCAAGCTGTATCCTCGTGTTACGGGTGTGGTACCAAAGGTGTTACTCGGTCTCAGTGTACAAAGTGTAACGCAAGTTATTACGCCGTCGACGCTGCACGGACCCGATCAGTCACATCCGATTTACCTATTGGTAAAGTAAATACACAGCTGTCAAGTTCAGTGAACTCTATTCATCGCGACAGCTCGTTGCATACAGCTTGCACTTCAAACACCGTAAAGTCGTCCATTTATATTAATAATCGTAAACAATTTTTTGTTGATAATGAAAATAATTATTATCCTACCGATTTTAAGGCGATTCTTCCTCCGCGCTTTTTCGGTACTGATAACAAGGTTAGACTTCAAAATTATTCTAGACTTAATCATAATATAAATAATAATATTAGTTCTAGGAATAGGCCCCTGATGCGTTACTCGAGTGGTACCGAACCAAAACATAGTTATTCCGAGGTACCAAGTGGCCGCGATAGGGTGACCATGATGAACGAAAATAGGGTGACCATGGAAAACGTCGGACATTTTTCGACAATTAATTCTAATGTGAAAAGTGTTGCCCAGAGTAACTCTACTGAGCACCAGGTTAGGTTAAGACCAATTTTAAGTGTTCAAATGTTAGGTATACGAGGTAATGCTTTGTTGGATACGGGAGCTAAGAGTAGCGTTGCCGGAGCGTTGCTTTATGAATTGCTGTTAAAGCATAACCATCCGTGTGAGGAAACCAGGCGTCGGGTGAGGCTTGCAGATGGTTCCGCGCGCACCCGCCGAGTTTTGCTCACTACTCTAGAAGTAAGGATAAGTCCCGAAAGGTCAGTAACCCTTGAATTTACTGTTTTTCCAGATGCTCAAAATAATGAAACTTTGCTTGGCATGGATTTTTTGGTGGCGGCAGGTATTGTGCTTGACTTTGCTTCATCCACTTGGCATTTTTCGGGAAAACGGGTTACCTATCCAATTGAATATGAGTGCCCTAAGCCATGCATGTTTGCTTCTACTGCTGACTTCCTGCGTGATGATAAGGGTTCTATGCTTGGCTCCGATGAACGGCAGCAGCTATCACATTTATTGCAGGAGAATGGAGACATCTTTAGGGTGGGGGGTGCCCCAACCCTTTACGCCGAGCACCACATTGATACCGGTGATCATCCGCCTATGTCGGTACCGCCGTATAGGCTCACTCCTGTGCTTCAACAGCGAGGAGAGGTTCTCGCAATCGATTTGTTCGGGCCACTGCCAGAAGGAGAGCAGGGGGAGCGATGGGTACTCCTGGTAGAGGATGTAGCTACAAGATGGGTAGAACTCTACGCACTTGTTGATGCCACCGCCGTGGCTTGCTCCCGAATCCTACTGGAAGAGTATTTCCTTCGTTATGGCTTGCTTATACGTCTAGGGGTGTAACACGTAAGTTCATGCCACGACGGGATGGCCCGTATCGCGTAGTAAAGATAGTTAGTCCTACAACGTACTTCATAGCAGACTTGTCAAACAATGTCATCGGCAAGTATCACACCGCGGATTTAACCCGCTCTCCGTCAAATTCAAGTACGGATCCAATTATGCCAAAGAGGCAGAGAGGAAGGCCGCGTCTTCAGACTAACAGTCCCAAGTTGGACTCGGGACGCGTTCCCAACTTGGAGGGGGAGTATGTAACGCAGCGTTCCGTTTCGCGGGGCAACAGCAGCCAAAGGGAATGTGACTCAGGTCCGTGCCGCGACGACCCTCCCCGCGCTACCCGCGCCCGCGCATCTGTTGCATCATTCGCACCCCCAATTAGTGCGCGCCAGACTTTGAAGCGGAATACACGTGTCCTCGGTCGATACCGGAACTGACAACCCGAGAGTCTCATGCCAGTCGGGCACCTAACATTAAAACACTAATTAATTGAGCGTTTCATTAGCTTTTAAGCTGAGTGACTATTTATAATTTATTTTTATTAAGTAATAAATGAGCAAAAAATAATACTTAACAAAAAGATATGAAATCCGAACAAAAACAGTTTCACTGTAAAAAATTGCGCCAAGTCCACGTTTATAAAACTCATCTCAATAACATTTGCACTTTACAAAAAAAAGAAGACTTCAATAGCTTTCATTCTCTACAAAAATATGTGAAATACAAAAAAATACCAAGAAACCGTCATAAAGATGAAAAAATTAAAAAAAAATTGTTGAAAATTTAAAAATAAAAAAATAAAAATTTTATCGTGCTTGGCGCGCGTCATTGAGTACCCCAAAATTTTTCGGAAGAATTTCAACCCGAGAAAAAAACCATTTTGCTTTAATATACAGTGAAAGCTGAAAAAGTTACCCAGGTTGTCTTTTTCGCTCTTGTTAGCGTTTTATGAGAAATTGAGACAGAACTACGGTAATTTTCAACAGCTCTCACTATATACATATGGGCTATTATATGCCAAATCGACCACTTTTGCGTCCGACCCCTTTAGATTCAGCTGAAACTTTATTATTCTTTTCTACCCTTTGAAAAACATCTTTGAGAATTTTTTCAAATGTTTTGAAGCCAACGTATACATACGTATCGACTCGTAAGTAGTTTGTATTTGTATAAGCGAACACGAGAGGGTGTTTAGTTCAAATCATAAAAGATGAGTGGGAAATGAAAAAAATTCAAATAACATACGTATGAGATGTCGATTTTACTTAACTTTTGTAAAACTTATTATGAAATAATAATTCATTAATTACATTTATGCATTTCATAGGTTGACCTACTTATAAATTTCTAAACATTGAAAGGATGTTCATTTATCCTGAAAAATTTGGGGTACTCAATGACGCGCGCCAAGCACGATAAAATTTTTATTTTTTTATTTTTAAATTTTCAACAATTTTTTTTTAATTTTTTCATCTTTATGACGGTTTCTTGGTATTTTTTTGTATTTCACATATTTTTGTAGAGAATGAAAGCTATTGAAGTCTTCTTTTTTTTGTAAAGTGCAAATGTTATTGAGATGAGTTTTATAAACGTGGACTTGGCGCAATTTTTTACAGTGAAACTGTTTTTGTTCGGATTAATATTACTAGCTAATGACCGAGCCTTTCCCAGTTTTTTTTTTTTATGATTTGTGTTTTTTAGAATTTATATTTAAATACGAATTACATATTGATAAAATGATGAATTATGACTAATATTTTTCGATCTTACCGACAGAATAAGAAAAAAAAATGAACTGACTATTTATTTAAAGAAAAAATCAACATTATCGATAAAGTTGATTATTGAAAACACAAATAAAACAAAATTTTCTGAAAATAAATCGTAGCTAGATCGATTTATCACCCCCAGTATCGCCTATATACTAAATTTTATGAAAATCGTTGGAGCCGTTTCCGAGATTCAGATTATATATCTAATTATATATTTATATACAAGAATTGCTCGTTAAAGATATAAGATAAGATATAATTATTTCAATACTTGTGCACGCGTCTTAGCTCAAGGGAGCAAGGTATGCAACGACACTCAACCCCACCTGTGGGATTAATTAAACTGCGCTTGGCTAAGCTTGCACGGTCAATAATTAGTTCCTATAACACACTAAACTATTTACATAAACCCCGCGTAGTACTATGAGTATTTAACATTAACAATGATCAAAATATAATATGTTTGATGTGCCGTGCAGTAACAACATTACACACACTAGGAAGAAAAACGTGTGGCACTCGGGGACTGCCGCGGTAAAGCTATTACCTAGCATTTTTTATCAACTTATGCAATAATAATTAGACAATAATAATTTAGTATTAAAGCAACAGTAAAATAAGACCACGCTATATTTATAAACATTAACAAAAGCAAAACATTAACTGTCCCCTTCACACTCATAAGCTAGACCGCGCGAGAGAGATGGGCAGACTTTTCATGATGCGCATGCAGTGCGACGTCACGCCGCGCGCTTATTCACAAACACTACACAAGCGCAACGTGTGAATGTGTTGAACGCGAGCTACATGGTAGGCGAAGTGGGGGTGTTAGGTTTTATTTTCGTTACGGAATTTCTTGATTCGGTCGCCCAAAGCCCGCGATAAAAGCTATGCAATAGCTTAAAAATAACTATCATGTATTTAAGACACGCACGCATATATACTCTTTTGTTTATTGTTACAGTCTGTGGTCAAATTGAGAATAGATTAATATTGTTTGTCTTTAATATTATTTGCCTACAGTGTAGCCTCGGCGAAATCTGTGATTATAGAAGTAAAGTCTTTGACTATAGAACCACAATAATGTTCAAACTTATAATTTAAATTAGTAAGTATGGTCGAATTTTGACAACTGTCTGACTACTAATATAAATTAATATGTCACAAGTTCCGACCCCCAGTCCGCCACAAGCTACGTAACGTCTTTAAAGCTGCTTTCAGACTACGCTATAATATAATAGCATATAGTATATAGCTCATAGCACAACAATATCGCGCACCATACATTGTTATGGACACGTCCACACTGTACTGTATTATATAAGTATTATTGTCTGTATAAGTATAGGTACGCTGCTGACTTTTTGGCGGGAACGCGAGGAGTGAATTTGTGTGATTTGTTTTATTTTGTCTATTTAGTGTTTCTTCGGGTTTAAATGTGTAATAACGGTGGTTTATGAACTGTTTAATATCTGCGAAAGTGCAAAAATGTGGGAAAATGAAACAAAGCCGCTGGACGTAAGTTCTCGGGATTCTCCAAAAATTCCACTGAAAAATCTTAGTAAATGACGACCATTTTACTGAGATTATATTTCATCCCATATCATGTCATGTCATTTAATTTCATCACAGTTGATTAATGTCTCAAATTAATCATCTTCATTTCATTTCATTTCATTTCACTCTATATTATCATTTTTCATAAAAATAAGAATATAAATTAAAATAAGACATGACTTAAAGGTCTTAGTTACTATGTCATAAATTCCCTTAAAAAAAGTATACGCTACTATACTATATGGCGCTATAGTATAGCGTAGTCTGAAAGCAGTTTAATAGTACACTGGATTAATGACTCTACACAGCAATCTGTTCACTACACACACGGCTACCCAGAGAGGTTCTCGCCGGATCTTCTCAGTGGGTCACGTTTCCGATTCGGTGGTAAATTCTGCGAAGCACTGCTCTTGCTAGGGCCAGTGTTAGCAACCCCTCCGGCTTAAGCTCCGAGAGCTCATCTACACGCTAGGGTAACGCTGAAATAACCTCTCAAAGCTATCAGCATAGGTAGGGAAGAAAAAAAACATACAATCACGTCACACCGTTTCAATAAACTATATTGATATTTTAAAACGACTTCAAAAATTCGACTGTATATTTATGCATGTGTTACCCTAGAACTTTTTCAATTTAAAAGCTGGTGCTTCCCATGTTGTTAAAATTATCAAGGTACTAACTGACCCAGCAGACTTCGTGGTGCCTCAATCGATAAACCAAAGACCTAAACTTTTGTATAAAATAAACTTAAAACAAACAAAAGGAATCCGGTCGACGGGGGACACGTCAACGGAAAAACAAAATTGTTATTTTAATTTAATTCCGAGCTTTTTCATATTTATCTACATTTTAAGCCTTCTCTGGACTTCCACAAATAATTCAAGACCAAAATTAGCCAAATCGGTCCAGCTGTTCTCGAGGTTTAGCGAGACTAACGAATAGCAATTCATTTTATATATAGATATCATATCGTATAATAATACATATTTAATTGGCTGCGACTATATAGATGATTGATATTCTCTTTTTATTTTGTTCAATATAAACGAAGGACCCTGGGCTCGTAGTCGAAAGATAATCTACCTTCTAGCCGCCGTTTAGCATTGAGACTAGCCTATTAGATACAGCAACATAAAATGGATTCTATGTAAAAAGTCTGAAAAATTATTTTAGCTTGAGTCAAGTAATTGAGCTATCAGTTACGAATGCTGAACGATACTACGCCTACAAGGAATCCGTATCAGGGACTGTTTCATAACTTACATAGATTATGAAATGGAATGCGTTGGATGTGGCATTCAGTCATGTTCTAATTGCTTCATGGTTTTATTTTTATTTATTGCATATATGGATGGACGAGCTCACAACCCACCTGGTGTTAAGTGGTTTTCGGAGCCCATAGACATCTACAATGTAAATACCGCTACTCACCTTGAGATATTAGTTTTAAGGTCTCAGTTACAACGGCTGCCCCACCCTTCAAATCGAAACGCATTACTGCTTCACGGCAGAAATAGGTAGAGTGGTGGTACCTACCCGTGTAGACTCACAAGACCTTGCCTTTAAATATGTAAAAATTATTAAAAGATACGGCAAACTGTATTTACGTCAACTTCTTTGATAAGCGAGCTCATTTTTTTGAAATCGAATTTTCAGTTTTTTATTGAGCAATTAAACTGACAAATTTTCATTATTCATAAATTTTTATATATTTTACCAGGAGATGAAGTAGAAAAAAAAACAAACTTTATAATTTAAATTCACATCTATGTATATATACCTCGGAGAAAGAAAAAAAACGATGCGAAAAAGCCACATCCGATCTTATTACTCTTTCATCTATCCTTGTAAAACAAGGCAAAAATATGAAAGGTATTTGCGTTGTCGGGAAGCCAGATAAATTAACTTGCCCCATTCCTACGAGCGGCATCTCAGCGGGCCGAGCAGATAGTTTCGTTATGAATAAAGTAACTTAATAACATAGTTAACTCAATTTCCATGCCATCCTGCCTAATTTTACAAAGCAGCAAGGACATTGGCTTTGAACCTCAGGGCGGCACTGACATTTACGATGCCTCCATGCTTTAGTAGCCAGCAAACATTAGATATACTGAATAGATCCTTTACTCCGGGCATTTCAGACAATCAATAATCACTGTTCGCACGTCCTTACGGATCCCTCAGATCTAATAACCTTTGCATTAGACGCCTTCAGCTCTAACACTAGGAGCAGACTTAGGGACAAAGAGACTCGACAAAGAGTTCGACGTGCAACCTAACCCATGAATCAGCTCGCTGAGTTTCTCGCCGGATCTTCTCAGCGGGTCGCGATTCCGCTCCGGTAGTAGATACATTCGCGAAGCAGCTGCTCTTGAGCTGTTAGGTCTCCTTCAGAGGCGCTCGGGCAGCTGTTAGCAAATCCCACCCCTCCAGGCTGAGCCTTTGCTCGCCCACCTGTCTTGGTGAAACTGGAAAGGACCCCGGGTCACCAGTAATCCTTCAATCATAAAAAAAAATCACTGGTTGACAACAAACAAGGCAACAACAACCAAGAAGGAATGAGGTTATGTTTTTTTTATTGCCCTTGTAGGCAGACGAGCATACGGCCTACCTGATGGTGAGTTGTCACCGTCGCCCATGGACTCCAGCAATGCCAGGGGCAGAGCCAAATCGCTGCCTACCGTTAAGTACTCTCCACAAGTGTCGTTTGAAGAAAGATATGTCATAGCGGTCGGAAAACACCGTGGAGGGGAGCTCATTCCAAAGCCGGATGGTACGTAGCAAAAAAGATCTCTGGAAACGCACTGTGGGTGAATGCAATGGCTCCAGGTAGTATGGATGAACTCTACTCCGACGGCGGGCGGTGCGATGGTAAAAACGAGATGATGGTATCATCTCAAACAATTCCTCAATCTAAAATCTAACGTTTTTTTTTTCCAATTTCAACTAACGGATCCGACCAATGTTATCCTGTCCTAAAACAGCAAAATTTCGAATCCACTGGAAGATGCACGAAAAAATTCATCAAAATCAGTCCAGACGTTTAGGTGGAGTTCACTAATACACGCATGGACAAAAGACATATATATATATTAAGATTAATAATTTAATTTTATTAATTCTAATCTCTTTTTGTGGTAAAAATGTATCACAGAAGTTTGTGCCCTATATATTTTTACATTATTACCGCACAAAATAACACTCTTCTGAGCTTTATCTAATTAATCCGCTTGCTAATGATAGACCACGTATTCTGTATTAATTTATATTTGCATGATACAGTGATGGATGCACTACGCTAATAATGACGGACGGGAGATGCGAATAGTCGCAACCGACTGCAAATGCCTTTGTTCGCGCTGCGTACACTTCAGTACAACAATAATGGGATGAAAACGTAAAAGCTATTGAGAGCGCTGTCTAGATTAAATCGTTTATTTTACCAAAAACAAAAGACACTGTTAAATAAAATATGAAGTTTAAAACAAAAACCTTTAAATTGCAAATCGAACTAACAATTAGTTTTTTTTTATCGTATGATATTAGAGCGAAGTTATTAATTATTTTATAGTCATCTGACCTTGATGCGTCTTTTTTTGGTTGCCCTTGTAAGCAGACGAGCATATGGCCCACTTGATGGTGAGTGGTTACCGTCACCCATGAACGTCAACAATGCAAGAGGCAGAGCCGAGCCGCTGACTATCGTTTGTGTGTGCAAGCTATTAAGTTAATCAGACGTCTTGAAGTCAGTGACAAAGACATTTAAATATTTCGTTACATACCAAGCTGATAAAAGCGTGCTAAAAAAAAATCGGTTGTCTCTAAAGTCAGTTTAATGCAATGAAGTAGGAAACCTATGGAAATGAAACGTCAACCAAAATTTCGTGCCACTGTGACGTCATCTGGCCACAAAACATGGCGGCTTTAGTGCTGTACAAAAGATTTCAATGTTATCAGGTTTTATCGATAAACGTTCTTGGCTCATTTTATTTTAAATGTTGTTGAGTATTATTTATTTGTAGAATTTATACTTTAATGGGAAGTAAGTAGGTATATTGTTATGTGCAAATATGATATGATTTAGATGGGTGAAATCTAAGACAAGTTCGTCCTTCGAATTTGCCAAGTAAACGATATGATGATTTTTAAAAGTTGCTACACTGATTTTATAAAGTTGTCGTTTGTCGCAAAACATAAAGATATGGCGTAGTTCAAAGCCATCAGCCCATATCTAGCATGCTAAATGTTATCGTATTTTGAGTACGTGTTTTTCTTAGACTATAACAATCTATTTTAATTGTTTTCCTGACTCTAAAGTCCGTAACATACTACCGCAGCGCACCCCAAGGAAGGTGCGCCGCACCATTTGAATCACTTTCGCTTGAGAGTGATTCAAATTTTGAACTTATCAAGGGACTGCGTGAAAAAAAAACACCTACAGAACATTTATTCATTAATTACAAACGTCATTCCTTGTGACTTCCTCTCTAAAATCACTTAATTATTAAATATTTAACAAATTTACAATAGTGTTTTACTCACTGCGGAATAAAACTATTTTATTTAAATAGTTCCGAAGAGATTTTGTCGGTAGCCTTTTTCCCGAAATATCTAAACAGAATGTCTAAATATGTTTTGATGACATATTTTAAAGTGGTATTTATGATTAGTGTCATGATCAATAGATTCCGACCGAAAAATGGATTTTTCGGATGAGGGCTCCATAATGAATTTAAATACATATAGATAATAGTTTTAGGGCATCGACTTTCTTGAGATCCTATAAAATATGTTTTAATTATTATTTTTGTATGTTTTAAGCATGATAAATTATGAAATTTTATATAATCAATCATATTAAATCGATATCAAAGTCAATAAATAATGTACAACCCAAAACAGACGGCCGAACTGACGTGACAATGACATTTGGCGCGCTAAACATGGCGGATTTTCGGCCTCATTAGATGGAGACGGAGATATTTACGTATATTCATGTTTCATTTTATGTACGCACTGAAATACTGTTATATTGTTTTCCTGCGAGTTAAACTGCTGAGTAAGAACGAGATAGATATATGTTTATGTATGTGCCTTCAAAATGGGTGCTATTTATATAAGCAATTGTACGTATAGAACAATATGTCGTGTCCCTACTATATAGGTCTATGGTTTAATGACGATAGTTGAACGTGACAACGTCATAAGAAAATACTGATGGAATGGTTTCATTTTTCAAAAGAAAATTTTAATTTTATTTGTTTGATAGATATTTTGTATGGATATCGAGGAGGAGGTAAATGGAAATCACTATTAAATTGATCAAGTTACATTTATTTGTACGCATAAATACAATTACGTCATTTTTTGTATAGCAGCTGTCCACGCGGATGCATCGCTCACTCAAGTAGGAGAGAGACAGATGTCGAACGCTGCCGAACGCGGAGGCCGATTGTGCCTCTTTGTCGCTCGTTGCGCGCTCTCGCTTGCACTTCAAGCCTTAAATGGAACGCCTCAGAGTGAGGTAACGCCGCATGAGTCATGTTGTTCGTGCGTGCAGCTGGCTCCATCGAATTATAAGACGTTGTCACGTCAAAAACTAAATAACAATAGACTTCATTTTAAATACCATTAAAAATGTAAATAGCTATATCTTATTTGTAGGAAAATTATGATCAATTCGATTCTTTTCATTAAAGTAAATAAATTACTTCTACTATTGAAGAATGGAAGAATTAATAGCACCTCAAAAGTTAAAATCCATTAATTAAGTCGATAAAATACAAATCATGCACAAGAAATAGAAAAACAAACTAGCAACACTTGAACAAAATCAATTAAAATATTTAATCTACATTCCGTTTTTCTGTACTCGATTGTACACAAAGCAGTCAATTAGTCGAGATTAGTGAACACGGCCCGTCAATAGAGATGAGCCGTGAGCTGATATGTGTCACATTGAGGTACGTCGAACACCGAACCAAGGGAATCGAGTATTTGTCATATTTTCCACAAAAAAAAAGGTGGGGTGGCATCCGGTAACCGCTTAACATGAGGTGAGTCGTCAGCTCGTTGAACGATCTAAAAAACTTCAATTCGATTTAATCTCAATTGATTTATCACCGACCTTTTAGCTCTGATGTCGAGGAATAAACGGGCACAAGGGACAGCGTCGACTTTACGAGGATATTTCAAAGAAATAACAAGTCTCATTGGCCGCAAGTGTACAATGAGTAAAGCTTAATAGTTATTGGACTTATAGAAGTTATCGTAAAAGATAATCGCGCTCCGGTCCACAATAGCGGTACCCTTTGTATTTTATGTCGGTTCAGGAAAAATTCGAGGTTACAGTTTGAAAATTATAGTTCCATGATGTACAATATAGAATTAGTGTTTAATTAAATTAAATTAATATCATTTAGATTAGGACGACTTTGGAATCCAGCATCAATGTCGCTATCCACTGCGCGAAGGACAGAAGTGAATGGAAGAACAAAGTCCTGACAAAAGTGCTCAGTAAAGGTCACGACCCTCAGAACTGAGGAATACGACGCACGGAGGAGGAGGAATATCATTTATTTCGGAAACCAGTCCATATTATACCTAAGTATGTGTACATAGATTCGTTGAAATAATATTAAAATTACAATTTAGATTTTGTCGATTAAAACAAATACAAAATAAAATTGTAAACACACTCATACACAAACAATATCAGTTAAGCCACTGATGGAAGGTTCTCTTGTGAGCCCGCATGGGTAGGTACCGCAGCCCTGTCTGTTTTTGCCGTGAAGCAGTAATGCGTTTCGGTTTGAAGGATAGGGCAGCCGTTGTAAAAATACTGAGACCTTAGAACTTAAATCTCAAAGTGGGTAGCGCATTTACGTTGCAGATCTCTATGGGCTACAGTAACCACTTAACACCAGGTGGGCTGTGAGCTCATCCATCCATGTAAGCAACAAAAAAAATAATTCAAAAAAAATTCTTTGAAGGGGTCTTATTGCTGGTACTACTAGCGTTGCTGACATCTATAGATTCTTTTTACTATTGTAACGCCAGTTTTTTTTTTTTTTTAAATCATTTTAGCCTTAATATGTGTGTGGAATAAACACAACATTGTTATTTTCAATTGTTTTTATTTATTGGTGTAAGTCTCCCAGAGCCGTAAGTGGTGGCGCCCTGAGATCCTCCTCAATGAGTCTCCTGTTCACCGGTTGTCTACCGGTGGTGACGTGTCTTGAAGTGGTGCGACTCGGCCCCGTGTCTCTCGACCCATAGACCACCTTTTGGGGAGTGACGCGACTGGGCCTCATGTAGCATCGGCATACCAGGGGCACCCTTAGGCACAGGCACGTTATACTATTAAAACACTAGACGAGCCACCAATCTGAACAACGAAAACCGACGATTTAACTAGGTCCAAAGTCCAAACAACGAAAACCGCTGTTCCAATCAACTGATTCCGATTTACCTTTTCAACGAACAATCTTATTCTCGACTGCTGCTCACACACCATATAATATCCTTGTTATAAGTAAACTAAAACACGAAAGCCATGTGCAAGTTCGGGTTACAAAAAGCCGACCGAAGACACGGGATGTTCCATATTTTACTATTATAACATTGGTACAGAAAACGATGTGGATGTGGCAAAATTAAATTTCGAAATTTATTTATTTGAACTACGAACAGTTCTAGATTTAGTGCCATTATTTAATTACTGGCCAGTTTGAGTGTTACCATAAGCTTCTGTTCCGCTATGGAGGGTGATGCGATTGGACAACTGATGTCCAATATAGTTGAGATACCGATGTCGTAATGTGTCCCTTGTATGATAATGAATGAATTTGTGATATGCATTGCCACCTCTAGAATATCAACAACTATTAGATTGAGCAGCATTGATTTCCCATAAACACAAAAACATATGGTTAGATATCCAAAGCAGATTGGTGATGGATGTTTGATGAATTGGATGACTTAGACCAGTGCGAAAGAAAGCGAGGCTACTAAAAAGGAAACAACAATAAAAAATAAATGGGAATGGATTTAAAGATTCCCTTAAATCGAATGACTTGGTTGTGCAGTAGTTGCTTCAGACTGTTATGCCGAGAGTCGTAAATTCGATTCCCACATTGGATCAACATTGAATAAAGAACAGCTTCGTTTGCTCTCTGTCTGAGTGCTTATCTATATATTAATACGTGAAGGAAAAACTTTGTATCCCTTTTTACGAAAATTGCGCGGATGGAGGAGTATGAAAATTTGCACACTTATAGAGAATATAGAGAAGAAGTGCACAATGCAAATATTTTTTTAAAATAATGCATAAAAGATACATTAAATCAATAAAGAAAACACTACACACACTAAATACCATGTATTTGACGCACACACGCATGCATACTATTTATTGTCAAACTTTTGTTCTTGACGTCTGTTGTCAAATTGAGGATAGATTAAATATTCTTTGTATTTGTTAATATTTTTATAGTGTAGTCTTGGCGAAATTTGTGATTATAGAAGTATAAAATACAATCATAATAGTGTACAAACTTACAATTTTAATTAATTATAGTCGAATTTCGACTACTGCGGGACCTCTAGTTATCTATAATATGTAAATCTACAGTGGTTACAAAATAGATGTACTTAATGGATAGGCTAATATTTATATGAGTGTTGGACTCCCTACACCAGTTGCGGGGGCGTTAATGATGTGAATCTTTGTGGGGGTGAGAAATAATAATGTTAATTTTAAATGCCCAGCGAAGCGGAGGAGTACAGCTAGTACATTTATATATTTAAATGTATAAAGTGTTTGTCAGTGTCCGTTACCCATAACGCGGGGAATCGTATGCATGATGCCACATCCAATATAATCCAGCTTCATATTTGTTTGTTTTGTACCCTTATCACTGCTCAGCTGACCCGAGTCCGCAGTCGACTGTGAACTAACCGATTTGTATTGTGTTTCTTCAACGTAACTTTTAGTGTAACGCGTCATTCCGAAGTTCTGTGGGTAAGATAATATTACCCAATACGATTTGTATCGAAACTTTTAACAAATACTTAAATTAAATTAATATGTTAGAGGAAGTCTGAAAGTGGCACCTGTGACAGAAAAGCTGAGAAGTGCGCGTTTGGGATGGTATGGACATGACAAGACGAAATGAAAATGAGGTTGGTAAGAGAGTGTTAACCATGAATGTGGAAGGATATAGAGGAAGAGGTAGACTAAGAAGAAATGGATGGATTACGTGAAAGACGATATGGATATGAGGGGAGTGAGCGAAGAAATGGTATATGATAGAAGAGTATGGAAGGAGAAAACAAGTTGCGCCGACCCCAGGTGACTGGGAGAAGGGCAGGATAATGATGAATGATGATTTTAATAGATAAATTGTAATAGTCTCAGTAATATTAAGCTTATTCTAAAACTTGGTTTTATTGTCACTGCGCATACGTCTGGATTAAGTTGGGCTTATGTAAATATGTCGTAAGGTTTTAGTCTCCTGCTCAATGCTAGCAATAGATTTCTGGCCGGATCTTCTCAGTGGGTCGCGATTCCGATCCGATGGTAGATTCTGCAATGCACTTGCTAGGGCTAGTGTTAGCAAATTCTCTCATATTAAGCTCGCGAGCTTACCTAACCGTCCGTGAGAAGCTCAAATAGTTTTATCGTCGTCGTGGCCTAAAGGATAAGACGTCCGGTGCATTTGTGTTGAGCGATGCACCAGTGTTCGAATCTCGCAGGCGAGTACCAATTTTTCTAATGAAATATGTACTTAACAAATGTTCACGATTGACTTCCACGGTGAAGGAATAACATCGTGTAATAAAAATCAAACCCGCAAAATTATAATTTGCGTAATTACTGGTGGTAGGACCTATTGTGAGTCCGCGCGGGTAGGTACCACCGCCCTGCTTATTTCTGCCATAAAGCAGTAATGCGTTTCGGTTTGAAGGGTGGGGCAGCCGTTGTAACTATACTTGAGACCTTAGAACTTATATCTCAAGGTGGGTGGCGCATTTACGTTGTAGGTGTCTATGGGCTCCAGTAACCACTTAACACCAGGTGGGCTGTGAGCTCGCCCATCCATCTAAGCAATAAAATAAAAAAAGCCTCTTATGGCCGCAGGTATGGAAAAAGATAGCTGGTAGGCCAGTGTAGTAACTTTAGTCTTAATTGAGATTAGTTTTACGGCTTAATCTCGCGTGCATTATTGTCATTATATTTCTGACGTTTTGAATACTGAACGTCTTCCATTATCACGAGCGTCGAAGATGTTATTGATATTATAAATATGGTGCACAATATTTCGACACACGCAAAGAATAACATTGTAAATCCTATTTAACTAAGACCGAGTTACAATGTTGTTCCTTGCGCTTGACGATTTATCCGAAACGTCAGAAACAATATAACTACATTAATGAATTCAAAATTAAATCGTAAAAGTATTTTTATTAGGTTGCTACGACTTGCGAATTTTTTATTTTAACAAGTTTTTTTTATTGCTTAGATGGGTGGACGAGCTCACAGCCCACCTGGTGTTAAGTGGGTACTAGAGCCCATAGACATCTACAATGTAAATGCGCCACCCACCTTGAGATATAAGTTCTAAGCTCTCAGTATAGTTACAACGGCTACCCCACCCTTCAAACCGAAACGCATTACTGCTTCACGGAAGAAATAGGCGGTGTGGTGGTACCTACCCGTGCGGACTCACAAGAGGTCCTACCATCAGTGAAAAGTAAGTTTATAATAAGTTTCGATAAAGAGTTTATTAAGACGCTAACATTCTTTATTATACACTAGCTTTTGCCCGGGACTTCGTCCGCGTGGAATAGTTACATTGTAATAACGCTAAATTTTACCCGCCTCTTCATTTACGTAGAAAGTGTAAATATTTTTGAATAATAGAGAATGTTAAGGAGCTATTTAAGGTACCGAAATCAAGCTTTTTAACCGACTTCAAAAGAGGAAGTTATCAATTCGACTATCTATGTCCGATTTCTCGAGAACGCTTGAACCGATTCTGATAATTGTTTTTTTTTTTTTGTTCGAAAGGGTAGACTTCCCAAATGGTCCTGTATCTAAAGATCTAATGATGGGATCCTGAAGAAATCCAGAAAAAAAAGTATTTATTTGGATAGGGATTAAAATCACCTTTATAAAAAAACCTTCACAAATAATGCATTATTTTAGAACAAATTTAGTTAGCATAAAAAACGTTATAGCGGGCCAGCCTTTAAATATAGACATATACTACATAGACATAGTGAAGTCGTCGTGGCCTAAAGACGTCCGGTGCATTCGTATCGAGCGATGCACCGGTGTTCGAATCTCGCTGGCGGGTACCAATATTTCTAATGAAATACGTACTCAACAAATGTTCACGATTGACTTCCACGGTGAAGGAATAACATCGTGTAATAAAAATCAAACCCGCAAAATTATAATTTGCGTAATTACTGGTGGTAGCACCTACTGTGAGTCCGCGCGGGTAGGTACCACCGCCCTGCTTATTTCTGCCGTAAAGCAGTAATGCGTTTCGGTTTGAGAGGTGGGGCAGCCGTTGTAACTATACTTGAGACCTTACAACTTATATCTCAAGGTGGGTGGCGCATTTACGTTGTAGGTGTCTATGGGCTCCAGTAACCACTTAACACCAGGTGGGCTGTGAGCTCGTCCATCCACCTAAGCAATAAAAATAAAATAAAAAAAAGCCTCTTATGGCCGCAGGTATGGAAAAAGATAGCCGGTAGGCCAGTGTAGTAGCTTTAGTCTTAATTGATATTACTTTTACGGCTTAATCTCGCGTGCATTATTGTCATTATATTTCTGACGTTTTGAATACTGAACGTCTTCCATTATCACGAGCGTCGAAGATGTTATTGATATTACTAGAGGTCCCGCAGTAGTCGAAGTTCGACTATAATTAATTGTAAGTTTGTACCCTATTATGATTGTATTTTAAACTTCTATAATCACAAATTTCGCCAAGACTACTACATTATAAAAAATATTAACAAAAACAAACAATATTTAATCTATTCTCAATTTGACAACAGACGTCAAAAACAAAAGTTTGACAATAAATAGTATGCATGCGTGTGTGTGTCAAATACATGGTATGTAGTGTGTGTAATGTTTTTTTTATTGATTTAATGTATCTTTTATGCATTATTTTAAAAAATATTAGCATTGTGCACTTCTTCTCTATATTTTCTATAAGTGTGGAAAATTTCATACTCCTCCGTCCGCGCAATTTTCGTAAAAAGGGATACAAAGATTTTGCTTCACGTATTAATATATAGATAAATATGGTACACAATATTTCGACACACGCAAAGAATAACATTGTAAATCCTATTTAACTAAGACCGAGTTACAATGTTGTTCCTTGCGCGTGACGATTTATCCGAAACATTAGAAACAATATAACTACAATAATGAATTCAAAATTAAATCGTAAAAGTATTTTTATTGGGTTGCTGCGACTTGCGATTTTTTTATTTTAACAAGTTTTTTTTTTTTATTGCTTAGATGGGTGGACGAGCTCACAGCCCACCTGGTGTTAAGTGAGTACTAGAGCTCATAGACATCTACAATGTAAATGCGCCACCCACCTTGAGATATAAGTTCTAAGGTCTCAGTATAGTTACAACGGATACCCCACCCTTCAAACCGAAACGCATTACTGCTTCACGGAAGAAATAGGCGGTGTGGTGGTTGGTACCTACCCGTGCGGACTCACAAGAGGTCCTACCACCAGTGAAAAGTAAGCTTATAATAAGTTTCGATAAAGAGTTTATTAAGACGCTAACATTCTTTATTATACACTAACTTTTGCCCGGGACTTCGTCCGCGTGGAATAGTTACATTGTAATAACGCTAAATTTTACCCGCTTCTTCATTTACGTAGAAAGTGTAAATTTTTTTGAATAATAGAGAATGTTAAGGAGCTATTTAAGGTACCAAAATCAAGCTTTTTAACCGACTTCAAAAGAGGAAGTTATCCATTCGACTATCTATGTACGTTCACCGATTTCTCGAGAATGCTAGAGCCGATTCTGATAATTCTTTTTTCTTTTTTTTGTTCGAAAGGGTAGACTTCCCAAATGGTCCTGTATTTAAAGATCTGATTATGGGATCCTGGAGAAATCCAGAAAAAAAATTAAAGTATTTATTTAGATAGGGATTAAAATCACCTTTATAAAAAAACCTTCACAAATAAGGCTTTATTTTAGAACAAATTTGGTTAGCATAAAAAACGTTATAGCCTTTAAATATAGACATATACTGCCGCGATTTTTTTTTTTACTTTTAAAGGAGAAAATTTTTATGGTACATTATTTTAGCGAAATTTTAACCGTTTCCGCAGCGCATGCAGTGAAAGCTCTCAAAGCGGAAAAATACCCCGATTTGAAACATTATTTATTGGTACTCCGCTTGTATTGATCTCAGCGTGATGTTTTATAGCCTATAGCCTTCCTCAATAAATGAGCTATCTGACACTGAAAAAATTTATCAAATCGGACTAGTAGTTGCTTAAATTAGCGCGTTCAAACAAACAAACAAACTTTTCAGCTTTATAATATTAGTATAGATATAATAATATAATTAACAATCAACTATCGCGTTTTTTGCTCTTGTAATATAGATATACTCTTTGGGACCATTAAGTTTTCGACTCTCCGATGTATTCTTTGAAGTGAAACTTCTTTAGAGTCGTTGTGATTTGAAACTCGATGAAACGAAATGAAACGAAACGAAAAAATAAGTGTGCCGCGATTGGCTTGCCGAAGCGGCTCCGAGCGGCGCCGACAAATCACGAAGCGTTCCACGCGGTCTCGCGTCCCCAACTAGTCCAGTGTGTTCTTGATGTCCGTGCACGCTGTCGTGGCTCTCGGAGCGCCCTGAGATACTTTTATTTCGTTTGTTATCAACAGACGTTCCTGCACGTAAATTCAACATTTCCTGAATCGCGGTGACGAGATGTTACACAGCTGATAGACGTTCTCGTATTTGTCTTGCTAAGTCATACTTACCTGGCGTAGGGATACCATGATCGTGCAGGCGGCTTCCCCAGGGTGAGGCTGCTCCGTTGCCCTGCAGAGTGGTTGACCCTTGCGATTAATTTTACTTTTTATAAGTTTCACTTCTACCGTGTGAGACTTGCAAAACACACACTTTTTATTTACATACATATAAATATGGACAGTAATGAATTACTTGGACATCGTTATCCGCTTGAGCTTAGCACTGAGCCATTTTGGCTTCGACAACAATCAATATAAGCTCTATTGTTACATATTTGAAATTTTTCCTGAAAACATGATCAAGGTACACGAGAAAGCAATCGCAATTCCTTAACATTACGGGTAGCAATCGACTCCGTATTGTAAGTAAATTTGTGGGCGCTCCAATCACAAGCGCGCTGTTTGGACTATCTGTTCATTCTAAAATAACGTACATTTAAGAGGCAGAAGCGAACCGTGTACTCGCTTTGGGGCTATAAAACATGAGGGTAATAATTTAGGTTTGGTATTTTTGGAACGAATTTCCTTTTGGGACGATGCGGGGAGGTAACGGTGCGGGATAACCGGGAAAAAACGTCCGTAACGTAAGATTTTTATTATTTATGTATAGTCTTAGAATGATGGCTATACAGTGTCTAATGTATAGTCTACGTGATGACGGTTATTATTATTATTCATATAAATAGCTGTTTCTTTGTATATTATTATTATATATTTTTTATAAATCATTGTGAATAAAATAAAGTTGATAACTTTGTAAAGTACCGTGAAACCTGGCAACTTTGCCACTTTTTGGCGGATAAAAAAGTTTGGAAAGGTTTTTCTCAAAAAATCTCTATGAGAATATAAAAAAGCAATCAATCAGCTTGATAGTGCATTTTATGCATAGTTGAAATGTAACCAAATATCTATTGTTTTCTTAAATATAATTGATATTTAAGTGCAAAAACAAAAATGGCAAAGTTAACCGTCACTTTTGGTAAGATTGCCATACCCAAATTTTAAATGAAATAAATGGAATTATTGTAAAATGCCACTGTTGTCATTGCCACAGGCTTGGTCACAGTAAAATTATACTAAAATTTTATCATATTCTCGGCTAGTAATGGAAATATCTACAATGTGGCAAATTTAGCCGCCCTTTTTAGATTTTTTCAAACAAAATAGAAATGAGAGTCAGGGTTGTCACAAGATTAAAAAATATTAAGGTTTTAAAAAAACTTTAATAAATATAGGGTACCTACATAGTATAATCAGTTATTTTAACCATATATTCAAACAAGTATAAAATAATGCTTAGGAGCATAAAATCTTTAAGTCTATCAGTAAATTATCTTATTAAAATATATAGGTTATAAAATACGCTTTAATAAAGATAGGATAAATTAAATAGTACTTTTGGTAATCAGTTACAATGATAAACTTATCCAATCTTATGATAGTGTTTAGGAACTTAAAATCTTTGAACTTATCAATAAATAAATAAACCCTTAACGAGGATATGAGATCGACATAAATCACAATAACATAAAGGAAAGTATCAATTTTTTTTTGTAAGGTAAACTTGATAATTTTGTAAAACCAAAGACTAAAATGATAAGAGCCCAAGAAATTTAAAAAAAATATTTAGTGTTCAAGATAAAGCAAAGACTTTGTTAATCAGTTGTAACAAGAAACATAATCAAGCATAAGACAAAATTTGGGGTTAAATTTTTTTAAGTTATCATTAAATATGAAAATACTTAATGTACCTAATTATAAAATCATTCACCATTCATCAATCATTTAGGAATCATCATAAATGACATACCGATGGGCACATAACCATATTATTGAACATTATACTTTGAAAAGTCGATACAGTCAAATCTTAAAGTACCTCTTCGACCCTCGTGAGGGATTCCTAGGATAATTTCGATGTCACTTTTTACTGTATAACTAATGTCATCGATATGTGGCCAATAAAATTCTTCCTTTCTGTTCCTCATAAATTTAACATACATACCAGAATCATCAATAATATCCAATACTTTTCCAACATAGTATTTGTTGGTTTTTGGCCCACAAAATTTAACTAAAACGTAACTATCAATCCGAAGAGTTTCACATTTTTTCACTGTATTTTGTGCATTTTGTTCTTCAAAATCTTCACATGACTCTGATTCCGATGGTATAAAACATTCATCTTCAGAAGTATCTCTTAAGGAATAACTGTCACTATTTTCGCTATTGTCGTCACTATTGTCTCTCTTTATCTTCTTTTTTGCATTACATGACTCCGGTTTTTTAAGTATCAACCTTTTATTATCTGCAGACGTTGATGGCATTTGGTTTTCGTAATCTATGTACTCTAAAAATTCTTCTTCAGGTTGAATTACGGGCAGATTCTCCTTACTTTCAGATTTGAATATGTTGTAGCTTTTATCTACCTTTTTAAGATTCTGTGGAAGCATCTTTGTCAAATCTGCATAGGCGCAATTATATGGACTAAATCTGACTTCTGAAAGAATAGTAACCTTTGGTCGGGTTTTTGAATTAGGCTCATCGATCACTGGCTCTGCATCAAGATTCGTTTCTAGATCAAGAAAAGTTTGTTGAGCTTCCTTAATGTTACTTCGATTTGTTTCTCTAGATAACTTAGATTTCTTTTTCGTCATGAATAACTGAACTTCTTGAGAGGAAATAGACTTACCTGGAGTAATATTAAATTTTTTGTTTCTTAATTTTTGTAGAGGGTTCGCTGTACGATTGGCTTTCAAATAATCTAAGAGCGCGGTATCGATTGTATAATTGTTTTGCTCTTCATAATCGGGTATCTTTCGTAATATTGTTTGGGGATTAAAAGGCACTATGCCTGTTGCCTTAAATCCAGCGCAGATATTTGCTTTACTATTTATTTCTATAGCCTCTAATAGAGATTTTAACAACATGGGGAAGTGGGCTTTGTTAATTTGAGGTTCTGCTAGATTATGTATTTTATATTGGGTCAAAATATCGCGCCATTTTCTTTTTAAGGGACCAAAAAATAGCTCTTAATGTGATACTATTTTATAGATCAGAATAATATATAGGATATAGTTATCTACGTTTGAGCAAAATCCGTTAAGTAGTCTTTACTTGAAAGAGTAACAAATACTTATCCATCCATATAAATAATAGAAGTATGATAATTTGGATTTGAAATTAAGTAACAATAAAAGTATTTTTTTTTAAATATTTTTGTGACAGCCCTAGCCTCATAGAAAACATGGCAAAGTTTACATCACCAAAACTTTGTATCTGGTTAGCAAATTTGCCAACAGTGATTTTAAGACTAAATTAATTTATAGAACGTAAATTACCATAACTTTGATAAAAAAACACTATTAAGAATGTTATTTTAAAATTTAACTTACCTACAAAACATAAAACTCACTTATTTACACTGAAGTTCTGGAGCACGTAGTTACCACGAACTTAGCAGTTGAAAAATGTAACGGCCAAAAATGTCAATTTTTCAAATCTGGGTTGTCAAAAAAAATAAGATGTTGCCAACAAAATATTCAAAATTATTTCAAAGTTATTGCAAACGTTAAGAAACATAAAGTTTTGACGTTATAAATTATTTTGTCTTATAAGTCGGGTCATGGCAAATTTAACAACCTTTGGCAAAGTCGCCAGGTTTCACGGTAGTTTTTATTTTATTTTATCGATCATAATAAAAAATGTATACCCGAATAATTATTTTCTTTATACTTCGAATTATATAATTATAATAAAATTAATATTTTTATAATAAGGAACTTCGTTGCTATCCGGTGTCCCACGACACCACACATCTTTTTTTTTATTGCTCAGATAGTTAGACGAGCTCACGGCCTGGTATTAAGTGGCTACCGGAGTCCATAGACATCTACAACGTAAATGCCGCCACCCACCTTGATACATGAGTTGTAACGTCTCACTTTTCACAATACAACGTTTGTCCTGCCCTTCAAGCCGAAACGCATTACTGTTTCAAGGCAGAAATAGGCAGGGTGATGGTACCTACCCGTGCAGACTCACAAGACGTCATGCCACCAGTAAAAAGTCCATTTAAACGCTAGTTCTATGACCACACACGTATTTTTGAGTATATGGCATTATACGGGGTTTTTTTGTTGTTCGTAGATGAGTGGACGAGCTCACGGCCAGCCTGGTGTTAAGTGGTTACCGGAGCCCATAGACATCTATAACGTAAATGTCGCCACCCACCTTGATACATGAGTTGTAACGTCTCATTTTTAACAGTACAACGGCTGCCCTGCTCTTCAAGCCCAAGCGCATTACTGCTTCACGACAGAAATAGGCAAAAGTAAAAGGTCCATTTAAAACGCTAGTTCTATGACCACACACGCATTTTATTCAGCGACTATGTAGCGCTGATTACGTTATCTAACTCGCACTCGATGGCGTTTAGAAATAATGTTTCATACTAAACGCCACTAGTATGTGACAATACAAGGCATTTAATGAAAATTTGTATCACAGGTCTGCGTTGGGCAGGTTTACTGGTAGCCCGAGGGCTTTTCAGTTTCACGAGGACAGATGGGCGAGCAAGGGCTCAGCCAGAAGGGGCGGGATTTGCTAACAGCTATCCGAGCGCCTTCAAGGGAGACCTATCAACTCAAGAGTAGCTACTTCGCGAATGAATCTACTACCAGATCGGAATCGCGACCCGCTGAGAAGATCCGGCGGGAAATCTATTGCTAACTATGAGCAGAAGACTAAAACCTTAGGACATATCTACCGAAGCCTAACTCAATCCAGACGTACGCTGCGCAGAGACAATAAAATCAAGTAGCATTTAGAATAAGCCTAATACCACAGAAAATGGCGCGGCACATGCTACTTCAGAAAACAAAATCAAGGTATTTTCAGTGCGTCACGATTTCGATTTGTTAATAGAAGCACTCGCAAAGCAGTTAGTTAGCTTTGACCTGATAGATATTTGGAGAAGCCCAAATACTGGCTAGCAATCCTCTCTTCTTTTAAGTGAACATGTGCTCGCCCTTCCCACCTCATGGAACTGGAAAAGCCTGTGCAAAAGCCAGCAATACCATCACCAATTTAGTCTTGAACGACTGTCAAAGTTCGTGACGCAATGACAGTGTCAAACCGGTGTTAACTGGTATGGTTTTATTCAGGTTCAATCAAATCTTCATCCGTAAAATAGGCCGTGATGTTTTAATTAACCGTCGTTTTCCCAATTTATCCGGTCATCGTTCTCGTCGAATCCGTCGCTTGCGACGAAGGGCTCGACGAGTAACTTAACCCACAGACACAGCCCACTGAGTTTCTCGCCGGATTTTCTCAGTGGGTCGCGTTTCCGATACGGTGGTAGATTCTGCGAAGCACGACTCTTGCTAGGGTTCGTGCTAGCAACGTCGTCAGGTTTGAGCCCCGTGAGCTCACCTACTAGTTAAGGCTACGCTGATATAGCCTCTCAAGGCTCTCAGCTTAGGTAGGAAAAAAAAAAGAGTCCAATCCCAATCGAGGCTTGGATAATGTGATTGGAAAAAAGGCATTTTATAAGGCGGGAATCCTGCTGTTTTCTATCACCGTAGATTCTGCGAAGCACGGCTCTTGCTAGGGTTCGTGCTAGCAACGTCGTCAGATTTGAGCCCTGCGAGCTCACCTACTAGTTAAGGCTACGCTGATATAGCCTCTCAAGGCTCTCAGCTTAGGTAGGAAAAAAAAAGAGTCCAATCCCAATCGAGGCTTGGATAATGTGATTGGAAAAAAGGTATTTTATAAGGCGGGAATCCTGCTGTTTTCTATCACCGTAGATTCTGCGAAGCACGGCTCTTGCTAGGGTTCGTGCTAGCAACGTCGTCAGATTTGAGCCCTGCGAGCTCACCTACTAGTTAAGGTTACGCTGAAATAGCCTCTAAAGGCTATCAGCTTCGGTAGGAAAAAAAAAACAAAATCAATTTCTAATCATCTGGGTAAAAGAGGCCCAAGAAAACTAAATCATAGTCCAGTTTTCACATTAAAACCTCGTCGAGAACATCAGCTAGAGTTCTCTTATTGTAAGGCGCGTCGTTCGACCGCACCGCACTTCTTGAGCGTAGAAACGTAAGTAGCGTAGACAGAAACATAGCTATTTATTTTAAACTAGCTGACCCGGCAGACTTCGTAGTGCCTCAATCGATAAATAAAAGACCTAAACTTTTGTCTAAACTTAACTCAAAACAAACAAAAGGAATCCGTTCGACGGGGGACATATCCAAGGGAAAACAAAATTGTTATTTTTATTTAATTCCGAGCATTTTCATTCATTTATCTACCTTTTAAACCTTCTCTGGACTTCCACCAATAATTCAAGACCAAAATTAGCCGAATCGGTCCCGCCGTTCTCGAGTTTTAGTGAGACTAACGAACAGCAATTCATTTTTATATATATAGATAGATAGATAGATAGATAGATAGAAGATAGAAGATAGATAGATTAATTGAATTAAAGAAGCTATCCTTGACAGATAAAATTGATATATAGTAGTTCTGTCTAAAGGCTTTCTCCCTACAAACTGCCATAGTGCTTCGCGATCGAAATAGGACTATTTTGGTTTGTTTTTTATTTGCTTAAATTTAAAAACCAGCTCGCAGCCTACCTGTATACAATTACTAGAGCCCATGGACATCACAACATGAGTGTCGTCACACACTTGGAACATGAGTTCGAAGACTCATAGCCGTTGTATAACAGCAGTCCTACCTTTTAAGTTGGAACTCATGAGTGTTACATGGCAGAAATGAAGAGTATAGCGGTACTTAGCCGTATCTACCCGTGCGGGTTTCCAAGAATTAATACGAATGATTACGAATGAGTTGAACTCCAGTCCAGATTCGACTAATCGCATGATCACTATTCAATATTGTTTGTTTGATTTTTTTTATCGCCAATTTTGTCAGAGATAGTCGAAGACTACTTGATAAAAGAATAGAGTATGCGTTGCTGTCTGTACTTCCAGTGATATGGAATAAAAAACTAGTGCAAGCGAGGAAAGTGGAAGCTTTTCCTGTATTTTCTACAAGAAGTTGCTCGAGAGTTTAATCATGCGCCAGATAAGCGGGTCGCAAGAAGGGCTGTCGCATTTCGAACTTTTTAGCTAAGCTTTTTTAACTATTCACTGCTGGTTTGGTCTTTAAATATCCTCAGCTCTGAGGAAAGGCTCTGCGTTCGAGGTATATTCAGTAAGTAATACCAGAAAATCGATAATACGTCGAAGTACCAGTATCACCGATTTAACCCCCAAGTCAGTCAGTTTATTTGTAGATGGGAAATCAGACAGAATAGAATCCATAACTAGAACGACGATATCGCATCATGTACTTTTGAAATAATTATTAGGGAGAATAATGATGTCTATAATAGTCGAGATCAATGTAAGTCTTCATGATGACCAAGGACTCGAAGTTATTCGTAAGTTTAAATCGCTGATTTGGGTCATGCAGCATCCAGTAACCATTAGCACCCTAGACAGTTCCTAAACCACCTGATCCACTCTCAATGCTATTTGACTCTTCCAGTTCTAGTTCTAGCGCTAACAGCAGCCTTAGCCCAGATTACCATACTAAATCTTCAAATAAACCTACAAAAGCTTAGCCCATTATATCAATCTGATGAGTTTCGCCGGGTCTTATCAGTGGATCGCAATTTCGATCCGTTGTTAGATGCAATCGCAAAGTTCTAAGGTCTTCTTCGGAGGCGTTCGTGTTGTTGTTAGCAAACTCCATCATTCCTGGCTGAATTTGAGCTCCCACATTCGTCCTTGATAACCTCATATCTGCCCTCGTACTAGAAAAAAATTTTGAATAGCCCTGGTATCATTGACACGGAATTATGAAGTATAAAACACACGTTTTGTGGTAGTACCCAAATTCAATCTATTCTAATAAGCCTTTATATTCATTATCTTAATAGAAATGTCCTTACTTCTTACTCACATATATGTTTACACTACCTTTGTATTTGGTCGCATCTACCGCTACTATGAAAACTTTAAGGTAATCGAAAACTTCAGAAATCATTTAGAGTTAATAAGGAAAAAGAGATTAAATCGCAAAAGTAAATAAAATTTTAACTAAGCACCCGTTGTGTAAATGTTACGTGTGTCTTGCTATACCTCACCATCGGCTAGTCTATCCTTGTACGCTGTTCGTGAATGAAAAAACCGGGCTATCCGATAAATTATCGACAAACAAACATCACAACTCTGTATCGATTGGAAGTAAAGCTATTAAATTTTTATCTTCATTATTTATATTTGCAGTTCCAGCCCTGGATGTTTTCAGTGTTGCCAACCCATCCGGACCCTTTGTGTCCCATAGCAATTCAATTTGGAGATAAGGCATAAGTGAACGGCTTTTATCGATAAATAGAAAGACAAGTAAATAGCCATCGAAGCAATATGAGGCAGGAAATGTGTGTTATTAAAAAACGAAATTGAACAGTCAGTTGGATAATGGGATTCGTATTAGGGTTGTTTTGTTTTAGTTGCTCGTATTTGCGGAAGAATTCTCGTTCGTAAAAATAATAGCATAGCGTAAATAATACATTGAGAAATTACTCAACTAGAGATTCGAAGGACTTGTTTGAGTTAGGTTGTGGCATTTACTGATATTGTGGCGTGTTTGTAAGCCCGCATGTACAAGTAAGGACGAACTGCCTGTTGCTACTGCCAATCATTTATCCTTGAAATGAAACAGTCTTTTAGGATATGATCGAAATTTCAACCTTACATTTCAAGGTGGCAATCACGTTGAGATCTCTATGGAGCTACGCACCCGCATAAGACCAAGTAGCCGTGAATTCGCGCATTTAGAGAAAAAAATATTATAATAACATTCTGAAGTTGCTGTTGTCTGTTGTGTTTACTAGTTTTAGGACCTCTTGTCTGTTCGCATGCGTAGGTACCACAATCCTGCCTATTTCTGCCGTAAAGCAGTAATGCGTTTCGATTTGAGGGGTGGGGCAGCTGTTGTACTGAGACCTTAGAACTCATATTTCAAGGTGGGTGGGGGCATTTACGTTGTAGATGTCTATGAGCTCTAGTAACCACTCAGATGGGCCGTGAGCTCGTCTACCAATCTAAACAATAAATAAAAATTACGAAAAAAGAGCGATATAAGCATGAAAAGGAAATCAAATAAGATACTACGTTGTTACGTTGGGTTATTTGACGTCGTGGTCGTCAGCAATTGACATACGAACTCCTGAAGCGAGGTAGCTATATCACCGGTCCGAAGAAACCAGACTCGTAACAAGGATACTGGTAACAGACCCACTATGGTCAGTAACGCGCTCCCGTTTTCTGAATACGAACCAATCGTGCGTTCTAAAGCGAATTATACCAGTTAGTCTTATGTAGCTAAGACGCAGACCGTATTGAAAATAGTGATACTAGTGATATATAATATTAAAACATAATCTGTGGATATTGGCTTATTAAAAAAAGGCTTTTTGTGTTTAACGAAAATGGAAAGATCTTAGACCATAGAAATGCCATTGGCGAGATTGAGGCACTTGTCAAATATCTTGTGTTCTACGATGGCTACACACAAGAGAGCCGTAAGACTCAGCAAAAGAAAAGAATCCAGAGCAATACCATTAATTTTATTGCAATTATAGACTAATTAGTAGACAGTCCAACAGATCTTGGTTCCCTACAGACAACTACGTCAGTCATGCCAGGGAAAAAGCAAGCAGCTATTTGAGGAGCGTTCATAACGTGACCATACGTCCCGCTTTGGGCGGGATTGTCCCGCTTTCCCCAACGAGAATAAAAATATCCCGCTTTCATTTATTTGTTGTGGATGTGTTTATTAGAAACTTAGCAAATACTTACTTATTCCAAACCCTTATTGTATTACAAAATACATACTAAAGTAACTCTAATTTTTCTGTAGAAAAGTAGTTTTTTGGTGCGAAATCTCTACCTAGAATTGCTGTTCGTTAGTCTCGCTAAAACTCGAGAACGGCTCGACCGATTTGGCCAATGTTGGTCTTGAATTATTTGCGGAAGTCCAGAGAAGGTTTAAAAGGTAGATAAAAATGAAAATGCTCGGAATTAAATAAAAATAACAATTTTGTTTTTCCCTTGATGTGTCCCCCGTCGGACGGATTCCTTTTGTTTGTTTGTTTTAAGTTTATTTTATACAAACGTTTAGGTCTTTTATTTATCGATTGAGGTACTACAAAGTCTGCTGTTATTTATAAATATTATTTTAAGGGCAAGTTGGTGTAAGAATTAAAATGTCAGCGAGAGTAAGATACCATAATTAATTATGTCAAGTCATTTTTTAAACCATTTTTTTTTTGCTCTTAAATATTACATCTTACCCCGACGTACCATATGTATTTATTTATATACGAAATACTGTAGACGTCCCGCTTTGACACGAAAAAAAAAATGGCCACGTTAGGCATTCACCAAACAAATAGCTCAGACTCTCAATCACTTGTTAAGTTTGTCTCGATCGTTATTGGCCAATTCACAAGTTTCGAATAGAATCGAAACGGCTATTAAAGTCGATAAAACAATCCCATTGAAACGAAACACGATTTGTATGTGTATCGAGTTTGACAATTTAAATGTACAATATCCAGACTAGGGATGTGGTATGTCGATGGTTTTAGAAAATCGATTGTGGTACCGAGAACTTGAGTAGTTCTATCATAAATGATACGATCAAAATGAGATGAAGTTGATTTATTTGAGACTGCAATCAATTGGGGTTAAATAAAGGCTCAGTAAAATGGTGGTCATTTTCTGTGACTTCAGTGGATTTTTGGAGGAACTCTAGAATCTTGGCCGAATCGAGGTCTTAAGTAGTTTTATCATAAATTAGTGGTCCCGTAGTAGTCGAAATTCGACAATAATTAATTGAAATTATAAGTTTGTACATTATTATAATTCTGTTGTCAAAGACTTACTTCTATAATCACAGATTTCGCTAATACTACATCAAAGACAAATATTAATAGAGACAAACAATATTGAATCTATTCTCAATTTCACCACAGATTAATAAGCAATAAGAAAAGTTTGGCAATAAACAAATAGTATGCATGCGTGTGTGTGTCAAATACATGGTAGGCTGTTTAATGTTTTTTTATTGATTTAATCTATTATTTATGCATAATTTAAGAAAATACTAACTTTCATACTCCTCCGTCCGCGCAATTTTCGTAAAAAGGGGTACAAAGTTTTTGCTTCACGTATTAATATATAGATTATACGATCGAAATTAGATGAAGTTGATTTATTTGAGACTATGTGTAAAATGGCGTTCATTTTCTATGACTTCAGTGGATTTTTGGAGGAACCCGAAAAGCCACGTCCGGCGACTTTGTTTCATTCACCCACATTTGTGTACTTCGACAGAAGCCAAACGGCTAATAAGCCAGAAATACTAAATTAGCAATTCACACCACTTCGCTCTTCGCTTTACCGCCAAAAAGTTGTGGTACTTGGCTTGGGTACTACTACACAGCAAAAATAGTCATGCTAAAAAACCGATCATGCGAAACGCGAAATCAAAAATGGAATAATCAAGATATGAATAAAATTTCCCACAATCTCGTCTCTAGTCGCATACGGCGGCACAATAACAATAGCAGTAGCCGCGGGCATTTTAGTCAACTGAACCGTACGTAATGGGATTTTAGTTTTAAACCACTGGACCAATACGGTTTCAGATATAATCGATAAAGGCGGACATTGAAACGGTCAAGTGAATGTTGGCCCGGCAGTGGAAATTGCGAATTTTGAATCGGGCTAACGATTTATAGCAGTTATTGCATTCAATTGCCTCCGAAGAGGTGCGACGATGATACGCTAAAAGACGCGGGAATCCATTGGATGTGGGCTGCGTTAGATCAGTTATTATGGTGAACCTTCGTACCTCGTACTACTATAGAAAGCTTAGCAGCGCATTGGCCCGGATCACTGGAAATGCGAAGGAAATGTCAAGGAATTATGTAATAACATAACGGTCACACGTTGCACGTGTCTCTAACAAAACACACATGCAACACAATTCTGGCCATAATGATATCTGAGCTACCGGAAAGAAATAAGGTTTTCGTAATAACAAGCCTTGGTTTTAGTAAAATTCATATGTTAGTTGAGATGAGCGGTTAATTTAAAACGGATTAGAACTATACGGGGTGTGAGAAAACAGATCTTAAAACGCCTAATGGCGGAGCAAATTTCGAAGTATGTTAAAGTTGTAGTGGCCTAAAGGATAAAAGGATTTAACGGCCGTCTGGTGTAGTGGTAAGTGACATGGTCACTATACAAGGGGGTCGCGGGTTCGAATCCCGCCAAGGGAAGATATTTGTATGATAAATATAAATGTCTTTTCCAGGGTTATGGATGTATATTAAATATATGTATGTGTATAATAAAAAATCTTACATTTATATCCGTTATCTGGTACCTGTAACACAAGTTCTTTACGAACTTATCACGGGACCACTTAACATGGCGTGATTGTTAGTAAAAATATTTATATTTATATTATATTTAAAACGCCCGGTACATCCGTAGGTAGCGATGCAACTATGCCGGTGTTTTAATCCCGTAGGTAGCTGCTAATTTTTATGATGAAATACGTATCTTTTTTTTTTTGCTTAGATGTGTGGACGATCTCACAGCCCATCCGGTGTTAAGTGGTTACTGGAGCCCATAGACTTCTACAACGTAAATGCGCCACCCACCTTGAGATATGAGTTCTAAGGTCTCAGTATAGTTACAACGGCTGCCCCGCCCTTCAAACCGAAACGCATTACTGCTTCACGGCAGAAATAAGCAGGGTGGTGGTACCTACCCGTGCGGACTCACAAGATGTCCTACCACCAGTAAAATTTTGTTTACCGTATACCAGTCTCGTTTATTATTGAAGAAAATAAAAAATAGAGCTTAAAAGTTGCAACATCTCAAGGAACACGGATAGCACAGCTACTATTGCTAACATTTTATCACCAGCAGCATTATTTGAAGTGAATGTAACCATAGAGAGCGACTAACTCACAATACGTAGACTACAATCAGTACCGATTTAATTAAAACTAACTAACTAATTAAAATTAACTGTTCCAATTAGTTTTTTTTTTTAATTCCAAAACATTATTAACGTAATGAACTGATTATGTTGATTTGAAACCGGCATTCAAACGATTCTGTATTGCCAAACTTACGTGGTGTCTCTTGTGACGTTGACAATTGATAAGTTTTTCTTAATCTGTGCGAGTTCAATAGTGGTTCGATTTGGCTATCCGTATTGTGGATGTCGGACACTCAATCCAGAAGGTTTGCAGAAACAAAAGAGCTATATTATGATCTGAAGCGTTCATAGCTCATTCACTATTATCACGCCTTTGGTTCGACAACCGCTTGAAGATGCATTAATGTTCCAAACAAATTACACACACTTATATGTATAAGATAAAGGGAGTGCCAAAGTAATTTGGATCATATGACAATACTAAAATGACTGGTTTTATTTCTGAAGAGATTTCTTTGTATTGTGTGTAGCGTATTAAAAAAAACAGTTTGTTATATTTCGGATTTATTCTCAATCGATTATATCAAAAGTACTTAACTTATTGAACTTACTAATATTGGTGGTAGAACGTCTTGTGAGTCGGGAGTAGGTACCACCCTGCATATTTCGGCCGTGAAGCAGTAACGCGTTTCGGTTTGAAGGGTGGGGCCGCCGTTGTAAAAACTGAGACCTTAGAACTCGTATCTCGAGGTGTGACTGTGTTTACGTTGAGATGACTATGAGCTTCGGTAACCACTTAAGATCAGGTGGGCCGTGAGCTCGTCGACAACAAAAAGGATATGAGCTTTGTTTCTTCCGCTATAAATCACTATATTTTACTCTTAACTCTTTTTACAAAAAGTATAATAATTATTTAAATGAACAAATTAATATTACATATATACTCAGTGCAGCACGATAAAGGTTTTTTTTTTAATTAAAATTCTTCAAAAAATGTGTATTTTTGCGGTTCGATATTAAAGTGACCTATTGATTCTATGAAAATTTATTTGTTCATAACAAAATCAAGATGGCGGACGAAAACGTCTCGGATATCTACAATGAATGTTTGTACGAAGGCTCAGAGTTAATTAAGTTAGACAGTCCCATTGATACATTAAACATATGCTATTCATGCGTCTCAGTTTCAATAATCATATTTTCATTATATTTAATACATAATTATCACATAACTAAAGACTTGTTGAATTTTATATGTCTTAAACATATATATTCAAATTATTTTCATGTTTCCTGTATTTTTCTTTATAATATAGACGAAATAGATGAGACTGTTGTATATTTAGTGAAGGAAGTGTTCGTATTTTTCGATTTAATCATCCCATTGTACACTTTATGTTTGTCGGTTATAATATATTTGAGATTATTTTTCAATGTGAATTCGAATGATTTGTATAATAAAAAACAGATATCTGGTTTCGTGGCTGCGTCGGTTTCTATAGTAGAGGTGTTTGAGTTTTTTTTCGTCAATATAGCTGATGAAACAAGTAATTTGGAGCCAGCTTTGAGAGTTGCAACTGTTTTGCTTGCAATGTCCGGAGCGATATCGTTATTTCTAATATCATTAGTGAGTTTATTACGAAATAATGATTTAAATACGGATAAAAGTTTATTATTTTTATTAAGTCTGATGATAAACATATTCTGTGATTTAGTATTGCTTTTTTATAATCTTAATATTAGTTATAATTTTAAGTATGTATTCTTAGTCTTATTATTCGTTCGAGTGGAAATTCAAATAGTCTGGTTCGTTAGATGTAATATCTTCTTTCACAATTCTGCGTATCAATAAACGTTATATTATTATTATATTATAACTCTTTATTTGACACCACATGTACAGAGTAAGCATAAAAATAAATAATAGACTGTGACATAAATTGGCGGCCTTATCGCTGAAACCGATCTCTTCCAGGCAACCTTGCAGGGAGAGGAATAACCAAACTAGCGTGGACGGTGCTATATCTTAATAAGCTTACATAAAAATATGTACTTATTTACACATGTGAAAAATACATACAATATAAGATAGACTTAAATACGATTAAATACAAATAAATACTAAAAATATGCAAGTAAATACAAAATAAGTAGCAACTTGTACAGTTATATCGTAGGAGCCATATTATTGTGCAAGATAGTGCGATTTTAATCTGAACTTGAAAATTTCCGGCGAGGATGATTGTTTGATGCTTAAGGGTAGTGCATTCTATAAAAGGACTGCTTCAACCGTAAAGGAATGGTCATAAAATAACGTCCCGTGAGCCGGAAACTTCAGCATTAAATTTTGGTTTAATATAAATGTTGGTTTTTATCTTAATTTTATTTTGTGTTTTATTATTCCGTTACCATTCCAGCTACGCTCGGATGGGTAGATGAGCTCACGGACTCAACCTGAGAGTATTTGCTGACACTAGCCCTAGCAAGAGTAGTGCTTCGCAGAATCTACCTCCGGATCGGAAACGCGACCCACTGAGAAGATCCGGCGAGACACTCAGTGGGCTGTGTCTCTGGGTTAATTTACTCGCCGAGCCCTTGTGTGTGAGTGAATACTCTGCGGCAGAAATAAGACGTATGGTGGTGCCTACTCGTGCGGGCTTATTATACGGCCTACCAGAAGCATGTTAAAGTTTGTGATCACAATACAACAGTTTAATACTCAGATATAGCAACTGTCCATTCTCCTGAGAGTTCCTTAGTCGTCATTTATGACACCCACCCTTTTTTGTTTGCAGAAAAAACTTTTTGCGATTTTTACGCCCAATCGTTACAATTTACTTATCGATATATTAATGCGTGAAACAAAAAAACTTTGTACTCCTTTTTACGAAAATTGCGCGGACGGAGGAGTATAACATTTTCCACACTTATAGAGAATATAGAGAAGGAGTGCAGAATGCTAATATTTTTTGTAAATTATGCATTAAAAATACATTAAATCAATAAAAAAGACATTACACACACTACCACATAATTGACACACACACACACACACACATATACTCGTTGCTTATTGTCAAACTTTTGTTATTGCCTAAAGTCAGTGGTCAAATAGAGAATATATTGAATATTGTTTGTCTTTATTAATATTTGTAGTTTTGGCGAAATTTGTGATTATAGAAGTAGAATAGTCTTTAACAATAGAATCATAATAGTGCACAAACTTATAATTTCAATTAATTATAGTCTAATTTCGACTACCAGGGGATCACTAGTTCCGATAATGAGTTGTATTTTATTATTATGGACATAAAATTCTGCGTGTCCTTAATTCCGCGGCCAGAAGATTGTAATATGACAAACCGAGATTAACGGTATGAGTTTGTGAACGCCGGCCGCGCGGCGCCATGGGTGTGTGCAACTTGATGCCTGCTTACAAGCTTAACGTGGATACGACCTTCACAAATACTAATTTTAATACTAACTAGTTCACAGGTCCCATCACAACAGATCCTGTGTTCTGAATAAATATATTAAAAATTAAAATATACTATAAATAAAACAGTAAAATATAACGGGCTTACATATCGCTCCGAGTCAAACGGTGCATCCGTAGGTAGTGATGCCACTATGCCGGTGTTCAAATCTCGCAGGTAGGTGCTAATTTTTTTGATGAAATACGTACTTTTTTTATTATTGCTTAGATGGATGGACGAGCTCACAGACCACCTGGTGTTAAGTGGTTACTGGAGCCCATAGACATCTACAACGTAAATGCGCCACCCACCTTGAGATATGAGTTTTAAGGTCTCATTATAGTTACGACTGCCCCACCATTCAAACCGAAAAGCATTACTGCTTCACGGCAGAAAATAGGCAAGGTGGGTCCTAAAATCTTTGGGCCCGCGGTCTGCGGTCTGCTCACAACACCATGCAGATCGTTGAGTCTCACATACCCCGCGCGCCCCTTTTGCGCGGGGACCTCGTAGGAGGTTCGGCCCTATACCAGAAAAAAAAAAAAAGAAGTTGGTGGTACCTTCCCGTGCGGACTCACAAGAAATACTACCACCGGTGAGCTGTTCCAACCGCATACAAATTTGAATTAACTTTTGCGCTAACGAGAACAATAAAAAACTCGCACTAAGCACACTGGGCATTAGTAACATTATAGCAATTTACACACGATAATGTTAACTTCGAATACGTGTCTCCGTGAAGTTCAATTAAAAAACGTTGCGTTAAAAACGCTCAAAGATAAATTCATTAAATGGCACGTCCACATTAACGCTAACGTATTTCTAAAATCTGTTCTTCAAGATACGCGTGGGTGTCACCTAAAAAGGTCGCCCTTTGTGTTTGTCTCGGATTCTTTACATGTCTTAAACGACTCTTAATTGTACAATGCAAATTAAACTTATGATTTAATTAAACATGACCGAAAATTTGATTGACAGTAGGAGAACCTCCTAATGAATCGTGTTTTGATACATCTGGACAATAATTTTTTTAGACACGGACCAGCCATTGAAATGCTTAGCGTCCCCCCAAATTATCACTGAAGCCGTGTACTGTCTAAATTTTACTCCACTGCCTAATTTGGAAGCTTTTGGGAGCTTGGAATATGAAATGTTGACCTAAAAACAATGGTGTCAGATTTTAGGTGTATATATGTACATTCTCTTTTATATATAATAATATGTCTACGGATTAATAGATTCCTTAATAATTAGCCTTATGGTACAAAGGATAAAAATCACTGCCACCAGCGCCATCTATCCGGCGCTAACGTAACTATGTCCGTCGTAGTGGTCATATCACCCTTTCAACACACACACACCCACACACACACACACACACACACACACACATATATATGTACATTTACATATAGATACTCCTAATACTTATAAATAATAATTACGACAATGAGTTCGAGATTAATCCATATAAGTATTTAATTATGTCAAAAGTTTCTTTTACGAATTTGACTGAAAAAGCTTTAAAGACAATCTGTAAGACCGGAGTCTGTAGATATCACAAAGTGAATTCCTCCCAAATGGAATGTCGCCCTCAATGTAAGAAAACCTGAGTCTCGACATGAAATCGAATACAATTGTTACTAACAATTCACCTTACCACTAGTAAATGCTAACTGACGACCATGTATGCTGCCTATATACTCCAAAAACAGTGGTACCTATTCCCCAACGAATTCTTTAATTGTCTTCACGATAATCACAGAATCAGAATAGCTGATGCAGTCCACAAATCAAGATCAATTGAAAACATTCAGTTTTATTCGAAAGAGGTATTCTTCAGACCAAATACAGCAGCCGTTGCGAGTTTTATTTGCAAACTTAATTAAATCAACGCAACGCAGAATCGATCGCCATAGAGACGCAACCGCGTGTTTTTTAATGATTCCATACCGTAGAAATAAACTCAATTTTGTATGGAGTCGGAACGTTTGCCTACGTTTGCCGCTAGGGGCGCTGTTCCAACTGCATACTTGAGTTAACTTTTACGCTAACGAGAACGTTATAAAACTCGCACTAAGCACACTGGTCGCCCAGTACACACTTGGCGACGCACCGTGGAAATTGAGATGAGGAGTGCCAGCCTGACCTGGAGCGATGATATGAATCAAGCGCCAGATAGGATGAATTGGAACTTGTCAGGGCCTACGTACCAGAGGGGTACTTTTTTTTTCAGACCGGGGGCCGAACCTCCTGCGAGGTCCGCGTGCCTAGGGGGCGCGCGGGCTATGTGGGACTTGACGATCTGCAAGGTGTTGGGAGCAAACTGCGAGCCCAAGGAATTTTAGGGCCCACCCACTAAACGACTCCCCTGCACTCTTCGCCCAAGCGTCCAATCCCCTCCGAGGTCAGAACCCGGATGAGGTAGGGGGGTTACCGCGGTCAACACTGCAACCAGACAGCGCGGCTCACTCCAAGGACGCCCAGCCGACGGAGCCTTCGAGGCGAATTAAAGGCTCTGAAACGTCGGCCGTCAGGCCACCCAGACGGTAGGTGCCGCTGGTGTCCCGGAATACCCCGCTGGACCAGAACCAGCCTGCCGAGTCGGGACGCGATACACCGCCAACCGGTTGCTCTTTCGTATCTCATTGGCCGCGCGTTAGAGTGCTGGTGGCGCCGCGGGGCCTCTACCCCCTCAGGTCGCCCCTTGACATTCACTGGAGGAAGCCGCCATCTACAGGGGACGGGACGTCCGGGCGTATTCCCGCCTCCGGCCCCCGGCTCGACGGCGACGGATCAGTGCGGAAAAGGAAGAGCTCTCCCTCTTTCGTTCCGTCGCCTCCTTCTGCGAGATGGTGGACCCGCAGAAGTCGAGCACCGCCTTCCAGGACGCGTCGCTGCCGAGCATCGTAGCCACGACGGGCGGCAGCGAGAAGTCCTCTCCTAGGAACGCGCGCGCGACCGCGGCGCATTGCTCGTCCAAACCAGAGCAACGCGCCAATGTGTGTTCCGCTGTATCTTCCTCGTCGCGGTCTGCGCAATGGTGGTGCGCCGTCGGTTCCCTTCCGGCTATCTTGAATAGGTACCGGCTAAAACACCCATGGCCGGTCGACATCTGGGTAAGCCGGAAGGTGAGACGTCCGCGGTTGCGTCCCACCCAGTGTCACGGCCCACCCAGTGCCAGCGGGGTACCCTAAAACTACAACAACAATTACATCAATACGAGTTCCTTTGAGTGCATATAATGGTTAAAAATCCATGTGACATCTTTGACCCGCCTAATTAGAAAAATAACCAACTCGCTCAAAGTGGTAGTCAAACTTCTTTTAACACATCTAATTCGCTTAAGGCATAATCGATTTTACGGATGACTGAGAAAATATTAAACTATTATGTCGCTTTCTTGAAATACCTCTTTAACGATTCGGGTAGCACTGGAATTTACTTGTTATTCAAACAATAATAAATAACTCATTATGAACGAGGTTACGCGTTAAAGAACCAATCTTGATTGTAACGGATATAATAATCATTAAAAACATACAAATTCACGTAATTTTCTTAGTAATTTGTTTTATTGCTTAGATGGGTGGACGAGCTCACAGCCCACCTGGTGTTAAGTGATTACACCGTGATGGAGGCCGTAGACATCACAACGTAAATGCGCCACCCATCTTGAGGTATACGTTCTAAAGCCTCAAGTATAGTTACAACGGCTGCCCCACCCTTCAAACCGAAACGCGTTACTGCTTCACTGCAGAAATAAGCAGGGTGGTGGTACCTACCTGCGCGGACTCACAAGAGGTCCTACCACTAGTAATTCCGCAAATTATAATTTTGCGGGTTTGATTTTGATTACACGATGTTATTCCTTCACCGTGGAAGTATATCGTGAACATTTGTTGAGTACATATTTCATTAGAAAAATTGGTACACGCCTGAGATTCGAACACCGGTGCATCGCTCAACACGTATGCACCGGACGTCTTATACTTTAGGCCATGACGATATCGCTAGTGGTTCATAATCAAAATTGATTTTACGGTTTAATCTTGCGATTTTTCCTTTTAATGTCATTATAATGCATTTCAAATACTGTACAGTTTTCAAGGTCGTGAAACAATATTGTGTTTGTTTCAGCCCACTGAGTTTCTCGCCGGATCTTCTCAGTCGGTGGCGTTTCCGATCCGGTGGTAGATTCGGCGAAACACTGCTCTTGCTAGGGCCAGTGTTAGCGACACTCCGGTTTGAGCCCCGTGAGCTCACCTACATTTTAGGGCGAAGCTGAAATTATAGCCTCTCAAGGCTATCAGCATGGTAGGAAAAAAAGTGTTTGTTATTCGTTGCCATTTAAATATAGTGCTAAATACAATCTCATGTTTTCTTGTCTTACTTGATTTGACTTACCGACCGGTGTCTAAAGCAGGAGTAATAAGTAACATATAAGCGTGTTTCTCGAGCGCTATGACATGTCCTTCTTCAAACGAGGCATGTGGAGAGTACTAAGGGTGGGCAGCGGCTTGGCTCTGCCCCTGGCATTGCTGAAGTCCATGGGCGACGGTAATCACTCACCATCAGGTCGGCCGTGTGGTCGCCTGCCTATACGGCAATAAGAAAAAGGAACTATTTTGTATAACGTTCGGGAAACACCGTGGAGGGGAGCTCATTCTGAAGCCGGATGGTAGGTAGCAAAAAATACCTCTGAAAACACACTATGGATGAACGCAGTGGCTCAAGGTAGTATGGATGAACTCTACTCCGGTGGCGGGCGGTGCGATGATAAAAACGAGATGATAGAATCATCTCAAACAAATCCTCAGAGCATTCCCCATGGAACATACGGTACAAAATACGCTTATCAAATCAAATCAAAATCAAAACAATTTTATTCAACATAAACGAAAGTATATACTTGTTGAACGTCAAAAGAAATATTATAGCTTATAGAGTTGTTAACAATCTTAAATACATAACTTTTGCATAACAAAGTCCAAATATTCTTACTCTTCCTCATTATTATTACCAAAACATAATATAAACTGCGAGTTGTTTATTAAATAATACAAGTCGAGTTTACATGTCATATAAATACGTAGTCATTCGATAAGCAATATCAGTCGCGTGTCAGTTGAAGTCTTGACTCCACACATTGTGCTAGTCTTTCCTTATTTAATTCAGTGTATTGAGAGCAATTTGAGGTCAATATAAATAAATAAATTGTTTAAAAATAAGGTATGTAATTTATTTTTAGTTCGCAGACAGTTAATGAGGTATCAAATCGATTTGCAAATACGCAATTTTATAGAAGGCTACTCATGTTACTTAGAAATAAATAGCACTTTTGTTATAGCTTGAGCGTAACTATAAATTATACCGTACCTCGTATTATTAAATAATGATTACATTTCATTTAATCACATTTTTAGATGGATGGATGGACTTTGTTAATATTTTTTGTATGCCTTACGTCTATAACGGATTCAAGCCCGGTTATGACGAGGGAGAGTTTGATAAAGCAAATAAACACACAACATTTCTGCGCGAATATACTCAAGATCAACAATTTTTACTATTCGCTGGCGGAGAGAAAGAATTTAAGCGGCATCCCGGCCGACATTAGCATCCACTGGAAGACGGGTAACATATTTTTCACGAAAATAAGCGAAGAAATGAAAATGAGCTTGCAGGTGTTACGCCCCAGCGGAGAATTCGAAACTATTAAAGTCGCCGGATTAGGTCAGTCAACTACAGTCGACAATTTAAATGACATTGTTTATTTGGCCACTGATAATGGCGTGTATAAATACAAAGACGACGGCTCGATACAGCTTTACGCGGCTTTAGGAGAGGACGTAATGTACTTGGCTGTTTCGAATGACGGCGGAACTATGTACATAGCGACGTGGCCACAGAATCGCGTTCATAAACTGTCAAATGACGGACAAAAACAGGAAATTTTCGCGCCAATACCGAACGGCCATGGTTTGACAGTTGACACTAGAAACAATATATATTTCGTTGCAACGAAAACATCGTACATCCTCAAAAACGGAGAGAGCGTACCAATTAAAATCAAAGGTCTACCGACGGATAAAATGACAGGAATTTACGTCAGTCGTTCAGATGAAGTTTACGCTATGGACGAAAATAGCAATCTGTACGTTTTGGAGCCAGAAAACGCTTCGGCCAGGCATTTGGGAACGTTTAGCGTGAACGGAGTGAATTCCTTTGCTATGGACGAGAGCGATAACATTTTGATAGGTGTCAAAAGCGCCATTTTGAAATACAAGGGTTACGAGAGGAATCCATGTCCGCAGCAAAAGTGATTTCTTTTTTCTTTTCTATTTTCTGTTACTAATTTTGTTTACGTTAAGAAAGGATGATGTTTATGTTTTAATGCACTGTCTTATTTGATCTTCTTTAGAGTTTTCATAATTTAAATTACGTTGAAAACGCTTGTTGAATAATTTTGCTTTAATTCCGTGATATATCACCACTAACTCTACAACTGGATCACATTTTATTTATGCAATATTATAATTTTAATATCTTGTAGCTAAAGTATAACCTTTATAATTTATTCCTATTAAATTAAGCATAAAGGCAAAAGATAAATTTTATTTAATGTCCATAGAGTCAACAAAAAAGGTAAACGTCACAGTCGTCGACGAAAAACAAAAAAACTGACAACTACGTCTACTACAGAAGCTACTGAAGACTATGAGGAAGAATGATGAATGTGAAATGAAAAATGACAATCATTTTGATGCCAGTCTGCAAATTGATTTCAGCGCCATCTATGCAATAGTTTATGTACTTTATGAGTTTGATCCACTGAATTAGACTCAACGTAAAAATCAAAGCTTTAAAAAGGGACTGTAGTGCTCACTTTTTCTACTAGATGTCAGTTTATGCGAAACGAAGAGAAAAAAATTGTGAATAAAAAATTCCAAAATGAAAGTTTTTATTCCATAGCTCAATCAAATGCGTATTTTCCTTTAATTATTTTATTTTGATTAAGTATGAGTGTGTGTCACAAAATCTGTGCTCAAATGAAGCTTTAGATAAATAAAACAAGTTATTATCAATTTGCTATTTGTCATCGCATAACATTCAATAGCTATGCAATCAGCAAACTTCAAGGTAGTCGTGTTCCTAACATAAAGCACTGAAAAAGGCTGCAAGTAACCCATTAGCGAAAAAAACCCAATTCAGAAAAAACAAAATTTTTAAGACTATCTAAATCTTGAACAGTAAGCAACGCATACTCGCGAATGCTTTCGTTTTCAAAAAAGAACCAATTTAGGAGTGCACCGCAAATTGTTGACATCTATGGCTGACGGTTTCAGATTCAGCCCGTTGAGTTTCTCACCGGATCTTCTAAGCGGGTCGCGATTCCGATCCGGTAGTAGATTCATTCGCGAACCAGCTACTCTTGAGTTGTTAGGGCTCCCTTGGAGGCGCTCGGGTAGCTGTTAGTAAATTTCGCCCCTTCTGGCTGAGCCCTTGCTCGCGCACCTGTCCTTGTGAAATTGGAAAGGCCTCCGGGCCACCAGTAAACCATGAATCATAAAAAAAAGGTTTCAGATTTTTAATCAGGTGAATATGCAAGCAATTCGTTAAGCCTAAATTTTTCAATAAACTTTCCATTAAATTTTGTGACATGATATAGGCAAAAAAATAATAAAAATAATTTATTTTTTGTCAATTATTATGGAATTGGCTAAAAAAACTCAAATTTATTTGTGTTGCCTGGTTTTTATTTTAAATTTATTTTTAGATTAATGAACAAATCCTCAAATCGTGAATATAGTTTGTAAAATTAAACATGAATATTTAAAATAAGAGAGAGCAAATTCACTGTTTCAAAGATTTCACACATGTTGAATCATAAAGGAGAGCACTATTTTTTCAAATAATTCAAAATAGTGTGCGTTTTTTTTCTAAATATACAACACATAAATTGATACTGAAGTTTTTATTTTTAGTCTGACAACATATGACCTTCACTCTTTTATTTATCTTCCTCTCTCTCATTCAAACGATTCATTCATTCGAGATTCATTGGGTGTTATGCAGTAATGTTACAAGCATAACAATTTTCCAATATTACAGTGAACATTGTCCATCAAATAATTATAAATTCCCCATTTTATCTTTATGAAAATATCGAAGGTAATGTTATTGTAAAATGGATAAAACACAAAATCTCAAAAAGCGACACTAAAAAGATCCAAACATATACAACTATAGGATCCAGCTTTCGAGAAAATGAGACAAGAGATGTTTTTAAAGATTTTTTGTATGTTATACTTTTGTGTGAATACATTTTTTTTTACAAAATATTTGTTTTGCATTGAAGTCTAAACAACTTCCTTGAAATAAAAGTATCTAAAAAAAGGGTGCGTGTACCTGTGTGCGCGCGTAAGAAGCTATACTTTATTTTTATTAAATTTATTTCTTTTATTTTATTTAAATTTTAATCAATTTGAAAACAATCGATTAAACAGCATCCTCAAACACGTATATTGGACATCCCTTTTCTTGACATCGTATAAATTCGGTAATTCTCGGAACAGTTCGGAAAGTTCATCTGCGGCTATATTCAGACTCGCCAAGTTACGTCGGTCGTATTATAATGAGCGATTTAGTGGGCAACTTCATTTCTGTTAATTTTGTGTCACGGTGCGCGCGCATCGTAAAATTTCACTCTCATCAATTTTTCATAACGCGCCTAAAGAAGTATAACTTCAAAAATCTATGAAATAAAAGCTGACGCCATTAATGATCACTAATTTGATTTATCAAATTGATTAAAATCAATTAAAGTTAGAGGTAAATATTTCTCCTCGGTTCTGAGATTTGAACCTAATATTAACGGCTAATTCCAACAGGGAGAATGGTAGCTTTTAAGTCGGTAACCCTGAACGAAAATTGTCAAGTTGTCAAACGCGTCGGTAATGTGTCAGTGAGCGATTGCTGTATGGATAGTGCTGTTATAAGTGTCGTAAATGTTGTACTGCTATGTCATAATGAGAAAACGCATGCCCGACTTCATTATTATAAAGTGACGATAGTGTTTTAAATTAAGTTTCTTTTTAAAAAACAGTGTTTTCATTTGTATGTCATCGGACCTTACAATATGGCGGCGGCTCGGCACAAATCACAACAGAAGAACATTTCTTCTATATTTTCGAAGTTACACGGTGCTTTCTCGGATGCCGTGTGTCCCACGAAGCTAGCGACGGACAAAAGGACACTGGACAAAACTTGGAAGTTGATGGACAAAGTAGTAAAACTATGTCAGCATCACAAAATGAATTTAAAAAATAGCCCGCCGTTTATTCTTGATATTTTGCCCGATACATATCAGAGGTTACGTATTATATATTCGAAATACGAGGACAACATGCAAGCGTTGAATAGTAACGAACATTTTAATATATTTATAATTAATTTGATAAGGAAATGCAAGCAGGCTATTAAGTTGTTTAAAGAAGGGAAGGAGAAAATGTTCGAAGAGAATTCGCATTTTAGAAGGAATCTGACGAAGCTCAGTTTAGTTTTTAGTCACATGTTGAGTGAACTGAAGGCTATGTTCCCGAACGGTACCTTCGCCGGCGACCAGTTCAGGATCACGAAGAGTGACGCCGCTGACTTCTGGAGAACGAATTTCGGAAACAGGTTAGCCTAAAGACATTTTATTCACAACTCTTTATGTTCTTCTGCATTAAATTTTCTAATAAAATAAATTAGCGCTTAATGTACTCTCCACTAGAATTTTTTTTACAAAATTAAATCACCTTACTAAAATCTAAGAAAATTAAGTTTATAGTAAACAAGCAAAAGAGACACAGTTTAATGTTAGCAGGAAACTTTAAAAAGGAAAATATATTATTTCATATTCATTTATGGATATAAATTCCAACTAATTAAACAACATTTTCAATAAACATTACATTTTTTTTATTTAATAATCAAATAAAGATATCTACTTAAATATTTATCATAAAAATCATATACAATGTTTTCAATATATAATTATCTCTAGTGTTATGAGGGCTGAAAACATTCGCATGTATCACAAATTAATTCATTTATCAAAATATCTTTGCTGCTTCTGACCTGGTAATGGATCGTTTCCCCTTAGGTAGCCATGATTACTAATAATTACTAAAGTACAAAGTGGCCAACTTTACTTGGTTCTTTTGCCAATGTGAGTACTGAGCCCATATACTTAAATTCAGGCTAAGAAATAGACATAAATTATATTGAAAACCAAGTCAGTCGATTCTTTAATCTTGACCGGCCATGTGACTTTACTATGGTGTAGTAAGGAAAGTAGTTGCCTTGCATTTCAGATATAACATTATGTACACACTTCATTATCTATACATTAATCTATACATTAATCAATATTTGATGATGGTTTGGTCTCAACACGACAAAATATTTACTTCTGTCACTGCAATTTATTATTAAGTAAAATTGTTTAGCAGTTCCCTTGACATATTCCAATTGAAATTTACTGTAAATATTTTTGATCGCTGTATACTGATTACTAAACCAACCCATTTGACTAAGATTGTTTATGTTTAACAATGTAAAAAATCAGACAGTCATCTCTCAGAAATTAACTATAATGTTTTACAGTACTTAATTTAAAAAAATATGATTTTTCTTCAAAACTAACTTGTGATTGCTATGTTCTGATCAATTTTAAAGTAGAGCTTACAGGAGAATAATGATACTGAGTAATTGTTCAGATAACTAGAGATAGATAGGATTTCCTACTACCCACAGTTCCTTACTCTGTAAATTCTCTGCAATAAAAGTTGATAAATAAATAAAGTGCGTGGGTAAGTTTAATTGAATTGACTATATACAATAACCAGAAACTCTTAAAATCTCTTTAGCACCTAAACATATATTGCATGTAGTTCTCAATATTTAAAAATTACTATCAGAAATGACAATACAAAATTACAATACAGTACAAAATAACAAAAAAGGTGTGTTTATATTTGAACAATAAAGGTTAATTTTGCTAAAATTGACTAATAATATTGTTATTATTATTAGTAAATTTTAGCAAAATAATACTTTAATTCCAGTGGACCTGTAACATGATTTTCTCGAAACGAATCAGATAAAATACACCATATAATTACCTTTACACCTTATAATTTTTTCACTAGAAAGGAGTCATATTTTGCTTTTTTGTTGAATTAAAGTAAAATAGTGAGTATCTAAACTAATTATTTAACCTAGAGACATACTTACTGCAAAATATCAAATTTTTTTGGTATGGACAATACACACAATTATATATTTTATAAGAAAAAGGATGAACAAAATTTACTTCAATGAAAGAACTAAAATTCATCAAAATGTCCCATGACGCACAGTAGAAAAAAATATATATGCTCTAACATTAATGTTTTTTTCAAAACAGTAGATGTAAGTACTTAATGTTATCTTAACTATGACTAATCTTAAATATGAATATTAATGCATTTTATGTGTCCTATAGATGCTTTCATAAAAATACCTTATATTTAATTTGAATAATGAAGAAAATCACATTTAGGTTCCTTGAAATAATGTTGTTTTTTTTGCCATATGTTATTTTCTACTGATCTCTTGACACTGCCTCGTATTTTCGTGGAAGTCATTGAGTGAAGTATTCATATTATTATGTTGGTTCAGCATCATGTAGCACCCATTAGCAGTATGTATGCACAGTTCTTGAGTTACAGTGTACTAATATTTTAAATGTGGCAATTATTTTGATGGCACTCAATTATATTGTTTTATTATTATCTATTAATCTGAACTGGTAATCTGTTAATAGTCTTCCTAACCCAAGATTGTAGCCGCCGACTTCTAGACCTGAGGTTTAACTACCAATAGGTAGGTAGGTAATTTAGGGCAAATGCTCAGAGGATTTTGACACCAATAATACGTGTATCAAATCAAAATCAAATCAAATCAAAATCAATTTTCCTGAAGATCATCAAAATCGGTCCAGAAGTTTCCGATTATCTAGGCAAAATAAGTGCTCACACTGACTTTTATACTTATTACATTTATACAGAAGATATTGTGGGTAGTATCTACATAACGTGTTCGCGGACGAGTCTAACTTTGAAGTAATACCTAATATCGTGTAATCGTTGTCAGCAAATGGCGCATTAACGCAGGTGTAGTGCTTCTTAATAAAATGGGAGGGCGTTACCGTGTCAATATTTTTATTTATTTCGATGGGTATGAAAACGTTAATAAATTAAGAAATTTATCTCTGAACGAGCGATGGACTGGACGTAAAATATTTCTCGTAATCCACATGAAATTAGTTTACAGCACACACACACCGAGAGGCTACTTCGAATGCTAAAAATACAAACTAAATTAGGCTTTATATAAGCCACCGTTTAGTTCAGTACCGTTTTCGTGCTTGTGGTCTCGATAGAACTTTCTAGAATCGATATGACATTTGTAAGGAAGCAATAGATATTATATATCGCATACTTCATAAGTTCCATGTCGGGACTAAAACAGGAATAGACATTTGAAATGATTAGTTTTCGGACCAAGTTGTCAGCCACGTTCCAATTTTTTAAAGCCATACTAGGTCAAAGGCCTTTCTGATGGTAAATGTATACGGTCGCTTATAGAAACCTGGGATGCAATGCCAGGGGCACAGCCAAGTCGATCTCTACCGCTAAAGACTATCTCAAACTTTGTATGAGGAAAGACATATCATAGTCCTTTAGGAACACCGTGGAAGGGACTTCATTCCGAAGCAAAACAGTACGAAGCAAAAAAGACTTAAAATACGCTGATGGACACTGATTTCTTGGGGGGCGGTGCGATACCGCTTTTTTATTGCTTAGGTGGGTGGACGATCTCACGGCCCACCTGATATTAAGTGGTCAACGGAGCCAATAGACATCTATAACATACAGTCTCGGTTTTTACAGTACAATGGCTGTCCCGCCTTTCAAACCGAAAGGAATTACTGCTTCACGGCAAAAATAGGCAGGGCGGCGGTACATAACCGTGCGGACTCACAAGACGTCTTATCACGAGTTATTACGCAAATTATAAGTTTGCGCGTTTGATTTTTATTACACGATGTTATTCCCGCACCGTGGAAGGCAATCATGAACATTTGTTTAGTACGTATTTCATTAGAAATATTGGTACCTTCCAGCGGGATTCGAACACCCTTGCATCGCTAGATACGAATGCACCGGACGTCTTATCCTTTAGGCCACGACGACTTCAATATGAAGGGTCACCGTAAGGGAATTCCTATCCTCTGTGCTGTATATACAATACGTAGTTTGTTCTATTCGTGTAACCAGTCTACGACAAATGGCGGACTCAGTAATTTCGCATTTCAACAATTACAACATAACTTGGAAAATGAAACGCCAAACATAAATCAAGTTTGAACAACATTATTACGAACGTAATCATCTACGTAATTCACGAAGTATCCATCCCTAAAATACGTAGTTACGTTCGCTCGTAACGTCACGAATGAAAATGAGCAAAATAAAAATTGTATTTGCATTTCATAAGCAAAAAAAAAAATATATATACCGAAGGCTTTACATAGATCATTCATGAAATTCGTTCGTTTCGGTGATCGTTTTAGGGCTGTCAATACGCTTGTTATGTTTTATGTTTTAGTTGAGCGTACGTCTAAGGCTATCTTGGTGTTTAGCGGTCGATAAGCTCGCGGGTAAGAGCGTGACTCCTGAAGTCATCTTGAGTCGTTTTAGTCGAAATCGGAGCTTTTATAAATTGTTAATAATGGTAAAACGTTTTCAATCGCTTGAAGCAGCCCTACGCTGAAAAGGATTCATGAATGGACGCAGATATAAACCTTATCTACAAGTGAAGGTCGTCCACTGAACGACGATTGTTGATTTATGCTGTCTTTATCGTTTGCTTTATAATGTACTATATGTCTTGATGTTTAATTTTTTTTATTGCTCTTGGAAGGCGGGTATACGACCCATACCTGATGGTGAGTGGTTACCGTCGCCCATGACCGTCAGCAATACCAGGGATAGAGCCAACCTGCTGCCTACCGTTAAGTACTCTCCACAAGCCTCGTTTGAAGAAAGACATGTCATAGCGCTCGGGAAACACCGTAGAGGGGAGCTCATTCCACAGCCGGATAGTACGCGGCGAAAAAGATCTCTAGAAGCGCACTGTAGATGAACGCAATGGTTCTAGTTAGTATGGATGAACTCTACTCAGGTGGCGGGCGGTGCGATGGTAAAGATGCTTGTTCATGCTCACACAGATACTAGATGGCGTCGTGACACTGTGAAGCTATGCCCTGCATGCGCTCACATGTTCGTGACCACGATGTATTAAGTTGTTCTCGTGTTCGAATGTACGTAACAGGGAATACGCTCACGAGAGCTCACGTACAAACACGCTGCTACCAGCAAATGGATGCGGTAACGTCGGCGTATTTTCACGAAAAAATTCCTGGTCGACACAAAATCGATCAAAAAGTCCAGAACACAAAGCTGATTTTGTTACGAAGATATAGTTCTTTGTTTTTTTGGGATAGTAGTGTTCGCAACCCACCTGTTTGTAATTGGTTACTGAATTCAATAGACCATATAACGTTGTTATCACTACGCACCTTCAGTTATCATGTCTTAAAATCACAGTCATCCTGCTGTACCGATCATAATGAACGAGTCAGCAGTTAGTACGACGGTGGTAGGTACCCAGGGGTGCTTGCGATACGCCACAAGTACTCACCGGATTTTATTCCTTACATACATAACAAAGTGGTAAAATCGTGTAATAAAAATCAAAACCGCAAAAATATAATTTGCGTAATTACTGGTGGTAGGAGCTCTTGTGAGTCCGTACGGTTAGGTACCACCGCCCTGCCTATTTCAGCCGAGAAGCAGTAATGTGTTTCGGTTTGACGGGTATACTGAGACCTTAGAACTTATATTTCAAGGTAGGTGACGGCATTTATTTTGTAGATGTCTATGGGCTCCAGTAACCACTTAACACCAGGTAGGCTGTGAGCTCGTCCACCCATCTAAGCAATAAAAAAGAAAGTGGAACTCTTCGTTCGAGCAGCTAGGCAAAAACCAGTTGGCCGTATCCAATTGCAAGGTCTATTAGTGCTTTACGAATAGAGATACCTTTTAGCATAACGATTTCCTGCATAATATTCGTATCTTATCTATAGATAATGAATATTATTTCCGCTACATTTCGATTCTGATCGCACGAAACAGGATATGCGAAATCTAATCTAATTAATCTAGCTTCTGAATCATAATATGTTATGACGTCGGATTTTGTTTTAACTTCACGTGACTGGATATATCTCATAAAATTAGCAGGTAGCGGATTAGAATCCAGCATTTCTGACGTCCACGAGTGACTGTGATAAACTAGCTACTGCGCGCTAGTTAATAGCGTCGTTTTATCTCAAAAGAAGCACCGGTTTTGAAAGGATGGATAATTGTTACACCCTTGAAAATGACACATGATGTAGCTTTTTGGTACCGTCAATTAAAGGATATTAGAATCGGTACGAAAAGTGGATGTCACCATTGATAGAGATGTGGTAGTAGTCTCATCAGTATTTTAACATGACTGCCCCCACAGTATAATTCGTAAGGGCGGTGTTATAAATAGCGCAATGTTGACCACGGTCGCCCGGTTTAGAGGTTCGAAAACTCATGGGAGTCATTAAGTGGACCGTTACGAACGTCTCATACACCACGAGCGCGACCCTATGCGCATATGTACGTCCTGTAAAAGATTCTACCCAAAAAGAGGCTTAAAATTGTGATAAGTACTGGAAATTACACGTTCTGTCATTAGTATATATTCATCAATTTCCAAATTTACTTTTTAATGATTTATTTATTGAGATCGTATAGTTACAAAATTCGTCATCATTTTCACACGTTAGCTCGTGATATGTAGGTATTACCGTCAAATATCTCTCGTTTTTTGTAAAGTAGCCTCCGATCCCTTTGCATACTACAAAACTCGAAGAAGGCAAGGGGGATAAGGTTAGCACTGAATTGGTGATAATCTCAGTCAGTGGGCGGGGCTGGACCACATTTCAAGGAATAGTTTGCTGAATAGCTCGACAGATTAGAGAGCGTGGTGTTTCTGATCCTCGAAACTTTTGTAATGAGAACGGATAGATCAAGAATTCTATGTCGTTTTGTTGGCCCAAACCGACATCGCGAGGTTGGACTAAAAAAAATGTCAAATATCGAGCCATTTGACATATTATTAGTCAAATTTGACCTAGTGCTCTGAGGAATTGTTCGAGATGATACCGGCATCTCGTTTTTACCATCGCACCGCCCGCCACCGGAGTAGAGTTCATCCATACTACCTGGAGCCACTGCGGTCATCCACAGTGCGTTTCCAGAGGTCTTTTTTGCCACGTACCATCCGGCTATGGAATGAGCTTCCTTCCACGGAGCACCCTTCCACGGTGTTTCCCGAGCGCTATGACATGTCCTTCTCCAAGTATTAAGTGGAGAGTGTTAAGCGGTAGGCAGCGGCTTGGCTCTGCCCCTGGCATTGCTGAAGTCCATGGGTGACGGCAACCACTCACCATCAGGTGGGCCGTATGCTCGTCTGCCTACAAGGACAATAAAAAAAATTATCGTATTGCCAAGTTTTAGAGCATTTTCCGGTGTAAATTAAATAACTAATCTCGTAAAGTCATTCAAAATCTATCAATACTTAATAAATATAAATAAAAGTTAAATCATCCCTAACAAATTATCTAATCGGTTCAAAGGTATCTTAAGCCTGTTGTAAAATACTAATCTTTGTATTTATACAAACATATCAATAGCTTAATACCCCCGTAATCGATATTACGCAAAACACAAAGAGTTTATTGCATGAGTTCATCCAACTATGTTTCCGATATGGTATCGATACAATGACGACCGTTTCCTAAACGGGAATGAAATGAGATATGAAATTAATTCTGTTATTGTTTGTTTAATACAATGGTGTGAAAATTGAGAAAGGAAGGTAGTTACAAAAGCGACGCACTGACTTATGTACAAACGGGTATCATCGACCTGTCAAGTGCAAACCGTTTGGATGAATATTTTTGGCTAGAATAGGTCGGATGAAATTTTGTTCTGTAAAGTAAAACACTCAACAATTGAACTGACTAAAATAAGTAAAACTTGTTAGAAATTATTGTTTACGGACAAATTTATTATTGTTAATATAATTTTCGATTCCGTCGATGGGTGATTAAATGAGTTAAGTGTTTACTGAAGCTCACAACGTAAATTCCACCACTCACCTTGAGACGTGAGGTGCAAGTCTAAAATGAATAATGGCTGGCCCACCGCTCAAACTGGAACACAAGAAAGCTTTCCGACAGGAATCTGGACTTGTAACTCTCCCTACTACCAGTAAATGCCAGTAATTACAGTAAAATGCAATCTCTAACAGCAGATCTGCCAAATCTTCAAGGACTCCTCGGTCGCCTTTTATGACACTCACGAGAAGATCTGGAGTAGTCATAATCTAGGTCCACAACATACAGTTTTTCTGCCGTCAACACCATAAGAATATTGTTGAATCATATCCATGCATTGTATAATGATAGCAAACAATCGATTCTTACGATTCAATGATTTAAGTTAGAGATATATTTGTGGACTGTAGCTTATTTGTACAATTTTATTCTGGATTGTACAAGAATTATAGGAGTGAATTCCCTAAATGCTAAATGCTAAAGATGCAAGGTAAATTATTGAACTTGTGTTAATATTCAATGTGTTCTGTTCAAAGACTTTCACAACTCTGTCACTAATTAAGAATTTGCTTTCGAATGAACCGAGAACCGGAAAACAGGTGTCCTTAACACCTTTGCAGTCATTTAAATGTGCACTTGTATGTTGCGTCCATGTATTTCGGTCAACCGCTCCGCTCCACCTCGTTTTGTATATTTTAAGCTTAACCCAGATATCTGAGAAGAGTCCGCTAGAGTGGATTCATGAATACCAACACTGGTGACTGCTGGCGATTAGCTTAAGCTTTGAAATTTCCGCAATATGCCTGCCTACTTTTCCCCCTAACTATTCGCTGGTGGCTTGAAGGACTATTCCAGTTTACCTAACTCTACGCAATGTAATTAAAAGTTGTAATGGAAAACTGGAATTCGACATCAATGCTTACGTTGATCACGGGGGGCCTATTTGCTTTTTTTGCATGATGATCACAAAATACGAATTTGTTGAATCGACCCACAGATGTTAACGCTTAAAATTGGACGAGTAAATTATGTACTTACTCATTTCATTCATAAGTTTTTTTTTATTTGATAACACAGATGGACAGCATTTAATGTCGTCATTACATATAGATCTCGGGGGTATCTTGATGTTAATCCGGTTAGTAAATTTGTCGATTTGTTGACCCAAATTAATTTTCAACCTAAACTCGAGCCGAATCAAAACGTCGATCTATAGTAAAGATAATGTTTTTGTATTCAACGGGGTTATATCAAGCACTACCAGTGGAATGTCCCTGTATAATTAAGTCAACGTTCATTGTCCTAAAACAGCACATAACCGACGGCAAACCAAAGGACCTTGTAGATTGCCTTGGGCCTTCTATTATTTTTGATGTTCCCTTTTCGCTTACTAGCAAACGGATTCTTGTACGAGTTATTATTCATAATTATACCAGAATACACTAAAATATATACCCCGCAGTAAACATTGCTTATTGACCCTTGGAGTGGTTTCTAATTTGGAATTCGTAGAGCATTAGATTGATTACTACATATTTGAAAACTATTCACGCTAACATGTCACTGTCAGAACTGACCGGCTTGTCATAAGCCTGGGTACTATTCATATTGAAAATAAGGCAAAAATGTGTTAAATGGTTAGAAAAAGCCCATAGATAACAACGTTGCCGCGTCCCACCTTGAAACGAATTCTAGGTCTCAGTTTTAAAGTAGGTACGACGGTTGCCCTACCATTCAAACCGAAACGCATTACTGCTTCACGGCAGAAATAGATGTGGTGGTACCTACCCACCCGTGCGGACTCACAAGGCACCCTATCAACTGTAATTACGAAAATTATATTTTTTTTGGGTATGATTTACATTATACGATGCTACTTCTTGACCATGGAAGTCGGTCGTCAACATGTGTAAAGTGCGTATTAAACTAGAAAAAATGGAACCTGCCTGCGGGATTCCAACAGCGGCACGGGACAGTCGCATCGATAAATACGAATGCACCATCCGTGTTATCCTTACAGCACCTGATGGTTTCACATAGTTTGCTTAGGTCATTTCGGAAGCCTTTTTGACACTTAAGAAGTCATACGCGGGCTGTTTGGCATCCATACTCAATATCCCGCATAACCCGAAAATGGGGGTAGTCAAAGATCAGTATCAGTTGAGCTGATTGTTCCATGCATTGAGTTTGTGTTGTACTTTTTCCTCGGTCGGTGAATCCGTAAACTGCGAAACGTCGGAAACAATGTAATAACAATAATACATACGATATTAAACTGTAATAATATTTTTCGATTTAAACGTTTGTTAATTTACTTTTAATGAGCAGACATTTTCTCTGTGGCCAACCCAATGAAGTGTTCTGATGAAATTTCAAACCGTCAATACCCTTTAAAAGGTATGCGGTCAGTTTTTGCCAGACCACAGACAAGTCCAGTTGGCTGCAACAAGATCTTGTTTGGAACTCTCAGAAATGATTGCAAGACCTGTTAAGTCGAGGCATTATTTAAATAGATTGTTAATTAAAGCGTTCGTTGACCGGTGTTGTGCTTTCAAACGTTGGTTGGATGAAGTTTATCGGACTGAAATTTTAATGAAACATCTGCCAAACTTGAAGTGACGGATAGACTATGAGAGAGACCATAGTATGTTAGAATAGTGTCCGATTACAAAAAAAGTGGTTTTTAGATTCACTAACCGATTAACAGATAAGATTGTTTCAAACAGCCAAATTTGAAATTTAATCAACTACTGGTATAGAGCGCTCTGTGAGCCGTCAAGTCAATTCAACATGCTTCAAATATTAGATTACGTATTTTTCTGAATTGATACTCAATTTAATACATTCGTCATATCTTGATCTTGCAAGTTCGATTTTTTATACTGCCTACGAAGGGAGACTTGCATATGGCCCACCTAATTGTGAAGTAGTTATCCTTCTTCTCTTATTCCCGTTTGAGGACACGTCGAGTCAAAAAATGTTGTCCTGTGCGCATTTTTTCAAGCGTACTCTTCTCGGATGCGCCGCAGTCCGACATAACCCATTCCAATTCTCTACTGGCCGGCCATCCGTAATTGGATTCCCAAACGTAAAAAAGGCAGTTCATTTCAGAGCTGGAGCGTAGGTACATGGCAAAAACGACATGTGTAAATAAATTGTGAATGAGCGCAGTGGTTCCAGGTAGTAAGGACGAGCTCCCGGGTGGTGGAGGCGGTGTGCTACCAGCTGCGCTAAAAACGAGATAAAAGCGTCTCATGAAAGCATGCGGCGAGCACTTCGATCAGCTACATCGTATCGATGCCTATAAAAATCTTTTCTCTATTTAACGCTATATTGACATTAATACAATCCATACAGTTGTTTTGACTTTCGAATTGATAAGAAAAATCAGCTCTATATTTCGGCAATATCGCCTTGGATTTAATTATAGATTTTTGCTTTCTTTTGCGCACAGTTAACTCGAGAGCAGGTGGGCCGTGACCTGATCTGCACATCTAAGCTAATAAAACACGATTTAGTACCAAGGGTAATGGTACTTTGAAGCCGACTGTGCGTTTGCCCAGGGCAAGCTAAAAAAAACCCCTACTACTATTTTATAAACACGTATAAAACGTTCGGATATAACCCGGCCCGGTGACGTCAAAGTTCCGTTCTCGTGCCGGGAAGAGTATCTGAATGGGATCATTAAGTCTGCCGGATGTTGCCAGCGGATGGCGGCTCCCGCCGTTTTCACTTTATTCCGTATTTAGATGACGTTATATTTTTAGCGGCAGTCTAGTTTGTAGTATTGTATAATCGTCTCTCTTCTCCCAATCAACATCTACGTATATATTTCTTATACATTTATACATTCGGAAGTCGAGCTGCAGCATACCGTAATGAATGTTTTATTTATTTATTTATTTAGTCATTTATTTAGTCATAAAAGTTGAAATACATCAGCAATACGGTTATTTGCTGAATTTTAATTCCGGTATTGAAAGCCGTATGTTGTGTTTTACTTTATGATAGTGTGAAAGATTTCGATAAATGATAATCCTAGAAATCTGCTCTAAGTTGTCAAAATATGACATTTTTGTTCCTTTGTACACGAGTTTGGGGATTCGTATGATTGGATCTCATCCCTGGCGTCGGCCAGTTTGTTAGTTTACCAGCAATGCCAGTTTCTCAGTCGGATAAGCTCAAAACAATTAAACGATTTTACAGATGAGATTATTAGTAGAAATTATCACTAAACTATAAACAGAACAGAACAGTCTAGAAGAGGGCTGTCCAGTAATGTCCAGACAACGGACGCATGTTTTAATCAGAAAATAGATTTAGATATAAATAGTTTGCATAAAATGTAGAATTCCTTGTCAAAGCATATAATCAATATTTGGTATAACTTATCCTTATTTTTGTAACATTCCATTCCCATGACATCAAAAGTGAAGCTAGCTTTTACTTTATCTTCTCTTGAGGGAATTCCTGGAAAGAATTTTGTTTTTGGAAATATTTTTTTCTGTGGCCCTCCAGCTTTTGTAGTAGATTTAAGTAGGCAAAAGTATGTAGTTTGGACAGCCCTGGTCTAGGATAAATTGCGATGTTTCTCCAAGCACAATTTATCATGGCAAGTTAAATTATCTGGCTGCGGTAATTTCATACCGTAACGATGTTGCGAAAAGGAAATGAAACCGTTAAAGTTTTAAGACCGCAAATACTAGTGTAATAAAATTTACTATTAAAACCTTGGCTCTCATAGTGGTTCTGTACTATAAAATATATGATAGTACTTACCTTATTTACCTAAAGCGTGGATAGAGTTTTTAATGCTTTCGAGTATTTCAATATGGTTAAGGTCTTTCACAGTTATTGTTCATAGGAATATATATGCCGAAGAATCACGTCATTTCAGATACTCCCGATCCACTATCAATGCTTTTAGGTACCTCAAGCACCGGTCACCGTTCTTGACTTAACCACTTAAGACTTAAGAAAATTAACCAATTGCCACACAGCCACAGGCCACCGAATTTCTCGCCGGATCTACTCAGCGACCCGCGTTTCCCATCCGGTGGTAGATTCTGCGAATTATTGCTGTTGCTTGGGCTAATGTTAGAAAATTCGCCAGACTAGAGCCCCTTGAACCCACCTACCCTTTTGGTGAATCTAGTAAAACTCCCCGAGGTTACTAGAATAGGAGACTTCTACGTATTGATATTAGTTTCGCCGTAACTTTGCGATTTTTATGTCGGTCAGTAGACACATCTGGCTCTCTCAATATTATTTACATTCGCACTATGTACTGACGACAGATTTTGGAACATTGACGAATTAGGTCTTCTCGTACACCAGTTTCTTTCACCGAAGAGTATTCATGACCTCAAAAAAATATAATTAAGATAATAAATGATCTCCGACATATAAAACTTGAGTGATAATGGGACTTACTAATAGGCTATGTGTAAGGTCCTAAATCCATTGATTTATATTAATTTCTTGTCCTTATTGTCTCTAATTGGAACAGCAATGTATGTGACCACGTTGAGTAACTTCTTCTGATAAATACCCAAGCAGACGATACATCAAAAGTAAAAAAAATACTGGGTACATCGAAAAAATAGCTCAGCTTATTACTACATTGTGAACGAGAATTATTTGAAGTGCTTTAAAATGTAAAAGGTTGTAAGTACAGGTTTACTGATTTTGAATTGTTAATCTTGAACCGTTTTTAAGTAAAGTTCATTTGAAAAGTCTTCTTTACGAATTCCGCGTAAATTTTCAAGTAAAGAAAAACAAATTGATGAAGTTCAAAACTCGTTATTGCTTCGCGTTCGTTTTATTTATTTCATCCCTAATAAAGTTGTTCTACATTTATAAATGGCAGTTGTGAAGTTGTAGACTACCCTCGCTGACATATTGGAAGTTGAATAATGATTCTTGTCAATTGGTGCCAAGGAGAGGCTGATGCTGATGCGATTACGCACTCAAGTTTATGGTTAAGATAGGAAAAGGATGAGTATTATTAATGTTTAAAATTTATTTATTGATCATACGGATTGTTCTATATCAAAATCGTTTATTTCATACAAATAAGGGAATTTGGAAATCTTCGTCATTGTGATTATGACGGCATTATTGGACTAAATTTTAAAGACAATTAATTTTCGATGTCGCATCTATGTAATTTGAAAATAAAATGTATCTTTTACTGTTGGTTGGGGGGTTCTTGTGAACTCTCACAATTAAGTTCCACCATCCTGCCTATTTCTGCCGTGAAGCAGTAATTCGTTTTAGTTTTAAGGGCAAGGCAAGCAAGATACTTAGAAGAATTATTATTCTCAAGGTGGGTGGTGGCATTTACGTTAATGATGTGCATAGGCTCCAGTAAGAACTCTACATGAGGTGAACCATAGCTCGTCCTCCTATCAGACAACAGTTTGAATTCGGCATACACTTCAATGCTTATCATTAGACGAAAAACATTCACTTATTCAATTTCGTACACCTCTTTATTTAGATTTTTATGTACTTATATATAAACTAATCGGGTTTGATAGCATACAATTTTAAGGATAACCAACATTAATTAGCACAACCACGGGGGAGGGTAGTTAAAAATTTAATTTAAAACAAATCTGTTGTCTGTCATATTCGCTGGTAGCCTAGAGGCTATTCCAGTTTCTCGTGGACGGGTAGATGAGCTCACGGGCTCAACCTGAGAGAATTTGCTAACACTAGCCCTAGCAAGAGCAGTACGTATTTCGGATGGGACCTCTGCATGCGGGATCTTTCAAATATTGGTAGGAAAAACGGTCCCAGACCACATATTGTATTAATTCTTTGTATGATTGTATGTATGTCTTCAAGAGCGATTCCTTCGCATCTGTTAAGAATTAAGTAGCTAAATCCACTTATTTCTGGCCCAATGGAAGATAATTCCCAGTCCCTTAAATCTCGTTAATTTGCACGGATTACGATAGACAGAGCAGACATATCGTGTGAGCTAATAAATCTATTCGTTTCATTAATGCATCAAAGCCGGGGGAGGAGGACTCCTTATCTGAATAGCGGTAAGATCGCGTTTCCCCTACCGTATTCGTTTCGATTTGTTTTCTTACATTTACAATGCTGGTGTTACTTAGATTACCTTCTAAAGTGTCGTGGAAATCTATATATATATAAAAATGAATTGCTGTTTGTTAGTCTCGCTAAATCTCAAGAACGGCTGGACCGATTTGGCTGATTTTGGTCTTGAATGACCTACTTGTGGAAGTCCAGAGAAGGCTTAAAAGATAGATAAATATAAAAATGCCCGGAATTAAATAAAAATAACAATTTTGTTTTTCCTTTGATGTGTCCCCCATCGGACGGAATCCTTTTGTTTGTTTTAAGTTTATTTTAAACAAAAGCTTAGGTATTTTATTTATCGATTGAAGCACTACTAAGTCTGCCGGGTCAGTTAGTTTAGAATAATATTACCATTCAACTCTACTTCGTAATGAAGCGAATTTAACATTTGGTTCGTCTGCAAAACCAATTTGTACGATATTACGTAAATCGCCGCAGTAAAAGTTCAACTTAGTAATATTGTGTAGACGTTCTCTTTTGAGAAACAGTAATCGAGATACCTTTTAAGTTCGTGATTCGTTAAATGTCATGATGTCAGAAAATAACAGCACTGATGGAAATATAATAAACTTTGTCAGTAACACTAATGACAATAGTGAAATTGTTCATAAAAATATCAGTACCTTCTACTACTAGTATTTTTATAACTTTTTTTCCTATCTAATGGTCTAGAGAGACCATATCATCGTAACCTTAACTAGTAGGTGAGCTCACGGGGCTCAAACCTGACGACGTTGCTAACACGAACTCTTAGCAAGAGCCGTGCTTCGCAGAATGTACCACCGGATCGGAAACGCGACCCATTGAGAAGATACGGCGAGAAACTCAGCGGGCTGTGTCTGTGGGTTAATTTACTCACCGAGCCCTTCGTCGCAAGCGACGGGTTCGAAGAGAGCGACGACCGGTATACCTACGTACATAACTCGATAAATGACTATCAATGTTTCTTTGTTTCGTACCTTAATCCGCCAAGTTACCACCTCGAATGAACCCAATCACCTGTCAAGTGCAAAGTTCAAAAGACATTTTTCAAAACAGATTTCCGAGGAGGTAATAATCCGAGGAATTATGACACTTCAGTACACATACTTAGGGGCTTAAGTCCTTCGAAATTTGATAGTTGTCATATGAAGCCTCACGACAAATTTGTTACGAATGGTTTGTGTTTATTTGAAACACGTATTATATATTACATGCGAATGGTTATTCATAGCTTAAATGGATATAGGATCTCAAATCATTATAAAATCGAAGTGCCCAATGCATTTTACCCATCCTCTTCCCATTCGATAACACGGAGCTTTGAAGTCCCATTGTTCCGTCTGCCTCAATCGGTGCGTCTTTTTTCTTTGTTTTTTTTTTTTTTTTATTGCCATATAGGCGGACGAGCATACGGCCCACCTGATGGTGAGTAGTTACCGTCGCCCATGGACTTCAGCAATGCCAGGGGCAGAGCCAAGCCGCTGCCTACCTTCTAATACTCTCCACAAGCCTCGTTTGAAGAAGGACATGTCATAGCGCTCGGGAAACACCGTGGAGGGGAGCTCATTCCGAAGCCGGATGGTACGTGGCAAAAAAGTGTTCTGTAAACTCACTGTCGATGAACATAGTGGCTCCAAGTAGTATGGATGAACTCTACTCCGATGACGGGCGGTGCGATGGTAAAAACTCGTTGGGGACACTTAGTTTTGGTATCCATTTCACCCCTACCGCGACAAAATAGGCAAGCGATGTGCAACTAGACACAAAAATGCGTAAATGTCGGTAATCTTCCTAAAGAGTAACTGATCTTTTTTTTAAACACTAAATAAACCCACTTAACTATATTTTCAATAATTGTTGTTTAAAAAACATTGAGTAAATGCTACTGAACTCTGTAAATAAGTTTTACTTGAATACCATATGGTTAAAAAGCAAGAAAAGCAAAAGAGAAACATTTTTAAAATCATAATTATTACTGTTATCCAGCTAAGCAAGACAAGCCCATAACTGGTTACAAAGATAGGCTTATTACTAAGCAGTGTAAACAGCTTTACGATAACATTGGTTAGATATTACTTGTGCGTAAGTCGAATAGCTGAGCTAATCATCGGTTAATAGTCTCTGAATCACTGGTAGTAAATTGTTCTGTAAGTATTATGAGCTCGCCACCACATTCCCTATTTCTGTCGTGAAGGAGTAACACAGCGTCGCGACCACTTCGATAAAGCGGCACGACACGAGAACCCTCTCATCGTGGCCACCGGTGATTACATTCCCGATCCTGCGGGCAGAATGGAGAGCAGCCGACGTCGCCCCAAACACGTCATTTCGGATCCTCCCGATCCACTAACGGTGCTTTTAGGTACCTCAAGCGCCGGTTAATTTACTCGTCGAGCCCTTCGTCGCAAGCGACGGGTTCGACGAGTAAATTAACCCTCAGACACAGCCCATTGAGTTTCTCGCCGGACCTTCTCAGTGCCGGACTTTCTCTTGCTAGGGTTCGTGTTAGCAACGTCGCCAGGTTTGAGCCCCGCGAGCTCACCTACTAGTTAAGGTTACGCTGAAATATCCTCTCAACGCTCTCTCTCAGCTTAGGTAAAAAAAAAAATGTGTCGCGTCTGAAATAAACGACGTATGTAATCGGAAAATCCGTTCTGAACCTAATCAGTCAACGCAGGTCAGAACATTTGGTGACCAGTTCTCTAAAGCGATAACTGTAATCAATGACGAATATGTATATAATAAAAATTCGCAAAAAGTGGACGCGATTTCTCGGAATAGGCAAGTAACTGCGAGGTCAAATAACGTAATCGAATGATGAGGTTATCGGAAAACCACCGGCTCTCAACTTTAGACTTAGAATTTTATTAACGATTTTATTAAAATGGGTTTCTCGATGTATTTGTGACTATTATTAACAAGGAGTTTTTAGTTTTGTGTCCAGAAGAGAGTTCTCCAGCTTACGGCAGTAAGTAGGTACTATTCATTGTTTGGAGTCGTATTTGAGACCAAGCTATTGAAGTGAATGAGGAGTCCTTTAATGTCTCATTTGCATTAGAATAAAGGCTGTTGTATATGTCAAACCTCTAAAAGCGAACCCTTCCAGAATAGAGTGGTCTTCGACAAAAATAAGTTTATAAAAACCAATAACTATACGAGCTGACTTGTGCCAAACCCAAGTAAAAATAAAGTTTTATTTTTTTGCTTTTTTTATTGCTTGGATGGGTGGACGAGCTAGCGGCCCACTTGGTGTTAAATGGTTACTGGAGCCCATCGACATTTACAACGTAAATGCCTCCATCCACCTTGAGATATAAATTCTATGGTCTCAGTTTTTACAGTAGGTACAATGGCTGCCCCACCCCTTAAACGGAAACGTGTTGAGTACTGCTTCACGGCAGAAATAAGCAGGGTGGTGGTACCTAACAGTGCGGACTCACAAGACGTCCTACCACCAGTGAATTAGTACGACGTACGACGGTGTATAAAAGTCTACGCAAATTATATAATTTTGCGCGTTGGATTTTTTATTACACGATGTTATTCCTTCACCGTGGAAGTCAATCGTGAACATTTTGATAAGTACGTTTTTCATTAGAAAAATTGGTACTCGCCTGCGGGATTCGAACACCGATACATCGCTAGATGCAATAGAATGCACCGGACGTCTTATCCTTTAGGCCACAACGACTTCAAAATAATATAATCAATATAAAACCAAATAAATAGCCTTTCACCGCTCGATATGTTTTGCCAAAAAGCCAATTTGTAAACATGATACAACACAATATCTTGCAAATCACAAATTTATTGCTATCGAGAGCGTCTTAAGGGAAAAGTGTGTAAGTAATATATTCGCGAATATTTCCACTCGCATCAAATTCTAAATATAATTTTACCTGCGTCGTCGTACGACGGTAATACGGGAACGTCTGTCGTAACGCTTCCGCCCACTCTGAGACAGTTAATTAATAGAGTATCAAGGCTCTCAATGAACGTTGCGAAATTCGAACTAAAGGCTGTTATACTCTAGGTCAAGGGCTGTACATAACTACATACCTTTGCCTAATTAAATTTACTATGAAAGCTGGAGGGGCGCGAAAAAGATTTCTAAAAACAAAATATTTTCCGGGACTTCCCCCAATAATAGTAAAAGATAGCTTCACTTTTAAATGATGTCATGGGAATGGAATGTTACAAGATAAAAGATAAATTATACCAAATATTGATTATATGTTTTGACATGGAATTCTACTTATTATCCAAACTATTTATATCCAAAACTATTTTCTGATTAAAACATGCCGTATGAAAAGAAGCTGTTGTCTCGACGTGGACAGTTGTGCCTTAGGCGATTCCTCTCGGATATAAACAAGCGAACAAGTGACGTTTTTTTTTTTAAATCAATTTGTTGTTAACTGTTGCTTTGGGGTACAACAGACACAATTGTTGTCAGTGTATAGGCGATAATGGCGTACAAAGTCGAGAAATTGTCTATGTAAAAATCAGTCTTAACTGTCAGATTTTCATTGTAATCGAAGACGAACGAGGTTTTTGGACTTTAGTTTTTTTACTAAGAGGCAATGGATCGGCAGCCAGACAAGGCAAGTATGCAATGTTCGTCTGAACAAGAATACCGGTAGGTACGAAAAGTCATAAAATGCAAAGTATATTTTAAATGTAAATATTTGTATGTAAAATATAATACAAAATTATTATTTTTTCTTTTATTGCTTAGATGGGTAAACGAGCTCACAGCCCACCTGGTGTTAAGTGGTTACTGGAGCCCATAGACATCTGCGACGTAAATGCGCCACCCACCTTAAGATATCAGTTCTTAGGTCTCAGTATAGTTACAACGACTGCCATGCCCTTCAAACCGAAACGCGCGGACTCACAAGAGGTCCTACCACTAGTGAATTAGTTCTCAAAAGTTGATATTTTCAAATGCAAAATGCTGTGAGGAATTCTACAATTAGATGAGTATATCAAATGAAGAACTTGATATAGATGAGTCGACTATTATCAAAGGCGGCAATCTGACTTTTGGACAATGATTGGTAAATCAGAAAAATGAATTATTGACTTTGTATTCCATTGGCAGTCACAAAACTCTTCGGAACGACATCTTAGATAAATAACAGGTTAACTATTAACCTTTATTTAATGCAGGTTTTGAACCGTATTCTTTGAAGGAGACGATTATATTCAAATAAATCTGTATTGACATATCAATAAAAAAATTTTGTCCAAATGTACAGATTGCCGCCTTTGATAATAGACGACTCAAGTATATCAAATGAAGAACTTGATATAGATATAACATAGATTGAAAGTGATAAGTATAAACATCAAAACAATTTTTTTTTACTGTAGTTATACGAAAGTCACGCCTTCTCTTCCAAGTAATATTCATAAAATGCCGCGTCGTTACTATACGTGGAAATTGACGTTACTACGCATGAATGAATGTCAGCTCCATTGATACGCGCTTATCAGTACGTGTTCAATATATCAATAACAAGCGGCCCGCTCCGGCTCCGCTAGGGTCTTTAACAAAAACTAGAGATCCCGCAGTAGTCGAAATTCGACTATAATTAATGGGAATTGTAAGTTTGTACACTATTATGATTGTATTTTATACTTCTATAATCACAAATTTCGCCAAGACTAACACACTATAGAAAAATATTAACAAGGACAAACAATATTTAATCTCAATTTGACAACAGACGTCAAAAACAAAAGTTTGACAATAAATAGTATGCATGCGTGTGTGCGTCAAATACATGGTATGTAGTGTGTGTAATGTTTTCTATATTGATTTAATGTATCTTTTATGCATTATTTAAAAAAAATATTAGCATTGTGCACTTCTTCTCTATAATCTCTATAAGTGTGGAAAATTTCATACTCCTCCGTCCGCGCAATTTTCGTAAAAAGGGATACAAAGTTTTTGCTTCACGTATTAATATGTAGATTTTAACGATATTTGACGTTGTTTTATTATTTTAAATAAAAGAACACTGATTGCGGCATAACTATATTATAATAGTTAAACATATGTTGTCGCGACACTTTTTGTAAATAATAATGTGTTCTATAAAGTCGTAGTACATTATTTTATTTTATCATCAATAGTTTTCGCAGGGCAGCGATGTAAAGAATATTTTACGTAATTTTTTTACGCCTTGGGTTACATTATTGGAGTTTTAGTAAGGATCCTTAATTTTTTTCAAAAAAGATTTATAGCCTATGTCACTCGGGAATGGTGTAGCTTTCAAACGGTGAAAGAATTTTGCAAATCGGTTCAGTAGTTTCGGAGCCTATTCAATACAGACAAACAAACAAACAAATCTTTCCTCTTTATAAGATTAGTATAGATATAGATATAGATAATATGTTCATACAAAAAATCTCATATCGTGCATTCACAGTTTTTTTTTTGTATCTGTATCTTCCGTGTTTTCGCTTTATCGTTTCGCCTTAGGAATTCTGATGGAACTGATGTTTTAGTAAAATTAGACGACCTTTGAGAATCAAGGTCGGTGACGCTACGTTACTGTTCTAGAAATTACCAACAATAACAACAACAACACATTAAAAACAACAGACAGACAACCAATGGAGTGGACGTACGATTGGTCAAAATTGATGATAAGGATTGGACGCGAAAGGCAAGATACCGATAGGAATGAAAAAAAAACCTAAATCCGGCATTAGGCGGACATATTTCGAGGAAAAGGTAGTAAAAACGCGTCAGCAAAGTATATTTGGAGGAAAAGATAATAAAAACGCGTCACCAAACTAAGGAAAACTACAAAAAATAACTGTAAACAAAACTGAAGCGCAATCGATATTGGACTGACGTAATTCTGCCGGTTTCACAACAAACGTCTCGGGCAGAGGGATTTCATTCACTAAATTTTCTTGTGTTTTATGAATATAATAAAAACTAGATGATGACCGAACTTTGCTCGTTTTTTTTATTTGATAACGCCATCTTGTTGTGTCTTTAAAGCGGTTAGTTGCCCTCAATTAAGAAAAATAGTATTATTATTCGCCAATAGATGTCGGGAAGAGTTGATTATTGAAAACACGAATAAAAGAACATTTTCTGAAAATAAATCGTGGCTAGATCGATTTATCGCCCCCGAAATCCCATGTATACTAAATTTTATGAAAATCGTTGGAGCCGTTTCCGAGATTCAGATTATATATGTATTAATATACATGAATTGCTCGTTTAAAGGTATAAGATGAATAGTGACATAAGTGCCAAATGTTTCTTCGGTTTTCCTGCAGGAGCTTTGTACGGGAGGTCAGCTTGATCGGCTGCTTGTTAGCATTGATATGAAATTACTAATAGCTTTACGTTAGATTTGTCTATTTCATAAATGAATTGATAATTCGCTGTGATGGATACGTATGCTCGGTATGCTCCACGACTACTATTGATCATAGATCCGCCCGTACCGAAGTATTAGAAGTCTCAGCTTCAATCGAATAACGGATATCCTTTGCTTTTTGGCAGAAATAGAATGAATTCAATTCCCTACAACCGGTTAAATCGGGACACTTTAAATTCGACATTGATTTTTATCGTTTTTTTTTGTAGTTATAGTAATAAAACGGAGATCATAATGGATCTGGAGACCTATATAAGGTGCGTTATTATACCTATATAGTTCATTACAAAATATACACAAAAACTGAAAAAACTAGCTTGACCCGATTCACCTTGGCTTTGGGGTGAATCAGGCTATGTATGGGGACAATAGAGTTTTTCGATAGGGCTGCCAATATTTAGTTGTTAGGTAGGTACCTAACTTTAGGTAATTAACTTTTTAATATCTTTAATGAGTTACAAAACTTTGATGACTAAATTAAACGATTTAATATTCTTAAACACTAAATAAAAGTCACTTTCAGTTCAACAAAGTTAAATCTAACAATTCAACAAAAGTATTGTGACATCCCAGATTTATCCCTATGTTAGCTCTAGTCTCTCAATCTACCAATCCTACTATATTCAAATATCTATCTTGTTTCGGGAATGACTTTGACTGTCTCGTCTGCTAACAATAAAAAAAAACTTGTAAATTACCACGCAAAATGGTGAATAATTTGCGATAAAAATTTCGGATGTGTTTTCGATCGGCCCACGCGAATTATCGCCGCCTCAGGAGGTGGCCATTCATACAAACACGCAACTGTATAAAGAGCGTGGGAGATCGTGATTGTTTACGTCCTTTTCACCGAAGCTATTTTTCTCTTGGGTCGGAAGCCGTGATTTAGCTAGAACCAGACAGCTACTTGATATTCATTTGATAGTAAACTAATTTTGTTTGTCGTCAACAGTGCAATCCAGGGTTCCTCGATATTTTGGACACGTATCGCCACGGCCAGCAGAGTCCATCGAGAAACTTGTTGTTCAGGGTAGGGTAAATGGTAAGAGATCTCGTGGACGAATCCCTATGCGCTGGACTGATCAGGTGAAAGACCTTACTGTAACCCCACTTAACGAGTGCGTGCGCCAAGCCTCAGTTCGCAAACTATGGAAAACATCTGTCAAGGCTTTAATAAACAAGAATTACACATGACCACAAATGCTCTGCCAAGAGCAACCGACTATGATGATGATATAGTATGTTATTCTTCGTTGTGAGGATCGCAAAGTTTTGTAATAGAGCCATGTGTTGAAACCGATCATGTGGTTATGGTGTGTTAATGGTGTTATGACAATATTTCCCTGAAGCGTCAACAAAAACTGCCGAATTTGCAAGTCAATCGCCCTAACGTCTCGTGCGGGATCAGAACACGAGCAAGCGATATTAGCAAGTGATTTGTATTACATATGAACTGTTCTAATAAAAGCAACAGATTTGTAGGGGTTCGTTGCGTTAATGCATTCGTATTCGTTCGCCAAGACTGAATCATGAATGGCGCGAACCACATTCACATGTCGAGTGCCGGTTTCAACCTTGCACAGGGAACTTTGCCAATCGTTTGGCGCTATTTCAGTTTGACTGTTAAAACGTAACGAAATGACGTGCGTATCCGGCCCGATTGATCTTGTACGAATTTCCTCCGTGAAGATTGGTCGCGTGTAAACAGAAATTTGATTGAGAATCCTCTGACGAAAGGTGTTTGAGAGATACGACTATTAGGTTCAAGTATACGACTTAATCAAGATTATTACGTCTTGATCAATAGTGGGTGGTTTATTGTCCTAAGGGCGTTTAGCCGTGATTCCAATGTCAATGGCACTTCAAATTTGGCAACATGGAAAACGTTTCAAATTATTTAGTTATCTAAACACGTTAAGTACTTTCAATTGCGTTAGGGACTCGGTAGCATAATCTGACGTGGCTAGATTTTTATTGCGTGGGTGGGTGGGTGTCCCAGTTGGTGTTAAGTGGTTATGAAAGCCGATAGACAATGTTAATACCGCCATACACTTTGAGACATGCGCTTGAAGTCGGCCACGGGTTTGATGCCTTGAGCCTAGTCTCAGAACGGACTTTACTAATTAGGCCACGAATGCTTCGAATTCAATTACCAATCTGCAATTGCATAATTAACCCGTCGAACATGATACCTTGTATGATTTATAAAATCGACGACTCCCATCTAGAACAAAGGACGAATTTCATCGTAAATTGCATGAAGCGAACGAATCAAGTTTAAAAGGTTCTTTTATATTCTGTCATTCACACAATCGAGCACCGGAGACGGCCGACAACGAAAAATAAATAATGGGAAATGCAGTATTAATTGTGATAAATGGGATCGCATATATGAAATGCAATGAGTCTAAATAAATACGTTTGCTGAAAACAAAATGCTTCTCTTGGGGTTCAGATAAGCATGTCTTAATCCACTAAAGATTAAACCAAAAGCTCTAATGCCGGTGTTTAAAAAAGTATAGTTTGGTGCATAGACCAGAGACTTAAATTCTTGGTGCAAAATGATTTGGCAGAATTTTGTTTCTTAATTAAATTTAAAATTATCTTTACCGCAATTCTTGTTGCTAGATAAACGCAGTGACTTTCATTATATTCTATGTTAATAGTCGATTTCCACAACCAGGAATGTTTTATCCATGATTGATAAATTAAAAATATCGATAAAAAAACACTGCGAAAAGCTTGTGATTTTTTAATTTTGCATATCTAGGCGATCGCGCATTAATGTTTTTCTACGTTTTCCGATGTTTCGAAATAATATTTATAATAGAGCATTTCTAAAACATGGCTTCGATTTGGCTTCATGGGCTATGTTTCCTTAGCCTGTCTAAGTTAACACAACGGAAAAGTCTTCAATATATGAAAGGACACTTATCTTGATGATGTTGTTGTTCTTTATTATTAATATATTCTTTATTATAATTAAAATTTAAATAAGATACGGCGGTTTTTAGGTGGGGGAGCCTTGTCATTATTCCAATGCAAAATAAAAATCTTTTTTTATTCATAATTTTCTGTGCCCTGTCTATACGCTTTTACGAGTAGTAGCCAAATAAATATATTTATTTATTTACAACTTTACAATTACTCTCACAAGTATCACCTAATACAATAGCTGTTACAACGGCAAACAAATGTCCAATTACATAATATTAAAAAAATACAAATTTCATGTCATTCATTAATACAGTAATAGTTGTAATCCATATAGGTAATAGTGGCAAGTGCCAATAATTCATGCAATACAAATCGTATTTTTTTTTCTTATATTTAGGACCTCTATTTAGCTCCCTTGGTCTGCATTGAAATACAAAAAAGTAATAATCGTAATGTACATTAGAAACTTTTCGGGTTCCGCGTACAGTTAGTTAAACGAGCCACAATAAATTCGAGTTGACGCCATGACGACTCGTAACGCCGGAAACGGCCGCGGATGCGAGCGATATGTGCGGCGGCTAACAGATGACGGGGCGCGGTCACACACAGGACACAGGACGGACTTTTTGCATTTATCTATACTAATATTATAAAGAGGAAAGATTTGTTTGTTTGTAACTATACTGTTTACTATACATTTCTCGCCGGATCTTCTCAGTATGTCGCATTTCCGATCCGGTAGTAGATTCTGCGAAGCACGGCTCTTGCTAGGGTTCGTGTTAGCAACGTCATCAGGTTTGAGCCCCGTGAGCTCACCTACTAGTTAAGGTGACGCTGATATAGCCTCTCAAGGCTATCAGCTTAGGTAGGAAAAACAAAAAAGCTTATTATGCTATACTGTTTGTAACTATACTTGAGACCTTAGAATTTATATCTCAAGGTGGGTGGCGCGTTTACGTTGTAGATGTCTATGGGTTCCTGTAACCAATTAACACCAGGTGGGCTGTGAGCTCGTCCACCCACCTAAGCAATAAAAAAATATATATATGTTTGTATTGAATAGGCTCCGATACTACTGAACCGATTTGAAAAATTCTTTCACTGTTTGGAAGCTACACTATTCCCGAGTGACATAGGCTATATCATCTTTTTTGAAAAAAATTAGGGATCCTTACTAAAACTCCAATAATGAAACCAAAGGTGTAAAAAAATACCTAAAATATTCTTTACACGCCCTACGAAAACTATTGATGATAGAATAGAATAATGTACTGCGACTTTGTAGAACACGTTATTATTTACAAAAAATGTCGCGACAACATATATCTAACTATTATAGTTACGCCACAATAAGTGTTCTTTTATTTAAAAAAACTAGCTTTTGCCCGCGACTTCGTTCGCGTGGAATAGTTCACAAATAATGGTTTATTTTAGAACAAATATGGTTAGCATGAAAAACGTTATAGTGAGCCAACCTTAACATATAGACATATGCTGTCGCGGACTTTTTTTAGATCTTTTAAAGGGGAACAATTCGGTCATACGTTATTTTAGCGAAACTTTAACCGCTTCTGCAGCGCATGCAGCGGAAGCTCTCAAAAGGGAAAAACAACTCAATTTTGAAACATTCTTTATTGGTGCTCCGCTTGTATTGGTCTTAGCGTGATGGTATATATAGCCTTCTTCGATAAATGGGCTATCTAACACTAAAAGAATTTTTCAAATCTGACCAGTAGTTCCTGAGATTAGCGCGTTCAAACAAACAAACTTTTCAGCTTTATAATATTAGCATACAAAATAAAACGTCAAATATCGTTAAAAAAATTGTTAAAGTCCCGAGCGGAGCCGGAGCGGGCCGCTAGTAGGGATATAAACATGTTGCATTTGATGTGCACGACGACGCTCCGGTTTTGTTTTGTCCTTGTAGACGGGCAAATGAGTACACGGCCCACATGGCATTACATTGACCCAACAACCATTGCAACGTGCCGCCACGCACCGCACCGGCCTTTATGATCAAGTAGCCTTTTTTTTCATATCTAAGCTGATAGCCTTAAAAGGCTATGTCAGCGTAATCGGGCGAGTAGGTGAGCACACGGGGCTCAAACCGGTAGTGTTGCTAACACTGGCCCTAGCAAGAGCAGTACTTCGCAGAATCTACCACCAGATCGGAAACGCGACCCACTGAGAAGATCCGACGCGAAACTCAATAGGCTGTGTCTATGGGTGGATGTAACTAGTAAAGCCAATGGTCATATAAACGTTCGCTTTCCAGATTCAGGTATGAAATAATTAAACTTTATTCTTTGATTATTGTTTTTTAGCTGTACCGCAATACGTGCTACGATAAATAAATAAATAAATCACGCACAGTCATCCGGCCCCAAATTAGGATTCCGTGTGTTATGGGTACAAGAGATTAATACACATAGATACTTATAAACATTTAAATATATACATATATGTATATAGATAAGGTAAAAGCACTAATGCTGGACATTGAACTAAAAGATGACACTTTAAAAAAAAATATATTCTAATAAGGAAACTAAACACTTAAATAACATTGCTATTGATGTTAAAGATACCTAGTACCATGTATGATACATTCTCAAAAGCTTGCGTACAGTGTTAGAAGCAAATTTCAAATTGGCATCAGTTGACAACAAACAATGTGAGCAGGTTGACGTTTTGCGCGTAATTCTTAGCGTATTCCTTAAGCCATCTGACTTTTAACAGGTATGATTTTGTCTTATATTTATAATTATTGGCTACTGTTGGTTTCGATATTATAAATGTATGAAATTATTGATTTATTAGGACCAATTCCTTGTTATTTTGGTTTGTTTTTGTACAAATTTTAAGTGGTGTTTACTATTAGTACCAAAAATGAATCAAAACCTAAAAGATGACACGTGTGTCTTCTACTAGGGTTACATCGAACTGAATTTGTTAGCTTAATTTTCTTCAAATTCAGCCTTTATGTTGTAAAACAAAAGTTTCAATCTGAGTTTCGTTCATTTTACACTAGTCTAACTAAACGAAGACAGTGTCAACTATTAGGGTATACTAGATGTCAACTATTAGTATCAATTAATTTCAGCTTAAGTTTCGAGCACGATGCCACCAGTAAAGGGTCGGATGTTTCAATACTCTGAAGCCAATATTGAAGAAGCCATAAAAGAATGTATATGTTTGAGGATTTACTGGTGGCCCTGAGGCCTTTCCAGTTTCACAAGGACAGAAGGGGCGGGATTTGCTAACAGCTACCCGAGCGCCTCCAAGGGAGACCTAACAACTCAAGAGTAGCTGCTTCGCGAATGAATCTACTACCGGATCGGGATCGCGACCCGCTGAGAAGATCCGGCGAGAAACTCAACGGGCTGATGCTTAGGTTAGGTTGCACGTTAGGTTAGGTTGAACTCTTTGCAGAGTTCGACGAGTACCATTACCGGGATCTCTACTCCTAGTGTTAAAGCGGAAGGCGTCTAATGTAAGGGTTATTGGATCTGTTGGATCCGTAAGGAGGTGTCTAGGGCGTCGACGGTGACTGGCTCCTGCGTGGTCAGGATTCGGGGAGTAGTCAGCGGCGGCAACGATAAGGCGATTATCATGACGCATTGCCTTATCGAAGTAACGTTCCGACGCGGACTTCATGTATTTTTTGATCGGTTCGTGGTCCAAGTCGTCGTGTAAGTCGACGTTCCTCACGAACCACGGGGCTCCGACTGCTAACCTGCAAAAACGAGATTGTAGGGATTGGAGGGTGTCTATGTGTGTACGGGCCGCGTGAGCAAACACCACACTCGCGTAAGTCATGACCGGCCTTATGTAAGCTTTGTAAAGTGTCACCTTGTTCCGAAGGGACACAGATCATGGGGTAGTCTGCCGAGAATAAAAGCGGCACGGTCGCGGACTGATTTTATATGTGGGTGGAATGTCATGGATGCATCCAGGGTGACTCCCAAGTACTTGACCTTCCTGGTTCAGGATATGAGGGGGGGCGTTCCGACAGCTTCTGCGGCAAAGAAATTTGGAGTTCCACGAGTAACTTTATTAAATAAAGTCAAGGGAAAGACACCTATTATGCGTAAAATGGGAAGAAGTTGTTATTTAACCAAAGATATAGAAAAAATACTCGTAACATGGGTAAAAGCTATGGTCAAACAAGGGTTTCCAATAGGAAAAGATAATTTACAAGATAGCGTTAAGTAAATAGTTGATGATCTTAATATTGATTATAATTGTTTATAATAAAACTAACGTTAAAGCCGTGTCTATTATTAGTGCCAACTGATGTCAATTTTTGGTGGATTTGATTTTCGATGCTGTCATCTTTTAGTGTCTATGGCAGAACTAACAAGTTTGTAATTTTTTGTAGAAACTACAACAGTATTGAAATATTTTATATGAAAAAATTGATCTCTAAATGTAGCTCTAACAGTAAAAAAAAGATTTAATATAATTTTTGATAAATACATTTGATAATTGAGAATGAAGTTTGATTTGTCCTTAAAGTGTCTAGCATTAGTGCTTTTACCTTAATGACAAAGAGTAAACAAATATGTCAATCACACGAATGTTTGCCCGATGTGGGAATCGAACCCGCGACCCTCGGCTCAACAGTCAGGAGCGCTGACTACTGTACCAACGAGTAACTCAGTTCCACATTTCATTAAAATGCAGTCATCAATTGTGATAAATTACGTCATAAATATTTGATGGTCTAACTATAAACCTTATTGGAAATCCATAAAGATTGTGTAGAAATATAATAGAACTGAAAGATTCTTTGATCAATTAATTTTGTCATCTATGCATTCCGAAACTATTAATACAAATACTGTGAAATTTGATACATTTGTTCTATTATTATTAATAGTGTCCAATCTTCCCCCTAGAAGAAATAACTTCTTCACATGAACTAATTTATCTGACTAGAGGTCCCGCGGTAGTCGAAATTCGAGTATAATTAATTGTAATTGTAAGTTTGTACACTAAGTATTATGATTGTATTTTACACTTCTATAATCACAAATTTCGCCAAGACTACACTATTGAAAATATTAACGAAGACAAACTATATTTAATCTAATCTCAATTTGACAACAGACATCAAGAACAAAAGTTTGACAATAAATAGTACGGTATGCATGCGTGTGTGCGTCAAATACAAATACATGGTATGTAGTGTGTGTAATGTTTTCTTTATTGATTTAATGTATCTTTTATGCATTATTTAAAAAAATATTAGCATTGTGCACTTCTTCTCTATATTCTCTATAATTGTGGGAAATTTCATACTTCTCCGTCCGTGTAACTTTCGTAAAAAGGGGTACAAAGTTTTTGCTTCAGTATCCAGATTAGCTTGACCTATGTGTATTTATATATGTAATCGTTACTTTCAACAAAATTTTCAGTCGCTTCAAAGTTGTCCTATTAAGTTGTAATTTTGCACACGTATTAAGGACAGACAATAATCCCATTACAGTGGCCTAATTTCCTGACAATAAGGATCGGGGTGAAAAAAATAATAATTTTGTAGCTTGTTTTGCTACTTAAGCACCAACTTTCAAGCTAAGATCAGAAGCTCGCGTATTCGAAAAGGCACCGGTGGTGTTAAGCCATATTACGATTCAAACGGCGATGATGGACGAGGATAAATCATCGGTATGGAAGATGGTAGGGCTTTTTGTGAGCCCGCATCGGTAGGTGCCACAACTCTGCAGCCCACTGAGTTTCTCGCCGGATCTTCTCAGTGGGTCGCGATTCCGATCCGGATAGATTCTACGGAGCACTGCTCTTGCTAGGGCCAGTGTTCGCAAATACCCTCAGGTTGTGCCAGTGAGCTCACCTATCCGTCAGGGTGTAGCTGAAAAGTCTCTTAGGCTACCAGCGAATCTTCCTATTCGTACACTCTTGACAGAGTGGTCGTGGTCATGCATCATTCGGATATACGACCTGCTCATGACTCTCGTGGGTGCAGTGCAGTGGTTTCCCGTTGCCTTCTGCACCAGCATTTTAGGGGGTATTTGATCCCCAAGGTTTCTGACGCCTCTTTCATAGACTCCCTCTTCTAGCAGGGAGCACCACGGCAACCTGTTGGTCGCCGCCGCCATCCGGCGCATGCAGGTGGGGTTGACAATAGGGCCGGTGAAGGTAGCATTCCGATCTCCCCTTACCAGCGAATAGGTAGGGAAAAAGCCACACCTCTACCTATTTTACACAACAGTTGTTATACTTCGGATTTATTCTCAATCGATTATATCAAAAGTACCTAACTTATTTAACTTACTGATACTGGTGATAGAGCGTCTTGTGAGTCCACACAGGTAGGTACCGCTCTACCTATTTCTGCCGTGAAACAGAATTGCGTTTCGGCTTCAAAAGCGGGGCAGCCGTTGTACTATAAACCTGAGACTTATAACTCGCGTCTCAAGGTGAGTTTTGGCGTTTATATTGTTGTCTATGGGCTCCCGTATTCCGTCCGAGCCGCGAGCAAGTCGACATACTAATGAAAAAGGTAAAAAATAACGCGGAGACCGGGATTTTTTATTTTTTTTATTGCCGTTGTAGCCAGACGGGCATACGGCCCACCTGATGGTGAGTGGTTACCGTCGCCCATGGACTTCAGCAATGCCAGGGGCAGAGCCAAGCCACTGCCTACCGCTTAATACTCTCCACAAGCCTCGTTTGAAGAAGGACATGTCATAGCGCTCGAGAAACACCGTGGAGGGAGCTCATTCTATAGCCGGATGGTACGTGGCAAAAAAAGATCTCTGGAAACGCACTGTGGATGACCGCAGCGGCTCCAGGTAGTATGGATGAACTCTACTCCGGTGGCGGGCGGTGCGATGGTAAAAACGAGATGCTGGTATCATCTCGAACAATTCCTCAGAGCACTCCCCATGAAACATACGGTATAAAATACAGAGGGAACCGAAGTCATAATTATAAAGGACAACTTTCCTTATTTATTATTGTGCGCGTTTTAATTACCGTTTGTCGGAGTGTGGCGCGTCACGTGACTATGGCCTGCTCCGATTGGTCGTGTCTTCCTTTTCCTGTTTGTGTTGTAGTTGCTGCGTATACATACAGGTGCAAATACGCTGGAGTAAAAAATTGAATAAAATTCACACGAAAATCGGGACAGTGACTGTTTGACTGACAACGCGCAGTGGTCGGTACGGTAATCAGTGTGCTTAGTGCGAGTTTTTTTATGTTCTCGATAGGGTTTTTTTTTTTTTTTTTCTTTTTTTTTTTTTTTTTTTCCTACCTAAGCTGGTAGCCTTAGGAGCTATTTCACCGTGGCTAGTAGGTGAGCTCACGGGGCTCAAACCTGATGACGATGCTGACACGAACCCTAGCAAGAGCCGTGCTTCGCAGAATCTACCACCGGATCGGAAACGCGACCCACTGAGAAGATCCGGCGAGAAACTCAGTGGGCTGTGTCTGAGAGTTAATTTACTCGTCGAGCCCTTCGTCGCAAGCGACGGGTTCGACGAGAACGGTGACCGGTGCTTGAAGTACCTAAAAGCACCGTTAGTGGATCGGGAGGATCCGAAATGACGTGTTTTGGGCGACGTCGACTGCTTTCCATTCTGTCCGCAGGATCGGGAATGCTCGATAGCGTAAAAGTTAGCCCAATTTTGTATGCAGTTGGAACAGCGCCCCTAGCGGCAAACGTAGACAAACGATCCCATTCCATACAAATATGAGCTAACTTTTATGCTATCGAGAAAGTTAAAAAATTCGCACTAAGCACACAGGAAGAAAGAACGTTAACACTTTAAAGTGAACTAGATGTCCCGCACTAGTCGAAATTCGACTTTAATTAATTTAAATTATAAGTTTGAACATTATTATGGTTCTATTTTCAAAGATTATTAAACTTCTTTATTTACAGATTTCGCCTAGACTATACTATAGACAAATAATAATATCGATAAACATTAATAACCTATTCTCAATTAGACCACAGATTATAACAAAAGTTTGACAGTAAACAAAGAGTATAGGTATTATATAAGTGTGTGTGTCAAATAAGTACATGGTAGTGTGTGTACTGTTTTTTATTGATTTAATGTATTAGTAATGCATAATTAAAAGAAAATAATTAACATTCTGCACTCCTTCTCTATATTCTCTATAAATGTGGAAAATTTCATACTCCTCCGTCCGCGCAATTTTCGTAAAAAGGGGTAGAAAGTTTTTGCTTCACGTATTAATATATAGATAATCAATATAAAAACATCTTTTGTATTTTGGTCGTTAAGATTCGTGTAAACAAATCCAAACAAATACTCAAAATGAATCCTTTCCAAACCACTACTAGAGTTGTGGAACATTAATATGTATTTATTTTCCGATTATACTTTTTTTCATTAAAAAAATTGGGCCCGCTATACCTATACGCCTAGAATGCCCACTGGCAAATGCTTAAGACTATGAATGCCAGTCTTAACTGACGTCAGGAATATTGTTTTATATTCCCCAGTTACATGTTTCCAATAGAACCCCTAAATATCCTCGATATCGTTCATAGGTTGTTAAGGCGCTTACACTTTCAAATTTCACCTAAACATACCAATACTTTTCGTGTAAAATGGACGAAAATGGAATGGATGAAAATTCTGGCAACGGATTTTTGGATTGTCTTATGAGCTCCAATAATCGCTCACTTACAATTTAGGGACAGGAAAACAGTATTAAAGCTGATATTGAAACGCACAAGTCTTTGCTATGCTGAAAATTAGATGAGATTTATTAAGTGAAAGAATCACGTTTCATCATCAAACCCGCAAAATTATAATTTGCGTAATTACTGGTGGTAGGACCTCTTGTGAGTCCGCACGGGTAGGTGCCACCGCCCCGCCTATTCCTGCCGTGAAGCAATAATGCGTTTCGGTTCGAAGGGTGAGGCAGCCGTTGTAACTATACTGAGACCTTAGATCTCAAGGTGGGTGGCGCATTTACGTCGTAAATGTCTATGGGCTGCAGTAACCACTTAACACCAGGTGGGCTGTGGGGTGTCTACCCATCTAAGCAATAAAAAGAAAGGATAATTAATTGAATTAATTTATTTATTTCGCAGGTAAGATACGAGAAACGCCTGAAATTTCATAATCCTGGAGTGAGTACATACTTTGTCTAATTATAAAATTAAAAGCAGAGTTTTATGATTCCGGTGGTAGATTCTGCGAAGCACTGCTCTTGCTACGGTCAGTGTTAGCAACACTCCGGTTTGAGCCCCGTGAGCTCACCTACGCATGTTAGGACGAAGCTGAAATAGCCTCTCAAGGCTATCAGCATAGGAGGAAAAAAAAACTCAACTTTTGATGAGCAATTGCTCCACTATGCAAAAGAAGATTGCTGGCGGCTGCAAGCCACAATTATCGATTTCATTCACCTGTTTACCATGAAACGTAAGATTCCTAAACGATTGTTATTGCGTGTGCGATACGCTTGTTAAGCAATACTATCGTAACGCAGGCGCTGAAGTTGTATGTCTTAATTTTTCAATTAAATCAAGAGCCCTCCATCGTGAGATCAGTAGCTTAGTTTATGGATTTGCGAAGCCGGCTTTGCTGATAGAGGTTACTGGTAGTAGGACCTATTGTGAGTCCGCGCGGGTGGGTACCACCACCCTGCCTATTTCTGCCGTGAAGCAGTAATGCGTTTCGGTTTGAAGGGTGAGGCAGCCGTTGTAACTATACTTGAGACCTTAGAACTTATATCTCAAGGTGGGTGGCGCATTTACGTTGTGGATGTCTATGGGCTCCAGTAACCAGGTGGGCTATGAGCTCGTCCACCCAACTAATCAACAAAAAAAAAAAACCACCACCACCCACCTTGAGATATAAGTTCTAAGGTCTCAAATATAGTTACAACGGCTGCCCCACCCTTCACGAAGAGTCACATGTGCAAAAGTGCAAGAAAGGTTTTTTTTTTATTTATTGTTTAGATGGGTGGACGAGCTCATTACACACCTGGTTGCTGGAGCCCATAGACATATATAACGTAAATGCGCCACCCACCTTGAGATATAAGTTCTAAGGTCTCAAGTATAGTTACAACGGCTGCCCCACCCTTCAAACCGAAACGCATTACTGCTTCACGGCAATAAAATAGAAGAGGATAGACAAAGCTGACGCAGTATAGTCCAGGAGAAAGTTATTCCGGGAGGCCACGACACTGCGCATTGAGGATTATCGACCCAAGCAGGGAGAGGTTTACAATTTATTTCATCGATAAAAAAATCTTGCTTTTTGCTTTTGTATATTTATTACCCACGCGAATAACAATTTTAGGGACAAAATATTATTGTTTTGACGAGGTTTCAAATTAAGGCTGACATACATAGATAAAGACGTCTCAAAGATGTAAACCAAAACAAGGTTTTTTGTTCTTGTTTCAATAAATAAATTTTCTTCCGAGGAGCGTTAAATTAAACTGACGTAAAATTTTCGAGACGAGAATATAACGAATCAAAGGTTCCTTAATTAAGAGGCCGAAGGAAAGACCGCTTGTCCCGGCCTCGTTAGAACTCTTCGGACGTAAATTATTAACTTAACTGAAGGCTTTTTGCGTTTGTTGTAACACAGAAAGGCTCTTTTCTTTTGAACGAAAAGTATGCGATAAAGCTGTGTCAAAATTAATATGACAAACTGCGCCAAGAATATGCGGAATCCCGGCGAGCGAAACGCTTCTCGCTTGGTTTCTCGCCGGTTCTTCTCAGTGGGTCGCGTTTCCGATCCGGTGGTAGATTCTGCGAAGCACGGCTCTAGCTAGGGCCAGTGTTAGCAAAACTCCGGCTTGAGCCCCGTGAGCTCACCTACACGTTAGGCTGAAGCTGAAATAGCCTCTCAAGGCTATCAGCACAGGTAGAAAAAAAGTTATAGGGACCTTTCTTCACTGTCCACAACATCAAATACGGATGCAAAAATCCAACGGATATTCCCTAGGCTTGTGTGCTTAGGACATCTCGCCTTATGAGTTAAGTTTTAATTTTTTTATTACTTAGATGGATGGACGAGCTCACATTCCACTTGGTGTTAAATGGTTACTGGAGCCCATAGAGATCTACAACGTAAATGCGCCACCCACCTTGAGACATAAATTCTAAGGTCTCCGTATAGTTACAACGGCTGGCCCACCTTTCAAACCGAAACTCATTACTGCTTTACGGCAGAAATAGGCGGGGGGGTGGTAACTACCCGTGCGGACTCACAAGAGGTCCTGCCTTGACCTACGGTTTTGTTGGAACCGCTTTCCGTCTCTTTTTAAAGGGGTTGCGTACGTTTAAAGTCTGCGGGATTTAAGTCCTGGTATATTCGCATTACCCGACACGAGTAGTACCCGATACGCTACCCTTTTACAGATTACTATTTACGGGCATTTTACTGATTAATCTACAAATGCTTCACATGTAGATAAGCTAAGGCTTCTGAGAAGTTTCATCTATTTCAGTACCGATTGTTCGAGTTGATTCAATATCACAATACACAAACAGACTTCAGATTTAGTCGTCGTGGCCTAAAGGATAAGACGTCTGGTGCATTCGTGTCGAGCGATGCACCGATGTTCGAATCCCGCAGGCGGGTACCAATTTTTCTAATGAAATACGTACTTAACAAATTTTAATGTTCACGATTGACTTCCACGGTGAAGGAATAACATCGTGCAATAAAAATCAAACCCGCAAAATTATAATTTGCGTAATTAGAAGCAGTAATGCGTCTCGGTTTGAAGGGTGGGGCAGCTGTTGTAAAACTATACTTGAGATCGAAGAAATGATATCCCAAGGCGGGTGGCGCATTTACGTCATAGATGTCTATGGGCTCCAGTAACCACTTAACACCAGGTGGGCTGTGATCTCATCCACCCATCTAAGCAATAAAAATACTTTATCTAAGCTTTTCGCACATTTACAACGATTTGCACATATTCAGTTCTTACTTTGGGGGTAAATTTCTATCCCCGAAGCGTAAATGTTCCCATGATTTCTCTGGAGGGTTGAAAGTGAATTACAAAAGTAAAAACGCGATAGTATTTTTATACTTTATTTTATCCAACGTTACCTAATTGGCTTTCAATTTTAGTTCAAAAGATTGAAATTAGGTATTAGATATTAGGTTATATTGTAGATTAATATCAATTTAATATTGCGTTTAAGATTAATATGGTCTCGAGGGAAGGGTTTAGTTTGAATTTAATTTGCCTGTTGATCAAAAGTAGAGGTTACGTGATCTGTCTTCAACTAGACTACGTCACGCAATGTTAATTGAGTGTTGAGTTTCTGTGATCCGATGCGAAAAGCAGTTAGTCGCTCATGATCCACAATGTCAAGCAATGCCAAAGCCATAGTTGAGGGGCTTCCGATCATTTTAATACGCATTTATTAGCTTCAGACGTATGTATGTTAGTATGTAACGGAATCTTTGAACGTGATTTTGACCCCCTTGAAAACGTCGGATTAACTCGAAATATGGCATGCTTATTCAGGACCGATGACAATTAAATATTTAAAAAAATGAAATTAAATAGTTTACAAAAACTATAATAAAAAAATACGCTTTTATAGAAAATCCAACAAAAAAATTGAAAATAAATTTTAATAAATTTGAATTAAAAATAGTGTAAGAAAAAATGATTTTATTGTAAAAAAGCGTGGGTTGCTTTTCAGGATATTATCAAAATAACCCTTCTACTCATATCTGTTCATAAAATATTTATAACTACTGATATCATGCACCCCACCCTTTTTTTTACAATAAAATCATTTTTTCTTCCACTATTTTTAAGTCAAATTTATTAAAATTTTTAAAGGTACAGAACCAGTAATATATAAATACTGCTATTCTACAGGGTAGCTATCATAGAACGGAAAATATCGATTCTTTATCGATTCACTCCAAACCTTCATCCTATCAGCAGCTTTTGTACTTTAAATTTAATTGAGGCTTCGACCTCATGTCTCAAGGTCGTTGGCGACATTCACGTCACAATGTCTCTTAATCCGGTAACGACCTACGGCCAAGAACAGTAATTAATGGTAGGCAGCAGCTTGGCTCTGCCCCTGGCATTGCTGACGTCCATAGCGACGGTGACCACTTACCATCAGGTGGGCCATATGCTCGTCTGCCTATAAAGGCTATACATAGAAAAAAAAAGAAGCTCGTTCGTTCACCGTTCTGCTCAATAAAGATAAAAACATACAAAATATAATAACATGTTTTTTTAAAATGTCAGGTAGAGAGCTCACAAAAAAATAACGTGTGCAATTCACACGTGGTAGAAGTGAAAACTTAAACAATTTTGGCTTTAAGATAATGAGACGATTGTAAAATTTCGAGAAGTGGATAGTTGTAGATTTTAGTAGTTATCATAGCGATACAAGGTTTGATAATTATTTTACATTTTATTCATAGATTTATGCAGTATTTATTAAGTACGAATGTTAGGTTCGAAGCAGAGCACAAAGAGAACCACGAATATAAGAAACACTATAATACTTTCTATCTCGTTTTCTCCCACGATAAATCTTTTGAATTTATGTGTCTGTCTCTTTTTACTGTCGCTTTTTCGTTTCATCGACTTTCGAATCACAACGATGCTAAAGAAGTTTTTACTTCAAAATAAAAAAATAGGACCTCTTGAGAGTCCGTACGGGTAGGTACCACCGCCCTGCCTATTTCTGCCGTGAAGCAGTAATGCTTTTCGATTTGAAAGGCGGGGCAGCCGTTGTAACTATACTTGAGAGAACTTATATCTCAAGGTGGGTGGCGCATTTACGTTGTAGATGTCTATGGGCTCCAGTAACCACTTAACGCCAGGTGGGCTATGAGCTCGTCCACCCACCTAAGCAATAAAAAATAAGCTAAATACTCGAGGGTTGTTGAAGGCGTGGAGGCTTAAATGGCTCGGGCATGTAGTAAGATCGGATTGTGAAGCGGGTGTACCAGAGTGAGGCCATTCCGTAGGGGAGACCCATGTACTGTTGGTCTGACGCTGTAGAAGGGAATCCAAGGGCCGGACTTGCACGATGTTGCGTTACGCCGGGACGAATGGTAGCGTTTAATGTCGAAAGCTAAGACCGTAAGATTTTGTGTATTTCTTTTTTATTACATACAATTTGTATTGTGGTCCCGTAAACATCACTTCCCACACACAACTATTCAGGTTGAGCAGGATAACCAAGAATTAAATAAATCCTGCACGTTTTTATATATCTAACGAGCGTCCACCTACCTGTAGCTTAGTTTCGGGATTAATTTTAACATTTTATTTTCGTTTCCAAGCTCAGCTTAGATGTTGATGGTGATGGACGATGATCTTGTCTCAATACCGTACTCCAAAAGTTATTTGATTCCGAGGCTATGTGACATCATCAGATTTGGTTATAATTAACATTATTATAGTTTGAAAAATTAATTATTACTATTTGTCACCCCGATAGAAGTTAAAGACTTGATCAAAGACCTACGTCCTCGCAAGGCTCCCGGTTCCGACTGTATATCTAACCGCGTTATTAAACTTCTACCCGTCCAACTCATCGTGATGTTGGCATCTATTTTCAATGCCGCTATGGCGAACTGTATCTTTCCCGCGGTGTGGAAAGAAGCGGACGTTATCGGCATACATAAACCCGGTAAACCAAAAAATGATCCGACGAGCTACCGCCCGATTAGCCTCCTCATGTCTCTAGGCAAACTGTATGAGCGTCTGCTCTACAAACGCCTCAGAGACTTCGTCTCATCCAAGGGCATTCTTATCGATGAACAATTCGGATTCCGTACAAATCACTCATGCGTTCAACAGGTGCACCGCCTCACGGAGCACATTCTTGTGGGGCTTAATCGACCAAAACCGTTATACACGGGAGCTCTCTTCTTCGACGTTGCAAAAGCGTTCGACAAAGTCTGGCACAATGGTTTGATTTTCAAACTATTCAACATGGGCGTGCCGGATAGTCTCGTGCTCATCATACGGGACTTCTTGTCGAACCGCTCTTTTCGATATCGAGTCGAGGGAACCCGCTCCTCCCCACGACCTCTCACAGCTGGAGTCCCGCAAGGCTCTGTCCTCTCACCCCTCCTATTTAGCTTATTCGTCAACGATATTCCCCGGTCGCCGCCGACCCATTTAGCTTTATTCGCCGACGACACGACTGTTTACTATTCTAATAGAAATAAGTCCCTAATCGCGAAGAAGCTTCAGAGCGCAGCCCTAGCCCTAGGACAGTGGTTCCGAAAATGGCGCATAGACATCAACCCAGCGAAAAGTACTGCGGTGCTATTTCAGAGGGGAAGCTCCACACGGATTTCCTCCCGGATTAGGAGGAGGAATCTCACACCCCCGATTACTCTCTTTAGACAACCCATACCCTGGGCCAGGAAGGTCAAGTACCTGGGCGTTACCCTGGATGCATCGATGACATTCCGCCCGCATATAAAATCAGTCCGTGACCGTGCCGCGTTTATTCTCGGTAGACTCTACCCCATGATCTGTAAGCGGAGTAAAATGTCCCTTCGGAACAAGGTGACACTTTACAAAACTTGCATAAGGCCCGTCATGACTTACGCGAGTATGGTGTTCGCTCACGCGGCCCGCACACACATAGACACCCTCCAATCCCTACAATCCCGCTTTTGCAGGTTAGCTGTCGGGGCTCCGTGGTTCGTGAGGAACGTTGACCTACACGACGACCTGGGCCTCGAATCAATTCGGAAATACATGAAGTCAGCGTCGGAACGATACTTCGATAAGGCTATGCGTCTTGATAATCGCCTTATCGTTGCCGCCGCTGACTACTCCCCGAATCCTGATCATGCAGGAGCCAGTCACCGTCGACGCCCTAGACACGTCCTTACGGATCCATCAGATCCAATAACCTTTGCATTAGATGCCTTCAGCTCTAATACTAGGGGCAGGCTTAGGGACCCCGGTAACCGTACTCGTCGAACTCGACAAAGAGGTCGACGTGCAACCTAACCCATGCATCATGTCGCGTTTCCGATCTGGTGGTAGATTCTGCGAAGCACAGCTCTTGCTAGGGCCAGTGTTAGCAGCACTCTGGTTTGAGCCCCGTGAGCTCACCTACATGTTACAGCTAAGCTAAAATAGCCTCTCAAGGCAATCAGCATAGGTAGAGAAAAAAAAGGAGAGATAAACAAGGTGGGCGTTTATTTTGATTCCAGCACGAATAACACAAGGGAGAATCATGTAAAATTCCTGTGTGAAACTTAAGAAACTTTCTAAGTGGTTAAATTTTGCACCAGAGCGTTTTTGAATTCGCGTCTTGTTTCTAAATGAGTTAATAACTAAACATACCTGTAAGTATGGTTAGATAAACATCAGAGACATCGTTATCGTAAAAAGTGATCGCCACAAAACTGTAAACTGTAATTATTACAAAACGATCACCAATGGCAGTCAGCGTGATAGCTTTTAAAGTAGGTCTTGTAGGTCTGACTTGCAGACCGTGTCCGAAAAGTATATATGAAGATAATTGTGGCATTAGTAAATTGGTTCTTAAACGAGTTAATCACCGTTGTGATCCGCGTCACTTGATTCTCCCACGAAATGCTAAAAAGTCGGGTTACAGAAAGATTCGAGACTTTTATATTATAACTAGCGACCCCCCTCGCTTCGCTTCGGAAACTGTAATTTATTATTGATTTCTCCACTATTTAATGGATGTTATTATACATATAAACCTTCCTCTTCAATCACTCTAACTATTAAAAAAACCGCATCAAAATCCGTTCCGTAGTTTTAAAGATTTAAGCATACATAGGGATATAGGGACAGAGAAAGCGACTTTGTTTTATACTATGTAGTGACTAACTATTGGTCGCCCAGTGGTCGAAACTCGACCATAATTTATTTAAATTATAAGTTTGAACATTATTACGGTTCTATTGTCAAGAACTATACTTCTATAATCTCGCCAAGACTACACTACAGACAAATAATATTAAAGGAAAACATTATTAATCTATTCTCAATTTTACCACAGACTGTAACAATAAACAAAAGACTATATATGCATATGTGTGCCAAATACATGGTAGTGTATGTAATGTTTTTTTTTTATTGAATTAATGTATTTTTATGCACTCCTTCCCTATATTCTGGGAAGTGTGGGAAATCTCATACTCCTCCGTCTGCGCAATTTTCGTAAAAAAGAGTACAAGGTTTTTGCTTCTCGTATTAATATATAAAAAAAAAAAATTGGTTAACTTTATCTTTCGTAGGCTTGGCAACGGTCGTGTTCCAATACGGAGGCCACTGATTTTTCTTTAGAAAACATATCTAATAAGTGAAACGTGTTTACAAACTTCCACAATGAACGTCAATTCTAAATTGAGTGAGGCCTATCAATTTTCTGCGAGAAGGATTCATTTTAAAGGGGTATGGGTGGGACATTCCTTTTTAACACGCTTTTATTCGCTTTTTATCTATAATTTTTGATTGTATGTGAGTCCGCACGGGTAGGTACCACAACCCTGCCCATTTCTGCCGTGAATCAGCAATGCGTTTCGGTTTAAAGGTTGGGGCAGTCGTTGTAACTATACTGAGACCTTAGAACTCATATCTCAATGTGGTTGGCAGCATTTACGTTGTAGATGTCTATGGGCTCCAGTAACCATGTAAAACCAGGTGGGCCGTAAGCTCGTCCCACCTAAGTAATAAGCAATAAAAAAAAACATAAATGGAATAATTAATTTTTAGTTCTGCTTGGTTTTTAAGCGCGTTATAGCTAATTTTACATAGAACTCATATCGATCCTTTGCTATGAAAGAATAAAGCAAAGAAAAAAAATTGAAGTTCCTTTTTTACACATAATTTTTTTTTTTGCACTTATAGGCAGAGGATCTTACGGCCCACCGGATCGTGGGTAATTATTGTCACTCATGGATATCGGCCAAAGGTAGAGCCAAGCCGCTGCCCACTGCAAACTACTGTTGCTTCACCTCACAGTAATTGCCACAGCGAAGGCTCATGTATAGTCAGTCAAGTTTGTTCGCAATTATGATTATAATGACGTCTCAACTAGCTAGGACCTTCAGACATCTTTTGCCCATTGTTTTTCAGAAACACATTAAAACTGGTGCTCTTAAAATTCTCTTGCGCCCCCTTGTTCAAAGTTAATATTATTTTCTCTTTTATCGTTTCTTCTTTTGAATGATGATTTGAAAATTGAAGTTACGCTTTTAGAGAAGGAAACTCGGAGGGCTATTGTTCGATTGAAATGGAAATTTGATTTAAAACAAGTCTGGGATTTCGCGACACCGTTTTTCAATTCCGGTGTCGTGGTTCAAAACAACAGCAGAATACACATTAATAAATTGTCACGGATAATATTTATGAATGTCAAAACGAGTGTTCTATCAACGACAAACGAAATAAATAAACAAACTTGATATAACTGATTTAACTTCTGCTGGTGGTAGACCTCTTGTGAGTCCGCGCGGGTGGGTACCACCACCCTGCCTATTTCTGCCGTGAAGCAGTAATGCGTTTCGGTTTGAAGGGTGGGGCAGCCGTTGTAACTATACTTGATGAGACCTTAGAACTTATATCTCAACGTGGGTGGCGCATTTACGTTGTGGATGTCTATGGGCTCCAGTAACCACTTCACACCAGGTGGGCTGTGAGCTCGTCCACCGATCTAAGCAATAAAAAAAGAATTAATGAATATTATATCGAAACAAAGACAAAAAGACTGGTGTATGAAAATCTAACGGTATCGATGCGACTCAGATGTAGGTACGTACTACAGACTAACAGGTATTGATAGAACTGGTTCGGTAGCAACGGATGACATCTGCCTTCACGCTTCGAATGCAAGTTGCGATCGAGGACAGCAATCGAAAAACAAGTTCTCGAGTGTTGGTCCATCAAGACCTCTTTTGCTTATTTTATCTATAACAAATAATCAAACACCCGGGAATCGTTATATCGTGAAAATGAAAATCCAAAACAAACAAACTGCCCCAAGCCTCAAGAAGTACAAAAAATACGGTATCATCACTACATAGTATAAAACAAAGTCGCTTTCTCTGTCCCTATATCTGTCTGTCCCTGCCTACCCGCGTGGTCTCACAAAAGGTCCTACCACCAGTAATTACGCAAATTATAATTTTCCGGGTTTGATTTTTATTACACGATGTTATTCCTTCACCGTGAAAGTTAATCTTGAATATTTTTTGAGTACGTATTTCATTAGAAAAATTGGTACCCGCGTGGGATTCGAACACCGGTGCATCGCTCAACACGAATGTACCGGACGTCTTATCCTGTAGACCACGATGACTTCAGATAGCTTAGTGTCTTCAGCTAGATGACTATTTATTTATTTTATTTTATTTATTGGGTACCAACATGCTACACATCAGCACAAAACATTACAGGTATCATATACATTGATTTCACACTAAATGCTAACACAATTACAGGTACCGACTGCATGCATTCAAAAAAAAAGCGGTTCGTTGTATAAAAAAAACAAAAAAAAACTATATATAACATTACATGAAGACCTTACATTATTACACACTAGATGATTGATGGCCATCTTGTTGTGTCTTTAAAGCAGTTAGTTGCCCTCAATTAAGAAAAATGTCGGAAAAACACGAATAAAACAACATTTTCTGAAAATAAATCGTAGCTAGATCGACTTATCGCCCCCGAAATCCCCTGCATACTAAATTTTATAAAAATCGTTGGAGCCGTTTCCGAGATTATGATTATATACATATATATTAATATACAAGAATTGCTCGTTTAAAGGTATAACATTTACTACCAAATACGCTATTACTTAATTGAAAAAGCTCATTGAGCAAGGTTGTAGACTTCTCGTCTAAAACTGTCAACAGCTACTTGCAGACTTGCTTAATCACTGAGTTCCTTGTCGGATGTTCTCGGTGGGTCGTGATTCCGATCCAGTAGTATATCTAGCGACTTCTCTTGTTAGTGCAAATTTTAGAGAATTATCTCAGGCTGCCTGCGCTCCGTAGCGGAACGACCGGGTTTGGCTAGTTGCGTATATGCAAGCTAGTTTAGAAATATTGAAGAGATTGTATCAAAAAAAAAAGAGTTGTTGAAATAAACTAATTTGCAATCTTTTACTCAATAGACTAATTTGTATTTTAATTAACTAAGTATTTCGTCCGAACCGAATCAGTAATGAGGAGAGGCCTATGTTCAGCAGTGGACAGGCTGAGATGAAGTATTAGGTCGTGGTGGTACCTACTCGTGCGGACTCACAAGAGGTCCCATCACCAGTAATTACGCACATTATAATTTTGCGGGTTTAATTTTTTGTTACACGATGCTATTCCTTCACCGGGGAAGTCGATCGTGAACATCTATCGTTGAAGGTGTTTTACGTGTGCAACTAAAGCAATGTTGACACTTGATGACTTAGTTTATGATAGATGGAGCACAAAGAAATAAAGAAACACACTAGAGAAGCTTCAATTACAATTATTATTAAATAATTAGTGAACTGAAGTGGCAATGGGCCGGCCACATAGCACGAAGAGAGGACGGTCGATGGGGCAGAAAGATCCTGGAATGGCGACCACGTACTGGCAAGCGCAGTGTGGGACGGCCACCTACTAGATGGACCGACGAGCTAGTAAAAAGCGCTGGGTCTCGTTGGATGCAGGTGGCAATGGACCGGTCGCACTGGAAATCTATTGGAGAGGCCTATGTTCAGCAGTGGACGGCGATAGGCTGAAATGATGATGAATGTACTTCCATGTTTGATTGAGCGTATTAAATGAAACAATTGTACATTGCTATATCTTACGGCACGAAGATTTGCGATTTAGTCTACCGTTACATTGTCGTTTTGTGTACCGTTAGCGGACGACCTGTCGAGATGGAATGGGATTAAAACTGCGCTTTGTCGAGTACCGTCTGTAAAATCAGAATCAAATAGTAGGATAGCCGTTTTGCAAATCGAACTTCGGCTAATTGGGTTGTGTACAATATGAGCTCTAGAATTAGGTGAAGCATAGTGTAGTCGTATTAAAATAATACTCACTTCAATGCTCTAAGTGAAAAATAGAAAGCAAGAAGTGACATTACTGCTATTACTACTACTACTACTAGTTCGACTTTATTTAATTGAAATCATAATTTTGTACACTATTATGATTCTATTGTCTAATTCTATTATTATAGATTTCGCCAAGACTACACTTTAGACAAATATTAATAAAAACAAACAATATTTAATCTATTCTCCATTTTGACCACAGACTTTATAGTGTGTGTGATGTTTTTTTTGTTGATTTATTGTATTTTTTTGCATAATTAAAAAAATATTAACATTCTGCACTCATTCTCTCTATTCCCCCACCCTGCTTATTTCTGCCGAGAAGCAGTAATGCGTTTCGGCTTGAAGGGTGGGGCAGCCTTACCTGAGACCTTAAAACCTATGTCTCAAGATGAGTGGCGCATTTACGCTGTAGATGTCTATGGGCTCCAGTAACCACTTAACACCAGGTGGGCTGTGAGCTCGTCCACCCATCTAAGCAATAAAAAAAATCTCTATAAGCGTGGGAAATTTCATACTGCTCCGTCCGCGCAATTTTCGTAAAAAGGGATACAAAGTTTTTGCTTCACGTATTAATATATCGATAACGCATCAATCAGAGCGAACACAATTTCTGACACACTTAAATCCAGCCGTATGCGGCACAAAGGGACATATCTCATGGTTAGATTTATGGCGTTACGGAGATGCGCCGACGTCGTCGTCTAACGGTGTTTTATCCCATTAATTGATGCCCGTGAACTGTGCCGACCTAACGGATCTTGCGTTACTGGTTTCCGTTGCGGCGCACTGCGATACTCGCAGCCGAGACTGGTCGTATGTTGAACTGCATGGAGTGCTCTGACACTTTTCTGTGTTCTTCCGTATGCCTTGTCTCGAAGGTGTGTCTCCTCATTCTTAAAAGCACATTTAGCGGCCGAGCTATTGTTTTATTTAAGTGGCACTGTGTTGCCTTTTTGAAATACGGGGTCCGCACGGGTAGGTACCACCACCACTCCGCCTATTTCTGCCGTGAAGCAGTAATGCGCTTCGGTTTGAAAGGTGCGGCAGTCGTTGTACTGTAAACACTGAAACCTTAGAACTCATGTCTCGAGGTGGGTGGCGGTATTTACTTTGTAGGTGTCTATGGGCTCCGGTAACAATTTAACACCCGGTGGGCTGTGAGCTCGTCCACCCATCTAAAAAATAAAGAATACGGTAGCTGGTATTCTCGTCCACATCAACAACAAAAGTCTAAACCAAGCGATTAAAACTTAGCCTTAATATGCGGTTTCTAGCATGACAACCAAGTTTGGTTAAGTCCTTTCGCGATTGCGTTCTCTTTTCCAATCTTTCTGATAAATCATGATCAGCACGGAGAGTGGCAACCCTAATAATTAACAAGCGTGCATTCAATTTGCCGAGACAATTGTATTGCGTTTACAAATGTGGAAAATCTTCGTCCATATCGCCACGCCAATTCACACGCACGAAAGGAAAAAAAAACTCAAAGGTAGACTATACAATAACATGCTCTCTGAAGTTTTATTATGACCATTTCCACAATACTGGTAATGGCCGTAATGTAATAAGTGGTTAACCCCTCTTTTCAATTATTTAAGTCTCATGCAAGTAACCTATGTTTAAAAGACAGACTTGTTACTTAGATTTGTTACTCTTTGGTGGTATTTTCTTTCACACTTTAACTAGAAAAAAAATACAAAAAAAAACGGTGTAGGTTAGGCGTATTTCAATTTTGAGGTGTCCGTGATTATAATCAAATTTCGATCTTCGAGCGTAAAGTAGTGCTTTTTATTCAAATCAAAGCAAAAAATTTTTATTCAACATAAATGAAAGTACATACTTGTTAAACGTCAAAAGAACTACCGCTAATTCACATAAACTAGCCTCCGTCCTGAAAAGAATTGGCAAGAAACACAGCGGGCATGTCTTTTTTTTAATATTAAAAAAAAAATAGATAGAGTATTATAACGTAACTATTATTACAATATTGAAATGCCCGAAGCGAGCAACTCATTCCCACTTAAACGCCCTAATGCTTGGTGGCTCTTCTTAGGATTTATTTACAGCGGTAAATACGCTGTTAAGGGAAATCGCCTATCGGTGATCCAAGCCACACACTACTAAATTAACTTTAATTAAAATTTAACGTAAGAAAAAAAAACCCAAATAACTCCCAGAAAAGTCATAATACCAAGTCCTTTTGATTAGCGTGGTTGTTTTTGTTTTTTTCCTTGTTGTCATACACCCGAACTTTTCAATCGGACTACACTGTAAATATCCTGTTTGCTTCCCAACTCCCCCCTCCTGGAAAACCGGGAAGGCAATCAGGTCATCCTAATCCGATAATCCTTTCTTCCGAAAAAACAACAACAACATTTGTTTGATATATATTTATATTGTTTGTTTTACGATTACGACCAAATTTTTGCATTGTTTTATTATTGAGACAAACGTAACAGGGTCATGTTGGAACAGGTTTATTTGAAAATATAAATGTTTTTCAACTTTTTGTAGATCAGATAACTTTTTGTGTATTTTTAATTGGCATAATTGTTGAGACGATTTGCGTTATCGAACATACAACGTAAAAGCCGCAGTCTATTTTGAGTCGTAAGATTTAAGAAGACTCGATAGACAACGGGTCACGCTAAGAAGACAATCAAGAACATAGTTCTAAGTGTTTTTTTTCCCTACCTAAGCAGATGGTCTAGAGCAGCCTTTCTCAAAGTGGGCGATAACGCCCCTTTGTGGGCGCTGCAGGCCTAAAAGGGGGCGGTAAGAGACCCAGAAAAAAAAGGGGGCGTTGTGTAGAGGTTTGGGAGGCGATTTGGAATTTCATCTAGGAGGGCTCTTAGACACCACTGAGATCTCGCTGTACTGGTTTTTAAGTAAGTGAAAAAATGGGGACGCTAAAATATAATTTATTCTCAAAGTGGGCGGGTAAACAAAATATGTTTGGGAACCCCTGGTCTAGAGAGACCATGTCAGCGTCGTCGGGCTACTAGGTGAGCTCACGAGGCTTAAACCTGACGATGTTGCTAACACGAACCCTAGCAAGAGCCGTGCTTCGCATAATCTACCACCGGATCGGAAACGCGACCCACTGAGAAGATCCGGCGAGAAACTCAGTTGGCTGTGTCTGTGGGTTAATTTACTCGCCGAGCCCTTCGTCGCAAGCGACGGGTTCGACGAGAACGATGACCTGTGTTTGGGGTACCTAAAAGTACCGTTAGTGAATCGGGAGGATTCTAAATGTTGTTAATTTAAAAACAAAAACATACACCCTATTCGTGTTTGATAAAAATAATCGATTAAAATTTTTTAATTATTTATTTTCTCAAAATGGCATGGTATCGAGGCAATTCTATTGTGATGATTTAAAAAAAAAATACATATTAGCAGACACGTGAATTCGCCCGGCCGTTCGTTCACACAAAAAAGAAACTTATTTAGTTGAGTCGAGAGCAGATATTTCTGTATCAGAAGATTGCGTGCTTTCATTCCCTCTTATTAACAACATGCGATTGATTTCGTTTCGTTGCACGCATGTAAAATCAACATTACACGTTTGTATTTTGGCATGAGAAAAATCATTTTGTTTGTGAAGGTTTGTTTAGAAATTCGAATTTCAAGTTCTCGGAACCTTTTATTTTGTGTGCACCACGGTAGTATAGTCTCTTTTAGTTCTGTCATTAAAACAATCTGAGAGTTTTCGCCTATAGGAAAGTATATATCGACAGGTGAAGGAGGATTTGTTTGGTATTAGTATATCAACAGTTCGATGTTTTCAATTGAACTTTAATTATGTTAACTCCATTCAAATAGCTGAAGATGTTTTTTTTTTGTTATGATATCTTTTCTAAATTTTAAACTTTAAATGGCTCTCCTGTAAAGTTGCAAAAAGGTCGCTTAAGCCATATATCTCGATAAGTTATTATTGTGATACAAATTTACCGCAATATGGATGTACTAAGTTTTTTGAAGTTATACTTCTTTAGGCGCGTTATGAAAAATTGATGACAGTGAAATTTTACGATGAAGTTGCCCACTAAATCGCTCATTACAATACAACCGACGTAACTTGGCGAGTCTGAATATAGCCGCAGGGGAACTTTTCGAACCGTACCAAGAATTACCGAATTTATACGATGTCAAGAAAAGGGATGTCCAATATGCGTGTTTGAGGATGTTGTTTAATCGATTTTTTTTCAAATTGATTAAAATTTAAATAAAAAAAAAAAAATTTGTAGAAATAAAGTATAACTCCTTACGCGTGTACATAAGTACACGCACCGGCTTTTTTTTACTGCTTAGAGGGAGGGACAAGGTTACTTCTTACATGATTCTAAACGCTCCGTTTTTAAAATACACACACCCGTTAACATATAACTGCTACTCCACATAGAACTTTAAGTTTCAAAGCGGGCAAAGGTATTATTATTTATGTATATTTTATTTAAAACTTATTAAGTACCCAATTTTAAAAAAAACACTATATAAAAATAGAATGCCGCTGATGGCGGTGTCTACGACACAAGCCATCAGTGGTTAGGACTCCAGAGTGACTTTTCGCTATTAAACCGTGGTTATAACCGCTATATAACCGCTATTAAGCCGACACAACTATTGGAACAATGATGGTTTAATCAACATGCCACATGGCGGTGTTATTATTATTAATGAACTAATTACTAGTAGGCAGCGGCTTGGCTCTGCCCCTGGCATTGCTGAAGTCGAGCAATGCCATTATGCTCGTCTGTCGACAAGGGCAATAAAAAAAAGTCAGTGCGCTAAATAATTTATTACATGAAACTTTTCAAAATACATAATAAAATTACAAACAAAATCCCGTCCGCTCTTGACAAACCTCATCAATGTAGCAAATGCAAAATGTATTCAAAGACCGTTTACGTGAAAAGCCAAAGCTAAATTTGTCGAATACAGTCTGACACAGTTACGAAACTATCCGACGCGAGACGAGAGAGCCTTTAGGAAAATCAACTTAACTTCGTTTACACGGCGGCTCTCAAAGTTATGATTCTGCTAAAGATATTGTATATGCTAAAGATATATGACGAGTAAAAAATAATCATTGGAAACCATTGGGAATAGTATATGAGGAGAGTGGAAACAAGCTATTTAGTTGTTTTTTTTTGCTTGGTGGACGAGCTCTCGGCCCACCTGATGTAATGTGGTTACCGGAGCCCGTAGACATCTACGACGTAAATGCCGCTACCTACCCCGAGAAATGAGTTCTAAGGTCTCAATATAGTTGCAGCGGCTGCCCCGCCCTTCAAACCGAGACGCTTTACTGCTTCACGGCAGAAATAGGCAGGGTGGTGGTATCTACCCGTGCGGACTCAATACGTCCTACCAGAAGTTAAATGGAGTGCTGACGAGATCATGTCGCAACAACTATGAACAAAAAATTCTAGGCAAATTATCTGTCGAAAGATTTGATTAGGAGCAATAACTTAGTGCCGACGCGGTAACACTAGTCGTGTGTGAGGGCTAGACGTGCCTTAAAAATAACTTCAACATAATATATGTGCTACGACAAAAAAAAAAGTTTGAGAAACGATGACTTGAGACTTAAACGACGTCTTGAACCTTAGATTGGTTGTACACCAAGTTTATATTAGTTTCGGTAAATAAAATTATACGTCTCAATGTGTATTTCAAATATTTACGTTTTAAATTTTCGTTTGAAGTCAGAGCTTTGTGATCAAATGTATATTTATTTGTGGCTTTTAGAAGCGAGATTCGTAAACGTGATTCTCAATAGAAAAGGAAAATTATGATTTGCGTAATTACTGGGGGTAGGACCTCTTGTGAGTCCGCGCGGGTAGGTACCACCGCCCCGCCTATTTCTGCCGTGAAGCGGTAATGCGTTTCGGTTTGAAGGGTGGGGCAGCCGTTGTGACTATTCTGAGTGAGACCTTAGAACTTATATCTCAAGGTGTGTGGCGCATTTATGCTGTAGATGTCTATGGGCTCCAGTAACCACTTTACATCAGGTGGGCTGTGAGCTCGTCCACACACATAAGCAATAAAAAAAAACAAAATGTGTGCAATTCACACGTGGTAGAAGTGAAACCTTCCAAAATTAAAATACAATTATCCTAAACGTCTTAAGTATATGTAAAATTTTGTCATTAGTAAATAATTGTAAGTTAGCGCCCTCTGTGAATTGATATTTTAATTTCACGTATAATCCTAAATTAAAATTCACTACAAGAGCTTTCATACACACGTTAGTATTAAAAAATCTCACAGATGGCGCTGTATTAAATAGTATGTATATTTCTGTCTCATTCTTTGCTGGCTTCATCCTACACATTTTTGTATTTGTGTCTCTTACCTGTTGTTTTTTCCGTTGCATCCGGTTTGAAATCACAACGATTCTAAAGAAGTTTTCACTTCAAAAAAGGGACTAGTAATTTGAAATGTTCGTTGTTTATGTCGATTTGTAGTTGCTCATGATCGGAGTAACTTTGTCGAAACTTCCGGAGGAAAAACCTCAAATAACACTCACTGCACAAGAACTCAATAAAGGACAATGCCCATTTCTTTGGGCGATTGGGCCCCTAAAAAAAGTTATCGTGTCGTCATGATGGTTTTAACTTAATTTGATAGACAAAAAAAATCGTTTCATATTAAGAAAACGGGTTTTTATATTCTCACCCAGTTTAAGAGACTTTAAGTTAGGTTTACTATAAGGCTGTACGGGCTAAACCCTTAGTCTGCCTATTGGCGAATTTAAAAACTACGAATGATGGAAGTACTCAGTTTTCGAATGTTGTCACATAAGTAATTTATTTTTTTGTAAAACAATGCCAGGGTGAAATAAATGTTGATACATAAACTAAATAACGTGAAAAAATAAGGCATAGTTTTTCAAGTACAAATAGTTTTGACACAAAGTTGGCCCACTTTTGGGCATTGTCCTTTGGATGTGGTTTTCGATAAATTGACTCGAGCGTTTGTATTTCGTGACTCTTTTAAAAACTATTAATTAAATACATTGTGTTTTTCTGAGTACTAGAGGTCCCGTAGTAGTCGAAATTCGACTCTAATTAATTGGAATTGTAAGTTTGTACACTATTAAGATTGTATTTTATACTTCTATAATCACAAATTTCACCAAGACTACACAATAAAAAATATTAACAAAAACAAACAATATTTAATCTATTCTCAATTTGACAACAGACGTCAAGAACAAAAGTTTGACAATAAATAATAGTATGTAAATAATATTTATGCATTATTTAAAAAAAAAATTAGCATTGTGCACTTCTTCTCTATATTCTTTATAAGTGTGGAAAATTTCATACTCCACCGTCCGCGCAATTTTCGTAAAAAGGGATACAAAGTTTTTTCTTCACGTATTAATATATCTGAGTATTCAACACAAAAATAAAGTGGAGTATGTATGTTAAAAAATGTAAAAAACAATCTGAATTATAACAGAAAATGTTAACGCGAATATAATTAACATTTAACATGTTTTTACGAGCAGTATGTAAATCGTTTTTTTTAAAATGGAGCATCGACTTGTGTCGGAGCAGGAAATCCTTTATTTCTATGAATTAATTTGCTAAAGAATACGAGGTGGAATACAAATCTATAATATTCCAAAAATCTTATATATAAAATTCTCATGTCACAATGTTAGTTACCATACTCCTCTGAAACGGTTTGACCGATTTTTATGAAATTTTATATGCGTGTTGAGTAGGTCTGAGAATCGGCTACTATCTATTTTTCATACCCCTAAGTGATAGAGGTTGTCCACTCCTAACATTTATTTTTATTTTTGGACTTTTTTTTTTGTTATAATGAGGCATTACCTAGGTTTTGTTATTTTTATACTCCCTAATCGTTCACAGCCTCTTTCACTCATTTACCACATCCTTACACACTTACAATAAGTTACTTTTTGTTTACACTAGAAATTTCCTAGAAATCTTATATATGACAAAACAACGTTTGCCGGGTCAGCTAGTCTATACTAATCTATACTAATATTATAAAGAGGAAAGATTTGTTTGTTGTTTGTTTGTTTCGATAGGCTCCGAACTACTGGACCGATTTGAAAAATTCTTTTTCCATTAGAAGCCGACATTGTCCCTGATGAACATAGGCTACTTTTTTTAATTTTTTTTTAATTTTTTTAATATTTTATTTCAGGAGTCCTTATAACCATACTAGCAAGCGACCCAGCTGATAGTGAGCGGTTACCACTGCTCATGGTCGTCAGCAACGTCTCTCAGGGACAGAGACGGTCTTCTGCCGATCGCTAAATGTCGATTTTCATGATTCTAATTTTATATGAAACCCGGTGCTACTTCTGTGGTCCCGCTTAATTTTTGAGTTATCCTCAATGCTCATCATCATCATCATCATCATCCTATAGTAGTCCAGTGCCTATCCAATTGCATGCCACTGGGCACGATCCTCAGCTTCTCCCATCCAGCTCCTGCATTACACCCTGCACAGCCTGCTTAGTGCGAGTTTTTTAACGTTCTCGATAGCGTAAAAGTTAACTCAATTTTGTACGCAGTTGGAACAGCACCCCTAGCGCCAAACGTAGGCAAACGTTCCAACTCCATACAAATTCGAGTAAACTTTTACGCTATCGACAACGTTAAAAAAACTCGCACTAAGCACACAGATCATCACTCCACCGAGTCTGAGTTATAATAGTTACAGAGTCCTCAATGTAACATTTAAATGACTTTTTATACTACGATGATATTCATTTTATTTTGTTGAAGACGAATTTCTTTGTATCCTTGTATTTTACATTTAGCGTAGTGTTTCTCGATTGTGCGTGTATTCATATATTTTTATTTCACGTAAGAACGAATACTATGCGAAGTGTGCTCATCAAACAAATTTCATACTTATGTACATAGGGAGAAGGCACAAATTACGTTACGTTATTTACCTCCGCTCACCTGTGGGACACATAAATAAACATAATAAAGTCGTGTAACCGTAAAATATTTGTTGAAGGACATGAAAAGTTATATTATGTCTCCCGAGAGAAATATTTTATCTTGCACGTATTCGAGTTGAAAATAAATAATAGTTTGAAAAAAGTTTGAAAATACGCTTTTTATTCAATTTTCGAAAATTTTCGAAAATATCAATTTTCTCAATATTTTTTTTCAATTTGGTTTTTTAATATTGTATTGTAATCGGTACTTAATAAGTATACCAAATTTCGAGTTAATCCGACGTTTTGAAGGGGGTCAAAATCATGTTCAAAGATTCCGTTACAAACTTATATAATACGTCTGAAGCTAAAACAGATCATACATTTTTAATACGCTTTTAACGTATTAAAAACTAGCGACCCGCCCTCGCTTCGCTTCGGAAACATTAAAACACACATGAAACCAAAAAAAATAAATAAAAAAAAATAAAAATAAAGTTGCCTATGTTCATCAGGGACAATGTCGGCTTCTAATGGAAAAAGAATTTTTCAAATCGGTCCAGTAGTTTCGGAGCCTATTCGAAACAAACAAACAAACAAATCTTTCCTCTTTATAATATTAGTATAGATGTATGATCTGTTTTTTTCCTTCTTTTAATCATTTTAAATTACTTTTTGCTGTTTGATTTAAAAACAAAATAATAAAAATAAATTTAAAAATCCCGCGGTAGGTCAAAAGCCAGGTGGTAAATACGGATATGGAGGAAGAGAATAACCTCACCCGGATGGATTCCGGAGACCAGGCAAAGTGGAGGAATTTAAGTATAGCAAAAGTATAAATAGACCTAGCTTAATGGCGGTGAGGTCATAAATAAAAATGTGGTGTTCTTTTGCTAATTGACAATTTCCCGACAGTCAAAAATCTATCTTCTATGTATAAAAATGAACTGCTGCTCGTTAGTCTCGCTAAAACTCGAGAACGGCTGGACCGATTTGGCTAATTTTTGTGTTGAATTATTTGTGAAAGTCCAGAGAAGGTTTAAAAGGTAGATAAATATGAAAGTGCTCGGAATTAAATAAAAATAACAATTTTGTTTTTCCTTTGATGGGTCCCCCGTCGGACGGATTCCTTTTGTTTGTTTAAAGTTTATTTTATACAAAAGTTTAGGTCTTTTATTTATCGATTGAAGCACTACGAAGTCTGCCGGGTCAGCTAGTTAAATATAAAGATTCCTTCAAGTAACTGTAATGAAGGTGGCGTGGAAACCAGGAAACAGGTGACGTGTGCGTCGTTTTTTTTTATTGCCTTTGCAGGCAGACTAGCACATGGCCCATCTGATGGTGAGTGGTTACCGTCGCCTATGGACCTCAGCAACGCCAGGGGCAGAGCTAAACGGCTGCCTACCGCTATCTTCCCGTCTCCACAACAATCTTTTGTAATTATTTTCCAAAGGAACTGTGAATTACCTCAGAGACACCATTCGATCGATTCGAATACTAACTTGGCCCGCTATTCAGGTATTCAGGTCAGACGATTTAAATAATTCAGCACGGGTAGGTAGGTACGTCTTGAAGAGAATTTTACGTCAAATCCGAGATGCAAATTACGTAAAACCGAGATTGCATCCTCGTCGACGACCGCTAGCTGACTGCAATCGGAAGGATGTGCTTGAATTTGAAATTTAGATGTAGTATAATGTAAACTTAATAACGTCCGTTCACATTGAATTGGAAATGATGAACTGCTTTAGTAGTGATACAAATCGCCCTACTACGAACGCTGTGGATAGTAGTAAGGTTTCTTATTATTAATGTAGATGTAAATCAAACCCGCAAAATTATAATTTGCGTAATTACTGGTGGTAGGACCTCTTGTGAGTCCGCGCGGGTAGGTACCACCACCCTGCCTACTTCCGCCGTGAAGCAGTAATGCGTTTCGGTTTGAAGGATGGCGCAGCATTTGTAACTATACCCGTGCGGACAAGGGGTCCTACCACCAGTAAAAGCTAACGACATTTTCAAATTAAATTTGCAATAATACGATTTCCGAACAATTAATATTCGGATCGTCACCGCTTCGGTCTACCGGGCAATTTCACCAGTTCGGTGGAAGATCCTCTCCTGTCTTTACCCTCAAAGCGTGATAATTCACTGGTGGTAGGACCTCTTGAGAGTCCGCGCGGGTAGGTACCACCACCCTGCTTATCTCTGCCGTGAAGCAGTAAGGCGTTTCGGTTTGAAGGGTGGGGCAGCCGTTGTAACTGTGCCTGAGGCCTTAGAACTTATGTCTCAAGGTGGGTGGCGCATTTACGGCGTAGATGTCTATGGGCTCCAGTAACCACTTAACACCAGGTGGGCTGTGAGTTCGTCTACCCATCTAAGCAATAAAAATAAAAAACAAAATTGTATTAGGGCTCTTTAACTCCTTGACTACAATTCTTGCGCGAAATGCTTAGTTCAGGCACGGAATATTACTTATCATCTTGCCTTGTAAGAGACGAGTTAAGATTTTTGAAACACAAGACTATAAAATTTTTTATATATAAAATTCTCGTGTCACAATGTTAGTTACCATACTCCTCTGAAACGGTTTGACCGATTTTTATGAAATTTTATATGCATGTTCAGTAGATCTGAGAATCGGCTACTATCTATTTTTCATACCCTTAAGTGCTAAGGGTTGTCTGTCTACCCCTAACATTTATTTTTTGGATTTTTTTTTTTTTTTTGTTATAATGAGGCATTATGTGGTTGAATGAGGTTTTGTTATTTTTATATTCCCTCATCGTTCAAAGCGCTACATGCCTCTTTCACTCATTTACCACATCCTTACACACTTACAATATTTAGTTTTTTTCTTTGTCTACACTAGAAATTCCCTAGAAATGTGATATATGGCAAAACAACGTTTGCCGGGTCAGCTAGTATCTATATAAAGATATAGGTTATTTTAGAATGAATAAACAATAAAAGACATAATTGTGTTTTCTGTGATATAATAAGAAAACAAATATTTAAAGCTCTTAATCTCTTTTAAAGTTAATATTAAAAATTAAACATTATTAATAAAGTATACAAAACTGAACTCTCTTTTTACTCAATGAGAGACGGACTTCACTCCGTGACAATGAAGAAAAATCCTTTTTTTAAAACTAAAGAGTTTTCAAAAATAAAGGCTTTCCTTTACATAGGTATATATTTGGCTCTGTTCGTTTGCAGGTTTAATTCTAGTATCCGCAATACATTCTCTCTGCTCGAGTCGACTATACATTGATACGTATTCAGGATACTGGATACCAAAAAGGGCATCGTAATTTATGACTCAGATCAACAGACTCATTCTAAAGGTCCGTGTCACGTTATGGTATTCTAATGAGAATGCGCTTTGAATTAAGAACAAAGATAAGCACAAAGCACTTAAGAGATAGCGCTATGTACCTACCGATGTGGGCAGTTTTGTTGCGCAACGTTGACAATATAAATCGCTTGTTGAATCTATACATTAATACGTGAAGTAAAAACTTTGTATCCCTTTTTACGAAAATTGCGCGGACGGAGGAGTATGAAATTTTCCACACTTACAGAGAATATAGAGAAGAAGAGCACAATGCTAATATTTTTTTTAAATAATGCTTAAAAGATACATTAATAAAGAAAACATTACACACACTACATACCATGTATTTGACGCACACACGCATGCATACTATTTATTGTCAAACTTTTGTTCTTGACGTCTGTTATCAAATTGAGAATAGATTAAATATTGTTTGTCTTTGTTAATATTTTTTATAGTGTAGTCTTGGCGAAATTTGTGATTATAGAAGTATAAAATACAATCTTAATAGTGTACAAACTTACAATTCCAATTAATTATAGTCGAATTTCAACTACTGCGGGACCTCTAGTTATTATTAAAATACATTCGTGACGTTATACTCGTACGTACAATTGGGTATTGGATTGCCAAAGACGTTAAATGATTTGTTACCTTAGAAAAGTTAAGTTATTACTAGAGCCCATGGCCAAGACAGACGAGATGGAAGCTTCAGTCGGATTGTAAACGAATGGGAGATCATTCAAGTCGAAACATGATTTGCGGCTGAAATAGGCACGTTGGCGGTGCCTTCTGACGTGAACATTGCACCCATACGAAAACCGCTCGAAACTGGTGGTAGGACCTCTTGTGAGTCCGCACGGGTAGGTACCACCACCCTGCTTATTTCTGCCGTGGAGCAGTAATACGTTTCGGTTTGAAGGGCGGGACGGCCGTTGTAACTATACCCCGAGACCTTAGAACTTCTCAAGGTGTTTGGCGCATTTACGTTGTAGATGTCTATGGGCTCCAGTTACGACGTAACACCAGGTGGGCTGTGAGCTCGTCCACCCATCTAAGCTATAAAAAAAGGTACTCCGCAGAATATGTTTGTTTAGCACGTCATCTTTCACGCCTTTCTTGCTTATTAAAGAAGTCAAATATTTTCTTGTTTTCAACAATTGATTGTTCTTTTTTATTAACGACTTCGTTACCATGGCAACGCCATCGAAGATTTTCAATTTTGTCGTAAAAGGTCCGATTGGATTTGGGGGTGCCACTTGATACCTTTTTTTTATTGCTTAGATGGATGGACGAGCTCACAGCCCACCTGGTGCTAAGGAGTTACTGGAGCCCATAGACATCTACAACGTAAATGCGTCACCCTGTCACCTTGAGATATAAGTTCTAAGGTCTCAATTATAGTTACAGTTACAGACTTCAAGTCGTATGCATCTGGCGCGAAATTTTGGTAATGCGCAAATAAAAAGATTGTCGGGACGATACACTGCAGTAATGCAGCAGGACAGTCTTACCGAACCGTATGGTCTCGGAACTTTCCAACAGCAGTGAAAAAAATATATTGTTTCCCGTAACCGACGTGAATACGATTATCAATTCTATTGATTTTTTTACACAATTGTTTGTAGGCAGTTGCAACGATGATCGTTGGATAGATACGCGTGCGGTTCATGTGCACCAATTGTAAAAATCAATAACTTACGTACAGTGAATGAGCTCACTTTGTTATGTGCATGTAACTCTTTATTACTTGTAACATAAGAAATGCTTAAAGAGATTCGATTGTATTTTATAATGAGGCTACTCTCACGGTCTCTTATTCCGTATAAAGTAACTCGATACGGATGTACTCTTTTATTTATTTATTGCTTAGATGGGTGGACGAGCTCACAGCCCACCTGGTGTTACGTGGTTATTGGAGGTAATAGACATCTACAACATAAATGCGCCACCCACTTGAGATATAAGTTCTAAGGTTTTAGCATAGTTACAACAGCTGTCCTTCCCTTCAAACCGAAACGCATTACTACTTCACAGCAGAAATAGGTAGGGCGGTGGTACCTACCCGTGCAGACTCACAAATGGTCCTACTATCTTGAGGCAATTGAATAAGCGCCGTTTATCTGTATTCATTGTCATCACACATTTATCTTATACGACATATGCTAGTAGACGAAAACACTTCTATGTTGTAAACATAAATGATTTGCCTTTATTTTGGGTCTAAATTAAAGTACACAACGCCCACCAGTCTGTACCATTTGGTAATTAGATTTGCTTGGAACTCAAACATGTATGTGCGTCGTTGTATTTATATATGCCTAATTCGCATGTCTATACGAAAGAAAGAAAGAAAGAAATCATTTATTCGCCAAGCATAGTGAAAATGAGTTATTACATAAGTTAAGTATGTATGTATGTATGAATGTATATATGTATATATTATTATGTAAGTATGTATATACTTTTTGTAACTTAATATAAATTTCATTGCACCTACCACTATCCACTCTGCACTACCTTTGGTTGACTGGTAGAGAATGCCTTAGGCATTAAGTCCGCCAATGTAAATTTTACATGAAGTGTAATAAATAAATAAATAAATAAAAGCAACGTGTATGCTTTGTCATTATTTGCATGCGAATTTTAGTGCATTGCAAGATATTATAATATTATATAATTTACCATTCATTCATCCATAATTCAACTAAAAATTAAAAATTCTATTTATTTTCCATTTATTTTAAGAAAATCATTTATGTCATAATAATTTCCACTAATAAGGTTATCTTTTAGTTTTTTCTTAAAATGAAAATCGTCTAAGTCTCTTAATTTCTTTGGTAGTTTATTAAATATCCTAACGCTCATACCTAGTATACTATTATTCTTTATATATAAACAGAATAAGATAAACAGAATTATAACAGTATGACTATATAGTGAATTTCAACGAAAACTGATTGATTGAGACAACGTTAAAGAGTGTTTGACGGAACCTTATAACAGCGAATATATACCTACAACGTGCTACAAAATATCCCGTAAAAAATCTATATATTAATACGTGAAGCAAAAACTTTGTATCCCATTTTGCGAAAATTGCGCGGACGGAAGAGTATGAAATTTCCCACACTTATACAGAATATAGAGAAGGAGTGCAGAATGTTTAATTTTTTTTTTTATTATGCATAAAAAATACATTAAATCAATAAAAGAAAACATACACTCACTACCATATATTTGACGTGTCTGTCGCCTGCATACTATGTTGTTTATTGTCGAACTTTTCTTATTACTTATAGTCTGTGGTCAAATTGAGAATAGATTCAATATTGTTTGTCTTCATTAATATTTGTCTAAAGTCTAGTCTTGGCGAAATCTGGGATTATAGAAGTATATTGACATTAGAATCTTAATAGTATACAAACTTATAATTTTAGTTGATTATAGTCGAATTTCGACTAACGTAACCACTAGTATAATTAATCTATCCATCTAAGCAATAAAAAAAAAAAATTTTTTTTTTATCAAAGCCAAAAATGTTGTCAACCCTAGTAAGCTGTCATGACAGGGAACTAGATTATTTAACAGAAACGCCTACGTACCTATTTTACCTAATAATTGTCTACTTCAATAGTTTTTCTAGTTTTCATTCATTAATGTTTGCTGCAATACAAGAATGTCATTATACTTGAGTACTGGTTTCAAAAAATGTCAAGTTGGAAATAATAAATATGTTCTCAATTTCAAATCTTGTAATATTTTTGTCTTTCCGCGAATTAGGTAGAAATGTAGGTACATTCTGCGTAGTCTACTCTTTAATTTTACTGAAATAGGGATTGCTCACCAGTAAAAATAATATTTTATTTTTATTTTTTTGGGGTATGTTATACAGCGTGACTACGGTTCTTAAATTTTGTGAATTGACTCGTTATAAGGCTCCGCTTAGCCTCCGTTCGGCTTTACGGGTAGCTTTGTAACACCCTGTATACTCGTATTTAATTACCATGATTTCTAAATAGTAAATCGAGTTCCTGATTTAAGGATGCAAAGTTCGGCTATGTCTGATTTTCTTAGTTGTATTTCCGAAGATATTTAATAAGATTTCGAAGTCGTCGGGGCATACAGGAATAATTTTTTTTTAAGCTTTCGGTCTCAACCTGAGAGGATTTGCTAACACTAGCCCTAGCAAGAGCAGTGCTTCGCAGAATCTACCACCGGATCGGAATCGCGACCCACTGAGAAGTTCCGGCGAGAAACTCATTGGACCAAAAGAATACGACGCCCGGTGTGGATATATTGAGGGACTACGATGATATTGGACTACCGCCTGCAAATACCATTTCTTTGAAAAGAAACGTACTTAATCCGTGAAAAATTTATAATTTTTCGTAATTACTGGTGGTAGGGCGAATTTTTAAGCGACGGTAATACACACACTGTTAGGTACCAACGTTGTATCAATTTCTGCCGCGAATAAGTCCAGTTTTAAAGTTGCAATGCCACAAATAACAGTTCTCCTACATTTCAAATCCGAACGTGTGAGTGCCTAATGGCAAAAATGGGTAGAATCGTGGTACTTACCCGTGCTCAACAAAATAAGTAAGAACAACATGAAGAATTCAATAAAATACGGTCTGGCTGTATACGTCAGCTGAAGACACCCTATCGTAAAATTAATATGCAATGGATTTAGGTAGCGTGTGGCGAAAACCTATTTAAGCACACACGGGCTTCCTGCATCGGCGTATTGGCACGTTTCGCCTCATCGATCTAATTATTCGTAAGCACGTAACTCAAATGTTTGATTTCAAACGATATTTCTCGTCGGAATTATATAATTTATATCGTTTAACTACTGAAGCCTGAAAGTGGCACCTGTGACAGAGAAGCTGAGAAGTGCGCGTTTGGGATGGTATGGACATGTGATGAGTCGAAATGAAAATGAGGTTGGTAAGAGAATGTTAACTATGAATGTGGAAGGATATAGAGGAAGAGGTCGATCTAAGAAGAAATGGATGGATTGTGTGAAAGACGATATCGGTAAGAAGGGAGTGAGCGAAGAAATGGTATATGATAGAAGAGTGTGGAAGGAGAAAACATGTTGCGCCGACCTCAGATGACTGGGAGAAGGGCAAGATAATGATGATCATGATGATCGTTTAACCAGTGAAAATGCTTTTGACGAGCTATAGACAGACGGTGATGTGAGAAGGGAGTGTCCTAAATAACTTAGATGGCCTGTCTGAAAGAGGATAGACGAAATATGGCTGTGAGTGCAGAGATGAGGTATAATAAGCCTGAATAAAAGAAAGATGAGACGCTGCGCCAGTCCCATATTGTGGCAGGATAAGGATAAGGGCAGGAACAAAAAAAAAACTGAACGAGCTTCGTTTACTGGTCTTACAAATCGTGAGAGCATAGTTTAGCCTTAGTCGTATATTTGGGAAAATAGCGGTTTTGCATGTTTTTGTTGGGAATGCGAATCGTAGTCACGGAGGCACGTCATATGCAGTATAAGCAATTTTATCCCTTTACATTCGATAGGTGATTTTCGCTCACCGTTTTGTTTGGTGCGGAAATTCGCTGTGTAAGGGTAAAATTTCTTTGTTTGCTGATTGACATCTTATGTATGTTTCTAATGTCGTTCTTTTTTCATTAAATCATGTGCAAAGGGTGATTGTAACACACTCGACTATGTATGACTATGCCTAGCGGACCCGACAGACGTTGTCCTGCATACAAAAAATTAATGAAATGAATGGCTGCGTACCCAAAAATTCATTCAATTCGATCCAGCCGTTTAGTTGTAGTATAAATAAATAACCTAGATACCGACTGCAGCGCCGTCTGCCGGGCTGATTTGTGAATCTAAACCATTCAGGGCGCCACCCAAACGTAAAGAAAAAGATTTTTTCAAATCGGTCCAATCGTTTAGGAGGAGTTCAGTGTGACATACACACGTACAGTACAATCTGTACTTCTGTACTATTATTAGAAAGAGGAAAGATTTGTTTGTTTGTTTGTATTGAATAGGCTCCGAAACTACTGAACCGATTTGAAAAATTCCTTCACTGTTTGGAAGCTACACTATTCCCGAGTGACATAGGCTATAATATTAAAAAAATAATAATAAGGTATCTTTACTAAACCTCCAATAATGTAACCCAAGGTGTAAAAAAATTACCTAAAATATTGTTTACATCGCGTGCCCTGCGAAAACTATTGATGATAGAATAAAATACATTATGTACTACGACTTTGTAGAACACATTATTAATTACAAAAAGTGTCGCGACAGCATAATATGTCTAACTATTGTAGTTATGGCGCAATAAGTGTTACTTTTAAAAAATAATAAAACAACGTCAAAATAAAATATCGTTGAAATTTTTGTCAAAGGCCCGAGCAGAGCCGGACCGAGCCGCTAGTTATATATATAACAATTATGTAAACTAAAAGCAGTCCCGTTTGTTCACAGCACCCTGGTGCCTTGGAAGATATTCCGCGAGGAACTGAACAACGTGCATCCGATATCCTCGGGGCTGGAGACGATGGCGTTGAAGACAACCATAGATCTGACATGTAACGATTTCATATCGAACTTTGAATTTGACGTTTTCACGAGGTACGTACGTTCGTCTTGAATTGTCACTTTTTTATTATTATAATATTAATACGTGAAGCAAAAACTTTGTATCCCTTTTAACGAAAATTGCGCGGACGGAGGAGTATGAATTTTTCCACATTTATAGAGAATATACAGAAGAAGTGGACAATGCTAATATTTTTTTAAAATAATGCATAAAAGATACATTAAATCAATAAAGAAAACATTACACACACTACATACCATGTATTTGACGCACACATGCATGCATACTATTTATTGTCAAACTTTTGTTCTTGACGTCTGTGGTCAAATTGAGAATAGATTAAATATTGCTTGTCTTTATTAATATTTTTTTATAGAGTAGCCTTGGTGAAATTTGTGATTATAGAAGTATAAAATACAATCATATTAGTGTACAAACTTACAATTCTAATTAATTATAGTCGAATTTCGAGTACTGCGGGACCGCTAGTTATTATAATTCTGCAGACAAACGTTTAGCTGTTGCTCATAAGCCAAGCTAACGTGGAAACTGTAGCCAAGCCTATTGAGACCAAAGCCTAAATACAATAACATTGGTATTTTGGGAAGGCTTAGACGACAAAGGGAAGATCTTCCACCGAGCGGGTGATATTTGCTCGGTAGACCGACGGTCAGAATGTTTTTTTTTTATGATTGAAAGATTACTGGTGGCCCGAAGGCCTTTCCAGTTTCACCAGGACAGGTGGGCGAGCAAAGGCTCAGCCAGGAGGGGTGGGATTTGCTAACAACTGCCCGAGCGCCTCCGAAGGAGACCTAACAACTCAAGAGCAATTGCTTCGCGAATGAATCTACTACCGGATCGGAATCGCGACCCGCTGAGAAGATCCGGCGAGAAACTCAGCGGGCTGATGCATGGGAGTCCGAATGTTGTTGTTCGGAGCTTGTATATATGCTAGCTTATCTTGAAAATGTCGTAAGCGAGATTCAGGCATCTGCCATAAATCTTGCGTTGTATGATGGCTACCCGCCACAGGTATTACCGCTATTCTACCTCTCAAAACTGAACGCAAGAGTGCTGTACTTAATGCAGTTATAAAGGGAATATGTCGCCGAGGATCTAGGTAGGCCGTGACTATACAAAATAAATAACACGTTATAATGTTGTTTATATTTATATGGATGCATATTATATATGCAAGAATAGAGGCAATTGAATTTAATGTGTCTACATGTGCCATGTAACATTGCGGGAAAGGGATAGCGCATCTCATTCCGTCACAACGACTTAATCCCTAACAATTTATATATTTACTAGCCGTACTTGCCCGCTTCGCTGGGCATTTAAAATTAACATTATTATTTGTTGTGATTATTATTAGGAAGTCCAACACTCATATAAATCTACAATGACGATTTTCTCTTCTGTATGTATGTTGTTTAAAAACTAAATAGAACTAACAATTAATTTCATTACTTTTTTTTTCATCCCCCTGATTCTGGTCAGGATATTAGAGTGAAGTTTATAAAATTACTAGCTGTATCCCTCCGCTTCGCTGGGCATTTAAAATTAACATTATTATTTCTCACCCCCACAAAGATTCTCATCATCAACGCCCCCGCAACTGGTGTAGGGAGTCCAACACTCATATAAATATTAGCCTATCCATTAAGTACATGTATTTTCTACATGGATACCAAGTTTCAAGTCAATCCGATGCATGGTTCGGTAGTTATAACGGAACATCCGTAAAAAACACTGTAGATTTATATGTTAGTATAGATATAATTGCGTTAAGGTATTGTTTCTTGGGAGTGTTATTTAAATACGCCCCCCGTCATATCTGGCCTGCATTTGATGGACACAAATGTACCGTTAAAATACAATGAAAACTTTTTTTGCAGGCTCTTCCAGCCCTGGAGTACGCTGTTACGAAACTGGCAGCTACTTGCCGTGACGCATCCGGGTTACGTCGCCTTCCTTACGTACGACGAAGTCAAAGCGAGACTGCAGAAGTACATACACAAAGCCGGGAGCTACGTCTTCAGGTGAGTCTAAATGACGTCATATTGTTTCGTGACGTTTGCGAGCTGAAATCAGGTTTCTTAACTGTTTGTGTTTGTAATATAAATATAAATATAAATATTTACTAACAATCGCCACGTTAACTGGTCCCGTGATAAGTTCGTGAAGAACTTGTGTTACAGGTACCAGATAACGGAAATAAATATAAGATTTTTATTATACACATACATATATTTAATATACATCCATAACCCTGGAAAATACATTTATATTTATCATACAAATATCTTCCCTTGGCGGGATTCGAACCCGCGACCCCCTTGTATAGTGACCATGTCACTTACCACTACACCAGACGTACGTTAAATGTAATGTAATGTACGAATGTAATGATGTCGAAATTTTTGGCCCTACTTATATAGCGTTCGAATACTTGACAATTTTTGCCCTACCTATTCGCTGGCTATTCCAGCTATGCCCGGATGGGGGTAGGTGAGCTCACGGGCTCAACCTGAGAGAATTTGCTAACACTAGCCCTAGCAAGAGCAGTGCTTTGCAGAATCTACCATCAGATAGGAATCCCGACCCACTGAGAAGATCCGGTGAGAAACTCAGTGGACTATACAGTTATCTTGGTCATGAACAACTGAAGACTAATTCTTCGATATTGAAATATTCTGCTGACTACCGTCTAATAGCAAAATTGAGGCCGTTAGCCCAAAGTGGCCGAAGCTTACCATAGCTAGTATGGAGGCAATTAGGTTTGAATTTTCATGAATTTGAATTTGAGTAAGCAAAAAAACAATACGCGCAAAAATAATGTTTATAAAGCTATCTGTTATGTATGGGTCAAACTGTGGATAGGCCGGTTTTGCATCAAAACTTATCAACTATTTTTGAAATAAATTCCAATATACGTCAAATAAGCTTGAATATAAAAAAATTCACACAAAACCGAAAGTGTCTGGTCTACAGCCAGAATAGTTTTGGAGGATGTATACATAGGGTCTGGAACTAAAAGCGGACTACGTTTTCAGATTATCGTGCACAAGATTAGGGCAATGGGCCATAGGTTACGTGACAGCCGACGGTGAGATCCTACAGACGATACCTCAGAACAAGAGTTTGGTGCAGGCGCTCTTAGACGGGTATCGGGAAGGATTGTAAGTTTTTTTTATTATATTAAATTTTGAAATGTATCACAAATTAAAAGTTTCATAATAGCTAATTGAAGGTTATAAAAAGGTATGTAAATGTAATTTCGCGAACCCATAAATTAAATACGATATACATGTTTTAACAAATTTTAATGTACATTGCTGACTTCCTTAGACTTCTAAAGACATTGGAAGCGGCCTAAACTTATCGGGGGGTTAAAAAGGGGTGCCGTCGGCGAGGCGTTGTGTACTAATAGAATATAGACCGAAGATAATAATATCAAAGTTGTTTGGTTAGCATAAAAAATTACTTTAGTAACTTTATATTTTAAATTGTGTACAAATTATGTGGTTTTTTTACGAAGATGGTATCTTAACATACTCGTTAAATGTCAACGTTAACTATTTGTTTGCACGAACAAAAAGACAGACAGAATATTATTCCCAAAAACACCTGGTTCTCGTGTTCTTTAACCTAATAATTACCTTTTTTTTATTGCTTAGATGGCCACCCAAGGCCCATCTGGTGTGGTTACCGGAGCCCATAGACATCTACAACGTAAATGCGTCACTCACCTTGAGGCATGAGTTCTAAGGTCTCACTTATAACAATACAATGGCTGCCCCGCCCTTCAAACCGAAATGCATAACTGCTTCACGGCAGAAATAGGCGAGGTGGTGGTACCTACCCGTGCGGACTTACCTACCCTCTTTTCAATTTTTGATTACTCCTCCTAAATATGCTTTACAGCTACTTATATCCTGACGGTCGAGATACGAATCCCGATTTGAGTAGCGCCATCATATCGCCCGCCGAGGATCACATCACAGTAACCCAAGAGCAATACGAGTTGTACTGCGAAATGGGTATGTTTAGTTGTACTAATTTATGATTTTTGCTTTTGACTTTGGTTAATGACGAGCTCACTGTCTGGTGTTGAATGGTCATGGAAGCTCATAGACATTTATTTATTTATTTACTTAGACACACCAACAGCACTATACACAAAACATTCAAGCTTAAAATTGACAAGTATACAATTGAGTACTGGTATGTGAGCCAGTTACAGGCATGTAACCACTTATCACCAGGTGGGCTGTGAGCTCGTCCAACCATCTAAGCAATAAATAAAAAATAAAAAGTACAGCAATCTCTTATAACAACACACTATGACATTTTACAAACATTTTTTAAATCCGCGAATATTTTTTTTATTGCTTAGATGGGTGAACGAGGTCACTACCCACCTAGTGTTAAGTGGTTACTGGAGCCCATAGACATCTACAACTTAAATGCACCACCCACCTTGAGATATAAGTTCTAGGATCTCGGTATAGTTACAACGGCTGCCCTACCCTTCAGACCGAAACGCATTACTGCTTCACGGCAGAAATAGGCAGGGTGGTGGTACCTACCCGGGCAGACTCACAAGAGGTCCCACCACCAGCATAACTCTCTCTCCTGTAAAGTTGTAAAAATTTCGCTTAAACCTTTTAGCCTTTTACCCCTCGATATGAAAGTTTTTTTTTTGTTTTGTATTTAAACTACTCTCTATTTTGGGATTTTAACAAATACGCTGTTTACTTTACAGGCAGCACGTTCCAGCTTTGCAAGATATGCGCCGAAAACGACAAGGACATCAGAATAGAGCCGTGCGGGCATCTCTTGTGCACTCCCTGTCTCACTGCGTGGCAAATTGTGAGTTTGAATGTGTCTTTGAAACGTATTTTTTAATTGGTCAATTCGTCATCGTATATATAGTACGTTGAACTCTTAATACGTTAGCTTAGTATTAGGCTCGAAGGACCAACAATCAATGGTCGGTCAACAAAACATAAAAGGAGAACTTTTTTCTTTATCCTTTCTTTCTTATTTTATCATATTTTTGTCATCGCACCTCCCGCCATCGCAGCAGAGTTCATCCATATTATCTGGAAACGCTGCGTTCATCGACAGTGCGTTTCCAAAGATCTTTTCTGCCACGTACCATCCGACTTTGGAATGAGCTACCCTCCACGGTGTTTCCCGAGCGCTAAGACCTGTGTCCTTCTTCAAACGAGGCTTGCGGAGAGTCCTTAATGGTAGGCAGCGGCTTGGCTCTGCCCTTGGCATTGCTGACTTTTATGAGCGACGGTAACTACTTACCATCAGGTGGTATAACATATAACGTAAATGCCGTAACGTAAATGCATATACACCTATAACGTAAATGCCGCCACCCACCTTGAGATATGAGTTCCTCAGTATAGTTACAACGGCTGCCCCACCCTTCAAACCGAAACGCATTACTGTTTCACAGCAGGTAGGGTGGTGGTACCTACTCGTGTTGACTCACAAGAGGTTCTACCACCAGTAAATCAATTGTTTATAATGTAATAATTATAATGTTAGAACGTGATTTGTTTCAGGATTCCGAAGGGCAGGGTTGTCCGTTCTGCAGAGCCGAGATAAAGGGAACCGAGCAGGTCGTCGTGGACGCGTTCGTGCCGCCGCGCCCGCCCAACACCACGTCCGAGGCCAAGTGAGTTGGAATCGGACGTTTGAATGATTCTAACTGGTCGTAGGACGTCTTGTGAGATGGATGGATGGATGAGATGGACGAACACATGGCCCACTTGGTGTTAAGCGGTTACCTTAGCCCTGGACATCTACAACGTAATCACCCTGAGATACGAGTTCTAAGGTCTCCTCACTATAGTTACAACGGCTGCCCCGCCCTTCAAACCGATTACTGCTTCACGGCAGAAATAGACAGGGCGGTGGTGCCTACCCGCGCGGACTCACAAGAGGTCCTACCACCAGTAATTACGCAAATTATAATTTTGCGAGTTTCATTTTTATTACACGACGTTATTCCTTCACCGTGGAAGTCAATCGTGAACATTTGTTAAGTACGTATTTCATTACAAAAATTGGTACTTGCCAGCGAGATTCGAACCCTGTTGCAGCGCTACACTTGAATGCACCGAACGTCTTATCCTTTAGGCCACGACGACGAATAGTACTTTCACTGATTGAATACTAAACGTTTTCAACAGGAATCCAAAGCCAACGGTAAAAGCGGTCTCTTCGAACTCCTCTGGATCGTCAGGCTCCTCCGGATGCAATGGATCGAGTAAGTTTTAATTTCAATTCAATAATTTATAATTCAATTCAATGATAAAAAATGATAACGTACAGGCGTGCGAAAGGAATAGCGATATGCTCCTACTTCCATATCCGATCATCGTCATTAAAAGTCCACTGAGTTTCTCGCCGGATCTTCTCAGTGGGTCGCGTTTCCGATCCGGTGGTAGATTCTGCGAAGCACTGCTCTTGCTAGGGCCAGTGTCGGCAACATCGACAGGTTTGAGCCCCGTGAGCTCCCCTACTAGTTAAGGTTACGCTAATATGGTCTATCTAGACTTCTAGACCATCAGCTTAGGTAAGAAAAAAAAAACTTCATTAACCCAAAGGGGTTACCCCCTAATGCAGTTTATTTGTACATACTCCCTAATGCAGTTTAATTACCAGGTTCGGACGGTGCCGGCTCCGGTAACGCGGCCAACGGCTGGTCGTCCAGGAGCGCGGCCACCTTCAACGGTCTCGCCGACGACATCGACGACGGAGAGGTAAACACTAATAAAAAAAAGAGAGAAAGGAAGAGGGAGAAGGAGAGAGAGAGGGGAGAGAGAGACAATTGAATTATTATTATACGAGCCAATCGCGACCACGTAACGTAACACATAAAGACTTCTAAATTCTTGGGGTAATGGTAGGTAGCGGCTTGCCTCTGCCCCTAGCATTGCTGGAGTCCACGGGCGACGGTAACCACTCACCATCAGGTGGGCCATACGCTCGTCTGCCTACAAGGGCAATAAAATAATAAATTATTCTTATGGCACATTGTCGGGTCACGGAGCAAATGTAAAACAGTATATGAGCATGTTCAAAGCTGAGCCAGTGAGTGTATTCACATTGTGAATAGCAATGAAAATTTAAACACCCAATTAGAAGACCATAAATTAATTACCCATTGGCATTGGAAAATTAAAAAATATTATTAAAAAAAAAAAAAGATACTCATGAATGATCGCGCTAAGCATGTATAAATAGGCATGTCCCAGCTGTTTTATTTTCATTTTGCGCTGCTTGTATTGTCATGTTCTTGTCAGTGTCAGTAAATCTGTGTTCTTTTTTTTGTAATTGGCGACTATTTTTTATCTAATATATTGCATGATCTAGATACATCAGTTAGCAATTTACAAATGAGAGGTATAAAATTTTAAGTTTCAATGTTAAAATGCACAGACACCAGAGTCCAAAATTTATTTTGTTTAATTATTTTTTCTGTATTATTTATAAAGACGTTAACATTTTAAAATCATGTCAAATATATTACATAATGCAATGCAATGCAATACAATAAATACAATGCAATGTAATGCAATGCAATACAATACAATACAATGGAATGCAATGCAATGCAATACAATACAATACAATACAATAAAATACAATGCAATACAATAAATACAATGCAATGTAATACAATGCAATGCAATACAATACAATAAATACAATGCAATGTAATGCAATGCAATGTAATACAATACAATGCAATGCAATGCAATAAATACAATGCAATGTAATGCAATGCAATACAATACAATGGAATGCAATGTAATGCAATACAATACAATACAATGCAATGCAATACAATACAATACAATACAATGCAATGCAATACAATAAATACAATGCAATGTAATACAATAAAATGCAATGCAATACAATAAATACAATGCAATGTAATGCAATGCAATACAATACAATACAATGGAATGCAATGCAATACACTACAATACAATACAATACAATACAATGTAATGCAATACAATACAATACAATACAATACAATACAATGCAATGCAATGCAATATAATACACAAATGTCATGTACCGAAATTTCACAATTAACTTGTTTTGGATGTTTTGCGACTGTGGCGTATTCGATTTTATACCTCTCCTATTATTATTGCATCGATTTATATTTTGTCTAATGCCAAAATTAAAACACAGATTGTACCGTCGAATATATCGAGCATGTGTCGGCCATTTGTCAGAATATTGCATTGTTTTTTGTTTTTTTTTTTTCACAGAGGCACCGGAGGAAATGACCGCATGCATGACGCTTGTCCGTTTGTTCATTATGTTGTGATTTTTTTTTTAACTATATCGATAATAACTCATTCCGTTACACACATATACATACATACTTCATTATGTGCATTCCATACCGGTGTTTATTTTTATTTATTTAAATGTACATAGTTGAAGTTTTTATTTTATTTTTAATTACTAATTTGTTTTTTTTTTTTTTTGATTATTCTAAAATATTTACATTTAAATTAGACTATAGATAGATATACTTTTTAGGAAATGATGGCTATTATATTTATAAATGATGACAATGTTTAAATGTTTATATCTAATATTGGCTGCTCGATAAATGCGCTGTAATATTATTATAGTCTAAAGAAGATTTGTCCGAATTCAAAATAAATTAATGTCACATCAAATTGTTCGTAATACGATTTCACACTTTTGATAATTTTTATTGTTTTTCCGAAAGAAACGTCATACCTACCGAAATTATTTCAGGAAATAAAACTACATTTTTGTCTTATAATATAAAAATCACGGAGTAAACTCGGGTGTCCATGATTTTACATAGCGTAATTGTCGCAGTTAAAATAATATTTTTACAGTTATTACAATATGAGATTAAAATAAAAAGTGTCACATTGTTTGTTAGTGTTGCCAACAGGAAGGGAAGCTAAAAACAATGTGAGAATTTTTAGGAAAAGTTTTTTTTTTGTTCTGCACTGTCTGCATGCCAGCCAACCATTTCTTCTAAGTTAAATAGTTAATTCATTTTTTACGAATATTTTTCTTATTTTACATTTATCTCTTGTCGGGTTCAGCATTGTTTGTATTACCCTCTGTGTAGGCTGCCTCTTTGTGTGAAAAAGACAGATGACAGGGCTTAGGATAGGTAGCATAGATTCAATATAACGAAGTCTAATTATTTTCATATATAAGCAAACATGGAATTAAAATTGAATTTTTGATAAAAATAATAATTTAAACCATAAAAATTTATGTGATGATATAAAATAAAATGGTTTATTATATAACAAATGCCGCGACCTATGAAGTCGTAAAATTATTGTCACCGTATCTGTACTTAATATTCTATTGTGAAATATGAAATACAGTGGTGCTGCGATGGTCCCTAAGTTTTTTAACTTGAAATTTTCACGCGATCTTGAGTACCAATAAATATATTTATTTCGACTTAATAAACCAATATCACTAGGAGAAAATAAATCATATTTTACGTTCTGCTTACAATTAAAGTGTTTTTTTTTGTTTGTATATAAATAGGGAAAAAAGAAATGAACTTCCTATTTCCAATTGAAACGATTTTTTTTTCTTAATCTCTGAACTAAATTTATTTGAGCATTTTGTCCAGACCCTATCTCTCATCATCATCATCATTATCCTGCCCTTCTCCCAGTCACCTGGGGTCGGCGCAACATCTTTTCTCCTTCCATACTCTTCTATCACATATCATTTCTTCGCTCACTCCCCTCTTACCCATATCGTCTTTCACACAATCCATCCATTTCTTCTTAGGTCTACCTCTTCCTCTATATCCTTCCACATTCGTAGTTAACATTTTCTTACCAACCTCATTTTCATTTCGTCTCATCACATGTCCATACCATCCCAAACGCGCACTCCTCAGCTTCTCTGTCACAGGAGCTACTTTCAGACTTCCTCTAACATATTCATTCCGTATTCTATCCATTCTTGTTACTCCACACAACCTATCTCTATCCACATTTAATTTAAGACTCATATTTTATTGTCACATTTGATTTAATTAGTTTAACGTGGACGCAATAAATGGATTATAATCACGTGGTGATTTAAGGTTTAAGCGTTGCTAGATTTATGTTATTGGACATTTCAATATTATTATTATATTTTTGTTAAGAATTTCATTTTAAATGCTAGGCTATTTTATTATTATTGGCTAATCCGTGTGCTGTAATTTTAATTCTAAATAGGTTTTCTCTTTGTATTATTATGACAAAACGATGATTATAATTTATAAATATTACTAGACTTATTAATATTTAAGTTTTATTAATTAATATGTTTTAGACGCGCTTAAAATTAGTAATTAATTAATATAGTACAGGAAACACTTAAAAACAATTACTAAATATTAAAATAATTACATATTGGCTTTAATTACTTGAGAATAAATTAAAAATGAAATACTTCTTTAGTTCATGGACGATTATCATATTTATGAATTATTAATAAAAATTATGCATTATTAGTTTTGTCTAAAGAGAGACAGAGAGGGAGAGAGAAGAAGAAAGAGACGGAGAATACAATCTGCTGCTTGTGTGACGTCATGAAAACATTCATTTATTTCATTGTAATTATGACTTATGACCGTAGCATGTAATTAACTGAGGTCTGTTTTATTTATACGTTAAGTTAATGTTTTGTGTGTTTAAAATTACAAAGCTTGGTGAAATGCGTTTTGTAGTTTTTTATTTTGCCTGTCGTTTTTTTGTTTTGTTTGCATGGTATGTTGAATGTTTGATCGTTTCATTGGATGTTTGGTGTAACGGTTCATATACAGGGTGATGTTTTCGTTTACAATAATTGATTTGTGAAATGTGCCATGATTTATTTAGTTTTGAGAATGACTCGTGGCCTAACGGATAAGACGTCCGGTGCATTCGTGTCGAGCGATGCACCGGTGTTCGAATCTCAGGCGGGGGTACCAATTTTTCTAATGAAATACGTACTCAACAAATGTTCACGATTGATTTCCACGGTGAAGGAATAACATCGTGTAATAAAAATGAAACCCGCAAAATTATAATTTGCGTAATTACTGGTGGTAGGACCTCTTGTGAGTCCGCACGGGTAGGTACCACCAACCTGCCTATTTTTGCCGTGAAGGAGTTATGCGTTTCGGTTTGAAGATTGGGGCAGCCGTTGTAACTATACCTGAGACCTTAGAATTTATATCTCAAGGTGGGTGGCGCATTTACGTTGTGGATGTCTACGGGCTCCAGCAACCACTTAACACCAGGTGGGTTGTGAGCTCGTCCACCAATCTAAGCAATAAAAAGAGAGGTTTTTTTAAATGAATATTTCAGTTTTTTTTTTTTATGTAATAACTTCTTATGGGAGGGTAAGCCGGTTCGTTACGTAACGCGTTACGGCGCCAATCTGTCTGGCTTCCCTTTCTCTCACGCACACGACAGCGGTACTTAGAACATTATGTAACTCCTGTTTATATAACTTTTTCAATTTATGTTACAGTTTTCCTTACGTGATCATTTATTTTATTGCTTAGATGGGTGGACGATGTCACAGCCCACCTGGTGTTAAGTGGTTACTGGAGCCCATCGACATCTACAACGTAAATGCCGCCACCTACCTTAAGATATGAGGTCTAAGGTCTCAGTATAGTTACAACGGCTGCCCCACCCTTCAAACCGAAACGTGTAACTACTTCACGGCAGAAATGGGCGGGATGGTATTATCCACACGTGCGGACTCACAAGAGGCCTTACCACCAGTAAATATATCATAATCATCATACCATAATAATATATCATACATAAAATTTAAGTATTATCATAACTTAAGCTTTTCTCAAGTTAACCCTTAAATGCACAATGTTGTTTTTAAACAACATACTAAACATCACAGATAAAATTGATCTTCTTTTAATTTTTTGTTAATTTTGACAACTAGTTCTTATTTCTGAACGAATTTTGAAAAAAAGTATAGTAAATTCATGTCTAGTTTTTTTTACTCATTTTTCCTAGACAGTAATACATGTCTATTACACAAATATATTTTTTTAAAACGTGAAATAAATATCGTCCATTTAAGGGTTAAGTAATTTCAATATTAAACAGTTCAACTTAGATTAGTTTAATTTATCACTTTTGACAAGTTTGAAACAGGTACTCTCCATTGGAAATTTGAATTGGTCCATCGATTAAAAAGGTTGCTCATCCCTAGTTTAACCTATTGGTTCGATTGACAGTGGCAATTACAAAAGACACGGATGCCGAGTATCAATGTAAAATGTCTCGATATATAAGCTAAATATCTTCTATAATCTTCTGGAATGGGTAACTCAATAAGTATTGTACAAAGCAAGAGTCGATTGACTTCTTGGCGATATAAAATAAGCAGGGACAGAGCCGGTTCTTTTGTTAATGTTTCTCTAAATAGAGTCATTAAGAATCACAGGTAACAAACAAGAATGGATTTTCATGCTCTCACAACAAAAACGAATCGATATTACTCTCCAAGGACCGGGTCAAAATGAACCGAATTGAAATTTGTGAGTTGGACGACGCCATACATACAAAGGATCCTTCGTGGGTTTCATTTTGTAAGTCTGTTCATTAAAAATAAATGGTTTTCGATTAACAGTGTCGAAGTTAAGTCTGTCCGAATACAATGGTATCATGTAATCAAAACGTGGGCCCATAATAGGAACATTTAGCTGTCTCTCTCGCACTCCATAAATGAGCAATAGTGTCCTCCTCTATGATCGTTCAACTCAATAAAACCAGAAATTGGATCCCCGTCCTCGTCGAACCCGTCGCTTGCGACGAAGGGCTCGACGAGCGAATTAACCCACAGACACAGCCCACTGAGTTTCTCGCCGGATCTTCTCAGTGGGTCGCGTTTCCGATCCGGTGGTGGATTCTGCGAAGTACTGCTCTTGCTAGGGCCAGTGATAGCAACACCTTCGGTTTGAGCCCCGTGAGCTCACCGACATTAAAACTAGAAAAACTAGTCTTCTCCTTTTTCTACACCTTATCCCACTAGGTTCACACAGCTATTTTTTCTCTTCCATTCTCTTCTATCAGCCGTCGTCTCAACACTGACTCCTCTCTCTCTCTCATATCGTCATTCAAACACTCCATCCATGTCTTCATCGATCGACCTCTTCCCCCTCTACTAATAACTAGTGAACATTCCAGGACTGGGCCGAATTCAACGCTGCGACGTCTACGATAGACGCGTTACGTCCGTCTGTCCGATCGCCCGGTGCGTCCCCGCGACACTCCCCCCGCGCGTCCCGCCGCACCCCCGCGCCCGCAGAGAACGCGTACGGGGAACTCAGGGCCCCCCCTCTGCCCCCGCGGAAGAGCCTCTCGCCCGCCGAACCGGCTATCGCGGCCGCGTCTAGTGTACAAGACATAGCTACTGCTAGCTCGTTGGGTGAGTAGCTGATGAATTACCCAGTGAGAGATCGAGGATCCTCCGAACTTCAAATTACTTTTCCATTTTTTTTTGGCTTAGATGGGTGAACGAGCTCACAGCCCACCTGGTGTTAAGTGGTTACTGGAGCCCATAGACATCTACAACGTAAATGCGCCACCCACCTTGAGATATAAGCTCTAAGGTCTCAAATATAGATATAGCGGCTGCCTGACCCTTCAAACCGGAACGCATTACTGCTTCACGGCAGAAATAGGCAGAGTGGTGGTACCTACCCGCGCGGACTCACAAGAGGTCCTACCACTTGTAGTTACGCAAATTTATTTTATAAAAAATATTTGAAAATGTATTCGGAATTAAAATCTTCTAGAGCCCAAGAGGAGATCGTCTTTAGAGCCAGAACCTGACGCCCGGCATCGTTTGACATCCATCATAACAGGGTCCACGGAAACAATCACCGGTGTCATTGACACAAGACACGAGGTTAGCGAACGAGATTCATAGTGGCTTAGATTTTTATTGCTTATCCGAGCTCATTAATCTATTATTATTTTTTTAAATATAGACTCCACCTGACCCACGTGCCTTCGAGAAGCCACGAAGGGCTTGCACCCCTCAGTCTAACAGCCGACCTCTCCCGGCCCCGCCCCCCGAGAGACCCGCAGACGACCGGCCCCCCTTAACGGAACGCAACGCCCCCGACCGACCAGAAAAACAAGAGAAACCGGATAATCGGCAACCGGAAACCCGACATCCGGACCGAATGCTAATACCCGAAAGGGTTCCTAACGACAGACACCAAGAGCTCCCCAGGCCTCCGGATAGAACGGATAAACCTGACAGAATACAATCGCAAGATCGCTTAGAACGAGCGCACACTTCGCTGGAGAAGCCCGGTAATACTGAAACCAGGTATTACGAGAGGGAGGTTAGGGCTCCTCCCAGACAGAGGTCGTTGCCAGCCAGTACGAGTAGCAGCATGGATCAGCCGACAAAGTCGACCACGATGCCGAAGTTCCCTTCGGAGGACGTGAAGGATCCGCCATACGAAAATGTAGGCGTCGAGAAAAACGAATTGGCCGTGGCACGTAAGTATTGAAACAAGCGAACATATTTTTTAATTATTTTTTTTATTGCCCTTGTAGGCAGACGAGCATACGGCCCGCCTGATGGTGAGTGGTTACCGTCGCTCATGGACTTCAGCAATGCCAGGGGCAGAGCCAAGCCGCTGCCAACCGATATTTTAAAAATTACAAAAATAACACTTGAATGACATAACAAATAACTGGTGTTAGGACCTCTTGTGAGTCCGCACAGGTATTTTTTTATTGCTTAATTACCATGGCCCTGCCTATTTCAGCCATGAAGCAGTAATGCGTTTCGGTTTGAAGAGTGGGGCAGCCGTTGTAACTATACTGAGACCTTAGAATTCATATCTCAAGGTGGCGGCATTTACGTAGATGTCTATGGGCTCCAGTAACCACTTAACACCAGGTGGGCTATGAGCTCGTCCACCCATCTCAGCAATAAAAAATTTAAAAAACTGCGTTAATTTAAGACAAAAAAAAAATTGTATGGAAACTATCGACATCTTGTAGCGGATGCCCCTAAACTTATTTGTTGTTAAAGTTAATGCATTTCATTTTGTATAAATCAACACAGATCATACAAGTCTTTATGTGTTATAGATAAATTATATGTGTATGTTTTTTTTTTTTTTTTTTTCAGCAAAGAAAATAAACCCTCTAACCCATGACAAGCACGGTCGCAAGTACGGAGACAATGTCTCGTATGAAAACATTAATTTGGACTATATAGCGCGGCTGGTGGGCGAGGGTTATCCCAAAGAAATCGTGGTCCGCGCTCTGGGCATTACGAGAAACGACCTGGAAATGGCCTGCGACATCCTACACGAATTCGGATCTAAAGCGACCAATAAATGCTAGGGGTTACTGGACTCATTTGAAAACCGATCCAACCTGTCTGGTCTGATCGGCATTGTCAATGTCCGTGAGGCATTTTTTTTAATGGCAACACATTTGACGCGGTTATTCAAAAATCTGAGTGTCTCAAAAAAAATAATCTAAAGTCGGTTTACTGACGATAGTTGAACGTGACAACGTCATAAGAAAAAACTGATGGAATGGTTTCATTTTTAAATTATGGCAATTATCGTTGCTATAAACAATTGACACCACATTCACTTTTCACTGAACTTCATACTTGACGAAAACATGTAAATGTATTATTGTATAGCAGCTGTCCACGCGGATGCATCGCTCACTCAAGTAGGAGAGACAGATGTCGAGCGCTGCCGAACGCGGAGGCCGATTGTGCCTCTTTGTCGCTCGTTGCGCGCTCTCGCTTGCACTTCAAGCCTTAAATGGAACGCCTCAGAGCGAGGTAACGCCGCATGAGTCATGTTTTTTCGTGCGTGCAGCCGGCTCCATCGAATTATAAGACGTTGTCACGTCAAAAAGTCTCAATTTAAATATGTTCAGTGACAGTTTTAGGTGGAAACAAAGGGACTAATTGTCAAGTATAAAGTTTATGGACATTGTCAATGTCAGGTCGGTGGTTTCTTCGTAACGCGCGTGGGTTCGATGTTGCCGTTATTGAATTCGAGGAAATTTGTGCCTAAAATATATATATGTGTGTGTATATAAAAATTGGGATCTCCTAACTAATCGTATGTGATATGAATATACTTGAACGTGAAAAGAAACATTTTGCTATAGTATCGATAAAATATATTTTGTTTGTGTACGCGCATTCTATACCAATAGTCTAGTCAACAAGTTCAAAAACGTGAAAAATATAGATAAAGGGCTCCACGAAGTTTAAAATTTATAGGCCAATTATTTATACCTTTCATTCCATTGTTTATGCCAATGGAGATTGGGAAAAAAATTGTTAGTTAACAATTGAATAACTTTTTGAAAAATGATGATTAAACTTTTTTTTCTTCAGGGCTCGATTCTTTCAAGTGTTAAGAAGATACTAAAATTTTTTCAAATTTTTAAAATCACATTTTATGTTAAAAAAAAATTTTTTTATTGCTGAACTTTCTTTAGCGGCGGCGCGCGCATGCTGTAACAGCCGCGCGGAGCCCTATTTTCAACGTCTAATTAAAATTATAAATAATGGAGATAGAGTTCCGGGAGTTAGGACTTTTTTATTGGAAATTTCCTCCTCTTTAACGAGCTTTTTTCAAAATTGCTTAAATGTTAATATTATTCAAGTTATTAACAAAAAAATGAAATATCATTTTTTTTTTCATCTTATTTGGTTAATAACAATTGCAATTTTTAACCTGCACCAAAATCCTTCAAAAACATTTTTCTAGAGGTGATTCCGAATCGAACGAGCCATCGCTCATATTTTTAGGACCTTTATCTCTATTTTTCACGTTTTTGAACTTGTTGACTAGACTACAATATTATCGTTAAACTTTAATATTATTTATTATTTGTGTAAAGATTTTAGTATTTCTAATGAAACTTATCGGTCTTTTTTTTCTTAACTATGCTGATAGCCTTGAGAGACTATTTCAACTTCTCCTTGACGTGTAGGTGAGCTCACGGGGCTCAAACCGGAGTGTTGCTAACACTGGCCCTAGCAAGGGCAGTGCTTCGCAGAATCTACCACCGGATCGGAAACGCGACCCACTGAGAAGATCCGGCGAGAAACTCAGTGGACTGTGTCTATGGGTTAGTTCGCTCGTCGAGCCCTTCATCGCAAGCGACGGGTTCGACGAGGACGGTGACCGGTGCTTGAGGTACCTAAAAGCACCGCCGTAATGACGTGCTACTTGCCTATTAAAGATATTAGTTTTGCCGTTCACTGCAATTGTTGAAATGACATATCTCACTTTTAGAATCGAAGTGGCTTCTTAACTAAAAAAAAAAAAACTCGCTCTATCTCTTTCTATTCCATGGTAGCGTAAAACGTGTAACGCAACCTTGTTGGAAGACGCATTAGAAGTTTCACTTCAAAAAAAAACCAAATATATATTTTTCAAAATTTCGACTTACTCCACTTTCAATAGAATATTGCGCACACAAACAAAAAACAATTCATGTTTCGTTTTCATTACTACTAAATAAATATAATAATATTACTGTCGAATTCTTCATCCGAATTTTGATTCGATATTTTAATCGGAAACTGTCATAGCGCCAGTTCATTATGTAGTTGGTATTCAATGAATATTGGCAATTTTTTTTTACTTTTTCTAAGACCGGTGAACGAGATCACGGCTCAACTGGTGTTAAGTGGTTATATCGACAACGTAAATTCCGAAAACTGCCTTGCGACACGAGTCCCGTTGTCTATACTAATATTATAAAGAGGAAAGATTAGTTTGTTTGTTTGTATTGAATAGGCTCCGAAACTACTGAACCGATTTGAAAAGTTCTTTCACTGTTTCGAAGCTACACTATTACCGAGTGACATAGGCTATAATATTTTTTGAAAAAATTAGGGAACCTTACTAAAACTATAGTAATGTAACTCAAGGTGTAGAAAAAAAATACCTAAAATATTCTTTACATCGCGTGGCCTGCGAAAACTATTATAGTTATGCCGCGATAAGTGTTATTTTATTTAAAAAAAATTAAACAACGTCAAACATCGTTGAAATTTTTGTTAAAGACGCCAGCGGGTCGGAACGGGCCGCTTGTTAAAAATAAATAAAATACCTCTATCGAAGTTTTAATTAATTTAAACTTCAAATGTATTATGGAGAGATGAAAGGGTATTTGGTTTAAGCGACATTTCGCTTAATACGCGACATTTATCTATGTAATTAAAGTTCCGTTTTATTTAGTACTAGCTGACCCGGTAGACTTCGTAGTGCCTCAATCGATAAATAAAAGACCTAAACTTTTGGGGGACACATTAAAGGAAAAACTAAATTGTTATTTTTATTTAGTTACGAGAATTTTCATATTTATCTACCTTTTATACCTTCCCTGGACTTCCACAAATAATTCAAGACCAAAATTAGACAAATCGGTCCAGCCGTTCTCGAGTTTTAGCGAGACTAACGAACAGCGATTCATTTTTATATATATAGATAGATAGATAGATTAGGATCAACAGTTCGATGTTTTTTAATTGAAATTCAATTAAGTTCGATGTATTGAAATAGCTGTAGAAGTTTTTTTTTGTTTGTGTTTTGATATGTTTTTCCAAATTTCAAACTTTAAATGGCTCTCTTGTAAAGTTGCAAAAATGTCGCTTTTTTTTCTTACCTATGCTGATAGCCTTGAGCGGCTATTTCAGCTGCTCCTTGACATGTAGGTGAGCTCACGGGGCTCAAACCGGCGAGAAACTCGTCGGCTGTGTCTATGGTCGCTTAACCCAATTGCCTTTCACCCCTCGATATGATCATCACCCTATTGCTTTGTGATATTCGGTACATGAATGCCTTTGACAAAACTTGAAGGAAAAAAACAATTTGTGGAAAGAACACTGTGTGATATTCAAAGAAAACATTGACAGTATAGTTTGTATGCTTTGGTTCGATTGAATAATTTCAAATATAAATAATTCGAGGTGGGTGGCGCATTTACAGTTGTAGATGTCTATGGGTTCCAATAACCACTTAACATCAGGTGGGCTGTGAGCTCCATCCATCTAAGCAATAAAAAAAAATAAAAAAAATCGCAAGCATCTTCGTTTCGCTCGTATGCATACAATGTTAGATTCAAATTGTTTGAGTCATCAAATTCTACTAAAGAACAAAAAAAAAAACTATGATGAAAGTTGTTTTAAAATTAACAAGGTTTTTTTTTAAAATATAAATAGTGTCCGTAATATTGTATTATTCTTTTTTAATTTTTTTTTGCTTTGATGGGTGGACGAGCTCACAGCCCACCTGGTGTTAAGTGGTTACTGGAGCCCATAGACATCTACAACGTAAATGCGCCACCTACCTTGAGATATAAGTTCTAAGGTCTCAAGTATTGTTACAACGGCTGCCCCGCCCTTCAAGCCGAAACGCATTACTGCTTCACGGCAGAAATAGGCGGGGCGGTGGTACCTACCCGTGCGGACTCACAAGAGGTCCCACCACCAGTAGACTTCTCTCTTCATTCTTTATAAAGTGTGATAGTATTCTAGATTTTAATTGTAATAATAAAAAAGGCACATTTCGTACGTTTTTTTTTTTTTTTTTTTTTTTCATTTTATGTTCATAATTTATTTTTAACACTTAAGTTTTTATTCCATGCCGTTTTTTGTTTCAGTCGTATCAGTATTCTTAATAAAGTGCTTTGTAAATATTTTTTTAATAATGTTAACGATATAAAAATATTTATATTTTCTTAAATAAATAGCTTACTTTTTAACTAATTAAAGATAGAATATATTTTTTCTATATTATTATGTACGGTATGTTTTCGGAATTTTCATTGAAATTTGAGGTCGTATGGCTACTGGTTGCTGACTAACACTGGTAGTAAAGATTTTCCATTAAATTATGCTTATTGAGGTTAGTAAATGAATAGTCTCACCACAAGAAATGTCTTGAGAAATATTTTTGTTTTTGTCTTTGACTTTTGATGACTAAGCTAAAGAAAGTTATGTCATACAGCCTCAAATGTCAAATGTGCCTTTTGTAAATTTCGAAAACACACCTTAACTACGTTTATCTAGTAAACAAACACTCAACATTGACTTATGACTTTTGCAATATTAATATTTAATGTAGAATTAATAGTGTAAATAAAAATAATATACTTCTAACCTATTATTATGACTTCCCTTAGAAAATTTATCGGCGAAAAATAATTTTAGTAATGCCTTTTAGTGTAGCACATACTTTAACTTTATTTGTAATGTTGCCACTCGAAAAAAATAATAATTCTAGGCACGTTTTTGTAATATACATATAAAATTATATTATAACGTAAAGTTGTTCAATCGTTTGCTTTTTAAAATACGATTTACAGAAGCGTTTACTTTTATTTCGTTTTAAAATAAATTAGTGCATATTTAATGATTCTCATTTGTAATTAATATTTGGAGGGAGCAGCGAGGAAGAGGTTAGAAATTGAAATAAGAACTTGAAAAATATTTCGAAAGTAAATAAATAATTCATGAAATTCGTATATGACTTTTATTTATTCGCAGTGCACGCGGTTCTATATAAGTTGGGTATTGCTTAAGACTTGCTTAGAGTCCACACGTAACCAGATACCAAGGCCCAAAGTCTTTAGTATTTAAGCTGTACTAAGGCAGTACAACCTGTAATCTACACTAATATTATAAAGCTGAAGAGTTTGTTTGTTTGAACGCGCTAATCTCAAGAACTACTGATCCGATTTGAAAAATTCTATCAGTGTTAGATAGCCGATTTATTGAGGAAGGCTATAGGTTAACATCACGGTAAGACCAATACAAGTGGAGCACCAATAAAGAATGTTTCAAAATATTTTCACTTTCTACGTAAATGGAGTGGAGGGTAAACTTTTGCGTTATGCCAAAGTAACTATTCCACGCGGACGGAGGCGCAGGCAAAAGTTAGATTAAAATAGATATTTCCGACAGCGGTGTTTACGCTAACTTAATCAGTGTGCTTAGTGCGAGTTTATTAACTTCTCGATTGCGTAAAAGTAAACTCAATTTGGTATAGAGTTGAAACGTTTGCCGCTATGGGCGCTGTTCCAACTGCATACAAATTTAAGTTAACTTTTACGCTATCGAGAGCGTTGAAAAACTCGCACTAAGCACTGGGCTCACAACGGCGGCGTTCGAACTAGTAATTCCAGTAACCCATCAGCGTCGGGTGAGCTCTAAATGTTTTACCATTCGGATGTATAGCGAATGATGGATAATTGCAATCGACTCTACGATTCTCTGTAACGATCGAGAGCCGTGTGACCTCGATTTCGTTTTCATGTTTCCGGGTATGGTGACAACTAAATCCTGTAAGGAGGTAATCTTCTCCCGGTGATGGTCTCGGGGCGACTTGAGGAGGTCGAGGCTCCGTCACGCACTGCCGTCACTAAATTACAAAAATATTAAACCATAAGTAATGGGTTGTCTATAAAACCGGCTTACGGACGATAGTTTTGCGTGATAACGTCAGTAGCAGAACTATTTGAACTGCTAGCTCTGACGTCACGCGAGAACAGAGATAAATGTGTCACAAGCCAACGCCTGGGCCGATCGTAGCTCTCTATCGCTGGTCCCGCGCTCGCGCTTTCATGCTCAAGCGTAGCGTGACACTTTTTCACGCGTGCAGTCGGTGTTCATCTATACTAATTACTAACATATAAATCTACAGTGGTTTTTACGGATGTTTCGTTATAACTACTGAACCGTGCATCCAATTGACTTGAAACTTGGTATCCATGTAGAAAATACATGTACTTAATGGATAGGCTTATATTTATATGAGTGTTGGACTCCCTACACCAATTGCGGGGGCGTTAATTATGAGAATCTTTGTGGGGGGGGTGAGAAATAATAGTGTTAATTTTAAATGCCCAGCGAAGCGGACGAGTAGAGCTAGTCGATTTATAAGACTTTATTACGTCAAAAAACACTTCACATAATTCCACTTCTTGCGTTTCCGCCAAGAGCGAAGCTATGTGGATTGTTTTATAATAATAATAATTATTATTATTTATTTCTTACCTTTGAAAACATTTACACACAATAGTTTGTTAAAAACTCTCTACACTAGGCACTGCCTGTCTTGTGGAGAGTTTTTTTTACAGGAGTATCTTAAAACTAGTAATAACGGTTGTTTATTAATTGGTTGTTAATTATTTATTTTGTCTGTTTAGTGTTTCTTCAGATTTAAGCTTGTAATAACGGTGGTTTATTAACTGTTTACTATGCCGCTGGACGTAGCTTCTGGACGCTTCTGCCGCTGGACGGCAGAAACGGTAGGTAGCGACTTGGCTCTACCCCTTACATTGCTGAGTTCCATGGGCGATGTTAACCACTTACCATCAGGTGGGTCGTGTGCTCGTCTGCCTACAAGGGCAATAAAAAAAACGTATCTTCCAAAAAGCCCACTGAAAAGTCTCAATAAATAATCACCATTTCACTGAAATTATATTTCATTTATTTATTTTTTATTTTTTTATTGCTTAGATGGGTGGACGAGCTCACAGCCCACCTGGTGTTAAATGGTTACTGGAGCCCATGGACATCTACAACGTAAATGCGCCACCCACCTTGAGATATAAGTTCTAAGGTCTCAGTATAGTTACAACGGCTACCCCACCCTTCAAACCGAAACGCATTACTGCTTCACGGGAGAAATAGGCAGGGCGGTGGTACCTACCCGTGCGGACTCACAAGAGGTCCTACCACCAGTGATTACGCAAATTATAATTTTGCGGGTTTGATTTTTATTACACGATGTTATTCCTTCACCGTGGAAGTCAATCGTGAACATTTGTTGAGTACGTATTTCATTCGAAAAATTGGTACCCGCCTGCGGGATTCGAACACCGGTGCATCGCAACAACGAATGCCCCGGACGTCTTATCCTTTAGGCCACGACAAATTCAATCATTTCAATTAATATCTCATAATAATATCATCTCATGTCATTTATTTTTATGCCAGTGTTCTATTATTATATTATATTAAGTATTATATCTATTCATACTTTAACTCAATCTATTTCATTTTGATCCATATTATCTTCTCTTTCTTATTATTTTTCCATAAAAAATAATTTACAAAAGATTAGGCTGTGTGGTTATGATACCTTTGCCTTTTTGGAATTTACCAATTTGAAAAACAGAACAGCCCAGACTACCACTTGCGTTCCCGCCAAAAATCCGCTCAAAGCGTCCGTTCTTTACATGTTCACGCCACAAATTCAATCAATGATTAAAAATTGATTTCTCAATTCGTAATTAAAATACGTCTATGTTAATTAAAACGTAGAAAAATTTGTTGGGCGGTCAATAAACATTGCCTTTTGTGATTTCATTTAAAAATGTTTACATCGACTTTTTTGTTTATATTTGAAGTGAGTTCTATGTGTTATTTTCTTTCTCTCTCACAATTAGCAAGGTTGGTAATGGCGTAGGTATAAGTGTCTTGTTAGCAAATACATATGGCGGGGAAGTTTATACAAATGTTTTGAGGGGGTAGTACAGTAGCTAAAGGCCTTGACTGATGCGCTGAGGTCATGGGTTCGATTCTTTTTTTAAATTTTTTTTTTATTGCTTAGTTGGGTGTACGAGCTCACAGCCCACCTGGTCTTAAGTAATTACTGGAGCCCATAGACATCTACAACGTAAATGTGCCACCCACCTTGAGATATAAGTTAAGGTCTCAAGTAGGTATAGTTACAACGGGGCAACACCCTTCAAACCGAAACGCATTACTACTTCACGGCAGAAATAGGTGGGGTGGTGTTACCTACCCATGCGGACTTACAAGAGGTCCTACCACCAGTAAACCTTTTAATAACCACCTTTTAATTCTGCCACAACTAAAGAACTGTACCATTTAAAATGTCATATTCGCAACAAAAGTACCGCCTTCATATTCACTTAAAACTTGTCTGAATAGTTCGATTATAACTAATTACAGATCACATTAGCGGCCACTCAGATCCCAAGCCACACGGATTACCAGAAAATAGGCGAAGTTCTATTCAGAAATGAAAAGTATAATGTATACAAACCTACTATACATTCAGTGACGGATTATTTTAAGAGTTACATGCTAGACCAGCTGAGAAGGAAACCGAATGAGAGAGTTTTTATCGACGACGATGGCTTCAGACACGAATGGCTAAACTTTGACGAAGACAAAGGAAACTTGCGCAAGCAAAACACCGATATATCAGTAAAAAATGAAACTACAACTAGACCTAACGCAGAAAAGAAAAGGAGGAAGACGCCGAAAAGAAAAAAGAAAGTAACAGAAGCAGTTAAAGAAGATAGAAAAAATTTAAGAGAAGGAGAAAACTTGGAAGGCAGGACCGTTGCTAAAACCACGTTTTACTGCCCGTTCCTCGGAATCGTCACGATGCATTCCTTCCTTGACTGAAACCTACATGTTATTGTAAACATAAATTCATTAATTAGATTTCTAATTTAATCAATAAAATAATTAAATCTCCTACAAATATTTAGATTACATGAAATATTGGAAGTCGGATATTTCGTCACAGCTGTTCGCTAATTAAACATTTGGAATCTGTGTTTTCGGACGCAGTAAGATGCAATACATATTTTTATCCAACAAATTTCATCGCAATTAAAGGTATTTGGCCATTGGCAATTGGAAAATACCAACCAAAGTACAATCAAGATAATTCGATTGAAATAAAACTTTGATGGCTTTCTTCTGGATAGTGTTGTTCTTTAATATGCATAACCATTAAATATATTATTATATTATATTATGCTCTAAACAAAATTATCTTATGATAGATGGAAAAGAACACAACCAGTTTACATTTTATAAAATCTAGATTCAAATCATTCTAAATCTTTCCTCTCCTTCGAATCCCGATTAAATCTTCTATTAAATCTCCCAGTCATATACGGATCCAGGTCTTCGTTAACTTTATACTTATCAAAGGTTCCCATGAAAGAATTCACAGCGGTTCTCAAAGCTCTCCTGTAACTGTTGACCGGCATTTTCTCTTTTAGCATCACGACTGGCTCGAATGGTATCATGAAGCCGGCGGCAGACGCGACTAATGGCATCAGCGGAGCGGGTAGATAAAATGATATTAATTCCATTGCTCCGTTTACAATGCACGTTCCAATGTTCCTCAACACTGTAGCCACTTTAGGTATAGAAACTATTCTAAAAATCGGTGTTGTCAAAGTTTTATACAGACTCGTGGTGATTGTCTCGGGATTATTCCTTCGTACTGTGTTCGATATTGACGCACTAGTGGTAGCTAAGGAGGTTGGACTTGTTTTGTCGAACTGATCGTTAATTTCCGGCTGCTGAGGCTGTAATGTAATCTGATAATATTTAAAATATATATTTGTGGGTAGATTTGTTTTGGAACGAAGTTCCTTATGGAATGATGCGGAGGGGTACCCTAACCGGGAAAAAACGTCCGTAACGTAAGATGTTTATTAGTAATACACACAGTGTACGACTTAACTTTGTATAATACAAAAAATAACATATTTTTACTACATATTTTTTATAAATCATTGTGAATAAAATAAAGTTGATAGCTTTGTAAAGTAGTTTTTTTATCAATAAAAAAATCATAATCAAAAATGTAAACCCGAATAATTACATATTTTCTTTATACCTCGAATAGAACTTAAAATTATTATTTTTATAATAAGAAACTTCGTTCCTATCCGGTGTCCCACGACTCCACACATATTTTATTAACTTAGTACCTATAGGAGATGATGAGTTGAGATGATCCCATCATCTCGATTTTATTATCGCACCGTCCGCCAGTGCAGCAGAGCTCATCCATACTACTTAGAACCACTGCATTCATCCACAGTGCGTTTCCAGAGATCTTTTCTGCCACGTACCATCAGACTTTGATATCTACTTCCCTTGATGATGTTTCCTAAGCGCTGTTCTTCAAATTAGGCTTGCGTAGAGCTCTCAGAGGTAAGCAGCGACTTGGTAGTGTCCTGACATTGCTGGCGTCTATGAGCGACAGTAACCACCATCAGGTATGTTCGTCTGCTTACAAGGGCAATAACAACAGTCTTCGTGACATCCAGGAAAGTACAAGTCTATGTATTTCAACACACTGCACCTTTAGAATTGAAGTGGCCTAACAAAGAAATTTTAGAAAATTAGTTTTACTAGAGGTCCTGCAGTAGTCGAAATTCGACTATAATTAGTTGGAATTGTAAGTTTGTACACTATTATGATGGTATTGTATACTTCTATAATCACAAATTTCGCGAAGACTACACTATAAAAAATATTAACAAAGACAAACAATATTCTATTCTCAACTTGACAACAGACAAGAACAAAAGTTTGACAATAGATAGTATGCATGCATGTGTGCGTCAAATACATGGTATGTAGTGTGTGTAATGTTTTCTTTATTGATTTAATGTATCTCTGTATGTATCTCTGTATCTCTTAAGCATTATTTTTAAAAAATATTAGCATTGTGCACTTCTTCTCTATATTCTCTATAAGTGTGGAAAATTTCATACTCCTCCGTCCGCGCAATTTTCGCAAAAAGGGATACAAAGTTTTTGCTTCACGTATTAATATATAGATACTTCGAGCGACATATAAACATTTATTCTAACAATTTATAAAATTTTCACTCTCTCCCTTTCTCTCTCTTTCTATTGCTCTCTCTCACTTTTTCTCTCTTTTAGTCCAGAATCGTGCTCTTTCCGTTTCTTTTAAATCAAACGTATACCTTAAAGTATTAAAATAGAAAAACAAGCTTAACAATATTTGCTATGTGTATGTGCATTACTATAATTCTCATATTGTGTTCTTTTTTTTCTATAATAAATAAATTTCCCTGGAATTCTCATGTTGTATTTGTTATTTTAGTTATGTGTTATTTGTCTACACACACTCATCATTTTTAATTATTATTCTCATAATCCTCTCGCAGGTCTGCTGGAAGAAATTTCTTAATGAAATAAGCAGCGCCTTTGTACATAATTTTCCTATTACTCTGTACTATGTCATCTTTTCTGTGTGTACATAAATAAATAAATAAAAACTACAAGTAAAAACAAGTATTTTAAATTAAGACTCTTCAATTCTAAAGGTGCGGACGTGTTATACGGCATCAGATTAAATTTATGAAAGCATCCCTAGTTACCGGACTGCCTATCACTAAAAACGATGCTATGACAATATGCATTATTATAAATTGCGTAATCACCACCACCCCGCCTATTTCCGCCGTGAAGCAGTAATACGTTTCGGTTCGAAGGGTGGAGTAGCCGTTGTAACTATACTGAGACCTTAGAACTTAAATCTCGAGGTGGGTGGCGCATTTACGTTGTAGATGTCTATGGGCTCCAGTAACCACTTAACATCAGGTGGGCTGTGAGCTCGTCCATCCATCTAAGCAATAAAAAAAAATATGTGTAATGCAATTGAAACAAATACTCACGGCTGCATTTATTAAATAAAACAACAAAATTAGTGTCCAAACGCAATGGAAAACATATAAAGGCATTTTCCGATAAAAACTATTATTCGTCATAACAAGAAAAGTAAAATTTATTTTTTCGACATTATATCGATAATGTTTATATGGAAATTTATGAAAAACGATTTGAACTTGAACAAGTTTCACATATGTTTTTTTTATATAAGTAGGTATTATCAGCATTTAGTTTTGTCAAGTTTATTTTTATGCTTTAGATTCAGAATAGTTTTTTTGCTGTTGATATTTCGAAATTATATAATACTTATCGTGCCTTATATGGCAATACCAGAGAATATGTGTCATTCCGATAGAGGCACCCGTCACGTGCGGACGTGCTCATCGACCACTCGATTGCCCGGTCTTTGTTCGCCCGGCTTTTGTTAGCCCGGCCATTGTTCGCGCGGCCTGTGTTCGTGGTACATCTGCCGACTAAGTGCTCTTCCTGGAAGTTTTTATTTGTTTTGTTTCCTTTTGTTGTTTCTGTGTTCGTGGTACATCTGCCGACAAACTGTTTTCCTGGAAGTGTTTAATTGTTCTGTTTCTTTTTGTTATTTCCGTTTTGTTGTGTTTTTTCTTTGTCCTGTAGTAATCGTGCCGCATCGCCACCTGTGTTCAATAGAACCGCTCAGGTCCGAGAAGTTGGGGCCTCGCCGCAAGGCGAGTGTTTTCAAGACCCGGGGCCGCCCCACCTGGGCACTCAGCGATCATGGACGCTGTATTCGCGGAATTCCTCCGACTTCGCCACCCACAGCTCGCCTCAGAGTTTCTGGCCTTCAAGGCCGATCACACCGCGAGCCCTCTCGTGGACTCCGCCGAGCTCGCTGCTCCTGCGTCGCCTGTACCTGCGTGCAAAGCTTCTGCATCGAGCACCGCAGCCTCCGTCGTGCCTGCCGTTCCCGCGTCGCCTATACTGGCGAGTAAAACTGCTGCGTCGTCCGCCGTGGCCACCGTTCCAGCAGCGCGATCATCCGCAGCCTCCGTCGTGCTCTCCAAAACACCTGCTCGTAGGTCACCTGCGCCCGCCTCCTCGTCCTCCGACTCTGACTCGGAGATGGAGGTCGACCTCGCTCCCGCCTCATTGACGGATGGATTCACCCTGGTACAAAAGGGTAAGAAGCGTGCCGCGGAGTCCCGAGCTCCCGCGGCCGCTAAAATTAGCAAAGCCGCGAACGCGTCGCGCCCCCGCTCTCAGACTCCCGTTGCGCCTCCAGCCCGTGCCACTCCGTCGTCGCGTCTGGTGGCACAAAATAAAACCCAGACCCCTCCCCCGGTTATCCTTCAAGAGAAGGCAGCTTGGGATCGAGTTTCTCTGGCCCTTAAGGCCAAAAATATCAACTTCACGAATGCCCGTAACCTCGCGAACGGCATTCAAATTAAGGTTCGAACACCCGACGACCATAGGGCCCTCTCTTCTTACCTCCGTAAGGAGCGTATAAGTTTCTACACGTATACGCTCCAGGAGGAGCGCGAACTCCGTGCCGTCATACGTGGCATCCCTAAAGAGTTGGATGCCGAGCTAGTCAAGGCCGACCTTCTCGAACAAGGCCTACCGGTTAACTCCGTAGACCGCATGCACACAGGTCGCGGAAGTGAGCCATATAACATGGTTCTCGTCGCCCTCCAGCCTACCCCCGAGGGTAAGCAAATATTCAACATCCGAACGGTCTGTAGCCTTTCCGGAATCGCCGTCGAAACCCCACACAAGAAAGGCACACCTAGCCAGTGCCATAACTGCCAATTATACGGGCATTCTTCCCGTAACTGTCACGCGCGCCCCCGATGCGTCAAGTGTTTAGGAGATCACGTCACGGCCCTCTGCACTCGCGATCAAAAAACCGCGACGGAACCGCCTAGCTGCGTCCTGTGTCGTACACAGGGTCACCCCGCAAATTACCGCAGATGCCCCCGAGCCCCGAAAATAAATCGCCGCGTCGCCCGCCAAAATCGCCTCCGAGCTTCCGGCCCAGACATCAAAGCCTCGGCACCCTCTGTGTCGCAGGCTAAGCCAGCGTTCGTTCCGGCACCGGTGCCCAGTGTCTCGGCTTGGGCGAAACCGCTGCCGTACACGAACACGGTTACAACTCCGTCCTCCGCGATTCGTCCCGCCCCCGCAACTCGTCCCTCTCCCGCGACTTGCCCTCCGACCGCGTCCGACAATCTCGCTTTAGCGATCGACTTCTTTCAGTCGATCAACTTTGAGCGCGTTAACGCTTTGGGCGACGCCATTCGCGCTGCCTCCACTGCACAACACTTTATCGCCGTTGTGCAAGAATACGCCGACGTATACGCGTCATTAAATACGTACGTCCTCCCCTCACTCCGCCGGTAATCAATGGCGTATATAAGTAGAATAAAGCCCCTATCCGTAACGATAGGATTTTTTAACGCTTACGGTCTCGCAAATCAACGTGATCAGGTTTCTGACTTTTTGCGTGACCATCAAATTGATATCTTTTTAGTGCAGGAGACCCTACTTAAGCCCGCGCGCCGTGACCCTAACATCGCGAACTATAACATGGTCAGGAACGACAGGCTCTCTGCTCGTGGTGGTGGTACCGTCATTTACTATAGAAGAGCCCTGCATTGCGTCCCGCTCGATCCTCCCGCGCTCGCTAATATCGAAGCATCAGTGTGCCGAATCTCACTGACGGGACACGCGCCGATCGTTATCGCGTCCGTTTATCTTCCGCCGGATAATATCGTTCTAAGCAGTGATATCGAGGCGCTGCTCGGCATGGGGAGCTCTGTCATTCTGGCGGGCGACCTAAATTGTAAACACATCAGGTGGAACTCACACACCACAACCCCGAATGGCAGGCGGCTTGACGCGTTAGTCGATGATCTCGCCTTCGATATCGTCGCTCCGGTAACACCGACTCACTACCCGCTAAATATCGCGCATCGCCCGGATATACTCAACATAGCGTTATTAAAAAACGTAACTCTGAGCTTACACTCGATCGAAGTAGTTTCAGAGTTAGATTCAGACCACCGTCCCGTCGTTATGAAGCTCGGTCGCGCTCCCGACTCCGTTCCCGTCACGAGGACTGTGGTGGATTGGCACACGCTGGGCATCAGCCTGGCTGAATCTGATCCACCATCGCTCCCGTTTAACCCGGAGTCTACCCCGTCTCCTCAGGATACTGCTGAAGCCATAGACATCTTAACGTCACACATCACCTCAACATTAGATAGATCATCGAAACAAGTTGTAGCGGAGGACTTCCTTCACCGCTTCAAATTGTCCGATGATATTAGGAAACTCCTTAGAGCTAAGAACGCCTCGATACGCGCCTACGACAGGTATCCTACCGCGGAAAATCGTATTCGAATGCGTGCCCTACAACGCGACGTAAAGTCTCGCATCGCCGAAGTCCGAGATGCCAGATGGTCTGATTTCTTAGAAGGACTCGCGCCCTCCCAAAGGTCTTACTACCGCTTAGCTCGTACTCTCAAATCGGATACGGTAGTAACTATGCCCCCCCTCGTAGGCCCCTCAGGCCGACTCGCGGCGTTTGATGATGACGAAAAAGCAGAGTTGCTGGCCGATACATTGCAAACCCAGTGCACGCCCAGCACTCAATCCGTGGACCCTGTTCATGTAGAATTAGTAGACAGTGAGGTAGAACGCAGAGTCTCCTTGCCACCCTCGGATGCGTTACCACCCGTCACCCCGATGGAAGTTAAAGACTTGATCAAAGACCTACGTTCTCGCAAGGCTCCCGGTTCCGACGGTATATCCAACCGCGTTATTAAACTTCTACCCGTCGAACTCATCGTTATGTTGGCATCTATTTTCAATGCCGCTATGGCGAACTGTATCTTTCCCGCGGTGTGGAAAGAAGCGGACGTTATCGGCATACATAAACCCGGTAAACCAAAAAATCATCCGACGAGCTACCGCCCGATTAGCCTCCTCATGTCTCTAGGCAAACTGTATGAGCGTCTGCTCTACAAACGCCTCAGAGACTTCGTCTCATCCAAGGGCATTCTCATCGATGAACAATTCGGATTCCGTACAAATCACTCATGCGTTCAACAGGTGCACCGCCTCACGGAGCACATTCTTGTGGGGCTTAATCGACCAAAACCGTTATACACGGGAGCTCTCTTCTTCAACGTCGCAAAAGCGTTCGACAAAGTCTGGCACAACGGTTTGATTTTCAAACTATTCAACATGGGTGCCGTGCCGGATAGTCTCGTGCTCATCATACGAGACTTCTTGTCGAACCGCTCTTTTCGATATCGAGTCGAGGGAACCCGCTCCTCCCCACGACCTCTCACAGCTGGAGTCCCGCAAGGCTCTGTCCTTTCACCCCTCCTATTTAGCTTATTCGTTAACGATATTCCCTGGTCGCCGCCGACCCATTTAGCTTTATTCGCCGACACGATCGACACGACGACACGACTGTTTACTATTCCAGTAGAAACAAGTCCCTAATCGCGAAGAAGCTTCAGAGCGCAGCCCTAGCCCTAGGACAGTGGTTCCGAAAATGGCGCATAGACATCAACCCAGCGAAAAGTACTGCGGTGCTATTTCAGAGGGGAAGCTCCACACGGATTTCCTCCCGGATTAGGAGGAGGAATCTCACACCCCCGATTACTCTCTTTAGTCAATCCATACCCTGGGCCAGGAAGGTCAAGTACCTGGGCGTTACCCTGGATGCATCGATGACATTCCGCCCGCATATAAAATCAGTCCGTGACCGTGCCGCGTTTATTCTCGGTAGACTCTACCCCATGATCTGTAAGCGGAGTAAAATGTCCCTTCGGAACAAGGTGACACTTTACAAAACTTGCATAAGGCCCGTCATGACTTACGCGAGTGTGGTGTTCGCTCACGCGGCCCGCACACACATAGACACCCTTCAATCTCTACAATCCCGCTTTTGCAGGTTAGCCGTCGGAGCTCCGTGGTTCGTGAGGAACGTTGACCTACACGACGACCTTTTTTTTTTTTTTTTTTTTCGGGTAGAGTGCCGAACCTCCTACGAGGTCCCCGCGCAAAAGGGGCGCGCGGGGTATGTGAGACTCAACGATCTGCATGGTGTTGTGAGCAGACCGCGGGCCCAAGGATTTTAGAGCCCACCCACTAAACGACTCCCCTGCACTCTTACACCCGACGTCCGATCCCCTCCGAGGTCAGAACCCGGATGAGGTAGGGGGGCTACCGCGGTCAACACTACAACCAGACGGCGCGGCTCACCCCAAGGACGCCCAGCCGACGGAGCCTTCGAGGCGAATCGAAGGCTCTGAAACGTCGGCCGTCTCGGTACGGCAGCCCGTCGGGCCGCCCAGACGGTGCCGCTGGTGTCCCGGAATACCCCGCTGGACCAGAACCAGCCTGCCGGGTCGGGACGCGATACACCGTCGACCGGTCGCTCTATTCACTCCACGGCAGCGCGCTAGAGTGCTGGTAGCGCGCCGCGCGGCCTCACCCCCTCAGGTCGCCCCTTGACCTTCACCGGGGGGAGGCCGCCACCTACAGGGGCCGGGACGTACGGGCGTATTCCCGCCTCCGGCCCCCGGCTCGACGGCGACGGATCGGTGCGGAAAGGGAAGAGCTCTCCCTCTCTCGCTCCGCCGCCTCCTTCTGCGAGATGGTGGACTCGCAGAAGTCGAGCATCGCCTTCCAGGACGCGTCGCTGCCGAGCATCGTAGCCACGACGCGCGGCAGCGAGAGGTCCTCTCCTATGACCGCGACGAGGGCGGCGCGTTGCTCGTCGAATCCAGAGCAACGCGCCAGCGTGTGTTCCGCTGTGTCTTCCTCGTCGCGGTCCGCGCAGTGGTGGCACTGCGCCGTCGGTTCCCTTCCGGCTATCTTGTGCAAGTACCGGCCGAAACAACCATGGCCGGTAAGCATCTGCGTTAGCCGGAAGGTGAGGCATCCGCGGTCGCGGCCCACCCAGTCCGCGAGAACCGGGCGGACCGCCTCGACGGTTCGGAGGCCGGCCGACGGGTCCGCCAAGCGGCGAGACCACGCCTCCAGCACGGACCGCCGAGAGTGGAGCCTCCGCGCTCGAACTACACCTTCGCCGGGGCGCCCTTCCCCCCTAGAGCGGAGGTCGCTACGCCACCTGTAATCGGCAGCGAGCGCCTCCGCCTCCAGGTCCCAGGGTGGCGCCCCGGCGAGCAAGCACGCCGCCTCGAAGGAGACGGTGCGGTATCCTCGGATCGCCCTGACCGCGATCGCACGCTGCGGACGTCGCAGAGCCGCGACGTTCTTGCGGGTCAGGGCGCGGCACCATACGGGAGCCCCGTATAGTGCCATCGACCGCACCACCCCCATGTAGAGGCGGCGCGCCACCTGATCGGGACCCCCGACGTTTGGAAGCAGCCGGCTCAGAGAGCCGGCCGTCGCCATCAGTCGAGGGCCCAACTTCTCAAAGTGAGCGCGGAAGTTCCACCGACTATCCAGTTCGAGGCCGAGGTACCGAAGACCGGTCACCCCAACCCCGACGCGGACGCCTCCGATCACGAGGTGGGCACCCACAGGCGGCGCTCGTCCCGGCCCGTGAAAAAGCAGGGCCTGGGTTTTATCGAGCGCCACCTCGAGCCCCAACCGTCGGATCCTAGTGACGACGTGTGCCACGCCTGCGCACGCCAGACGGGCAGACTCCCGGTAGGACCTACACGACGACCTGGGCCTCGAATCTATACAGAAATACATGAAGTCAGCGTCGGAACGGTACTTCGATAAGGCTATGCGTCATGATAATCGCCTTATCGTAGCCGCCGCTGACTACTCCCCGAATCCTGATCATGCAGGAGCCAGTCACCGTCGACGCCCTAGACACGTCCTTACGGATCCATCAGATCCAATAACCTTTGCACTAGACGCCTTCAGCTCTAGGAGCAGGCTTAGGGACCTCGGTAACCGTACTCGTCGAACTCGACAAAGAGTTCGCCGTTCAACCTAACCCATGAATCAGCTCGCTGAGTTTCTCGCCGGATCTTCTCAGCGGGTCGCGATTCCGATCCGGTAGTAGATTCATTCGCGAAGCAGCTACTCTTGAGTTGTTAGGTCTCCTTCGGAGGCGCTCGGGCAGCTGTTAGCAAATCCCACCCCTCCTGGCTGAGCCTTTGCTCGCCCACCTGACCTGGTGAAACTGGAAAGGCCTCCGGGCCACCAGTAATCCTTCAATCATAAAAAAAAAAAAAAGAAAAAGAATATTTGTTTAGTTTTTACCATAAAAGAAAGAAAATCGAAAATCCTCTAGAGATTTTGTCAGATTTATGTGATGCGTTACTTTATAGCGTTTTAATATTAATATATTAATTCGTGAAGCAAAAATTTTGTATCCCTTTTTACGAAAATTGCGCGGACGAAGGAGTATGAAATTTTCCACACTTATAGAGAATATAGAGAAGAAGTGCTAATATTTTTTTTAAATAATGCATAAAAGATACATTAAATCAATAAAGAAAACATTACACACACTACATACCATGTAGGTATTTGATGCACCCCGCCGGCAGCGGGGGGGGACTTTGAGCCCCCCCAGATGGACGCCACGTGGGGCACACCTCCACGTCGCCCCAGCGTTCCCGCTGCCGAGGAGCCCCCTCCCCCTATCACGGGGGCGGAGATCCATGCGGCCGTGTCCAAAATGAGAGCGAAGGACACGGCCCCCGGCCCTGACGGCGTTCACGGCCGGGTCTGGAGCTTGGCCTTCGAGGCCCTAGGGGACCGGCTCGGGGGGCTTTTCGAAGCGTGCCTCGAGTCGGGACGGTTCCCGTCGAAATGGAAGACGGGCAGACTGGTCCTTCTGCGGAAGGACGGGCGCCCCGCGGACTCACCCGCGGGCTATCGCCCCATCGTGTTGCTGGACGAAGCGGGCAAGATGCTCGAGAGAATCGTCGCCGCCCGCATCGTCCGGCACCTGACCGAGACGGGTCCCGATCTTTCGGCGGAACAATACGGCTTCAGAGAGGGCCGCTCGACTATCGACGCAATTCTGCGCGTGCGGGCCCTCTCCGACGAAGCCGTATCCCGGGGCGGGGTGGCGATGGCGCTATCCTTAGATGTAAGGAACGCCTTCAACACCCTGCCCTGGTCGGTGATCGCGGGGGCGCTGGAGTATCACGGCGTCCCCGCATACCTCCGCCGACTGATCGGCTCCTACCTCGAGGGCAGGTCGATCCAGTGCATCGGACACGGTGGGACGATGTACCGCTTCCCCGTCGAGCGCGGTGTTCCGCAGGGGTCTGTCCTGGGCCCCCTGCTGTGGAACATCGGCTACGACTGGGTCCTGCGGGGCGTCATTCGGGGTCCCCTCCCCGGGCTGAGCGTAATATGTTACGCCGACGACACGTTGGTCGTGGCTCCGGGGAGGGACTACCGGGAGTCTGCCCGTCTGGCGTGCGCAGGCGTGGCACACGTCGTCACTAGGATCCGACGGTTGGGGCTCGAGGTGGCGCTCGATAAAACCCAGGCCCTGCTTTTTCACGGGCCGGGACGAGCGCCGCCTGTGGGTGCCCACCTCGTGATCGGAGGCGTCCGCGTCGGGGTTGGGGTGACCGGTCTTCGGTACCTCGGCCTCGAACTGGATAGTCGGTGGAACTTCCGCGCTCACTTTGAGAAGTTGGGCCCTCGACTGATGGCGACGGCCGGCTCTCTGAGCCGGCTGCTTCCAAACGTCGGGGGTCCCGATCAGGTGGCGCGCCGCCTCTACATGGGGGTGGTGCGGTCGATGGCACTATACGGGGCTCCCGTATGGTGCCGCGCCCTGACCCGCAAGAACGTCGCGGCTCTGCGACGTCCGCAGCGTGCGATCGCGGTCAGGGCGATCCGAGGATACCGCACCGTCTCCTTCGAGGCGGCGTGCTTGCTCGCCGGGGCGCCACCCTGGGACCTGGAGGCGGAGGCGCTCGCTGCCGATTACAGGTGGCGTAGCGACCTCCGCTCTAGGGGGGAAGGGCGCCCCGGCGAAGGTGTAGTTCGAGCGCGGAGGCTCCACTCTCGGCGGTCCGTGCTGGAGGCGTGGTCTCGCCGCTTGGCGGACCCGTCGGCCGGCCTCCGAACCGTCGAGGCGGTCCGCCCGGTTCTCGCGGACTGGGTGGGCCGCGACCGCGGATGCCTCACCTTCCGGCTAACGCAGATGCTTACCGGCCATGGTTGTTTCGGCCGGTACTTGCACAAGATAGCCGGAAGGGAACCGACGGCGCAGTGCCACCACTGCGCGGACCGCGACGAGGAAGACACAGCGGAACACACGCTGGCGCGTTGCTCTGGATTCGACGAGCAACGCGCCGCCCTCGTCGCGGTCATAGGAGAGGACCTCTCGCTGCCGCGCGTCGTGGCTACGATGCTCGGCAGCGACGCGTCCTGGAAGGCGATGCTCGACTTCTGCGAGTCCACCATCTCGCAGAAGGAGGCGGCGGAGCGAGAGAGGGAGAGCTCTTCCCTTTCCGCACCGATCCGTCGCCGTCGAGCCGGGGGCCGGAGGCGGGAATACGCCCGTACGTCCCGGCCCCTGTAGGTGGCGGCCTCCCCCCGGTGAAGGTCAAGGGGCGACCTGAGGGGGTGAGGCCGCGCGGCGCGCTACCAGCACTCTAGCGCGCTGCCGTGGAGTGAATAGAGCGACCGGTCGACGGTGTATCGCGTCCCGACCCGGCAGGCTGGTTCTGGTCCAGCGGGGTATTTCGGGACACCAGCGGCACCGTCTGGGCGGCCCGACGGGCTGCCGTACCGAGACGGCCGACGTTTCAGAGCCTTCGATTCGCCTCGAAGGCTCCGTCGGCTGGGCGTCCTTGGGGTGAGCCGCGCCGTATGGTTGTAGTGTTGACCGCGGTAGCCCCCCTACCTCATCCGGGTTCTGACCTCGGAGGGGATCGGACGTCGGGTGTAAGAGTGCAGGGGAGTCGTTTAGTGGGTGGGCTCTAAAATCCTTGGGCCCGCGGTCTGCTCACAACACCATGCAGATCGTTGAGTCTCACATACCCCGCGCGCCCCATTTGCGCGGGGACCTCGTAGGAGGTTCGGCCCTCTACCCGAAAAAAAAAAAAAAAAAAAAAAAAAAAAAAAAAAAAAAAAAAAAAAAAAAAAAAAAAAAAAAAAAAAAAAAAAAAGTATTTGATGCACACACGCATGCATACTGTTTATTGTCAAACTTTTGTTCCTGACGTCTGTTGTCAAATTGAGAATAGATTAAATATTGTTTGTCTTTGTTAATATTTTTTATAGTGTAGTCTTGGCGAAATTTGTGATTATAGAAGAATAAAATACAATCATAATAGGGTAAAAACTTACAATTCCAATTAATTATAGTCGAATTTCGACTACTTTTTTTTTTTTTTTTTCTGATTGAAAGTTTACTGGTGGCCCGAAGGCCTTTCCAGTTTCACCAGGACAGGTGGGCGAGCAAAGGCTCAGCCAAGAGGGGTGGGATTTGCTAACAACTGCCCGAGCGCCTCCGAAGGAGACCTAACAACTCAAGAGCAATTGTTTCGCGAATGAATCTACTACCGGATCGGAATCGCGACCCGCTGAGAAGATCCGGCGAGAAACTCAGCGGGCTGATGCATGGGTTAGGTTGCACGTCGACCTCTTTGTCGAGTTCGACGAGTACGGTTACCGGGGTCCCTAAGCCTGCCCCTAGTATTAGAGCTGAAGGCATCTAATGCAAAGGTTATTGGATCTGATGGATTTGTAAGGACGTGTCTAGGGCGTCGACGGTGACTGGCTCCTGCATGATCAGGATTCGGGGAGTAGTCAGCGGCGGCAACGATAAGGCGATTATCATGACGCATAGCCTTATCGAAGTACCGTTCCGACGCTGACTTCATGTATTTCCGAATTGATTCGAGGCCCAGGTCGTCGTGTAGGTCAACGTTCCTCACGAACCACGGAGCCCCGACAGCTAACCTGCAAAAGCGGGATTGTAGGGATTGGAGGGTGTCTATGTGTGTGCGGGCCGCGTGAGCGAACACCACACTCGCGTAAGTCATGACGGGCCTTATGCAAGTTTTGTAAAGTGTCACCTTGTTCCGAAGGGACATTTTACTCCGCTTACAGATCATGGGGTAGAGTCTACCGAGAATAAACGCGGCACGGTCACGGACTGATTTTATATGCGGGCGGAATGTCATCGATGCATCCAGGGTAACGCCCAGGTACTTGACCTTCCTAGCCCAGGGTATGGGTTGTCTAAAGAGAGTAATCGGGGGTGTGAGATTCCTCCTCCTAATCCGGGAGGAAATCCGTGTGCTTCCCCTCTGAAATAGCACCGCAGTACTTTTCGCTGGGTTGATGTCTATGCGCCATTTTCGGAACCACTGTTCTAGGGCTAGGGCTGCGCTCTGAAGCTTCTTCGCGATTAGGGACTTATTTCTACTAGAATAGTAAACAGTCGTGTCGTCGGCGAATAAAGCTAAATGGGTCGGCGGCGACCGGGGAATATCGTTGACGAATAAGCTAAATAGGAGGGGTGAGAGGACAGAGCCTTGCGGGACTCCAGCTGTGAGAGGTCGTGGGGAGGAGCGGGTTCCCTCGACTCGATATCGAAAAGAGCGGTTCGACAAGAAGTCCCGTATGATGAGCACGAGACTATCCGGCACGCCCATGTTGAATAGTTTGAAAATCAAACCATTGTGCCAGACTTTGTCGAACGCTTTTGCGACGTCGAAGAAGAGAGCTCCCGTGTATAACGGTTTTGGTCGATTAAGCCCCACAAGAATGTGCTCCGTGAGGCGGTGCACCTGTTGAACGCATGAGTGATTTGTACGGAATCCGAATTGTTCATCGATGAGAATGCCCTTGGATGAGACGAAGTCTCTGAGGCGTTTGTAGAGCAGACGCTCATACAGTTTGCCTAGAGACATGAGGAGGCTAATCGGGCGGTAGCTCGTCGGATGATTTTTTGGTTTACCGGGTTTATGTATGCCGATAACGTCCGCTTCTTTCCACACCGCGGGAAAGATACAGTTCGCCATAGCGGCATTGAAAATAGATGCCAACATCACGATGAGTTGGACGGGTAGAAGTTTAATAACGCGGTTAGATATACCGTCGGAACCGGGAGCCTTGCGAGGACGTAGGTCTTTGATCAAGTCTTTAACTTCCATCGGGGTGACGGGTGGTAACGCATCCGAGGGTGGCAAGGAGGCTCTGCGTTCTACCTCACTGTCTACTAATTCTACATGAACAGGGTCCACGGATTGAGTGCTGGGCGTGCACTGGGTTTGCAATGTATCGGCCAGCAGCTCTGCTTTTTCATCATCATCGAACGCCGCGAGTCGGCCTGAGGGGCCTACGAGGGGGGGCATAGTTACTACCGTATCCGATTTGAGAGTACGAGCTAAGCGGTAGTAAGACCTTTGGGAGGGCGCGAGTCTTTCTAAGAAATCAGACCATCTGGCATCTCGGACTTCGGCGATGCGAGACTTTACGTCGCGTTGTAGGGCACGCATTCGAATACGATTATCCACGGTAGGATACCTATCGTAGGCGCGGATCGAGGTGTTCTTAGCTCTAAGGAGTTCCCTAATATCGTCGGGCAATTTGAAGCGGTGAAGGAAGTCCTCCGCTACAACTTGCTTCGATGACCTATCTAATGTCGAGGTGATGTGTGACGTTAAGATGTCTATGGCTTCAGCGGTATCCTGAGGAGACGGGGTAGAGTCCGGGCTCAACGGGAGCGATGGTGGATCAGATTCAGCCAAGCTGATGCCCAGCGTGTGCCAATCCACCACAGTCCTCGTGACGGGAACGGAATCGGGAGCGCGACCGAGCTTCATAACGACGGGACGATGGTCTGAATCTAACTCTGAAACTACTTCGATCGAGTGTAAGCGCAGAGTTACGTTTTTTAATAACACTATGTCGAGTATATCCGGGCGATGCGCGATATTTAGCGGGTAGTGAGTCGGGGTTAGCGGAGCGACGATATCGAAGGCGAGATCATCGACTAACGCGTCAAGCCGCCTGCCATTCGGTGTTGTGGTGTGTGAGTTCCACCTGACGTGTTTACAATTTAGGTCGCCCGCCAGAATGACAGAGCTTCCCATGCCGAGCAGCGCCTCGATATCACTGCTTAGAACGATCTTATCCGGTGGAAGATAAACGGACGCGATAACGATCGGCGCGTGTCCAGTCAGTGAGATTCGGCATACTGATGCTTCGATGTTAGAAAGCGCGGGGGGGTCGAGTGGGACGCAATGCAGGGCTCGTCTATAGTAAATGACGGTACCACCACCACGAGCAGTGAGCCTGTCGTTCCTAACCATGTTATAGTTCGCGATTTTAGGGTCGCGGCGCGCGGGCTTAAGCAGGGTCTCCTGCACCAAAAAGATGTCAATTTGATGGTCACGCAAAAAATCACAAACCTGATCACGTTGATTTGCGAGACCGTAAGCGTTAAAAAATCCTATCGTTACGGATAGGGGCTTTATTCTACTTATGTACGCCATTAATTACCGGCGGAGCGAGGGGAGGACGTACGTATTTAACGACGCGTATACGTCAGCGTATTCTTGCACAACGGCGATGAAGTGTTGTGCAGTGGAGGCGGCGCGAATGGCGTCACCCAAAGCATTAACACGCTCAAAGTTGATCGACTGAAAAAAGTCGATCGCTAGAGCGAGATTGTCGGACGCGGTCGGAGTGCTGGTCGCGGGGGAGGAACGAATCACGGGGGAGGGACGTATCGCGGGGACGGGACGAATCGCGGGGGAGGGAGCTACAGCCGTGTTCGTGTACGACAACGGTTTAGCCCAGGCCGAGCCGCTGGGCACCGGCGCCGGCACGAAGGCAGGCTTAGCCTTCGGCACAGAGGGTGCCGTGGCTTTGATGTCAGGGCCGGAAGCTCGGAGGCGGTTTTGACGCGCGACGCGGCGATTTATTTTAGGGGCTCGGGGGCATCCACGGTAATTCGCGGGGTGACCCTGTGTTCGGCACAGGACGCAGCTAGGTGGTTCCGTCGCGGTTTTTTGATCGCGAGTGCAAAGAGTCGTAGCGTGATCGTCCAAACACTTGACGCATCGAGGGCGCGCGTGACAATTACGGGAAGAATGCCCGTACAACTGACAATTGTGGCACTGGCTCGGAGTGCCTTTTTTATGGGGGGTTTCCACGGTGATTCCGGAAAGCCTACAGACAGTTCGGACGTTAAAGATTTTCTTACCCTCGGGGGTAGACTGGAGGGCGACGAGAACCATATTGTATGGCTCCCTCCCGCGTCCTGTGTGCATGCGGTGCACGGAGTTTACGGGTAGGCCTTGTTCGAGTAGGTCGGCCTTTACGAGCTCGGCATCTAACTCCTTGGGGATGCCACGTATGACTGCACGCAGCTCACGCTCCTCCTGGAGCGTATACGTATGATAACTTATACGCTCCTTTCGGAGGTAGCTTGAGAGGGCCCTATGGTCGTCGGGTGTTGCTACTTTTATCTGTATCCCGTTCGCGAGGTTACGGGCACTGACAAAATTTATGTTTTTGGCCTTAAGGGCCAGGGAGATACGGTCCCAAGCAGCCTTCTCTTGAAGAATCAACGGAGGAGGGGCCTGATTTCTCGTTTGTGCCACCGGGCGCGGCGACGGCGTGGCACGGGGACAGGGAGCGACGGGGGTCGGAGGGCGGGGGCGCGACGCGTTCGCGGCTTTGCTTATTTTAGCGGCCGCGGAAGCTCGGGACTCCGCGGCGCGCTTCTTACCCTTTTGCACGAGAGTGAATCCATCTGTTAATGAGGCGGGAACGAGGTCAACCTCCATATCCGAGTCAGAGTCGGAGGACGAGGAGGAAGGCGCGGGAGCGGCGGACGCGACGGAGGCCGCAGACGATCGCTGAGGTAGAACGGAAGCTGCCGCGGTAGACGCGGGAGTTTTCGCGACAGTATGGGGGACACGGGTGTGCTGGGCGCGACGGAGGCTGCGGTGTACGGCGCGGGAGTTTTGCGCGCGCTTGCAGGGGACGCGGGAACGGCAGGCGTGGCGGAAACGGCGGGTGCGGCGGGCACGGCAGAACAGTTCACGGCGCGTTTAGCTTTGTAAGCTAAAAATTCTGATTCGAGGGCCGGGTATTTCTCGCTTAAGAATTCCGCGAGCAGTGTGTTGGTTGGAGAAAACTCCATTTCTTCGGACTGCCCAGGGGGGGCTGCCCCGGGACTTAAACACGCGCTCGCCTTGCGGCGAGGCCCCTGCGTCGGTAACACTAAATTGGCCGAAGCGATTCTAGGAATTATAGAAATTTTAGTGAATATAATAAATAGAATAGAATTAGAGTGAATAGAACCACTGCACAGTTCCCGGGCGGCAATGCCTTGTACAAATTCCGAGAAACACTTGGGCCACAGATGTGCCACGAACAATGATCTATTATCACCGGTAGTCACTTCCGACAAAACACTTGGACGCCAGATGTGCCACGAACCGAGGTCGGGCAATCGACCGAACAATGAGCACGTCCACGCGCGTCGGTTGCTCAAATCGGAATATTTCGACTACTGCGGGACCTCTAGTATTAAATTATTCATTGAACTCATTCGTTTTTTAACATCACATTAGTTTGTATCATTTTTATAATTAAAATTGAACATACAAGATTTTATATCTGGAATGTAAACTAATCTATAAAAATGAATTGCTGTTCGTTAGTCTCGCTAAAACTCGAGAACGGCTGGATCGATTTGGCTAATTTTGGTTTTGAATTATTTGTGGATGTCCAGAGAAGGTTTAAAAGGTAGATAAATATGACAATGCTTGGAATTAAATAAAAACAACAATTTTGTTTTTCCTGTGATTCCTTTGGTTTGTTTAAGTTTATTTTATACAAATGCTTAGGTCTTCTGTTTATCGATTGAGGCACTACGAAGTCTGCCGGGTCAGCTAGTCTAACATAAAAATGTATTATCTATGTCTTTTCCCTGCCAAATTGTTGGTAGCCTAAGGAGCTATTCCAACTGCTCACGGACCGGTAGGTGAGCTCACGGGATCAACCTGAGAGAATTTGCTAAAACTGGCCTGCATTCCCAAAAAGCTATTAACGGACGATTGATGTAAGAAAAAGGGTGCTTTTAGGTACCACAGGCACCGGTCACCGCTCTCGTCGAACCCTTCACTTTCGACGAAGGGCTCGACGAGCGAATTAACCCATAGACACAGCCCACTGAGTTTTCCGCCGGATCTTCTCAGTGGGTCGCGTTTCCGATCCGGTGGTAGATTCTGAGAAGCACTGCTCTTGCTAGGGCCAGTGTTAGCTATACACCCGGTTTGAGCCCCGTGAGTTCACCTACACATCAAGGAGAAGCTGATATAGCCTCTCAAGGCTATCAGCATAGGTAGGAATAAATGAAATTAAAGAAAATGCCTAAAAAGAATACAGTTTTTTCTCTCCGCTGTTTCAAATAAACATAATACACTATTGACTTGCACGGCATTATAACTAAACGACTTTATGTTATATCAAATCGTAAATTGTAAATATCAAATCATCGTATTATCAGCGGAACTTAATTAGAAAAACTTCATAAAACTGTAAGGTACCTGATGTCGTCATGGCGTATTGATATCGAATCGCGATACCGCGTACTCGCTATGAATTCAATTTTATGTTTTGTTTTATTGTTTTTAACTCTGGTCAACGCTTTTCCGCAGGTAAATTGTTTTTTTTTTGGTAATTTTGTTATGTGTTATTGAAAATACATTCAGATACCTTCAAAACGAAACGCATTACTGCTTCACGGTAGAAATAGGCAGGGCGGTGGCACTTGTCCGTGCGAGCTTGCAAGATACCGTATCACCGGTCATTAAGCAAATTATATTTTTTGCGTTATTGAGATTTTGTTACACGAAGCTATTACTTCACCGTGGAAGTCAGTAGTGAATGTTCGTGGTCCTGACCTTGCCTTGGTCTATGGCTGACATTTTTTTTCTTACCTAAGGGTAAGCTTACTGATAGCCTTGAGAGGCTATTTCAGCGTAACCTTAGCTAGTAGGTGCGCTCACGGGGGTCAAACCGGAGTGATGCTAACACTGACCCTAGCAAGAGCAGTGCTTCGCAGAATCTACCACCGGATCGGAAACGCGATTCACTGAGAAGATCCGACGAGAAACTCGGTGGGCTAGCTGAATACTCCCCCCATCAGGGTCGTATACACGTCTGTCGATAATAACAAAACAAAATGTACAATTTCCACCCGATCCACAGGTACCATACGATTACATCCCAATAGGACGTCAAGGTCGCCGAGAAACATATCAAGTGCATCCACTTGACGTCAACATGAACTACGAAAAACTTTACCCGGCAAGACGTAGATGGGTTGATTAAAATTTTTTTAATAGCTAAAATTGTTTTATTCGTTCTAATCCAGCGATTCCCAAAGGTTTGTTGAGGCCCTATATTCACAATTGAAGGCGTTAAAGAGAACTTGATGCTCTCTGAACACATACACATACACAGACACAAACATAAATACATATATTATAATTTAATTCCAATTTCGGCTTAAAGAAAACCAAATGGAAAACACACAATTGAAGAAGAATCTATCAGACTGGGAGAAAACCAGAATGAAGAATTTTAGAATGGTATATGGAATAGAATGGTTAAAACGTATAGGAAGTCTTAAGGATGACGTGACGATTGACAGGATACGTTTAATTTATAATCAACTGACAATAAAGATTAAGATCTAACAAGGAAATGGGAGGAAAATTGTAAATAGTAGTGGAGGAAGTAGCAAAATCTGACAGATATCGACAGAGACGCACATTGTAAAGTAATAAGAATTTATTATTAGAAACTTATATGACGACGTGACTGGCGCCGACAGAGAGCTCCGCTCCGCTTGGCTGCTCGAGCCGGAATCTCTTGTGCGACAATAGCCACTCGTAGTTATAGTAGAACAAGTTCTTTATTATTTTTATTTTTTATTTCGTAGATGTGTGGATGAGCTCACAGCCCATTTGATGTTAAGTGGTTACCGGAGCCGATATACATCGTAATAACGTAAATGCCGCCACCCAGCTGAGATATGAGTTCTAAGGTCTCAGTATAGTTCCTACAGCTGCCCCACCCTTCAAACCGAAACGCATTACTGCTTCACGGCTCGCGACTCACAAGAGGTCCTTTTGGAAATTTTGTTCATGAATTCTTCTGAATACCATCTTCAACAATTGTTTATATGCGCTGAACTTATAATAGTTAACCAACAATGGCAACCTTAAGGAAACAGTTAACTTTAACCAATCTTAGTTAATTAAATTGCGGTGAAACGCGAAGGGTCAAATTCAACAAATATTAGTGATCAAAGACACGCTACAATGGATTCAATTGGCAAAAAAAAGCTTGAGAACCAATCATTTGATTACTAATGAATGTTAAAATACATATAAGTAGGTATATAATAGGTATACGAGTAATAAAACAGGCATTTGACATGATCGCACTTTATATATTTTTTAAAAAGTAAAATTTTACAATATGAGTTGAGTTAGGTGGTAAATTGGAATCCATAAGAAATAAATTTAGACTCCGACTTTAAAACGATTTGAGTTACATAAATTCTACATTAATCAATTCTACATTATTATTATTAAAAAAAACCCGAAACTTTTATTTGGACTAGCATTTAGTGGGTTTATCACAAGAGAAAATAGGAAACAAAAAAATTCAAATTCATAATCCAATAGCTGAGCGTAGAAATTTTATCCAATCATTTATTTTGATTGGATAAAACGTTATACCGATTTCGAATTTAGAACGCAACATATTTTAATACACTTTAGGACAAAAAGTTGGGTGTTTAAATTATTTTATATTTTTATCGTGGTCAGTTATAATAGATATTGTGGGGGTGACCAGCTGCTCTGAGCATCGCCACGAATTCGGCCAGGTTCAGATGGTTAGGGAACGGCGATGCCATCTCCGCATATCTGCTCGTATAGTCAACCTCACCAGCTTCCTGGTCGTCAGCCTGAAATTATAGACAGCAATCTCTGAAGTCATTGTCCACGCGAAGAGACCTATAAAGACCTACCTATATCTGCAGATAAACAGTCATGAGTTCTGGTCTGATGAGCGCGACATTCGCGAACCTTCAATCACTGTTTGGAAGGTACACTATTCTCGAGTGACATAGGCTATAATCTATTTTGGAAAAAATAATAATTAGGGATCCTTACTAAAACTCCAATAATGTAACCCAAGGTGTAAAAAAATTACCTAAAATATTATTTACATCGCGTGCCCTGCGAACACTATTGATGATAGATTAAAATAATGCACTACGACTTTGTAGAACACATTATTATTTACAAAAAGTGTCGCGACAGCATAATGATGTCTAACTACTATAGTTATGCCGTAATAACGGTTCCTTTATTTAAAAAAATAAAACAACGTCAAATATCGTTGGAATTTTTGTTAAAGACCCGAGCGGAGCCGGAGCGGGCCGCTAGTAATGAAATAAAGATATGGGAACTTGGCTCTTACTTGAGCTACTACCAATACCTAATCGACAGTCCGTGATAATAATTTCACTATTAAATTCGTAGCTGATCACTGGAAGTGGAGTGCACTCTGAACTCGAGTAAGTGTGACTTGAAGCGTAGTCGCAATTTCCAAAATCAATGTCCCTTCATGTATGACAGCAACCACATTAACGTTGTAGCATCTGTGAGCTCATTTGAACGTGGAAGCTGCCACATTCCTTGATACCTAAGTCTAAGTGATGGATGTGTACTATCCTAGTTCTTTTTTTTTATTGCTCAAATGGGTGGACGAGCTCTCCCCCTGGTGTTAAGTGGTTACTGGAGCCCATAGACATTTACAACGCAAATGTGCCACCCACCTTTAGATATAAGTCCTAAGGTCTCAATATAGTTACAACGGCTGCCCTACCCTACAAGCCGAAACTCATTACTGCTTCACGGCAGAAATAGGCGGGGTGGTAGACTCACATAAGGTCCTACCACCAGTAAAAGCCCGGCCAAGTTATCCCTTGGATAAGAAAACACAAATGCTTCGTGCTCGAACGTTCTATTACTATACTCTATTCCAATTACGAAATCCCTTTTTAGAAGGTTTTAGAAGGACACTTCTTAGAAGGTAACTCTTCACGTTTCGCATAATTTGAAATAATAATCATTTTTTTGTTCATGGTTGTAAATCATCATTTAAAAAATACACAATCAAACCTAAATCACTATACAATTAATTCACACATACAATAACATAATAATCAGTCAAATGGGACTTCGTAATTGGAAGAGAGTATTGCTATTGGCGCGGCTGATGAAGGAAACTAACAACTGTCAAATGGGACTTCGTAATTGGAAGAGAGTATAGCTATTGGCGCGGCTGATTAAGGAAACCCATAAGACTCACCGTGACGGCGTAAATGACGGCGAATATCACGCAAAATAACTGGACCCACTTCATGGTTGCGCACCACCACACTAGGACATTGCTGATATACAAACACTTTATATATTATTCACAGATAACAACCGTAACGATTTATTTAATCAAATTCATTTAATAAAGTATTGTGACCGATTTTATTGGTCACAAGTGTTTAGATAATGGGAATATTTAATGAAATTTAAATACGGGTCAGGTTTGATAGGCAAAAATATTTAAGTGTAAGAATATAAGTCAGCAGAATCCGATGCCTGTGTTTTGAAGAAAACTAATAAAATTAGGAAGGTTTGTATTATCTGAAGAAGAATATATATAGCAACGATTTTTAGAACTGTTTTGTCTGTTTATCTTTTAGTTTATGTTTCCATGTAGATGTTACTACTGTTAGATGTAAAAGGTAACATAAGTAATAGTGGTAGGTACGGAAGTCGTTCTGACCGTAACAGTTTCACGCCACGCCACTTAATTGGCTTTATAGAAATAAGGTACACAAAAATTCGTCATGGCCTAAAGGATTAAACGTCCGGTGCATTCGTATCTAGCGATGCAACGGTGTTCGAATCCCGCAAGCGGGTACCAATTTTCCTAATGAATTACGTACTTAACAAATGTTTACGATTGACTTTCACCGGGAAGGAAGAAAATCGTGCAATATAAATAAAACCCGCAAAAAGAAATTTAATTTACGTAATTACTGGTAGTAGGACGTCTTGTGAGTCCGCACGGTTAGGTACCACCACCCTGCCTATTTCAGTCATGAAGCAGTAATGCGTTTCGGCTTGAAGGGTAGGGCAGCCGTTGTAACTATACTGAGACCTTAGAACTTATATTTGAGTCGTCTATTATCAAAGGTGGCAATCTGTGCATTTGGACAAAAAAATGTTATTGATATGTCAATACAGATTGTTTTATTTTTTATTTATTGCTTAGATGATTTGAATATAATCGTCTCCTTCAAAGAATACGGTTCAAAACCAGCATTAAATAAAGGTTAATACTTAACCTGTTATTTATCTAAGATGTCGTTCAGAAGAGTTTTGTGACTGCCAATGGAATACAAAGTCAATAATTCGTTTTTCTGATTTACCTACCAATAATTGTCCAAAAGTCACAATGCCGGCTTTGATAATAGTCGACTCATTTCAAGGTGGGTGGCGGCATTTACGTTTTGGATGTATATGGGTTCCAGTAACCACTTAACACCAGGTGTGCTGTGACCGCGTCCATTCATGTAAGCAATAAATAAAAAAAACGAACAATAAATACAAAAGTTTATTATGCCCCTCCGTAAAACTCAACAAGATACAAGATAATTTCAGTAACTGCCGACATAGCAAGTACTATGCAAGCCACGATACGACTGTACCGCTTGATGTGTTGCAATGAAGTTATTGTCATGTCCTTTGACAGGTCGGCGTTGCGACGCGGCCGTGGTATCGGGATGACGGCTTGCCATGGTGTATCCTGAGACAATATCTATAAATTAATACGCGAAGGAAAAACTTTGTATCCCTTTTTACGAAAATTGCGCGGAGGGAGGAGTACGAAATTTCCCACACTTATAGAGAATATAGAGAAGGAGTACAGAATGTAAATATTTTTTTTTTAAAATAATGCATAAAAGATACTTTAAATCAATAAAGAAAACATTACACACACTACATACTATATATTTGACGCACACACGCATGCATTCTATTTATTGTCAAGCTTTTTGCTTGACGTCTGTGGTCAAATTGAGAATAGATTAAATATTGTTTGTCTTTATTCATATTTTTTTATAGTGTAGCCTTAGGAAATTTGTGATTATAGAAGTATAAAATACAATCATAATAATGTACAAACTTACAATTCCAATTAATTATAGTCGAATTTCGGCTACTGCGGGACCTCTAGTACTAATTATTTATCTATCTCCTATTTCGTATGACTTCGTAATTGGAATAGAGTATAGCGCTTTCGTGTCTATTTTGGCCGCAATGCGCAGTTTTAACAGTGGGACAACCGTTTAACAATAGAATTGAGTTCGACTCTACGATTCAAGATGAGTGATAACGATTGAGTGATGGCTGCAGCTTTCTCCCCCTAAAGTATTTTCCTCACTAATAGTGGTATCGACGGAGACGCTGCAGAAAACTCCTATTATATATCCATTTGTTAAGGCTGAACGGAAAATCTGAGGCCTGGGCATTTTGTTTCCTATTGGCTCCAGCAATCATTTAAAACCAGGTGTACTGTAACACCGACTCCATTCTCAGACCTGTGATTCTTTGTAAGCGAATCACTACTCAACAACATTAGATTATTAGTGCAATATTCAAGCTATACGCCAAGTTGCTACTTATTTTGTATTTACTTGCATATTTTTAGTATATATTTGTATTTAATCGTATGTAAGTCTATCTTATATTGTATTTATTTTTCACATGTGTATATAAGTATATATATTTATGTAAGTTTATTAAGATATAGCACCGTCCACTTTGCGTATTCCTCTCCCTGCGAGGTTGCCTGGTAGAGATCGCTTTCAGCGATAAGGCCGCCAATTTAAGTCACCTACTATTATTTGTTTTTTTTTTTATGCTCACTCTGTACATGTGGTGTTAAATAAAGAGTTATATTATTATTAATATTTAATTCTTACCTGACTGGCCACGAATTCAGGATTTAGTCCTTGGGGCATCAGGTCCGATTGAAAATTGGCATCCTCTTGCAGGTTCTAAAAAATATTCGAACGACCGAACTTAAGTAATTTAATATTCAAAACTGCGCTGGAAAGTTTTGATTTGAAGACGTCTAGCCTATTCACCACCGTCTAAATAGAACTGAAAGAATTATTTGTGGTCGTGTGCGCTAATAAAATCAAAAGCTAGTCGAAGTCGTCATGGCCTAAAGGATAAGACGTCCGGTGCATTCGTATGTAGCGATGCAACGGTGTTCGAATCCCGCAGGCGGGTAACAATTTTTCTAATGAAATACGTACTTGACAATTGTTCACGATTGACTTCCACGGTGAAGGAATAACATCGTGTAATAAAAATCAAACTCGCAAAATTATAATTTGCGTAATTACTGGTGGTAGGACGTCTTGTGAGTCCGTGCGGGTGGGTACTACCACTTTGCCTATTTCTGCCATGAAGCAGTAATGCGTTTCGGTTTGAAGGTTGGGGCAGCCGTTGTAACTATACTTGAGACCTTAGAACTTATATCTCAAGGTGGGTGGCGCATTGACGATATAGATGTCTATGGGCTTCAGAAACCACTTAACACCAGGTAGGCTGTGAGCTCGTCCACGCATCAAAGCAATAAAAAAAAAAACAAGATCAGTGCTTCGCTAAATCTAGTACCGGATCGGAATCGCGACCCACTGTGAAGATCCGGCGAGAAACTCAGTGGGCTGTGTCTATGGTTCGCACATCGATCTTTTCGTCGTAGTCGACGAGAACGGTGACCAGTGCTTGAAGAGCCTAAAAGCACCGGAAGTAGATCCGGGGGATCCGACAAGACATATTTTGGGCGACGGTGGCTTTTTTTTATTTTTTATTACTTAGATGGTTGGACGAGCACAGGGCCCACCTGATATGGCCACCTTAAGTGGTTACCATAGTATAGACATCTACAGTATAGCTACAACGGCTGCCCCGCCCTTCAAATCGAAACACATTACTGCTTCACGGCAGAAATAGGCAGGGGGTGGTACCTACCCGCGCGGACTCACAGCAGGTCCTACCACCAGTACAAAACTTTGCACAACCCCTTAACATTGTATGGGTCGTGGCCTCGCGTACTTACTCCAATTAAACACTCACATTAGTATGACCTTTGACTATAACAGTCACTAAGCAAACAATTAAAACACTCAACATTGTTTTCTTCTTTTATATAAAAAAAATGACTTTTTCACGTGAACCTTATAGTGTTTTTGTGTTATGAAAAACAATAACGCGCGAACATAAAATGTATACATAAAACATTTTCTTAACATAACAATATTAAAATTATGAAGTCTTTCGTTTCCTTCGTATTATTTTTTTGTTTTGTTTATGGAAATGAGACCAAGGTACGTGTGTGGATTTTACGGGTAACATTTCTTTTTTTTTTTATTATGCTTCTCTTGGACAGGAGTCATGAAACGTCTGATGTTTATGTTTAGGTGAGTTAAGATAATATAGAGAGTTATATATGAGATATGGCGACGCTTGCAGCTGAAAGTAAGTATTGTACTTTTTGACGAAGCATGTTGCGGATAATAACATGTACTTTTAGGTTAGGAATATTGTGTTCTTTTTTTTATAATAAATTAAAACCTTTGACTGTATTAAATAAAAAAAAATTAAAAAATATAGAAAGTTCCAAGTGTTGGTAATTGAATGATTGTTCCGAATCGCAATGGCTCTGCGGCAGTAGTAGACATGAAGAAGTAGTGGACATTGAGTAAACACAAAGCAGTAATAGGCATGAAACAGTAATAGGCATGAAGTAGACTTGGCACAGCTTCGCCTTGCATAGTAAGGCAAGAAGGAGACATGAAGTAGTAATAGGCACGAAGTAGGCATGAAACAGTAGTAGGCATTAAGTAGACACAAAGAAGGTATGAAGCAGTAATAGGCATGAAGTAGGCATGAAACAGTAATCGGCTTGAAATAGACTTGGCAAAGCAATGCCTTGCATACTAAGGCAAGAAGTAGCATGAAGCAGTAATAGACACGAAGTAGCATCAGTATAAGAGTAACCATGAACGCATGTCGCAAAGATATCCACAAAAATTAATATGTATGTATCCTATATACCGCACAAGTCCAAAACTATTTATAAATATATAGGTATAAAATAGAAAGTAATTAAGTGTATATTAAACCTGCAGTTTCCATAGAGAATCCTAGTTAAGGCCAGATGGCCGTGTGTGATTTAATCCCCGATTATTTAGTTACTGTAATAATAAGCAGTCGTATAAGGTCATCAGCAAAACCGGGGGAATGGTTGAGGCTTACCGCTAGTCAATAAGTGAAGACAGCGGAATATCTAAATCCAATCGACTGTTTGGGGTCATGGGTTCTTTACTGTTTGGATTTCGTAGGGAGGCCAATATTTTGACGCTAGTGAAGCTTTGGACCTTGGAAGCATATACTTTGAGTATTCTAGACAAGGGTTTTCTTATTACCATCACTACAGATACGATGAAGCTTGCATTAAATATTTTTTCACCTCAGCAGCTCAAACATGCCGCTTTTGCTGCGAGACAACAGTGAACCAAAACGCGATTTTGATTCGAGCGTGGGTCAAAGTAGCATTATATTCAATCTTCAGTACCACGAATTGACATTGTTCAGCCATAAATATGCAACATTCGAATTTTACTGTGCTCTGTCTCTTTCACATGTATATAAAAAAGCGAGTGAAAAAACAAACCCCTTCGAAATTCGACTTTGGAATTCGACCTCAAAGAAAACACGTCCGGAAACGCGTAATACCCTAAAATTTAAAGATATTTGTAATAAAGAAATTACGTTTTTTTTAATAGTTATTTTAATCTATTCCGGTTCATTTCTGTCTCCTAAGTGATGTGTGTTCTCCCTGCTGAGGTGAAAAGCTATGTGTGCTACACGAGAGCAAAGTTTTTTGCATCTCGTGCTGTCGAGTCCCTCGCTACGCTCGTAAATCAATCATAGAATCCTTCACTTGCTCGGGACTCAAAATCAGCACTCGGCACAAGGCTTGTTTAGGCAGCGGCTTGACTCTGCCCCTGGCATTGCTGACGTCCATGAGCGACGGTGACCACTTACCATCAGGTGGGCCGTATGCTCGTCTGTCTACAATGGGAATAAAATAAAATAAAACACAAATAACCATTGTGTGTACTAGTGACGTGACAGCTTCGCAAAATTTACTTGCTTTAATTTATCGAGGGAATCGAAAATACTTATGCGATTCACATAATTAAATGTAAAACAGATACAAACGTACGGATCAAGGATTAAAAGAGAAAATGCTGGCGCTCTCCACATACTGACGAACCACGCGGAACCAATCCATGCGGATGTTAAATCAGAAAACGCGGAAGTCACTGAAAAGGTATTGTTATTCCGGTAATATTAACGCCATCTATTGTCAAACAGAGAAAACGGATATCGAAACTAGTATTAACGAAAATATTCTCGATAGGGCGACCGAGAATATTCGTCCGGTGAATCTAGTATCGTCCTCGAAGTCAGTAAAATAGGTAGGAAAAAAAACATAAATCATACAACATTGCAGAACATTCAAAATATGTTACAGCTGTTTCAGTATTCTTTTTTTTCCTATTTGACGACAGATGGCGTTACTCGTACCTTCATAACATTTAAGAAATGTTCCACAACATTCAGAATATGTTCCTACTAGAACGACCGTTTGAATATCTGTATTTACCATTTGGTATTACAAGCATTAATATCACCGAATTTTCTGTCACTATGGATAATTCTCAAATGACTATAACATTCGAATTTGACAATTTTTCTACTTTAGTTAAATGATTTATGAATTTTACAACAATATAGTTTTTTTTTAAGTGAATGTCTACCTCTAGTTCTGTTGGTACCACACTTAACAGTAAACACATATCACGTCTATTTCGTTGTTTATCAGTGTGCTTAGTGCGAGTGTTTTAACGTTCTCGATAGCGTAAAAGTTAACTCAAATTTGTATGGAATTGGAACAGTGCCCCTAGCGGCAAACGTAGGCAAACGTTCCAACTCAATACAAATATCAATTAACTTTTACGCTATCGAGAACCTTAAAAACTCGCACTAAGGACACTGGTGTATATTTCCAGCCGTGCAAAGGCTCGATATTGCCGGCTCACATTGAACCGGGTACCGTATTTAAGGTAAATAACTTGAACTTAAACAAAGAAATTTGTTTTCTAAGTGAAAACTTCTTCAACGTTTAGCATAAATCAGTTTCAATGGCACTCTGTTACTATTTGCTACTGTTTGTACACCTGCTTTAAAGTATTTAAAAGAATAACTTGGATAGTTTGTAGAATTTATTAAACATTATTTTATTTAGTACAAGTAACTAAATTAACAATGAGACACAACAATCGTGTCGCAGTGTCAAAATGACCATAGATTATACTAAAGAAAAATATAGACTATACAATATAGATTATACAAACTCAACAGCTATGACAGCTACCCATTTCTTCCCGTCAAGGCATTCACAATAGACAGCCATGAAATAAGATTGTATAGGACATTAAATGATGCATGCGTTCGTGTCTAGAAGCGTCTCTTTTGCGTTGGAATAGCTGTTTTGTATGACTCTTTCAGGTGACGGCCCCAAATGACGTTGTATTTGAACCGAAGTCCTTGAGGAAATCATCGCCCCTCATCAACAAGACAGACTTGATAAGAAGTATCAGTAGAGTGACCACTCTGGCAGTCTTGCTAATATTGGCCGTTTTAGAATTTTACCCGATGCTGCAGCATTTGTACGACACGATCCAGCAGTTTGTGTATATGCAATAAATTTGTGATTAAATAAGATTAAAAAAAAAACTTTGATTGTTTTGATTCAATTATATCCAAGCCCCATAAACACAACACGGATTAATCGCCGGATCTTTTCATTGGGTCGCGATTCCGATCTGGTAGTATATTTTGCTCAGCACTGCTTTTGCTAGTGATAGTGTTAGCAAATTATCTCAAAATAGAATGCACGCGTCTAGGATATCCGTGCTCAGATTCAGGTGCGTAAGTGCTATTATTCATCTGTTTAATCCTAGACGTACTTCGGGGACCTAGGATACCGTGGTGGTCTTCCGTCCCCAACTGGGGACCGATTAGTGTGTCCAGACCCAGTGCATATGTCATAGAGATAGGTATATTGAAATTATCGGCGCGCGAACCAACGTTTCACATACAAAAGGTGTGTCAGATTTTAGTTGATTGTTTTATTTAAAGAAAAACCATTATTCACACTCTTTTGCTTGACGAATCATTTTAGTCTAAACACTGATAAGGGGAAACGTGATTAATAATATACTTTTAACAGCATTTCATCTAAATGCACGGACGTGTGGTGAATTCGGTGATGATTTATGGCGCTTTCATTATCATTGTTGCGTTGTTATCTGGATCAGCACTTACGCAGCACTCACATGTGAGTTTGCTTATTTGCATATACTAACAATATAGGGTACCGTCACATAAGCCGCTGATCCCCAGACTACGTCGGGAATAGATGCCTCAAATTCTACGTACCTGATCAAAGATTCCCCGGTAGGCCCAAGAAACACTGGTCGAATCTGTTAAAGGCTGATGTGGAGGAGAATAACCACACTCAGGAGGATGCCGAAGACTAGGAAAAAATGGAGGAGCTTAAATAGGAAAGCTGACCCTGGCACTAGAACGGGAAAACGCTAGGAAGAAGAAGAAGAAGAAGAATATATGAGTCAGACTTTATATCATTAGACTCCTAATACTCAATTGAATTTAAACAAAGTTTCCGTTGTAATCTTAAACTAAAGATAGTAAACGTCAAAGATCTTGCGATTTCCATCAATATAGGACGAATCGGAGTTAATTTGGTGCAAAGTGAATACTTCTTTGTTATTATAATTTATCGGTTTTTATTGCCGTAAAGCAGTAATGCGTTTTGGTTTGAAGAGTGGGGCAGCCGTTGTAACTATACTTGAGACCATAGAACTGATATCTCAAGGTGGCGCATTTACGTCGTAGATGTCTATGGGCTCCAGTAATCACTTAACACCAGGTGTGCTGTGAGCTCGTCCACCCATCTAAGCAATAATAAATATATTCGTGTGTCTTGTCTTTTCGTCTGTTCTTTACCATCTTAAATACCAATCTCTTCCTACTCACTTCATTATTCTCTTAATAGTGTCATCCATCTCCATATTACTAGACTTATTTTGAAGAAGTGGCCAATGATTTGAATTTACTAGTTAATATTTGATTACTTTTTCAGAGCGAGTTAGAGTATATTTCGTGTAATGGACTAATCAACACTATGAAATCCAGACAAAAAAGAGAGAAAATAGCTGCGAGGAGTTTTATGCCGGTTTTAGTTCAAAAAATCCAGCCAAGGAATGATAGTACTAAAGCTGTAGTCGAAACATCTATTCCAGTCGTAGGTTCGCTCATATCAGCATTCGAAAAACAGAATCAAGAACGCACGGTGAAAAATGAATTCGAACCTAATAATCAAGCAGAAGAAGTTAAGTCTAATATAAGCATTAAGCCTGATGTTCTGTACATTGTCAAAGCTTCATATCCAAAAACCGATGCTGATACATCATTTCACAGTCCAAAAGATTCAATACAGTGTGCCAAGCCAATAGAAAACATACTTAAAGCTACAGAATTTGAAAATGAAAAATTGAAAGTGAAGGAATCTATGAAAAGAGAAAATGATGAAGCCGTTAGCAAAAATGACCACAAGCAAACAACCGATAGCAAAAATTGTGTAAAACCTCAGAATAGATCTCAAGTAAAAAATTTGGAAGGTACCAAACAAACAGTGGAGAGAAATATTAAGATAAACACAGAGGAACAATTGCAAAAATCAAAATCCCAAATGAGAGTAGATAAAATAGCATCTGATCAGAACAAAGTTACGACAATAACTTCCGGGAATCCAATTAAAATGGATAATACCGTTAAACCAATAATTAATTTAGGATGTAAGCTAAAAGAAAATGTTACCTTACAAACGTTGGAAAGTAACACTACTGCCATTAATACTAATAATAAAATGGAAAATAATTTGTTAAATCTAAAGTCAAATACGTATTCGTCAAATCTAAAATCAGAACATAAGAATCAATTAATTGATTCTGAGATAGGACAAATTTTGAAGGCAAAGAGTAAGTGTACTGAGCATTGAGATATTATCAGAAAAATATAGGAATGGCGACCCTTATTGTAGAACTCATTGGTTGTGATTCAATTCCATTTAAACATTTGGAATACGAGTAATAATAAGCGTTATTAGATATCATAATCATGTTTCGAAGAACTTTTTGGATACGACTAACTTAATAAAAGTTAATAACTATTGATTACTAGCTGACCCGGCAGACTTCGTAGTGCCTCAATCGATAAATAAAAGACCTAAACTTTTGTATAAAACATGTATAAAATAAACTTAAAACAAACAAAAGGAATCAGTCCGACGGACTTCGATCAACAATAGTGTTGATCGAAGCCGACGGGGGACATATCAAAGGGAAAACAAAATTGTTATTTTTATTTAATTCCGAGCATTTTCATATTTATCTATCTATACCTTTTAAACCTTCTCTGGACTTTTACAAATAATTCAAGACCAAAATAATTAGCCAAATCGGTCCAGCCGTTCTCGAGTTTTAACGAGACTAACGAACAGCAATTCATTTTTATGTTTATAGAAGATAGAGAAGGCAGTAAAAAGATTTGTAATAGATATAGTAAGTGGATTTTTACTAATTTACTAACTCTTTCAGGTGACGAAACCATCATTATAAACAAGAGCAGCTACGAAGAAATTCATGAAGTACCGATTATAAATAATTTTATACCAACATATTATTATACTACACCAAAAGCTGACAAAATCTATAGCCCGTTCGCTTGTCAATACACTTCTGAGCTTCCTAATTTTTGGGTAAAACACAATCCATACTCCTGCAATTCATACAACACAAATCCATTTAAGTATTGGTGTAAAATTTACCCACAAGAAGCAATCCCTAGTTATTATAGTAATAAAGAAAAGCATACCTTCATCAATAGTGACGCGTGCAGCAGCAACGAAGAATATAAAAATACAAACAGTAATGCGAAAGTTAAAAGTAAATGAAAGTATACAGAGATAGTAATAAAGAAATGTAGAAATGGTTCGAAAAGTGAACACAACAGATAATAGTAACATGTGGAATATGTTGCGCGAATCATAAAATTAACAATTCAATTATGTTAATGGACAGATTTATACATATGCGTTATATAACAAAAAATATATAGGTGCCTGCTTTTGGAATATATCTATATATTAATACGTGAAGCAAAAACTTTGTATCCCTTTTTACGAAAATTGCGCGGACGGAGGAGTATGAAATTTTCCACACTTATAGAGAATATAGAGAATAAGTGCACAATGCTAAATTTTTTTTTAAATAATTCATAAAAGATACATTAAATCAATAAAGAAAACATTACACACACTACATACCATGTATTTGACGCACACACGCATGCATACTATTTATTGTCAAACTTTTGTTCTTGACGTCTGTTGTCAATTTGAGAATAGAATATGGTTTGTCTTTGTTAATATTTTTTATAGTGTAGTCTTCGCGAAATTTGTGATTATAGAAGTATAAAATAGAATCATAATTTACATTACATTTTTTAATTACAATTCTAATTAATTATAGTCGATTTTCGACTACTGCGGGACCTCTAGTACATATTAATGTGCCCTCACTTTAATATTACGATTCCGTATTTATTATTATTTCGGTATTCAAATATTTATTTATTTACTTGCTAAACGAATTCCATAATATATACAGAGTTAGATGACATGACTTTTTTAATAATTTTTTTATTGCATAGATGGGTGGACGAGCTCAAAGCCCACCTGGTGTTTAGTGATTACCGGAGCCTATAGACATCTAGAACGTAAATGCGCCACCCACCTTGAGATATAAGTTCTGAGATCTCAGTATAGTTACAACGGCTGCCCCGCCCTTCAAACCGAAACGCATTGCTGCTTCACGGCAGAAATAGGCAGGGTGGTGGTATCTACCCGCGCGGACTTACAAGACGTCCTACCACCAGTAATTACGGAAATTATAATTTTGCGGGTTTGATTTTTATTACAAGATGTTATTCCATCAACGTGGATGTCAATCGTGAACATTTGTTGAGTACGTATTTCATTAGAAAAATTGGTACGTTGTTTGGTGCATCGCTCAAGACTAATGCACCGGACGTCTTATCCTTTAAGCCTTCGTCAAACAGAACGCGTACTTAGCGTCGCGTACTTAACGTCGCGCTCTTTTCATGTCACACCAATTGACTAGATGAGTCTAACGCTCCTTGACGCAACGCATTCGCCAAATCATAGTGCCTTTCGATAGCAGTGTGAAAATTTAAAAGTATTAAGAAATCGAGTGATTCAGATGTGGCATTGTATAAGCATGGGTATTTTCTAACTATTTATATCATTTTTTCGGGCATTATCTAGTATTTTAATACACATTCACTCTGACGCTAAAATAAAATTTGTAAAAAATTACAACGCCTGACGTCAAAGCGTCCTAACGCCGCGACAGAGCGCTGCGTACTTATAGCGCTGGGACTCTGACGGTATGTTACCATAGTAGTAGTACAACACATTTCGGCGTCATAGCGCGGCGTCAGTTTAGCGCTCTGACGCGCGCTAATAACGCGTTCTCTTTGACAAAGGTTTTAGGCCACGACGACTTCATGTAATGGCTTTAGTTCTCTGTCGAATAACCTTCGCTGATTTACGCAACTGAGTTAATTATAAATAAATAAAAAACACATCGAAGATATAGGCGAATATTAAATATTTATTTAATATTAAAAATTCTTAAACAATAAATACGATGATAATTCACAGGGAAATGACAGCGAAATTTTTTTTGTGTTCAAATGATTATAATTAATGATTGAATATAATAATAATATAATGAGATTAATATATTGCATCCGTAGGCATTTTTAATGAATATTCTTTCCAACCTACATCCGTATCTATGCTGGGAGTAGACCTTGTATCAAGATATGACGTTAAAATATTTTTATTGAAGTAAATTAAAATCAATCTTACATTAATTACATTCAAACGAAACCTTAGTTACTTGATTGAGACAACAGCCAGGCTATTAGCACTGTTAATAAACTGTCAACCGATTCTGAAGAACTTCAATATCCGATAGTTATATAGAGACATAGGTTTAAAATAACAATCTAATAAGGTTTTGGCCTTCAGTAGTAACAGTAACATAGATACCCGTGAATCTTAAATGCTATTTTAAAAACAAATACTTACATAATTCAACAAGCAAGTCTTGGAATGTTTTGGTTTTAGAAAAATATTCGATCACTCAGAGGGAAAAAGATATTGAGTAGAACATTAACATTAAATGACTTATTTTTATGCGCTTCCTACCACGTATTTGGGAGACTATATTTTTAACGACTCTAATAACATGAAAATTAAAATTTAAGGTAAGGAATTTTACCTCTCCACTATTTTTAAGGTATATAGAGACAGTTATTGAGATGTGACGGTAAACCTTAAGTGAGACGTATGTATAATATTTGAAATATTTATGATATTAACAAAAAGTCAAACCTTTTATTACTTTAATTATAGTCAAACTTAGATAATTTCTTAGACGCAAAGCTTTATTAAAGACTAGCTGACCCGCCAGACTTCGTAGTGCCTCAATCGATAAATAAAAGACCTAAACTTTTGTATAAAATAAAATTAAAAAAACAAAAGAATCCGTCCGACAGGGGACACATCAAAGGAAAAACAAAATTGTTTGTTTTTATATAATTCCGAGCATTTTCATATTTATTCACCTTTTAAACCTTCTCTGGACTTCCACGAATAATTCAAGACTAAAATTATCCAAATCGGTCCAGCCGTTCTCGAGTTTTAGCGAGACTAACGAACAGCAATTCATTTTTATATATATATAGATAGATAATAATTAGAATATAGAATATAGAAGATTAGTTTTCACTAAGCCGATTGACTTAGGTGAATACGAGCTTAATCAGGTACCCAAAACAGAAATTGTTATAACTCTTGTTATGGGCGATAGACGAAGTTTTTTTTTTTTTTTTGTGATTGAAGGATTATTATGGCCCGGAGGCCATTCCAACTTCACCAGGACAGGTGGGGCGATAGATGCAGTGTAAATAGACGCACAAAACAAGTGTTACAATATTAAAATGTATTTAAAGAAATTCATCATATTATCTATTACAATCATATTATCTATACAATTACAATCGATAATTACAATACTATTTCGATTAAGAATCTGACCGCGTCCCACTGAGTGATCGTTCCGAGCTACTTAAAATAGGGTGACAATTATTCGTAAGAAAAAAAAGGGGATAAACATTCTTTTTTTTTTTGTAACATCGATTCCCTAATTTATGGCTTACGTCAATCCATTTCAATTGAACACGGATGGCGATATTTGTAAGTCCAATTGCCAAATTTAATTTTTTTTTTATTTTGTGTTTAATCACGATTTCAATATCAAATTTAATGATGAAAGAAAATAATCGTTATTTAAGAAATACATTTATCAGTGTCTAAATAAAATCCTATGTTATTTCTGCTTGCATCCTTGCCTTCGAACGTGAATTGACGCAACCATTCTAATCATACCGTTTTAATTCCAGTTTAAAATTGACATTACCTTAAAAGATTACACAGCTGTGACTAATACATAAATATGGTCGCTGTTTTGTATGCATTTGAGATGCATATTGAGATTTAAATAACGTTCTTCTTAAATTTAAGTTAAGCAACATCTTCACTGCGAAACAAGCCCTTATCGAACCGCCGCGCTTCTTTTAGCTGGTGCGGATGAAAGTAATCATGACCCTCTCGATGATGCGGACCGATTATTTCAAGTGTTAAGAGTTTTATACAACAATTAGCGATCCGCCCTCGCTTCGCTTCGGAAACTGTAATTTATTATTGATTTCTCCACTATTTAATGGATGTTATTATACGTATAAACCTTCCTCATCAATCACTCTAACTATTAAAAAAACCGCATCAAAATCCGTTGCGTAGTTTTAAAGATTTAAGCATACATAGGGATATAGGGACACAGAAAGCGACTTTGTTTTATACTATGTAGTGATTATTGTAACTAAATTGTATTACTGTTTTCGTAAAGTTATAGTAACTATAGTATATAACTATAGTAAGTTATAGTATATAGTAATCTAACTTTGTGTTGGTGGATCGAGAAGGACTTGCCACGCAGTGGTGGAAATATCATTGGGGGCATATTTCAATCAGCCACCTCACCAGAAGGTTTATGATTTTACTTGCAACAGCCAAGGTGTTAGGTAAGGTACGAGTTATCGGCTAAAATGCAATAGTTAGCAAAGGAAACAACATCCTACTAGTGGATCTTGATCTGTATCAACACAGAAGCCTCTTGATTGAGAGACGCGCTTAATACCGTCGTGTGTAACCATTTCTTTAACTGCAAAAAGATTTTCAACGCCAATCTCCGGAACAAAATTCATGACACAGATCCGACAGTATGCCTGCTAATATCGTTAGCAAAGTAATCAATTAAAATTTAAAACGGGTATCAATCAATTTTAAAACTAATTAGTGATTTAAAAACTAGGATTAATGGACAAAATGAAATGTTCTCAAATGATAAAACTATAGTTTAGATTGAACGAAATTCTCGAATGCATACAAACGCAAGGGGTGTCCCGTTACGAACCGAAGCGTGGTCGCCTTAGTTCGGGACGTCCTTGCGCACTTTGTGACCGCGGAATGAGGCCTGGATCTTCGTCGCGGCTTTGTTCAAATCAGGATCGGTCAGATCTATTTTCTCGATGTCCTCCTGAAATTACCGTAAAATTATATTAGATAAATGCCTGAATCTTGCCAACGACATTTCCAAGATAGTATATATTATATGTGAGTCGACTATTATCAAAGCCGGCAATGTGACTTTTGGACAATTATTAGTAAATCAGAAAAACGAATTATTGACTTTGTATTCCATTGGCAGTCACAAAACTCTTCTGAACGACATCTTAGATAAATAACAGGTTAAGTATTAACCTTTATTTAATGCAGGTTTTGAACCGTATTCTTTGAAGGAGACGATTATATTCAAATCAATCTGTATTGACATATCAATAACATTTTTTTGTCCAAATGCACAGATTGCCACCTTTGATAATAGACGACTCATGTACAAGTTCCGAACACCACTGTCTTTTACTGGTGGTAGGACATCTTGTGAGTCCGCACGGGTAGGTACCACCGCCCCGCTTATTTCTGCCGTGAAGCAATAATGCGTTTCGGTTCGTAGGGTGGGGCAGCCGTTGTAACTATACTGAGATCTTAAAACTCATATCTCAACGTGTGTGCCGCATTTACGTTGTAGATGTCTATGGGCTCCGGTAACCACTTAACACCAGGTGGGCTGTGAGCTCGTCCACCATACTAAGCAATAAAAAGAAAATTGTGTTTTGGTGTGCATGTAAATTGTATTCTCTCTCTCTCTCTCTCTCTAAAAACTTCAAAACACACCTTATCTTGCTTTTCCTTTTCCTTTTGGGCTTGAGTCTCCTTCCGCGCCTGGTGGCCTCGGAACGAAGCCTGGATCTTGGTTGCGGCGTGGCACAGTTCTGCAAACGTAAAGTGAGCTATTTGAAAACGATAATTTCATGTTAAATGCATGGGGAATGGAAATAACCAAACGCAAAGGACATCATGTATATTGTCGACTTTGAGAGATTAGGTTTTTTGGAACGAAGTTCCTTACGGGACGATGCGGAGGAGTACCCGAACCGAGAAAAAACGTCCGTAACGTAAGATTTTTATTAGTAATGCACACAGTGTACGACTTAACTTTGTAATAACGTACAAACATAACAAAAATAACATATTTTTTTATCATTAATTGACCACGATCTCAGATCGTTCGTTTGCGCAATGCACTAACTCTTATGCAAACAACCGTGAATGAAGTGTACCACAATAAGTTCGCACGTTACCGAATGACCGTGGGTTGTTGCGAAACCTCCAGTTTTATTTTCTTTATAGCTCGAATAGAACTTAAAATTGATAGTTTTTTATTATAAGGAACTTCGTTCCTATCCGGTGTCCCACGACACCGCACATCTTTTTTTAATTGCCCTTGTAGGCAGACGAGCATACGGCCCACCCGATGGTGAGTGGTTACTGTCGCCCATGGACTTCAGCAATGCCAGGGGCAGAGCCAAGACGCTGCCTACCGCTTAATACTCTGAGTCAAAACATTGAGCTATATAGACCTACTAGCCGTAATCGCCCGCTTCGCTGGGCATTTAAAATTAACATTATTATTTATTGTCATTATTATTAGGGAGTCCAACACTCATATAAATATTAGCCTATCCATTTAGTACATGTATTTTCTACATGGATACCAAGTTTCAAGTCAATCGGATGCATGGTTCAGTATTTATAACGGAACATCCGTAAAAACCACTGTAGATTTATATATTAGTATAGATATTGTAATAACAGCAAACATGGAGCAACATCATGATAATATTTACTCTGACAATAAATATTTATTAGATATATTAATGGATAGGCTAATATTTATATGAGTGTTGGACTCCCTAATAATAATGACAATAAATAATAATGTTAATTTTAAATGCCCAGCGAAGCGGGCGAATACGGCTAGTAGGTCTATATTCTCGATATTGAGAAGTGAAAGGATATTTAATTTTGGTTAACTAAGTAACTACAGTCGGCATCATTGCGCCACTTTGAGAAGGCGGCACGGCATGAGAACCCTCTTGTCGTGGCCGCTGGAAACTACATACCCGATCCTGTAGACCGAATGGTAAACAGTCGACGTCACCCAAAACACGTCATTACGGATCCTCCCGATCCATTAACTGTGCTTATAGGTATCACAAGCACCGGTCACCGTCAAAAAACTATTTGATTTAGCAGATTTTTTTGCAACTATACAGTAGAGTCAAAGTTTTAAATTTGTTAAAAAACATCATAGCCAAAACCAAACACTTCTTCAGCTATTTGAATGGAGTAAACTTTAATAGAATTTCGATTAAAAACATTAAACTCCTGATGCTAATACCAAATAAAACGCACCTTTAACTACAAAGACAAATGTCGCGTATTAAGCGATTTTTTTATTTTTTTTATTGCTTAGATGGATGGACGAGCTCACAGCCCACCTGGTGTTAAGTGGTTACTGGAGCCCATAGACATCTACAACGTAAGTGCGCCACCCATCTCGAGATATAAGTTCTAAGATCTCAGTATAGTTACAACGGCTACCCCACCCGTTTCGAACCGAAACGCATCACTGCTTCACGGTGGAAATAGGCGGGGTGGTGGTACCTACCCGTGCGGACTCCCAAGAGATCCTACCACCAGTTGTGCCGCTTAGAGCTTTTCATCCCTCGATATAGTTAGAGGTGGTTCGTAAAAATCTATTAATATTGAAGTACCGTCACTTTGACGTTATTTTTACACACATTTACTACTATTAGACTGGTCAGTCATTATTTATTAACATAAGATGCGGGACGAGTCAGTCTTAATACATCTTTCTCGTGGATCACTAAGAAGGAATTTTAGTTGCTTGTCGTCCGTAAGCCGTAACTTCCATTTGATCTAGTTTAGGAAGAGAGATGGATTTACAGAGCGTCGCTATGTGCGTGTTAACAAAGATCTTCTCTGGTATTGTGATCAGTACAGCTTAGGCAGCCTAGTAACAGCTAATATTAGTATTGTAATCAAACTTTCATGTCACTTTTCTTTAAGGGTCAGCAGAAATCACTTTGTGGCATGGATGAGCTCACTTAAAACTATGGTATCAGTCGAGACGTCTCTCCATCTTTGTCAAGCAATAATATACATCACTGGTGGTAGGACCTCTTGTGAGTCCACACGGGTAAGTACCACCACCCCGCCTATTTCTGCCGTGAAGCAGTAATGCGTTTCGGTTTGAAGGGCGGGGCAACCGTTGTAACTATACTGAGACCTTAAAACTTCATCTCAAGGTGGGTGGCGCATTTACGTTTTAGATGTCTATGGGCACCAGTAACCAATAAACACCAGGTGGGCTGTGAGCTCGTCCACCCATCAAAGCAATAAAAAATAATAAAAAAATATCAGCAATTCCACAAAACCACCTAAAAAAATATAGCAAAGTCACACATTATTGTCTACTATGAAGGTGCAAATTTTCGATAAAACCAGCCTATTCCAACGAAAAGATCGATCGATACAGCGGACAAAGGGCCACACGATGCTAATTTCCCTTCAAGGTAATTTGTTCGATGTCTAATCTACCATCAAGCACCCTTCAGTGCGTCATAAAAATCAATTTAAGGACTGCTATTTTCGGCACGATGGATTCCTGATTTGAATACTAATACCTAGTCAGGTCATAAGTATTGTCACACAGTAAAAACTTTTCTTTTAGAATGCTGGCCACAAAAAAGTTTATTGAATTCGAATTTCGAATTGTTCATGAAAATAACAATGTATACTTTTAGAATTTTACTCATTTTTAAATATGGAGTGGACGCTTAAAGAAGACCGTGTTGCAGTTATTGCGTTGCATCGTTGCGGTTACGCGCCAATTCAAATTTTTAACATACTGAAAAATTTGAATATAACCAAAAGATTCGTTTATCGTACCATCAAACGATACAATGAAGACTCTAGTGTAGATGACAGGTCAAGAAGTGGTCGCCCTCGGTCTGTTAGGACTCCAGCAGTGATAAAAGCTGTGAAGGCGCGAATTCAAAGAAATCCCAAACGTAAGCAGAAACTGTTGGCCCTTCAGATGGGGTTAAGCAGAACCACGGTGAAAAGGGTGTTAAATGAAGACTTAAGGCTTCGGGCATATCGAAGAAAAACAGGACATCGTTTGAATGCTCGTCTAATGGACCTGCGACTGAAGAGATGCCGCGCTTTGTTGAAGCGGTACGCGGGAAAAAAATATCGGGAAATTCTTTTTTCGGATGAAAAAAATTTTACCGTAGAAGAGAGCTACAACAAACAAAATGATAAGGTGTACGCACACAGTAGTGAAGAAGCGAGCAACCGTATTCCGCGTGTACAACGAGGTCATTTTCCATCCTCGCTCATGGTATGGTTGGGAGTTTCTTATTGGGGCTTAACAGAGGTACATTTTTGTGAGAAAGGTGTAAAAACGAATGCAGTTGTAAATCAAGATACAGTCCTGACGAACCTTGTGGAACCTGCTTCTCATACCATGTTCAATAACAGGCACTGGGTATTCCAACAAGATTCGGCGCCAGCTCATAGAGCGAAGAGCACACAAGACTGGCTGGCGGCGCGTGAAATCGACTTCATCCGGCACGAAGACTGACCCTCCTCCAGTCCAGATTTGAATCCGTTAGATTACAAGATATGGCAACACTTGGAGGAAAAGGCGTGCTCAAAGCCTCATCCCAATTTGGAGTCACTCAAGACATCCTTGATTAAAGCAGCCGCCGATATTGACATGGACCTCGTTCGTGCTGCGATAGACGACTGGCCGCGCAGATTGAAGGCCTGTATTCAAAATCACGGAGGTCATTTTGAATAAACTTTAGTGTCATAAGAATCTATGTTTTGTTAAGTTCATTTTGGTATATGAATGGTTACATAATGAATAAACTTGTTTCAATTATTTTACATTAAACATGTGACAGAATTTATGACCTGACTAGGTATATACCGGCTATTTCAATGAAGGATGGAATTGAATGGATGGCAATGGAAAGCTTTAAAGGACGAGAAAAAGGTAGTCCTAAGAAAAAATGGATGGATTGCGTGAAAGACGATATGTGTAAGAGTGGAGTGAGCGAAGAAATGGTATATGACAGAGGAATATGGAAGGAGAAAGCGTATAGCGCCGACCCCAGGTGACTGGGAGAAGGACAGGAGAATCATAGTGATAGCCGGCCATTTCAATAAAGCCAAACACTGCAGCGTATTTTTGATTGGTATTTTACAAATACTGAGCGAACCTCATAACTGCTTCTTGGCAGGAATGGGTGGAAGATTACAGTCCTAGCTCACGTCCTAACACTATCGGTACTCAATATGGTTTTAAGACTAAACGCTGAACGAGATCTGATAAGCCTCGCCTGTATATCCCTTGCGGAAGGCTATGAAACATCTCTTTCGTGCAAAGGTCGTAACCTCTATATAATTTAGTGTATGACAGAGATGAATATATTATGTATCTAGGAAGATCGGTATAGTTAGTTCAAATTGGCACGCTAGATTTATTTTAAAAACGAAAACGAATGTCAAAGTCGGACATTGATGACAGATGACAGATGCTTCGAGTGGTTTTCCGAAATTAAGATTTTAAAGTTAAGTCCACTTACATTTCACCCTATATGCGCTGCTTTTTCCAGCCGTAAAGCAGCGATGTGATACATTCTGAATTCAGTGCCGGCGTTCACAAAACCTCGCTCCAATTCCAATAAAAAACCAGCAAGTACCTACCCGATAAGTCCGTATAAATAGTGAAGAATGATTCTTTTGACTTGACCGACCCACAAGCTTTTCATTTATCATAATAAGAAATGGTCAATTTCCGGATAGGGATGTCGCAGTCTACTTCATAGAAAAATGAAATCTGTTGTCTATTTAAATTAACCTACTAGTTTCTTTCTTTATTACTTAAATGGGGAGATGAATACACTGTTCGCTTAGTGTTAAGTTATCTTAGTACTACAACGGAATTGTCGGTACCCACCTTGATGTATGTGGTCGAAGCATAGCATGCCGGTGGTAGATTAATCCAAGCTAGTGCCGATACTAGCTACGTCTCTCAGACCAAACCTCGTGAGGTCGATCAATAGATGTGAAACCAGAATAACCTCTCAAGGCTATTGGGATTTAAGTGGGCGAAAACACAATCAATATGTCATCCATCAAAGCGGCACGCTTGACAGATTGGCGGTAGAATCAGGTTGCTGGTACTTACTGTAGTGGACTTACAATACTCACAAAAATCACTCAAAATTACAAAATGAATTTTAGTAAAGACGGCAAGAGTTATTTGCCGAGAAATAGTTCTCGACGTAATTCTTGAGCGATTAAAACACTTTTAGAAACTACCTCTACCTGTCATTTTTTCCGGGCAATAATAATACGGATTAGTATCCCCGTATTCTCCCATTCATTGAGTAATGTTTAGTAACAGGTCGTATTTTGATCATGAAGCAGAGTTTATATACCCTTTTATCTGATGTAGGTAAAACCGATTTAAACAAATTTTCACACACATTATCAACCCTTTTACGGTTGAACAAAACCCTGTAATGGGCTTTCCAGTAAAGAAGGCTGTAAATCAGACCAATCCTTATCACGGATCGCGGTACTGTCAGGGTCGACCTTGCTAATAGCTTTCGGTGCGTAGACCTGAGCATTACGGATTGTGTTTTGCATTGGCGTTTTGAACACGTGCTTGGGCCAAACGAATGTAATGCCAAAAGAGGTGAACGTGCATTTGCGCCACACGTGTTAACCAGTTTAATCGAAAAGAGCGTAAGGATATTTTTGATCAAAATCACCTTTTATAAGCAAGAAAAGTGTTGAGGCTTCAGGATAGGGAAGTAGGCACCAATAAATTAGCAGTTGCTGTTGTACTAAACTCAATTGCCACCTGAAGTGTGACGTTTTGAAGTGTCACATTGTAGAAACTAATTTAAAATTAAAGTTAATTAATAATCGGGCATTACGAATTTGATTGAACATTTATTTGCCATGGCTTGGAGGTACGACCGGTTGACGACAGAACCTTTAAGTCGTTACTTAGACGCTAAATGTCTCGTGTGTGTGTTTCCCGCACCCATAAATCACAAGAAAAACCTAGCCTCAATTGAAGTCTGTTTTTAATAGTAGTGATCTCCAAGAATTATCGGGGTTAATTCACAATCTAACTGGAATCTAACAAGGATTACTTGTCATTACAAGCTTTTTGCAATCTTTCACTAATTTGACCAGTTTTCTATGTAATTAAATGTAACGGAATCATTCAGGTTAATTTTCGCTGACTCCCAAACGACTGATTAACCATTTGTTACTGGTGATACGACCTCTTGTGAGTCCGTGCGGGTAGGTACCACCCTGCCTATTTATGCCGTGAAGCAGTAATGCGTTTCAGTTTGAAGGGTGGGGCAGCCGTTGTAACTATACTTGAAACCTTAGAACTTATATCTCAAGGTGAATGGCGTATTTACGTTGTAGATGGCTATGGGCTCGAGTAACCACTTAACACGAGGTGGGCTGTGAGCACGTCCAACCATCACAGCCATAAAAAAAAATCGAGGACAGATGATAATGCAATAACTTGATAAGTTTTATGTAATATTCTGACCAGGATCGCCGGAGTAAGAATACTATTTTAATTTTCAACACTGCTCGTTAGCAAATTTTCTTAAAATTCTAAATTCATATTCATTTGTCCATACAATTCCTCAAAGAGGAAATTCGTTTGGGAAGTGTGCGACTTCCAGTATCCGTATAGCTTCCGGCGAGACAACATTTCAAGCAAAGTAAAATGGATTTTATCTTCCGCGTTCCAAAGTGGATTTTCCTTAAGGAGACCTTGTCATACGAGAGGCATTCGACGTAAGCACGTGTGCTGAGAAATCGCAGAACGTGCTCAATCATTGTCGATTCGAGGGTCGTAGGCTTAAAGATCGACCGTACACATATTTTCATCAGGGTCACGGATGTGGTGCAAATTTATGTGGGAAAGGCATTAAGGGCCATATAAAACTGGCATACTTGTTATTTCAACCATACGTTACTGTTTGAAATAGGGGACGGTACTTGAAATGTCCAACTGGTTTGCCATACAGAAGGGCATTGGGGTTGTCGATAAGCCCATTTTGATGGATCAATTGGGACCTCTAAGTTTTATGCTGGGACTTTGGTTCTTTTTGTGCTTTATAAGATACTAGCGACCCGCCCTCGCTTCGCTTCGGAAACTGTAATTTATTATTAATTTCTCCACTATTTAATGGATGCTATTATACATATAAATCTTCCTCTTCAATCACTCTATCTATTAAAAAAAACCGCATCAAAATCCGTTGCATAGTTTTAAAGATTTGAGTATACATAGGGATATAGGGACAGAGAAAGCGACTTTGTTTTATACTATGTAGTGATACTTCATGCGGAGTGCTCTGAGAAATTATTCGAGTCTTCATCTTCCATCGCATGCATTCAGAGCAGTTCAACCACAATGTTTTTTCCAAAGATTTTTTTTGTGACATACCATCCGGCTTTGATATGAAGTCTCTTCAAGGAATGGCATGTTCTTTTATAAACAAGGCTTTAGTCCTTAGCAGCGGCTTAAGTGAACTTCAGGCATTCCCAACGACTGCTTACTATCAGGTGGGAGCTGGAATTGTGCGTCAGCATAGTTAGCATCAACAATATATAGGGAAACTACACAGGTAGACCGACAGTCGTAAACATAAAAACGAAAGCTTATCTTAAAATATTCCATAGCTTAATTCAGATTTTTGTTGAATATCTTCGATTGGATTACAGCCATATCTATAAATATATCCATTATGTTGTTTAGTGGCATATCTAAATACGAACATAACTAACTGTAAGACATCAAAAACCTAATCTCGTAAAGTTTGTTGACTGTGAATTCTTCGTTCAAACAAACTTCTGAAGGGAAAGACGTTTTGCGTGCCTAAACGTTATTATACCTGCCTCGCCTTCTTGCGAACTACCTCTAAAGTAATTGAAAAACTCACAGAAACTTTTCGAGTATTTTATTATTATTTATTGCTTAGATTGCGGGACGAGCTTACCTGGTATTAATTAAGAGCCCATACACATCTACAACGTAAATACCGCCACCTACCCTGAGATATGAGTTCTAAGGTCTCACTTTTTACAGTACAACGGCTGCCCCACCCTTCAAACAGAAACGCATTACTGCTTCACGACAGATAGAAGTAGGGTGGCGGTACCTACCCGTGTCGACTCATAAGACGTCCTACCACGATATTACTTTAAAAAGTTCGACTTGAATACCTTAATGACTTGAATACCAATAATGACTTGAATACCAATAATGACTTGAATACCAATAATGACTTGAATACCAATAATGATGTATGATGTGATGAATATACTAATAATGAATACCAATACTACATGACTTGAATACCTTAATACCACAGATTCCCGGGCCGAGCTTGGCCTTTTCAACACGTGTACGAAACGGAAACTTGGATTATCATTTTCACCAACTTCAAGTCTATAAACTTAAAAACTTGCATATGTGTAACCGATGACAGTACAATCTATACTAATATATAAATCTACAGTGGTGTTTACGGATGTTCCGTTTTAACTACTGAACCGTCCATCCGATTGACTTGAAACTTGGTATCCATGTAGAAAATACATGTACTTAATGGATAGGCTAATATTTATATGAGTGTTGGACTCCCTGCACCAGTTGTGGGGGCGTTGATGATGAGAATCTTTGTGGGGGTGAGAAATAATAATGTTAATTTTAAATGCCCAGCGAAGCGGACGGATACAGCTAGTAATTTTATAAGCTTCGCTCTAATATCCTGACCAGAATCAGGGGGATGAAAAAAAAAAGTAATGAAATAAATTGTTGGTTCTCTTTGCTATTTAGCTTTTAAGCAACATACATACACAAGAAGAAATCGTCATTGTAAATTATATTTAACTTATCTATGCTTTTCGTTTTTGAATATAATATTGTGATAATGTTACATAATCATTCGTAATCACGCTAAACCTCAATGGAACGCCCTTAAAACATTCAACCTTTGTTTTCTATTGATTTTTCTTTTCTTCTGTTGTGTTCTCACGTTTTTACGGACATGAGCACGTTGGTTAAGCGTGCCATAACGATTTTATGATGCATTAAACTGGTTGTAATGGTTATAATTTTTTTTCATTAAGTCGTTGAAGTTTGGATTTATTGTTTTTGGAACGAAGTTCCTTATGTGACGATGCGGAGTGGTACCCTAACCGGGAAAAAACGTCCGTAACGTAAGATTTTTATTAGTAATGCACACAGTGTACGACAGTTTGTAATAACGTTCAAAAAATAACATATTTTTTTATCATTCATTGACCACGATCTCAGAGCGTTCGTTTGCGCAATACACTAACTCTTAAGCAAACAACCGTGAATGAAGTGTACCACAATAAGTTCGCACGTTACCGAATGACCGTGGGTTGCTGCGAAACCTCCAGTTTTATTTTCTTTATACCTCGAATAGAACTTAAAATCGATATTTTTATAATAAGGAACTTCGTTCCTATCCGGTGTCCCACGACACCACACATCTTTTTTTTATATTGTCCTTGTAGACAGACGAGCATACAGTTCACCTGATAGAGACTGGTTACCGTGGCCCTTGGACGTCAGTAATCCCAGGGGCAGAGCCAAGCCGCTGTCTACCGTTAAGTACCCTCCACAAGCCTCGTTGGAAGAAGGACGTGTCATAGCGGTCGCGAAACGCCGTGGAGGGGAGCTCGGGAAGTTACAAGACAAGATCAAAGTCTCAATTGCTTAGCAAATGTATGACGGCTTTGTGTAAGAAACATCTATATATTAATACGTGAAGCAAAAACTTTGTACCCCTTTTTACGAAAATTACGCGGACGGAGGAGTATGAAATTTCTCACACTTATAGAGAATATAGAGAGGGAGTGCACAATGCTAATATTTTTTTAAAATAATGCATAATAGATACGTAAAATCAATAAAGAAAACATTACACACACTACCATGTATGTGACACAACACATACATATATACAAAAATATACTCTTTGTTTACTGTCAATTGGGAAACTTTTGTTAATGTTCAAAGTCTGTGGTCGAATTGAAAATAGATTAATATTGTTTGTCTTTAATATTATTGATCTATAGTGCAGTTTTGGCGAATACTGTGATTATATTATCGAAATATAATAGCGTTTGACAATACCTAGTCGGGTCATAAATTCTGTCACATGTTTAATGTAAAATAATTGAAACAAGTTTATTCATTAAGTAACCATTCATATACCAAAATGAACATAACAAAACATAGATTCTTATGACACTAAAGTTTATTCAAAATGACCTCCGTGATTTTAATACAGGCCTTCAATCTGCGCGGCCAGTCGTCTATCGCAGCACGAACGAGGTCCATGTCAATATCGGCGGCTGCCTTAATCAAGGATGTCTTGAGTGACTCCAAATTGGGATGAGGCTTTGCGCACGCCTTTTCCTCCATGTGTTGCCATATCTTGTAATCTAACGGATTCAAATCTGGACTGGAGGAGGGCCAGTCTTCGTGCCGGATGAAGTCGATTTCACGCGCCGCCAGCCAGTCTTGTGTGCTCTTCGCTCTATGAGCTGGCGCCGAATCTTGTTGGAATACCCAGTGCCTGTTATTGAACATGGTATGAGAAACAGGTTCCACAAGGTTCATCAGGACTGTATTTTGATACACAACTGCATTCGTTTTTACACCTTTCTCACAAAAATGTACCTCTGTTAAGCCCCAATAAGAAACTCCCAACCATACCATGAGCGAGGGTGGAAAATGACCTCGTTGGACACGCGGAATACGGTTGCTCGCTTCTTCACTACTGTGTGCGTACACCTTATCATTTTGTTTGTTGTAGCTTTCTTCTACGGTAAAAATTTTTTCATCCGAAAAAAGAATTTTCCGATATTTTTTTCCCGCGTACCGCTTCAACAAAGCGCGGCATCTCTTCAGTCTCAGGTCCGTTAGACGAGCATTCAAACGATGTCCTGTTTTTCTTCGATATGCCCGAAGCCGTAAGTCTTCATTTAACACCCTTTTCGCCGTGGTTCTGCTTAACCCCATCTGAAGAGCCAACAGTTTCTGCTTACGTTTGGGATTTCTTTGAATTCGCACCTTCACAGCTTTGATCACTGTCCTAACAGACCGAGGGCGACCACTTCTTGACCTGTCATCTACACTAGAGTCTTCATTGTATCGTTTGATGGTACGATAAACGAATCTTTTGGTTATATTCAAATTTATCAGTATGTTAAAAATTTGAATTGGCGCGTAACCGCAACGATGCAACGCAATAACTGCAACACGGTCTTCTTTAAGCGTCCACTCCATATTTAAAAATGAGTAAAATTCTAAAAGTATACATTTTTATTTTCATGAACAATTCGAAATTCGAATTCAATAAACTTTTTTGTGGCCAGCATTCTAAAAGAAAAGTTTTTACTGTGTGACAATACTTATGACCTGACTAGGTAGAACCATAACAATGCTTAAACTTATAATTTCAGTTAATTATAGTCGAATCTCGACTACTGCGGGGCCACTAGTATGTAGTACATATGTATCGCAGTTCCCTACATTGAAAAAGACGATGTCATCCGACGTGTCCCTACACGGAGTTATAGAAAATCTACATTTAAAATAAATAAATGTAGTTTAAAAAAACTAAAATTATACGCTTTTATAGAAAATCCAACTAAAAAATAGAAAATAAATTTTAATAAATTTGAATTAAAAATAGTATAAGAAAAAAATGTATTACTGTAAAAAAAGCGTGGGGTGCATGGTATCAGTAGTTATAAATATTTTATGAACAGATATGAGTAGAAGGGTTATTTTGATAATATCCTGAAAAGCAACCCACGCTTTTTTACAATAAAATCATTTTTTCTTACACTATTTTATTAAAAAGTCCAGTAAAGTATTTTATTATTGAAGTCGTCGTGGCCTAAAGGATAAGATGTCCGATGCATTCGTGTTGAAGGGACGCACCGGTGTTCGAATCCCGCAGGCAGGTACCAATTTTTCTAATGAAATACGTACTTAACAAAATGTTCACGATTGACTTCCACGTTGAAGGAATAACATCGTGTAATTAAAACCAAGCCCGCAAAATTATAATTTGCGTAATCACTGGTGGTAGGACCTCTTGGGAGTCCGCACGGATAGGTACCACCACCCCGCCTATTTCCGCCGTGAAGCAGTAATGCGTTTCGGTTCGAAGGGTGGGGTAGCCGTTGTAACTATACTGAGACCTTAGAACTTATATCTCGAGGTGGGTGGCGCATTTACGTTGTAGATGTCTATGGGCTCCAGTAACCACTTAACACCAGGTGGGCTGTGAGCTCGTCCATCCAACTAAGCAATAAAAAAAAAAAAAAATATTTTCTATTTTTTAGTTGGATTTTCTATAAAAGCGTATTTTTTTAGTTTTTTTTTAACTATTATTTATTTTTCATTTATAAGTTGAATTTCAATTTTTTCAATATTTTTTTAAATATTGAATTGTCAACGGTCCTTAATAAGTATGCCAAATTTCATGACCTATGCAAGTGTAGTGTTCACTACCGCGGCCCGCAAAACCCCTTCAAATCTTTCAATCCCGTTTTTGCAGGATAGTCGTCGGAGCCCCGTGGTTTGTCAGGAACATCGATCTATACGACGACCTTGACCTAGAAGCCATCAGTAAGTATCTGCAGTCGACATCGGTGCGCCATTTCGCGTAAGCGGCACTACCGAAGAACCCTCTCATTGTGGCCGCCGGTAACTACATTCCCGATCCTGCGGACAGAATGGTAAACAGTCGACGTCGCCCAAAACACGTCATTTCGGATCCTCCCGCCCCACTAACGGTGCTTTTAGGTACCTCAAGCACCGGTCATCGTTCTCGTCGAACTCGTCGCTTGCGACAAAGGGCTCGGTGAGTAAACTAACCCACAGATACAGCCCACTGAGTTTGTCGCCGGATCTTCTCTGTGGGTCGCGTTTCCGATCCGATAGTAGATTCTGCGCAGCACTGCTCTTGCTAGGGTCAATGTTAGCAACTTCGGCAGGTTTGAGCCCCGTGAGCTCACCTGCTCGTTCGGTAACACTGATGTAGTCTCTCAAGGCTATCAGCATAGGTAGGTATTAAAAAAATTTTATCACAGATTTCTCTATAAATCATTCAAATTACTTCAATCTTCAAGTCGAAATTCCGGGCAATGAATACCGAAAGGCAACGAGAATTTATTTCATTGAACATTCCATTTTATTAGTATTTTGCAAGTTTCAAACCGATCGAAATAAAATAGTTTTATTGCTGGCAGTGAAATGTCGCGGAATGACTATTGACTATTGGATTTATTGACGACACAAATTTATGAATGCCTTTGTTTTGCCGGTGGAAGCGATTACTGCGCCGGCCTTTCTCAACTTAAACATTAAACAGCGGTGTTTTATTGTCAAATTAAAATGTAGCCGTTGAAATTTAAGTACAAATATTTTCCTTAAAGTCGGTTCGTTATGTTTGGACGTAAATCTATGATTAAATCCTGCTTTCTTTGTATGTTTTGTCGTTTTTTGTTCTTAAATGATTGATGCAATTGAATTTTAAGTTGTGCCATTTTGTTTGACTTTTCAGACAACGAGTTTTATCATAGTTATAAACGCACAACACATATGTGAATAGTTTTAACAAATTTTACCTTAAGCTTAGAGATACGATGGTATAACACATATCTCGACATCAGAGCTATAAAAATTAATATGTAATTTGTTGTAACGTATTGAAGACTTTAATCCCATCATTTTTAGGACAAATATTTGTTTGAATTATTCAATTGTTTGATGTCTCTTTGTTATCTGTTATAGTAACTGGTTTTAAAAATTTTTTATTTTTTTATTGCTTAGATGGGTGGACGAGCTCACAGCCCACCTGATGTTAAGTAGTTACTACAGCCCATAGACATCTACAACGTAAATGCGCCACCCACCTTGAGATATTAGTTCGAAGGTCTCAAGTATAGTTACAACGGCTGCCCCACCCTTCAAACCGAAACGCATTACTGCTTCACGGCAGAAATAAGTAGGGTGGTGGTACCTATCCGCGCGGACTCTCAAGAGGTCCTACCACCAGTAAAAAGTAAGTCCGCCAAACTAAACGTTATTCACAAACAATGGCCAATACTGTCTCGAAGTAAAGTCTCTAAGAAAAAACTAACCATGAAGTTACAGAAAAGAATGTAGAGCATATTACTGATGCCTGTTTTCATACCGAAATCCTACGATATATACCGAGAGCCTTTCGAATATAATTTCGTAAAATTGACAGCCAATAATTCAATGGTAGCACGGTCTATTGCTCTCGATTGATTTACGATGCTCACTAGAAAGCTCGCGATGAATGGGCGGAATTATACACGTGCTCACGACAGATGGTCTGATGTAAAAACGAGGATAACAAATATATCTCGCATAAATGTTAGAATTTTTTTCGATAAGTCCCATTCTCTTTTTCTCTCTCTTTTCATTCAAGACGAGCGGTCCGCTCCGGTTCCGCTCGGGTCTTTAACAAAAATTACAACGATATTTAACGGTGTTTTATTTTTTTAAATAAAAGAACATTTATTGCGGCATAACTATAATAGTTAGGTATTTTTTTTACACCTTGGTTTACATTATTGGAATTTTAGTAAGGATCCCTAATTTTTTTCAAAAAAATTATAGCCTATGTCACTCGGGCATAGTGTAGCTTCCAAACAGTGAAAGAATTTTTCAAATCGGTTCAGTAGCTTCGGAGCCTATTCAATACAGACAAACAAATAAATCTTTCCTCTCTGTAATATTAGTACAGATAATATAGATAATATGTTATTATTCACGATTGAACTATTCATAAGTTCGTACATACATTTTGTATTTTCTTAATACTAGTCCGTCTAGCGATTGTCTGGAAGTGACGTCTCTCCGAGGGTCTCTGCAAGTGGATCGCTAGCTTTTTGGATGGGCGGAGCATCACGGTCGTTGTAGACGGTGACTGTTCTGATACCATGACCATTAACGCTGGCGTTCCACAAGGTTCGGTGCTCTCCTTTTTCTCCGCTCCGCTTTTCATCCTGTATATCAATGACATGCTGTCTATTGATGGCATGCATTGCTATGCGGATGACAGCACGGGGGATGCGCGATATATCGGCCATCAGAGTCTCTCTCGGAGCGCGGTGCAAGAGAGACGATCAAAACTTGTGTCTGAAGTGGAGAACTCTCTGGGGCGAGTCTCCAAATGGGGTGAATTGAACTTGGTTCAATTCAACCCGTTAAAGACACAAGTTTGCGCGTTCACTGCGAAGAAGGACCCCTTTGTCATGGCGCCGCAATTCCAAGGAGTATCCCTACAACCTTCCGAATCTCTGGGCCGGGGCTCCCAAATATCAGCAGCTTCTTCCATTTGACCCCATACAGAGGAGGGCCGTTCGGATTGTCGATAATCCCATTCTCACGGATCGTTTGGAGCCTCTGGGTCTGCGGAGGGACTTCGGTTCCCTCTGTATTCTGTACCGTATGTTCCATGGGGAGTGCTCTGAGGAATTGTTCGAGATGATACCGGCATCTCGTTTTTACCATCGCACCGCCCGCCACCGGAGTAGAGTTCATCCATACTACCTGGAGCCACTGCGGTCATCCACAGTGCGTTTCCAGAGGGCTTTTTTGCCACGTACCATCCGGCTATGGAATGAGCTCCCCTCCACGGTGTTTCCCGAGCGCTATGACATGTCCTTCTTCAAACGAGGCTTGTGGAGAGTATTAAGTGGTAGGCAGCGGCTTGGCTCTGCCCCTGGCATTGCTGAAGTTCATGGGCGACGGTAATCACTCACCATCAGGTGGGCCGTATGCTCGTCTGCCTACATGGGCAATAAAAAAAAAAAAGAAGTATTAAGCACTAAGACCGCCCACTGTACTTTCATATAGTATAAATTATTTTTTTGGAATTTCTTTGTACAACGCATCACGTCCCATTATTTGTAATAAAAAGTTATTCTTAACAAACATTGAAAAAAATATTGCTACATAAGTCACCTAAATAAACGAAAGGTGAAATTCCCCATAAATTCTCGTCAGTATGATTAATTAAAATCTCATACGTCAGCGTCAGGTCGTCAGCCACCGTTGAAATTCTATTCGGTAACCATTTTTTTTGGCCTTGACCTGATCTTTGTTCTTCCAAATTTTTAGGATTTTACGGATTACAAAAATCATTAAAAAATATTTTCGCGGCTTAATCTGTTTTTCTTAATTTTCATATTCGCAATCGGATATTTTCTCGTTAAGCGATGACTAAATGGAATGAAGTATAAGATTGAAAATCAAAAGACGCTTATTAATAAAACCATTCGTCATAAGTTCTTAGAGTAATTTGCCTGGACCATCACTAGTCATCACTAGAAAATCATGAATTCAAATTGTACTTATATATTAATTTAATTTATATCATGCTCCTTATTACCAAGATGAAGAAAATTTAAATTTTAGAGAACAAATTTTATTTTAATTAGATACCTACCTACCTATGCATTTGCCAGAGTAACGAAGGTATTTTTGGAACACATTTTGATACGAAATATAAGGATGAAGTAATTATCAACAAAACTTCAATTGAAGCCAAATTAAGCATATCGCTACGGTAGAATCGCGAGCAGCGTGGTTGTGTGTGTGTGTGTGTGTGTGTGTGTGGGTGTGTGTTTTAATTAGTATTTGTACGGACTCAAACGCGAAATAATGGTGGCTCTATTTAACATTTTCAGGATTTCACAAAATATAAAGAAAAATAAAATAAAATTATGATTTCTCGGTTTCTAGAAAACTTCAACTGGAGTCTTAGTAAATTTTATTGGCGCATTCGTCTCAATTCGTCCTCCATTGATGGTAATTTCAGATGAATCTTTATTTAGTACCAAGTAATTTAATGGCAATTGAAGATCTGGCTAAAGAACTAGAATCAAGACCTGTTCAATAATGGTATAATAATTAGGAGTCTAGCGTGCTCAAAAGCGAGCTGACCTTCTTCGCGAAGGAAACATCAAGTGATAAAGTAGCGTAGAGGTATGGTCTACAAAGCTGGTAATTCTTCCACGAGCTGGTAAACACGATCCTACACCCTATTCCTTATCACACAGTCTTAATTTATCTATACCGTGTAGGTATACGACAAAGGGAAGATCTTCCACCGAGCGGGTGATATTTGCTCGGTAGACCGACGGTCCGAATGTTGTTGTTCGAAACTTGTATATATGCTAGCTTATCTTGAAAATGTCGTAAGCGAGATTCAGGCATCTGTAAAATATCTTGCGTTGTATGATAATTACCCGCCACATCACTCCCCTCCGAGACCGGAGGTCGTGTCATTTAGTTATCGTTGTCCGTGCTGAGATTAGCTTGCAAGTGCGAGTGCTGCTCGAAACCTGCGGTCGAGTTGAGACTGAGCTTGAATGTTTTGCGTGAGTGTCGTGAGTAGTCCATATGATGCAGAGCTACCACGCCGGTGTGTGTGACCCCAAATGTTGATGATCCGGTCGTGGGCTGCGATGAACTGTAGTGTCGTGATGAGGCAGTGTGGGTGCGTGCCGTAGGACCAGGAAGCGCGGTGAGTCGGCTGCGATGGACCTGTCGAGGCTGCGATGCTGGCTTGCTGTGGGACGACTGTTGATGACTTGTTTTTATCTGCAAGAATGCGGGAATCGTGGTAGCCGAAGTTCTTGATGCGCTGATGATGAAGTGTGAAGGCTGCAATTGTTCCGTCGCAGGTCACCAGATTGTTATGTTGAACCGGACCGTCGGTCTACCGAGCAAATATCACCCGCTCGGTGGAAGATCTTCTCTCCGTCGTTAAACATCCCACATATCGCAAAAACCAATTTAACAAAAAAAAAAAAACTAGGTCGTGGATTCTCGCAAGCAAATTGAGTATGACGCTAACCTTGGCACCCGTATCCTTTCTTAACGAGCTATAATGGTCTTTAAGTGATATTGGATGTTCCACTGTGGGATGTTTGCCTCATAGGCACTCAAACAACGAGCTTCCACTTGGAACCGATACGCATAAATAATTAAATGCAGATAATTTTACATTGAGAATGGTGCTAACTACCCGCTTTGCTCAGAATAAAACCCGACCATCCTCTACAATGACGCCCATGATATTCTAACTACGACAATGACATAGGCAATGAATTGGCACGCTTATACAAAATACAATAGGGCCATACGTGTACCGTGCCACAAGGAAGCATCGTGCGAAATTATGAAAAGTACTTGAAAAGCTTTTTTAGACGAAGAGAAGGGTGGCTTTGTGTTAGGAGCGCGGGCTATAGAATTTTCGTCAGCGGTAAACCACATCAAAAGGGGGCCACTTTTGAAGTTACCGTGTTCCAGTATGAGGTTTTGTTGCTATTATGGATTTGAACCACATATTCATTGTGGTTTATTCGCTGTTTATACTATGGTACTTTTTTTCTGAGCATAAGTCCCACCTGATGATGAGTGGTTACCGTCGCCCATGGACTTCAGCAATAACAGTACTAGAGAGTACTTAACATTGATATTATAGTTAGTTTATGAATGCCTTCTCGCTTCTCCCGTTGTAGAAAACTTCATTACACATTCCGTCACTGGTAAGCTACATCCATAACGCATTTCAATAGAAACCAGCAAAAACTCCTTTAACTTATAATAAAACAAAAAACAAAAAAACGTTATTCGGTGGAAAAATAAAACGTAATGACGCAGTTCTTATCCAATTCGCAACACCCTGTATACGTTTGCAAATGGCCGCGATTAAGAGTGATAAATGAGGACACGATGTATAAGCAGAGCGGCACCGTTGTTCGCACGTGCTAATTCATTAAGTTAAAAAACGATGGCGGATAGGAAAATGCCACATCAAGCTACCTCATGAGTGTGTGTAATCTACATAACAGAGTATTTATAAGAGTCATTTGTTTGTAACAATACAATTAGTACTATTTAAAAAGTAATTGACAGTAAACATTGATGTTAATAACAGCTGGATAAACAAAGGAATTAGTCGCGGTAGAGCACCTTGTGAGGCCTCACGGATAGGTACCACCAGCATGCTACTTCTGCCGCGAGGAAGTAATGCGTTCCAGTTTGAAGGGTGGGGCAGGACTGAGACCTAGAACTTATGTCTTTAGGTGGGAAGTGGTATTTTCGTGCTTGACGTCTATGGGCTACGGTACGGTAACTGCTTAACACCAGGTGGGCCGTGAGTTCTTTAACTCGATAAATAACAGCGGTTTCTTTAAGCCAACATAACGATAATATCGAAGGCGGTTTATCGAATATAATTTAGACACCAGAGAAAAGCGTAAAAAACTACGATCGAAAAACAAAAAAAACAGATCGATAATAGATTGGCATGTCCATAATTCGACAGCATTCATTAAATAAAGGACGTAAGTCGCGGTGCTATCGGAGGTCGTCCCAATTTGTCGGAGTATAAATTGAACGATACTCCCTGAAAATTGCGTCGGTAATTGGTGGTGGACTCCGTTGAATTACGCTCTTATTTTCCGGAGAACGAATAAAAACTTGGAGGGCTCGAGCGAAATTGAGACGACGAGTGACGTACGCATTCGTAATTTATTGAGTTTTATTTTGATTTTTAGCGGCCTTCAACGAGGAGGCTCTCACGGTTTTCAAGTATGTTTTCTTTCGGCGATACAACCATTTTTTATTGGAACGAAGAATCTGGAGAAACGCATATTCCAAGTCAAAGTGGTTACTGGAAGACATGATGGTCCAATTAAGAAATATCATAGGCGATACGTACTTTTTTAATGAAACCAAAAATTTGGAGAAACGCATTTTCCAAGTCAGAGCGGTTACTGGAAGATATGATGATCCAATTAAGAAATAACATAGGCGATACGTACTTTTATAATGGAACCAAGAATCTGGAGAAACGCATATTCCAAGTTAGAGCGGTTACTGGAAGACATGATGATCCAATAATGAAATTTCATATGTTCATAGGAAAAGAGCAATCTCTGAATTCCTTGGCGATTCATCGCAGTGAAAAACTGCATTCCGAAACGGTGGTAAAATGGCGAAGATTTAAAACTACCTATAAAAGCTTGCTTGAACAAAAATTATTTCATTTTCAATACTAAGCAACCTTGGTCATTTTAGCTACAAGTTCATACTTCCATATCATCAATCAGTCGTAACTGTAAGATATCAGCTGAATATATACTAAATACTGGTCATTAATCATTCTACAAATCTTCACGGGTGGATACCACTTGAACGTTTCATCTCTGATTCAAGTCTAATTTGTCGTTATCACCCCAAAATTCAAACTTCCGTTTTAGAATAAGTTACGTCATTCATAACGATTCAACTAACTCCGTCAATCAATTAACTCAAAACCGTCAACACTAGACCATTTAGTGCGATAAAAAATGAAAACATTCAACATAACGTAACAATAAAATAGCAATTTTGAAACAATGAAACGACAATACACATAGAAGAGAAGTTTTCGTAATGATTGCTCGTTTTAATGAAACTACAGCTGCAAAAACAAGGCAAGCGTGGAAATTTATGGTAGTTTCTCTGATGTTCAAGAAAATTGAAATTCAAAGTAAATAAGCTCGAAATGCAAAAATAGCATTGGAGTTTCGTTTGGTTCTTTAGTGACTTTGCAATTACCAACCGACACTATGATTACCGACCGACATTATGATTACCGACCGACACTATGATTTATGGCAGAGCGGGTAGGTTGCTGGGCCCGGTTTGGGATGGGGCAGCTTTTATACCAGACTTACACGGAGACGTGTAATCTGTGGGTGGGTCAGCATTCACATTGTTGCGTGTACTAGCTTTGGTTGGCATCATTAGCCGTGGTGAATTCGTTCGCCAAATTTGAGGAACAAAATTTAAAAATTATACTGAATTCCATTTAAATAGAACGATGTTAATTGAACAATTAACTGAACTTTTCATTGTTTCAAATTGTAAAAATTTAAATGTAACAAGTTTCAACAAAATCGATTCAAAGCATTTTTCGTGATGCGTCTTGTGAGCAGGCATCGGTAGGTACCACTACCCTGCCTATTTCTGCCGCGAAGAAGCGGTAACGCAATCCTATTTAAATAATAAAAAATAATAATAAATAAATAATAAAAAATATTTACTAACAATCACGCCACGTTAACTGGTCCCGTGATAAGTTCGTAAAGAACTTGTGTTACAGGTACCAGATAACGGAAATAAATGTAAGATTTTTATTATACACATACATATATTTAATATACATCCATAACCCTGGAAAAGACATTTATATTTATCATACAAATATCTTCCCTTGGCGGGATTCGAACCCGCGACCCCCTTGTGTAGTGACCATTACACCAGACCAGCACCACTTACCACTACACCAGACGGCCGTTAAATGGTAGAAAAGCAACTATATTATACAAATGAGACTTAGAGCGCACTCATACGCCAATGCAAACAGAAACAAATAGTTTTCTTGCTTAATGCATCATTGACATGATAAAGTATACTAAACTATCAAGTTGACGCTTGGAAGTTACGATCTAAGTTAACCGAAAGAAGGATCAATAAGTACGAAAACTTGTAGCTTAACCGTGTCAAACAAACAGAGCGCACGGAAGTTGAAATGTTGCCAGCGCTAAAAACACATTTGACAGATATTATTGCCGTTATTTTTGGTGTGGCGACACCGCGTCTGGTGCCGAGGTCGGCTCTAGGGGTGTGGCTTTCGTAATAAACTTTTATGCCGAAAGCTGACATGAAAAAAGTTTAGCGGTTTTTCTCACAGGTACATAAATGAATTTCTATTTTAGATATGTTAGTATTATTTAATAGGAGTGGGTAATATCGGTTTTGCCGCGTATCGAATCGTATCTATATATCGAGGATCAATATCGGATATTGAATCTATATATTTTCTGAATCTATATATTGATGGATGCTAGTAGATTTTCTCGATTCATGATATTTGAGATTTGAAACGATACGCTGATATAATATCGTAGTAGATATAGATTTAAGTCAACGTTATACGGTTGGTTTTCTGATATCAATTTATAATATGATCTTAAAGTAATAAAAAGAACATGAAAATAAAAATATCAGAAAAACTTTCCTTCATGCTTTTACCAGGCTTAGGACTGGCTACATTATTTTCAGTTTTTAGTATTTTGTGTCTTAATTTAAAATTACAAAATATACCAAAAGAGTGTAGATTTCAAAAGTTTAATACAAACACAAGAAATAAACTCAATTATTTGGATTCAACTAAAAATAGAAAAATGTGTACTTTAAAAATCAAACACAAAAAACTTTTAAGTATTTATAAACACTTGTCCAAAAATTCTAGTTCAAGGTCAAAGCGCGTGAAATTAAATTCAACGATGCAAATAGGCTATACTGCATTCAAGTTAGGGTCGAAAGTTGAAACTTCTTTCCTAAATTGTATCCTGCTGATACGACGCTAAGAATAATCTACAGACATATGGACTTAAATTATATAAGGTTTACAATTGTATTGATAATGCCTGTTTCTGTTTCATTCATCACATGATATCCCTATCGTGCGCTCACTCACTCTGGCCGATTCGATACGAACCAAACGAATATTGCTGATATTAACGAATCGGTACGATATGCCGATGCGCATCACATCGAGCAATATCGTGTATCGGCTGATATCGAAATATAGATTTCGATTCACGAATCGGTCCGATATGGCGATGCGCATCACATCGAGCAATATCGTGTATCGGCTGATATCGATATATAGATTTCGTGTGGGGCGATATCGGATTCAAAGATATTACTGCGATATATAGATATTGAATCTAGATACGATTTATATCACCCACTCCTATTATTTAATTAGATCTACTTTGAATCTTTTCGATACTGATATTAGAGCGAAGTCTTGAAATTATTGTTCTGTCATCGGTCTTTGATGCGTGTGCAATTAACTAGATGTCTTCAAGTCGGCGAAAAAGACATTCAAAGATTCCGTTGTATACAATAAAACAAAAATCAACAATAATAAGCTAATGAAAACATTTTAAAAACAATCATACGTCTCATACAAGACACCGCTGTCTATATTTTTATTTTCAGTTGAAAAAAACTGTTGGAGAAAAATTCTAATGAAAATCAATCTAATCGTATTCTAATGAAAAACTTTCCACAACTAATGACGCCAAGCTAATGTGTTACTTAGACCAGAAACTTGGCCACAGCTTTTTAATGTTCTCGATAGCGTAAAAGTAAATGAAGTAATGCGGCGAAACGCATTACTGCTTCACGGCAGAAATTATAAGTATTATTATAGTATAGTATTATTTTGTCAAACACTATTATACTTCTATGATTTAATCATAGATTTCGCCAAAACTACATTAAAGATAAATAATATTAAAGACAAACAATATTAATCTATTCTGAATTTGACCACAGACAGACTTGAAACAATAACAAAAGTTTGACAATAAACAAAGAGTTTATATGTATGTGTGTTGTGTCAAATACATGCTAGTGTGTGTAATGTTTTTTTTATTGATTGAAAGTATTTTTCAGGCATAATAAAAAAAAGTAGCATTCTGCACTTCTTCTCTATAGTCTCTATAAGTGTGGGAAATTTCATACTCTCCCGTCCGCGCAATTTTCGTAAAATGGGATACAAAGTTTTTGCTTCACGTATTAACGTATAGATATATCGATATACTCCAACGTTTTTTTTTAAATGATTGAAGGATTACTGGTGGCCTTTCCAGTTTCATAAGGACAGGTAGGCGAGCAAAGGCTCAGTCAGGAGGGATGGGTTTTGCTAACAGCTGCCCGAGCGCCTCCGAAAGAGACCTAACAACTCAAGAGCAACTGCTTCGCGAATGAATATACTACCGGATCGGCATTGCGACCCGCTTAGAAGATCCGATGAGAAACTCAGTGAGCTGATGCATGGGTGTGATTGCCCGTCGACCTCTTTGTCGAGTCCGACGAGAACGGTAACCAAAGTATATAAATATCATTCTCTGATGTCCGTAACACAGGGAACCCCAATTAGGTAATTTATTTAGTCATCTGATAATTGTGTAATCTGATGAAAACTGTTATTAGCTCTTATTTCTCCGCACCCATAGAGAAGTCAGGCGAATGGTGTTTGTAGATGAATATGATGCTGTGCGGGACACGGAACCAGATTGGCACGATCTGTCAGACGAAAAGACACAAAACCACATCGATCGGTCATGTCAAGAAGCCATCAGGATATCCACTGAATTTACGAGAGGAAGAAATTAAAGCCACTGAATATTAACTTGAACTGAATATTATCAACTTGAAACTGCTTTAAAAGATTGGTGAAGGAACACTACTTATCTGGTTAGTCTTGTTTGTTTGTATCATTATTATTTATTATGTGTATGTATTGTATATTAGTGTGTATTGTATGTAAGTGTATTAGTGTATAAATCAATTAGTTATATATTTAATATTACATGTAAACAGTATATATCTGTGTATTGTATGTATATATTTTCTATAATAATGTATTGTCTATGGTACACCGCAACATACCTGCTATATTTTTATATTTTCCGGAATTTCTGTAAATTTTTTTATTGCCTTTGTAGGCAGACGAGCATACGGCCCACCTGGTGGTGAGTGGTTACCGTCGCCCATGGACTTCAGCAATGCCAGGGGCAGAGCCAAGCCGCTGCCTACCGAAATTAAACGGTTGTCTGGAAGAGATTGCTTTTGTACAAATGTATCTGCTTTTTGACTGTTTTTTTTAATGTAAATTGTATTTTGGTGTGCAATAAACTGAATTCTCTCTCTCTCTCTCTTTCTCTTATTTCCCAAAAATTTCGCTTGTCCGTTTTAAAACCTTTCTGTGTACCCGTCATTTAAATTTAAAAGGCCACAGTATTACAACCTATTTTTACTCGAAAGATCAGAACCCTGCGTCACTGCGTGGTCGTTTAAGCCCTTCTGTAGACTTCAAAGGATAAACTTATATAATACGCTTATTGTCTGACGTGTGACCATTGTTTTCGACAAACGATACGAAGGGGACAAAATCTAAAACGTCAGATGTGTCCTATGCTCTCAATGGAATTTGCGGTTTACGTACAAGTTGTCTAAGGGTGTTTCTTGTGCGCTAATTTCGGTAGTGATTCCGTGAATTTCCGTAATGCGATTTACTTAGGGGCTTTGTTTTGTTATTAAAGTGAATACATTAGGTTGGTCGATGTAAATAATTATAAGATTTCGTAATGATGAAGGATTTATTAGCGGTGGGGCGTCTTGTAAACCCGCGCGGGTAGGTACAACCGCCCTGTTTATTTCTGTTGCGGAGCATTAATGCATTTCGATTTTATAGATGGGGCAGACATTGCTCTATACAAGTGAGAGCTAGAACTCATGTCTCAAGGTGAGTGGTGGCATTATGATTAATTTCCATGGGCTCCGTTAGAAATAACGCCATGACGTGGGCTGTGAGCTATATCTAGTCTCGCGCTGTCAATAAAAAATAATAAAAAATAGTTTAAAAAAACCAAAAAAATACGCTTTTTTTTTACAATAAAATATTTTTTTTAAACTGTTTTTAATTAAAATTTATTAAAAGTTTTTTTTCAATTTTTCAGTTGAATTTCAATTTTCACAATATTTTTTTTATTTTCCAAAAATATCATCTGAATCAGTCGGTAACTTATCCGAGAAATTGGTGATCGACGCGCCTGATAGTTTCCCTTACTGGCCTTGACGCAAGCACTTCGGGTCTCAGGACAACAAAAAATCGCTAATCCTGATTATCCTAGTAAGGATAAGACATCAAACTGTTTAAAATATTGAATCGTCATCGGAAGTATACCAAAGGACAATGCCCATTTTCTATGGGCGTTTGGGCCCCTTAAAAAAAGTTGTCCTGTCATGATGGTTTCAACTTAATTTGATAGACAAAGAAATATCGTTTCATATTCAGAAAACGATTTTTATATTCTCACCCAGGCTTAAGAGAAATTTGTTTTTTTTCTGCAGCTAAAATTAAGTTGTTAATTGTTTTCTTCGAAATGAATAATCGCTCTCATAATTATTTACAGTATTAAATAAGTTAATTGTGGTTAATGTTGCTAGAAATAAGCCCTTACGTACATTTTATTATTATTATATCCTCATAATAATAATAAAATGAAATGAAAATCCGGAAGCCGACAACGATATTGTTGTTGTTGTTTTTAAATTCACCAATAAGCAGGCAAAGAGCGTAGCCTATACAGCCTAGTCTGTCGAAGTTATATATTTTTTATGTCAATAAAAAGCCGGTGTATCTCTTTTTATTGCTTTTTGGGAGTTTTGACGTCAACTCGACGAATACCACATTGACTGAGCATGAGTTTACGCAGACCTTTTATACACAATATTACAAATACAAATAATACAAATTACACAATAAACTATTAAAAAAACATTAAAATAAAACTTCAAGTGACGCTTCACTCGGGTTGCTGCCAAAACTCTCTGATCATATATAATAAGAATAGAGTAATGGTAGGCCATTGATATTTTTACTAATGGAATCATTAATATCTAAAAATATTAAATAATTCATGGTTTTAAGTAATAATTATTATTACAATAAATATTGAATTGAACAAAAATAAACTAAGAAACCTGTGAATTATAAGCATTAGCTATTTTTTTTTTATTTGTTGTTCAAGTCACAAACATCTCTTTCGTTTGACAGCATATAGGTTTGCTATAAGGCTGTATGGGCTTAGAAGCTCTTTGCCTATTGGCGAATTTAAAAACTATGGCATGGATAGTTTTGGGATGTTATCAATTAAGTAATTTATTTTTTTGGAAAACAATGCCAGGTTGAAAGAAATGTTGATACATAAACTAAACAACGTGAAAAAATAAGGCATAGTTTTTCAAGTACAAATAGTTTTGACATAAAGTTGGCCCACTTTTGGGCACTGTCCTTTCCAGTTAATCCGACGTTTTCAAAAATTCCGGGTCAAAATCGTGTTCAAAGATCCCGTTACGTACTAACATACGTATGAAGCTAATAAAAGCTTATTAAAAAAAGCCCAAGAGGCCATAGCCAAATTAGATGGTCAATCCAAATTCGCTCAACTTACAACATCAAGCTGCAAAATTTTAGTCGTGACGTCAAGAACAGATACAGATACAAATACAGAGGAGAGAGAGATAGATACAGAGGAGAGAAGCATCATAAAAGTAATCAATCTCTCATCGGGACAATCACGACTCAGAAATAAAGAAGATAACGCCATCTGGTGGAGGAAACGTTGTAATATCCAAGATGGGTGGCGTTTACGTTGTGGACATCTATATAATAATATAATTATAAAAATAATAATAATAAAGCATTCTTTATTCAAAAATAATTGGTACTTAATTACAAACAATTTGAACATACATTAATGGTTTTTTTATTACTATTTTCTTATAATTAAATAGTAAAAAAAATTACAGTTTATTAAGAAGTTAGTTTAGGAAAAAAAAATTAGTTTCTTATATTCATTTTAATATTCTTTTTCTCCTACCCACGCCGAAAGTTCGGTTTTCCTCCCGCTGTACAGGGAAGAAAGTGTAAATTTTCCTCCCTGGGTACTGACGAGTGCGCATGCGCGTTAGTGTCTACGTCTGCTCTCATGCACCTAAAATTCTCCGCCATTGTTGTGCTCGGGTAATTTGCAATATTTATTTATTTATAACTTCATATACTAGAAAGTATAAAGGCGGACTTAATGCCATAGGCATTCTCTAACAGTCTACCTTAGGGGAGTGCAGAGATGAAGCTTGGTATGTGTAGTGTGAAGGTGATATTACTTAAACATATGTGTATATATAACATACATAATATTTATAGATACAAATACTCGTACTTAAATAAATACATATACATAAATAACTAGTCAGGTCATAAGTATTATTATTAATGCTTTATTTCAGTTATTATTATTTTTTAAAACCATAACATTTTGTTAGTAATAATTACTTATAATCTATGTTAGTAACTTAAAAATCTAACACATAACTATCATAAAGTAAGTATTGTCACACAGTAAAAACTTTTCTTTAAGAATGCTGGCCACAAAAAAGTTTATTGAATTCGAATTTCGAATTGTTCATGAAAATAAAAATGTATACTCTTAGAATTTTACTCATTTTTAAATATGGAGTGGACGCTTAAAGAAGACCGTGTTGCAGTTATTGCGTTGCATCGTTGCGGTTACGCGCCAATTCAAATTTTTAACATACTGAAAAATTTGAATATAACCAAAAGATTCGTTTATCGTACCATCAAACGATACAATGAAGACTCTAGTGTAGATGACAGGTCAAGAAGTGGTCGCCCTCGGTCTGTTAGGACTCCAGTAGTGATAAAAGCTGTGAAGGCGCGAATTCAAAGAAATCCCAAACGTAAGCAGAAACTGTTGGCTCTTCAGATGCGGTTAAGCAGAACCACGGTGAAAAGGGTGTTAAATGAAGACTTAGGGCTTCGGGCATATCGAAGAAAAACAGGACATCGTTTGAATGCTCGTCTAATGGACCTGAGACTGAAGAGATGCCGCGCTTTGTTGAAGCGGTATGCGGGAAAAAATATCGGGAAATTCTTTTTTCGGATGAAAAAATTTTTACCATAGAAGAGAGCTACAACAAACAAAATGATAAGGTGTACGCACACAGTAGTGAAGAAGCGAGCAACCGTATTCCGCGTGTCCAACGAGGTCATTTTCCAACCTCGCTCATGGTATGGTTGGGAGTTTCTTATTGGGGCTTAACAGAGGTACATTTTTGTGAGAAAGGTGTAAAAACGAATGCAGTTTTGTATCAAAATACAGTCCTGACGAACCTTGTGGAACCTGTTTCTCATACCATGTTCAATAACAGGCACTGGGTATTCCAACAAGATTCGGCGCCAGCTCATAGAGCGAAGAGCACACAAGACTGGCTGGCGGCGCGTGAAATCGACTTCATCCGGCACGAAGACTGGCCCTCCTCCAGTCCAGATTTGAATCCGTTAGATTACAAGATATGGCAACACTTGGAGGAAAAGGCGTGCTCAAAGCCTCATCCCAATTTGGAGTCACTCAAGACATCCTTGATTAAGGCAGCCGCCGATATTGACATGGACCTCGTTCGTGCTGCGATAGACGACTGGCCGAGCAGATTGAAGGCCTGTATTCAAAATCACGGAGGTCATTTTGAATAAACTTTAGTGTCATAAAAATCTATGTTTTGTTAAATTCATTTTGGTATATGAATGGTTACATAATGAATAAACTTGTTTCAATTATTTTACATTAAACATGTGACAGAATTTATGACCTGACTAGGTACATATACATATCATAAATATTGTGTTTAGTGTAAAAGTGAAATAAGCAAAAGGCAATAAAATTTTATAGTGAAGTATTACACAAAGATGAGTTCATCAGACAATTCTTATACAATTAGTAGTAGTTTATTTAAAAATTAAAAAACAGTTAAATTGTTTATTTTATGAGTGGGGGGATCTGCCTCCCCTCCCCCCCCCGTCTTTGACCCGTATTAGTTAATCAGCACAGTTAATCTGATTTCTTATTCACAAAGAAATTTCGTTTGCTACCCGGATTAGTGCCCCTGCCATAGTAATTTCATTAATTAGTCTTCTTTTTAATACGAACACCATTACTTCGTTAAGATTTCCAATTTGTTGAATTCGTAGAGCGATTTGTAAATACGTATAGATAGGAGAAAAGAATTGTTAAGCAACTTGTCACCCAAAGTGCAATGGATTAGGCTCGGAGTTTCCCTACGAGATCAAATCAGAAATGAGGAGATTCGCAGGAAAACCATGGTAACCGACATAGCCCAAAGGATTGCGACGTTGAAGTGGCAGTGGGTAGGGCATTTGCTCGTAGAACGGATGGCCCTTGGGGCTAGAAAGTTCTCGAGTGGCGACCGCGTGCCAGAAGACGTGGCGTGGGTAGACCTGTCACAAGATGGACCGACGGACTATTGAGGGTCGCGGGGATCCGCTGGTAGCAGGCAGCGCAGGACCGATCTTTGTAGCGAGGCTTGGGGGAAGCCTACGTCCAGCAGTGGACGTATATGGGCTGATGAGAGCAGAGAGAGAGAGAGAGAGAGATAGATCTTCTATAAACCTTCTTAGATTTTCAAATTATTCGTTTTTCAGTTTGCCTATTTCTAACTAAATAAGACCCATCAATGTAATGCATAATATTAAATTGTGGTAATTAAAAACGAAATACCCGCATTTAAATCGAATTGGCTATATTTAGCGTCGTTAAGTTTTACAGCTCAATTTCAAGAGTATTTTAATGGCTCTGTAACTGTAACCTTGGTTAGTATTTACAATTAATTTGCAATTGTTTTCATCGATCTTGAATTTCGCGTTTAGCTTGGTTCGCTGAACCTCAGGGGTCCCATGCTTAGACGGTTTTCATCTGATGATTATGCGATTTTTAAGATTTTTTTTGTTATTCCTACGGTATTCGTATTCTATTTTGGGGAACTTTGGAGAGATATACGACAAAGGGAAGATCTTCCACCGAGCGGGTGATATTGCTCGGTAGACCGACGGTCCGTATGTTGTTGTTCGGAATTTGTATATATGCGCTTTATCTTGAAAATGTCGTAAGCGAGAGTCAGGCATCTGTCAAATATCTTGCGTTGTATGATGGCTACCCGCCACACTATAAACCTGGGAGAATTTGCTAACACTAGCCCTATCAAGATTAGTGCTTCGCAGAATCTACCATCGGATCGTAATCACGATCCACTGAGAAAATCCGACGAGAAACTTATTTGGTATTAGAATAGTCTTATTTATAATTACAACTACGTTTACGGCTCATATAACCAATTTATATTAATACTAGCGACCCGCCCTCGCTTCGGAAACATTAAAACACACATGAAAGCAAAAAAAAAAAAAAAAGTAGCCTATGTTCATCAGGGACAATGTCGGCTTCTAATGGAAAAATAATTTTTCAAATCGGTCCAGCAGTTTTGGAGCCTATTCGAAACAAACAAACAAACAAATCTTTCCTCTTTATAATATTAAAATAAGTATAAGTATAGATGCCTTGTTCAGGCCAGCGCCTTCAATTATTTTAGAGCAATGTCAAAGATGCTAGCCTTCTAAGGCGCTAAGTATCACAGCTTAATAAGTTAATGTATTTCGCTATCATTCGTTCATTCGCTACCCGCTCTTCAAGCACGCTGTACATCTCCATTTAAATATTATAAGAATAATATCAAGTGCTGGAGTTTTATTAACACAAGAAACTCCCTTATGTACCACAAGCCGGTACATGCCTAATAGAGCAAGAGCCCGCGACAGCCAGACCTTCGTTATTTTATAAAAGCTGAAAGTTTCTCTGTGTATGTCTCCAACACAGGTAAGAACGACCCGCGATTATAGAGTTCCGATTGTGGTTACTTGGGCAGGTAACAGGCAGTAAAGGTATATAAAATAGTACCTTAAATTCGTTAAAGTATAAAGGTTTTTTTTTTAATATTTAGTCCAGAATATCTTTAGAAATCATGATATCCGTTGCCGGACACTTTTTCCAGTTGTTACCCCCTGCCAGACACCCTTAAACTTTAACAAATTTTAATTATACTTTCGTTATACTATAAAAGCTAAATTTTATATATGTTACTTAAATATGTTACCCCAAGAGCCGGACAGTTTTAATGGTTCTTACATCTTGCCAGACACATTGAGAGCCCGCTGTAGGTGCGAGCGCGAGGTAGCAACTGTTCAAGCGGGTGTGAGCGAGATAGAGTGCTTAGTCTATTGTGATCTTTTACTGCACATCAGCTGTCGTTTATAGGATTTATCCGTTCTAAGCAGTGATATCGAGGCGCTACTCGGCATGGGAAGCTCTGTCATTCTGGCGGGCGACCTAAATTGTAAACACATCAGGTGGAACTCACACACCACAACCCCTAATGGCAGGCGGCTCGACGCGTTAGTCGATGATCTCGCCTTCGATATCATCGCTCCGCTAACCCCGACTCACTACCCGCTAAATATCGTGCATCGCCCGGATATACTCGACATAGCGCTATTAAAAAACGTAACTCTGCGCTTACACTCGATCGAAGTAGTTTTAGAGTTAGATTCAGACCACTGCCCCGTCATTATGAAACTCGGTCGCGCTCCCGATTCCGTTCCCGTCACGAGGACTGTGGTGGATTGGCACACGCTGGGCATTAGCCTGGCTGAATCTGATCCACCATCGCTCCCGTTTAGCCCGACTCTACCCCGTCTCCTCAGGATACCGCTGAAGCCATAGAGATCGTAACGTCACACATCACCTCGACATTAGATAGGTCATCGAATCAAGTTGTGGCGGAGGACTTCCTTCACCGCTTCAAATTGCCCGACGATATTAGGGAACTCCTTAGAGCTAAGAACGCTTCGATCCGTGCCTACGATAGGTAATCCTACAGTGGAAAATCGTACTCGAATGCGTGCAATACAACGCGACGTAAAGTCTCGCATCGCCGAAGTCCGAGATGCCAGATGGTCTGATTTCTTAGAAGGACTCGCGCCCTCTCAAAGGTCTTACTACCGCTTAGCTCGTACTCTCAAATCGGATACGGTAGTAGCTATGCCCCCCCTCGTAGGCCCCTCAGGCCGACTCGACTGAATAAGGCGATATTGATATCGCCTTATTCATCAGTTCAATATCGACGACAATGAGGAAAATTATAAGAACGATTAAATATTTTTCTTTGACATGTAATATTTTGTTTGTACTTTATAATATTAAAATAACCTTTTTTATTTTCTATAATATTGCTATGAACGTAATAAAATAATTTTTTTATTGGATATCTTAAAAGATCACAATAGACTAAGCACTCTATCTCGCTCACACCCGCTTGAACAGTTGCTACCTCGCGCTCGCACCTACAGCGGGCTCTCAATGTGTCTGGCAAGATGTAAGAACCATTAAAACTGTCCGGCTATTGGGGTAACATATTTTTATAAGTCCCTAAGTAACATATATAAAATTTAGCTTTTATAGTATAACGAAAGTATAATTAAAATTTATTAAAGTTTAAGGGTGTCTGGCAGGGGGTAACAACTGGAAAAAGTGTCCGGCAACGGATATCATGATTTCTAAAGATATTCTGGACTAAATATTAAAAAAAAACCTTTATACTTTAACGAATTTAAGGTACTATTTTATATACCTTTACTGCCTGTTACCTGCCCAAGTAACCACAATCGGAACTCTATAATCGCGGGTCGTTCTTACCTGTGTTGGAGACATACACAGAGAAACTTTCAGCTTTTATAAAATAACGAAGGTCTGGCTGTCGCGGGCTCTTGGGCTATAATGTTATTTTTTGTTAATTCTGCGATTTAAGTGAAAAGTCTAATAAGAAAACACGAGCTATGATTATTTCGTGGTTTCTTCGTCGTTGTCACCTAACGTGTGCTTTATAAAGTACTATTGCGTTTGCAAAACGATATTCAAAATAATTACGCGATTTCGAACTTTATTCGATACGTTTAATGGAGAAATTCGATTTTATTAATAACTAGCTGACCCGGCAGACTTCGTAGCGCCTCAATCGATAAATAAAAGACCTAAACTTTTGTATAAAATAAACTTAAAACAAACGAAAGGAATCTGCCCCCCGTCGGGCGGCGGGGTCATCATAGGAAAAACATTTTTTTTTTTAATTCGCAGCCTTTTCATGTTTATCTACCTTTTAAACCTTCTCTGGACTTCCACAAATAATTCAAGACCAAAATTAGCCAAATCGGTCCAGCCGTTCTCGAGTTTTAGCGAGACTAACAAACAGCAATTCATATATAGAGAATAATCTGTAATTAAAATAACAATTGTGTAAAATAACATTGAGCGACGATAACCACTCACCATCAGGTGGTCTATATGCTCGTCTGCTAACAAAGACCCCAAAATCAAGTAAGATTGAAGTTTCAAAAGCATTTTCTTCCTTCTATTAGTATTGCCATACGATTCAGATTGGAAAGCTTGATGACTTCTAGCAGTAGATAAGAAAATGGGTTATTTTTTCCAACTTCTATTTACTATTTGGGTGAATTTAGTTGTTTACTCTCCCTTAAACATAATCCTTTGGGACTACGATAATGTCCACGGTAGCGCGGTCTCCGTCAATGTTCCTTCGGAGTTGTCCGATTGCGCTGAACTAATTTTAAGTGAAATAGATGTTTTTTTTTAATTGTCTCACAACTTACAGGAAAAATCGGCTCCTGCTAAGGTTCGTGTTAGCAACGTCATCAAGTTTGAGCTCCGTGAGCTCACCTACTAGTTAAGGTTACGCTCGACAACGGGTTCGACGAGAACGATGACCGGCGCTTGAAGTACCTAAAAGCACCGTTAGTGGATCGGGAGGATCCGAGATGACGTGTTTGAGACGACGTCGACTGTTTTCCATTCTGTCCGCAGGGAATGTTACCGACGGCCACGATGAGAGGGTTCTCGTAGCAATAAATCGTCTTTATATAGAGACGGTGCATTCAAGAATGCCTTAGCTGCGTTATTATTTATATTGCGTTATTATTGAGGAGCATATGTAACAGTACGTCAAGACATCCTCTATCAGTAAAAATAATTAAAAAGAGAAATTTCTTTCAAATATCCATGCTCATTGTACTTTTGTCTGAGTTACAGCAAAGAAACGAAATTTCCATTACATATTCAATTAGTTTCAGTTTCCGTCGGTTCCTTCGTTTGCATAATATGCATGAGTTTAATACTCTATATTTTACTATTCTACCTTTTTGTATGAATATTTACGTATCAGGGCGGGTAGATGCGTTTAAAAGCAATATCCATTGAATTATTCCCGAATAGCACTTAAGTGTGGTGCCATAGGGTTTTATATTGCAATTCCTTATTTTGGGTAAAATCGATTCACTTGTACGATGAAGTCTTGAATGCTTTGGTCAGATAGAGCGTTAAATAAGTAGTCATTCTCGAAGCAGAAATTCTAATTACGACGGTAACGCCATCTATTGTTTGTAAAAGGTAGACATTATCGACTGACTTCTGTTCTTAAAAAGTAAAAAAAAAGATGTCGCCACTGTTTTAGAAGTGTGTATTCCAAAGTAAATTCAAATTTATTTTTATTGCTTACAAGGGTGGACAAACTCTCAGCCCACCTAATGTTAAGTGGTTACCGGATCCCAGTTAGGCATCTAAAATTTATATTCCACCACCCACCTTGAGACGTGAGTTGTAAGGTCTCACTTTTAACAGTACAACGGCTGCCCCGCCCTTCAAGCCGAAACGCATTACTGCTTCACGGCAGAAATAGGCAGGGTAGTGGTACCTACCCGTGTGGACACGCAAATACGGACTAGAAAGAGGGTAGACAAATCTGTTTGCTCCTGACTTTCTACTAATCTTCAGTATACTCATTTACGCTTATAACTGCGCAGAAATATCTTGGAAACTCATTAAAAGTGGAAATCGTGGTAAAAACCTAATAAATTGCTATTATTTATGTATACTATTTCTTTGTTATCTATATCAAAACGTTTTATATAAAGCAATCGTGTTTTTCACATTCAACTTTATTACTAAGCAACAGAGTACAAATTTAAGAGTGCCGATAGCTTTATATATTACGTAGCCTCAACGTGATAAGTAATTCAAGAGTCTGAACGAAATCCGAGATTCCGAGGTGGTATGAATAACAAAATGACCGCACATTTTTTACAGTTCTCTAGGGTTGAGTATTTTGTAAGTTTATTTGTATGTTACGGATACCTTTTGGTAGTCGAGAGATCGCTCTAGAGTTTTTCCACTTACCAGTGGTGCTTGTAATAAAGGAATTCTCATAGGTGGTACTACTGGTGGTTTTGAACTGGTGGTAGGACCTCTTGTGAGTCCGCACGGGTAGGTACCACCACCCTGCCTATTTCTGCCGTGAAGCAGTAATGTGTTTCGGTTTGAAGGGTCGGGCAGCCGTTGTAACTATACTGAGACCTTAGAACTTACTAAAGGCGCATTTACGTTGTAGATGTCTATGGGCTTTAGTAACCACTTAACACCAGGTGGGCTGTGAACTCGTCCACCCCTCTAAGCAATAAAAAAATGCAGGTCGCAACGGACCGGCCGCATCAATTAGAGAGGTCTATGTTCAGCAATGGACAGGCTGAGATGATGATGATGAAACATCCACTCTGTATTCAATCATAAAACGAAGACGAATAAAGAAAATTGATATGCACCAGATTGTATTTTATTTTTGTAATACAAAATCTTCTATATTATTACAACTGATGATGACTTTATTTCAATTAAAAATAGTTAACGCCTTTTCTGATGCAGGGTGTTACTAAAGCTTACTAGAGTGATCATGGTCCATGAAGAAGTTTATTAGTTTCATGGTAAATTAATTCATTGCCCCGCTGATGACCATAGCATCATCTAGCAATATCAAGAACTCAGTGACTGTATCCAGATAAAAACACATTATATTTAGCTGCAATTAACGGTTTGACGTAAAAACGAGGGGTTCGAAAAGCAACTGTTTCATCTTTTACGCAACCATTCTCGCAATCCACTTTGAGTGCTTAAAGATACTCCAAGTACTGGTCACCGCTCTGGTCGAACTCATATAACTTGACCCATAGACGCAACCCAATGAGTTTCTCGCCGGATTTTTTCAGTGGATCGTGATTCGGATCTGGCGATAATTTCAGCGAAGCATAAGTTTCATTAGGGCAGATGTTAGCAAATTATTTCAGGCCGAGCCTCGTGAGTTCGCCCAGCAGTCAAGTTGAAGCCAGACCATTCGATGCTAGTGCCAAATTGGTAGGCATTTTTTCGCAACGTACAATTAATTCCTTTTTAGCAAATACAGGGATAGTTTATTGTGTCTATTCTAATGGGTTTACAGTGAACTAGATTAATAGCTGAAGGTTTTGTATCATAGTGATTAAGCCATCGGACAAACTATTAACATTAGCAATGAAATAAGTATGTATTTCGTGTTTTTAAGCTCCATTAAAAATATTTCCCTCCTGACAAACCCCTCCTGAGCAGTGACCTCGAGACACTGCTCGGTATGGGGGACGCGGTCATTCTGGCAGGCGATCTAAATTGCCACCACACTAGGTGGAACTGCCATCGCACGAATGTGAACGGTAGGCGTCTCGACGCGTTCATAGACGACCTCACATTCGAGATATTCAACCCTCCGACCCCCACGTGCTATCCGTACAACGCCGCGCGTCGTCCGAGCACAATAGATCTGGCACTGCTGAGGAACGTAACTCTGCGCTTGCGCTCCATCGAGGCAATGTCAGAACTCGACTCAGACCACCGACCTGTCGTCATGCAGCTCGGTCGCCCACTCAACCGCGAACCAGATACGAGGACCATGGTGGATTGGAAGAAGCTGGGCACGTGCTTAGCTGACACCGCTCCACCAATCCTCCCTTGCGGCCCGGATTCAACTCCATCCCCCGAGGACACCGTCGAATCCATAAACATCTTCACTGATCACGTCTCGACGGCGATCACAAGATCTTCAAAGCAAGTCGATGTGGAGGACTGCTTCCACCGCATCAGACTTTCCCCCGATCTTAGGGACCTCGTAAGAGTTAGAAACGCGGCAATCCGGGCCTACGATCGATATCCCACGGATTCAAACCGGACTCGGATGCGTCGCTTACAGCGGGAGGTCAAATCCCGCTTGAGCGACGCCCGAAACGAAAACTGGGATAGTTATTTAAAAGAACTCGCGCCCACTCACCAAGCATACTGGCGACTAGCTAGGACCCTCAAGTCCGAAACTATCGTCACTATGCCGCCTCTCGTACGCCCCTCAGGCCAACCACCGGCTTACGATGACGATGACAAGGCAGAGTTGCTGGCCGATGCACTGCAAGAGCAGTGCACCACCAGCACTCAACACGCGCACCCCGAACACACCGAGCTAGTCGACAGGGAGGTCGAGCGCAGAGATTCCCTGCCGCCCTCGGACGCGTTACCCCCCATTACCACTTCCAAGGTTAAGGAGGCGATCGATAGCCTACAACCACGGAAAGCTCCCGGCTCCGACGGCATCCGCAACCGCGCGCTTAAATTGTTACCAGCCCAACTGATAACGATGTTGGCCACCATATTAAATGCTGCTATGACGAACTGCATCTTTCCCGCGGCGTGGAAAGAAGCGGACGTTATCGGCATACACAAGCCGGGCAAACCGAAGAACGAAACCGCGAGTTACCGCCCCATCAGTCTCCTCCCGGCGATAGGCAAACTATACGAACGGCTCCTTCGTAAACGCCTCTGGGACTTCGTATCCGCGAATAAAATTCTCATAGACGAGCAGTTTGGATTCCGCGCCAGACACTCGTGCGTCCATCAAGTGCACCGCCTCACGGAGCACATCTTACTAGGGCTGAACAGGCGGAAACCCATTCCGACAGGAGCCCTCTTCTTCGATATAGCGAAGGCGTTCGACAAAGTCTGGCACAACGGTTTGATATACAAACTGTATAACATGGGAGTGCCAGACAGACTCGTGCTCATCATACGAGACTACTTGTCGAACCGTTCGTTCCGATATCGAGTCGAGGGAACGCGTTCCCGGCCCCGTCACGTCACAGCCGGAGTCCCGCAAGGCTCCGCCCTCTCTCCGTTACTATTTAGTTTGTATATCAATGATATACCCCGGTCTCCGGAGACCCATCTGGCGCTCTTCGCCGATGACACCGCCATCTACTACTCGTGTAGGAAGAAGGCGTTGCTTCATCGACGACTTCAGACCGCAGCTACCACCATGGGACAGTGGTTCCGGAAGTGGCGCATCGACATCAACCCCACGAAAAGCACAGCGGTGCTCTTCAAAAGGGGTCGCCCTCCGAACACCACGCTGAGCATCCCCCTCCCGACTAGGCGCGTCAACACCTCCGCCCCCGCCGTTCGCCCAATCACGATGTTCGACCAGCCCATACCGTGGGCCCCGAAGGTCAAATATTTAGGCGTCACCCTCGACAGTAGGATGACATTCCGTCCTCACATCAAGACGGTACGCGACCGTGCCGCCTTCATTCTAGGACGTCTCTACCCGATGATATGTAGGCGAAGTAAAATGTCCCTTAGAAATAAGGTGACACTCTACAAAACTTGCATACGCCCCGTCATGACCTATGCAAGTGTAGTGTTCGCTCACGCGGCCCGCACTCACTTAAAGACATTCCAAATCATTCAATCCCGTTTTTGCAGGATAGCCGTCGGAGCCCCGTGGTTCGTCAGGAACGTCGACCTCCATGACGACCTGGACTTAGAGTCCACCAGTAAGTATATGCAGTCGGCGTCAATGCGCCACTTCGATAAAGCGGCACGACACGAGAACCCTCTCATCGTGGTCGCCGGTAACTACATTCCCGATCCTGCGGACAGAATGGAAAGCAGTCGGCGTCGCCCAAAACACGTCATCTCGGATCCTCCCGATCCACTAACGGTGCTTCTAGGTACTTCAAGCACCGGTCACCGTTCTCGTCGAACCCGTCGCTTGCGACGAAGGGCTCGACGAGTAAATTAACTCCCAGACACAGCCCACTGAGTTTCTCGCCGGATTTTCTCAGTGGGTCGCGTTTCCGATCCGGTGGTAGATTCTGCGAAGCACGGCTCTTGCTAGGGTTCGTGTTAGCAACGTCATCAGGTTTGAGCCCCGTGAGCTCACCTACAAAAGTTAGGGTTACGCTGACATAGCCTCTCAAGGCTCTCAGCTTAGGTAGGAAAAAAAAAAATATATATATATATTTAACAAACATTCCTCTGCATTATCATCCGATTCAGAGCCAGAGCTATATTCAAAATGATTTTATTGAATTTCAAAATAATCTCTACCAGTTGTACCAAGAATGCCACAGTCCTGTGAGGAATCTACATTACAAACTCAGTGGACTTTACATTTTACATAAAAAATAATTAGCTCAAAATTCCTATATTCCATTTTAGACGTAAATTAACTTCAATTACAAAATTCACCCTCACATGCGACTCTACTAAAAAAAAGAGTTTTTAGAGCAAGAAAACATAGAATTATTAGACCATCCGCCGTACAGCCCCGACCTAAGCCCTAATGATTTCTATACTTTCCCTAAAATAAAGAATAAATTGCGTGGACAGAGATTTTCATCACCTGAAGAAGCTGTGGACGCCTACAAAACGGCCATTTTGGAGACCCCAACTTCCGAATGGAATGGTTGCTTCAATGATTGGTTCCATCGTATGGAAAAATGTGTCAAATTTCGCGGAGAATACTTCGAAAAGCAATAAATACATTTTTCAATAGTAAAGTTGTGTCACTTCGTTAATTCCCGAAATTTTCAGTGCCGCCCCCGTATTATAGGCTAAATTATAAAAATCTAAATTTTGCAACATGATATTTTATTCTCATACTTGGATACCTATTAAAACTTCGCGGCTTTAGTTACTTGGGGACTGAAATTTTGAAGTTTATCCGATTTATTATTGCCTTCGGGAAGCGAGACGTGAAAGAAAATGAATTAATACAAAGAAGTCTGCGCCCTGGGGAGCGAAGACAGAAACTTCTAAATATAATTTACTTCTTGAAGCTGAATATATAAGAAACGTTTAGAATGACGATCTCAAGATCTATTTTAAGAACCTTAATAGCAATGGTGGTTTTAGAATATCTCCATTTCTGCACAGTAACTATTGTTTTGATACTGATTGAAACAACCTCTATATAATTAACCTGACGTGTGTTTATTCATCTCTAATTGCTACTGAATCCTAGTTTGGGACCAATATATTTAGTGCGAGTTTTTTAACGTTCTCCATAGCGTAAAAGTTAACTCAATTTTGTATGCTGTTGGAACAGTACCCCAAGCGGCAAACGTTCCAACTTCATACAAATTTGAGTTAACGTTTACGCGATCGAGAACGTTAAAAAACTCGCACTAAGCACCCAGATGACTGCGTGATTCATTCCCGATTATGCATTTAACTCCCAACAATGGAGACACATAGCAATGTAATTTGGTTGTCTGGTGGCTTAGACTAGAAACATCCTATCGTGTCGTACAACTCCACCAAGATATTCACAGAAGAAGCAGCAATCGCTAACCGGCTTAACTCAGTGTAGGGGTATCGTAAGCCCACACGCGTGCATGTCAACAACAATGCCAGTAACAGCTATCTCAGTCGTTTAGTTGATGGGCCTCTACCATCTTCGACCATTGAGTTCCATATATTGGGCGCGTCCCCTCACCCGCAGCAACCTCGTAAGAGATGCCGTTTGGAGACCCGAAAAAAAGTGTCATGCCCAAGACGCCCAGTTCCTGCTCCACCGAGCGACGCCAAGTTGTTCTGGGACGGCCTCTCTTCCTTTTGCCAGACACTTTCAAGGCTCTCTTGGTTAGATGAGTATTGGGCTTTCCTAATGTGTGACCAATCCAATGCCATTTCCGTGTAACTCGTCTATGTGCGTTAGTAAAATAAAACTTACCTTTGTCATCAGATTTGAACTCTGCTTCCAACTCAGCCTTGGTTGGCACGGGCTCGGGTTTGCAAGGTTCTTGCTTGGCCGCCTTCATGCTCATTGATTTCCTTGTCCTGTGACCACGGAACGCTGCCTGGATTTTAGTGGCTGCCTGTTCTTCTGACTTTACGCCTTCTTTGTTCTTCTCTTCTGCGAAAAATATTTGATTTTAAATTAGTTCAATATTGACAGTCTTGACGAATTTTCAAGCCAACAGTTGGCAAGAGATAGCAGAAGATTGGGAGGAATGAAGAGATCTTATCTGAGGCCAAGATCCATGTCTAAAGAAAGTTGCATTAGGCATAAGTCAAGATTGCCATTTGCTGTAATAAAGACTTCATATACATAGATAATTTTGGGAGAAGAGATCAAACACTCACTAAAACGGTACTGTAAAGAAACTATGGAGAACAGATAAATATTTTTCAAAGAACTTTGCTTCATGTAAATAATACATCAAGAACTTTCACGACATTGCTATTAGCAAATTTATATAGTTTCACAGAAGTCAAACAAAATTTTTTTATTCATTACTAAACCATTAATCGAATTCTCTGGAGTGAAAGTTTAAAAGAAACACATGATTTAAAAATTATGATATTTATTTCAAACATACACGTAAATTGTGTTGGTATCTTTAGCTATCATCACTTCACTACATAGTATAAAATCGCTTATAAAGTCGCTTTCTCTGTCCCCATATCCTGTATGCTTAAATCATTGCAAATGCATCATGCTCAAATCAAAACTACGGAACGGATTTTGATGCGGTTTTTTTTAATAGATAGAGTGATTGAAGAAGAAGGTTTATATTTATAATAATATCCATTAAATAGTGAAGAAATCAACAATAAATTACAGTTTCCGAAGCGAAGCGAGGGCGGGTCGCTAGTGTATTATAAAATTAAGAGTGCTTTAGTCTGTTCTTTCAGTTATTTCTTCCGAGCCATGCAAGTGGTCTCCATACGGTTTTCGCTGATAGAGAAAGTTAGAAAATACACGAATTGCTTACATTATTCATAAAAGCATTGGGTAAAATATTCTATGGAGGTGTTATATTAGAAATTTAGTTTTAAAATACTCGTAGGCGCTTTTCCAATCTTTTACGGTTACTCCAATAAATTTTATAAAGAAATTTAAAGGCACATCGTATTTATCAATTACGCTTATTGAATTTCGCGTTCAATTCATTTTGTCGTGCAACGGTACCTCCGTTAAAAATAATGACAGACCGAAAATTGTATAATAAATCAAAAGCCGTAAAAGTGCTTTCAATATTCGCAATCAGATAATGGTGACCTCATGGTAATTACTAAATAATAAAAGAGAAAGCTTTTTCTTCAGCCGAGCTTAATTTGAACTGACGATAGGTGGTGAAGGTCGCGGGAGTCGCTGGGTCAGTCACGACAACCTTGAACGGTGAACGTCTTTCAGCCAAACATATATATCATTTCGTCACTTAGCAAATTAGATCGGTCGATTACGTCACGAATAAAAGTCAAATGAACGAACGCTTTTTCGTAATATCTTATACCTTTAAACGAGCAATTCTTGTATATTAATATATATGTATTATAATCGGAATCTCGGAAACGGCTCCAACGATTTTCACAAAATTTAGTATACAGGGGATTTCGGGGGCGATAAATCGATCTAGCTACGATTTATTTTTAGAAAATGTTGTTTTATTCGTGCTTTCAATAATCAACTCTTCCCGGCATCTATTGGCGAATAATAATACCTACTATTTTTCTTAATTGAGGGCAACAAAAAAAAACCGGTCATCATCTAGTTCCGATTATATATCGAAGGGTGATATTCACCCATCCCATTTCCCAATCCCAACACATTCATATTTTGGTATAAGCATCATTTTTGGTATTTCACAGGCGAGTCGTTTAAAATTTGGAAAAAAATATCATAACAAACTAACTTCTTTAGCTGTTTGAATGGAGTAAACTTAATTGAACTTGAATTGAAAATATCGAACTGTTGATGCTGATTTATATCTATACTAATATTATAAAGAGGAAAGATTTGTTTGCTTCTTTGTATTAAATAGGCTCCGAAACTACTGAACCGATTTGACAAATTCTTTCACTGTTAGAAAGCTACACTATTCCCGAGTGACATAGGCTATTACCTTTTTTGAAAAAAATTTGGGATCCTTACTAAAACTCCAGTAATATAACCCAAGGTGTAAAAAAATCATCTAAAATATTGTTTACATCGCGTGCCCTGCGAAAACTGTTGATGATAGAATAAAATAATGTATTACGACTTTGTAGACCACATTATTATTTACAAAAAGTGTCGCGACAGCATATTTCTAACTATTATAGTTATGCCGCAATAAGTGTCCTTTTATTTAAAAAAATAAAACAACGTCAAATATCGTTGAATTTTTTGTTAAAGACCCCAGCGGAGCCGGAGCGGGCCGCTTGTACCAAATAAAACGCACCTTTAATTACAAAGATAAAGGTCGCGTGTTAAGCGGAATGTCGCTTAAACCAAATAGCTTTCAACCCTCCGTTATGATATATTACGCTGTTTTTTTTATAGTTTAGATGCGTGGAGAGCTCGCGGACCACCTAGAGTTTAGTAGTTATCGAAGCCCATAGACATCTACAGCGTAAATGCCGCCACCTACCTTAAGATAAGTTCTAAGGTCTCAGTATGGTTACAACGGCTGCCCCCCCCCCTTCATACCGAAACGCATTACTGCTTCACGGTGGAAATAGACGGGGTAGTGGTACCTACCCGTGCGAACTCACAAGAGGTTCTACCACCAGTAATTACGCAAATTATAATTTTGCGGGTTTGATTTTCATTACACGATGTAATTCCTTCACCGTGGAAGTCGATCGTCAACATTTGTTAAGTACGTATTTCATTAGAAAAATTGGTGCCCGCCTGCGGGATTCGAACACCGGTGCATCGCTACATACGAATGCACCGGACGTCTTATCCTTTAAGCCACGACGACTCCAAACTACTGCATACAGTAAACATTACATATTATAATAATATATACAACAATATACTTATTTATTTATAAACATTTAAACTGTCAGGACCTTGATGTTTTGACGAGAAAATTAATCAAATCGCATTGTCCGGTCCGTCATATATCCAAACGGCTTCTCCTCGTCCCAGCGAATTTATTAACGACCGCTCGAGAGGATGGAAATAGCTTCCAGTGGGTTGGTTATCGATTTTCTTCGGTTACAAACCGGTCGTTATTTATAGGTTTGTTTTAGCGCAGGTAGAAAAGGTTAACGACCTGTCATTAATTGCGTAAAATATTTAATACTAGCGACCCGCCCTCGCTTCGCTTCGGAAATATTAAATTTTATTATTGATAGCTGAGTCCCGCGATGTTACCCGCAGTTATTGTCGTACCGCGGGTGAAGCCGCGGGGCGAAGCTAGTCTAAAAAACGTAGCCTATGTTACTCCTTATATCATCAGCTACCTATGAGTGTCAGCCCTGTTAAAATCTGTCCAGCCGTTCGAGAAATTAGCCGGAACAGACAGACAGACAAAAATTGTAAAATATTTTATTTTTGTGTATGTACCGTATATATATATTCATATGCATTTTTTAAAAAGGGGTTATTTCAATATTACAAACAGACACTTCAATTTTATTTATATGTATAGACTAGCTTTTGCCCGCGACTCCGTCCGCGTGGAATAGTTCCTTTGGCATAACGTTAAATTTTACCCCCCACTTCATTTACGTAGAAAGTGAAAATATTTTGAAACATTCTTTATTGGTGCTCCACTTGTATGGGTCTCATGATGTTATATAGCCTATGGCCGTCCTCAATAAATGGGCTATCTAACACTGAAAGAATTTTCAAAATCGGACCAGTATTTCCTGAGATAAGCGCGCTCAAACAAACAAACTCTTCAGCTTTATAATATTACTATAGATATTAAATTTGGTGTTTTATTTTAAGCTCGCGCTTTGAAACCGATTCAAACGCAGCCTTCGTTCATGCGATCAACATTAATGACACACAAAAACAAACACGTCATCATCATCATCGCCATCAGCCCACATTCGTCCACTGCTGGACATAGGCCTCTCCCAATCCACACCACTGAGCCCGATCTTAGGCTCTCCTTATCCAGCTCCTACCGGCCACTGTTCGGAGGTCATTGCACCACCCAGTCAGTAAGGTGGGCCTAGAAAACACACACACATACGGCCGACTGCAATACTCGTGAACACTTACAAGAAAATATTAATAAAACTTACACATAATACGTGCCTAAGATAGATCATGGACTTCTGAAGTGAGGATTGTGGATAATTAATCAGTTTTATGAAAAATAAAATCTAAACATACTATTTTTTTTTAAATTATTTTTATTGCATAGATAGGTGGACGAGCTCACAACTTACCTAGTGTTAAGTGGTTACCAGAGCCCGTAGACATCTACAACGTAAATGCCGCCAACCACCTTGAAATATGAGTTCTAAGTTCTCAGACAGATCCTTCGATATTCGCGCGACTATTCGGCGATAGATGGCTTCACTCTTACCGGCGTAACAATATTCTGTTACAATAAACTAGGTAAAGTCGTCGTGGCCTAAAGGATAGTACGTCCGGTGCATTCGTGTTGGGCGATGCACCGGTGTTCGAATCTCAGGCGGGTACCAATTTTTCTAATGAAATACGTACTCAAATGTTCACGATTTACTTCCACGGGGAAGAAATAACATCGTGTAATAAAAATCAAACCCGCAAATTTTCATTTGCGTAACTACTGGTGGTAGGACGTCTTGTGAGTCCGCGTGGGTAGGTACCACCACCCTGCCTATTTCTGCCATGAAGCAGTAATGCGTTTCGGTTTGAAGAGCGGGGCAGGCGTTGTAACTATACTGAGACCTTAGAGCTGATATCTCAAGGTGGGTGGCGCATTTACGTCATAGATGTTTATGGGCTCTAGTAATAAAAAAAAATATTTAAAAAAATGAACCGTCCTTCTAATGATATTGAGTACAAGTGCTAATTGCAAAATGTCTCGACTCTCACGAACCGTGTCACTAATAGATGTCAAGTGTCTAGTTTGCTACGGAGTGCATCGGCAGTGTCTTAGAGCTGACAAAGACAGCGGACACTCGTCTCGGGAGCTCTCCACGATCCAGAGAGCCGGCTAACGAGCTGAAGTCTATCAACTTAGTGCACGGTATATGTTAATGTCAACTTTTGTTTGATTATGAAATGTTTTGAAATTAGAGAGAGAGAGAGAGAGAGAGAGAGAGAGAGAGAGGAGAGAGAGAGAGAGAGTATTCTTTATTGTACACAAAAAAACGAATAAACAGTGCGATACATTAAATACAAAAAAAAGTACAATTGCCGGTCTTATCGCAAAGAGCGATCTCTTCCAGACAACCATCAGGTGGACAAGAATCATTTGGAAACGAATTATGCGCGGTGTACATGTACACATACATATGCACATACAAACATAGATCCACATAAACATAGGTACATACATATATCCGTAAATATACATACAACTAATACAAAATGAAATATAATAATTATTATTAAAAATTTTACTCCTTTACACATAAATAAGAATAAGCAATTCACAAAAGACTTAAAATACCTTTGAAACATATACAATTGAAGTAGATAGATAGATAGATTTGCCCGCGCGGGTGGGTACCACCACCCTGCCTATTTCTGCCGTGAAGCAGTAATGCGTTTCGTTTTGAAGGGTAGGGCAGCCGTTGTAACTATACTGAGACCTTAGAACTCATATCTCAAGGTGTGTGGCGCATTTACGTTGTAGATGTCTATGGGCTCCGTTAACCACTTAACAACAAAGTGGGTTGTGAGCTCGTCACAGCTCACCATGTGTTAAGTGGTTACTGGAGCCCATAGACATCTAAAAACAGTATATTCGAGTTAAACATTTTTTTTCCGTTATAAGTAATATACCGAGTTATATTCTAACAATGAATTACTCGATAACAGCTAGTAGATGAAAAATTAAAACAAAATTAAAATAACAAACAGACTAATCTATATATTAATACGTGAAGCAAAAACTTTGTATCTCTTTTTACGAAAATTGCGCGATAAAACACATTAAATCAATAAAAAAAAACATTACACACACTACATACCATGTATTTGACGCACACACGCATGCATACTATTTATTGTCAAACTTTTGTTCTTGGCGTCTGTTGTCAAATTGAGAATAGACTAAATATTGTTTGCCTTTGTTAATATTCTTTATAGTGTAGTCTTGGCGAAATTTGTGATTATCTAATATATAAAATTCTCGTGTCACAGTTTTCGTTGCCGTACTCCTCCGAAACGGCTCGACCGATTTTCGTGAATCTTAGTATACATATCGGTCAGGGTTGAGAATCGAACAACATCTATTTTTCATCCCCCTAAATGTTAAGGGTGGTCCACCCCTAAATTTGATTTGTTATTTTTTGAACAAAAATTTTTGTTTTTATTTTTTTATGATACAGCATACAAAAATACATACAACCCTAAATTTTCATCCCTCTACGATCAACCCTTATTTTTTATTTGCTAATTAAAACTTTAAATTTTTTTGCGAGAATTTTGTTTTTATTTTGTCATGACGTAGAATAAAAAAAATCATATTACTCTGAAATTTTCACCCCTCTACGATCAACCCCTATTTTTTATTTGTTAATTATAAACTTTAATTTTTAGATTTTCATTTTAGATTTTCATTTTCATTTTTATTTTTATTTTGTCATGAATTAAAATAAAAAATCTGATGTTACTCTAAATTTTTCATCCCTCTATGATCAACCCCTATTTTTTATTTGTTAATTATAAACTTTAATTTTTTCGCAAGTTTTTTATTTTATTTTGTCACTAGCTGACCCAGCAAACGTTGTGTTGCCTTAAATAAGATATCTAGGGAAATTCTACTGTAGAAAAAAAAAACTCATTTAACCACATAATACCTCATTATAAATAAATAAAAAATAAATGTTTGAGGTGGACTACCCTTTTCACTTAGGGGTATGAAAAATAGATAGTAGCCGATTCTCAGACCTACTGAACATACTATTGATACACAAATAAAACCAAAAAAATATGGCTGAAAATTTTATAGTATTGTATAGCTCTCAAATACATTAAGTGTATAATCTAAGATGTATAGTGAGTAAGTAAGACAGAAGACCGGCTTCGTCCTCATCCCTACTACGTGATGTTTGCTGGATGAGTGGTGACACCTGGCGGGGATAGCTGATCGATTGATAGTTGATCAATAGTCGGCCGGCGAGGCCGGGAGATCAAATTCAATTTAAAAAAAATCTTAATTAAAGGAACTTGAAATTATAAATTCTGAATTAGAATTTATCGTACTACAATTATAATATTTGATTGCCATCTTGCAACCTTATTGCGGATCTGTGCATAGAAAAAAAAAAACATCGGATGGAAAAATAGGGGTTGATCGGATAAGAGTGAAAATTGAGAGTAATATGATTTTTTTTATTTTGTCATGACAAAATAAAATAAAAAACTTGCGAAAAAATTAAAGTTTATAATTAACAAATAAAAAATAGGGGTTGATCATAGAGGGATGAAAAATTTAGAGTAACATCAGATTTTTTATTTTAATTCATGACAAAATAAAAATGAAAATCTTGCCAAAAAAATTAAAGTTTTTAATTAGCAAATAAAAAATAAGGGTTTATCGTAGAGGGGTGAAAATTTAGGGCTGTATGTATTTTTGTATGCTGTATCTTCTTAAGGCTGTATCATAAAAAAATAAAAACAAAAATTTTTGTCTAAAAAATAACAAATCAAATTTAGGGGTGGACCACCCTTAACATTTAGGGGGATCAAAAATAGATGTTGTTCGATTCTCAATTCTGACTGATATGCACGCTAAGATTCACGAAAATCGGTCAAGCCGTTTCGGAGGAGTATGGGAACGAACATTGTGACACGAGAATTTTATATATTAGATAATGAGGTATTATGTGGTTAAATGAGGTTTTTTTTTCTACAGTAGAATTTCCCTAGATTTCTTATTTAAGGCAACACAACGTTTGCCGGGTCAGCTAGTAGAAGTATAAAATACAATCATAATAGTGTACAAACTAACAATTCCAATTAATTATAGTCGAATTTCGACTACTGCGGGACCTCTAGTAATAATAAATTCAAATTCTGGCTTACATACCAGTACTTAATTTTATACATGTTAATTTTAAGCTTGAATGTTTTGTGTGTATTGCTGTTGGTGTGTCTTAATAAATAAATAAAAAAAATAAAAAAACAATTTTCTAACCTTCGAGCACTTTATTCTGGTATACAAGCGAAGGCTGCCTTTAAAATGAACATGAAAGTGATTAGTTTGTATTATCGATTGCGCCACAGAAGGTCGACCTTAACGTTGATGCATTAGAAAGTGCTTCGAGAATATTCTATTACTCTTTGACGTCATAATCGTCATGAAATGTTAAGACGTATTTGCTTTCTATAGATTTTAGTTGGATATTACGTTCGATTAGATCCCTTAATGCGCTGTGGTAGTCTAAATGGAAATATTTGGTAGTGCTGTGGCTTAGAATAGGTAATTTCCCATCACCTCTTTCGTGAGTAACATACAAGCATTCCCGATCCTGCGGACAGAATGGAAAGCAGTCAACGTCCCCCCAAACACGTCATTTCGGACCCTCCCGATCCACTAACGGTTCTTTTAGGCACCTCAAGCACCGGTCATCGTTCTCGTCGAACGCGTCGCTTGTGACGAAGGGCTCGACGACTAAATTAACCCTCAGACATAGTCCACTGAGTTTCTCACCGGATCTTCTCAGTGGGTCGCGATTCCGATCCGGTAGTAGATTAATTCGCGAAGCAATTGCTCTTGAATTCTCCTTGAGGTCTCCTTCGGAGGCGCTCGAGCAGTTGTTAGCAAACCCCGCCCCTCCTGGCTGAGGCTTTGCTCGCCCACCTGTCCTGATGAAGCTGGAAAGACCTCCGGGCCACCAGTAATCTTTCAATAATAAAAAAAAACTAGACCAGTAAAACGCTAGGAAGACGAAGAAGAAGTGCTCGCACGATTCGATTATTATCCGAATCAATGATTGTTCTATCGTAATGACACATCAAGATTTTCATTTGTCTTTGTTCCGTTGTTTACTATAGTGGCATCTTCTATATATATATGTCGTGGATAACGACTTTTAGTAATATTAAGACGGTGGTATTGATTATTATTTTAAATGATGAAATGTTGTTTTGATAAATATCACAAAATGAAGGGTAGACTCCGTAACGCCACAGAATAAAATGGCGATACGTGGACAGAGTCGTGGCATTCCGTGTCAGACAGTCATTCCGTCCGTCTCAGTCAGTGAGTCTCTGGCAGTCAGTCAATCAGTCAGTCAGTCAGTCGGTCTGTCGGTATGTGCAACGAAACTGTCGGTTTATCCTGTCATTGTGAAAGTTGTGTGTGTTGAGTTTCAATAATTATTATTCAAAAGGTTTTATTGACTTTTTATAAACTGTGTTCAACCAAATACGAGTGATGACGGAAACTACCGCTCAGCCATCCCTGACGTGAGCCAAGATATATAAATGAATTGCTGTTCGTTAGTCTCGCTAAAACTCGAGAACGGCTGGACCGATTTGGCTAATTTTGGTTTTGAATTATTGGAATTTGGTGGAAGTCCAGAGAAGGTTTAAAAGGTAGAGAAATATGAAAATGCTCGGAATTAAATAAAAATAACAATTTTGTTTTTCCGTTGATGTGTCCCCCGTCGGACGGATTCCGTTTGTTTGTTTTTAAGTTTATTTTATACAAAAGCTTACGTCTTTTATTTATCGATTGTGGCACTACGAAGTCTGCCGGGTCAGCTATTTTTAAATAAATATCTGACTTATTTGATTTTTTATCGATGTGAAGAAAAGCAAACCATGTAATTCGAAACAAAATAATTCGATGGAGGAAAGCGGAATTGTCGTAACTTAAAACAATCCAACTATAACGCCAGAACCATCAAACTATTTAAAAAATTCATAATTCTGTAAAAATTTATAGAGATAGAAAGTTGAAAAATGGTAGATGACATAAAAAAAAAAAAAAGATTTAGTCTTAGGAAAACAAGTTTTTTTTTATTTTTATTGCTTAGATGTGTGGACGAGCTCACAGCCCACCTGGTGTTAAGTGGTTACTGGAGCCCATAGACATCTACAACGTAAATGCGCCACACACCTTGAGATATAAGTTCTAAGGTCTCAAGTATAGTTACAACGGCTGCCCCACCCTTCAAACCGAAACGCATTACTGCTTCACGGCAGAAATATGCAGGACGGTGGTACCCACCCGCGCGGACTCACAAGAGGTCCTACCACCAGTAAAAATTGGTATTGGTCTACTTGTAATCTATAGCTATAGCTATCTATAGTGGCACTACAACAACTGCCTTAATTAGGAAACTGAGCCTTCTGTGCGCGTTGGCTTATTTGTGGACAGATATGGCTTCGGTTTTTTTAATCTATAGGCTTAATCTATAACTTTATCGACATTTTTTACTGTCTAAAAGCAACAAAATTATGGTATTTGTATTAACAAATTATTAACGTTGTTTGGAATTCAATGTGCTCAGTTTCCGCCCGTGAGTCTGTTAATGGTGTAAGCATGTTTAGTATATATGTAGTATTTTAGTTTACCATAATAATATATGGATGTAATATAATGTTTGTTATCCGAATACATAATCATGGTTTTTACTTACTATGATTACTATACTACCACCTTGAGATATAAGTTCTAAGGTCTCAAGTATAGTCACAACGGCTGCCCCACCCTTCAAACCGAAACGCATTACTGCTTCACGGCAGAAATAGGCGGGGCGGTGGTACCTACCCGTGCGGACTCACAAGAGGTCCTACCACCAGTAAATTCCAGATCCATGCCCTTCTATTTTTTTTATACAAGAATATGGTAAAAAGTTGTTTAGCCCAAAATGCAAGTTACGACGTTTCCGCTTTCTCACATCTATATCTTTAGATACGTCTGTGGATATATCACCATTACGATATCCCAGTAGTTTCGTTCGCTTAAAAATCGCACCGTCCCATAATAAACTTTAAAATCGATACGTACCAGTCGAATAAAAGCAAAAAGGCTTCATTGCCTGAGATACGTTTCCGAGGAGAGGTGGTATGGGTAATTGAATCGGAAACCGTTCTAGGAATCCGAAGGCCGACAGCAAACACTTACTCTTGATTGGGACACCTTTGAAATCTGATAACGTTGCTGCGTGAGGCTAGGTACATACAGCTGCTACACGATTTTAGACTCTTAGCACTTTGGATATTTTTCGTGAATCGTAGACTTAATTAAAAATATTGTAACTTTTTTTTTTAATTTTCGTTATATTCTTTCTGGCATTTCATGAATACAGGGGAGTATTCTTGGTCGCGAACGACTGACGTATTTATTCGTCGACGTTGGAATATTATCATAAATACCATCTATTTTTCTCTAAAAAAACACTTAACAACAAACCTTATCCAAAATTTCTATGTTAATTTCCATAGTCATCGAACTTGTCGAATGTGACGACGGGTTCGTACAACTTAATCCACAGACACAACCCACTGAGAATCTCGCCGGATCTTCTCAGTGAGTCGCAATTTCAATCCTGTGCTAGATTCAGTGAAGCACTGCTCTTGCTAGAGCAAGTGTTAGCAATCTCTGCCAGTGTAAGCCCCGAGAGCTCACCGACCAAACCACTGAAGCTACTAGAGCTCCTAGAGACTTCCAGCGATTAGGTACGTAAAAAAATTGTATAATATCTGAGTTCACTTTGTTCACCAACTGGTGCTTTACTGAGTTTTTCTCTGCGAATAGACGTGGATTTTTTTATTGTGCATATTAATCAAAGAGCTCCCGAACCACTTGGTGTTATGTGGTTAGTGGAGTTCACAGCACCACAACGTGCCACCATCCACTCGAAGATATGAGGTTGAAGTTTCAACAGTAAAGTGTAACAGCTTTCTTGGAACATTTACCTTACTTACCCTTGAAACTGGAACCAATAATTGCTTCGCGGTATTAATATGGAGAATGGTGCTATCGATCCGTGCGGGCTCACAAGACGCTCACAGACAATAGATTTCGTGGACCTTTTGTTTTTGGGTTTCACAGTTCATCTCAAATCTAAATAAGATTACAGCTATGACCGATCTACCTTTTACACCAGATTTTAAATTGATTTGAGCTAGAAATAGGAATGACTTCGAGGACATTTAAGAATAGGAATAACCCAAAGTTCATCTGAAACCAAATCATATTTTGGTTTCGAAATAAGATTTAGATTACTCTGAATGAAGAATGATTCGATGACAGGGGAACAAAAAATACAAACAGTACAGCATAAACAAACAAAATTAAAAGCACCTACAGTTAAATTTACTACCTCAAGAATTCACTTATTAATTACAGACTAGCCTTGGAGCGCCAGACTTTAAAAGACACTAAGAATTTAAAAATCATCCAATATTTGAATATATTGGATTCCACACTATTCCTGGGAAATTACAACGCTGAAGCCGCCAAATTGTTACGAATAAGTTACAACGGTAAGGCTGGACAAATTTGTAACGTGTCACGAAACTAGGTCAAATGGCTTTTGATGGTCTGAGTCGGGATGCACTGTGCCTTTGCTACATCGTGATATAAGAAAACAATAATTTTCATTTTGTTCATTTCATCATTTATGTCCATGCTAGCATTATACATTTGTGAAGATTGTATATATTTGGGGAGTTTACGACGTAAGGAAAGATCTTCCACCGAGCGGGTGATATTGCTCGGTAGACCGACGGTCCGAATGTTGTTATTCGGAACTTGTATATATGCGCTTTATCTTGAAAATGTCAAGCGAGATTCAGGCATCTGTCAATTATCTTGCGTTGTATGATGGCTACCCGCCACATATATACCAAAAACAAACTGGCAATATGCCAAAATAGACGACAAATTGAATTTATATTAAATTTTATCTAACAGAATACTTATCGCATTAATTTATAGCGTGCCAAGCCTAAGCTAAGTATATGGAGCCTTAAAGACTTGGGGAAGTTGGGCCAAGTCGACAAATATCATGATTACAACGTGCTGACAAGGTTAACGATATCGAACCAACTCTATACATACGGGAAACCTCCTGACCCAGTTTGTGAGTTCTATTTCGGGCGTTGCCTTATAACGGCAAGTAGCTTATCAGTCATGAATAACTTCGTGAAGCCCTGTCCGAGTATCCGAAGGTCGCTCGGCAAATGTTGGTGGACTTGGGGCGGTAATTTTGGTTGAATTGGGTTAAGGGATTTTGGGAAAGTTAGCGACGGCATTCAAGATATGAAGCGGTAAGGGTAATGGGATAATTCAGTTGAGTTGACGAACCATCATTACTTTTTTGTTTCATGTGGCAATCGATGTTGGAAAACTTAAACGGTATGAAGACTATAGGTACAAGAGTCACGATCTTCGACGATGAGGTAACGATTGGGAAGATGAGAAAGTATTTTATATTTGTAAGACTGTCAAAATACTTAGTAACTATTACGATATAATTAAACTGAACTAATATCATTATTTCAACGTATAAATATTAATTTCTAAATAACCATTCGTTGGTTTACAGAGGTTTTCGTTGATGGTGAATTTTTCCGTGACTCATTTGAAAAAAAACCTGACATAGAACGAGGGAAATATTGGCGAACGTATCGTCCTATTGGTTATCGTGGCTTGAAGTGTAGACAGTTGATGTTTTGTATTTGAGGTTTCCTTAACAACTCTCCAGATATAGTAAACTGTAGCGTTAGCGTCAATAAGATTTTCTTTGTCTTTTTTTATGATTGAAGGATTACTGGTGACTCTGAGGCCTTTCCAGTTTCACCAGGACAGATAGGCGAGCAAAGGCTCAGCCCGGGGGGGTGGGATTTGCTAATAACTGCCCGAGCGCCTCCGAAAGAGACCTAACAACTCAAGAGCAGTTGCTTCGCGAATAAATCTACTACCGGATCGGAATCGCGACCCGCTGGGAAGATCCAGCGAGAAACTCAGCGAGCTTAGGCATGGGATTTTCTTTGTCTTTAATCCACACAACTCTATCACAGATTTTACAAATATTTCAATGTAAAAAGTCTCATCTAAAGCCTTGTAGTTCGCTTAACCTCATCACTTAGAAGTTTCCAAACAAAATAATTATATGACGTTTACTAAAGACCACAGCGAAACTGCAAACTAAGTATTCCCAAGTATACTGACTTGACGTTACGACAAAGATATCATTTGCGAACAAAGGGACACGCCTCGGTGAACCACAATTAAATTTCTTGTGGATTGTGGATAAGCTTAATAAAAGAGTAGGAATTTTGGAGGCATTTTTTTTATTGCTTAGATGGGTAGACGAGTTCACAGCCCACCTGGTGTTAAGTGGTTACTGGAGCCCATAGACATCTACAACGTAAGTGCGCCACCCACCTTGAGATATAAGTTCTAAAGTCTCAGTATAGTTACAACGGCTGCCCCGCCCTTCGAGCCGAAACGCATTACTGCTTCACGGCAGAAATAGGCGGGGTGGTGGTACCTACCCGTGCGGACTCATAGGAGGTCCCACCACCAGTTCAAATAAAGTACCACCAGTTCAAGGAATAAATTTGTACGTTTTTAATATCCTTAAACAGGCATACGATCATGCTAATCGTCATTATTATGGACAATAATGATGCCAGAGGCAAAGCCAAGTCGATATCTACCGCAAAGGCAGCTTGTTAACAATCACTTGAAAATACTATTTTAGCACTCATAGCTTTTTGTTGACTATGCGATTTTTTGGTTTTTTATGGGCATAATATGTAAGGGCTGCCCTGATGTTTAAAATTAATGTTACATTCACATATACTTGTTGATTTTATAATATTTTGATGTAAAGGGGAACAATTCTGTGATACATTATTTTAGCAAAACTTTAATCATTTCTGCGGTGCACGCAGCTCTGAAAAGGTAAAAATAACCCCGATTTTAAAACATTCTTTATTGGTGCTCCGCTTGTATTGGTCTTAGCGTGATGCCATATAGCCTTCCTCGATAAATGGGCTATCTAACAGTGAAAGACAGTGACAGTAGTTCCTGAGATTAGCACGACAAACAAACTCTTCAGCTTTATAATATTAGTAAGTATAGATGTTTTCCATTTGTTTTGATTTTATATTGATATTAAAACACAATATATTCTGATTTATTTTTTACTCCGTATAGAATAAATTGTCCCTTATTCGTGTTTACACATCATACGACTGCTGAGTCACGATATTCTCGAAATATATCGTGAACAAACAAGATCTTAAATTATCTGTGCTATTTGTCTCGAGTATTTGTTTTAGAAAGAAAAGAGGTTGTATAATTTTAGACGAAAATTTTTATTTTTACCGCCGATATATTCGGCCGCCATCTTGTTTAGCGTTCGAAATTCTAGTCACGTTCCATTACGCGCTGTACGTGGATCTCTTTTTTTTTTTTCCCTACCTATGCTGATAGCCTTGAGAGGCTATTTCAGCTTCGCCCTAACGTTAGTAGGTGAGCTCGCGGGGCTCAACCGGAGAGTTGCTAACACTGACCCTAGCAAGAGCAGTGCTTCGCAGAATCTACCACCGGATCGGAAACGCGACCCACTGAGAAGATCCGGCGAGAAACTCAGTGGGCTGTGTCTATGGGTTAGTTCGCTCGTCGAGCCCTTCGTCGCAAGCGACGGGTTCGACGAGGACGGTGACCGGTGCTTGTGGTGCCTAAAAGCACCGTTAATGGATCAGGAGGATCCGTAATGACGTGCTTTGGGCGACGTCGACGGTTTACCATTCGGTCTACTGGGTCGGGTATGTAATTTCCAGCGGCTACGATGAGAGGGTTCTCATGTCGTGCCGCCTTCTCAAAATGGCGCAGCGATGCCGACTGTAGATACTTACTAAAAGAGTCGAGCTCCAGGTCGTCGTGGAGATCCACATTCCTAAGGAACCAAGGCGCTCCGACGGCTATCCTGCAGAATCGTGATTGAATAACCTGAAGGGATTTCAAGTGGGTGCGGGCTGCGTGAGCGAACACTACGCTTGCATACGTCATGACGGGGCGTATACAAGTTTTGTAGAGAGTTACCTTATTGCGGAGGGACAGTTTGCTTCGACTACAAAGCATTGGATAGAGTCGTCCTAGAATAAACGCGGCGCGGTCGCGTACCGTTTTTATGTGGGGACGGAATGTCATCCCTCTGTCGAGGGTGACGCCTAGATATTTGACCTTCGAGACCCACGGAATGGGCTGGCCAAAGAGAGTGATGGGACTAACGGCGGTGGTGTTTGCGCGCCTACTACGGAGTGGGATGCTCGAAGTGATGTTCGGAGGGCGACCCCTTTTGAAGAGCACCGCTGCGCTTTTCGTGGGGTTAATGTCTATTCGCCACTTCCGGAACCACTGTCCCATGGTGGCTACTGCGATCTGGAGTCGCCGATGAAGCAGCGACATCTTCCTACACGAGTAGTAGATAGCCGTGTCATCGGCGAAGAGCGCTAGATGGGTCTCCGGAGACCGGGGTATATCATTGATATACAAACTAAATAATAACGGGGAGAGCGCGGAGCCTTGCGGGACTCCGGCAGTCAGTTGACGGGGACGAGAACGAGTTCCCTCTACTCGATATCGAAACGAACGGTTCGACAAGAAGTCTCGTATGATGAGCACGAGTCTGTCTGGCACTCCCATGTTGTACAGTTTGTAAATTAAACCGTTGTGCCAGACTTTGTCGAACGCCTTCGCGATGTCGAAGAAGAGGGCGCCGGTCGGGATTTGTTTACGCCTATTTAGCCCTATCAGAATGTGCTCCGTGAGGCGGTGCACTTGTTGTACGCACGAGTGTTTTGAGCGGAATCCGAACTGTTCGTCTATGAGAATTTTGTTCGCGGTAACAAAATCCCAGAGGCGTTTTCTAAGGAGACGTTCGTAAATTTTTCCTATCGTCGAGAGGAGACTAATCGGACGGTAACTAGAAGTTTCGTTTCTCGGTTTGCCCGGCTTATGTATACCGATAACGTCCGCTTCTTTCCACACCGCGGGAAAGATGCAGTGCGTCATAGCGGCATTTAAGATTGTAGCCAACATTGCTATCAGTTGGACTGGCAAAAATTTTAGCGCGCGGTTGTGGATGCCGTCGGAGCCTGGTGCCTTCCTAGGTTGGAGGTTGTGGATCGCGTCTCTAACTTCGTCAGCGGTAATGGGGGGTAACGCGTCCGAGGGCGGCAGGGAAGCTCTGCGCTCGACCTCCCTGTCGACTAACTCGGTGTGTTCGGGGTCCGCGTGTTGAGTGCTGGTGGTGCACTGCTCTTGCAGTGCATCGGCCAGCAGCTCAGCCTTGTCATCGTCATCGAATGCCGGTGGTTGGCCTGAAGGGCGTAAGAGGGGAGGCATAGTAGCGGTAGTTTCGGATTTGAGAGTCCTAGCTAGTCGCCAGTATGCTTGGTGGGAGGGCGCGAGTTGTTCTAAATAACTATGCCAATTATCGTTACGCGCGTCGCTTAAGCGGGAGTGGACTTCGCGTTGTAGACGACGCATCTGAATCCGGTTTGAATGCGTGGGGAGACGATCGTAGGCCCGGATTGCCGCGTTCCTAACTCTTAAGAGATTCCTAAGATCGGGGGACAGTCTGATGCGGTGGAAGCTGTCCTCCACATCGACTTCTTTAGAAGATCTAATGATCGCGGAAGAGATGTGATCGGTAATGATGTTTATGGATTCGACGGTGTCCTCGGGGGATGGATTCGAATCCGGGCCGTAAGGGAGGATTGGCGGAGCGGCGTCGGCTAGGCACGTGCCCAGCTTATTCCAATCCACCATGGTCCTCGTAACAGTGACTGGGTTGTGAGGGCGACCGAGCTGCATAACGACAGGTCGGTGGTCTGAGTCGAGCTCTGACATTGCTTCGATGGAACGTAAGCGCAGAGTTACGTTCCTAAGCAATGCCAGGTCTATAGTGCTCGGACGGAGCGCGATGTTATACGGATAACATGTTGGAGTTGGGGGACCGACTATTTCAAAGGTGAGGTCGTCTATAAACGCGTCGAGACGCCTACCGTTGACGTTTGTACGATGGCAGTTCCACCTAGTGTGGTGGCAATTTAGATCGCCTGCCAGGATGACAGAGTCTCCCATGCCGAACAGTGACTCGATGTCACTGCTCAGAAGGGGCTTGTCCGGGGGGAGATAAACGGATGCGATGACGATCGGCTGGTGTCCCGTCAGCGAGATACGGCACACTGACGCCTCGATATGTGAGAGCGAGGGAGTATCGAGAGGGACAACGTGCAGGGCCCGCCTATAGTAAATGGCAGTCCCGCCTTTGGAGGCGGTGAGTCTGTCATTCCTAACCATGACGTAATTCGCGACTTTCGGGTCACGACGCGAGGGCTTCAGACAGGTTTCCTGCACTAATAGAATATCTACAAGATTGTCGCGGAGGAATTCAAAAATTTGATCGCGTTGCCGCGCGAGTCCGTTAGCATTATAGAATGCTAACGTAAGGGAATACGGTTTTTCTCTACCTTTTTGCGCCATTGGTTACCGGTAAAGATTTTATAACGTACGCGACACGGACTCGTAGACGTCCATGTGATCGAAAGCGGCCGCGAGCCGCTGTTCGGGGGTTACCGACCTACGTATCGCGTCTGCGAACGATCGCAGACGGTCGAAGTTGACCGCGGTGACGAAGTCACGCACGAGCGCGAAGTCGTTGACGGCGGAGGGTTGCGGGGGACGGAACGCGGGCGCGGGGCGAGGTGCGAGCAGGGGCTGGGGCGCGGGGCGTGTCACGAGCGGGGGCGGGGGTGCGGTTTCCGTTCCCGCCTTCGTATACGGCAGCGGCTTTTTCCACGCCGAGACCGTGGGAACTGCAGCCGGCACGAAGGCGGGTTTCGGCACTGAAGGTGCCGAAGTCTTTGGGCCGACGGTTCGCGGAGCTGGGTGGGTTGGGCGTTTTCGCGGAGCCCTGGGACATCCACGGTAGTTCGCGGGGTGCCCTTGCTTAAGGCATAGGACACAGCTGGGAGGTTCGGTCGCGGTTTCCCTATCTCTAACGCAATCTAACGTAGCGTGATCGCCGAGGCATTTCACGCAGCGGGGGCGCGCGTGGCAATTACGCGCCGAGTGGCCATAGAGTTGGCACCTGTAGCACTGCCCGGGAGTGCCACGCTTGTGGGGGGCTTCGATCGAGATCCCGGATAGGCCGCAAATTGTCGTGAGACATGCGATCTTCTTTTTGGCCTCCGGGGTGGGTTCTAACGCCACGAGTATCATATTATAGGGCTGTTTGCCCCGCCCGCTGTGCATCCGGTGCACACTAACTATCGGGAGGGCCTGAGCGGTCAGATCCTCCTTAATGTAGTCTATTTCTAGCTCCTTAGGGACTCCGCGTATTACTACGCGGAGCTCGCGGTCCTCCTGAAGAGCATAGGTGTGGAAACCTATGTTCTCCTTTCGGAGGTATGCTGAGAGGGCCCTATGGTCGCCCGGCGTTGCGACCTTGATCTGAATCCCATGCGCGACGTTACGCGCATGGGTGTAGTTGATTTTATTTGCCTGAAGGGCCTGGGAAACGCGGTTCCACGCAGTTTTGTCCTGGAGAATCAGCGGGGGCGGGGCAGCTGCTTTAGGAGCGGGCGCGGGCTTGGGACGCGGCGGCGGGGTTACGCGGCGAGCGGAGTCCGACTCCGGTGTCACGACTACCTGCGGGCGGGAGGCGGTCGCGGATTTTGTCTGCTTCGTCGTGGAGCTCCGGGACTCCACGGCGCGAGTACGCTTTTTACCGCGCGTTACGGTTTGGAACCCATCCGAAGTTCCAGGCTGAGGGCTTGACGCGGATTCGAAATCCATCTCCGATTCGGTATCGGAGCCTGAACTCGAAACGATCGAGGTCGCGACGGACGAGACGCGCGATGACGTAGTCGACGCGGGCGCGGGGGTGGGGGTAGCGCTAGGCGCTTCGTGAGTCGCATCGTCGGAACGTGCGCTCGAACTTAACGCGGCGGCGGGGGGCGCGCGGCGTGCCTCCGAGGCACGTTTGAGATACGCGGCGACGGACGCGGGGGGGGAGGGATTGCCACGGGCGGCCCTATACTCTAGGTACTCGGCCCTAATTGACGGGTACCTATCCCGGAGGAACCCGACAATATCCCTAACATCTTCTTGCTCCATTTCTTCGGTCTTCTTGCCCGGGGGGGGCGGCCCCGGGACTTTTGTTAAACTCGCCGAAAGGCGAGGCCCCGGATAGGATTTGTAACCCCCCTGTGCTGCAGGACAGCAAGGAGCAGGGGGGGGGGAATGCCTATGCCGTGAAAACGGCAATCGGCGGGGAAAAGGAAAGGAACCCGCTCGGGCTGTATAGTGCTACAGCAGGCAGAATCGCGAGCGGGGTTCTAGTCTTGAAAAAGACTGTTGTTTTGGGAAGGGTTAGGAAATCGCTAGCCTGTGAGTGCCACAGGAAGCCTGATCGTAGCGATTGGTTGCCTTGAAAAAGACAGTTGGTATGAGGTGGGTATTCACGGTCACAACACTATCACGCACAAATGTGTATTCCGATGCGTAGGTCGCAAGCGACCAACGGATTGGAAGGCACGTTCACACACAACCGAGTCGTAAACGAGAATGTATTCACGGTCACTAAACTGTCGAGCACAACTGTGAGTTCAGAGACGTAGCTCGCAAGCGGGCCACGGATCGGAAAGCACGTCCGCGCACGACCGAGTCGTGAGCGAGAAAAAAGCGTGGATCTCGAGAACGCAAAGGATTATTTCACAAAAGAAAAATACGGTTTGAATTTGACCAATCGTTTTTTTTTTTTTTTTCTATCCGATAACGTTTGTGCTTTGCGTCTGGAGACGAGAAACGATAGCTCTTAAATCTTCTAAATCAAATTTCGGCGGCAAAAAATCTTTGTGATCCGTGGTGTGAATAATGTCGAAATTGATGAAGAAAATGTTTGCACTATTCACTTACATTAATTACATCTTATACTTGTAAAAAGAGAGACGGAGTAAAAATCCTAGAGGTTTACTATCCTTTTTCTTTTTGACGGAATTAATTACACAAAGACGTTGCCAAAGAAGATATTTCTAGCACGAAATGCTCTGTATAAGCTAACACACGCGTATGCACAATCCCGCCGCCGTCGAGCGGGACTAGGGAGGCGGATCTCGCCCAAGCCCTGGCCCTCTGAGTGTTTCGGGTCCCCCTCACATGTCGGTCTGAGGACCGGTGAGGGGGGCCTAAGAAGACGATGTGCAAGCTGCTCTGCATGCGTTTTACGCAAGAGCATCCGGGTGATGGAAGGCCGGCTATCCTCGACCCAGGCTGGTTCAGGTCCAGCGGGGTATTCCGTAGGATAGCTCACTCTAACCGGCGCCATCTAGGCGGGCTTCGGATAGCCTGCCGACCGAGAGGGCTGGTGGTCGTGGCGCCGACGACCGCCGGTCCGGCGTCCCGAGGGGGAGGGTGATGGGAAAGATGTGCTCCGCACTAAACGCTTCACTTTCCCCCCTCTGCCTCTTTATGAGTTCTGTCTCATGCGATCCCCAGTGGAGGGCGGAAGCCCGGCGATTTGCTCCTTACCAAAAAAAAAAAAATCTAGCACACGCGTACACTTGTGTGTGGCGAACTTACCCAACACCTGAGCTGCTAAGTGTTTACCACGCCACTAACCTTGAGACATGAGGTCTAAGCATTATGGCTATCACATTCAACATGACGGAACGCATTACTGCTTCATAGAACGGTGGTATCTACCTGTGCAGATTCACAAGACGTTCTACTACCTATAATAATTAGGTAAATATTTTTTTCGGTTTTTTATTTATTGCATAGATCGATGGACGAGCTCAAAGCCCGCCTGGTTGTTAAGTGATTATCGGAGCCCATAGACATCCACAACGTAAATACCGCCACCCACCTTGAGATATCAGTTCTAAGGTCTCAGTATAGTTACAACGGCTGCCCCACCCTTCAAACCGAAACGCATTACTGCTTCATGGCCGAAATAGGCAGAGCGGTGCTCCATACCCGTGCGGACTCACAAGAGGTCCTACCACCAGTTTCTTTGACACTCCGCTATTCTTTCAACGTGGAAGTCATTGTGTGTATTAAGTAAGTTTCCTGTGTGATTCGAAAATCAGTTGCAACCCTCGATACGAGTTAATAGACCAACCATGAAGACTTCAATTTTTTTTTTACTTGTGTTACAGGTACCAGATAACGGAAATAAATGTAAGATATAAATCTATGCACATACATATATTTATTATTCATCCATAACCCTGGAAAATACATTTTATATTTATAGTACAAATATCTTCCCTTGGCGGGATTCGAACCCGCGACCCCCTTGTGTAGTGACCATGTCATTTACCACTACACCAGACGGCCTTTAAAATATCTCTAATCCCAAAATAAAGAACCAAACATAAAATACCTAAGTAATCTCCTCACAAAATAATTACAACAATACAATTAAAATAATACGTCACGTAACACGTAAAAGAACGCTAACGTAGCGAAGCAAACACTTTACCGTCCTTACCTTATCGAGCACGACTGTACAGGCTCGGCGTAAACACTTGACTTTACGAGTGTACTTTAAGAACTCGAGTTTCTTGTGAGTAGGGTACGTACAAAATACTTCGTAAGGAGCGGCAAGACAAAAAAAAAGGTATCGAGACGAGTAACTAAAAACAAAATTATTTCTTTTCTGTTCAAAGACCAGCCCACAAGCTACATTAAGTGGTCACTCGAAGCCATAGAGCATGAATTGCGACACATAGTCCCCCGTGACCACGGAAACTGTAAAACATTCGAATCATCGGTATCAATGCCCCACCCTTCAAATCGGAACGCGTTACTGCTTAGCGGCAGAAATAGGCAGGGCGGTAGTGCCTATTCTTGCAGGCTTACGTCCTACTATCAGTAGAGAGCGCGGTATGTATGTCAGAGGGCCGCTGCCTATTTCTCGGCTTTAAACACACCTATGGGGAAAAAAGAATTGCTATTCCGGACAACTATGATTTACTAAGTAATAATAATTCGTTATTAGTGTATTGGTCTTAACAAGTAATATTAAGATGCATAATAGTACATGTAGCACTTGCTTCCTACATTTTCCTCGCGAGCCAACGCCGTAAATATCTTAATTACCCAAAGCTCTTACAATTTGGCTGATATTTCAATTGAAAATCTCCATTTGGGTCTTCGTGAATTTTACTGCGTCATTTAAACCGAGCCCTAAAGTTTTTCAGATTGAAAGTCTTCGCGGCCTCATCGTTCGAGCCCCTATTTAGAGGTATTATTAAAGCTTTCAATGTAAAAGTTTTGCTTTACATTAATTAAATAACGCTAAGCCGTTACACTACTTAATTGTTTAATGCATAATACGTCATAATGCATTGAAAAGTAAGCCGAGAAGATTTTGGGGATTTCTTTTTTTTGTTGTTGCTTAGATTGGTGGACGAGCTCACAGTGCACCTGGTGTTAGCTGGTTACTGGAGCCAATAGACATGTACAACGTAAATGCGCCACCCACCTTGAGGTATAAGTTCTAAGGTCTCAGTATGGTTACAACGGCTGCTCCACACTTCAAAGTAAGCCGAAACGCATTACTGCATCACGGCAGAAATAGTAGGGTGAAGGTACCGTGCGGACTCTCAAGAAGTCCTACCACCAGTAATTACGCAAATTATAATTTTGCGGGTTTCATTTTTATTACACGATGGTTTTTTCACCGTGGAAGTCAATCGTGAACATTTGTTGAGTACGTACGGGAACATAGAAATCGATAAGGCACCAACGTTTTGAGCCTTAATTATGGCAAACATCTATTTGGAAGTACAGAAAGGCACACACACGGCTGCCTCCAAAATCCATTATTCATAACATAGCTCGCACTCACATTCGTACCGCCTCCTATTACCATGGCCAGTTAAACTCAAATACGTAGTCTGGTTTTATTTCTGAGCAGTCGGCTCATTCATTTGTCGTTTATTTAGGTATTTCATGAATGGCATTGAAAAATAACCACTGCCGGTGAACAGCTGTCTTCGTTCATTGGTTCTTTCCAGTATCCAAAAGTCACACCTGTCAATTATCCCTCATAATCTATGTCTGGTCATTGCAGGTCGTATGTCCTGCTAAGGAGGTTGTATGCCACGACAATGTCAATGTCTATTTACATATCAAGTTCAATCTGGTTTTTTTTTCCTACTTAGCTGAGAGCCTTGAGAGGCTATATCAGCGTAGCCTTAACTAGTAGGTGAGCTCACCGGGCTCAAACCTGATGACGTTGCTAACATGAACCCTAGAAAGAGCCGTGCTTCGCAGAATCTACCACTGGATCGGAAACGCGACCCACTGAGAAGATCCGGCGAGAAACTCAGTGGGCTGTGTCTGAGGGTTAATTTACGATGGACGATGATCGATTCGATTTGAAATGTCCTTGTAGTGTATATAGCTCAGTCTAGACTGTACTAATCCCTGTGGCGCTCTGTAGATTCCTTCTTCTTCTTCTTGCAATTATCCTTACATTATGTGGCGTTTCTACAGCATGTCTTCTTGTCATGGTGCATAGGGCCCGCATAGAAATCAAGAGTTCCAGTTTGATTGGACTAGCTACATTTGCACAATTGAGATGTAGACCTTATGTTTCAAGCTGGGTGGTGGCATGAAGCTCCATGAATTTTTGTGAGTTTTGTCAGCGCGTAGGTAATAATAATAATATAACTCTTTATTTGACACCACATGTACAGAGTAAGCATAGAACACAAATAATAGACGATGACATAAATTGGCGGCCTTATCGCTGAAAGTGATCCCTTCCGGGCAACCTTGCAGGGAGAAGAATGAGCAAACTAGCATGGACGGTGCTATATCTTAATAAACTTACATAAAAATATATACTTATATACGCATGTGAAAAATAAATACAATATACCACTACCCTGTCTGTTTCTGCCGTGCAGCAGTAATGCATTCCGGTTCGAAGGGTGAGACAGTCGTCATGCTATAAAAACGGAAGCTTTGAACTCATCTTTCAAGGTCAGTGACGGAATTAACGTTGTTAATGTCTATGGCAACAGATAACCACTTAACGCCTGATGGACTTATTCGTTCATCTCATAATAAAACAAAATAATAATTTAAAAGCGCTTTCATCTCCCTTTCAGAATCCAGAAACATACCTACCAATCTATAGAAACAAAGAACAGAATATTGGCCAGATGAAAAATAACAGGAAAAAATAACAAGAGCTGACAAATCGTTGGCGATTTATTATCAGAAAAAAAAAACAGTCTACTTTAAAAAACAAAAAGAACAATGGAAGTTACATTATCCGGCAGGCTTTATCTCCGAGGTCACAGCTCACGGCCCACCTGGCAACCCACATCTACCTGTACACTGCGGAACATTATACATTGACCAACAAAATATTTCGGATATGGTAATTAATTTCGATCACTAGATATTCGCACCAACGAATTGAGCACCAATTTAGAATACACACACACAGACACACACACACACACACACACACACACAACATTTTAATATAATAAGAATAAAAATTTAACGTCATTGAAGTGATAGAAGAAGAGGCAGACCTAAGAAAAAATGGATGGATTGCGTGAAAGACGATATGTGTAAGAGGGGAGTGAGCGATGAGGAGTGTGGAAGGATAAAAAATGTTGCGCCGACCCCAGGTGACTGGGAGAAGGTGGTGATGGTGATATCATTGAAGTGATAGAGTGTATGTGTGGGCGTTCCTGGTGAAGTATCAGGATCCTGGTTATTTATTGCAACGCGTTTTTATTTGAAAGTCCAAAGAAAAGTGACGTTATTATGTACAGCCATATATATAAATATATATATATTCATCATATTATGGACAAACTTCATGGATTTGAAGATCTTTTTAAGTCAATCAATCGATTTAAATTATCTATCAATTATATATTAATTGAATTGATATATTACTTTTTTTTCATAATAAAATAATGAAGTAAAATTCCCCCCAAAAATATTTAATTCGACATACATCAGATGATACATCAGTAATAAATTATAAAGTATTGTTGATTACGATTCAAAACGACGTTATGGACGGAAAATTAACTTTAATAATGGCTGTATCAATATGAATACATTACTGTCGTCGGTGACAACGAAACACTGTCCTACCTACGCCATCTCTCGTAAAACGTTACGAACTAATTCCAACACCTATACGTAATACACATAATGCCACATCCAAACGTCCATTTTGCTTTATGCCTCCGTGTACGTCAAAACCTATACGTACCTAAGTGCTCCGAGCCAGCCCTTGTATATTGATTACATTCTCTTACATAATTTGATGAAGCTTTACATAATGAATGCATAATACAAAATGGAATCTCAAATGGACTACCCAGAAACAACATTATTGGACACAGTGAATTATTGTAGGCCGTCTGGTGTAGTGGTAAGTGACATGGTCACTACACAAGGGGATCGCGGGTTCGAATCCCGCCAAGGGAAGATATTTGTATGATAAATATAAATGTCTTTTCCAGGGTTATGGATGTATATTAAATATATGTACGTGTATAATAAAAATCTTACATTTATTTCCGTTATCTGGTACCTGTAACACAAGCTCTTTACGAACTTACCACGGGACCAGTTAACGTGGCGTGATTGTTAGTAAATATTTATTATTATTTATTATTTATTGATAATTCACACAATTTCTATATTAAAATTTTCTTAAACTAGTTAATGAATGATTATGGGTTGGTCCACCCCAATTGCGTTTGCCGCTAAGCTCTCATTCATTCAAACTTGAAATAGCTTCAGTTGATATTACGATAAAGCTCGGTCTCTACTTTATTGATACGTCTCTATGTGAATATGTTTGTGGATGCCTTTTTATTTTTTATTGCTTTAATGGGTAGACGAGCTCACAGCCCGTCTGGTTGTTAAGTGGTTACTGGAGCCCATGGACATCTACAACGTAAATGCGCCACCCCCCTTGAGATATAAGTTCTAAGATCTCACAGTATAGTTACAACGACTGCCCCACCCTTCAAACCGAAACGCATTGCTGCTTCACGGCAGAAATAGGCAGGGTACCTACCCGTGCGGACTCAAAAATATAATCAAATAATCCTACATCTACAAATCCAAGGTTTCTCTTTAAGCATATATTACACTGTACATATCTATCTCTTAATCGATATCAATTTATAATCCTCTTTTTTCGTATTTCAAAGACACAACCAAACTACTTTTACTATGGCTCGTAACGTCTACACTAAGCATATGCAAATTTAAACATTACCATCATCAACAGAAGGTTCAATATCGTTTTCGATAGGAGACTTATCGATTTCCCTATTCGGGAGGAAGGTACTTAGTTTAAATGAGTCTTTTACAGCGTGTAGTTTAGCGAAATACTTCGGGAAGCCGCTTTGTCGTAACAAAACATCGATTTTAGTTTAATAGTTAATAAATAACCTTAGTATTTTATTGCTCTGCGCGAGCATTGATATTGCTGGCACTAAACCATGCCATTAATTAGGTCAGTAAGTGTCCACTAAATGTCAATCTCACGGAAATCGTGTATAGACGGATGACGGTATAGGTAACCGAAATCTTACGGCCCTTATTGACTAATGTTTTAAAGACACACAATAACCCGTCAAATAATTGCGTTGTTAACATTTAAAACAATTTTGTTTTTAATACGGACATCTATTTCTAAATTGGTTTTTTTTTATTGCTTAGATGGGTGGACCAGCTCACAACCCACCTGGTGTTAAGTGGTTACCGGAGCCCATAGACATCTGCAACATAAACGCGCCACCCATCTGGAGATATAAGTTCTAAGGTCTCAGTGTAGTCACAACGGCTGCTAAGCCCTTCAAGCCGAAACGTATTATTACTGCTTCACCAAAAAAAAAACTAACAGAACCCTAAACACCAAAATAATAAAATTCATTAATGAATTATTACGCAGTGTCACTTCTCGTTTGTAACAGCCAGCCACGAGCGCTACGGCATTTCTACATATTGTTTACTCTATGTACAAAACTCTGACATAAGCCCGGAGAAGATTAATTATTCGCAACGAAATTCTCTGGGTTTGTTTCAGAAGCCAGGGGAACATTTGCGAACTTACTTCGCCTAATCAAAATGTACGTAGTACGTAGAGATTAAAAAAATAATGTTTTTTTTTTAATCTTAAATTTTACATTCTTTTGTTATGAACGACAACGCTAGTTCATAGTACATTAGGCTATCATTAGTCACAGGACTGCTTCAAAATGTCAATGACAAAAGCTACTTTAACATAGAATATCTGAAAATAAAAATTTCAACTGCACCTCCTGGCGAAACTGGGAAACTGGGAACTGAAAAGGCCTCCGGGCAACCAGTGATCCTTCCTTCGTAACATTTTATAGTCCTACAGCATCTTCCTCATGTCTGTCCAAAACAAGGAATTCGGGCCGGTTTGAGTGAATTAACAAAATAATAACAAAAAATAGAATCATCGAATTCGTGTCACACGATTGTCACAGCCATGTCACTATAACTATAACCTATATATAGTAAGCAAAGTGAGATAAAACATCTTCGGGCAAACATATCTGTTTTTACTCTACCTATTCGCTAGAAGTCTAAGACCATCTATGGCCATCTCAGCTACGCCTGAACGGGTAGGTGTGCTCACGCGTTCAACCTGAGAAAATTTGGTAACACTAGCTCTAGCAAGAGCAGTGCTTCGCAGAATCTACCTCTGTAACCTGAGAAGATCCTGCAAAAAATTCAGTGGGCTAATATTTCACTGTCATTGTTTCTTAGTACGTTTGCAAATTTCCAAGCTAATCTCAAGTCTTCTAATTGATCAAAAGTATATTGAAAGATTCCGTTACCAAAATAGATAAAGAGCCAAGTTAAAAAAAATAATGCTGCATGTGTAACTTGGTGCACATGAAAGAAGTGAAACTTCTAGCATTGTCTAGTGTAGCATTGTCGTTTTCTTCATTTTTCATCCTAAAAGCAAATTTCTCTTGTAATAGGAAATTCTGTGCATAAGAGAAACGACTTCCGCCACAGTCGAGTGATTCGCGAGACACCCTGTCTATTTTCTCACTCTTACTCTTCCTGAATCGTATATTTTCTTTCTAGCCGTAACGAACCTGTCGCGAGTTAAGTTTTACTCTCAACGCGCCTATAGAAGTTTAACTTCTAAAACGTGTTATAAAATATTACAGTCATAGAAAGTCCTCTGACCTTTAATTGCAAGTCATTTATCTTGAGCATTACGCTAACAAGAACGTAATTCTTTGTACGAAATTGCAGGGTAATTAATTTGGTATTGAAACAAGGTAAAGGTTAATAGTTAGATCGTGTCTTGATTGATACGACACCATAAAAGGGTGCACGGTAATTACGTGACGGTCGATTAGGGGGGTTGTTACAAGGGCGCTTCGTTTTCACTGTTTGATGGTAACATCACAAGGGGTAGTCAAAAAACGTGTAGTCGGTTCGAATCTAGTTTGAACTAGATTCTAGGACTTTGTTTTTGTCACCTAACTATGCTAGTATACTGGAGGAGTTATACTAGCTTCTCCGATCGTATGGGCGAGCTCACAGGACTCAGTCTGGAGGACTTTGCTATCACCTGCCCTAGCAAGAGCAGTGCTTCGCTGAATCTACCACTGGATCCAAATCGCGATCCACTAAGAATATCCAGCGAGAAACTCAGTGGGCTGTGCCTCTGGATTAAGTTGCTCGCCGAACCCTTCGCCGCATTCGACGGGTTCGACGAGAACTGTGACCGGTGCTTGAGGTACCTAAAAGCACCGTTAATGGATCGGGAGGATCCGTAATGACGTGCTTAGGGCGACGTCGACTGTTTACCATTCGGTCCACAGGATCGGGTATGTAATTTCCGGCGGCCACGACAAGAGGGTTTTCGTGTCGTGCCGCCTTTTCAAAGTGATGCAATGATGCCGACTGTGTATACTTACTGACTGAGTCAAGGCCCAAGTCATCATGGAGATCCACTTTCCTTAAAAATCATGATGCTCCGACGGCTATCTTGCAAAAACGGGATAGAATAACTTGAAGGGGTTTCAAGTTAGTGGGGGCTGCGTGAGCAAACACTACACTTGCATAGGTCATGAGCTTTGTGCGACAATAGTCACTCGTATTTATAGTAGAAAGTGGGGGCAGCTTAGTCATTAATTCTCTTGAATACCGTCTTAAACTGTTAATGACATGCGTACCGTTAAGGAAATCGTTAACTTTAACTCAGTGGGTCGCGTTTCCGATCCAGTGCTAGAAGAATCTAGCAGAATAATTCACGAAAACGAAGCACTGCTCTTGCTAGGGCCAGTGTAAGTAAGACTCCCGGTTTGAGCCCCGTGAGCTCACCTATGCGTCCAGGAAAAACTGAAATAGTCTCTCAAGGCTATTAGCCGAGGTGGGAAAAAAAATTTATTCCGGCTCGAGCAGCCGAACGGAGCGGAGCTCTCCGGATATCGCTGTACACTTGAAATGTAATAAACAGAATTCATTAGAAAAGTGAAACTTAATAACTGTCACTATGGAACGCAATGATAATTATGAAGAGAATGGCGTCAACGACGCTGATGTCATCATTTGTTAAGAAAAGTAGTTAAGAAAATATACAATAATAATTGTCGACGAGTAATGCCTTAATTGTCCGCAATTACATAAACTGTAACGAATTTAAATAGTTAGACATAATAAAATGAAAATAGTTACGGGAGATTAAATTAAAGTAAAATTAATTTTAATTATATCTGCTGCGTATTGTAATAATCTATCTATATATATATATATATATAAATGAATTGCTGTTCGTTAGTCTCGCTAAAACTCGAGAACGGCTGGACCGATTTGGCTAATTTTGGTCTTGAATTATATGTGGAAGTCCAGAGAAGGTTTAAAAGGTAGATAAATATGAAAATGCTCGAAATTAAATAAAAATAACAGTTTTGTTTTTCTTTTGATGTCCCCCCCGTCGAACGGATTCCTTTTGTTTGTTTTCAGTTTATTTTATACAAAAGTTTAGGTCTTTTATTTATCGATTGAGGCACTACGAAGTCTGCCGGGTCAGCCAGTATGTAATAAAATACCACTTAGATAAAAATGTATTGAAATAAGCTATTTTTAGATTCCGAAACTAAATATAATCTCATTTACCTTGATGCTCATCTTAAATCAGGCCACTGCTCATCCTTAGTCTCCGATTCAGATTTCAACGCATTATATTAATTGTAAAAAACGCATTATAATCCCTACCACTCTACCAAAAGCCTGCAACTGTTTAAGGGAAGACAAAAAGTTAACATTAAAAGGCTTCAGCAGAAAGCTAGCAAGAGAGCAATGTTTAATGGAACAAGTTTGGAGCTTTGTCTTTGCCGTCTAAATGAGCACCGAGAACTTGGAAAGCTTCTTTCGAACGCTGAGTATTTCATAAAAAGGCTGACAGGAGTTTACGACGCAAAATTTGGTTTTTCAAAAAATTACTAGTGGTATTCACAGAAATCTTATAACCAGAATCAATATTATAAAGCTGAAGAGTTTTTTGTTTGTTTGACCGCGCAAATCTCAGGAACTACTGGTCCGATTTGCAAAATTCTTTATATAGGATATATAAGATCACGCTAAGACCAATACAAGCGGAGCACCAATAAATAATTTTTCAAAATCGGGGTATTTTTCTCTTTAAAATAGCTTCTTATAATTCTATTATTCAAACATATTTTCACTTTCTACGTAAATGAAGAGGCGGGTAAAATTTAGCGTTATGCCAAAGTAGCTATTCCACGCGGACGAAGTCGTGGACAAAAGCTAGTGCTGTATGTAGGTACTTCTTTATTGACAAGTATACAAAGTTCAACTTTGAACTAGTATCCCAATTTTGGTCAAGGCGGACCGTATACTTCATGTCGGAGCCGACGTGTTTTCCCCGACCATTTCTAAGTTGATCGTAGTTATAAAATCCTAGGAAAATACTGCCTATTTCAGCCGTGAAGCAGTAATGCGTTTCGGTTTGAAGGGTGGGGTAGCCGTTGTAACTATACTGAGATCTTAGAACTTATATCTCAAGGTTGGTGGCGCATTTACGTTGTAGATGTCTATGGGCTCCAGTAACCACTTAACACCAGGTGGGCCGTGCGCTCGTCCACAAATTTAATAAAAAAAAATAATCGGCGAATACAGATACATAATTTTCTAATAAAAAAAAACATAATATAACATCCACCGTAATATAGTGCTATAATTTTATATTTCAGTTATGTAATCAGACATTGTAATTTTTCGTTTTAACGCACACTAGCGCCACCACGCGACAGCGTCCGAAACTTTCCAAACGACGCGGCGCGGCGGCCATATTCTTTTTCAAGTACCTTAGTATAATCAACCAAAATGGTGACTTGCACGTTTCACTGATTTATTAACGTGAAAAATATTTTATTAACAAAGTAATTTTGGCGGTCGATAATGGCGTTCGGACCGTCTAAGCTCCATTATGCGGGACGGGAAAATCCATTATAGCAGGATGTTAAATTTTAGTTTAAAATAATTAGGACGCGACCCATTTATTTTGTGTCGACTAAGACCCGATGTGGTCCATTGCAGTTTTATGTGTAACATATTTATGTAGGAACGTATGAAGATAGAGTGAGTTAGAGAAAATTCTGTGTAAGAAACAAATATAAAGAAATCAAAATGGCGCGTACTTTGATTGAGCAGTGTATTAAAAGTTCAATTCATCATCAGTTATGGATAATACGGAAGATTTGGTATGAGAACAATATAAGTACAATCCAGTGAATCAGTCTATGAAGTCATCGTGTCCTAAATGATAAGACGTCCGGTGCATTCGTATATAGCGATGCAACGGTGTTCGAATCCCGCAGGCGGGTTCCAATTTTTCTAATGAAATACGTACTCAACAAATGTTCACGATTGACTTCCACGGTGAAGGAATAACATCGTGTAATAAAAATCAAACCCGCAAAATTGTCATTTGCGTAATTACTGGTGGTAGGACGTCTTGTGAGTCCGCATGGGTAGGTACCACCATCCTGCCTATTTCTGCCATGAAGCAGTAACGCGTTTCGTTTTGAAGGGAGGGGCAGCCGTTGGTTGTACTGTTAAAAGTGAGACCTTATAATTCATATCTTAAGGTGGGTGGCAGCATTTACGTTGCAGATGTCTATGGGCCCGAGCCCACAGACATGGTTACCGGAGTAACCACTTAACATCAGGTGGGCCATGAGATCGTTCACCCACCTAAGCAAAAAAAAAAGTGTGTGTGTCCGCTCCGACGCACGACTGGAGTTTACTGGATATAAAAAATTAAACGAAACAATACGAGAAATAGTTCTATATTACGACAACACGATACACTACAGATTATTAACAAATTAACGAGACACAAAACAAACGAATAACAAATATATGAAAATACAATAATGAGAGAAACGCGCGATCAGTACGAGGCTTTGTGGCGGACTGCCGGCGCAGCAGCCCGGCGTCACCTGCGATAACGCGGCCGCGCGTTGGCTCCTGATTGGCGCGCGCACGCATCACGCAATCAGGAGCCAATCAGGCGCATAACGCATTTCGTGTGACATGCTAGTACGATTTTGGTCCCCATAATTTTCATACCCCGGGCCTATATATGTAAATCGATTCTAAAGGAGTAAACTCCAAAAACATATAGTGTTGTAATATTCTATTCTGTCATTTTTGAGAGATAGAGTTTCTTACAACCCACCCACAACTAAGCTGCGTTAGATTTAATGCAACCACAGAAAATCAAAACACGAGCCAATTCTCAAGAAATTTTCAGAACTCTCGTACATTTAAACAAACGTATCGTAAAAAGATTAAAAACACAAAAGTAAAAAAAAAACAAAAAAAACATTCTTAAGCGATATGAAACGCCTGTGACAAAAATTGTAACAGCATAATACAATATACCGCATTTCGGAACGTAAATATATTGGGTCGTAAATCGTGGAATAGGTGATATTAAATCAGGATGGTATTCAGAAGTTTCAGTTTGGATGTCTGGGCCCCACTCTAATATTTTTATTTTTTTTTATTGCTAGATGGGTGGACGAGCTCACAGCCCACCTGGTGTTAAGTGGTTACTGGAGCCCAAAGACATTTACGACGTAAATGCGCCACCCATCTTGAGATACAAGATACTACACTTTAGACAAATAACGATAACAAAATAAGATAATAACAAAACAAAATAAGTGAGTGAGTTATAATGAGTTATAAAGTCTCAGTTTTAAAAGTACAACGGCTGCTCTACCCTTTAAACTGAAACGCATTATTGCTTCACGGCATAAATAGGCAGGGTTGTGGTACCTTCCCGTGCGGACTCACAAGACGTCCTACGACCAGTAAATTTAGCCTGCGTGAAAATGTGACAGAATACTTATGGACTGGTGATATTGTTGATTTTTACATATACACCGCTAACTTTTGTGTTTTGTGGATGCTTTAACGATAAATTCCCGTACTAGGGGTAGATATTCCAACCGAAGGTTCAGTGGGCCGTGAGAAATATCTGTATATAAATAGAGGTCTGAGCTACTGACCTGTGAAACCTAGATTCATACGTGTGTTAGCTTGAAGTCATTGATTCTGGCCAATCATTCCCCGTGTCAGTGGAGCGAAGCTGACTCGATCGATGGATTCCTTTCATAAGGGATATATGAACAAACTCGCTGGTATTTACCGTGAGACATTTAAATACCAGAACTTGAAAGCTAATGAGACAATCGAAGTTTTAATCGTATCAAATTCCGACCTTCACACAGAAAAGAGTCACTACTTTGCCGCGTCAGACTGGCGGACCTCTTGTGAGTCCAGGCTAGGTACCACCACCTTGCCTATTTCAGCCGTGAAGCAGTAATGCGTTTCGGTTTGCAGGGTGGGTCAGCCGTTGCAACTATACTGAGACCTTAAAACTCATATCTCAAGGTGGGTGGCGGCATTTACGTTGTATATGTCTATGGGCTCTGGTAACCACTCAAAACCAGGTGTGATACGAGCTCGTCTACCCATATTGCAATAAAAAAACCGCGTCACCAGTAAGTTTGCAATCATATTTGGCGGGTTTTTTTTTGCATGGATTTATTCCTTCACCATGGAAATCTTTACTAAGCGTGTGTTTAATAATCTTAGGCTTTACAGCCCAGGGTGGGCTTTATATTGGTCCAATAGGTCTCTCCAGACGCTTCCATTCATGGCATTCGCTTTCCAGTTATTGACAAAAATTCGTTTAAAATCCTGCTCTATACCATCTAAACATCAGAGTTTGGGCCTGTCACGACTTTTGCGATCATCGGGCTTACCGTATGGTAGTTGGTATGGTAGTGGTTGGCATTTTGATTTCTCCCATTATAACTAGATGTGCTGCTCTTCTTAGGCGTCCAATTTTATTGAATTGATTATTTGCAAATATCATGTTGTACTTTGGGAGGTGTTAAAGGAAAACGTCTTCTTGCGTGAGTTATGTAGCCATAATCAGACTATTACACAATAGCCGCTTTGTAACCCGATAACGATAATAAGAACTCCATTGTTTAACTTTAAGTAATTAAGGATTAGGTAACAAATATAATGCTCCTTGTATTCCATACCCAGAAATAGAATAAGATAAACATCCCTTGTTTGTAAGATAGTATATAAGCACATCATGTTTATGAATAAATTAGTCTTAAACTATCCTCTGTCTTGAACGGTTGCTCTGTAGTTTCTTTTTAAAAAGCCTTTTGCTCCACCCCGCATCATAACTCGTGTATTCCATGTTTAATTATCATCTTAATCCTAGTTTACAATTATGAAGAAGCCTTTGTTTCTGGGTGGGCCGCCTTATTAGGGAGACATAGGAGATTACACCTATCAATTATGTTATATACCAAAAGCTATGCTAATACTATGCTATGCTATAATATATAAGTATACACACTTCAATACCGCGTCCTCGTTGCGTAGTTTTCCCGGACAACACCGAATTCTCGTGTAAGAATCTTTCGCTCGGGCACAATTATTATTAGTCCAATGTCCTCACGGAATTCCCGTACACTATTACAAAAGCATTCCGATCGGGTATCTGTCCTTGTCCTTAATCTGTTCCGAATGTTTTTCCACGCTATTGGGCCGTCTGACGGAGCCCGCATTGAATCGCCAGGTGGAGGCTATTTGCGATTGACGATTTCACCAGAATTTAAAGTATTTAATTATGTAATTTATCAAGGATATCTAGAAAGATAGTGAAAACCTATATTCTCAGTTTTAGTGACGGTATTTTATTAAGCTCTGGTACCTATCTATGGAAAGATTTGTTTGTTTGTTTGTTTCGAATAGGCTCCGAAACTACTGGACCGATTTGAAAAATTCTTTTTCCATTAGAAGCCGACATTGTCCCTGATGAACATAGGCTACTTTTTTTAATTTTTTTTTAATTTTTTTTCATGTGTGTTTTAATTTTTCCGAAGCGAAGCGAGGGCGGGTCGCTATTTTGTGATATTTTAACTTTATTTACGATCAGCAATCGGTATGCCCAGACGAAGTAAGCATCCGACTGTTTTTTTTTAAATTTTTTTATTGCTTAGCTATCCCACCTGGTGTTTAGTGGTTACTGGAGCCCATAGACATGTACAACGTAAATGCGCCACCCACCTTGAGATATAAGCTCTAAGGTCTCAGTATAGTTACAACGGCTGCCCCGCCCTTCAATCCGAAACGCATTATTGCTTCACGTCAGAAATAGGCAGGGCGGTGGTACCTACCCGTGCGGATTCACAAGAGATCCTACCACCAGTAAGTATCTACTATTCTTGTAGCTTGTGATAAATTATTCAATAAATATTATTGTCATTTATAATCATTGGTTGTAAGTCGAAGGGACAGATGATCGGATTTTCTAATTATATACTTGCAAGTAAGCAAACTTGTATTGACTCCAGAAATAAACATGGACGCACAGATTTTATCGGACCTTTCCGAATAGTCGAGTCGATGGGAGACGCTTGCGGTTTTCTCATAATAATATTATTCCAAACTATCTCTTCATTGTATTTTCTGTCATAAGATCATAATGTATATTCCGTCTCTTTTCCTTCTTTATGCTTCTGCCTATTATTTTTTATTTATTTATTTGGGAAACCAGTACTAAAAAATAAACATATAATATTTAAAAAATATCTAAGACATATCTAACCAAACATGTTTCCACCAACAAAATCACTTATAAGTGAACAAAGGAAAAAATACGCACATATTATTATGTACATCAACTTTTTTTTTATTGTCCTTGTAAGCAGACGAGCATACGGCCTACCTGATGGTTAGTGGTTACCGTCGCCCATGGACTTCAGCAATGCTGGGGGCATTGCCAAGCCACTGCCTACCGTTAAGTACTCTCCACAAGCCTCGTTTGAAGAAGGATATGTCATAGCGCTCAGAAGCACCGTGGAGGGGAGTTCATTCCAAAGCTAGATGGTACGTGGTAAAAAAGATCTCTGGAAGAGTATCTCTGTAAGTCATCGTGGCCTAACGCATAAGACCGGTGTTCGAATCTCAGGCGGGTACCAATTTTTCTAATGAAATACATACTCAACAAATGTTCACGATTGATTTTCACGGTGAAGGAATAACATCGTGTAATAAAAATCAAACCCGCAAAAATTATAATTTGCGTAATTACTGGTGGTAGGGCCTCCTGTGAGTCCGCACGGGCAGGTACCACCGCCCGGCCTATTTCCGCCGTGAAGCAGTAATGCGTTTCGGTTTGAAGGGCGGGGCAGCCGTTGTAACAATACTTGAGACCTTAGTACTTATATCTCAAGATGGGTGGCGCATTTACGTTGTAGACGTTTATGGGCTCCAGTAACCACTTAACACCAGGTGGGCTGTGATCTCGTCCAGCCATCTAAGCAATAAATAATTAAAAAGCGCATTGTGGATGAACGATGAGATGATGGTATCATCGTCAACTGTTCCTCACTTACACTACGAGACTATAAAACTTAATACTCTTAATACTCATCGGACTAAATAACCTTAAAAATATTCCAAAATTATACGTAGTAAATAAACAGGTGCGGGTAGTTTTACAACACTTCACTCTTAGCCAATGATGATCACGGCTGCGCATGAACATTTCAATGAGCATCCAATCGAATGACTGCTCTACGTCTTGAATCTAAGCGCGTAATTGCTTTAAAATAGACGACTGAAAAACCTAACACTGAACACGAAAACCGAGACAACGGTACGCGAAACGAACTTCTAATGGGTTCTAGCTATATCGGTATTCTGTTAAACCAATCTCAGTTTATTACGGGCCATTACATCACTAGATTGATCGACTTGAAGCACTTTGTGTGAGTTTAAAGCAGTATTTACAGATAATAGGGCTGTGGCGAATTGAAAATTGGCCTTCTTTTCGCCTTTCCTCGTTTATAATTGCGCTACACAATTTAGCCACTTTACCCGCTAACGAATAGCAGTTAATAGATAATATTTTAAGTATAATATTTTTACGCGCTAGGGTTCGGGATATATAAAAATCTTTCACCAAAGTACAAGTTAACACTGTATTCAGCACTATAGCGCTTAAAACACTTCACAAAAACTCTAAAATCCTCAATTCGCTTCTTCAGCTTCGCTTCAGGTGATCCATTCGCTGTTTCGCTTCGATTAGTTCCGATTACTAACTGACTGCGTGCCATCTCTGCAACACTTTTATAGTCGATACTACATCCCGAGAATTATCGAGAATATTCCACACATCTCTAGTATTGTGTTTCCGATATCTGACAATAGATGGCGTTGTACTTCTCGATCGTTCTAGGTGTTACTAGATCCTTTGATAATCATACTATTATTCGGCGATAGATGGCGTTACTCTTACCGGCGTAACAATGTGGAAGTGTGCCATTTCAAATATTCCGTTTTGAAGACTATTTCAGTGCTGGTTCAGAATTAAATCGATCAATCATTCGGCACAAACTTCCGTAGAATATAGATAAACCGACTATGCCATATCGAACAGAAAACGATTTCCCACAATCACACTGAGATCGTTAGAGGAATGTTATTGTAACTTCGCGAGTCCTCGCGCTGAGCACCCGCGTATTTTTTTTCCTATTTCATTCACTCTTTTCCTGTTTAGGAATTTAGGAACTGCGAATGTAATGGAATATTTTGATTTACTTTTGTTCGTTGCGTATCGTTGATTTTGATAGGTTTTTGTTTGTTTGTTTGCAATCATCATATTTTATTCTATTGGTTATAGCATATAATAGTGTTGTCTGCGGTTCTCGCGAGAGCCAGACGTAATTAAAGCTACTTTTATGATTTAGTCTCGGAGTTTTTACTGTCATTGTATGATTTGCGTCATTTCAAATAACTTTCTCACTCATGGACGACGATGGTGCTTTTCTTTGACATTTGATTATTCTCCTATCTACAGTCTATTTGTCTATAAAAATAATAGTTTAAAATGTAGCTAAAATAAAGCTAAAAAAATACGCTTTTATAGAAAATCCATCTAAAAAGTAGAAAATAAATTTTATTAAATTTATTAAAAATAGTGTAAAAGAAAAAATTATTTTATTGTAAAAAAAGCGTGTGGTGCATGGTATCAATAGCTGTAAATATTTTATGAACAGATATGAGTAGAAGGGTTACTTTGATGATTGACGCAGACACTCCGGGTCTCAGGAAAACAAAAAATCGCTAATCCTGATTATCCTAGTAAGGATAACGGATCGAACTGTTTAAAATATTAAATTGTCATCGGTCCTTAATAAGTATGTCAAATTTGGAGTTTATCCGACGTTTTGAAGGGGGTCAAAATCATGTTCAAAGATTCCTTTACATACTAAAATACGTATGAAGCTAATAAAAACGTATTAAAAATACTTCTAGACTTATATGTTTTATTAAACAAAGAGCGAACTAATCTCACTGGCTGGCTGTTTGTATGAGTTGACTTTTAATCGTCACTATTGTCAACCATCTTCTCTATTAAAGTTGTTTTTTTTTCGATGGCCCTCACATACCCACACGTCGAATTAATATATGTTCTTAAAATTTTAGCACGAGCATACAGCCCACCTGATGTTAAGTATTTACCGGAGCCCATAGACATGTACAGCATAAATGCCGCCACCTACTTGGAGATATGAGTTCTAAGGTCGCAGTATAGTTACAACGGCTGCCCCGCCCTTCAAACCGAAACGCATTACTGCTTCACGGAAGAAATTGGCAAGGTGGTGGTACCTACCCGTGCGGACTCACAAGACCTCCTACCACCAGTACTTAAATACGCAAATTATGATTTTGCGATTTTGATTTTCATTACACGACGTTATTCCTTCACCGTGGAAGTCAATCGTGAGCATTTGTCAAGTACGTATTTCATTAGAAAAATTGGTACCCGCCTGCGGGATTCGAGCACCGGTGCATCGCTCAAGACGAATGCACCGGACGTCTTATCTTTTAGGCCATGACGACTTCTTGGAATTTATCAAAATTTATGAAATGGTCGGTATTGCTGTCCGGAGCGTGTAGACAAACTGCAGACTTGTGGTCGCAGTTATTCTTGACATCCTCAATATGTCCTTAACTGTGACAGATATGTATATCTTAGCGTGTCCTATGTATAAGATCCCACAGTGACCGTCCAGCTTAAAGAGACCAGGATCCTTTAAAGGTATGCCTACACTTGAGAGATCTTAGGTCTCAGAATGTTGTCTCCACATCCCTCGATGTACGACAGGAATGCTGAAGCTCATTCCACTGTGGCTGGTTGGGGTTTGAGGTGACAACAAATTATGAAATTACAAAACTAATTTTTTTACTCTTTATGTACTGGTATTTTTTTCTTTTTTTTACTGGTGATAGAATGTTTTATGAGTCCGCACGGGTAGGTACTACAACTCTGCTTATTTTTGCCGTGAAGCAGTCGATGTATTGTGATAAAACTGGGACTTGAACTCATGTCTTGAGATGGGTGGCATTTACGTTATTCACGGGCTCTATTACGTGTTAATCACTTAACACCAGGTAGGCCGTTAGCTCGTTCATCCATCTAAGCAATAAAAATAAAAACCGTTTTCACAAGTCGTCCCGTGAAAACGGTAAATATCATGGCCACATTGCGCCATAGTATAATATTAATATCAAAGCGAGTTGGGTAGCATTTTGAAACACAAATAATGCTACAACCGGCGTACAATTGTAATACTGGCCTGAATTTACATTTGACAGGGTGAAATTAACTGCACCACAGTGTAGGGGGCGTGCAGAAACATAACTCAAAGATTAAGTAAATTTGTAGCCCAATAAACAACCGCCCGACAGAAGTGATAACTTAAACTAATCTAAATTGAACTATTTAATATTGAAATTGTTAAACTTGAGAAAAACTTTGATAGGTTATTACTAAAATTTTATGTATATTAATATGATAATGTAAGGAAATATGTAACATACATTGAAAAATATATATAAATAGTTAAGAGTTACATACTTTCTCAGTAACGCGTACCAGTAACGCGTTACGTAACGAAGCGAACCCTCTCATAAGAATTTGAAAACTTCTTAAACTGATGAAGTCGTCGTGGCCTATGAGATAAGACGTCCGGTGCATTCGTGTTGAGCGATGCACCTGTGTTCGAATCCCAGGCGGGTACCAATTTTTCTAATGAATTATGTACTCAACCTCAATGTTCACGATTGACTTCCACGGTGAAGGAATAACATCGTGTAATAAAAAGTGAAACCCGCAAAATCATAATTTGCGTAATTACTGGTGGTAGGACCTCTTGTGAGTCCGCGCGGGTAGGTACCACCGCCCTGGCTATTTCTGCCATAAAGCAGTAATGCGTTTCGGTTTGAAGGGTGGGGCAGCCGTTGTAATTATACTGAGATCTTAGAACTTATATCACAAGGTGGGTGGCGCATTTACGTTGTAGATGTCCATGGGCTCCAGTAACCACTTAACACCAGGTGGGCTGTGAGCTCGTCCAACCATCTAAGCAATAAAAAAAACCTCAATCGTTGTGCAGAATCCTCCTCACAATACTTTCTCATTCTCAAATTCTTTTAATTATCCTCGAAGCTACCTTTAGCATGGTCCATTACCTATATGTCTTGTCGGATAGTACTAACATCCTAGGTTCATATATTTTGAACTCTGGTTACCCTTTAAAGCTAAGTGGATTGTGAACTGGTCGACCCATATTTTATTAAGCTAAGTTAAGTCCAATTATTTGGTTTATACAAGTGTTGAGAACCTAGCTTGGTTGAGCAGTTAAAGAGCGGAAGGTTAGCATTTGATGCGTAGAGACGAGATGCATGTGACTAGGAGAGATGGAAATGGTAGTGCAAGGTAGAGGGGGAAGAGGTCGATTGAAGAAGACATGGCTGGAGTGTGTGAATGACGATATGAGAGAGAGAGGAGTGAGATTGAGATGACGGCTGATAGAAGAGATTGGAATAGAAAAAATTGCTGTACCACCCCCACCTAGTAGGATAAGGTGGAGACAAAGAAGAGAAGTGTTGGCATATTTGTCAAAGTTTTCAGTTGATTTATACATTAATTTAATTTTTGAACCTGATTTAATTTTATACCTGCAGGTACATCATCATTCTCCTGCCCTTCTCCCAGTCACCTGGGGTCGGCGCAACATGTTTTCTCCTTCCATACTCTTCTATCATATACCATATATTCACTCACTCCCCTCTTACCCATATCGTCTTTCACGCAATCCATCCATTTCTTCTTAGGTCTACCTCTTCCTCTATATCCTTCCACATTCATAGTTAACACTCTCTTACCAACCTCATTTTCATTTCGTCTCATCACACGTCCAAACCATCCCAAACGCGCACTTCTCAGCTTCTCTGTCACAGATGCCACTTTCAGACTTCCTCTAACATATTCATTCCGTATTCTATCCATTCTCGTTACTCCACACATCCATCGCAACATTCGCATCTCTGCTGCATGCAATCGCCTTTCATCCGTTCATCATTATAATTACGTTCCGCATTCAGATTCAATAGACAAAAAATGTTATATTTTCAATGTAGTTACAGTTCACGAAGCAATCGCAGCATAACAAAATATGGAATACGAAGACTGCATGCATGATCCAAATGTCAAATGTTGCCTGACTGCAGCTATCTAGCCACTGTGACATTCAAAATCCGGCCACGTTATTTGGGTCGCAGATATTTGCATTCAGCCAACGAATATTTCATTTTCAAAAATTTACGGAAAAGCTTACTTAGTACTTACTCTCTTTGTAATAAACACAATACAAATTCGGTAATGATTTTTTTTTTATTGCTTAATGGTTAGACAAGCTCCCAGCTCACCTGGTGTTAAGTGGCTACTGGAGCTCATAGACATCTACGACGTAAATGCGCCACCCACCTTGAGATATAAATTCTAAGGTCTCAAGTATAGTTACAACGGCTGCCCCACCCTTCAAACCGAAACGCATTACTGCTTCACGACAGAAATAGGCAGGGCGGTGGTACCTACCCGTGCGGACTCACAAGAGGTCCTACCACCATTAATTATGCAAATTATAATTTTGCGGGTTTGATTTTTATTACACGATGTTATTTCTTCATCGTGGAAGTCAATCGTGAACATTTGTTGAGTACGTATTTTATTAGAAAAATTGGTACCCGCCTGTGAGATTCGAACACCGGTGTATCGCTCAACACGAATGCACCGGACGTCTTATCCCTTAGGCCACGACGACTTCAAAATTTGACGTTATGATATGATTTTTGTTTTATCACAACTTAGTTTCCCGTATGCGTGTTTGTCTAGAAGCTGAATCTTAAGCGATAATGATCTGTTCAGCTATATGTATGTATATATAAGCAGCCATTAATTATAATCATAGTAACCTCATCGGTTTGAAGAGTTTTTGGCCTAACTGGATAGACATTTGATTTCGCTTGTACGACAATGCTAGGTTTTGGATGCCACATACTTTTCTAATTAACTAGTGGTAGGACGTCTTGTGAGTCCGCACAGGTAGGTACCATCACTCTGCCTATTTCTGCCGTGAAGCGGTAATGCATTTCGGTTTGAAGGGTGAGGCAGCCGTTGTACTGTAAAAACTGAGACCTTAGAACTCATGTCTCGAGGTGGGTGGCGGTTCATAAGTATATAGATTAATTTCCTAATTCCATACATTTATAAATGTGAAAGTTTGGGCGTTTGTTTCTCCTTCATTTACACGGTCACGTACACGTCATAAATAAAGTAATGACAATATATGTAAAAGGCAAGATTAAAATAACGTAAAAATTGTTTTAATTTTTACTCGGTTAACAGTTATTTACGCCCAATATGTACCCAAGAAATGTAATTCACGGGCTTAGATGAAAATATAATTTTTGTATTTTTTGTATTATTATCATTGTACGCAGACGAGCATACGACCCACCTGATGGTGAGTGGTTACCGTCGCCCATGGACTTCAGCAATGCCAGGGGCAGAGCCAAGCCGCTGCCTACCGCTTAATACTCTCCACAAGCCTCGTTTGAAGAAGGACATGTCATAGCGCTCGGGAAACACCGTGGAGGGGAGCTCATTCCATAGCCGGATGGTACGTGGCAAAAAAGATCTCTGGAAACGCACCGTGGATGAACGCAGTGGCTCTTTCAGTACACGAATGTTAGTTAAGAATCGGCATTCTAGACAATTAAATTTACATGTATACTTGTTTTTCGTTATTTATTTACATAATACTTTCTATTTCTGCACTGGTGGTAGGACCTCTTGAGAGTCCGCGCGGGTGGGTACCACCACCTTGCCTATTTCTGCCGTGAAGCAGTAATGCGTTTCGGTTTGAAGGGTGGGGCAGCCGTTGTAACTATACTTGAGACCTTAGAACTTGTATCTCAAGGTGGGTGGCGCATTTACGTTGTGGATATCTATGGGCTCCAGTAACCACTTAACACCAAGTGGGCTGTGAGCTCGTCCACCCATCTAAGCAATAAAAAAAAAAAACATAACTGTACGCACAACATTACAATAGCTGCATTAATACCTAATGCATTCTCTACCAGACAACTAAAGGAGGTGTAGAGAGCGAAGTGGTGGCTGAATTGTTGTATTGAAAAAAAAAATTGTTATTCTTCCTATTCGAACACTCTTGACAGAGTGGTCGTTGTCATGCATCAGTCGGATCCTGCGATACCGATGCTCTAGCGATGCGACGCTATGTGGCACGAGGTTTCGCAGAGTGAGAGCAATTATTCATCAATAATTATATAAAATAATTATAGAGTTCAACAAACATACAATATGATATATTATTTCTGCCATAGATATCATATATTATCACAATAATATCCAAGTTATGGGTATAGATGTACCTAAATCGAGATACAATACATACATACATATACGAAGATCCAATGTAAAGAAATTCACATAACATATTGTACTGAAAATACCACATTACATTAAATCATATTATAACATTGCAAGTCTAGTTATTAAATTTTCCTACTGATTCGCTTAGAAAAGAATCCTTAATTTGAAAACTAGGCGATCGATGTCTAATCCAATATTAAAAGAAAGTGAATTTTCTAAAGCAGACTTATGTTTGTGGAGCAAATGGATTCTCCAAACAATCTAAGTTATTACATGTATCGATCGGTCGGTTAGTGGTGAGGCTCCGAACACTTCTGTGACTAGCCACGAGTCTGTGCTGCATTCGTTATAAATAATTTAACATTATCGACTTTAGTTACGTGAGTCATCTATATATTAATACGTGAAGCAAAAACTTTGTATCCCTTTTTACGAAAATTGCGCGGACGGAGGAGTATGAAATTTTCACACACTTACAGAGAATATAGAGAAGGAGTGCACAATGCTAATATTTTTTTTAAAAAATGCATAAAATATACATTAAATCAATAATAAAAACATTACACACACTGCCATGTATTCGACACACACACATATGTATATATATACTCTATGTTTATTGTCAAACGTTAGTTAATGCTTAAAGTCTGTGGTCAAATTGAAAATAGGTTAATATTGTTTATCTTTAATATTATTTGTCTAAGTCTATAGGGTAGTTTCGGTGAAATCTGCTATTATAGGAGTATAATAGTCTTTGACAATAGAACTATAATAATGTTCAAACTTATAATTTCAATTAATTATAGTCGAATTTCGACTACTGCGGGACCACTACTTCGAGTTATTCTGCACTGTGTTTGCATATAATCAAGAATCAAAGTGCTGTAAGTAAGTGCTCCAAATGAAGTAGGGCGTTCTGGTAAGCTGGCACGGGTAGTTTTTATTTATTTTTTATTACTTAGATCAGTAGACGAGGTTGTTAAGTGGTTACTGGAGCCCATAGACATATATAACGTAAATGCGCCACCCGCCTTGAAATATAAGTTCTAAGGTCTCAGTATAGTTACAACGGCTACCCCACTCTTCAAACCGAAACGCATTACTACTTCACGGCAGAAATAGGCAGGGTGGTGGTACCTACCCGTGCGGACTCACAAGACGTCCTACCACCAGTAATTACGCAAATTATAATTTTGCGGGTTTGATTTTTATTACACGATGCTATTCCTTCACCGTGGAAGTCTATTGTGAATATTTGTTAAGTACGTATTTGATTAGAAAAATTGGTACCCCGCCTGGGATTCCATCTAGCTTCAAAATTGGAAGCTGTAGAGCCAGTTAGGATGAAATTTGCACACAAATCGTAATGCCCCAAAATTCTTCAACAGAAAATTCAAGCATATACTGCGACGGGAGTTTCAATAGTATGACTCTGGTCAACAATTCAGCATTTATTTATTTATTTTATTTATTTATTTATTTATGTACACACAAAAAAGAAGATATATGTAGTATAGAGTAATAGAAAAGTTATGTACAAAGCAATGCTTATTTCTTTAAGAAATCTCTTCCAGCAGACCTGCGAGAGGATTATGAGAATAATAATTAAAAGTGATGAGTGTGTGTAGAACAGCTAAAATAACAAATACAACATGAGCATTTTCCGAGAGCCAAAGATCCCTTGAAAAAAATATCGAAGAATGGTTCTATTTATGATGGGATGTACTGCTGGTAACTCCGCGTTTTAATCACTGCGCATAGATCCAACCAATCCAGGATGAGGCTAAAGCTGTCGCCAAAGAAGGGAATCTTATTGAAAGCTACGGTATTATAATGTTATCTCTAATACCTCATGTTTTCAGCATTGAATAATTGACGCAAAGATACCACTCACAAACAAAAGGGTAAAACATGATTTTCGCCATTAAAATTATTTTATTGCCACAAAAACACGAAATACGTAAACAAACCGATCTAATGCTTGGTAACTATTAAATTTTTATTACGTCATGACATAGGATACGTGATTCAACCATATTCGCCATAAAATTCTTAACGACTATCTTGAGCAAACCTGTACTGGTGATAAGGACCTCTTGTGAGTCCGCGCGGGTTGGTACCACCACCCTGCCTATTTCTGCCGTGAAGCAGTAATGCGTTTCAGCTTGCAGCAGGGTAAGGCAGCCGTTGTAACTATATTCGAGACCTTAGAACTAATATCTCAAGGTGGGTGGCGCATTTTACATCGTAATGTCTATGGGCTCCATTAACCACTTAACACCAGGTGGGCTGTGAGCTCGTCCAATCATCAAAGCAATAAAAAAAAACTGAGTTTGGTTAAAAAAAATTGTACTTTCGCTCTTTTTTTTGCGAAACGCAACCCACTGAGAAGATCCGGCGAAAAACTAAGTGAGCAAGTAAGATGCTACTTTTGCGGGCTTAGTCCTTACCAACAGTAAATTTCTATTGGCCATCGCAATGCCCATATATAAAGTATAACTCTATTGGCCATCGCAATGCCCATATATAAAGTATAAGAACGACATCGCCTAGTCTCCGGTGACTCCTTTAATCGCCTTTTATAATACCCACGAGAAAAGATGGTGTGGTGGTACTTTAGACTGATACCATACAAACAATACCATACACCCAGAACTGCTGCATATTATTATGTGATTTTAATATATTATATTATACTAATTTGTATCTGTTTGGAGTGTTATCCTAACGGTCTATTGGGGTACTTATGTAAGGTATTGTCCAAAAAAGCCAATGATATTTTTGATAATTACGTAATAAATTATGCAGCTACCTCGTTTTTGTTAAAAAATATATATTTATTAACCTGTCTCATACTTTCTGATATGAGATCTGAGTTTTAGTTATATACCAATGCTTCACCCGTGCCCCTCACAAGATGCCCTAATACCAGTGGTTATAGAAACTATAAGATTTGAGGTTTTGAGTTTTATTATACGCGTCAAGCACGTAATTCATTAGAAAAACTTGTACCTTCCTGTGGGATTCGAACATCGGTACCGCCGCATCGCTCGATACGAACGCACCGGGCGTCTTATCTAATAGGCCACGACGACTTCAGGATTATTTGTTAGCTATGCGTTCCTAACTCATACATCAGATTGTGATAAAACTTGATATATTTATTGTTGGTAATCTGAGAAAGGTTCTGCCCAAAACACGTCATTACGGATCCTCCCGATCCAATAACAGTGCTTTTGGCTACCACAAGCACCGGTCACCGTCCTCGTCGAACCTGTCGCTTGCGACGAAGGGCTCGACGAGCGAATTAACCCATAGACACAGCCCACTGAGTTTCTCGCCGGATTTTCTCAGTGGGTCGCGTTTCCGATCCGGTGGTAGAATCTGCGAAGCATTGCTCTTGCTAGGGCCAGTGTTAGCGGCTTGAGCTCCGTGAGCTCACCTACACGTCAAGGAGAAGCTGATATAGATTCTTAAGGCATCAGCATACAAAGGAAAAAAAAGGCCCACTGAGTTTCTCGCCGGATCTTCTCAGTGGGTCGCGTTTCCGATCCGGTGGTAGATTCTGCGAAGCACTGCTCTTGCTAGGGTCAGTGTTAGCAACTCTCTGGTTGAGCCCCGTGAGCTCACCTACAAACGTTAGGTTAAAACTGAAATAGCCTCTCAAGGCTATCAGCATAGGTAGAAAAAAAAAAGGAAAAAAAGAGGTTTCTGATATGGTACCATTAACAAACTAAAGGTGGCGCACGAATAGTTTTTCCTACAATTAACCATAGTCAGATTGGAGCTTGACCCGAATTTGACTACTTTAGAAAAAAAAATTTTTCAACGCGAAAGCTATTAAAGAAATCGATGTAAAATTGCATCGTCGACAAACATGCACAGCTAACCGGAGCCCCATTATAATGGCGTCGTATATTCGTTATTTAGATGAAAAAAAAAAATGTGTGTGGGATTCTGACCCTTCCATGCATGCGGTATAAATATAAACAGTGAAGCCTTCACGACTAATTAGTTCTAACCCAATTAGCCTGTCTTTCTTTATTCGAGTTTCAAGAACACGCACACTTAAAGATCGATCGCAGAAAGGAAATATTCATATAAATTAAGACTCACCTGTTTATTTTTTTATTTTTGATTGAACCACGTTCGCGATTTGGACGTTAATATATTGTTTTCGTTCAGAGACGTGCTCTCTCCGCGGCCGCCCGATTTGCTTTGACTTGCGCGCGGCAAAGGACCAGAGCCCCGCAGTTTCACGAGTGACGAAAGGTTTCGAAGGATATTTTTAATTTATTTACATTGAATTCCGAATACGAGTATTCTGTTCTCGTTTGACTACAGATACATTATCAGTAAACAAAAGAGTATATATGCGTGTGTGTGTGTGTGCTAAATACATGGTAGTGCGTGTAAGGTTTTTTTATTGATTTAATGTGTTTTTTGTACGTAATTTTGAAAAATTATTTTGCTCCGTCCGAGCAATTTTCGTAAAAAGGGGTACAAAGTTTTTGCTTCACGTATTAATATATAGATTTTCGTGTACTTTTGTGACGACAACGCGCCCAGAATAGATAGATACATATATATAAAAATGAATTGCTGTTCGTTAGTCTCGCTAAAACTAGAGAACGGCTGGACCGATTTGGCTAATTTTGGTCTTGAATTATTTGTGGGAGTTCAGAGAAGGTTTAAAAGGTAGATAAATATGAAAATACTCGGAATTAAATAAAAATAATTATATTTTTTTTCCTTTCATGTGTCCTCCGTCGGACGGATTCCTTTTCATTGTTTTAAGTTTATTTTCTACAAAAGTTTAGGTGTTTTATTTATCGATTGAGACACTACGAAGTCTGCTGGGTCAGCTAGTTAATATATAGATTTTCGTGTACTTTTGTGACGACAACGCGCCTAGTATAGATTCGAACTGAGAATTAAGTGTCTCTATTGATTCTACGAATATTCATTTACGTGCGTATTTGAAAATCAGAAAAATAATTCGAATAACTCATAAAATAATACTTTCCAATTGTTACATTAATAAAAAACAACATACATAATTCATTTTCTAATTTATTAAGCCTGTACATCGTAGCACCGCGTAGCGTTCTCTACGAAAAACCGTAGATGCTTCGTAGACAAAGGCTACATATTCACGGTCTTGACTTGGATATATTATTTATTCAATCTGTATATGAATTTGTCTAGCCGAGTTATATATTTATTCGGATTGCCCTTTGTCTGATAACTAAGATTTATTTGATTGTCATGTGATTCAGATGTGGTTAGATACTGAGAGAGGTAGAATTTCTTACAAAATTGAATAGCACAAATCTACTTTGGCGCAAACAAGTAATTGATTTTTTGCATCTAAAATTTGCTTCCAATGCCGGATTTTTTATTGCTTAGGTGGGTGGACGATCTCACAGTCCACCTGGTGTTAAGTGGTTACCGGACCCATAGACATCTACAACGTAAATGCCGCCACCTACCTTGAGACATAAGTATAGTCTCGCAGTATAGTTACAACGGCTGCCCCACCCTTCAAACCGAAACGCATTACTGGTTCACGGCAGAAATAGGCGGGGCGGTGGTACCTACCCGTGCGGACTCACAAGAGGTCCTACCACCAGTAGGTTCACCCCTTCCGCTGCTAGTCAGAGTTTTTTTTCTCGCCTTTATCCCACATTATGTGTAATTGACGCAGCATATCTTATCATGCTGCATAGATATTTGGCATAAATAGGACGGGCCGCATTATAAATATCAAATTTCTTCTTTTTTATATTCACTGGTAGTCAGATAATTCCTCTTATTTAGGTTGTCTTCGAGTTTGAACAAATAGGAGACTAGCTTCACTTTTTTTCCTACCTATGCTGATAGCCTTGAGAGGCTATATCAGCTTCGCCCTAGCACGTAGGTGAGCTCACGGGGCTCAAACCTGACGACGTTGCTAGCACGAACCCTAGCAAGAGCCGTGTTTCGCAGAATCTACCACCGGATCGGAAACGCGATCCACTGAGAAGATCCGGCGAGAAATTCAGTGGGCTGTGTGTAGGTTAATTTACTCGTCGAGCCCTTCGTCGTAAGCGACGGGTTCTACGAGAACGATGACCAGTGCTTGAGGTACCTAAAAGCACCGTTAATGGATCGGGAGGATCCGAAAAGACGTGCTAGATTCAAGTCCTAACTTGCAGCCAACACTGATATCGTGATTTCCACGAACTCCGCTTATTCTAATTTTATACATTCATTTTTGTGTTTAAAGTAAAACCTACTTTATTCTATTACGAATAAGTTTACTTATGAATTGCAAATTACACCCTCGAATATCCCCACGATTCGTGAGAGCATTCCCCCAGAAATCATGAAGTCAATCTGTGACTTGGATTGTATCATATAATATTTACGAAGGAAAATCTCATGGAACTAAAGGCCCAGTGGGAATACCGTTGGATACGAGAGAGAGAGAGAGAGAGAGAGAGAGAGAGAGAGAGAGAGAGAGAGAGAGAGAGAGAGAGAGAGAGAGAGAGAGAGAGAAGAGAGAAAGAGAGTGTATTCATTTGATTTTTTCATAGATTTTTTTTACTGGACTAGAGTTCAAAAGCCATCGAGTGTTGTGTGATCACCGAATCATGATATCAACTTGATTACCAATCTTCACACATAAAGTCGAATTCTCTTCTGAAACGGCCGTCCAATGCTTACAAGAACTCAATTCTTCAATGTTACGTGTAAATTAAAATCGAGATTAAATGTTTTGAATATAGTGAATATCAATAATCGAATATACAATATCTATACGATCGTCTGATATGATTCGTGTGTAAGTTCTTTATCTTTTTTGTAAAAACTACAGCAAAGAATGGCATTTGAAGGTTTTAATAATAGGTTTGTTTATTTCGTTCTCTCTCTCTCTCTCTCTCTCTCTAAGGCATATTAATTTCTACAATAACAAATTGGAGCTATATCTAACAATGATGCCTTTTGCGTCAAGAAATTAAGGTCTTCTTTAAAACACGAATCAAAATAAAACGTGAAATGAAAATGAGATCAAAGGAAAATCCTAATTAAAAATCATAATATATAGTTATGTACTTATATTTGAAATATGTATAGACAAATTTAAGAAAAAAATATGAACATTTAAACACTATTTTGGTATCAATATTGACATCAGATTAGAGAAGGATGTTCGTGGTTTTAGGGGAAGCTAGTAATAAGTAACATGTTCATTGTTGAAAATGCTTATAACTATAATTTTTTCACAAAAACCCTATGGAATTTCATTTTTGGTATCTCTGACCTTTATAATATTTATTTTATCCAAAAATGTGTAAGTTTGTTAGCATAAGTTTTTGAAGTGATAACTTTTTATGGGAGGGTAAGTCGGTACGATACGTAACGCGTTACGGCGCCAGTTTGTCTGGCGTCCCTTTCTCTCACGCACACGACAGCGGTACTGAGAAAATATGTAACTCCTAACTATTTATATATCTTTTTCAATTTATTTGACAATTTTCCTTATATTATCGTATTTAAGTAATTAACTTCAATATTAATTAGTTCAACTTAGATTAGTTATCACTTATGTCGGGCGATCCTAGACGCAACGTTTTTAAAAAAAAAACCAGAAAGTTTAAAGTTCAATTTCAAAAGTGAATGTCCAGAGCTTTATAATATCAAGGATCATCAGTAAATTCGCTCCTCACTGGAACTCTAAGAGCCAGTATCGCCTACGAACTTCATTATCCTATAGTCTGTTAAATATAAGTATAACTTGGTACGCTTGTAGGATTTTTGGAACGAAGTTCCTTATGGGACGATGCGGAGGGGTACCTCAACCGGGAAAAAAAGTCCGTAACGTAAGATGTTTATTATTTATGTATAGTCTTAGTGTGATGGCTATACAGTGTCTAATGTATAGTCTACATGATGACGGTTATTATTATTATTCATATAAATAGCTATTTGTTTGTATATTATTATAATATATTTTTTATAAATCATTGTGACTAAAATAAAGTTGATAACTTTGTGAAGCAGTTTTTTTTATCAATAAAAAAATCATAATGAAAAATGTATACCCGAATAATTATTTTCTTTATACCTACTAATAGAAATTAAAATTAATATTTTTATAATACCACCACCAGACATCTTTCAGACACCATCTACAGACACCACACATCTTTTTTATTTGTTTACTTCCTTCGATTCTTTTTGTCGACCGGAACCTAAAAATGACCGCTCTGCCTACTGTCTCGCGTATTAGGCCACATTTGACGGACTATACAATCTCCGTTCTCCGCGCAAGCGAGGGAGGGCGCGTATGACCGATTTGTAAGTATACATCCATATGGAAACCAAATAGAACTTGTCGGCTACATATAAATCGAGGAATTATTCAAGTGAGAATAATTTATGGGTGTTGTAAAAATCGGGGGCGGCACGCGAACTCCGAGCTATCGGGATGGGTGAAACATGAGATTTTGCCGTCCAAAAAGATATATACATATTTGTATTCAATGTCCTTTTTAACATCAAAAGGTACTAAAATACGTGCTCATCATACGAGACTTCTTGTCGAACCGTTCGTTTCGATATCGAGTAGAGGGAACTCGTTCTCGTCCCCGTCATCTGACAGCCGGAGTCCCGCAAGGCTCCGCACTCTCCCCGTTACTAATTAGCTTGTATATCAATGATATACCCCGGTCTCCGGAGACCCATCTAGCGCTCTTCGCCGATGACACGGCTATCTACTACTCGTGTAGGAAGATGTCGTTGCTTCATCGGCGACTCCAGATCGCAGTAACCACCATGGGACAGTGGTTCCGGAAGTGGCGAATAGACATCAACCCCACGAAAAGCACAGCGGTGCTATTCAAAAGGGGTCGCCCTCCGAATACCACTTCGAGCACCCCACTCCCCAATAGGCGCGTAAACACCTCCGCCATTAGCCCCATCACTCTCTTTGACCAGCCCATACCGTGGGCCTCGAAGGTCAAATACCTAGGCGTCACCCTCGACAGAGGGATGACATTCCGTCCCCACGTAAAAACGGTACGCGATCGCGCCGCGTTTATACTAGGACGACTCTACCCAATGCTTTGTAGACGAAGCAAACTGTCCCTCCGTAACAAGGTAACCCTCTACAAAACTTGCATACGCCCCGTCATGACGTATGCAAGTGTAGTGTTCGCTCACGCGGCCCGCACCAACTTGAAACCCCTTCAGGTTATACAATCCCGATTCTGCAGGATAGCCGTCGGAGCACCATGGTTCCAGAGGAACGTGGACCTCCACGATGACCTGGAGCTCGACCCCGTCAGTAAGTATCTACAGTCGGCATCGCTGCGCCACTTTGAGAAGGCGGCACGACATGAGAACCCTCTTGTCGTGGCCGCCGGAAACTACATACCCGATCCTGTAGACCGTTTGGTAAACCGTCGACGTCGCCCAAAGCACGTCATCACGGATCCTCCTGATCCATTAACGGTGCTTTTAGGCAATACAAGCACCGGTCACCGTCCTCGCCGAACCCGTCGCTTGCGACGAGGGGCTCGACGAGCGAATTAACCCACAGACACAGCCCACTGAGTTTCTCGCCGGATCTTCTCAGTGGGTCGCGCTTCCGATCCGGTGGTAGATTCTGCGAAGCACTGCTCTTGCTAGGGCGGTGTTAGCAATTCTCCGGTTTGAGCCCCGCGAGCTCACCTACACAAGCTAGGGTACGCTGAAATAGCCTCTCAAGGCTATCAGCATAGGTAGGAAAAAAAAACTAAAATACTTTTCAGCTCTTTCAATTTATGTCTTATTTGAAATATTTAAAGTACTACATTGTGTGTTAGTGTAGTTCAGATAGTCTCACGGATTACCTGGTTTTAAGTAGTTAGTGGATGGTGTAGATAACACTAAAGTGACAACGCCTTCGTTAATAAGGACTTTCTAACTTCATTAGTAATCCGACAGTCCAGTAAGGCCCGGTAAAAACAACAACCAATACAAAATGGTACCATAATTGGTGGCCTATTCCTGTGTTACTGTGTCAACCTCCCCTCCTGGCTGAGTATTTGCTCGCCCACCTGTCCTGGTGAAACTTAAAAGGCCTCCGGGCCACCAGTAATCCCTCATTAATAATAAAAAACTTCAACTATGTCTCTTTAGTTAGCGTTGAGATCGCCCACGTCATTACGGATCCTCCTGATCCATTAACGGTGCTTTTAGGCACCACAAGCATCGGTCACCGTCCTCGTCGAACCTGTCGCTTGCGACGAAGGGCTCGACGAGCGAACTAACCCATAGACACAGCCCACTGAGTTTCTCGCCGGATCTTCTCAGTGGGTCGCGTTTCCGATCCGGTGGTAGATTCTGCGAAGCACTGCTCTTGTTAGGGTCAGTATTAGCAACTCTCCGGTTGAGCCCCGCGAGCTCACCTACAAACGTTAGGGCGAAGCTGAAAAAGCCTCTCAAGGTTATCAGCATAGGTAGGGAAAAAAAAATGTTGAGATCGCTCATAACAAATTAAGGGATGAAAGATTAATCGTAAAAATTCAACGTAGCAGAGGTCGTGGCTCGAAAGTTGTTATAATTTTTAATTAGAAAGTTTTCCGTGTCCGCACATTGCTCGACTTGAACATTCAGCGCCATCTCTGAACGATTTTCACAACTAGAACGGACAAAAAATTTCATAACTAAAATTAACATTTTGTTTGTATCTCAGTGTTTCAAAGGTTGTCGCATAGATGGCGCTAACCTGTAAAAATAATTAAGGTCTTTCGAATAAACTCCAGAACCTTTGATGACATGAACAAACACGAGAATTGAGGCCTATAAAATCAAAGGCAGCTATATCCAAGTCTGTCAAATATTGAGGTAAACTAAAAAAATCGGCCCTAAACACGTCATTACGGATCCTCCGGATCCATCGAAGCTCTTGCTAGGGCCAGTGTTGATAACACTCCCGGTTTGAGAATCTGAAATAACTTTGTTGGTATAGCTACGATATTCTTCATTTTAAAACAGATTTATAAAGAATGAGATGAGAGAATATTACTAATAATCTGAATTTTAAATGACAAAACTTCGTTTATTAGTACTTAATACAGAGTAAACTTAACTTTTTTGAACTGAATTTGTTAGAGGTTTAGCTGCATTTGTTATAACATGAAAACACTAAAGCATGTTCAACTAACTAAACAAGATAGAGCCATTGTTAATACATTTTACGACAGTATGGCGTTTAGCTGCCTTCGATTTTATAGGCCTCAATTATCGTGAATTTACATTATATTTTAACTAAGTATGCTTTCTGTACTCACCCGTAGCGTTGTTGGCTTTATTCTCGTTATTCTGTGCCTTCTGTTCATTTTGATTGTTTTTTTCGTTTTTCGCTTCCGAACTAGTATTGCAACCCATTGTTCTATTAATTCGTTTTTTGTTTTTTTTTTTTAAACTAAATATTTAATGTTTTATTTCGTGACACTCGATTACAAATGAGTCGTTTTCGCGTTATAACATGTTGTATTTGCGATTGAGGTACCTGCAACAGAAAAAACGTAATGATTTTAAAGCATTTCTATCTACTAAAGGTCCCGCAGTAGTCGAAATTCGACTATAATTAATTGGAATTGTAAGTTTGTACACTATTATGATTGTATTTTATATTTCTATAATCGCAAATTTCGCCAAGACTACACTATAAAAAATATTAACAAAGACAAACAATACCTATTTAATCTACATATATTCTCAATTTGACAGCAGACGTCAAGAACAAAAGTTTGACAATAAATAGTATGCATGCGTGTGTGCGTCAAATACATGGTATGTAGTGTGTGTAATGTTTACTTTATTGGGGTAATGTATCTTTTATGCATTATTTTGAAAAATATTAGCATTGTGCACTTCTTCTCTGTATTCTCTATAAGTGTGGAAAATTTAATACTCCTCCGTCCGCACAATTTTCGTAAAAAGGGATACAAAGTTTTTGCTTCACGTATTAATATATAGATAAATAAAATTGGAGTGTCTGTTTGTAATATTGAAATAACCGCTTTTTACCAAATGCATATGAATATATATACGGTAGGTACATACACCAAAATTACATTTTTTACAATTTTTGTCTGTCTGTCTGTCTGTTTGTTCCGGCTAATCTCTGGAACGGCTGGACCGATTTTGATGAGACTTTCAAGGTATCTGATGATATAAGGAGTAACTTAGGCTACTATTTTTAGACTAGCTTCGCCCCGCGGCGTCACCCGCAGTTATTGTCGTACCGCGCGCAACATGGCGGGCTTCGCCTATCAATAGTAAAATTTAATGTTTCCGAAGCGCAGCGAGGGCGGGTCGCTAGTTAGTTCTAAGAATTCATAATTTCATGGCTCAGCTGGTGGTAAGTTATTACTATAGGATTCAGACTAAATACTGTTTCTCAAGTCTCATTCCAAGAAAGGCATGTTATAGCAATCAGTGTGCTTAGTGCGAGTTTTTTAACGTTCTCGTTCGCGTAAAAGTTAACTCAAATTTGTATGAAGTTGGAACAGCGCCCCTAGCGGCAAACGTAGTGAAATGGAATTATTATTCAACTTTAAACAACATCCTCCAACACGCATATTGGACATCCCTTCTCTTTCTTGACATCGTATAAATTCGGTAATTCTCGGTACGGTTCGGAAAGTTCACCTGCGGCTATATTCAGACTCGCCAAGCTACGTCGGTCGTATTGTAATGAGCGATTTAGTGGGCAGCTTCATTCTGTTAATTTTGTGTCACGGTGCGCGCGCATCGTAAAATTTCACTCTCATCAATTTTTCATAACGCGCCTAAAGAAGTATAACTTCAAAAATAATAATAATATCATATTTAAAAGAACCACTTTTAATAATCGCGCATTAATAATCTCAATTCCAATTAAAATGGATTCCGGAAACGTCACACGACTCAGCCAACGTCGAACCGTAATAAAGGGGCTTGTATTTAGTGTACTAATGAATGCGATTCATCGCGGGTTTGCGGAATGGGGAGTCGACAATTATCGCTCAACCCCCGGTAACCATGAACGGCACTGAATTTACTTTAGAATAACTTTACATGTGCTTTGTGTTAAATGAGTGTATTACTGGTGGTAGGACCTCTTGTGAGTCCGCGCGGGTAGGCACCACCGCCCTGCCTGTTTGTGCAGTGAAGCAGTAATGCGTTTCGGTTTGAAGGGTGAGGCAGCCGTTGTAAAAATACTGAGACCTTAGAACTTATATCTCAAGGTGGGTGGCGCATTTACGTTGTAGATGTCTATGGGCTCCAGTAACCACTTAACACCAGGTGGGCTGTGAGCTCGTCCACCCACCTAAGCAATAAAAAAACCGTTTGTCACCGATAGATGGTGTTCACGCAAAAGCTGAATCGCGCTATTGTTATGTTACCCACGAAATCATATCACATATTTTGATAGGACATAAATCGGTGTTTAGACTTCTTACTTTAAACACTACACAAGCGCAACGTGTGAATGTGTTAAACGCGAGCTACCATAGTAGGCGTAGTGAGGGGTGGAAGGTTTTTTTCGTTACAGAATTTACGATTCCGCTCTCAAGCCGCGCTCAAGGCACGCGATAAAATCTATGCAAAAGCTTTAAAAAAAATGCACACACTAAATTATGACAGTATTACAAAAATTGTCGACTTGAACAGTTCTCTTTTATTTTGCCTACATCACTCCAATACAGGGCGTTAACCCTTAAGGAGGGATTCGAAGGATCTGCCGACGACGACTGAATCCCATAACTTCGTTGCGTAATTTTACGATTGTTATAATAATTAAATTAATTAAACGTTCGTTACTGTTCAGACGTTCTCTGCTCACGATTTTAAATCTTCAGACGCTTTAGCTTAGTGTTGAAAGTCCCGTAGCATATTTAATGGTATCGTTGAAGTGGTATAATTTTGAGGGTTTTTGTTGGAACGTTAATCAAAACCAGCACGCTTTGCTGGCGGATATTTGATTTGACTTTAGTCCGATTGCTACCAAACTTGACAGTATCATTGGCTAGGTCAATCCGAAAACTACCTAAAATTCATTGAAATCGGCTCGGCCATTTAAGAGTTATGTACACTTTTAAATGGCCGAGCCGGACATATTTAGACACATCAATTTTTTTTCCATAATTATAAATTATTAAAAATAATAATAAAATGATTTATATTAATTAAAATAATTTGATAATTGCCAGCTTCCTGCGGATTTGCAACCCTTCACGATTGGGAGCACCAACGCTGCGTCCTCTAAGCACGTGGTCACCACTTTCTAGCCCCAGGGGGCGTCTCTTCTATGACCGTTGTGTTCTGGCTACTGTCATTTCAATCACGCAATCTCTAGGGCTATGTCTTTTAGCATGATTCTCCTACTTAGTCTGAAGAATATAAGTTATATTTAATTTGCATTTTATTAGGATATAAACTGAGTACAGCTTAAAATAATTCAATGTCACTACCGACCATAAGTCTTATTGTAACCGCACACGCATCTCATCCACTTGCCTATTTCGACCGCGATTATACGCCTAACAACTGTTTAGGCGTATAATCAAATTGTTACAGATTGTGTACGTATTTCTCCAAATGCATATGTTTTTTTTTTTTTTTTTTTATTGCTTAGATGTGTGGACGAGCTCACAGCCCACCTGGTGTTAAGTGGTTACTGAAGCCCATAGACATCTACAACGTAAATGCGCCACACACCTTGAGATATAGTTCTAAGGTCTCAGTGTATAGTCACAACGGCTGCCCCACTCTTCAAACCGAAACGCATTACTGCTTCACGGCAGAGATAGGCGGGGTGGTGGTACCCACCCGTGCGGACTCACAAGAGGTCCTTTTTTTTTTTTTTTTTTTTTAACGCTGGGGAATCCATTTTCGGATACCCGGTCCGGGGGGTAACGAACCGGGTTATGTCGGACTCCGGCGCCTCCTGAGAGGAAGAGGGGGACGAGAAGGTCCTCCACCTCCCCGAATCCCTCGCAAGAGACTACGCCTTGAAAAAGGCGCGCGAAGCACTTGCCCCGCAGAACGACTACCGACTAAACCCCATCGAGCTCCACCACACCGGCTACACCAGACCTACGGTACCGCAGTGCGCGCCGAAAGTCCGCCTTCGCCGGTACCCGTCCTGATGATAAGACGGGATTTCATCTCCGGGAAAATCCCGAAGGACGTCATTTCGGGAGATACACCGTGAGCGGCGCACAGGAGCCACCTTGCACCGCCCCACCACCGGACCGACAGTCGAGTACCGGGCGCCCCCGCACCCGCCACCTGACAGTCCCTACGGGGGCTGAGCGGGAGCTTCACGCCCGCGCCGGCCATCCCGCCTTCTGCGCTGAGGTGCTGAAGAGGGATCCCACTCCCTTTCACGCTCCTCAGCCTCACGGGACGCCATTACCAGGTCACAAAACCTGGCCATGGCCTCCCACGAGCCCTGATCCTCTAACATGCGGGCGACGACAGCCCGCAGGGAGAGGTTTCTCCCCAGCACCGAGATCTCGCCGCGAGTGCTCCCAACGCGGGCACGTTTCGAGCGCGTGCTGCGCGTCATCGTCCGGGTGCCCGCACTGGTGGCAGCCCGGATGTGGCTCTCTCCCGCAGACCTTCCACAGGTACCTCCCGAAACAGCCATGTCCCGAGAGGACCTGCGCAAGGTGAAAGGAGAGTACGCCGTGACGCCGATCCGACCATGCCTCCAGCACGGGCACCAGGGCCTCGAGGGTGCGACGGCGGGTGGCTGAAGTTTGGCCAAGTTCCTTCAGCAATCGCTCTCTCCACTTAGCGTATGCTACATGACGCGCAGCACGCTTCCACCGACCGACAGCCGACGGGCCGGGCGACCGTCCCCGACTCAAGGCCTGCGCCTTACGCCGATATACCGCAGCCAAGATTTCGGCCTCGAGGTCCCAGGGTAGGGATCCGGCGAGAGCGCAGGCCACATTTTGAGAGATGGTGCGGTACCCCCTGATGACCCTCACCGCGAGCGCCCGCTGAGCTCTGAGCAGCAGAGACGCGTTTCTCGCGGAGAGTGCGGGCGACCACACGGGAGCACCGTACAGGGCCATACTGCGCACCACCCCAAGGTACAGTCGCCGAGTACCGGCGCTGCATCCTCCGACGTTGGGAAGAAGACGGGTCAGCGCACCTGCCGCCCCCATGAGCCTCGGAACCAGCGCCTTAAAATGGTGGTCGAATCTCCATTTGCTGTCCAGCACGAGGCCCAAATACTTGAGCTTCGGCTGGACAGCAATGGTGACACCCCCGACTACGAGATTCGCGCCTTGAGGTGGCCCTTTCCGAGCTGAGTGGAAGCACACTGCTTCGGATTTTTGGAGGGCCACCTCGAGGCCGAGTCTCTTTATTCGTCTTACCACAGTTGCCACTGCAGCCACAACCAGGACGGCTGCTGACCGGTAGTCGTCTCCGCAAGCCGTCACCAGCGTGTCGTCAGCGTAGCAAACCACTTCGACGCCAGGCAGGTTAGCCCCGCGGAGGACCCAGTCAAAGCCTATATTCCAAAGGAGTGGACCCAGTACCGACCCTTGTGGAACCCCACGCGACACTGTTTTTCGTCCCCACCCACTCCGCTCGGGGAAGATCACCGCCCGCCCTGAGAGATAATCCTCAATCAGATTACGGAGACCGGTGGGGACGCGGTGAAACCGTAATGACTCCACAATCGTGCTCCAGGGGATCGTGTTGAAGGCGTTGGCAATATCAATCGACACAGCCAACAGTACACCTCCCCCAGAGCACGCCTGGTCGGAAAGATCGCGGACCCGTAAGACCGCGTCCACGGTCGACCGACCTCTCCGGAAGCCATATTGGTTGGACGCGAGATCCGGCCCACTGTTCTCGAGGTGCTGAACAAGACGCCCGGCAACCACACGCTCAAGGAGCTTACCGGCCTCGTCCAACACTACTATCGGGCGATATCCGGAGGGCTCGTCTCTAGGGCGACCGTCCTTCGGGATAAGCACCAGCCGGCCCGTGCGCCACGGCTCCGGGAACCTGCCCTCGCGGAGGCACCTGCTAAACAGCGTTCGAAGTGCAGGTCCCAAACCATCCTCAGTTAAAGCGAGAGCCCATGCTCGACTCGACAGGCCGTCGGGGCCTGGTGCTGTACGCTTCACGCGCATCCTCGCCACTGCCGCCTCAAATTCCACCTGGGACACACCTTCCAGCTCTCCGCCGTCAGCGACCTGCGCCGTTGCCATTACAGGGGGGATGAAGGCCGTTCGGGATGAGTCCGGAAATAGACCCCCGACCACCCGGTGCAATGTCTCGGGTGGCAGTGTGCTGGTCGTAGGGGGAGCCCATGGGCGAAGCGCATTGCGCGCTAGCCTGTAGGGCCGCCCCCACGGATCACGATCGAGCGAGGCGAGCAGATCATTCCAAGCGGCTTCCTTCGCCTCTCTGATGGCTATGCAAAGGGCCCTCACCTCCGTCCTGTACACCTCATAAAGGTGGTCCTCCTCCTCAGGGTCCCGATGCGTCCTTCGACGTCGGCTTCCTTGGTACGCACGTCGACTGACGTTGCAGGACTGGCGCAGGCTGACGATCTCATCAGTCCACCAGTATACGCGGCGCTTAGGAGCAAGAGTTCTGACGCGAGGCATAGCGGCATCGCATACCCGCGACATTGCCTCGCGCATACGCTCCGCCCCCACGCTTACATTCATCGGCTCGCCGAGGGAATCGAGGCGCCAGGCCTGGACGACAGCCGCCTCATTCAGCCGTTCGACATCGAGGCGCTTCTGGGCCCAACGAGGACCCTCCACGCCGCCGCCGCAGAATAAAGGAGTTGATGTCACTTCTGGGGCTACAGCAATGCTGAAACGGATGTAGCGATGGTCGGAAAGCGTCTCCTCACCAACCATCACCGTCCAACCACGGATGTGACTCGCGACATCGGGAGATGCGAACGTGACGTCCACCACGGACCCGCCTAATCGTCTCACGCACGTAAGTTCCGTGCCACGGTTGAGAATAACGAGGCCGCCTCCGACCAGCCACTCCTCCACCGCCGTTCCTCTGGGGCACGTCCTCGAGGAACCCCAAGCCAATGACTTGGCATTGAGGTCCCCAAGGACGAGAATCCGACGGGAATGTGACCTCCCAATGACGCGACCGAGCTCAAGGAGGAGGCCCTCAAACTCGGCGAGCGTCCTGTTGGGGGAGAAGTATACTCCCACCACGATCATCTCGGCCCAGAGGACGGCGACGAAGCCGCGACCCCTTTCAACGAGGTCGAATCCGGGCGGAGCACCCACACAGCCACGCCTGACAATGGCAACCCGGCCGTCAAGGTCACCTGCCCAATCGGGACCCAAAAGGACCCGGTACGGCTCTGCGACCACCGCAAGGTGAGTCAACCCCTCCGCCATGCTCTGAAACAAAAGATCTTGAGCTCTGGCGGAGTGATTGAGGTTCCCCTGGAGGAAACGAAGGACGTCTGTCATATCTGAGCATCCATCGGTGTCACCGAGGCCATACCGGGCCGACTACGCACGCCCTCAAGCGACGCGAGATCCTGCCGACGTTGTCTCTGTCTCGGGGGCTTGGCACAGGCCTTGCCCCCGGAAACGTGGTCCGCTGGTCTGCCGGCGGAGACACAAACAGTGCAGCGCGGCGCCAGCGAGCAGCCAGAAGCCACGTGACCGGCCTGGCCGCATCGGTAGCATTCCCGGCTGCGATCGTCCGACGACGGGCAACGAGCGCTCACGTGGCCCAACTCGTGGCACCGGAAACACTGCAGCCTCCTGGCCTCCAGCAAATGAGCGCGGAGCACGCTCCAACCAATCCTTAGCTTGGGAACTGCTGCGATTTTCGCCGCTGTTGAGATCGGACAACGAACTAAGACTTGTCCCATCCCGCCTGGATCGGTTTTTATTTCCCCGATCTTGATAATCTCGGGTGGACACCCCCCAATTTTGGCGAGCTCATCAGCGATTTCTTCACGCGATATCGAGTCGTCGAGGCCACTGATGCGCATCGCTGCAGTCACCAATGGCCTGGAGACCTCGACGCCCTCAGCGGGCAGAATCTCTTTCAGTTTGCTCGCCAGGAGGTTGGCTTTCTCTACTTGATCGTCTCCGTCCACCACCAGGACCTTGGCACCCGTCAGAGAGGATCGGATCCTCTGGAGCGGGATACCCAGCGATTCTAGGTCGAGCTTCGCCCTCGCGTCCGCGAGGATGAACCGATATGTGAGACCGCTATTTATCGCTTCAGGCTGTAGTTTTAATACCACAGCCTGAGAACGCGGAGCTCGGAGCCGCTTCTTTGTCCTCTTCTTTGAAGACGGGACTTTCTCCGACACCCTAGTGGGTGGAACGGCCGTGGCCGTTCTCACGGTCTCCCCTCTCGGCTTAGCGCGCCTACGGGTGACCGTAGACCAGCTTTCGGTCACGACAGCTGGAGCCGGAGGGAAGGCACGCGGTTCGGGTGGAGGCGCTAACACTGTGGCCTTTTGTCTAGGGCCTCGTGTCTTCTTGTTCACCGTGGACGGTAGTGCTGCTTGTGCCGTTGTCGACTCCAGCGTAGCGTCAACGAGGAGAGGAGAATTCGGCGATTTCTCACAGCTCTTCCGCTTATCCGCCGCTAAGGGTGGCCTGATGCGAGGCTCCGGGGGTAGCCGCATCTCCAGACTCGCAATGCGAGCGTCAAGCATGGTGCCGACGGCACGCATAATGCGTTGGACACGCAACTCCTCCTGGTCCTCTGTGGTTGAAGCTGGGGCTGGGGTTTCGACTGGATTGGACAACGTCAATGCTTGTGATATGCGCGCCAGCTCCTTGTGCACCTTCTGCAGCTCCTGCCGGAGCTGTAAAATCTCTTCCTGCTGACAGGCGTTTACCGCACGCAGCTTTTCCATCTCTTCGGTCGCGGGGCGGTTCGCCAGTTCTTCTGTGACTTCCGTTATTGTCACCGCCAATTCCTTTAGGACACGTTGATACGTGCCCTTCAGGTTTCCGGGCTTACTACATACCTTCAGAGCCATCGCGGCACTCTCCTTTAGACGACACTCGGGATCTTTCTTAGAGCTCCCTTCCATGATTTTTGCGCTTCTTAATTCGCGCATACTACGCACGCTACCGGCATCCTTTATCTCAGAGCGCTGAGCTTTAAGATACGCCTGTTCGTCCGCAGTCAGACCGTACTGACCAGTGGTCGTCGGACGACCGCGACCTCTCTTCGATTGCGGCTTGACACCACATTTACCAGTAGTAGCTGTTTCATCCGAGCCGGAGCTGCTTCCAAACTCATCACTGCTGATCGTCAGGACTCTTTTTCGCTGTCTGCGTGTCGGCGAAGAGCGGGCTGACGAGTGGGCCGACCCAGCTGTGGTCATGCTATCATCCGACACCAGAGTGGTTCTGGACGATCTCCCCTCACTGTCCTTAACGGACCCTTCTGCTACTACGTCCTTCGCGGACCCGTTCTTCCTACTTACGTCCTTCCCGGACCCTGCTCCTTTTTTAACTCCGTCCTTCCCGGACCTTATCTCAGTGCAGTTTGTGCCCCCCCCAGAATACGAGGGGCTGCGCACTACCGACGAGTCGGTAGTACGGAGGGATTCTCCCGCTTGGCGGGTACCCTCCTGGGGTATTACTCTTTGCAAACTGGACATCTTCATTGGTTTCCCTTTATTTTTAACCCGAGGTGTGGTCCCCTGGGACACCCTAGTGACCGGTCACCCACCGGCCATGCATCCTCTCACCAGGTGTCAAAGCTTAGGATTAGGATTGAAATAAAGAGAAGAAGAAAATAAAACAAAAGAAACCAAAAATAAAACGAAAGGCAAAGAAAGACAGGATAAAGAATAACACAAAACGATAAACCAAAAAGTGAAACGAAGAAAGAGACAGATTACAACTCAAAATATAAATTAAACAAATTAAGATAACAAAAAGACAGTTAGTAAAATAACGAAATAATCAAAGGGAAAGGGATAAAAGGTAGAGGCCCACGCTTCTCCAGGAGAACCACCCTTCAACAAGTGAAGGGGGAGGAGAGCTTGGAACCCCCAGAGCTGGTTTTGGTCCACGTCGTTCGGTCTCTCTCGTTGTAACAAAACGAGAGAGACGGAACGATGCCTCTGGGAATGGTGCCCAGAGGCCCGTTATCCGCCACCTACGGACGCGCCCGGTAGGAGTCCAGCAACTCCCGCGGGTCACAAGAGGTCCTACCACCAGTAATTACGCAAATTATAATTTTGCGGGTTTTGATTTTTATTGCACGATGTTATTCGTTGTTGACCATAGGCTAACAATAAACAAAAGAGTTTGTTTTTAAGCGTGTGTGTGTCAAATACGTGGTAGCGTGTGTCATGTTTTTATTTATTGATTTTTGATTTTATATAAATTTTTATGCATAATTTTAAAAATATATTAGCATTCTGCCCTCCCTCTGTATATAAACTATAAGTGTGGAAAATTTTATGCTTCTCCGATCGCGCTATTTTCGTAAAAAGGGGTACCTACAAAGTTTTTGCTTCACGTATTAATATTATATAGAATAGATAAATATTATTTTATTTATTTAATATATTTTGAAGCTGTTAGAAGAAACACGACAATAAGGATACAGAGTACAAGGGCACTGCTTATTTCATGTTGAAATCTCTTCCAGTAGGCCCGCAGAAGGAAAGAAGAATTAGGAACACAAACCTAGTGCATACAGTAAGCATTACATATAATAATATATACATATTACAAGGTAAAAAACAATATATATACACAAACACACGTACATATACTTACTTTATATATTAATAGCCGTACTCGCCCGCTTCGCTGGGCATTTAAAGTGAACAATATTATTTATTGTCATTATTATTAGGGAGTCCAACTCTCATATAATTATTAGCCTATCCATTAAGTACATGTATTTTCTACATGGATACCAAGTTTCAAGTCAATCGGGTGCACGGTTCAGTAGTTATAACGGAACATCTGTAAAAACCACTGTAAATTTATATATTGGTATAGATTGATAGAAACAGTTGACGTTCACACAATCCCGAAGACAACGGCTGAGTTGTTCAAACACATTGACATCGTATAAAATTATTAGCCATTACATTCGTTCCGTATTGCCATATTACGAGATCGACTTTAGTCACGCAACAATTAATTTTACGTAATAATTTTAAAGTAATTAATAATTTAAATTTTTACGTTAATTTATGTTGATGATGTTGATTGAATGGTAGAACTTCCGCGGATCCCATCCCTGGACAGAAAGACTACAGTGGCCTTGTTCTTTATACCCAGGAAATCTATATATTAACACGTGAAGCAAAAACTTTGTATCCCTTTTTACGCAAATTGCGCGGACGGAGGAGTATGAAATTTTCCACACTTATAGAGAATATAGAGAAGAAGTGCACAATGCTAATATTTTTTTTAAATAATGCATAAAAGATACATTAAATCAATAAAGAAAACATTACACACACTACATACCATGTATTTGACGCACACACGCATGCATACTATTTATTGTCGAACTTTTGTTCTTGACGTCTGTTGTCAAATTGAGAATAGTTTAAATATTGTTTGTCTTTATTAATATTTTTTTTATAGTATAGCCTTGGCGAAATTTGTGATTATAGAAGTATAAAATACAATCATAATAGTGTACAAAGTTACAATTCCAATTAATTATTATAGTCGAATTTCGACTACTGCGGGACCTCTAGTTTAATTTCATACCCGATCCAGACGACCGGACAACGCACAATCAACATCTCCAGGCTTTCCGAGCCCCGGTCATTGTCTTCGTCAGAGCGAACTATCCCATAGACACAGCCCACTGAGTCTCTCGCCGGATCTTCTCAGTGGGTCGCGATTTCAATCCAGTGGTAGAATCAACGAAGCATTGCTTCGTAACTATGCATCGTAACTATACTTGAGACCTTAGAACTCATATCTCAAGGTGGGTGGCGCATTTACGTTGTAGATGTCTATGGCTCCAGTAACCACTTAACACCAGGTGAACTGTGAGCTCGTCCACATATCTAAGCAATTAAAAAAAAAAAAAAAAAATGCTCTTACTAGGGTTTCTGTTAGTTAGTTGAAATAAAAATCGTCTCATATGTAATACCTCTCGACGCGATTAAAATTTTTATACTTTTTATTGCTAAAATAATTGGACGAGCTCACGGGCCCCCTGATGTTAAGTGGTTACCGAAGCACATAGACATCTACAACCTTGACACATGAGTTCTAAGGTCTCACCTTTAACTACGGCTGCCCCGCCCTTCAAAATGAAACACATTACTATTTCACGGCAGAAATAGGCATATTTCGAGGTACAGGGCATCTAAATAATTACTAATAATTAGAGCCTTAATTGAATTATGATTAGCAGAACGACCAATGTAATGAAAATAATATAAAAACGTAACTTTTAGTTCCATTTCTGACTAATTCGGTACGCTGTGGGCTCGGCCGCCGCGCCCTACAGATAAACTGGCCTTAAACATGACATCTGACTTAGACGATACAAAAAAACATTACGTTTTATTTCGTTAAGAGCTGAAAATGTCGCACGTAATGCGCGATCTCAAGAAAATCCTAAATTTTGTTCTGTATTGCTCACATGTGTGGATGAAATCACGTCCCTCCCGGTGTTAGGTGGTCACCGAAGCACACATTAACAACGTGAATTTCGTCACGCACTACGAGACGTGAGTTCTGAGTCTACGTTCTTACAGTACAACACTGCCCCACCCTTCAACCCTTTACTGGTGGTAGGACCTCTTGTGAGTCCGCGCGGGTGGGTACCACCGCCCTGCCTGTTTCTGCCGTGAAGCAGTAATGCGTTTCGGTTTGAAGGGTGGGGCAGCCGTTGTAACTATACTGAGATCTTAGAACTTATATCTCAAGGTGAGTGGCGCATTTACGTTGTAGATGTCCATGGGCTCCAGTAACCACTTAACACCACGTGGGCTGTGAGCTCGTCCAACTATCTAAGCAATAAAAAATAAAAAAATCGAAACGCATTACAGCTTCACGGCAGATATAGGCAGGATGGTGGTACCTACCTGTGCGGACTCACAAGAGATCCTACCACCAGTCTTCCTCTGTTCTGGCGGTGTGTATGGCAGACTGTGGTATCCAGAGTGGTGCGGATTTGGTCAGACCAACCCATTGGCTTGCCGTCACATTTTTGCACAGATACCCTCTATGAGTCTATTACATATAACTAGTGGTCCCCCGGTAGTCGAAATTCGACTATAATTAATTGAAATTATTAGTTTGAACATTAGTATGATTCTATTGTCAAACACTATTAAACTATAATATAATCACAGATTTCGCCAAAACTACACTATAAATAAATAATATTAAAGACAAACGATATTAATCTATTCTCAATTGGACTACAGGCTTTAAATAATAAGAAAAGCTTGTCAATTGACAATAATCAAAGAGTATTTTTATATGTATGTGTTATGTCAATTACATGGTACCTAGGCGGCACTGAAAATTTCGGGAATTAACGAAGTGACACAACATTACTATTTAAAAATGTATTTATTGCTTTTCGAAGTATTCTCCGCGAAATTTGACACATTTTTCCATACGATGGAACCAATCATTGAAGCAACCATTCCATTCGGAAGTTGGGGTCTCCAAAATGGCCGTTTTGTAGGCGTCCACAGCTTCTTCAGGTGATGAAAATCTCTGTCCACGCAATTTATTCTTTATTTTAGGGAAAGTATAGAAATCATTAGGGCTTAGGTCGGGGCTGTACGGCGGATGGTCTAATAATTCTATGTTTTCTTGCTCTAAAAACTCTTTTATTCTGTGCGCGGTGTGAGAACTCGCATTGTCGTGATGGAGGATGATGCGGCGGTTGCAGTTCTCTTTACGGAGTTCAGAAACGACCTGTGGCAAACAAATGCTAGCATACCATTCTGCATTAACCGTTCTTTGTCTCTCAAGAGGAATAGTCGTAACATGGCCGGTTTTGGAGACAAACGTGGCCACCTTTTTTTTTTGCAACACTCCGTCAACGAACAATTTTTGTTGACTTTAACTCATTTTCGAACACCCAAACTCGTGACTGGTTTTTTGTTTCGGGTTCGTACGTGTATATCCAGGATTCGCCACCTGATACAATGTTGTATACAGCATTTGAGGATCCTGCGTGGAATCTTTCGAGAGTTCTGACGCACCAAGTAACGCGAGCCGCTTTTTGCTCTTCACAGAGCGAATGCGGTATCCATCGGGAAAACAACTTTTTTACACCTCATTGTTCATGCAAGATTATTTGTATTTGACTCATGCCAATGTCTAAAGTTGCCTGAATTTCGCGGTATGTCACATGTCGGTCTTCCTCAATCAGCTTACGCACAGCATCAACGTTTTCTTGGGTGACTGCAGTTTTTGGACGACCTTGACGGGGATCATCACTGAGCTTGACACGTCCACGTTGAAACTCAGCAAACCAGCAATAAATTGTGGTTTTGGATGGGGATTCATCACCAAATGCAGAAATCATCCGGTCAACACACTGTTTTTGTGTTAAACCACTTCGAAAGTCATAATAAATCATCGCTCTTGAATTTTCTCGAGTCAATTCCATTTTCTCAACGACTAAACAAGTTTGACAAAACCTCGTGACAAGACCGAGAATCTTTTTTTAAATAAATAAATGGTATTCGATTTTTAAAACCAAGGAGTTTTCAATTAAAAAGATACTAATATGACAGGAACAGTGGAAATATTCCATTCCCGATACTTTTAGTGCAGCCCTCGTAGTGTGTGTAATGTTTCTTTTATTGATTTAATATATTTTCTATGCATAATTTAAAAAGCATATTTGCATTCTGCACTCCTTCTCTATATTCTCTATAAGTGTGGGAAATTTCATACTCCTCCGTCCGCACAATTTTCGTGAAAAGGGGTACAAAGTTTTTGCTTGACGTATTAATATATTATAGATTACTAGCTGACCCGGCAAACGTTGTGTTGCCTTAAATAAGATTTCTAGGGAAATTCTACTGTAGAAAAAAAAACCTCATTTAACCACTTATTACCTTATTATAAACAAAAAAATATATATCCAAAAAATTAAAATAAAAAATAAATGTTTGGGGTGGACAACCCTTTTCACTTAGGGGTATGAAAAATAGATAGTAGCCGATTCTCAGACCTACTGAACATACTATTGATACACAAATAAAACCAAAAAAACATGGCTGAAAAATGTATAGTATTGTATAGCTCTCAAACATATTAAGTGTATAATCTATGATGTATAGTGAGTAAGTAAGACAGGAGACCGGCTTCGTCCTCATCCCTACTACGTGATGTTTGCTGGATGAGTGGTGACACCTGGCGAGGATAGCTGATCGATTGATAATTGATCAGTAGTCGACCGGCAAGGGCGGGAGATCAAATTCAATTTAAAAAAATATATATTTAAAGGAATTTGAAATTATAAACTCTGTATAAGAATTTATCGTACTACAATTATAATATTTGATTGCCATCTTGCAACCTTATTGCGGATCTGTGCATAGAATAAAAAAAATATTAATCAGGATGGAAAAATAGGGGTTGATCGTATAAGAGTGAAAATTGAGAGTAACATCAGATTTTTTATTTTAATTCATGACAAAATAAAAATGAAAATCTTCCCAAAAAAATTAAAGTTTATAATTAACAAATAAAAAATAGGGGTTGATCGTAGAGGGGTGAAAATTTCAGAGTAATATGAATTTTTTTATTCTACATCATGACAAAATAAAAACAAAATTCTCGCAAAAATTTTTAAGTTTTTAATTAGCAAATAAAAAATAAGGGTTGGTCGTAGAGGGGTGAAAAATTAGGGTTGTATGTATTTTTGTATGCTGTATCATAAAAAAATAAAAACATTTTTTTTTGTCTAAAACATAAAATAAAAAATTTAGGGGTGGACTACCCCTAACATTTAGGGGGATGAAAAATCCGAAAAATCCGGGCCGATTCTCATAGATACCGGATAAGCACAAAAAATTTCATCAAAATCGGTCAAGCTGTTTCGGAGGAGTATGGCAACGAAAACTGTGACACGAGAATTTTATATATTAGATATTACTTATCATTAGAGTTTCAATTTTAACATAGTAGCTTTAGAGTTGATATTCATATGCACGAATATGTACTTCGTTTCTTATAACGCCCAACTAATTCCATAACGCAATAATATATATGAGTAAAGTTTTTTTTCCCTACCCATTCCCTGGCACCTAAGGACTATTCCAGCTTTGAGTGGAGTAGTAACGGGGAAAAGTCACACACCGTCATATGGCCCTTAACTTGAATTGCCTGTATTATGGGAACTACAGACTGACATACATACTGTTACGCTTTGAGAGTTCGTGATAAATAAAATTTCCACCGAAGTACAAATTAAAACTCTATTTAACACTTAGAACACTTCAAAATACCTTACAATTCGTAATTCACTTCTTGCGCTTCGCTTCAGGTGATCCGTTCGCTGTTTCGCTTCGAGTAGAACCGCTTACTAGCTTCGTCTCATTTCTGCAACGCTTTTATAGTCGATACGACATCCCTAGAATTATCGAGAGCATTCTCGATAAGGCCAGTCGTTTCGATATGTGTTTCCGCTATTTGATAATAGATGGCGTTGCACTTTTCGAGCGTTCTCGATTTTACTAGTTCTTTTGATATTCGTTTCTGCTATTCGACGATAGATGGCGTTACTCTTGCCCACGTATAAAAAATTACATACGTATAAATTATACACCCAGATAAAGAGCAAGAAAATCTATTTATCACACGAACGTTTCTTGGATGTGGGAACCGAAGCCACGACCCTCGGCCTAGTAGTCAGGAGTATTAACCGTTTCAACATCGTATTTGTATAACTTTTTTTTTGTAGATAAATCAGTTTTTTAGAAAACGTCGCTGTCTGTAAGGAAATCAGATGAGAAGCGTGAACATATATATCATTTATGATTTATGGCTTTTCGTTTATATGATATAATAAGCCGGTGTGTAACAACCTTCCAAGGATTATTACCTAGAAATAGTCGGCAAACTATTGGGGCACACTGAGGTAATATTAACTCAGGGCGACTAGGGCTGCCACGTGCATTTATCGATGTCGATTAATTCTAATTAAATTTAATTTAATTCTACTGGGTAGCGGTAGTGTATTAACTGTTCTAGCTCATTACTTCTTGAACTAATTTAAAAGATAGGGTCGAATTATTTTAAACAGTTTTCGTTGTCATCGATAAAAAGAAAATATTATAAAAATCGATTACTCATCCCTATTGTCCTTAAAATATCTTTAGTATTCAGAACTAATAATCCATAATCTCATCATAATATAATATATAAACTTTATGGGAGGTAAAGCTAATATTTTACAACGATTCTTCTCGTGAACAAACAAAAGAAAACTTATTTATATTTTACACTTAAATAATGCAAATAATTTCGCGTTTTTTTTATTGCTTAGATGGGTGGACGAGCTCACAGGCCACCTGGTTTTAAGTGCTTACTGGAGCCCATAGACATCTACAGTTACAACGGCTGTCCCAACCTTCAAACTGAAATGCATTACTGCTTCACGCCAGAAATAGGCGGGGCAGTGGTACCTACCCGTGCGGACTCACAAGACGTCCTACCACCAGTAAAAATAGTTTAAAATAGTCATTACATTATTTCTAGCATCACGTGACTATTGTAAGTTCTTTAAGCTCGATTCGGCCACCGCACAATTGAGCTTGCAGCTTTTCTTCAGACTTCTGAAAACAATCTGAAGTTTTTCGGTTTTTTCCTCTTTTGAGTAATTAAGCTTGGATTGCACTTATAAATCGGGTCTTACGGTCGATTTTACTGTAAAAACGGATACTTAGAACTCATGTCTCAAGGTGGATTGCGGCATTTATGTCGTTGAGGTCCTCCGGTAACCTCTTAACGACAAATGGGCCGTGTACTCGTCCAACCTAAACAATATTAAAAAAATAAAAATTCATATATTTTTATATGTGGCCAACCTTATTTTTTACTACGAATCGTATTACGATACCTGACGTAAAAATATAATTCAAGGGCTGGCAGGAGAATAGTTTTTTTCGTTATGTTCAAGTAATCTTTATTTTGAAGCTGTTTACTTGGGTACATGTTTTTTTTTCGTATAATCCTGACAGAAAACGTATCTACAGTTTTCGGTTTGATATAGCTTTTGTGGAACACTCTGTATATAGAGATTAATATAAATAACACTCAAACAACAATTAACAATTAATAATATATATGTCGTGGATAACGACTTTTAGTTGTCGTGGATAACGACTTTTAGTTGTCGTGGATAACGACTTTTAGTAAAAGACGGTGGTTTTGATTATTATTTTAAATGATGAGATGTTGTTTTGATAAATATCACAAAATGAAGGGTAGACTACGTAACGCCACAGTATAAAATGGCGGTACGTGGACAGAGTCGTGGCATTCCGTGTCAGACAGTCATTCCGTCCATCTCAGTCAGTCGGTCTGTCGGTATGTGCAACGAAACTGTCGGTTTATCCTGTCATTGTGAAAGTTGTGTGTGTTGAGTTTCAATAATTGTTATTCAAAAAGTTTTATTAACTAAACTGAGTTCAATCGAATACGAGTGATGACGAAACTACCGCTCAACCATCCCTGACGTGTGCCGACATCAGAAGTGAGATCAGGACTCTACTCTCACTGGCGTGACGTGTTTGAACATGTTCGAAGTACAGCAAAAAAACATGATGCAGATCAGAATACTAGTAATGGTACGCCACAAGAGCGTGAATGCAGCATACGTAAGTCTTGTAATAACGTCTCTGTTACCTTGATGGAAGATCTGAGCCACGAAGAAATCATCACATCTTACGTTCTGGCTCATGTTGCCCAGTTTGACTGTCGACTTCATCACATGGCATTTACTAGCGGAAATACAACACGTAACAAGCTATTGCAAGAAATTAAGGCAAGTGCAAATCTCAAGTGAAACTTCGATCGCAATAATGGATCTGTCATAACGAGTGGGTAGTTCCGACAAGAATTATTTTAAGCCGCTGAGTTCTGCTAGAGTTACATGGCACTAGTGCAGTAAACCAGGACATGAGACTGTGAATTGTCGCTGAAATTTTAGAATCTACTAGATTCAATACCAATAACACTACACGTTCAATGACTTCGGGCTCCAGCAAGCAAGCAAACAAGAAAGCAAGCAGGTTTCCGTGGGGAAGAAAAATTGACACATCTGAAGTCGTCGTGACCTGTAAGATAAGACGTCCGGTGCGTTCATGTCTGGCGATGCGGCGGTGTTCGGGTTCCGCTGGCGGATGCAGGTTTTTCCGGTGAAATGCGTGGTTGTGCGTGCTTGACAAGTGTTCGCGGTTGGCTTCCTCAGTGTGGGAGTAACATCGTGTAGGAGAGGTGGAACCCGTAAAATTGTAGTTTGCGTGGCGGCTGGTAAGATTTGTTGCGGTAAGAAGTTTGCATGGTGGTAAAATGTCTTGTGAGTCTGCACAGGTAGCCGGAGGTGAGACTTCCGCGGTCGCGGCCCACCCAGTCCGCGCGAACCGGGCAGATCGCCTCGACGGTACGGAGGCCGGCCGACGGGTCCGCCAAACGACGAAACCACGCCTCCAGCACGGACTGCCGAGATTGGAGCCTCCGCGCTCCGGCTGCACTTGCGCTAGGGCACGCCGCCTTGTAGGAGACTGTGAGGTATCCTTGAATAACTCTGACTGCGATCGCGCGCGGCCGGCGTCGCAGCGCGGCGACGTTCTCGTGGGTAAGGACGTGGCACCAGACGGGTGCTCCGTATAGTGCCATCGACCGCACGGGTACCATCACCCTGCCTATTTCTGCCGTGAAGCAGTGGTGTATTTCGGTTTGAAGGGTGGGGCAGCGGTTGTAACTATACTGAGACCTTAGAACTTCTATCTCAAGGTGTGTGGTCCGTTTACGCTGTGGATGTCTATGGGTTCCAGTAACCACTTAACACAAGGTGGGCTGTGAGCTCGTACACACATTAAAACGAAGAGCGTAATCAAACGAAATTAGATACGAAGTTTAAAGGGCCGTTTAAAGTAGTTGAAGTATTGAATGGTGACCGTTACACATTGAAAGCTTTAAATTCAAAACGTACTTACAAATACCCACATGATAGGCTAAGAAAAATGTCAGCATGACACATACCAGTCGAGGTTGATGTAAATGATGATGATGAAGAGCAAGCTTAAATTGTGGTGAAAACTCGAGTAAGGATAGTCTATCGGCCGTATTGTGTTCGACCGTACCAGTAGCTATTACGTAGTCGTAGCCCGGTAGAAATCGGTGTCTCTTGAGGCAACTCAAGTAGTCCGTGGGTGCGCGGTGCGCGTTTGGCTCTGGCGGAGGTCGGGTTCTGTAAAGACCATCGTGTGTAGTCAGCGGGTGATGCACACGGGCGATCCACGCTGTGGATGCGCATCATGAGGGCAATTGTGATTGCTGGTCGGCTGGAGAGCCGTGGCGTTAGATATTTTTACTCGGAAGTTTTCTTTGATCTGAGTTCCTGTAAGCTATGCCTGATTGTACAGAGTAAATTTGAAGTTTGATGAACGACTGTGGTACGTGCTCTGGCTGCTGAATAGTGAACTTTGTATACCCTATTGTTTGATTTGGTTAAAATGGTATTAAAACAGTTTAAAGCTTTGATGACTTTAAATTTTCCGATAAGTCGTAAAGTGTAGTCAGGAGTGATCGAGCGGAACAAGTGTTCTCGTGGATGTTTTTGATTGTAGGTTAACCATCACACGAGGACGTGTACAATCAGGAAGGCCGTGTCGCATTCGACACGTGATTGCTGCAGCCAATACGAGATATGGGACGCAAACGCCGTCTGTCGGCGCTCGATGGGTCAACTATTCACCGGCCGAGCGGAGCAACGTGCCGGTAGCTGCGTAACATCGGGCAATTTTGGTAAATAAGAACAATCTGGTGAGTCGTATTATTTTTATTTGGATTCGGGTGCCGAATGCTCTCTTGTCAAGAAATCTATTAGTAGTAGCTTCATAACTCATCAATTTTATACGATGGTTCTCATAAAAGGTTTCTGTTGTTTTGACTCAAAACTGTACGGAACAAATCCTATGCGATGGTTTATTGCTTACCTATTGTATGTAATGTACTACCTGATAGTTGTTTTAATCGGTTCAGTGAGATTGAGCATTCAGCGAAATAGAACACTTAAATCTAGTGTCCTTATTCGAAGCCCAGACTTGCGTTATTGATGACCAAGCTGGCGGTGAGCTCATGGAATTGTTCTTGACAAGAAGTGCTAGAAGCCGTACATCTATTTTAAATTGTTCTACCATAAGAATAACAAAAGTGAGCCCCTTCGAATTCTTAATAGTTCGCGTGCCATATCCCTAAAGGTTTTTACTTAAAATGATACTGAAAGTAAGAGATTAACTTTGACGAGACCAGAACATTGGAAAGTTAGTAAAATTTGATGTTGAATTTTGTGGCTTTAACTGGTAATAGAACCTATGATTACATAAGGTTGCCTCTAAGTAGTGCTACTGACGAGACTGATCAGTGAGGTGAGAGCATCTCCATCGATTGGTACAGCGGAGACCTGGGTCTCAATGGAGACTATTGTTGTGTTGGTCTAGTAATGACTTTGACTCTATATTGTGAAATGATGTGTATTGGTTTTATCATTTGTTTTAATGATAATGTGGGTGGCAATGTCACTAGCTGCGCCGGCAGCCAGGCCAGGAGCGTTCTATACGATTTTGTTGAAACTAGTGATGTAGAAGATGTAGGATCAAATGACCACGATACAACTGACTGATTAAAGTAAGGATTTTGTTGTCCTATTTTGTGTGATTAGTAAAGAACAGTATTCGGTGTCATTTATGACTGGTAATTGAACACATCGCTCGATTTAGGTGATGTGTTCGTTTTATTGCCGGATGGAGGCATTGTGATGTGTTTTATGGTTGAAGTGGGTATTGGATGGAAGTTCCACTTGCGTGCCGGATGGAGGCATTAGTGTTTTGTGTTGAAGTTGGGTACCGGATGGAGGTCCCACTTATTTGCCGGATGAAGGCAATAAGTAGTCAAGAGCTACTTGATGGAGGTGGCACTTGAATTGGTTTATCGTCACTCGATATAGGTGGCATGAGTTACTCTCACTAGATGGAAGTAATTGTAACGATAGTTTGTGGTTGATACAGAATACTGATGAAATACTGCTCAGATTGAGTTGTTTTGTAATAACTCGGGTTTCTAATGCTTATTGAGCATTAATGAAATTTTTGAGTTGTATAGTGTATCACTAATAATTGGGTAATTAAGTTATCTGCTCACACAGGTTAACATGGTCTGTTAAAGATCTTGTTGAGAGCTAACGTTATGGTTTGTAATGAAAGGAATCCCAATCCTTAATCGTGAATGTATCAGGATTTGCCGAGACGAGACCTGTTTGATATTGCAAAAGGTTGTTTTTCTTGCAGGAGCGTCACACAGGGACGTGTGACATGTCAGAATGGCCGTGTCGTGGATAACGACTTTTAGTTGTCGTGGATAACGACTTTTAGTTGTCGTGGATAACGACTTTTAGTAAAAGACGGTGGTTTTGATTATTATTTTAAATGATGAGATGTTGTTTTGATAAATATCACAAAATGAAGGGTAGACTACGTAACGCCACAGTATAAAATGGCGGTACGTGGACAGAGTCGTGGCATTCCGTGTCAGACAGTCATTCCGTCCGTCTCAGTCAGTCGGTCTGTCGGTATGTGCAACGAAACTGTCTGTTTATCCTGTCATTGTGAAAGTTGTGTGTGTTGAGTTTCAATAATTGTTATTCAAAAAGTTTCATTAACTAAACTGAGTTCAATCGAATACGAGTGATGACGAAACTACCGCTCAACCATCCCTGACGTGTGCCGACATATATATAATAAAAATAACTGCTCTGAGACCTTAGAACTCATATCTCAAGGCGGCGTCTCAAGGTGGGTGGCGGCATTTACGTTCTAGATGTCTATGGGCTCCGGTAACTACTTAAAACCAGAAAATAGCCGTAAACGTAATTTTAATTGTTTTTACATGTCGCGAAAATAGTTACGAGCTCCCGGCCCACCTAATGCTAAGCTGCACCGGAGTCCTTCAAGGATGTTAACACTGCTACCCAACTTGAGTTCTATATCTCATTTCTATAGCACAACGTCTAGCCAACGGGAATGGCAACGCATTACTGCTTCACGGCAGAAATAGGCGGGGGGGGGGGGGGGTACCAACCCGTGCGGACTCACAAGACCTCATAACGCCAGCAATTCATGTAACTATGATATAATATTTCGTAAATTTTTGTATATGTCGAGGGGTAAAAGGCTATTTGGTTTAAGCGACATTTCACTTTATACGCAACAATTATCTTTGTAATTAAAGGTTCGTTTTAATTGGTACTAGCGACCGGCCCTCGCTTCGTTTCCGAAACATTACAATTTATTATTAATAGCTGAGTCCCGCGATGTTGCCCGCGATTATTGTCGTACCGCGGGCGAAGCCACGGGGCGAAGTGGTCTAAAAAAAAGTAGCCTAAGTTACTCCTTATATTATCAGCTACCTAGAAGTGAAAGTTCCATCAAAATCGGCCCAGCCGTTTCAGAGATTAGCCGGAACAGACAGACAGACAGACAAAATTAAAATATATATATATATATATATTGGTGTATGCACTATGTATAGGTACATACTTACGCATTTAGCAAAAATTGGTTATTTCATTATTACAAACAGACAGATAGACAGACACTCCAATTTTGAACCCACAGACACAGCCCACTGAGTTTCTCGCCGGATCTTCTCAGTGGGTCGCGTTTCCGATCCGGTGGTAGATTCTGCGAAGCACGGCTCTTGCTAGGGTTCGCAATGTTCTAGGCAACGTCGTCAGGCTTGAGCCCCGTGAGCTCACCTACTAGTTAAGGTTACGCTGATATAGCCTATCAAGGCTCTCAGCTTAGGTAGGGAAAAAAATAATACCAATTTTATTTATTTGCATAGATTTGTAACAAAACTCAGCCCTCGAACTCCCAAGTTGAAACAAACACGAACAAACACTCAGACCGCTAGTCACATGTCTCCGTGTGACGTCACACCTTTGTTCCTAGAGCCGGCGTCAAAACGTCAGCACGCTTTGTACTGACATGTCGTTTGAGGGATGTGTTGAGTGAGACTGCTAGATATGGAACAGGATTCACACTTTGAGTAATTCTCGCGTTCCGCTTATACATATATGGAGCAAGAATTCTAACCTATACGCTTTCGTTATTTCCGATAGGCTTATCAACGCGGTTTTAATTATGAAATTATTAACATTGAAATTCAATTTAGCGTATTTTTTTTTTTATTTTTTTTTTTATTGGACGCGTTGGATTTTTTAGTGGACGCGTTCATAGACATCTATAACGTAAATGCCGCCACCCACCTTGAGGTGGGTGGCCCATTTACGTTGTGGATGTCTATGGGCTCCAGTAACCACTTAACACCAGGTGGACTGTGAGCTTCGTCAACGCATCTAAGAAAAAAAATGTATTAAAATTATTTTGAATTTGAATTTGAATTTTTAATATATGTTTTGAAATATTACTTAATGTGTTCTGATAATAATTTCATAGTGAGTTCTTCCTAAGCCTTATCATTTATGTTTCATAAGTGGACAAATCAAAGTTGTTAATGTTAAAAATTATGTATGAGGGGCATAATAATTTTAGAAATGTTACAGTGGAGCATGTCACAAAAAAGACTGAGAAACACTGATCTAAGTAGTCTTATGTGGTTTCGTGAGATAAAAGCCTCGATTAGGGTTCGCTTAATGTTCGTAATTCAACCTTAACGACTGAAACGTCAAGGTTCAAATTCATTTAATTAATAAAATGAGATTTTATCTTTGGCCCTGGAGCGCGAACCGTCGATAGATCGACTCTCAATTAAGGCATGTAAAGCGCGCAGCGTCGGAATACCGACTATTGCAGAGTTTGATTATAGGTACGGACGCATTTATAACCTTTTTAATAAGTTAATATCATTTATAAATAAGCGTTTAAAAAATGTTTGGTAAAGATACTCTTTATCAAAAATCTTTTAGCAATTTCTGCATATAACAAGCGCATCACTAAAAGGGTTAAAAAATACTACAAATTTCTTAAAAAGAAAAACTGTTGACAATTTATTATAAAGAGAGAGAAAGAGGGAGGGGGAAAAAAAGAAAAAACTGTATTCAGCTGTTTTATCTTGTTCTATTTTTAAATCGAGGGAAAAAAGGGGAGTTGTTGTAACTTGAAAAATCCAACTTAACATCAGAGCCATAAAACTATTTCGAAAATTCACAACTAATATTATATTTATAGAGATAGAAAGTTGATAATCAGTATGGTGTGGTATCTAAAGCTTAACTGATTATATTATTATACTAGCTGACCAGGCAGACTTCGTAGTGCCTCAATCGATGAATAAAAGACCTAAACTTTTGTATAAAATAAACTTAAAACAAACAAAAGGAATCCGTCCGACACACATCAAAGGAAAAACAAAATTGTTTTTTTTATTTAATTCCGAACATTTTCATATTTATCTACCTTTAAACCTTCTCCAGACTTCCACAAATAATTCAAGACCAAAATTAGCTAAATCGGTCCAGCCGTTCTCGAGTTTTAGCGAGACTAACGAACAGCAATTCATTTTTATAAATATAGATACATATATATATATATTTCTACCTTATAGATAGGTACTATTAGCTATTACCCACGGCCTTGTCCGCGTGGTTAAAGAGATTTGTCATTATGTTGTTCCGGAAAATAAGATATTATTTCTGTATAAAAGATAGATCTCCTCACATAGGTAATATAAATACTACTAAATAATTCATGTCATTCCGTTGTGTTTATTTCTACGTGAAATAAGGCCGTACAAACACATTTTCACATTTATGTTATTAGTTTTCTCTATAGGCTTGTGTTTGTCTTCCCTATAGACTCCAAAACGGCTGGACCGATTTCGCGAATATTCACAACTAATATTTAGATCGATCGGATGATCCCGCGAAGCTTGATAGAGACCTGGTTACTGGTGGTAGGACGTCTTGTGGGTCCGCACGGGTAGGTACCACCACCCTGCCTATTTCTGCCGTGAAGCAGTAATACGTTTCGGTTTGAAGGGTGGGGCAGCCGTTGTACTTGAGACCTTAGAACTCATATCTCAAGGTAGGTGGCGGAATTTACGTAATAGATTTCTAAGGGGCCCCGTACCCACTTAAGACCAGGTCGGCTGTGAGCTCGTCAAACCATCTAAGCAATAAAAAAAAAAGTGATTTATTAAAGGAGTTTTAAAACTCACATATCAAGGTAGGTGGCGGCATTTACGTTGTAGATGTCTATGAGTTCCGGTGACCACTTAACATCAGGTCGGCTGTGAGCTCGTCCAACCAACGAAGCAATAAAAAAAAATCGAAATATAACAACACATACACAACAATTTGGAATAACATAACCTCCATTATGTTCCGCAAAAATGCTTCGCCTACAGAAAAAAGGTATTATTACTACGGCTTAGGTCGGTTCTTGTTCAATAGAGAAATCACTCTTTCATATTCATATACTACGGGCTTCAGTGGATCGGACAATGGCCTTTGTATATTTCTATTTACGTCATACTTATTGCGTATCGAACTACGTATTGAATAAATTATTCGCAAAGGAGACGGAAAATCGTGGGCCAAAAATGTAATAACTTGGAATGTAGTCTAAAAAATTTGTCATATTTTTTTATATAAGAATATAAAAAATCATCTCAATCCTCTTTCTGGGACCGGAGAAAAATGAGAAAGTTAGTTTTTGTCGGTATAACGGTGTGATCGATTTAATTAATCGATTACAGGATTATAAAAAGAAAAACATTGCACTGGGTAATTAATGCAAAGTAATTAAATGAGCGATTTATACTTGTTGTATACAAGTGCGGTATACGCCGGATTTAATTGCGATTATATACATAAATGAAGAAAAAGTCTATTATTACTTAACAAAGTAATATGATTATCGATTTCAAATCGATTAAAATCGATTGTATTTTTGATGACAGCTTTGACAGTAAGCTGACATGACGTTTGTTCATAGATTATACAATTATTGTTTGGCGCTTGTTGGTTTTTTTCTGCTCTACTCGTTTTGTATCTTCGACGCATTTTGAGTGTGTATCTATCGGGCTGTTTTTATATTTTCAACGATCACTGCTTTATTATTATGGATTCCAACTCTGCCAGCCTTGTACGACAATTGCTTCTACACTGGACACCGAAGATCGCTCACACGTTTGACTTGAAATTGTTGCATTGGATTCTGTTGAAATTATGGATCGCTGTGTGAATTGTGGGATAGCAATTCCATATTCCATACCTGATATATATCATTGATATTCATTCATAATATGACATTTAAAAGATTATCCAATGGATATAATAAACATTTACTTATGCTTAAATAAGTTATTATTCAGCTCTTTTAAAGAGATTGTAACATAACCTAACTTTTACTAAATCTTTATTAACTCGGCTCTCAGATTGAGAAAACTTTTATAATTTTCAGCAAGGTACTGATATATCTGAATCTATTAATTCATATTAGTTTCATCACGTTACATTCGGGCCCAAAAATGTATGTAATCGTTTCAGTCTCCTTTTTTACTAAAATTACTTTTACGCTTTTAGTTTCGCCTTTTTTACTGTAATTATATTAGGTTTTTGACATTTCGAATATTTTACAATTAACGTGGTTACAGACTACTATCTATATATTAATACGTGAAGCAAAAACTTTGTATCCCTTTTTGCGAAAATTGCGCGGACGGAGGAGTATGAAATGTTCCACACTTATAGAGATTATAGAGAAGATGTGCACAATGCTAATTTTTTTTTAAATAAAGCGTAAAAGATACATTAAATCAATAAAGAAAACATTACACGCACTACCGGTATTTGACACACACACGCATGCATACTATTTGTTTATTCTCAAACTTTTCTTATATAATCTGTGGTCAAATTGAGAAAAAATTAAATATTGTTTGTCTTTATTATTTCGTAATATTTGTCTAGTGTAGTCTTGGTGAAATCTGTGATTGTACTCGATATATTTTGATTATATTTAATTAAATTTTGATAATAAAATCGTAATAGTGTACAAAGTTATAATTTCAATTAATTATAGTCGAATTTCGACTACCGGGGGATCACTAGTAACTATAAAAACATCATTAATGTCGAAAATAGTATAATTACAATAAAAGTCGTTTTTATTCCAATTCCTTCATCTCGCGAATACCGAAGAAAATATTATATTAATAATTACTGGCGGTAGAACCTCTTGTGAGTCCACACGCGTAGGTACCACCGCCCTGCCTATTTCTGCCGTGAAGCAGTAATGCGTTTCGGTTTGACGGGTGGGGCAGTCGTTGTAACTATACTGAGACCTTAGAATTCATATTTCAAGGCGGGTGGCGGCATTTATATTGTAGATGTCTATGAGTTCCGGTGACCACTTAACACAGGTGGGCTGTGAGCTCGTCCACCCAACTATGCAATAAAAAAAACAACTCGCGAATACCCAAGAAAATATTACTTAGTCTGGCGATAAATACTTTTACAATTAAAAATAAACAAAATATTACATTTGAATTTGGAATCTGTCATTTTTATATTATTGCTCATTGAAATTTCTCATTTTGGCGCCAATACATTTTACAATATTTTGAAAGAGAACCGAATCGCTGTGATTGCATTACACAAAGTTGATATGGAGCCAACTGCAATTTTTAAAACTCTCCATACGCTTGGTATTAGTAAAATGTTTGTGTACCGAGCTATTAATAGGTGCAATGAGACCTCCTCTGTTGGTGACAGAAAAAGATCTGGCCGTCCACGTAGTGTTCGTACGAAAAAGGTGGTCAAGGCAGTAAGGGAAAGAATTCGAAGAAATCCTGTCCGAAAGCAAAAGATTTTTTTATCTCGGGAGATGAAGATAGCACCTAGAACCATGGTCGCGTATTTTAAAAGATGACTTAGGACTTGCAGCCTATAGGAGACGTACTGGTCATTCCTAACTGATAATTTAAAAGAAAATAGGGTGGTAAAATCAAAACAACTACTGAAGCGGTACGCAAAGGGAGGTCATAGAAAAATTGTTTACGAATGAGATTTTTTTTTACAATTGAGCAACATTTTAACAAATAAAATGACCGTATTTATGCTCAAAGCTCTAAGGAAGCTTCCCAATTAGTCGACAGAGTGCAACGTGTCCACTATCCGACTTCAGTGATGGTTTGGTGGGGTATTAGCTATGAAGGAGTGACTGAGCCTTAATTTTGTGAAAAAGGTATCAAAACATCGGCACAAGTGTATCAAGATACCATTCTTGAGAAGGTAGTGAAGCCCCTTAACAACACCATGTTCAATAATCAAGAATGGTCCTTCCAGCAAGACTCGGCGCCAGGTCATAAAGCTCGGTCTACGCAGTCTTGGTTGGAAACGAACGTTTCGGACTTCATCAGAGCTGAAGACTGGCCGTCGTCTAATCCCGTATTTTTCCGTTTCCGGTGCTGGTCTCGTAAACATCATAGTATGGTTGCTCCGAAAATAACCACAAAATTAAATATAAAGAACCTAATTTTTCACAATCACATCGTTTCTAAGTGTTAAGCTAAGTGACACAGAGTGTTGGAAGTCATCTTCGCGGTCTAAATACTGGAATTCACATCATTTTGAGAAGAAAACCGAAGTATTTTTGAGGTTGGAATTTGATCTCAAGAAATTCATTCGATTACAATGTTGGCACTATTGATCTGTCAAACAAAGTGACGTGACAACTGACATTGACGGCTACCAGTAAAGTTTAGTGTTGCCATTGTGAATATCCTAATCCCTACCAATTACTACTAAATTACGTTCTATCATACGCAGAAAAATGGATGAACAATTTCAACTTCTTTTTGAAAAAATGAAAATCGAAATGCAGAACCAAGCCGTTTCTATATCCAATACAATAATGGATAGAATAGACGAAAAACTAAAACTCGTCTTAGAGGAAAACAAAAAGTTAATATTTAAAGTTGAAAACTTGGAAAAGAAGATAGAGTTTTTAGAAAGAGACAAGAAAGGCAACAACATTATAATATATGGTTTGAAAGAAGGGGAAAAATCTACAAGAGAACTTATAGAAAATGCGAAAAATAAATTCCAAAAGGAATTAAATTTAGTCTTAGAGGATTACGATATAAATAAAATCTATCGCATTGGAAAACCAAACAAAGGCGACAAACCGAGACCTGTACTTTTATCCTTCACTTGTGGATGGAAAAAGAACGAAGTTTTGAAAAATAGAAAAAAATCTAAGGAACTATTTGTCGCGGAGGACTTCTCTAAAGAAATTCTAGAAAAGAGGAAGGCATTATTACCACAACTGATAGAAGAAAGAAACAAAGGGAATATCGCCTACTTAAAATTCGATAAACTCATAGTCAAGGAAGCCAAGGAAAATAGAAAACCACAAAAGCCAAGGAAAATAGAAAAAGGGAACTTTCAGTTTCTCCGCTAACTAATGTACAGCCAAAGAAACAACAAACTGCCTCCTTTTCGAGGAACAACCGAGCGAATGCATTTGACTTGATGAGGAATCGGTCCAACTCCCTTACAACCTACCTAACAGATAAAAAATAGCAATCAGTTATCGGCGAACGGAAACTAAAACAAACACTGAACCAAGAAAACAAATTAACAAATATAAAACACTCTCCCCCAAGCCGACTGGTCCTCGTGGGGGAAAATGACCAAGACCCTCTAAAGATGGATAAAAATACCTCAAACCACTCAGATATGAATATCATAGATACGGAAAAGAGAAGAGAAATAAAGGCAAAACATATTCACAGAGCAACCATCAACTGTCGATCACTAAGAACATCAGAAAAACTTAAAGAATTTGAACTGGCAGTAAAAGAAATAAAATGGGATATTATTGGGATTAGTGAAATGAGACGGTTTGGTGAGGGCATACAAGATCGAGGAAACTACATATTGCACTATATAGGCGAGACGCCTGGACTATATGGAGTTGGATTCATGGTCAGGAAAAATCTTGCAGACAATATAGAAGAGCTCAGAGGAATCTCAGAACGTATTGCAATCCTTAATATCAAACTATCTATAAAAGGAAAAAATGAAGAATGGTCGATTATTCAGGCATATTCTCCAACTGAATCGGACAAAAAGGAAGATGTAATAAAAATAGAAAACTTCTATAATGATCTTCAAAGTACTATGGAAAGCGCTCACAAAAATAAAATTGTCATGGGCGACTTCAATGGTCAGATAGGAACACAGAAAAATGGAGAAGAATACATCATAGGAAGATATGGATTTGGCTTCAGAAGTAAAAACGGCACAAGATTAGTAAACTTTGCAACTGAAAACAAATTAAGCATTCTGAATAGCTTTTATAAAAAAAAACCGCAGAAAAAATGGACGTGGATCTCGCCTAGTGGGCTTTATAAGAACGAAATCGACTACATTTTATCTAACAATCAAAAACCTTTCCAAAACATAACTATAATAAGCAATCTGAATTTCAACACAGACCATAGAATGGTTCGGGTAACACTGACAGGAAGACGTCCCAAGAAACTAAGAAAATTTCACAATAAGTGTACCACTATTGAATATACAGGCAATACAGATTTACTTCTTGAAAACCTCCAAACATCACTAAAGAAAGACAGACATGGGAAAAAAGAACTTACATCAACTGAAGAAAAATACAACGGACTAATCAACCAACTAAAAACTGTAACAAGAAAAACCAACACAAACAATAAGAAAGAAATATCACTCATAACTAAACATTTGCTGCAAGAACGTAAAGAACTTATACAACAGAAGAAAAGTAAAGAAATCCGCCAAAAAATTACAGAAATAAGCAAAAAGATAAGTGAACAACTTAGAAAAGAAAGGAAAACAAAAAGACTATCTACAATAGAAAAATTTATAGAAAGAACAGGAGGAATAAAAAAGGCAAGGAAGGAACTAAACCACAAGAAAGAGTGGATACCAAGGATGAAGAAGAAGGATGGTATAACGACAGGTAACAGACTCGATATACTAAAGATTGCTACGGATTATTACCGCCATTTGTACACAAGCCAAAGATTTGAAGAAACTCAAAAAGAATACAACATACCAACAGATGCAGAGCAGACACTGAAAATACTAACTATTGAAACAATGCAAGCAATTAAAACACAAAAACTTGATAAAGCACCTGGAGCAGATCTCATCACAAACGAGCTTCTAAAAACTACATTACCAGTGATTGCTCCAAAGCTTACGGATATATTTAATGAAATACTTAACACGGAAAACATCCCCGATGATTGGACTAAATCAACAATTATATTGCTCCATAAAAAAGGTGACAAAGGAGACATAGGAAATTATAGGCCCATTAGCCTGATGTCGAATATTTACAAGGTTTTTTCAAAAATTATACTTTCTAGAATTACAAATACCCTTGAAGAAAATCAGCCCAAAGAACAAGCTGGATTCCGTAGACATTTTTCAACTATAGATCACATTCACGCTTTGAGACAGATACTACAAAAATTTAAAGAATATAACAAAACTTACTACCTGGGGTTCATTGACTTTAACAAAGCATTCGACACATTAGAACACAGTTTTATTTGGAACGCACTTGAAGCACAAGGCGTCGAAACAAAATACATTAGAATACTTAAAAATATTTACACAAAAAGCACTGCTCGAGTGAAGCTAGAATCGACAGGAGACGAATTCCCTATTAAAAGAGGTGTACGCCAAGGAGACCCTATATCACCAAAATTATTTTCAGCCGTCCTTGAAATGATATTTAGGAACCTAAAATGGACAAAGGGACTAAATATAAATGGTGAAAATCTAAGTCATCTTCGCTTTGCAGACGACATTATTTTGTTTTCGGATTGCCCAAAAACTCTGGAAAGCATGTTGCAACAGCTATCGAATGAAAGTATTAAAGCAGGCCTGTCAATGAACTTAACAAAAACTAAAATAATGTCAAATTCTACAAATATAGAAATAAAAATAAATGACGAGGTAATAGAATATGTACAAGAATATATATATCTTGGACAACTTATATCTCAAGAAGACTGCATGCAAAAGGAAATAGAAAGAAGAATTGCTAATACCTGGAAACGGTTCTGGTCGCTAAGCGAAGTAATGAAAAATAAAGACATGCCTATAAAACAAAAGAGAAAAGTATTTAATATGTGTATTCTTCCATGCTTACTGTACGGGTGTCAAACTTGGGCGTTGACAGAAGAACTATCAAACAAATTAAAAATTTGTCAAAACGGAATAGAGAGAAGTACAATAGGCGTAAAAAGAAAAGACCGAATAAAACTAAAAGACATAAAGAGCAAGACAAACTTTAAGAACGCATACACAACTTACAAACAGCTAAAATGGCGATGGTCTGGACATATGATCAGAGAGAAAAAGGAGAAATGGACCAGTTTAATAACTGAATGGTATCCACGAGATGGTAAAAGGAATAGAGGTAGACAGACTAAAAGATGGGAGGACGACATTATAAAAATAGCTGGTACTACATGGACGCGTACAGCAAAGGACAGGACACAGTGGAAATCTTTAGAGGAGGCCTTTGTCGAAGGACAAGCTGCGATACCACAACCACCGTTTGCCGATATTTAATTTAATTCCATAAAAAATTTAGTATTTAAGTTTTGGCATGTTTAAGTAATTTGATATAGTTTGTAAAAATAAGAACAGCAATAAAGGCTTATTATTATTATTATTATTATTATTATATATGGTTTATAGGCACATAACACTTTCATTCAATGTAAGAACTCAAAAATCAAAAAAATGGTATTTAACCCCTTTATCCACTCATGTATTCAATTGTAATCTTTTAAATATCCCGTGTGTGTTGAAATGTTCATTAATATATAAAGCGTTCGAATTTATTTTATTTAGGTTTCTTAGACAGCCCTAAATCCTAAAGTTCACTCACACCTCACAGACTTAACGCGAATGAAGCAAAATTTTAAGCTCGAATATAATATTTTTGATGGCTTAACTTATTAAAATGAAATCCAGTTTATCGTTTACTTGCTTGGTTGCGAATACCAATTTTTCCAAGCGAATAAATGCAATACGTTTTCTTTCCTAATCTCTGATGGGAGGCTGTTCCAGCTAAGCTCAGATTGGGTTCCACCATCCGGCTGTGGAATGAGCTCCCCCCCACGGTGTTTCCCGAGCGCTATGACATGTCCTTCTTCAAATGAGGCTTGTGGAGAGTATTAAACGGTAGGCCCCTGGCCCCTGGCATTCCTGGCGTCCATGAGCGACGGTAACCACTCACCATCAGGTGGGTCGTATGCTCGCCTGCCTATACGGCAATAAAAAAAAAATTAAAAAAAATTTACCACCGGATCCAAAACGCAACCTACTGAGAAGATCCGGCGAGAAACTCTGGGTCTGAGGGTTACTTACTCGCCGAGTCCTTCTTAGCACTCGACGGGTTCGATCAGAACGGTTACCAGTGCTTGGAATGCCTAAAAACACCGATAGTGGATCAGGGGATCTGAAATTACGCTTTACCCGATGATATGCAAACGAGGTAAATTGTCCCTTAGAAATAAGGTGACACTTTACAAAACTTGCATACGCCCCGTCATGACCTGAATGGAAAGCAGTCGACGTCGCCCCAAACACGTCATTTCGGATCCTCCCGATCCACTAACGGTGCTTTTAGGTACCTCAAGCACCGGTCATAGTTTTCAGTAAATTAATCCTCAGACACAGCCCACTGAGTTTCTCGCCGGCTCTTCTCAGTGGGTCGCGTTTCCGATCCGGTGGTAGATTCTGCGAAGCACGGCTCTTGCTAGGGTTCGTGTTAGCAACGTCGTCAAGTTTGAGCCCCGTGAGCTCACCTACTAGTTAAGGTTACGCTGATATAGCCTCTCAAGGCTCTCAGCTTAGGTAGAAAAAATAATGAAATGACGTATTTTGAGTGACGGCGACTGTTTACCATTCTTTCCATACACGCTGTGCATGACCAGTAAAGACTAGGCACTTCGTGAGCTTAATCGGCCGTCTAGCGCGAAAAAGGCAGTAAAGACTGAGCTGTGCGTGCTAAGCTGCCGGTTACCATAGCGTATCGAACAAACCGAGAAACAAGGTAATCAGACCTTGGCGTGACCCAGCAATGCATTCGTGTACCAAATTAAGCTATTCACGAATATAAAAGGGGTCACAAAGTAAACTCGGGTGATCGTAAATGATAATTAAAAAATAAATAATTGTCCTAGGTCCTAAGTTGTTTTAGTGACGTGCTCTGCTGTATGAGGGGATTTTTTTTGTTTTTTATTGCTTAGATGTGTGGAAATCTTACGGTCCAAGTCCGGTTTTAAGTGGCTACCGGAGCCCATTGACATCTTAAACGTAAATGCCGTCACCTACTTTGAGGTATGAGTTCTGCGGGCTTCGTTTTTACAGTACAACGGCTGCCCCGCCCGACGAAACGCATTACTGCATCACGGCAGAAATAGGCAGAGTGGTGGTACCTACCTCTTTTTTTTTTTACCGCTGGGGAATCCATTTATGGATACCCGGTCCGGGGGGGTAACGAACCGGGTTATGTCGGACTCCGGCGCCTCATGAGAGGATGGTGGTACCTACCTACCCATACGGAATCACAAGACGTCCTACCACCGGTTTTTTTATTATTATTGCTTAGTTGGGTGGACGAGCTCACAGCCCACCTGGTGTTAAGTGGTTACTGTAGCCCACAGACATCTACAACGTAAATGCGCCACCCACCTTGAGATATAACTTCCACGGCCTCAAGTATAGTTACAACGGCTGCCCCACCCTTCAAACCGAAACGCATTACTGCTTTACATCAGAAATAGGCCGAGTGGTGGTACCTACCCGTGCGGACTCACAAGACGTCCTACTATCAGTAAAAATACAATACGAACACAGTCCTTACTGTGACCTTCAGTCTATCGATTGAGGTTTCAGATTAGCACTGCGTGTCAGGTCTATCATGCTTGTCCTTGCAATTTATGCTTATCGAAGCGCTTATTATTGAATAAAGGTCGTGACCTCCACAAACCAACTGCAAATAATTTCACGGCAGGCGATTCGATTCTCATAAGCCTATATCGTGTCGTTGAGTAATTAATGTTAATGTTCTTTAAAGCATCACTCTGCGCTTGAAAGCATTTGGGTACTATATGAAAATTCGGCCAAATCAGACTGGTTTTGCTCTCGATCCAAAGCTTCTTCTCGTGAGCTAATAGTAATTATGAAATCGTCGTGGGCTAAAAGATAAGACGTCTGGTGCATTCGTATCTAGCGATGCAACGGTGTTCGAATCCCGCAGGCGGGTACCAATTTTTCTAATGAAATGCGTACTTAGCAAATGTTCACGATTGGCTTCCACGGTGAACATCGTATAATAAAAATCAGACCCGCAAAAATATAATTTCCGTAGTTACTGGTGGTAGGACCTCGTGTAAGTCCACACGGGTAAGTACCAACACCCTGCAAATTTCTGCCGTGAAGCATTAATGCGTTTCGGTTTGAAGGGCGGGGCAGCCGTTGTAACTAAGGTCATATCTCAAGGTGGGTGGCGCATTTACGTTGTAGATATCTGTGGGCTCCAGTAACCACTTAACACCAGGTGGGCTCTGAGCTCGTCCACCCATCTAAGCGATAAAAGAAATAATAATGCTGGCAGCATCTACCCACAAAGCAGTATCCAATTGCTCAATCCTCCATTAAATCCTTATACAATTTCACTAACATAATTCTGAATAAACAGTGGTACTTAACAAATTTTCAATGTTATATCATGGCCTAATTTGAGGCAGTTGGATGACACAAACTATGAGGCCCTGCAGCGCATGAAGAGATGACCGTAGCTGGAACTCAACTTGGATGGCGATGGAAGTGGGGATTGAAAAACATCAGGGAATGGACTGCAGTTGCGAACACATAGCTACTATTCCGAATTGCACCGAATTCAATGGGCATTTCGAACTAAAAGCCCTAACCAGGCTTTTAGATACGGCGGTAGATAACGCTGAGTATTATATCACGGGCCTTTTTTCCCTACCTATGCTGATAGCCTTTATAGCTAAATCAGCTTTACCCTAGCGTGTATGTTGCAAACGCTGGCCCTAGCTAGAGCAGTGCTTCACAGAATCTACCACCGGATCGGAAACGCGACCCACTGAGAAGATCTGGCGAGAAACTCAGTGGGCTGTTTCTATGGATTAATTTACTCGCTGAGCCTTTCGTTGCAAGCGACAGTCTCGGCCAGGACGGTGACCGGACGGGGCTTGAGTATGATTCTGTTACTAAGGGTCAAAGTCCAGTAATTTTGACATAATATTTTTATTTATTTTCTGGATGTAAAGAAATGAGAAATGAGAAAAATTAGTTTTTAAATGTGGAAAAAAGCTCCGTTAGGATAAGAAGGCAGGGTAAGACGAGAGAAACGAATTTCACATGATAATAAATAATAAATTTACCTGATACAGAAGGCAATTAGCTATCTTTTTTATGACGCGTATTGTGATGTGGTTTCTCACTCTGGAGCCTTACCGCTGGTGGCTTGTGTCGTAGACACCGCCATCAGCGGCAATCTATTTTATATGTAGTGTTGTTTAAAAATTGTTTTTTTCTTAAATTGTATATGTAATAAGATTTTACATAAATATAGTATATTAATAAGCGTACAAGCGTACAGCGATATCAACAGAGAGCTCCGCTCCCTTCGGCTGCTCGAACCGGAATGTATTGTGCAACAATAGTCGCTCGTATTTAAAATAGAAAATTGGGGGTAGTTTATTCATGATTTCTCTTGAGTAACTCTTAAATAATTGTTTAAACGCGTTGGAGTTATAACAGTTAACCAACAATGTTGACACTAAGTAAATAGTTAATTTTAAGTAAATAGTAGATAGACCACAGAAACAATGAAGTGTCTGAAACTTCGTAAATAATGAAAGGACCACTCAATGAAGCTTTTAAGCGCGTTATTGAATCATGCCCGACTGAAGTCACTAAGTGGATTCCGTCCGTCAAAGCCAACTATTATCGATTTATGGTCAATCTAACAACGGGACTCGCACGGGTGCACCAAGATATATCGAAGAATATACATAATATATAAATACATAAATGCTATCAAACTGAACATATCCATTTTTTTATTGCTAAGATAGGTGGACGAGTTAACGGCCCATCTAGTGTTTGTTAAGTGGTCACTGTAGTCCATAGACATCGACAATGTAAATGCTGCCACCCACCTTCAAACATGAGTTCTGAGTCTCAATTTTTCAGAACAACAGCTGCCCCAACCTTCAAACCGAAATGCATTACTGCTTCACGGCAGAAAAAGGTAGGGTGGTGGTGGTGGTACCTACCCGTGCGGACTCATAACATCCTACCACCAGTAAATAGTTATCACGTTTAAGCTATTTATCGTGTTAAATAGTTATTTCATATAATACTAGAGGTCCCGCGGCAGTCGAAATTCGACTATAATTAATTGGAATTGTAAGTTTGTACACTATTATGATTGTATTTTATACTTCTATAATCACAAATTTCACCAAGGCTACACTATAAAAAATATTACAAAGACAAACAATATTAAATCTATTCTCAATTTGACAACAGACGCCAAGAATAAAAGTTTGACAATAAATAGTATGCATGCGTGTGTGCGTCAAATACATGGTATGTAGTGTGTGTAATCTTTTCTTTATTGATTTACTGTATCTTTTATGCATTATTTTAAAAAAATATTAGCATTGTGCACTTCTTCTCTATATTCTCTATAAGTGTGGAAAATTTCATACTCCTCCGTCCGCGCAATTTTCGTAAAAAGGGATACAAAGTTTTTGCTTCACGTATTAATATATAGATAGTAAACGGTATATATATTTGCATTGTATGTATATATCTTCTATAATAATGTATTGTCTATAGTACACCGCAACATACCCGCTTTATTTTTATATTTTCCAGAATTTCTCTAAATTAAACGGCCATTGTACAAATGTATCCGCTTTTGACTGTCTTCGAATGTAAATTGTGTTTTGGCGTGCAATAAAGTGTATTTCTCTCTCTCTCTCTCTCTTTTTCTAAATAAAATCGAAAAGCAAACTAGAAAAATCTCTTTCTAAAAAAATATTCGCCTGGATTACGTGCATTTTATATCAATTTGATCAATAACAATTTGTTCTGAGTCAGCCATACAATTTATAGAAGTAGTTGAGAAGCTTCTTTCAGTAGGTTTTCTTTGGAAAAGCATGTGTCATGGTACTAGTGAATCACCAAGAAGGGGATGTATGAAAGCGATTTCGACTTAATGGTACCTAAGATCCGAATGACGTAGTATATGTGGAAATTAATAAGATAAACTAGATATTTGTCACTTTTTTACTAGTGGTAGGACCTCTTGATAGTCCGCACGGGTATGTACCACCACCCCGCCTAATTCTACTCCTCCTCCTCGAATCGTGTTCCTCATGTCTGAGGGTCGTGACCACCATCATCCATGAGCTTCAACCTTAAGATGTATTTCCACTTTCCCCTGTCCACGGCGTCATGCAGCGCGCTGTACACTGTACTGTCCAAAGCGGTGTGGATCTGATCGGACCAACGAGTCGGGTTGCGGCCTCTAGATCTGTTGCCTTCAACTTTCCCTAATTAATTACTAATTCTACTACTACTATCTAAAATTATTAGATATCTTTGCGTTCTGGTGACCTTCGTTTACCGATCTACAGTAACAACAAATCGGTAGTAGATCCTGCAAAAATTTGCTCTTGCTAAGGCTAGTGTTAGCAAATTCTCTCAGGTTGAGCCCATGAGCTCACCTACCCGTCCAGGCATAACTGGAATAGCCTTTTAACCAGCTAATAGGTAGGGAAAAAACCGAAATTTAATTGATATTTATAATTTAAGATCAGCTCCAGATATCCTTTGATATACACGAAACTCATCAAGATAACAGTTTGAAAATTTTAATTGTATCTAATTTTTTAATTTAATTCTATTCATTTTTGCGTGTTAATTCTCGTTTAATATTCAGTACCTTTGTAGCCGGAAACTTCGAGACTATTTGTATTACACCGTTGTGTAATTCGATGGAAGAGAAAGTGCTTACGAACGAATAAAGTGCTATTAAAAAAAAAACAGAAAAAAAAAGCGTATAAATTGTGACATTAGTATGTGTACATTAAAAATTATATAATAATGAAATGCAAATCATAGAACCGAAACTTAGAACTGGGTAGGGTAAGTGGTAGGACCCCTTGTGAGTCCGCACGGATAGGTACCACCGCCCTGCCTATATCGGCCGTGAAGCAGTAATGCGTTTCGGTTTGAAGGGTAGGGCAGCCATTGTAAAACTATACTTGAGGCCTTAGAACTTATATCTCAAGGTGGGTGGCGCATTTACGTTGTGGATGTCTACGGGCTCCAGTAACCACTTAACACCAGGTGGGCTCGTCCACCCAATTAAGCAATAAAAAAACCAAAAACGGTTGAATTAAAGAGGACACCAAAAGAAGAAACAGAATAAGTTCCTCTCTATTTATATAAATAAATAAATAATGTGGAACAGCTTACGCATGATCTTCCGGTCTGTATTATGGGTAGCAGAGACTGACAAACAAACTTATATATGTTTAAATATATACATATATAGATAACAAACATCCAGACAAAGAGAAAACAAACCTGCTCATCACACGAATGTCTGCCTGATGTGGGAATCGAACCCACGACCCTCGGTACAACAGTCAGGGGCGCGTCAGTAATTACTGCACCACCGAATCAGTCGTGATGGCACGTTGCAATTGATATGTCATTCTAGGTATACAGAGGTATACCAGTTAACGTCATGCGAGCGATTGGTCGTAAACGTCCTTATGCAGCATGATACAAGAACATGCTATGCCGGACACACAAAATGTGGGATAAGTACAAAAATAAGAAGGCTTGCTAGGGCTATATAGCATATTATAGGCTAGTTGGGTTTCAATGTTATCATCATCAGCCCGCGGCAGTCCACTGCTGGACATAGGCCTACCCCAAAGCTCGCCACTGAACCCGATCTTCGGTTCTACGCATCTAGTCATTTCCAGCTGCCTTGACCAGGTCGTCGCTCCATCTAGCAGGAGGGCGTCCTGCACTACGTTTGCCGGTTCGCGGTCTCCACTCCAAAGCACGTCTACCCCAACGGTTAACGGTTTTTTTAAAGGGATTTTATGACCTGGTAACTAAGACCTTTAAGTCATGTCTTATTTTAATTTATATTCTTATTTTTATGAAAAATGATAATATGGAGTGAAATGAAATGAAGATGATTAATTTGAGACATTAATCAATTGAGGTGAAATTACATGAAATGAGATGATATGGGATGAAATATAATCTTAGTAAAATGGTGGTGATTTACTAAGATTTTTTCAGTGAACTTTTTGGAGGATCCCGGGAAGTTACGTCCAGCAGCTTTGTTTTATTTTCCCACATTTGTGCACTTTCACAGATATTAAACAGTTAATAAATCACCGTTATTATACATTTAAACCTGAAGAAACACTGAATAGACAAAATAAAACAAATCACACAACTAACTCTGCGAGCTCTATCGATCACTTTAGTTTTTGCCCGAATGACTTCATCACGTATTCGGTCTCGCAATGATAAACCAAGGATAGCTCGCTCCATAGCTCGCTGAGTAACTTTTAGTTGGTGGACTGGTCGCACGGTTAATAGTTTCAAAATTAAAACCGCGTTAATAAGCCTTATTAGGGATGCAAATAAGTGATTTAGGATCCGTACTCCATATATAAACAGAACATAATATTTCGCTAGATCTGTCTAGTTCGAATCATCCTTATGATTTGTGAATTTCCTGTGTAGACAATAATTTATTTGGAAAAGAAAAAAACCCTGAGTTCCTTATGATAATTTATCCGAGCTGAAACACCGCTCCTAAAGTCATGACGAATTAAAAGCCTGCGAAAAAACTTGGTTAAACAAGAAACATTATGGTTTATGTTAATAACAAAAAATTAAGGGACCGCTTTGAAATTCACGAAAGCTCTAAATAACGTTACGGTGTAAAAAGGGCTTACTGGAGCGACTTCAAAGGGACTTTCAGCAAAACGAAAAGTTTCAAGTCGCCGCGTCGGCGGGAATTATCGTGATTGACCTCCTTTAGATCCCTTCATGAGTTCGCTATGAGCGCATATATTTATTTAGCACTAAGCGTATCTGGCTGTTCGACTCGCCCCAATCTTGCAATAAACGCACGGATCTTTCAAGCCTATGGGTCTATGTAAATTCTTCACTTCTCTTTACAACTATGTCCCATTGAGAGTGATTAGACCCGCCAACTAAAGGAACAGAGTTCATCGACTACCATTTTTTTTTTCTTTTTTTTTATTGCTTAGATGGATGAGCGAGCTCACAGCCCGGCTGTTGTTAAGTGGTTACTGGAGCCCATAGACGTCTACAACGTAAATGCCGTCATCCATCTTGAGATGAGTTCTAAGGTCTCCGTGTAGTTACAACGGCTGCCCCACCCTTTAAACCGAAACGCATTACTGCTTTACATCAGAAATAGGCAGTAATTACGCAAATTATAATTTTATTACACGATGTTATTCCTTCACCGTGGAAATCAATCGTGAACATTTGTTGAGTACGTATTTCATTAGAAAAACTGGTACCGGCCTGCGGGATCCGAACACCGTTGCATCGTTAGTTACGAATGCACCGGACGTCTTATCCTTTAGGCCACGACGACTTCTGTAAAGTAGTGTTACTCAGAAATATCTGGTACCTGCTTACAGAGTAGGAGGTTTAGAATAGACGCATCGATACTGACACACCGATATCTTACCAGTTACGACTACGGACGCGTCATAAACAAAATTCTGGCGACACTGTGTTATTTTATTGTGGCTCGTCACTACATAGTATAAAACAAAGTCGCTTTCTCTGTCCCTATATCTGTCTGTCCCTATGTGAGTCGACTATTATCAAAGCCGGCAATGTGACTGTTGGACAATTATTGGTAAATCAGAAAAATGAATTATTGACTTTGTATTCCATTGGCAGTCACAAAACTCTTCTGAACGACATCTTAGATAAATAACAGGTTAAGTATTAACCTTTATTTAATGCAGGTTCTGAACCGTATTCTTTGAAGGAGACGATTATGTTCAAATCAATCTGTATTGACATATCAATAACATTTTTTTGTCCAAATGAACAGATTACCACCTTTGATAATAGACGACTCATGTATGCTTAAATCATTAAAACTACGCAACGGATTTTGATGCGTTTTTTGAAGTTATACTTCTTTAGGTGCGTTATGAAAAATTGATGAGAGTGAAATTTTACGATGCGCGCGCACCGTGACACAAAATTAACAGAAATGAAATTGCCCACAAGCGCTCCAATACAATTGAGGTTAACTATCCGTATGTATTATTTAGTAATATAAATGACAACATTATTATTTAATACAATTCATACTAAATATTATTAAATTATTAACGTTAAATATTAATTATTAATTATTTAGTATTTAAAAAAAAAAGAAATAAATTTATTAAAAAAAAGTATAACTTCTTACGCGCCTACATAAGTACACGCACCTTAGATTGAATTAGGTGATTGAAGAGGAAGGTTTATATGTATAATAACATCCATTAAATAGTGGAGAAATCAATAATGAATTACAGTTTCCGAAGCGAAGCGAAGGCGGGTCGCTAGTATCAAAAATATACTTAAGCTTCATAATAACGGAAATCGACTTCAAGAAACTCGCCGGTTGCAAGTGAAACTAATAAAGACTTGTTATAAAAAAAAAAACACGGAGCTTTTATTTAATCACTAAATTTACGACTTTTCTTTGTTCACCCTGTGAGTAAGTTCTGCTAATCTTTAATTTTATTTTTCACCCCGTAGCTCACGAGCTCCAGCCGAGAGCTTAAATTATGCTACAAAATACACAAGAGAATTGAGTACCATGAGTTATCGAATGAAATATTTTATACGGCCGACCGTAATGTCGTAAAAACAGCAGGGTGATTTTTACATTACGTATTTCTAGCGCAGCCAGTAAATTCAACTGAACAAGCTTTAAGATAGTTTTAATTCGATTTTAGTTACGTATTTTTTGACGTGACAACGTCTTATAATTCGATGGAGCCGGCTGCACGCACGAAAAAACATGACTCGTGCGGCGTTACCTCGCTCTGAGGCGTTCCATTTAAGGCTTGAAGTGCAAGCGAGAGCGCGCAACGAGCGACAAAGAGGCACAATCGGCCTCCGCGTTCGGCAGCGCTCGACATCTGTCTCTCCTACTTGAGTGAGCGATGCATCCGCGTGGACAGCTGCTATACAATAATACATTTACATGTTTTCGTCAAGTATGAAGTTCAGTGAAAAGTGAATGTGGTGTCAATTATTTATAGCAACGATAATTGCGATAATTGAAAAATGAAACAATTCAATCAGTATTTTCTTATGACGTTGTCAGGTTCAACTATCGTCAGTAAACCGACTTTACAGACAACCGATTATTTTTATTAAATTATTGCCGCCAATCCGGCTATTCCCTGTTATTAACAAATAATAAACTAAGTTAAGAAAAAACGCTTAAATAGCATACCGAACTGACAATTAATGTCCTTATTAATCCTGATAATATTAGTCAGGATATTGGGACGAAGTTATGAAGTTATTGTATTCTCTATGGTTCTGGATGCATGTGAAAATTCTCGAATTAATCGGACGTCTTGTAGTTAGTTGTATTAATAGTGTTGTTAAACGCTGGGGTTCGGGATAAATAAAAAAATCTACCGAAGTACAAGTTAACACTGTATTAGTACTTAGAACACTTAAAACACTCGACAAACACTTTAAAATTCTCAGTGCACTTCTTCCGCTTCGCTTCAGGTGATGCGTTCGCTGTTTCGCTTCGAGTAGTTCCGATTACTGACTGCGAACCATCTCTGCAACGCTTTTATAGTCGAGACGAAATCTCTAGAATCGTCGAGAATATTCCACAAAAGTCTAGTATTGTATGTTTCCCCTATCTAACAATAGATAGCGTTTTACTTCTCGAGCGTTCTAGGTGCTATTAGATTCTTCGATATTCGTTAGACTATTCGGCGATAGATGGCGTTACTCTTACCGGCGTAGCAATAGGTTAACGTTGCATTCATGTAAGAGTAGCTGCATTTACGTTGTCTCATCCCGAGGCTTCGCTTAAGCGCACTTATAGCATGCACAGTGCGTTTCCAGAGATCTTTTTTGCCACGTACCATCCGGCTATGGAATGAGCTCCCCTCCACGGTGTTTCCCGAGCGCTATGACATGTCCGTCTTCAAACGAGGCTTGTGGAGAGTATTAAGCGTTAGGCAGTGGCTTGGCTCTGCCCCTGGCATTGCTGAGGTCCATGGGCGACGGTAACCACTCACCATCAGGTGGGCTGTATGCTCGTCTGCCTACAAAGGAAAAAAAAAAAAAAAAACAAATGCTATAATTACCGATTTAGTTAATAAGTAAACAAAAAATAGTTCACGCACTAGTCATTTTCATATTTTATCTTCATTATACTGTACGTTATTGTATGCGTTATAAGCATTTACAGCGTTGTAAGCGAGATCGTTAAAAACTAATCAAGTTATGCACGTGTCTGAGTCGCCTGTTTTATACGATATTTTATGTTAATTTAGCTTTACAGCTATTACTAATTAGAATGAGTGTGTGTTTTCATGTGAACTAATTTGAAGTAATCTGTATTAGGCTTGTACAGAATGTAACGGAACTGTTTCGCATGTAATGAGGTTGATTTTTTTTTTTATGTTTGCTGTGTATCTAGACTAGTATAAAAAAAAAATCCCTACCTAATCGTTAGTAGGCTAAAGGGCTATTCCAACTTCACGCAGACCGGTAGGTGAGCTCACGAGATCAACCTAAGAGAATTGCTAACTAGCCCTAGCAAGAGCAGTGCTTCGCTGAATCTACTACCGAATCGGTAGGTTAATAGGTAATAGGTTAATAGGTAGTGGGTAGTAGGTTAATAGGTAGTAGGTAGTAGGTAGTAGGTTAATAGGTAATCGCGACACACTGAGAAGATCCGGCGAGAAACTCACTGAGTGGTGTCTACGCGTACTAACTGACTACTACCACTGCGTCGTATTAGCGTCTATGACACATAGGCTCTCGATGAACTCAGCAAAGAGTTCGACGTGCAACCTAACCAAGCATCAGCCCGCTGAGTTTCTCGCCGGATCTTCTAAGCGGGTCGCGATTTCGATCCGGTAGTAGATTCATTCGCGAAGCAGCTACTCTTGAGTTGTTAGGCCTCCTATGGAGGCGCTCGGGTAGCTGTTAGCAAATCTCACCTTTCCTGGCTGAGCTCTTGCTCGCCCACTTGTCCTGATAAAACTGGAAAGGCCTCCGGGCCACCAGTAATATCGCAATCATAAAAAAAACATATGGTTTTAACGCGGTACGGACCCGCCAGTCATATTCACATTCGATGGCGGGTTAAGGACATATGATTTTTTATCACGCATTTTTACATGCTCTTATTAGCTAGGTATGTACAGGTATGTATGAATACGGAATACTTAAACGTCATTATCGTCCACTTCAAGATGTCCAATTAAGTCTAAAATTTGCACGTGCTTTAATTTATAACCGATGAAAATACAAAAATCTTATAAATTCGCTCTAAAATTTTGACAGAGTCGAAAAAAATATGATGATTGCTAGTTCGATTTATTCGTATTTAAGCCATGTGTTTTTTTTTTTGTTTGTTTTTAAACCACATAATGTATTATATAAGACTCTTAAACCGGAAGGCAAGACATGGTCTGTTGGTGTTAAAAGTTTTCCATACACATCAACAACGTGAATTCTACCACCTAGATCCGAATCAAGAAATATCAAAGCGTCTATTTTATATGACGGCTATCTCATCTTTCAAACCGAAATGTTTAACTACATTGTGTTAAGAATAGGCTAGACAGTGAAACAGCCTGTAGTAAATTTATATTCACGCGATCACCAACTTTTAATTATTTCACAGCTCGAATTAATTTCGCGAAATAGCATACTTGGGACATTCGTTCGAGCGAGCTTCGAGTGTGTCTGAATCGATTTTACCATGAGTAGAGGGCGGAGGTCACAGAATGTCTGCCGAAAACCAGACGGGGGCAATGTGACTTTAAAAAAATAAAAATGGCCGCATGTCGACGCCATAATTCGAGTCGTTTCTCATTTGAAATTACAAAACACGTATAACGAATTTTAGTGGGCTTTTTAAACACCGTGAAAGAGATAGAAGCATTGTAATGTTATTTGCGGAAACGAGACGTGAGATTAAGTGTTGAATTTGGAATTTGACATATGAATGTTACATACAGTTGAAAATTGAATGGCATTGTGTTCTATAATGACGAATTACCCGCATATGAGTGTAGGGTGTGTTGTAACCCACACAAGTGGGTAATACCACCCAATTTCTGCCCTGAAGAACCTCTAAAGAGCGATAAAGAAGCTGCCAATAAAAATCGCGTAACTTCCAATATCAAGGCAATTTTAATTTATCTTTTTTTTTATTGCTTCGATGGGTGGACGAGCTCACAGCCCACCTGGTGTTAAGTGATTACTGGAGCCCATAGACATATACAACTTTAATGCGCCACCCACCTTGAGATATATGTTCTAAGGGTCTCAGTATAATTACAATGGCTGCCCCACCCTTCAAACCGAAGCGCATTACTGCTTCACGGCAGAAATAGGCAGGGCGGTGGTATCTGTCCGCGCGGACTCACAAGAGGTCCTACCACCAGTAAATAACTGATATCATAGATTATCATAGAACTAAAGGTATTTAACAAAAATCTGAATCGCCCTAACGTCTTTTACAAGAACGCCAAGCAAAGAAATCGTTTATATTGTATATCTATCACTCTTTTGACGTATATCGACAAACTGAATTACCAAAATATAGAAAAACAAATCTGCACTTAATCCTGGCATCTACCGTAAATTAAACATCTTTAATAATATATAAATCTACAGTGGTTTTTACGGATGTTCCGTTATAACTACGGAACCATCCATCCGATTTACTAGGAACTTGGTATCCATGTAGAAAATACATGTACTTAATGGATAGGCTTATATTTATATGAGCGTTGGACTCCCTAATAATAATGACAATAAGTAATAATGTTAATTTTAAATGCGCAGCGAAGCGGGCGAGTACAGCTAGTATATAATTAATAATAACGAATGACTCAGTGGTGCAATAATTAGCGGCCCTGACTGTTGCGCCGAGAGTCGTGGGTTCGATTCCCATATCGGCCGAACATTCGTGTGATGAACAGATTTGTTTGCTCTTTGTTTGTGTGTTTACTATCTATACGATATGAAAATATATGATATCTATATATTAATACATGAAGCAAAAACTTTGTCTCCCATTTTTACGAAAATTGCGCGGACGGAGGAGTATAAAATTTTCCACACTTATGGAGAATATAGAGAAGAAGTGTACAATGCTAATATTTTTTTAAATAATGCATAAAAGATACATTAAATAAATAAAGAAAACATTACACACACTACATACCATGTATTTGACGCACACACGCATGCATACTATTTATTGTGAAACTTTTGTTCTTGACATCTGTTTTCAAATTGAGATTAAATATTGTTTGTCTTTGTTAATATTTTTTATAGTGTAGTCTTGGCGAAATTTGTGATTATAAAATACAATCATAATAGTGTACAAACTTAGAATTCCAATTAATTATAGTCGAATTTCGACTACTGCGGGACCTCTAGTGAAAATAAATATGCTTATCAGCCTTTGATACCCGTAACACAAGGAATCCTAAATTGGGGCCGGATAACTGTACGTGATTTTTGTTCCCAGTTATTAGTTATTAGTTATTATTATTAGAATATTGTATAGGTATAATAATCGACGTTTGTTTATTCGTATGTTATCTATGTGGACTCCGAAACGACTGAAATGATTTCGACCAGATTCTAAAGTAATCTACAGATAAGATTAGTCGATGGTGCTGTAAAATGGTCTTTTTTGCCACGCACCATCCGGCTATGGAATGAGCTCCCACGGTGTTTCCCGAGCGCTATGACACGTCCTTCTTCAAACGAGGCTTGTGGAGAGTATTAAGCGGTAGGCAGCGGCTTGGCTCTGCCCCTGGTATTGCTGAAGTCCATGGGCGACGGTAACTACTCACCATCAGGTGGGCCGTATGCTCGTCTGCCTACGAGGGCAATAAAAAAAAATCATAGATCGGAGAGCAAAACGCTCTGGATATGATTAGTAAAAGCATTAAAATGAATGCTTTTAATACGAAAGTATTCAGGGTACCAGCGCAGATTAAATTCACGTTGCCATATCTCTTCCGATTCAACGCGCCATATTGATTGACGTTAATTCGTTTGGAAACTCCATATTTACATGAGCACGAGGCGTGTTCGACTAATCTTGGTCAGGCGGCGAGTGAAAGCGACTGCTAATCCATTCCAAGTTCTATTCCCGGTCTGTATCTTTCTGTACTGGAATAGATTAGGGTTTCGTCAAGTTTTTGACGTGACAATGTCTTGTAATTCAAAGGAGCCGGCTGCACGCACGATAAAACATGACTCATATGGCGTTACCTCGCTCTGAGGCGATGTGAGCGATGCATCCACGCGGACAGCTGCTATACAATAATACATTTACATGTTTTCGTCAAGTATGAAGTTCAGTGAAAAGTGAATGTGGTGTCAATTGTTTATAGCAACGATAATTGTGATAATTGAAAAATAAACCATTCCATCAATATTTTCTTATGACGTTGTCACGTTCAACTATCGTCAGTAAACCGACTTTACAGACAACCGATTTTTTTTTTGTCAAACAAAAGCTCGTCTATTAGAGTGTGACTCGTGACTCAAATAGTACAATAATAGCCCTTGTAAATTCGCTTCCCGGTCGCAGTCAGAGTCGTTGTGAAAAATATGTGTCATACATATCTCTAGCATAACCCAAGAATTGTTATAACGGGGTTCTTAGATTAGCGGACAAACAAGCGGTATCGGCTTGCGTAGAAAAAGAAAAAAACGTGCGTGCGAGCGTGAAAAACCATAGCAGCCTTCAAGAAATCTGTTAAAGAATACTATTTATCCTTACCATATTAAATAAAAGTATATATATTTGTATACCTAATGTATTAAATATCATAATGTATCAAAGCTCATGAGAACCCTTATCTTCTCCATATTCTTGTACGCTTCTGAGACGTGGACCCTCAAGGCCCGTACCCGATCGAGAATTGACGCATTTGAAATGTGGTGTTGGCGCAAAATGTTGGGCGTATCATGGACGGAGCGCCGAACAAATGTGTCAATTCTCGAGGAGCTAAACGTCAAGACCCGTCTATCTACAATCTGTATGCAGCGTCTCCTCAAGTACTTCGGACACGTGGCCCGACAAAATCCTGAGAACTTGGAAAAATTAATGGTTGTAGGTCACGTGGAAGGAAAGAGAAGTCGAGGAAGATTGCCAACCAGGTGGACGGCCATTATCAAGGAGGCCACAAACACCAGCGTCCCGGGCGCCATTAAGCAGGCCGAATGCAGGCAACATTGGAGAAAGCTGGTGCAAAAACTGAACCAAGGTGGTCACGACCCTCAGTAATGAGGAAACGACAAAGAAGAAGAAGATTAAATATAAAGTAAGTATATCGACGCTTGAAAGGCAAACGCGACTAAGCGACAATAACTGCTTTGTACATAAATGATAGGCAATAACCATATTCGATGTGCAAAAAATATATATTTCTAGGTCTTTTTTTTTTGCCTTTTTAGGCAGACGAGCATACGACCCACCTGATGGTGAGTGGTTACCGTCACCCATGGACTTCAGCAATGCCAGGGGCAGAGCCAAACCGCTGCCTACCGCTGCGGTCTATTAAAATCATTTCAATCATATTATTTTTTTCAGGTATTTCGACTTTAAATTAGTCTACTGTAAAGTTCACGCATTGTCGCTTAATTACGTTTACCTTTCAATCGTCGATATGTATGTGTATGTATGTATTTGTATGTATATATATATATTGTTTTGTATCTTGTAATATTCATATATTATTATAATATGTGATGTTTACTGTACGCACTAGGTTTGTGTTCCTAATTCTTCTTTCCTTCTGCGGGCCTACTGGAAGAGATTTCAACATGAAATAAGTAATGCCCTTGTACTCTGTATCCTTATTGTCGTGTTTCTTCTAGCAGCTGTGCGTATAAAATATATTAAATAAATAAAATAAATAAATAAAAAATTCTTAACGAGATGATCCCTTAAATTTCGCTCAACGTACTCTCGACAATTTCGTTCTCCCCTCGCAACATTTAAGTCTATTACAACCCCCGTCTGCTTCAAGCGAATTCGCATTGATGTAAATACAATTAAATCCGTTCCGATACGTTTACTTTGCAATTATTTTTTGTTTGTTCTTTTATCAAAGAATCCGATGGAAGTTGACGTTTTTTGTATAAGATTCTATTAATATTGGAAATATCTCCAGCGTTTACCTACACGAAAGACTAAAAGGGCACGATCCTCGATCTGGGTCGTACCTGGTTCAGAGATTATCCATTGTCATACAGCGTGGCAATGCTGCCAGCGTAATGGGTACTTTCGGGCCGGGTGCAATCCAGAGTGGCTTGTTTGACTAGCCGATGCCTACGCGCGCATGGCTGTTAACGTAAATCTATAATAATATGTTGCTTATGACGACGCTTGTGGCTGAAAGGAAGTATTGTACTTTTTGACGAAGCATGTTGCTGATAACTCTATTTCTGTAATCCGACGAAGCATGTTGCGGATAATAACATGTACTTTTAGGTTAGGAATATTATGTTCTTTTTTTTTATAATAAATTAGCCGTTTGATAAATAAAAAAGACTAAACTAGTTGTAGGAAGTTAAAATAGGATGAGATCGATACTACTGGTTACGCGTAAAACATCTATATATCTAAAAATGAATTGATTTTCGTTAGTCTCTATACATAAAAATGAATTGCTGTTCGTTAGTCTCGCTAAAACTCGAGAACGGCTGGACCGATTTGGCTAGTTTTAGTCTTGAATTATTTGTGAAAGTCCAGAGAAGGTTTAAAAGGTAGATAAATATGAAAATGCTCGGAATTAAATAAAATTAACAATTTTGTTTTTCTTTTGTTGTGTCCACCGTCGGACGGATTCCTATTGTTTGTTTTTAGTTTACTTTATACAAAAGTTTAGGTCTTTTATTTTTCGATTGAGGCACTACGAAGTCTGCCGTCGATTATTATTAACGATGTTACTAACTCCTTCATCGTGAAATTCAGTAGTGAACATGCGTTAAGGATTTAAATAGCAGGACACTTGTCTCCATACGAGTACAATTTACGTCTTATCCTTTAGGCCACGATGACTTATAAAAAACAGAGCGTCACAAACGCGCGTCAAAAGCGCTGCGTGTACACACACACACTCAATACATTATAAATGAGGTATTATAACCAAGATATTGATGAGCATTGCATGACGCAAATCGTATCTGTCAGCTGTTCGATTACCGATCGTTAGCAACACGAGCGCTGACCGAAATGTAAACAGTTTTTATATTTATTTATTCGGATTATTCGACAGACTCAAATGTTGAAATTTAAAGTCGTTTTTTTCTTATACGTGAATTAGTTATTTTTTAGTTGAAACAGAAGTGCTCGTGGGCAGTTTCATGTTAAGCGGTTATTGGAACTCCATTGAATCATCATCATCATCCGAGGGTTCGCTACATTGACCGGTCCTGTGGAAGCCGAGTCGTAATATTACCGATATTGAAAGTGGGTCGCGATTTCGATCACCCATGTCTTTTTTTTATTATTGCCTTTGCAGGCAGACGAGCGTACGGCCCAGCTGATGGTAAGTGGTTACCGTCGCTCACGTACAGCAATGCCAAGGGCAGAGCCAAGCCGCTACCCACCATTGAGTACTCTCCGCAAGCCGCAAGCTTCAATAATCACAATGAAACAAGACTAGCTTAATACAAATTAGAATTCAAATTCTATGTCTCGACATAGCGAGCTACATCAATAATTCAACACTACGTCGTCGCTCGACAGTTTTTTCACAGCAAACTTCCATTATAATAACTCATTCCGTCTTAGTGTTTATTTTTACGAGAAACTCCTTATTTTTATTTTAAGGCACGGAGAATCGAACTCTGCAAGTACTGCTATGTCTGGAGCCCGTTCAATGACCTAAGCCTATATACATTGCAAACGGGTGTGACACAGTACGATCCTCGACCATGCTTCGACAGACATCTTGGATTTTTTTTTATTATATATTTAACGAACCGAAGCAAACACTAGTCTGTGTCCGCCTATAAATCAAATTGAAAGCGTTAATATACGCTAAAACGGATACAAGAATTCCTTTAATGCATTTTAAATAAAATAATAATAATATGTGCTTCTATTAAAACAGTTAGTTAATTAAACATTTAAAACAGTTTTTAGTTTTTTTTTTCTTTCATTAATTCGTAGTAATTCATACATATTATTGTATAGTAGAATAAAATTCAGCTAAACTAAATCGATAGATAACGTATAGATATATAATTGAATTACACGTTAATACTCACTCGAGATAGAATGGATCGGAGCTTTGAAAATCCAATCTCAATTTCACACACACACACACAGGCTTCAAGCACAGAAAATACAATTTTTTTTTGTGGGAATTCGCGGAAACCGACCTAATCTACAGGTCTGCTCGGCTGAGACTCCGAGGGGCGACTGAAACGCGACGAGATAAAGCCTCCTCATCAAGGATACCACAGGATATCATCAAAGTGTTTTATTCGTGACAAATGTAGATTAAATTCACAGGAAACGTCTCGAATTCTTTATAAATGTGAGAACGATATGCAGAATACCTTATATACTAAAATCAACAGGTTATTTTCGTTCATTTTTGGCAAAAGCTACAGACTATAAAGCTATAGACTATATGTGATTACGTGTTTCCTTTATTAAAGCATAATAAAAAAAAAATACAATCACCACAGAACGTACAAATTTGGATTCTCTTCGTTTATGGTTTGATGATAAATTTTATTGAAATTTTTGGGACATAAATCGGGGTGTGATATTGCTCGGTAGACCGACGGTCCGAATGTTGTTGTTCGGAGCTTGTATATACGCAAGCTTATCTTGAAAATGTCGTAAGCGAGATTCAAGCATCTGTCAAATATCTTTGTATTGTACGATGGCTACCGCCACTTTTTTTTTCTACCTAAGACGATAGCCTTAAGAGACTATTTCAGCGTAACCTTAACTAGTAGGTGAGCTCGCGGGGCTCAAACCTGACGACTTTGCTAACACGAACCCTAGCAAGAGCTGTGCTTCGGAGAATCTACCACCGGATCGGAAACGCGACCCACTGAGAAGATATAATATCACTACATAGTATAAAACAAAGTCGCTTTCTCTGTCCCTATGTATGCTTAAATCTTTGAAAGTACGCAACGGATTTTGATGCGGTTTTTTTAATAGATAGAGTGATTGAAGAGTGAGGTTTATTAGTATAATAACATCCATTAAATAGTGGAGAAATTAATAATAAATTACAGTTTCCGAAGCGAAGCGAGGGCGGCTCGCTAGTTAACGTTACAAACGTGAAAGTTTGTCTGTTAGTTTTACATGAAATTCCCACAAGAAGCTTACAACTTAAGGATTAGCAAGACACTTGAGTACTTTATTATGGTAAGTGACTTGAACCGGGTAGCTCCGGATAATTCTGCTCTAGTAAATACGGGAATGTTCTCCTTAATACGTCATTTTCGTTAACAGCGGATGTTCAAATCGATTGGTACTTTATATATAAGAGAGTGACAGAAGCAACTCGTTGGCCCGAGAAAATGGAACATATTTCTTAATTCATTCACATATCCAAATTTGGAGCAAACGAAGCCGCGAGGCGTGTCTACGTTCTTTACAATGGTAAAGTAGATTTGTTTTTAATACGCTTTTATTAGCTTCAGCTTAGACGTATGTATGTTAGTATGTAATTGAATCTTTGAACATGATTTTGACCCCGTTCAAAACGTCGGATTAACTCGAAATTTGGTATAGTTATTATGGACCGATGACATATCAATATTTAAAAAAAATTGGAAATTTTTTATTAAGAAATTGAAATTCAACTAAGAAATGAAAAATAAATAATAGTTTAAAAAAACTAACAAAATACGCTTTTATAGAAAATCCAACTAAAAAATAGAAAATAAATTTGAATTAAAAATAGTGTAAGAAAAAAATATTTTATTATAAAAAAAAACGTGGCGGGTGCATGGTATGAATAGTTATAAATATCTTATGAACAGATATGAGTAGAAGGATTATTTTGATAATGTCCTGAAAAGCATAATTTTTTTGAATTATTATTTAGCATATTTATTTAATAAATGTTTCGAATGAAGGAAAATATGATTAAACTTTTGACAGAGAGACAGCTAATTATTTTTTTCTCTAATCAACATATTTTTATGTTGTGTATATGATTGTGGATATGATATGATTATATATGTATGAGGATTTGCATAAAGAAATGAATGTAAATTTTATATTATTATTATGTTATGATATAATTTACATACGTTGTTGTATATCATGTTTATGTATGTATACTGTGTGTGTGTTTGTATATGTATTTAATATTATTATTATTTTTCTTATTTCTCATAAAGGAATGCACCCACCACAGGACTCTCTACACCATCCTTGCTTGACAGGTAGAGAATGCTTCAGACATTAAATCCGCCACTGTACTTTTGTGCATTAAGCTGAATAAATAAATAAATAAAATAATTTATTTACCGGCTAAGTTTGTCGGAATAATTTACAATTCACAAACACAAAATCAACAACATAGATAAGTGATTAATGTTGTAACTAAATACCTAATATTATATTTAAGTAAAGCTTTTATAACAAAACGTTAGCTTGCAAACACTATCGAATGTTCCGAACTTTCACAAAAGCCTCGCCACTCCCGTAGAAGAGGCGTAGCAACACGTAGCGTTACGAAATTATGTAGCCAACTGCTACACTGTTAATTCATAGGAACATTTACTGGTGGTAGGACCTCTTGTGAGTCCGCGCGGGTAGGTACCACTACCCTGCCTATGTCTGCCGTGAAGCAGTAATGCGTTTCGGTTTGAAGGGCGGGGCAGCCGTTGTAACTATACTGAGACCTTAGAACTCATATCTCAAGGTGGGTGGCGCATTTACATTGTAGATGTCTGTGGGCTCCAGTAACCACTTAACATCGGGTAGGCTGTGAGCTCGTCCACCTATCAAAGCCATAAAGAAAAAGAACTAAAGATTCAAATAGATGAAAAATGATACTATTAAGGTTGGTACAGTACCCGGCGCTTAGACAGCTTTACGAGGCCGAAATTAGTCGATTTTCTATTTCTATTATTCCAAAGCTCAATGTGCCACATTTATCGCCGGACACTGTACCATACGGTGACCATATCATCCAATACAGAGTAATTTAGAAAAAGCACTTGAATTGTTACTTAGCATCTCAAGGTTTTTACCATAGTACCATCAACGTATGATAGGTGGCGCGCCAATAGTTTCAAAAACCTAACAATTTATAATTCGAGGGATGAAAGATTATTTCGCTTAAGCGACATTTTTGCAAATTTACAGGAGAGCCATTTAAAGTTTAAAATTTTAAACAAAAATATCATTGAAGTTCAGTTAAAAATATCGCTTGATGCACGACATTTATATTTGTAACTAGTTGACCCGGCAGACTTCGTAGTGCCTCAATCGATAAATAAAAGACCTACTTTTGTATATATAAAATAAACTAAAAACAAACAAAAGGAATCCTTCCGACGGGCGACACATCAAAGGAAAAACAAAATTGTTATTTTTATTTATTTCCGAGCATTTTCATATTTAGCTACCTTTTAAACCTTCTCTGGACTTCTACAAATAATTCAAGACCAAAATTAGCCAAATCGGTCCAGCCGTTCTCGAGTTTTAGCGAGACTAACGAACAGCAATTCATTTTTATATATAGATTAAAGGTCCGTTTTATTTGATATTAAAGCATCAGGAATTCGGTGTTTTTAATTGAACTTCAATTAAGTTTACTCCATTGAAATATTATAGTTGAAGAAATTTGTTTGTTATGATATATATTTTTCCAAATTTCCATCTTTATACAGCTCTCCTGTGAAGTTGCAAAAATGTCACTTAAATCAAATAAACCTTTCACCCCTTGATATGTTGATTTATTTATTTATTTCGAAAAACTATTAAGATAATAAGCAAACCATGGTATAAACATTAGGTAAACATACAGTAACGGCGACACAGACTAGCATGATCGGACGTAATTAATTTCCCAATAATTATTATAAATAGGCCGCGCTAATTAACGATGAAAATTAATATGACTAAGGTTAATTTTAATTTATTGTATTCTCATATTCCTAAGAAGTGAAATTGTTCTCGATTTGAGTTGACAATACTTAATTTTTTTTTCATGGACGCTAAAAGGTATGTTTTTGTTTTGATACCGTCATTTAATATTTTTATAAGGAGATGATGATCGAGCTTTGCTCATTTTTTTTTTTTTGATAATTCCATCTTGTTGTGTCTTTAAAGCGGTTAGTTGCTCTCAATTAAGAAAAATAGTATTAATATTCGCCAATAGATGTCGGGAAGAGTCATAAAGTCCATATCGTTGATTATTGAAAACACGAATAAAACAACATTTTCCGAAAATAAATCGTAGCTAGATCGATTTATCGCCCCCGAAATCCCCAGTATACTAAATTTTATGAAAATCGTTGGAGCCGTTTCCGAGATTCAGATTTATATATATATATATATACAAGAATTGCTCGTTTAAAGGTATAAGATAATTACTATTAATAATTAAAAAAGATAACTGGGAACACATTACGCAAATTCATCTGGCCCCAAATTAGAAATCCCTGTGTTATGGCTACCAGAGACTGACATACATATTTATACACATTTGTATATATATGACGAAGTGAGTGGTGACGTCAGCAAATGATGACGTCAGCGATTAGCGCCATGTTGTATTTACAGTTGATGAAGTCAGCCACGCTGCCGTCATTCTATTCGTTGTTGTCCATGCCTTTCATAGAGACAGTAATTAAGACTCACTTTTTCAATGAGTTCTATTTCTTATATTTCAAGTATGAGATAACAACAGAGAGCCGCCACATTCGACTGCTCGATTTGATGTGAGATTTGTGTGGACAATAGTCACTCGTATTTATATATAGTAGAAATTGTGGCGATAGCTTAGTCATGAATTCTCTTGAATATCGTTATAAGCAACTGCTTAGACGCGTTGGACTTATAATAGTTAACCAACAATATCAACATTAAGGAAATAGTTAACTTTAATTAATCTTACTTAACTAAATGGTAATGTTACGCCGATATATACATAAGTAGACAATAAACACCCAGCCAAAGATCAAACAGACCTGCTCATCACACGAATGTTTGGATGTAGGAATCGAACCCGCGACCCTCGGCGTAACAGCCAGCAGAGCTTTATTAAATACACTTTTCCCATCTCTCAATACGGACTATGTTGTTATGACTGTGGAATGTCACACGCTGTTTTGACTGTGGAATCTCATGCTCTTTTATACGTATAGTGGTCCCCCGGTAGTCCAAATTCGAGTATAATTAATTAAAATTATAAGTTTGTACACTATGATGATCTATTTTCAAAGACTATTAAACAACAAACAAATAATATTACTCTATTTTTAAAGGGATTTTATGACCTGGTAACTAAGACCTTTAAGTCATGTCTTATTTTAATTTATTTTCTTATTTTTATGAAAAATGAAATGAGATGAGATGATATGGGATGAAATATAATCTCAGTAAAATGGTGGTCATCTACTGTGACTTTTTCATTGGACTTTCTGGAGGATCCCGAGAAGTGACGTCCAGCGGTTTTGTTTCATTTTCCCACATTTGTGCACTTTCACAGATATTAAACAGTTAATAAACCACCGTTATTACACATTTGAACCACATTTGAACCTGAAGAACTACTAAATAGACAAAATAAAACAAATCACACAACTTCACTCCTCGCGTTCCCGCCAAAAAGTCCATATTACTCTATTCACAATTTGACCACAGACTATAAGCAACAAGAAAAGTTTGACAATAAACAAATAGTATGCATGCGTGTTATGTCAAATACATGGTAGTGTGTGTAATGTTTTTTTTTTCTAATAAAATTAAAAAAGAAAGGGTAATTTGAAAGCGCATTTGGACGAAACAGATGAATATTCAATTTGCCTAATCCTAAAACCGAACTGATTAAATATTTATTAATAATATCCGATCCGATTATCGTATAGCCGATTTTATTAAGAGCCTGTCAATTCAATTCAAATCGATATGAAAATTGATCAACTTTAATAATTGCTTTGGACCCAAACGTAAATTTTTAGCGCAAATCACTCTTGCGTTCTGGCTTGAAGAGGGAGAAGAAGAAACTGTCATAGTACGTATAAGACTAACCTTTCATATTCCAACGGTGGTACTGAATGTATCTGGGGAGAGACGTAGATGATTTTGATGATAAACTTTTTTTAACAGTCCATAAACAATGTGGGCCGATTCTCCAACGAATTCGGTTTTTTTTTATTGCTTAGATGGGTGGACGAGCTCATAGCACATCTGGTGTTAAGTGGTTACTGAAGCCCATAGACATCTACAACGTAAATGCGCAACCCACCTTGAGATATAAGTTCTAAGGTCTCAGTATGGTTACAACGGCTGCCCCGCCCTTCAAACCGAAACGCATTACTGCTTCACGGCAGAAATAGGCTAGGTAGTGGTACCTACCCGCGCGGACTCACAAATGGTCCTATCACCAATCAAATGTTTTTATATACAAACTTCTTACACCCGATTATTTCGTAACAAACCCGTAAAGCCGGCCGGCTTAGCACCCAGAATCCCATAATGGCGACTAGTTTAATTAATTTAAAAAAAAAACCTTCATTATCACATAATGAATAAAGTTGAATTTCCAATATTCACATATATATCGATAAAACTTTCAATTCCCCGTTCGAATTAAATTATATTACGTGTCGGTTATTACCATAGTTTCCTGTTTGCGTGATGCTACGGTTATATCTAGATTCGAATTAGAGTTCTCAACTCCAAACATAATCCGATCGCCCTGTCATCCTAACAGCTGGGCCGAAATCACAATATGTTTAGTGTCAAGTCTATTCGAGTTCAGGTTTGTTAAAGGCACTTAGTACTCGTAAATACAATTGTTCATGTACCGTATATGCAGATGGAAGTAAATGTGAAATCCAACCTTAAGACTGTCGCTTATGATTCATTTTATTATGATTAAGCGTGCTTCAATGGACTTTATTCGCGTTCGAAAGATAACATACAATGTAATAGCGATTTTTTTTAATTATTTTGTATTAATTACGTCATCTTTATTGAGGGATACATGCGTTTATATTTTAGAACAAAAAAAAAACGAAACACATTTTTTTTTCCTCGGGTAATGTTCACGGTGTATTCCTCAGGAGTCTAGAAGCATTAAAAAACCTCATTGAAAGTATATGTGAATGTGATTACAAGTTGCTTAAAAACCGATTCAATGAAGGTAATTACTGTTAAAAAACCAATAAAAACAAAAGTCAGTTTTATTGAATCAAAGCGATGCGGCTTTTTTTTTATTTATTGCTTAGATGGGTAGACGATCACACACTTTGAGATAAGTTCTAAGGTCTCAGTATAGTTACAACGGCTGCCCCACCCTTCAAACCGAAACTCATTACTGCTTCACGGCAGAAATAGGCAGGGCGGTGGTACCTACCCGTGCGGACTCACAAGAGATCCAACCACCAGTAGGCTCAAGGCTCCAGGCTTCAAGTAGCATTCATTCGACCTCATTCTGTGAGTACTTATACAATTAACGAAGAAATAGATCTCCAAAAATACCATTATTAAGCAACAGACAAGTCCTTAATGAATCACGAAATCTTCAGCACATCGTAACAAATAACCTTATTATTATATAATACCCTAATAATAACAAAACTCTCGCAAGCAAAATTCTAAATTAAAATTTATTAATTCCATTCACAAATATTCATCGACCGGGTCAATGATAGAACTGAGCGTAGAGCTGCCACTTGTGACGTAATCCATCAAAACGTACGACTGTTCCGGGATCTCAATAAAAAACCAATAAATAAAGATTCCCGTGGTACGGGCGGTCCCGGGGAGAGCACAGCCGCCGGCGACGTGATGTCTGGCCGGGATACAGACTAGATAACGGACAGAGAGAGAACTTAATGCGGGATAGATTTTGTGTTATGTTAAATGAAATAGCCGACGCATGGAAGCTTTTTTTGTTATGTTTTATCGGTATCTAATGAATGCGGTATCGGTATTAGAGACATGAAAATAAATTGTTTTTGTTTTGGAACGAAGTTCCTTATGGGACGATGTAGAGGGGTACCCTAACCGGGAAAAAACGTCCGTAACGTAAGACTTTTTTTAGTAATGCTCACAGTGTACGACTTAACATTGTAATAACGTACAAAAAATAACATATTTTTTATTATATTTTTTTTATAAATCATCTACCTATATATATAAAAATGAAATGCTGTTCGTTAGTCTCGCTAAAACTCGAGAACGGCTGGACCGATTTGGCTAATTTTGGTCTTGAATTATTTGTGGATGTCCGGAGAAGGTTTGAAAGGTAGATAAATATGAAAATGCTTGGAATTAAATAAAAATAACAATTTTGTTTTTCCTTTGATGTGTCCCCTGTTCGACGGATTCATTTTCTTTGTTTGGAGTTTTTTTTTTATTCAAAGGACTAGGTCTTTTATTTATTATCGATTGAGGCACTACAAAGTCTGCCGGGTCAGCTAGTGCGGGATAAATTTTTTGTTATGTTAAATGAAATCGCCGACGCATGGAAGCTTTTTTTGTTATGTTTTATCGGTATCTAATGAATGCGGTATCGGTATTAGAGACATGAAAATAAATTGTTTTTGTTTTTGGTCTTTGTTGGGTTGTAATAATTAAACGTGGACTGTATTTATTGTTTTGAGATATTTATTTTATCCTTATATGACAAATTAAAGAGTTAATATAAGAGTAATATAAAATTGATGCGTTGCTCTTGACGGCTGGGTTTGAAAGAGAGTTGGTGTCATGGCGGACGTCGCTCGCTGACATTTTGACGTTCAGAAACTGAACAGACTTCAAGCAACTGTAGATGCTTACGATGTCAGCAATAAGTACTTGTCTTCTTAAATGCTATTCATGTATTGACTTAAAATATGTAAATTATTTTCTATAATGCCAAGTACAGACATGTGGCGAAGATACATTTCAACTCAGTCCCTTGTAATACACAATAGTAAAACAGAATTTCGAATCAGTCGTATCCCACATGGATAGGTACCAGCATCCTGCCTATTTCTGCCGTGAAGCAGTAATGCGTTTCGGCTTAAAGAGCGGAGCAGCCGTTGTACTGTTAAAATTGAGACTTTATAACAGATGTCGCGAGGTGGGTGACGGTATTTATGTTGTAGATGTCTCTGGGCTCCGGTAACCAATTAACCGTGAGCTCGTCCAGCCACCTAATCAATAAAAAAAATCATTACTTTTCGATCACTTTAAATAATTTAAAGGTAAAACATTTAGAATTATATTTTAGTAGCAAGAAAATTTTTATATTCATTAATTGCCTTAAATGTTTAAACAATAGCGAGATTGTCAAAAAAATCGACTTCTCTCTGTTTTCTTTCATTTATTTGTCAAAAAATTATTGTATACTAGCGACCCACCCTCGCTTCGCTTCGGAAATATTAAATTTTATTATTGAATAGTTGAGTCCCGCAATGTTACCTGCGGTTATTGTCGTACCGCGAGTTACGCTGCGGGGCGAAGCTAATCTAAAAAAGTCTAAAACCTAAGTTACTCTTTATATCATCAGCTATCTATCAGTGAAAGTCCCGTCAAAATCGGTCCAGCCGTTCCAGAGATTAGCCGGAACAAACAGACAGACAAAAATTGTAAAAAATGTTATTTTGGTCTATGTACCGTATATATATTCATATGCATGTAGTAAAAAACGGCTATTTCAATATTAAAAACAGACACACCAATTTTATTTATATGTATAGATTAAGCATCATTAATTTTACTGTTGACAAAATTATTGTGTATAGCATTGTTAATGCTTTACAGATATGTCTAGAATTACCTAAAATTTTATTTGAGTATCCCAACGTATACAAACACCTTCATAAAAGCTTTAAGGGCAGTAAATTACTTTCAATTCTCTAAATTAGGTACATATGTGTAGATAACTAAACAAAAAACTTTACTTTGCGATTGTACGTCCGTACTTCTAACTGTCATTGTCTTTGTAAGTAAATAGAAAAATCAATATGTCATACAACTCTGTCTGCTGGAGTACTCTATGTCGGTCGCTTAGCAACGGTTGCTAGGCGACCGATGGTCCCTCCCCATCGCGGGCCACGCTCCCATTTCGGAGCACTAGAGAGACTAATGTTTTGTTCGATTTTACCGAATAAATAACATGTTAAAAATATTACCTATTTCGATTATATATTTTTTTGCTAAACAAAATTTTTATTTGACGTTTTTATTTAATAAGTTTATCGATAATAATAGAGTTGTGGCATCATAAGTCTTATTTGAGTTTTTTTGTCCTAGCAGGTAGACGAGCGTACGGCCCACCTGATGGTAAGTGGTTACTGTCGCCCATGGACTTCAACAATGCTAGGGGCAGAGCCAAACCGCTGCCTACCGTTAAGTACTTGCCACAAGCCTCGTTTGAAGAAGGACATGTCGTAGCGCTCGGGAAACACCGTGGAGGGGAGCTCATTCCATAGCCGGATGGTACGTGGCAAAATAGATCTCTGGAAACACATTGTGGATGAACGCAGTGGCTCCAGGTAGTATGGATGAACTCTACTCCGGTGGCGGGCGGTGCGATGGTAAAAACGAGATGATGGGATCATCTCAAACAATTCCTCAGAACACTCCCCATCATCATCATCATTATCATGCCCTTCTCCCAGTCACCTGGGGTCGGCGCAACATGTTTTCTCCTTCCATACTCTTCTATCATATACAATTTCTTCGCTCACTCCCCTCCTGCCCATATCGTCTTTCACACAATCCAGCCATTTCTTCTTAGGTCTACCTCTTCCTCTAAATCCTTCCACATTCATAGTTAACACTCTCTTAACAACCTCATTTTCATTCCTCAGAACACTCCCCGTGGAACTGAAATCCCTTCACAGACCCAGAGGCTCCAAACGATCCGTAAGAATGGGATTATCGACAATCCGAACGGCTCCCTTCTGTATGGAGTCAAATGGTAGTAGCTGGTATATTTCTGCTGGTATATTTAGAAATATCGTCAAACCTTTTTGGGAAATAGCTTAAAAATAGGTAGATAATAATTTTATATGCAAGAAAACTATCGTTAACATAATATGTACATATAAAAACATACTATTCTCTATTTTGGTATATTTGGTATATTGAAGTCGTCGTGGCGTCCGTATCCAGTGCATTGGTGTTGAGCGATGCACCGGTGTTCGAATCTCAGGCGGGTACCAATTTTTCTAATGAAATACGTACTCATCAAATGTTCACGATTGATTTCCACGGTGAGGGAATAACATCGTGTAATAAAAAATGAAACCCGCAAAATTATAATTTGCGTAATTACTGGTGGTAGGACCTCTTGTGAGTCCGCGCGGGTAGGTACCACCGCCCCGCCTATTTCTGCCGTGAAGCAGTAATGCGTTTCGGTTTGAAGGGTGGGGCAGCCGTTGTAACTATACTGAGATCTTACAACTTATATCTCAAGGTGGGTGGCGCATTTACGTTGTGAATGTCTATGGGCTCCAGTAACCACACATCATAGCAATAAAAAAAAAAAAAAAAAAAAAATTCAATTAGTGAGTATACCTCAAAAGTCAGTCTTAATACAACGGGAATAGGGAATTTGACCTCATGTCTCCAAACTGGCGACGGCATTGTCCTTATACTGGTATCAATAGCTTCTAGTATCCACATAACATTAAGGCTGAGAAATCATCATTGAAACAAGAACAACAAAAAAATAGTATTGCCATACTAATAACTTCTCTACTTAGTTGATGTAGAAGTTATATCCATAGACAAGTCTAAGATTAAGAAATCCTGAACTGTTGTTATTTTTTCTAACACTGAACTTGACGGTGATTTTAGGATTACCTAAAGGAATTTTGAAGACAACACTAAATTATTTTAATTGCATCGTGCATATTATTACAAGCATGCTTACAGCATGTCTGATGACATGACACTGCTCACCAGGAAGGTAAAGAAACAGGTATGCAATAAATCAGGAAGGATCTTGCCTGTGGCGAGAAAATTCCAGATAACAATTTGTATTTCGAAGATTTATTTCTCGCTGGTTAAAAGACTGATATATTACCTTGTGAATGATATCTTCTTAATGGTCAGATCAGGAGACGGCTTCCTCCATCGCAACGAATGAACCGAGGGATTTCAAACAGCAGCCATAGTCCGAAACATCCAAAGGATTCCTTAATAAAAAAAATTAAAAAAAATCCGATATCCGACATCACTAGTTTTCGCACCGAGAAATCGATATGTACCAATTTAACAATAACAAGATATCGATTAATTAAAACTCGGGTAATACGAGCTCGATTTAGCTAGCACGCCGAGATAGCAGAATTTAATTAAATTAAAACAAAAATTGAAATTAAAAAAGAAAAGAAAACAATGACTCTCACAATTACCGACGACAATACTTATCGTCTTACTTATTAACTGATGCATGTATTAATAACCAACGATTCGATTTGGCGTCAATAATCGGTATATAAGTAGGAAATCACACGAGCCACGACAGATCCGTTTTAGTTTTCAGGATGAAGTTTCTTGTCCTGCACACCGTTTTGCTGTCAGTCGCGTTGGCTCAATCTCAGGTGAGTAAAACAAATTTACTAAAAACAATAATATTAACCCTTTGCCTGCTATGTAGGTCGCCAGTGCTATGCACTGAAGTATTTATCGAAATCGCTTAAATATATGTATTTATTTCAATCGATTTTTTTTTATAGCTTACATGGTTGGACGAGCTCACAGCCCACGTGGTATTAAGTGGTTACTGGAGCCCATGGACATCTACAACGTAAATGCGCCACCCACCTTGAGATATAAGTTCTAAGATCTCAGTATAGTAGTTACAACGGCTGCCCTACCCTTCAAACCGAAACGCATGACTGCTTCACGACAGAAATAGGCGGTGTGGTGGTACCTACCCGCGCGCACTCACAAGAGGACCTACTACCAGTAATTAGGGAAATTATAATTTTGCGGCTTTGATTTTTACTACACGATGTTATTCCTTCACCGTGGATGTCAATCGGGAACCATCGTTAAGTACGTATTTCATTATAAAAATTGGTACCCGCCTGCGGGATTCGAACACCAGTGTATCGCTCAACACGAATGCATCGGACGTCTTATCCTTTATGTATTTATTATCACCCGCTCTGTAGAGGATCTTTCCCTTAGTCATCAAGCATTCCACACTATTATGATTTAATTTGGCGTTCATAATTGTCATTTTATTATTTCCGATACAATTTTCGTGGTAAAATTAGATTTAAAATTATTTTTACTGAATTAAAACTAGTTTTACGCTTTGATCTTGCGTTTTTTAATGTTATTACAATACATTTTCGAGGCAATGAAATATCAGCATCGAAATTCGAATACAATTTCGAATATTGTACAGTTTTCGTACGTAAAAATAGTTTTAATATTATTTTCATTCAATTAAAACTAGTTTTACAGTTTGATCTTTGCCATTTTATACTGACGTTTTAATACATTTATGGACGTTCTGAATACTTTATAGTTTTCGTTGGCGCGAACGACTTAAAATTTATTTAGCTACATCTGTATATTGTGCTAACATGTCATTAAAAGTCAATGTATAATTACGAAAACATTAATTGATACACATACAATAAAACGGGCAGGGACGTCTTAAACTAGGCTGGGGCCCTTGGGCACACAAGAATTTGAGGCCCTTTTGGAAAGTAAAAAAAGAGAATTATAATAACATTTTTTTACTGAGTATGAGACCATTTATTATAGGTAATCAAATACAGTATGATATAATAATAATTATTATATTAGAATGCTGCTGGTTTTTTGGTTACGATTACAATAATTCTGTTTCTTTCGGGATTTCTGTTGAGCAAAATATTCCATTATATCTTTAAAGTAAATTTTTTGAAGGATATCACTTTCTATGCCCATAATTGACAAATTACTCAGCCGTTCTTGTAACATTGTTGTTCGCAATTCATTTTTTATTCTCTTAAGCTGCGAAAATGACCGCTCTCGACTACAATTGGTAACCAAATTGTCGATTCTTCGGGGCCCCCTGAGAATGGGGGCCCTGGGCACGGGCCCCGTGTGCCCTTATGGTAAAGACGGTATTGAAAACGGGAATACAATAAACACGAGATTAAATTGTAAAGGTAGCTAGCTTTAATTGCACCTACGCTCCGTATTCTATAAGTCTAATTGCCGCGTTTATTACTTATTTTACGTAACAAGTACTCGGCTTTTGCCAAGATATTTGCCTTAAATGGCTGACGGCATTTCCGATGTTCACGAGTATAATGACCCCACCGGTCTGACTGTCTACAGAACTAACAGCGAACTAAATTTATAGTTACAATGACCTTTTAACCTTTTGAACGAAAATTGCTTGTGTAAATTCTTTGGATAATTGGGTATTATTCAGAGTCGACAAATTTTGACAATTTTAGATTCATAGCTTAATAAATAGTCTTAATTCTAGAAATCTTGGGGCAGTTGTGTCGTTATTTTTGACTGTGGTTCTAGAAATGTTATTTAGGGTTACGATTCCAAAATCTAAATGAACAAAAAAAAAAAATTACCACTATAACCAAAAAATGCTTACAGTTTGACAAAATTTCTAGGTTTTTCTTAAATGTCCCTAATTTCCAAAATGCATGGGATAGATCTTTTTCCTGATTTTTCTCATGATGGTTACAATCAATCCTGTCACCCCGTTTCGGATTGACGTTGAGTTCTGGGACACCCTGTATACTCGACACGATATGCCTAGAATTTTTCAGAACATTTTCGATGGTACTAGTCGTTTCTTATTTAATTTACAGCCCGTGAATGACAACAGAAATATTCCCAATAGCGTGAGTAACAACAATATTATTAATATATTCCTACTCATACAATAAACGTGAATGATTGTAAGAAAGTATGGATGTATGTTTGTAATTCCTTTACACAAAAACTACTGGATGGATTTTGATGAAACATTACAATAATTTAGCTTACACATCAGAATAACACATAGGCTATAATTTATAAAAAAATAGTGTGAATTACACAAAATATAACGATAAGTGTCAAGTGAGTAGGAAAAATTTGTCATCTGCAAGCTATTTTTGCGTGCGCAGCAAAAACCGTTTAAGCTACCCGTATGATGTAAAAAATCTAATTCACAGCCCGTCAATGACTACAGAAATGCACCCAATAGCGTGAGTATCAACATTATTCTCCATATAATGGACTCTAATTTCTTCAGCAGCATACGTAGCACAAATCCATACGAGATGCAAACAATTTTTTGTAGCAACTCCAAAAGTACACACAACGGAAGCTGATGTTGCTCGCTAGAGCTCGAGATGAAGAATAACTCTCACTGAAATACAAATTAAAACCCGATTTAACTATCACAACCCTTAGTAGATTTTTTTTTGTGAGTCCGCGCGGTTATGTACTGGCACAAAAGGTCCTACCACCAGTGAGAAGTATAGTATAGTCGACACGACATGTCTAGAATTTTTCAGAAAGTTTCCGATGGTACTTACAAGTCGTTTTTTACTTAATTTACAGCCCGTTAATGACAACAGAAATATCCCCAATAGCGTGAGTACCAACATTATCTATTATCTCTATATATAAAAATGAATTGCTGTTCGTAATTTGTAAGTTGTAATTTTGGTCTTGAATTATTCGTGGAAGTCCAGGGAAGGTTTAAAAGGTGAGAATATTTAAAAAACTCGGAATTATATCAAAACAAACAATTTTGTTTTTCCTTTGATGTGTCCCCTTGATGTGTCTTTTATTTATCGATTGAGGCACTACGAAGACTGCATCAAACCCGCAAAATTATAATTTGCGTAATTACTGGTGGTAGGACCTCTTGTGAGTCCGCACTGGTAGGTACCACTGCCCCGCCTATTTCTGCCGTGAAGCGGTAATGCGTTTCGGTTTGAAGGGTGGGGCAGCCCTTGTGACAATACTGAGACCTTAGAACTATATCTCAAGGTGTGTGGCGCATTTACGTTGTAGATGTCTATGGGCTCTAGTAACCACTTAACACCAGGTGGACTATGAGCTCGTCCACACATCTAAACAATAAAAAAAAAAACAATTCGGGTCGACACGACATATCTAGAATTTTTCAGAACATTTCCGATGGTACTAGTCGTTTCTTATTTAATTTACAGCCCGTGAATGACAACAGAAATATCCCCAATAGCGTGAGTAACAACATGTCTAGAACTTTTCAGAACATTCCCGATGGTACTAGTCCTTTCTTACTTAATTTACAGCCCGTGAATGACAACAGAAATATCCCCAATAGCGTGAGTAACAACATGTCTAGAACTTTTCAGAACATTTCTGATGGTACTAGTCGTTTCTTACTTAATTTACAGCCTATGAATGACAACAGAAATATTCCCAATAGCGTGAGTACCCAACATTATTATTAATATATTCCTACTAACACAATAAACGTGAAAGTTTGTAAGAATGTATGGATATATGTTTGTTACTCCTTCACGCAAGAACTACTGGATGGATTTTGATAAAACATTGTTATAATATTAGCTTACACATCAGAATAACACATAGGCTATAATTTATAAAAAATTGTGTGAATTACACAAAATATAACGACAAGTGTCAAGTGAGTAGGAAAAATTTGTCATCTGCAGCTATTTTTGCATGCGCAGCAAAAACCGTTCAAGCTACCCGTATGATGTAAAAAATCTAATTTACAGCCCGTCAATGACTACAGAAATGCACCCAATAGCGTGAGTATCAACATTATAATCCATACGAGACGTATACATATTTTTTTAGTAACTCCAAAAGTACATACAATCACTGAAATACAAATTAAAACCCGATTTAATTATCACAATGCTTAAATTAGACGTTAACAATTCAATTCACCACAATGTTCAAGCTTACAATTATTCACCTCTTACGTTTCGCTTCAGGTGATCGCTTCACTATTTTCCTTCGAATGGAATTGATTACTAACGCCTTATAATCCTCGTATCATCATTGCAACGGTTTTATAGTCGACACGACATGCCTAGAAATTTTCAGAAAGTTTTCGATGGTACTCACTAGTCATTTATTATTTAATTTACAGCCCGTGAATGACAACAGAAATATCCCCAATAGCGTGAATACCCAACATTATTATTAATATAGTCCTACTAACAAAATAGACGTGAAAGTTTGTAAGAATGTATGGATATATGTTTGTTACTTCTTCACACAAAAACTACTGGATGGTTTTTGATGAAACATAGTTATAATATTAGCTTACATATCAGAATAACACATAGGCTATAATTTATAATAAGATAGTGTGAATTACAAAAAATATAACGATAAGTGTCAAGTGAGTAGGAAAAAATTTGTCATTTGCTAACTATTCTTGCATGCGCCGCAAAAACCGTCCAAGTTACCAGTATGGTGTAAACAATCTAATTTACAGCCCGTCAACGACTACAGAAATACACCCAATGGCGTGAGTACCAACATTATTATTAATATAATGGACTCTAATTTCTTGAGCAGCATACGTAGCACCAATCCATACGAGACGCATACATTTTTTTTTTTAGCAACTCCAACAGTACATACAGTGGAAGATACGTTGCTCACTAGAGCTCAGGATAAACTATAACTCTCACTGAGTTACAAATAATAACTCGATTAAACTATCACAACGCTTAAAGTATTCTTCAAAACAATTTACTTCTTACGCTTCACTTCAGGTGCTCTCTTCTCTATTTCCATTCGAGTGGAACTGATTACTAAAGCTTGGTAATCCTTATATCGTCTTTGCAACGATTTTATAGTCGACACGACATGTCTAGAACTTTTCAGAACATTCCCGATGGTACTAGTCCTTTCTTACTTAATTTACAGCCCGTGAATGACAACAGAAATATCCCCAATAGCGTGAGTACCAATATTATTATTAATATATTCGTACTAATACAATAAACGTGAAAGTTTGTAAGAATGTATGCATGTATGTTTGTTGTTCCTTCACACGAATACTACTGGATGGATTTTGATGAAACATTACAATAATATGGCTTACACATAAGAATAATACATGCTATCATTTATAAAGATTTAGTGTGAATTACACAAAATATAACGATAAGTGTCAAGTGAGTATCAGCTTTACTGGTGGTAGGATCTCATGTGAGTCCGCACGGGTAGGTACCACCACCACGCCTATTTCGGCCGTGAAGCAGTAATGCGTTTCGGCTTGAAGGGTGGGGCAGCCGTTGTAACTATACTGAGATCTTACAACTTATATCTCAAGGTGGGTGGCGCATTTACGTTGTAAATGTCTATGGGCTCCAGTAACCACTTAACACCAGTGGGGCTGTGAGCTCGTCCACCCATCTAAGCAATAAAAAAAAAAGAGTAGGAAAAAATTTGTCATCTACAAGCTATTCTGACGTACGCCGAAAAAACCGTCGAAATTACGCGTATGATGTAAAAAACCTTATTTACAGCCCGTCAATGACTACAGAAATGCACCCAGTAGCGTGAGTATCTACAAATTTATTAATATAATGGACTCTAAGCAGCATACGTAGTACCAATCCATACGAGATGCATACATATTTTTTAGCAACTCCAAAAGTACATACAATGGAAGATGATGTTGCTCACTAGAGCTCTGGATAAACAATAAATCTCACAAAAAATAAAAAATAAACTAAAACCGAAATACAAATTAAAACCCGATTTAATTGTCACAATGCTTTAAGTAGACTTCAACATTACAATTCACCTCTTACGCTTCGCTTGAAATGTTCCCAACAATATTTCACTTCGAGTGAAACTAATTACTAACGCCTTATAATCTTTGCAATGGTTTTATAGTCGACACAACATATCTAGAATTTTTCAGAAGATTTTCGATGTACTAGTCCTTGCTTACTTAATTTACATTACAGCCTATGAATGACAACAGAAATATTCGCAATAGCGTGAGTGCCAAACATCATTATTAACATAGTCCTATTAATACAATAAACGTGAAAGTTTGTAAGAATGTATGGATGTATGTTTGTTACTCCTTTAAGCAAAAACTACTGGATGGATTTTGAAGAAACATTACAAGAATATTAGCTCACACATCAGAATAACACAGGCTATAGTTTATGAAGTCGTCGTGGCCTAAAGGATAAGACGTCCGGTGCATTCATATGACGCGATGCAGCGGTGTTCGAATCCCGCAGGCGGGTACCAAATTTTCTAATGAAATACGTACTCAACAAATGTTCACGATTGACTTCCACGGTGAAGGAATAACATCGTGTAATAAAAACCAAACCCGCAAAATTATAATTTGCGTAATCACTGGTGGTAGGACCTCTTGGGAGTCCGCACGGGTAGGTACCACCACCCCGCCTATTTCCGCCGTGAAGCAGTAATGCGTTTCGGTTCGAAGGGTGGGGTAGCCGTTGTAACTATAGTGAGACCTTAGAACTTATATCTCGAGGTAGGTGGCGTATTTACCTTGTAGATGTCTATGGGCTCCAGTAACCACTTAACATCAGGTGGGCTGTGAGCTCGTCCATCCATCTACGCAATAAAAAATAAAAAAAAGATTTAGTGTGAATTACATAAAATATAACGATAAGTGTCAAGTGAATAGGAAAAAATTTGTCATCTACAAGCTATTCTGACGTACGCTGCAAAAACCGTTGAAATTACGCGCATGATGTAAAAAACCTAATTTACAGCCCGCCAGTGACTACAGAAATACACCCAATAGCGTGAGTACCAACATTAAGTAGTAATATAATGCACTCTAATTTATTCAGCAGCATACGTAGCACCAATCCACATGAGACGCAAACATATTGAACTTACACAGTTTGTTATTTAAGTGTACCCTCAAATTGTGCTAAATGATTTTTGTAGACATCATGGCATGTAATAAAGATCTGTATTTTTTAAGCAATCTAAAAGTACATACCATAGAAGATAAGGTTGCGAGCTGGAACTCGGGATTAACAATTCGGGTCGACACGACATGTCTAGATTTTTTCAGAACATTTCCGATGGTACTAGTCGTTTCTTACTTAATTTACAGCCTATGAATGACAACAGAAATATCCACAATAGCGTGAGTGCCAACATTATTATTAATATATTCCTACTAATACAATAAACGTGAAAGTTTGTAAGAATGTATAGACGTATGTTTGTTATTCCTTTACACAAAAACTACTGGATGGAGTTTGGTGAAATATTACAATAATATTAGCTTACACATCAGAGTAACACATTGGTTATAATTTATAAAAATTAAGTGTTAATTACACAAAATATAACGACAAGTGTCACGTGAGTAGGAAAAAGTTTGTCATTTGTAAACTATTTTTGCGTGCGCCGCAAAAACCTTTCAAGTTACCCGTATAATGTAAAAATTTTAATTCACAGCCCGTCAATGGCTACAGAAATACACCGAACAGCGTGAGTATCGACATTATTATTAATTAATGCATTCTATAATAATTTCTTCAGCAGCATACGTAGCTCAAATCCATATGAGACGCAAACAAATTTTTGTAGCAACTCCAAAAGTACATACAATGGAAGATAACGTTGCTCGATAGAGCTCGGGATAAACAATAACTCTCACTGAAATACAAATTAAAATCCGATTCACACGATCCGATCACAACGCTTAAAGTAGACTTCAACATTACAATTATTCGCCTCTTGCGTTTCGGTTCAAGTGATCGCTTCACTATTTTTCTTCGAATGGAACTCATTACTAACGTCTTATAATCCTTATATCATCTTTGCAACGGCTTTCTAGTCGACACGACATGTCTAAAATTTTTCAGAACATTTCAGATGGTACCTACTAGTCGTTTCTTACTTAATTTACAGCCCGTGAATGACAACAGAAATATCCCCAACAGCGTGAGTAACAACAATATTATTAATATAATTCTACTAATATAATAAACGTGAAGGATTGCAAGGATATATGTTTGTTACTCCTTCACACAAAAACTACTGGAGAGATTTTGATAAAACATTACAATAATAATAACTTACACATCAGAATAACACAAGCTATTTTTTTTTTAAATATTAGTATAATGTAAATTTCCTAAAATATAACGGCTAAGTGCCAAGTAAGTAAGAAAAAATCTGTCGTCTGCGAACTATTCTGGCATGCGCCACAAAAACCCTTGAAGATGCCCGTATAATGTAAAAAACCTAATTTACAGCCCGTCAGTGACTACAGAAATACACCCAATAGCGTGAGTACCAACATTAAGTAGTAATATAATGCACTCTAATTTATTCAGCAGCATACGTAGCACCAATCCATACGAGAGGCATACATATCTTTTTAACAACTCCAAAAGTACATAAAATGGAAGGTGATGTTGCTCGCTAGAGCTCAGGATAAAGAGTAATTCTCACAAAAAAATAAAAAATAAACTAAAACCGAAATACAAATTAAAACCTGATTTAATTATCACAATGCTTAAAGTAGACTTCAACATTAAAATTCACCTCTTACGCTTCGCTTCAGGTGATCCCTTTGCTATTTCTCTTCGAGTGAAACTGATTACTAACGCCTTTTAATTATTATATCATCTTTGCAATAGTCGACACGACATGTCTAGAATTTTTTAGAACATTTCTGATGGTACTAGTATTTTCTTACTTAATTTACAGCCTATGAATGACAACAGAAATATCCCCAATAGCGTGAGTACCCAACATCATTATTAATATAATCCTATTAATACAATAAACGTGAATGTTTGTTACTCCTTCACGCAAAAACTAGTAGATGGATTTTGATGAAACATTACAATAATATAGCTTACACATCAGAGTAACACATTGGTTATAATTTATAAAAATTAAGTGTTAATTATACAAAATATAACGACAAGTGTCACGTGAGTAGGAAAAAGTTTGTCATTAATTCAAATATTAGTGTAATGTGAATTTCCTAAAATATAACGGCTAAGTGTCAGGTTAGTAGTAAAAAATCTGTCGTCTACGAACAATTCTGGCATGCGCCACAAAAACCGTTGAAGATGCCCGTGTAATGTAAAAAACCTAATTTACAGCCCGTCAGTGACTACAGAAATACACCCAATAGCGTGAGTACCAACATTAAGTAGTAATATAATGCACTCTAATTTATTCAGCAGCATACGTAGCACAAATCCATACGAGACGCAGTAATATTGATCTTACGCAGTTTGTTTTTTAAGTCTACCCTCAAATTGTGTTAAATTATTTTTGTAAGCATCACAATAAAGATCTGTATTTTTATAAGCAATTTAAAAGTACCTACCATAGAAGATAAGGTTGCGGGCTGAAACTCGGGATTAACAATTTGGGTCGACACGACATGTCTAGAATTTATCAGAATTTTTTTGATGGTACTAGTCGTTTCTTATTTAATTTACAGCCCGTGAATGACAACAGAAATATCCCCAATAGCGTGAGTACCAACATTATTATTAATATAAAATTCTACTAATATAATAAACGTGAAGGATTGCAAGGATGTATTACTCCTTCACACAAAAACTACTGGAGAGATTTTGTTAAACATTACAATAATAATAACTTACACATCAGAATAACACAAGCTATTATTTTTTTTAAATATTAGTATAATGTGAATTTCCTAAAATATAACGGCTAAGTGTCAAGTAAGTAGGAAGAAATCTCTCATCTGCAAGCTGTTCTTGCGTGCGCCGCAAAAACCGTTGAAGTTACCCGTATAATGTAAAAAGTTTCATTTACAGCCCGTCAACGACTATAGAAATACACCCAATAGCGTGAGTACCAACATTAAGTAGTAATATAATGCACTCTAATTTATTCAGCAGCATACGTAGCACAAATCCATACGAGACGCAGTAATATTGATCTTACGCAGTTTGTTTTTTAAGTCTACCCTCAAATTGTGTTAAATGATTTTTGTAAGCATCATGGTGCACAATAAAGATCTGTATTTTTATAAGCAATTTAAAAGTACCTACCATAGAAGATAAGGTTGCGGGCTGAAACTCGGGATTAACAATTTGGGTCGACACGACATGTCTAGAATTTATCAGAATTTTTTGATGGTACTAGTCGTTTCTTATTTAATTTACAGCCCGTGAATGACAACAGAAATATCCCCAATAGCGTGAGTACCAACATTATTATTAATATAAAATTCTACTAATATAATAAACGTGAAGGATTGCAAGGATGTATTACTCCTTCACACAAAAACTACTGGAGAGACTTAGATGAAACATTACAATAATATTAGCTTTACCTTACACATCAGAATAACAGAAGCTACAATTTTTAAAAATATTAGTATAATGTGAATTTCCTAAAATATTACGTCTAAGTGTCAAGTAAGTAGGAAAAAATCTGTCGTCTGCGAACTATTCTGGCATGCGCCACAAAAACCGTTGAAGATGCCCGTGTAATGTAAAAAACCTAATTTACAGCCTGTCAGTGACTACAGAAATACACCCAATAGCGTGAGTACCAACATTAAGTAGTAATATAATGCACTCTAATTTATTCAGCAGCATACGTATCCATACGAGACGCAGTAATATTGATCTTACGCAGTTTGTTTTTTAAGTCTACCCTCAAATTGTGTTAAATTATTTTTGTAAGCATCACAATAAAGATCTGTATTTTTATAAGCAATTTAAAAGTACATACTATAGAAGATAAGGTTGCGGGCTGAAACTCGGGATTAACAATTTGGGTCGACACGACATGACTAGAAATTTTCAGAACATTTTCGATGGTACTAGTCGTTTCTTACTTAATTTACAGCCCGTGAATGACAACAGAAATATCCCCAATAGCGTGAGTACCAATATTATTATTCATATAGTTCTACTAATACAATAGACGTGAAAGTTTATAAGAATGCATGGGTGCGTGATTGTTATTCCTTCAAACCAAAACTATGGGATGGATTTTGATGAAACATTACAATAATATTAGCTTACACATCAGAATAGCACAGGCTATAATTTTTAAAGATATAGTGGGAATTACCCAAAATATAACGATAAGTGTCAAGTAAGTAGGAAGAAATCTCTCATCTGCAAGCTGTTCTTGCGTGCGCCGCAAAAACCGTTGAAGTTACCCGTATAATGTAAAAAGTTTCATTTACAGGCCGTCAACGACTATAGAAATACACCCAATAGCGTGAGTACCAACAATATTATTAATATGTTGTTGTTGTTGTAGTCCTAGGGTACCCCGCTGGTACATAAGGCCCTCACAAATTGTCTCCACTTTACCCTGTCTTGCGCTTGCTCCTTGCCATCACTCCAGATCACGTTGGCAGTCCTCATCTCACTCTCTACGGTGCGTCGCCAAGTGTGTACAGGGCGACCAGGTCTTCTCCTGCCAAGCGGTTGCTACTCAAACGCGATTGATGCTGCACTATAATTTCTTCAGCAGCATACGTAACACAAATCCATATGAGACGCATACATATTTTGTAGTTACTCCAAAAGTACATACAATGGAAGATAATGTTGCTCGCTAGAGCTCTAGATAAACAATAAACAAAACCCGATTTAATTATCACAATGCTTAATGTTGACTTTAACAATTCAATTCACAACAATGTTCAACTTTACAATTATTCACCTCTTACGCTTCGCTTCAGATTATCGCTTCACTATTTCCCTTCGAGTGAAACTGATTACTAACGCCTTATAATCCTCATATCATCTTTGCAACGGTTTTATAGTTGACACGACATGTCTAGAATTTTTCAGAACATTTCCGATGGTACTAGTCGTTTCTTACTTAATTTACAGCCTATGAATGACAACAGAAATATCCCCAATAGCGTGAGTGCCAACATTATTATTAATATATTCCTACTAATACAATAAACGTGAAATTTTGTAAGAATGTATGGATATATGTTTGTTACTCCTTCACGCAAAAACTACTGGGCGGATTTTTATGAAACAGCTATAATTTGTAATAAAATAGTGTTAATTACACAAAATATAACGATAAGTGTCAAGTGAGTAAGAAAAAATTTGTTTTTTGCAAACTATTCTTGCGTGCCCCGCAAAACCGTTCAAGTTACCAGTATGGTGTAAAAAATCTAATACACAACCCGTCAATGACTACAGAAATACGCCCAATAGCGTGAGTACCAACATTAAGTAGTAATATAATGCACTCTAATTTATTCAGCAGCATACGTATCCATACGAGACGCAGTAATATTGATCTTACGCAGTTTGTTTTTTAAGTCTACCCTCAAATTGTGTTAAATTATTTTTGTAAGCATCACAATAAAGATCTGTATTTTTATAAGCAATTTAAAAGTACATACTATAGAAGATAAGGTTGCGGGCTGAAACTCGGGATTAACAATTTGGGTCGACACGACATGACTAGAAATTTTCAGAACATTTTCGATGGTACTAGTCGTTTCTTACTTAATTTACAGCCCGTGAATGACAACAGAAATATCCCCAATAGCGTGAGTACCAATATTATTATTCATATAGTTCTACTAATACAATAGACGTGAAAGTTTATAAGAATGCATGGGTGCGTGATTGTTATTCCTTCAAACCAAAACTATGGGATGGATTTTGATGAAACATTACAATAATATTAGCTTACACATCAGAATAGCACAGGCTATAATTTTTAAAGATATAGTGGGAATTACCCAAAATATAACGATAAGTGTCAAGTAAGTAGGAAGAAATCTCTCATCTGCAAGCTGTTCTTGCGTGCGCCGCAAAAACCGTTGAAGTTACCCGTATAATGTAAAAAGTTTCATTTACAGGCCGTCAACGACTATAGAAATACACCCAATAGCGTGAGTACCAACAATATTATTAATATGTTGTTGTTGTTGTAGTCCTAGGGTACCCCGCTGGTACATAAGGCCCTCACAAATTGTCTCCACTTTACCCTGTCTTGCGCTTGCTCCTTGCCATCACTCCAGATCACGTTGGCAGTCCTCATCTCACTCTCTACGGTGCGTCGCCAAGTGTGTACAGGGCGACCAGGTCTTCTCCTGCCAAGCGGTTGCTACTCAAACGCGATTGATGCTGCACTATAATTTCTTCAGCAGCATACGTAACACAAATCCATATGAGACGCATACATATTTTGTAGTTACTCCAAAAGTACATACAATGGAAGATAATGTTGCTCGCTAGAGCTCTAGATAAACAATAAACAAAACCCGATTTAATTATCACAATGCTTAATGTTGACTTTAACAATTCAATTCACAACAATGTTCAACTTTACAATTATTCACCTCTTACGCTTCGCTTCAGATTATCGCTTCACTATTTCCCTTCGAGTGAAACTGATTACTAACGCCTTATAATCCTCATATCATCTTTGCAACGGTTTTATAGTTGACACGACATGTCTAGAATTTTTCAGAACATTTCCGATGGTACTAGTCGTTTCTTACTTAATTTACAGCCTATGAATGACAACAGAAATATCCCCAATAGCGTGAGTGCCAACATTATTATTAATATATTCCTACTAATACAATAAACGTGAAATTTTGTAAGAATGTATGGATATATGTTATTTACTATAGAAGAGCCCTGCATTGCGTCCCGCTCGATCCTCCCGCGCTCGCTAATATCGAAGCATCAGTGTGCCGAATCTCACTGACGGGACACGCGCCGATCGTTATCGCGTCCGTTTATCTTCCACCGGATAAGATCGTTCTAAGCAGTGATATCGAGGCGCTGCTCGGTATGGGGAGCTCTGTCATTCTGGCGGGCGACCTAAATTGTAAACACATCAGGTGGAACTCACACACCACAACCCCGAATGGCAGGCGGCTTGACGCGTTAGTCGATGATCTCGCCTTCGATATCGTCGCTCCGCTAACCCCGACTCACTACCCGCTAAATATCGCGCATCGCCCGGATATACTCGACATAGCGTTATTAAAAAACGTAACTCTGCGCTTACACTCGATCGAAGTAGTTTCAGAGTTAGATTCAGACCACCGTCCCGTCGTTATGAAGCTCGGTCGCGCTCCCGATTCCGTTCCCGTCACGAGGACTGTGGTGGATTGGCACACGCTGGGCATCAGCCTGGCTGAATCTGATCCACCATCGCTCCCGTTTAACCCGGACTCTATCCCGTCTCCTCAGGATACCGCTGAAGCCATAGACATCTTAACGTCACACATCACCTCGACATTAGATAGGTCATCGAAACAAGTTGTAGCGGAGGACTTCCTTCACCGCTTCAAATTGTCCGACGATATTAGGGAACTCCTTAGAGCTAAGAACGCTTCGATACGCGCCTACGACAGGTATCCTACCGCGGAAAATCGTATTCGAATGCGTGCCCTACAACGCGACGTAAAGTCTCGCATCGCCGAAGTCCGAGATGCCAGATGGTCTGATTTCTTAGAAGGACTCGCGCCCTCCCAAAGGTCTTACTACCGCTTAGCTCGTACTCTCAAATCGGATACGGTAGTAACTATGCCCCCCCTCGTAGGCCCCTCAGGCCGACTCGCGGCGTTCGATGATGACGAAAAAGCAGAGCTGCTGGCCGATACATTGCAAACCCAGTGCACGCCCAGCACTCAATCCGTGGACCCTGTTCATGTAGAATTAGTAGACAGTGAGGTAGAACGCAGAGCCTCCTTGCCACCCTCTGATGCGTTACCACCCGTCACCCCGATGGAAGTTAAAGACTTGATCAAAGACCTACGTCCTCGCAAGGCTCCCGGTTCCGACGGTATATCCAACCGCGTTATTAAACTTCTACCCGTCCAACTCATCGTGATGTTGGCATCTATTTTCAATGCCGCTATGGCGAACTGTATCTTTCCCGCGGTGTGGAAAGAAGCGGACGTTATCGGCATACATAAACCCGGTAAACCAAAAAATCATCCGACGAGCTACCGCCCGATTAGCCTCCTCATGTCTCTAGGCAAACTGTATGAGCGTCTGCTCTACAAACGCCTCAGAGACTTCGTCTCATCCAAGGGCATTCTTATCGATGAACAATTCGGATTCCGTACAAATCACTCATGCGTTCAACAGGTGCACCGCCTCACGGAGCACATTCTTGTGGGGCTTAATCGACCAAAACCGTTATACACGGGAGCTCTCTTCTTCGACGTCGCAAAAGCGTTCGACAAAGTCTGGCACAATGGTTTGATTTTCAAACTATTCAACATGGGCGTGCCGGATAGTCTCGTGCTCATCATACGGGACTTCTTGTCGAACCGCTCTTTTCGATATCGAGTCGAGGGAACCCGCTCCTCCCCACGACCTCTCACAGCTGGAGTCCCGCAAGGCTCTGTCCTCTCACCCCTCCTATTTAGCTTATTCGTCAATGATATTCCCCGGTCGCCGCCGACCCATTTAGCTTTATTCGCCGACGACACGACTGTTTACTATTCTAGTAGAAATAAGTCCCTAATCGCGAAGAAGCTTCAGAGCGCAGCCCTAGCCCTAGGACAGTGGTTCCGAAAATGGCGCATAGACATCAACCCAGCGAAAAGTACTGCGGTGCTATTTCAGAGGGGAAGCTCCACACGGATTTCCTCCCGGATTAGGAGGAGGAATCTCACACCCCCGATTACTCTCTTTAGACAACCCATACCCTGGGCCAGGAAGGTTAAGTACCTGGGCGTTACCCTGGATGCATCGATGACATTCCGCCCGCATATAAAATCAGTCCGTGACCGTGCCGCGTTTATTCTCGGTAGACTCTACCCCATGATCTGTAAGCGGAGTAAAATGTCCCTTCGGAACAAGGTGACACTTTACAAAACTTGCATAAGGCCCGTCATGACTTACGCGAGTGTGGTGTTCGCTCACGCGGCCCGCACACACATAGACACCCTCCAATCCCTACAATCCCGCTTTTGCAGGTTAGCTGTCGGGGCTCCGTGGTTCGTGAGGAACGTTGACCTACACGACGACCTGGGCCTCGAATCAATTCGGAAATACATGAACTCAGCGTCGGAACGATACTTCGATAAGGCTATGCGTCATGATAATCGCCTTATCGTTGCCGCCGCTGACTACTCCCCGAATCCTGATCATGCAGGAGCCAGTCACCGTCGACGCCCTAGACACGTCCTTACGGATCCATCAGATCCAATAACCTTTGCATTAGATGCCTTCAGCTCTAATACTAGGGGCAGGCTTAGGGACCCCGGTAACCGTACTCGTCGAACTCGACAAAGAGGTCGACGTGCAACCTAACCCATGCATCAGCCCGCTGAGTTTCTCGCCGGATCTTCTCAGTGGGTCGCGATTCCGATCCGGTAGTAGATTCATTCGCGAAACAATTGCTCTTGAGTTGTTAGGTCTCCTTCGGAGGCGCTCGGGCAGTTGTTAGCAAATCCCACCCCTCTTGGCTGAGCCTTTGCTCGCCCACCTGTCCTGGTGAAACTGGAAAGGCCTTCGGGCCACCAGTAAACTTTCAATCATAAAAAAAAAAAAAAGGATATATGTTTGTTACTCCTTCACGCAAAAACTACTGGGCGGATTTTTATGAAACAGCTATAATTTGTAATAAAATAGTGTTAATTACACAAAATATAACGATAAGTGTCAAGTGAGTAAGAAAAAATTTGTTTTTTGCAAACTATTCTTGCGTGCCCCGCAAAACCGTTCAAGTTACCAGTATGGTGTAAAAAATCTAATACACAACCCGTCAATGACTACAGAAATACGCCCAATAGCGTGAGTACCGACATTATTCTCAATATAATGGACTCTGATTTCTTCAGCAGCATACGTAGCTCAGATCTATACGAGACGCAAACAAATTTTTGTAGCAATTCTAAAAGTACATACCATGAAAAATGATGTTGCTCGCTAGAGCTCGAGATGAAGAATAACTCTCACTGAAATACAAATTAAAACCCGATTTAATTATCACAATGCTTAAATTAGACGTTAACAATTCAATTCACAACAATGTTCAACTTTACAATTATTCACCTCTTACGCTTCGCTTGAAGTGTTCCCTTCAATATTTCCCTCCGAGTGGAACTGATTACTAACGCCTTATAATCCTTTTATCTTCTTTCCGACGCTTTTATACTCGACACGACATGTCTAGAATTTTTCAGAACATTTCCGATGGTACTAGTCGTTTCTTATTTAATTTACAGCCCATGAATGACAACAGAAATATCCCCAATAGCGTGAGTACCCAACATTATTATTAATATAAGCCTACTAACACAATAGACGTGAAAGTTTGCGTATTTCAAGTAAGAAGGTATGGATGTGTGTTTGTTACTCTTTCATACAAAAACTACTCGATGGATTTTGATGAAATATTACAATAATATAGTTTACACATCAGAATAATACATAGGCTATAATTTATAAAAATTTAGTGTGAATTACAAAAAATATAACGATAAGTGTCAAGTGAGTAGGAAAAAATTTTTCATCTACAAGCTATTCTGGCGTACGCTGCAAAAACCGTTTAAATTACGCGTATGATGTAAAAAAACCTAATTCACAGCCCGTCAGTGACTACAGAAATACACCGAACAGCGTGAGTACCAACAATATTATTAATTTAATGTAGTCTAATTTCTTCAGCAGCATGCGTAGCTCAAATATTTTCACCTACGTAAATGAAGTCGCGGGTAAAATTTTGCGTTATCCCAAAGTAACTATTCAAAGCGGACGAAATTGCGGGTAAACGCTATAAATAGTGTGAATTACTCAAAATATAACGATAAGTGTCAACTAAGTAGGAAACAATCTGTCATCTGCAAGCTATTCTGGCGTCCGCCGCAAAAACCGTTGAAGATACCCGTATAGTTAATGTAAAAAAAAAAAATTCACAGCCCGTCAATGACTACAGAAATACACCTAATAGCGTGAGTACGAACATTATTAACAATATAATGGACTCTAATTTCTTGAGTAGCATACGTAGCACAAATCCATACGAGACGCAAAGAAATTTTTGTAGCAACTCCAAAAGTACATACCATGAAAGTTGATGTTGCTCGCTAGAGCTCGGGATAAAGAATAACTCTCACTGAAATACAAATTAAAACCCGATTTAATTATCACAATGCTTAAATTAGACGTTAACAATTCAATTCACCACGATGTTCAAGTTTACAATTATTCACCTCTTGCGTTTCGCTTCAGATTATCGCTTCACTATTTCCCTTCGAGTGAAACTGATTACTAACGCCTTATAATCCTCATATCATTTTTGCAACGGTTTTATAGTTGACACGACATGCTTAGAATTTTTCAGGACATTTTCGATGGTATTAGTCCTTTCTTACATTTACAGCTTAATTTACAACTTATGAACGACAACAGAAATACCCCCTATAGCGTGAGTACCCAACCAACTTTATTATTAATATAATCCTATTAATACAATAAACGTTAAGGTTTGTAAGAAAGTTTGGATGTATGTTTGTTATTCCTTCACACAAAAACTACTGGATGGACTTTGATGAAACATAACAAGAATATTAGCTTACATATCAGAATAACACAGGCTATAAATAATAAAGATTTAGTGTGAATTACACAAAATATAACGATAAGTGTCAAGTGAGTAGGAAAATATCTGCCATCTACAAGCTATTCTTGCGTGTGCCGCAAAAACCTTTCAAGTTACCCGTATAATGTAAAAAGTTTAATTTGCAGCCCATTAATGACTACAGAAATACACCCAATAGCGTGAGTACCAACATTATTATTAACTAGACGATGATTTTTTTTATAACGCCATCTTGTTGTGTTTTTAAAGCGGCTAGTTGCCCTCAATTCAGAAAAATAGTATTATTATTCGCCAATAGATGTCGGGAAGAGTTGATTATTGAAAACACAAATAAAACAACATTTTCTGAAAATAAATCGTAGCTAAATCGATTTATCGCCCCCGAAATTCCCTGTATACTAAATTTTATGAAAATCGTTGGAGCCGTTTCCGAGATTCAGATTATATATATATATATATATATATATATATATATATATATATATATATATATATATATATATATATATATATATATATATATATATATATATATATATATATATATATATATATATATATATGTATATACAAGAATTGCTCGTTTAATCCGTACGAATCCATACGAGATGCAAACATATTAAACTTACAAAATTTGTTTTGTAAGTCTACCCCCATATTCAGTTAAATGATTGATTGAGGTCATGTACAGATAGGACAACAGATGGCGTTGCTCGTATCGCCATAAGATTTCTCGAACGTTCCCGATAGCACTAGTTGTTTCGATTCGATGTACCCTATAACTGAGACGCAGAGCATTTGCGTCATTGTTGAGTATGGGCTCCAATAACTATATAACATTTGTAAAACGAGCGCATTCTGAAATGACCAAAACCAAACTTAATTCACAGGCCGTCAACGACTACAGAAATACACCCAATGGCGTGAGTACCAACATTTTTTTTTTTTATTGCTTAGTGGTTTGGACGAGCTCACAGCCCACCTGGTGTTAAGTGGTTACTGGAGCCCATAGACATCTACGACGTAAATGCGCCACCCACCTTGAGATAAGTTCTAAGGTCTCAAGTATAGTTACAACGGCTGCCCCACTCTTCAAACCGAAACGCATTACTGCTTCACGGCAGAAATAGGCAGGGCGGTGGTACCCACCCGCGCGGACTTACAAGAGGTTCTACCACCAGTAATTACGCAAATTGTAATTTTACGGGTTTCATTTTTATTACACGATGTTATTCCTTCACCGTGGAAGTCAATCGTGAACATTTGTTGAGTATGTATTTCATTAGAAAAATTGGTACTCGCCTGAGATTCGAACATCGGTGCATCGCTCAACCCGAATGCATCGGACGTCTTATCCGTTAGGCCACGACGACTTCAACTTTATTATTAATAAAATACACTATAATTTATTTAATAGCACGCCTAGCACAAATCCATCCGACAAAATAAAACTTACATTACTTTTTATTAAGTCTACCCTCAAACTAATTTAAATAATAAGTGAAGAATGTGGATACCAAGACATTAATGTCGCCATCGACATGAGGTCGTAGTTCCATTAGACCAAGACAAGTGAACCCATGTGTCAGTAGCCTCTAGTAAGAGCAGCCTTTCCCAAAGTGGGCGATCACGCCCCCTTGTGGCCTCTATAGCCCTAAAAGGGGGCGGTAAGAGGTCCAGAAAAAAGGGGGCGTTGTGTAAAGGCTTGGGAAGCGATTTGTAATTTCATCTAAGAGGACTCTTAGATACCAACTGAGCTATAGTGATTTTTTAATAGGTGATAAAATTGGGGCGCAAGTTAACAATTCATTCTCAAAGTGGGCACTAGACAAAATAAGTTTGGGAACCTCTGCACCAGAGGCTATTCGTGCCTGAAAGAATTACTGCAGAAATAGGCAGAGTGGTGGTACCTACCCGTGCGGAGTTCAAGAGATCCTACCACCAGTCGTTCCGCAAATTATAATTTTGTTTATAATATCCACATAAGAAACCTACCACCAGCTATTGCGCAGCTTATAAAACACAGTTTTGATTACTAGCTTATATATATTTGTATAATAAGTAATGAATGAACTTTGCTTGCAGATGTCTGGCGTGAGTATTACAATCAAACACTTCGCTTAATATCTATTTGGAGGGATTTACGAATATTCGCTAAAAAAGTTAATTGTAACACCCGCTCTTAAAACTACGTTAGTATTAAAATGAGAATTATAATTATCTATGTGAAATTAAAATAAATAAATCTGCGAATCACCACTGCATCATCCCATGAGAATCGACGCAGCAACGATTAACATAAAATCTATCGAACCTACTAATGATCATTTTAAATAGGCTGCCTCATACCTGAATCTAACTTAAACTACCTGTACCTAATGCCGATATCTGATGATGATGAGAAATCATACGAAACGAAGAAAAGGGGCACTCAACGTGGTGAATATATATGAAAGACTAGCTGACCCGGCAGACTTCGTAGTGCTTTAATCTATAAATAAAAGACTCAATTTTCCTATAAAATAAACTTAAAACAAACAAAAGGAATCCGTCCGACGGGGGACACATCAAAAGGAAAACAAAATCGTAATTTTTATTTAATTCCGAGCATTTTCATATTTATCTACCTTTTAAACCTTCTCTGGACTTCCACAAATAATTCAAGACCAAAGTTAGCCTCATCGGTCCAGCCGTTCTCGAGTTTTAGCGAAACTAACGAACAGCAATTCATGTTTATATATATAGATATAGATTGAAAGGCAATTTGGTTTAAACGAAATTTTTGCAATTTACAAGAGAGCCATTTAAAGTTTTAAAATTTGGAAAAAATATCGTAACAAAAAAACTCTATCGGAGAATATTAACTTACATATCAGAATAACACAGGCTATAAATAATAAAGATTTAGTGTGAATTACACAAATTATAACGATAAGTGTCAAATAAGTATTGGTATTTCACTGGTGGTAGGACCTCTTGTGAGTCCGCGCGGGTAGGTACCACCACCCTGCCTATTTCTGCCGTGAAGCAGTATCGGCTTGAAGGGTGGGACAGCCGTTGTAACTATACTCGAGACCTTAGAACTTATATCTCAAGGTGGGTGGCGCATTTACGTCGTAGATGTCCATTGGCTCCAGTAACCGCTTAACACCAGGTGAGCTGTGAGCTCGTCCACCCATCTAATTAACAATTACAAAGGTAAAGGTCGCGTATTAAGCGAACTGTCGCCTAAACCCAATAGCCTTTCACCTCTCGCTATGTTGTATGCCTTATAAAATATTTGTTACCAGTCAAACCCGACCCGCCTTACTCTAACTCTTACTTACTTACCTTCGATATAAATAATAATAAATAAATAAATAAATATTTACTAACAACCACGCCACGTTAACTGGTCCCACGATAAGTTCGTAAAGAACTTGTATTACAGGTACCAGATAACGGAAATAAATGTAAGATTTTTATTATACACATACATATATTTAATATTTTAATATACATCCATAACCCTGGAAAAGACATTTATATTTATCATACAAATATCTCCCCTTGGCGGGATTCGAACCAGCGACCCCCTTGTGTAGTGACCATGTCACTTACCACTACACCAGAAGGCCGATATGACTTAGATTCGATCGCGACCGAACATTACAGTATCACACGCTGCACCAATTTACAGATTCCATTGAAATCGGTTCAGTCCTATCGGAGTCTATGTGAAACACACTCACATATACTGTTACATATTAAATAGATTTGGTTAAACTTACTCTCTCTTTGGTTTGCAGACTTAAACAGGCGATCTTATAGGATCTTCCCACAAAATCCCCTATTTATTTAAGTTTTATAGGCTAAATGCCGTGCTAAGAGACAATAATTTAATAAATAGAGAGAGAGAGAGAGAGAGAGAGAGAGAGAGAGAGAGAGAGAGAGAGAGAGAGCGAGAGAGAGAGAGAGAGAGAATACACTTTATTGCACACCAAAACACAATTTACATTCAAAAAACAATCACGATACATTTGTACAATAGGCCTAGGTCTTATCGCTAAAAGCGATCTCTTCCAGACAACAAATATAATAGAAAACAACAACAAAAATATTTACTAATTTCACAAATCACGTCAAATTACAGAGCAAACCTAGTTCTTGCTAGGGCTAGTGTTAGCAAATTCTCTCAGGTTGGGCCCGTGAGCTCACCCACACTGCGCGTAGCTGTATTGGCCCCTTACGCTATCAGCGAATAGGTAGAGAAATAAAAATGAAACTTTATACGTGTCATAGTACCGTCATGTGACGTTAGATGGCGCGCTATAGACACAGCAGAGCGTGTTCGGGTTTCACAAGCCTTAACAAAAGCATTCTTGTATTTTTCTCAGGCTCTCAGCCTCCAGACTCATTTCGCCTTAAGCACGTCATTACAGATCCTCCCGATTCATTAACGGTGCTTTTAAGTACCACCAGCACCGGTCACCGTCCTCGGTGAACCCATCGCTTGCGACGAAGTGCTCGACGAGTGAATTAACCCATAGACAGACTGAGTTTCTCGCTGGATCTTCTCAGTAGGTCTCGTTTCCGATCCGGTGGTAGATTCTGCGAAGCACTGCTCTTGCCAGGGCCAGTGTTAGCAACACTCCGGTTTGAGCCCCGTGAGCTTACCTACACGTCAAGCAGACGCTGAAATAGCCTCTCAAGGCTATCAGCATAGGCAGGAAAAAATAAACTACACTTTTTGGTATTCCCTCTAGTTTTGGCAACTCGGAAACATAATTAAAACTACTTTTAAGGTTTCATCTCGTCTTGATTATTTTTATATCGTTTTTAAGATTCGCGTTCCGAGCGAAATTGGGCATCGCATAGATTTCGCTCTTAATAATTGTCGTCGCATTATTTCTGACGTTACAAATACTTACAGTTTTCGTGGTCAGCATTGTTGCTAGTCGGAGCCTGATAAAAATACCAACCACCCATCCAGATAGTCGTGTGAGATGGTAGATGGGTGTCATAGTTAAATTGCTTAGTTATTCAGTCCACCACACTAATAAGTATATTCCCACACGAGAGCTTACGTAATGTTCAAAATTTGAAAATCATATTTTTTAAATGCCCATTTGATATGTACAAACAAACTAGCCATACTCGCCCGCTTCGCTGGGCATTTAAAATTAACATTATTATTTATTGTCATTATTATTAGGGAGTCCAACACTGATATAAATATTAGCCTATCCATTAAGTACATGTATTTTCTACATGGGTACCAAGTTTCAAGTCAATCGGATGCATGGTTCAGTAGTTATAACGGAACATCCGTAAAAACCACTGTAGATTTATATATAGGTATTAGTATAGATTAAAAAAAAAAGCCGATTCCATTTGTGTATTTATTTGTTTAATATTATTATTTCTTTCAAAACAGACGAGACTGTTCGTAATTAATCAGGTATTTGACTTTCTTATTTTTTGTTTGTATTTTTTTTTATCGAAATCACAATTTTTTTTGTCCGAAAAAAAATAAGACTAACAACCCACATATACTCGTAATTACTTAAAGTACATATTTAATTCATTATTAATTTTATTTTAACGTCACTCCTATTTCACAAGTCCGACCATGTCTGCGGCACATTCGGATTCTGAAAGAACCTCAGACAAATTTCGTCTCTACGTAAAAGACCATGAGTATCAATCACATCAAAAACATTTTTAATTCACCATTATTGTTACCGTTTAAGCATGGAGTATCTCTGAAAGATCGAATCCGGAACTTTTTTTTTATTGCTTAGATGGGTGGACGAGCTCACAGCCCACCTGGTGTTAAGTGGTTACTGGAGCCCATAGACATCTACAACGTAAATGCGCCACCCACCTTGAGATATAAGTTCTAAGGTCTCAAATATAGTTACAACGGCTGTCCCACCCTTCAAACCGAAACGCATTACTGCTTCACGGGAGAAATAGGCATATAGGCATATAGGCATAGGGTGGTGGTACCCACCCGCGCGGACTCACAAGAGGTCCTACCACCGGTAAAATGTAATAATAAAAGTGACCACCAGTAAAGTGTAATAATATAAGTTTGAGACAGTGTAATAATAAAAGTTTCACTTTAAAAAAAAGAGTAAGCCTGGTGTTGAGTGGAGACCGCGAATTGGCAAACGCAGTGCAGGACGCCCTCAGGCTCGGTGGAGTAATGATCTATGCAGGGTGGCTGGCAGGAGCTGGATGAGAGAAGCCGAGGATCGCGCTGAATGGCGAGCAATTGGAGAGGTCTATGTCCAGAAGTGTTGTGCTACAGGCTGATGATGAATGATGAATGCTATCGTTTGATATTTTATTATTCGCAGATGCGTGATAATCCTTACGGTTACACTGTAAGTATTTTAGCAGCAGCTAAGGTCTTCGAGTGTCGGTATGACGTCACGGTCTACCAACACTGAATGCGCACGTAATAACAATGACGTAAAAATTTAAATACAAACTTAACAAAAAACAAAAACAAAACTTAGTTCAACATAAAAAAAATGAAAATACCACAAATGTACTTGCAAGTCAATTAAATAGGCATTGTTACTTAAAAAGCTCTGGTCGGATCTTGTTCCGGTCACCGTCCTCGTCGAACCCGTCGCATGCGATGAAGGGCTCGACGAGTGAAATAACCCATAGACACAGCCCACTGAGTTTCTCGCCGGATCTTCTCAGTGGGTCGCGTTTCCGATCCGGTGGTAGATTCTGCGAAGCACTGCTCTTTGCTAGGGCCAGTGTTAGCAACACTCCCGGTTTGAGACCCGTGAGCTCACCTACACGGCAAGGAGAAGCTGAAATAGCCTCTCAAGGATATCAGCATAAGTAGGAAAAAAAACGGATCTTGAATAAATGGAATAAAAAACGAATCATCAAAATCGCTTCACATAGAAAAAAAGCTTTGCTGAGACCGAAATTTACGTGCACATAAAAGAATACAGTCGATATAGTAATAAACTCGTAAATTTTTAAGTTATACTTATTTAGGCGCGTTACGAAAAATTGATGAGAGTGAAATTTTAGGATGCGCGCGCACCGTGACACAAAATTAACAGAATGAAGTTGCCCACTAAATCGCTCATTACAATATGACTGACGTAGCTTGGCGAGTCTGAATATAGCCGCAGGTGAACTTTCCGAACCGTACCGAGAATTACCGAATTTATACGATGTCAAGAAAAGGGATGTCCAATATGAGTGTTTGAGGATGTTGTTTAATCGATTTTTTTACAAATTGATTAAAATTTAAATAAAAAATAATATTAATAAAAATAAAGTATAACTTCTTACGCGTGTATATAAGTACACGCACCCTTTTTTTTTAAGTCGGTTAATAAGAAATACAAAAACACAAGAGACGACAAGCAACACAGCGAGACAGGAAATATTACTTCCTAATGAGAAACCCAATTAAGTTTCAATCGAGTCTAACGACAAATCTTTATTATTACTATTTCAATGCAATTTTTCTTATGAAATACGTACTTTAAAATGTTCACGATTGACTTTCACCGTGAAGGAATAACATCGTGTAGTAAAAATCAAACCCGCAAAATTATAATTTGCGTAATTACTGATGGTAGGTCCTCTTGTGAGTCCGCGCGGGTAGGTACCACCGTCCTGCCTATATCTGCCGTGAAGCAGTAATACGCTTCGGTTTAAAGGGCGGGGCAGCCGTTGTGATATAAAAACTGATACCTTAGAACTCATATCTCAAGGTAGGTGGCGGCATTTACGTTGTGTATGTCTATGGGCTTCGGTAACCACTTAATACCAGGTGGGTCGCGAGGCTTGTCCACTCATCTGACCAATAAAAAAAGGCAAAGTAACCCTTAAATATACAATGCTTGCCCTTAATAATCGAAACCTTAATTCAATTTGGAAGCTCTGGGTCTGCGGAGGGACTTCGGTTCCCTCTGTATTTTGTACCGTATGTTCCATGGGGAGTGCTCTGAGGAATTGTTTGAGATGATACCATCATTTCGTTTTTACCATCGCACCGTCCGCCACCGGAATAGAGTTCATCCATACTACCTGGAGCCTCTGCGGTCATCCACAGTGCGTTTCCAGAGATCTTTTTTGCCACGTACCGTCCGGCTATAGAATGAGCTCCCCTCCACGGTGTTTCGCGAGCGCTATGACATCCTTCTTCAAACGAGGCTTGTGTAGAGTATTAAGCGGTAGGCAGCGGCTTGGCTCTGCCCCTGGCGTCGCTGAAGTCCATGGGTGACGGTAACCACTCACCATCAGGTAGGCCGTATGCTCGTCTGCTTACAAGGGCAAAAAAAAGGATTCTGATAACCGCTGTCCTAACCTCAAGCCTCAAGCTCATTAATTCGGGACCCGCAATGTAATCGATGTTGAGTCATAAAAGTTAAGATCAGGTAAAAATCTGCTCTGTGTTACAGTTGCAATATTACGGGCCCCCTGTTCAAAATGTAAGTAATTATATCTGTCGATCGTAAATCAAGAAATTTCCTGTAATAAACATGATATACAATCTGTATTTAGTTTACAATGGAAGACTGCTCTACGTTTAAACGTCTTGCCAAAACAATTGCTGATTGTGTTCAACTTATACGCCAAACTGGAATTTTCTCTTGCGTTACATTAACGATTGGGAACCCGAGCCCCAAAAGCCAAATATCTGTTAGACCTTAATGAACCAATACCATGAATTGGAGTCAAAAAGATATTCATATCAATTTAAACTATAAAGTTTTTAGGCCTTTTTTTAACAGTGCCAATTTCGTCAATTTTCATGTCCGATTTCAAATAAAGAAAACTGAAAACTGATTCAATGGTTAACTTAAAAATAAATCTTAGTCTGAATTTTACTGAGATAGCTAGTGGCTTCCTTAGGAATATTTAACGACGTACTTTTCAGACGAAAATAAAAAGTAGCTTATTAAAAGCTTATAAAGTCACTTGCGATATTTAAACGAAAAGTTGTGGTGACGTGAAGTATTTAGTAGGTATTGAACTTATGGAGATAAGCTCAAAAGCTCAAGGAATTCGCATATTCGAATTTGGATCTCGTCAATTGTTAACCACGCAGATTAGTTTTATGAAAGGCAGTAGATATTACGTGTAAACGCGAATAATCCATACCCGATCCTGTGGACCAAGTGGTAAACAGTCGACGTCGCCCTAAACACGTCATTACGGATCCTCCCGATCCATTAGCAGTGCTTTTAGGCACCTCAAGCACCGGTCACCGTCCTCGTCGTACCCGCTTTCGACGAAAGGCTCGACGAGTAAATTAACCCACAGACACAGTCCACTGAGTTTCTCGTCGGATCTTCTCAGTGGGTCGCGTTTCTGATCCGGTGGTAGATTCTGGGCAGCACTGCTCTTGCTAGGGCCAGTGTTAGCAACACTCCAGTTTGAGCCCCTACCCGACAATGAGAAGCTGAAATAGCCTCTCAAGGCTGTCAGCGTAGGTAGGGGAAAAAAGGACAAGCGAATAATATCCTGCAATGCAACTTTCTAATTACGGAAATACATTTTTCAGAAGGGCCACATCTACAATTTCCTCGACAAGCTTCACAAGGTAACATTCAATGTAGTATGTATGTATGTATAAGTATATGCAAGTTTTCTTTATTCAATCATCAGATAAAAGTTAACAGCCTTAACCACAGTTTACATTATTTCATCATACTTTATTTGAAACTAAAACGATGAATGTTTCACTCGAATAACGACCATAATTCTAATTGATCTAAACTGCATTTTACCTGACAAACAACTTATTAGGATCTATTGAAAAGTAAACTATAGACAAAGACATGCAAGCATACTTAATTTTTTTTAAGGCTTAAGTCGAAGGTGAATGTTTGTTTTTATTGTAAGTTGATGAGAGGTTACCGTCGCCCATGGACGTAAGCAATGCCAGGGGTAGAGCCGCTACCTACCGTTTAAGTGTGTGCCTATGTGGCCTAAAATAGAACCAACCTGTTTTTGCTCGTGAATGCTGTAAAGTTGACGGAGTAATTCGCCGGAAAAGGGCCAATATAATTCTTTGAGTGTTGTATCAGCAATCATTGATGTTTGGCAAAATCCGGTCACCGTCCTCGTCGAACCCGTCGCTTACGACGAAGGGCTCGACGAGCGAACTAGCCCATAGACACAGCCCACTGAGTTTCTCGCCGGATCTTGTCAGTGGGTCGCGTTTCCGATCCGGTGGTAGATTCTGCGAAGCACTGCTCTTGCTAGGGTCAGTGTTAGCAACTCTCCGGTTGAGCCCCGCGAGCTCACCTACAAACGTTAGGGTGAAGCTGAAATAGCCTCTCAAGGCTATCAGCATAGGTAGGAAAAAAAAAGAAAAGAAGATGTATGGCAAATGCGATTTGCTGGTGGGAGGTTGTAAGGTCGGTAACGATTCTGATCCGAAAATGGAACAACCGCTACCCAATTGCCTCTTCACAATTGCAAACCTTACGCCTGAATGTTAGCATTGTACCTTCGAAGGCGCCATCGTAACTGTAAGATAAATCACTAATGGAACGAGACTCCAAAGGGAAAAAGTTCAATTGTTAAAAAAAATTCGGTTGTAAATTATTAAGAAACCATATAATTATTTCAGACAAAGGACGAATTGTTGGACAAGGTAATTTTGTTTTGTCGCAAATTGCTTGTAACTTAAACTTATAGGAGTCGGGCTTCTCGAACCGGCTTCTTTTAATTGTTGCTTAGATGGGTGGACGAGCTCACGGCCCACCTGGTGTTAAGTGGTTACCGGAGCCCATTGAAATCTACAACGTAAATGCCGCCACCCATCTTGAGATATAAGTTCTAAGGTCTCACTTTTAGCAATACAACGGCTGCTCCGCCCTTCAAACCGAAACGCATTACTGCTTCACTTCAGAAAAAGACAGGGTGGGGTACCTACCCGTGCGGACTCAGTAGAGGTCCTACCACCACTAAAAACAAGTTTAAGTAAAGGCTCTAAGATTTCAGTGAGTACCGTAGCAAATAATTTAACAACAGCTCTATCGCCTGATTAAAAACAAAAGTTTTGTGAAGTTGTCTATGTCGCCTACACGCAAGAGACTGTAACTCCGATACTGGTAGCAAAGACAACAATATACTTTAACATTCAATAAATATTTTCATTACATTTAAATAAGAAAAATGCCATGAACTCTAAATAATAATCATGATATTTTTCTTACAGATAATTGATTTCCCATTTAGGCACATCAATGTAAGTATTGCCAGCGCTGTAGTGAAAATTAACCGCAAAAGTTTTTTTAACAAAGGCTATCACTTTTTTTTTATCAAAAAAAATTGACTGACAACGGAAAACTAATGAAATGGCACTTATCTTTTTTTTAAATCTTTGCCTATTTAAAAAATTAAATTATATTCGTATACTTTAACGTAAAAATTACTTATCTTCAAATTTACAGTTGCGGGGAAACATTAACTATGCGAATGACGTAAGTTCAAATACCTACTTCTTACTTTACTTCTACTTTTACTTCGCGTTTAAGCACTTTTCTAAGTTAAGCCTAAGTATAAGACGCTTTTGTACTCGTATTGAGCGACTAAGTCGAAAATCATTCGGCAACTAATTTAAATATTGTACTTTTACGCGCTGGGGTTCGGGATAATTAAATGCTCCATCAAAAGTACAACTAAAAACTGTATTAAACACTTAGAACACTTTAAAATTCTCAATCTGCTTCTTCCGCTTCGCTTCAGGTGATCCGTTTGCTGTTTCGCTTCGAGTAGTTCCGATTACTGACTGACTGCGTGCCATCTCTGCAACGCTTTTATAGCTGATACCACATCCCTAGAATTATTGAGAATATTCCACACATTTCGACTATTGCGTTTCCGTTATCTGTCAATAGATGGCGGTGTACTTCTGTAGCGTTCTAAATCCTACTACATCCTTCGATATTCGTTCGGCGATAGATGGCGTTACTCTTATTGGCGTAGCAGTACTTATGCGGTATCGTCTCGCACTTAGGTCGTCATTTAATTCCCATTGAATTTTCTCCAATCATTCCACAATTTTAATTCAATCCTCAGCCAACAGCCTCTATTATCCTGCCGAATATGATATTAAAATAATACAGATATAATCAGCTAATATTGTTTCTTGATACATGTGCAAATTCTCAAATCAATCGGATGTATTGAAGTGCGCGAAAATTACGTCGAAAGATTTCGTTGCATAGACGCCGACTAACTACTCATGAACGCTCACAATACGCTCTTAAAAGCTAATAAATTACTAATAAGTGCTAATCAAAACCCTAAAATTAGAAGTTCGTTTACAGATGCAGAGCAACAGATGGATGCCCAATAATGTACGTATTGTAAAATCACTTGAATATTAATTAAAGTAGTTTGTTAATCTCTTTCCTGTCAAAATTTCAAAGACTCCTTGCAATACATTATACATTTAAATCTGACCACGCATATAGTCTGTGGCTTGTTATTTACTCTCATATTAGCGGTTTTTTTGGCGGTAACGCGAGGAGTGAAGTTGTGTGATTTGTTTTATTTTGTCTATTTAGTGTTTTTTCAGGCTTAAATGTGTAATAATGGTGGTTTATTAACTGTTTAATATCTGTGAAAGTTCACAAATGTGGGAAAATGAAACAAAGCCGCTGGACGTAACTTCTCGGGATCCTCCAAAAAGTCCACTGAAAAAATCTTAGTAAATGACCACCATTTTACTGAGATTATATTTCATCCCATATCATCTCATTTCATTTCATTTAATTTCATCCCAGTTGATTAATGTCTCAAATTAATCATCTTCATTTCATTTCACTCCATAATATAATTTTTCATAAAAATATGAATATAAATTAAAATAAGACATGAGTAAAGGTCTCAGAAACCAGGTCATAAAATCCCTAAAAAAAAATCTCATATTAGCGGGAAATTTGCACTCAGAAATAAATAAGTCAAACACACTATTTTATAAGCACTTATAATGTTTTGGTAGTGTACAGTATGTTAAAATATTAAAAAGAAACGGAGAAAAGGAAGCTAGGCACTAGACGATACTAATTACATGAATATTACGGAGGTGTTATTTTTAAATTAAACATTAAATCGGCGCGCGATTTGGAAAATGGAATGTTAAAATGTCATTTAATAGAATATAAATTATAACAATAACACCCATAGACACAGCCCACTGAGTTTTTCGCCAGATCTTCTCAGTGGATCGCGTTCCGATCCGGTAGTAGATTCTGCGAAGCACTGCTCTTTCTAGGGGCTAGGGCCAATGTTAGCAGCACTCCGGTTTGAGCCCCGTGAACTCACCTACACGTCAAGGAGAAGCTAAAATAGCCTCAACGAATTGAAATGATTTATAAAATTCTCGTAAAATATCTAAATAGTTTTATAGGTTAAAAGATTCCCGGTAAAACCGCCATGTTTACGTTTTATTTCAAATGTGAATTTAAATGTGAAGCGAAAACGCGGGCTTATAGATTATTGCAAATCAAAAACTATTTCTTTTCAGATACGAGGTTGGACCAACGGTCTGGGAGACGTACGTATTACTCAAAGATTAATATAATAGTTACAACGTAAGTATTATAAGTACCAGGGCATAAATCCATTCAAGACTACGCGATGGGATTTTTTGAACTGGCCACATTATTTAGCTAATTTTTTAATAACAACACCTGTTATTTTACTAGACCCGGTGTGTCAAGTGATCACTACATAGTATAAAACAAAGTCGCTTTCTCTGTCCCTATATCTGTCTGTCCCTATGTATAACGGATTTTGATGCGGTTTTTTTAATAGATAGAGTGATTGAAGAAGAAGGTTTATATGTATAATAACATCCATTAAATAGTGGAGAAATCAATAATAAATTACAGTTTCCGAAGCGAAGCGAGGGCGGGTTGCTAGTATTATATATAACACACTTAGTGATATCTCCCTTAAAAACAATGCTTTTTAATTTTTGATACAGGCCTTGAACAGACAGAACTTTAACACAGAATTACGTACCACGCCTGTTTTTAACAAGAAAAAATATCCCGTACCTATTCGAAGGTCGATAAAGATTAGGCCGTGCGCTCGTAAAGTTCTTTACATATCCGAGAAAACCGGAGTCTAGGTTTTAGCCGGTTATATTAATATACTTGATTTTATAATGAAGGTTACCGTTTCCAGAAACTGCCAATGCTTTTAAGTGACGTAAGTGTATTTATTATTATAATTGTACATTGCTTAAGTTACAACAATCTAAAGGGTAATAAGAAATTAAGATACGTTTTTTTTTGCTGATAAGCACTCTTTTTTTTTCTTCCTACCTATGCTGATATCCTTGAGAGGCTATTTCAGCTTCTCCTTGACGTGTAGGTGAGCTCACAGAGCTCAAGCCGGAGTGATGCTAACACTGGCCCTAGCAAGAGCAGTGCTTCACAGAATCTACCGCCGGCTCAGAAACACGACCCACTGCGAAGATCCGGCGAGAAACTCAGTGGGCTGTGTCTATGGGTTAATTCACTCGTCGAGCCCTTCGATGACCGGATAACCAGTCCATCGTCCGCCTGATGTTAAGTAGTTGCTGGACCTAAAGGGCCTAAATGCCGCCCCCATCTCGAGACTTAAGTTATATGTCTCAGTTTTGTCAAAACCGGACCGCATATAACGCGAAATCACAGTGACACCAACGCTTACGGGCTCGCCAACGCCCCTTCCTAGCTATGTGCTTAGTGCGAGTTTTTCAACGTTATCGATAGCGTAAAAGTTAACTTGAATTTGTATGGAGCTGGAACGCTTGCCTACGTTTGCCGCTAGGGGCGCTGTTCCAACTGCATACAAATTTGAGCTAACTTTTACGCTATAGAGAACGTTAAAAAACTCGCACTGAGCACACAGTAGGACTAATATGCTGCTAGGACAATATAATCCCGCCTGTTTCTGTCGCGATGCTGCGTTCCGACTTAGGCATACATTGAACACTTTAAGCTCGTATCTCGGGCCGAGTGGTGGTTTGTACGTTGGACACACCCTGATAGTCACCACAAGTCACCGTGGAGAGCATTCGGCAGTCAACAATGTATTAAACTGAGACATTTTTTTTACAGCGACGTGGGAACTCCATGGTGGATGTGAGTGTTATAAATAAATAACTGGGAAACAAATCACGCGCGGTCATCTGGCCCTAAATTAGGATTCGCTGTGTTATGGGTACCAGAGAATGACATACATACACGCTTATTAAATTTTATTATATACATCTATAGCTAATATACACCCAAACCAAAAGCAAACAAACCCGTTCATGACAAGAACGTTTGCCCGATGTAATTTTTTTTAAAAATCTATAACCCGTTTAAACTCTAAAAGATTCTCTGTCTTATGGCACATATTTATATACCTCTCTATACTTCTTATACTTATCTATACTAATATTATAAAGAGGAAAGATTTGTTTGTTTGTTTGTTTCGAATAGGCTCCGAAACTACTGGACCGATTTGAAAAATTCTTTTTCCATTAGAAGCCAACATTGTCCCTGATGAACATAGGCTACTTTTTTTTTCATTTTTTTTTATTTATTTTTTTTGGTTTCATGTGTGTTTTAATGTTTCCGAAGCGAAGCGAGGGCGGGTCGCTAGTAATAATATTATAAAGAGGAAAGATTTTTTTGTTTGTTTGTATTGAATAGGCTCCGAAACTACTGAACCGATTTGAAAGACTCTTTCACTGTTTGGAAGCTACACTATTCCCGAGTGACATAGGCTATAAACTTTTTTGAAAAAAATTAGGGATCCTTACTAAAACTCCAATAATGTAACCGAAGGTGTAAAAAAATTACCTAAAATATTCTTTACATCGTGTCCCCTGCGAAAACTATTGATGATAGAATAAAATAATGTACTACGACTTTGTAGAACACATCATTATTTACGAAAAGTGTCGCGACAGCATATGTCTAACTATTATAGTTATTCCGCTATAAATTTTCTCTTATTTAAAAAAATAAAACAACGTCAAATATCGTTGAAATTTTTGTTGACCCGAGCGGAGCCGGAGCGGGCCGCTAGTAGGAGATAAAATGCTGTATCAGTCCGACAGAAGCACCCGCCGCCTGCGGACGTGCTCATCGACCACTCAATCGCCCGGCCATTGTTCGCCTGGTTTTATTGTTAGCCCGGCCTTTGTTCACCCGGCTTTTGTTCGTGGCACATCTGCCGACAAAGTGTGTTCCTGGAAGTGTTTGTTTTGTTTTGGTTTATTTTTGTAGTTTCCTTTTTTTTGTTGTTCTTTCTTTTTCCTGCAGTAATTGTGCCGCATCGCCACCTGTGTTCAATCGAACCGCTAAGTACCGAGAAGTTGGGGCCTCGCCGCAAGGCGAGTGTGTTTAAGACCCGGGACAGCCCCACCTGGGTCAGACATCATGGAAGCTTTATTTACAGAATTTCTCCGACTTCGCCACCCTAAGCTCACTTCTGAGTTTCTGGCTTTCAAGGCCGATCACGCCGTGAGCCCTCTCGCGGATTCCGCCGTGCTCGTCGCTCCCGCGTCGTACACCGCAGCGTCCGTCATGCCTGCCGCTCCCGCGTCGCCTATACTAGTGGGTAAAACTGCTGCGTCGTCCGCCGTGACCGCCGCACCCCTGGCGCGATCATCCGCGGGTTCCGTAGGGTCCGACGGACGTCCTGCATCTGCCCGTAGGTCGCCTGCTCCCGAGCCTGCTGCCTCCTCGTCCTCCGACTCTGACTCGGACATGGAGGTCGACCTCGCCCCCGCCTCATCGACGGATGGATTCACCCTGGTAAAGGGTAAGAAGCGCGCTGCGGAATCCCGAGCTCCCGCGGCCGCTAAAATTAGTAAAGCCGCGAACGCGTCGCGCCCTCGCCCTCCGACTCCCGTCGCTCCCCCTGCCCGTGCCACACCGTCGCCGCGTCCAGTGGCACAAAATAAAACTCAGACCCCTCCCCCGGTAATCCTTCAAGAGAAGGCAGCTTGGGACCGAGTTTCCCTGGCCCTTCAGGCCAATAAAATTAATTTTATCAGCGCCCGTAACCTCGCGAATGGGATTCAAATTAAGGTAACGACACCCGACGACCATAGGGCCCTCTCAAGCTACCTCCGAAAGGAGCGTATAAGTTTCCACACTTATACGCTTCAGGAGGAGCGTGAACTTCGCGCGGTCATACGCGGCATCCCAAAGGAATTAGATGCCGATCTCGTCAAGGCCGACCTTCTAGAACAAGGTCTGCCGGTCAATTCCGTGCACCGCATGCACACAGGGCGCGGGAGGGAGCCATACAATATGGTTCTCGTCGCTCTCCAGCCTACCCCCGAGGGCAAGCAAATTTTCAACGTACGAACAGTCTGTAGGCTTTCCGGAATAACCGTCGAAACCCCTCATAAAAAAGGCACTCCGAGCCAGTGCCATAACTGTCAGTTGTACGGGCACTCTTCCCGTAATTGCCACGCGCGCTCCCGATGCGTCAAGTGTTTGGGCGATCACGCCACGAGCCTTTGCACTCGCGATCAAAAAACCGCTACGGAACCGCCTAGCTGCGTCCTGTGCCGAACACAGGGTCACCCCGCGAATTACCGTGGTTGCCCCCGAGCCCCTAAAATAAATCGCCGCGTCGCCCGCCAAAACCGCCTCCGAGCTTTCGGCCCAGACATCAAAGCCACGGCACCCTCTGTGCCGAAGGCTAAGCCTGCTTTCGTGCCGGCGTCGGTGCCCAGCGTCTCGGCCTGGGCTAAACCGTTGCCGTACACGAACACGGCTACAACTCTCTCCCCCGCGACTCATCCCACCCCCGCGATACGTCCCTCCCCCGCGACTCGTCCCTCTCCCGCGACCTGCCCTCCGACCGCGTCCGACAATCTCGCTCTAGCGATCGACTTTTTTCAGTCGATCAACTTTGATCGCGTTAATGCTTTGGGCGACGCCATCCGCGCCGCCTCCACTGCACAACACTTTATCGCCGTTGTGCAAGAATACGCTGACGTATACGCGTCGTTAAATACGTACGTCCTCCCCTCACTCCGCCGGTAATCAATGGCGTACATAAGTAGAATCAAGCCCCTATCCGTAACGATAGGATTTTTTAACGCTTACGGTCTCGCAAATCAACGTGATCAGATTTGTGATTTTTTGCGTGACCATCAAATTGACATCTTGTTGGTGCAGGAGACCCTGCTTAAGCCCGCGCGCCGCGACCCTAAAATCGCGAACTACAACATGGTTAGGAACGACAGGCTCACTGCTCGTGGTGGTGGTACCGTCATTTACTATAGAAGAGCCCTGCATTGCGTCCCACTCGACCCCCCCGCGCTTTCTAACATCGAAGCATCAGTATGCCGAATCTCACTGACTGGACACGCGCCGATCGTTATCGCGTCCGTTTATCTTCCACCGGATAAAATTGTTCTAAGTAGTGATATTGAGGCGCTGCTCGGAATGGGAAGCTCTGTCATTCTGGCGGGTGACCTAAATTGTAAACACGTCAGGTGGAACTCTCACACCTCAACCCCTAATGGCAGGCGCCTCGACGCGTTAGTCGATGATCTCGCCTTCGATATCGTCGCTCCGCTGACCCCGACTCACTACCCGCTAAATATCGCGCATCGCCCGGATATACTCGACATAGCGTTATTAAAAAACGTAACTCTGCGCTTACATTCGATTGAAGTAGTTTCAGAGTTAGATTCAGACCATCGTCCCGTCATTATGAAGCTCGGTCGCGCTCCCGATTCCGTTCCCGTCACGAGGACTGTGGTGGATTGGCACACGCTGGGCATCAGCCTGGCTGAATCTGATCCACCATCGCTTCCGTTTAGTCCGGACTCTATCCCGTCTCCTCAGGATACCGCTGAAGCCATAGACATCGTAACGTCACACATCACCTCGACATTAGATAGGTCATCGAAGCAAGTTGTAGCGGAGGACTTCCTTCACCGCTTCAAATTGCCCGACGATATTAGGGAACTCCTTAGAGCTAAGAACGCCTCGATCCGTGCGTACGATAGGTATCCTACCGCGGAAAATCGTATACGAATGCGTGCCCTACAACGCGACGTAAAGTCTCGCATCACCGAAGTCCGAGATGCCAGATGGTCTGATTTCTTAGAAGGACTCGCGCCCTCTCAAAGGTCTTACTACCGCTTAGCTCGTACTCTCAAATCGGATACGGTAGTAACTATGCCCCCCCTCGTAGGCCCCTCAGGCCGACTCGCGGCGTTCGATGATGACGAAAAAGCAGAGCTGCTGGCCGATACATTGCAAGCCCAGTGCATGCCCAGCATTCAATCCGCGGACCCTGTTCATGTAGAATTAGTAGACAGTGAGGTAGAACGCAGAGCCTCCTTGCCACCCTTGGACGCGTTACCGCCCGTCACCTCAATGGAAGTTAAAGACCTGATCAAAGACCTACGTCCTCGCAAGGCTCCCGGTTCCGACGGTATATCTAATCGCGTTATTAAACTTTTACCCGTCCAACTCATCGTGATGTTGGCATCTATTTTCAATGCCGCTATGGCTAACTGTATCTTTCCCACGGTGTGGAAAGAAGCGGACGTTATCGGCATACACAAACCCGGTAAACCAAAAAATAATCCGACGAGTTATCGCCCGATTAGCCTCCTCATGTCTCTAGGCAAACTGTATGAGCGTCTGCTCTACAAACGCCTCAGAGACTTCGTCTCATCCAAGGGCATTCTCATCGATGAACAATTCGGATTCCGTGCAAATCACTCATGCGTACAACAGGTGCACCGCCTCACGGAGCACATTCTTGTGGGACTTAATCGACCAAAACCGTTATACACGGGAGCTCTCTTCTTCGACGTCGCAAAAGCGTTCGACAAAGTCTGGCACAATGGTTTGATTTTCAAACTATTCAACATGGGCGTGCCGGATAGTCTCGTGCTCATCATACGGGACTTCTTGTCGAACCGCTCTTTTCGATATCGAGTAGAGGGAACCCGCTCCTCCCCGCGACCACTCACGGCTGGAGTGCCGCAAGGCTCCGTTCTCTCACCGCTCTTATTTAGTTTATTTATTAATGATATTCCCCGGTCGCCGCCGACCCAGCTAGCCTTATTCGCTGACGACACAACCGTTTACTACTCAAGTAGAAACAAGTCCCTAATCGCGAGTAAACTCCAGAGCGCAGCGTTAGCCCTCGGACAGTGGTTCCGAAAATGGCGCATAGACATCAACCCGGCGAAAAGCACAGCAGTGTTATTTCAAAGGGGAAACTCACCGCTTATTTCCTCCCGCATTAGGAGGAGAAATATCACTCCCCCGATCACCCTCTTCGGCCAACCTATACCCTGGGTCAGGAAGGTTAAGTACCTGGGAGTCACCCTGGATGCATCCATGACATTCCGCCCACACATAAAAACAGTCCGCGACCGTGCCGCATTCATTCTCGGCAGACTCTATCCCATGATCTGTAAGCGGAGTAAAATGTCCCTTCGGAACAAGGTGACACTTTACAAAACTTGCATAAGGCCCATCATGACTTACGCGAGTGTGGTGTTCGCTCACGCGGCCCGCACACACATAGACACCCTCCAATCCCTACAATCTCGCTTTTGCAGGTTAGCCGTCGGGGCTCCGTGGTTCGTGAGGAACGTTGACCTACACGACGACCTGGGCCTTGAATCAATCCAGAAATACATGAAGTCAGCGTCGGAACGATACTTCGATAAGGCTATGCGTCATGATAATCGCCTTATCGTTGCCGCCGCTGACTACGCACCGAATCCTGATCATGCAGGAGCCAGTCACCGTCGACGCCCTAGACACGTCCTTACGGATCCATCAGATCCAATAACCTTTGCATTAGATGCCTTCAGCTCTAATACTAGGAGCAGGCTTAGGGACCCCAGTAACCGTACTCGTCGAACTCGACAAAGAGGTCGACGTGCAACCTAGCCCATGCATCAGCCCGCTGAGTTTCTCGCCGGATCTTCTCAGCGGGTCGCGATTCCGATCCGGTAGTAGATTCATTCGCGAAGCAATTGCTCTTGAGTTGTTAGGTCTCCTTCGGAGGCGCTCGGGCAGCTGTTAGCAAATCCCACCCCTCCTGGCTGAGCCTTTGCTCGCCCACCTGTCCTGGTGAAACTGGAAAGGCCTTCGGGCCACCAGTAATCTCTCAATCATAAAAAAAAAAAAAAAAAAATGCTGTATACTATAACTAGATTTTCTTGTTTACGTGTAGGACGACTGCTGTGGACGTAGAGACGTGAGTATCTTCATTTTCTACTAAATCATCATTACTGGTGACGTCACTCTTTCGTCACTACCCTGCCTGCTTCTACCGCGAAGCACAAAGCGGCTTTAAAGGTGGAGCAACCGTTGTATTAAAGAGCGGTGTGCTTAGTGAGAGTTTTTTAACGTTCTCGATAGCGCAAAAGTTAACGGAGTTGGAACGTTTGCCGTTAGGGGTGCTGCTGCGCTAAAATCGACATTATTACTTCAGTGCGCCACGTAGGGTACCGGTGACCTATATAGCAATCAACGTGTCAACTAGAATTAAAAAAAAATATGTATGGTGTCGTGGGACACCGTATAGGAACGAAGTTCCTTATTATAAAAATATTAATTTTAAGTTCTATTCGAGGTATAAAGAAAATAATTATTCGGGTATACATTTTTTATTGTGTTTTTTTTATTCATAAAAATAAAATTAATTAAATTGATGTCAGAGAAATTAAATATTGTTATTTTAAAGAAAATTTAATAATCTCATAAATAGAAAAAACAAAAAAAATATAAAAAACATATTTATTTCTAAATTTTCTATTATAATTATTAAAATAATAATAACCCTCATCACGTAGACTATACGTTACACTGTATAGCCATCATACTAAGACTATACATAAATAATAAAAATCTTACGTTACGAACGTTTTTTCCCGGTTAGGGTACTCCTCCGCATCGTCCCATAAGGAACTTCGTTCCAAAAATCCTCCTCCCCCCTATTTTTGCCGTAAATCAATCCGAAATTACGGCTTGAAGGATCAATCGTTACACGATAGAATTGTGACCACGACCTCATTTATTACTCATTTATAACATTGCTGATGCCCATGAGCGACGATAACCACTTACCATCAGGTGGGCCGTATACTCGTATATCTAGGAAGACAATAAAAAAATCACATTGTGAATAGATCGTCGCACACACCCTGATAGTCACCACAAGGTCACCGTTGAGAGCATTTGGCAGTCAACAATGTATTAAACTGAGACATTTTTTTTACAGCGACGTGGGAACTCCATGATGGATGTGAGTGTTATAAATAAATAACTGGGAAGCAAATCACGCGCGGTCATCTGGACATAAATTAGGATTCGCTGTGTTATGGGTACCAGAGAATGACATACATACACGCTTATTAAATATATGTATACATCTATAGCTAATATACACCCAAACCAAAAGCAAACAAACCTGTACATGACAAGAACGTTTGCCCAATGTAAAATTTTTTTTTAATCTATAACCCGTTTAAACTCTAAAAGATTATCTGTCTTATGGCACATATTTATATACCAATCTATACTTCTTATACTATACTAATATTATAAAGAGGAAAGATTTGTTTGTTTTTTTTTTTTTTTTTTTTTTTTTTTTATTGCTTAGGTGTGTGGACGGGATCGGAGCCGAGCCGACGGCAGAGTGCCACCATTGTGGTTGCGGCTTGGACACGGTGGAGCACACGCTCGTCGCCTGCCCCGCATGGGAGGGGTGGCGCCGTGTCCTCGTCGCAAAAATAGGAAACGACTTGTCGTTGCCGAGTGTTGTGGCATCGATGCTCGGCGACGACGAGTCGTGGAAGGCGATGCTCGACTTCTGCGAGTGCACCATCTCGCAGAAGGAGGCGGCGGGGCGCGTGAGAGACACGCAAGCCCGCCGCCGTCGAGCGGGGGCCAGGGAGGCGGATCTCGCCCAAGCCCTGGCCCTCTAAGTGTTTCGGGTCCCCTTCATATGTCGGTCTGGGGACAGGCGAAGGGGGCCTAAGAAGACGACGTGCAAGCTGCTCTGCACGCGTTTTACGCAAGAGCATCCGGGTGATGGAAGGCCGGCTATCCTCGACCCACGCTGGTTCTGACCCAGCGGGGTATTCCGTAGGATAGACCATTCTAACCGGCGCCATCTAGGCGGGCTCCGGATAGCCTGCCGACCGAGAGGGCTGGTGGTCGTGGCGCCGACGACCGCCGGTCCGGCGTCCCGAGGGGGAGGGTGATGGGAGAGATGTGCTCCGCACTAAACGCTTCACTTTCCCCCCTTTGCCTTTGCATGGGTTCTGTCCCATGCGAGGTTCGGACGCGGGTTGTTGAGCGACAGGAGGTTTTAGTCAGTTCGACTCCGACATGCCCCGCCTTCCATCCCCAGGGGAGGGCGGAAGTCCGGCGATTTCCTCCTGACCAAAAAAAAAAAAAAAAAAAGGTGTGTGGACGAGCTCACAGCCCACCTGGTGTTAAGTGGTTACTGGAGCCCATAGACATCTACAACGTAAATGCGCCACACACCTTGAGATATAGTTCTAAGTTCTCAGTATTAGTCACAACGGCTGCCCCACCCTTCAAACCGAAACGCATTACTGCTTCACGGCAGAAATAGGCGGGGCGGTGGTACCTACCCGTGCGGACTCACAAGAGGTCCTACCACCAGTAATTACGCAAATTATAATTTTGCGGGTTTGATTTTTATTGCACGATGTTATTCCTTCACCGTGGAACTCAATCGTGAACATTTGTTGAGTACGTATTTGATTAGAAAAATTGGTACCCACCTGCGAGATTCGAACACCAGTGCATCGCTCGATAAGAATGCACCGGACGTCTTATCCTTTAGGCCACGACGACTTCAAAACTTGTTTGTTTGTTTGTATTGAATAGGCTCCGAAACTACTGAACCGACTTGAAAGACTCTTTCACTGTTTGGAAGCTACACTATTTTCGAGTGATATAGGCTATAATATTTTTTGAAAAAAATTAGGGATCCTTAGTAAAACTCCAATAATGTAACCGAAGGTGTAAAAAAATTACCTAAAATCTTCTTTACATCGCGTGCCCTGCGAAAACTATTGATGAGAGAATAAAATAATGTACTACGACTTTATAGAACACATCATTATTTACGAAAAGTGTCGCAACTACATATGTCTAACTATAAAGGCTTCGTCAAACAGAGCGCGTAATTAGCGCGCGTCAGAGCGCTACGCTATGACGCCGAGATGTGTTGTACTACTACGGTATTATACCGTCAAACAGAGCGGCAGCGCTGTGAGCGCTATAGCCCGGCGTTAGATTAGCGCTCTGACGCGCGCTAAGTACGCGTTCTGTTTGTCGAAGGCTTTATAGTTATGCCGCTATAAGTGTTCATTTATTTAGAAAAATAAAACAACGTCAAATATAATTGAAAATTTTGTTGACCCGAGCGGAGCCGGAGCGGGCCGCTAGTAGGAGATAAAATGATGTATACTATAACTAGATTTTCTTGTTTACGTGTAGGACGACTGCTGTGGACGTAGAGACGTGAGTATCTTCATTTTCTACTAAATCATCATTACTGGTGACGTCACTCTTTCGTCACTACCCTGCCTGCTTCTACCGCGAAGCACAAAGCGGCTTTAAAGGTGGAGCAACCGTTGTATTAAAGAGCGGTGTGCTTAGTGAGAGTTTTTTAACGTTCTCGATAGCGCAAAAGTTAACGGAGTTGGAACGTTTGCCGTTAGGGGTGCTGCTGCGCTAAAATCGACATTATTACTTCAGTGCGCCACGTAGGGTACCGGTGACATATATAGCAATCAACGTGTCAAATCAAATCAAATCAAATCAAATCAAAAAATTTTTATTCAACATAAATGAAAGTACATACTTGTTGAACGTCAAAAGAACTACCGCCAATTCACAAGAACTAGCCTCCGTCCTGAGAAGAATTGGCAAGAAACTCAGCGGGCATGTTTTTTTTTTTTTTTTTTAATAAATTATTATTTATAAATTTTTTAATATTACATTATTTTTTTTAAATATGAGTTTTTTACAATGAGTATTATAACGTAACAATTACTACAATATTGAAATGCCCGGAGCGAGCAACTCATTCCCACTTTGTGCAATCTTCTAGATAATCATTGACTTTATAGTAAGCTTTATTGCACAGATGTTCTTTAACAGTTTTCTTAAACCTATGTATATGTAGGTTCTGAACATCTTGTGGAATTTTGTTGTACAGGCGCACAGACAAACACCCGAATGAATTTCGTATCTTATGTAACCTACTCATCGGCACAACAAGCTTGTGTTTGTTCCTAGTATTTCTATTATGTATGTCCGACTTTTTAGGAAACTCCTCAATATGTTTACGAACATACATCAAATTTTCAAAAATGTACTGGGATGGCATAGTGAGAACTTTAATTTCTTTAAATTTCTCCCTCAGGGATTCCCTTGAGTGCATGTTATAAATAGCGCGTATAGCTCTTTTCTGCAGAATAAATATCGTTTCTACATCGGCCGCATTGCCCCATAGCAAAATGCCATAGGACATGACACTGTGGAAGTAACTAAAGTAAACTAAACGAGCCGTGTCCGCGTTTGTTAACATTCTAATTTTTTTTACTGCGTATGCTGCAGAGCTGAGCTTACTCGCCAATTTATGAATATGAGGTCCCCATTGCAGTTTGGAGTCCACTGTTATACCAAGAAATACGGTTGACTCAACAAGCTCCAATGATTCCTCAGAAACAATTACATCACTATCCACTTGTCTCACATTTAAAGATGGTTTAATACATTTTAAAGTAAATTTAATACATTTAGTTTTCTTACTATTCAATAATAGGTTATTGATACGGAACCAATGAACCACACACGAAATCGCATCATTCACTTCGTCATAGACTTGTAATTGTCGTTTAATTTTAAATAATAAAGATGTATCATCTGCGAATAATACGACCTCGTGTCGGGACTCAATAAAACTAGGTAAATCGTTTATATATATTAGAAATAAAAAAGGACCCAAAATGGAACCCTGAGGTACACCCATTTTCAACAAGGTACCTGAAGATCTATTACCTTTCACATCTACTGTTTGTATCCGTCCTGATAAATAGGAAGTAATAAGTTCCAATGCACCATCCCTAATACCATAGTGATGTAGTTTCCTCACCAATGTTTCATGTTCAACACAGTCAAATGCTTTGGATAAGTCACAGAAAATTCCAAGACAATCATGTGATTCCTCCCAAGATTTAAAAATATTTTTGACTAGATAAGCACCTGCATCAGTTGTAGAGCGACCCCTGGTAAACCCGAATTGTTTATTATGAAGCAGGTTATTTGAATTAAAATGTTCTAAAAGTTGTGTCAAAATTATTTTTTCAAAGATTTTACTCAACGTAGGGAGTACTGAAATAGGTCTATAGTTAGAGGGGTCATCAGTACTACCAGATTTAAAAAGAGGAATCACTTTACTATGTTTCATTAAGTCAGGAAATACACCACACCTAATACAATCATTAAAAATACTAGCAAGATGAGGAGCAATAATGTCTATTACAGACTTCAAAACCTTTACTGATATTCCCCACAAGTCAGCTGTATTTTTTACATTAAGGCTATTAAAACTTTTTATTATATTGCTTGAATTAATTTCCTTAAATTTAAAAATTTCATTACATTTGTTGACATGTTTATGCAATAATATTTCAGCTGCTGTGGGGGATGAATTTAGAGAAGTGGTAGTTGAAACTGGAATGTCAGAGAAAAACTTTTCAAAAGCATTAGCCACATCTTTATGACTAGTTACCAATTTATCATCTATTTTTAATGAGAATTCTTGGTGACTATTTCTGACTTTTCCACTTTCTCTACCAATGATGTTCCAAGTCATCTTTATCTTGTCAGGGGCATTTTTTATTAAATCACTTAAATGTAAAGATTTTGCCGTTAAACAAACTTTTCTAAATACTTTTGAATAGTTCCTGACATATTGATGAAATGTTTCATCATTATTATAGGCTTTTTGAGAGTACAGATCATATAACTTTTTTCTACTTTTGTACACTCCGGTGGTGGCCCACTCGCTGAACACTGTTTTGTTTTTTAATGTTACAGTTTTAGGAATAAATACATCAGCAAAGACCAAATTAATTCTCTCAAACATATTCTGGTATGACAAATTTGGGTTATGGTTATAAATAATTTCTGAATGTTCCTGCTTAATATTTTTTCTAAACTTCTCAATTCGTTTTTTATTAATAGGAACAATCACAAGAGTATTTTTATCTATAGAATTGATATTAGATTCAAAAGACACAAATTGTCCACTATGATCTGATGTTAACTGATTAATAATTTTTTTGTTAATCGGTGTTACATTTGTAAATATGTTATCTAAACATGTTGCCGATGTGGTCGTTGTCCTAGTAGGCTCTAAAAATAAATTTGGGAGGTTATATGACTTTAACAGTGTTCTGAATCTAATAGTGGTATTTGTGTTTTCTAAAAGATTAATATTAAAATCACCACATACAAAAATTTGTTTATTAGAAACAGAAAGCTTCAGCAATGCATTTTCCAAAATATTTTCAAAAGAATCATATAACGCATCAGGAGGTCTGTAGACGCAGACAACAATGAGGTGCTCAAGCTCAACACAGGAAATTTCAATAATTCTCTCAACAGAGAGGGCCACTACATCCTTTCGTTCCTTACATTTCAAACATTTACTAACGAGAATCAGTGAGCCACCGCGAATAGCGTTCTCTCTGCAGAAGGAACTTGACAACTGGTGATCATTAAAATTAAACAATAATTCATAATTTCTAAACCAGTGCTCAGTAACACAGAATATATTAATATTATGCATATTTAAAAACATTTCAATTTCTAGCTCTTTACCCATCATCCCTTGTAAATTTTGATGCACCAAATTGAATATGTTAATAATTGAAACGTTAACGTCTTTTGATGGGTATAGTCTAGTTGTATTAATTGATTTGTAATTGCAAGAGTGTGACTCCTTTGTCTTATCAATTAATTTAAATTGGAAGCAGATTCCAAAGTCTTAAAACATGTCAAATTTTTTTCCTGCTCAATAGAAGCAGGTATTTTTTTAGCTAAATTTATAGCTAGGAAATTGTGTATAAAATACTGTAGCGATGTTGCTACTTGTCTAAAATTTTTATTACTTAATTTAAATAAGTCATTTTTTGATGTCCTTAAATTTCTAAAATTTATTATATTATTTATGTCTATTAATTTAAATGCATATTTTTTGGATGTCAAGGTGCAGTTATTATTATCAAAAGCATTATAAATTGCATTATTAATATTAAATCTAAACTAGAATTAACTAAATCTATCTATCTACTAAATAATTGTCAACTAGAATTAAAAAAAAAAGTGTGGTGTCGTGGGACACCGGATAGGAACGAAGTTTCTTATTATAAAAATATTAATTTTAAGTTCAATTCGAGGTATAAAGAAAATAATTATTCGGGTATACATTTTTTATTATGATTTTTTTATTGATAAAAATAAAATTAATTAAATTGATGTCAGAGAAATTAAATATTGTTATTTAAAACAAAATTTAATTATAATCAATAATCTCATAAATAGAAAAAACAAAAAAATAAAATAAAAAATTTATTTATTTCTAAATTTTCTATTACAATTATTAAAATAATAATAACCCTCATCACGTAGACTATACATAAGACACTGTATAGCCACCATACTAAGACTATACATAAATAATAAAAATCTTACGTTACGGACGTTTTTTCCCGGTTAGGGTACTCCTCCGCATCGTCCCATAAGGAACTTCGTTCCAAAAATCCTCCTCCCCCCTATTTTTGCCGTAAATCAATCCGAAATTACGGCTTGAAGGATCAATCGTTACACGATAGAATTGTGACCACGACCTCATTTATTAAGTGATATAACATTGCTGATGCCCATGAGCGACGATAACCACTTACCATCAGGTGGGCCGTATACTCGTATATCTAGGAAGACAATAAAAAAATCACATTGTGAATAGCTCGTTCATGCAACAAAGTGTAGCCTTCGCTTAATAATGTGGGTGTTTTTTTTTTCTCCAGAATAACTTAAACTACCCTAATTACAACAGTGATGCGGTGAGACAATTCTAATATTTTTTGTTTTTGTTTTCTTAAACCAATATAACTGATACATTTTATATGTAAACGACATATATATATTTATTGTATGTATGTGGGAAACGGAACGTTTAGAGTGAAAGAGATGAATGTTTGAGGAAGAAAGGGACGGAAGGGAGATGAATAAGATGGCGATCGGGCATTAGGAGTGTGAACAGTAAAATGTCCCTTCGGAACAAGGTGACACTTTACAAAACTTGCATAAGGCCCGTCATGACTTACGCGAGTGTGGTGTTCGCTCACGCGGCCCGCACACACATAGACACCCTCCAATCTCTACAATCCCGTTTTTGCAGGTTAGCTATCGGAGCTCCGTGGTTCGTGAGGAACGTTGACCTGCACGACGACCTGGGCCTCGAATCTATCCAGAAATAAAGTCAGCGTCGGAACGGTACTTCGATAAGGCTATGCGTCATGATAATCGCCTCATCGTTGCCGCCGCTGATTACTCCCCGAATCCTGATCACGCAGGAGCCAGTCACCGTCGACGCCCTAGACACGTCCTTACGGATCCATCAGATCCAATAACCTTTGCATTAGACGCCTTCAGCTCTAACACTAGGAGCAGGCTTAGGAACCCTGGTAACTGTACTCGTCGAACTCGACAAAGAGTTCGCCCTGCAACCTAACTCATGAATCAGCTCGCTGAGTTTCTCGCCGGATCTTTTCAGCGGGTCGCGATTCCGATCCGGTAGTAGATTCATTCGCGAAGCAGCTGCTCTTGAGCTGTTAGGTCTCCTTCGGAGGCGCTCGGGTAGCTGTTAGCAAATCCCACCCCTCCTGGCTGAGCCTTTGCTCGCCCACCTGTCCTGGTGAAACTGGAAAGGCCTCCGGGCCACCAGTAACCATTCAATCATAAAAAAAGGAGTGTGAACATTTTACAACGCGTATTATCTTATTAAATTTTGTTACTTTACCAAAGTAGTGTTATTTATGTACTTTGAGCTAATCCGACATGTATGTATTTTCTTTAATATTGTTAATAGTATAACGCAACATACCAGCTCTATCTTTATCTTTATTAGAACTTCTACTTATAAAACGATTGTCTGGAAGAGATCGCTTTTAACGATAAGACCGCCTATTGTACAATCATAGCTGCCTGTTGACTGTTTTTAATCTTAAAGCCGCTTTCAGACTACGCTATAATATAATAGCATATAGTATATAGCTCAAAGGACAACAAAATCGCACACCATACATTACGATGGACATGTTCACACTGCCCACAGACAGCCCACTGAGTTTCTCCCACAGACACACCCCACTGAGTTCCTCCCACAGACACAGCCTACTGAGCTTCTCGCCGGATCGTCTCAGTGAGTCGCGTTTCCGATCCGGTGGTAGATTCTGCGAAGCACGGCTCTTGCTAGGATTAGCGTTAGCAATGTCGTCAGGTTTGAGCCCCGTGAGCACACCTACTTGTTAGGGTTACGCTGAAATGGTCTGGTCAAGGGCATCAGCTTGGGTAAAAAAAAACCAGCTTCTTCCACGTGGTGCATGAAAAGTGTCAGAGCGATTTCCCGTGGGAGTTTAATTATTTTTTTTCTAATTAAGATAGTCCATGTCACTCTCCTGATATAATATTATAACTTTAAAAAAATCATGTTAATTTGTCGCTTCGTTTCTACGTGAAAGTAGCAACTAGAAACAAACCAACAAACACCCTTTCACATTAAAATATATTAGTGCGGATAATGAGCCGCGGTCATTTTGGTTTCACAGGTACCTCATCTGTATTCGTCGCGTGCGGTAAGTACCTACACAAATTTTATGAATTCATCAAAAGCTCTTGCAAAAAAAACCTTTAGGTATATCAAAAGATTTCGAGTTTTATCCTCGACCAAGTCAACGACTTGGAATAAAACGTTACTGCAGTTTTTGTATATCGCATCGACCATAGACAAACGTATATACAAGTTTTGGTTAGTATTTAGCTTAATATAAATATAACTTAATACTTATTTATTATTATTTATATCGAAGGCTGAAAGACTATTTTGTTTAAGCAACATTTCGCTTAACACGCGACGCTTATCTTTGTAATCAACGGTGCGTTTTATTTGGTACTAGCTGACCCGGCAGACTTCGTAGTGCCTCAATCGATAAATAAAAGACCTAAACTTTTGTATAAAATAAACTTAAAACAAACAAAAGCAATCCGTCAGACGGGGGACACATCAAAGGAAAAACAAAATTGTTATTTTATATTTAATTCCGAGCATTTTCATATTTATCTACCTTTTAAACCTTCTCTGGACTTCCACAAATAATTCAAGACCAAAATTAGCCAAATCGGTCCAGCCGTTCTCGAGTTTTAGCGAGACTAACGAACAGCAATTAATTTTTATTTATATAGATAGAAGATAGATAGATCAGAATCAACAGTTCGATGTTTTTAATTGAACTTCAATTAAGTTTACTCCATTCGAATAGCTAAAGAAGGTTTTTTTGTTATGATATTTTTTTCCAAATTTTAAACTTTAAATGGCTCTCCTGTATAGTTGCAAAATTGTCTCTTAAACGAAATTCTCTTTCACCCCTCGATATCATTGTATTATTTCTGAACGATCACTGATCATCTAATTGATGATAATGATTATCTCGTATATTTTCAAATTTGTTATTTTTTTTTCATTAAATAAAAAGTTTAATCAATCGTACAATCGCTCAGGTCCAGCCTCATCCTTGGATGGGCCAGGAGTTGAATTCCAACCGTCCCGACAATAATGTAAGTTTATAAGATACTTCAATATCCAATTACATCGATTCGGAATGCAAGGCTTGCTCGTATCCAATACTTACATAATATATTTAAATATTACAATATTGGTGTTATTTTTTGTCAGATGCACTCACATTCCTGTCATGCGCAGGACGCAAACTCCAACCGACTGGGAAACAACGTACGTTTAAATTTTTTTTTCTTGTATGGTATTCGTAAACATAATATTAGGTACTCTGGAATCTTTAAAGATAGCGATACGTTATATTATACTAGTTCAGTATTTATGACTAATATGTACTGTATCTGTACTGTTTTTTTTTAATGTCAAGTGCACTTGGCGGGAGCGTGAGGAGTGAAGTTGTGTGATTTGTTTTATTTTGTCTATTTAGTGTTTCTTCAGGTTTAAATGTGTAATAACGGTGGTTTATTAACTGTTTAATATCTGTGAAAGTACACAAATGTGGGGAAATGAAACAAAGCCGCTGGACGTAACTTGTCGGGATCCTCCAAAAAGTCCCCTGAAAAAATCTCAATAAATGACCACCATTTTACTAAGATTATATTTCATCCTATATCATCTCATTTCATTTAGTTTCATCCCAGTTGATTAATGTCTCAAATTAATCGTCTTCATTTCATTTCACTTCATATTATCATTTTTCATAAAAATAAGAATACAAATAAAAATAAGACATGACTTAAAGGTCGTAGTTACCAGGTCATAAAATACCTTAAAAAAATGTCAAGGCACGCTATAGTTATCTATTTTGTTACCACGATGAATTCCGATTTGAATAAAATTTCGATTGTTCATAGCTTGGATTAACACATAGGTACTTTTTATTATGGTAAAGGACATTATCCGGGTAACGTCATCTAACGTCATTTGATATTTAGGTATAATCATAGACCGGAAATTATTAATCACTTTATCATAATAAATTTCAATATTTTTATTTTTATTCTCCTGCAGTTTTTAGACTTTTGTTTTTTGTTTCTAGAATTATGCAGACGCAGTTGATGTAAGTTTGAAAGATGTTTGAAAATATAGGTTTCTAACTTCAAATTAAATTTTTTAATAACATTTTTAATTTTATAATCATTAAATTCATCGGATATACAAGGATATACAAGGAAGGATAAGCATTTACTAAATTTGACTGATGATTGGTAATCTTCAAAAAATAATTATATTTTCAACTACCTACTTTAACTTCAACGGAATTTTAAGCTACTCTGAATTCGTACAAAACTCATTACTGCTTCACGGCAGAAATAGGCGGGGTGGTGTTACCTATCCGTGCGGACTCACAAGAGGTCTTACCACCAGTAAAAATCCTCCCTTTTCAACACACTTTTTAATACACTGAGATGATGCTCCTTTACCCTCCATAATTTAAATCAAACATAAATTCTTGACTATCCTCAGACACTAGCCTTTAGGCGTAATCTGTTTTTTATGTGTACGTCACACACGTTTTTTGGAGTTTACTCCTTAAGAATCGATTTACATATATAGGCCCGGGGTATGAAAATTATGGGGACCAAAATCGTACTAGAGAGTATAGCATGTCACACGAAATGCGTTATGCGCCTGATTGGCCAGGTGATGCGTGCGCGCGCCAATCAGGAGCCAACGCGCGGCCGCGTTATCGCAGGTGACGCCGGGCTGCTGCGCCGGCAGTCCGCCACAAAGCCTCGTACTGATCGCGCGTTTCTCTCATTATTGTATTTTCATATATTTGTTAGTCGTTTGTTTTGTGTCTCGTTAATTTGTTAATAATCTGTAGTGTATCGTGTTGTCGTAATATAGAACTATTTCTCGTATTGTTTCGTTTAATTTACCGACATCGTTTTGCTTGTGGCCGGACGCCGTTCGGGTTCGATTCCTGAACGTATCAACTGTTAGTGGGTTGATACCCGAATATAACCCGCTACAAATCATTTATTAATAAAGCTTATTAAATATAAACAATTCCTTCTATCAGTGAATGGACAACTTATATATTAATTGTAAAAGTGAATTATATAGACTTACTTAATTACCGCATCCACGTGTTCCGCAACTCCCGGATCATTCTCACTAGAATACGTAACTTCCATATTTTACTGTATTCAACTGACACAAATTTATATTTATATCCAGTAAACTCCAGTCGTGCGTCGGAGCGGACACACACACTTTTTTTTTAGAACAGTAAGCAATGATTAGTATTGCGGTAGGATAAATGTAATTCTGTTTCAGGCGCACCCTCATGTTTGGGACGTGAAGGATGCAAGACCCAGCCACCTTGACAACGTAAGCTTTTTTTTTGTTGCTTAGATGGGTGGACGAGCTGACAGCCCACCTGGCGTTAAGTGGTTACTGGAGCCCATAGACATCTACAACGTAAATGCACCACCCACCTTGAGATGTAAGTTCTAAGGTCTCAGTATAGTTACAACGGTAGCCCCACCCTTCAAACCGAAACGCATTCCTGCTTGACGGCAGGAATAGGCGGGGCAGTGGTACCTACCCGTACCAACTCACAAGAGGTCCTACCAACAGTCATTACGCAAATTATAATTTTGCGGATTTGATATTTATTACACGATGTTATTCCTTCGCCGTGGAAGTCAATCGTGAACATTTGTTGAGTACGTATTTCATTAAAAAAATTGGTACCCGCCTGCGGGATTCGAATACCGGTGCATCGCTCTACACGAATGCACCGGACTTCTTATCCTTTAGGCCACGACGACGTCCAAAATGCTTTAACATAAAAACTTTCTGTAAATTTTGATGATTGTTACTCAATAACGCAAACTGACTGAATGGATTAAAATTATATTCCGCACAAAGATAATTTTACGATCACGCAGTATGCCTACTGATTTAAGTTGTAATCAAACAATAACTATTTCTTTTTATTGACACTAAAAACTTTTTTGACAAAGTCATGGTTTTTTTTTTTTCAGAGGATGGCAGTAAGTTGATATAGCATAGATACAAAAGAAATTCATAATTTTAAATGACCTTATGCTGTTTTTGAAAAAGAAAAAATAAGTTACACGCCACTCATTAGAGTACTCTAACTTCTGTTACATAGTAAAGTATTATGAAAACCGAACATAAGATCATTAACATAATGTTGTATCGATTACCTATTTAAAATTAAACTAATCTACTTCGGTATTTATAACCAGAAGTATAACTAACGCTTTTAGATTATTCATGTCATTGTGTCTAAAGCGATGCTGATAAAATCTGCTAGCTAATTGTCTCTCTCTTTTTGTTGTAACTCTGATCTTGTATGAAATACTTGGACATAAATAGCTATATGTTTTGCATGTGTAATACCCACATTTTTTTTTTGTAACAGGCTTGGTAATGACTGTGATCCCTCCGCATCGTAATTTTATGGTAAAAAAATATATTAAAACTTATGTATATTAAAACAATAAAATAACTGGTACCAATAAAATGAGCAAAGTTTTTTAGTATTGCAACATTTTCGAATTTCTCTAAATATTCGCAAGAAGGCTGAGTGAAGAAGGATGAGCTTACTCATTTTTTCTTAGTTGTTATATTGTTTCACAGACTAAGTAGATTAAAGGAAAATCCTTAAAGAGAAGCACTTGTATTCACAGATCAAATGAGTCGACTATTATCAAAGGCGGCAATCTGACTTTTGGACAATGATTGGTAAATCAGAAAAACGAATTATTGACTTTGTATTCCATTGGCAGTCACAAAACTCTTCGGAACGACATCTTAGATAAATAACAGGTTAACTATTAACCTTTATTTAATGCAGGTTTTGAACCGTATTCTTTGAAGGAGACGATTATATTCAAATAAATCTGTATTGACATATCAATAAAAAAATTTTGTCCAAATGTACAGTTTGCCGCCTTTGATAATAGACGACTCAAATATTAATTGCTTAATTTACGTACACATTCATAATATTTTTATTATTTTTTCCTTCAAGATTCTTCAAAAGCAACTGTCACCATGGAGCGTTTTATAAAAAGCTTGGACTATGAGAAAGAAGATAATGAAAGATTTCACTTTTATTCTGATTTTTTCCTTGATTTGTAACTGCAAATATAAATTTTAAAACCGAAATATTGTTTTATTTTAAGCACTAATTCTGTTAATATTAGACCAGTATGCATTAAAGAAATACTGCTTCTCTACATACGTGAAACCATAGCGCTACCAATGAAAGCGCATAAAAATGGGAAAATATAGTAAAACTGCAATCACAGAAATCCATTGAAGTTCTTTTCATATATTTTAATTCGTTCATTCCATACTTGTCATATGAAGTCTTTAAATGAAGGTTTAGTTTCAAGATTAGGTTCCATATTACTGTGCCGACTAAAAAGGTCACTTAACTAGGTCTAGAAAGACTTCAACCTATTTGGAAGAAGTCAAAAAAAAAGGAAGAATGACAGATGATAAAAATAAGATAGAATAAAAAATATGCTAGGCTTTATTTCACTTTCAGAACCTGGTCTCTCGTTTGTTGGAGGTGGCCGGCGAGTTAAGCCGGCTTCTGCCCAACGTCAGGGGGCCTTACTAGGTAACGCGCCGTCTCTATACGGGGGTGGTGCGTTCAATGGCCCTATACGGGGCCAGTCCCTGGCTGTGGTGGTAGCGAAGCTGCTGCAACGGCCGCAACGCACCATCGCGGTCGGGGTCATCCGTGGTTATCGCACCATCTCCTTCGAAGCCGCTTGTTTACTGGCTGATGCGCGTGAGAGACGCACAAGCCCGCCGCCGTCGATCGGGGGCCACGGAGACGGATCTCACCCAAGCCCTGGCCCTCTAAGTGTTTCGGGTCCCCATCACATGTCTGTCTGGGGAACGGCGAGGAGGGCCTAAGAAGACGACGTACACGCGTTTTACGCAAGAGTATCCGAGTAATGGAAGGCCAGCTATCCTCGACCCACGCTGGTTCTGACCCAACGGGGTATTCCGTAGGACAACCCACTCTAACCGGCGCCATCTAGGCGGGCTTCGGATAGCCTGCCGACCGACTGTCGAACGAGAGGGCGGGTGGTCGTGGCACCGACGACCACCGCTCCGGCATGCAGCATCCCGAGGAGGAGAGTGAGGGAAGAGATGTGCTCCGCACTAAGCACTTCACTTTCCCCCTTTGCCTTTTCATAAGTTCTGACTCATGCGAGGTTAGGACTTGGATTATTGAGTGACAAGTTTTAGTCAGTTCGACTTCATATGCCCCGTCCTCCATCCCCAGTGGAGGGCGGAAGTCCGGCGATTTCCTCCTGACCAAAAAATATATTTAAAAAGGCTTTATAAAACTAATAGGGTCATAAAAATAAATACTATATGGATAAGCATGCTTCATTAAAGAGACATGAAAGTTTTTTATTACTAACAAATAACATTTTTATTTATGTACCTACATAGAGGCATTGATTTACCGATGCACAAAATAAAATATGCAATCGCCATCGCGCAATCACCATTACATAGATTATAATCAAAAAAGTCGGATCTCGTCTAAATAGAATACGTAGGTGTTATTAAATTATTAGTAAAATAGTTAGAATAATTAAATAGTTAGTAAATTATTTCTGGGGAATTAGTCTGTGAAGCTTTGTGTTAAGTGTGTCTGATTTTTTGGCGGGAACGCGAGGAGTGAAGTTGTGATTTGTTTTATTTTGTTGTTTCGGGTTTAAATGTGTAATAACGGTGATTTATTAAAAAAACCTCTTGTGGAAAAAGTTGGAAAATATTAAACTACCCACGGAAATAAATAACATTCTAAAGTTTTGGTATGGGAACCAGATCAACAATGTGCGATGGGCTGGGGCTTTGTCTCTTCCATATAGGTTGGAGTGCGGGGTGAGACAAGGCGGGTTGAGTTCGCCTACGCTCTTCAACCTGTATATGAACGAGCTGATCGGCGAGCTCAGTAGGACCAGGATTGGTTGTTTCATAGACGGGGTGTGCGTAAACAACATCAGCTACGCAGACGATATGGTGCTGCTGAGCGCGTCTATCTGTGGCCTAAGGCAACTTGTTTCTTTGTGTGAGGGATACGCCAAATCACACGGTTTGGTGTACAACTGTAAAAAGTCGGAGATCATGGTCTTTGAGACCAGGGGTGGGACGCATGATAAAATACCTCCCGTAGTACTCAACGGAACGCCATTGACAAGAGTTTATAAATTTAAATATCTCGGCCATGTGTTGACCCCTGATCTCAAAGATGATGAAGATATTGAACGAGAGCGGAGAGCGTTGTCGGTTAGAGCAAACATGATAGCTCGCAGGTTTGCACGGTGTTCACTTAAAGTCAAGGTCACCCTCTTTAGGGCCTACTGTACTAACTTTTACACGTGCAGCTTGTGGGCTGGATATACTCAAAGATCGTACAATGCTCTCCGTGTTCAATACAATAACGCGTTTAGGGTGCTGGTGGTGCTGCCCCGCTTTTGTAGCGCATCAGGGATGTTTGCAGACGCGCACATAGATTGTTTTTACGCTACCATGCGTAAAAGGTGTGCATCTCTGGTAAACAGAGTGAGGGCCAGCTCCAACAGTATCCTGAGCATGATCGCAAGCAGGCTGGACTGTATATACATGGGTCGCTGTGGTGCCATCTCCCATGGGATGTTACCACAGTAATTCATTGTGATGTAAATATAAATACTAACATAGGTCTAAGTCTTATTAACAATTTATATGAGTCATGGATACTTGAAATAAAAACATTATTATTATTATTATTATTATTATTAATGGTTTAATATCTGTGAAAGTGCACAAATGAAACAAAGCCGCTGGACGTAGCTTCTAGGGATCCTCCAAAAAGCCCACTAAAGAAGTCTCAGTAAATAACCACCATTTTACTGAGATTATATTTCATCCCATGTTATCTTATCTCAATTTATTTCATTTCATCTCAGTTGATTAATGTCTCAAATTAATCATCTTCATTTCATTTTATTTCATTTGACTCCCTAAATCATTTTTCATAAAAATAAGAATTTAAATATAAAATAAGACATGACCCAAAAGTCTTAGTTACCAGGACATAAAATCCCTTTAAAAAAAGTGTATTATGGCTTTGAAACATTTGAAAGAATGTTGATTTGTGACATTTGTGTTTGTCTAAATTGATACCATAGATAATACACATAATAATATAAAGTTCGTCAAATTAATTTTCTAAATTAAATAATTTGAAATTTTATTTAATAATGGCTACGACTGTAAACCAGAAAGCGTACTTGCAAAAATACCTGGCTGGTCCATCGGGCGATAAAAAGAAAAAGAAAAAAAAAGTGCTAAAAGGAAAAGGGTAAGTCAACTGTAGACAATGTGAACAATAATTGAAATTAAACGTGAAAGAATTTACTATTTCTAAAAAAAATACCTTAAATATCTACCGTTTTGATATTTACAATTGTATTTTGGCATTATATTAAAGTGCTGTCGTCACACTAAAATGCATTTTAAAATTGAAAAAAAAATCATGTACATTTTCACGTATTCTCCTTACAAGTTATTGTATTTTAAGTAAGTATTGATTATTTGTATAATGAAATACATAACAAATGCGAATTAATTTCAAATTTCTTATTCCTGTCAATATTTTCATTCAGTATGGATGAATTTTTTGGTTGCTTAAGCATGTTGTTCTAATAAGGTTCGAACAGTACATTAACTATATCATCACTCTCGGCTCATCTTCCTTCAAAGACGCAAACGTCAGTTCCAAATAAAGAACAAAAAAAAATTCTTTCATTAGTGAAAGATACAGATGACAAATAACCTTACCTGTTGAAACACTAAAGTGAATATAAAAAATGTATTTTCTCATCTAATTTTAGGTTCAAAATAATAGACGATGACATTGACCTATCGAAGCTACGACCCCTTGAGGGTGACGAGTTAGATGTGTATGATGAAGGTGATGACGCACCGCAAGTAGCAGGTATCATCGATGAAAGACCAGAGCATATAAAAAAACAGGAACAATTCACCACTAGTTCTAAATGGAAGATCGTGAATCAGGTACACATGTTTATTACTTTATTTTTACTGTCAAGCCTTCAACATATTAAAAAACCATTCTAATAGAAATCTTATTCATCGATTATAACAGACACCGAAAATCGTTACAGGATGACGGATTCAACAGCAAACTACAAATTGAAGAGATAAAGAAAGATGTAAAGGAAACCGAGAAAGAAAACGAATTGGTCTTTGGAAAAATGTACAGTGATTCCGAAGATGATAAGCCAAATGTTTCAGAAGCTTCGCCGTCTGGAAGAGCTAAAAGCAAAAAAAAACACAACAGTGACAGCGACTTCAGCCCACCAAGAAGAGGGAATCCAGTGAAAAGGAATAATTCTCCTAAAAGAACTACTGAATATGATTCTGATCTTTCACCACCTAGAAAGCATGAGGGTCAGAGAGCTGAAAAACTTAAAAAACCAAGTCGTTGGGACAATGAGAAGGATAAGTCACCAAAGTCTTTAAGAGCTAATAACCACAGAAGATCTAAGAGCTCTGATTTGTCTCCTCTAAGGAAAACCCAAATGAATAAGATTTCTTCAGGACAAGATATGAAAATTCAAAAAAGATATGATGTGACATCTCCCAGAAAATCTAGAAAAGATGATTCAAAACGAAATAGACTTAACTCAGTTTCACCTCCGAGGCGAAAAAAATCCCCAGAGAAATCTAAATTTGGTCACGATAACAGACAGAGCCAGTTAAAAAAGTATAATGATACAGATTATGGTTCGAGGTATGACAAAAGATCTAACAGATCAAATTCAGATTCTGATATGTCTCCCCCAAGAAAGAGTAAGAGACAAATCTCAGAATCTCCCTGTAGAAATGTTCCACTAAGAAAAAAAACGAATGATAGTGATTCAGATTTATCTCCTCCCCGTAAAAATATAAGATATGCAGAAAACAAGTCCTATAGGAATGTAAGCAAAAAACCTCACAGGAGGAATGACACAAAAGACAGTGGTTCGGATTTATCACCACCGCGAAAGCTTAAGAATATAGATAACTACAGAAGGCATGACTCTGAACGTAAAAGAAAAGACAGAAGTTCAAAAAGAAATAATAGCGATTCTGATCTTTCTCCTCCTAGGAAAGATAGGTCTAACAAGAATGACAGTCCCCCTCCAACCCATAAAAAAATGGAGAAGACTTTGGAAGGAAAGAAAGCAGGATTACAAGATGCCAAGCAGCTGAGGCAAGAAAACGATGACTTTAGAAAGAAAGAAGAGGAGATGTTTAAGAAAATGAAAGATGATGTTTCAGGCAGGAATGCTCAAGTTGTGTCAAGGAAAGGTTAGAATTATTAATATAAAATTTAATTTAAATAATAAAAAAAAAGAATATTACACATATCTACGGCAATCTAATTTAAAATTATAAGTAATCTTTGTTACTTAATCTTACTTTATTACTTATTCTCTATTACTTTAGTACTTAACAAATGTTCACGATTGACTTCCACCATGAAGGAATAACATCGTGTAATAAAAATCAAACCCGCAAAATTATAATTTGCGTAATCACTGGCGGTAGGACCTCTTATGAGTCCGCGCTGGTAGGTACCACCACCATCCTGCCTATTTCTGCTGTGAAGCAGTAACGCGTTTCGGTCTGAAGGGTAGGGCAGCCGTTATAACTATACTGAGACCTTAAAACTCGTATCACAAGGTGGGTAGCGCATTTGCTTGTAGATGTCTATGGGCTCCAGTTACCACTTAACTTCAGGTGGGCTGTGAGCTCGTCCACCCATCTAAGTAATAAAAAAAAGTTACATAGTTAAAGTCAAAATAAATATGTGAGCATTCATTGTTCATGGAACATATTTTTATACAAAAATTTAATACAATTTTATACATAAAATTTTTTTATACAAAATACATATTGTGATATTTGGTGAAACATCAATCTCTAATCAGTGTGTCTCCAAGGCAGCTGTTTCCACTTCTCTGCTATTAAATACTAACTTTTCTCTTGCACTTTCTCTTGTGTGAGATTTTAGTTGATGATCACCGCATTGCTCTCTATTCCAATCCTCTTCATTCGAGGACTTAAATGATAAGACGCCTGATGTACTTTAACCAAGTGATTAGACAGTGCTAAAACCCCGCATGCATCTACAATTTTTTTGCAATGAAATACATAGTTGTCATATGTTTCCAAATTACTTCCACGATACAAAAATAAAAAGATGTATGTAATTCAAACATAGACCTCAAGTCTCAAAGCGGATGATGGCATTCACGTTGTCTATGAGCTGTGATAGCCACTCGATACCAGGTGAACCATTGAGAGTAGACAAAAAATTTTTTTTTGTCATATTTAAATTTACTTATGGCTTCGGTGCGACAGTAATATACTTCTAATACTTACACTCTACAATACTTATAGTATTTAAATTCTTTTTTGTTTGTTTTTTTATTGCATAGATAGGTGGCTCACAGCCTATCTGGTGTTAAATGGTTACTGGAACCCATATATATCTATAACGTAAATGTTGAGATATAAGTTCTAAAGTCTCAGTATAGTTACAACGGCTGCCTCACCCTTCAAACCGAAACCCATTACTGCTTCTCGTCAGAAATAGGCGGGGTGGGGTACCTACCTGTGCGGACTCACAAGAGGTCCTACCACCAGTAAAATTACATGTAATACTTATAATAAATTTAATATAATATTATTTCTAGTGAAAAGAGACGATTCTGAAGAAAGAAGAAAACAGAAGGAGAAAGCGGCGAGACAAAAAGAAATGGACGAGAAATATAAAAGATGGAGTAAAGGGTGAGTTAGTAGTAGCCCACTGAGTTTCCCGCCGGATCTTCTCAGTGGGTCGCGTTTCGGATCCGGTGGTAGATTCTGCGAAGCACGGCTCTTGCTAGGGTTTGTGTTAGCAACGTCGTCAGGTTTGAGCCCCGTGAGCTCACCTACTAGTTAAGGTTACGCTGAAATAGCCTCTCAAGGCTCTCAGCTTAGGTAGGAAAAGTGAGTTAGTTAAAATTACACAAATAAAAGTTTCAATCTCTTTCTCCTCTTCGCGACAATTCCCCAATACCCTGTTAATAACACATAATGGCTTCTGTGTGCTTGGTGCGAGTTTATTTTAACGCTCTCGATAGCGTAAAAGTTAACTTCAATTTGTATGCAATTGAGCAGCGCCCCTATCGGCAAACGCAGGCAAACGTTCCAACTCCATACAAATTTGAGTTTTTTTTATTTTTTTATTTTTTTATTGCTTAGATGAATGGTCGAGCTCACAGCCCACCTGGTGTTAAGTGGTTACTGGAGCCCATAGACATCTACAACGTAAATGCGCCACCCACCTTGAGATGTGAGTTCTGAGGTCTCAGTATAATTACAATGGCTGCCCCACCCTTCAAGTGCATATCGGCCAGGGTGGAGAATCGGACAACATCTATTTTTCATCCCCCTAAATGCTATAGGTGGTCCACCCCTAAATTTGTATGTACACACTGCGGTGTCTATCAGAACACTACATTATATCGAGGATTGAAAGGCAATTTAATATACGCGACATTTATCTTTGCAATTAAAGGTGCGTTTTAATTAGTATTAGCATCAACAGTTCAATGTTTTTAATTGAACTTCAATTAAGTTTACCCCACTTAAGCGGTAGGCAGCAGCTTGGCTCTGCCCTTGGCATTGCTGATGCCCATGAGCGATGGTAACCACTCACCATCAGGTGGGATGTATGCTTGTCTGTCTACTTGGGCAATAAAAAAAAAACAAATAGCCGAAGAAGTTTTTTGTTATGATATTTTTTCCAAATTCTAAACATTAAATCGCTCTCTTGTAATATTTCAAAAATGTCTCTTAAACAAATACCCTTTCACCCTTCAATATTATTAATTTTCCCTTCACGATTTAGTAAAATATTTGCTAAAATTTAATATTTGCTATGTGTATGTGCATTACTATAATTCTCATGTTGTATTTGTTATTTTAGCTGTCCTACACACGCTCATCACTTTTAATTATTATTCTCATAATCCTCTCGCAGGTCTGCTGGAAGAGATTTCTTAAAGAAATAAGCAGTGCCTTTGTACATAATTTTCCTATTACTCTGTACTATGTTTTCTTTTTTGTGTGTACATAAATAAATAAATAAATAAAAGGTTTGTTCTCATAATAAAAGCTCTGTATGTAAATTGCAGGTTGAAACAATTGGAAGCTCAAGAGGAACGGCTTCAGGATTTCATGCATGAGGCCTCAAAACCTCTGGCCCGACACCGGGACGATGCAGACTCGGAGAACAGACTCAAGCAGATAGAGAGGGCAGGAGATCCGATGCTCAAATACATACAGGACAGGAAGAGAGAGGAAGGAAATTTACCACCAGGTAATGTACTTTTGTATTAAATAACATAGTTCACTGAACTATTTTTAATATATGTACATAATATATTACAAAAATGACTATTATTTAGATTTGTATGAGTTTTATTTTTTTGAGTAATCGATTCTTAAAATTACAATTCTTAAGTTAAAATTATGCTTAAAACGATCTATATTTAAATATTATACATGTTAATAAATTATTACACTGTACCTATAATTAAATTAGTTAAATAAATAAATGATCAGGAATAAATCACTCATGACAGTGGGGTTCCAAACTAGAATTCCCCGTCCAGTGGGGGGTAAGAGAAGATATATGTATATAGTAGTAGCAGTATAGTAGTTTAGTAGACTATCAAATATAGTCTTGAGATTGCTCCACAAATATGAGAACTTTTTCTCATATTTGTGGAGTTTATTTTGAGTAACTGACAACACCATCATCAGATGAAAAAATATATTTTATTGGTATTTTTTTTTTGTTTTCGCAGAACGCCCAAAATATAAAGGTAATTTCCCTCCGAACCGCTTCAACCTGAGACCCGGCTACCGGTGGGACGGCGTCGACAGATCCAACGGCTACGAGAAGAAGTTCTTCGAACAACAGAGCAAGAGGCAAGCTCAAGAGGAGGAAGCTTATAAGTGGAGTACCGAGGACTTGTAACGGCGAGGTGGTTACTAGCTAGTTAAAAGAAAATATAGTTCAAAGTATATTTCGACGCTTGAAAGGGAAACGTGACTAAGCGACAATGCGTGAACTTTTCAGTAGACTAATTTAAAGTTGAAATACCTGAAAAATATTCTATTTAAAATGATAAAATGAAATAAATGTAAAAATACATTAAATCAATAAAAAAAACATTACACACACTACCATGTGTTTGACACACAACATATACATATATCTCTATACTCTTTGTTTGTTGTCAATTGTCAAACTTTTGTTATTGTTTAAAGTCTGTGATCAAATTGAATCAATAATAGTGTAAAAAAAACTAACAAAATACGCTTTTATAGAAAATCCAGCTAAAAAATAGAAAATAAATTTGAATTAGAAATAGTGTAAGAAAAAATTATTTTATTGTAAAAAAAAAAGCGTTTGGTCCTTTTTAGGATATTATCAAAATAACCCTTCTATTCATATCTATTCATAAAATATTTATAACCACTGATACCAAGCACCCCAAGGTTTTTTTTAAAATCATTTTTTCTTACACTATTTCTAATTCAAATTTATGTTTACTTCATTAAAATAGCTGTAGAAGTTTTTTTGTCATGTCATTCAGAGTTTCTTTCAAATATTAAACTTGTAATGGCTCTCCTGTGAAGTTGCTAAAATATCACTTGAAACTAAATAGCTTTTCACCCGTCAAAATGCTATTTTGTAGTCCTCCGTCCATTTCCGTCACAAATCGTCATGTGTTCAGATTCTAATGTTAGCAGCAGTCATACAATACCAATGAGACTGGACTTCACGTCTCAAGGCAGGTGGTGGCATTCTCATTATGTCCATAAACTCCGGTAATCACTTTACATCAGTTGAGCCTTGAGCTCACCAACAAGATGTTTATATTGTTACAAATTATTTGTTCAATTATGGAATGTTAGTACATACATAATGTATATTTTGTTTTTATTGATGTAAATATTGTATTAATGATATGAATTATATTTTGGACTAAGCCCAGAGTTTTATTTATTTAATATATTTTGTACACACAGCTGTTAGAAGAAACACGACAATAAGGATACAGAGTACATGGGCACTACTTATTTCATGTTGAAATCTCTTCCAGTAGGCCAGTATAGTTACAACGGCTACCCCGCCCTTCAAACCGAAACGCATTACTGCTTCACGGCAGAAATAGGCAGGGCGGTGGTACCTACCCGCGCGGATTCACAAGATTATTTACTCTGCACCTACCTTTGGTTGACTGGTAGAGAATGTCTTGGGCATTAAGTCCGCCAATGTAAAGTTTACATGAAGTTTAATAAATAAATATATACATAGTTCCAAACCGATTATTTCTTTCTTTTTTTTATGGCCAGTGTAGGCAGGCGATACGGCCCACCTGATGGTGAGCGGTTACCGTCGCCCATGGACTTCAGCAATGTCAGGGACAGAGCCAAGTCGCTGCCTACCGTAAATTAATAATTAACACCAGTTTAAGATAAAATAAAACCAAATGCTACTCAAAATGCAATGCAGTTTATTTAAATAAGAAAATGTTATTACTACTAATACCTAAAAGATCAAATGGGTCACTCTATTAATGCATCTTAACATAAGGTTCTACACATTATTAACACTTATGTTTTTTCATGGAAGATTTCAAATTGATATACTCTTACATTTAACATAGATTTGTGGTAGATATTAAATTAAAAGTAACAATTAAATACACATAGATAAATTTTTGATACTTGTCTGTAGATAACGATTCTAATTTTCTAATAAAAATTATAACAAATATGTTAGCGATAAAAGATTATTTTTACTGAGAATTTATATAAAAGTTACTATCAAAGTTAATATATAAATCTGTATTTAGATTTACAAATGTTTTATTGCAGTAAATTGATATTAATATTAAAAAATAAATAAACACAAATATATTACTTTTACGAAGCAAAATATTCACTTTATTATTTTTTTAAAAAGCCAATAGATATAAGATACACACAAATTTATTTAAAAATAATAATATTTAAATACTATATTGATCTATAACTATTTAATTGCCTGTATTTCATTATAAGATCTCCGTCAACACAATATACAAAATAAGGGTCACAATATTATTATTTGCTATCACCAAGTGTACAGCATATTAAAGATCTTCAGAAAAAATACATACTGGAGATACAAAAAAAAAACGGAAAATAATCAAGAGTAAAATTTTTATATCTACTAATGTAAAAGTCTTGGCGTTTTATAAGTATTATTTTTATCAAACACAATATATAAAAAAATGATAACATAAAAATTCATTTACTTCACATTTATAATTTGTTTATTACTTAGTTTAGAAAAGGCGAATCTACACGATCTCTATGATTTTTAATGTCTATGTATATTTTTTTTTAATAATGCTTGAGAAGACGAATTTATTAGACTACTATAAATTTATATTTTAAAAACTATTTTATTCATACGCACCTTTAGTTAGTTACAGCGACAGTGTGTCCGGAATTCAGAATTAGATACTTATATTAATTTCGGTATCCCGATTTATATTTTAATTACCAAAAAATAAAGAGCAAACAACGACTTTCAAACGCCATATTATTATAGAATTTATGATTACGTCACAATGACAGTAATTACCACTACATAATATAAAACAAGGTCGCTTTCTCTGTCCCTATATCTGTCTGTCCCTATGTATGCTTAAATCTTTAAAACTACGCAACGGATTTTGATGCGGTTTTTTTTAATAGATAGTGATTGAAGAGGAAGGTTTATATGTATAATAACATGCATTAAATAGTGGAGAAATCAATAATAAATTACAGTTTCTGAAGCGAAGCGAGGGCGGGTCGCTAGTAAAAATATATTTACTTTATTATAATGATATAAGGTCGGGTCGCTAGTAAAAATATATTTACTTTATTATAATGATATAAGGTCTACATTTTGGTGAGCATTACAAAAAAAAATACTGAAAATTATAACAATAAACTTTAGTTTTACTGTTTAAACACTTAGTCCTTATCTAGAAAGACAAAACTGCGAAATTTTCATTTAAATCGAGGGCGGAAAGGCTGTTTGGTTTAAGCGACATTTTTTTAACTTTAGAGAAGAGCCATTTAAAGTTTTTTTTTCTATTGCTTAGATGGGTGGACGAGCTCACGGCCCACCTGGTGTTAAGTGGTTACCGGAGCCAATAGACAACTACAACGTAAATGCCGCCACCCACTTTGAGATATAAGTTCTAAGGTCTCAGTACATGCTAATAATATATAACTATAATATGTAACTATACTGAGACCTTAGAGCTTATATCTCGAGGTGGGTGGCGCATTTACATTGTAGATGTCCATGGGCTCCAGTAACCACTTAACATCAAATGGGCTGTGAGCTCGTCCATCCATCTATGCAATAAAAAAAAAAGAAAAAAACGATTTTGGAACTTAATAAGCATACACGAATGCCAAAAGTTATACACTCAGATAAATGTTTTTTTTTATTTTTTTATTGCCCTTGTAGGCAGACGAGCATACGGCCCACCTGATGGTGAGTGGTTACCGTCGCTCATGGACTTCAGCAATGCCAGGGGCAGAGCCAAGCCGCTGCCTACCAAATGTTCATAAGTTCAGACATTAAAAAAGAGGCAATGCTAATACACAATTGCGTATTTATGGTTTAATATTTAGATATCAATTTATCAATTTTGATTGTGTATGGCATCTGAAACAGCTAACTATATATTTGGTAATTAAACAATCGTTTGGAAAACTCATTAATTTCGACGAAAAGACACGTTTCCACGAACAAATTGGCTTAAAATTGGCTTCAAAGATATTAATAGATCGCAAATTCAAATATAGGCTTTAAGTATTGTGACAAGTTTTTTAAACACTTTCCGTCAATAATTACAAACTCAATATATTAACAACTTTTATTTATTTAACGGCCGTCTGGTGTACTGGTAAGTGACATGGTCACTACATACGGGGGTCGCGGGTTCGAATCCCGCCAAGGGAGGATATTTGTATGATAAATATAAATGTATTTTCCAGAGTTCTGGATGTATATTAAATATATGTATGTGTATAATAAAAATCTTACATTTATTTCCGTTATCTGGTACCTGTAACACAAGTTCTTTACGAACTTATCACGGGACCAGTTAACGTGGCGTGATTGTTAGCAAATATTTATTTATTTATTTACTAAACAATTCTCTTAAGTTATATGTATTTTAAAATAGCTTCGCGTAGTCTAACCTAAGATATAAATTGCGTTTTTTTTAAAGAGATTTTATGACCTGGTAACCAAGACCTTTAAGTTATGTCTTGTTTTTATTTATATTGTTCTTTTTATGAAAAATTATAATATGGAGTGAAATGAAATGAGATGAGATGATTTGGGATGAAATATAATCTCAGTAAAATGGTGGTCGTTTACTGAGATTGTTTCAGTGGACTTTTTAGAGGATCCCGAGAAGTTACGTCCAGCGGCTTTGTTTCATTTTCCCACATTCATGCACTTTCACAGATATTAAACAGTTAATAAACCACCGTTATTACATATTTAAGCCTGAAGAAACACTAAATAGACAAAATAAAACAAATCACACAACTACACTCCTCGCGTTCCCGCCCAAAAAGTCGATAATATATAATAAATTGCGAAAGCGTCAAAGAATCGCGCGGTACATTACGGGCTTCGATTTAAATTGCGAGTTACAAAGATAAATAAATAAAATGCAATTATTTTGTTTCCTATCGACGATATATTTAGTATGTATGTATATGTATATGTATATGTGATTTTGTATATATGTAGATATACTTTTTTTTGTATGTATTTGCAACCTAATATAAATTTCATTGCACCTACCACTATTCACTCTGCACTACCTTTGGTTGACTGGTAGAGAATGCCTTAGGCATTAAGTCCGCCAATGTAAATTTTACATGAAGTGTAATAAATAAATAAATATTATATTAAATGATATTTTTAAGGCAACGATATTTCTTCCTATTGCAAGATATTCATAAGTCAAATTGTTTGTGGAAACGCGCCCTTATAGCATACGTCAGGGGTATAGTATCAAATTCCACTAATATTAAATTGCAAGAGATTTGTGTTTACATTCAAATTATTCTTTTCAGTTTTCTTTAGGCCCACACATATATAGCGTGTTCCAAAAGTGTGCTCTATTTTATTTTTATTGCATAGATGGATGGACGAGCTCACGACCCACCTGGTGTTAAGTGGTTACCGGAGCCAATAGACATCTACAACGTAAATGCGCCACCCACCTTGAGATATAAGCATTACTGCTTCACGGCAGCAATAGGCGGGGTGGTGGTACCTACCCGTGCAGACTCACGAGAGGTCCTACCACCAGTAATTAAAGAATTCGATGTAGTGAAATTTGATACTATACCCCTGATATTACCGGACACTGTGGCCGTAGGAGGGCGCGGCGCGGTGCGGTCCGCGGACCGATGTTGGGCTGCATCAACGGGAGGTCCTGTAGCCGCCGCGGGCCCGCCCTGAACTGCCCGAGTAGTTCTGGGTCCGATAGCCCGGGTTTCCGCCCCCTGGGAAACACATTCACTACATTCTTATCATTCTATACTAATATTATAAAGAGGAAAGATTAGTTTGTTTGTTTGTATTAAATAGGCTCCGAAACTACTGAACCGATTTTAAAAATTCTTTCAATGTTTGAAAGCTACACTATTTCCGAGTGACATAAGGCTATAATCTTTTTTGAAAAAAATTTAGTATCCTTACTAAAAATTACCTAAAATATTTTTTACATCGCGTGCCCTGCGAAAACTATTGATGACTAACTGACCCGGCAGACTTCGTAGTGCCTCAATCTATAAATAAAAAACCTAAATTTTTATATAAAATAAACTTAAAACAAACAGAAGTAATCCGTCCGACGGGGGACACATCAAAGGAAAAACCAAATTGTTATTTTTATTTAATTCCGAGCATTTTCAATCATTTATCTACCTTTTAAACCTTTTCTGGACTTCCACAAATAGTTCAAGACCAAATTAACCAAATCGGTCCAGCCGTTCTCGAGTTTTAGCGAGACTAACGAACAGCAATTCATTTTTATATATATAGATAGAATAAAATAATGTACTACGACTTTGTAGAACACATTACTGTTTACAAAAAGGGTCGCGACAGCTTATGTCTAACTATTATAGTTATGCTTATTAAGTGTTCTTTTATTATTTATAAAAATAAAAGTTAAATATCGTTGAAATTTTTGTTAAAGACCCCAGCGGAGCCGGAGCGGGCCGCTTGTTCTATTATATATATGTTACGGTAAATTTACACTCTTGGGAAATGTACACATTTACCAAACTTTTGCCAAAAAGTCAGGTATGTGTGAACTGAATATAATCTATATCGACGCTTGAAAGGCAAACGTGACTAAGCGACAATGCGTGAACTTTACAGTAGACTAATTTAAAGTTGAAATACCTGAAAACAAAATTTATTTTAACGAATCTAGCTGTAGTAGACTGTAGTAGACTAGCTGTAGTAGATCTAACTAGTAGCTGTAGGATTGAAATGATTTTAATAGACCTAGAAATATTTTTTGAAGTGAAAACTTCTTTAGAATCGTGATTTCAAACCGGATGCAACGGAAAAAACGACAGGTAAGAGACACAAATACAAAAATGTGTAGGATGAAGCCAGCAAAGAATGAGACAGAAATATACATACTATTTAATACAGCGCCATCTGTGAGATTTTTTAATACTAACGTGTGTATGAAAGCTCTTGTAGTGAATTTTAATTTAGGATTATACGTGAAATTAAAATATCAATTCACAGAGGGCGCTACCTTACAATTATTTACTAATGACAAAATTTTACATATACTTAAGACATTTAGGATAATTGTATTTTAATTTTGGAGGTTTCACTTCTACCGCGTGTGAATTGCACACATTTTGTTTTTTTTTTTGCGCATCGAATATGGTTATTGCCTATCATTTATGTACAAAGCAGTTATTGTCGCTTAGTCACGTTTGCCTTTCTTTTTTTTTCTTTTTTTTATTGCTTAGATGGGTGGACAAGCTCACAGCTCACCTGGTGTTAAGTGGTCACTGAAGCCCATAGACATCTACAACGTAAATGCGCCACCCACCTTGAGATATAAGTATATAAAATAACAATTACCTTGACTGTAATTTCCCAGGCTGTCGTACGTTTGATATCCGCCGCCATAACCCTGGGTGTACCCGCCGCCCTGGCTGCCCCGGCTGTTATCAAAGCTCGACCGGTTCGAATCATAACCGGAACGGTTTAGGTCGAGACTAGACCGGTTTGAGTTGTAACCGGATTGGTTCGACGTGTACCCGGACTGGTTCGACGTGTACCCGGACTGGTTCGAGTTGTACCCGGACTGGTTCGAGCTATACCCGGACTGGTTTGACTCGTAACGTCCTCTGTTCTGATCGTATCCGCCGGGGGGCACTTCGTAAGTTTGAAACTTCCGCTGGTTCTGACCGTTGTAGCCCGACTGACTGGACTGCGGTCTGGAAATAACGTCATTGCAGTTTTAAGTTTATAACAAACTAGCGGCCCGCTCCGGCTTCGCTCGGGGTCTTAACAAAAATTTAAAAATTTAAAAATTATAATACACACACATCAACCTTTCTTCTATTTGCGTCAGGTTACTGAAAAAATAAAATTATTAAGATAGCTTGAATATTATTATTTTAATAAACTTTTATTTTCATTTGAATGATACATTTTCTTATTTTATATTATTATTTTTCAAATTTCCGTAAAAAACGTCACATACATATACAAAACAAAAGCCATTGAGCTTATTGAATTGAAATCGTAAGGAACCCTAACTTTTAAAAAAACATATTATAGCCTATACCACTCGGAGATACTTAAAACAAGGAAAGAATTTTTCAAATCGGTTCAGTAGTTGCGGAGCCTATTCAATACAAACAAGCAAACAAATATTTCCTCTTTATAATATTAGTATAGATAATATTTGTATTAAATAAATAAAATTGGAAAATTTATACGCGAATAAGGTTCATAGCCTGTATTAACACTGTTTAATTCTTTTATAGCAATGTCAAAGATGCTAGCCTTCCAAGGCGCTAAGCATCACAGTATAGTAACATGTTGTATTTCACTATCATTTCAATTATTCATAACCCGCTCTTCAAGCACGCTGTACATCTCTCAATTTAAATAATATAAGAATAATATTAAGTGCTGGAGTTTTACTACCACAAGATACTCCCTTATGTATCTCAAGCCGGTACCGTCAAACGGGGTCAATAGAAATTACGGGATGAATAGACACAAAACCAGGAAAGTTTTTTATACCATGGAATAAATAAAGTATAAAAATACTTTTTACTGTTTATTTAATGTATAACCTATATTAAATCATACTCCAATAAAAATTGTTTCTTATTTAAAGTCGGAAGCACAGTGAAAATCTGATTCAAAGTCTAAAAATGTTTCTGTCGACCCCATCTTACGGTACAAACACTAAAGATACTTTTCAATGTGGTAAATACGTCAGATACTACTAAATACGTCTCACTGGTGGTAGGACCTCTTGTGAGTCCGCACGGGTAGGTACCACCGCCCTGCCTATTTCTGCCGTGAAGCAGTAATGCGTTTCGGTTTGAAGGGTGGCGCAGCCGTTGTAACTATACTGAGACCTTACAACTTATATCTCAAGGTGGGTGGCGCATTTACGTTGTAGATGTCTATGGGCTCCAGTAACCAGTTAACACCAGGTGGGCTGTGAGATCGTCCAGCCATCTAAGCAATAAAAAAAAATAAAAAGATACATCTATTACGAGTATATGAACCAGTGTCACAAGCAATTGTTTATCTTGGAAACATGTTTCATTCTTTGTTAATTGCAATCGAATCTGGGTCCCAAACATGCTAGTCAGTTTTTTTAAAATACTATTTTTTGCTACTTAATTTCTAAACTATTGGAATTATAAGATCAATTTAATTAAGTTCTTTATAATATAATTATCTTGGAAACATGATTCATTCTTTGTTAATTACAAATTAAAAAGGGAGCTGAAACTGTGCAACATCTATATTTAAAACAATTACTTTTTTGGGTTAATTATTTGTAATATCAAAAAAAGGAGACCAAAAATCTTTCCCAAAGATATTGAACTGAATCTGGACCCCAAAACTACTAGTTAGTTTTTTTTAAATATTTATAGTTGCTACTTAATTTCAGAACTATTGGTCACATAAGATAAATTTTATTAAGTTTTTTTATATATTCCAATAATAAAATGTTTTAAAGTCCTCATATATGGTGTGTAACACAACGTACCTACTGTCTCCGGTGGTCTGCGCGTAGCCGCCTTGCACGCGTCCTCCCCTCCCCCCTCTGCCCCCCTCAGCACCGCGCCCCCCTCTGCCCCCTTCACCACCGCGACCCCCTCGCCCTCCTCCACCTCGGCCGCCACCACTCTAAAATTTCAATCAAAATATATATATGTACATTACGTCGCTGTCAAACCAAAATCTGCTACGTTCACTTTTTTAGATTTTAACTTCTTGACCTTTTCGTATAGTTAGTTCACAGCCCTATCTACTGTATAAAAAAACTGCTATATGTCTATAGCTTTAATATATAGCTATAGCTTTCATTTGATATAAGTTCTTAAAAATTCACCTTCATATAAAATTTTATATGAAAATATTTTTACTCGTTAATTCAAAATGGAGTTTTTGCACATAGCAGATTTTGGTTTGACAGCGACGATTAGCTTCTTTATATTAAAGGGGGGAGTCGTATTGGAACAACTTTTAACTTTAATAAACCCATAAAAAGGTAAAATGTAAACAGAAAATGGTCAATAAGAAACAGTACAATTTTTTTCTTGTCATGGAAACTTTTCAAATTATTGTAGAACTCTACAAATTTTTTTTTAAAGTTTTTATAGCTCAGTAACGAGACTTTTGAGACTAGTCTTACTTTTTTATACTGTGATATGAAAAATAATACGGACCAAAATGAGACGAAGATGATTAATTTCGGACTTAAATCAAGTCATTACTTTAATCAAATTAAACGAAACGGGATGGGATGGGATGAAATAAAGTCTAAGTAAAATGGTGGGTATTTACTACAATATTTCCGGTTGATGTTATGAAAGAACTCGAGAAACTACTTTTTTTTTTATTGCTTAGATGGGTGGACGAACTCACAGCCCACCTGGTGTTAAGTGGTTACTGGAGCCCATAGACATCTACAACGTAAATGCGCCACCCACCATGAGATATAAGTTCTAAGGGTCTCAGTATAGTTACAACGGCTGCCCCGCCCTTCAAGCCGAAACGCATTACTGCTTCACGGCAGAAATAGGCGTTGTGGTGGTACCTACCCGTGCGGACTCACAAGAGGTCCTACCACCATTAATTACGCAAATTATAATTTTGCGGGTTTGATTTTTATTACACGATGTTATTCCTTCACCGTGAAAGTCAATCGTGAACATTTGTGGAGTACGTATTTCATTAGAAAAATTGGTACCCGCCTGCGGGATTCGAACACCGGTGCATCGCTTCATACGAATGCACCGGACGTCTTATCCTTTAGGCCACGACGACTTATCATATTAAAAACACAAACATACCGGAGCTGATGATCTCTGTTGCCAGGAGGGCATCTCTGGCGGTGGAGGTTGCTGCTCATTGGGTCTACCACCTCGGTCTGGTACCTGAATTATAACATCAAACAATATCTTAAAATTTTGTCTACCACTTCAATCGTTCGTCTCAACTACTAAATAACAGCGACATCAAACAATATCAGTATCAGACTATACCGAGACCTTAGAACTTATATCTCAAGGTGGGTGGCGCATTTACGTTATAGACGTCTATGGACTCCAGTAACTACTTAACACCAGGTGGGCTGTGAGCTCATCTACCCATCTAAGCAATAAAAAAAAACTATTTCATTTTATAGTTACTTTTACAAACAGAGCCCTTTGTACAAGGCTGAGGTATTGAAAGAGTCACAGATTACTGGACATCTGAAGGGCGACAACCTTATGGACTGACCGGCTTCCTGGGGTGGGAGTAGTGGTCCCAGCTCACACAAGAGGCTTTTGTCATGGAGTAGCGGCCACGGGTACATCATTCAAGATGGTTAGCCAGGTAGCTTGCTCGCATAGCTTAATTGACAACAAACAATTCCGATTATCTAAGAACTTACTTGTCCGATGAGAACTTTGTTGACATCGCTTCTGGTATTCTTTCTAACAGTAGCACTGGAAGTCTTCTCTACTTGCAGCAGCGACGTTCTGGCCGCTAAGAAGTCTGACAGTTTCACATCTGGCTTCGGTTTCAGATGTTCCCGTTTCGGACGATAAGTGGACTGGATTGCGTCCTTCTGCGTTTTCAATCGATCTGACCACTGCAAAGAATTTAATGTTTTATTTTTTATGGGCACATGGCGAATGTTACAGAAGTTCACATAATTGACAATGTGAATGTCGCTAGGCACAAGGTAGACATTTCAAATCTATACTAATATTATAAAGCTGAAGAGTCTGTTTGTTTGAACGCGCTAATCCCAGGAACTACTGGTCCGATTTGAAAAATTCTTTCAGTATTAGATAGCCCATTTATTGAGGAAGGCTATAGGCCGTGATGTTATATATATAACGTCACGGTAAACCAATATAAGTGAAGCACCAATAAAGAATGTTTCAAAATAGGGGTTTAAAAAACTCCTTAACATTCTATAATTCAAAAATATCTTTACTTTCTAAGTAAATGAAGTGGGAGGGTAAAATTTAGCATTATGCCAAACTAACTATTCCACGCGGACGGAGTCGCGGGCTAGTGTATTGTATAAAGATGATCCTTCAAAAACGGAATGCAAACTGCTTCATGGCAGTACAGAAGCTGGTATAGCACTTACAATAATGCTGCCAATTGGGAAATTAATCAGGAAATTGCCAAGGGCTAATTGCCCTCTACAACGGTCATGAGGAAAGCAAAGGCAGGACTATTCCAGATGGGCATGACCACAGTAAAACATATTAATTCCATCCTGTCCAAAGTCTTTATTGTCAAAATTTATATACTTAATAGTATACATAATTATTATATACTCATTTTCTATTATATTTATAATAGTTAATTATAAATTAAATTTTGCATGGACTTTGATTATTATCTCTGTGCAGTATATAACTTTTTATTTAAAAAATTTAATTGCATGAAATTTATAGGTATAAGTTTACCTCAAAACTTTGTATGGTACATTCCAATCTGGTTATAAGTGTCTCTCTCCTTAGTCTGTATTCTTCAAACATCTCCGTGAAGCTTGTCTCCAATTGTTTCCAATCTTTGTCACTTAAAGCCTTGTTGTAGAGTGGCTTACCAACTAATTGTTCACCTGTCGAATGTATTTAGCTCGATAACTAGCCCTCAACTTTTTATACCAATGGGTGTTCAAATTAATGAATAGCCATTGGTGTTTTGTGACTTTTCTACAATATATTCTGAATAAACAAAGTTTAAGCTAGATTGTATTATGGACTTGCAGATGTGCTACCAAATTTCTCCCTGCCCTGAAGTAACAAATTCACTCTCATTTGAAAGATGGGGCTTGTTATCTAATATGATTGAGACTAGAGCTCATCTGACAAGGTGAGTGCTCGCATCAATGTTATTATATAACTCATGTCATCAATCAAATGAAATAGTAAAATTTTTAAATCAATCAAAAATATAAAATCTTTTTTTTTATTGCCCTTGTAGGCAGATGACCATCCGGCCCACCTGATGATGAGTTGTCACCGTCGCCCATGGACTTCAGCAATGCCAGGGGCATAGCCAAGCCGCTGCCTACCTACTTATCTAGTAAAACTGTAAAGTATTTTATTATAAGCAATTTAATATATGCAATATGTATTCGATTACAAAAATAAATATATATTTTTACCTTCCTTTTGTATGGTATCCTTTAACTTTCCTTCCAGCTTGGAGAATAGCACTTCTGGAGTGATATTCGGTGGTGGTTTGTTGAATTTTAGAGTAATCAATATATCTTTGAGATCTTTGGCTGTTGGAGATTCACGCTGAAAATTAGTGTATGGTTGTTGAAGACTAGAATTTCAGTTTTTTTAAATAAACTGTAGCTGTTAAAGATAATATATTTTCTGCATTGAGCAAATTATATGCTCCCAAAGAGATCAAGAATAAGGACGGCCACCCAGTTTATGCAAGATTTAGACTTGAACAAAAATATTTGGCGATCATAATGACTCCAAACTTAAAGCCCTATTTTAATTACACAGCATAATCTTAATTCAAAATAAATGGTTGAAATTAAATGATTAAGTATATACCATAACAATCTCCATGCCTGAGCCCTTATCTTGTGGACGATCTACATTCACCATTCTAGCTGCCATGAGCTCGGAGATCAGGTAATCAAGCAGTAACAGACGATCGTCTTTAGATTGTAGTCGAGATGACATATGACCTGTTTGAACATAGTTTAATAGTTTATTATTATACAAATCCATTAAGGTTGTTGAACTAACAGCCCTTACTGCAAGCACAGCCAGTGGTGATTCAGACCACCTGACCACCACTGACCATCATTTATTATCCAAATTATAATTGTTGCAGGTTTCACTTTTATTACACTGTTATTTCTTCATCACGGAAATCATTCGTGAATGTGTGTTAGTTACATTAGAAAAATTGGTACCATGTTGTAGTATTTAAGAAATGGCACAATCACATTGTTCAATACCGATGTACCAGATGACTTATCCTGTAGGTCATGATAACATCAAACTAGGTATCATCATTCTGACTCTGGTTTAAATGATAATTGTAACCACACCCTAGTAGACCACAGGCTATAAAATTGCTTCTGAATACTGGTACTAACTATTAAATAACTATTTAATAAATCATTGTGACTATGTAAGTAAAAATATTTTGATTACCCTCTCTATTTTATGTATTACTAGCTGACCCAGCAGACTTCGTAGTGCCTCAATCGATAAATAAAAGAGCTAAGCTTTTGTATAAACTTAAAACAAACAAAAGGAATCCGTCCAACGGGAGACCCATCAAAGGGAAAACTAAATTGTTATTTTCATTTAATTCCAAGCATTTTAATATTTATCTACCTTTTAAACTTTCTCTGGACTTCCACAAATAATTCAAGACCAAAATTAGCCAAATTGGTCCAGCCGTTTTCGAGTTTTAGCGAGACTAATGAACAGCAATTCATTTTTATATATATAGATATTGGTGATTAATGTTTAATAATTACACACCTGTTACCAATTTCTTGTAGGGACATCCCAATTCTTTCAAAAATGAACTAAGTTCCAGCAGGAAAGAGCTTGAATCGTCTGGATCATTAATCATGTTTACAGTCTCTTCGAGGTGACAGAGATTCTTCAACTCTTCAGCCAATATATGCACAAGTTTGGTGAAGTCAAGGGACTTGGCACCTCCCTCAATAGCCTTTGCAAAGACAGCTTCTTCGGAGAGTGGGCCTTCATAGCTTAAAATTTTTTCTAATGTTTTATGACTTGTCTTACACAAAAAATTACAGATCAAATGACATACTTGGTTAATTTAATACATTAAAGGTCTGTTAATATAGACATGTATTTATAAAAAAAAAACTAAAATAAAATTGAAATCAATGCTTTTATATTAAGAGAAAGATATATTAAAGGAAGGAAATATATCATGTAGGATTAACGAAATAGACTAGTGGAAGACTGTAAATTGTACCTCTTTTAGGTAGAAAAACCATTATTCACAATACTACTACATAAAACTACTTTTATGGTTAATCTAGCGTTTTTATTGTGATTATATTGTTTCCGACATATGGAACACTTTACAGTTTTCGTGGTCATACACGACTGAACTGTGAGAGTAGGTTTAGTTATGTATAAGACGAGGGAACACCGAAAAAAAAAAAAATGGTCCGCTTTTTTTCTGATCGTGATTGCTTAAAAACGCTAGGTTATATATACTCGTAGATAGGTAATAGTATTCGTTAGGTTAAGGAATTCTATGTTGTCAACGAAGAATATCGAAATAGTCAAACCAACTGAATCTGTCAATATTAATTCTGAATTTACCATATTGCGAAATGTTTTTCGGTAACGCTAACGTGTCGTTTTAAAGTTTCTTAATTTATCCATTTTAAAGAACATTTTTAAGTGAAAATAATAGAACCGGTGATTTTAACTTGATCAAACCTACAAAAAATTATAACCGTACATACCTCAAGTCGCTAAGTGAGTCCAATATTTCGTTTTCCATTTTAGTCAATAACCTCTTACTAAAGCTCTGTACTTTTTATTAAATTACTGACTAAAACACAGTTTTACTTGGGATAAGAAATTCTGAAAAATAGATTTCAGCCGGCGTTCCAGGTCCTTTATATTTTATTCATAGATTAAACGTTTAACCATCGATAAGACAATTGAAGTCAAGACATTTCATGGATGGAGCCCTGCGTTCTATTCCTTTAAGCCACAAAACACCAAGAATACAGAAACTAAACATGAAATAATTACGCATTAGAATCAGGCACGCATAGACAGGCACGAAATCACGAACCCAAAGCTTCCAACTGTATGAGGCGCCTCGTAAATATATGAGATTTTTGTCTGCTGTAGAAGGTGAAATTAAAGTTAGAATGTAAATGTTAATTTTTTTAATTATACCACAATAAATAATATAACTAAATAACTTATTATGCCTTAAAGCAGAACAGGATTTTTGTAAATTGAAAATCGAAGTTCATAAACACGAATCCCACATAAAACAGATTCACTACAGAAAAAGCAGCAGTATTCTCAGCGCATAGTTCTGTCGCCAATCTCGTATTACTAGTGGTAGGACATATTTCGTGTCGGCTTCAGTGGGTTTTGTAATTTTTTATTTTTTTATTTTTTTTTTATTGCTTAGATATGTGGACGAGCTCACAGCCCACCTGGTGTTAAGTGGTTACTGGAGCCCATAGACATCTACAACGTAAATGCACCACACACCTTGAGATATAGTTCTAAGGTCTCAGTATAGTCACAACGACTGCCCCACCCTTCAAACCGAAACGCATTACTGCTTCACGGCAGAAATAGGCGGGGCGGTGGTACCTACCCGTGCGGACTCACAAGAGGTCCTACCACCAGTTATCATTTCCACACGCTGTAATTCCAACGGGCTAATGAACCGGCAGTTCTCGTTTTCATGTACAGGAACGTTTTTCTTTTAGAAATTTCTTCTATAGCCTGTCAATTTTTTTTTCCTAATAGTTGAAACCTTAGAAGAAAGAATTTTACTTTCAACTACTTTCGAGACGCAAATTTCAAGAATTATGTCTTTAAATTTATATTCTGCCATCCTGTAAATAAAACACATATTTTAAGAAATTTCTCAAAACGATAAAGCTCCATATTGGTGCGCTCACTCGAAATGACATGTCATAAATTAGCTGTGGAAAATTTCTGATGTTTCGGTAGTTTTTTTTTTTTTGTTGCCAGATGTGTGGACGAGCTCACAGCCCACCTGGTGTTAAGTGGTTACTGGAACCCATAGACATCAACAACGTAAATGCGCCACACACCTTGAGATATAAGTTCTAAGGTCTCAGTATAGTTACAACGGCTGCCCCACCCTTCAAACGAAACGCATTACTGCTTCACGGCAGAAATAGGCGGTACGGTGGTACCTACCCGTGCGTACTCACAAGAGGTCCTACCAGCAGTAATTACGCAAATTATAATTTTGCGGGTTTGATTTTTATTACACCATGTTATTCCTTCACCGTGGAAGTCAATCGTGAACAATTGTTAAGTACGTATTTCATTAGAAAAATTGGTACCCGCCTGCGGGATTCGAACACCGTTGCATCGCTTTATACGAATGCACCGGACGTCTAATCCTTTAGGTCACGACGATTCTCAAGTCGTCTTCAAGACGTCTCTCAAGTCTTTCGTGCACGCTTACAAATCCACTCATTAACATTTTGACGTACGTATTTCCAATATTCAAGGAACATGCAAACGTAATAAAACGTGAAATGACGTTTACTTTTATTTTAGACCTTGTAGGCTCAGTGAATTTGTAGACGTGAGGTTTTTTTTTTTTCCTACTTAATCTGATATCCTTGAGAGGCTATTTCAGCTTCACCCTAACGTTTGTAGGTGGGCTCACGGGGCTGAAACCGGAGTTGCTAACACTGACCCTAGCAAGAGCAGTGCTTCGCAGAATCTACCACCGGATCGGAAACGCGACTCACTGAGAAGATCCGGCGAGAAACTCAGTGGGCTGTGTCTATGGGTTAGTTCGCTCGTCGAGCCCTTCGTCGCAAGCGACGGGTTCGACGAGGACGGTGACCGGAGGCGTGAGGTGATGGTTTGCTTAATAGATATAAAATAATTAATAATTGGGAATTTAATTGTTTTTATGATCGAACGATCACCAATAGTCGTCAAGCAAACGATAATTGATTAAAATTAATTAATCTGAGCGATAAAAATAAAGATACCTAGTGAGGGGGACCAACTTAACGATGATCATTTGTTTAATTAATTATAAATAAATAAAAGACGAACAAACAATTTTTACATTCGAACAAACGACGAACAAATAATTAAAAATAAAAAAATCCGAAAATCAAAAAAGGGGGTGTTAATTCACTGAGCCCAAATTCAGTGAGCCTGAAACTTGTAGGTATGTGTTCAATTAGCTGACATCACGTACACCTTTCGAAGCTTGGAGAATCGGCTCGATTAAGCAAGCCGTACTATTGTAAGTTTTTGTATTACTTCCGACTTTCGAAGGCAATCCAAGGAAATTTTTTTAATTGTTCGACGACAGCCCTGAATTTGTACAACTTAAATTACACGTGTTGTTTAGATTTTAAAAAGAATTTCAACTCTTACGTGCGTCGAAATTGGTTTACGGGCATATATCTTTGTGATATAAAAGTGATTCAAACTATCACTTAGGTAACACATGATATCACAGGTATATTGCCAACATTTGGGCTGGGCTGGGCGGCGTTCGACAAATTGCTTCCAGTGGAGTTTTTTCATTGCACATCCCACAGTGCCTGAAAACGAAGGATTTTAACCAGTGTGTCCTACCGGTAATGACTTAGGGAGCCGAGACGTGGACACTCACTGTACGTTTGATCCGTCAGCTCAAGGTCGCTCAACGAGCCATGCTCGGAGTTTCTCTGAAGGATAAAATCGGAATAAGTATATTCGACAGATAACTAAAATCATCGACTAACTCAAAGAGTCAGCAAGCTGAAGTGGCAGTGGGCTGGCCATATATGCGTAGAGCTCACGATCGCTGGAGCAGACGGGTTCTCGAGTGGAGACCTCGCAGCGGAAGACGTACCTAATGTGGGACGCCCCCGGCTCGATGACCTCTGAAGAGTGGCCGCCAAGAGGATGAGTAGAGCCAAAAACCGGGCTCAGTGGGGAGAGGCCTATGTCCAGCAGTGGACAGAAGGGAAAAATATGTATTTAGTGTGCGGACGCAATTCGTACTACCAGTACCAATACGTTTACTCTTGATGCCTTAATGTTGATAGGGTATTTTGTGAGTCTACATGGTTAGGTTTCACCACCCTGCTTATTTCTGCCTGACTTTGAGAAATGTATAAAATTTATGAGTAAGAAATATGTAAGTATAACTTTTCTTTTCTAACCGACTACAACATTTCAAAGCGATTTGAAAACATCGAACACTTAATTTATGGACATTATAAATAAAGTTGACAGTTCGTACGTAAATCATTCTCACAAATTGATTTATGCTTAGAAAAATCGGTGTCAAAATTGAGTCGTTTAATTAAACAATGATAGACGGGAAGGCATAACAGTTTCATATGTTTAGTGTTTAAGACGAAACGTATTAACCGGTACGATAATAATATCTGTGTTCAAACACGTTTTCTACATACAAGCTGAGGCCGACAATCACAGCTTTTCCACTACCTACCAAACAATCACAAATGCGTTGTACGCGAGAGCTACACGACATCCGAGCCGAGGTAGTAGTAGGGAGTAGGGAGCGAGAGCTAGCGAAACAAGTGAAACAACACACACACAGTCGACCGCGCTGGCTGACGCGGTGAACGTTTGTAACTTCGCGCCATTTCAATCAACTATAAAACTTAAAACGCATTTGGATACCATTTAAAATCATATTCAAAACACAGGAATGTGATCAGTGATCGTGATAAAACAACTTATGTGCCATAAAATTAAGTGATGAAAACATAATTTTTTTTTCAAGTTTTAATAATGAGTGTTTTAATATTGTTTTTTGTGTACGTTTTTGTGCCGTGTGTTTTTGGCCAAGAGGCCGCGGCTTGTTATGGTGCTGGCAGCGTTGCAGGTGCAGCAATAGGTGCTTTCATAGCTGCACTTATTTTGGTTGCAGCTGCTTATTACCTTCGCAAATTGTATTGGAAGTCACGTAAAGGTGAGCAAGCGCGTCGCTTAAACTTTAGTTTCACAAATTCCCACGTATAATCACGACAATTATAAAAGTGAATCGTAAGTAGTATCCTATACATAGTTAATAAATGAATTACAAATCACATGATTAACGATTTATTATTAACTTCATTGGAATCTCAATATCTACTTGGGTCTGAAACGTGTTTCGTGTCATTCATTCGCTAAGTGATACTGCATTTAGTGATGTAACTTTAAGTTGTTTGCTTTTATAACGTACCTAACTGCGTTTTCTAGTTTGAAGAACGTTAAGCAAGATTTCCTTTTAAGAAAACGAGTCGGGAAATCGATTTACTGCATTACAGTTAAAAAATAAAATTCGAATGTATTACAAACTCGAGAGATGTGTGAATGCGTTTGTTTTAACAAATATATACATACACTACGCTTCTCAACCATGAAGTCGTCGCATCTATTCCGGGCACGTGCTAAGCTACGCAAGCATTCACTTATCTATTGAAAAAAAATAGGCAAAGACAAAAAAGTTAAGTAACATTTTCTCCTCGCTTTGTGAGCCGAGTTTTTGGTATTTCTTAAACAAATGTTTAATGGGCTTTAGAGTTATCACTAGCAAAACATAAAATGCAAATATGTAGTATGTACATATATAAAAACATGCTCATGAAGATTAAGCGAAAGAAGAAATGTATAATTTGATAAATTTCAACAGCTCCGAACATGGTTCATTCAATATTTAGATCCCATAATTTCGAAACAACGGATATATCATTGATACGTTTACTAGATTTGCCTAATTTTTCTACCACGAGTCTTTTGACTTTGTCGAATATTGCCTTATCCAGTATAATTTTGATATCAAATCTACGGCTTGCGATAAGTTAAGAAACGACGGAAAGGAATCTCAAGTAATTTCGTATTTGTGTTTAGGAATGCCCACCGGTCGACTGCAAGTATTGTTAGTATGAAAGGGCTCCTTTATCGACGCGTGGTATTTTCTCGATATTTCTTTTTATGCTCAGGTCAGAGGGCTACTTGAAGAAGGCTTTAGAGGAAGAGGTAGACCTGAGAATAAATTAACCCACAGGCACAGCCCACTGAGTATCTCGTCGGATCTTCTCAGTGGGTCGCGTTTCCGATCCGGTGATAGATTCTGCGAAGCACGGCTCTGGCTAGGGTTCGTGTTAGTAGCGTTGTCAGGTTTGAGCCCCGTGAGCTCACCTACTAGTTAAGGTTACGCTGAAATAGCCCCTCAAGGCTGTCAGCTTAGGTAGGAAAAAAAAATGTGTAAGAGGGGAATCAACGATGAAATGGTATATGATAGAGGAGTATGGAAAGAGAAAACATGTTGCGCCGATCCCAGGTGACTGGGAGAAGGCAGGAGAATGGTGATGTCAGAGGGCTCCCAGTCTAACTATAAACAGTATCGGAATCTTCTAGAAATCATAACATTGTATGTTTATTGTGCTCTTAATATCTCTATTACCTTTTTTCTTATGATTGAGAGATTACTGGTGGCCCGGAGGCCTTTCCAGTTTCACCAGGACATGTGGGCGAGCAAAGGCTCAGCCAGGAGGGGTGGGATTTGATAACAACTGTCCGAGCGCTTCCGAAGGAGACTTAACAATTCAAGAGCAGCTGCTTCGCGAATGAATCCACTACCGGATCGGAATCGCGACCCACTGAGAATATCCGGCGAGAAACTCAGCGGGCTGATGCATGGGTTAGGTTGCACGTCGACCTCTTTGTCGAGTTCGACGAGTACGGTTACCGGGGTTCCTCAGGGTGCTCCTAGTGTTAGAGCTGAAGGTATCTAATGCAAGAGTTATTGGATCTGATGGATCCGTAAGGACGTGGCAGTCTCTATTACTAATAATTGTGGAGAGTTCTCAACGACTTGGTTGAACCCCTGGCGTTGCTGACGTCAATGCGCAACACTAGCCACTCACCATCAGACCGTACGCTCGTTTGTCTACAAAAGACAAAAAATGGAGAAATAATAAATTTAGCGAGTTGCGTTTTTATCACATGATGATGTTTGATAATAGATATTCGTGAACGTGTACTAGATACGTGTTTGCTTAGAGCAATTGGTAACTGCCTGGAATGTTTTAATCACTGATATCACTCGACAGCAGTACACTCCGGTCTCTCAATGGGTTCATATTCAAACGCTTCTTATTTCGATAAATAATAAAAATATTGGCAAAATAATAACCAATAAGTAATAAAAAAAAATTACCATCGCACCGCCCGCCACCGGAGTAGAGTTCATCCGTACTACCTGGAGCCACTGCGGTCATCCACAGTGCGTTTCTAGAGGTCTTTTTTCCCAAGCGCTATGACATGTCCTTCTTCAAACGAGGCTTGTGGAGAGTATTAAGCGGTAGGCAGCGGCTTGGCTCTGCCCCTGGCATTGCCGAAGTCCATGGGCGACGGTAACCACTCACCATCAGGTGGACCGTAGGCTCGTATACCTACAAGAGCAATAAAAAAAAACTCATTAGTCTTATATTACCGGTAGCGGGGTGTATTCTTAGGGCGCATTGATCGATATCAAGTCGCGATTTGCGACTACATATTTGCAAACCTAAACCGGGTTCAGAAATCAAGATGAGAGGTGTGGTGACAATGATAAAATTCATCACTATAGTCAACCGAACACGCCAATATTAAAACAATGTAAGAAGTGATTATAAGGAATTTTAATTAAATTAAAATTAATTATGTATTTAGCTGAATACGCATTGCTTGTTCAAGTATTGTGTTATATTAGTGTATGCTTATTAGTAGTGTATGTTTATTATTAAGATATATTTTTCATACGTTTTGGCCCCAAATGACGTCACGCGTTGCTGAATTTTTCAAAATATCAGTAATATCTCAAATTTTATCGGTAGTGCTCATAATTTACGACCAAAAACTGCATACTGAATCGACATCGAATTTCGCATCTTGTTAAAACGTAAAACCAACTGAAATTCTATCAACACGCCACGCCGCATGATTATGAGAACGTAAATTCATTAAAAAATGATATTATAGATAAAACGGGAATTTGCTTAAGATAAAACTGATAGTGAAATGAATTCGTAATACATATTATATACGATATCAATCGTGACTTAGCCAGATTACTTACTAGAGACAAGTTTGAGAATCGGTGTCCTAATGACCGACGTAGCGTTGTAACCAATTTTTTTTTTTTCCTATCTATGCTGACAGCCTTGAGAGGCTATTTCAGCTTCACCCTAGCGTGTAGGTGAGCTCACGGGGCTCAAACCGGAGTGTTAGCATCGGAAACGCGACCCACCGAGAAGATCCGGCGAGAAACTCAGTGGACTGTGTCTATGGGTTAATTCGCTCGTCGAGCCCTTCGTCACAAGTGACGGGTTCGACGAGGACGGTGACCGGTGCTTGTGGTACCTAAAAGCACCGTTAATGGATCGGGAGGATCCGTAATGACGTGCTTAGGGCGACGTCGACTGTTTACCATTCGGTCTACAGAATCGGGTATGTAATTTTCAACGGCCACGACAAGAGGGTTCTCATGTCGTGCCGACTTCTCAAAGTGGCGCAATGATGCCGACTGTAGATACTTACTGACTAAAATGTAACCAATGAGCTTGTGTATACCAAGAAAGTGTCTGAAATTTTACTATACGGAGGATAAGGAGGTAGGCATCGCTATCCTGCTAATATCTCCCGCGATGAGACTTGAAGATATCCGTTTAATAATACAATTTGAATTTCGATTTGTTCCCTCGAGTTAGGTGCCGGTATCAGGTTTCTAGGCTACTGAACCACCACTGCACCGTGTTCTGGTCCGTCCAACCAGAGCAAGAAACTATTAAAGAACAACCGACTTCAGCAAACAAAATGAGAACAACATTAATGCAGTCGAAGTTAATCAGTCAAGGAGCCACGTGCGAAGCACCAGCTCTCAAATAATTCGTTCACTAAGTAAAAAGTTATGAGGTGGCACTTGTTGATTAAAAAACGCCGAATTGTAAACCTCACCCCTTTTTTTTAGAAATCGGTTAAGGAGTATAAAAAAATTATAGAAATTTGTTTAGTAATTGAATGAACTTCGTCTAGTTGTCTAGAAACCTCAGTGTCTCCCCGTTACCGGTGATTTGCTGTTACTTTAACGCACGAATGGTAACGGTCATCAGACCGGAGGAATATTCTCAGTGGGTCGCGATTCCGACCCGGCGGAAGATTCTTTTTTTATTGCATAGGTGAGGGGACGAGCTCTACAACGTAAATGCCGCCTCCCACCTTGAGATATGAAGGTTTCAGTATAGTTACAATGGCCGCCCTTCAAACCGAAACGCATTACTGCTTCACGGCAGGAATAGGTGGGGTGCGGACCTACCCGCGCGGACTCATAAAAGGTCCTGCCACCAGTAATTACGCAAATTATAATTCGGCGGGTTTGATTTTTATTAAACGATATTATTCCTTCACCGTGGAAGTCATTTGTTATTGCATCGCTCAACACGACTGCACCGGACGTCTTATACTTTAAACCACGACGACTTCAAATACAAATTCAGCCAAACACTGCTCTTGCTACGGTCAGTGTTCATAATTCTTTCAGGCTTAGCCTGGGAGCTCATCTGTTGGTGCCTGAATAGTTGGAATAGCCTATTACCAATCACTACCAACCATACCAACTATACTAACCAACCATGCATACCAACGATTAGGTAGGGTTAAAAAACACACACACGCGGGTATGTTTTCGTGTAAATGTGAATATCTTGATAGTTTCAACTCCAATGAAAAGCGAATCGATCGCTGGCTCGTCCGATTCGGATTAGAATTTCTTGCTTTGAGCTTCGAGGAATTATTGACGTGATTGTAATATCAAACAGGTGTTCAGATAAATTGGTTTTAGTCGCTCGATTTGTTAATACGATATGAAGGGAAATGTTTACCCTAAATTTACTTGTCGTTTTGCGTATAAACATTGGGTGGTCGCTGGGTGTATCATTCCCGATCCTGCGGACAGAATGGAAAGCAGTCGACGTCGCCCAAAACACGTCATCTCGGATCCTCCCGATCCACTAACGGTGCTTCTAGGTACTTCAAACACCGGTCACCGTTCTCGTCGAACCCGTCGCTTGCGACGAAGGGCTCGACGAGTAAATTAACTCTCAGACACAGCCCACTGAGTTTCTCGCCGGATCTTCTCAGTGGGTCGCGTTTCAGATCCGGTGGTAGATTCTGCGAAGCACGGCTCTTGCTAGGGTTCGTGTTAGCATCGTCGTCAGGTTTGAGCCCCGTGAGCTCACCTACTATTTAATGTTCCGCTGGAATAGCCTCTCTAGGCTACCAGCTTAGGTAGGAAAAAAAAAAAAAAAAGAAGCTGGGTGTATTTTGAGCTTACTCCCATGCGCACCCAGGCATAAGGTAATAGTACTCATCAAACTCATCGAAGACAGAGAGACAAAAGACGAAAATGAATTCTGGAAACCTCGCGATACGTTCCCGAATACGTCGGTCATTGTTTTTGAGACAATAGACAATGCGCTTAGTCGTTTCGTATACAAAAGGCAAAAGGTTTTATTCTTTTAGTTTTAAGGTTCTTAGAAGATTTTTTTTATTTTATCAGAACGGTAATATTTTAAAATTAAATATTGAGTCGTGTTTTTTTTAATTGACACAAAACCTTGAATTTTTTTTCTTTTCTTAAAAGGAGTTCACGGTCCGGCTGCTAAGTTACAGGAGCCCATAGATCCCAATAATAGAGCCCAACGTAAAGGCCGCTAGCCACCTTGAAACATGAGTTATAACAGTCACATGTAATCGCGATCCTCAGCAGTGAGGTAACGATGAAGAAGATTTTTTTTATTTTTTTTATTGCCCTTGTAGGCAGACGAGCATACGGCCCACCTGATGGTGAGTGGTCACCGTCGCTCATGGACTTCAGCAATGCCAAGGGCAGAGCCAAGCCGCTGCATACCGCAAATACATCGAACGTACAATAAATAATATTAGAGGTCCCGCAGTAGTCGAAATTCGACTATAATTAATTGGAATTGTAAGTTTGTACACTATTATGATTGTATTTTATACTTCTATAATCACAAGTTTCGCCAAGACTACATTATAAAAAAATATTAATAAAGACAAACAATATTTAATCTATTCTCAATTTGACAACAGACGTCAAGAACAAAAGTTTGACAATAAATAGTATGCATGCGTGTGTGCGTCAAATACACGGTCTGTAGTGTGTGTAATGTTTTCTTTATTGATTTAATGTATCTTTTATGCATTATTTAAAAAAAATATTAGCATTGTGCACTTCTTCTCTATATTCTCTATAAGTGTGAAAAATTTCATGCTCCTCCGTCCGCGCAATTTTCGTAAAAAGGGATACAAAGTTTTTGCTTCACGTATTAATATATAGATACATCGCTTAATCAGTATTCATTGCCTTTAACGGTACTAACTGTAGATATTATAGAAACAGTTCGATTTACGATACAAGAAAATCATACTAATAGTTTCAAAACATTCCGTATCGTCTGATTATTCGGCAGAAATATTAATAAGATTAGAATGTCATCGCAGTGTGTGAGCGCGCATCGCTTAGACGTGTAACTTTCCCGATTTCACTCGTCTACATTGTACATAAATCGTTTTCGTTACGTTTATCTTTGAAATTATAGTTTTTTTTTATTACTAATTAGAGGTTTTTTCATTAATTTGCATCAACTAACTTTTATGGTATGAAATTGCAAGAAACAGAAGCGTACAGTATTTCAATGAGCAGCTTTTTTCCCTACCTAACCCTGATAGCCTTGAGAAGCTATTTCAGCTTCTCCTTGACGTGTAGTTGAGCTCACGGGGCTCAAGCCGGAAGTGTTGCTAACACTGGCCCTAGCAAGAGCAGTGCTTCGCAGAATCTACCACCGGAACGGAAACGCGACCCACTGAGAAGATCCAGCGAGAAACTCAGTGAGCTGTGTCTATGGGTTAATTTACTCGTCGAGCCCTTCGTCGCAAGCGACGGGTTCGACGAAGACGGTGATTGGAACAAGTAGCCATTAGCGAAGATGTCATTGAAAACTTATAATGAATTGTATTTTGATATTCAAAGATGGCCGACTGTGTTATTCTGATATTCAAACAAAATGGAGGTAGTTTGAGGTCGCATATGTACATACATACGTATTCAGTGAGTCGCCATTTCGATCCGGTAAAAAGACTGCGAAGCACTGCTCTTGCTAGGGCTAGTGCTAGCAATTCTCTTAGGTTGAGCTCACCTACGGGTCCGTGCGAATATAGAATAGTCCCTTAGGTTACCAATAATTAAGTAGAAAGAAAAAAAACTATATGTGGGAGACAGGATGAGTAGGTGCTCAGCTATAAGCAGTAAATAACTCTAAAACCAACAAAAACAGAATTGGGAAACAAAGATTGACGCCATATTTGAAATATCACCACGCGCTACGGTGGCGCCACCCTAATTAGTCAGTTTTCGACGGACATTATTTCCTACACAGATTGTACTCCTTACTTATACTCTACATAGCGCATATTTTTGACTGACGCAAAAGCGAATAAATATTAGGCCTTCCTCACTGATATTTTTATGGCGGCACTGTATATTAGGCCTGCCGTAAAAAGTTATAAACTAGATAAGCAAATGCGGTATCATGTACTCGGTTTATACAGTGTGTTAGGTGCTTAATACGCTGCCACAGATATATTAAAATACGAAGATAAGACAACGGATCCGTGGTTTTCTTTTTTTTTCCTACCTATGCTGATTGCCTTGAGAGGCTATATCAGCTTCGCCCTAACGTGTAGGTGAGCTCACGGGGCTCAAACCGGAGTGGTGCTAGCACTGCCCCTAGCAAGAGCAGTGCTTCGCAGAATCTATCACCGGATCGGAAACGCGACCCACTGAGAAGATCCGGCGAGAAACTCAGTGGGCTGTGTCTATATGCTCAAGCTAAGCTGTGCAATGTTTTGTGTAAAAAAATTCTATCTAAATGAGAGACTAAAAATAAAACTCGTTTTATGAGGGGGCTACATAAAAAACACGTACAAGGATAAATTTCATCGAATTCAACAAATAAAAAGAATAATGGCGCCAAATTATTAACGAATGCGAGATTTTTATATATATATTAATCAAATCAAATCCGCATGACCTTCAAACGGAATTTGTTATACTGAATATTAATGTTTAAACGTATATAACTGATAAACATTTTTTTTAAAGATCAGTAGTAGATATAGATTTTTTTTTTCCCTACCTAAGCTGAGAGAGAGCCTTGAGAGGCTATATCAGCGTAGCCTTAACTAGTAGGTGAGCTCACGGGGCTCAAACCTGATGACGTTGCTAACACGAACCCTAGCAAGAGCCGTGCTTCGCAGAATCTACCAACGGATCGGAAACGCGACCTACTTTTTTTTTATTGCTTAGATGGGTGTACGAGCTCACAGCCCACCTGATGTTAAGTGTTTACTGGAGCCTATAGACATCTACAACGTCAATCAATGCGCCACACACCTTGAGACATAAGATCTAAGGTCTCAGGTATAGTTACAACGGCTACCCCACCCTTCAAACCGAAACGCATTACTGCTTCACGGCAGAAATGGGCAGGGTGATGGTACCTACCCGCGCGGACTCACAAGAGGTCCTACCACCAGTACTCACAAGAGGTCCTACCACCAGTACTCACAAGAGGTCCTACCACCACTCAGTGTTGCCAGATGACCGTGTGAATTTCCCCCCAACCTTTTTCAAAAACCCCCCGAAAATAGGCTTTTTGAAGAAAAAAACCCCCAAAACAGTTTTTACTTAAGTATTTTAAAAAAGAAATAAAAAACCAAAAGGATTCTTTTATTTTTTAATCAAGCTATCCTATAACTTCAACCATCTCTAAACAATTATCACGATCATACATATTAACTTTCGTTATTATTATTTAAAGCATACTCGTTTTTGAAGTTAAAGATATTTAACATGTCCGATGTGGAAACAAAATTTATGCATCTATTTGGCAGTGAAAATCGAATCCTGAGAACCGTTTCGGCAGTTCCTATTGCTATTTGGTTGCATAATTTGTCCTTTATAATATTGACTTGTAAATAGTATAGTAGACTATAAGTAATTATTCTAATAGTAATTGCAAATTGATACTCAAAAAACCTCCGAAATTTCTCCCAACTAACTTTTTCCCCCCGAATGTACCCCCAAAGAATCTTTCCCCCCGAATTTCCCCCCCAAGGTCGAAAAACCCCCCGAATTTGCAGGGAATCCCCCTCATGTGGCAACTGTGCCACCACTGAGAATATCCGGCGAGAAACTCAGTGGGCTGTGTCTGAGGGTTAATTCACTCATCGAGCCCTTCGTCGCAAGCGACGGGTTCGACTAGGATGACCGGGAGATATAGAATAGAACAGTATTCGATTTAATCGATTAGTAGCCCACTCGATTTTGAATGAATAACGGATCGCAAAACTCACACAAACTACGTCATACATGCCAATAGCGACCTTGAAACATAAGGTTAAAGTTTTAATTGCATTGATTCTGCAACTGCTTAATACTAAGTGAACCGCGTGACCGTCTGTTCATAAACTTGTTGCAAAAGAAACCCATATTCTTACCTTAATTTCCTTTTTTTTAAATTTAATTAATTACAAGAAACGTTTTTTTTTTTATCTTCAAAACGCTTCTACCAAATTTTCTAAGTAATCGGGGTAACATGTTTTAAAATCCTTATCTTGTTATCGAGACGCCGGCGATTAAAAGATTTCACATAATTATGTAGACATTCCGCGTACGTACAATAATAATGTTATCAAATGAAATACTCGTATGTTTGATTTTTATCTATTTCACTTGTATTACACGCACGGATCAACACAATGTTGCGGGTTTATCAATGGTCAATTCCCAGAACTGTAAGTTCTAGAACACTCACACATATGACATTAAATAAGGTACGTTTTGGCGGGAGAAAAATATGTTTGATTTTTATCTATTTCACTCGTATTAGATGCACAGATCAACACAATGTTGCTGGGTTATCATCGGCCAATTCCCAGAACCATAAGCTCTAGAACACTCACAAATGACATTAAATAAGGTATGTTTTGGCGGGAGAATGAAGAAGCGGCTTATTTAGCGTTTCGTATTTATGAAAGTGTACAAGCGTGGGGAAATAGAACGAAACAGTAGTACATACCGTATTTCGGGCCCTTGCAAAAAAAACCCCGCCATTTTACTGAGGATCTCTAGGCTAAAAGTACAAGTAACTGATGGCCGTTACAAAATTAAAAATAAATTGGAGTGTGAAATACGTTGTTTTTTTTTTCGTTTGTAAGAAGTACTTATCGTCTCAGTGTATTAAAAAGTATGCGCTGAAATGGAGCCAATTAAGATGGCGCCATAGTAGCAAGTGGAAGAATCTTAAAAACAGCGCCATAAACTTCATTTTAATCCAGCACACTTCACTCTGTTCAAAACTGTTAAATTAAATACGTATTATTTCCACTTCCTACACTAGCGCTATTTCGGTGACTATTTAAACAATAACTTTCCTTTTTTTTCTGCCTATGCTGATAGCCTTGAGAGGCTATATCAACTTCTCCTTGACGTGTAGTGTTGCTAACACTGGCCCTAGCAAGAAAAGTGCTTCGCAGAATCTACCACCGGATCGGAGACGCGACCCACTGAGAAGATCCGACGAGAAACTCAGTGGGCTGTGTCTGTGGGTTAATTCACTCGTTGAACCCTTCGTCGCGAGCGACGGGTTCGACGAGGACGGGACCGGTGCTTGTGGTACCTAAAAGCACCGTTAATGGATCGGGAGGATCTGTAATGACGTGTTTAGGGCGACGTCGACACCTTTCCGTTTACAGACTGACACTTTTTGAACTTGTTATACAAGATGGTGATCCTTACCTCTACCCTCCATAGTTAGCGTTCATTTCTCCTTGCATCATTCTTGCACGCACTCCTCGATTTTCTCGTTATCTACACATATATTAATAAGTGAAGCAAAAACTTTGTACCCCTTAATACGAAAATTGCACGGACGGAGGAGTATGAAATTTCCTACATTTATAGAGAATACAGAGGAGTGCACAATGCTAAATTTTTTTTTAATTATGCATAAAACACACAATAAATCAATAAAGAAAACATTACACACACTACCATGTATTTGACACAACACATACATAAAAATATACTCTTTGTTTACTGTCAATTGGGAAACTTTTGTTATTGTTTAAAGTCTGTGGTCGAATTGAAAATAGATTAATATTGTTTGTCTTTATTAATATTGATCTATAGTTTGGGGGTTATCTGTGTCTATAGTGCAGTTTTGGCGAATACTGTGATTATATTATCGAAATATAATAATAATGTTTAAACTTATAGTTTCAATTAATTATAGTCGAATCTCGACTACTGCGGAACCACTAGTCACTAGAAATAGCCGATGATAGCTCACCCAAAGCACATATTCTATTCAATTAACAGCACACCTCGTATTCGCATTCGTATGAGACTGGTTTATGTAATTTAATTGCCTAGAAACCGCATTGCGCTTTCTCCGTCTTGTTTCGAATACCTCACCGTCCATCTTTAGTAGTCGTTACGTTGTGATGTGCCGACTTAAGTGTCATGTTTTGAAGGTACATGCAATGCGATTTTATTTAATACTAGCGGCCCGCTCCGGCTCCGCTCGGGTCTTGAACAAAAATTTCAACGATATATTTTGACGTTGATTTCTTTTTTTAAATAAAAGAACACATTGCGGCATAATTATAATAGTTAGACATATTATTATGCTGTCGCGACACTTTTTGTAAATAATAATATTTTTTACAAAGTCGTAGTACATTATTTTATTCTATCATCAATAGATTTTGCAGCGCACGCGATATTAAAGCATATTTTAGATAATTTTTTTACACCTTGGGTTACATTATTGGAGTTTTAGTAAGGATCCCAAATTTTTTTTCAAAAAAGATTATAGCCTATGTCACTCGGGAATAGTGTAGCTTCCAAACAGTGAAAGAATTTTTCAAATCGGTTCAGTAGTTTGGAAGCCTATTCGAAACAAACAAACAAACAAATCTTTCCTCTTTATAATATATTAGTATTAGTATTAGTATTAGTATAGACAATCGTAACGTCAGTGTCTCGTGTTGGGAGGCGACCTTCGATTTCCCCGTATACGAAATTAATGATAAGGTCCAAATTGCAAACTGAGTTTCTCGCCGGATCTTCTTAGTGGGTCGCGATTCCGATCCGGTGGTAGATTCAGCGAAGCACTGCTCTTGCTAGGTCTAGTGTTAGCAAAATCTCCAAGGCTGAAACCCGTGAGCTCGCCTACACATTTCGTTAAGCCAGTGTAACCCCTCGAAGTTCATAGCAATAAGTAGGAGACATTATTGTAGACATTCTCGTTTGTATGTTATTTTTTTACGACGAGCACACGGCGCACCTGATGGTGAGTGGTTACCGTCGCCCATGGACTTCAGCAATGCCAGGGGCAGAGCCAAGCCGCTGCCTACAAATGTATACTCGGGAATCGTGTCAATTCAGCTTCGGAGTGTAATAAATATAGCCGCCTTATTCTAGGTGGATTTAAAAGCAGGCTGAGTAGTCTAGAACTTGAGCGTCAAATTTGATGCCTTTGGTTGAACTTTTGTCAACTTAGATATATACAAAAAACAATATTCCTTATGTGGTGATATTTTTAAATTGGATGGATCTAGGAACTGACACGTACGATTCCTTTTTTTATTGCATAGATAGGTGGACGATATCTCATTTCTAATACTCTGACGGCCATATTTAGTAGGAGTTTCTTCTTTAATATAATATGTGCTGGCTTAAATTTTATTTCGTTCATAATATCGCCATAAAAAGTCGTAAGCTAAAAAGCAAACACTATGGTTCTACGTATAAACATTTTGACACACGTGAAAGCGTCACTTTCTTTTTAACATACGCTCTGTGTTCGTTCGTAAACGTGTTATTTTACTTGCAATAAGTTCTTATTCAATGTCAATATAAATTACATGACATGACAATGTTTTTACCATCGCAGCGCCCGCCACCGGAGTAGAGTTCATCCATACTACCTGGAGCCACTGCGGTCATCCACAGTGCGTTTCCAGAGGACTTTTTTGCCACGTACCATCCGGCTATGGAATGAGCTCCCCTCCACGGTCTTTCCCGAGCGCTATGACATGTCCTTCTTCAAACGAGGCTTGTGGAGAGTATTAAGCGGTGGGCAGCGGCTTGGCTCTGCTCCTGGCATTGCTGAAGTCCATGGGCGACGGTAACCACTCACCATCAGGTGGGCCGTATACTCGTCTGCCTACAAGGGCAATAAAAAAATAAAATAAAAAAATGACATTACTGGTGTTGGTCTCGAAAAAAGTGTTATTATGTGAAGCTTAAAACTTAGCTGACCGAATTAATTGATTTGTGTTTTTGTCCCGTTGATGCTGATCAGTGTGCTTAGTGCGAGTTTTTTAACGTTCTCGATAACGTGAAAGTTAACTCAAGTTTGTTGGAACAGCGCCCCTAGCGGTAAACGTAGGAAAACGTTAGCTAAGTCCGGCTAGTTAGGAAGTCTGGTTAGTAAAAAATGTGTCTTATTATATCATCTTCTCGCATTAAAATGTATTATCTCAAAACTTACTAATTTTACAGGAGAGTTTTTTAAAGGTTTAACATATTGTGATATTTTTAATATTAATCATCTTTGCAACATTTATTTTTAATTTTTACCAGTTACATTATCTGTCTTAAAAGTAAGATAAAATTATGTATTAATTTTGTTAATAGTATTCAATACATAGGTAAACTAAAAAAAAAACACTAAAACTAAACTACGCTCTTTTGGCTGTATTTATGAGAAAAATACTGGTGATACCAAATGATTCCGCATATTAACTCAATTTCGAATAATTTTGGAAGTTATAATAATAAATTACGGCATTATGAAGAAGAAAAAAACAATACTTACTATGAACTAAATTACTATTGTTGAAACGCTATCTCGAGAAACTGTACTCATTACGCGGACCAATCGGATACGAGCAATGTCACGCGATAAGCGCCTACACGTTGATTGGTCAGAATGACGGATCTAAAAAGTGTCGTGACAACTTTTCGTAAGAATTTTTTCCGTCTAGCCCCCTTTCACAACGCGCGATATGGAACTTCGTTCCAAAACCTCTTTAGTTTTATAAATAATTTCCTTAGACAAGTTCATTCATCTTTCATTTCATAAAAATAATAATTTAATCTTACATAATACAACAAAATGTTTAAAATATTAATTTAAACAGAGATAGATATTAAAACGGCTTTAAATTTTGTTTTCGTATTTATATTACAGTTTGTTTTTGTATTTATATTACAGAAAACGCAGTTAAGTCTTTCATTGACTAGAGTATGTATTTGATATCATCTATACTAATATACAAATCTACAGTGGTTTTTACGGATGTTCCGTTATAACTACTGAACCATGCATCCGATTGACTTGAAACTTGGTATCCATGTAGAAAATACATGTACTTAATGGATAGGCTTATATTTATATGAGTGTTGGACTTCCTACACCAGTTGCGGGGGCGTTAATGATGAGAATCTTTGTGGAGGTGAGAAATAATAATGTTAATTTTAAATGCCCAGCGAAGCGGACGGTTACTGCTAGTTATATATATTTTTATCAAATATAAATATAAATGGAATTCCATTTTTTTTTTAAATAAGTTCAACGTTCCGAAATCGAAAACTAAATTAACCAACTAGCCAGTAACTATATTAGGGATGGACCGCCATATACATAGGATCCACTCACATACTAGTCTGTACAGTTATAATACCAGTTGTATATCGGCCGAATACTCGTCTTGTGCGTTTTCGTGTTCTTTTTATTTGTTTTCGAACTGGCCGATGTTAGTGTTTTGTAAATAATATTCTGCTATGAGAAATGCCGATATGGTTCGGGCATTTGAATATTCGTTTAATATACAGGTAATCATCCTATAGCACGGTACTTCGATAACGCGCTCTAAGTACTCTGAGGAATTGTTTGAGATGATATCGGCATCTCGTTTTTACCATCGCACCGCCCGTCACCGGAGTAGAGTTCATCCATACTACCTGGAGCCACTGCGTTCATCCACAGTGCGTTTCCAGAGATCTTTTTTGCCACGTACCATCCGGCTATGGAATGAGCTTCCTTCCACGGTGTTTCCCGAGCGCTATGACATGTCCTTCTTCAAACGAGGCTTGTGGAGAGTATTAAGCGGTAGGCAGCGGCTTGGCTCTGCCCCTGGCATTGCTGAAGTCCATGGGCGACGGTAACCAGTCACCATCAGGTGGGCCGTATGCTCGTCTGCCTAAAAGGGAAAACAAATTGTTTAGAATTATTTAGGAAATTACATACAAGGCAAACGTAATATTTGCATGATCCCCGCCCGACGCATTCCCACGTTTATTCCATTAGTAAAACGGTTTGTTCGCGATAACGTATCGATAAGCGATCTGATAGTACGCTTTTGAAATCAACAATACAAACTCTTTAGTTTGTTAGTAAACAAACAAAAAACAAATGTGGACGTTACATTTTAAGGCATCTATATAGATCGAGTACTAATTATTATGTTGTGATGTTTCCCTGACGGTGTGCTTAGTGCGAGTTTTTTAACGTTCTCGATCGCGTAAAAGTTAACTCAAATTTGTATCGAGCTGGAATGGTTGTCTACGTTGGCCGCTAGGGGCGCTTTGCCAACTGCTAACCTGTTCCTCTAAAGGAAATATGTAATCAACGAATATATTGGAATCTGTTCACAGGCGTTATTTTTGCCACGTACCACCCGGCTGTGTAATTAAAATCGCTGCAGTGCTTCCGTCATGAGATGCTCTCATTCGCACGAGGCTTAAAAGAAGCTCTGATCAGGCAAGCTCTAGTGTTTATGGCATTGCAAAAGTTCCTATTACGTACTGTATACTCTTGCCGCACGCACTTATATCATAAATGTTGATTCATCTAAACAAACAAACAAACGAACAAATAAGTTCCAGTATTCCACCATAAATATCACTAAAAAAAGCAGTTTACTATTTTTACAAGTAGATATTAGGAACAGGTAGTATTTATAAATTCAAGGAACAGATAAAATTTCATAAATCACTAATCACATGTCAATTCTATTTAAAAAAAAAAAAACTAGACATAACGTTCGATTTTCAAAATATATTCAGAATCGGTGCACAAACGGGACGTAAACAAAAAGCGCGCCTAATCCCTTCTGGAATGAGAACGGGCGTTGAAAAAAACCGAAGCCATCCGAAGGGAGGTGACGTCACGGATACGATACAGCAGGTACTTTATACTGCAGTTGGATTAGTGCGAAATGGCTTACGTTACATTATTTTTTATTTTTATTTTCCCAGTTTGACCAAAACATTAATTTTTAAATTAAAAAACGGCATATTTCTTGCTGGTTCTAAGAAAAGTAAAGCCAAACAATTGTATTTTTGAATCGTTAACTTCATTAATTGACATCAGTGCCATGATTGCTTACTAATGGACTTTATGATAATAATTTTATGTATTTTCTCGATTGTTTCCGAATTTTCTTTATGTCTACCATTGGGTGTGTACAGAAAATTAAATAACTATGTACTATACGAAGTTTTTATCAGTTTACAGCTAAAGTATTGCAAAGTGCTATTAAAAAAAATCTGCGACATATTCAATATTAGGTTACTAAAAAAAAACAATATTAACATTTTGATACCCAGGCTCTGAGATAAGAAATCGTGAAAAGAATTATCAGTGTTTACATTACGTCATACTGAACACACAATATACATAGTTATATATAACCATTACCATAAGTCACAAAGTAGTTAGTCATTACCGATGTTAATATGAAAAATATGAGTCATAAAAAATTGTTATTATATTTTTTATTACGTCCGGTTGTTTAATGGCTTAGGTAATAATTAATTGATTGCCTACATTGTGTCTTGATTACAGAATTGTTTTAATGTTTAATGAGATGGTTAGGTAGATATTAATATAGGTAAAACACAGAATTTATGTAGCAATTTTTTTTATTGATCTTGTAGGCAGACGCGCAAACTGCCCACCTGCTGGTTTGGCTTTAATCGCTCATGGACATCAGCATTGCCAGGGGTAGGGCCAAGCCGGTGCCTACCGTTTAATACTCTCCACAAATTTGTGATGCTGTGATCTTTTGTAGAGTAAGCGTTCATACGTTGTAGGTTTACCTCCCATCGGTGGGCCTTGCGTACTATACCATTCGGGCCAAGCCAAGATCAGGGAATCAGTAATTTTTATGAACTTAAGATTTTCCTTGTAAAATTTATAGTGCTATAATTTGCAGGAAAGATAGCAGCTACTTTTACCGTCAAGTTTTGATATTTTAAAAGGATTACGAGTGACCCTCGACGGTAAACAGTCGACGGCGCGACGTAACGCTATGTTGTTTTAATAATTACACATTTGATTGCAATATGAAAATAAATAAAAAAACAACGAAGAATAATTTTTTTTAAATTTAGGCTCTACATAATACTTGCACTATATAATATGCATATCGAGGGATGAAAGGGTTAAGGGACCTTTTTTTTTAATTTTACAGGAGAGCCATATAAAGTTTCAAAATTAAAAAAAAAACTTCTTCAGCTATTTGAATGTGAAACATTGGTGAAGTTCAATTAAAAAATATCGAATGGGGATACTAATACCAAATAAAACGGATTTTGAATTACAAAGATAAATGTCGCTTATACCAAATAGCCTTTCACCCCTCGTTATATATTATATAGCATATAAATACAGACAGAGTAATCCATATGAACTGAGCTATGCACGTGTTATCATTACTTTTGTCAGCGAGCAATAACCATAAGACAAACAATACCATAACTCATACAGATAAAGAAATATGTTAAGCGATTTGCTAATATTGAAAACGAGGACGTTAAGTCTTGTGTGTTCTGTCTTAAATATTGTAACTACGTGAAGGAACTCGGAGAAACAGTGATGATAAATTTAAATGTAAGTATGTAGGTCTTATCACGCGATGGGAATTCTAGCATTGATTTCGCAGAGAGATAATTACTACTGAACTTGTTTTACAGTTTACACAAATTCATAGATTTGCATCTTCTAAATATCTATTAAATTGAATGATAACCGCGTTCGTGTCGGCGTTTGATTAAACAACGCAATTATTATGCGCGTCGTGCTTAGGGCTGCCACCTTTTTTGTTGCAGATAAAGTACATTGGTTACTATAGGCAGGAAAAAAAAAGTACTTGTAAAAGTACTAGAAATATTTGTTAAAAAAGTTGCTTAGGTGATGTGGCGTTGGCGAGTGGCGACATCGATTGAGCAATCGACGAAAAAATACATATGACTAAACTTTTTAAAAATCCCATATAACCCGAATCATGCCAAATAAAGTATTTTAGTTAACTTTATTGTTCACAAAAAGTACAATTACCTGAATTAACGTACAATAATAAACTTATAAAGTACTAGTGGCAACCCTAGTCGTATTCAACGTTAATAAACAATCGAATAAACAACCCAATATATAAGAATGAAATTTTATGTGTTTTTAATTATGATGGGACTTGTGTCTGTCTGCCACAGACTATAACGATGTGACTAGACAATATTGCCAGTGGACTTACAATCCGCCACTTTCAATGTCCAATCTGTTAAAAACTCATTCAACGTCTGTTCGCTTGTATTTATAAAAACAAGAAATACTTAGTTTTAACCCTTTTGAGGCGGACTGTCCACATGTATTGGACATGTTATAGTCTTACATTACATTATGCTTACAACCGCAAAGCGTTAATCCACTGGAATCTGTATCTAGATTATATCAGAATAAATCTAACACTTTTTGCTTTTTCAAGCGTTCACTAATTTCATTTTATTGTGTTATGAATGCGTTACAGTTTTCTAAATAACTACGTATATTAAGATGTCTTGTCAGCATTCATTTCATGTATTCATGTATTCATTTTTATTTTTAAATAATCTTAAACTAATTTATTGTATCGGTTATGTTTTTTTAGCATTTATTTCTCCTAATTACTTCCGCGGAGCAGTCATGCTTTTGAAGCCGTCGAACTAAAACATTTAAATTGCAATAACGCACTTATAAGTTGGCTAGTTTATTACTATGAAAATTGCGATACGTTAAAATATTCAATAATAAAAAACAAATGTGTTTGTTTATATTTTTTTAATGAACGTCGACCAAGACGCGTCAATCCGACTGGAATCAAGTTATGTGGGTCAACGTAGGAATGCCGCCCGTCCGGCCGCTCCCACCTGTATACATAACTACACTAAGAGCCTACAATAAGAGATGAAACGGGGCGGTTAAAAAAATTATTCTTTTTTTAAAAATGAAACTTCACTTTTTAATTTCGAACACTGGCCGTTTTGAATATCACTCATAATTCTTATTTCAAACGATAGGTACATTAGATATTTTAGACTTTTAAAACAAAGATAAAAACGCGAAGGTATTTAGTAGAACAAATTTAAATTTATCTTTGTAATTTAAAGTCAAATTTAAAACTTTAAATTTTGTAAAAAAAATTGTTTAATAGCATGCAGACAGAACAAGCTCACGCCTCACTCGGCGTTGAGTGGTTCCCGGAACTCATAGATAACACAATGTGATTGCCCTTTAAGATATATGTTTTTTTTTGTTTGTTACTGAAGGCTTGAGAGGCTATATCAGCATTCTAACACTAACCCTAGCAAGAGTAGTGCTTCGCAGAATCTACCACCGGATCGGAAACGCGACCCACTGAGAAGATCCGGCGAGAAACTCAGTGGGCTGTGTCTGTCTACGCTTCTAATATATCTATCGTTTAACTCTCCGTGCCCTTCAAAGCTGGGTGGTGGTTCAAGAGTTTACCTTCTACCACGAAAATTATTAATTTGATTTTTATCACACGAGATGCCGTTGCTTAATCGTGGAAGTCATTCGCGTACCTGAGCTAAGTACTAATTTCGCGTAAAGAAATCCTCTTCCTGTCTGAGGGATTATAACTCAAACAATAATCATTATTATTTGATGATATTTATGTTTGTTACAAGATTTCTTTTTTTTTTGTGTAAGTTGAAAAATTACATAAAAGATTCATATTTCTCGTTCCTCTACTCCGAATCTTCTCAGTGGGTCGCGTTTCCGATCCGGTAGTAGATTCTGCGAAGCACTGCTCTTGCTAGGGCCAGTGTTAGCAAAACCTCTTGGTTTGAGCCCCGAAAGCTCACTTACCCGTCAGGATTAGCTTCATAGGCTACCAGGAAATAGATCCGGAGAGAAATTCTGACGATTTGGGCGGCACACCGGTTGAGAACCGCTGTCCTAACCACTACCGTAATGCAGTAGATCTGGCATTTGTACTTAAATGTCTCGCGGAATAAATATTTGGGTCGCGACTTTCAAACAAATGCCAGCCAAAAGTTAATATTGATGTCAGAATTTTATCCGGTCATTTGTGAACGTGTGTGATATTGCTCGGTAGACCGACGGTCCGAATGCTGCTTTTTTTCCTACCTAAGCTGACAGCCTTGAGGGGCTATTTCAGCGTAACCTTAAGTAGTAGGTGAGCTCACGGGGCTCAAACCTAACGACGCCGCGACGTTTCTAACACTGACCCTAGCAAGAGCTGTGCTTCGCAGAATCTACCATCGGATCGGAAACGCGACCCATTGAGAAGATCCGGCGAGAAACTCAGTGGGCTGTGTCTGAGGGTTAATTTACTCGTCGAAATCTATGACCGGTGCTTGAGGTACCTAAAAGCACCGTTAATGGATCGGGAGGATCCGAAATGACGTGTTTTGGGCGACGCACAGTGTATTATTATCGAGATCTAGCAGAACTTAATTAAAAATAATACTCTTCTAAATATTCCTAAAATTCCCTTTATTACACAGGTGTATAACTAAATAACCGATATTAAATAAAATTAATAAGTGTGCAACACCATATAACACAGGGGAAGTCTCGAAACATAGCTTATGCGTACTAGCACGACTGTATTGTTTAGTTTTGCTTTATTGCTGAATGCGAATAAGTCTGTTCTTGTCGTTTAAAGTGCTATAATTGGTCATTTTTATCGTTTGTTATATCATCGAGGGTACGTTAAGGTAAGTTTGAACCTTATAATATTGAAATGTTATTAGTTAATTGCGTTTTTGCTGTAGTCTGAAAAAAAAATTCTTTTTGTATTAGTGTTGACTTTTAAAAATGTATGCAAGTGTATACACCGGGAAATCACTGTTATAGCATTCTACGGTTAATGTTCTTTGAAATTTTGTTGGAATCCCTTGCTCCTATTTGCCCCGCTCATACATTTTTTTTTTGTTTTCAGCACAATGAAAAGGCGAGATATTTTTAATATATGGTTCCCAAGTAATAAAAAAAAGGTCCAAATAACCTTATAATTGAAAAAATACTACAATATTATGACATAGAGGACTGTAGAAACCCTCCACGATCACTTCAAATGATATTAAGTAGTCTCACAGCAAAAATACAATCTAAATGGGAGAAATGTAAGCGAACATAACAGGGATCAATCTGGATTTAATCAAACGTTTCTGTTATCTTGGAGGTACTTTCATCCGACTTAGAAATAGATCCTGACAAGTTCAAGACATATGCCAAACTTTATTTAGTACATTATTCCTGGTACTGCATGCCTTCCAGTATTCACAAAATCCTCTCACACTCAAAAGAAGTAATTGAAACATGGTTTTACCTTTGGACCAATTAGCAGAAGAAGCTCAATAAGCGAACAATAAGGAATATAGGAGGAATCGCGAGTATTTCAGCAGGAAAACAAGCAGAATTAACACCAATCGAGACGTACTTAACCGATTTCTGATAGGTTCAGATCCACTTCTATCTTCCAAATCAACAGTGCAAAATAGAACATGGGAGAAGAAGCTTACTCGACGGAGGAAGATGGGTAGAAGGTTATGCGAATTTTTTTTAGTCTTTAGAATATATTTAGGGGTGTAAAATATATTTCCTGTGTATTTAGAACAAATTTGCAGTATTAAAAATAATATTTTTAAATAAAATAAAGAAATGAATGATTTTTATTAATAATTAATGTTATTTATTTATTTAGAAATACGAAATAACATCTAATATTAACATTTTATGACACGTAAAATTAAAAAAAGATAAATTCACGTAAGATTGAATTAAGTTCTGCTAGATCTCGATAATAATACAGTGTGCGACGTCGACTGCCTTCCATTCTGTCCGCAGGATCGGGAATGGCGAATGTTGTTGTTCGGACTTGTATATAGAAAATATCATAAGCGATATTCAAGCATCTATGGCTTTAAGTATGTTGTATGACAGCTACGGAATTTTTGGCGGGAACGCGAGAAGTGAAGTTGTGTGATTTGTTTTATTTTGTTTATTTAGTGTTTCTTCAGGTTTAAATGTGTAATGACGATGGTTTATTAACTGTTTAGCATCTGTGAGAGTGCATAAATGTGGGATAATGAAACAAAGTCGCTGAACGTAACTTATCGGGATCCTCCAAAAAGTCCACTGAAAAAGTACGAGTAAATTCCCACTATTTTACTGAGATTATATTTCATCCCATATCATTTCATTTCATGTTTCATATAAAAACAGTTTTCATTAAAACTTAAAATAAGACTTGACCTAAAGGTCTTAGTTACCACGTCATAAAATCCCATAAAAATATTAGAGCTACAGTAACACTAATAAATTAATGAAAAACACGAAATGTGAACAATATCGCATGTGTAAAAGCGAATGTGAATGTAGCCAAATTAATATTTAATATTTAGTGTTTGCAGTTAGGCTTTTCGTTCTGAGGTCGTTTGGTTCGTGACATAAAAATAATAATTAAGAAGTAATTTATAAAATTCAAACCAATTTTACGGTTCAATATCGTGATATCTTTACTTTTATTGTCATTATTTTTAACCGAGTTCAAAAAAGGAGCAGGCTCTCAATTCGACTATTTTTTTTAACCGCCTTCAAAAAAGGAGGAGGTTCTCAATTCGACTGTATGCTTTTTTTATGTTTGTTACCTCATAACTTTTGACTGGGTGAATCTATTTTGATGATTCTTTTTTTTATTAGAAAGCTGACGCTTCCCGGGTGGTCCCAATTTAGTCCAGTTCTGATAATAGTATCCATGAGAAAACCATATAAGTATTTTGCATTAAGTACGTGCGCGACAAATAGATGAATAACTCAATAACTCAATAGCACGCCAACCGATTTCGATGATTATTGTTTTTAGTGTAAGTATATTAATTTGTTTTGGAATATCTTTTTTTTCTATTCGAAGTCGGTTTTTGTTAAAGCATGTCTATTTACAATTATGTTATAAATAAAAAATAAGTTATAAATGCCTGGTTGTGCCCCAACATTTTTGAATTGTTAAATTCCATGAGCGACCACTTATCATCAGGTGGGCCGTCATGAACGACGATAACCACTCACCATCAGATGGGCCCAATGTTCGTCTGTCTATATCTATCTATCTTCTATCTTCTTCTTCTATATATATAAAAATAAATTGCTGTCGTTAGTCTCGCTAAAACTCGAGAACGGCTGGACCGATTTGGCTAATTTTGGTCTTGAATTATTTGCGGAAGTCCAGAGAAGGTTTAAAAGGTAGACAAATATGAAAATGCTCGGAACTAAATAAAAATAACAATTTTGTTTTTCCTTTGATGTGTCGCCCGTCGGACGGATTCCTTTTGTTTATTTTACGTTTATTTTACACAAAAGTTTAGGCCTTTTATTTATCGATTGAGGCACTACGAAGTCTGTCGGGTCAGCTAGTGGGCAGTAAAGAAAACGTGGCAAATAAATTTGTCAAAAGAGAGCCGCCATCGAATTCATTCCAATAAAGACGACATTAAATAGTAAGAGTATGTTTATATCTTCGATTGGCTAAAACTTTTGATAATATGTACTAATTTTAAATTGCGTTTATACTATGTGTTAAATCAAAAACATGTAAGAACTAAAGTCAAAATTTATTAGAAGAGTATTTATTACCTTAAAAAATCTTTAGATAACCTTTAACTCAAAAGCGTACACCCACTGAATTCCAATGAACCTCAGAAATTGCGTTATTTGATTGTACAAATTAATTCTGCTCACAATCACAACACACGTCTACTAAATACGTGCATATACACAGATATATTATTATGATGAACGAGTATTCGTGTGTGTGTGTGTGTGCGTGTGTGCGTGTGTGCGTGTGTGTGTGTGTATGTGTGAAAATGTGTTCTTATAAACAAAATGGCGTCTTTTTACGCGAAGTATCTTTATGAACGAAACGAGTGGAACAAGAAACCTTGGTTAGTCCTTACAAATCATTAGTGACAATAACAATATAGTAAATACCTACTTGTATAATAATATCATGCCATTTTTTTTCCTTCAGATGTTTTATTCCTTCAGCGTGGAAGTCAATCGTGAATATTTGTTAAGTACATGTTTCATTCGAAAAATTGGTACCCGCCTGCTGGATTTGAACACTGGTGCATCGCTAGATACGAATGCACCGGACGTCTTATCCTTTAGGCCACGATGACTTCAAATGACACAAAAACAGGAAACGAAATGATACTTTATATAAAGTCTACTTTTTTTTATTTTTATTGTCGTATAGGCAGACGAGCATACGGCCCACCTGATGGTGAGTGGTTAACGTCGCTCATTGACGTCATCAATGCCAGGGGCAGAGCCAAGCCGCTGCCTACCGTAATACTCTCCACAAGCCTCGTTTGAAGAAGGACATGTCGTAACGCTCGGGAAACACCTACGTCATAAGCATGAAACCAACGCGATCGGTCATAAAATTCTTTATAAACATGTTTTTTCATAATTCTTCGAGAAACTGCAGAGTACCTACCTAACATATAAATGTTTAAATTTTATTCTCGATAAATTTAAGTACGGTGAACGAAAACATTGTCATTAAAACAGGTATAAAATAGGTTTATGACAATGTAAGTTGGCGGGTAACGTAGGCACGTAAGGCTGGGTTCACACGGTATTGTCCTGCACGTTTTCTTTGTGTTCGTTATTTTAACGTACAATCACACGGGAGTTCGTACGGTAGATTTTCATTCGTTTAAAAACGAATGTGTGAACGAGACAGAGCTATACTACTATGAGATACTCCAACGTTAAAGTTCATTCGATTTACTTGACAAGTCCGTTGAGTATTCGTTTAAACGAATAAGCGGTGTACGATATCTTGTAGTACAAACATTTGAATGGTTCTATGTTTTTTGGAACGAAGTTCTTTATGGGACGATGCGGAGGGGTACCCTAACCGGGAAAAACGTCCGTAACGTAAGATTTTTATTAGTAATGCCCACAGTGTATGACTTAACTATTTAATAACGTAGAAAAAATAACATATTTTTTATCATTCATTGACCACGATCTGAGAGCGTTCATTTGCGCAATACACTTACTCTTATGCAAACAACCGTGAATGAAGTGTACCACAATAAGTTCGCACGTTACCGAATGACCGTGGGCTGTTGCGAAACCTCCAGTTTTATTTTCTTTATACCTCGAATGGAACTTATAATTAATATTGTTATAAGGAACTTCGTTCCCATACGGTGTCCCACGACACCACACATCTTTTTTTATGTTTGTGACCTTACTGGCCCGGACTTTCCAGTTTCACCAGGACAGGTGGGCGAGCAAGGGCTCAGCCAGGAAAGGTTCTATGTACAATGTATGTGCCACTATTCATTCGCTAAGACGTATGCTGCAAATAAACGTGCAGGACAATGCCGTGTGAACCCAGCCTTATAGATGTCAGGTCAAGGCGGCCGTGTACCAACCTGCGTAATGTACGTAAATGTACTAAGATGCCTATTAGCGAGTGCTTAGATGATTACGAAACAGACGTTCTGAATGTTTTAGTCGGCAGTTGTGCAAGATTACGAAAAAATTGTATATATATTATATATACATGTACGACAGATTCCGGTTACATAATTTAAAAAAAAATTAAAAAAAAACCTGAGCTAACACACATAGAACTGATACGGGTCGTATTGATAACCTCCCCTTATTTGGAAGTCGGTTAAAAAATTTGGATTTCAACACCGTTGGGGGAGGTGTCTATGACCTATCAAACCTAACTACCAATCGGTGGTATTTCACGGGATACGTGCTATGACAGGACGATCCAGTGGTAATCATTTCCTCCCGATCCGAAATAACTAACGGTGCTTTTAGGTACATCAAGCACCGGTCATCGTTCTCGTCGAACCCGTCGCTTGCGACGAAGGGCTCAGCGAGTAAATTAACCCTCAGGCACAGCCCACTGAGTTTCTTGCCGGATCTTCTCAGTCGCGTTTCCGATCCGGTGGTAGACTCTGCGAAGCACTGCTCTTGCTATGGTTAGTGTTAGCAACGTCGTCAGGTTTGAACCCTTGAGCTCACCTACTTGTTAGGTTTAGGTCTAAGCTTAGGTGGGAAAAACGGAAAAAAAAACCCGATGATAAATTCAGTGAAGCACGCTGCTCTTGTTAAGGCTAGTGGTTAGCAAGTTGACCCCGGTTGAGCCCCGTGAGATCGTGCGTAGCCAGAATAGCCCGTTGAGGCTATCAGTGATTAGGTAAGGAAAAAACAAAATATCCCATCAAGGACTTGGTCCATCCTATTTCTCTTCATGTCTTATTGCGAGAGGCGTCTTTCACCTTATAATGTTTATAGGCTCCCGTAATCACTTGACAGTGGTGGATAGGTGGGCCATGAAATCGTCCATAAAGGCAATAAAAAAACAATTGAACATATTATTTTCTCAGATAATCGCGAGTCGAATACATAATTGTAATCACTTTTACGGTTTAATCTCGCGTTTATTATTCATCGCGTATTACGTGCTGGTGCAAGTCGCCTGTAACTTCGGTAATGACTTTTCGCGCTATAAGCAATCTCGATTATAATTACGATGAATATTTGAAACATTCTTCAATTTTACTAATGAAATACGTACTCAACAAATGTTCACGATTGACTTCCACGGTGCAGGAATAACATCGTGTAATAAAAATCAAACCCGCATAAATATAATTTGCGTAATTACTGGTGATAGGTTGTTTTGTGAGTCCGCGCGGGTAAGTACCACTGTTTGCTTATTTCTGCCGTGAAGCAGTAATGCGTTTCGATTTGGAGGGTGGGGCAACCGTAGGACTGTTAAAACTGAGACCTTAGAACTCATATCTCAAGGTGGGTGGCGCATTTACGTTGTAGATGTCTATGGGCTCAAGTAACCACTTAACACCAGATGGACTGTGAGTTCGTCCACCCAACTAATCAATAAAAATAATAAATCGTAAAAGTACTACTGTAGCTACTGTCCATAATATATTTTCGCGAGTTCAAAATTAATTATTACACTTTTCATTTAAAGAATCTACACATATTAATACGTGAAGCAAAGATTTTGTACTGCTTTTTACGAAAATTGCGAGGACAGAGGAGTACGAAGTTTCCCACACTTATAGAGAATATAGAGGAGTGAAGAATGCAAATATATTTTTAAAATTATGCATAAAAAATACATTAAATCAATAAATAAAAACATTACACACACTACCGTGTATTTGACACACACACACGCATATAATAATATACTCTTTTGTATAATGTTGAAGTCTGTGGTCAAATTGAGAATAGATTAAATATTGTTTGTCTTTAATATTATTTGTCTTTAGTTTTGTCATGGCGAAATCTGTGATTAAATAACAATGTCTATAGAAATGTGACAATAGAACCATAATAATATTCAAACTTATAATTTAAATTAATACACGTCCTTACGGATCCATCAGATCCAATAACCTTTGCATTAGATGCCTTCAGCTCTAATACTAGGGGCAGGCTTAGGGACCCCGGTAACCGTACTCGTCGAACTCGACAAAGAGGTCGACGTGCAACCTAACCCATGCATCAGCCCGCTGAGTTTCTCGCCGGATCTTCTCAGCGGGTCGCGATTCCGATCCGGTAGTAGATTCATTCGCGAAACAATTGCTCTTGAGTTGTTAGGTCTCCTTCGGAGGCGCTCGGGCAGTTGTTAGCAAGTCCCACCCCTCTTGGCTGAGCCTTTGCTCGCCCACCTGTCCTGGTGAAACTGGAAAGGCCTTCGGGCCACCAGTAATCTCTCAATCATAAAACCATAATAATATTCAAACTTATAATTTAAATTAATTATTGTCGAGTTAAGACCACTGTGCGACCACTAGTTAGGGAAAAACCACCGCCTAGTAAAATACTTTAAAATTTCAATTCGACATACTTAATTATGTAGTAAAAAATAATAATCGCGTTTTAGTTGACAGCAAATTCAACTCAATACTCCATTGTTGTAATTTTAATAGTTATCAAAACGTCGACAATTTAGCCAGATATTAAATCTGTTAGCTACTGCTTCCTTGCATCAGAAGCCTGAGAACCGACACAACCTTGCTTCGTGAATCGAAACAAAAAATAAAGATCGTACAACTATTATTTAAACTTTTTTTGGTGTATACTAAGCGCAATAGATTGATAGTTTTTAAAGTGATAAATAGGTTTTTTTTGTATGTAATTTCTAGAACAATACGAACCTTGATAATCGGCCTTCCGATATCCAACCTTCAATCAGAAGACTCAGGTTACTATTCAGACTATTTCCCTTTCATACGTGACTATTAGTGGTATATATTATATAATTGGTTTCTAATTATTATTTTTTTGCTTAGATGGGTGGACGAGCTCACAGCCCACCTATTGTTAAGTGGTTACTGGAGCCCATAGACATCTACAACGTAAATGCGCCACCCACCTTCAGATATAAGTTCTAAGGTCTCAGTATAGTTACAACGGCTGCCCCACCCTTCAAACCGAGACGCATTACTACTTCATGGCAGAAATAGGCAGGGTGGTGGTACCTACCCGCGCGGACTCACAAGAGGTCCTACCACCAGTCCACTAAGAAAGAAAGAAATAAATAAAAAGCACCAAGAAAACAATTTGCTTATGTACAAATAATACTTATTAATAATAATAATAATAATATCTCGGTATCTTATCGATTGTATTTAATGACTCATAAATCGTAAGGGAATAAAAAAAACGCACTATCTACATAATAATTATGTAATAATAGGTAATGTTTCCTCCTTTACCGTGCACTAACTATTATGGAAAAGATTTCGCCATCATTAACTACAATTTTATAATTGAATATTATTGATAGAAACATTTATATTAGTTTTACTTTATTATCTTCTTCTTTTTCTCCACCTGATCCCACTAGGTGGGGTCGTCACAGCTAATTTTTGTCTTCCATTCTCTTCTATCAGCCGTCATCTCAACACTCACTCCTCTCTTTCTCTCATATCGTCATTCGCACTCTCCATCCATGTCTTCTTCGGTCGACCTCTTCCCCCTCTACCTAGCACTACCATTTCCATACCTAGTCACATGCATGCAGTTTTACTTTATTATACGCACACTTATTTATGTTATGTATGTATTTATTTATGTTTTGACATGATATATACGTTCTGTTCGTCACTTCGAGATGTTTCTGTGCGTATTCACTCATCTAGGGGCGGATGTTTCATAAAAACGACATTAGCATACAATCCGAACTCGAACGCAGACGGGCGATTTGTATTCATAAAAATAAAAGTTAACACTTTTAACTTGAATCGAAATAATTAAATCATAAAATTATACACGAGGAAGTGTTCTGGAACTGTTTTGTCGTTTTAAGAAAAATATATTCTTCTTTCTGCTCGTAATCGTTTGATACTAATACTCGGCTTTAAAATTCGGTTTAAATGAGGAGGTATACTAAGTTTTTTAAACGAAATAATGAAAAGAAAACAGACTTGTTCACAAAGTTAACTCAAAAGTATTTAAACATTTTAAAGGAGAATGAGAACCAAGGATTATCAATTTCAAACGCATAAGTATGTAGTAAGTTAAATTAAAACTTAAAAAAAAAAATTTAATATTAATTTATCAAAGGTAAGTTAATGAAGACACTGAATTCCAACTCAGCCATACAAGCTGCTTGCCGACGTGACCGCAATAGACACCTGGGTAAGATATGTGATGAACTCGAAATGTATTCTGATAAATACCAAACCAAGGATCTCCACGACAGAGTGCGATACATAACGCGCCAATTTGAACCCAAAGCGTGGGCTATTGAGGACTGCTTTGGGACAACAGTAACGGAGATAAAGGATATCGTGAATGTGTGGAAGGAATATTGCAAATCACTATTTGCCAGGAATTTGCCACCGAACATCACATGCTGTCCCTTTGGTACCTGTGACCGAGAGCCCGATGTCATGCGGGACGAAATACGAGCGGCGATTAAACATCTCAAATCTAATAAAGCCATAGGCTATGATGAAGTCCCAATCGAAGTCTTCAAAGCGATGGGGGAACCTGGAGTTGAGGTCTTATTTACTATCTGCAGTAAAATATGGGAAACCGGCATATGGCCCGTAGACTGGTTGAAATCCAATTTCATTCCACTGCACAAAAAAGGGTCCACGAAGAAGTGCAACAATTACCGAATCATATCTTTAATATCGCATGCAAGTAAGGTGATGCTTCACATAATCAACACAAAACTGTCGGCCTATCTCTCGAGGGAAATTGCGCCTGAGCAAGCTGGATTCGTGAAGGGAAGAGGAACTCGCGAACAAATCCTTATATTGCGCCAAATTATTGAGAAGGCCAGGGAGTTTGATTCGACCCTATACATCTGCTTTGTAGACTTCTGTAAAGCATTCGACACGGTCATTTGGACACACCTCTGGACAATACTTGCTGAAATGGGCGTGCCGCCTCATCTAATAAATCTTTTAAGGAGGTTATATGAAGAAGGTATTGCGGCCATTCGAGTGGACGACACCTTTTCAGAAAACTTTAAGACCGAGGCCGGGTTACGACAGGGATGCATCTTATCACCGTTGCTCTTCAATACCTACACAGAGTACATTATGCGCATTATCTTGGAGGAATGGGATAAAGGTATGTGAGTTGGGGCACGAGTGATTCACAACTTAAGATACGCTGATGACACTACCCTTCTCGCACAGACTAGAGAAGACATGGAAATTCTCCTGACTCGTTTGGAGATGATGATAGTAGACCGGGCTGAACAAAATGGAACCAATGTACAAAACATAGCTAATTGCGAAGTTGTACAGACCTACATCTACCTCGGCTTTGCTATCTCAAGCACTGGAGGATGTGGTGAAGAGATCAGACGACGATGCGCCGTTACCAAGTCAGCAGTGGAACGGCTGGGAAAGATTTGGAAGGATAGGAGGATTACCAAGAAGACTAAGGTCAGATTGATAAAATGTCTTGTGTTTCCAATCTTTCTCTATGGAGCCGAAACCTGGTCTCTTAAGATTGCAGGATCGCCGTAAAATCGATGCACTGGAGATGTGATGCTGGAGACGCCTCCTAAAGATCCCATGGATGGCATTCCGCACCAATGCATCCATCCTCAAAAAACTCTGTATCAAAGACCGACTTTCGTCAATTGTGCAACTGAGGGTTTTGAAATTCTTTGTTCACATCTCCAGAAAAGAGCACTCGATGAAGAGACTGGTAGTCCAGGGCCGGGCAAAAGGCAGAAGATCACGCGGCCGGTCACCGACCCGCTGGACTGACCTAATAAAGAAGGCAACTGAGTCCACTATGGTCGAATGTACTCGAAACGCTTCGAACCGCCAGACCTGGAAGCGCATTACCTGGAGGGCGGTCGTCGGGAACATGGGCGACCTAACAGGTCCTACTGCACATACAGCGTCAGCGCAACCACGACCACTCTGAAAAGAGTGTCCGACTGAGAAGAAGTTAAAGAAAGGGTAAGACAATATAATGACAATAAAAAATACGCGAAATTAAACCGTTAACGTATATTGTATAATCATAGCCAGCGACTTGGCTGTCCTGGCATTGTTGACGTCCATGATCGACGGTAACCACTTACCATCAGATAGGCCGTATACACGTCTGCCTACAAAGGCAATAAATAAAAAAATATACAATAGTTTTTACGACTCTAGAAAGCCGCAGTAAGCACGCATGAGTGAGTAATTATTGTCCGTTATCTGAGTTCCAAATCCTTACTCATAAAGGAATCCGCTTAGCTGCCCAGAAGGTTTGTTTACAAGCAACAAGCAAGGTCAGCCGATAGAACCGGTTGAAAATTCTTCTGAAACTAATCGTGATTATTGAGAGTATCGGATCTCAAAATAATTTTAACAAAACATGCTTTTTTTACACGCTTTATATTAGCTTCACTTGTATGTATGTTTGTATGTTTGTAACTGACTCCTTTAGACGCGATTTTGACCCACTTTAAACGGCCAGATTTCATTCAAACTTTGTAGATTTATCGAGGACTGATGACAATACATTAGTTTGATAAGATTATTCCATTATTCAATTTGCAAAATAAGATTTTTGCCAATTTATATATTTTTTATCTATAGTCGATAAGGCAGGAATTGATGTTAAAGTACTTAATAGTTTTAAAAATACGCTTTTCTAGAAAATTTCACTGAAACATAAAAACTAGAAAATAAATTTATATTAAAAATAGTGTAAAATATATTTTATTGTAAAAAAAGCGTGAGGTGCATGGTGTTATTAGCTACAAATATTTTTCTGACAGATACCTATGAGTAGAAGAATTATTATTTCAATAATTTTAACAAAACATGCTTTTTTTTCTTTTGATTGTAACCTCGAGTTATGTTAGCTTCATTGGAGATGTAGGCGTGATCATGGGGCTCAGCCTGGGATACTTTGCTAACATCTGCCCTAGCAAAGGCTGTGCTTCGCTGAATCTACTACCGGATCCGATTAACGACCCACTGAGAAGATCCGGTGAGAAACTCAGTAGGCTGTGTCTGTGGGTCCGAGAATGTATAATCGATGATGGTTTTCTGTCTAAGAACATAGGAACGAAGTGAAAAGTCGAAGCTTAGTACATGGTACAGTTACTGGTGGTAGGACCTCTTGTGAGTCCGCGCGGGTGGGTACCACCACCCTGCCTATTTCTGCCGTGAAGCAGTAATGCGTTTCGGTTTGAAGGGTGGGGCAGCCGTTGTAACTACTTGAGACCTTAGTACTTATATCTCAAGGTGGGTGGCGCATTTGCGTTGTGGATGTCTATGGGCTTCAGTAACCACTTAACACCAGGTGGGCTGTGAGCTCGTCCACCCATGTAAGCAATAAAATAAAAAAAACATAGTGCTTTTGCGCGGAATATTGATCCAGCTTATAGCCAATCGTGAGTTATGTGGTCAACAAATCCAATAGACATCAGAAAGTGAAGATCGCCATCTTTGAAAACAGTTGTTCACCATTGTTTCGTGGAAGAAATAAGCAGGATAGTGGTACTAGGGTGTAGGTTCAGAAAATACTCTACCAATAATTTGGCAAGTAAATTGTGACTATAATAGAGTATTGTTTTGAAGATAACTTTCTGTTTATTGCTTTTTTAATGTTACACGTTTTAATGGCGTTGCGAAATAAAAAAACGGCCTAATAGAACCTTTTTTTATAAATCCTGTTATCTCTATCAGAAGGCATCCATTCGTACTCTGCATCTTTGCAAGGTCAAAATAATGAACCGGATTCGAAATTAAATCAAAATATTTTTCCATGCAATTAAATATTTAAATACATGTATACATATAATGTAAATTCGTTAACAATAAGTTCTATTATTTTTTCTAATAATTATTTCGAAATAAAGAAAATGTTACTAATACTAAAACTAAGCTAAGGTTTTGATTTATTACGAGATGATTTAAAAAATATTGAAATACTAGCGGACCCGGCGAACTTTGTGCCGCCACACTGTTTGTTTTAAACACGTCAACTTCAAAATTCTACGATAATTAACCATAGAATATATTACGTTTAGCTGTCAGTTGCGTTTTGTTATTCCATATCAGTTGCGTTTTGTTATATCACGTTTTATGTCACGTCCCACGGGAACGTGATAAAAAGTACCCTATGTCCTTCTCCTGGTTCTAAGCTACCTCCTCACCAATTTTCAGCCAAATCAGTTCAGCCATTCTTGAGTTATAAATAGTGTAACTAACACGACTTTCTTTTATATATATAGATTACCGATTTTTACTAAATGTATATAAAAGTGTATACGGTAACCAATAACAAATAAGTAACTGTTGGTTTCGGCTGAATTCTGAAACGAATTTTTACTGGACTTTCACAGGCAACTCGATGATGTGATAAAGAGTAACTTAGGCTTCTAGTATTTAGACAAAAGCAGAACGGTGGTACATAAGGGGTCTACCTACCAGACATTTATGTGATATTCAAAACCCCTCCGCGAACTTAATCTAAGGCGCTATTCCATTATTCTATTTATTGTACCATTCCGATCGTAATAATTAACAAAAATCGATACCGTATCGATTTCGTTTAGGACCTGTTCAGTTTTTTTCTTCTCAATCTTCGATATGAAAATGAAAATAAATGTTTACCCTCAAGAGTCACGCTCGGACATTTATATGGTGGGCAATAAGCCTCTCACGGCCGGCGTTCGCGGTGACATCACCAGCCATCACAACACACAACGCTTGTAGAATTCTAACGACGCAATATTATTATACAAAATTGCTGTTGAACCTTTAGTTTTTAATTTTAACTTAAATTAAAATCCACTGCTTCTGCGGTACCCCAAATGATCTTGTCAGCGGGTCGCGGTTTCGATCCGGTAGTAGATTCATTCGCGAAGCAGCTGCTCTTGAATTGTTAGGTCTCCTCTCCTGAAGAGTTCGAACACTTGTTACCAAAGCCCGTCCCTCTTGGCTGAGCCTTTGCTCACCTACCTGTCTTGATGAAATTGGACCTTACTGAATAAGTAACCTTTTTTTCCTACCTAAGCTGATTGTTTTGAGAGAACATATCAGCGTTACCGCGCCAGTAGGTGAGCTCACGGGGCTCAAACCTGACGTTGTTGCTAACACAAACCTTAGCAAGAGCCGTGCTTTGCAGAATCTACCACCGGATCTACCACTTCGACAAGAACGATGACCGGTGCTTGGGATACCTAAAAGCACTGTTGGTGGATCGGGAGGATCAGAAATGACGTGATAAGTACCCCAAAAGTCACCAATGGCCCTGTAATTGGTTTTCTATTTCTAGCCTAACTTAAACATCTCATTAGCACTAAGTGTCCTGAATTAGCCAACAAACATTTCAGACAATTTAATACTGACGAAGCATGTTGCGGATAATAACATGTACTTTTAGGTTAGGAATATTGTGATCTTTTTTTTTTATAATAAATAAACAAACATATATTTAATCTTCTGAAACTTGCGTATGGACTAATCTGGCCAATTTTATCGTGGGTCGAGGTCGTACAGCTAAAAAGGGTTTGAAACAGATAGGGATCGAAACCTTCCATAATGTTGACCTTAATGATTCGCTGGACGAAGGGGACACGTTGCCATTTTCTAATTAACCCTATTTTGCCAATTTAAGGCCAAAGCTTACACAGTGGACAATTCACATACCTGCCACCCTACGTTATGGTAAAAACTAGGGATATCTTATGGTGAAAATTTAAGCCCGAATCGTTTTATATACAAAACCTTATTCTATCGATTCCTTGTGTAGGGAAACGCAAATATCCAAATACCTTTCAATGATAGCGATATTTACATTACCAAAACATTGATGTTACATTACTTCTTAGTTTTTTTTTTTCCTACTTAAGCTGGTAGCCTGAAGAGGCTATTCCAGCGGAACCGTAACTAGTAGGCGAGCTCACGGGGCTCAAACCTGACGACGATGCTAACACGAACCCTAGCAAGAGTCGTGCTTCGCAGAATCTACCACCGGATCGGAAACGCGACCCACTGAGAAGAACCGGTGAGAAACTCAGTGGGCTGTGTCTGAGAGTTAATTTACTCGTCGAGCTCTTCGTCGCAAGCAACGGGTTCGACGAGAACGGTGACCGGTGCTTGAAGTACCTAGAAGCACCGTTAGTGGATCGGGAGGATCCGAGATGACGTGTCTTCTTAGTAATGAAGTAATACAATACTGTAGCTTCTAAACGTGATCAAAACATGAAATTGATTAACGCGCGGTGTATTAATGAAAAATCACGATTGTCAGCCTGGAAATGAATTGCAAAATATTAATAACATAATGACACTGAAATATACACTTAATGCATAAAGATAAATCGAAGAGTCCGCAATGAGTGCGAGCTCACCTGAGGCGCTTAAGGCAAAACAAAACAGGTTAATCAGAACCTATCATTTGAATATGATTGATCGAATGATTTCAAAACCAATTTGTGAGACTTAAATTATTTTTGATCGTAATGTTTTAAGACGTTGAATATCATGGAGCTCACCGATGCCCATATGGTATGGTACATACCGCGCACTGAAGTATTCCCTAACCCATGCATCAGCTCGTTGAGTTTCTCGTCAGATCTTCTCAGCGGGTCGCGATTCCGATCTGGTAGTAGATTCATTCGCGAAGCAGTTGCTTTTGAGTTGTAATGTCTCCTTCGGAGGCGCTCGGGAGCTGTTAGCAAATCCCACCCCTCCTGGTTGAGCCTTTGCTCGCCCAACTGTCGCAAACTGGAAAGGTCTCCGGGCCACCAGCAATCCAAAAAAAAAAGCACTGAAGTAATTATGTCGATGTATCTCTTCGATCTTCTTACTAAGCCGCCGAAATATCTAGTAGACTCCGGGAAAGACGAATCTGAAGATACTGAGAATGAATCTATTACTAAGAAACTTAAAAGACCAGAACATACATTAGCAAGCTAAAGAAGGCAATCCAGGCGCTTAAGTCAAAGAAATCGATATATGTAATTACTTGAATGCGCCGCGTAGGGCACTGGTGATCTATAAAATATGACAGTTAAATTGCTGCAGTAGTTTCACACGTCGTGGAACCTAACAAAACCTTGGATTAAACAACTTTCATATTACCTGATCCAGTGTAGTGAATCCATTTGAACCATCAACGGTGTTAGATAAAGACCATAAATCCTCCAACTCGCGTCGTCTTTCTTATTACTAAGGATCGTATTTCCCCCGGACCAGAGATTGAACTCTATGATAATGCTCTTCCATCTATCTCTGTCCTCAGCGTCATGGAGAGTATAATTTAGCTTGGTGTTCATTGTTGATTTCATAGCAATAATTTAGATTTATACTTGACTAGCTGTACCCGTTCGCTTCGCTAGGCATTTAAAATTAACATTATTATTTCTCACCCCCAAAAAGATTCTCATCATTAACGCCCCCGCAGTCGATGTAGGGAGTCCAACAACCATATAAATATTAGCCGATCCATTAAGTACATGTATTTACTACATGGATACCAAGTTTCAAATCAATCGGATGCATGGTTCAGTAGTTATAACGGAACGTCCGTAAAAACCACTGTAGATTTATATATTAGTATAGATAGTTAAAGACCATGAATTAAATAATATAGAAGGCGAACGAATTCCACGATGTAGGAATAAATTCGGTTAGCAAAATCGAACCCAGAAGTATTAAAAAGTGACTTGTGAATTATCGTATTAAACAAGTTATTTAATTCAAATCCATAATCCTGAAGGAATTGATTTGATGGATAAAAGACGTCTGTTCTCTGATTTCGCGTACCGTGTCTGAATGTTGCATAAGACTCATGATAGAATCCAAGTTGTAATATTTACAATATTTCCATTTACAAGATCACCTTGAATGCCCGCATTCTCTATTATTATGTTCCCATGGTTTGCCACACTTAATACGTGACACGTGTACACTTGTGTAAAGTTTCAAATCATGTGTTTGATAATTACTGTTTGAATGTTAAATGCCTATTATGAATATTTTAGCTGGTACGTCGAAATTGACGCACCGTTTCGAGGAAGTTAATAGGAAAGTGTAAGGTTTGTTGTAAAATAATTAAATTCGTTAATGTTAAGGTAATTTTCGGATTGTCAAATAGCAACACTGTTGGTGGGAGCAATTACAGTAGTGGGGACGTGACATAATAAAAAAGGCGGTAGTCTGAAAAAACGGGGCAGAAAAGCAGTGTATTCAGTAGTGAGCAGATATCTAAAGATTGTACAAGTGGAGTTACAAATAAAGCAATACAGAATTATGTGAACTATTGCAATATGTGTATTTATTTCCTGGCTTTGGAACCCGAGTCTTACAAAAAGAACAATTTTAAAAGAAGAGACATGAATTAGGTTCGACGAAATGAGTTTAATATGTTGTGTATCTGTGGACTGGACCGAAAGCTTTAATGATACTTATTTCAATTTCGATGTAAACACATACGTTTTTTTTTCTTTTTTCTTTTTTATTGCTTAGATGGATGGACGAGCTCACAGCCCACCTGATGTTAAGTAGGCACTGGAGCCCACAGACGTCTACAACGCAAATGCGCCACCCACCTTGAGAGATAAGTTCTAAGGTCTCAGTATAATTACAACGGCTGGCCCGCCCTTCAAACCAAAACGCATTACTGTTTCAGGGCAGAAATAGGCAGGGCGGTGTTATCTATCCGTGCGGACTCACAAGAGGTCCTACCACTAGTAATTACGCAAATTATAATTTTGCGGGTTTGATTTTTATTACACGATGTTATTCCTTCACCGTGGAAGTCAATCGTGAACATTTGTTAAGTACGTATTTCATTAAAAAATTTGGTACCCGCATGCAGGATTCGAACGCCGCTGCACCGCTAGTTACGATTGTAGCGGACGTCTTATCCTTTAGGCCACGACGACTTACAAATCCACGTGAACTAATTACATAAGTAATGGACGTTTTGTCTCTTTCGTGATGATACCAACGAAACAATGAGCTAGTAATTATCGTCGTGGCAATTGTTTTAATCAACGCTGACATTGAGGAATCGATTAATTCTGTGAGCTGCGAAACGTTTCATTGACTAATGATACAAGAATTGGAAGAGACGCTGGGTTTTTCCGCAATTATAATGGCACCACAGGGTTTTTGAAATAATTCAAATACCAGTTTTTGTTTTGAAGTATTTAGGGCCGAGTTGTGAGTTCTTTTTTTATGACTATCTATCTACCGTCTCGAGGGCCTACACTGGCTTCATCTTGATTGGGGGGCGAGCACACGGGGCTCTATCTGAGAGAGTTTGCCGATGTTGCTCTAGCAAGAACGGTGCTTCACTGAATCTACTGCCGGATCAGAATCACGGCCAACTGAAAAGATCGGGCGAGAAAGTCAGTGGATTCAAGGCAGGATACGTCCAGTTTCATGGAATTTTGGATGTACCTAATTTGAAGTTTATATGTATGTTGATGTTTTGAAACAGGCACGACTGTCCCTAATTTCAACTTTTTCCTGTGTTCTTGAGGAAGACCACTACTAAGAATTCAAGCACAAAAAAGACCTGTTTCGGTTTCTCCTAGAGATTTTGCGTATCAACTACGTCGCGGCACCAATATTTAATACATAATTTTTCCCCATCCTCGATAAACTTAAAACAATGTTAAAATAAATAATTGCCCAAAATCCGTTTAAACTATTTACCTTCACAGAATATATTATGTATATCTGTGATCATCATAATTAAACTTAACACCATAAAATATTTAATTCCATGAATGTTAAGCCTGCAGCGTAAAGAATTACACGCTCTTTCTTGTCGATTAGCTAAGCGAAAAACCAGTTTACGATAATTAAGTAACCGTTGAATTGTATTGAGCTGGTTTAGCAACAAGACGTCCATTGTGGCCATTCATGTCTCACGGCCGCCGCCATCTTGTCTGACAGATGACGCGTAATGGCGTACGACGGGAATTTGTCAAAAGATTACGTTACGTATTGTAGATACACGTGGATGATGGGGATATGACACGAATCATAAATTCTGAGTACTGGGACTTGAAGCTTTTTGTTTCTACGTTTACCGATCTAAAATCTATTCTAACTAGTCTTAATCTAAAGGTAATGTAGTATTGTTACGTATTTTATTCTTATTTACTAAAATGAAGAATAAGTAAAGATAATTTATGCCCAATACTTATACTACATAATATATTCATCCATATGGCTTCATCAAAAAATTTAATATTATTATTTACTGTACTGTACTTCATAGTAAAGTATACATCTATAACTATATTTTCCAAAACAAAAAGGAATATTTAAGATATGAATATATTTTATTACTTGGTTTATAATTAAATTGTGCCGTTTTAAAAACCGATAACGCTCCTATATAAAAATTATATTTATTTCAGTCCACCGTCAAAAACTGAAAATCTTCGAAATGCTACATAGTCACTTCTTCTCGTCTCATCTGCAATTGTAAAGCTTTGCTTATAAAGCTTTTGGCTTTTGAATGATTGATGGTCGCATTGTTAGGGAATCTTGTTCTACTGATTGTTCTTGGAGTGGTAACCGTCACGTCGAGTGACTAACAATTCACAAATCTTTCTTAAAATCTTTCAAAAACCTTCGTAAGGTTACTTATGAAGATATATTCTAATTATACTGGCGTACTAATTAAAATTGCTTTTGAGAACGGAATGTATTAATTACTGCTTCGACAAAAACAGCCAAGATTAATTTAATCTTTACGAAGGCATTTCGTTGTAAGCCTTTTGATCTCTGCCCTTTAGTTGTGTGGTAAATAAACATTTTCCATTTGTTAGTGAAACATAAAACTGAAATCTTAATTTTAAAATATTAACAGTACACGTAATCGTTCGAACCGGAATCCATAATCGCCTAGCGGGAAAACTGATAAAATTAGAATATACTAGAGGTCCCGCAGTAGTCGAAATTCGACTATATTTAATTGGAATTGTAAGTTTGTACACTATTATGATTGTATTTTATACTTCTATAATCACAAATTTCGACAAGACTATACTATAAAAAATATTAATAAAGACCAACAATATTTAATCTATTCTCAATTTGACAACAGACGTCAAGAACCAAAGTTTGACAATAAATAGTATGCATGCGTGTGTGCGTCAAATACATGGTATGTAGTGTGTGTAATGTTTTCTTTATTGATTTAATGTATCTTTTATGCATTATTTTAAAAAAATATTAGCATTGTGCACTTCTTCTCTATATTCTCTATAAGTGTGGAAAATTTCATACTCCTCCGTCCGCGCAATTTTCGTAAAAAGGGATACAAAGTTTTTGCTTCACGTATTAATATATAGATTTATTAACATTCGTGCAATGAACAATCAAAGACCCCGATTACTTCTATAATATTTTAATTGACTCCACGATCGTGGACTCGTAATTAAGCGTGACGCAAAACCTGTTATTAAATTAATTAATCCACCTGAAAGAATCAATTCGAAATTGTTTAGAGCAGGAGATTTTCAAACGTCCAACCTTGACACTGATTCGCGCTGTTCAATCGAAGGTCGACCCGGAGACAATTAGTAAAGCAACTACGATACAATGAACGGGTGCAATTGTGATCGATTCTCTTGAAGAATCAGAAGAACGGAAGAATCAGTCTATTTTTAGTTTCTATTTTGTTGCTGATTCTTTAGGCCCATTTGAACATTGTTCAATGCAGCAACTAAATCTTCTTTTCATTTTTTGTTTAGCAAGTCGAGTTCAAGTTAGCATGTGTTAAAAAAAAATTGCCAATTTAAAAAATACGTCAGGTCTTTTTTTTTTTTAATTTTCGTTAGTGCTTACTTGCAGCAACAAATGAGCAACAAATTTTGGTTCAATAGTTGATTCGATATTTATTGATTTATCAAAATTTTATGCTAGCTTTATATGAAGTTAGCAGTAATTGCGATTCTTCGCGAACGGCTCAAGCAACAAAATCGCGGTTTTAGCAACTAAATAGCAACAAAAAAGCTACAAATTTTGCATAATTTTATATTGAATTTTGCTGATTTGACGCTGCTACCTTGATAGAGCATTTGATTTTCGGTTAAGAAGTGTGTTTTATACCGTATGGTCCATGGGGAAAGCTCTGAGGAATTATTCGAGATGATTCCCTCATCTCCTTTTTATCATCGCACCTCCCGCCATCGGAGCAGAGTTCATCCATATTATCTGGAACCGCTGCGTTCATCGACAGTGCGTTTCCAAAGATCTTTTTTGTCACGTACCATTCGGCTTTGGAATGAACTCTCCTCCACGGTGTTTTCCGAGCGCTATGACATGTCCTTCTTCAAACGAGGCTTGCGGAGAGTACTTTATGGTAGGCAGCGGCTTGGCTCTGCCCCTGGCATTGCTGACGTCCATGAGCGACGGTGACCACTTACCATCAGGTGGGCCGTATGCTCGTCTGCCTACAAAGGCAATAAAAAAAAAAGAAGACAAGTCACTCGCGATGTGTAGAAAATTTTGGCCTTTACCTAGCATTGATTGCAATTTGTCTATATGCCGTATTTATTTATTGTTGTAAATTGTCCGATCGCCTCGCATCCTGGTGTTAATTGGGTGCTGGAATCCATATGCATATGGTAACGTATAACAGACCTTGAAACGTAAATCAAGGAAACACATCCACTCAATATCTCGCCAAAACAGTAAGTACACTGCGATCAAAATTAACATTAATATAAAAACTAGCTGTACCCGTTCGCTTCGCTGGGCATTTAAAATTAACATTATTATTTCTCACCCCCACAAGATCATTAACGCCCCCGCAACTGGTGTAGGGAGTCCAACACTCATATAAATATTAACTTATCCATTAAGTACATGTATTTTCTACATGGATACCAAGTTTCAAATCAATCGGATGCATGGTTCAGTAGTTATAACGGAACATCCGTAAAAACCACTGTAGATTTATATATTAGTATAGATATTGTAAGTGTACTACCCGCGTTCACGATTTAAAATAAAACGCCTTTCTTTAATAATAGATAAAGATAAGCATAAAAATATATCATAAAATATGAATCGCCCACATCAATCGGGGATAAAGTTTCGACATGCCAATGAAAGTCGTCGGAATATGCTCCGCCGGTTCGGAGTATATCATCAATATACCAGACAGACAACACAATTCAAATACAAACTGAAATCACATATTTCTTCTTAGCTTATTTATATAAAAATATTTCCAGAATTTTCATAAAATAACTAGAAATTCGTTTAATTAAATGAATGCTATCATAACAAAACTGACTGAATCGGTGGTGCAATAGTTAGCGGCTCTGATGTTGCGTCGAGGGTCGTGGGTTCAATTCTCACATCGGGCAAACATTCGTGTGATGAACAGTTTTTGGCTCTTTGTCTAGGTGTTTATTATCTATAAATATATTTATTTAAACGTATATAAAGTATGTATGTCAATCTCTGGTACACCCATAACACAGGAAATCCTAATTTACGATCAGGTGACTGCGTGATTTTTTGCCCACTTATTTATTTCTTTGTAACAAAACTAGATATGAATGATAATAATAAATACACTGTGCTAATTTCGAAATTAAAAACCAAAATCACAACAACAGACGCGAGACGTTAACATTCATAGTCTGAAAAAAAAAAAAAAAAATTATCTGTCTCACTGACTTCAAATCCACTGTGACCTTGACCTGAGTGCTTTCACTTTGTTGTTACCATAACAAGTTGTGTGCGGCATAAGCAAGCAAGCTTTCTTATTACTTGTTGATCGACTCTTCGTTACTCGGTAGGTCATAGGCAGAAAATACTTATTTTGACATACAGAGATTAGTAACGACTATCTATACATATAAATAAAATTAGAGTGCCTGTTTGTAATATTGAAATAACCGCTTTTTACTACATGCATATGAATATTTATACGATACATACACCAAAATAACATTTTTTACAATTTTTGTCTGTCTGTTTGTTCCGGCTAATCTCTGGAACGGCTGGACCGATTTTGATGAGACTTTAACTAATAGGTAGCTAATGATATAAGGAGTAACTTAGGCTACTTTTTTTAGACTAACTTTGCGGCGTCACCCGCAGTTATTGTCGTTCCGCGCGCAACATGGCGGGACTCGCCTATCAATAATAAAATTTAATGTTTCCGAAGCGAAGCGAGGGCGGGTCGCTATTATATTATATATCGAGAGGTGAAAGGCTATTTGGTTTAAGAGACATTTTTGCAACTTTACAAGACAGCGACTTAAAGTTTAAAATTTGCAAACAATATGATCACAACTTTGGCTGTGGCTGGACTTCGAGTTTTTTATCTGTTAGCTGAGCGGCAAGTTTTTTATTAATTGATATACTTAAAAAAAACACCACTAAAAAAAGAAAGAAATGGAATTGCTTGAAATTATTTCTTGAACTCAGTTTTCCCAAAGACTACTGGGAAAGAGATTTCTTCTTGTAGTTTATAAGTAAAAATGTTAGCTTGACATATAAGTATTTCACAAAAAAAGATGATGCCATTGTTCTAAGAGTCACACCCACGCAGATGATGACACCTGTCATCTGTCAAACTGACAATTGATATAACCTCGGTCTCGGCGTGGGCGTTATGCGAAGATCTCTAATTTATTTGTCTAAAATATTCCGATGCCTTCGACAGTGATAAGTTAAAATTATTAAATGGCAAATTAACACAAATATGTTTTTATATGTACGTTATCGCGACGGCCAGCAGAGTCTATCGAGCAATTGTTGTTCAAGGTAGAGTAAATGGTAAGAGATCTCGTAGACGAATCCCCATGCGCTGGACTGATCAGGTGAAAGACCTTACTCAAACCCCACTTAACGAGATCGTGCGCCAAGTCTCAATTCGCAAACTATGGAAAACATCTGTCAAGGTTTTAATAAACAAGAATTCCAGATGACCACGACTGCTCTGCCAAGAGCAACCGACTATGATGATGATGATGTTTTTTTACACGCTCGTCCACGCCACCGAAATATGTAGTAATTTTCAAGCTATAAAATATTAATTGGTTGGTTTATTTTTGCAGACACCATTTTGAAATAATATATCTCTGTATCACTCCCATAACAAAGACGAATTTTGTTACGCCTCATATCTTGAAATTCCATAAAGATAGTTGCTGTAGAGCATGCCGAAAAATTAGAAATACAATTAACTTTGTTTTTCTTTTTTTTTCTACCTATTCGCTGTTAGACTAAGAGGCTATTCCAGCCACGCGCGGACGGGTAGATGAGCTCACGGGTTCAATCTGAGAGAATTTGCCAACACTAGTCCTAGCAATAGCAGTGGATCAGAATTGCAACCCACTGAGAAGATCCGGCATGAAAATCAGTGGATTGTATCTACTGGTCAGTTTTTTTTCCTACCTAGCTGAGAGCTTTGAGAGGCTATTTCAGCGTAACCTTAGTTAGTACGTGAGCTCACGGGGCACAAACCTGATGACGTTGCTAACACGGACCCTAGCAAGAGCCGTGCTTCGCAGAATCTACCACCGGATCGAAAACGCGACCCACTGAGAAGATGGGCTGTGTCTGAGGGTTAATTTACTCGTCGAGCCCTTCGTCGCCATCGACGGGTTCCACGAGAACGATGACCGACGCTTGAGGTACCTAGAAGTACCGTTAGTGGATCGGGAGGATCCGAAATGACGTGTTTGGGGCGACGTCGACTGCTTTCCATTCTGTCCGCAGGATCGGGAATGTAGTTACCAGCGGCCACGCACGTTGAGAGGTTTCGCATGTCGTGCCGCTTTATCGAAGTCGACTGGTCAGGTTGCACGTCTTACTCTTCGACGAGTTCGATGAGAATAGGGACCGATGCTACAAATATATATACGGGGTAGCCATCGTAGAACACAAGATATTTGACTACAGTCTGAATCTCGCTTACGACATTGTCAAGGCGAACTTCCATATATACTCGTCGTACAAGTTCCGAAGAAACAACATTTGGACTGTCGGTCTATTGTGGAATTTCATCGGCTTCATGGTTTTTGGTCCATGGTCATTTTTTACTGGTGGTAGGACCTCTTGCGAGTCCGCACGGGTAGATACCACCGCCCTGCCTATTTCTGCCGTGAAGCAGTAATGCGTTTCGGTTTGAAGGGCGGGGCAGCCGTTGTACCTATACTTGAGACCTTAGAACCTATATCTCAAGGTGGGTGGCGCATTTACGTTGTAGATGTTTATGGGCTCCAGTAACCACTTAACACTAGGTGGGCTGTGTCCACACAACTAAGCAATAAAAAAAAAGATCTTTTCTTCGTCGTTAAATTCTCAAAATCGACATACATACGCTTGAAAAACATTACCCTCTATAGCAGTCGGCTAGATAAATAGTTTTAATACTTTACCAAAGTATTAACTTTGAAAAGGTCCGAGAAAAAAAAAGAAAATTCCACATTTCCTTGCCTAGAAAACATCTATAAAGACTGGCTAATTTTAAACTGTTTTTTTTTAAAGTTCCTACAATTTATATAATTCCACACGATTCCTTGTCATTATAACAAGTTGATATAATTGAATATGCAATTTCGAAAAAGGCACATCTCCGAAAATTTAAAATGTTCAGGAAATGAAAAAAACTAATTATTTTCTAAAGCAGTGTAATATTTAAAATATTAACTTTTGAGATATATTTTAGTGTTAATTAGCAATTGAAAATTACTAGAATTATTATAAAATGGGTGTAGGTAAGCCTCAAAACTACATGTATATGAAAAAACGTATTTGACAAAATATGCGACATGTGCCCTTTTGGAAGTTGCATATTCAATTATTCCATAGACTTTCATCTGTTTTTAAAATGAAAAGTCGCAAATGCGTTATAATATTGAGTCGATTGACCACGGCATGAGCAAATGAAGATAAACTCAAAATATAGTAGTAGGTACAGCGCATTGAAATTGGCTACTTCAGAATCAATTCGCATAACCTGAAATACTAATATGGCAACACTGACGACACGCTGTTTATGTGCAAATTAGTTGCAACACTTTCAACATTACAATAGTCAATGCGTTACATAGCACGAGACAATAAAAATTATATTTATGCATATAGATTTTATGTAACAACTAGCTGTACCCGTCCGCTTCGCTGGGCATTTAAAATTAACATTACTATTTCTCACCCCCACAAAGATTCTCATCATTAACGCCCCCGCAACTGGTGTAGGGAGTCCAACACTCATATAAATATTAGCATATTCATGAAGTACGATGTATTTGTTACACGGATACCAAGTTTCAAGTAAATCGGATGCACGGTTCAGTAGTCATAACGGAACATCCGTAAAAACCACTAGATTTATATATTAGTATAGATACATCTCTCTTGAATATCGGAGCTGGGTATGTAGAGGGAATTTAGTTCTCTCTGTGCTTTTGCTCTTTGAATTTCGTTTTAGATGATCCCTTCGCAAGTTTTTAATAAAGCACCATCCGTCATCGTCTTAGAGTTTATAATGAGTATCTAAAAACGCGGCGGTCGTCCATGGACCCGTTCAAGGCATCTTCCTGCAATTAAGTTCGCCTCCGCCATGTTTCCCGACGCTATCTTCAATCGAGATTCGAAAAGAGTTGTTAATTTTGCATACAAGATTTCTTAAAATTGCCATTAGCCCAATTCGGATTTTGATAAAAAAAAATCTGCATACATATCCTATTATAGACACGGCGGCGACCTGTAGCTTAACTAGTAACTTCGCATTCACAGCGAAAGCACACAAGAAATACTACAATCACTTTATTATTAACTCTAATTGTATTCGTTATATTATATATTTTTCTACAATCAATGAATACAATTTACTTTCTACTCTATGGATATACAAAATAGGTATATATTTGCATACATATCGTATAAGATTCATTTTACACGTACACGCGATAGACTGACTTGTCGATCTGGGTCACTTTCACGACAATTCATTTTATTCTGTTATCCATTACGCCATTAAGATTTTCCTGATTTCGTTTTTTTTCTTTTTTTATACACCATGAGCCCTAAAAAATAATGTCGAAGGTTCAATTATATTAAAAACGATATAGTTTTTTTCCTTACGATCTAATTTATTTATTTACTAGCGACCCACCCTCGCTTCGCTTCGGAAACATTAAATTTTATTATTAACTAGCTGACCCGACTGACTTCGTAGTGCCTCAATCGATAAACAAAAGACCTAAACTTTTGTATAAAATAAACTTAAAACAAACAAAAGCAACCCGTCCGACGGGGGACACATCAAAGGAAAAACAAAATTGTTATTTTTATTTCATTCCGGGCATTTTTATATTTATCTACCTTTTAAACCTTCTCTGGACTTCCACAAATAATTTAAGACCAAAATCAGCCAAATCGATCCAGCCGTTCTCGAGTTTTAGCGAGACTAACGAACAGCAATTCATTTTTATATATATAGATAGATAGCAGAGTCCCGCGGCGTCACCCGCGGTTCGAAAATAACCGCGGGTGACGCCGCGGGGCGAAGCTAGTCTAAGAAAAGTACCTAAGTTACTCTTTAGATCATCAGCTGTCTATCGGTGAAAATCTCGTCAAAATTGGTGCAGTCGTTCCAGAGATTAGCCGGAACAAACAGACAAACAGACAAATATTTAAAAGAATGTAATTTTGGTGTATGTACCGTATATATATTCATATGCACGTAGTAAAAAGCGGTTATTTCAATATTACAACTCCAATTTTATTTATATGTATAGATTAGGCACACAATACACATTACAAGCTAAAAAAGAAAAGATACACAATAAATAACAACAAGTAAAAAATTTGGCTTGTAACGTAAGCAATGCGCGCACAACTAATCAGGACAAATGTGCTAAGTACACACTGTTCCTTAAAACTATAGGACAAGACAGCACGATAAAGAAAACCAGTCTAACTTTTAATGTAAGGAAGTAACAATAAATCATTTTGAAGTCGTTGTGGCCTAAAGGATAAGACGTCCGGTGCATTCGTATGTAGCGATGCACCGGTGTTCGAATCCCGCAGGCGGGTACCAATTTTTCTAATGAAATACGTACTCAACAAATGTTCACGATTGACTTCCACGGTGAAGGAATAACAACGTGTAATAAAAATCAAACTCGCAAAATTATAATTTGCGTAATCACTGGTGGTAGAACCTCTTGGGAGTCCACACGGGTAGGTACCACCACCCCGCCTATTTCCGCCGTGAAGCAGTAATGCATTTCGGTTCGAAGGGTGGGGTAGCCGTTGTAACTATACTGAGATCTTAGAACTTATATCTCGAGGTGGTTGGCGCATTTACGTTGTAGATGTCTATGGGCTCCAGTAACCACTTAATACCAGGTGGGCTGTGAGCTCGTCCATCCACCTAAGCAATAAAAAAAAATCACAATCACAAAGGAAATCACATTAAACATTAAACAATCACACTACCTAATCTATAATAATGATTATATTTATCTAGCTTACATATAGGGTGTGGGTAAACCTTCCCAAAAGCCGCGAAAGCGGACAGAATAATGACTTAAAGTAAACTAAAAACTATATTAAACTCGCGACGCGTCCTCGCTTCGCTTCGGGAACTAAAACTTCTGATGGATTTAATTGAGTTTTCTTTTATATAAACCTGATATTTGCAGCACGCATTCTGTCAATGTTATGTCAAACGCGTATGGCGTTATATATTACAAAATTTTATATGGTGGTTAAGTTTTCTTATTTTTTTTTTCATAAGAACCATCTGGCAGTAACAAACAACAAAAAATATTATCCAATCGACAAAGACGAACTCGACTTTTGACGTGCAACTTAACCTAAACATCAGCCCGCTGAGTTTCTCGTCGGATCTTCTCAGCGGGTCGCGATTCCGATCCGGTAGTAGTAGATTCAATCGCGAAGCAGTTACTCTTGAGTTGTTAGGTCTCCTTTGGACGCGCTCGGGTAGATGTTAACAAATCCCATTCCTCCTGGTTGAGCCCTTACTCGCCCACCTGTCCTGGTGAAACTGGAAAGTCCTCTGGGCCACCAATAATCCGTCAAATATAAAGTTCTTCTTATAACGAGCTTAAAAGTTACGATAATTCACAACGAATGGAGGCCGCATGGCTACATTTTTGACTGTTTCGTGAACACGTAATATAGCGTAAGCGGCGACTACCCCTCGCGATTGCACAAGGTCGTTAACCCGCACGACAGTTTACATACATATAATCGCCTTACATTGCGTGTTGAAAAAATAACTCGTGTACAAATCTGGTCATCTACTATTAAAAAAAACTACAATATAGCGTGATTAGCTTTGAAGGGTTTGAAAACCGTTATTGCAATGCATTTGGGGGTTCGACCTCAAGGTTCTCAAGGTTACCAAAAGCTTAGAGAAATCAAAAATTAAATTGACAATAATTGATCTAATAAAAATAGTTTGATGTATTTACGATTCGCGTAACAATTGTTATCGAATCAATTATTGTTGGCGTTAACAAAAGTAAAGGAACCTGCATAATGAATCGAGAACCGCTGCGTTTTTAATTCGAGATAAAAAAATCGCCGAATCATTCTACACGTGGGAGCGCCGTTTCAAATTGAAATTGAGACTCTAACGTATATTTCGGGGTGAGTGGCGGAATGTCAAACACTGAACTTAAGTAGATAGATACTTTTATTTATTAATTTTGCGATTTTAAGCATACGAGCATACGGCCCACTTGATTGTGAGTATTACCGTCGTCGTTAATGGGCATCAACAATGCCAAGGGCACAGACAGGCCCCTGTCCACTTTAAGACCATGATTTGCATTTAAAAATGATGTATACGACATGAATACCATTTTCCCCTACCTATTTGCTGGTAGTCCAAGGGGCTATTCCAGCTACGCCTGGACGGGTAGGTGAGCTCACGGGCTCAATCTGAGAGAATTTGCTAACATTAGCCCTAGCAAGAGCAGGGCTTCACAGGCTACCACCGAATCGGGATCGCGACCCACTGAGAAGATCCGGCGAGAAACTCAGTGGGCTGTGTCTATGGGTTAGTTCGTTTGACGGCGACCACACGAATACCAGCAAGAGTAGACAGCGACCTCATCTGCCAATGTGTAGTAAAAGTAAAAAAAAAACGAAATTGAATTATTTTGAAATTTATATTTAAATTAATGTGAAAGAGACTTAAGCTAACAGGTGACCTTGTTTTAAGCTCGGATTACACGCGATGCAACGGATCGCGGCGGTGATTACGCGTCTTGTGTACTCGGTCTAATGATTTCACTTCTTACGTAGTTTAAATTAAAAACAGTCATTCAAAGCTAAATTTTCTTGTTCGTCGTATTAATATTTGTCAGTTAACTTTATTGGGATATTTACTATTATAATTATTATAATTACTATATTAATTTATTATAATATTTATTTATCCATATCCAAATAAAACGGACCTTTAATTACAAAGATAAATGTCGCGTATTAAGCGAAATGTTGCTTAGTCATAGTTTTTCATAATATACATTTCTCAATATTCATTACACCAACCGTACAAATTATGTCAACGTACTAATAGCCAACTTTACTTATACCAATTAAAAACATTGTGCTTACAGAAATTAAAGCTACGTCAAGTAATTTGCACTGTGTACGTAAAAATAGCCCGGTTACGCGGGAGGAATATAACATGTTCTGTAGTCAATTTAACAACTTGGTACATACAGATTATAGATACGCACATAGATCACTGTGTGTAGTAGTAGGACGTATCGCAGTTTTGTTCAAGATTTTAGATATAAGAATTTGTTTTATAATAGGAAATGTATTCTTTATTTGTATTTGATAAAGTGTATTTTTGTGTTTGTTAAAATACAAAAAAAATACAATTAGGACAACCACAAACGGGGTAGTGAATAAGACACCAAAAATCTTTCGCTTTTTTTCCCTACCTATTCGCTGGAAATCTAAGAGGCTATTTGAGCTACGCCCGGGCGAGTAGGTGAGCTTACGGGCTCAATCTGAGAGAATTTGCTAACACTAGCCCTAGCAAGAGCAGTGCTTCGCAGAATCTACCACCGAATCGGGACTCACTGATAAGATCCGGCTAGAAACTCAGTGGGCCTGTGTCTATGGGTTAGTTCTCTCGTCGAACACTGTGACCGGTGTTTGAACCTTTAGTAACAATTGGTTGGGTTCTTCAATAAAATACTGATGACATATTAGGCACTTATTGGACACCTTGCTTAGGTGGCGGTAGGAGAACAACTGCTCTCGCAGGAGCGTCGCCCGACATCGCACATACACGCGTTATATTGCAATATAGACCAGGTTAAAAATAATAAAAAGTGAAAAAAAAAAATAGTAGAATGATTAGAAAAGCAGGAGAATATTATAAAAATGAAAGGGAAAATAAGGATATAAAAAGGTAAGTTTTCACCAAAATTACGTGAAAAAAAACTTTTTTGAAAACGATAAAAATAAAAAACCTTTCACATAAATATTGAGGTTACGTGAAAAAAGTGTAAATACAAAAGATCCTTTTATTACCTACAACTTTGCCATTTGACTTTTTTACCATAGGACTTTTAGTTTTGCCGGAAATCGAGAAAAACCGTTTTTTACCCTTAAAAACTCACACCCCCATCCCCTTCCCGACCTCAGATCGCCCGTAAATTATTTTTACTTTCATTTTTATAATATTCCCCTCCTTTTCTAATGGGTTTCATTTTACTATTATTTTTTTTGTTTCAAAAATTATCGACCCTGGTCTAATATGCAACATTGCATATTATGTATACTACATACCTAAGAATGAACATCAATATTTTGTCAACAGGCAAGCATCTGGTCTTCTCAACGGATCCGGAATCGGTGAAGGATGAATTCGCGTTTGACAACCCTGGCTTCAAGCAAGACGAGCGTTGGCAGCATGACGCCACCCTGCCCGTGGGCGGGAAGCCCTCAGTCCTGCACGCCGAGTTCACTAAGCCAGAACAGAGTAAAGATGACACGTTTCTCCAGGTGAGATAACCTTAGACTATTAAAATGCTCAAGTTATGTTATTCTTACTGGTGGCAGAACCACTTGTGAGTCCGTGCGGATAGGTACTACCGAGTGGTTCGCCTATTTCTGCCGTGAAGCAGTAATGCGTTTCGGTTTGAAGGGTGGGGCAGCCGTTGTAACTTACTTGAGACCTTAGAACTTATATCTCAAGGTGGGTGGCGCATTTACGTTGTGGATGTCTATGGGCTCCAGTAACCACTTAACACCAGGTGGGCTGTGAGCTCGTCCACCAATCAAAGCAATAAAACGAGTATAGGGGTTAAGTAAGTGATTACTGTTGCTTATAGACGCTGATAATGGCATGGGCATTGTCAAGTTGCCAACTCGAAGGACCGTGACCTCACAGATTTACGTAAAAAAATGAGTAGTTTTTTTTCTAAATTGCTGGTATACTGGTGCCTGTGGACTTCAAACACGTAAATGCCGCGTAAAACTCGCACTTTCAGACGTGAGTTCTGAAAGTGAGTTTTTTTACAGTATAACCCCTGCCCCACCCTTCAAACCGGAACGCGTTACTGCTTCACGGCAGAAGTTGACAGGGTGGGAGTACCTTTTTTTTTCTTCTACCTATGCTGATAGCCTTGAGAGACTATTTCAGCTCCGCCCTAACATGTAGGTAAGCTCACGGGGCTCAAACCGGAGTGTTGCTAACACTGACCCTAGCAAGAGCAGTGCTTCGCAGAATCTACCACCGGATCGGAAACGCGACCCACTGAGAAGATCCAGTGAGAAACTCAGTGGGTTGTGTCTGTGGGTTAATTCGCTCGTCGAGCCCTTCGTCGCAAGCGACGGGTTCGATGAGGACGGTGACCGGTGGGAGTATCTATTCGTGCAGGCTTTCAAGACGCAACGCTGCTACTCCTTCATTTTCGATGTTATTAATGAACACGTCCCAAATCTGTATTTCCTTAGAAAAATTGGTACGCAGAACTAAGGATAGTCATCATACTATACGTGCCCACAGCCGACTTAGGCCCACGTAGGATTCTGTAATCGAATTCAATTTGCGTAATTCGATATTAATAGTAGGAAGTTCTATAAGCTCGTCAAGCTGTTCCCTACAATATTCCTTGATGGTGATGATACAAAAAAAAATGTTTTTTTTTTTTTTTGGCACACAATATACATCACAAGCTAAAAAGATACATATAAAAACACACGTAAAAAGAAACAAAATCTGGCTTGCAACATAAGCCATGTGCGCACGACTAAACAAGACAAAATGCTGAATTTGGACACAATGTTCCTTACAACTATACGACAAAACAACACGATAACAAAAAAAAACCTTACTTTTTATGTAAGGATATAATTTAATTCACATTATACAATTAAACAATCACACTACTAACCTATTTTTATAATATACTAGCTGTACCCGTCCGCTTCGTTGGGTATTTAAAAATTAACATTATTATTTCTCACCTCTACAAAGATTTCTCATCATTAACGCCCCCGCAACTGGTCTAGGGAGTCCAACACTCATATAAATATTAGCATATCCATTAAGTACATGTATTTTCTACAATGGATACCAAGTTTCAAGTCAATCGGATGCATGGCTGACATCCGAGTTTGCAAGTCTGTTTCTGTTTTTAAATACAAAAGTCAAACATTTCTATCTCTCATCAACCGAATGATCATTGTTCTATACTCTTCGTATATACTGTGTTACTTATAATATTTTGCATTCAACTTTAACAATATTTACTATGTGTATGTGCATTACTATAATTCTCATGTTGTATTTATTATTTTAGCTGTTCTACACACACTCATCACTTTTAATTATTATTCTCGTAATCCTCTCGCAGGTCTGCTGGTAGAGATTTCTTAATGAAATAAGCAGTGCCTTTGTACATAATTTTCCTATTACTCTGTACTATGTCTTCTTTTTTGTGTGTACAATAAATAAATAAAATTAATAAATGGTTCAGTAGTTATAACAGAACATCCGTAAAACCACTGTAGATTTATTATATTAGTACAAGCGGCCCGCTCCGGCTCCGCTCGGGTCTTTAACAAAAATTGCAACGATATTTGATGTTGTTTTATTTTTTTAAATAAAAGAACACTTATTGCGGCCTAACTATAATAGTTAGACATATGCTGTCGCGACACTTTCTGTAAATAATAATGGGTTCTACAAAGTCGTAGTACATTATTTTATTCTATCACCAATGGTTTTCGCAGGGCACGCGATTTTAAGAATATTTTAGGTAATTTTTTACACCTTGGGTTACATTATTGGAGTTTTAGCAAGGATCCCTATTATTATTTTTCTTTTCAAAAAAGATTATAGCCTATGTCACCCGGGAATAGTGTAGCTTCCAAACAGTGAAAGAATTTTTCAAATCGGTTCAGTAGTTTCGGAGCCTATTCAATACAAACAAACAAACAAATCTTTCCTCTTTATAATATTAGTGTAGATAGATTCAACGTGTTTCGGCATTCACCTCGTGCTGTTCCTGCACCCCGCCTAACACAGGATAGGCTTGATATATACACATAAACATTTTAAAATCGTTGCAAGTTCGTTCACATCGGACTATCAATCTAAATTCTAGACTGAATCAATTTACTACGCCCAGGAATGCGTTCGTTGGATTCGAAGCGGCCGCTCGCTTTCAATCGTGAACTGTGTGTCGTCGTTCTAATATTACGCAAATAGTTTTTAGATAAACTAGAGATCCCGCAGTAGTCGAAATTCGACTATAATTAATTGGAATTGTAAGTTTGTACACTATTATGATTGTATTTTATACTTCTATAATCACAAATTTCGCCAAGACTACACTATAAAAATATTAACAAAGACAAACAATATTTAATCTATTCTCAATTTGACAACAGACGTCAAGAACTAAAGTTTGACAATAAATAGTATGCATGCGTGTGTGCGTCAAATACATGGTATGTAGTGTGTGTAATGTTTTCTTTATTGATTTAATATATTTTTATGTATAATTTAAAAAACAATATTAGCATTCTGCACTCCCTCTCTATATATTTTCTATAAGTGTGGGAAATTTCATAATCCTCCGTCCATGCAATTTTCATAAAAAGGTGTACAGTTTTTTCTTTACGTATTATAGTATATGATATTGTAACTATACTTGAGACCTTAGAACATATATCTCAAGGTGGGTGGCGCATTTACGTTGTAGATGTCTATGGGCTCCAGTAACCACTTAACACCAGGTGGGCTGTGAGCTCGTCCACACATCTAAGAAAAAAAAACAAATTGTGGATGTGGATGTAGATTTTTTTATTGCATATATTTGTGTGATTTTTTTTCGTGGACGAGCTCACAGTCCACCCTATGTTAAGTGGTTACCGGAGCCCATAGACATCATTTTTTTTATATAGGTTCTTAACTTCAAATTTAATTTGAAGTTTCGTAAACATCTAATTCAATTACATCATCGAATTCAAGTTTAGATTTTATTTTATTATTCTATTAAAATTAAAAAAATGTAAAAGCACAAAAAAAAAAGAGGAGGAAAACGCAACAAACACATGTCAATTAAATGTCTTCAAGTCATGAATTTGATGTTCGTAAAATAGAATTTTAAATTAAAAACCTATACATAGTATATGAGTATGTATGTATATTTACGAGTAGTAGAGGTCCCGCAGTAGTCGAAATTCGACTATAATTAATTGGAATTGTAAGTTTGTACACTATTATGATTCTATTTTATACTTCTATAATCACAAATTTCGCCAAGACTACACTATAAAAAAAAATTAATACAGACAAACAATATTATTATTTAATCTATTCTCAATTTGACAACAGACGCCAAGAACAAAAGTTTGACAATAAATAGTATGCATGCGTGTGTGCGTCAAATACATGATATGTAGTGTGTGTAATGTTTTCTTTATTGATTTAAAGTATCTTATAAGCATTATTTTAAAAAAATATTAGCATTGTGCACTTCTTCCCTATATTCTCTATAAGTGTGGAAAATTTCATACTCCTCCGTCCGCGCAATTTTCGTAAAAAGGGATACAAAGTTTTTGCTTCACGTATTAATATATAGATAAACTTCTTGTTTTTAATGCATCTTCATTTTCTAACTCAAACGTTTATTGTCCGATAAAAACGGTCCACACGACGCAACGCTTAATTTTTTAGCCCATTAAAGCCAGTTACAGGAAAATTACCAAACGGCTCTAGATTACGCCTTATCTCATTAATCTCAGTATAAGGTTTTTATTTGGGTCGCATACCGTCATAGCGGAAATTACGACAGTATTGTCAAGTCGTTGAATATTCACCGCTATTAAGGACTCTGAGAAATCGAAACTCGAATGTGTTAATGAATTTTGACGTAGATTTGCGTTCGGGAAAGATGAGTTCAGGCCGAATAAGATTTCGGGAATGCCAAGAATCCACGTCGCATTTCAATGTGGTCGCACCACTTATTTCCGAACTCCATTCTCTTTTTTTTATTGCCCTTGTAGTTATAGGCAGACGAGCATACGGCCCACCTGATGGTGAGTGGTTACCGTCGCCCGTGGACTTCGGCAATGCCAGGGGCAGAGCCAAGCCGCTGCCGACCGCTTAATACTCTCAACAAGCCTCGTTTGAAGAAGGACATGTCATAGCGCTCGGGAAACACCGTGGAGGGGAGCTCATTCCATAGCCGGATAGTACGTGGCAAAAAAGACCTCTGGAAACGCACTGTGGATGACCGCAGTGGCTCCAGGTAGTATGAATGAACTCTACTCCGGTGACAGGCGGTGCGATGGTAAAATCGAATAATTCCTCAGAGCACTCGAATAATTCCTCAGAGCACTCGAATAATTCCTCAGAGCACTCATTCTCATAGAGATCTAGCCTTGTGGAAGAGAAGCGATCGAGTTGAGGACTGACCAACGTTTGTTGATAAACATGTGAACTACTTGCTTTAAACAAATGCCATTTCTAATCGATATTAGACGCCAGAATCGTTACTAAGCGGAAATAATAGATATATATCAAAATAGATCTATGTTTATTTTTGTAAAGAAAATCATTTCACAAAGTCTATCGAGGGGTAAAAGGTTATTTCGTTTAAGCGGCGACATTTTTGCAACTTTATAGGAGGAGATAAAATTTAGAAATCAATATTTGCTCATTCTTCTATATATATAAAAATGAATTGCTGTTCGTTAGTCTCGCTAAAACTCGAGAACGGCTGGACCTATTTGGCTAATTTTGGTCTTGATGTGTCCCCCGTCGGACGGATTCCTTTTATTTGTTTTAAGTTTATTTTATAGAAATGTTTAGATCTTTATCGATTGAGGCATTACGAAGTCGGCCGGGTCAGCTAGTAACAAATAAAAACTTCTTCAGCCATTTGAATGGGGTAAACTTAATTGAAGTTCAATGTAAACACATTGAATTGTTAATGCTAATACAAAAATAAAACGCACCCTTTAATTACAAAGATAAATGTCGCGTATTAAGCGAAATGCCGCTTAAATCAAATACCCTTTCACCGCTCGAAATGTTTTTAGAAAACGAGTCCTAATGAAGCAGCAATGGATTGATACGGAAACATACGGGTATAATGACCTCTAGCGTTCGTCTTTTATTGCATTACATTGCTTGTTGTGCAAATTGGTAAAACATTTTTTTCGCTACCTCTCTCTTTGTTTGTTGGCTCTCAGGATATAGAGAGACTAGGTTATTTAATCATTCGTACCTATTTCTTTGTTTCTCATATCCTATTCTTGATGATCCTGGACGAACTGCGCCCACAACACACCGGTATCGAAGACTACAAAAAATAACAATAGCCAACTTCATCAAAACAAAATGAGAATATCATTAATGTATTTCAAAGTCAATTAAATATGTACTATTAAGGATAACTGGAAAACTATTTGTAGAACTTTATAAAATACGAGATTGGGATTACATGGCACACTTAAAGTAAATAATAGTTTAAAAAAACTAACAAAATACGCTTTTATAGAAAATCCAACTAAGAAATAGAATATCAATATATATATATTATCAAAATAACCCTTCTACTCATGATACCATGCACCCCACGCTTTTTTTACAATAAAATAATTTTCTCTTACATTATTTTTAATTCAAATTTATTAAAATTTATTTTCTATTGTTTTGTTGGATTTTCTATGAAAGCGTATTTTGTTAGGTTTTTTTAAACTATTATTTATTTTTCATTTTTTAGTGAAATAAAAAAAAATTCATTTTTTTTTTAATATTGAATTGGCATCGGTCCTTAACAAGTATACCAAATTTCGAGTTAATCCGACGTTTTGAAGGGAGTCAAAATCATGTTCAAAGATTCCGTTACATACAACGTCTGAAGCTAACAAAAGCGTATTAAAAAAAATACAGCCGAGTCGTAAAGAAACGTACTTCTTTTTTTGAAGTCGGTTAAATTGAAAAAAAATCCTGCTTATTAATAATAAGGAACGAATTTTTAAAAAATCGTAACCCTCTATTACCGTTACAATAAATCTGTTTCAGAGCGTTGCTTCTATACGCGACCGCCCTAACCACATCACCGTAAATTTTTAGAAAGATAAGATAAACTCAGTGTACCAATTGATTCAAACAAACTACACGGATAAAGGATCTTTTGTAATTAGGCTTGTTGTTTGATAGTTCGAGATAAAACACGTATCACGTTGATTTATTACCATTGTCGAGAGGCGTCCGAATTTGATAGCAACATGGATGGACCATTTTTTTGTTTCCGACGCTATATGATATGGTTCATTGTGGTGTTCTCTTGAAGAATCGAAGACACAATAAAAAAAGTAGGCAGCGGCTTGGCTCTGCCCTTGGCATTGCTGAAGTTCATGGGCGACGGTAACCACTCACCATCAGGTTGGCCGTATGCTCGTCTGCCTACAAGGGCAATAAAAACAAAACAATCTGGTTGATATCTGTCGTATTGTAAGTAGGAGACTGACAATCTTCTTTGTCTCCACATTATTCCACTAGGTGGGATTGGTATAGCGATTTTTCTATTCCATTCTCTTCTATCAGCCGTTGTCTCAACACTCACTCCTTTCTCTCGCTCATATCGTCATTCACACATTCCCTCAATGTCTTCTTCGGTCGACCTCTTTCTCTCTCTATCCTTTTTTTTTATTGCTTAGATAGGTGGACGAGCTCACAGCCCACCTGTTGTTAAGTGGTTACTGGAGCCCATAGACATCTAAAACGTAAATGCGCCACCCACCTTGAGATATAAGTTCTAAGGTCTCAGTATAGTTACAACGGCTGCCCCATCCTTCAAACCGAAATGCATTACTGCTTCATGGCAGAAATAGGCACGGTGGTGGTACCTATCCGCGGGGACTCACAAGAGGTCTTACCACCTGTAAGCAAGAGGTCCTACCACCAGTAAATAAGAGGTCCTACCACCAGTAAACAAGAGGTCCTACCACCAGTAAACAAGAGGTCCTACCACCAGTACCTTGTACTACCATTTCCATATATCTTCTAATCACATGCATCTCCTCTCTATGCATCACGTGTCCATACCACACTAACCGTGACTGACAATACCACGAGTTAAATTACTATTGAGGACAGTGCAGAGATGGGTCTTGACTTGAAACCATCAGACCTCGAATAAAAGTACAGGCAACCGTTCTATAACACGGTATTTTACAACACGGTTCCACTATAGCACGAGAAGAAAAATTCCCTAAAATCCTTTAATAAATATCACGGTACTTCTACAATGCGATAATGAGAGCTTTGTTTAGTGTTATTTAGAAAATTACATTTATGCCCAATGAAAACACAATGTAAGGAAATAAACGAAATAAAATTTCATACTCCTCCGTCCGCGCAATTTTCATAAAAAGGGGTACAAAGTTTTTGCTTCACGTATTAATAAATAAATTGGTGTGCAATCAAGTATATTCTATCTTTCTCTCTCTGCCTAAAACATTGTAGGTCTTTATTAAAGCTAGATGATGACCGAGCTTTGCTAGGTTTTTTTTTTGATAACGCCATCTTGTTGTGTCTTTAAAACGGTTAGTTGCCCTCAATTAAGAAAAATAGTATTATTATTTGCCAATAGATGTCGGGAAGAGTTGATTATTGAGAACACGAATAAAACAACATTTTCTGAAAATAAATCGTAGCTAGATCGATTTATCGCCCCCGAAATCCCCTGTATACTATAAATTTTATGAAAATCATTGGAGCCGTTTCCGAGATTCCGATTATATACATATATATTAATATACAAGAATTTCTCGTTTAAAGGTATAAGATAAAACGCTTTAGAGAAGGAAAAACTTTTATTCCTGAACTATGCAATTGATTTAACAAAAGCCGATCTCGCAAACATCTCAAGTAAAATGATAAGGAAAAAAATCATGACTTGTTGTTTGTATTTTAAAACGACCTTCGCTATGTACTCAATGCTGTCATCGTTTCAATGTTATTTAAGATCATATCGATAAAATTCAATTTATTTGCTGAACTTTACATAGACGTTAGCACAGTACACGCAATGCCCATTATTATTATGCGGATTTATTATATTGCTGAGCCAAAATATAGCACTTTTAAAAAATTTCAATGAGTTCTAAGGTCTCAATTTTAACAGTACTACAGTTGCCTCACCCTTCAAACCGAAAGGCATTACTGCTTCACGGCAGAAATAGGCGGGGCGGTGGTACCTACCCGTGCGGACTCACAAGAGGTCCTACCACCAGTACAAGACTATAATTAATTGAAATTAAAAGTTTGAATATTATTATGGTTCTAGTTACAGGTTTCGCCAAAACCACACTATAGACAAATAATATTTAAGATAAACAATATTAACCTATTCTCAATTTAACCGCAGACTTCAAGCAATAACAATAGTTTGACAATAAACAAAGAGTATATAATTATATGCGTGTGTGTCAAATACATGGTAGTGTGTGTAATGTATTTTTTAGGCATAATTTAAAAAAATATTAGCATTGTGCACTTCTTCTCTATATTCTCTATTAGTGTGGGAAATTTCATACTCCTTCCGCGCAATTTTCGTAAAAAGAGATACAAAGTTTTTTCCTTCGCGTATTAATTTTATACTAGTGGCCCCGCAGTAGTCGAAATTCGACTATAATTAATTGAAATTATAAGTTTAAACATTGTTATGGTTCTATTGTCAAACACTATTATAATTCGATAATATAATCACAGTATTCGCCAAAACTGCACTATAGATCAATAATATTAAAGACAAACAATATTAATATATTTTCAATTCGACAACAGACTTAAACAATAACACAAGTTTCCCAATTGACAGTAAACAAAGATTATATTTTTATGTATGTATTGTGTCAAATATATGGTAGTGTGTGTAATGTTTTATTTATTGATTTAAAGTATCGTTTATGCATTATTAAAAAAAAAAATTGCATTGTGCACTCCTTCTCTATATTTCCTATAAGTGTGGGAAATTTCATACTCCTCCGTCCGCGCAGTTTTTGTAAAAAGGGATACAAAGTTTTTGCTTCACGTATTAATATATAGATATCTCTATTCCAGCGCGCTCGTATACGTCGAGTGAAGCTTTGGGCACGAGACTTCACGGGTCTCGGTTTCCGCTGTGGAGGAGGCGCCAGAGATGGAGTCCACGTACACTCAGTGCTCAGGAGTGGGCCTGCCGCCGCGGCTAAGTTACAACCAGGTATTATATGACCTAGACTTAATAGACATAAGGCACATAATTGCTTCCAAGAGCTTTTTTTTTTATTGCTTAGATAAGACGTCCGGTGCATTCGTATCTAGCGATGCAACGGTGTTCGAATTCCGCAGGCGAATACCAAATTTTGTAATGAAATACGTACTTAACAAATGTTCACGATTGACTTCCACGGTGAAGGAATAAAATCGTGTAATAAAAATCAAACCCGCAAAACTATAATATGTGTATATATTAATGGTAGAACCTCTTGTGAGTCCGCACGGGTAGGTCCCACCACCCTCCGTATTTCTGCCGTGAAGCAGTAATGCATTTCGGTTTGAAGGGCGTGGCAGCCGTTGTAACTAAACTGAGACCTTAGAACTTACATCTCAAGGTGGGTGGCGCATTTACGTTGTAGTTGTCTATGGACTCCAGTAACCAATTAACACCAGGTGCTCTGTGAGCTCGTCCACCCATCTAAGCAATAAAAAAAATCAATGCTGGTGTCCAAAGTCGTCTTAATCTTATCGGACCAGCGCATAGGACTACGCCCCCTAAATCTCTGTCCTTCTACTTTGCCGGTGATGAGTAGTCTTTTGAGATTTGATAGCTTTATGAGTAAGAAGCTCCTATTATTTTTACAGGCGACAAAATAAAAAGCATCAAAATACAATTGATGGGGACTCCGTTAGAGGACGCTGTCAGCATTTTGTCTCTCGCGTCTCCATACCCTGTGGAGTTGGAGGTGGTGGAAGGTGGCAGAGCGAGCGGAGACGGCAGGACGGTACATCATCCGCTGCTGAAGAGGGCCGGCTCGACTGGAGACGTTACAACGGTAGATCAGATGTTTTATTATTGGTGTATAGCACTGGTGGTTGGACCTCTTGGGAGTCCTCTGTGGGTAGGTACCACCACCCTGCCTATTTCTGCCCTGAAGCAGTAATTCGTTTCGGTTTGAAGGGTAGCCGTTGTAACTATACTGAGAACTTAGAACTATTTCAAGGTGGGGGGCGCATTTACGTTGTAGATGTCTATGGGCTCCAGTAACCACTTAACACCAGGGGGCCTGTGAGCCCGTCCACCCATCTAAGCAATAAATAATAATAATACGATAATTTAATATCGGGCTCGTCTAGTTACTGTCTCACTTGCACTTACCTTGCTTGATTCGGTTATATCTGGGACGAAAAGAAAAAAAAAACAGCGCTATAAAAATTATTAAAAAAAATATTGAAGTCGATAAAAACTCAAAGACTTATCGGCGATATACCGATATCGTGTCGTAATGTGAAAAAAAAAGTCTAGACTCTTTTTATATTATTATCGGTCTGTCTGCATCGGACCGTTATCGTATCGTAGAATCAAAAGAGAATATCTAAATATCCACAACGCTCACATTCCCCAACATCACAAACTATTGTTTAACTTCAAACACAATGGGCCAATGAGCATTCCATAACCTACCTTCATTGTATTACAAACACGCATTCATCCAACAACGAAACGTCTTAACTAACATTCGGTGTACGCGAAACACTTTCTTAATTATCAGTAAGAAATAAAGTCGAAATTCGCTTGTTAGTGAACATGAAATTAAGTCGTTATTTTTTCAAATGTCAATATACACAATAAAAAGATCTTCGATTGCTAATCACCTACAAGTCACCTGAGGTCTGGTGCCATTGGCTAGCGATGACTAATAATTTCGATATTAAAATAATTAGTATTCTCATAAACAGTACGATCGATGTGTATTGTTTTATTCATGTAATTATTATATGTTTCAATAGAAATGCTTTAATACGGACATCACGTATAAGTTAGATAAAATTGTTATTTTTTATTATGACCAAAAAAAAATACACATTCAAAATGTCACTGACCGTTTACAAAAATAAGATATACAGGAATATCTTTACCGGCTCCGTTTATAGATGGGGTGAACACAAATGCTTATTTAAATTTCTACACGTGTTGTAATTCTGTGACATCTTGAGACATGAGGCAAACGGGCTCATAGCCCAAAGACACCTCAACATACATGCTCTCTTGAGACATCAAAGTCATTAAACGTTACATCCTTCTCACACTTGTTAACTCGACTTTGTATGAAGTTTCTAGAGTGTATTGAAGTCTCAAATGCATTGGAATAACAGTAACTATATCCTTCAAATCAGAATATGTGGTGGCAGCAATAGGCCACAGTGGTACCGACGCTTGTGGTCTCACAGCACGCCGTGCTGCTAGCAAACACGTTCTACAAGTATCATTTATACTGTACCTTCTATTTCAGCTCGAGAAAGAAGGTAAGCTATTGCACCCTCCGAAGTCACCGAACACTTCGAATTCGAACAACTCAACACTGGAAACCAAATACGGGAAGAGTGGCATCAAGAAGATATCCGAGAAGATCATCACTTCGACCCTCGAGAGGAACAAGAAGGAGAAACGAGACGGTCTACCCACCACTTTGGAAAGGGAAAACGAGAAGAACAGCAAAATGGCCAAAAGTAGACATTCAGATGTCCCTAGTGGTCTCAGCAAGCCTGAGAGGAACAAAACGAGACACTCGACAGGAGCTGACGTCATAGTGCCGCCAGAAAACGGGACAAGTCAAATCGAACACGCAGAAATGCAGAAGAGAGATTACGACCCCAAAAGGGGAATGAAGTTCGGCATCAGAGTACTCCCGCCCAACGTGCCTGACGACGGAGTTTTGAGGCAGAAGAGCGTCGAAAACGGAAGCGCCACCGTCGAGAAGAGATCCGTCGATGAAATAGACAAACCCGAGCCGCCACGACCAGCGCCGACCGTACAAATCAAACACGAAAACGAAACCGAACACAAAAAGCCAGTCGTGGCTAAGAGAAGAGAGAAAATGGCGCCGCCCATACCCAACGCTAGAGTTAAAACGAACGAAACTGAGAGTATCAGCCACGAGACCACAGTGTCGGACGCGTCACAAGCAAGCTTCGCCAGAAACGATCTAAACTCGAGCGGCATCAAACGCGACGAGAACGGAATCCCCCAGGAGATACCGCAGCAAATGCTCGACGCCGCCAAAGCGGCCAGAACCAACAGAAAGAGTTCCGTTGAAATATTAAACGAAAAAGAAAGACAAGATAACAGGAAAGAAAGGAAAAGCTCTGCAGAAACATTACATGACAAAGAGAAACATGAGCAACAGAGAGACGAGGCCCCTAAGCCCGCGAAAAAGTCAAAAGGGAAAGCCCCGTCTCCTCCGGACGCCGACAAAAACAAAACAGACGACAGTATCTTGGAACGATTGCAGAGAGTCAAGGATTTTCTTAAAAGCGAAAAGTACCATTCAAGCTTACTGAACGACTCTAGTGCGGACACGTCAGGTCGAGCGAGTGCCACACGGATCAACACTTCCACGCCAAAGGTCAACAAAACGAAAAGCACTAGCTCCACGCGTCTCGAAGACTCAATCAATTTCAGTCAAGACGACATTGACGATATAGTCTCGAAGCCATTCAAAAGGGAAAGCGACTCACTGAACAACTTCTTCGAGGATTCGAAGTCGAATCTCTCGTCCAACCAGGACGTCCATTCGGTCGTTTCCTTGAACCAGAGCGACAAAAGCGAACGAGGCTCCACGACGATCGAACTAAACAACAGCGACATCACAATACACAGTTCTCCATTGAACGCGACTGTACAGTCCGGGTCCGGCGATACGTCTCTTTTGGATGAAAACGAGAGGAAGGCCGCTTCCCTGGGTGATTTATCCAGGTTCGATTTAAGAACGAACGCCGGTAAACCATCAACCGGTACATTGGAAAGGGCTCAAAGTCTAGACATAACTGCCGACGACGCTGAGATAGCCGAGGCCACGATCTCGCCCAAAAAGAGAAAAGCTATGTCTGTGGTCGAAACTAACTTTTACGAAGCCAGCGGCGAAGACACTTTACCCGACACTCTTGACTCGGACAATGGAATCGTGATAAAACACAAAGAGCCCAGATTGAGTTTGAACGTGAAAACGTCCGCCATGGAAGGCCTTAGCACATTCCAGCGGAATCGTCTCAAGAAAGCATCCGAATTCGGTAACTTGGAGGACGCTATCGTCAAAGGATCGAGCAGCTCTATAGAATCGGACAAAGTCGACGAAGATCACGACAAGAGAACCAAATCCGGACTGCGTATTGGAAGCGAACACGAGACATCCGATCATTTAGCCAAGAGAATCATGGACGAGAACATGAAAGTCCATTTGAAGCTTGTATCGGAATTCGCTAAGACCACTTCAGACGGTAGCACCCTGGCACCACCAGACAACGATCCGCCGACACAACCTAACCTTACGAAACTCGAAACGACACCGACCAAATACGATGAGAAAATAACGATGAACTACGACACAAATATACCGGACGACTTAAAAGTATCGCGCAGTTCGTACGCGAACAGCTTGGAGAGACCAAAATCCGAGATGATGAAGAAACTGCTCGCCAAAAATCCTATACTCAACGTACACATCGACCAGAGCACGCAAAGAGAGGCTTCTACCAGTGCCGAAGTCCAAACGCCGATGACTGACGCTTCGAAATCCGCCATGCACCAACCCGACATAGTCAACTTCGATCTGAAACCCTCCGAAATGAAAACTAAAGATTACGAGGACTTCGTCAGCAACATCAGGGTCGGCTCGAACAATAGCAGCTTGAATAAGAAAATGGAAAGCTTCTCCACCGACTGGCGCGATTCAAAGGAGGGCAGCGATCTCGTCACATTCACCACAGACAGAACTCAAAATCTTGAAGACAAGTCACGTAAGACGTACACGAAATCGATTGAAATCGGCGAACCGACAATGAGGGTAATGCCGCCTGATGTCCTGGAAGGGATTCGAAGACGGCACGACGAGAAAGAGAACCGGACGCTTTACATGGAACCGGGCAACGTATCCCTGACAATGACACAAGAACCGACCCAAAAAACCGTCACAGTCAATGTAGCCGAAGACGAATTCGGGAACAAAGTCATAACGCGAAACGTCGAACAAATATCCACTAAATACGTCACCGCAAAAACTGAAGCACCTCTCCAAGTCGAGCAGTTCAGTTTTGGCATCATGAGAAACGCCGGTCCAACAGACGAACTGGCTCTAGTGGACGGCAACGTTAAGAATATCGATAAGAACGTACTGGACGAAATAAGACGGCAGAACCCGAATATGCATTTCGCATCGGACGAACCTTCGTACACCAAAACGGAGACAATAATTCTGAGCACTTCAGACATGGACGAGGGCCAAGCGAGGGCGTTGATGGAGAAAATGAAGAATGACCCTAGTTTCGTGAGGCGCAAAACGCCAGAGGAACCTACGCGATTAGGTGTCAGGATAACGCAGGATCTGGAAGACGTACAAACGTTCACTGAAGACGCTACCGAACTCACCAAGACCAGATACACCATCCACCCAGCATCAGCGTCCGACGAACAATGCAAATTAGAATCTCACGACGACGCGCACGTAACCGAGATAGAAGTGGTCGCAACGCGCGCCGACAGAAACGCTAAAGGGAAACCGGATAAGGTATCAGGCAGACAAAGGGTCCCGTATCGAGAACCGGTTCTATCGTACGAACTTGACATCGAGCTGTTGAGCAATTTTATATCGAACGAGAGATACCACTCGGCGAGACAGATGGCGGAGGCCAAGAAAACCAAAACGACCGCCTCAGACCCAAAGAAACGCCACTCCGACTACGACTTGCCCAGAAACAGCCATATCAAGTTCAGAACGGCGACGTACGAATCTCCAAAGGGCACGATAGTGACGAGCACGGATCTGGAAAACCGGAGACTATCGGAGCTAGATCAGATGCAGCTGAGATCGGTCAGTCCGCCCCAAAAACCGGTGTTGCTCGCGAAACCGAGCAGCATACCGGTGAAGGCAACCGAGAAAACCGCCAAAACCGGCGTCTCGTCGAAGATCCCGATCGTCTCGGCGCTTAAGTCCTCCAGCCAGGAGAACTTGGCTGAGAGTAGATTCTCTTTGCCGCGATCCCCCCCTCCCCAATACGGGAGCTCCGGTAACATATCTGTAACTTCGATCAAGAGCAGCTCTAGAAGTCCGAGCGGCGGGAAATTTTAAATCAAAACATGGTCACACTGTTGAGAATGGGAATTTGTTCGTTCAAGTAATTTTGAACCTTATACCAACAACATGAAGTAGGTTTCATGTGTTTATGAAATGTATAATACATACATTTTAAAAAAAACTCGTAGGGATTTATAAGGAAAAAAACGCTGTGACACAACTGAAGTGCCAGTAAAATGAATATTGTTAATAAAAAATATATATAATATGTAAACTAAAAAAGTGCCTTTCGAAAATAATAATTATCATTAAAATTTAAGTTTCGATATTTTATGTGTATATAACCGTCTCGCTCAGACTTTACGAAGCGTGAGCAGGACGGAAAGATTAACATTCGGTTGTGAAGTTTCATAGTGTTGTCACAATGTAATATTCTAGAGAGATTAAATGTATACATAAATATATACTATATATATAAAACTATTTTATCAATTATTAATGATATCTTAACATTATTACATTCCGTCCGAAAAGTATTAAAATTAAAATTAAAAATCATGAATTATTTATCTTTTGACATGTACACATTTAAGCTATGTTCCAATATACACTGTGAGCATTGTTCAGTGCTCTCACTGAGGAGAAATAGGTTCCGTTATGTACTTGACAGTATAGTTACGGTATCGTAGGGTAATATATGACGTCATACATAAGTCGCTGCCATTTTTCTATTGTGAACACTGCAGGTGTTTTCGAAGTAAAGTTCAGTGCTTTATTCCCGTGATCACTGTTACCGTGCTTAACGACATTTCAATAATTCGGTTATTAAAAACATTTTTTTTTTTAAAAAACAATACTTAATTTTGCTAAAAACTGTACTTTACTTTTATTATGCGATTAATTCAACTGACAATGACTTGAAAATTAAATTTTGAAATATAACAATTCAAACAATATTTTTATCGTGATGACATCTTATAGATAGATGAAAACTGGCTGCACGCACGAATAACTGTCACGTTCCGCCTGAGTCCGAGCGCGCAAGCGAGAATGCGAAGCAAGTGATAGAGAGGCACGATCGGCCGAAGCGCTGGCTTGTGACACATTTATCTCTCTACACGCGTGACGTCAGAGCTAGCACCTCGAATAGCTCTGCTATTGTCATTATCACTTAAAACTATCGTCCGTAAACTGACTACAGACAACCAATTATTTGTTCTCAGTCAAAACAACGCCAAAAAACAGTAACAACAACTTCGTTAACAGTACCTATACGACAGAATTCAGTTTTAAATAGTGACGCGTTTAGCTGACTATAAAGGAATGGCTTCGCAGTATACTAAATTGAAATCACACCTTACAGTGCTCGCAGTGCAAATCGGAACATAGCCTTAATATTAAAGACGAGAATACGGACTTTTCGTTTAAAAACCAACAAACAAACAAATAATTTCGTGTCTTCACGAATTCGGGTCCACGTACTTAATTAGAAATAAGTAAAGTTAACATTATATTTATTAACCGTTATAAAAATAAAATTTTACCATAACATGTTTTATCACAGTTAATTAGGTACATATTGTATTTTATTGATCGATATAAGTTAATAAAGATGAAATGTTAAAAAAAAAAAACGAAATGCCTTTTCTTTTTATTTGTAAACTTTTGACGTGACAACGTCTTATAATTAGATGGAGCCGGCTGCACGCACGAAAAAACATGACTCATGCGGCGTTACCTCGCTCTGAGGCGTTCCATTTAAGGCTTGCAAGCGGGAGCGCACAACGAGCGACAAAGAGGCACAATCGACCTCCACGTTCGGCAGCGTTCGACATCTGTCTCTCTCCTACTTGAGTGAGCGATGCATCCGCGTGGACAGCTGCTATACAATAATACATTTACATGTTTTCGTCAAGTATGAAGTTCAGTGAAAAGTGAATGTGGTGTCAATTGTTTATAGCAACGATAATTGCGATAATTAAAAAATGAAACCATTCCATCAGTATTTTCTTATGACGTTGTCACGTTCAACTATCGTCAGTAAACCGACTTTACAGACAACCGATTTTTTCGTGTGCTTTTGAAGCTTACGGGCGGACAGTTGCGCTTTGCCGAGCTTCCAGGATAGGTGTCTGAGTGCGTAGAGAACTCAAACGGGTACCAGTGTGGTTGGAACTACAGCCTTGGTTCTGTGTAGTATTTACCTCTAGTTTTTTTTTTTCTACCTAATCTGGTAACCTTGAGAGGCTATGCCAGCTAACGGGGCTCTAACCAGAGGAGGTCCCTCTCGTGATCACAACGTGTCTATATTACTAGTGGTACGACCTCTTGTGAGTTCGCACTGGTAGCTACCACCACCTCGCATATTTCTGCCGTGAAGCAGTAATGCGTTTCGGTTTGAAGACTGGGGCAGCCGTTGTAACTATACTGAGACCTTAGAACTTATATCTCAAGGTGGGTGGCGCATTTAGGTTGTAGATGTCTATGGGCTCCAGTAACCACTTAACACCAGGTGGGCTGTGAGCTAGTCCATCCATCTAAGAATCTAAGCAATAAAAAAAAATTAAAAAGTTACATCGGCTGCCTCATCCTTCAACCAAAACGTATTACTGCTTCACTGCAGAAATAGGCAGGGTGGTACCTAACCATGCGCCCTCACAAGAGGTTCTACCAAAAGTCACGCCACGAGGCGACGTTGTCGGGAAATCGTTATCCGACGCACGTCAAAAAAAAGACAGTAATTTTAGAGTTATATTTTAATCGAATCTGCTATTACATTCGCTCTTACAATTCGATTTAAAGGTTTTCCTAAACTTTTTACTGCAAGTCAATTCGTGGCATGTGTCCTTCAGAGCGCGCTTACACGCTTTCCTGCAGGTCCTTCTAGATTTTTTAGAGGCACAACTCCAAGGACTTCTGAGTACACCCTTACGAAGTGGAAAACGGCTCGTGTCTACGGAATATCGACCTTCTGTTACATAATCATAAGGAATTAAATACGTTGATATCTCAGCTAAAGAATCGTGCCCGAAATCCGGTTCTAATTCATACTTTTCATCGAATAGTTGATTCATAAGATCTATAGTCTTCGTTCTTTTGTATATTTCTCCGAAAGCGAGCTGCTTCTGTAAGAAATGAATGATAAAATAGAATAGGCGTTTTAAGCCGTTTGTAGAGGCTTAAAATTTTTTACATGACGTAAAAATAAACAAAAAATCGTAGTTTAAAAAAAAAACAAAAAAAAAACGCTTTAATAGAAAATCCAACTAAACAATAGAAAATCAATTTTAATAAATTTGAATTAAAAATAGTGTAAGATAAACTGATTTCATAGTAAAAAAAACGTGGGGTGCTTTTCAGGACATCAAAATAACCCTTTTACTCATCATATCTGTTCATAAAATATTTATAACTATTGATACCGTGCACCCCACGCTTTTTTTTACAATAAAATGATTTTTTCTTACACTATTTCCAATTCAAATTTATTAAAATTTATTTTCTATTTTTTAGTTGAATTTTCCATAAAAAGTATTTTGTTAGTTTTTTTAAACTATAATATTTATTACTTTAACTATATGTACTTTTATAGGTTATCGCTTAGGTAATATTAACAATGATTGTTGCCTAAAATAAATATATAATTTATTATTAGATGTTAAAAAACCAGACATGTAAAATGCGTATTTATTATTAAATGCTAATAAACCAAATAAATAAAATACGTACAATGATAAATGACAAACCGTACAAGCGGCAAGCGTACAACGCGACGTTTGAATTTAAAAGCATTGTAATTTAACGCACTGTTGCAATCTTGTAACGTTTATAACAAAATAATGACGCACCTTTTAATTTTTCAATTAATACAACATGTTTTATTTTTCACTTAAAACGTAAGCCTGTAATAGAATTGAAAACATAATTTTTTTGAGACTTATGATTAGTACGTATTGTTTTTTTTATGAAGGAATGATTACCGGAGGCCTTTCTAGTTTCACCAGCACAGGCGAGCGAGCATGGGCTCAATCAGGAAGGGTGGGATTTGTTAACAGCTACCCGAGCGCCTCCAAAGAGACATAACAACTCAAGAGCTTCGCGAATGAATCTACTACCGGATCGGAATCGCGACCCGCTGAGAAGATCCGGAGTGAAACTCAGTGGGCGGACGTATGGATTGCCACCATCGTTCTCGCTAATCGATAGTACTCAGGACACGACCCAACCAGTGATCGCTGAAGACTTCTTTCAAACAACGCCTGAGAGAGGAAGCACGCGACACGCAATAAAGGGAGAGAAGGAAGCTCATTCCAGAACTGGGTAGTATGAGAAAAAAATGCTCACAGGAAATGAACTTTTCGAAATCTGCCAACCGTCCATAATAGTTTCCATCATCAGCCTCAACTAATTCCTTCCTTACACTGCTAACGTAGTCATCTTCCGTATTGTGCCTACGTTAGTACCATTCTCATTCTTATTTCCTGCTTATATTTTATGTTTCGATACCAGAATTCTCAATAAAAATAATGTTTCGGCTTTGTTAACGATATAGGGCGTATGGTAGCGATTTTCTAGTGGGTTCATTGTATGGTAATAACATCTCGAACTTTCTCGAAAATTTTATCTTGCGGTCTTACGTTACATGATAATTGTGGAATATTCTTAGTAACTTTGCGTACCTAAATTACGATTTGAATTTTTATTGTTTTAACATCTCAAACTCGCCCGTTGCTGTTATAATAATACCACAATATTTTGACGAAGTTTACCCGAGTTTTCCCAGTTACTTAGTATTTAGTTAGATTATTATACGCAGAGTTATGTTTTCCAGTGTTATCTGTATCAATATTACGTACGAGAAAAGAACAACAGTTTGGCTGTAAACGCCAAGTATCTCTAATGCAACATCTCAACAAATGCTATAGTACAGTAGATAGGGGGGAATAAAGACTAGAGTTAGAGTAGGGACAAATATGGGATATCACAATACTATTGTTGAGTTGTTAGATTTAACTTTTTTGAACTGAAAATGACTTTAATTTAGTGTTTAAGAATATTAAATAGCTTAATTTAGTCATCAAAGTTTTGTAAGTTATTAAAGATATTAAAAAGTTAATTACCTAATGTTAAGTACCTAGTACTAAATAGTGGCAGCCCTATCGAGAAACTCTATTGTCCCAATATGTAACCTGATTTACCCCAAACCAAGGTGAAACGGTCCAAGCTAGTTTTTTCAGTTTTTGTGTATATTTTGTAATGAACTAGGTATGTATAATAACGCATCGTGTATAAAAATTTAAGGCTTCGGAATCATTTTAATCTCAATTTTATTGGTATTGCCCTAAGAAAAATCATTGAAAATTTGTGTTGGATTTGGAAAGGATCCCGATTCCCCCCAATCTACGGTATTCGGGGTGTTACAACAACACGCAAACGAAAAAAAGGGTGCGTGTACTTACGTGTACGCGCGTAAGAAGTTATACTTTATTTTTATTAAATTTATTTCTTTTTTTTATTTAAATTTTAATCAATTTGAAAAAAAATCGATTAAACAACATCCTCAAACACGCATATTGGACATCCCTTTTCTTGACATCGTATAAATTCGGTAATTCTCGGTACGGTTCGGAAAGTTCACCTGCCGGCTATATTCAGACTCGCCAAGTTACGTCGGTCGTATTGTAATGAGCGATTTAGTGGGCAACTTCATTCTGTTAATTTTGTGTCACGGTGCGCGCGCATCGTAAAATTTCACTCTCATCAATTTTTCATAACGCGCCTAAAGAAGTATAACTTCAAAAACGAAAATGTAACATGTCTAATAAAGTAACTTCACAACGAAAATTACATTTAATTTTTATTCGCTATAAGAATCATCGCTGGAATATCCTTCACTATAATATTTATCGTATACAAATTTATTTCTGCACGTCTTTCTGCATTCCCTTCGGTAACGTCTTTTGACGCGTCTCGCGCACTTGTATGTGTAGCATACGTTTTTAAAGGCGCGGATACAGGCCCTCTTGCATCGCCTCGCCGCGTTTTTACTGCAAGAATTACTCCACGTTCTCCTGGATTTGATCTGACCTTCACTTAAAGTAAATTCTTCAGGGTGTGTCCTTCCATTTGGCGATAAAAGCTGCAAACATGTGAGAATAATTCAATCGCTAATCATGTTGCTGACTTGTAATATAATAGTTTTTGACTTTTTTTTATTGCTTAGATGGGTGGACGAGCTCACAGCCCACCTGGTGTTAAGTGGTTACTGGAGCCCATAGACATCTACAACATAAATGCGCCACCCACCTTGAGATATAAGTTCTAAGGTCTCAGTATAGTTACAACGGCTACCCAACCCTTCAAACCGAAACGCATTACTGCTTCGCGGCAGAAATAGGCAGGGCGGTGGTACCTACCCGTGCGGACTCACAAGAGGTCCTACCACCAGTGAAAACCAGTTGGATGTGGATTTCAATTGAATAAATGTAGATATACCTACTCTCCTTTAGACTTGTGTCTGCTTCGAAAATACGTAATTAAATGCCAGTAATGGCGTGGACCATGTATGCCGTTTGGATGTCCAGAGATCGGGAAGAAAAACACCTAAAATTGGAGCGGGAAGAAAAATGGCTACTTTGAACTGCATCTAGAGATTTCGATAGACAGTAAAAAGACTTGGACGCCAACAGCCCAAAACCTTTATTAAGGAAATAAATGGACATTGAATGGCTTAAGGTTCAATTATAATAAATGGCAGCAGAAGTTAGTTTGTCTATTGGATTAGACTACAGAATTGAGATACAGTTAGTGTAGTCAAACCAGTCCAAAGAACACATCGTTCTGCAAAAAAGGATAGGCGGTATAAGACTGCGTGCGAACTCTCCCAAGCTGTAGACCGACTTCACAAGTCTTTAGTTAGAAATCTCTTACTTAAAAGCGCAATATGATGAAACAAGGAGAACTAAGGACATAATAAGACACATTAAATCCGCGCCCTACAATCACGACCATTCTATCAACAGCATAACGACTCAGAAGAAGAAGGTAACAAAACAGACACAAGATAAAAATACTCTTAAATAAGTTGTATGTTACGACAATTAATTTACGTCTCAACTTAATCTATATCTATACTAATATATAAATCTACAGTGGTTTTTACGGATGTTCCGTTGTAACTACTGAACCGTGCATCCGATTGACTTGAAACTTGGTATCCATGTAGAAAATACATGTACTTAATGGATAGGCTAATATTTATATGAGTGTTGAACTCCCTACACTAGTTGCGGGGGCGTTAATGATGAGAATCTTTGTGGGGGTTAGAAAGAATAATGTTAATTTTAAATGCCCAACGAAGCGGACGGGTACAGCTAGTTAAATAGAAAAGCACTTGAAGATCCGCTCATTGGGAACTCACAGAACGAAATCTCTTATCAGCTCCTACGCCATTCGTGTCCGATAATTCTTCGTCCCCCACAGGGAGTCTTCCATGCTTAACATTGTAATCTTGTAGTTTCGTTTGCCTCTGAAGGTCCTGCCAGCGATGCTGGTTCTTCTGGAGTATTCCATTCAACAAAAAGGCGTATATCTCCCGATGTTTCTTACTTGGTATGCCGCTGTGTGATTTTATTGACTGAAATCAACGGCTTACTTAAGGTATAGTGTATTCTTCGATTTTAGCATTATGTAAACGTGGTATGGGCGTGGTATGGACATGTGATGCGTAGAGAGAAGATGCATGTGACTAGGAGATGGAAGATGGATGACATTGATGGAGTGTGTGAATGACGATATGAGAGAGAGAGAGAGGAGTGAGTGTTGAGATGACGGCTAATAGAAGAGAATGGACGAGAAAAAATAGCTGTGCCGACCCCACCTAGTGGGATAAGGTGGAGAAAAAAAAGAAGAAGTGTTCGAGATCGTACTCGTATTACTGATGGACGAGTAGAGGACGATGATATGCAAATTTTCAGTAATGCGATTGGTCGTCCATATTGTTCCCCTTACCCCCCAATCCTCGATTCGTGTAACACACACCATTTATTCATGTAAAAAGGTTCGAACAATAAACACCTAACATAATAACTGTAGAAAAAATACGCCACAGACAAAACAGTTTTATTTCTCAATAACCAAAATCCACCAAGCCTCTCAACCAGTAAATAAAATCGCAAGCCGCACCATTTTTTGGACCATCGAGCCAAATTCAAGATTCAGCGACCATTGGAATCATTGCAAGTGGCGGTAGTTATTTGCTGGAAGACGAAGACGCGCTGCTTTGGATGAGTTTTGGACTACGGCCTACACAAAGGACAACTGGAGGCCAAGCGCACATCGGTATCGAAGTATTATTGGCTTTCATCGAATATCATACGCAATCCGGTGGGGTCAATCATTCCTTCATTCCATCACCTCCTGTTCTCTTTGTGTGATACTGTGTCTAAACTGATTTCAGTACGATTGCCGCATAGAAGTTTCGAGTTTTCACAGTTTACCGTCAATCACGAAGCTGGTGACGTTGCTAGCACCAGTGTCGTGGTTTTAGACTACCTGACTAATAACTGTAAGTACATCTCTTTTCATTTACCACCAATATGCCAACTGATTCCGTTAAATCTCGTGATAAATCCCCCAACCTGCTAAGTGCAGAAAGTAATGATCTAGTTCGCGCCCTTGTTAAAAAACGTGGCATAATTAAATGCAGACTGACTAAATTTACAAACCATGTAACATCGCTGGAGAATAGTGACGAACGTGTCTTTAATAATGAAATTCGTATAGATTTAAAGTTGAGAATTCAAGGTGCCGCTACTTTGTTTTCCGAATTTAACGACATTCAAACAAAGATTGAAGAAAATGTTTCTGAAAGTGAATTAGCGGGTCAGTGTGATCAACGAGAACTTTTTGAGAACAGTTACTATAGCACATTAGCTCACGCAGAATCTATTCTAAATAATGAGGTCATGAGCTGTTCCAAGTCTTGTCACAATTCTTATCGCGAAGCACCAGTAAAACTACCCACTATTTCCATGCCTACTTTCGACGGTGCCTATGAGCACTGGCTTGAGTTCAGAGATACATTTACGTCGCTTGTTCATAATTGTAAAGATATTTCCAGTATACAAAAATTTCACTACTTAAAATCTTGTCTAAAGGGTAATGCAGAACTAGTGATTCATTCTATCGAATTTTCTTCTGATAATTATGAGGTTGCATGGGAGTTGATATTAAATAGGTATAACAATTGTAGGCTGTTAGTGCACAACCACGTAAAGGCTTTGTTTACTCTTCCCACACTAGCCAAAGAATCTCCTATTTTAATTAGAAATTTAATCGACACTATTTCAAAGAATTTACGCGCGCTAAAAATACTTGGTGAACCCACAGACAGTTGGGATACACTGATCAATTATATTATCGTGTCAAAACTAGATAGGATAACTGAACGCGAATGGGAGACCCACAAGTGCACTTTATTCTCGAACGAAAATAATTCGAAAAATACGATAAAGTTGGATGAATTAATTCGGTTTCTCAAACATCGCGCGGACATGTTGGAAACATTGAAGCTTTCACATAGTAAAGATACGACAGCAACAATCATTGAAAACAAAAAACAACATAAATATAACTATACAACACACTGCAATGTTTCCAGCAGCCCGAATAAGTCGTACGATCGTCAATTACGCGGTAAAGCACTGTGTGTTAAATGCAACGCGAATCATCCACTTTATTCTTGCAATAAGTTTATAGAAAGCGATTTAGAATCAAAGTTAAAACTTATACGGGTACATAATTTATGTAAGAATTGTTTACGTTCGGGACACACACTAAATAACTGCAGATTTGGGCCGTGTAGAAAATGCGACAAAAAACATAACTCGCTAATTCATAATGATAACTCTGCTAGTGACATATCGTTCCATACTACAACGAGTACTGAAGGAGATAAAATAACCGATGATGTGCGAGCGCCTCGTGTGCCCGCGCCCGCGACCCCCGCTGCCTGCACTGACTCGCTTCGTATCCAGGTAAACAAATCACACATGCAAACACAATGCAATGAATTTGTAAGTGTGCAGTCTATTTTATTATCCACGGCTGTTGTCGAAGTAGCCGATGTACATGGTACCTATCATAAAGCGCGAGCACTACTCGACAGCGGAAGCCAACGGTGCTTTATTTCAAAATCATTATGCCAATTATTAAATACGCGATTAATACAGTCCACAAACGAAGTACAAGGCGTAGGTGATACGGTCATATATTCTACTCAAGCTTGTAACATCGTTGTTAAGTCTTGCATCGATAATACGTTCACTACGCGCATTCATTGTTACGTGCTATCGAAAATCACAGCCTCGGTGCCCATCGTATGTCAATTAGGCGCGCAGTTCTGTTTTCCAGACAACATACGGTTGGCCGATCCTGATTTTTTAGGTTCTAGACCCATTGACATCTTAATAGGTGCAGACCTGTTTTGGGATCTATTAGGAGAAGGAAAGATTCGACTACCTAATGGTCCATACTTACAAAATACTAGCTTAGGTTGGATTATTTCTGGTCCAATTAACAATAGTTACACGCAAAAAAATACGCAAATACATTTTACTAACGCCTTAGATACGCAACTTCGATTGTTCTGGGAGATCGAGGAATTACCTAAGATCAGAGACGCGCAGACTGAGGAAGAACGTGCATGCGAGGAACACTTCATTCGCACTACTACACGCAACAGCGAAGGGAGGTTTTGTGTGCGTGTTCCGCTCAATCAGTCACCTGAAGTCTTGGGCGATTCGTATACGCAAGCAGAGCGTCGGTTTTTAGCGTTAGAAAAACGACTGCAGCGCTCACCTGAGTATAAACGTTTATATTCCAATTTTATGCAGGAATATCAGAGTTTGGGTCACATGACGCAGGTAGATTCCTATGAATCCCCGTGTTATTTTATGCCACATCACGGTGTGTTCCGTGAGCTCAGCACCACCACCAAGCTGCGAGCGGTGTTTGATGCTAGCGCACCATCCAGCTCCGGTAAGTCACTTAATGACTTGCAGTTGGTCGGTCCTCCTATACAGGGCGATCTTGTTTCAATTCTTCTCCGTTTTAGACAGCACAAGTACGTTGCATGCGCCGACGTGGAGAAGATGTACAGGCAATGTTTAGTAGACGAGGACCAACGCAGTTTGCAAATGATTTTGTGGCGTGACGAACCGTCGAATCCATTAAGGACATTTAAATTAAATACGGTGACATACGGAACCTCCTCCGCGCCTTTCTTAAGCGTTAGATGTTTAAAGCAATTAGCGGTCGAATCCTCTGACCCTGACGTCACGCGAGTCATACAAGAAGATTTTTATGTCGATGATTATATAACCGGGCTGGACAATAAAGATAAATTAATACAATTATGTGATAAAACACAAAAGACACTTCAGGGTGGCTGTTTTCCACTGCGGAAGTGGATATTTAATTTTGCGCGCGATGATAACAGCCAATCACCCAATCAGTCAAAACTATTAACTCCAGTTGAAAATAATACACCTTCTAAAACCTTGGGATTAATTTGGTGTAATCTAAGTGACGAATTTTATTTTAATAATATGCAAATTAATGTTAGTATGGAACCCATCACAAAACGGTCTATTTTATCTAACGTTTCTCAAATTTTCGACCCTCTAGGCTTACTAAGTCCCGTTATAATTGTTGCGAAGGTGCTTTTACAACAATTGTGGCTACTTAAAATGGGCTGGGACGACACAGTTCCCGATCATATAGCGCGAGTATGGAACCGGTTTGATAATTCACTACAAGCGCTCGACACAATCCGTATACCTCGCCACGTTATAGGTGTGCAACGTATGTATATTGAACTGCATGTTTTTAGTGACGCGTCTCAGACAGCGTATGGTGCGTGCATTTATATTCGCACAGTTAGTACTGACTCGACTGTATCGGTGAGATTATTAATTTCAAAAACAAAGGTCGCGCCGCTGAAAACATTAAGTATACCGCGTCTCGAACTTTGTGGAGCTTTATTGGGGGCTAGATTGTATGACAAGGTGCGTAATTCATTGCATTGGAAGTTTAATAACGTTGTTTTCTGGACGGATTCGAGTATAGTGTTAGGCTGGTTACACATGCCGCCTTATCGACTCAAGGTGTTTGTACAAAATAGGACTGCGGAAATTCATGAATTAACGCAAAACTTTCCTTGGCGTCACGTAAACGGCGAAAATAATCCTGCTGATCTTGCATCACGCGGTGTTAGCTTAGAAGATCTTTCTTCTTCTGTCTCATGGTGGGAGGGACCGGAATTTCTTAAAACTCATACCTTTTCTATAGAGAATCACAAAGATGCCGATTCATTTAAACATAGTGAGCTACCTGAAGTCAAATCAGTCGTTACAACTGCTGAAGTTTGCAATTCCTGTGAATCATCAGTGTTCCCCTTTCACAGGTTTTCACAATTCAAACGTATGCGTCGCACGATGGCATTTATATTAAGGTTCATACATAATAGTCGTTTTAAATATAACAAGCGCACATGTCATATCAGTGTGGATGAATTAGATTATGCTGAAAAAACATTAGTACGATTATCTCAAATGGAATATTATCCGTCTGAATATGCACTGTTGTCTGGTAGCGGCCTGGTTAAGGGTAAAGGTCATTTGTCAAAATTAAATTTATTTTTAGACGATCAGAAAATAATGCGCGTAGGCGGTCGTTTAGTTAATTCTGATGAATTTACCTATGACAAAAAACATCCGATTTTGATTTCGAGCAAACACTGTTTTGCTCTTCTACTATTTCGGCATGAGTATATTCAGCTTCTTCACGCGGCTCCGCAAGCGTTACTCTTCCATGTCCGCGAAACCTGGTGGCCTATAGGGGGTAGGAATTTAGCTCGCCAAGTAGTACACGGCTATGTTACGTGTACGCGTATTAGAGGTACGACCCTTACCCCGATGATGGGCAACCTACCCAAAGAACGAATTACTCCTAGTTTACCGTTTGTTCGATGTGGAGTAGATTATGCTGGCCCAATACTCATACTGAACCGCAAAGGTAGGGGCGCAAAACCTGTAAAGGGTTATATTTGTTTATTTATTTGTTTCGTGACACGCGCAATTCACTTGGAGTTGGTAAGTGACCTCTCGAGTGAAGCTTACTTATTAACTTTAAAACGGTTTATCTCACGACGCGGTAAGCCTTCAGAAATATTTTCTGATAACGGTCGCAATTTTGTAGGTCTTATGAATGACTTTACCAACTTCTTACGCAGATGTAGTGGGGAGATTTTAGAATATGCCATTAGTCAAAGAATAAAATTTCGTTTTATTCCACCTTATTCCCCGCATTTTGGTGGTTTATGGGAAGCAGGTGTAAAATCATGCAAGTATCATCTTACTCGCATTGTAGGAAACGCGCACCTGACATTCGAAGAGTATAGCACAGTATTAGCGCAAATAGAAGCTGTTTTAAACTCTCGACCTTTGTCCCCTCTTTCCTCTGATCCACAGGATTTTTCACCGCTTACTCCAAGCCATTTCCTGATTGGTCGACCACTTACTGCTCCAGTCTGCGATGACGTACGCGATGTACCAATTAACCGCCTACAGCGATACCAGAGGTTGGAACTACTTCGTCAACAGTTTTGGAATCGATGGACTAAAGAATATATTTCTGAGCTGCAGGTGCGAGCGAAGTGGACCGTGAATAAAGATGAGTTGAAGCCCAATTCGTTAGTGGTGATAAAGGACAACAATCTTCCTCCGCTGAAGTGGCGCTTGGGACGTGTGGTTCGCACAATACCAGGTTCAGACGGCATTTCCCGAGTGGCTGACATACGGACGGCAGCGGGTGTGCTGAGACGCACCTTTTCGAAAATTTGTCCTCTCTTCCAAGATGTGGATGAAACGCAAGAACATTGAAAGCCACTGCTTCCAAGGCCGGGGGCATGTTCGAGATCGTACTCGTATTACTGATGGACGAGTAGAGGACGATGATATGCAAATTTTCAGTAATGCGATTGGTCGTCCATATTGTTCCCCTTACCCCCCAATCCTCGATTCGTGTAACACACACCATTTATTCATGTAAAAAGGTTCGAACAATAAACACCTAACATAATAACTGTAGAAAAAATACGCCACAGACAAAACAGTTTTATTTCTCAATAACCAAAATCCACCAAGCCTCTCAACCAGTAAATAAAATCGCAAGCCGCACCAAGAAGAAACAATTAAAATTACTTTTACGGTTTTTATCTCGCGTATTTTGTTATTGTTATTAATTCCCAGGTTTAGAATACAGTTTTCGTACAATACGTAAAGTTGTACGTTTGGAACGATTCACAACCACGAGCTTCTTATACACTTAAGGAAATTCAGCATTATCGTACAGTTTTTTTTTTAATCATAGATAATTTTATTGCATAATAAAGTAAAGATATCAATTAAGTTTTTAGTCTAGTTCAGTTTGATAGTTCACCAACGCAGACATGTTCTAGATCAGGGGTTCCCAAACTTATTTTGTCTACTGCCCACTTTGAGAACCAATTATTTTTTAGCACCCCCATTTTTTCACCTACTTCAAAACCACTATAGCGAGAGCTCAGTCGGTGTCTAAGAGCCCTCCTAGATGAAATTACAAATCGCCTCCCAACCCTCTACACAAGGCCCCAAATTTTTTTTCTGGGTCTCTTACCGCCCCCCCCTTAGGCCTGCCGTGCCCACAAGGGGCCGTTATCACCCACTTTGGGAAAGGCTGTTCTAGATTTAGTCACACTTTTTTTCATAATTCAATTCATTTACAATCAATTTTTGTGTGTTACGTGTACTGTGTATGTAAATCTTTATATATATATATATATATTTCTTCTGTGCGTGTGTTTGTCACTGAACTCCTCCTAAACGGCTGGACCGATTTGAATGATTTATTTTGTCTGCGTTTGGGTGGCACCCTGAATGGTTTAAATTTACAAATCAGCCCGGAGGAGGGCGCTGCAGTCGGTATCTAGGTTATTTATCTTTCCTAGAAATAATTTATATTATAAAACAACGTTTGCCGGGCCAGCTAGTATATGTATAGATATAGGTAAATTTACTACGATTATTACTAGGTAAGTTGTAATTAAAGGATTCTGTGAAGGTCTATCTACTTGGTTAGAAACATTTTAATCTGTGACAACACGTGCTCATATTCCACTAAGATTTCGGTGAATACTCTAACCCATCGACAAGAAATGAATCCACCCTGAGACTAGTGTGCTTAGTGGGAGTTTTTTAACGTTCTCGATAGCGTAAAAGTTAACTCAAATTTGTATGGAGTTGGAACGTTTGCCTGCGTCTGCCGCTAGGGGCGCTGTTCCAACTGCATACAAATTTGAGTTAACTTTTACGCTATCGAGAACGTTAAAAAACTCGCACTAAGCACACTGGAGGATAGTGGTGGATAATTGGTAGTTCATTCTCTCGCTTCACACCATAACACTAGTGTAATCTGTGAATATCATTTGTACTTACTGTAAGAAAGAGTAAACTCAAGAGAACGACACTGAAACAATATAATCTCATATCGTTTTGTCGGAATTCACATTTACAAAACTAACAAAGTTAATTAATTTTTTTTTATTAAAAACTACATTGGAAGTGAAATTGAATTTTTAATTTAATTATACTTTCATATTGATGCACGTTCTGTAGTTTATACGCATTTATTTATTTTAAAGTTTCTGACACCATAAAATTACCATAGATTCTTTTTGTAATACAGCAATAGTCTTTTTTTCCCTACCTATGCTGATAGCCTTGGGAGGCTATTTCAGCTTCTCCATAACGTGTAGGTGAGCTCACGGGGCTCAAACCGGAGTGTTGCCAACACCGGCCCTAGCAAGAGCGGTAATTCGCAGAATCTACCATCGGATCAGAAACGCGACGCACTGAGAAGATCCGGCGAGAAACTCAGTGGGCTGTGTCTGTGGGTTAATTCGCTCGTCGAGCCCTTCGTCGCAAGCGACAGGTTCGACGAGGACGGCGACCGCGCAATAGTCATAATATATATATGTTATTGCTTATATGAGTGGACGTGCGCACGGCCTGTGAGGCAATCTGATGTTAAGCGGTTACTGGAGCCCATAGACACCTACAACGTAAATGCCAGTAATTACGCAAATAATAATTTTGCGAATTTGATTTTTATTTCATGATGTATTGCTTCACCGTGGAAGTCAATCGTAAACATTTGTTAAGTGCGTATTAAAAAAATTTGGTACCCGCCTGCAGGATTCGAACACCATTGCATCGTTACATACGAATGCACTGGACGTCTTATCCTTTAAGTCATAATAACTATAACAACCAACGCATTGGATCTTTAATCTGTGATGTTGGAATTGTAGAAAAAAACTGGCAGTTCCTTAAAAACCGATTCCAGTAAAATAAGACATTTAGAAAATTATTGTTAGTTTTTGGTACACCCTGTATTAATTAGCCGAGTAGATTTAAATTGGAAGGCAAGTGAAATGTTTGTGCCAGTCTTATGGTTTCATTATTCAGAATATACAGAATTATATATATTTTTATGTATATGTATTTATTTAAGTATGAGTATTTGTATCTATAAATATTATGTATGTCATATATGAGTCGACTATTATCAAAGCCGGCAATCTGACTTTTGGACAATGATTGGTAAATCAGAAAAACGAATTATTGACTTTGTATTCCATTGGCAGTCACAAAACTCTTCGGAACGAAATCTTAGATAAATAACAGGTTAACTATTAACCTTTATTTAGTGAAGGTTTTGAACCGTATTCTTTGAAGGAGACGATTATATTCAAATCAATCTGTATTGACATATCAATAAAAATATTTTGTCCAAATGCACAGATTGCCACCTTTGATAATAGACGACTCATATACACATATGTTTAAGTAATATCACCTTCACACTACACCTACCAAGGTTCATCTCTGCACCCCCCTAAGGTAGACTGTTAGAGAATGCCTATGGCATTAAGTCCTTTATACCGTTTAGTATATAAAGTTATAAATAAATAAATAAACATATATTCAGAATTATTCAGATTATTTAGAACATAGATAGGACAGATGACAACTTGTAACAATCATTATAATTTGTCATCATTCATGAGTGTTAGAATTATTCTCATTTCATTTTTGAAACCGATTTCTTGGATTCAAGTCTTGATTATCTGTAGTACCGCTAATTGTGGGTGTTCATAGGTTGGCATTACAATCCTATCTGTTTATTCCTCGAAGCAATCACACTTTACCATCCGTGAGGAAATTTCCAGTATCTTTATTATTATCTTAAAATAGTCCAAGGCATATAAAGCATTGCTTTACAAATACACTATATTTTTTCTTTTAGAACTTATTTAGGTAATGTTTCTTATGAACTAGGATAACATAACAATAAACTAAGTTGAGCTCTGTCTGTAATTCTTAGTGTCTAGAATCTTCTTTCCACACATGGCACATATACCCTTTTTGTATGCACAAGCTTGGCAGTAATGTGATCCGACCTGGTGTACTTTCGTTCTGCAGATTCTGAAAAATAAAAGAATATATTTTAAAAACTTTTAATACATTTTACTGGAGGTATGGTTAGACCTAATAGACGCCTTTGAAATGTGGAGCTGGAGAAAAACGTTACAGATTCCATGGAATGCCTTTCTCACCAACGTGACTATTCTGAGAGAGCTTAATATCATAACTAGTCTTTCCAATATATGCCTTCGTTGGGTGCTGGAATTCTTCGGACATATTGCCCGTAAAGAGGGTCACAATCTAGAACAGCTGATGCTGACAGGAAAGGAAGATGGCAAACGTCCAAGAGGATGCAGTACCACGAGATGGTCGGACTAAATACAATCTTCTCTGAACATCAACTTCCACAATGTCCTTCATGAAGCTAAGGATCGCAGCAGATGGAGGGAAATCGTACGGAAGAAACTGATGCAGCGGGGGAGTTCAGTAATGAGGAAAACGACACGAGGAGGTGGAGGTGGTATGGTGTAATGTACTGAAATAGGTTCCACAAACCTAGTTATTGCAACCATAAATTTGTCCCATTTTCAAAGGAGAGCCATTTTTAAATTCGAATAAATCTTCAACTGCATCTCTTCATATAAAAACAACGTACACATTACAATCATCTATGGCCCTATTAATCTACCCATGTAGTGTACTAAATAAATCACTCAAGAGAAGAAGGGATAATGAATATAAAAAACATCCTTCAAACAAGTAACAACTAACTTTTATTGTATTGTTATTTTACATATTGGTAACTAAAAGTCCAGCAGTATTTAGTGTGTTTGTCTGAAGCGTTCGGGATTAGGAAGTATTATTATGAATATATGAGGCAAAATTGGGGAAGTATTATTAAGAATGTATGAGTTAAAATTGGAGAAGTATTATTAAGAATGTATGAGTTAAAATTGGGGAAGTATTATTAAGAATGTATGAGGTAAAATTGGGGAAGTATTATTAAGAATGTATGAGGCAAAATTGGGGAAGTATTATTAAGAATGTATGAGGCAAAATTGGGGAAGTACTATTAAGAATGTATGAGTTAAAATTGGAGAAGTATTATTAAGAATGTATGAGTTAAAATTGGGGAAGTATTATTAAGAATGTATGAGGTAAAATTGGGGAAGTATTATTAAGAATGTATGAGGCAAAATTGGGGAAGTATTATTAAGAATGTATGAGGCAAAATTGGGGAAGTATTATTAAGAATGTATGAGGCAAAATTGGGGAAGTACTATTAAGAATGTATGAGTTAAAATTGGAGAAGTATTATTAAGAATGTATGAGTTAAAATTGGGGAAGTATTATTAAGAATGTATGAGGTAAAATTGGGGAAGTATTATTAAGAATGTATGAGGTAAAATTGGGGAAGTATTATTAAGAATGTATGAGGCAAAATTGGGGAAGTACTATTAAGAATGTATGAGTTAAAATTGGAGAAGTATTATTAAGAATGTATGAGTTAAAATTGGGGAAGTATTATTAAGAATGTATGAGTTAAAATTGGGGAAGTATTATTAAGAATGTATGAGGTAAAATTGGGGAAGTATTATTAAGAATGTATGAGGCAAAATTGGTTTTTAAACATCAGGATTACTCACTTGCACTGTTGAAATGTGGAAGTGTACGGATTAAATCGTCCTTTTTTGGCGGTTAATGCTTTGTTTTCTCCAACAACACGTCCGCCGGACTCCACGGTATTCCTAGCTCCAGCCTTCCAAGGGTCCGGCGTTATTACTCTGCCCAATTTCTTTTCGCACTTCTCACAAACCATTTTTGTTCTGTTTCTTACTAACCTAACGAGCTTGTATTAGTACGAAATTTTATTAAATTGTTGTTTTGACTGAATAATATGTAGGTTATATTAATTAAATATTACTTATCAAATATTAAAATATGCTCTGCTAGTGAACAGCTAGTTTTATTAAGAAATCATAGTTAATACACTTAATATTTGTTAGAAATAAAATTTATTTAAGTTGATGTTGTTACTAATAGTTTTCTTTTGAATTGTCATTTGGATAGGCAACAGGAATGAAGCCCATACAGTCAAAACTTGTACCGAAGTGCGGTTCCGTGTCTGTGGTATTAAAAGTGGAACTAAAACAATACATAATACAAATTGAATTGGTTCTGGAATTAAATTGAATAAAGAAAATGAAATTCAATGAATTAATATAAAAGACGGTCAGGACTTAGATGAGATGAAAATACCTTGCAATCAAATGGGTGGACAGTTGGTTTACTAAGACGGACTTATTCTTCCTATTTTCCACGGACTTTTTGGAAGGGCCCGTTATGCCACGGCCTATTTTTCACTAAGACTACGGTTAATATTTCAATGTACTTTTACGAATTCTAATCGATTAATATGTAAATTTTAAGCCTGAAGAGACATTAAATTAAAAAGTAACAGCTTGAGTGCCCGCCAAATAGTCCTTAATGTTTCGTGCTGTATTTTCTTCAAATTAAATAGTGTAACGTCGGTCTCATGCAAACAAGAACTGCTTGGCAGTCCAAATAGGTTCGAAGCCAACTCGTGCCACTTATAAATCGCATAGTCCTACACGACTTCTGTGCGCACCCTGACCCTTAAGTACTTTGTATATTGTTTTAGAAACCGTCAAGACAAAATCGAGATCATGGGGCTTAAGTTGAAGAAAAAAACAAAATAATCACGTTTTCCCTGTAGATAAAAAAAACATCAAATAAAACATCATATCCAATTGCAATATAAGTATTGAGCGATTTATTAACTCGTTTCTCGATAAACATTTCAATAGATTTTATTATTCAACACATTCAACTTTCATAGTTTATTTATCCGACGCCGAAAGCTAATCTATATTAGTGGCACGTTACTCTATCAAAAGCGTTGTAACGGAATGTTGCAAGAAATAAAAACATACGAATTGCTAACTCTGATGTTCCTCCGCCATTTTCGTTGGAGCATCACTTGGATTTGTGTCATTTGACTCTGGGTAATATTGTTCTTGTGGAGCCTCCGCTGTGTTCTCATAGCTTTGTTCGTAATTCTGCTCGGGTTGGTAGTTGACTTCGGCTATGTTGTTGTATTGTTCTTCGCTATATTGCGCGTTGGGGTCAGCATATTGCTGATATTGTTCATAATTTTCATATTGTTCGTTTGCGTAAGTCGGCTCCTCGTAATTATTTTGGTATTCAGGTTGGTATTGCATTTCTGTTGCTTCGTAATTTTGTTCCTGTCCAATGAAATTCGCATCCTCTTGATAAGTCTGTTCTTTATGCTCTACGTCCATTGGTCTTTCTGATTTAATTGGTGCATCGTTTTGATTTTTGTAGGGTTTTTCATCATCTTTGGACATCGGTTGAGATTGATGTTCGTCGGTTATTGTTGTAGGCTCTTGGTGGTCGTGATGCTCGGGTTGGAGTCGCTCTCTGTCCGTTCGGTCTGTATGTCCGGTGTCTCCGGGGGACTGATCTCCGGGATCGTCGTGTCCGGGAGAGGAAGCAATAAAGGGTACGCTTCTGTCGGCTGGAGTATAGTGCGTGGGATGTGCTGTAATTTGATTAAAGTTAGTTAAGTATCTACGCCCTGAGAGAAGCCGAAAACCGAAGCAAATGGAAGCTGATGGTACAAAGAGCCCCGAAGGGCTTTCAAGGACACGACCTTCAGCAATGAAGTATTCGACTAAGAAGAAGAAGTATCTAAATTTAATTATTTCGTACATTCATTGTTCATTTAATCTGATATTGATGTGATATTACTTGAAATCAAAGAACATTTTTTTGTGTCGAAAGTAATTGGAAGTTTTTGAAGTGAAACTTCTAATGCGACTTCCAACAAGGTTGCGTTAAACGTTTAACGCTATCACGGAATAGAAAGAGACAGAGCGAGAGTGAATGCGCGGCACTCGAACGCATGCGCGTAGTATACCTGTTACAGGCCAGCGCGAGCGTTAGCAACGAGTAGCATCCAATATATAATGAAGTATTTAAAAAAAAAAAAAATTATTTTTCTATGTATAATTTAAAATACCTATATATAATATAAATAAATGTTGAAGATGTCGCATCTCTTATACACAGCATTCCCTATTACAAGAGCAATCTGATTTAAAGATGAAAAATGAAGAAAACCAGAATACTACACATCGAAAAAGAAGTTTCACTTCATTCACGTGCACTAAGTTGCACGCGCACCGTTATTTTATTTTGTATCTTCTGTAGATCATTTTAGAGTTTAAAGTTGCAATAGTTTAGATTTTATTACTTAAATCACATTTACAATTTGTGAATTAATTGAGAATAAATTTATATGCGTTAAAATCTAAATTAATGATTTATCAAATTCAAATACTCTCGAATAAACATGGCAATAAAACATTGAGCTTCAAACATATGGTACTAATCTCATAAAATACGTGAAATGTTGTTTTAATATTTAATTTGTTGATGTTATAATTTCTTAGTTGGGCAAATTTACCAGGGATTCCTGGGAATTCATTCATCATTATTTTTTTTCGTGCCGGGGGCCGAACCTCCTACGAGATCCCCGCGCCTAAGGAGCCGCGCGGGGTATGTGGGACTCGACGATCTGCAAGGTATTGGGAGCAGACCGCGGGCCCAAGGAATTTTGAGGCCCTACCCTCTAAACGACTCCCCTTTGTATGAGTTAACTTTTACGCTATCGAGAACGTTAAAAAACTCGCACTACGCACACTTCTCATTCCTAGACTCTGTTGTCGAACTAATGTCGTACCGTACCTTGACGACTAGGCGCGTGCGGCGGCTGGAGTGTCCTGCCCAGAGTGTCTACTTGACGCTGCAGAGCTGCCAATTCTTCCCTGCGGCACACACGCACATGCGATCACACCACACAAACGTGCAATAATACATTTCTCGTTGAGATATACAATTCGAATGAAACAAATCGATATTCGCGACGCAAGACAATCGTATTACGTCGTCCGTTGCGTGTTTTTTTTTATTGCTTAGATGGGTGAACGAGCTCACAGCCCACCTGGTGTTAAATGGTTACTGGAGCACATAGACATCTACAACGTAAATGCGCCACCCACCTTGAAATATAAGTTCTAAGGTCTCAAGTATAGTTACAACGGCTGCCCTACCCTTTAGACCGAAACACATTACTGCTTCACGGCAGAAATAGGTAAGGCGGACTCACAAGAAGTCCTACCACCAGTAGAAAGCTTAGAAGACAATCGTATTACGTCGTCCATTGCGTGTTTAGAGTTCGTTGACGGAAAGCATTTATTATAAATGAGTGAACCAGCCTCCAGACTACACTATAATATAATAGCACATGGTATATAGCAGAACAATATCGCGCACCATACATTGTTATGGACACATTCACGCTGTACTATACTATTTATTTTTGGCTAAGTTTACACTGCTATTACTATATGGCACTATAGTATAGCGTAGTATGAAAGCAGCTTAATGTTTTGAAACTATCAAAAAGAAATAAAACTGAATTAGGTTAATCGTGTTAAGATTTTACCGAAATTGATTTCGCTAAAGGAATACGTGATTAAACTATTTTCTCATGCTTTACTAAAATACCCCAACTAATTCACAAAATAACTATCTACCCACAAAATCTACCAGATTGTATTGAACACAAGCCATTACCTTCGAAGGCTCGACATCGGAGTCATCGACTCTATCAAGGGATAGATCGCTCAAGTTTCTCACGAGGCCTCCGATGTGGTCTCTAGATGAAAAGCTCCTAAATCTATTAGTGAAGGGGGTCGATGTTCGGTAGGTGCGGTCTAGGTCATACGATGATCGACTGTGGGGGTATCCGCTCAGCGGGGTGGAGCTTCGTGCTACAGTGGTAGTGCAATATCTCTTGTGGGAACACCACAAGCTCCTGAGCTTTCGCATCAGCTCAGCGTTCCTGCAAAGCAATTGTGTTTTCTCCGCTCTGAAACGTAAACGCTTTTCGTGAACCTCTGTGAGCAGCTGTGAGCTTATGAAAAACTACTGCAAGCTCTTCTGTGCTTTTGTTATACTAGATCAGTGTTGTCCATTTTGAATTCGAATGAAATATCTATTGGGTTTTTTGATCTTCATACTATTTAAGCAAAATGTTGAATGTATAATGAAACTATACAGGGCGTCCCAGAAGGAATGGATAATCATGAAACACCTCATAATAGAGCTATTAGGGACACAAAATAAAAAAAATAAACAAAAATATTTCTTAGGTAGTACCCAAATTACGTATTAAAAAAAAACATTATTTTCCATAGTACTGCGCGTTTCTGTAATATACAACAGCTACAAATATATAAAATCCATAGGGTTTTTGGTGTTATATTGCTACATGGACTATACCAATGGATGCACTAAGCCATAGGAGTAGCTGTTGTTATTTTTTGTAAAAATTAATCCGAACTTAAATTTTAATCATGAAATGTAGTATCTGGGTAATTAATTTGGGTATTACCTGATAATTTTTATTTTGTTTCCCCAATAGCTCTACTATGAGGTGTTTCAGGATTACACAACTCTACAAAAAAAATTCGTTCTTTGTCCTAACGTTTATACTAGGTTTTTCCCGTTAATTATTCACAAAAACGAAAATAAAATACCTTTTTTTGGTATAAAGTTTTCTTTTGTAATAGTTATAGTAATAATACCGATTTTTCAATTTTTTTATAAATTTAAATTAATTTTAATACTTTCAAAAAAACCGCGCTATGAGAGTGGGGTGTTTACGTTTACACAGTGCCACTAGATGGCACTCGAGTCATAAACAACGATCAGGTGTTTTGTACAAGACCAGAAAAACTTAAAATGTCACGAAAGTGTAAATACGATGCTGATGCATTTTGTTTCATATGTGGTCAATTTATTAAAGTTCAAAAGCAAACTGTTTCATGCCATGTATATTTTTTTTGACTAATTACCATCTAAAATATCGAAATTTTATGCTTTGCAATCAAAGTCAAATTTGGTGTTGACCCGTGTTATCCATTATGTTTGGGACACCCTGTATATGTGGCTTTACTATGGTCAATGGATATCGTCCAGTTATCTATCGAGAGTTGAAAGGATATTTAGTTTAAGCAAAATATTTGCAACTTTACAGGAGAGTCATTTAAAGTTTAAAATTTGGAAAAAATATAAGAAATATTTTCTCAGCTATTTCAAAAGAGTAAAGTTGATTGAAGTTCAATTAAAAACATCGAACTGTTGATGCTTATACCAAATAAAACGGGCCTTTAATTACAACGATAAATGTGGCGTATTAAGCTAAATTTCGCCTTTCACCTCTCGATATAATAAATTCTATAATCGTTCATAGTTATCTTAGCACATACTTTATGAGTATATTATGTATTATAATTGAGGTACATAAAAAAGTACTTTTGGAAAATAACATGTGTGTTTTAAAACTTTTATTGCACTACATATAATTATTAGGTGTCGATTATCATTACCCATTTAAATAACATATAGCCTTTTAAAAGTTTCAACAACAAAAAAAAAACGAACTTCAATAAAATAATGTAAGTACACCAATAATGTGGTTAATTAAACATGCATTATTAAGGATAACTAAAAAATTACTGGTCACATCTTAATAGAATTTGGAACCACATGAGAAATTAAAGATCAAAATGAAGATACAAAAATACACTAAAATTGTGTAAACCTTCTCCTTTTTCGAGGTCCGTTAAAAACAACAACAAACTTTATAACTTAATTAACAATATCACGTTCACATTGCACTTAAATTAACTGATTATTTTCAAATAAAATAATAAGCATGGAACATTCACTGCGACTACTAATACAAGCAGTATTACAGACAGAATTTTTTTTCATACAACTATACCTAATAAACTTTCGCATAGTACACTGCCGATATATGTATTAAAAATGTATACATTTTTAAGTATCTTCGTCTCCCTTTTCATTAGATTCTGTTGGTACGGGAACTAATTCTTCTGTAAGTTCAATTTTTTCATCTACATCTTCAGAAGCTATATTTGGAGCTGGAATAATTGTATCTGATAATTCTAGATTAGTTTCGTCAACATCTTCATTCGGATCTCCATCTGTACTATCACGTGCATCTTCGGTTTTATCTAGAACAATATTCTCTAGTTCGTCAGTGTTTGCTTTTGGCGATGTAACTTTTATACTAATTGGACTTAAATGACTTCTATCATCTTCGACATCGTTTTCCGATCGTGAAGCTTCTATATTAGGGGTGCCATCAATAACTTCAACTGTTTCGCTTAAAACTCGTACAGCACCTTCTGACACCTCCATACTAACACTATTCTTAACGCCTTTATCGTCTAAAGCAACTTCATCTAATTGTGCTGTGCGTTTCTTGTCTCTCCTCCTCGATTTCGGTATCAACTTGACGCTTATATCAACTTTGATTGGCTCCTTTTTCTCACGTAAAAAGGGCTGTTGGATCATAAGCGGCAAATTGTAGGTCCTTTCGCCGTCAGCGTCAGCGAGATCCTGATTTGTCGTCAACGGGCCAACGATTATCGGCTGGTGTTTACACGACGAATCGGACTCTTTTCCGGAGCGGCGCCTTGAGGTGCGAGTCTCCTTTATCAGTAGGTCCCGCGACCCCGACCGGGAGTGACGTGTGATCGGTTCGTCTGCACGTAGCCGCGCTCTGCCTGCCGCCAACGAATACACACGCGACGTTAGGAATCAAAATTACGTTCTTAAATGGGTAATGACAATAGCAACGTTCGGGGTTGGCGAGGGGCGTTGGGGGACAGGGGGCACGGGGGACGGGGTCGAGTCTGGTGCGAGTAAAGTTGTAAAGGTTCGTACTTGTGCCTACGGTTCGCGTCGTCGAGCTTGTCTGTGAGCAAGCGACACTCTCCGGTCAGTTTCTCCATCAGACTGTTTTGTGAATGTATCATGCCCTCCAACTCGGCCACCGTTTTAGCTGTGGAACCAAATGTTCTTGCTTTAAACATTCCCTCGCTAAGGATACATCGGCGAGCTAATACAGAGACCGTGTTCGGAGCACCCGTGCCATGTAGTTCACCGGTGCCCTACATGGCGCATTGAAGTAATTTTGTGTGTCGATTTCTGTTACTAAGCGCCTGGATATGACTAACTTCGCCTTCTTTTGTTTGTTAATGTATGTTTAGTTTTTCAGGTCTCTTAGAAGTAGATTCATTCTCAGTACCTTCGGATCCGTTTTTCCCAGTGTCTACTAGATATTCCGGCGCCTTAATTACAGAAATCGACATAATTATTTCAGTGCGCCGCGTAGGGCACTGGTGACCTAAATAGCAATCGAAGGGTTAATTCATCGACAAGTTCACCAATGTGATCCCCAAATTTAAGACTACCGTCTCTAAAGTGCTTCCTTAGTTAAACGCGAGTCGCGGACGCAATTAAAACAAATTTTACGGATTCTCTTTTAAGTCGGAACGAATGCTATGACAATAAACTAGGCGCGATTAAAATCGTAAAATTAATTTTAATTGTGTCGTCGTTTGGACATGTTTCTGGAAACCAAGCGATGCAAGCGCTAACCACGGTCCGAACTATTGTCCACTAGCCAACAATCTGATGAATAAACCATTGAAGGTAATGAAAGCGTATCCCATACATCTGTGACGTGCAAGCGCTCGATGTAAAAGTAAATTATAAACATTTTGAAAGTCCAATTACATGCTTTACCCAAAAATATTGGCAGAATTTCGATTAAAACCACAAATCCCTTGTGGTATGTTTCTAACAAAAATACTAATTCTTTGAACTTTCTAAATGTTGAATCCTTTGAAATATATTTTTAATTACTTATATCTGAATTATGGAGGGTGGAAATGAGAAGGACCAGCTCAGTGTATTAAAAAGTTTCCGCTGAAAAGGAGCCAATTAAGGTGGCGCCACAGTAGCAACTGGAAAGATTTAAAAATCACCGACATAAACTGTTAGATGAGGATATTCAATTAAGAAGGAAAGAAACATTTCCTATGTAAATAATATAAAAATAAACAGTTAATATTTTAATTACTGCATAATTTTTAACTACACAGGTCACAAAAATATTACATTTTTCAACCCAGTATAGTTTACCCTGTTTAAAGCTGCTATACTCATAAAATTTCCACTTCTTACACTAGCGCTATTTCGGCGAGTCTTTAAACAATAACTTGCAAACAGCTTGCTTTTTCGACTTGTCCCTTAAACAAGATGGTGGTACTCTTTAATTCTACCCTCCATAATCTGAACAGTTAGTTTGACATTTGAGCAATTCGCGATCATAGACAAGAAACCCTCTATTCGCAGATTATGTACGAAATGTTGCCAATATCAATAATAAAATGTACTATATTTTTTTTAAATATATCTAAATCCCTTTCAAAACATTGATAGTTTACCCGGAAAGCTACGTCTGTATAGTGGTGCTGGTGTACGCACCGTGCTTGTTGTCAATGGACTCCAGCATGGTAGACAGCTCCTTTTCCTTCTTGTTCTTCTCTGAAGAGATCGGGCTCAAGCTCTTCAAGTTAATCTGAGAATTTTATATCACTACCATAAGAAACCATAGAAATTTCAAAGTACACTCAATTTGAGTTATTAGATATATGTGTCATGGCGGTTGTCCTATTCTTCATATCGGAACTGTACAGCTTCTTAATAATAGGCAGGGTGATAGTATATTCTCGGGTGGGCTCACAAGATGCTCTACCAGCAGTAATAGGCAAAAAAGAAACATTAAAGTTTCCACTATCTATTTTTTTAAACCATTTTCTTTTGTTTGCCTCAGTAGTTCAGTGTTACCAAATTAATAAATCAGCTGTTTTTTCCTTATTTGTCGTTTCGATATGCAAAAGATAACTTACAACACGTAAATTGCATTTAAGTCTTGAATGAACATTGATTATGGTCGTATAGTATTTTATTATTTTTTTTTACAGAAAAATGTTGTAAATATAATGCCTCAATCCCAAGTAAGGTCAATATTTTTTTAAACATTTGATATTGTTGTCTGACCATTAATTAGCTCTTGGGTCGACGTAGCCCTAAACACGTCATTACGGATCCTCCCGATCCATTAACGGTGCTTTTAGGTACCACAAGCACCGGTCACCGTCCTCGTCGAACGTTGCTTGCGACGAAGGGCTCGACGAGTGAACTAACCCACAGACACAGCCCACTGAGTTTCTCGCCGGATCTTCTCAGTGGGTCGCGATTCCGACCCGGTGGTAGATTCTGCGAAGCACTGCTCTTGCTAGGGCCAGTGTTAGCAACACTCCGGTTTGAGCCTCGTGAGTTCACCTACACGTCAAGAAACTGAAATAGCCTCTCAAGGCTATCGTACGTATTTCCATTACATTAATAACAGAATGGACATGAATTCCTGATTTAGGAATGTAAAATTTAATGAATTTTAAATTATAATAGTTTCGTACGATAAATGGAGTAGTACCTCTTTTTCGAGATTGGAGATCTGCTCAGAGAGACGCAGGTTCTCGCGGCGCGAGTGTACCAGGTCCGCGTCAGCTCGGTCCAGACGCTGACGAAGGGACTGGATCTGTGAGGGGTGCGGAACAATTGATCGGGTTAGCAACTTTTTTTTTTGGTACATTTCTGAAAATTTATGAATTGGTACACTTCATTCACGGTTGTTTGCATAAGAGTTAGTGTATTGCGCAAACGAACGCTCTGAGATCGTGGTCAATGAATGATAAAAAAATATGTTATTTATATATATTTTTTTGTACGTTATTACAAAGTAAGTCGTACACTATGTGCATTACTAATAAAAATCTTACGTTACGGACGTTTTTTTTCCGGTTAGGGTACTCCTTCGCATCGTCCCATAAGGAGCTTCGTTCCAAAAAAAAAAAGTCTAAAGCTACTGAACCATTATGAGGTGACCTCTGAATTAAGTCGATTAGTTTCGTGTTTGGTCTGGCGCTGGTGTCGCTCTAAGGCCAGCCGCGCGCTTGCCAGCTCCTCCTCCAATGAAGCCTTCTCGGCGTGAGCCTGAGACAGATCAGCCTGGAGAGATGCTGAAACAACATAGCTGTAGAATAACCTGTCAAGTTAGAAAATGCATTTCGATTGTTAAAGGAATTCCAACTGTATTGACATGGCAATTAAAATGATTTTTTGGTTTTTTTTTGGGACCCCGTGCGCTAATCTCCGATCGTTCACTGCGACTAGACTTGACCAATTTGGGCCGGGTTTTCGGTGATGTATTTATATAGGTATGATTTTTTTTTTATTGCCCTTGTAGGCAGACGAGCATACGGCCCACCTGATGGTGAGTGGTTACCGTCGCCCATGGACTTCAGCAATGCCAGGGGCAGAGCCAAGGCGCTGCCTACCACAAATCTAGATATACTAGAAATAGAGGATAGAGAGTGGATATTCCAGATAGGTGGGGACGGGTAGGTGACCTGAATCACGGGCTCAACCTGAGTGAGTTCGCAAACATTGGCCCTTCCTAGCAAGAGTAGCCTTTCGCAGAATCTACCAGCGGATCGAAATCGCGACCCATTGAGAAGATCCGGCGAGAAACTCAGTGGGCTCTCTGGGGTCCCTATCTCCAATAAACGTTCTTTCAATAAAATACAAATTCACCTAAAATACACAAGTAAGTTAAACTTGAACTTAAACTAAAGAGCTGACGGTTAGCGTGGTATGGACATGTGATTCGTAGAGAGAAGATGCATGTGACTAGGAGATGTATGGAAATGGTAGTGCAAGGTAGAGGGGGAATAGGTCGACCGAAGAAGACGTGGATGGAGTGTGCGACGATATGAGAAAGAGAGGAGTGAGTGTTGAGATGACGGCTGATAGAAGAGAATGGAGTAGAAAAATTACCTGTGCCCTAGTGGGATAAGGTGGAGAAAAAAAGAACTTAAACTCGAATTGCGAATAATCAATGTCATGTTTCAAGGTGGGTGCCACTTTAACCTTGGGGTAGCCACTGAACACCAGGTGGAGCGTGAGCTCCCCGAACCAGCCAAGCAATAGCAAAAAAATACCAGTTTTATTCTTGAGTTCCATCTTCAGTTCCTCAACGGCGGAGTTCTTCAAGGTCAGTTCTCGTTTGAGATCGTTCTCCTCGCGCCGCTGACGGTCCAAGTCAAGCTGAAAGTTGTCGTGAAGCTGTTACAAGCTTATGTTACTAATTACCTTTTGAGCTTTTGCATTATGTGATGGCATTAGGTTATATGGTTAAGTTTAGTGAAACGAATTCCAAATTGCCATACTCGAACAATCGTAATGTCCGACTAAATACTAATATACATTACCGCGATAAAACTAGCGGTAATGTATATTAGATTTCAAGATAGTCGTTTTTTTAGTTATACTGTGTTCAACACCTTAACTGCGGCAAATAAAATCATAAACTATCATATGGCGCGGCAGAATGCGGCAGAAATGGTATTCCGTCAAAGGCCGATGTGAATGCGTCAAATGAGTCGCCGATTAAAATTTAGTATTCCGTTAAAGGACAATGTGTATGTGTCAAATGTGTGGCGGTTAAACCCGCTCTTAGTGGCGCGGCAATGGACAGCGTTTCGGGACGATGCACTCCCGTCATAAGCACCTGCAGTCTGGCGACGGTGTCGTACTGCGCGGCGAGGTCGTGGTGCAGGTCGTCCAGGTGCTCAGCGCGCGCCCTCCCCCGCGCCCCCGCCCCCGCCAGCTCCCGCACCCGCGCACGCTCCTTGCTCAACTCCTCCTGGATGTGTAACAGCTCGTACAGCCTCTACAGCCTGATGCGCCTGAGCCTAGTGCGAGTTTCTTAACGTACTCGATAGCGTAAAAGTTAAGCCAATTTTGTATGCAATTGGAACAGCGCCCCTAGTGGCAAACATAGCAAGCGATCCTATTCCATACAAATATGATAATTAACACGTTGATTGCTATATAAGTCACAGGTACCCTACGTGACGCACTGAAGTAATCATGTTAATTTCAGCACAGCAGCGCCCCTAGCGGCAAACGTAGGCAAACGTTCCAGCTCCGTTAACTTTTACGCTATCGAGAACGTAAAAAAACTCGCACTAAGCATACAGAACTCAAAACCGTCCGTTCCAATTAACGAATGATTTAAATTATTACTAGTTTTTACTACCATCCTGGGTTTTGGTGTGGCGAAGCAGTCCTGCGTCCCGTTTTCAATGGTGGGGATAAGAACAGCTGCAGTGTCTATGGGTGTCTAAGTCATTTGCCTTATGGTGATGTCGTCGGCCAGTCTAACGCAATAAAAGCAAAGGAAACGAAACTAAATATTCGATAAATAAATCAAATCAGATTTATGTTTATTAATCTAAAACCTGTAACCATTGAAGGCGGAAAAACCTTTAAAATAAGGTTAGTTGTAGAAAAATGGAAATATTTTACAATGTGGTGTTGTGATGCAGAAAATGTAAAACAAATCTATATCATTTGATGCGCAAGGTCAATGTCCCCGGGCGACGCGCCACCGCGGCCATATTGCTTTTGATTGCGTGGTTATTGGGCGGACCATCAATTATTTCGCTAGAACAATGAAATTTATAATATACTAGCTGTACCCGTCCGCTTCGCTGGGCATTTAAAATTAACATTATTATTTCTCACCCCCACAAAAATCTCATCATTAACGCCCCCGCAACTGGTATAGGGAGTCCAACACTCACATAAATATTAGCCTATCCAATAAGTATATATATTTTCTACATGGATACCAAGTTTCAAGTCAATCGCATGCATGGGTCAGTAGTTATAACGGAACATCCGTAAAAACCGCTGTAGATTTATTTATTAGTATAGATTATTTTTGATAGTTTTTCTGTGATTTATAGTCGCCAAAACAATACCAACAAGTCTGTAGTTTACGGAGAATACGAGTATTTATCATTTGCTATAATATTTTTTTGCTGTGTTAATTTCATTGCGTTAAATGTTCTCCATTGACTTCCACGGTGAAGGAATAACATCGTGTAATAAAAATGAAACCCGCAAAATTATAATTTTCGTAATTACTGGTGGTAGGACCTCTTGTGAGTCCGCGCGGGTAGGTACCACCGCCCTGCCTATTTCTGCCGTGAAGCAGTGATTCGTTTCGGTTTGAAGGGTGGGGCAGCCGTTGTAACGATACTGAGACCTTAGAACTTATATCTCAAGGTGGGTGGCGCATTTGCGTTGTGGATGTCTATGGGCTCCAGTAACCGCTTAACACCAGGTGGGCTGTGAGCTCGTCCACCCATCTAAAATAAACGCAGCAATGTAAAATTTTCACAACATACCCTCTCTTTTGATTATTTACCTTGAGACTTCTTATTTCTGCTTCCAAACTGTTCTTATCTTCTCTTAGTTGTTGTTCCACGACCTCAGTTCTCCTGTACCGTCCGCTGTCGTCTTCGCGCTGCTCCAAGCTCAGTTTGAGCTTAGATATTTGAGCTTCCAACGTGGACTTGTCTCTGTTATAGGTTGATTTAAAACCGAATTTCATGAGATAAGAATTTTATGTCGCAACTAAGCACCGGAGTCTGACATAACCCGGTCCGTTACCCCCCTCAACCAGGACTCCGTAAATGGATTCTTTGGCGTTAAAAAAAAAAAACAAAAAAAGGGTCGTGTTACTAGCCCTTGTGGACTAGTCAGAAAGCCAAACCACTGGTAAACTAGATTAATCGGTACATACACATTGATAATAAAGTATTTCAATATGTAGGTATCCAACTGAATATACTTTGTAAATGCGTCTTCAAATGGACTAATAAAAAAGTAAAACAGACTTTATCACAACTATGCCTAAAGTATGTTTTTGGAGTTTACTCCTTTAGAATCGATTTACATATATAGGCCCGGGGTATGAAAATTATGGGGACCAAAATCGTACTAGCATGTCACACGAAATGCGTTATGCGCATTTCGTGTGACATGCTAGTACATGCGCCGGCAGTCCGCCACAAAGCCTCGTACTGATCGCGCGTTTCTCTCATTATTGTATTTTCATATATTTGTTAGTCGTTTGTTTTGTGTCTCGTTAATTTGTTAATAATCTGTAGTGTATCGTGTTGTCGTAATATAGAACTATTTCTCGTATTGTTTCGTTTAATTTTTTATATCCAGTAAACTCCAGTCGTGCGTCGGAGCGGACACACACACTTTTTTTTATTTTGTCACCTAGGAACCTATGTAACCATTCCATATTCACGTATTCTGTATTGACAGCACATTTACTAATTACTAGTGGTCCTGCAGTAGTCGAAATTCGACTATAATTAATTGAAATAATAAGCTTGAACATTATTATGGTTCTATTGTTAAAGACTATTATACTTCTACTAGCTGACCCGGCAAACGTTGTGTTGCCTTAAATAAGATTTCTAGGGAAATTCTACTGTAGAAAAAAAACCTCATTTAACCACATAATACCTCATTATAAACAAAAAAAAAATATCCAAAAAATAAAAATAAAAATAAATGTTTGGGGTGGACAACCCTTTTCACTTAGGGGTATGAAAAATAGATAGTAGCCGATTCTCAGACCTACTGAACATACTATTGATACACAAATAAAACCAAAAAAACATAGCTGAAAAATGTATAGTATTGTATAGCTCTCAAATATATTAAGTGTATAATCTATGATGTATAGTGAGTAAGTAAGACAGGAGACCGGCTTCATCTTCATCCTGGCGACACCTGGCGGGGATAGCTGATCGATTGATAGTTGATCAGTAGTCGACCGGCGAGGGCGGGAGATCAAATTCAATTTAAAAAACATTAATTAAAGGAACTTGAAATTATAAACTCTGAATAAGAATTTATCATACTACAATTATAATATTTGATTGCCATCTTGCAACCTTATTGCGGATCAGTGCATAGAATAAAAAAAATATTAATCGGGATGGAAAAATAGGGGTTGATCGTATAAGAGTGAAAATTGAGAGTAATATGATTTTTTTAATTTTAAGTCATGACAAAACAAAATAAAAAATTTGCCAAAAAAAATTAAGTTTATAATTAGCAAATAAAAAATAAGGGTTGATCGTAGAGGGGTGAAAATTTAGGGTTGTATGTATTTTTGTATGTTGTATCATAAAAAAATAGAAATTAAAATTTTTGTCTAAAAATTAAAAAAAAAAATTTAGGGGTGGACTACCCCTAACATTTAGGGGGATGAAAAATAGATGTTGGCCGATTCTCATAGATACCGGATAAGCACAAAAAATTTCATCAAAATCGGTCAAGCCGTTTCGGAGGAGTATGGCAACGAAAACTGTGACACGAGAATTTTATATATTAGATAATCACAGATTTGGCCAAGACTAGACTATAGACAAATAATATTAAACATAAACAATATTAACCTATTCTAAATTTGACTACAGATTTGAAGCAATAACAAAAGTTTGACAATAAACAAAGAGTATTTATGTATGTGTGTCAAATACATGGTATGTAGTGTGTGCAATATTTTTTTTATTTATTTAATGTATTTTTATACGCAATTTAAAAAAAATATTAGCACTCTGCACTTCTTCTCTATATTCTCTATAAGTGTGGAAAATTTCATACTCCTCCGTCCGCGCAATTTTCGTAAAAAGGGATACAAAGTTTTTGCTTCACGTATTAATATATAGAAAAAGAGTTTATAAGACTCCACATAATTCTTACCTCTGTAGATTGTCGATCTGTCGCTTGAAGCCGTCAAGGCAAGTCGAGTCGACAAGTCCAGAGGCCAACTTACGTTTGTTCTCATTGTTTTCATCCTAATAATAAAACGGAAACGTAATATAGTGGTAATGTAAATTAGCAATAGGTTCCTTAAATCGCAAAACCGATCTTTTATTTTTTAAATTGTTAAGTGGCATCAAGCAGCGTCTATTTGCTATAGTACAGTCTCGAATGGTGGATTTCTTCGGACACGTATCGCGACGAGATGGCCGGTCCATAGAACGCCTCGCTGTACAGGGAAGCGTTGATGGTACAAGACCGCGCGGGATGCCACCAATGCGGTGGATCGACCAAATTAAAACCGCAGTGGGAGGTCCCCTAAATGAGTGCAGTAGAATGGCCTCGAGCAGGGAGAGATGGCGCGACGTCGTAAGACGCATCAAGTTTGCCCCTTCCAATAATACTACATGACGATCACGACCACTCTGTCAAGAGTGACACGATTGAGAAGAAAAGTGGTTATTGGAGCATCTACAACGTAAATGCGCGACCCACCTTGTGATATAAGTTCTAAAGTCTCAGTATAGTTACAACGGCTGCCCCACCCTTCAAACCGAAACGCATTACTGCTGGACGGCAGAAATTAGCAGGTGGTAGTATCTACCCGTGTGGACTCAGAAGACGTCCTGTCACCAGTAGAACTGGCATGATGCTGGTTACAAATTACAAAATAAAGAACAAAATAAAGACCAGACTTTTTAAACTAAAAAAAAGAAAAATATGGTATTTGTTTTCGTAACAGTACTATTAGATTCTTTGGTCTACATAATTCGTGTGCACATTTACTAATTACATTCCCTATTCGCTTTTGAAACAAACTGTGGTCTCTACTGCTTATTATGCCTTGATAGGCCCTACCAGGGCCCCGAAACTGCCATACTTTAAGACAAGTATTTTTTCGGTATGGAAACTAGCGACATCTTGTAGCAGCTGCCCCTAAACTTATATGTTGCTAAAGTTAAGGCATTTAATGATGGTACAACGAAACAGAAAATAAACATTAATAAATCATACAACTCTTTATTTGTTATAGACAAATTGATTAAATTTTATCAATCTGTGGTTTCTGAAGATTTACAAAATAATTCCTAAAAAAATATAGGATAGGTAATATGTTACTGCCATCTACAGGAGCAATGAGAAACTAATCGAACCAAAGCCATCTAGTGGTCGACGCCCGTAAACATTTTTGTTGAGTGCTTGAGTTGCTTCTATAACTAATTTATGGGCATTATCTATGGGCCCTACTGAAGGTAAGAGGTTATCGTGGTCTGTAGCCATCAACAACGCCATAGACACAGCTAAGTCGCTGTCTCCAATACCACTGAATTACGAACTGTAATTGTAAAGAGCTTTTTGCACTTACCTGCAGCTTCTTCAAGTCGATCTTGGACTGAGTTAGTTGAGCTTCCAGTTCTGCGATGCGGGACTCGAAGACGATGTTGGGACCTTCAAGTCTCGTACCACGGGCTTTAGACGTCTTCCGAGCTTTCGATGGGCTTGTCTTAAGGTACGAAGAAAATCACTTTTGAATCGATATAACTTTTTTTCTAAGTTAACTAATTGATTTTGATAATTTTTATTTGAAAACTAGCTGAGCCGGCAGGCAGATTTCGTAGTGCCTCAATCGATAAATAAAAGACCTAAACTTTTTTATAAAATAAACATAAAGCAAACAAAGGGAATCCGTCCGACGGGGGACACATGAAAGGGAAAACAAAATTGTTATTTTGTATTTAATTCCAGACCAAAATTAGCCAAATCGGTCCAGCCGTTCTCGAGTTTTAGCGAGACTAACGAACAGCAATTCATTTTTATATATTTCAAAACTAGAACTTCTCCTAAGGTTCAATGGAATTTTATCAACCATATCTGATGTCTGACCAGTAGTTTTTGAACGCAAAGTCGCGCTGTCGTCCTATGAATATATTTTTTGATCCCCGGATTCACTCTTGATTCTTTCAGACCCTTCAAGCACTGACGAATCTAACGAAGAGTTAGACGAGCGAACTAACTCAAAGAAAGTTACTAAGACTCTCGCCAGATCTTCTCAGTGAGTCGCGATTCCGATCCGGTCGTAGATTCAGCGAAGCACTGCTCTTCCTGAGGCTATCCAAACTATTTTTTTTTATTTTTTTTCCCTACCTATGCTGATAGCCTTGAGTGTGGAGGAGTGAGGAGTGTTGCTAATACTGGCCCTAGCAAGAACAGTGCTTCGCAGAATCTACCACCGGATCGGAAACGCGACCCACTGAGAAGATCCGACGAGAAACTCAGTGGGCTGTGTCTGTGGGTTAGTCGTCGGGCCCTTCGTCGAAAGCGACGGGTTCGACGAGGACGGTGACCGGTGCTTGAGGTACCTAAAAGCATTGTCAATGGATCGGGAGGATCCGTAATGATGTGTTTAGGGTGGCCAAATATCTACTCATCGTCATCATCACTAGCACCACATACCTTATTGTCACTGTCGAGACCGGTGCTGTCGTCGACGTCATCAGTTTCGGAGCCATTGTACGAATGGAACATTCTAGAAATCAACTTGTTCTTCTGGGCTTCGTGCAGATGCTCGTTCTCCGAGATCACTTCCTTCACTTTACCGAGTAGATTGTTCAATTCGTCCTGGTAAAGATTTTAATGGATCGTTCCAGAAATAGTGCAGTTTTACCATAACAAAGTTAACCAACCAACCAAACATTTATAAGACCTTAATGCTTTTTATATGCAACATAATTGAGACTTGCATCTCACGTATTTAAGTTAATATCGGCCTTTGCGTCTGAGTCTGAGGGAACTTGCTGCCACTGATCATAGCAAGAGCAGTCCTTCATCGAATCTACCGATAGATTCATAATCGTAACCCACTGAGAAGGTCTGGCGAGAAACTTATGGGATGTGTCTATAGGTTAGTTAAATATATTATTTATTGCTGACATGGATGGACGAGCGCACGGCCAACCTGGTGTTAAGTGGTTTTCGGAGCCTATACACATCTACAACATAAATGCCGTCACACACCTTGAGATATGAGTTCTAAGGTCTCAGTATAGTGCAACGGCTGCCCCGCCTATCGAGGCGAAACGCATTACTGCTTTAGGGCAGAAATAGGTAGTGCGGTGGTACCTACCCGTCCGGACTCACAAGAGGTCCTACCACCAGTGTAATAAAATTTAATTCAAAGTCAATCGTGAACATTTTTTAAGTACGTATTTCATTAGAAAAATTAGTACCCGCCTGCGGGATTCGAACACCCGTTGCATCGCTACATATGAATGCACCGGAAGTCTTATCCTTTAGGCCACGACGATTGCACGGCGGACTGTTAGTCGAGATAGTGAAAAACCAGTAAGGAGTTTATTGACTTAGGACTTAAGTATTTAGACGTACCCTGCAATACTGACTCTCCCTTTCTAATTGCTCGATGTACTCTTCCTGTTTATGTATGAAATTGATGACGTCAGGGTTCGCGGTCGACGAATCTCCAGCCCCAGCCGACGTAGGAACTGGTGGTCATATTGTATACTGAATTCTATGTGATCGCAACAAAGTGAGGCAGAAAGTGTGGTCATGCGTTGGTCCAATTCTAGGATAATCGTGTTTGTAAGCGATTACCTGAATACCTTTTTTATTTGAGACTAGCTGACGCGGCAGACTTCGTAGTGCCTCAATCGATAAATTAAAGACCTAAACTTTTGTATTAAATAAACTTAAAACAAACAAAAGGAATCTGTCCGACGGGGGACGCATCAAAGGAAAAACAAAATTTTGTTATTTTTATTTAATTCCGAGCATTTTCATATTTATCTAATCCTTTTAAACCTTCTCTGGAGTTCCACAAATAGTTCAAGACCAAAATGAGCCAAATCGGTCCAGCTGTTCTCGAGTTTTAGCGAGACTAACGAACAGCAATTCATTTTTATATATACCTATAGATAACAACAAACAATCGATTTACAGGTACACTGTGCTCAGTGCGAGTTTTTTAACGTTCTCGATAGCGAAAAAGTTAACTTTAATTTGTATGGAGTTGAAACGTTTGCCTACGTTTGTCACTAGAGGCGCTGTTCCAACTACATACAAATTTGAGTTAACTTTTTCGCTATCGAGAACGTTAAAATACCCGCACTAAGCATACAGAGATTCCACCATCCTGCCACGAAATAGGATAACCCATTCTTTTTTTATTTTTTATTGCTTAGATGGGTGGACGAGCTGGTGGTTACTGGAGCCCATAGACATCTACGACGTAAATGCGCCACCCACCTTGAGATATAAGTTCTAAGGTCTCAAGTATAGTTACAAGTATAGTTGCCCCACCCTTCAAACCGAAACGCAACCACCAATGGAAGAAAGAAGAAGAAAGCTGGTGAAAACCAGAAACAAATATTGCCTGATGGTAGAGCGTAACGGAAGCTCGCATGGCTAGGTACCTTCGTCCCGCCTATTTTTGCTGTGAAGCAGTCATGATTGCGGTTAGACGGTATAGAAGTCATGCAATACAATGCGACTTAGACCTCACGTTTCAAAGCGGGTTGTAGCATTCGCATTGATGTCTATAGGTTCTGCCACTGAACATCGTGTGGCCCGTTAGTTCGTTGACCTAACTATACAATAAGATAGATGAAGTTCACCACGACACGAATTGAATCAGGTCGAACCAATGTCATGTAACGGCATTGCTGCTCTTTAAGCCAAAAGATGTGAAATTTTGCTGCTGAAATAAAAAAAATTACCACAGTCCCCCCACCCCACAATCCCCCATACCACAATCCTCCCCACCCCACAATACCCCATACCACAATCCTTCTCACCCCACAATACCCCATACCAAAATCCTCCCCACCCCACAATACCTCCACTACGAGTAAAATGGACTCACGATTTCACAAGCTACTTTTGCTAATCGGTCAATAGTGCGATCCCACCCCCAAAAGTGCCAACAAAACCACGCTTACCATTGACAGGTTCGGGCGTGTAGTTCTTCAAGCTGTCGGCATAAAGAGTGGCATACTTGGCGGTAAGTCTCGGCTTCGGCTTGAAGTCGCCGACGGCGTTGTACGAACTAGAATATTTCTTGTCCAGATCCCCATCGGATTCGTCGAGATTCTTTATCGAAGCAGAACCTCCGTAACTGCGAGCCTAAATTTTCACGAAGAAATTTTAATAATTCCTAAGTACATAAACTGTTTTCTTTGCGATTTAATTTATCTTATCTTATATCTTTAAACGAGCAATTCTGAATCTCGGAAACGGCTCCAACGATTTTCATAAAAATTTAGTATACAGGGGATTTCGGGGGCGATAAATCGATCTAGCTACGATTTATTTTCAGAAAATGTTGTGTTATTCGTGCTTTCAATAATCAACTTTATCGATAATTTTGATTTTTTTCTTTAAGTAACCAGTTCATCGTTTTTTATTATTCTGTCGGTAAGATCGAAAAATATTATTCATATTTCATCATTTTATCATTATGTAATTCGTGTTTAAATATTTCTAAAAAACACAATTTATAAAAAAAAAATACCGGTCATTATCTAGTTGATGTATTTAAACCAATATAATCTGAGGAAAAACAATTTACTTCCGCTAGCTTTATTATCCGTGCTTAGTTCAAAATTATAAACGCTAAAGGATATATCTTCGCTTCTCTTCTCAAATATTATCAGTGTTTATTGTGGTAGAGATTTTTTGTTGTTTATTTCTTTTATTTGCATTGCTATTAAAAATTATTAAATTTTTTAAATGATAAAGAACCTTTGTATTTGTATGTTCGGATGATCGTGAAACATGAATTAGGGATTTCTAGTTCCGTATTAAAATAAATAATTTTAAGCAAACTGATGTTTGAGAGTATAAAATAGATTATAAAAGTTACAAAATTCAAAGAGTAGTTTTTGTTTTTTTAATAATTCTTTATTATTGAAAAATAGTTTTTACGGGATCACGTATCGCGCTAAAATGTTAGAATACGAATTACAATTGTTTTATTCTATTAATCTTCCCAATTCTCCGCACTGAAGCAACATGATACTGACTAAATGAAAAACAACAATGAAATCTATACTATTATAATATATAAATCTACAGTGGTTTTAACGGATGTTCCATTATAACTACTGAACCATGCATCCGATCGACTTGAAACTTGGTATCCATGTAGAAAATACACGTACTTAATGGATAGGCTTATATTTATATGAGTGTTGGAGACTCCCTAAATAATTAATAATAATGACAATAAATAATATTGTTAATATTAATACGTGAAGCAAAAACTTTGTATCCCTTTTTACGAAAATTGCGCGGACGGAAGAGTATGAAATTTCTCACACTTATAGAGAATATAGAGAAGAAGTGCACAATGATAATATTATTTTAAAATAATGCATAAAAGATACATTAAATCAATAAAGAAAACATTACACACACTACATATCATGTATTTGACGCACACACGCATGCATACTATTTATTGTCAAACTTTTGTTCTTGACGTCTGTGGTCAAATTGAGAATAGATTAAATATTGTTTGTCTTTGTTAATATTTTTTATAATGTAGTCTTGGCGAAATTTGTGATTATAGAAGTATAAAATACAATCATAATAGTGTACAAACTTACAATTCGAATTAATTATAGTCGAATTTCGACTACTGCGGGACCACTAGTAAGTATATCATAAATATATAAACTCACAGAAGGCGCGTAGTTTCCCGATAAGAAGTATCTCAGCTTCGAAACAGCCTCCTTGTAAGCCAGCTCCGTATAATCCGGGATCCGTTTCAATCCATAATCATTCATTTTCATTGGCCTCCTGTACTTGAAATACGAATACATTATCAGCGGTTCACGGAATCTAAATTAAGCACGTTTCATTTTTGAATAAAAAAAACAAATGCATTTTTGGCCATTGAAATTAATTCGATTGATTTAATTAAGTTTGATATCCATCGCGCGTCATTGTTTCGCGGTCAATGCGATCGAGTTCGGTATGTAGTATTGATTATACAGATTCTGGTTGCTATGGTTACGGTTATAAACAAGCGCATTGTCTCAATTGGCTGTGTATAACACCGCCACTCATGTCTCAAGGTAAGTGGCGGCATTTACGTTGTAGATGTGTATGGGCTCCGGTAAAAACTTAACATCAAGTGGGTCGTGAGCTCGTCCACCCATGTAAGCAATTAAAAGATTTTTTTTTATTGCTTAGATGTGTGGACGAGCTCACAGCCCACCCGGTGTAAAGTGGTTACTGGAGCCCATAGACATATATAACGTAAATGCGCCACCCACCTTGAGACATAAGTTCTAAGGTCTCAAGTATAGTTACAGCGGCTACCCCACCCTTCAAACCGAAACGCATTACTGCTTCACGGCAGAAATAGGCAGGGTGGTGGTACCTACCCGTACGGACGCACAAGAGGTCCCACCATCAGTAATTACGCAGATTATAATTTCAATTATAATTATAATAAAAATAATAAAACTATTTTTTACGCAAATTATAATTTCAATTATAAATATAATAAAAATAATAAAACTCATTTTTACGCAAATTATAATAAAACTCATTTTTGCCTACCTACTGCTAATGATCTGTGTGCTTATTGCGAGTTTTTTAACGTGCTCGATAGCGTAAAAGTTAACTCAAATTTGTATGGAGTTGAATACGTTTGCCGCAAGGGGCGCTGTTCCAACTGCATACTTAAGTTAACTTTTACGATATCGAGAACGTTAAAAAACTCGCCCTAAGCACACTGAAGACGCTATACTAGCTTCACCGAACGTTAGGGCTCAACTTGAGAGTCTTTGCTACCATCTACCCTGTAAAGAGCCTTGCTTCGCTGAATTTACCACGGGAACTGCGACCCACTGAGAAGATTCAAAGGCTATAAAGGCCTTAAAAGGCTATACTTTACTAAGATGAGACTTTCCAGTAAGCACAGCGCTTGGCTGTTCCCGTGACTCGGTATCTACGAATGCCCCTGACCACTTACCATCAGATGGACCGTATGCACGCCCGGCTGCAACGGCAACAGAAAACGCTAGAGCAGAGTTAAGCAACTAAACCGTTGGAATTCATTAATTAAATAACATTAAGTGACTTTATCTGAAGCACGCATACTTCAAATTGGCGTAATCTAATATTGATTTTTAACGTTATCCGAATTCCCGTAGCGAGATATCAAAACTGGCGAGTAAATTAACCGACAGACACAGCCCAGTGAGTTTCTCGCCGGATCTTCTCAGTGAGTCGCTTTTCCGATCCGCTGGTAGATTCCACCGAGCACTGCTCTTGCTAGCGCCAGTGTTGAAAACTCCTCCGGTTGGAGCCCTGAGAGCTCACCTACACGCTAGAGCAAGACTGATACAGCCTCTCAAGGCTATCAGCATAGGAAGGGAAAAAAACATACGAACCGTCGGTCTACCGAGCAATATCGCCAGCTCGGTAGAAGACCTTCCTTTCGCATAAAATCAACAGCACTTACCGAATTTTACTTCTTTTCAATTTCCCGTTCGTCTCCCTGTCGGAGCCTACGCTGGACCCACTCTTCGCTCTGAAACCAGCCGACTTGGGCTTAGTCAAAAAACTAGTCGAGCCCATACCTAGTCCCTCCCACTCTACCATCAAACTGAGTTATGAATAAAACCGTCTTAAAATTGAGCGAAATCAATTCTAAAGATTCCGTAACACAAAGAACTAGCTGAAATTGTGTGATCTTCAAATAAATAGCGCGCCAGTAACGTCTCGACGACGGAAACGGAATGAATTTCAAAAAAGGAACTTCTCATAGCTTCCTGTGTCTGTCTCGCTCACGCATTCGAAGGAAATTATTTATACGTCGAAACGAAAAAGCTTTTCCGACATCTCTGTTGTTTAGGAGCTGCCGATTTTTTCCTTACCGACAACGTGTTTTATTGAATTATAACTACTGTTTTTTTACAATTCCCCAAAGAAATTACCTAATTGGTTTTCGTGATAGTATATTTGACTACGTGAAAAGCAAATGAGCGAAATGTTTTGAAAATAAATTCGAAAGAGCAGTAATTTTTTTTTTTGCTTAAGTATGTGGACTTGCTCACGACCCACCTGGTTTTAAGTGGTTACCGGAGCTCATAGACATCTAAAACTTAAATGCCGCCCCCTACCTTGAGATATCAGTTCTAAGGTCTCAGTTTTTACAGAACAACGGCTGCCCCACACTTCAAACCGAAACTCATTACTGCCCCACGGTAGAGATAGGCAGGGTGGTGCTACCTACCTATGGGGATTCACAGGACGTCCTACGTAAATTACGCAAATTATAATTTTGCGGGTTTGGCTTTTAGAACACGATGTTATTCCTTCACCGTAGCGAGACCGTGAGCGGAGCGCTGATGAACGTGGAGAAAGCCTTGGCTACTGGATCGAGCTCCATCTGTGCGGTGGATTCGAACACCGGTGCATCGCTAGGACATCCATGCACCGGACGTCTTATCCTTTAGGCCACGATGACGACAAGGCGTACCGAAACTTTAAGTCAAGCGGGTACGGGGCGACCGGCTAAGTAGTAAGTAAGTACTTGTTCAGGGAAAATACAAAAACAAAAATCTAAGTGATAACAGGTATATTTATGAAAACGTAGATAATAGACACCCATCCATTTATTTAAATGTAGAACAAACATTTTCTACAACATCAAACATCCAGTATTTTTCGTAAATTTTATTGTCCGTGTAGTAAAGTTAAAGAGAACATGACTAAAAAGTTCTAACTGCTTACTAGCTTCAAAACTTTTGTCATCTTGCTTGCCCTTTTATACCGCGAAACAATAGAACCTTCCAGCTTAAATGACAGGAGCCTTATTGAGTTCCGGTCACCGTCCTCGCCGAATCCGTCGCGTGCGAAGAAGGGCTCGACGAGTAAATTAACCCACAGACACAGCCCACTGAGTTTCTCGTTGGATCTTCTCAGTGGGTCGCGTTTCCGATCCGGTGGTAGATTCCGCGAAGCACTGTCTTGCTAGGGCTAGTGTTAGCAACACTCCCGGCTTGAGCTGAAATAGCCTCTCAAGGCTATCAGCTTAGATACTTAGGGAAAAAAAGACTGTGTCTCTATGTGATCGACCTACAGCAAAAAAACAAGTCTGGCTCCCGGAGTAAGTGACAGGCGGTGTCTTGCGTGTCACACGGCGTTCTGGGATTCACTGAGAAGTTTACAAGCACGCGACCAACATCAATAACGGTGAAGCAATAGTAACAGGGAAAAGTTGCAGGTTCGAGATTGCCGACAGTTCACCGCTACCTTTTTCGGTTTTTCGAGGAACCGGAAATTGAAGTTGTTTTTTTTTACAAGGTTTCCGCGTTGTCGTTTTGAAGTGAAAACTTTTTGGCACTTTTGCCTTTTGAAATTCGAAAATTACTTAGAATCTATAAGATTTAGCTTTCAAAAAAATGAGATAGAATACCTTCATAAGCTCTCACTACACATGTTTTTCATTGGAACCTCAAAATGATTACTTGTCCTAAATATTTTGGTATATATATTTAAATTAAAAGCCATTATACACACATTGAAAAGTTCTATTTGAACAAAAATAATCTCATCGGATCTTATGCTTCTGCGGTCGAGAAAAGTGATGAAGCGTTCCCAGGCGGCTATTGTTGCTGACTTTGTTATTGACATAATTATAAAATGATAAAATTGAAATAGGAACGTGAGGGGCTAGCTTTAATAAAAAAGAAAATCTTAAAGAAAGGTCTGAGGGTACACATAAAAAAAAAACAGTCCTAATATATCCCAAACATTGTACTAAGCTTCTAAGTTTAATTTTGTCATTATATTGGTGTACCTAACTGCAGTAAAGCGGTTTTGTATTACATTATATTCTATCGTATATCGTTTGAAATTATTTGGCTGTTATTTACAAAACTAGATCATATTTCTTTGAAGATATCACGGGACGGTACGAATGTCGCGTGCTTCTTGAATATCGCATGTACGTGAGACCGGTTCGCTGTTGGAATCGTGCTATAAGATGCGCCTTCAACTTCGAAATAACTATAAATATTTTGTGATTTTAAACAAAAATATTGTGAACGGGTGATGTTTTACGTATTCTTGTCTATTACCAGTCAATCCCAACCCGCTTTGCTCGCGAATCTTTTATTTGAATTTGTTTTTTTATATCTTATATGGGTGGCCCCACCTGGTATTAAGTGGTTACCGGAGCCCATAGACATCTACAACGCAAATGCCGTCACCCACTTCGAGACGCGAGTTCTAAGGTCTCAGTTTTAACAGTAGGTACAACGGATGGGGCCATCCTGTAATGCGATTGCTACCAAATCTGAGGATTATCCGCTAAGTGAATTCTAAGTTTTCCCGACAATTTATTTATTTATTTATTTATACTTTATGCACAAAACAAAACTTGTACACAGGCGGACTTAATGCCATGGGCATTCTCTTCCAGTCGACCATAGGGTGGTGCAGAGATAATGCATGGTAGGTGCATTGACAAAAGAATAACAAACAACAACAACAAAACAAAAAAAAAGAAGAACAAACTCAAAACAAAAATCTTCCTTAAAATAACATCTCAGTATTATATAATACACATACTACAATTCAATATACCTATGTATAAAATAGTAAAATACATACATACACATAATTATATACATGTAAAGTAATAATATATAAATACACATGAAAATACACAATTTAGTATTATAGTTAAGAATGGCTAAAAGTAAATATATATAATAAAATAATAATAATTGAAAAATTAAATAAACCAGTTTGGAGATGATTCTTCCAGTTTTTTGTGGATGTGTTCGCGAACTTTGAGTTTAAAAGTAAAGCGATTGCTGATCATCCTGATTTCTTTGGGAAGCGAATTCCATAATATTATGGACTGTACAAAGAAAGAAGAATGTAAAAAATCTGAGCGATGGATAGGACATTGTAAGAGACGATTATGTGAAGAACGTAGAATTTTCTCATGGCTTGCGTTCAAGTATCTAAAATGCGATTTTAAGTAAGAGGGTGAGGAGGCAGAGTCCAAAAGAGAAAACAAGGTAGTAAGCGCTCTCTCCCATCTACGCTGACGGATCGGTAACCATTTCAAACGAGTTCGGTGCGCGGACACATGGTCATATTTTCTAAGATTGAAAACGAATCGAATGCAATTATTGAGAAGACGGTCTAGTTTGTTGAGGATTTAATAGTAATCGATCCAACCATTGTGGAGCCTATAGGGAAATACGCACGTTATATATCTACAAATGTATAAAAGCTAATATAGGTATGTTCAAATAAACGAGAACCGATAGCCCAGTGGAAACAAAACTTTGCACAGATATAAATGGCGACATGATTACACCGACAAACATGACATGTCCTCATTTCCATCTCCATCTCTTAGACATGAAGGTGAGCTCACGGGGCTCAAACTAGGAGCGTTGCTAACACTGACAATAACAAGAGCAGTGCTTCGCAGAATATACCTACCACCGGATCGGAAACGCGACCCACTGAAAAGATCCGGTAAGAAACTCAGTGGGCTGTGTCTGTGGGTTAATTTACTCGTCGAGCCCTTCGTCGCAAGCGACGGCTTCGGCGAGGACGGTGACCGGACCCAATGCTGAGTGTAGGTTTTCACATGCATTACATTCTTTTCGGCCTCATCTATTCGTTACCACCTATTGTGACCTGGTCGTCGGTTCACCTCATTGCTTGTCATCCCAATTTACGACCTTAAGTACGAGGTCTCCAGTAGTTTTGAGCCCCACCGATTGTCAGTGCGACGGAATATGTGGCTAGATAGCATTCCTCACTAATGCATCCACCCTCAAGAACTCAGTATCAAAGACTGACTTTCGTCAACTTTTTTTATTATTGCTTTGATGGGTGGACGAGCTCACAGCCACCTGGTGTTAAGTGGTTACTGTAGCCCATATACATCTACAACTTAAATGCGCCACCCACCTTGAGATATAAGTTCTAAAATCTCAGTATAGTTACAACGGCTGACTTACCCTTCAGACCGAAACGCATTACTGCTTCATGGCAGAAATAGACAGGGTGGTGATACCTACCCGCGCGGACTCACAAGAGGTCCTACCACCAGTTACTGCACAAGTACGGGTTTAAATTTCTTTGGTCACATCTACAGAAAAGGAAAGGATTCGATGGAGAGATCATGCGGTCGATCACTAACCCGCTTGGCTTACCTAATAGAGACAGACAGAGAGAGGGAGGCAACTTAGTCCACCGTGGTCCAATGTACTTCAAACGCTTCGGACCGCCAGATCTGGAAGGGCATCGCTATGAAGGCAATCCTGGGAACATGGCCGATCTAATGAATGCTTCTGTTTGTACATCTTCAACGCAACCATGACCACTCTGACAAGAGCGTCCGACTAGATTTTGAAATGCTAGAAGCATACACGTTCTTCAAAATCTTGACCACAGCATACTTTCTCTGAGGAATTGTTTGAGATGATCCCATCGTCTCGTTTTTACCATCGCATTCCCGCCGCCGTTGTAGAGTTCATCCATAGTACAGCCACTGCGTTCATCCACAGTGCGTTTCCAGAGATCTTTTTTGCCACGTACCATCCGGCTTTGGAATGAGCTCCCCTCCACGGTGTTTCCCGAGCGCTATGACATGTCCTTCTTTAAACTAGGCTTGTGGAGAGTATTAAACGGTAGGCAGCAGGTTGGCTCTGCCCTGGCATTGCTGAAGTTATTGGCGACGGTAACCACTCACCATCAGTAGTGGGCCGTATACTCGTCTGCCTATAAGGAAAATAAAAAAGGCAACTAAATCCACCATGGCCCGATGGACTTGAAGCGCTTTGAACCGCCAGATCTAGAAGCGCATCGCCAGGAGGGCAATTCTCAAAAACATGGACAACCTAACAAATGCTTCTACGTGTACATCTTCAGACCAAGAAGAAGAATGGTTTTGAAATCAATAGGATTTTGTTGAGTTCTGTTTTTTGGGTAGATTAGGAGCGAGAAGCAATATATAATTCCAAATTAAAGACACGTTCTTCAAAATCTCAACCAGAGCATAATACTGTTACGCGCTGGGGTTCGGGATAAATAAATGTTCCACCAAAGTACAAATTAAAACTGTATTAGCACTTAGAACGCTTAAAACACTTCACAAACACTTTAAAATTATCTAATAAATACCGATAAGTGTTGTTTAGATTCAAGTAAATCAGTTGTTAGTGCTAATACAGTTTTAATTTGTATTTTTTTTTATAAATAAATAAATATTTACTAACAATCACGCCACGTTAACTGGTCCCGTGCTAAGTTCGTAAAGAACTTGTGTTACAGGTACCAGATAACGGAAATAAATGTAAGATTTTTATTATACACATACATATATTTAACAAACAATCCATAACCCTGGAAAAGACTTATTTTATATTTATCATACAAATATCTTCCCTTAGCGGGATTTGAACCCGGGACCCCCTTGTGTAGTGACCATGTCACTTACCACTACACCAGACGTAATACGGCAGAATTTTTATTTATCCCGAACCCCAGCGCATAATAATAAGTTTTAAACTTTTCCGATCAGGCCGGTATTTTAGAATGAGACATCGCTCAAACACAATAAACGATAAAGGCGCAATAAAAATACATTTTCGTTATCCAATACTTTTATTAGTAAACAGGAAAAAGAAAAAAAAAACTAAAAATTTCTACTTTTTGGTGTTAGTAGCTACGCGACGTACTTAAACTTAAATTAATGAACAATAAATAATGGTTTTTAAGTAGATCGTAAATTAAATCAAATTGCACGAAATTATAGGTTATTCGTATGTATTCCTAAATCTAGAGATTTATTGGGATAGTTTTTCTAAATTAATTGTAATCGATATACGAATTCAGTCGATAAGTTTTATTTGATTGTTATTTTGTTTGTTTGTATTTGTTGTTTTGTATTTTTACTGGTGGTAGGACCTCTTGTTACTCCGCACGGGTAGGTACCACCACTCTGCTTATTTCTGCCGTGAAGCAGTAATGCGTTTCGGTTTGAAGGGCGGGGCAGCCGTTGTAACTATACTGAGACCTTAGAACTTATATCTCAAGGTGGGTGGCGTATTTACGTTGTAGATGTCTATGGGCACCAGTAACCACTTAACATCACGTAGGCTGTGAGCTCGTCCACCCATCTAAGCAATAAAAAAAACTTTACAAAAGTACGTTATGATCGCGGTATATGGCAGCCGTGCATTGGCATTGTTAGTGCCAATGACCGACGATTATCACTCAGCGTCAATTGAGGCAATAGTAATTATTAATCTTTTAACCCTTTAACTACGGCTTTAGTCAACAGACGACACAACGATATTTTCGCGAGATACAAATATAAATACATAAATAAGGAATACAATCTCTCGAAATTATACGTTCTCTATTTCCGAACGAGGTTAAGATATTCCAGCTTTAAAATATATATATTATTGTTCTATGTATTATTATATTATTAACTATTGAGTTCAGAGAACACATTATGAATACCGGTAGCTAGAGGGTTAAAGATTTACAAGTTAAAAAAAAACAATTTACAAAAAAATATTGAGTACAATAAATATTATACACACGAATGGCACATCTTCATAATTTTATTGTGAGATATCAAAAATAATAATTCCTTATTACAATAAATGCATATGCAGAATGTCGTCGGATTTGTGTAAAATTAATTGTTTTACTATACGTAGGTAATTTAATAAGATTCTGTTGAAATCAATTTGTGTTAACGAGTTTAACAGTAGTTGACATAAATTGGATTACATATGCGGCAAATTTAATTAAAAAACCTCACGTGTGCCGGCCAATGTCGGCCATTTTGAGAATTTGAATATGAAAATAATACAAAAAAAAATTTCCATTACCCGTAGCATAACTACTACTAGCAAAGTATGTTTTCAATTGCAATGATCAATAAAAAATTTAGACTGTTTCTATGTATTTGATAATATGCGGAAGTTTGTGAGTTTGTTACTCACCCAAATGTTTGAATGAAATCACCCACAAACAGTATATTAATCCAGGTTGATTAACACGAAACTATTATGTATTAAAATTAATTTTACGGTTTAATCCCGCGCTTTTTACTGTCACTATGTTATGACGTTTCGAATATTTGTTTATTTGGCGCGGGCAACTAGGATGTGTAGCACGTGTTGTCCTGGTGCCGTAACCGTAAAATAAATTTTAATTACATCAACGAATAAAACCGAATAGAATACTACTATGTAAGATATTTTTTATCGTTGTAAATACTCGAAAGACTCTCTCTGATAACACCGGATATATTTATTATCTGCCACAGTAAAAACGAAACTTATCGCGTCTTTACGCATGAACTAAAAAAAAACTTTGCTAATGTCAATGTCAAAAATTTCATTTAAAATTAATTTGTTCCTTCTTTTTGTTTTTATTGTGGATTTTTTTTTCATTCCCGCGTAAAAACTTTATTTCTTGAGATCGACAGTTCATAAACAATGAATTTTAAAATTTTAAACATTTTAAAGTATTACACATAAATAAACTTGTTTTAAATCATAACGATGAAAACAATGCTTTTTTTAACTCGTTTTCTTTCAGTCTATGGCACAAAACTATAAAACTTAAAGTACCTATAAAAGTATATACATTAACAATAATCTTTATAGTATCATAAGTACGCAATACACGTTTATAGATTTGAGAGTACAGAATAAAAAAATAAAGCGGTATTTGATTTATTTAGTTAATTTAAAAAAATAATACACTTTTTTTTTCTAAACACAGATTGACTTTGAACAGTCTGTATATAATCTACGTTGCGTGTGTCAATCTTAGCTGTGGTGATACCAGCTGAGATTATATGCTTATTTTTTAAGTACAAATTTCAGTCGCTCAGTGTTGTCATCGTTTGAAACTAGCGCATTTAAAAATGCGTTTCGTTTTTTTTTATTATTATCACAATTCAGAATTTATTGGAATTTATTGACGACTTGTTTCACCCAGCTGCCTTTGACGTCATCGCTGTCCGTCCTCTCATAGTTAATCTTGTTAACGGGAATGTCTTTTTCTATTTCACCTGTAGTTCTATTCTTCATTCTTTCACTAATACTTCTATCGAAAGATCTGTGAGCCGGTATCGGAGGTACTGGTATTTTTATAGGAGTCATTTGTGTTTTAGACAATCGTTCGATCTCGAGTCTTCGTTCTAAGACCGATTTGTTTGACGTTTTAGCTTCCGACTGTAAGCTTGGATCGTTCGTTCGAAGCTTCCGCGACGCCGAATCTAAGCTGGCGCGTTCGAAGCTCAACCTCTTTATTTGGATGTTTGTCGGTTGAACTGTTTCTACTTCCGAAGTTCCTTTAAGTTTATCCTCGCTTATGTCTTTGGCTGGCGTAGACACACATCTCTCGATAGGTTTCCTGATATGAGAGCTAGTTTTGGCAATATTGACTAAGTCCACTTCTTTAGTAATAGTCAAATTTCTTGTTACAATTCTGTTTTGGAGGTGAGCGGTCGGTATTTGAGTGATTTTCGGCTTAACAGGGACTGGGGGTGCTATTTTGCGTTTAATTAGAAGCGGCGTCGTGGAATTCTGTTCGGGATTTCGATCCTTGTTAACCGTTTGTATAGTTTCTGTTTTCGTTAAATTTATCCTTTGTAATGACGATTTCCTCTGCACGCTTTCGACTCTAGTTATAATTTTGTTGATCGGTTTCTTGTCTTTGATCCACGGTTCCGATTTGGCCTCGTCTACTTCCTCTTGGTCGGAATAAACCGCGGAATCTCTGAACACATCACCGTCGATCACGTGTTCGATCTTCTCAAAGTGTTTCTCGTAGAAACATTCGTCTGAATTGTCCTGTATGGTATCGTAAGGCACTTTAGGTTTGTCCAGATTCACGTCCGTTGAATTGGATTTGCCGCTTTGATGAATGCCGTCGCTGGACGTGGTCACGTATGAGGAATTAGAGAACAGACTGTCTGGTCGTACTGAGTTTTTGTTTAATAGTACATTGACGTTTTTGAGGGCGCTTCTGTCGCCGGATAGCGTCATTGGATCGACGTAGTCCGAATGAGCTATTCTCGCGCCTAGGTGCTTACTGCCCTGCATGTATACGGGCAGCTTGTTCAAGCTTTGATAAGAGCTGTGCTTGGATTTGAAAGGCGACGCTGTCGGAACACTACCGGCGACCATGCTGACGCTCTTTTCGAATTTAGGACGAGATTTATCGGGCTTCCTTGGTATATTTTCGCAACTATACGAAAGAGCTTCTAGATTGTTCTTGACGTTTTGACTTTGGCTCGTCGATGTCTGCTCACAAACGCTCTTGCTCAGTACATCGGTGACTGCGGTAGACGTGGCTCCACTGGCGATCGTTGTCGTTATAGCGACTTTAACATCTGTCGTCGTGGGTACAGTCTCTGCAAGTTTCGTCACTGGAGGATCGGTTCTATTTTGATTGTCGTCTGTGTGTTCGTCGCCGATAATACTCCTAAATCTTTGCAGCAGATTCTTCGAATAGCTTCTCGGGTTTAGGGCTGATCTTTTCTCGTTGCTAGGGCTTTTTGGATCTGAGACGCTTTGGTCATTGTTATTGTCCTCGTCGTTGCTGCTTTTATTCGGGGTCTTGCTTTTGAATCTGCTTAAGACATTCCTCAAAGACAGTATATTGCTAACGGGCTTGTAGATTCTGTGTTCCGGGTGTATCGGATCGGTGTTCGTTGGCTTTTCACTGGACTTCTCAGACTGTAAGGCCTCACACGATGAAGTGGTCGATATGTTATTGAGGTTGTTTTGCGATGTGTCGAGCGGGTCATCGTGCTCAGTCTTGTCCAAGGTGATATCCTCGAAGTTATTTTTATAGCATCTATCAATCTCTTCTTCCAGTTCTAGAGTGGATTGACTTATGTCTTGCGCATATTCAGTCTCGGTTTTGGCGTTCTTGTTGAATTTGAGTATGTCGCCTTCGCTCATGTAGCTCTCAACATCGTCGTAACTGATTTCGCTCTGGTCCGAAGCGATCGTAAATGGCCTGTCTATGCTAACGACCTTCCCTTCCCGATTAAGATACGTTTTGCTATTGGTATAAGGTTTGCATTTGAATGAAGCGAGATCGCTGTCTTCCTGTGCGCCTGTAACTACTTGGAAGCTTCGCGGTAAAGATCCGGATTTTCTGTCGCGCGACACATTGAAATGTTCCTTTTGTCGACTCAGCCATATCTCAGGTGTGTTTGGACTCTGTCTGTCGGGGCCCATAGGCAGATAGTCTCCGGGCGATGCTGCCGGCAAGTCCTTCTTCCGTTTACAGACTTCGACGAGAGTGTCGTAAATGTTTTCGTTGGTCGCCTTGAGGGGTTTGTCCATCGGCACGTAGTACTCGTCAGCGAGCCCGGGGACCTTTTGCGGAGATTTCACTGGTACGTCGTAGATCCCGTCAAAATCATCGGTGCTACCTTTGTTGAACGTTAAGTACACGTAATCTAAATCCGACCCGGCCGATTTAAAATCAACTTTATGGAGTACGGGCGCCGGGGGTGATGGTAGTCTTTTCTGTCGATTCAGATGCTGGTGGTGTATCGATTTACTCTTGTTGTCTACATTGTGTAAGGCATCTTCGAATCGACTATCTATCCTTAGCGTTTCGTAAATGTGGTCCTCTTCTATTTCTTTTGTTTCGACTTGATCTGGTTCGGGTATTTGTTGACTTATAGCATCGTCTTCGTCGATTTTAGTGTCGTTACGTTCAGAGTTTTGTTTGACAAGTTTGAATTTATTATCTTCGTTATCCAGTTGCCTCGCCAAGACCACCGGCTCGGGGTTCGAGTGTGACTTTAATAATCTTTGGTGCCGCCTTTGGGCGCTGTTCCTCAATTGTTGTTTCTTAATTAGTTTCTGGAACTCTCTATTCTGCAACAGCAGCTGCGATATGATCTGCTCCAAGGGCTGTTCCGTTTCCTCGCCGCTCTCAACCACCACGTCTTGTTTCGTTTCGTCACAAGTTTTCTCATCGACTTCGGAGCTTTCGTTGATGACTTTCTGTTTATTAAGATACTTGACTTTCTCTAGTTCGTTCTTTTTGAATGAATCCGTTTTCTCGATTAGTTTTTTGTATGTCTCCTCATCGATGTCTTCGTCTTTGCTCAGCCTCTCCGTTACTACAGGCGGTTCAGTTTTATCATCACTTTTATCAACATTGAGGCTGTCGTTAGATTCTGATATGTGTAGAATGTTCTCGGTGGACGCATCTGCGGAGAGGTCCGCGTAGAATCTCGCTGTTGTATCGACGCGCAACCCCTTAGCTCTGTTCTTTTTGATCTTCGTTATTTTCTTTGGTACGTTCTTGGTGTTGTACATGCGTATTTCTAAATTCGGTTTCGTTGTATTCGCGCCCCGTTTCTTCGGCTCCAGCTCAGGATTCGATATGATTGTCCCGTCATTAGCTCTCAGTCTACGTGTGATCTTGTTCGAGCCACAGTTCCGACATTCGAATTCGATTTTCTCGCCGCCCCTAGTCTCTGTTCTATCGGAGTCGCCCTCCTGAGTTCTCTTCGCGATGTTACTTATAGTGTTTTGCTGGAGACCCGGTTCGGATTTACGTCTCCAACCGCTTATCTTGGTTAGCTTAGATCTGTTCGGGTCTTCCTTCGATTTGGACCTCAACGTGTCCGTTCTGTGCTTGTCGATCTCACTAGACCTAGACGGTCTGGGTATTAAGGAAGTTGACGCGTCGACGGCAATGTTCTCTTTGATTAACTCACATTTGAGTGACGTTTTGGGTATACTCTTAATGTTGCTCAAAGAGCTATTCCTGAGATCCTCAGCGCTATTGGCGGCGTCCGCGTAGCTGACGATGTCATTAGTCGAATGATACTCCCTGGCCTTATTCAAGTTCTCTTTGACGAAGCTCTCCTGGGAGGAATTGAAGTCGGTACGTTTGTAGGGTCTTCGCTCCAGATGCTCAGAGCTGCCGGCGTCCGTGGACTGCAACGCGTCGCAATCGGAGCACTTATCGCCGTTCGAATCGTTCTCGTCGTTTTTCCGTTTGTCTTTACCGCCTAATTCCACCTCGCAGTCGGTGCACACGTCGACGTAACAAAACTCGCAAGTGTAGTCCGTACCTTTCTCGTTGGATATCTGTGTGCAGTCGCAGCGCTCGGGTCGGGTGCTCCGGGCGCTGGGCGTCGTGTACTTTCTGTTCGCTTTGGCCAACCGCCCCCTCGCGCCGCTTTCGAAGCACTTCCGCCTCTCGCGTTCGAGCTTGCGTTTCTCCAGATACTCGGGCGCGGACAGCTGCTTCCGCATCGAAGCCTGCGTTATTAGGTTGTGCGACTTCTCCGCCAACATGTCGTCTGGAAACAGAAAATGAAAATTGGGTTTTTTTTAAGCAAGCGTACTTACTTATGGACATCAGTAATGCTAAGGACAGAGTCAAACTTCATTTTAAGAAAGACTTGTCGTAGCACTTATGAAACAGTGTAGAGAGGAGATTATTCCAAAGGCCGAATGGTGCGTGTAAGAGGGCTCTGGAAACGCACTATAAATGAACGCAGTGGTTCTAGGTAGTATGGATGGACTCTGCCTTGTTGCCGGGGGCGCGATGGCGAAAACGAGATGTGTTCATCTCAACTAATTCACTGCACTGCCCGTAGAACATACGGTAGACCTCAAGCCTAATGGCTCCAAGCGTTCCGTAAGAATGGTATTATCGATCACCCAAACGGTCCTCTTCTGCATGGAGTCAAATCAAAATAAAATCATGTCATTTAATCTGTAACATGCCTTGTGCTTGGGAGTTTTAAAAAAACGAACCATTGTAATAGTTCATTTTTAATTTTTTATTGCTTATAAGTGGTTACCGGAGCCCATAGACATCTACAACGTAAATGCCGCCACCCACCTTGAGATATGAGTTCTTAGGTCTCAGAATAATTACAGAATAGTTCTTTTGGGGATCGCGAATAGATTATAAAAGAAGAACACATATTATTATGACTACATCCTTGATGAGCCTAATAGCGACCTCATCAGGCGACCAGAGGGCTCAGTGGGCCGGTGTTCTGGGGAAGGTGGAACTCTACCACCAGACTGACGTGTAATTAAGCAGTTACAAGCTGCCACTCACCATCTGTCCTGTTCTGACCCAGCTCCATAACGAGCTGCCGGGCATGAGAAGGTATCACCGCGTTGTAGTTCTCCAAGATCACCTGTCAATCAACATGACATTAATATAATAACTAAAATTTTCACTGGTGGTAGGACCTGTTGTGAGATCGCATGGTTAGGTACCTCCACCCTGCCTATTTCTGTCGTGAAGCAGTAGTGAATTTCGATTTGAAGGGTGGAAGGTTGGAAGGGTGGAAGGAACTAGATATTACTAGCATAAAGAGATCTGAGTTAGATCGATAAGACGGCCCATTGTGCTTTTGGTATTTAATGGTTTGCACTCTTATTTATTTTACACAATAAAGCATACTCTCTCTCTCACTATCACTATCAATCTCACTCTCACTCTCACCATCTCTCTCACTCTCACTCTCACCCTCACCCTCACCCTCACCCTCAACCTCACTCTCACTCTCACTTTCACTTTCACTTTCACTTTCACTTTCACTCTCACTCTCACCCTCATCCTCACTCTCACTCTCACTCTCACTCTCGCTCTCACTCTCTCTTTCTGTCTAAATAAGAGTGATGCCGGCGCGCGTTCCTCAACTAGTTTAGGGGGCAGGAGTGAGGTATAGCAGTAGGTACCTACCCGTTTGAGCAGCAGTGTCCACTCGCGTTTGTGTCGGGCGGAGCGCGCCTGCAATGTGAGCTGGCAGCGCGGCGCGTCCCAGGGGATCACGTGGAACGACAGCGGAGCCCCCGATATCGATTCCACCAGCATCATGTTGTTGCACTGCACAGAACACACCCACTAATCCCATACCATCGAGACCCGATCACTGCGACCATTCACTTAGAGGGATCATCAATTTAGCTTATTTTGTTGTTATCTGACTTCAAATAGGCGAAGGTTCTCAATTCGACTGTTTTTTGTTACTCGGTAACTTAGAACTTTTTTCTAGTTTAATCAATTTTTATGAATTTTCTGAAAGATGTTCCTCGTGTGATGCTATTGAAATTTTATCAAGGTCCGACTTTCTTAATGGTATCCTATAAAAAAATATGCGATACAATCTCAACCCTATGAGGTGAGGTGAGAATACCATCAATGTAGTGGAATTCAATAAAACAAGCCCTAATATAAGGATAACACAAAAACTACAAGTCGAATATTGATAGACATTTAAATAGCACCACACGAGAAGCATCTTACAAAAGAATAATTAAAATCGGTTCACCGAGAAAAAAGTTTGAGGGTACACAGTAAAAAAATAGTCGAACTGAGAAACTTCCCCTTTTTTAAAGTCAGTTAACAAAATAAGCTAAATTGATGATCCCTCTGATGATTATATAGTTATATATATATATTTCTTATTTGAATGGAGTACTTATGTACGCGACGCGGCTGAATCTTTGTAATTCTACGCCAGCCCGTACTAAAAACTGTCCCAAAAAAAAAACTTATGTTACACAGAAATTACAATATTGTGGGTAATCAAATTAAAGTCCCTTTCCGAGGATTCGAATTATTACAATCATAAAAGATTTGCCTATTATTTGGAAAAAACTCTCCAAAATTGGTTCAGACCTTACGCAAATTGTTAAGCACGAATTAAAAAATTCTGACACCAGAGGAGCAAAGAATCCTCAAAGCGGTACTCCTACATCTGATCATCCTTGTAAGGTAGTACCAGAGATGTGGCTTCTTGAGTTACGTACCATAATATGCGACTTGTAGGCCAAGATCCCGTCCTCTCGGTTCTTGGTGACGAGAAGCATCTTGTCGAAGAGGAAGGCGTGACGCATCGCCTTAGCGCCGAATACTCTGCGAAAATATGCGCCTCACATCAAACATAATTATGTTTTGGTATCCACGAAATACCTCAACAGAACCCCGCGGCTCGCGCAGACATGTAAACGTTGTATGAGGATCATTCACTTCATAATAGCTGCAGATTTGACCAGCTGCAACGCCTAACCTGTATGTACATATGTGCCTACGCAATTCGTTGGGTGTGTATCGTGCTTCGATTGCGGGAAAGAGACCGAGACAAGGTGGTTGGACCAAATCCGCACCACATCGATCGCATTCCACGAAGCCGTTCATGCGGTCAATGATCGGAGGCGCTGGAGGGACATTACAAGAAGTAAAATCCTGCGAAACATGATGATCACGACCCTCAGCCGTGAGGAAATGACGCGAGGAGGATATCGTACTTCTTACCATAGATAATTATAATAACTACTTGTATAATTAATATCTGGTGGTAGGACCTCTTGTGAGTCCGCGTGGGTACGTACCCTGCCTATTTCTGCCGTGAAGCAGTAATGCGTTTCGGTTTGAAGGGTGGGGCAGCCGTTGTAACTATACTTGAGACCTGAGAACTTATATCTCAAGGTGTGTGGCGCATTTACGTTGTAGATGTCTATGGGCTCCAGTAACACCAAGTGGGCTGTGAGCTCATCCACCCATCTAAGCAATAAAAAAAAAACTTTTAACTGGCTTATTAAAAATTGCGGCGTAGCGGCGTCTCCATACGTTGGCTGTCACTTTATACAAACGTCAATGCCTTTAACGAACACGGAGCATTGGTGAGGCGGCCATCTTATAAAACTGACAGTTAGTTACGGATAATCTCGGTTTGGTGGTCGTTACTTTTTAATTAAGTTTAATCTTAGCGATCTATGATTATTTGCTATAATTATCAATTGTTCTATCGAGAGGTATATGTGGAGTGATTATTGCCATAGTTATTTTAATTAAATACTGCCTCTATCCGATAATACGCGAAGATGTCTAACAGCTCTGATGATAGTTGAAAGACTTCGAATATATTGTTCCTAAGTATATTCTCTGCTCCGAGGTATTAAAAGACGCCAGGTGGGGGAGGAAAGTCCTCGAATGGAGGCCACGGATGGGTACCAGGAGCGTGGGGTGTCCTGCAATCAGGTGGACTGACGACTTAGTGCGCACGGCGGGAAGTCGTTGGATGCGGAAGGCGGAGGACCGCTTTATGTGGAAGGCATTGGGGAAGGCTTATGTCCAGCAGTGGGCAGATAAAGGCTGATCATGATGATGGTGATGATGATATTTTTTTTTTTTTTTTTGAATGAACGATAGCCACGTTAATGACTCCAGAATCAGACGCCAGAGACTAATGTTGCGTGATATCGCAGTGCAGTGTTGTAGGAATACTGCTTGAAGGAATAGTACTGTCTGGTGGTTTATTGTAAATTACCTAAATGTCCCTTCGGCACACAGTTCTCCGTATGTAGTCAGATCAGGTCCGCTCCAGCCGTATAAAAGCGATTGGATTTCCTAAAAAAGAGATAAAACTCTTACTATAATTAAAGGAGGGACTACAAGTTTTTTTTAAACGACTTCAAAAACATTACAGGTTTTTTTTTTATTGCCGTATAGGCAGACGAGCATACGGCCCACCTGATGGTGAGTGGTTACCGTCGCTCATGGACGTCAGCAATGTCAGAGGCAGAGCCAAGCCGCTGCCTACCGCTTAATACTCTCCACAAGCCTCGTTTGAAGAAAGACATGTCATAGCGCTCGGGAAACACCGTAGAGGGGAGCTCATTCCATAGCCGGATGGTACGTGGCAAAAAAGATCTCTGGAAACGCACTGTGGGTGAACGCAGTGGCTCCAGGTAGTATGGATGAACTCTACTCCAACGGAGTAGAAGGAACTTTACTCCATTGAAGTAAAGTGGAGCAGTAATTCGTTTCGGCTTGAAGGGCGGGGCAGTCGTTGTAACTATACTTGAGACCTTAGAACTGATATCTCAAGGTGGGAGGCGCATTTACGTCGTAGATGTCTATGGGCTCCAATAACCACTTAACACCAGGTGGGCTGTGAGATCGTCCACACATCTAAGCATTAAAAAAAAAAAAATAGGGACAGAGAAAGCGACTTTGTTTTATACTATGTAGTGATATGAGACTTTAATTCCATCTCCTTAATTTCCTTACCTGCACTCTGACCGCGTGCTCGTGGCGCCTCTTCATATCGTCAATGTGTTGCGCTATCCCGGTCATCTTCACTAAGGCGTATTCCGTCTCGCTGGAGGCGCATTGCTTAACAACGTTCTGCGAGATATAAGCGGAGCGTGTAACATTTTTTACCTATTCTAGTAACCTTGAGGGGTTATTCTAGATTCACCGAGCTAGTAGTTGAGCTCACGGGGCTCAAACCTGACGACGTTGCTAACACGAACCCTAGCAAGAGCCGTGCTTCGCGGAATCTACCACCGAATTGGAAACGCGACCCACTGAGAAGATCCGGCGAGAAACTCAGTGGGCTACACCGTAGCTTGCGGCTATTATTTTTTTTATATCGAGGAGTGAAAGGCTATTCGGTTTAAGCAACATTCCGCTTAATACGCGACATATAACTTCGTAATTAAAGGTCCGTTTTATTTGGTATTTAAATCTTTTACTGGTGGTAGGACCTCTTGTGAATCCGCACGGGTAGGTACCACCGCCCCTCCTGTTTCTGCCGTGAAGCAGTAATGCGTTTCGGTTTGAAGGGTGGGGCAGCCGTTGTAACTATACTGAGACCTTAGAACTTATATCTCAAGGTGTGTGGCGCATTTACGTTGTAGATGTCTATGGGCTCCAGTAACCACTTCACACCAGGTGGGCTGTGAGCTCGTCCACACATCTAAGCAATAAAAATATATAAAAAAATCAAGAGTTTGATGTTTTTAATTGAACTTTAATTAAGTTTACTTTATTCATGTATCTGACTAACTAGGCTCAACCTGATAGAACTTTCTCACATAAGCTATAGTAAGAGCCGTGCTTCGCAGAATCTACCACCGGATCGGAATCGCGACCCACTAAAAAGATCTCGTGTCTATGGGCTAGGTTTCACAGCGAACTTCTTCTGAGGAAGGAAGGGTGTTCACCGTTTATATGATCGCTTACAACAGTGCCAAATATTAGGCCCATTTGAAACACATTTGAAATTCACGTCACATTTGAAAATCGTACCAAAAACCAATTAAATAAGCATTCGAAATATAACATTTAACTTTTAGGATAAATAGATTTAAGGATTGCTTTAAACCAGGGGTTCCCATACTTATTTTGTCTACTGCCCATTTTGAGAAAAAAAAAATTTTTAACGCCCCCTTTTTTCACCTACTTAAAAAACACTATAGTGAGAGCTCAGTCGGTGTCTAAGAGTCCTCCTAAATGAAATTACAAATAGCCTACCAAGCCTCTACACAACGGACCCATTTTTTTTCTGGGTCTCTTACCGCCCCCCTTTAGGATTGCAGGACCCACAAGGGGGCGTTATCGCCCACTTTGGGAAAGGCTGTTTTGAACGAACCTGCAAAAGTAAGTGATACTTCAGTATCCTCTGCACCGGCTTCAGCAAGTACGAGGCCAACGGTAGCGGATGTCCGAGCGCCGTCTGCCTCTCCCGGAACTCCCTCGCGCTCTGAGGCTTCGAGGCCAGGGCCGCCAGACGCTGCATGGTCCGAGGGTAGCCAGTGCAGTACGAGGTGTACACGGAAAACCCCGAGGTGTTGTTCACGAAGCAACGTGCGATGCACGTCGCGTCCAGACGACAGGTATTTAACTCTTCACAAAGCGATCTGTCAAACAAACCAGGCAAACAATAACAATTGTATTCGCGCTAGACCATCTCAGTTGGCAGTGTGCTTTGTGAGTTTCTCGCCGGATCTTCTCAGTGGGTCGCGTTTCCGATTCGTCGGTAGATTCTGCGAAGCACTGCTGTTGCTAGGGCAAGTGTTAGCAACACCCCGGTTTGAACCCTGTGAGCTCACTTACACGTTAGGGTGAAGCTGAAATAGCCTCTCAAGGCTATCAGCATAGATAGGAAAAATAAATAAAAAAGAATGTGCTTTATGGTCACTATTCAGTATATCTGTCTAACAGCACGTCTCGTACTAGGCTGTACTAAAAGTATCGGGAATGGAATATTTCCACTGTTCCTGTCATATTAAAACCTTTTTAATTGAAAACTCCTTGGTTTTAAAAGTCGAATACCATTTATTTATTTAAAAAAAGATTCTCGGTCTTGTCACGAGGTTTTGTCAAACTTGTTTAGTCGTTGAGAAAATGGAATTGACTCGAGAAAATTCAAGAGCGATGATTTATTATGACTTTCGAAGTGGTTTAACACAAAAACAGTGTGTTGACCGGATGATTTCTGCATTTGGTGATGAAGCCCCATCCAAAACCACAATTTATCGCTGGTTTGCTGAGTTTCAACGTGGACGTGTCAAGCTCAGTGATGATCCCCGTCAAGGTCGTCCAAAAACTGCAGTTACCCAAGAAAACGTTGATGCTGTGCGTAAGCTGATTGAGGAAGATCGACATGTGACATACCGCGAAATTCAGGCAACTTTAGACATTGGCATGAGTCAAATACAAATAATCTTGCATGAACAATTAGGTGTAAAAAAGTTGTTTTCCCGATGGATACCGCATTCGCTCTGTGAAGAGCAAAAAGCGGCTCGCGTTACTTGGTGCGTCGGAACTCTCGAAAGATTCCACGCAGGGTCCTCAAATGCTGTATACAACATTGTATCAGGTGACGAATCCTGGATATACGCGTACGAACCCGAAACAAAAAACCAGTCATGAGTTTGGGTGTTCGAAAATGAGTTAAAGCCAACAAAAATTGTTCGTTCACGGAGTGTTGCAAAAAAAATGGTGGCCACGTTTGTCTCCAAAACCGGCCATGTTACGACTATTCCTCTTGAGGGACAAAGAACGGTTAATGCAGAATGGTATGCTAGCATTTGTTTGCCACAGGTCGTTTCTGAACTCCGTAAAGAGAACTGCAACCGCCGCATCATCCTCTATCACGACAATGCGAGTTCTCACACCGCGCACAGAACAAAAGACTTTTTAGAGCAAGAAAACATAGAATTATTAGACCATCCGCCGTACAGCCCCGACCTAAGCCCTAATGATTTTTATACTTTCCCTAAAATAAAGAATAAATTGCGTGGACAGAGATTTTCAACACCTGAAGAAGCTGTGGACGCCTACAAAACGGCCATTTTGGAGACCCCAACTTCCGAATGGAATGGTTGCTTCAATGATTGGTTCCATCGTATGGAAAAATGTGTCAAATTTCGCGGAGAATACTTCGAAAAACAATAAATACATTTTTAAATAGTAATGTTGTGTCACTTCGTTAATTCCCGAAATTTTCAGTGCCGCCCTCGTATTGTTTTCGCTAGAAGATATTTAAAATATGGGTGGCCATAGAACCATAGGCCATAGAATATTCCGTAGAGCTGACGATCGCTGGAGCAGACGGGCTCCCGAGTGGAGACCGCGCAATGTGGGACTGCCACTGGCTAGGTGGTGTGCTGACCTCCGAATGGGTGGCTGGCAAGAGATGGAAGAGGAGAGCCAGTGACCGGGCTCAGTGGTGTGGATTGAAAGAGGTCCAGCAGTAGACGATTGTGGGCTGACGATGACGATGATTTAAAAATCTTGCCATAATAAAGAGAAAACCAAATTAATAAAGTATTTTGTTATAAGTTTAGTATTCAATTGAAATACAAAAAAAAAAAAAAAAAGAAATTGTTCGTTGATTTTTCTTTTGTGATTATTGACGACAGTATATGTGATCCGCCAATTTAAGAGCTAATTTTTATTGGCGCTTTGAAAACGCTGTTGAAGTAAGTTCCGAAGGCACATAGTCAATGATAAAATTGATATATAAAAACGCGCTTTAGTTAAACGTAGTGTAGTAAATCGGACATTTTGTCGGTTTACAATCGGAGAATTGAAGTTAAAATTCCCTGTTTTAATTTTTGTCTCTATAGTATTGTAATATGGCGATTTTCATAAAAGTTCAAGCATATTAAAATGGAATTACGAAAACCCATATTTCTTTCGGACGTGAAACAAAGGCTACGCAGACTGAGGTAGTCAGTACAGTCCCCGACCATAACTGTTGTACATCGGACTGTATTAAGAGACATTCGGTTCTATAAATCACCATTCCGAACGCACGATTTACAGCCGAACACGACCGAAGTGCAGAACTTATCGCAGGCCGTAATTCAACAAAGGCAATTTAAGAAGCTTTATGAGTCGATGCCTGGTTTTATTACTTAAAAAACGCATTGTTTCTCGGGTTTTACGAGGAAACTTTACTTTGGTCACGACCGTACGTGCCTGAGCTTAGGGCGAGCAAATTTTACGCCTCTTTTTTTGTTTAAATGAAGGCCGATATTAGGTCTACGTTATTGAGCCTATTCCGATTAGTGTTTTGAATCGCTTTTTTTTTAATGAGGCGGTCTTAAGAGCCCACGGTATGCCAGCCTCACTTGAAGTTTTTTTTTTAGGTGCGTGGAGGAGCTGCTTGATATTAAATGGTTAACGGAGCCCATAGACATCTACAACATAAATGCCACCACCAACCCTGAGATACGGATTCTAAGACCTCAGTTTTTAGTATAACAACGGCTGCCCCACCCTTCAAATCGTGCCTCACCCTTCACACCTACCCGTGCGGACTCACAATTAGTTGGTAAAATGTCAATTACCCTGCCCTTTTACCACTAGCGCTTAAGATAGAAGCTATGGCATTTTGACACCAAGGTCCACGATGCTCTACAGTCGGTGGCAGATAAGAACAAATGGTGTAGATTGATCCACAATAAACTGTTGTTGCGAGGAGGTGGTCACGACCCTCAGATTGAGGAAGCTGAAACGAGTAGGAGTATGAAAAAATGAGGAAGGATGGTCGGTGTGAAATAAGGGGAAGAAGACCAGGCTCAGTGGTGTAGATTGCGAGAGGCCTATGTCCCGCAGTGGACAACTATGGCCTGATGATGATGATAAAAAAGGGTGCTACTACTCAGGACTGTTGCTAGGCATAGTGGCAGCAATGAACACTGAAGTCATAGTCGCTTAAACGATTAGAGGTAAGTACCAATTTCACTAATAACTTCCACGATTTAGAAATAAATTTGTTTAGTACAGAATCAGACAAGCAGAATCAATGAATTTGCGAGACTACCAGTGATTAGGTACAGTCAGAGGGATAAGTGTAATTCTGCATATTTACAAGGGAATTCATGCCTATCTCTGGAGTTGTGGATTACGATTTTATAGGTACAGCAAGTTACATGTGACCTTTAAGAACTTGACCTTACGTCTCAAGGTCAACGGCGGTATCCACGCTGTGATGGCTTTGAAGGCTAGTATCGGAATCGGTAATACCAAATGTAGGGCTAAGTCCATTAGTGAAAAAGAAATTACAAAAAAAATCAATTGACGACATGATTGTCATTGAGCCTCACAATCACTCACGCATCATTTTTAATACCACAATAAAGTTTCATAAAGATATATAGGATCGTAAACTCAACGTAATCGCCTTTGGAAACGTTATGGCTCGATTCGGATCATAAACGCGCGTCTTATTATAATTTTTTTAGTGTTTGTATTGCAACGTGACGCTATTCCGCTATTAAAACATATTTAGACATGAAGACGACTCTTCCTTATTTGTGAATCTATTTATGTAAACACGATTTAACATAAACTTTTTGGTGATTTATTAATTCAATAGATGGCGGTAGTTAATTAAATCGCGCTATCGATGTCGACTTTTTGGCGGGAACGCGAGGAGTGTTTTTTAAAATTTAATTTTATTTAATTTATTTTATTTGTTTTATTTTGTCTATTTATTTATTTATTACACTTCATGTAATATTTACATTGGCGGACTTAATGCGTAAGGCATTCTCTACCAGTTATTATTATTAAAGAGATTTTATGACCTGGTAACTGAGACCTTTAAGTCATGTATTATTTTAATATAAATTCTTAATTTTATGAAAAATGATATTATGGAGTGAAATGAAATGAAAATGATTAATTTGAAACATTAATCAACTGGGATGAAATTAAATGAGATGAAATCTAATCTCAGTAAAATGGTGGTCATTTAATAAGATTTTTTCAGTGGACTTTTTGGAGGATCCCGAGAAGTTACGTCCAGCGGCTTTGTTTCATTTTCCCACATTTGTGCACTTTCACAGATATTAAACGGTTAATAAACCACCATTATTACACATTTAAACCAGAAGAAACACTAAATAGACAAAATAAAACAAATCACACAACTTCACTCCTCGCGTTCCCCTCTCTACCAGTCAACCAAAGGTAGTTTTTTTTTTTTTTTTTTTCTTGCCTAGGTGGGTGGACGAGCTCACAGCCCACCTGGTGTTTAAGTGGTTACTGGAGCCCATAGACATCTACAACGTAAATGCGCCACCCACCTCGAGATATAAGTTCTAAGGTCTCAGTATAGTTACAACGGCTGCCCCACCCTTCGAACCGAAACGCATTACTGCTTCACGGCGGAAATAGGCGGGGTGGTGGTACCTACCCGTGCGGACTCCCAAGAGGTCCTACCACCAGTGATTACGCAAATTATAATTTTGCGGGTTTGATTTTTATTACACGATGTTATTCCTTCACCGTGGAAGTCAATCGTGAACATTTGTTAAGTACGTATTTCATTAGAAAAATTGGTACCCGCCTGCGGGATTCGAATACCGGTGCATCGCTACATACGAATGCACCGGACGTCTTATCCTTTAGGCCACGACGACTTCAGATTAGTAGTGCAGAGTAAATAGTGGTAGGTGCAATGAAATTTATATTAAGTTACGATTTAGTGTTTCTTTTAGAATTTTCTAGATTATTTAGATTATTTAGTGTTTCTTCAGATTTAAATGTTTATTAACTGTTTAGTATCTGTGAAAGTGCACAAATGTGGGAAAATGAAACAAAGCCGCTGAACGTAACTTCTCGGGATCCTCCAAAAAGTCCACTGAAAAAATCTTAGTAAATGACCACCATTTTACTGAGATTATATTTCATCCCATATCATCTCATTTCATTTCACTCACACATAATATCATTTTTCATAAAAATATGAATATAAATTAAAATAAGACATGACTTAAAGGTCTCAGTAACCAGGTCATTCTTCTTCTTCTTCGTCGCTTTCTTCATTGCTGAAGGTCGTGTCCCTGAAACTTGACCGTTGCCTGTCTCGTGAGCTGTTTCCATCTCGTCCGGTCCTCAGCTGCTCGAATGGCGGTTGCGACTGGCAACCCAGTTAGAGTGGTTACTTGATCACAACGGCTAGGTAATCGGCCGCGAGGTCTCTTTCCTTCTACTTTGCCCGTCACAATCACTTTGTCCAAGTTATCTGACTGTCGGCGGGCAATATGACCGAAGTAGCTGAGGATCCTCTGGTAACAGATTGTTGAGAGCCTGACTCGGATGCGAAGCTGATCCAGGATAGATTTATAACCCAGATTTATTAACCAGGTCATAAAATCCCTTAAAAAAAAAGCTATCGATGTCTGTTCCCAAAACTTATATAAGGAAAATTATGTTGGGAAGTGCATTTCGATGGTTAACCAGTGGTGTTTCAGATAATTCAATCGGTTGGGACATATAATTGACAATTGAACCACAAATTGGAAAAAGGGAATAAATCCAAAAAACAATAATGGAGATAATTAAAAAAAAACTTTATAACTTTTTACTTTCAACTTATAGGCTCACGTAACATCACTTATATTAAAGAAAACATAAATTATTATTTATTTATACAAATATTTTTTAAATAAATTTAATCTATACCAAGGGAATAGTTTTTGTTCCTTTCTTCGAACTCACAATTTAGCGCTACGTCCATAGAATACAAAAGTGTAAAAAGCTGAATATGTCAAACAGTGGCGTTTATTCCCTTCTTCCAATTGGTGATTCAATTATTCGTTCACTTTAAATAGGCAGAGGTTCCGTAAGTTTGCCACGAAACATCCACGCGCTCTAATTGCCTACTGAACCCCAAGAGAAGAGGGAGTAGTCCTACTCTTCTCAATCATGTCACTCTTTTCAAAGTAGCCATGATCGTCTTGTAGTCTTGGAGAGGGGCAGACTTGACTCGGGAGTAGTGTTCTTTTTCATTTTTTTATTGCCCGTGCAGACGAGAATACGGCCCACCTGATGGTGAGTGGTTACCGTCGCCCATGGACTTCAACAACGCCAGGGGCAGAGCCAAGCCGCTGTCTACCGTTAAATACTCTCCACAAGCCTCGTTTGAAGAAGGACATGTCATAGCGCTCGGGAAACACCGTGGAGGAGAGCTCATTCTAACGCCGGATGGTACGTGGCGAAAAAGGTCTCTGGAAGCGCACTGTGGATGAACGCAGTGGCTCCAGGTAGTATGGATGAACTCTACCCTATTCAAACTACTTTTTACCTGTTACTGATCGTACAGGTAGCGACTTGTGTGCCCACACGAGCAGATACCATGAAAAAAATGTCAAGTCTTATTTGAGCGATCGCAACTTTATCGACGCTACCCGCAATGGAACCTCGTTCTTCATTTGACCTCACGATGGCCTTTCGCGGCAGTGTCAGCCAATACAAGAACATTCAATGGCGAAGTGACTAATGACGTCGTCATCACCCTCACGACTGGCGAACACCTCAGAGAATCATAAATCCTGCTCAATAACAGTGAACTTTGATAACCTAAATTGATGTATTGTAGACGTTTTTGCGCAACCCTCCGGATAATAAAGCCCTCTTTCCGACACCCTTAGCAAAAAAAAAACAGAGTCGAACTCAAATTATTTGTAATTCAGATTAACTTTCACTGTTCACATATATTTTTTTATTGCTTAGATTGGTGGACGACGTCACAGCCCACCTGGTGTTAAGCGGTTACCGGAGCCCATAGACATGTACAACGTAAATGCGCCCCCCCACCTTGAGATATAAGTTCTAAGGTCTCAGTATAGTTACAACGGCTGTCCCAGCCTTCAAACCGAAACGCATTACTGATTCGCGGCAGAAATAGGCAGGGTGGTGGTACCTACCCGTGCGGACTCACAAGAGGTCGAACCACCAGTAATTACGCAAATTATAATTTTGCGGGTTTGATTTTTATTATACGATGTTATTCCTTCACCGTGGAAGTCAATCGTGAACATTTGTTGAGTACGTATTTCATTAGAAAAATTGGTATCCGCCTGCGGGATTCGAACACCGTTGCATCGCTAGATACGAATGCACCGGACGTATTATCTTTTAGGCCACGACGTACGTACATTTGCAGTTTATATTTACAGTAACTACTAAAATAAATCCTGAATTCGTTCCTGTTATCCGGCTATATAAACGTGGTTTTACAAGGAGGGTCTGAGTCGCTGTTGACTTACAAAGAAAGCAATAAAAGAGATTGCACTAGACAGCATTCATCCGTCATCTATCCTTCCGTATTTTCTAATGTTTTGAGTGTGACCATATTAGGGGGTTGGTGCTTCCCGCTTCCGTAGGTTTAACCCGCGATTCCCTACAAGTGACCCCTGGGTGGTGCAAAACGGGAGCCGAATTCATAATCGGTGGTAGGACTTGTCCGACTGGCTGGCGACCACCCTCCAACTAGAGTCCGCCGCCAAATAGCCTAGCTGTGTTCCGGCGTGTGGGTTGGAGAGCCAGTTCTATTCCTTCCCTTTCCTCTTCCTTGTTCGGGGTGAATCTTGATGATGCCTGGAACATGCGGAGCAGACGTGCGTGCGAGCTCACGGGGCGTGATTGGTTGACGGGGGTATAGGGAGACCTAGTGAAACGGTATCCGCTGCCGCCCGCCGGTCAGTAGGGGACCTGAACCCGGGTGTCTCTACTAAACTCCGCCCCGGGAAGCTGTCCCGCCAACCGGTGTAAAATCCTGTCGTGCGGTCGTCGTGCCGGAGTCGGAGACCGGAGTGGATCCCGGCGATCGTACGCAGGGTGGACTGGGGGCCCTTCCATGCCCTGCGTCAGTCTCTCACGCAACCCGTGGTCGAGCACGTACTATGTTCCGCGCTTCATTCAGGTGTTGCCTCGATCTCACCTCCAACATCCTACCTCTCCCAATCCTACTCTCCGGAAATATAATTTATGAAGTCTAAAAAAAAGAAAAGGGTTTTACAGGCGGTTCCCCATTCCACATTTAATGTGGATTTCAGCAATGTCAGGGGCCTTCATAGCAACCTTGACGCCGTACACCACCACCTTGAGACGGCGCAGCCTGCCCTGCTTTTTTTAACGGAGACGCAGATATCTGCTCCGGACGATACCTCATACCTTGAATACCCCGGCTACGTATTGGAGCACAACTTCCTACGTAAAGCCGGGGTGTGCGTATTCGTCCGGGCGGATGTCTGTTGTCGCCGACTTCGGGGCCTCGAACAACGGGACCTGTCCCTCTTGTGGCTGCGCGTGGATCACGGGGGTTGTATCCGAATCTACGCGTGCCTGTACAGGTCCCACAGCAGTGATGCAGGTTCAGCTCTGTTTGAGCATGTGCAAGAGGGGACTAACCGCGTGCTTGAGCAGTACCCATCTGCGGAGGTAGTGGTTCTTGGAGACTTTAACGCTCACCACCAAGAATGGTTGGGGTCCAGAACCACTGACCTCCCGGGTCGGACTGCCTACGATTTCGCCTTGGCCTACGGCTTCTCCCAGCTGGTGACACAGCCCACCCGTGTCCCAGATATCGAGGGGCACGAACCTTCTTTGTTGGACCTTCTGCTGACCACGGATCCGGCCGGATACAGTGTGGTGGTCGACGCTCCGCTTGGATCGTCTGATCACTGCCTTATTCGTGCTGCCGTACCACTCTCTCGTCCTGGTCGTCGAACGACAACCGGGTATCGTAGAGTTTGGCGGTATATGTCAGCAGATTGGGATGGATTGCGTGAATTTTACGCATCCTACCCATGGGGGCGGTTCTGCTTTTCCTCTGCTGATCCTGACGTCTGTGCGGACCGTCTTAAAGACGTGGTGCTCCGGGGGATGGAATTGTTTATTCCCTCCTCTGAAGTGCCCGTTGGGGGTCGCAGCAGACCCTGGTATAACAATGCCAGTAGGGATGCTGCACACCTCAAGCGGTCCGCATACGTGGCATGGGATAATGCCAGGAGACGTCGGGATCCTAACATCTCAGGGGAAAGGCGGAAATATAACGCCGCTTCCAGGTCCTACAAGAAGGTAATTGCCAAGGCGAAGGCGGAGCACGTTGCTAGAGTTGGCGAGCGATTAAAGAGCTATCCCTCCGGGAGCCGTGCTTTTTGGTCGCTCGCCAAAGCTGCAGAAGGAAACTTTTGTAGGTCTAGTCTCCCACCACTGCGCAAGTCCGATGACACTCTGGCCCACAGCGCGAAAGAGAAGGCTGACCTTCTGGTCAAACTCTTCGCCTCGAACTCGACTGTGGACGACGGGGGTGCCACACCACCGAACATCCCCCGGTGTGATAGCTCCCTGCCGGATATCTGCTTCACACAGTGTGCAGTTAGGCGGGAGCTCCGACTCCTGGACGTCCATAAGTCGAGTGGGCCAGACGGCATCCCCGCAGTGGTTCTGAAAACGTGCGCCCCTGAGCTGACACCTGCGCTAACGCGTTTGTATCGCCTCTCTTATTGCGCTAACAGGGTTCCGTCTTCATGGAAGACCGCCCACGTCCACCCTATCCCCAAGAAGGGTGACCGGTCGGACCCGTCGAGCTATAGGCCTATCGCGATAACTTCCTTGCTTTCCAAGGTGATGGAGCGAATAATAAATACACAACTCCTGAAGTATCTTGAGGATCGCCAGCTGATCAGTGACCGACAGTACGGTTTCCGTCACGGTCGCTCAGCTGGCGATCTTCTTGTATACCTTACTCACAGGTGGGCTGAAGCCTTGGAGAGCAAGGGCGAGGCTCTTGCTGTGAGCCTTGATATCGCGAAGGCCTTCGACAGGGTCTGGCATAGGGCACTTCTATCGAAGCTACCATCTTACGGAATCCCCGAGGGACTCTGCAAGTGGATCGCTAGCTTTTTGGATGGGCGGAGCATCACGGTCGTTGTAGACGGTGACTGCTCTGATACCATGACCATTAACGCTGGCGTTCCACAAGGTTCGGTGCTCTCCCCCACGCTTTTCATCCTGTATATCAATGACATGCTGTCTATTGATGGCATGCATTGCTATGCGGATGACAGCACGGGGGATGCGCGATATATCGGCCATCAGAGTCTCTCTCGGAGCGCAGTGCAAGAGAGACGATCAAAACTTGTGTCTGAAGTGGAGAACTCTCTGGGGCGAGTCTCCGAATGGGGTGAATTGAACTTGGTTCAATTCAACCCGATAAAGACACAAGTTTGCGCGTTCACTGCGAAGAAGGACCCTTTTGTCATGGCGCCGCAATTCCAAGGAGTATCCCTGCAACCTTCCGAGAGTATCGGGATACTTGGGGTCGACATTTCGAGCGATGTCCAGTTTCGGAGTCATTTGGAAGGCAAAGCCAAGTTGGCGTCCAAAATGCTGGGAGTCCTCAACAGAGCAAAGCGGTACTTCACGCCTGGACAAAGACTTTTGCTTTATAAAGCACAAGTCCGGCCTCGCGTGGAGTACTGCTCCCATCTTTGGGCCGGGGCTCCCAAATACCAGCTTCTTCCATTTGACTCCATACAGAAGAGGGCCGTTCGGATTGTCGATAATCCCATTCTCACGGATCGTTTGGAGCCTCTGGGTCTGCGGAGGGACTTCAGTTCCCTCTGTATTCTGTACCGTATGTTCCATGGGGAGTGCTCTGAGGAATTGTTCGAGATGATACCGGCATCTCGTTTTTACCATCGCACCGCCCGCCACCGGAGTAGAGTTCATCCATACTACCTGGAGCCACTGCGGTCATCCACAGTGCGTTTCCAGAGGTCTTTTTTGCCACGTACCATCCGGCTATGGAATGAGCTCCCCTCCACGGTGTTTCCCGAGCGCTATGACATGTCCTTCTTCAAACGAGGCTTGTGGAGAGTATTAAGCGGTAGGCAGCGTCTTGGCTCTGCCCCTGGCATTGCTGAAGTCCATGGGCGACGGTAACCACTCACCATCAGGTGGGCCGTATGCTCGTCTGCCTACAAGAGCAATAAAAAAAAAAAAAAATATATACATTACCATACGCTTGTAGTTCAAATCAGAAAGCTGAAGATATAAAGTGAGTAATCTTAATTTATATAGGTATTATATAAAAATGAATTGCTGTTCATTAGTCTCGCTAAAACTCTAGAACGGCTGGACCGATTTGGCTAATTTTGTTCGTGGAAGTCCAGAGAAGGTTTAAAAGGTAGATAAATATGAAAATGCTCGGAAGTAAATAAGAATAACAATTTTGTTTTTTCTTTGATGTGTCCCCCGTTGGACGGATTCCTTTTGTTTGTTTTAAGTTTATTTAATACTAGCGACCCGCCCTCGCTTCGCTTCGGAAACATTAAAACACACATGAAACCAAAAAAAAAAAAAAAATAAAAAAAAAAAAAAAATTGCCTATGTTCATCAGGGACAATGTCGGCTTCTAATGGAAAAAGAATTTTTCAAATCGGTCCAGTAGTTTCGGAGCCTATTCGAAACAAACACACAAACAAATCTTTCCTCTTTATAATATTAGTATAGACTAGCGACCCGCCCTCGCTTCGCTTCGGAAACAATAAAACACACATGAAACCAAAAAAAAAAGAAAAAAAAAAGAAAAAGTAGCCTATGTTCATCAGGGACAATGTCGGCTTCTAATGGAAAAAGAATTTTTCAAATCGGTCCAGTAGTTTCGGAGCCTATTCGAAACAAACAAACAAACAAATCTTTCCTCTTTATAATATTACTAGCGACCCGCCCTCGCTTCGCTTCGGAAACATTAAAACACACATGAAACCAAAAAAAAAAATAAAAAAAAAAAAAAAAGTAGCCTATGTTCATCAGGGACAATGTCGGCTTCTAATGGAAAAAGAATTTTTCAAATCGGTCCAGTAGTTTCGGAGCCTATTCGAAACAAACAAACAAACAAATCTTTCCTCTTTATAATATTACTAGCGACCCGCCCTCGCTTCGCTTCGGAAACATTAAAACACACATGAAACCAAAAAAAAAAAAAAAAGTAGCCTATGTTCATCAGGGACAATGTCGGCTTCTAATGGAAAAAGAATTTTTCAAATCGGTCCAGTAGTTTCGGAGCCTATTCGAAACAAACAAACAAACAAATCTTTCCTCTTTATAATATTACTAGCGACCCGCCCTCGCTTCGCTTCGGAAACATTAAAACACACATGAAACAAAAAAAAAAAAAAAAAAAAAAAAAAAAAAAAAAAAAAAAAAAAAAAAAAAAAAAAAAAAAAATAATAATAATAATAATAATAAGAAAAAGTAGCCTATGTTCATCAGGGACAATGTCGGCTTCTAATGGAAAAAGAATTTTTCAAATCGGTCCAGTAGTTTCGGAGCCTATTCGAAACAAACAAACAAACAAATCTTTCCTCTTTATAATATTAATTAGTATAGATAAGTATAGACAAAAGTTTAGGTCTTTTATTTATCGATTGAGGCACTACGAAGTCTGCAGGGTCAACTAGTTTGGGAATAAAGAAGGAAAAGGAAGAAAAAGGAAAAAGGAAGATCTTCCACCGAGCGAGCGACATTACTCCGTAGACCGTCGATCCGAATGTTGTTGTGAACTTGTATATACGCAAGCCTATCTTTTTTTTTTTTTTTTTGTCAGGAGGAAATCTCCGGACTCCCACCCTCCACTGGGGATGGAGGGTGGGGCATGTCGGAGTCGAACCGACTAAAACCTTCTGTCGCTCAACAACCAACGTCCAACCCTCGCATGAGACAGAACTCATGAAAAGGCAAGGAGAGGAGAGTGAAGCGTTTAGTGCGGAGCACTCTCTCCCATCACCCTCCCCCTCGGGACGCCGGGCCAGCGATCGTCGGCGCCACGACCACCAGCCCTCTCGGAACACGCAAGCCTATCTAGAAAATGTTGTTAACGAGATTTAGTCATCTATCAGATATCTTGTTTTTTGTGAGGACCACCGTCACAGTAATTCGATTTTTTTTTCCTACCTATGCCGATAGCCTTGAGAACCTATTTCAGCTTCGCCCTAACGTGTGTAGGTGAGCTCACGGGGCTCAAACCGGAGTGTTGCTAACACTAACCCTAGCAAGAGCAGTGCTTCGCAGAATCTACCACCGGATCGGAAACGCGACCCACTGAGAAGATCCGGCAAGAAACTCAGTGGGCTGTGTCTATGGGTTAATTCGCTCGTCGAGCCCTTCGTCGCAAGCGATGGGTTCGACGAGGACGGTGACCGGAATGATAATTCGATGAAATATTAAATTAGTAGCGTAATTACTACTCATGGTGCATGGAAAGTCCATCTGACATAAAGTCAGTGGTATCAGCCTAGAGTAGATTCCCTCCCCCTTTATTCCTAACGTTAAAAGGACTAAAGGTTTCAGGACTAAAGTCGTCCTCGACTATGCTAGTAAAGCGATCGCCAATAAACATTTACTAGTAGGTCCTATTGGGAATCTATACAAATAGGTATCAAACAGAAATATACATATACTAGCGACCCGCCCTCGCTTCGCTTCGGAAACTGTAATTTATTATTGATTTCTCCACTATTTAATGGATGTTATTATACATATAAACTTTCCTCTTCAATCACTCTATCGATTAAAAAAAACCGCATAAAAATCCGTTGCGTAGTTTTAAAGGTTTAAGCATACATAGGGATATAGGGACAGAGAAAGCGACTTTGTTTTATAGTATGTAGTGATTAATATGCAATACAAACACGAAGCTAATTTACATATGGCCGGTAATAATGTCATACCTGTTAAAGTTGAATATGTCTTCGATGTTGTTGAACAGTTCTGACAGTTCTTCTTCGGAGAAAGTGACGTCACGACGCCATATATGTAAGTAGCCCTGAAAATAATACAATAATAGTATTAACCTAATAGGTAATTCCAAAAAAAAAACACAAAAATCTAAGTTAATAACCGCCATTATACTGACAATTTATTTCATACAATCTCATTTAATCCAATTTCATCACAATTCATTACAGTCTAAAATAAATCAATCTCATCTTTTTATTTTTTATTGCCGTATTGGCAGACGAGCATACGGCCCACCTGATGGTGAGTGGTTACCGTCGCCCATGGACTTCAGCAATGCCAGGGGCAGAGCCAAGCCGCTGCCTACCGTTTAATACTCTCCACAAGCCTCGTTTGAAGAAGGACATGTCATAGCGCTCGGGAAACACCTCATTTCGCTCCATATTATTTTTCATATCACAGAACACGTTTTTTTTTTTTTTTTTTTATTGCCCTTGTAGGCAGACGAGCATACGGCCCACCTGATGGTGAGTGGTTACCGTCGCCCATGGACTTCAGCAATGCCAGGGGCAGAGCCAAGCCGCTGCCTACCTAAAAGTAAAAGTAAAAGTAAAAGATTAGGCTAGGCTGTATTGTGTGACACCTTCGCCTTTAGTTGTTGGAAAAATGAAGCAACTACTAGAAGTAGTAGAACTAAGAAGAAATGAATGGATTGCGTGAAAGACGATATGTGTAAGTAAGGAGTGAGCGAAGAAATGGTATATGATAGAAGAGTATGGAAGAAGACACGTTGCGCAGACACGTTGCGGTGACTGTGAAAAGGTCAGGAAAATGATGAATGATTCCTTTATCGCCGAAGTAATTCGTGCAAATGTTTTAATTACGTATTTCATTAGAGAAATATTGCGGGATTTGAATACAAACATAGTCGCATCGCTAGATACGAGAATACATCTTTTATATATTAAGCTACGAAGAATCCAAAATAATGTACATATTTTTAATCCTCAATATTTCCTCAGGTTTTTGCGAATTTTACGCCCTAAATAAAGAAAAAAAGTGCTTCCCAGCCTTTCTTGTGCTATGCCGCACTGTAACCTTTTTAAAATGTTTATGCCCCCATACATAATTTTTAACGTTAAAATATTGATTGGTGCATTTAAGAAACATAGATGATAGGTTTTAGGAAGAAATTCTATGAAATTGTTATCAGAACACAGTAAACAATATGTATTTCAAAACGTATAATAATAAAACATTGAAATTCAAATTCATAATAATTTTAATACAGATTTTCTATATTAACTTAGTGCGATTGCCCCCCTTAATTATCAAATGGCCCCCTTGTGGGGCGTGGGCCCCACGTTGGGAAATACCGGTTTAATTTGACATTCAATTAACTTATAAATTGTATTTCATTCATACCTTTTTTTTAATACAACTTTTAATACAACTAAACACAAAATTTTGTTCGTTTAATCGACTATATGAACGGCTAGCCGTATTCACTTGCTTCGCTGGGCATTTAAAATTAAAATTATTATTTATTGCCATTATTATTAGGGAGTCCAACGCTCACATAAATATTAGCCTATCCATTAAGTACATGTACTTTCTACATGGATACCAAATTTCAAGTCAATCGGATGCACGGTTCAGTAGTTATAACGGAACATCCGTAAAAACCACTGTAGATTTATATATTAGTACTAGACTGACCCGACAGACTTCTTAGTGCCTTAATCGATAAATAAAAGACCTAAACTTTTTTGTATAAAATAAACTTAAAACAAACAAAAAGAATCCGTCCGACGGGGGACACATCAAAGGAAAAACAAAATTGTTTGTTTTTATATTATACAATTCCGAGCATTTTCATATTTATTCACCTTTTAAACCTCTGGACTTCGACAAATAATTGAAGACCAAAATTAGCCAAATCGGTCCTAGCCGTTCTCGAGTTTTAGCGAGACTAACGAACAGCAATTCATTTTTATATATATAGATAGATGTATAATAATCAAAGATCGAATTAGGTCGTTCGTGTTTCCAAATCGAGTTATAATCCAGCTTATTCACAATCGAGCACGTGTCGTGCCGGCTCCGCGTGCGATAGTGAATGTCCAAATTAAGGCCTAATCTCCGATTTCAGGCTTCGATATTAAAGCGCTTGCACAACACGGAGTTAGAAAGTGCCTGATAATGTGATAACGTGGTCCCGGAGGCACGAGCTATTCTTCCGACTTATTCAGTATATTATTTGATACTTTATGCTTTGTTTGCACTACTCGCTTATATCATTAAACTCACTGAGTTTCTCGCCGGATCTGAGGTGAGTTATATATTAATACGTGAAGCAAAAACTTTGTATCCCTTTTTACGAAAATTGCGCGGACTGAGGAGTATGAAAATTTCCACACTTATAGAGAATATAGAGAAGAAGTGCAGAATGCTAACTTATTTTTTTAAAATAATGCGTAAAAGATACATTAAATCAATAAAGAAAACATTACGCACACTACATACCATGTATTTATTGTCAAACTTTTGTTCTTGACGTCTGTTGTCAAATTAAGAATAGATTAAATATTGTTTGTCTTTGTTAATTTTTTTTTTAGTGTAGTCTTGTCGAAATTTGTGATTATAGAAGTATAAAATACAATCATAATAGTGTACAAACTTACAATTCCAATTAATTATAGTCGAATTTCGACTAGTTTTGATAATATTCTGAAAAGCACCCCATGCTTTTTTTTACAATAAAATAATTTTTTTACACTATTTTTAATTCAAATTTATTAAAATTCATTTTCTATTTTTAGTAGGATTTTCTATAAAAGCGTGTTTTGTTAGTTTTTTTAAACTATTATTTTATATTATTTTTCATTTTTTAGTTGAATTTCAATTTTTTCTATTTATTTATTTATTTATTTTAAATATTGAATCGTCATCGGTCCTTAATAAGTATACCAAATTTTGAGTTAATCCGACGTTTTGAAGGGGGTCAAAATCATGTTCAAAGATTCCATTACATACTAACATACATACGTCTAAGCTGAAGCTAATAAAAGCGTATTAAAACATAGTATGTCGAAGAATATTTTCTGTCTATTTTTGATTTATTTATGTTGAATTTTCACCGTGAAAAAAGTAAAAAAGCCACCAGCCATCATAAGTCATCAATGCTCTACCGCCAGTACGGTACCTTTATTGGTGGTAGGACCTCTTGTGAGTCCGCGCGAGTAAGTACCACCGCCCTGCCTATTTCTGCCGTGAAGCAGTAATGCGTTTCGGTTTGCAGGGTGGAGCAGCCGTTGTAACTATACTGAGATCTTAGAACTTATATCTCAAGGTGGGTGGCGCATTTACGTTGTAGATGTCCATGGGCTCCTTCTTCTTCTTCTTTTTAGTCGAATACTTCATTGCTGAAGGTCGTGTCCTTGAAAGCCCTTCGTGGCTCTTTGTACCCTCAGCTTCCATTTGCTTCGGTTTCTCGGCTTCTCTCAGGGCGTTCGAAACAGAGAGTCCAGTGAGCGCAGTTATCTGATCCGACCAACGGTTTGGTGGCCGGCCAGCGGGTCTTTTCCCTTCTACCTCGCCCACCACAATCAATCTTTCAAGGTTGTCTGTTGGCCGCCGAACAATATGACCAAAGTAACCAAGAACCTTCTGTGCAACAAGGCATATTATAAAGTTAAGGATTTTTTACTAGATGGCACTACGTAGGAATGAGGCGTTCGCTCCTGGCCTTTTCATTTTTCATTATTATTATTATTTATTTGAATTGTATTTTTTGACTTGTTTTTTCGTATACTAAAAATATGTTTTCTTATTTAAAAAAAAAAAAGAAAATATTTAAGAACATCCAAAAAAAAAAAAAGCCCGCTGAGTTTGTTTCGCCGGTTCTTCTCAGGACTGTGGCTTTTTTTTGGAACCGGTGGTAGAGTTAACATTTTTATTTACATTTTGACATTTAACAAGTGAGTCGTCTATTATCAAAGGCGGCAATCTGACTTTTGGACAATGATTGGTAAATCAGAAAAACGAATTATTGACTTTGTATTCCATCGGCAGTCACAAAACTCTTCGGAACGACATCTTAGATAAATAACAGGTTAACTATTAACCTTTATTTAATGCAGGTTTTGAACCGTATTCTTTGAAGGAGACGATTATATTCAAATCAATCTGTATTGACATATCAATAATTTTTTTTTGTCCAAATGCACAGATTGCCACCTTTGATAATAGACGACTCAAGTGTGTTTTTGATGACATCCAAGTTGAAATAAATGATTTTGAATTTGAATTTGAATTTGTAGCAAATCGGCGACAGTCTTGTTTCTATACGAATTAGCTCGAGGACAATTGGGCTCCAGTAACCACTTAACACCAGGTGGACTGTGAGCTCGTCCAACCAACTAAGCAATAAAAAAAGTAAATCTTCGATAAAAATGCTCATGGACCACACATTTAAGTATTCATTTATTTCCCAGCGATTTATATTACAAGTATTTTACTTTAGGTCGAGCTAAAGCAAACAAACACGGCCCAACAAGGGACCACTGGAAGCGTGCGTGACACCTTATCTGATCGTATGCTTTCTAAAAGGGTTTAGCACTAAATTATAATAAGACTCCGGGAGAAACGAATTTGATTGTATGCATTAAAAGGGTGAATAATTTGGTAAATTAAAACCGGAATTTTTTCCTAATTTATTAATCTACTAGCGACCCGCCCTCGCTTCGCTTCGGAAACATTAAAACACACATGAAACAAAAAAAAAAAAATAAAAAAAAAAAAAAAGTAGCCTATGTTCATCAGGGACAATGTCGGCTTCTAATGGAAAAAGAATTTTTCAAATCGGTCCAGTAGTTTCGGAGCCTATTCGAAACAAACAAACAAACAAACAAATCTTTCCTCTTTATAATATTATTAGTATATTAGTATTAGTATATTATTAGTATAGAAGTATAGACTAGATGTCACCCGCGGCTTTGCTCGCGTCATCAAGAAAAAGTGTCAGTATAGTTTCCCGTAGGAATGACATGGTTCTTTTTCTTTCACTATCCTGACCTAAAATTAATACAAAAAAACGTGTCAATCCGTCGCAACTAATCAACGAATGCTATATACAATCTATACTAATATATAAATCTACAGTGGTTTTTACGGATGTTCCGTTATAACTACTGAACCATGCATCCGATTGACTTGAAACTTGGTATCCATGTAGAAAATTCATGTACTTAATGGATAGGCTAATATTTATTTGAGTGTCGGACTCCCTAATAATAAAAACAATAAATAATAATGTTAATTTTAAATGCCCAGCGAAGCGGGCGAGTACGGCTTGTTCCCTATAAAATTTAAACAACAACGTTTATTAAATTTATGAGTCGAGTGAGTGAAAATAAATCGCGGATGACGTTTGAAATGACAGTCTCGCGAAGATTTCAAATTGAGTTTCGCGCCAACTAATTGTCTTAATTTTTTACTATGGCAATAGGTCTAAGGCATTTAATAAAAAGTAGTTTTTTTTTTTTTAATTAGTCTTAAGCATTGGTCTCCACGAAAAGACCAGCCCAGTTATCGGACGATAACAGAAATATTCATCGTATACTGTTTTTTAATTTTGCGATAATTTTCGGCAAAGGTACACTTACTAATTCCTTGAAAACTGATTTTTCACAGTGCACACGCAAAATTTTAACTCTATCAATCGAGATTACCAGAACATTATGTCTTGACACCAAAAAAGCATTAAAAAACGAAGCTATAAAACAGGAATGGTATAATACTATTATCTCCGTTTATAATCACACACAATAACATATGAAATTTAATAGTGTGCAGGCACAATGCATCGGAAATTAACTTTGTATTACGGACGAGCGCCGTGAGCGGTGGAGCGTTGACATGTCAGCCGTCACCTCTTAGAACGATTTAATTTTAGTAATTCTCATTTCTATTTGAAATACGAACGATAGTTGGTTTGTTTCGTCTCTGGAGGTGTGGCGGTAGTCATCACGGACACAAGATATTTGACAGATGTCTGAATCTCAATTACGACATTTTCAAGAGAACCTTTCATATATACAAGTTCCGAACAACAACATTCGGACCGTCGGTCTACCAAGCAATATCACCCCTTTGGTGGAAGATCTGCCCTTCTTCGTTCTTTTCACAGAGAGATCGGCAAAAGGAAAATTCGACAATCCGGTTGTTATTGATCCGAAATTGTATTTTTTTTTATCGCTTAGATGAGTGGACGAGCTCACAGCCCACCACCAGCAGTAAGAAAAAGAATAAATATATCTTGCAAACATCATTAACACGATTCAGGCTTCTATCTATTTTAGTTCTAGCTACTGCTACACATGTTACAACCAGATTAACTTCTCTAACTATTGCTACACATCTTATAGACAGATGAGCTTCATAAACTTCATAACGTGTGTAGGTGAGCTCACGGGGCTCAAATCGGAGTGTTCCTAAAACTGACCCTAGCAAGAGCAGTGCTTCGCAGAATCTACCACCGGATCGCAAACGCGACCGACTGAGAAGATCGGGCAATAAACTCAGTGGGCTGTGTCTATGGGTTAATTCGCTCGTCGAGCCCTTCGTCGCAAGCGATGGGTTCGACGAGGATGGTGACCGGAATGATAAGTCGATGAAATATTAAATTAGTAGCGTAATTACTACTCATGGTGCATGGAAAGTCGATCTGTGATAAAGTCTGTGGTCTCAGCCTAGAGAAGATCCGGCGAGAAACTCAGTGGGCTGTGTATGTGGGTTAATTCGATCGTCGAGCCCTTCGTCGCAAGCGCCGGGTTCGACGAGGACGGTGACCGGTGCTTGTGGTACCTAAAAGCACCGTTAATGGATCTGGAGGATCCGTAATGACGTATTTTGGGCTCCGGGCCACCAGTAATACGTAACTCATAGAAAAAAGTAATTAGTAACTGGGTCGAGTGAGTTCGCACTCGACAAACGCAGCACAATTAAACAATGGAACGGTTGAGTCGTTTATCATCGTGTCGCAAGTAGTAACACCGGTCGGCCCACATAGTCATTGTCATTGTCAAGCACATGCGTCCGTTTGCATCTCGGATACTGTTTATACAATCAAATACGTGAATAAATCGTAGAGAGGAAACGCGTGCTGCCTTTATCGTAGTATGTTCATAGTTCGCCATTTTGCTTGTTTAGTTTATTTATTTATTGCTTAGATGGGTAAACGAGCTCACAGCCCACCTGGTGTTAAGTGGTTACTGGAGCCCATGGACATCTACAAAGTAAATGCGCCACCCACCTTGAAATATAAGTTCTAAGGTCTCAGTATAGTTACAACGGCTGCCCCACCCTTTAAACCGAAACGCATTAATGCTTCACGGCAGAAATAGGCAGGGTGGTGGTATCTACCCGTGCGGACTCACAAGAGGTCCTACCACCAGTAATTACGCAAATCATAATTTTGGGGGTTTGATTTTTATTACACGATGTTATTCCTTCACCGTGGAAGTCAATGGTGAACATTTGTTGAGTACGTATTTCATTAGAAAAATTGGTACCCGCCTGGGATTGCCTAATCACTAGTAACCTAAGAGTCATTCAATTTGTCGGTTAGGCACATCAGTAATAGTACAGATAAGCCGCCATTAAGTGCCACTTGAACACGAAAAGAATAGTATGCCGTAATGAATAGAACTTAGATTTAAAAGTCATGTCTCACATTGGTCCGCAATTACATTTTATAACCGATCCTGTGGACCGAATAGACCTAAATACGTCCTTACGGATCCTCCCGATCCATTAAGGGTGCTTTTAGGTACCACAAGCACCGGTCACCGTCCTCGCCAAACCCGTCGCTTGCGACGAAGGGCTCGACGAGCGAATTAAACCATAGACACTGCCCGCTGAGTTTCTCGCCGGATCTTCTCAGTGGGTCGCGTTTCCGATCCGGTGGTAGATTCTGCGAAGCACTACTCTTGCTAGTGTTAGCAACACTTCCGGTTTGAGTCCCGTGAGCTCACCTACACGTCAAGGCGAAGCTGAAACAGCCTCTTAAGGCTATCAGCATAGGTAGGAAAAAAATTACATTGTTGATGCCTATGGGCTCCGGTAACCATTTAACACCAGGCCATGAAGTTCCACTCGTTTAAGCAATATAAAAGAAACTTATCTAATGTTTAAGCGAATCGCTTACATAAAACTCTACAGCTATTATTTCATTTTTGTTGTCACAACTCTACGCTAATCAAAGACCAGAACTCTTTTTAAGCTATTGCATAGCTTTTATCGCGGGTTTTGAGTGCGGCGACCGAATCATGAAATTCCGTAACGAAAAAAACCTAACACCCCTCACTCCGCCTACCATGTAGCTCGCGTTCAACACATTCACACGTTGCGCTTGTGTAGTGTTTGTGAATAAGCGCGTGGCGTGACGTCACATGAAAAGTCTGCCCATCTCTCTCTCGCGCGGTCTAGCTTATGAGTGTGAAGGGGACAGTTAATGTTTTGCTTTTATTAATGTTTAATATAGCGTGGTCTTGTTTTATTATTGTTTTAATATTAAATTATCATTGTCTAATTATAATTGCATAAGATGACAAAAAATGCTATGCAATAGCTTTACCGCGGCAATTCCTGAGTGCCACACGTTTGTTTTTTTCCAAGTCGGATAACGTGATATCTGTTTATGACCGTGGATCGTTGTGCAACACGCGTCAAACGAAGCCCACGTGTGTCTGTGAGTTTTATTTATACGTAAATCGCGTTCACGCTTTAAGCTATCTTTGTGGTCCAAAGAATAGGCGATTGCGTTCGATACATTATTAGACTTTTAAGTTGTAGAAATTTCTGGTGTGTTAATAGTATATATTGGTGGTCCCCCAGTAGTCGAAATTCGACTATAATTAACTGAAATTATAAGATTGAACATTATTATGGTTCTATTTTCAAAGACTATTATACTGCTATAATCACAGATTTCGCCTAGACTACACTATAGACAAATAATAATAAACAAACAATATTCATCTATTCTCAATTTGACCATAGACTTTAAACAATAACAAAAGTTTGACAATAAACGAAGGGTAGGTATTTATATACGTGTGCTCTTTTAAATACATGGCAGTGTGTGTAATGTTTTCTTTATTGATTTAATGTATCTTTTATGCATTCTTTAAAAAAAAAATTAGCATTCTGCACCCCTTCTCTATTTTCTCTATAAGTGTGGAAAATATCATACTCCACCGTCCGCGTAATTTTCGTAAAAAGGGATACAAAGTTTTTGCTTCACGTATTAATATATAGATAGATATTCGAGGGGCGAAAGACTATTTGGTTTAAGTGACATTTTTGTAACATTACAGGAGAGACATACAAAGTAAGTTTTTGGAAAAAATAAATAATGATAATAATAAAACTTCTTCAGCTATTTCAATGAACTAAACTTAATTGAAGTTAGATTAAAAACATCGAATTGTTGATGCTAATACTAAATCAAAACGGACCTTTAATTACAAAGATAAATGCCGTGTGTTAAGCGAAATGTCGCTTAAACTGAATAGCCTTTCACCCCTCGATATGCATGACACATTAAGATTGTATATATGTTGGAGTATTTCCACTTTCGGGTAGCGACATGGTAAGCGGGCGGTCTTCGTAAGTCAATAAAACCAGAAATGAACTCAGAGCATATATTACGCAGGAGCGTTCCGTCTGATACGGCGACTCGCTCGCTTCTGAGCTCGAGAGACAACAACGGAGCGTTATTATAGCAAGGTATCGTGGTGGGACGATGTTGTTTACGATTCTTATCTTGCACGTGTTGTTTTCGATGAATGCTTGCACCTGTTGTTTGTCGTCCCATCTTTATTAGTCATGAGCTAATAATGGTTTATAAAAACACGCGCCGACTTATATAGGTCTTGCCAAAAAAAAAACTGATAATCCAGTTAGAAGCACGATCTAGTTCTATTGAAAATTTAACCCTAAGATCACAATCAAGTCGGTTGCACCACAAAAACCACATCGAACGCCGGACGGAATACTTAATTATAAATTGTATTTAAATTGAAATTATTATCAAGTAATTTATTAATTTAGTAAAACAAAAACAAAGGCTTATTTTATTTTATTTTTATTTTGACGACCCGCCAAATCACATAACTTGGAACACACATAGAAAGCGGTATTATATATGTATATCACGGAGCCGATAACATTATAATTCTTCAATAATAAAAACACACAAATACAGGGTGTTTCAATTATTTTTTTCCCAAAAATAAAAACACATTTATTTTCCATGGCATAAAATTGAAAATCAATTGACTCGCGAGTTTTATATAGTGTAAAACCTGTGTATTTTGTTGAAAAATCTTATTTATTTTAACATGTATTTATTTTGAAAAAAGACGCACTAGTGCCAGTACGTGTTGCTGCTCTGAGGCTCTCTTAAAGTAGTTGCCTGAAAAATATTTTTTTATATTAAATTTCCTAAAATTTGTTTACAAATCATCTTTGCGGGTGAATCAGATTGCAATTTTAGCGATGCCCAAACCTAGTATCAATTTTTAAATACGTACCTTAACCTAACCTAACCCCAACTGAAGTCAAGCTTCATATTTCCTTCTTTTTTTTCTACCTAAACTGATAGCCTTGGGAAGCTATTTCAGCGTAACCTTAACTAGTAGGTGAGCTCACGGGGCTCAAACTTGACGACGTTGCTAACACGAACTCTAGCAAGAGCCGTGCTTCGCAGAATCTACCACCGATCGGAAACGCGACCCACTGAGAAGATCCGGCGAGAAACTCAGTGGGCTGTGTCTGAGGGTTAATTCACTCGTCGAGCCCTTCGTCGCAAGCGACGGGTTCGACGAGAACGATGACCGGTGCTTGAGGTACCTAAAAGCACCGTTAGTGGATCGGGAGGATCCGAAATGACGTGCTTGGGGCGACGTTGACTGCTTTCCACTCTGTCCGCAGGATCGGGGATGCACTACTACAAATCTCAGCACTAATACATCACAGAAGTTGAAGTCGAGAAGTTTTGAAGTCGTCGTGGCCTAAGGGATAAGACGTCCGATGCATTCGTGTTGAGCGATGCACCGGTGTTCGAATCCCGCAGGCGGGTACCAATTTTTCTAATAAAATACGTACTTGACAAATGTTCACGATTGACTTCCGCGGTGAAGGAATAACATCGTGTAATAAAAATGAAACTCGCAAAATTATAATTTGCGTAATTACTGGTGGTAGGACCTCTTGTGAGTCCGCGCGGGTAGGTACCACCACCCTGCCTATTTCTGCCGTGAAGCAGTAATGCGTTTCGGTTTGAAGGGCGGGGCAGCCGTTGTAACTATACTTGAGACCTTAGAACTTATATCTCAAGGTGGGTGGCGCATTTACTTTGTAGATGTCTATAGGCTTCAGTAAACACTTATCACCAGGTGGACTATGAGCTCGTCCACCCATCTAAGCAATAAAAAAAAAAAAAAACAGAACCGGTCGATCACTTCTCAAAAGGCATGTTGTGTTTGACTTGCACTCTACACATTAAAAATATTATACGGAAAAATAATTAAGAATGTCTCATAAATACATTAATATAAAGATACAGTTTTAACATAATTTCGAAACATTCCATAATAGGAAATGCCATTAAGAAAACGCGATCTAAATCTCAAAGAGAACAGAAAGTATAGGCTACGGTTGTGTAGGTGGAAAATTTCCATGACAAAATTTACGATTTTAAAATTCAAACCAAAGGTATCATATTATACTGTGTACTAGAGGTCCCGCAGTAGTCGAAATTCAACTATAATTAATTGGAATTGTAAATTTGTACACTATTATGATTGTATTTTATACTTCTATAATCACTAATTTTGCCAAGGCTACACTATAAAAAATATTAACAAAGATAAACCATATTCTATTCTCAATTTGACAACAGACGTCAAGAACAAAAGTTTGAAAATAAATAGTATGCATGCGTGTGTGCGTCAAATACATGGTATGTAGTGTGTGTAATGTTTTCTTTATTGATTTAATGTATCTTATATGTATTATTTAAAAAAAATATTAGCATTGTGCACTTCTTCTCTATATTCTCTATAAGTGTGGAAAATTTCATACTCCTCCGTCCGCGCAATTTTCTTAAAAAGGGATACAAAGTTTTTGCTTCACGTATTAATATATAGATGTAGGTATCGTATGCACGAAACATGACTGTTCGTTGAGACTACGGCGTTACCTACTATAAGTTAATTGTACACAGTGTGCTGAGTGCGAGTTTTTAACGTTCTCGATAGCGTAAAAGTTAACTCAAATTTGTCATTTTAAACTATTGCATAGCTTTTATCGCGGGCTTTGAGCGCGGCGACCGAATCAAGAAATTCCGTAACGAAAATAAACTTAACGCCCCCCAATTCGCCTACCATGCAGCTCGCGTTCAACGCATTCACAGGTTGCGCTTGTGTTGTGTTTGTGAATAAGCGCGTGGCGTGACGTCGCACTGCATGCGCATCATGAAAAGTCTGCCCATCTCTCTCTCGCGCGGTCTAGCTATGAGTGTGAAGGTGACAGTTAATGTTTTGCTTTTGTTAATGTTTACAAATATAGCGTGGTCTTATTTTATTATTGTTATATATTAAATTATTATTGTCTAATTATAATTGCATAAGTTGATAAAAAAATGCTATGCAATAGCTTTACCGCGGCAGTCCCCGAGTGCCACGTGTGTTTTTTATTATTATTTATTGCTTAGATGGGTGCACGAGCTCATAGTCCACCTGGTGATAAATGTTTACTGGAGCCCATAGACATCTACAACGTAAATGCGCCACCCACCTTGAGATATAAGTTCTAAGATCTCAAGTATAGTTACAACGGCTGTCCCGCCCTTCACCGAAACGCATTACTGCTTCACGGCAGAAATAGGCAGAACGGTGGAACCTACCCGTGCGGACTCGCAAGTCGATCTATCATCCTTAATTACGCAAATTATAATTTCGCAGATATCTTATTATACTTAGAAGAACTCAATGAACTTGTTTTACGTTTTATTTTTACACGTCCCGCGCCCCCGCGTTGCCCGCCACGGTTTTATTATATACGAACACGAGAACGCGATGAGAGTGAATGACGGATTTATTAATAAGTCTTTAGCTAAATATGCTGACATCTATCGTCGTTGCGGATTGAAGTCAAACTCCACCATGGGAAGCAGTAAAATGGTATACATCGATTATAATCAATTGGTTTTTATATCTCAAAACCTTTAAAAGTATATTAGTATGTATTGTATGTAAGTATGCATATTGGTATATATAAATATTTTTTTTTTTTATTGCTTAGATGGGTGGACGAGCTCACAGCCCACTTGGTGTTAAGTGGAGTTACTGGAGCCCATAGACATCCACAACGTAAATGCGCCACCCACCTTGAGATACAAGTTCTAAGGTCTCAAGTATAGCAAATTATAATTTTGCGGGTTTCATTTTTATTACACGATGTTATTCCTTCACCGTGGAAGTCAATCGTGAACATTTGTTGAGTACGTATTTCATTAGAAAAATTGGTACCCGCCTGAGATTCGAACACCGGTGCATCGCTTCAACACGAATGAATGCACCGGACGTCTTATCCGTTAGGCCACGACGACTACAAAATAGGAGTGGGTGATATAAATCGTATATAGATTCAATATCTATATATCGCAGCAATATCGTTGAATCCGATATCGCCCCGCACGAAATCTATATATCGATATCAGCCGATACACGATATTGCTCGATGTGATGCGCATCGGCATATCGTACCGATTCGTGAATCGAAATCTATATAACGATATCAGCCGATACACGATATTGCTCGATGTGATGCGCATCGGCATAACGTACCGATTCATGAATATCAGCAATATTCGTTTGGTTCGTATCGAATCGGCCAGAGTGAGTGAGCGCACGATAGGGATATCATGTGATGAATGAAACAGAAACAGGCATTATCCATACAATTGTAAACCTTATATTTAAGTCCATATGTTTGTAGATTATTCTTAGCGTATCAGCAGGATACAATTTAGGAAAGAAGTTTCAACTTTCGACCCTAACTTGAATGCAGTATAGCCTATTTGCATCGTTGAATTTAATTTCACGCGCTTTGACCTTGAACTAGAATTTTTGGACAAGTGTTTATAAATACTTAAAAGTTTTTTGTGTTTGATTTTTAAAGTACACATTTTTCTATTTTTAGTTGAATCCAAATAATTGAGTTTATTTCTTGTGTTTGTATTAAACTTTTGAAATTTACACTCTTTTGGTATATTTTGTAATTTTAAATTAAGACACAAAATACTAAAATCTGAAAATAATGTAGCCAGTCCTAAGCCTGGTAAAAGCATGAAGGAAAGTTTTTTTGCTATTTTTATTTTCATGTTCTTTTTATTACTTTAAAATCATATTATAAATTGATATCAGAAAACCAACCGTATAACGTTTACTTAAATCTATATCTACTACGATATTATATCAGCGTATCGTTTCAAATCTCAAATATCATGAATCGAGAAAATCTACTAGCATCCATCAATATATAGATTCAGAAAATATACAGATTCAATATCCGATATTGATACTCGATATATAGATACGATTCGATACGCGGCAAAACCGATATTACCCACTCCTACTACAAAAACGTAAACGGTATATATCTGTTTATTGTATGTATATATAGGTATATATTTTATATAATAATGTATTGTCTATGGTACACCACAACGTACCTGCTATATTTTTATATTTTCCAGAATTTCTGTAAATTAAACGGTTGTCTGGAAGAGATCGCTTTTAACGATAAGACCGCCTATTGTACAAATGTATCTGATTTTTGACTGTTTTTTTTTTAAATGTAAATTGTGTTGGTGTGCAATAAAGTGTATTCTCTCTCTCTCTCTCTCTGTCCAAAACGTAGCACACAATTTTATCATGACTTTTATCTATCTAGCTGACAGCCTGTCCTTCTTTCTTAGGGATGTCTCCCGTTGCTAGTGCTGTGAAAAACCATTCACCACAAGTCCACGTTCAAGCCTTGAAAAGCTTAATACTTCACCTTGAGAAGGCGGCACGACGCGGAAACCCTCTTTTCGTGGCCGCCGGAAATTACATACCCGATCCTGTGGACCGAATGGTGAACAGTCGACGTCGCCCTAAACAAGTCATTACGGATCCTCCCGATCCACTAACGGTGCTTTTAGGTATCCCAAGCACCGATCACCGTTCCCGTCGAACCCGTCGCTTGCGACGAAGGGCTCGACGAGCGAATTAACCCACAGACACAGCCCACTGAGTTTCTTGACGGATCTTCTCAGTGGGTCGCGTTTCCGATCCAGTGGTAGATTCTGCGAAGCACTGCTCTTGCTAAGGCCAGTGTTAGCACCACTCCGGTTTGAGCCCTGTGAGCTCACCTACATGTTAGGGTGAAGCTGAAATAGCCTCTCAAGGCTATCAGGATACGCAGAAAAAACAATATTAATGCCTAGATAGATATTTAAATGCGTCGAACTCTCCGCTGACGTCAGTTGAGCTCCGGATTTGCTTAGAATTTTTTTTTTGTTGTATAGATGTGTGAACAAGATCATGGTGGTAGCAGTGGTCTTAGGATAGTGACGTAGCTACAGGGTGGCAGGGCTGGGTAAACGCTACGGTTCCACAGCCAGACCGAACCCCCGGCACGGGACAGCGAGCATATCACAAACATTTTTAGTGCATATCACAAACATCTTTTTGCAGTCTCTTATTATAAAAAAAACTAAAAATCAAGAGTATTTTTATAAAACTTGAAATTTTTATTAAATTCATATCGAGTAGTGAAAGGGTATTTTTCTTAAGCGACATTTTTGTCACATTACATGAGAGGCATTTAATGTTTTAAATTTGAAAAAATATCAAAACAAGAAAAACTTCTTTAGCTATTTGAATGGGGTAAAATTAATTGAAGTTCAAATTAAAAACATCCTCGATATGAATTTAATAAAAAATTCGAGTTTATAAAAATACTTCATTTTTTGTTTTTATTTATAATAAGAGACTGCGTTATAGAACGCATCGTATTAAATAAATGCATGCAATCTATACTAATATATAAATCTACAGTGGTTTTTACGGATGTTCCGTTATAACTACTGAACCATGCATCCGATTGACTTGAAACTTGGTATCCATGTAGAAAATACATGTACTTAATGGATAGGCTAATATTTATATGAGTGTTGGACTCCATAATAACAATGACAATAAATATGTAATAATGTTAATTTTAAATGCCCAGCGAAGCGGGCGAGAACGGCTAGTATTAGCAATAATACTGTTGTTAAGTAATTCAGTGACTTGATTAAAATTACATATTTTACAACGAGACGATTTTTCCAATGAGTTTGCCTCGGGATGCATTTTTTCCCCTACTCTCAGCTCTACAGCTCACTGTCATAAACTACTACAGCTCACTGTCATAAACGTCACTGTCATTAACGTCACCAAGGAATGCTGTCACCATAGATATTATTCCGAACCGGAAAACATGACTCTTTCGCGGCAGTAACAAAGAGACGGCGATCCCTGTGCGTTCTCCAAGAATTTAATTAAAAACGATAAAACGCGCTCATAACGATAATCTCTGGCAATTAAATGTGAACTGGATTGAACTTACATCCTTGAAGGTAATCTGTACCAGTTTTTTTTTACGTAACACAAAACCCGTAAACGAACCTTAAAAAGGAAAACCTTATTTAATATAATTTTCGCATCGTGATTTTACCGTTTAGAACTAGTGTTGTGCGTTACTACGAATGATCGAGAAAAATAGGAATATCGATATCTAGGAAATGTTCAGTGATCGAATAATCGAGAAGTAATTCTCTTCTTTATATACATAATAAGTAGTGAAATTGTAGTGTAAGAAGTATAATATCTCTTTTTAATGAACAAAACGAAAGTAAGTGAGTCTTAACGTCAGGTACTTATTTAGATGATAGGTTCGCCGTACCCGTGAGCTGTGGCCCATGGGCAACGACGTACCATAGGGCTGGCAAGTAATCTCTATATATAAAAATGAATTGCTGTTCGCCAGTCTCGCTAAAACTCGAGAACGGCTGGACCGATTTGGCTAATTTTGGTCTTGAATTATTTGTGGAAGTCCAGGGAAGGTTTAAAAGGTAGATAAATATAAAAATGCTTGGAATGAAATCAAAATAACAATTTTGTTTTCCTTTGATGTGTCCCTCGTCGGACGGTTTCCTTTTGTTTGTTTTAAGTTTATTTTATACAAAAATGTTGGTCTCTTATTTATCGATTGAGGCACTACAAAGTTTACCGGGACAACTATTAAAAATAGATATTTCTCAAAGAAGAGCAACCTTAGAAAAACTTTGCATTTTTTTTTAGATGTATCATTTTATAATGGATTGACATTGACAATGTTCTATACGTATGTACTACTCGATGCCGCAAATTAACATACACAGCCATAAATCTCCAGTCTTCTTAAACTAACTAAGAATGAACACAATCGATTGAATACAAATGGCGCATCACTATTATTGCATCCAACCATATGACGTAAATAAAACAAATAAAACTTTAAGCCTTATCACAGAGTATTAAGGTCGTAAATTCAAGCTACACAATTTCAGTTCGATTTGCAGTTTATAAAAAATATCTTAATACCATTGCATTAGTGGTCAATTTCGCTTGAACTACGTGACAAGAATCGTTCTTTATACAGTGTCGTCCATGTTTTTCTGAGCCTAGTTTAATCTTATATGGAAAAGTTCATTTTACTGTTCTAAGCATGACCGTTAGTGGCGATTGATGGTAATCGTTTGGATCTTACTTATATAATTATAATATTAAACAATCCAGGACAGGTCACGCATAGCCGTCTGGCTCCAAATTAGGATACCCTTGGGAGATAGCGGCTAAAACACACTTATATCTATATATGAATACGTGAAGCAAAAACTTTGTATCCCTTTTTACGAAAATTGCGCAGACGGAGGAGTATGAAATTTTCCACACTTATAGAGAATATAGAGAAGAAGTGCATAATGCTAATTTTCTTTTTAAATAATGCATAAAAGATACATTAAATCAATAAACAAAACATTACACACACTACATACCATGTATTTCACGCACACACGCATGCATACTATTTATTGTCAAACTTTTGTTCTTGACATCTGTTGTCAAATAGAGAACAGATTAAATATTGTTTGTCTTTGTTAATATTTTTTATAGTGTAGTCTTGGCGAAATTTGTGATTATAGAAGTATAAAATACAATCATAATAGTATACAAACATACAATTCCAATTAATTATAGTCGAATTTCGGCTACTACGGGACCTCTAGTAGTTTTAAACAGATATTTTTTTTTTTTTGATGAGAAACAGTAAACTTATGCTATAAAAAAACTAACCTTACAACTAAACACCATTTAAATGTCTCCGCATTATATATGAACATTAAACACCTACACAAAGAACAAACAAGCTTGTTCGTCACACGCATATTTGCGCTATGAGGGAATCGAACCTACGACCCTCTGCCCAGCAATCAGGTGCGATAACTACCTACTGCGCCACCAAGTCAGTCACCAATAAACCGGTGTCGTAATAAAATTTATTCAATATAATGTATTTCCAATGGTATCATTTTCATTTAAAAAAAAAACACTTGCAAAGATATCTACAGCCGGTGTCGTTTGGGATGATGTAAAGATACTCCAGACATCCAAAATCTGTTAAAGCATTTAAAAGTCATAAATATAGAAATAAACAAAACTCACTTATTTAATCGAAACCTCAGAATATTACATCCCTTTGTTGTACAATGTATTAACGGCACGTTTAACCTACTGAGTCTCTCGCCGGATCTTCTCAGTGGGTTGCGATTCCGATCCAGTAGTAGATTCAGCGAAGGACTGCTCTTGCTAGAGCTAGTGTTAGCAAATTGTGTCAGCTTGAGCCCCGTGAGCTCACCTACTGGTCCGCGCATAGTTGGAATAGCCTTTTAGGCTACCAACAATTATGTAAAAAAAATATGGCATGTTGATTTGATTTAATTAAATTTTTTTAATGCGTACATTACATATTTGTGTTTTTCAAATTACGAAAAAAATGGTGGACGATCCCGCCGTGTTATGTCACGTTAACAGCTGTCCCGCGTCAACGTGTCATCTGTCACCGTTAATTAGCCAACTACTTGGAGAGTAAGGTTGTGGTTGAAAAGGGAACGTTCGACAAATTAGTTTTAGAGTCGATTACAAAATACATCAATCAGATCATTTACAATTTACATAGGTATTTCTTTCCAACGTATTGCACGTGTAATTCAATTTATGAAGTAGCTGTACTATTTTTTTAAGGGATTTTATGACCTGGTAACTAAGAGCTTTAGGTCAAGTCTTATTTTAATTTGAATGAAAACTTTTTTTATATGAAAAATGATAATAATATTATGAAATGAAATAACTGAAGTTGATTAATATGAAATGAAATGATATGAGATGAAATATAATCTCAGTAAAATGGTGGTTATTTACTGAGACTTTTTCAGTGGACTTATTGGAGGATCCCGAGAAGTTACGTTCAACGGCATTGTTTCATTTTCCCACATTTGTGCACTTTCACAGATACTAAACAGTGAATAAACCATCGTTATTACACATTTAAACCTGAAGAAACACTTAAATAGACAAAATAAAACAAATCACACAACTTCATTGTTCGCGTTCCCGCCAAAAAGTCCAACTGTACTATTCAGATGGATAAACAAATTTAATAGATAAATCTTTGTAAATACCGTTTTAATGGCACGTAGTATTTTCTAAGAAGTTAAAAAGAGCCTATAAATAACGAACAAAGGTATTATAAATCAAGTTTAGCGCTAGTCTAATCGCGAGCTAGCAACATTCGGGTCAGACGGGTCACACGCGATACGCATAAAATAAACTTTCGTTACTATGACAACACTGTTGTGATCTTAGTTCTTTCGATTTCTAAGGAATCGTGAATTTTCACGTTCAAACATTCCGGTACATAATCTGGCACACTAAGCTAATTAAGCGAGTTATAAAGGCGTCCCATAGTTTTTGCCATTCCGTAATGAAGTCTCTACATAGATGAATAAATTGCAACGCGTCTATATTTTATAACGTTCTAATGGTAATGAGCATTGTTTATTTTCTTTTTTATTCCTAGTATACACTTTTTTTTCCTACCTAAGCTGCTTTGAGATCTTATTCTGGAGGCTTACAGCCTTGAGAGGCTATTTCAGCGTAATTCATCACTGGTGGTAGGACCTATTGTGAGTCCGCACGGGTAGGTACCACCGCCCTGACTATTTCTGCCGTGAAGCAGTAATGCGTTTCGGTTTGAAGGGTGGGGTAGCCGTTGTAACTATACTAAGACCTTAGAACTTATATCTCAAGGTGGGTGGCGCAATTACGTTGTAGATGTCTATGGGCTCCAGTAACCACTTAACACCAGGTGGGCTGTGAGTTCGTCCACCCATCTAAGCAATAAAATAAAAATAAAAAAACCTTAATTAGTAGGTGAGCTCACGGGGCTCAAACCGGAGTGATGCTAACACTGACCCTAGTAAGAGCAGTGCTTCGCAGAATCTACCACCGGATCGGAAACACGATCCACTGAGAAGATCCGGCGAGAAACTCAGTGGGCTGTGACTGTGGGTTAATTCGCTTGTCGAGCCCTTCCTCGCAAGCGACGGGTTCGACCAGGATGGCGACCGGTGCTTGTGGTACCTAAAAGCACCGTTAATGGATCGGGAGGATCCGTAACGACATGTTTTGGGCGACGTCGACTGTTTACCATTCGGTCTACAGGATCGGGTATGTAATTTCCAGCGGCCACGACAAGAGGGTTCTCATGTCGTGCCGCCTTTTCAAAGTGGCGCAATGATGCCGACTGTAGATACTTGCTGATCGAGTCAAGTTCCAGGTCATCATGGAGATCCACGATCCTCAGGAATCATGGTTCCTCCAACGGCTATTCTGCAAAATCGGGATTGATAGCTAGTGATAGGGCGTATTTTTACTCCACATGGGTAAATCTTGTTTTACCGGTACAAGTAACGCCATCTGTCGTTAAATATCAGAAGCTGATATCAAAACAACTAGTGCCATCGGGAATATTCGAAATTTGTTATGGCGGTATGAGTATCGCCATCTGTTTTCAAGTAGCACAAACGGATATCGGAGCGACTAGTACTATCGAGAATGTTCTGGAAAAACAAAGACGCTACATTTCGATTATAAATACGTTGCAAATAAGACATGAAGGCAGTTAGTGATTAGTTTTATTAGAAGGTAATATCCCACATATTCGTTTTAAAATATAATTAAGACCCCGACCTCACGTCTCAAGGTACGCTGCAACATACAAAATGTGATGTCCATAGGTACTAGTGATAGAACGTCTTGTGAGTCCGCACGGATTGATACCACCGCCCTGCCTATTTCTGCCGTGAAGCAGTAATGCGTTTCGGTTTGAAGGGTAGGATCATTTGTTGTACTGTAAAAACGGAGAGCTAAGAACTCCTATCTTAAGATAGGGGGCGGAATTTACATGTCTATGGGATCCGGTAACCATTGAACACTAGATGGGCCGTGAGCACGTCTACTCACCAAAGTAAAAAAAAGGCGCTGATAATTTTAAGTCACGGTACAAGAAAACATATTAAAAGAATTTTACGTTGACACTGTCCAACCAATTGATCCAGTTTACTTATATATTTATTAGCGAAGCGGAAGTAGGGCAGCAGTGTGACACGGGTCAGGTTTGTTTTGATGGCTTTTCGAGTTCTCTATTGGTAATTTTGGTTATTGGTATTTTTTTTTGTTAGGATGAACGAGCTCATTACTCGCCAGGTAACAAGTTGACTGACATCATAAGTCAATGGTGTCCTGCGCGGCGCACTGAATTAATTATGTCAATTTCTGTTACTAAGCGCCTGGATGTTTTTTTAATTTATTGCTTAGATGGGTATACGAGCTCACAGCCGACCTTGTTTTAAGTGGTTACTGGAGTTCATAGACGTCTACAACGTGAAATGCGCCACACACCTTGAGATGTAAGTTGTAAGCTCTCAGTGTAGTTACAACGGCTGCTCTACTCTTCAAACCGAAACGCATTATTGTTTCACAGTTGAAACAGGCAGGGTGGTGGTACCTGCGACCTGAGGGGGTGAGGCCGCGCGGCGCGCTACCAGCACTCTAGCGCGCTGCCGTGGAGTGATTAGAGCGACCGGTCGACGGTGTATCGCGTCCCGACCCGGCAGGCTGGTTCTGGTCCAGCGGGGTATTCCGGGACACCAGCGGCACCGTCTGGGCGGCCCGACGGGCTGCCGTACCGAGACGGCCGACGTTTCAGAGCCTTCGATTCGCCTCGAAGGCTCCGTCGGCTGGGCGTCCTTGGGGTGAGCCGCGCCGTCTGGTTGTAGTGTTGACCGCGGTAGCCCCCCTACCTCATCCGGGTTCTGACCTCGGAGGGGATCGGACGTCGGGTGTAAGAGTGCAGGGGAGTCGTTTAGTGGGTGGGTCCTAAAATCCCTGGGCCCGCGGTCTGCTCACAACACCATGCAGACCGTTGAGTCTCACATACCCCGCGCGCCCCTTTTGCGCGGGGACCTCGTAGGAGGTTCGGCCCTCTACCCGAAAAAAAAAAAAAAAAAAAAGGTGGTGGTACCTACCCGTGCGGACTCAGAAGAGATGGGTGGCGGCATTTACGTCGTAATGTCTATGGGCTCCGGTAACCGCTTAACACCAGGTGGGTCGTGAGCTCGTTCACCCAGTTAAGCAATAAAAAAATGTATTATAGTATGCTATCATCATCATAGTCGGTTGCTCTTGGCAGAGCAGTCGTGGTCTTGTGGTATCCTTGTTTATTAAAGCGTTGACAGCTGCTTTCCATAGTTCACGAACTGAAGCTTGGCGCATGCTAAGGTCTTTCACTTGATCAGTCCAACACATGAGGCTTCGTCCACGAGACCATTTACCATTGACCCTACCCTGAACAACAGGTTTCTCGACAGACTCTGCTGGCCGTCGCGATATAATATACTTAAAGCTACCAGAGATGGCTGAGCGGCAGTTCCGTCATCATTCGTATTCGGTAGAACTCAGTTTATTGCAATAAAAGTTGGTAAAACCTTTTGAATAATAATTATTAAAGCTCTCAACAATTAATTTTCAGAATCACAGGCTAAACCGACATTTTCGTTACGACTGACCGACTGATTGACTGACAGACTGGCTGACTGACTGACTGACTGACTGGCTGACTGACTGAATGACTGACTGACTGACTGACTGACTGAAACGGCTCTGTCCACGTACCGCCATTTTATACTCTGGCGTTACGGCGTACTACCCAACATTTTTTCTGATATTTATTATCAAAACAACATTTTATCATTTAAAATAATAATCAAAACAATGTCTTGATATAACTTAAATCGTTATCCACGACATACTATATATAATTTACATATAATAACCTAAGATTTACTAACATTTTAAATATAAACTTGCCAATACATTTATGAAATTTCTATATTCCGAAATAAAATAAAAACAAATAATTTCATTATTATTATTATACCAGAAGTTGAAAACCTTCGAATCCAAATTAAACTCGATACAGTTCTAAACACTACACTGGTAAAGCCGGCATCGGATGGCGTCGATTTCGCTGTGTGGATTCACATAGGAAACGTTGACTAACGCAAATAGAACGAGATTAAAGCTACAAAAAAGCTTAGGAAGTGTGCTGCCGACAAAACTAACATGTGGAACTCTTTGGCTGCGCTCCGATTACCGATTGAATCGATTTTTCCTTTTTCCCGTCTGATAAAAGGAGTTACGTAAAGATTTTCTTTCGATTTTTGTTTCACGGAAAACCGGTATCGTTTTGCTATCGATCGAATCGGTTTATTAGTTTGCGTCTTTGATCGGTTTTAAAAACAAGCCATTCTGAAATGCGTGTGCAATAAAATTAGATCTGTTAATAAAGAAATCAAATAAAGAAGATTGGGTCGCATTGTTAATCCGCGCGAATGGTGAAAACGCGAATGAAAGAAGCACAAATAAGGAGCTTTTACTTTATCTCAGAGATAAGACTTCGCAACTGTGTCATTACAATAAATACTAAATGAATTAAACAAACATGGATGTCGTTTTCGTAAAATATACTCGCAACTTAAATGAGGTTTCGGGAGAGTGTTCACGAGTACGCAGCGAGCAGACTCCGTCCATGGCATTGCCGACCTAGCCTAGCCACCATTAGGGAGACCGTATGAGCATACGATGGCAAACAAAAAAAAACAGGTAATTGTTTCACTGGTGAAAAACCATCGATTTGTTTGTAAACACCTTGCACGCCACCTACTGTGGATTAATTGTTCTGTGCCTATACCCTTCGCGCGATTGCAAGCAATAAATCGACAAAGTTTGATTGCAATCGGATCAATGGTATGCCCATAAACAAAACCGTCTCTAGCCCATGTAGCGCTAGTGTGCCATCATTACCCTAACGCCATCTAGTAGCCGGGGAATAGATGCAAATGTAATAGGCTCATTGAAAGTGCTTAGGCCTTCGCCCCCTAACGTCGCTGCGCTCACACCCTGCACCATAGGTAAAGCCAGCTTTACCGATAATTACAAACACAAAAAAAATTATTGGTTGTTTTTCAAGTCGGTTTAAAGACAATAGTCATGATAACGCCAGTAGCAGAACTATTCAAACTCTTAGCTCTGACGTCACGCGAGAAGAGAGATAAACATGTCACAAGACAACGCTTGGGCCGATCGTGCCTCTCTATCACTTGTTCCGCGCTCTCGCTTGCACGCTCGGACTCAGGCGGAACGTGACAGTTTTTCGTGCGTGCAATCGGTGTTCTGATATAGATTCTGATATATCTGATACAGATGATCACGTCAAAAGATTTACTTTTTTATATTAGAGTTGTCAAATGCGTAAGCTCTGATTGTTTTAAACACATTAATGACATTTCACGAACGCGCTATCAAAAGAGAGACACAGCCGGCTGAGGCACCACACCTTCGCGCGCCACACAAGATCACTGAACTCTTGCATCAGTTTATTTTTACTTATATTGCATTGCGGGCATTCAATAAAATACGTTCGAAAATTTTATATTTCAATTGCACTAATATCTTTATCGTTTTAAATATCACAACTAACCCCAATCATTACTAATGTAATCTATACTAATATATAAATCTACAGTGGTTTTTACGGATGTTCCGTTATAACTACTGAACCATGCATCCGATTGACTTGATGGATAGGCTAATATTTATATGAGTGTTGGACTCCCTACACCAGTTGCGGGGGCGTTGATGATGAGAATCTTTGTGGGAGTGAGAAACAATAATGTTAATTTTAAATGCCCAGCGAAGCGGACGGGTACGGGTAGTTTAACTAATAAGGCAGATCGATAACGAAATGTAAACACCGAGAAACACAATGCAGTTCTTAAAAAATCATTAAACTAAAATCTTCTTATAGTACTTTGTCAACTCACCTCAACGACTTGCCTCAAGTCTTCCACGTAGACGTTCTCTGTTTGGACGATCTCAGCACACACTCGTTCCAGTTGCGACAGCCCTGACGTTTCCTCCAGCTGTCCTGTAAATTTAAACCATCGCTAAGAGAAAAGTGCTCTGAGAAATTGTTTGAGATGATCCTCTCATCTCCTTTTTATCATCGCACCTCCCGCCATCGGAGCAGAGTTCATCCATATTATCTGGAACAGCTGCGTTCATCGACAGTGCGTTTCCAGAAGTCATTTTTATCACGTACCATCCGGCCATGGAATGAGCTCCCCTCCACGGTGTTTTCCGAGCGCTATGACATGTACTTCTTTAAAAGAGGCTTGTGGAGAGTATTAAGCGGTAGGCAGCGGCTTGGCTCTGCCCCTGGCATTGCTGGAGTCCATGGGCGACGGTAACCACGCACCATCAGGTGGGCCGTATGCTCGTCTGCCAACAAGGGCAATAAAAAAAAAACACTATTAGATTAGGTCACCAGTATCTCTATGTGCCCTATTTGTGCCCATTGTGCAATCGCCACTGTTCTCGTTGAACAAAGAATGCGTGCAACTGACCCTAAGAACAACCCATTGAATTTCTCGGTTGGTCTTCCCAGTGGGTCGCGATTCCAATAGTAGAGTCAGCGAAGCACTGCCCTTGTCGACGTCGCCCTAAATACGTCATTACGGATCCTCCCGATCCATTAACGGTGCTTTTAGGAATCACAAGCACCGGTAACCGTCCTCGTCGAACCCGTCGCTTGCGACGAAGGGCTCGACGAGTGAATTAACCTATAGACCAGTCTTTCCCAAAGTGGGCGATAACGCCCCCTTGTGAGCGCTGCAGGCCTAAAGGGGGGCGGTAAGAGACCCAGAAAAATAATGGGGGCGTTGTCTATAGAGACTTGGGAGGCGATTTGTAATGTCATTCAGGAGGACTCTTACTCTTAACTGAGCTATAGTGGTTTTTTCAGTAGGTGAAAGATGGGGGCGCTAAAAATGAATTTATTCTCAAAGTGGGCAGTGACAAAATAAGTTTGGGAGCCCCTGCTATAGACACAGCTCACTGAGTTTCTCATCGGATCTTATCAGTGGGTCGCGTTTCCGATCCAGTGGTAGATTCTGCGAAGCACTGCTCTTGCTAGGGCCATTGTTAGCAACACACCCGTTTTGAGCCCCGTGAGCTCACCTACACGTCAAGAAGAAGCTGATATAGCCTCTCAAGGCTATCAGCATAGGTAGAAAAAAAAAGAGAGAAAAAAACTGCCCTTGTTAAGGCAGATATTAATAACGAAACTATCAGAAACGCATAATTTACGTGCTTAAGTTATACCACAAAACCACATAGAATTGAGAGCAGGGTCTCCTGCAGTTAGGTACAAGACGTTTTCAATAAAATTTCATATTACTTAAAATGATGGTATAGATAGTTTGGACGTCATTTAGCAGATACATTATCCGATCAATTAAACGATTTAATAGTAAATGTGGTTTTATTTATTGGTTAGATGGGTGTACGAGCTCACAGCCCACCTGGTGTTAAGTGGTTACTGGAGCCCATAGACATCTACAACGTAAATGCGCCACCCGCTTTGAGATATAAGTTCTTAGGTCTCAGTATAGTTACAACGGCTGCCCCACCCTTTTAACGCATTACTGCTTCACGACAGAAATAGGCGGGGTGGTGTTACCTACCCGTGCGGACTCACAAGAGGTCCTACCACCAGTAAAAAGTGAGTGACCTAGTTTATGTGCTGAGTCCATATGTGGCCGGTAGTGAATTAAATTAATTTTAGTACATGTAGGCAAAAATTACTTTAAGTTTTTTTTTGTTGTTTAACTTTGAGAGATGGACGATTGAGCGGAGTTCAGCCAAGAGTGAACGGTTTGCTAACAGTTGCCCGACCACCCCCTGAGAGACCTAACAGTTCAAGGGTTGTAGCTTTACCAGATCTAATAGCACCACATCCGAAGTACTACCTACTGAGAAAAAAGATAGAGCAACTCAGTGACTATGTATGGGCTATGGCGCATATGGAACTCGAATTCAATTCACATCGAACGAATATTTTTTTGTAAACCATCATTAAACCTAATTATCAATATAAATTAGTAAATTTGAAAAAATTTACATCGAGAGGTGAACGGCTATTTGGTTTAAGAAATATTTCGATTAATACGCGACATTTATCTTTGTAATTTTAAGGTCCCTTTTTAATTGGCATTGGTATTAACAATTTGAGGTTTCTAATTTAACTTCAATTGTGTTTACCAGATTTATATGAGTGAAAAAGTTTTTTTGTCGTGTTAATTTTTCCAAATTTTGAACTTCAAATGACTCTCATTTGTAATGTTGCAAAAATGTTTCTTAAACCATATAGCCTTTCACAAATCTCCATGATTTTTGGCCCAATCTAAATGGGATAACAGCAAGATGTAGCAATTATGAGCAGATACGAATGTAATAGTAGGTAAACATATCAATAAGGATTACTTACGAGGTTTACCATCGGAATTCCTTTCACTGACACTGTTATTCATAATCCCGGCTTTGTTTACATAATTGTTACTGCCATTAGCCGATGTGATATCCACGTCGCTATGATCATCCAAACTCTCTATGGACGCCAAATAAGCTGAGTTAACTCCTTTGTTCTGCACTCCGCTGCTAGATGTGGAGCTTGAGGAGGCTATTGAACTCATAGACAAAGGTCGACACACTTCAATCACAGGAGGGTTTAACCTGGAGACATCTTTATCTTGTACTGAACAGCTTTTCAGATTCCCTGTCGACCCTACAACGTCGGGATAAGGACCAGTCTCCGACAACTGTTTCGGTGGACTTAAAAAGTCTTTTCGATGCAAACTATTGGTACCGACTTGTGACAATTTAGGGACTTTCGCTGGTGATCCTTCCGGCGTAGAAGTTTTTGGATTCGATTTCATTGGAGATGTTTCTTTTGATGATAATTTAATATCGAATTCTCTATCGTTCGTTGTTATAGAGAGTTCGATCGATTGGTCGATAAATGGCAATGATAATGTTTCGAATGCAGTCTTATTGTTTGAAGGTACGTCGTATATCGCTGGTCTGTTATTCATTGGGACATCATAAGTTTCCTCCGCCTCTACTTTCGTCTCGGGTTTAACACTTTCTTCAATCTTAGCTTTATTAAGGCAAGGTTGATCATAAATTTCGACGGAATCTAATATTTCTAATCCGGATTGTGTAATCTTTGAAGTGGCTCCGACCAGGGGTATATTAGACCTAAGCCTTGTAGATGACCGAGCTGCGTTAGTTGTTTTCTTTTGAAATTTCAAAGCGCTAGCCTCCGTGGCACTAGATATAATCCTTTTCACGTTCGGCGACAAACTATCAAACGTGGGTTCGTGTTTTGGATCTTTCAACGTCCTCTGCGGTTTGTCTTTTATTAACACCGTTTCACTAATTGCACGATCACATTTATCCGTATCTATAGCACCGATTTTATCACTTTTACCTCGCAGAGTGTATAGAGAACTTTTATTGATAGTTGCGATTGGTAGTTTAACGCTTCCCGTTGACATATCGAGATCTTTGCGCTGCAGATCTGAATCTACTGTTACGCTGTCTGGTTCTGATTCTACCGGTGGGTCGTTTCTCGCGTCTTTAGCTGTTTCCGAATTAACCTCTGGTTTCAGTGTCTTCGGTTCAAGCAACGAATCATATATTCCGATTAGCGTGGGCGTAAGATCCGTTGTGCTACCTGCAACAAAAATGACATACAGTTTAGCTTTCCGACATAATATAACGGTATTATAAAAATATTAATTTAAAGTTCTATTCGAGGTATAAAGAAAATAAAACTGGAGGCTTCGCAACAACCCACGGTCATTCGGTAACGTGCGAACTTATTGTGGTACACTTAATTCACGGTTGTTTGCATAAGAGTTAGTGTATTCCGCAAACGAACGCTCTGAGATCGTGGTCAACGAATGATAAAATATTATGTTATTTTTTGTACGTTATTACAAAGTTAAGTAGTACACTGTGTGCATTACTAATAAAAATCTTACGTTACGGACGTTTTTTCCCGGTTAGGGTACCCACCCCTCCGCATCGACCAATAAGGAACTTCGTTCCAAAAAAAATTGGTGTTTCCCGAGCGCTATGACATGTCCTTCTTCAAACGAGGCTTGTGGAGAGTATTAAGCAGTAGGCAGCGGCTGGGCTCTGCTCCTGGCATTGCTGAAGTCCATGGGCGACGGTGACCACTTGCCATCAGGTGGGCCGTACGCTCGTCTGCCTACAAAGGCAACAAAAAAAAACATCAGACGCGTCGTCGTCTCGTTCACCGTTCGCAACCGATAACGCGACCCAGACCTCAATTCTGAATTCCAAAACACATTTTTAATAAAATATCGAAATTAATCACAGATCAACGTCATTGAATAAAACATTAGCATACAAATCGAAACGTGCCAGCGGTTCTGAAGCCTTCAACGTTTTAAATTATTACGAAACATTTTTACCTTAACATTTAAATCAATCTAAGATTATTTATTACATGATAAATTATGAATTCTTCATTAAAAAAATTACATGCAACAAATTCTAAATCTATATATTGATACGTGAAGCAAAAACTTTGTATCCCTTTTTACGAAAATTGCGCGGACGGAGGAGTTGGAAATTTTCCACATTTATCTATACTTTATACTTTATAATATTATAAAGAGGAAAGATTTGTTTGTTTGTTTGTATTGAATAGGCTCCGAAACTACTGAACCGATTTGAAAAATTCTTTCACTGTTTGGAAGCAGCACTATTCCCGAGTGACATAGGCTATAATCTTTTTTGAAAAAGGTGTAAAAATTTACCTAAAACATTCTTTACATCGCGTGCCCTGCGAAAACCATTGATGATAGAATAAAATAATGTATTACGACTTTGTAGAACACATTATTATTTACAAAAAGTGACGCGACAGCATGTGTCTAACTATTATAGTTATGCCGCAATAAGTGTTCTTTTATTTTAAAAAATAAAACATTGTCAAATATCGTTGAAATTTTTGTTAAAAACCCGAGCGGAGCCGGAGCGGGCCGCTAGTAGAGAATATAGAGAATGAGTGCACAATGCATTTTTTTTTTTTTTAAATAATGCAATAATAATACATTAAACTAATATAGAAAACACTAGCTGACCCGGCAAACGTTGTGTTGCCTTAAATAAGATTTCTAGGGAAATTCTACTGAGAAAAAAAAACCTCATTTAACCTCATAAACAAAAAAAATATCAAAAAAAATAAAATAAAAAATTAATGTTTGGGGTGGACAACCCTTTTCACTTAGGGGTATGAAAAATAGATAGATAGATAGTAGCCGATTCTCAGACCTACTGAACATACTATTGATACACGAATAAAACCAAAAAAACATGGCTGAAAAATGTATAGTATTGTATAGCTCTCAAATATATTAAGTGTATAATATATGATGTATAGTAAGTAAGACAGGAGACCGGCTTCGTCCTCATCCCTACTACGTGATGTTTGCTGGATGAGTGGTGACACCTGGCGGGGATAGCTGATCGATTGATAGTTGATTAGTAGTCGACCGGCGAGGGCGGGAGATCAAATACAATTTAAAAAAAATCATAACCACAGGAACTTGAAATTACAAACTCTGAATAAGAATTTATCGTACTACAAATATAATATTTGATTGCCATGTTGCAACCTTATTGCGGATCTGTGCATAGAATAAAAAAAATATTAATCGGGATGGAAAAATAGGGGTTGATCGTATAAGAGTGAAAATTGAGAGTAATATGATTTTTTTTTATTTTAAGTCATGACAAAACAAAATAAACAATTTGCCAAAAAAATTAAAGTTTATAATTAACAAATAAAAAATAGGGGTTGATCATAAAAAGATGAAAAATTGAGAGTAACATCAGATTTTTTATTTTAATTCATGACAAAATAAAAATAAACATGAAAATCTTGCCAAAAAAATTAAAATTTATAACTAACAAATAAAAAATAGGGGTTGATCGTAGAGGGGTGAAAATTTAGGGTTGTATGTATTTTTGTATGCTGTATCATAAAAAAATAGATATTAAAAATTTTGTTTAAAAAATAAAAATAAAAATTTAGGGGTGGACTACCCCTAACATTTAGGGGGATGAAAAATAGATGTTGGCTGATTCTCATAGATACCGGATAAGCACAAAAAATATCATCAAAATCGGTCAAGCCGTTTCGGAGGAGTATGGCAACGAAAACTGTGACACGAGAATTTTATATATTAGATTACACACGCCAACATGTATTTGACACACACACACACGCATATATACAATTTTGTTTATTGTTAAAGTCTGTAGTCAAGTTGCGAATAGATTAATATTGTTTTTCTATAATATTATTTGTCTTTATTGAAGCCTTAGCGAAATCTGTGTCTGTTATAGAAGTTTTTGACAATAGAACCATAGTAATGTTCAAACTTATAATTTCAATTAATAATTATAGTCGAATTTCGCCTACTGGTCGACCACCAGTTAAAGTAATTTTATAAACGACGATAGAGCGCCTTGTGACGGTCGTTAAATACAAGTATTGGTCGCATTTCTTCCATTGACAGTCATCGTATCGTATAAATTATTACAACACAAACAAACATTCAAGCAAAATTCGAAAAAAAACATTAAGCACCAAATACTGTAAACCCCTTTATTTATTTACTTTTTTTTTATTACCTTGATGGGTCGACGAGCTCACGGCCCACCTGATGTCAAGTGGTTACCGGAACCCATAGACATTTACAATGCAAATGCCGACACCCACCTTGAGATATGAGTTCTAAGGTCTCAGTATAGTTACAGCGGCTGCCACACCCTTCAAACCGAAACGCATTACTGCTTCATGCAGAAATAAGCAGGGTGGTGGTGCCTACCCGTGCGGATTCACAAGACGTCCTACCACCATCCGCCCATCTAAAGCACTCCAAAAATAAACGTTACTTTCCGTGGACGCTTTAAGCGAGATACTTCGGATATAATAATAAACTACCTATAAAATTTTTGAAGACAGTAGATTTACAAGATTTTAAGCAAAAATTGCAAGTATTTTTAATAGATAAGGCTTACTATAGTATGTCAGAATATTTAGACGATAACTTTAGATAATTAAGATGATAAAGTAGAATAATTTAAGTTTTATTTTTTATTTTTATGTAGATTATACTTGCACCTAATATTTGTACGCTTTACTAGCAGGACATAGTGATACATTTATTAATATAAGCTTATTAATCTTTGTTAAACTATGACCACAAACAATAATAAATAAAAAATAAAAAAAAAATAAAAAAAATTATAAGCTTTGTGTTCAAAGTTCAAGAACGCGATGATTGTGTATGAGAGAATAAAAATGGTTGATATTGCGAATTTTATTTGATTTTAGATACTTTATTAATACGCTTTTATTAGCTTCAGACGTATGTATGTTAGTATGTAACGGAATCTTTGAACATCATTTTGACCTCCTTCAAAACGTCGGATTAACTCCAAAGGACAATGCCCATTTTTTATGGGCGTTTGGGCCCCTAAAAAAAGTTGTCGCGTCATGATGGTTTTAACTTATTTTGATAGACAAAGAAATATCGTTTCATATTCAGAAAACGATATTTATATTCTCACCCAGGTTTAAGAGAAATCTGTTTTTTTCTGCAGCTAAAATTAAGTTGTTAATTGTTTTCTTCGAAATCAATAATCGCTTTTATCATTATTTACATATTAAATAAGTTAATTGTGGTTAATGTTGCTAGAAATAAGCCCTTATGTACATTTTATTATTATTATATCCTCATAATAATAATAAAATGAAATGAAAACCCGGAAGCCGACAACGTTAATGTTGTTGTTGTTTTTAAATTCGCCAATAAGCAGGCAAAGAGCGTAGCCTATACAGCCTAGTCTGTCGTAGTTATATTTTTTTATGTCAATAAAAAGCCGGTGTATCTCTTTTTATTGCTTTTTGGGAGTTTTGACGTCAACTCGATGAATAGCTCATTGACTGAGCATGAATTTCGGCAGACCTTTTATCTTGAAAAAAAAAAAACAGTCACCGCTATGTTAGCCACAGTTTTATTCCAATGCCTCAATAATCGTGAACAACGATTATTGACGTTTAATACACAAAACAACGCCCAATTTATATATAATACATCACAATAAACTATTAAAAAAACATTAAAATAAAACTTCAAGTGACGCTTCACTCGGGTTGCTGCCAAAACTCTCTGATCGTATATAATAAGAATAGAGTAATGGTAAGGCCATTGAGATTTTTACTAATGGAATCATTAATATCTAAAAATATTAAATAAAATAACTCATGGTTTTAAGTAATAATTATTATTACAATATATAAATATTGAATTGAACAAAAATAAACTAAAAAGTCTGAATTATAACCATTACTTTTTTTTATTTATTTGTTGTTCAAGTCACAGACAACTCTTTTGTTTGGTAACATATAGGTTTACTATAAGGCTGTATGGGCTAAGGCCTTTGCCTATTGGCGAATTTAAAAACTATGCCACTAAGTTTTGGGATGTTATCAAATAAGTAATTTATTTTTTTGTAAAACAATGCCAGGGTGAAAGAAATGTTGATACATAAACTAAACAACGTAAAAAAATAAGGCATAGTTTTTCAAGTACAAATAGTTTTGACATAAAGTTAGCCCACTTTTGGGCATTGTCCTTTGATATACTTATTAAGGACCGATGACAATTCAATATTAACCAAAAATTGAAAAACAAAATTGAAAACATTGAAATTTAGCTAAAAAATAAATAACAGTATAAAAAAACAAAAAAAATGCGCTTTTATAGACAATCCAACTAAAAAATAGAAAGTAAATTTTAATAAATTTGAATTAAAAATAGTGTAAGAAAAAATGATTTTATTGTAAAAAAAAGCGTGGGGTACATGGTATCAATAGTTATAAATATTTTATGAACAGATATGAGTAGAAGGATTATTTTGATAATATCCTGAAAAGCACACCGCTCTTTTTTATCATTTGCCCTTTGCGACATGTGCCCTTTTCGAAATTGCATATTCAATTTCATTGTGAAATTCCTTTAACTAATATTGTGTCAAGGTTTTCTAAAAAACACGGATTTTGTTTGTAAGACGTAACAATGGTAACAGCTAAATTCTACTGACAATACAATACAGCCTTTAAAATCATTGTCGCCTATCAATATTGTATTCCATTTCGGATACAAGATGATGTGATTGTACGGTAAGGCAAGTTTAATGGTACAGGGAAACCGTCATTACTTTAGCACGAGTTCGAAAACCAGTTTCGCAATTGAGATGAATTGACATGCAAGCCAAATTTACTCTTTTTAATATACCAAAAATAATGATCCCTATTTAATTATAGACTAAATGTTAGAAGAATTAGCAGTGCCTTCGTTCAATCCTTCTAATCAACGTTGGTAAATTAAGAAATAAACATGCTTATTTAATATTTTTGTTAAATACCATCACTACCTAATTGCCTAATATATTACCCTACCAAATATAATACCCTAATATATTACATATGAAAACAACTTATCCTCGTCTACCTTCGATCCACTAAGCCTCTGCGACGAATGATTAGACGCTAATTGGCGCAATATTTAAATTTCGATAAATAAATTCTAATCATCATTCTCCTGCCCTTCTCTCAGTCACCTGGGTCGTCGCAACATGTATCCTTCGATACTTTTCTATCATATAATTTTTTTGCGCTCACTCCCCTCTTAAACATAAATAGTCTTTCACGCAATCCATCCATTTCTTCTTAGGTCTAGCTCCTCCTCCTTATCCTTCCACATTCATAGTTAACACTCTCTTACCAACCTCATTTTCATTTCGTCTCATCACATGTCCATACGATCCCAAACGCGCACTTCTCAGCCTTTCTGTCACAGGTGCCACTTTCAGACTTCCTCTAACATATTCATTCCGTTATCTATCCATTCTCGTTACTCCACACATCCATCGCAACATTCGCATCTTTGCTGCATTCAATCGCTTTGCATCAAATAATTTCTAAGTCATTCATAATTTAAAGATTAAAGGCAAGGTAAGGTAATCTAACCGCATCGGCGTCTCATTAAATCCGATAAACAAAATCGTAACTCGTTACGCGGCTCTACTTTTAAAATATCGCCTTACTGAACATTCGTTATACTGTTGTTAATATTCATTCACGATTATGTATATAGGACGTGAAAGGTGAATAGTTCAAGGATTTTTATTGTTCGTGTAAATGTTACGTGTTTGTCATTTCGATGAAATCATATTACTGTGGAATGCATTTTTCATTACATTGCGTTATATATATAGGTATATATATAGGTATATATATATATATACATAAAGTGAAGTATATTGTCCCTTCGTAATAAGGTGACACTCTACAAAACTTGCATACGCCCCGTCATGACCTATGCAAGTGTAGTGTTCGTTCACGCGGCCCGCACCAACTTGAAGCCCCTTCAAGTTATTCAATCCCGTTTTTTGCAGGATAGCCGTCGACCATAGTTTCTAAGGAACGTGGATCTCTATGATGACCTGGAGCTTGACTCTGTCAGTAAGTATCTACAGTCGGCATCATTGCGCCACTTCGAGAAGGCGGCACGACATGAGGAACTTCTTGTCGTGGCCGCCGTGAATTACATACCCGATCCTGTGGATCGAATGGTAAACAGTCGACGTCACCATAATAATATATAAATCTTCGAAATATACTTTCTTTAGATACATACCTATATGGTTTAAATTGTGGTAGATTCTTGCCATCATTTTAGACACACATACAGACGTCTGGAAGTAGCTATGCATGGCGGAGACAGAACTGTTTATCTTTCGACTTCAAGTAACTAATTTTTGTTTTTTAAACTATAATTCACATTTTAATAGCAAGCCGAAGTAATAAGGAAACAAGTCGCTAATCATCGGTCAGGATGTTAGGTCAAAATAATAAAATTAATGTGTTGTCATCTGTCCTTGTTACGCGTGTATATTTTGAAGTTTATCGACGAAGTTGGTGAATCTATATATTAATACGTGAAGCAAAAACTTTGTATCCCTTTTTACGAAAATTGCGCGGACGGAGTAGTATGAAATTTCCCACACTTATAGAGAATATAGAGAAGAAGTGCATAATGCTAATATTTTTTTTAAATAATGCATAAAAGATACATTAAATCAATAAAGAAAACATTATACACACTACATACCATGTATTTGATGCACACACGCATGCATACTATTTATTGTCAAACTTTTGTTTTTGAAATCTGTTGTCAAATTGAGATTAAATATTGTTTGTCTTTGTTAATATTTTATAGTGTAGTCTTGGCGAAATTTGTGATTATAGAAGTATAAAATACAATCATAATAGTGTACAAACTTAGGTACAATTCCGATTCATTATAGTCGAATTTCGACTGCTGCGGGACCACTAGTAATACATTGAAAGACATCGTTACAAATAAATCCAGATCGATCTAATGATAATTATGATAACTATTAAAAAAATAAATGTAGTTTAAAACATACAAACGCACTTAAACAGCAAATTGAAATAACAACTAATTTCATATTTTCATAATACGTACTCAACAAATGTTCACGATTGACTTCCACGGTGAAGGAATAACATCGTGTAATAAAAATCAAACCCGCAAAATTATAATTTGCGTAATTACTGATGGTAGGACCACTTGAGAGTCCGCGCGGGTAGGTACCACCACCCTGCCTATTTCGGCCGTGAAGCAGTAATGCGTTTCGGTTTGAAGGGTGGGGCAGCCGTTGTAACTATAATTGAGACCTTAGAACTTATATCTCAAGGTGGGTGGCGCATTTACGTTATAGATGTATATGTGCTCCAGTAACCACTTAACACCAGCTGGGCTGTGAGCTCGTCCAACCATCTAAGCAATAAAAAATAAAAAAGGCGGCAATAACGTCTTTTAAATCAATGTACACCGACTGCACGCACGAAAAAGTGTCACGTTCCGCCCGACTTGAGCGTGCAAGCGAGAGCGCGAGAACAAACGACAGAGAAGCACGATCGGCTTAAATAAACCGACTTTAAAGACAACAAATTATTATTTTTTTGTTCTCTTGTTACATGTCACGATACTAGAACCTAGTTATAAAATTATTGTACTATCATTCTGTTCTTGATGCGTCTGAAAATTTTCAAGCTAATCGGATTTTCAAGACGAGTCATTAAAAATCACATTCAAAGATTACGTTACACAAAAACAAACAAACATACATACCAAGTTAATAAAAGCGAGATGAAAAAAACTCTCCTAGTCTCAATCGGTTATTAAAGGACATCTGTGCATTAAACCTTACTATACAGTCAATGATTATCTAGAAGATTGCACAATGTGGGAATGAGTTGCACGCTCCGGGCATTTCAATATTGTAATAATTGTTACGTTATAATACTCATTGTAAAAATGAATATTTAAAAAAAAACTAATATTTAAAAAAAAAAAAAAAATATTAAGAAAAAAAGACGCCCGCTGAGCTTCTTGCCAATTCTTCTCAGAACGGAGGCTAGTTCTTGTGAATTGGCAGTAGTTCTTTTGACGTTCAACAAGTAAGTACTTTCATTTATGTTGAATAAAAAAAAATTTGATTTGAAAATTTTTTTGATTTGATTTGATTTATTCGAGCACATTAATTCAAAATTTTGTACCATATACTCCCAAAACACCTTAGAATGACTCATGGGACAGTAATCTTTAAGCCAACAAAAACAGTTCTCAAGGAACCCTATTGTTTTATTTCAACCGTGAAGATGTAATTGATTGATCCTCTTTCAACTCAAGAAATAAGGCCGTATTTCGAATATATAATAATTTTTTGAAAAAATTTTCATTATTAGGTTTTTATGAAGCCAAAGCGTAATTTTGTAAGAAGCAATGGTTCTTTTGGAAACTTTTTAAAAAATTATCGAAACTTTTTGTAGTTCATTTCCGATTTTCCCGTCGAGAATTAGCGGGATGGATTTAAGCTACTAGGTCAGAGCAGGGTGCTTAGTGCGAGTTTTCTAACGTTCTCGATAACGTTAAACTTAACACAAGTTCTCGATAGCGTAAAAGTTAATTCAAATTTGTATGGAGTTGGAACGTTCGCCTACGTTTGCCGCTAGGGGCGCTGTTCCAACTGCATACAAATTTGAGTTAACTTTTACGCTATCGAGAACGTTAACAAGCACTAAGCATACAGATGTTATTACTTTCGAACGTATTTATTTTTATGCCTAATCAGTTAAACCCGAGCCGCTCTGCTGGTCAATCCTTTATTTGACCTTGATCCGATCCGCTACCAAACTTAGCAAAAGGCTATTGCTTGACCAATCCGAAGATATCCTGAAAATTTTATAGAAATCGCTCCAACCATACGTATACACATCTACTTATGTGACATCATCATCATCATCATCATCATCAGCCTATAACAGTCCACTGCTAGACATAGACCTCCCCAATCGCATTAGCACGATCCTCGGCTTCTCTCATCAGCCAGCTAGCCTGTATGGATCGTCACTCCACCAAGTTTGTAAGTCGTCGTGGCTTAAAAAATAAGACGTCCGGTGCATTCGTGTTGAAGCGACGCACCGGTGTTCGAATCCCGCAGGCGATTTTTCTAATGAAATACGTGCTGAACAAATGTCACGATTGGCTTGCACGGTGAAGGAATAACATCGTGTTATAAAAGTGAAACCCGCAAAATTATAATTTGCGTAATTACTGGTGGTAGGACCTCTTGTGAGTCCACGCGGGTAGGTACCACCGCCCTGCCTATTTCTGCCGTGAAGCAGTAATGCGTTTCGGTTTGAAGGGTGGGGCAGCCGTTGTAACTATACTGAGACCTTACAACTTATATCTCAAGGTGGGTGGCGCATTTACGTTGTAGATGTCTATGGGCTCCAGTAACCACTTAACACCAGGTGGGCTGTGAGCTCGTACACCCATCTAAGCAATAAAAAAAAAGCCTGTGAAGATACAGTTGATTCATATAATAATGCAATTAGTTGGGATGCATTTCAAATCGGAACGTACAATCGCTTCAAACCAGAAATACCTAGACATCATAGTTGTAGCTACCCTCAGCGGATCTATTAGTAGATATGCAACTACCAGCCAATGTAATTAAAGTAAAAACTCAAAGAATATTTAGAATTGTAAACGGCGTATTAAAAACTAGGCACGGCACACGTATGGAATCGGAGAACGGTTGATTTTCCCGCGTCGCGCCGGCGCCATCTTGCTCGGGCGCCGTATGGTACATACAAACGCGCGGATTAACGGGATAGTCTTGCTTAGATTTAACTATATTAATATTTTAACTTGATACGTTTTGTTTCCCGCTCGCACTGTTGTCTCGCACTAATAAAGTAGATGACAGAAGCCGTTTGGAATCATCCACAGGTTTTTTTTTTTGATCTCACTACCCAGCTAAAGTTCGGGGTTCACCGGAGCCTATGACGCAGCTTCCTGTGCCAGTTTTAAGACCTATGCGACGCCCGCTGAGTTTCTCGCCGGATTGCCTCAGCGGGTCGCAATTCCGATCCGGTAGTAGATTCATTCGCGAAACAGACACTCTTTAATTTTTAGGTATATTTTGGAGGCGCTCGGGTAGCCGTTAACAAATCCCACCCCTCCTGACTGAGCCCTTGCTCGCCCACCTGTCCTTGTGATACTGTAAAAACCTCCGGGCTACCAGTAATCCCTCAATCATAAAAACTACCTATGCATCATATCTCTTATAATCACTACGAACTATCGTAATGTCGTGTTACTGTTCTCCATTACTGCGTAAACCGCAAACTGTAATGTCGTCAAATTAAGACGACAAGAAATATTGTGGTATATCGTGGAAAATTTGGAGGAAACAATTGATCATACGTTCAAGTTTCGATCTTAGAACACGTTCAAACGAAGGCTTAATTCTAAGAACGACCTGTGACAATTTAATTGGCAGTCATCACAACGTCTGATCAGTGTTTAATATTTAAACGCTGTTACATAATTCAGGATATCTACCACATACTCACAGGCGTATTCGCATACATGAATACGTGTATACCGGCGAACCCTGCTAAACATTTCTATCTGTCTTCATCTAGAATTTCAACGAACCTAATCTAGTATCTCATGAGTATTTAAGCGAACCTCTTTACATATGGTATTATGTAAGCATTCGCAATTTAATAACCTTTGAAAAAATGAGGTTCACATTCTTCCTACTACTCGCGTCGTATTCCTCAATTCTAAGGGTCATGACCAATCTTCTGTGTAAATTTCTCTCGCATGATCTTTCTCTGTTTCTGTCTCTGGCGGTATGGAGGGTTTTGTGAACTGTGGAATCAAGAGTGGTGCGGATCCGGTTGGACCAAAATATTGAAGCCTTTTCCCGTCCACTTTACCGGTCTCAATGAGCCTCTCGAAGTTGTCTCCATCCTTCGTTGCAATGTGACCGAAATTTTTAAGGACTTCGCGAAGGTACACGGATGACTAATCCAAAATCTAATCTAATGGTCGCACGACAAGACCTTTTTAGACACAGTTCATTTCTAGGTAGCTTGTTGTAACTATAAATAACTCGACTTCTGACTTAGGAATTTTGCGATTACAATGTATTGTTACGTTAATTCTGAATATGCCTTAAATTAAACGTCCCGTTTAACTTTCCCAAAGTGGAATTTTCTCCAGTTCTTGATCCCGGAAACACGTAGACGATGCAGCTTTAAAAGCTCGAACAATGTGGAACATTATGTTAGTAATATATCGAGGGGTGAAAGTGAAAGGGTATTTGGTTTAGGCGAAATATTTGCAACTTTACATGAGAGTCATTTAAAGCTGGAAATTTGAACAAAAATATTATATAACAACTAGCGCCCCGCCCTCGCTTCGCTTCGGAAACATTAAATTTTATTATTGATAGCTGAATCCCGCGATGTTACCCGCGGTTATTGTCGTACCGCGGCTGACGCCGCGGGGCGAAGCTAGTCTAAAATAAGTAGCCTAAGTTACTCCTCCTAAGTTATCCTGTATATCATCAGCTACCTGAAAGTCCCGTCAAAATCGGTCCAGCCGTTCCAGAGATTAGCCGGAAAAAACAGACAGACAAAAATTGTAAAAAATGTTATTTTGGTGTGTGTACCAAGTTGGTGTGTGTAGATGTCTATGGGCTCCAGTAACCACTTAACACCAGGTGGGCTGTGAGCTCGTCTACCCATCAAAGCGATAAAAAAAAGTTCTCACTAAGCCCATTGGAGGCATACGAGGGTTCCCAACGCGAGTTCGGAAGTAAAACATTCACACGTCGAACCATAAACATTCACGCTTATTTAAACGATAATATTTTATCGCAATGAACAATTTCAATACGTTTTATTCATTGTAAAGGTCATCGTTCCCATTATTCACATCGCCTCGTGTGTAGTAAATGCAATAAGTCAATCAAATTAATGTGTGGTGGGTACGTTTAGTGCCGGCCGGTCTGCGAAGCTTATTTGTAAAATGTTTGATAGATATATATTTTTTTTTAATTCTTAGATGGTTGGACGAGCTCACAGCCCACCTGGTGTTAAGTGGTTACTGAAGCCCATAGACATTTACAACGTAAATGCGCCACCCACCATGAGATATAAGTTTCTAAGGTCTCAAGTATAGTTACAACGGCTACCCTACCCTTCGAACCGAAACGCATTACTGCTTCACGGCAGAAATAGGCGGGGTGGTGGTACCTACACGTGCGGACTCCCAAGAGGTCCATTACGCAATTTATAATTTTTGCGGGTATGATTTTTATTACACGATGTTATTCCTTCACCGTGAAAGTCAATCGTGAACATTTGTTGGGTACGTATTTATTTCATTAGAAAAATTGGTACCCGCCTGCGGGATTCGAACACTGGTGTATCGCTCAACACGAATGCACCGGACGTCTTATCCTTTAGGCCACGACGACTTCAAAATGTAAAAAGTTCATAATTTTTGTATTTTGATTATAACTAGAGGTCCCGCAGTAGTCGAAATTCGACTATAATTAATTGGAATTGTAAGTTTGTACACTATTATGATTGTATTTTATACTTCTATAATCACTAATTTCGCCAAGACTACATTATAAAAAATATTAACAAAGTCAAACAATATTTAATCTATTCTCAGTTTGACAACAGACGTCAAGAACAAAAGTTTGACAATAAATAGTAGGTATGCATGCGTGTGTGCGTCAAATACATGGTATGTAGTGTGTGTAATGTTTCCTTTATTGATTTAATGTATCTTATATGCATTATTTTAAAAAAATATTAGCATTGTGCACTTCTTCTCTATATTCTCTATAAGTGTGGAAAATTTCATACTCCTCCGTCCGCGCAATTTTCGTAAAAAGAGATACAAAATTTTTGCTTCACGTATTAATATATAGATAAAATCTATTTGGTTTAAGCTTTTTTTTCCTTTTTTATTGCCCGAGCAGGCAGACGAGCTTACGGCCCACCTGATGGTAAGTGGTTACCGTCGCTCATGGACTACAGCAATGCCAGGGGCAGAGTCAAGCCGCTGCCTACCGCTTAATACTCCCCACAAGTCTCGTTCGAAGAAGGACATGTCATAGCGCTCGGGAAACACCGTGGAGGGGAGCTCATTCCATAGCCGGATGGTGCGTGACAAATAAAGATCTCTGGAAACGCGCTGTGGATGACCGCAGTAGCTCCAGGTAGTATGGATGAACTCTACTCCGGTGGCGGGCGGTGCAATGGTAAAAACGAGATGATGGTGTCATCTCAAATATTTCCTCAGAGCACTCCCCAAGCGACATTTCGTTTAGCACGCGACATTTATCTCCCTAATTAAAGGTCCGTTTTATTTGGTATTAGCATCAACAGTTCGATGTTCTTAATTGAGCTTCAAGTAAGTTTACTCTATTCAAATAGCTACGCTGTAAACGGTATATATCTGTTTATTGTATGTATATATATATTTTCTATAATAATGTACTCTCTATGGTACACCGCAACATACTTGCTATATTTTTTATATTTTCCAGAATTTCTGTAAATTAAACGGTTGTCTGGAAGAGATCGCTTTTAGCGATAAGACCGCCTATTGTACATATGTGCTTTTTGACTGTTTTTTTTTTATGTAAATTGTGTTGGTGTGCAATAAAATGTATTCTCTCTCTCTCTCTCTGTTGGTTAATTTACTCGTCGAACCCGTCGCTTGTGACGAAGGGCTTGACGCTTGTGACGATGACCGGTCAAAATATTGTTAGCGCTATTCAGGCATCTGTCCAATATATTCTGTTCTGTGGCAACTACTGCTGCGCAAATACGGTCATTACTGCAGTGTTTACCGGTGAAAACGCGAAAACCTACTTAGGGTATTATTAACGCAATATTTTCTTAAAGATTTTTTAGAGATGTAGCGTCCTGGTTGCCTGGACCTTTAAGCCAAGACTTATATTTTCTTACATTATGTTACGATATGAAAAATAATATGACAAGTTGGTTAATTTGTGACTTTAATGAATTAGTATGAAATTAAATGAATGCAATGCAAATGCTGGTCTCACTATGAGACCATATTGCATTCATTCATAGATGTCTATGGGCTCCAGTAACTACTTAGCACCAGGTGGGCTGTGAGCTCTTCCATCCAACTAAGCAATAAAAAAAAAAATTGTGGTTGTTTACTAAGACTTTTTCGGTGGACATTTTGAAAGAACACAAGTGCGTTTCGTTTTTTTCACAAATGGGCACTTTCACAGATGCTAAACGCTTAATAAACCACAGAAGCTACATAGTTAACCCTAAATAAACTATAAATAAATTTAAAGGAATCAATCCACACGATTTCGGTCCTCGCGTTCCCGCCAAAAACTCCTTAATTGTGCTAATAGATACATAAAAGTAACGGAAACCATTCAAATTGAATGTCATAAGTCACTTAGGGACGTTCCGTCGGCCACAGACCAAACAAACGATGTCATAATCCCATCACAAGCACAGATTATGTAACGGACAAGGAAGAACATGACTTCCCTTCGCCTATCAGCTATTGTCTGGCGCAATCGACCTTTGAGCGCTTATTGGGTGGCCGGTGAAGTAACATTATGCCCTTTGAAAATAATACAACAAACAGATCTTTACAAATATCACTGCTAAATCTATACTAATATATAAATCTACAGTGATTTTTACGGATGTTCCGTTATAACCAGTGAACCATGCATCCGATTGACTTGAAACTTGGTATCCATGTAGAAAATATGTGTAGTTAATGGATATTTTAATATTTATATGAGTATTGGACTCCCTACACCAGTTGCGGGGGCGTTAATGATGAGAACCTTTGTGGGGATGAGAAATAATAATGTTAATTTTAAATGCCCAGCGAAGCGGCGGATACAGCTAGTCAATTATATATCCCGTAACACATAGTGCACTAGTTAATAAGTGTTAATAGTATCGAATTATAGGTAACACACATTAGTAGTTAGAAGGCCAAAGAAACCTTATACATAGATGCAAACCATCAAACAATTGTTGCAAATAAATTCATGTATACTTTACTTAAGAATACACGTGGCGTTTTAATTATTATTATCTTTTCCAGATTCCTTATTCTACTAAGCAATGGTCCTCTAGAATGATTCTTAGGGCACTCTGCACTTATTGCTTAGTGAACCAGTTCAAGACCCGTTTGGCGTAATGTGTTTACCGAAATATATAATGACGTAATTATTACCGTTCGCAATTTTGTTAATAAACATAAATTTCAATGTAATTTGATTGGCGTAGCTCGTGAGCATCAGCAAGGCCACGGACCCTACCACGCCGATATCTGCCGCTGATGCCTGTTTTCAGATCACGTTTAAAGAAGAACATGTTATAGGGTAAAGAAATGATTTCATCCGTAGCTTTATAAAAAAAACGATTTAATTTTTTTTAATTTTGTTGCTTATATGGGTGGACTAGCTCACAGCCCACCTGGTGTTCAGTGGTTACTGGTGCCCATAGACCAAATGCGCCACCCACCTTGAGATATAAGTTCTAAGATCTCAGTATAGTTACAACGGCTGCCCCGCCCTTCAAACCGAACAGAAATAGGCAGGGTGGTCGTACCTATCCGTGCGGACTCACAAAAGGTCCTATCATCAGTAATTACGCAAATTATAATTTTACGGCTTTGATTTTTATTACACGATGTTATTCCTTCACTGTGGAAGTCAACCGTGAATATTTGTTGAATACGTAGGTATCTCATTAGAAAAATTGGTACCCGCCTGGGATTCGAACACCGGTGCATCGCTCAACACGAATGCACCGGACGTCTTATCCTTTAGGCCACGACGACTTATGACAACTCGATTGTTAAGTACGCGTGTACAGAACCGACGCGACGCCTCTATATTTCATAGATGAGACTACCGTCTTAAACGCGTTGAGTCCTTGAAGACTGGCAGTAAACAAATCACGTAAGTTTTATATTTAATAAAAACTTCCGTTAGTGACGTCACCTCAGAACGCGTATTCGTAAATATATATAAGATTTAACATTTCCTTCGGTTATCGCTTATCGCAGACACAAATAAAACTGCTAACAAAGTTTAATTTCGCTTTTTCTTTACCGACGTCCTTAATAAAGGAGCTAACTCGGCTTACTTGCCGTCCAAAGTTAGTTTGGATGGTCATAGCCAAAGGCATGTCTAGCTTATACAGCAAACGTGTGCAATCATTACCCTAACAAACGTTAGTAAGCGCAGTCAAAAAAAAAAAATCGCGCTTTCTTATCAGCTTTAAATAAAATACTTTTTGTGATTTTGTATAGTGCTTACAGTTCTTGCATTCTTTTTTTTTTTCTCTATCTTATTCTAATAACTTTAAGCGCCTTTTTTTTTTAATTTACCCGGTGGCTACTGTAGCGCCATCCTTAGTTTTTCGAAGCAGATTTTAACGGACACTTTTCACAGACAGAAACGGTTCTCTGTTACCTCTACTCTTACCTCTACCCTCCATACGTTAACAAATGAAGCAACTACGATAACCAATAGTTTCTAAACTATTAAAAAAAACGATTAAACACCCAATTGATTTGATCTTGTTTTAATCCTGTTAATACCGACCAGGGTATTAAAGCACTTATAACATTATTGTATTGTCGTCGGTCCTTGATGCGTGAACAAGTTATCAAGTTAATCTGACGTTTTTAAGTCGATGAAAATGACGTTCTAAGACCAATACGTGACAATAATATGTGACAATGACATAAGAGGCCGTCAACGCAAAAGTGGCCTAACCCACAATTCATATTCGTGCTTATGTATTGCAATTTATTTAAAACATAATAAATTTTGATGCATAATCGGCCTATCCCTAGTTCCATCCATAGATAATAGATGCCATTGTGAACATCATTATAGCGCGTATTTTTATGCCAACGAAGTATTGTAATGGTTAATTCGAACCTCATTATCTCCATACTAACTATGGTAAGATTTAGGCTACTTTTGCGCTGACGACCTCATATGCATACTCAAGCTAATAAAAACGAGTTAAAAATAGGAAGGATATTTCGCATACCCGTACCCGATAAAGATAGTCGAGCAGCCCTCCCTTGAAGAGTATTAAGATAAACATTATATTCATTTCAAGTGTAGTTAGTTCCAGAAACGTAAGCCAATACAGAAGGAAATATTAAAAAAAAAATATCACTTGTCATCTTTTGACAGGTTAGTAAAATGATTGAATAATGTTGTTTTTTTTTTAATTAACGCACTGGCAATATTGCAGCAATGCCTTGTGCTACTTTCGATGAGCAAAACCATCGAATAAGAATTGTTTAAATTCGCAACATAATGAATTTGTTTATTTTGTTAATAAATATATTTATTAACTACACTATGATTTTGTATACCTTGACGTACTTAATGCCTAAGACATTTCTTACTAAATCAACCGAAGGTTATGCAGAAATAATTATGGTAACCGGCGCTAGTGAATAAATTGAACAAATAAACACACAAAAGCACAAAATTCTAATAAAAGCAACAGAGACAAACATGAAAAACATAGGTACACGAAAACTGCAGAGTTAAAAGTCTCGGTAAAAATGGTGGCTTATTAACCGCTTAGTATCTATAAAAGTGTGCAAATGTGTGAAAATGACAAATAATAAATGGATAGTACATTTTAGGCTCTTCCAAAACCTATTAAGCTTCCAGAATATTCTTCCCTTTTTTTTCGGACAGTTTTTCATTTCATCACAATTCCTTCCATCTCATCCCATAATCAGTTAAAGATTTATCAGCTTCATTTCACTCTACTCTAATCCGTTTCGTATCCATTTATAAATATAAATATAGATTTGGCTTTAGAGAACAAAATGCAGACCTTAAATAAATTAAGACTATCTGCAAAAAAAAGGAATCGATTTGGCAAAAATATTTTCAGTATAGTTAATATTTTTATATATTAAATTTAATTTAAAAGTATTCAACCATCCACAGTCCCAACGTATGAGTCGGTGTGATAATAATTCTATTTTTATTCTTAATGTCTATGTCATTAGGCGATGTATTCTAAATCGTACTATGCATCTTCAAAACAGGGATTCCGTATATAACATTTTTATTACACGACTTTTATTTATAGGTTAACTTCTATTAAAATATGAATGGGGATAAACAGCTTTTAATTCAAACACAAAAACCCACCTGTCTGACTCACTATTCATTTCAAAACCGCAGTCACTATTTGGAATGATAAGAACACCAATAAATCGCAACCAAGTATCAACATATTTTTTAAACTTTACAACTGAACACACGCGAAGTTTATAATACTTAAAAAATAATAAAACAAAAATACAAAAGAACAACACACGTCTCTACCGCGTTACAAGCGATGATTCACTAAACAAGGCGAAATAATACCAATTAAATGCCACGATATTCCTACTATCAACTTAAAGTTATAGTCAAACGATTTCCAATTCTATCAGTCAAGACTTAAGAGCCAAACAAAAAATTAATTAATTAGGTTCACAAGAATACAAGCATGCTATTATAGTCTATAAAACTGATATTAATAAAGACTAAAGTAGCGTACACTTGCCCGGCTCAATAAATTTAGGTTACAAAAAGCACAAGCAATACGCGCCTTTATTTTCAATACGTTAAAAGATAAAATAATATTGTTTACCTTTGAAACTAGACAACTTGATTTGCAGTATTGAACTCTACATCATCGCGTTAAGGTTGAAAAATTGCAAGTGATTTTAATACTATCAGCTTATAAACATTTTATGAATGAAAGAACAAAGTGTAAACTTAAATAAATATACTTTAACATTTTTTCCCACGTTCCTAGCCTTATAAACATTTGTCAGGTAGACGTTTAGAAAAAATGCTTATACTATGTAGACATTAAAATTAATAACATTTTTTCTTTATGCTTAGATGGGTGAACGAGCTCACAGCCCTCATGGTGTTAAGTGATTACCGAAGCCCATATACCTACCTTGAGATATGAGTTCTAAGGTCTCAGTTTTTACAATACAACGGCTGCCCCCCCCTTCAAACCGAAACGCATCACTGCTTCACGGCAGAAATAGGCAGGGTGGTGGTACCTACCAGTGCGGGTTCACAGCATGCCCTACCACCATTAAACTCAGATCTAAGATTCAATCAATGTCATCTATTTTTTTTTTCATCGAGTGAGCAAAGAAAACCGAAAGAGAAGGTTCTAGATACGAGGCGTATGATTTTAGTATTAAGTTACGAACATAACACCGTACAAGCACAAAAGTGTGCCATTATTAATTCCGTCTAATTAGGCCACACGGTTGATTGACCTTACAATTTTGACCCTATTTCCTGACGAGTAAATTCAAAAACAATTCTAACAAAATCTTCTAAAAAGATTCGCTATGACGTATATGCATTATGACGTTTGAAAACAAAGAGACAAAATAAGGCAAAGGAAATGTTAAACAGAAATCATTAACATTTTTATAAATAAATAACAAAAAAAAATAATTAAAACCTACAAAGAGAACTACTTGGGAGTTCTGTCTGAGTCATTGTTATTGATGACGTAACGTTTACATACTTACACGTGAATATAGGAAATATTTGTATGAAGTGTTTTACATTCCGTTCCTCATGAGGATTATTATTCTAAGTTTTTTTTCCACGTACAACCACGTGTACACGAACTCACTGAGTTTTTTTTTGACGTTTCCGATCCGGTGGTAGATTCAGCGAAGCACTGGCTCTTGCTAGGGCTAGTTTTAGCAATTGCTTTCAGGTTGAGCCGCGTGAGCTCACCTACCAAAGCGCGCGTAGCAAGAATAGTCCATCGATGCTACCAGCGATTAGATAGGAGGAAAGGTCTATTAAAAATGCGTTTCCACTTCATAGTACGGTGGTGATGAAGAGGTTTTTGTTTATTGTGATTAAGGATTTTCTTTAAATGCTTTATAAAATGTTCAAAAATAATCGTATCTTTTTCAGTTAAAGAATTCTAATTTGTTTTTTTGGAACAAATTTGAGTTAACTTTTACTAAAACGCCGCTATAGTACGCAACTACGTAGAACATAGCTTAGTTGGGTGATTGATAAAAAAAAATCTAATTTGTCCTACAAGCCCATAGACACAGCACACTGAGTTCCTTGCCAGATCTTCTCAGTGGATCGCGATTCCGATCCGGTGGTAAATTCACCGAAGCATTGCTCTTGCTAGGGCTAGTGTTAGCATATTCTCTCAAGTTGAGCCCGTGAGCTCGCCTATCTGTGACCGCACCTGGAGTAACCCCTTAGGCTACCATCAAATAGGTAGGGAAAAGGTATATTCTACGACATTCCACGTCTACCGCCAAGTAAACTCATGTCCCGACTTGAAGAGTGCGTAATTCAAGCTCAGTGTTCTTAGTGCGAGTTTCTTAACGTTCTCGATAGCGTAAAAGTTAAACCATTTTTTTATTCAGTTGGAGCAGCGCCCCTAGCGGCAAACGTAGGCAAACGTTCCAACTTCACACAAATTTGAGTTAACTTTTACGCTATCGAGTACGTTAAAAAACTCGCAATAAGCACACAGGTTTAAATGTTTTGTAATATTTAAAATTCGGTTAACAAAGGTGGTGAGTAAGTGCCTAATTGTATCCACACGAGGCCGCCTTGAAGGTCCGTTAGACGAATAGTCCACCTACGCGCGTTGAATCTTTTTGTTTTGATTCATTGGACTAAGGCAGAATTACTGGAGGTCTTTTGACGAAAGGCCGTATTGATGGTTCAATCCGGAGAAGAATTCGTGGGACATGAATCAATTAATGATTGATGACATAGATATATATGGACCCTTGAAATCTGGAAGAGCTATGATATGAAACTTTAGCAATTGGAAGCTCCTTAGATTAGTACATTCATACCAAAGGCAACTTTAAAATATTATAGTCTATATATTTAAAAATGAATTGCTGTTTGTTAGTCTCGCTAAGTCCAGAGGCTAAGGTTTAAAAGGTAGATAAATGAAAATGCTCGGAACTAAATAAAAATAACAATTTTGTTTTTCCTTTGATGTCCCGCCCCCCGTCGGACGGATTCCTTTTGTTTGTGTTAAGTTTATTTTATACAAAAGTTTAGGTCTTTTGTTTATCGATTGAGGCACTACGAAGTCTGCCGGGTCAGCTAAGTACTTTAGAATTAACTATAATTAGCTGCGGACTTACTGCGGATCTTCGCTATTTCTAGTTACAACAATCATGGTATAAATCCTAATTCGACAACTAAATAAATAAAAAAAACTTTAACTTTGACATCTGCGGCAATTGACGAAACTAAACGCCCTAAAAACAAATTATGTTTCTTTCATCTTATATACATCGTACAAGTGCATTTAACAAAACGCTCTCTCGCTCTGTTCATTGAACCCGCTACATATCGCACGGCGTGGCGTAGTTTGGTTGAGCTCGGTTAAAAATCATTGACTATCGATAAATTTAGGTCGATAACGGTTATTCGTAAAAAAATAATGCTGAGAAAATTTTAGTTGGGAGTTCAATTTTAAACGTCTCGCGTCTATACGCTAAATGAAAACGGTCGCTTAATCTAACCAACCATCCGTCTGTTTTGATTGTGTATTCGTCATGGATTGTCAATGACAAAATGCTACATTGTTACAGTGATTAAAGAAGGCAATATTACTAATTATAAACGCTTTTTTTTTTTGGAACGAAGTTCCTTATGTGACGATGCGGAGGGGTACCCTAACCGGAAAAAAACGTCCGTAATGTAAGATTTTTATTAGTAATGCACACAGTGTACGACTTAACTTTGTAATAACGTACAAAAAATAACATATTTTTTTATCATTCATTGACCACGATCTCAGAGCGTGCGTTTGCGCAATACATTAACTCTTATGCAAACAACCATTAATGAAGTGTACCACAATAAGTCCGCACGTTGTCGAATGACCGTGGGTTGTTGCGAAACCTCCAGTTTTATTTTCTTTATATATCGAATAGAACTTAAAATTAATATTTTTATAATAAGGAACTTCGTTCCTATCCGGTGTCCCACGACACTAAACGTCTTTTTTGACGTAATAACATCTTATAAATCCATCTACTCACGAAAAGCTGCACTCACGAAAAAGTGTCACGTTCCGCCCGAGTTTGAGCGTGCAAGTGAGAGCGCGGAACAAACGATAGAGAGGCACGATCAGCTCAAGCGTTGGCTTGTGACACGTTTATCTCTCTTCTCGGGTGACGTCAACACTAGTAGTTCGAATAGTTCTGCTACTGATGTTATCGTGCAAATCTATTGTCCGTAAACCGACTTTTCAGACAAGCAATATTTTTAATTTTTTTTTTTTTTAATCAAATTATCGAATAGCGATAGTAAATACAAAAGAGTTTTATTAAATACTAGCGACCCGCCCTCGCTTCGCTTCGGAAACATTTATTATTGAAATAGGCGTAGCCCGCCATGTTGCGCGCGGTACGACAATAACTGCGGGTGACGCCGCGGGGTGAAGCTAGTCTAAAAAAGTAAGGTAAGTTACTCCTTACATCATCAGCTACCTATTAGTGAAAGTCTCATCAAAATCGGTCCAGCCGTTCCAGAGATTAGCCGGAACAAACAGACAGACAGACAGACAAAATTGTAAAAAAATAAATGTTATTTAGGTGTATGTACCGTATATATATTCATATGCATGTAGTAAAAAGCGGTTATTTCAATACTACAAACAGCACTCTAATTTTATTTATGCGTATAGATTTTCATATGTATAGTATATATATGTATAGTGAGGAACCGATCGAAGAGAGAGAGAGAGTATAGATTTTCATTGCTTACATCAAGCCGTATATTGTAATCAGAGTAATGTTTAAGCTTTGTTAAATTTATATTTAATACTACCTGAACTGTTCGGAATAACGTTTTCGAAATACGTGATAGTAAATTAAAGAAAATTAATATTAAATTACACAATTGTTTGAATAGGAGTTTGTTTCTGAAAAGGAGTACGATTAAACATAACAATTATTAAAATTAAATAAGCTTCGCGTGTTACTAATTATCGATGCGGACAGATAACTCGAAGATGTTCGTGACAGACAAATAACTTAATTACAGTTCTCTTCACGGAGATGCTGTTGTTAAGAAAATAATATTGAAACAAGTTTTAAAATGAAGGACATTTTTAGAAGCGCTTCTGAATAAAATGATCTATTCATTTAACGTTTTTTTTCTATATTTGTATATTTTGTATATCTATACACATAAATAAAATTGTAGTGTCTGTTTGTAATATTCAAATAACCGATTTTTACTATGCATATGGATATATACGGTACATACACCAAAATAACATTTTTTACCATTTTTGTCTGTCTGTCTGTCTGTTTATTCCGACTAATCTCTGGAACGCTGAACCGATTTTGACGAGACTTTCACTTTATATGTATATTTTGTTCTATTCTGTATCTATTTGCTAGTACCCTAAGAGGATATTCCAGCTACGCCAGGACGAGTAGGTGAGCTCAAGATCTCAACCTAAGAGTTTGCTAGCACTAACCTTAACAAGAGTAGTGCTTCGCAGAATCTACCACCGGATCGCAATCGGGACCCATTGGAGAAGATCCGGCGAGAAACTCAGTGGACTGTGTCTATGGGATTTATTTAACGTAGATGAATTGAATAATAATAGATTAGACTGAAACGAGTTATATGAGAGTTTGACCTATATTTCATTGCTAACGAAGTATTATACGTAATACATCAAATATACAAAAAAATGGATTAAAAGATTAAAAAGAACATAATATCCTTGTGTACACTAAAAATAATTTGGATGCAAAAAACAAACTAATAAATATCGAACTAATTAAAAATCGATGCGCGTCGCGTCCATCACTAAAGTACCAGGGGAACATGAAATAAAGGAGCAGTCATGATATCCTGCGACGCGCACGTGTGCCGGACACATTACGTGCAGTGCGCACAGACGATACTCAAGGATCGGCCTGATTTTGTATCTCAATGGGCTACTTCATTGAATAATTAAAACTAATTATACGCGGCTTAATCGCGCGGTTTTTTATTGTCATCATCATAATTCGGACGCTTAAAAAGATTTACGATTTTTGCAAACGATGAAGCAAAAAAAGAAGTCTGGCGAATCTAAATAGCGTTGCAATGGAACTTCTTAGTGTTTTAGGGACGTGTAGAAAAAGAAGTTTTGTTCCGAGTTTTGTAGTTTGTATATAAATAAATGTGCAACAGTTCTTCCCAATATTCAATTCAATTCATTTATTTATTCATCAATAAAACAATAATAATCCATAAATTCGCATACACATTTAAATCAAAAATAAATTTTTTTTAAGAGATTTTATGACCTGGTTACTAAGACCTTTAAGTCATGTCTTATTTTAATTTATATTCTTAATTTTATGAAAAATGATAATATGGAGTGAAATGAAATGAAGATGATTAATTTGAGACATTAATCAACTGGGATGAAATTTAATGAAATGAGATGATATGGGATGAAATTTAATCGCAGTAAAATGGTGGTCATTTACTGAGATTTTTTCAGTGGACTTTTTGGAGGAGAGAAGTTACGTCCAGCAGCTTTGTTTCATTTTCCCACATTTGTGCACTTTCACAGATATTAAACAATTAATAAACCACCATTATTACACATTTAAACCCGAAGAAACACTAAATAGACAAAATAAAACAAATCACACAACTTCACTCCTCGCGTTCCCGCCAAAAAGTTATCAAAAATAAATTACAATAGATACGCATAGAAAACAAAATAAAATAATAATAAACAAGTTGGCCTTCTCAAATAAGATTATATTATATCTATACGTGAAGCAAAAACTTTGTACCCCTTTTTACGAAAATTGCACGAACGGAGGAGCAGTATGAAATTTCCCACACTTATAGAGAATATAGAGAAGGAGTACAGAATGCTAATTTTGTTTAATTAAGCATAAAAAATACAATCAATCAAAAAAGCATTACGCACACTACATTAAAGCGATATTAGTATTAACGATAGTGTTACTTTTGAACGAATGATCTCCAATTTTAATGATTACATTATATAAGTCGACTAGTATCAAAGCCGGCAATGTAACTTTTGGAAAATTATTGGTAAATCAGAAAAACGAATTTATGACTTTGTATTCCATTGGCAGTCACAAAACTCTTCTGAACGACATCTTAGATAAATAACAGGTTAAGTATTAACCTTTATTTAATGCAGGTTTTGAACCGTATTCTTTGAAGGAGACGATTATATTCAAATCAATCTGTATTGACATATCAATAACATTTTTTTGTCCAAATGCACAGATTGCCACCTTTGATAATAGACGACTCATATTTCCTATAAATGGCCGATGTCCATAAGACAATTAGGACAATATTACAAGCATTTTACTGTCATTTTATAACAAATCGCAAGTAACTGTCGTGTCCCATATATTAAATACATTCAATGTAGGTACCCTGAAACGGTTTTATGGCTTCCCAAGAGGCCGGATATGATTCTAGGACGTTTCATCTCGAGTACCTACTTAATTTATTGAAGAAGTATCTGTCAAAAGGTCATCGACCCTGCACAGACAGAAGGTTTGAATTCAGAAAAAAAAAAACAAAGAATTATTCCTATATTAAATACTTTTTTAATTTAGTGAACTTAGAAATAGTTGCTCCGAGAATATCTTCTACGTATACCAAGATTTTTTTTAAATAGTTGTTAGCGTGACTTGTCACGTTCAAATTATGGCCGGCGCTAAAGCTTTTATTTTTATTTTTATTATAACAATGTTTAGTTTATCTTAACACCAACTCCCCATTATTGTTTTCTTCTCAATTTATTCGTGTATACATCACGAAAAATTATAATGGGAATTTAGCTTTTGACCGACGTTGTGTTTATAAATTGCCTGGTTAATAATAAACATAGAATGTACGCGTACTAAAGAAATAATCAACTAATAAATTTCTGGGTTCTATCCTCTGTTGTATCAAACTATCTTTTGTCCTTTTCCTACCAAGTGAGTCTTAATAGATTCATCAATATAATGTGCTTTCTGTCTGGTATTAAGTAGAAAATCAGTTATTTTTGGTTATTCAATACTACATATTATTCAATTAGGAACCGCTCTGCTGGTCGATCTTTGATTTAATTTCAAATTCACAGGAATCAATCCAGCCATAAAGAGGAAACATACTAACATAGAGACATTGACTTTTATAGACATAGTATATAGATTCAGGCGCAAACATCACGAAACGCATGGATGCAACTTCATTACAAGTTACGTCATTCGGGGTCAAACTAACCGCCGAGCTGATCATAGAATTTGCACTAAACTATCCCGACATGACCATAAGTTGTTTCTGGTGTTTAAAAATAAGAGCATTATTGGATTTTATATGAAAAATAATAATTAAGCACTAATATTTCACATTATTTCGCAAGGTAACAGGACCCACAGACACAGCCCACTGAGTTTCTTGCCGGATCTTCTCAGTGGGTCGCGTTTCTGATCCGGTGGTAGATTCTGCGAAGCACTGCTCTTCTTAAGATTCGTGTTAGCAACAACGTCCGGTTTGAGCACCGTGAGCTCACCTACTCGCCCGCCGGTTACGCTGACATGATCTCTCAAGACCATTAGGTAGAAAAAAAAGGTAACAGCTTGGATCTTTTTTTTGGGCTGATGTCGATTCTCCTACGAAGTTTCCGCGCCTGGGGTGTGCGCGAGATATATAGGACTCTGTGGTCAAAGCTTGTAAATAACCTCTTAGACCTATTGCGTTCATAGCCAAAAACGACCTGACAGGCCATTTTCCCGTCTGCATACGAAGCCAATAGTAAAAGCCATTAGACAATTTTAATGTAACTATCGTGTTTCATCATATTGATAACTGAATATAAAAAATCGGAAGAGACGATTATAACGTGAAATTAAAATTAAAATACTTTAAATAAATTCGTGTTAATATAATCTGTATTTTGAGGACAGTATTAAAAAAATATATGACACTTAACATGCGTTTTTTTATTATTATTATTATTACCCTCATTTTCCGATGACGCCTCTTTCTCGGTCGCAAGCTAATTTTAGATTATAGAAGATATTAATTAAATCGAATCGAAGTTCGACGTAGCGATGGCGCCGCGATTCTTTACGTTGAACATATGGGTAATATCGTAAGTAGGCCATCAGATATGAGCCGGATATCGTGTGCTCATAAAATAATGTTAGGTTTTATTTTCGTTCTTTTTTTTTCTCCTGCTTATGCTGATAGTCTTGAGAGGCTATGTCAGCTTCACCCTAACGTGTGTAGGTGAGCTCACGGGGCTCAAACCGAAGTGTTGCTAACACTGACCCTAGCAAGAGCAGTGCTTCGCAGAATCTACCACAGGGTCGGAAACGCGACCCACTGAGAAGATCCGGCGAGAAACTCAGTGGGCTGTGTCTGAGGGTTAATTCGCACGTCGAGCCCTTCGTCCCAAGCGACGGGTTCGACGAGGACGGTGACCCGTAATTTCATTAGAATCTAGTCTAAAAATTCTCTGTTGATATGTAAAGGTAATAAACAGGGACGCAGGAGACAATGCTATTTTGAGGTTTGCAATTCACGACTTCGAATTTGATCGTATTGGGTGAGCATCGTAAAACTACTAAGGTATGGCTACTATCTAATGCCAATGACAGCATTCCCAGGGAGGTTTTATGTGAGCCAGCCAACGTAAAACTCTTTTTTTTTATATTGTTTGATTTGATAGATCTACTGCTGTGTCCTTGTCGCGCCGTTTCCTCATTGCTGAAAAAAACAAAAAAAATTATACCCGCCTGCGAGATTCGAACGCCGGCACATTCGCATCGCTCGTTACGACTACGGCGTCTTATCTATCAGGCCACGACAACGTTTAAGTTATAAATAGATTTATTTGAGAAATGTACAAGTTATCTCCGTAGTGGATGTAAATATAGGAACGCGACGGCCGCCCGTGGTTCCGCTCTAAATACACCTGCTCCGTTGGTCCATATTGTATTTCGGGATGTACCTTCGAGCAGGATTATTGAAACGCAACTGTATATTTTTAGATTAATATGTAATACTATTATTATTACTAGTATTTCTACTGGTGGTAGGACCTCTTGTGAGTCCGCACGGGTAGGTACCACCACCCTGCCTATGGACGGATGGACGGATGGACGAGCTCACAGCCCATCTGGTGTTAAGTGGTTACTGGAGCCCATAGACATCTATAACGTAAATGCGCCACCCACCTTGAGATATGAGTTCTAAGGTCTCAGTATAGTCACAGCGGCTGCCCCACCCTTCAAACCGAAACGCATTACTGCTTCACGACAGAAATAGATGTCCTACCAAAAGTAAAAATACGTCCTGTCACCAGTAATATAAATGAAGTATAAATATCAAAAGGACTTGCGGTATGGCATTAAGATGAGTCAGTCAGTACCTGCGTACAAAAATGTCGGATGAGTAACATGAATATTTTAAAATGTTTAAGCGACTCCAATGAATAGCTACATATTCCGAACTACGTCACATATATTTATTTATTAATTATGTTCGTGTATATTTACGCATGCCTTAGGCATTAAGTTCGCCACTCGTCAAACTCGACAAAGAGTTCGACGTGCAACCTAATCCATGCATCAGCCCGCTGAGTTTCTCGCCGGATCTTCTCAGCGGGTCGCGATTCCGATCTAGTTGTAGATTAATTCGCTAAGCAGCTGCTCTCGAGTTGTTAGGTCTCCTTCGGAGGCGTTCGGGCGGCTGTTGTCAAATCCCACCCCTCCTGGCTGAGCCTTTGCTCGCCCAGCTGTCCCGGTGAAACTGGTACGGCCTCCGGGCCACCAGTAATAACTCAACCATAGAAAAAGAAAAGAAAACTCAAAGATATTTGATGAAAACGATTCAGTGTTTTCTTTTTTTAATTAATCACAGTGAAACGAAAAAAGATGTTGAAGTGAACGAGATTGCGCACTTCTTTAGAATTTCTGTATTACACTGACGTATTTTTTACTACGGCAATCGATTTATTTTTAAATTGCATTTTTTTTATTGCTTAGATGGGTGGACGAGCTCACAGCCCACCTAGTGTTAAGTGGTTACCGGAGCCCATATATATCTACAACGTAAATGCGCCACCCACCTTGAGATATTATAAAGGTCTCAAGTATAGTTACAACGGCTGCCCCGCCCTTCAAATCGAAACGCAGTACTGCTTCACGGCAGAAATAGACAGGCTAGTGGTGCCTACCCGTGCGGACTCACAAGAGGTCCTCCTACCACCAGTAATCACGCAAATTATAATTTTGCGGGTTTGATTTTTATTACACGATGTTATTCCTTCACCGTGGAAGTCAATCGTGAACTATTGTTGAGTACGTATTTCATTAGAAAAATTGGTACCGGCCTGGGATTCGAACACCGGTGCATCGCTCAACACGAATGCACCGGGTGTCTTATCTTTTAGGCCACCACGACTTCTAAGTTAAATGGTTCACGTAACTTAACGTATCTCGTTTCAAAACCTTGAACGTAGATTTAGACTTCCTTTTTTTATTTTATTTTTTTATTGCTTAGATGGGTGGACGAGCTCACAGCCCACCTGGTGTTAAGTGGTTACTGGAGCCCATAGACACCTACAACGTAAATGCGCCACCCACCTTGAAATATAAGTTCTAAGGTCGCAACTATAGCTACAACGGCTGCCCCATCCTTCAAACCGAAACGCATTACTGCTTCACGGCAGAAATAGGCGGGGTTTTGTACAACAGTGAAATCCGTATCATCCCATCGAAGCAGGCGTTTAATATTCATACATCGTTCCTGTTATTGCAACGTCGGTACTATAATCACGTGTAGGGAATACACATAATGACTAATTTATCGAACGTGTGTTCGACTGATTTGTTTGCATTGTAATTTTTTGTTGCACAAAGATAATGATGATACTTTAATGTTATTGTACGCTGTGAATTTTTCCATTAAGGTTCTGACGTCATAGCCGTCAAAAAGTCACAATCATGTAACACGAAATTGCGAACAAAGATTCCTTAGTAAAAGTATGTAATTTGGCGTCAATAACCCACTGAGTTTCTCGCCGGATCTTCTCAGCGGGTCGCGGTTCGCGAAGCACTGCTCTGGCTAGGACTAGTGCTAGTAAATTATCTCAGGTTGAACACGTGAACTCACCTACCCGTCCGGGCATAGTTGGAATATCCCTTTAGGCTACGAACGAATAAACAAAAAAAAAAAAAGCTTCACCGTCCAAAATACCGTGCTCTGTGTCTAGAAATTAAAAGCCCACTGAGTTTCTCGCCGGAGCTTCTCAGTGGGTCGCGTTTCCGATCCGGTGGTAGATTCTGTGTAGCACCCACACGCTAGGGTAACGCTGATATAGCCTCCCAAGGCTATCAGCATAGGTAGAAAAAAAAAGAAATGAAAAAACGTATACTCCTTGTCTCTGAATAGACTTTAATTAAACCTATTTTAAGGGTGAATCTCGCGCTTATCTTATACCTTTAAACGAGCAATTCTTGTACATTATGATATATGCATATAATCTGAATCTCGGAAACGGCTCCAACGATTTTCATAAAATTTACAGTATACAGGGGATTTCGGGGGCGATAAATCGATCTAGCTACGATTTATTTTCAGAAAATGTTGTTTTATTCGTGTTTACAATAATCAACTTTATCGATAATCAACTTTATGACTCTTCGCGACCTCTATTGGCGAATAATAATAATATTTTTTTTGAAAGCAACTAACTGCTTTAAAGACACAATAACGCTAAAGCTATTTCAGCAGATGGCGTTGTTAAGCAACCCGAAGCCAATGAGCGTTTGGTTTAAGGTTAGATCAAGAAAATGAATTGTTTATTTATATTATTTAGCAAACAAAAAAAAAACCGGTCATCGTCTAGTTACAACTGAAGTGTTATTCCTCGTTATTTGATTACTTTAACTAAAACTCGCATAATTAGAAGGAGAAAAGACGTCTACTATTACTTTAATTTGTTTAAAAAATAATTTGTCATTTTCATTGTACGCATATTTATTTACAGGCAAGAAAACACGAGACAAGACTCGTAACGTATTAAAAAAAATAGTTTAACAAAGAACTTTTCCCGTGCCTAAAGTGAAAAGTAAATTTATTAATATATTCCTCTTAATTCTGTATAATCTATTATATGTATGTATGTGTGTATATATGTATGTATGTATATGTATATGTGATTTTGTATATATGTATTTTTGTATGTATGCATAACTTAATATAAATTTCATTGCACCTACCACTATTTACTCTGCACTACCTTTGGTTGACTGGTAGAGAATGCCTTAGGCATTAAGTCCGCCAATGTAAATTTTACATGAAGTGTAATAAATAAATAAATAAATAAATAACTGTAAAGTATTCGAAGCGTTGTCAATTATGACAATAGCCGTAAGATTAATTCGTGAATCTTCTTTTTAATCTTGTATTATGATTAAGAACTCTTTCATGCTGTGTTACAGGCCGATACACAAAAAAAAAAGCATGAATCGTCTGTCTGAGCAGACTAGTACGCGTCGGCACAGACTATGTATGTAATGTGTTGCCAGTCATAAAAATATGAAACGTTCCCAACGTCAATTACCGTTATTGGACAACATGGGCGGTCCCAAGAGTTATAGCGTGTACTTAATCATTGCGAAGTCGTATAAGTTATGCGTTTCATGAATGAAGCTTTCCAATTAACTTAAATTGAAAGAGCTTTTTACTCGAACGCGTTAAATCCAAATAAAGCTTATGATTTTAGCACTGTTATATTAAACAGTGGCGTATTCAACTTATCTCGACATAAAGACATTTTGTTTGAATTGTAGTCATTCAATACGCCCGTGTCGTATGTTGCGCCTTAGTGTATTCAAAATGATGGATTTTGTGAACGTTTCTCTTGGCGAGGTACTAATTTAACTAACAAATAAAAAACGATTGGCATCCGATAACAAAGAGTAATAACGCACTGTAGTTTTCCAGAGTTCTGGAAGCCGAAAAGGGACAATAAATATTATACCTTATCCTCCTAAATTTAAATTCTAATTTTGTTCATACGTATACGCAAGTTCAATGTACATTAGATTTTCCTAACGAGTCCGTTGCTCGTCAGTAAAGTCTCTTTTGAAGCCTCGTTCGAAGATGATCTTTTTTTTTAATTTAAGGCCCTTATCTTACAACTTTACGTCTTAAGGTAGACGGTGTTGATTGTTAACGGACATAAAATTTGTTTGTAGTAAAAATTTGTGATTATTTTCTATTTATTGCTTAGATGGGTGGGCAAACTCACCTGGTCACCAAGCCCACATGGTCTTTAGTAGTTAGAGCCCGAAGTTAGACACGAGTTTTAGTAAGTTTGGAACCTCCAGGTCTGCGGAGGGACTTCGGTTCCCTCTGTATTTTGTACCATATGTTCCATGGGGTATGCTCTGAGAAATAGTTTGATATGATCTCCTCATCTCCTTTTTATCATCGCACCCCCCGCCATCGAAGCAGAGTTCATCCATATTATCTGGAACCGCTGCGTTCATCGACAGTGCGTTTCCAGAGGTCTTTTTTGCCACGTACCATCCGGTTATGGAATGAGCTCCCCTCTACGATGTTTCCCGAGCGCTATGACATGTCCTTCTTCAAACGAGGTTTATGGAGAGTACTTAACGGTAGGCAGCGGCTTGGCTCTAGCCCTGGCATTTCTGAAGTCCATGGGCGACGGTAACCACTCACCATCAGGTGGTCCATATGCTCGTCTGCCTACAAGGGCAATAAAAAAAAGTCTCAGCTTTATCGTACAACGGCTGCTCCACCATTCATAACAAAAGGCACCACTGCTTCACTGCAGAATTAAACAGAGTGGTGGTGCATACCCGTACGAGCTCAGAACACGCTCCACCACCAGTACAGTAGCTTCTCCAAGTCACCGGTGCTCGTAGAAACTAGTACCTAACAACCATTTTGTAGACTGTCTTAATGCGACTTTTCTTTAATGCGAGATTGATGAAATTCGATGTAAATGTCTATGTAGATTTCTCATGGAAGGCCTCATAAATTCTAAAGATACCTTAGGAAGAGAGAAGATCAGGGATCAGGATACAACTTTTTTTTTACCCATGCTGATAGCCTTGAAAGGCTATTTCAGCTTCTCCTTGACATGTAGGTGAGCTCATGAGGCTCAATCCGCAGTGTTAAAAACAAAACAACAAACTATCTATACCATATATATACCATATCTGTATTTTGTACCGTATGTTCCATGGGGAGTGCTCTGAGGAATTGTTCGAGATGATACCAGCATCTCGTTTTAACCATCACACCGCCCGCCACCGGAGTAGAGGTCATCCATACTACCTGGAGCCACTGCGGTCATCCACAGTGCGTTTCCAGAGATCTTTTTTGCCACGTACCATCCGGCTATGGAATGAGCTCCCCTCCACGGTGTTTCCCGAGCGCTATGACATGTCCTTCTTCAAACGAGGCTTGTGGAGAGTATTAAGCGGTAGGCAGCGGCTTGGCTCTGCCCCTGGCATTGCTGAAGTCCATGGGCGACGGTAACCACTCACCATCAGGTGGGCCGTATGCCCGTCTGCCTACAAAGGCAATAAAAAAGAAAAAACCATCATTTTAAGTAATATAAAATTTTATTGAGAACGTCTTGTACCTAACTGCAGGAGACCCTGCTCTCAGTTCTATGTGGTTTTGTGGTATAACTTAAGCACGTAAATTATGCGTTTCTGATAGTTTCGTTATTAATATCTGCCTTAACAAGGGCAATTTTTTCTCTCTTTTTTTTCTACCTATGCTGATAGCCTTGAGAGGCTACATCAGCTTCTCCTTGACATGTAGGTGAACTCACGGGGCTCTAACCGGAGTGTTGCTAACACTGTCCCTAGCAAGAGCAGTGCTCCGCAGAACCTACCACCGGATCAGAAACGCGACCCACTGAAAAGATCCAGCGAGAAATTCAGTGGGCTGTGTCTATGGGTTAATTTACTTGTCGAGCCCTTCGTCGCAAGCAACGGGCTCGGCGAGGACGGTGACCGGAATAAAAATGCTGTTGTCTTAAACTATCGAAAAAAAAGCATGAAACTTCAGTTTATGTCCGATTTTAGATTCACTATATATGTTTACCCCACTTTCTTGTTTTCGTGGCGTAATATCTCTTATCAAGCTCTCTTATCAAGAGGTATATCTGGGACAGCCGTTTACATTGGCTCACATTTAATTGTTTCCTGTTAATATAGAATTTTCTTCTAGTTTTTATTTGTGAAAATATAAAAATCACGAGATTGATTAAGATTGAGATTTTAATAGAAAAATAAAGGGTTGTTAGCATGTATTTGATGTGTCGATGATTAATAGCTTAGTCGTTAGCGCCCAAGAAAATTGTACAATATTCGAAACATCCGTAATAATGTAATGACAATAAATCTTGTATGAATGGAAATTCATTTTGAAATATTCCATAATACAATTCTCGTTATGTCAAATATATTTTTGTTTATGGCAACCACTACGGGTAACATCAGGTAGTATCAACCTCAATATTTCTACAAATCAATCTTCGTCTTCAGAAATAAAAATGAGTTCAGCAAAGTATATTATAATACATATATATTCATTCAGAAGCTGGGGCGGAGCTTACGTGAAGCTTTCCATTCCGTTACAGTGAAAGGTGTCTACTGTGTTACACGCATTACGTTTAATGAGTGTATTTATTGCATGTGGTTTTTTTTTGTTAAAGTTGTCAGTCGCTCGAGAGATTGCGATTTATATGTTTAGTCCACGTAGTCGTATGGATGAGGTAAATCCATAATAACTAGTATAGTAGAAAAATTTTAATGATGGCAACGTTTTCGGCAAAATTTCGGTAAGTTTGTGCTAAAAGGGTTGTCTAATGAATGATTCTCGACATTTCCATATTTTTTTTTGTTAATAATGAAATGTATATTTTAATTTAAATTAAAATATATATTGTAACCCTATGAATAAATGCAGTTTAACATTCTCAATTAGCTACTAAACTTAAGACGACAAAATATATATATATAAGCGGCTGTTATCTACACAAAAATAAACTATAATAATAAATGCAACAAAATTACATTGAATCACTTAATATCAGATCAGAATATTAATAAATCGAGACATCAAACATGAATTCAATCGGTTAATTATAATTAATTCGACCCTTAATTCGATCGCGTCGTATCATTCGTTCATCGCCTCCAGTGCCTAATGAAAAAAAAGTACTCCATTGGCGCTGACCGCTCAATTGAGAAGCCAAGACAGTTACGTCATTCACGTACATTAATGTCGAACTTCGGTGAAAGTAATACTTTATTTTTTACATCGATCACACGCTGGATTGAAGAAGCGTAATGAAAGTGATTTTGTATAAAAAAAAATCAGATAGGATATTTTCGTTTTTTGGAGACGAACGTTAATCTATGTTGTTTTTTTTAACTGGCAACGTGTCGACGTTCTCGGTAATGGTGTCAATGTCACGTACAAATTAAAGGGATAGGTACCTCATCTAAACAGGCAAACGACATTCAAGCTCTTACATTCGCTTCGTTACATGCACATATAACAAACTAATAAAAGCGTATTTATAATGCACCTATTTTTATTCTGCCACTGGTTTTTTTGTAATTATATTCTACGAACCAAATATGTACAGTCATAAGCAGTTATTTCATTTTCCAACAGGAAAGGCAAAGGTGTCATACCATACATTCTAATCTTTTATATATTCTAATATTTTTTTAATATGAAAAATGATAATATTAAATGAAATGGAATGAAATATAATCTCAGTAAAATAGTGGTCATTTAGTGAGACTTTTTCAGTGGACTTTTTGGAGGATCCCGAGAAGTTACGTTCAGCGGCTTTGTTTCATTTTCCCACATTTGTGCACTTTCACAGATACTAAACAGTTAATAAACCAACGTTGTTACGCATTTAAACCTGAAGAAACACTAAATCGACAAAATAAAACAAATCACACAACTTCACTGCTCGGGTTCCCGCCAAAAAGTCTTCAAATACTAATAAGTTTAATAGTTCGTGTTTTTGTATAGATTAGATACGTGTTTAAAGCAGCAATTCCGTGTGTAAGGTTATGAAGAATACGAGTATTCCTCACTGTTTTTCAAACATGGCCACCACATAAAACGGCTTGTTACATCACATGTTAAGATCACATAGAAAGTGAAACGTACCTATTTAAGGAATACCATACAATTGAAGCGACTAATATAGGTTCTTTGTGTCGTGTCGAAAGACGATTACACTTTTATAAACGTTAATAGGTGTGAGGCGATAGGAAAAGGAGATAGTGAAGAATAAATGGGTATACTAATGTCGGTATTTTTTCTTGTTAGTTTTAATTCGATTGGAAAGGCCAAGGGAACTTAGCTCATACAGCGTAGTTTCTGTTTTAAATGTCATAGCGAAGTTTTATTTTTTTTTGGGAAAAATCTAATGTTATTTTATATAATCTGTGATTTATTGAAACTAAACCCCTAATACCTTACCCCTTATACTAAACCCCCAAGATCTTCCACCGAGCCGGTGATATTGCTCGGTAGACCGATGGTCCGAATGTTGTTCGGAACTTTTATTTATGCAAGCTTATCTTGAAAATGTCGTATGCGAGATTCAGGAATTTGTCAAATATCTTGTGTTTTATGATGACTACTCGCCCCACCTCACAATGTGCATTACGCGTTATGATTTTAAAACATTTCGCTTTATTTAAGAACAATGCGTGCAGCTTGCGAGAATTTCAAAGTCTGAATTTGAATTAGATAAAAAAAAACTGCGATGATGAGAAAGACACGTAAACCCGGTGTGACTGGATTGGTAACGGCGAAGTGAGCGAATTTCACCGGCATTCGCTAAGTGAACATCTCAATAATGTAACCTTATTATTTTAAAACGTATAAATACATATAATCACTCGTCCTGACCAACTAGTTATAGGGACGTGGACCTAAGTCGCTCTAGCTAGTAATTTGAAATCTTCGCATTTAATGCCTTTTGTTGTTGTAAGCCGTTTTATGTTATTAAATGTTATTAATTAAAAAGGACATCTGGAATTTTAATTACCGTTCACTTAAAATCGTTGTATCGTCATGAGATCAGTATTAAATGTTGTTCTCATGACAACATTATGATTGGATCTGTGTGCTTAGTGCGAGATTTTTAACGTTCTCGACAACGTAAAAGTTAACTAAAATTTGTATGGAGTTGGAATAGCGTCCCTAGCGGCAACGTAGGAACTCTGGCCAACACGCTGCCTATTTCTGCCGTGAAGCAGTAATGCGTTTCGGTTTGAAGGGTAGGGCAGCCGTTGTAACTATACTTGAAACCTTAGGACTTATATCACAAGATGGGTAACGCATTTACGTCGTAAATGTCTATGGGCCCCACTAACCACTTAACATCAGGTGGACTGTGAGTTCGTCCACCCATCCAAGCAATAAAAAAAAAACATAAATCTGGGTTAACTTTTACGCGATCCAGAAGTTCAAAAACTCGCACTAAGTACACTAGTCTGATGTAAAATGGACCACGAACCTTTGAATGACTATCACATTCACATTAGCATCATCATCATCATTCTCCTGCCCTTTTTCCAGTCACCTGGGGTCAGCGCAATATGTCTTCTCCTTCCATACTCCTCTATCATATACCATTTCCTCGATCACTCGCCCCTTACCCATATCGTCTTTCACGCAATCCATCCATTTCTTCTTAGGTCTACCTTTTATATATCCCTCTATATCCTTCCACGTTCATAGTTAACACTCTCTTACCAACCTCATTTTCATTTCGTCTCATCACATGTCCATACCATCCCAAACGCACACTTCTCAACTTCTCTGTCATAGGTGCCACTTTTAGACTTTCTCTAACATATAGAAGCGACATATCATTACCATGTTACCTTTAATCGCCCGCGATTATTAGTTTAGTTTAGTTGTGCCATTATTGCCAAAGTTACGGATACAGTTTTCGTGGTCACGGATGGCTAAGCTCTTATTATAATTGTAAAATTGATTTAACAAAAGGCATGAATTAAACCGTAAAATTGGTTTTAATTGTGTAATAATGTAAACGTAACGTTAATATCGAAAAAAGTTTTTTTTTTAAACTACATATATCCTACTTTTTTTTAAACTAAAATTGATTGTATTGTCACCGTATCTCACACATACAGCTTGGGAGTTGGAGCACAGATTACTTACTAAGTACAAATTGCATACTTTCACATTTGTTTACCGCGAACACACTATCCTGTGGCCGGAGTCAGGAAAAAAAAGTTGATAAACAGTAAAGAGCCGGTGGAACGGGTTTCCCTGGAACCGGAAGCTCAGCCTCAGCCTTGAGGAGACAAACTAGAGGACGTCTTCTTTGTACAAAACGACATTGAAACGTAAAGTTATTGTCAGGGCTTTCTTTGCTTGTCTATAGATGCATTTTTTTCAGCCAAAAACGAATTATAAATGGTTTTTTTTTTTTTTCTTTTGGGTGGACGAGCTCACAGCCCACCTGGTGTTAAGTGGTTACTGGAGCCCATAGACATCTACAACGTAAATGCGCCACCCACCTTGAGATATAAGTTCTAAGGTCTCAGTATAGTTACAACGGCTGCCCCGCCCTTCAAACCGAAACGCACTACTGCTTCACGGCAGAAATAGGCGGGGTGGTGGTACCTACCCGTGCGGACTCACAAGAGGTCCTACCACAACTCAATGTACGGTTAATCTCAAGTGTTACTATCAGTATATTAGTTCCGACGTATTGATTGCTTTACAGTTTTAGATGGCCACGGTCGAGTAGAATGTTGTTTATTGATCGTCCACATTTGAATTTGAACTTTTCAATATATCGAAGGCTGAAAGGCTTAAGGACATTCATAACTCAATAATTAAGAGTTTACCAGCAAGTTGGCTGGGAACCCATCTACTCACTTAGAGCAATTACAGTAGGTAATTTGCTTTTTAAAATGTGCCCAATAGCAGTGCTTCGCAGAATCTACCACCGGATCGGAATCGCGACCCGCTGAGAAGATCCGGCGAGAAACTCAGTTGGCAGAATTAAATCCATCCATTTCTTTCGCCTTTCATTTATAAGCTCATTTAAACTTCTTAGGAGACACGGTTTCATTGATTTCCTGACTGCCCCACAGAAGATTCCTTCGAGATACAATCACATAAACACCGCTGCCCACATTGAGACGTTAAAAACCTTCTCAAGACACGAATTCGGTCGATACAAACAAAATAAAAGTGGATTCGAGCTTTAAGCTGTAAGTGGGTGGACAAGTCAAACAGGTTAGGGCTGTCGCATATTTACTGTCATCTACTATTCCGTTATACTGACATGCGTAGGGCTGCGGGGCTTAGAAATCGAGACAAAAACACATTATTACTCGTGACGGAAGCCGTCTAGATCTCCGGTGAAGTTCTTCAACGAATTTTATATGGCAACGATGGTAGGGAAGTGTTCACTTCAAAAGTCTTTTGTTCATTTTAATGCTTAGGTGGGTGGACTATCTCAAGGTCCACCTGGTTTTAAGTGGTTACCGGAGCCCATAAACATCTACAACGTAAGTGCCGCCACCTACCTTGAGATATGAGTTCTTAAGTCTGTTTTTACAGTACAACGACTACCCCACAACCGGAACGTATTACTGCAGAAATAGGCACGGTGGTAGTGGTAGTTTTCCAATTACAGAGCATAATGCGACTCAGTGACGCACAATGCCGAATTATGCTGAAGCTTAATTGGAACGTGAATTAGTTTTCAAATGCATCAGCAGAGTGCGCTAAGTTAGCACAGTTTTAATTAACATTGATTATTTCTAAGAAACTACGACGCAACGAAAGCCTTACAATTTTTTTCAACATTAAATAATATTACTAATGATAATATAAACAAAATTTCGATCAATGCCAACTTAAAGAAAAAACACTTGCCAATTTTCTGTCACTGAGTCGGTATCGATTGCGAGTATCACGCGAGAGCAGTACTTTTGAGAGTGCTCGATTGTGCGAAGCGTTGCTGTAGTTGGAACATTCAACGTTGAGCATTATGCCGCATAATGCGCTCTTGTGCTGTAATTGGAAAACTACCAGTACCTACCCGTGCGGACTCACAAGACGTCCTACCACCAGTAAAAATTTTGAGTTACTTCAACATTTTCCCGATGCGCTCAATCGTGGCTACGTGACAGCCCTGTCGCGGACCGATACTCGCATTCCACCGGTTCATCTGTTCGCTAACTTTTCAAAAACTCAATCAACATTACTTTTTATATAGTTAAGGATGAGAAGTGACGTTTATTATTAACATCTTTTATTAATGAACTAGCTGACCAGGCAGACTTCGTAGTGCCTCAATCGATAAACAAAAGACCTAAACTTTTGTAGAAAATAAACTTAAAACAAACAAAAGGTATCCATCCGATGGGGGACACATCAAAGGAAAAACAAAATTGTTATTTTTATTTAATTCCGAGCATTTTCATATTTATCTACCTTTTAAACCTTCTCTGGACTTCCACAAATAATTCAAGACCAAAATTGGCCAAATCGGTCCAGCCGTTCCCGAGTTTTAGCGAGACTAACGAACAGCAAATCATTTGTATATATATAGATAGAAGATAGATTGGGGTCACAACAGGATCACGCCACAATCGCTTTATAGTTAACTAGCTGACCCGGCAAACGTTGTTTTGCCATATATAAGATTTCTAGGGAATTTCTAGTGTAGAAAAAAAAACTAACTTATTGTAAGTGTGTAAGGATGTGGTAGATGAGTGAAAGAGGCATGTAGCGCTGTGAACGATGAAGGAATATAAAAATAACAATAGCTCATTCAACCACATAATGTCTCATTATAACAAAAAAAAATTGTCCAAAAAATAAAAAATAAATCTTAAGGGTGGACAACCCTTATCACTTAAGGGTATGAAAAATAGATAGTAGCCGATTCTCAGGCTTACTGAATATGCATAAAAAAATTCATAAGAATCGGACAAGCGTTTTCGGAGGAGTATGGGAACGAACATTGTGACACGAGAATTTTATATATTAGATTGAACATTGGCTGGACCAGCACCGCCGTTTTTTAATATCCGTACGTAACGTGAAATATTCACAAGAGAGATAGAGAGAGAGAGAGAGAAATAGAGAGAGGGAGAGAGAGAGAGAGAGAGAGAGAGAAAAGTTATGCTTTATTGTTCACAAAATAAATAAAAAATGCGAGACATTAAATAGAAAAAAATGCGTCGAAACCTAGAATTGACTTTTTTTAATAGTAAATAAATTAACAACATAATTAGTTTAAAACCTTTATACTAGATGAAATAAATACGTTAAATTGAATTCTCTGCTATCGGACTAGACCAGCGGACCTCAACCTTTTTTACTCAGCTACTTAATTACATGGACAAGTTTTTGTCAGTTTTAATGAAATTAAATTCATTTATGAAAGCACAGCGGTTGAGAGTCGCTGAATTAAAACAACAGTACCATTTTTTTATTATCTTTGAAGGATTTGCATTTGCTCATAGTTACACATATTATTATAGTTGAAATGCATGTTTGGTATGACTTATTTCTTTGTTATATTTTGTCGTTAGGGATAGATAGGATGTTGATAATTTATTTTTAAATAGATAATTTGGTGATGTGATACTGTACAAATGTTTTATTCCTTTTATTTTCTCTGTACGTTGCTATTAACTTTTAAATTTTATAATATTGTCTGTTTATTATATAATTATGATTTTGTTACGTATATATTTTGTCAGACATGCTTGTTTTTGTATTATTTAGCTAGACGTGTGTGAGATTATGGCGATTTATATTTTTGTTTTTCTTTAGGCAACTATATTTTTGGTGGAACGCGTAGTTACATCGCCGGTCAAAACTGTGGGATGTTGTTAATATATTTCTCATTACAACATGGTATATACGAAACGAATTTAAGCATTACTGGTGGTAGGACCTCTCGTGAGTCCGCGCGGGTGGGTACCACCACCCCGCCTATTTCTGCCGTGAAGCAGTAATGCGTTTCGGTTTGAAGGGCGGGGCGGCCGTTGTAACTATAATTGAGACCTTAGAACTTATATCTTAAGGTGGGTGGCGCATTTACGTTGTAGATGTCTATGGGCTCCAGCAACCACTTAACACCAGGTGGGCTGTGAGCCCATCAATCCATCTAAGCAATAAATAAAAAATAAAAAAACCTCATACATTTAGTTCAGCTATGTTAAAAGAACTCAATGAATTTATTTCGTACTGAAACAGATTTTTTCGTGTTTCTATATTTTTATTAGTATCGAGTATTAGGCAATACATCTTCAAGACAACACAAGTCTTAACCTAGGTGCAGTAAGGTTCGATCTCGCCTGTAGACGGCCGACTAGCCAACCAGAAGCTTGCTGAGCAATCCCTCTAAGCCTACGGGAGAGATCGCCGTCGTATAGTAACTTAGCACACGCGGTCCGCGGCAGACATTCTTTATTACAAAAAAAAAAAACAAAAAAGATGTGTGGTGTCGTGGGACACCGGATAGGAACGAAGTTCCCAATTATAAAAATATTAATTTAAAGTCCTATTCGAGGTATGAAGAAAGAGAGAGAGAGAGAGAGAGAGAGACAGAGAGAGAGACAGACAGACAGACAGAGAAACATGCGACGCCGCACAGCTTACAATAGCTTACTATAGCAAAGAGTGTCGTGACAACTTTTCGTAAGAATTTATAGCAATAAGTGTCGTGACAACTTTTCGTAAGAATTTTTTCCGTCTAGCCCCCTTTCACAACGCGCGATAAGGAACTTTGTTCCAAAAATTATCCAACACAAGTCACGCGTAACCATTAGAACCAGCGACAATTGTTCATCGTGTACCAGTCAAGGGACAGACGGTCCCACCTCCGGAAACGACGCTGAGCCCAGGGAGCGCGAGGCAGTGGGAGGAAGGTGAATCGGTAAGTCTTCAGGCACTTATTTCGTTCCTTACTGTACAGAATTCTTCAGTTGAGTCTCGGAGAGCCGTAGGATAATGACAAAGCGTAAAGTCTAAATATATGTATGTAGGATTTAATTATTACTAACATTTCTAATTATTGTAAAACATTTCTGAACGAATGAAAGGATTCTGAACGCATGATGTGTGAAAGGGACGGATGTGGCTCTAGCTCTTTCTCTCGCACGACGCCACCATAAAAGTAAGACGTGTTGAATGTGCTCTTTAAGAAATTAAATAAAAGGTATAGTTAAACCCAAGAAATAGTGATTTCATTTAGACCCACACCCACATGTATGTATGTATAGTCGTGAATATGAAGCGTGTTCATAATAAGTTCGTGACTGCCGCGGTGCATCACGAAAGCGGCGGAAATCGTGCCGTAACATTACAAACATGTGATGTGTATATAAGAACTATACCTACTACTTAACCTTAGTATCAATCAAAATCAATAGTCTACGTCATTAAGATAAATCTTTTCTTTTGCTTAGATGAGTGGACGAACTCACAGCCCACCTGGTTTTAAGTGGTTACTGGAGCCCATAGATATCTACAATGTAAATGCGCCACTCACCTTGAGATATAAGTACTAAGGTCTCAGTATAGTTACAACGGCTGCCCCGCTCTTCAAACCGAAACGCATTACTGCTTCACGACAGAAATAGGCGGGTGGTGGTACCTACCCGTGCGGACTCACAAGAGGTCCTACCACCAGTAATTACGCAAATTATAATTTTGCGGGTATGATTTTTATTACAGTTAAGTACGTATTTCATTAGAAAAATTTGTACCCGCCTGCAGGATTCGAACACCGTTGCATCGCTAGATACGAATGCACCGGACGTCTTATACTTTAGGCTACGGCGATTTCAAAACGACCATAAGACTTACTTACAAAACGGTAATGAGGACAAGTTGATAACTCTAAGCGCGTCGTGGTAATATCGATTTTAGTATCGAAATGATTATAGCCATCTCTAACACTATCGCGAATCATATCCGAGTGTTGTGTTGGCGAAGATTTGGAGTTTAAGGAATGACACAAAAGGTTAAATTAAGAAGTGTCAAACAAATCTATATACAGTCTCGTATGGGATATATTAATTCAATGAATCATTATTACGTATATTATATTTCTGTCTCTTTCTTTTTAGACCATTACTAAGGTGTAGACAACTTGGAACGTCTGATGGTCACTGGAAAAGTAGAAGGAAAACGTCCTAGAGGCCGGAGCCCCAAACGTTGGTCCGATCAGATCTCCGAGCAAACCAGCAGACCACTTAGCGCTGCACTACACCAGGCAACTGACCGAAACCGATGGAGGCTGGCAGTCGACAGGCTGAAACGGAGTCACGATCCTCAGCAATGAGGGAGCGATGGAGAAGAAGAAGAGGAAGGTGTCAGTAAGCTGCTTATGCTGTGTGTTGCTCACAATTGTTACTAGGAAGTCTCAATTCGATTGTTTTAATCCAAATCGATTTTACGATTTCTAGTTTCGATATGTTTGTTATCGATTTGAAAGTTATTGTATTTGTTGATTTAATGTTTACATTTCGAGTTAGGGCAGCAGTAACACCGATTCACTAGAAATGCAATGAAAATGTAATGTTTGCAGTTTAGACAGTTTTATAGACAATTCCTAATGCGCGTTCGTCAAAACGATTTGTGTTTGACATAAAATTTAAATTTTTATCGATACTTTAAGGGCCTTTAGAATTGGTAAATCGTTTCAAATCAAGAGTTGTTTAAATTAATAAAAATCAAAATATAAATATTAGTAAATATGTTATAATGTAAGCTCTAGCTATTCTTGCTTATTTCTGCAGAATCCAACCTGATGACTCAATTCGCGTGGTTATGATATCTATGGACCCACAAATTCACCACAAAACGGAACCTAATCAATAACGAAAGGTCAGAACTAAAATAAAAATTTTACATTTGTAACTGCCTGATACAATTTGCTATTTCCAAAGCCGTACTTGGCAAAGTGGCATTCACTTCAGATATTAAACCGTAAAAGTTTTTTTTATTTACATTTCGCCTCCGTGCGTCGTGTTCCTCAGTGCCGAAGATCGTGACCTTTACGGAATACATACGTAAAGGTTTTCTTGAGAAAATTGCTAATGGTGGGCTCCCGCATCCTTCCATAGCAGAATTTCAGAGGTGATTTAGTTTTTTTTTTTTTTTTGTACATATACGAATCGCGAAAGCCGACGAAAGTACAACATTTAGGAAATTTACAATTATGAATATCTTTATGCCTTGAATGTCAAGTTTAATTTATTAATTTCTCTTCCTAACTAATCGTTGGTATGCCGGCGACACACACGTCAAATACATGGTAGTGTGTGTAACGTTTTCTTTTATAGATTTAATGTATCTTTTATGCAATATTTAAAAAAAATATTAGGATTGTGCACTTCTTCTCTATATTCTCTATAAGTGTGGAAAATTTCATACACCTCCGACCGCGCAATTTTCGTAAAAAGGGATACAAAGTTTTTGCTTCACGTATTAATATAATATAGAGATAAATCGATATAATTCTCAAGTATTCACTTGACAAACGCACATTATAGCTTCAGCTGTGAACCGCGGCTTCAAATATACAGAGCAAAGGCAGATAATCTAGTTAAAATTTAAATCAGGCAGTCATACGTGTCATTGAACTTGACCGAAGCGAAGGCGCGCCCTGTTGACAGAGGACGCGGTGGCTCACATAGATTATATTATTATAGTTACGTTACGACGTTTTCATTTTTAAAGGTTTGTCTATGATTTTTTTTTTCAATTTATAAGTAGCGTTCTGACTCCGTGGTCGATACAACGGAAATGATATCTTAGACAAACATTAAGTACATGTATTCGGATTCGAAAATTTATAGTCGAATTAAATTTAAAAAAAGAACCAGCTAAATTTGTTTCATAACAAAAGACAACAAAATGAATGAATGAATCATTTCAAACATAATATCTACTTAAAATTACCAAAATAAATCAAATAAAAATACATTATTAAAAATATCAATATCAGTTGAATACATTTAAAATATTCCATCATTCAACTGATACTTTACTTCGAACCAACCATTATTATTATTATTTTTATTTAGTCCGCGAGTGAATGAAAAAAAAAAAGAAAAAAGTATTGCTATGAACACGACTGAGTGCGAAGTATTCAGTATTTTTAATCGACCTCAAAAAATGGGGGCGTAATCGGTTCGACTGTATTTCTCTTACACGTGTTACATCAGGACTTTTTCTTTTTAAGTTGCTGATTCTCGTGCGGTCCCATTAAATCAAGATCTGATCAACAGTTTTTGACTTGTCCTTAACGCTCGATAATGCACGTTGAATTAATTTCGACAAGATTAATGATGTTCTCATTTCGCTGAAGTTGGTTTATTATTTGGTCAAATTTGGCAGTTACGCCCTTTTACTCGGTGCCTGCAAAGAGACATCGCATTGAAACGCCAAAAACCTAACCTAATTTAAGTCCTAAGTCTCAGTTATTACAGTACAACGGCTGCCCCATCCTTCAAACCGAAACGCTTCACGACAGAAATAGGTGGGGTGGTGGTACCTACCCGCGCGGACTCACAAGAGGTCCTACCACCAATAATTACGCAAATTATAATTTTTCGGGTTTGATTTTTATTACACGATGTTATTCCTTCGCCGTGGAAGTCAATCGTGAACACTGGTTGAGTGCGTATTTCATTAGAAAAATTGGTAACCACCTGGGATTCGAACACCGGTGCATCGCTCAACACGAATGCACCGGACGTCTTATCCTTTAGGCCACGACGACTTCAGGACACGACTTAACTGTTACGATATCGAGGACGTTAAAAAACTTGCACTAAACACACTGACAGCACCTACCCGTGCGAGCCTTAACAAGACCTATTAATGTATCTGTTAATTAATAAATAAATATTTACTAACAATCACGCCACGTTAACTGGTCCCGTGATAAGTTCGTAAAGAACTTGTGTTACAGGTACCAGATAACGGAAATAAATGTAAGATTTTTATTATACACATACATATATTTAATATACATCCATAACCCTGGAAAAGATATTTATATTTATCATACAAATATCTTCCCTTGGCGGGATTCGAACCCGCGACCCCCTTGTGTGGTGACCATGTCACTTACCACCACACCAGACGGCCGTTTTTATAACAACAATGATTAGTGTATGGTCGTGACGCGCGAATTAACTCAAGTTTAATGTTTAGATAAAACTGCAAATAGACGCGGCTCGCTTTTTTTTTTTTTTTTTTTATTGCTTAGATGGGTGGACGAGCTCACAGCCCACCTGATGTTAAGTGGTTACTGGAGCCCATAGACATCTACAACGTAGACGCGCCACCCACCTTGAGATACAAGTTCTAAAGTCTCAGTATAGTTACAACGGCTACCCCACCCTTCAAACCGAAACGCATTACTGCTTCACGGCAGAAATAAGCAGGGCGGTGGTACCTATCCGCGCGGACTCACAAGAGGTCCTACCACCAGTGATAGGTATGATATGGTATTTCGGGACCTAGGGTTGTCGTAGTGTTCTCAATAAAAGGCGAGGAAACGGTTTTTATTCAAATTTACAATTTGTAGGGATTATGTCTATCTAATGCAATAATAATAAATTAATTAATTAAAAACAAAAACTCTTTATTTCCCATTGCCCTTAAATAACAATGTAAGTGTTGGTTTAAATTTGTTAGTAGCTAATTTTTTTCTTTTTATCTAAGTTAGTAGGTTTTTGGGATACAGGCCCTTTAAGGGTGAAGACCTCTTCCAGTTTCTTCCATTTGTCCCTGTCCTTCTAATGCAATATGTAAGTTTTGTTTTTTTTTGTTCAAAGCTTTTTAACTCTGAGCTTGACTGATAGGACGTTAGCTTTGTCCGATTATTACTTTTCTTTCTCCTTCTCTCAATATTTTTCTATTTCTTTCTATTTTACGAATGTTATCCCAATATTTTATACGACATTTTTAATAATCTCACAATGCTATATAACTAATTTATTTTATAAATGTATGTATTTCCTAAACTATTTAATGCGAAAATTTGTGTTTTTTCTAATGTTTTCAATACTTCAGCAGCATGATGTTGTTACGTGCAAGGTCAGCGTTCTCGTGAGGCGCGAAGGAAACTCTAATTAGTACTTCAAGCTTACGACGCAAATGAATACTGTGGGTAGTTTTCAATTTTGTTTTCCACCCGTGCCGGCTTCATTTTATTGATGCTCTATTTTGCAGCATAGTACCTTATTTTTAAAGGCATAAATGCCGATAGATTTAATTTTTAATTTGTACAATAAATTGACCCTGCCTTGCATAAAGTCAACTTGCCTACCTACATATTTATATTTTTTCGTTACCACTTGAATGACGTCACGGACCTTGCGACACTGGATCCAAGCTTCAAATGTGTGCCTCATAATGGTTTTCCTACTCCAAAACGCTTAGGCCCTACTACCCAACAGAATAAAAATTCGACTCAAAAAAAAATTCAAGTGCCAACCCTATCCAACGTGTCTTACCGAGATGAAAGCACGAGGTCTTTGCCCGAAGGAATAAATAGAACAAGTACATAATACATATTTCGTGGCGTGTTTCGTGTGCCTTGAATAACACGCCGGAAATGTGCCGCGAAATACACGGCGAAGCTTTGGAATTGGACCATTAGCTTTGACTTTGACTGAGTCTGTGGTAGAGGCAGTGGTTAGCCAACTGCTGAATCCGTTGCGAAGAGCTTTGTGTCTGTTTCCGTGGTGTTTGCTACGTCGTGGTATACTTAAATGTATCAAACAATTCAAGATTGATTTTGGCCAAGGACTTTTGGCGACAAATCAAACTTTACCAAGAAAACTGTAGAACATTCGAAGCGTCAGGAATAATATGGAGACAATAATAAAACGCTTTAAACATGTGTTTTAATTGCGTCTTTGAGTCCTGAAAGAAAAACGGCGTTTGCTTTTAGAGTCATTATATTATTTGCTTGCGACGTTAACAATACTTTAGAATTGAGGCCGTCAGCGCAAAAGTGGGCTAAGCTGCCTTTAGTTCTTCTTCTTCATCGTTCAAGACAAGACAAGAAGGGTCGTCGTACCCCCTTTCGGGGGCACGGAACGGGCCTCGGGGCAAACCCCACTACCCGGGACGGAGCTCCCTGCCACATAGGGCAGGGGTGAAGTAGATGCGGGGAGGACTTGGGGAAGGTACGCTGTTCGCAGCGTGCACGGCTGCACTACATCGACAAAATAATAAATACTTATATATAATACGATGGGCTTGTTGTTATAGGTGGAGTGATGTCCGTGGAGGAGTCTCCCCGGCGCCGGCTGCTGTCGTCTGCTTCCTACGGTTTTTTTTTTTTTTTTTTTTTTTTTTTTTTTTTTTTTTTTTTTTTTTTTTTTTTTTCTAACTACTAAACTATAAACTAACTAAAACTAATCTAACTAACTATACTAACTATTTACAACTACAAAAAACAACAGTCAGCAACCGTGGGGCCCGCCACCGGCCCCATGCCGCGGCCCCACCTCTACAAGTCAGAGGGGGAGCCGCGGCACTGGTTTGGCGCTCACCCGCTAAGGGCTCCCCAGAAGGGGAAGACCGTCGCGGGGAGGGACCGACGTAAATCACTCCCCTTAAGGGGGAGTGGTTCACCCAAACGGGTGATAGAAATGGGTCCCCATAGGGGGGCACCCCAACAGTGTGGGGGGAAATGAGGAGTGTGGACAGCTCAGTCCCATGGGGGCACTCATTATGAGCACTCCCATATCACTCCGGTTAAGCCGACTAACTTACCATAGCCGGGAGTTCCAGTAGCTCCCTTGGTAGCGCCTGACCATCAGGTGGTCTGGCGTGCAAGGGAGCTATATTGTGGAGATGCTCGTGGGGTCCACCGTCAGCCCGCTCGTACATATTACGAGCTAGCCTCCGGATGAACTCCTCGAGCGACTCCACATCTAGATCCCGGGCGATTACGTCATTTCTGACGTAACGCCCTGCTCCGACTATCGTGCGAAGAGCCAGATTCTGCTGGGCCTGTAACTTCACCCGCATGATCTGCGGGATGAGGTGATACCAGGCCGCAGCTGCGTACGTGATACGGGAACGAACATACGTCTTGTAAATGCCGAGTCTAGTCCTGGTCGGCAACCTGGAGGCCAACACCGGCCGGAGGAGAAACCTCGCATAGCGGGCGGCCGCCAACGCCGACTTGGCGTGGGCGGTCATCCTCAAACTCCGGTCGATATTGACTCCCAGGTATCGGACACTGGGCCTAAACTCGACATTGACTCCACGGAGACTGAGCTGTCCTGGGACGGCTCTTGTGCGGACCGGACCGAAGAGGATAGCCGCGGTCTTCCCCACGTTGACCGCGACCCTCCATCGGTCCAGCCACTGGGGCAGTAGATCCAACAGCCTCTGCATCCTCGAAATGGCCGCAGAGGGGAAATTAGAGGACGAGAAGTAGGCGCTGTCGTCGGCAAACAGCGCCAACTTCACGTCGGCTTCCCACGCTTGGAGGTTGCCCTCAAGCGTGGGAATGTCGTTGGTGTAGAGAGCGTAGAGGACTGGTGCCAGGACGCTTCCCTGGGGAACTCCGGCCGTGACTGGGCGCACCGACGACTTTGCGCCCTCGACCGCGACAAGGAAGGATCTTCCCTCCAGGTACGACCCCAGCAGTCGCACATAGGCGTGCTGGAGGTCCGTGTTCTGCAACAGCTTGTAGATCAGTCCCGCATGCCAGACACGGTCGAAGGCCTTCTCGATATCGAGAAAGACTGCGGCCGTGTACTGGCGCGCGTTGGACCGATCCGCCAAGTGGTGCATAACGCGGAACAATTGCAGCGTTGTCGAGTGACCGCTGCGAAACCCGAATTGCTCGGGTCTGAGAAGGATGTGCGGCGACACCCTTCTCAGCAGCAGCCGCTCGAACAACTTGCCCATATGCGACAGCAGAGTGATCGGACGATAGCTGGAGGGATTTCTCCTATCCTTGCCGGGTTTGGGCAGGGCAATAACCTTGCCCAATTTCCAAGTTCCCGGGAAGTGTCCTGTGGACAGAATGGAATTGAACAGTCGTGTCATGCATGACACGACCGTTTCGGGGAAGTGGAAAAATGCGAGGGAGGGAATACCGTCCTCGCCCGGCGCCTTGCGCCTCTTCATCCGCTTGATGGAGAGGCGCAATTCACTGGGAGTGATGAAATCACCATCTCCCAACGGTGGCACCGGGGAGGAGAGTAGGCTTGCTACGCTCTCTTCCACCGATTGGTGGAATGCGGCCTCTGAGGGTGCAGAGTTATTTGGAGCGAACTGCCGCTCCAGCATTACGGCCAGGACATCGGCGCGGGCCTGAGCCGAGAAGCATCGGTTGCCCCTCTCGTCCACGAGTGGACAAGTCGGGGCAGGCCGATTTGAGAGCTGGCGGCAAAGTCGGTGGAGGGACACGGACGAGGGGTCCTCACGGGCCTCCTCGATCCGTTCCTCCCACGCATAGCCCCGATAGGAGCTAATCTTCGCCGCCAACTCCGCTTCCAGCTCATTAAGCTCGCGCTTGATCCTGGGACAACGAGTTGTCGCCCAGAGCCTCCTCAGGCCCCTCTTCCGGCGAATAATCGCTTTCAGATGGGCCGGGAGTATACCTCTGGGCCCGCCGCTGGGCACAAGAGTCGTCGCCTGGTCGATCGCTCCCCTGATGGAGTCGACAAGGCGGACTGCCGCGTCGTCGACCCCCTCAGGGGTGTTGGGGTCCTGAATTACGGGAAGGTCGACTAGGAGTCTCTTAAAGAGCTCCCAGTCGACCTTCGGTCGTAGGGGCGAGGTCGCAACCCGGGTAAGCCCCATTCCCAGTGTGACCAGGATAGGGAGATGGGGGGTACCCAGGTCGTACAGTGCCTCAATAGTTAAGGGGCACCGTAGCCCCTTATGAACGCACACATCCAACACGTCGGGCTGGAGTTGCGCGGCGGTCGGAATGTGCGTGGGTTCGTCGGGGCCGACCACAGAGTAGTCGCCCCTATCGGCATCTTCTAACAGCCGCCTGCCCACTGCTGAGTTCAGTCGGGAGCCCCACGCGACGTGCTTCGCGTTGAGGTCCCCGACCAGCAGAGCTGGGCGGCTGTCGCAATTCAGGACCCGTCTTAAGTCCCCGGGGTGGAAATCAGGCCCCGGGGGTCTATACGCGGCATAAACCCGCATATCTGCCCCCGAGGTGTGGATCCTCACACCGATCGACCTTGTCGATGTGAAGGCCAGCAAATCCAACTGATCATGCACCACGTCTCGCCTGACGAGCGCCGCAGTGCCCCTGAACGGCGTCCCGGCAGGACTCACCTCGTCACGTCGGTACATGAAGTAGTTTGGAATCCTGAACACATCCCGAGGACGTAGCTTGGTCTCGCCCAGGAGCACAACCTCAGGGTTGTACTCCCGGGCGAGAACCAAGAGCTCGTTCTTGCGGGGTTTTACCCCGCCGGGGTTCCAATAAATGATGCGCAGTTCCTGGCTAGCCATTGAACTGCGCAATCATTCGGTAGAACCCCGACAGGAGAGCCCCGAAAGGGCTAGCTCCTGAGGCGATCTCGCGGATAATCCCGGAGATCACCTCAGATAATTTCTCCCAGAGCGCGAGGAGCCATGCAGCAAAGCCGGCAGGTTGTGAGGCCTGCCGACCGCTGCGCTGCTCGCGCTGAGGGCGGGGGGGGAGAGGGGGCTGTGTGTTTAAATTAGGCTCGATTGAGGGAGCCTCAGGTGTTGGGCTGACGCTTGGAGGTGGCTGATCATTGATGATCATTGCCTCAGCATGGGCGGGTGGGGAATCCGGCACGATGGGCTCGGCAGTACCCCTGTTAACTTCTTCTCTTTCTTTCTTTTTCCTCAATTTCCTTTTTAGTTTCTTTTTCCTATTCTTCTCCTTTTTCTTGTTGCCGATGCTCTGAGTCTGAGGTGGGGGCATGATCGCGGTTGTTCGAGCGATGTTAGCTCGGCCACGAGGAGTAGGGGTAGGTTTATTTGGCCGCCTCGGTGGGTTGGCCTGCGCCATCAACGTGGCCGCTGACGGCCCAGCCTCCACCACCGAGACAGACGGATAGGTACTAGGGGGGGGAGGGGCTGGGGTTTGGGAGGATTTCCCTTTCCCCTTCCCCTTCCCCTTGGGGATGGGTGGAGAGACGACAGGAGCAGGTGCTGGAGCTGGGACATTCCTGGGCCGTGGCACCGGTGGAACAGGAGGGGGGATGGTTACTCCCATCATCCTGGCCCTCTTGCGGTAGACCACACACCGCCGATCGATGGCGGCGTGGTCCTTCCCGCAATTAGCACAGGATAATGGGCCATCCCTTGGCCTCGGGCAGTCCGCCACAATGTGCTCGCCGGCACATCGAACGCAGCGGACCGCACGGTGACAGTTCGTGGACGCGTGCCCGAAGGCCTGGCAGCGGTGACACTGCGCAGGTCCCCGGGTTGGACGCCATCCCTCGACCGTCACCCCCGGCAAGTATAACAGTTCGTTAACTGTATACAGCCGGGCGAGGTCACCCTTGGAGAGGTGGTCCAGAGCCACGAAAAATACGCAGCCCTGTCTCCCCCTCTTGGCCTGGATGCACCGGGCATATCGGGCAGGAAAGCCCAGCTCCTTGAGGGCGTTCGTTACTTCCGCCGCATCGGTGTCCGCAGGGAGACCCCGGACAGCCACCTTCGAGGGTATTTCCTCCGACAGCGCGTAACAAAACCATTTAATGGTTTTGTCTGCAGCGGAGGCCCTCGAAAGATAGTCCTGGATCACCCTGTACTCCTCCGCCGATGACGGCAGGAAGCGGAAACCGGCGCCGTGGGGTCTGGCAGAAGGAGCCCTACCGAGGCGCTCCCTAATGGCCGCCATATGGCGAGACCAGTTCGGGAGAGCTTCCACCATGATAGGTGGATGACGGCGGAGCTCCTCCTGAGCCCGACCCCTCGGCCTCGGGGGTGGGGGAACTTGCGGTTGGGTAGGCTTGGGGCGTGTACCTACTGGGGGTTGTGATGCGGCTATGGTCGCGTAGGACGTAGAGGGGATGGGTTGTTGGGCTTTGGTGGACTCGAGGTCCATATATCTGGTAGAGTCCAGATTGCCCGCCGTGCCGCTTAGGGCGGGGGCACCTCGAGTCGAATCCACCAGGATAGGGGAAATGGTAGGGGAGGGGGATCGGGGAGGGGATCTAAGTAGGCGTGGGGCTACCCCTGTCCTGACGGGGGCCCTCGGTTTGGGAACAGGTTTGACTGCTGGGATGGGACTCCCAGTAGGGGATGAGGATCGTGATGAGTCAGGAGTGGAAGATTGGGAGGAGGAGGGGGAGGAGGACGTGGCCTCGCTGTCCTCTCCCTCCGATTTAGAGGAGGGACCTAGTCGCGGTCGTTTGTCTTGGTCCTCCGATGAGCCCCGGTCGGACTCAGACCTGGCCTTCTTTCTCGGCCGAGGAGTCCCAGGGTAATCGGTCGACAAGGGAAGGGAACCTTCCCCCGGTCCGATCCCCTGGGAGACCCGGGCCGGGACCGAAGGTCCGGCCGAATCGTCCTTACCGGGGTCCATCGGGACCGGTCGGGTTCGTGGGATTGGGCGACGGGCGTATAATTCGTCCATTGCTTGACGTCCCTTCCGGGACGGGCCGGGTGTGCTGACGATGGGGGGAGAAGCCCCACCAGACATGGCTTGGCTATCCTTGGAGCAAAAGTCACGCGGTCATTGAATCGCCCCCACTAAGAATAGGAGTGCCAGAATTATTGGTCGATCGGTCCCGGTACTGACCCTATCGATCCATCCACTTGGTTAAATTAATTTAAATTAAATCAAACTTAGAAGCAATTAAAAAGCGAAAGCAAGAGAACTAATCGATTAATTATAACTATAAAAGTGGTGAGTATTAATACAATTAACTATTACTATTACGAATAATCAAAACACTAATCTAAACTACCGAATTTACAATAAACAACAGTAAAAATACGAACTATGATAACGAGACGTTGGGCGGCTGCGGCCGCGTGCGCCTATCAAATATTAATATTATCTAGATAACTAACTAACTATTAATTGTAATAAAACAAGGTAATAAAGTAGGAAAATAATATAATGGATTAATAGAAAATAGAAAATAATAAAAATAAAGAGAAAATAAAAATTAAAATCGTACCTGTAATAACTAGGTATAACTAAGGGTAATTTGTATAGTTAAGCGATATTATAATTAAAGAGTCCAGACAACAGACCATCCGGCCACTAGCTCACAGGTTCGGTTCGCCCCAGATTTTAAAATCCAAAAGGACAAGTTTTGGATCAGGAAATCCAGGGTTCAACGGACAAGCGGCTCTAACCGTCAGGTTCAAACCCACTCTAAATTATATTACTGCTTCATCGTTCCCTCACTGCTGAGGATTGCGACCACTTGTAACTTTCCTGCTTAGTGCTCGGCCATGGGTGGGGTAGTATAGACTACAACAAATCGCTTTCCTAGCCAGATCTGACCATCTGGCTGGTGTCCTATTAATATATTATGCCATAGTTAGTATGGAGATAATGAGGTCTCAATTTACTTTTACACTGCTTCGTAGGCAAAATAACCAATACGCGCAAAAATAATGTTTACGAAGCCATCTGTTATCTATGAGTGAGATTAAGGATAGGTCGGATTTGCATCAAAATTGATTATGTTTTAAATAAAATATGAAAAATTGTAGGTTAGGCCATTTTTACGATGACGGCGTCAATTATAATGTTTGTGGACGAGTGAAATTGAAATGTTGCTCTAACGTATCGATGCTTCGCGACACAAGCAAGCATGACCGTTATAAGGAACGTAGGATCACATATATAGATACAACTAAAAACTGTATTCAACACTTAGAACACTTAAAACACTTCACAAACACTTTAAAATTCTTAATTCGCTTCTTCCGCTTCGCTTCAGGTGATCCGTTCGCTGTTTCGCTTCGAGTAGTCACTTCCAATCACTGACTGACTGCGTGCCATCCCTGCAACGCTTTTATAGTCGATACCACATTCCTAGAATTATCGAGAATATTCCACACATGTCTAGTGTTGTTTCCGCTATCTGACAATAGATGGCGTTGTACTTCTCGAGCATTCTAGGTGCTACTAGATCCTTCGATATTCGTTCGACTATTCAGCGATAGATGGCGTTACTCTTAACGGCGTAACAATACTTTACCAATATGCGATACAAGAAAAAATATGATGCAGATATTACCGCACAAATGGATGAATAGCAAAGATGTTGATGATATGATCAAGCTTACTATATACTAAGAGGGACGTAGAACATGTAACGAAAATTAAAAAAATTAAATCACATAAAAATTCGTTGCTCTATCATCGTATCGCCTAAATAGCTATGGGCGGCAACCCTGTTCTCGCGAGTCAGGGGTGCTCAACAATAAATCAATGGCAGCCCCGCGCTCAATTGTTGTAAGCCCTTTGTGAGCTGCGGACCGCATAAAACTCTATCGATCGCTTGATTACATTTTTGGTAATCTCTCGTTTGTAACATTGAATATTTAGTGCCGTTGGCTGCTTTCAGACCTTCGCGTGCGGAATCTAAAGATGCCTCTTGATATATTTTGTAATGAAAGAATAACAAAAAAAGATTAAATTTCATGGATATATAATGGATATAAATAATATAATCAAAAACAAAATGTTACCAGTCAAAAGTATAACAGCTTGAAACTGAGATACCTTATTCAAAATAAGTTTGTAAATAACCGAATTTTGTGAAAAGACTCGATTTCAAACAATAGAAATAACATTTCGTTCGTGTTTTTCATATTAGTAATGTTGCTAAGCGAAATAGATAAAATGCAGCTATATATTCTCTCTATCTTTGACTCGAAATGTATTTACATTGCTTAATATGTCGAGTTAACTCGAATTGAGCCAATCACAGTATCGATACTTTGATAGTATCGATATTAGAGTACCTATCTCCGGCGATATGAAGTCGGTCTCAGAAAGAGAGGTGGAAAAACGCGCATACGCCAAACATACGTAATCTGATAAACCTTAAAAGAATAAATATTTTACTACTACTACTGTGCTGGCGCTATGACCCCGAAGTGATTCTTGACCTCCGACAATAAACGCCGCCGTTCATCCCAGCAATACATTGCCAGTCCGGCACTTGGAGCTCACTAGTATTTTAATAGACTCGATTTAGTTATCTATCTTTAGGCACAAGGGTACCATGCTCTTAATGAATTAAGCTTTTTATGCCAGTTAACCAAGATAGATGCAGAGTGCTGTTGTAGACGCATTGCTTTATTCAAAACAAACAAACAATTTACAAAAAAACACACAGCATACGTAAATTTAACAGAAAATACGACGCATTACATCTATATATAAATACGTGAAGAAAAAACTTTGTATCCCTTTTTACGAAAATTGCGCGGACGGAGGAGTATGAAATTTTCCACACTTATAGAGAATATAGAGAAGAAGTGCACAATGCTAATATTTTTTTAAAATAATGCATAGAAGATACATTAAATCAATAAAGAAAACATTACACACACTACATACCATGTATTTGACGCACACACGCATGCATACTATTTATTATCAAACTTTTGTTCTTGACGTCTGTTGTCAAATTGAGAATAGATTAAATATTGTTTGTCTTTGTTAATATTTTTTATAGTGTAGTCTTGGCAAAATTTGTGATTATAGAAGTATAAAATACAATGATAATAGTGGACAAGCTTACAATTACAATTAATTATAATAGTCGAATTTCGACTACTGCGGGACCTCTAGTATTTGTAATTTCAAATAATATGTACCTTTCCGAAACGTATCCAAAGAAAATCTTTTTTAAACATACAACACGAAATTTACGGTAACTATAATTGGTATTAGTAATAAATAACATAATAAAAACAAGTATTACATATGGTCTAAGGATAAAATTATCATAGAAAGAGTCGTACATTCGTTAGTCAGGGTGGCGCTATCGACCGACCGGCGCCCTGGCGCAAACTAACATAAAACATCGTTATAGGGCTGGCACATCAAACTTTTTTAATTTTTAATTTTTTTATTTTCATTGCTCTTGTAAACTTTGTAGGCTCAGGCAGTTGGCAGTCAGGTAGATTCAAAGGGCGAGTAGGTGATTTGATTTTAGGAAATTTGAGGAGTGGGGCAGCTTTTGCACTATAAAGCTGAGAACTGATGCCTCAATGCGGGTGGCTGCATTAATTAATTTGTAAAGGCCATGAATTCTACCAACCATCTAAGCAATCTTTTTTTATATACATATATGTAGGATTGGTACTAACGGAACGTATGAAAGAAGTGTGGAACAGATCGTTAAGATGTGAGTTAGAGAAAACTGTAAGAAAGGGAAAAGAGAATGACAGACAGAATGTTTGAAAAAAGAAGATGGCGCAGACGGTTAAATGAGCAAGTCGTAAAAAAGGTGTCAATTAATTATAATAGAAAAGATTTTGGAAAAGGTAAAAGTGCAACAGTGGAATAATTGTATGTGCCACGATTCAAATTCTAGATAATATATTTATATCGAAGTGACAGCCCTAAGTGCCTCGTAAATCCTCACCCCGATAATAAAACGCCCCTGCGAGATGTCCTTCACAGCGCGTTATCACAGCTGGGGTTGTACAGCTGAGCGTGCGAAAACCACGAAGCAGGTACACGAAATATAGGATCGTATAATATATCTTAGAAGATATTGGTTTGAATATAATTTTTTTTTCTTTTACCTATGCTGATAGCCTTGAGAGGCTATATCAGCTTTATTTACACTAGCATGTAGGTGAGCTCACGGGGTTCAAACCGGGAGTGTTGCTAACACTGGCCCTAGCAAGAGCAGTGCTTCGCAGAATCTACCACCGGATCGGAAACGCGACCCACTGAGAAGATCCGGCGAGAAACTCAGTGGGCTGTGTCTATGGATTAAATCACTCGTCGAGCTCTTCGTCGCAAGCGACGGATTCGGCGAGGACGGTGACTGGTGCTTGTGGTACCTAAAAACACCGTTATTAGATCGAGAGGATCCGTAATGACGTGTTTAGGGCGACGTCGACTGTTTACCATTCGGTCTACAGGATCGGGTATGTTGAATATATTGAATATATTGACGTTAGACATAAGTAGGTCCATAGCTGTGTTTATATTCCTTCTTTGTGTATAAAACTGTACTGACCACTTCCAGGCTCAAATGATTAGTGACTCTAATTCTTATACCATAGGCTCCGAATTCGATTATCTAGAACTCTCACGGAGTCTAGAAAGAAAAGATGTATTTTTAGCTTGCTTTTATTAGCTCGGTATGTACGTATGTTTGTTTTGTTGTGTATAACGGAACTTTTGAACGCAATTCCTAACGACTTTAAGACGGCATATTGTCTTGTAAATCTGTCCACGCATCAAGGACCGATGATAATTTCTTCGGAGGCGCTCGGGCAGCTGTTAGCAAATCCCACCCCTCCTGGCTGAGCCTCTGCTCGCCCACCGTCCTGGTGAAACTGGAAAGGACTCCGGGCCACCAATAATCCTTCAATAAATAAAAAAAAAGCCGATGATAATACAATAATTTTATAACTTCTCTCCAATATCTCGACCAGTTCCGAGATGATTAAAAAAAATATGAAATTAATTATTGTTGATGTACTTTTTGTTCATTAAATTACAAATGGTGAAAGGCTATTTAGTATAAGCGACAGTACACAGTAAACGGTAAACATCTGAAGTATTTTTGTTTTTTTTTTTGTTATGATTATCATCTTTTCAAATTTTAAACATAAAATGGCTCTCCTGTAAAGTTCCAAAAATGTCGCTTAAGCGAACTAGCCTTTCATCTCTCGATATATAATATTTTTATTTATACACCTTGTTGAAAAAGATTTCACTGACGGCCTCGGGAATGAAATAATTAGTAACGCTTACTGCTATTCTAATTCTCTGGCCAGAGAAAAAATAATTTTTCCCTAATCTCAAAAATCCCACTTCTTTTTTTTATTAAAAGAAAAATCAACATATACATACCCTCACAGTTAGGAATAAATATACAAAACAGTAATACTCTATGTATTTACGTTATTCATTTAATCTATTTAATACGTGAAGCAAAAACTTTGTATCCCTTTTTACGAAAATTGCGCGGACGGAGGTGTATGAAATTTTCCACATCTATAGAGAATATAGAGAAGAAGTGCACAATACTAATAATTTTTTAAAATAATGCATAAAAGATACATTAAATCAATAAAGAAAACATTACACACACTACATACCATGTATTTGACGCAACACGCATGCATACTATTTATTGTCAAACTTTTGTTCTTGACGTCAAATTGAAAATAGATTAAATATTGTTTGTCTTTATTAATATTTTTTTATAGTGTAGCCTTGGCGAAATTTGTGATTATAGAAGTATAAAATACAATCATAATAGTCTACAAACTTACAATTCCAATTAATTATAGTCGAATTTCGATTACTGCGGGACCTCTAGTTCATTTAATTTTACAATTTTCAAAATTTTATTTACGAGTCTCAATAAAGACAATATCAAAAAAAGATAAATTATATTATTCCAGCACTGGCTTCATGCCAAGGTTGCCGAAGTTAACCTTCCGCGTTTTCGGATCGTCCATTTTAACTGGAACCCTCGAGAATATTTTCGACCCTGAATTTGTTTGGTGGAGGGCTGGAACGAGTGCCACGGTATTGTGGAGAGCGCCGTGAACGTAGCCACCCCGTCTAGACGCCGTCTTCTGCAACGCTAACGCATGCGCTTCGTGCGTTATTTTAGTTAAACAAACCGATACATTAATACCGGGAATGTTTACTCGTTTTATTTACAAACGATCATAAGACCCACCGGATGACGTAGGGGCATCTGTTCAGCCGGCTTAGGCGTGAATTTGCTCGATAGTGTGGCCCGTGTGCTTAAATAGTGCGAGTTTTGTAACGTTCTCGTTAGCGTAAAAGTTAACTCAAATATGTATGCAACACCTAACTGCGGGATTCGAACACCGGTACATTCGTATCACACGATTGGAGTACACCAGGCCTCTTATCCTTTAGGCCACGACGACTTTGATTACTGGAAAGACCCCTTTCAGTGCGAAGTCAAATTGCACCTTGAAAGCCAAATACATGAAATGCATCATACACCTGTGTGCTTAGTGCGGGTTTTTTAACGTTCTCGATAACGTAAAAGCTAACTCAATTTTGTATGCAGTTGGAACAGCGCCCCTAGCGGCAAACGTAAGCAAAGGTTCCAACTCCATAAAAATTTGAGTTCACTTTTACGCTATCGAAAACGTTAAAAAACTCGCACTAAGCACACTAAGCTTTACGACATCCTTCAGACCAGGTTTGCGAAAAGTACTTAAAGTTAAGACGCGGCCTGGCCCTTGGCATCTCTGACGTCGATAAGCGACGTAATCAATAACATAATTAAAAATCATAATTATAAACATACACAATCTATTAGCCATAAGCCGTAAACGACAAAGGTAAAAATTACTATTAAACAGAAAACAAAACATTGGATCGAATTCTGAATTATTTATGGGATCTTTTTTAATGCTTAGGACAGAGCGTACCAACCTATACCGGATCCTGCGGACCGAATGGTAAGCATTCGACGTCGCCCTAAACACGTCATTTCGGATCCTCCCGATCCACTAACGGTGATTTTAGGTACCTCAAGCACCGCTCATCGTACTTGTCAAACCCGTTGCTTACGACGAAGTTCTCGGCGAGCAAATTAACCCACTGAGTTTCTCGCCGGATCTTCTTAGTGGGTCGCGTTTCCGATCTGGTGGTAGATTCTGCGAAGCACTGCCCTTGCTTGGGCTGGTGTGAGCAATGCCCCGAGGTTTGAGCCCGTCGGCTCACCTACTGCTCGGTGAAACTAGTATGACCCCTTGAGGTCACTAGAATAGTTAGGAAAAAAAAGCGTACAAAGACACAGAAACACAAATAAATACATTCGAAAAACCCAGGTAGGTTGTTACACTAATTTATCTGAGTTTAAAAAAATATTCTAGAAGCTATGCTGGTTCTAAAAAACTGCTCGTATAAAGTCACAAAGTATGTGCTATTATAATTTTTTTTAATTACTTTTTCCCCTACCTACTCATAGTGAAGTAAAAAAAAAATATTAAAAGAAAAATGGCATAGCCGTTTCAACATTTTGTGCTTTCAAAACGTTTATTTACATGAAATTTTCTACAAAACCATTTACGTACCTACATTCTAAATATCTAAGTTATTCATGTTACGTATCATAATAATTATCATTTTCCTAGAAAACGTGTAAGTAATTCGTCGTAATGCTGCACAGAAATGCATGACAGAACGCAGTAAGGCATAATGAATATCAAACATAATTATTATAAACGTGTTCCATACTAAAGGAATAGAACTTTCGAGAATTCAACGAATTTTATCTTTAAATGGAAAAATAACTGTTTCTGTGTTGTTACTCGGTACCTACGTGATTTAAAAATACTAGAGGTCCCGCAGTAGTCGAAATTCGACTATAATTAATTGGAATTGTAAGTTTGTACACTATTATGATTGTATTTTATACTTCTAAAATCACAAATTTCGCCAAGACTACTACACTATAAAAAATATTAACAAAGACAAACAATATTTAATCTCAATTTGACAACAGATGTCAAGAACAAAAGTTTGACAATAAATAGTATGCATGCGTGTGTGCGTCAAATACATGGTATGTAGTGTGTGTAATGTTTTCTTTATTGATTTAAAGTATGTTTTATGCATTATTTTAAAAAAATATTATCATTGTGCACTTCTTCTCTATATTCTCTATAAGTGTGGAAAATTTCATACTCCTCCGTCCGCGCAATTTTCGTAAAAAGGGATGCAAAGTTTTTGCTTCACGTATTAATATATAGATATCTGTCGGAGACGGTTATTAGTTTAGTAGCTAAACGAAACGCAGCACGATTGCGGTATCGGAACTCGGCTAATCTCGTAGAGCCTAGCCGATGGAGGCGCGTAGACGCCATCACACTTACCAACCAGCCTTCTTGAAGAGCGGTGCCTCCGTCCTAAGAACTGTCATTCGTTTTCGTTTACTCGATCACTCTATTCGCCCCTATGATGTCTGACGATGGTGTTAATAATTGTGGCTTCTCCGACATATCAATTTCTTTTTATTGCTCCATTTACTTTTAATCGTTGTTAATAATTTATTATCGATAGTTTCGTTAGCTGGAAACCTTGCCCCGAACGGCAGAAATAGGCAGCGTGGTGGTACTTTTACTGGTGTCAGGACCTCTACTGAGTCCGCGCGGGTAGGTACCACCACCCCACCTATTTCGGCCGAGAAGCAGTAATGCGTTTCGGTTTGAAGAGTGGGGCAGCGATTGTAACTATAATGAAACCTTAGAACTTATGTCTCAAGGTAGGTGGCGCATTTACGTTGTAGATGTCTATGGGCTCCAGTAACCACTTAACATGTGATAAATACGAATTTCATTAGAAAAAAAAAAACACGTGTGGCACTCGGGGACTGTCGCATAACGGTAAAGCATAGCATTTTTATCAACTTATGCATTTATAATTAGACAATTATAATTTAATATTATAACAATAATAAAAGAAGACCACGCTCTAATTATAAACATTATCAAAAGCAAAACATTTAACTGTCCTCTTCACACTCATAAGCTAGAACGCGCGAGAGAAAGATGGGCAGATTTTCATGATGCACATGCAGTGTGACGTCACGCCGCGTGCTTATTCACAAACACTACACAAGCGCAACGTGTGAATGTGTTGAACGCGAGCTACATCGTAGGTGGAGTGTGAGGTGTTAGGTTCTATTTTCGTTACGGAATTTCTCGATTCGGTGGCCGCGCTCAAATCCCGCGATAAAAGCTATGCAATAGCTTAAAAACTTTTCTTATTACTCAAAAATATAATAATGTGTTACCAACATGCAGTAATGTGGGCAAATCTCTCTGACGTGACGCGTTAAATAATGACGATCGAAAAGCATATGAAATCAATTTGCCGATTGAATTGTGTTTAGAGAAAATGTTTATACATTTTCATTCATTCAATTAAAATTTAATAACATTAGTGCATTGTCATCATTATATCACGTCACACTGACATTGTTGTTTAGATTAAGAATAACAAAAACATTTATTTTCGAGGCGTTTGATTCTTTAGCAGGATCAATATCATAAAACAAACGGCGTTCGAGATTTTAAATTAAATAAATAAGCTCCGACATTACGGATCACAGAATTTCGTATTGTGTCGTGGATGCGCGAGTTAAGAACCCTTTGCCGAAAATCACAGTTGTCAAACCAATATCTGCTGTGAGCAAAAATTTTACTTTAGTTCTTTTTTTTAAAACGGAAAATTGGTTGAGAAACGGTAGGCAGCGGCTTGGCTTTGCTCTTAGTATTGCAGACATCCATGATCGACGGTAACCACTCACCATCCAGTAGGCCGTATACTCGCCTACACGTACGATCAAAATATCGAAATAAAAATATGTCTAAAGAACAAACATATTCAAGTCCACAATTTAGCGAGGACGACGATCCTATATATTTACAATCAAAATCTTTCATTCTTTAAAAACCTTAAATGTTACAGTACCTATGTTAATACTTGCGCCGCCAAATAAAAACCCGATTTACTGCAGCTTAGAACTCAGCCGACACAAGACCTATATACTTTCAAATGTCCTTGTACCTATTTGAGCCTAGTGATCCACGTGAGGTTGTGTATATCTAAATGAATCGACTTTCCGAAACATCACGAATGATTATATAGACTAAGCATATAATATTTTAAAATTGGTTCCATTTCTGATAAATGTATGTACCTACTTCGTGTTTCAAAATGCAATTTCTGTTCCATTTTATAGGACAAAATTCAAAGCCAACGGTAAATTAAGCTGAATATATTCATGTACTATATATTTGGCATTTTATGAAGTCAGATTATCATAGAATTCGGGTAAAAGAATGTTGATTGGTTGCAAATATTTGAAACTTCATTGCGCGAACGATTTTAATATCTATTGTGCATCTTTCTTATCTTATCGTAGTTTTTTTTTAAATATGTTACAGATTACGTCTAGATTTCCCAAGTCGCCAAGCTAATCTGATAAAATAGTTTACGATCTCCCGCGCTTTTACTAGTCATAAAAAACTAAACTCAAATTTAAATTGAGATCATTGAATTGGCTTACAATTAAGGCGTAATTTAATATTTCAAACACGATCTGGCGATAATACCATTGTTCGCTCTTTTATTATTAGAGTTACAAACACTACGAGTTTCTTTGTAATTTCTTCTCAATTACCGCTAAAATGTTGATAGTTTTTATCAGCGCATGAAAGATACCTATACCAGAGTGGCACAAATTATCATACATCAGAAGTCCACGGTAAATCATCTATACCCGACTGTTATAAAGTCGTAATACAAATTTTTTTTTGTTGCAATATTACCTACGTACATGCTAAGAGTGTTTAATGCTAATAATGAGACCTATTGCGGGAACACGAATAAAAGAAAATATGCGATTTTATCAGTTTTCTTAGATTAAAATATTCATCCGGTTCATTTCCGTAATAATTATGGCTCTTATTAACTGTGAAGGTGTAGTATCTGTGAAGGTGCGCAAGCGTGGGTAAATTAAACAATAAGGCTAGAGACGTGGCTTCTTGAGTTCTTCTAAAAAATCCATTAATATCTCAGTAAATTTTATTAGAACAACATGCTCTTCATTCTATTCGTATCATTGAATTTAATCCTAAAGTCAGATATATTATTCATTCCACTCGTGATTCAGTATTCATACGGGAAAATATTTATTGTTAAACTAGCTGACCCGGCAGACTTCGTAGTGCCTCAATCGACAAATAAGACACATCAAGAGGACACATCAAAGGAAAAACAAAATTGTTTGTTTTTATATAATTCCGAGCTTTTTTTATATTTTCTCACCTCTTAAGCCTTCCCTGGACTTCCACGAATAATTCAAGACCAAAATTAGCCAAATCAGTCCAGCCGTTCTCGAGTTTTAGCGAGACTAACGAACAGCAATTCATTTTTATTTAAAGAGATGAAGATTTGATTTAAAGACGGCCACAATTCAGGTGCCAATTTCTGGAACAATCCACTCACATCCAAATGCATTATATTATATACAGACTCAGTTAAGTTCGCTCAATACGAAAACAATGGTGAAGCCTTTGTCGGAGTTTTAATATAATTACTAAAGTGTCCATGAAACCTTTTTTAAACGATGCGACAATTAGATGCACCTTAAATGGGCTTGCGCATCAAAAAGACGACCTTTATAAAGAATAACATCACAAAACCTACGTCAATCGTCATCTATTGAGTGTTTTTTTTTTTATTATAGAAGTTACCCCTTTGTTACTTCTTAACTTATGGCTTTTAATACTTAATGATTACGGTTTTATCTTACAAGTATCGTTTTTAAAAGCCTTATTCATAAAACATAAAAGGAATAGATTTTCGAATGATCGATGAATGATTTCTGTGTAGTCTGCTTGCTTCTTCGCGTATCTCCGATGCTACTAGGTGTATTTTCATGTAATTTTCACAGCTAGACAGAGATTAATTTGAAGCAAAACATAATTGTTTCATTAAATCGGAAGCTTTAAAAAAGATATTATCTGTTTGTCTGTTACGCCTAAGCCACTAAACCGATTTAGACGAAATTCGCTAAAGAAATATTTTTAACATAAATGACATGAAATAGTTTCTCATTCCCACGGGAAACTACACTGAACAAACTTTTCCATGAGCACGTGAGTGAATCCGCGCATAACAACAAGTAAGTACACAAACATAATTATATAAAAATATATACATATGTATATTGATTTGCGAAACCAGTTATGGATCCCTCAATCATGATAATTGCACACTCCGCGGCTATTCTCGTCAAATACCAGACGTTCTCTCGAGTTATACAAACTTCATACTCAATACAGATATTATGTTTACTTAAATTCATTCAATATGTTTAAATTTCAGATCTACGATAATCTGTAGTGCAGACTATAAATTGGTTTCTTTTGAAAAATAGGTACTACAGATATAAGAATACCTCGTATCTAAATTCGTAACTATATAGAACTTAGTGGTTTTAAAAAATATATATATCATAGCATTACATTTTTTATATATTACGTAAATGGGTGACGAGATTACGTGATGTCTGGTTCTAAGTGCTTAACGTAGTCCAGCGAAAATAAATTATCTAATTAATAAAAATAAATATCGCGTTCAAAAAGTGTATCCCGGTACATACAAAAAAATAAAAAAGCTTAATATTTTAAATTAGCTGGCACAGAATTCAACTACTACACACAAGTGACGTCATCTCCGTGACATTGTCTATGGTCACGATCGAACACCAACGCTTGCAACACGTTCGACTGTTATCGTAATTAAATCAGAAATCAGATGTTTGTGACGTAAGCGGTACCTACAGATTCTAGTTAGTCCGTAGGCGACGCTGTCTTACTTTGCAAGCTGATTTTGAATCTATACATGTACATACTTAACGAGTGATGAAACTGGACTTTTTGGCGGGAGCGCGCCTGCATTCATATCTAGCGATGCAACGGAGTTCGAATCCCGCAGGCGGGTACCAATTTGTCTGACGAAATACGTACTCAACAAATGTTCACGATTGACTTCCACGGTGAAGGAATAACATCGTGTAATAAAAATCTAACCCGCAAAATTATAATTTGCGGAATTACTGGTGGTAGGACCTTTTGTGAGGCCGCATGAGTAGGTACCATCACCCCCCCTACTTTTGGCGTAAAGCAGTAATGCGTTTCGGTTTGAAGAGCGGGGCAGCCGCCGTAACTATACTGAGTGAGACCGTAGAACCCATATCTCAAGATAGGTGGCGGCATTTACGTTGTAGATGTCTATCGGCTCCAGTAACCGCTTAACACCAGGTGGGCTGTGAACTCGTCCACCCATCTAGGAAATAAGAAAAAAAAGAAGAAAAGTGGAGTATTCTAAACGCCGGAAATAATATAGTGACATTAAAAACGCGAGATAAACCGTAAAAGTAAGTGCGTAGTCAGTATATTTTATGTATGTATCCTGTAGACTCCGACGCGGCGGATCCACGTCCTTACGGATCCATCAGATCCAATAACTCTTGCATTAGATACCTTCAGCTCTAACACTAGGAGCAAGCTTGCTCCTAGCAGGCTTAGGGACCCCGGTAACCGTACTCGTCGAACTCGACAAACAGGTCGACGTGCAACCTAACCCATGCATCAGCCCGCTGAGTTTCTCGCCGGATCTTCTCAGTGGGTCGCGATTCCGATCCGGTAGTAAATTCATTCGCGAAGCAATTGCTCTTGAGTTGTTAGGTCTCCTTCGGAGGTGCTCGGGCAGTTGTTAGCAAATCCCACCCCTCCTGGCTGAGCCTTTGATCGTCCACCTGTCCTGGTGAAGTTGGAGAGGCCTCCGGGCCACCAGTAATCTTCCAATTATAAAAGAAAATAAAAAATAAATAAAAAACACGGCGGTCCGATTTTGGTAAAATTTTCAGAGGATCTTCGAATTGGCCTAACCAATGATCCTATTAAGCTTGGCAGCGATCGAACCAAAGACGAAACAAGTATCGCCCTTCTTTTTTTTTTCTTAACTATGCTGATAGCCTAGAGAGGCTATATCAGCGTTACCCTAGCGTGCAGGTGAGCTCTCGGGGCTCAAACCGGAGGTGTTGCTAGCACTGGCCCTAGCAAAAGCAGTGCTTCGCGGAATCTACCACCGGATCGGAAACGCGATCCACCGAAAAGATCCGGCGAGAAACTCAGTGGGCTGTGTCTGTGGGTTAATTTACTCGCCGAGCCCTTCGTCGCAAGCGACGGGTTCGGCGAGGATGGTTGGTGACCGGTCCTTGAGGTACCTAAAAGTACCGTTAATAGATCAGGAGGAAACGTAATGACGTGACATCTCACAGTGAGTTAAGAGTACTGCACGCAAGCGCATTCATAATCAGTGACTAATGACAGATGGCGCATTAGAATCTATTGATTGGTCTATTTTTTTTTTTTTTTTTTTTTTTTTATGATTGAAGGATTACTGGTGGCCCGGAGGCCTTTCCAGTTTCACCAGGACAGGTGGGCGAGCAAAGGCTCAGCCAGGAGGGGTGGGATTTGCTAACAGCTACCCGAGCGCCTCCGAAGGAGACCTAACAGCTCAAGAGCAGCTGCTTCGCGAATGAATCTACTACCGGATCGGAATCGCGACCCGCTGAGAAGATCCGGCGAGAAACTCAGCGAGCTGATTCATGGGTTAGGTTGCACGGCGAACTCTTTGTCGAGTTCGACGAGTACGGTTACCGAGGTCCCTAAGCCTGCTCCTAGAGCTGAAGGCGTCTAGTGCGAAGGTTATTGGATCTGATGGATCCGTAAGGACGTGTCTAGGGCGTCGACGGTGACTGGCTCCTGCATGATCAGGATTCGGGGAGTAGTCAGCGGCGGCTACGATAAGGCGATTATCATGACGCATAGCCTTATCGAAATACCGTTCCGACGCTGACTTCATGTATTTCTGTATAGATTCGAGGCCCAGGTCGTCGTGTAGGTCAACGTTCCTCACGAACCACGGAGCTCCGACGGCTAACCTGCAAAAGCGGGATTGTAGAGATTGAAGGGTGTCTATGTGCGTGCGGGCCGCGTGAGCGAACACCACACTCGCGTAAGTCATGACGGGCCTTATGCAAGTTTTGTAAAGTGTCACCTTGTTCCGAAGGGACATTTTACTCCGCTTACAAATCATGGGGTAGAGTCTACCGAGAATAAACGCGGCACGGTCACGGACTGATTTTATATGCGGGCGGAATGTCATCGATGCATCCAGGGTAACGCCCAGGTACTTGACCTTCCTGGCCCAGGGTATGGATTGACTAAAGAGAGTAATCGGGGGTGTGAGATTCCTCCTCCTAATACGGGAGGAAATCCGTGTGGAGCTTCCCCTCTGAAAGAGCACCGCAGTACTTTTCGCTGGGTTGATGTCTATGCGCCATTTTCGGAACCACTGTCCTAGGGCTAGGGCTGCGCTCTGAAGCTTCTTCGCGATTAGGGACTTGTTTCTACTGGAATAGTAAACAGTCGTGTCGTCGGCGAATAAAGCTAAATGGGTCGGCGGCGACCGGGGAATATCGTTAACGAATAAGCTAAATAGGAGGGGTGAGAGGACAGAGCCTTGCGGGACTCCAGCTGTGAGAGGTCGTGGGGAGGAGCGGGTTCCCTCGACTCGATATCGAAAAGAGCGGTTCGACAAGAAGTCCCGTATGATGAGCACGAGACTATCCGGCACACCCATGTTGAATAGTTTGAAAATCAAACCGTTGTGCCAGACTTTGTCGAACGCTTTTGCGACGTCGAAGAAGAGAGCTCCCGTGTATAACGGTTTTGGTCGATTAAGCCCCACAAGAATGTGCTCCGTGAGGCGGTGCACCTGTTGAACGCATGAGTGATTTGTACGGAATCCGAATTGTTCATCGATGAGAATGCCCTTGGATGAGACGAAGTCTCTGAGGCGTTTGTAGAGCAGACGCTCATACAGTTTGCCTAGAGACATGAGGAGGCTAATCGGGCGGTAGCTCGTCGGATGATTTTTTGGTTTACCGGGTTTATGTATGCCGATAACGTCCGCTTCTTTCCACACCGCGGGAAAGATACAGTTCGCCATAGCGGCATTGAAAATAGATGCCAACATCACGATGAGTTGGACGGGTAGAAGTTTAATAACGCGGTTGGATATACCGTCGGAACCGGGAGCCTTGCGAGGACGTAGGTCTTTGATCAAGTCTTTAACTTCCATCGGGGTGACGGGTGGTAACACATCAGAGGGTGGCAAGGAGGCTCTGCGTTCTACCTCACTGTCTACTAATTCTACATGCACAGGGTCCACGGATTGAGTGCTGGGCGTGCACTGGGTTTGCAATGTATCGGCCAGCAGCTCTGCTTTTTCGTCATCATCGAACGCCGTGAGTCGGCCTGAGGGGCCTACGAGGGGGGGCATAGTTACTACCGTATCCGATTTGAGAGTACGAGCTAAGCGGTAGTAAGACCTTTGGGAGGGCGCGAGTCCTTCTAAGAAATCAGACCATCTGGCATCTCGGACTTCGGCGATGCGAGACTTTACGTCGCGTTGTAGGGCACGCATTCGAATACGATTTTCCGCGGTAGGATACCTGTCGTAGGCGCGTATCGAGGCGTTCTTAGCTCTAAGGAGTTCCCTAATATCGTCGGACAATTTGAAGCGGTGAAGGAAGTCCTCCGCTACAACTTGTTTCGATGACCTATCTAATGTCGAGGTGATGTGTGACGTTAAGATGTCTATGGCTTCAGCGGTATCCTGAGGAGACGGGGTAGAGTCCGGGCTAAACGGTAGCGATGGTGGATCAGATTCAGCCAGGCTGATGCCCAGCGTGTGCCAATCCACCACAGTCCTCGTGACGGGAACGGAATCGGGAGCGCGACCGAGCTTCATAACGACGGGACGGTGGTCTGAATCTAGCTCTGAAACTACTTCGATCGAGTGTAAGCGCAGAGTTACGTTTTTTAATAACGCTATGTCGAGTATATCCGGGCGATGCGCGATATTTAGCGGGTAGTGAGTCGGGATTAGCGGAGCGACGATATCGAAGGCGAGATTATCGACTAACGCGTCAAGCCGCCTGCCATTCGGGGTTGTGGTGTGTGAGTTCCACCTAATGTGTTTACAATTTAGGTCGCCCGCCAGAATGACAGAGCTCCCCATGCCGAGCAGCGCCTCGATATCACTGCTTAGAACGATCTTATCCGGTGGAAGATAAACGGACGCGATAACGATCGGCGCGTGTCCCGTCAGTGAGATTCGGCACACTGATGCTTCGATATTAGCGAGCGCGGGAGGATCGAGTGGGACGCAATGCAGGGCTCTTCTATAGTAAATGACGGTACCACCACCACGAGCAGAGAGCCTGTCGTTCCTGACCATGTTATAGTTCGCGATTTTAGGGTCACGGCGCGCGGGCTTAAGTAGGGTCTCCTGCACTAAAAAGATATCAATTTGATGGTCACGCAAAAAGTCAGAAACCTGATCACGCTGATTTGCGAGACCGTAAGCGTTAAAAAATCCTATCGTTACGGATAGGGGCTTTATTCTACTTATATACGCCATTGATTACCGGCGGAGTGAGGGGAGGACGTACGTATTTAATGACGCGTATACGTCGGCGTATTCTTGCACAACGGCGATAAAGTGCTGTGCAGTGGAGGCAGAGCGAATGGCGTCGCCCAAAGCGTTAACGCGCTCAAAGTTGATCGACTGAAAGAAGTCGATCGCTAAAGCGAGATTGTCGGACGCAGTCGGAGGGCAATTCGCGGGAGAGGGACGAGTCGCGGGGGCGGGACGAATCGCGGAGGAGGGAGTTGTAGCCGTGTTCATGTACGGCAGCGGTTTCGCCCAGGCCGAGACACTGGGCACCGGCGCCGGAACGAACGCTGGCTTAGCCTGCGACACAGAGGGTGCCGAGGCTTTGATGTCTGGGCCGGAAGCTCGGAGGCGGTTTTGGCGGGCGACGCGGCGATTTATTTTCGGGGCTCGGGGGCATCCGCGGTAATTTGCGGGGTGACCCTGTGTTCGACACAGGACGCAGCTAGGCGGTTCTGTCGCGGTTTTTTGATCGCGAGTGCATAGGGCCGTGGCGTGATCGCCTAAGCACTTGACGCATCGGGGGCGCGCGTGACAGTTACGGGAAGAATGCCCGTATAATTGGCAGTTATGGCACTGGCTAGGTGTGCCTTTCTTGTGTGGGGTTTCGACTGCGATTCCGGAAAGGCTACAGACCGTTCGGATGTTGAATATTTGCTTACCCTCGGGGGTAGGCTGGAGGGCGACGAGAACCATATTATATGGCTCCCTTCCGCGGCCTGTGTGCATGCGGTGTACGGAGTTAACCGGTAGGCCTTGTTCGAGAAGGTCGGCCTTGACGAGCTCGGCATCCAACTCTTTAGGGATGCCACGTATAACGGCACGGAGTTCGCGCTCCTCCTGGAGCGTATATGTGTGGAAACTTATACGCTCCTTACGGAGGTAAGAAGAGAGGGCCCTATGGTCGTCGGATGTTCGAACCTTAATTTGAATGCCGTTCGCGAGGTTACGGGCATTCGTAAAATTGATATTTTTGGCCTTAAGGGCCAGGGAAACTCGTTCCCAAGCTGCCTTCTCTTGAAGGATTACCGGGGGAGGGGTCTGGGCTTTATTTTGTGCCACCGGACGCGGCGACGGAGTGGCACGGGCTGGAGGCGCAACGGGAGTCTGAGGGCGGGGGCGCGACGCGTTCGCGGCTTTGCTAATTTTAGCGGCCGCGGGAGCTCGAGACTCCGCGGCACGCTTCTTACCCTTTTGCACCAGGGTGAATCCATCTGTCGATGAGGCGGGAGCGAGGTCGACCTCCATCTCCGAGTCAGAGTCGGAGGACGAGGAGGCGGGCGCAGGTGACCTACGAGTAGGTGTTTTGGACGGCGCGACGGAGGCCGCGGATGATCGCGCTGCTGGAACGGTGACCACGGCGGACGACGCAGCAGTTTTACTCGCCAGTATAGGCGACGCGGGAACGGCAGGCACGACGGAGGCTGCGGTGCTCGATGCAGAAGCTTTGCACGCAGGTACAGGCGACGCAGGAGCAGCGAGCTCGGTGGAGTCCACGAGAGGGCTCGCAGTGTGATCGGCCTTGAAGGCCTGAAACTCGGAAGTGAGCTTTGGGTAGCGAAGCCGGAGAAATTCCGCAAATACAGCGTCCATGATGTCTACGTGCCCAGGTGGGGCTACCCTGGGTCTTAGAAAACACTCGCCTTGCGGCGAGGCCCCAACTTCTCGGACCTGAGCGGTTCTATTGAACACAGGTGGCGATGCGGCACGATTACTGCAGGACAAAGAAAAATCACAACAAAACGGAAATAACAAAAAGAAACAAAACAATTAAACACTTCCAGGAAGACAGTTTGTCGGCAGATGTACCACGAACACAGAAATAACAAAAGGAAACAAAACAAATAAAAACTTCCAGGAAGAGCACTTAGTCGGCAGATGTACCACGAACACAGGCCGCGCGAACAATGGCCGGGCTAACAAAAGCCGGGCGAACAAAGGCCGGGCGATCGAGTGGTCGATGAGCACGTCCGCGCGTGACGGGTGCCTCTATCGGAATGATTGGTCTAGGCCAGTGGTCTACAGATCACGGCTCTTTGACTCCGCGATGAAATATTTAGTTTCAGGCACGTATTATAATATTACTTATTATCTAACCTTGTAAGAGAAGCGTTAACATTTTTGAAACATAACCTATAAAAATATATGTTAAACAAAATGGCTCTTTCAATAAAATTCAATTGTTTTTTTTATCTATATTTGTATAGCTTATTATTTTTATTTTTTATTTTATTTTTTTTGCTTAGATTAGTGGACGAAATCACAGCCCACCTGGTGTTAAGTGGTTACTGGAGCCCATAGACATCTACAACGTAAATGCGCCACCCTCCTTGAGATATAAGTTCTAAGATCTCAGTATAGTTACAACGGCTGCCCCACCCTTCAAACCGAAACGCATTACTGCTTCACGGCAGAAATAGACGGGGTGGTGGTATCTACACGTGCGGACGTGTGTTTTTTTATCCATATTTGTATAGCTTACGTTTATAACTTACTGTTTAAAGAACTATCGTATTTACGTTTTCGGGGCAAACAGAGCACAACCCAGAGATAGCCTAAGTTTCTTCAATCGGTTAATGCTGATGTGTTAAACTGATCATGAACCCCTTCAATCCTCAAAGGGAAATCGTATTCGTCAGTGGATGATGGCCTAAATTATCAAATTAATTGCACTAACTTTAATTAGGATTAGAGTAGCATACATGTTTATGTTTTTTTTTTATTTTTTTATTGCTTAGATGGGTGGACGAGCTCACAGCCCACCTGATGTTAAGTGGTTACTGAAGCCCATAGACACGTACATCTACAACGTAAATGCGCCACCCACCTTGAGATATAAGTTGTAAGGTCTCAGTATAGTTACAACGACTGCCCCACTATTCAAACCGAAACGCATTACTGCTTCACGGCAGAAATAGGCAAGGGCGGTGGTACCTACCCGCGCGGACTCACAACAGGTTCTACCACCAGTAATTACGCAAATTATAATTTTGCGGGTTTCACTTTTATTACACGATGTTATTCCTTCACCGTGGAAGTCAATCGTGAACATTTGTTGAGTACGTATTTCATTAGAAAAATTGGTACCCGCCTGCGGGATTCGAACACCGGTGCATCGCTTCAACACGAATGCACCGAACGTCTTATCTTTTAGGCCACGACGACTTCAAATATATGGAAATAAAATTAAAGAAAAATGGAAAACGTTATCATAAAAAGTGCAATAGGCTATCTTATCAATCAATATAATGATATTACTATTTTACGCATAAAAAAATAAAAACAATTTATAGGTAAATATCACATTCCACATATTAACATCTATGATCAAAGCAATTGATAAGCTTAATTATATTTTTTTATACATTAATTATATTTTTACTCTATGGTATTCGTTAATTTTCTTAATAAATAATTAAACAAGGCGTAAGTAGGTATTGTTCTATTAACGAACTCAATGTTTTCTGAGATATAAGAAACCTTACCTACCTGGTTATGGCTAACCACAATAAAAGATAAGCCTGAATCATTCCTAACATTTCTCAATCAATTATATATTATAAAATACATATTATAAAGTTTTTGTTTTTTTTATGATACACGACTGAACGACATCTGTAAAAAATAAAACCTAAAACAAAATTACTCAAGATGTCACACACAACGTCATGGGAGAGTCGTGATGAGAAATTAAAAATGGAAGCTTGACGTTTTGCAAGTTAATCTCTTTTTGTTTCTTTTATTTTCTTCTTATCTTTATTTATTCTGGACTTGCTTTATTTAAAATAAAATTTACTCAATTTACTACATACTCCTAAATTAATTTACTATTTACTAAATTATATTTGAATATGTTTAACTACTGAACGTATCCGCGCCCAAAACGAATAACCACCATTTTGAAATTTGATATTTCACGCTCTTTAAACTCAACTCTTTTGTAAAATGATACACAGTACTATTAGTTACGTTATTCGTGTTTTTTTGTCTTGCATTCAAAGAAAGGATCGCTTTTGTTTTTGATAAAAGACACGTTTTGGTATTTAGGTTAAATCCGTTTGTGTCATTCAATATATCCGAAACTAATCTATGTACAAATATTTCCGGATCCGAGATCCGGACTACCCGACACTATTCGTATACTGGCAAGTTGTTTGTAGAGATAACAATTTATGCAAGCGAAAATAGTTTATTTTACCTAACATAGTCCAGATATTTTGTCCAAAAAATTTACAAATTATATACACAAAATTTCCTCGTTTATTGCTTTTTCAATTCGTGAAAACAGTATCAAAATCGATTGTGTGATTTAAAAGTCAATGGAGAAACAAACTGAAATAGATTGCAGCTTTGTTATAAACTATCTAAAAATATTGAATTTGAAGTCGACTTGGCCTAAAGGATAAGACGTCCGGTGCATTCGTATCGAGCAATTCACCGGTGTTCGAATCCCGCTAGCGGGTACCAATTTTTCTAATGAAATACGTACTCAACAAATGTTCACGATTGACTTCCACGGTGAAGGAATAACATCGTGCAATAAAAATCAAACCCGCAAAATTATAATTTGCGTAATTACTGGTGGTAGGACCTCTTGTGAGTCCGCACGGGTAGGTACCACCGCCCCGCCTATTTCTGCCGTGAAGCAGTAATGCGTTTCGGTTTGAAGGGTGGGGAAGCCGTTGTGACTATACTGAGATCTTAGAACTATATCTCAAGGTGTGTGGCGCATTTACGTTATAGATGTCTATGGGCTCCAGTAACCACTTAACATCAGGTGGGCTGTGAGCTCGTCCACACATGTAAGCAATAAAAAATAAAAAAAATAAAAATTTTTTTAAAAAAAGTTCATTGAATAAAATAGTTTTTTTCTTGAATCTGTTAGATTGATTTAAGTGACGTGATTTAAGTAGGAAACAGATAATAAATTGTATAAGATCATTGACGTTTAAATGAGCCTCTTTGTTGAGAAATATCAGATTAGACATTGAACGTTAACAGAATTGAATGACGTGTTACATCTATACTAATATATAAATCTACAGTGGTTTCTACGGATTTTCCGTTATAACTACTGAACCATGCATCCGATTGACTTGAAACTTGGTATCCATGTAGAAAATCATCATCATTATCCTGCCCTTCTCCCAGTTACCTGGGGTCGGCGCAACATGTTTTCTCCTTCCATACTCTTCTATGATATACCATTTCTTCACTCACTCCCTTCTTACCCATATCGGCTTTCACGCAATCCATCAATTTCTTCTTAGGTCTACCTCTTCCTCTATATCCTTCCACATTCATAGTTAAGATTTTCTTACCAACATCATTTTCATTTCGTCTCATCACATGTCCATACCATCCCAAACGCGCACTTCTCAGCTTCTATGTCACAGGGGCCACTTTCAGACTTCCTCTAACATATTCATTCCGTATTCTATCCATTCTTGTTACTCCACACATCCATCGCAACATTCGCATCCCTGCTGCATGCAATCGCCTTTCATCCGCCACTTTAGTAGTCCAACAAGCTGATCCATACAAATGTAGAAAATATATGTACTTAATGGATAGGCTAATGTTTATGAGTGTTGGACTCCCTACACCAGTTGCAGGGGCGTTAATGATGAGAATCTTTGTGGGGGTGAGAAATAATAATGTTAATTTTCAGTGCCCGGCAAAGCGGACGGGTACAGCGGGTACTACATGATATATATATATAGGCTTCCGAAGCAATGGCGCTGCGATCAAACCACCGACATCAATCGGAATTGGCGCCATATTGTTTTTGAGAATGTAAAAAATTTAAAATTTGTCAAAGTCAGCTTCCTAGAATGAAATTCTCAGTGAACACACGTACTAAACACGTTGATAATTAATTTGCACAGCACATGAAACATGTTTTAAGAGTATTATAATCTTATATCATTAAACGAGTAATTCTTGTATATAAATATACCTAGTCAGGTCATAAATTCTGTCACATGTTTAATGTAAAATAATTGAAACAAGTTTATTCACTATGTAACCATTCATATACCAAAATGAACTTAACAAAACATAGATTCTTATGACACTAAAGTTTATTCAAAATGACCTCCGTGATTTTGAATACAAGCCTTCAATCTGCGCGGCCAGTCGTCTATCGCAGCACAAACGAGGTCCATTTCAATATCGGCGGCTGCCTTAATCAAGGATGTCTTGAGTGACTCCAAATTGAGATGAGACTTTGAGCACGCCTTTTCCTCCAAGTGTTGCCATATCTTGTAATCTAACGGATTCAAATCTGGACTGGAGGAGGGCCAGTCTTCGTGCCGGATGAAGTCGATTTCACGCGCCGCCAGCCAGTCTTGTGTGCTCTTCGCTCTATGAGCTGGCGCTGAATCTTGTTGGAATACCCAGTGCCTGTTATTGAACATGGTATGAGAAACAGGTTCCACAAGGTTCGTCAGGACTGTATTTTGATACACAACTGCATTCGTTTTTACGCCTTTCTCACAAAAATGTACCTCTGTTAAGCCCCAATAAGAAACTCCCAACCATACCATGAGCGAGGATGGAAAATGACCTCGTTGGACACGCGGAATACGGTTGCTCGCTTCTTCACTACTGTGTGCGTACACCTTATCATTTTGTTTGTTGTAGCTCTCTTCTACGGTAAAAATTGTTTGATCCGAAAAAAGAATTTCCCGATATTTTTTTCCCGCGTACCGCTTCAACAAAGCGCGGCGTCTCTTCAGTCTCAGGTCCATTAGACGAGCATTCAAACGATGTCCTGGTTTTCTTCGATATGCCCGAAGCCCTAAGTCTTCATTTAACACCCTTTTCACCGTGGTTCTGCTTAACCCCATCTGAAGGGCCAACAGTTTCTGCTTACGTTTGGGATTTCTTTGAATTCGCGCCTTCACAGCTTTTATCACTGCTGGAGTCCTAACAGACCGAGGGCGACCACTTCTTGACCTGTCATCTACACTAGAGTCTTCATTGTATGGTTTAATGGTACGATAAGCGAATCTTTTGGTTATATTCAAATTTTTCAGTATGTTAAAAATTTGAATTGGCGCGTAACCGCAACGATGCAACGCAATAACTGCAACACGGTCTACTTTAAGCGTCCACTCCATATTTAAAAATGAGTAAAATTCTAAAAGTATACATTTTTATTGTCATGAACAATTCGATATTCGAATTCAATAAACTTTTTTGTGGCCAGCATTCTAAAAGAAAAGTTTTTACTGTGTGACAATACTTATGACCTGACTAGTTATAGATAATCTGAATCTCGGAAACGGCTCCAACGATTTTCTTAATATAAAATTTAGTATACAGAAAATGTTGTTTTATTCGTGTTTTCAATAATCAACTTTATCGATAATTTTGATTTTTTCTTTAAATAATCAGTTCATATTTTTTATTATTCTGTCGGTAAGATCGAAAAATATTATTCATATTTCATCATTTTATCAATGTGTAATTCGTATTTAAATATAATTTCTAAAAAACACAATTTATTAAAAAATAGTCATCTGCTAGTAAAATATTTAAATTAGGCCTTAATTTGAAGATGACTCTCACGAAAGTCAACGATATAATAATATCAGATATTTATTTATCCACTAAATCGACGATCAGATTGGCGCAGTGATAATGATAATTTAACCACACGCTAACAATTTAAAAACATTTATTACATTTAAGTAAGTTGATAAACATCTACAAGGCTACTCGAATCATTATTTTAATTATCATTATCAAATGTTTATATCGTATTTTAACTAGGTAACTGACTATAAGTTAATAAATTCATAAAATAGTCTTAATTTATGTCATTTTTTCGATTCGATTTTCGTTTGAGAGAAGAATATAAAGGCGAAATACGAAAAGGATTAAAAGACGATGTGATTCAGTTGACATTACAGCCTCGTGTCTGTGAAATCGGAGGACACGTCTTGCGTTGCCGATATCGCGTTCCTCCGGTCTCAACGTCCCGGCCACAACGCGCAATAGATCAAGTGATGTATACATCTAGGAACTAATAAAAAAAGATCTAAATATCAGATAATAATCTATATATGAGTCGTCTATTATCAAAGGTGGCAATCTGTGCATTTGGACAAAAAAATGTTATTGATATGTCAATACAGATTGATTTGAACATAATCGTCTCCTTCAAAGAATACGGTTCAAAACCTGCATTAAATAAAGGTTAATAGTTAACCTGTTATTTATGTAAGATGTCGTTCCGAAGAGTTTTGTGACTGCCAATGGAATACAAAGTCAATAATTCGTTTTTCTGATTTACCAATAATTATCCAAAAGTCAGACTGCCGGCTTTGATAATAGTCGACTCATATATATAAAAATGAATTGCTGTTCGTTAGTCTCGCTAAAACTCGAGAACGACTGGACCGATTAGGCTAATTTTGGTCTTGAATTATTTGTGGAAGTCCAGAGAAGGTTTAAAAGGTACATAAATATGAAAATAATCGGAATTAAATAAAAATAACAATTTTGTTTTCCCTTTGATGTGTCCCCCCGTGGGACGGACTCCTTTTGTTTGTTTTAAACGTATTTTATACAAAAGTTTAGGTCTTTTATTTATCGATTGAGGCACTACGAAGTCTGCCGGGTCAGCTAGTAAAAATATATATTCGTTGACTATAGATGCATTTTATAATACTTCATCGAATCTATTTGAATAAAAATAAATAAAAGTATTTTATCACTTAATATTTAATCACTTTCAGTGCGGTAAGAGAAGCGTTTGTTTGCACTCTTTACCTATTTATTGATCAAAGAAGAAACTATAGTCGCACTCCGGAACTGACTCGCACACTACATAAAATATCCTGTCCTTGGCAAACTGCAAAGGTCTCCGGATCAGTAATCCCTCAATCATAAAAAAAACCATTACATATTTTTTATTACCGCTCTCCTGATATTAATTGGTTATCGGAGTCCATTGGCATCGCAACATTAATACTGTCACTCACTGAGGTTTGAAGTCCAAGTCTTAATTCTTTAATAATAACGCATATTACAAGTTTTGTGGGTTTGATTTTTATAACACGATGCTAGTCTTTCATCGTGGAAATGATCTGTGAACATAGGTTGAGTGTGTATTTCACTAGAAAAATTTACACCTGACTGCGGGATTCGAACACCGCTACATTCGTATGACTCGATTGGAGTATACTAGGCCTCTTATCCTTTAGGCCACGACGACTTCGATTACCCCAAAAGACCCTCTTCAGTTCGAAGTCAAATTGCACCTTAAAGCCAAATACGTGAAATATGTCATACACTTGTGTGCTTAGTGCGAGTTTTTTAACGTTCTCGATAGCGTAAAAGTTAACTCAAATCTGTATGGAGCGAGCTGTTCCAACTGCATACAAATTTGAGTTAACTTTTACGATATCGAGAACGTTAAAAAACTCGCATTAAGCACACGGAATGTATCCTGTGCTTTGCGTAACCATTTTCTTTGAACGTGAATACATTATTCTCCTGCCCTTCTCCCAGTCACCTGTGGTCGGCGCAAGAGTCGCGCACTCAACTGGTCGGGTGAGGTTGAGTACGGAAAATAGAAGGAAACGAAGACTTTTTATGCTATTTCGCCATCTTCAATTCTGTGTACCTAATTATTATGCTGTTCAAAAGATACCCACTTCGATAAAGCGGCACGACACAAGAATACCCTCATCGTGGTCGCTGGAAACGGCATAGCCGATCCTGCGGACCAAATGGTAAACAGTCAACATCGCCCAAAACACGTCATTTCGGATCCTCCCGATCCATTACCGGTGCTTTTAGGGTACCCCAAGCACCGGTCATCGTCCTCGCCGAACCCGTCGCTTGCAACGAAAGGCTCGGCAAGTAAATTAATTAATCCACAGACACAGCTCACTGAGTTTTTCGCCGGATTTTAGCAGTGGGTCGCGTTTCCGATCCGCTGGTAGACTCTTCGAAGCGCGGCTCTTGCTAGGGTTCGTGTTAGCAACATCGTCAGGTTTGAGACCCGTGAGCTCACCTGCTAGTTAAGATTACGCTGATATGGTCTCTCTAGACCATCAGCTTAGGTAAGAAAAAAAAAGAAAAAAACGATGATACGACGCGAATGTACCTTTAATACTGATGTTAAAGCGTCTTGTGTGCCCGCACGGATGCGTATGACCATTCTGCCTATTTCTATATGACAATAATGCCGTCTGATTTGAAGGATGTAGCCGTTGTATCTCTATCATATATATGCTCTATATATCTCTATTACTAGTACTATTGTATTCGATATAGTACTCATAGAACTAACGTCTCAAGGTGAGTGATGGCATTTACGTTGTTGATATCTGTGGTTTTCGGTAACCACCTCCTGTACTAGCAAAAAAAAAAACCTCCTTTGTATTAATAGCAAAGTTTTTAATGTTTTATCGTTAGTATATTTTTATATATTATGTACACGAACTTAAAACAGCATTACCGTACAAAGGCTTTGTAACTCGAGCACGCAATGCGAACGTTGCTCTACAAATGTTTAGTCAACAACTATTATTTCGCAAGAATAAACCAAAACACAGACGATGTAAATTATTATAGTAGGTACGTATCGGTCCCTTTGCGGTCAATGTAAACCATTTTGTATTTTGCGTAAAATAGTAAGTATGGGTATAATTAAATTATTATTAAAATATATATATATTTATTCTGTTAATTGAGTCTGTGTTTTTACTGAGACAAGCCTATGCAGGCAAAGGATGTAAATTATTATAGTACTTATCGGTCCCTTTGCGGCCAAAGTAAATCATTTTGTGTCGAAGAAAATTGTAATACGTTTATGTATCTGCCATCTATATTTTAGAAACCGGCAACACAGACGCATTTTATGCAATGATGCATTAACTTTTTTTTTGGGGTTCAAAGTTTGTTGGCAAAGTTCTCAAAGAAATAATTTGGTCACTCTTTTTTAGTGTTACTTTGTTTTACTTTAATAGTGTTAACAATACCCAATTAAATCGATTTTCGACATCTCTCTTAGTATATTATAGTTAAATTAACTGAACTGACTGAATACGTTATTTTTAATTTATTTACACACATTACACATTTGCGTAACTTTTTTTGAAGTTATGATCGTGTAAAATTATTTGATTCCGTAGCCGATGTAAATTATATCCATCTGTCGGTCACGAAATTTGAAACCTTTAGGTGGCATTTGGGACAGAAAAGTTTGCTTATTATAGTTTCTTCAATGTAAACAATACATGAGCTTGTAAAATCATTTTTCAAATGCCTAATGGCTGTTTTGGCTTCCACTGCTCGTATCAAACTATAATTTTGATGATGATTTTTTTAAAGTCTTTCATTAACTTGATGTATGAACGTTTGTCTGTCTGTTGTAAAAATAGTTATAATCATAGATAATACACATAAATTAGTGTTTTAATAATGTTTACGAATCGCGAAAAGCGAGAATCATTCTGGTTCTGAATCATACTTGATTGATTTTTTTTTTTTTCGTTGGTATCACTATTAAAACCAAAGATATAAATTGTGTTTTTTTATATAAATAAGATTAAGGGAAGCTTTTCATTAATGGCACAAACCAGTTCCATTGTTGCTCACTTTTTTATCACAAACGCATGCCACAGATAACAAGAATCATTATCTCGAGTACATACACACTTATTTCAAAGTAAATAATCATAGTTACAGGTACTCTCAACTAATGAGTTATTACGGATGGAAATTTACAAGAAAAAACTTATAAGGTACTGGGCTCTTGGATTTCTATTTTGCGTAAAATAGTAAGTATGGGTATAATTAAATTATTAGTAAAATGGTATTCTTTTATTTACTCTGCTATTCCGTTTATTGTATTTTTACTCAGACAAAGGTTTTTCAAAATTTCACTTTAATTGGTAGTGAGAAAGTTACAAGCTCCGTATTCATTTCAGTTTCAAATCACACCTATAAAAAATGTTGTAGTCAAGTCTATTTTTTTGACATTAATTGTCAAAAAAATAGACGTCACGCTATCCGTACAACGATGTATTTCGTAATTTTAAAGTTAATAAATATTATGTTTAAAATCCCTAATAAATAAAAATTAATTATTTATTATTAAAAATTAATAAAAGCCAAGAATTTATTACGTATCGATTATCGCGAAGTAAAAAAAAGTTATCATTAAACCTACTAGTATTTCTATTTTCATGCAATGCGATATGTTAAAAAATCAGCACTAGTTACATGTTACATTGAATATTAAAACACTGACTTAATCCTAGATATAGACATAGCGTATTAAAACACTAATACCTAGGTACTAACTTTATGTTAGTATGCCTACCTATTCTTTTTAACTTATATTTTCTACTACATACTACCTAATACTGAGAATAATAACTCATAAAAAAGTCGTTACAAACTAGAAAAAGGAAATAACCCCGGTAAGTAACTAAGTAGTGGTGTAATTAAAACTGATAAGATTTCAATAAGATTTAAAACTGGAACAAGTATCAGTAAATATATTTAAATTGTCATGTAAGTTATCAGAAGATATAAAAAAAAACTTGCAACCAAATCAATGAAATAAATACGAACCAAAAAAATCCTCCCAGGTCATAGAATGGTCTGAATCACCGTTACCAATATCCATCTTCGTGCACTCAATACAGACAACATAACATAGATTATGATACCTTTGAAATTATTACATATAAAAAAAAACAAGAAAAACAAAACACAGATTAGTTTTATTTATCACAAAACACATCTCATTTTGTTTATTTGTTGACAAGCGTAAACATCGCGAGCTGCGGCCGGAGCGAGGGACGCGGCCTCACGGTCAGCTGTGAATTAGCGAGTGAATGAAACGCCAGTAGGTAGGCACGGTAATGTAACTGTTGGCAGTATAACTAACTATATACATTCAAACACAGCGCGGTCATTGTGTACACAGGGGCCCATTGCACTGAACCTACATGAGTAAGTAGTATATTCTCGATTCGAGGCAGTAGGAATACGTTAATTTTGTGCGACGCTATGGCGCCACACCATATTGAGTGTAGTAAATTCTAAAACGTATGCAGTAGGAAAACATAGTGTCAATTTTGTTAATGTTTTGTGGTAGCATCGTACCGTACCGTAAATTTAAATTTCTAATACATATTAATGTATGTTTACAAGTTAAGATACAAATATCAAAAATAATACTACTTAAGTACATATATATAATTTCTGAAAAAAAATTGTGTCAATTAAACGTGCGGTTTTAATTCAACAAAACGATACAGAAAAATAGAAATATATAATAGAAATAGCATATTTCTGTCGTTAATTCTTTAGTCTTTCGTTCCAATATTTGCTTTGCTAGAAGCGAATAATTCTTAGTACTTGGCAGTAGCTTTCTGTTGGTATCGCCATCTCTTCAATTAATCCAGATTTTCACGCTGATTGTGATGCTAATGCAGAACAACCACTCTGAAAGCTATTCAAGTAAGAAGAGCGAGCGCCTTAATGCGTGGAAACTGTTTCATTAATCATGCGTTTTTGAATTAACGTCATAATACGAACCAGCTTAACGCCATTGGTATTTAAATATTAAGTGTATTATTAATAGTACTTCTTATCTATGATTGATATATATTAGTATGTGTAAATGTTACCTTGCTCATCTAATGATATATCGTAGGATATGACATCTATTGTCGACATTAACACAACTTCGAATAAATCCCGAAGGTAAACTGCTAGCGAATTTCAAGATGATATCAAATAATTGTTCAAAATTATTTAACGCTCAGGAACAAGAAATCCACAGAATGATTTTCGAAAAAATAAAAATAAAATATAGTGGTTTAGGCGTTCGACTATTAAGTAAAATCGACTACAATTAACATTTGATAGAGCTGACCAAAAATTTTATAAATAAATTAAGCTCATTATATCGAAAAGGAAATATTGTAAATTAAGCACATCTAATGTTGAAAGTAATTATTTTAATGTTCCCAGTGCTGGTAAATCCTCCTTTTGACAGCCGACTTTACTTTAAAGAGTGAATAAAGTGGCATTAAAATTGTAATTCTAAATTTATTTTGTATTCCCTAATTATATTTCCTAAATTAGTACATCGTCTTTGTTATTATAGTGGATACTACCAAGAAAGTGAGTATTTTTTAAAGTACAACGGAACTAAGATTGCTAAAAAGTCGAGATATAAACGGCCATTCGTAAAATAATAAAAAAAACACTAACAACATGGCTGACGATCAATCAGTTGTTATTTCTGCTGAAATGATATTGTAAATTTAACGGAGTACGTCAAGTTTACATGACTAAGAATTTAGTAATGAATGAAAATTTCCTGAAAGTGATTCATTATTAACAAATAAAGTAACTAACGGGACATTACGGACTGAATTCATAAACATTCAGGTAAGATAGAAAATCAATAATAATAATACTGTTTAAATCACATTAAATGTTACTTAAGAACTTAACTCAATAAATACTGATGTAGGATTGCTGCATATTATTAGATTCGTAAATTGTCTTTACGTGATTGTTTTGTAGAATCTACCGTGATACGGTTGGTAAAAGTTTGGAAGGCAAATATTCAAAAGTTATTGTCTGTTGGAATGCCGCGGCGGGCACCAGATATTGTTCAGTTGCCTTTACACCCGAAGAAGAAAGTTAAGACTTTAGAGGATGAAACCTCCAGTCTGGACGTGAGTTTCTGTGACGACGAGGCATTACCGCCGGGTATTGTATTCACAGACATTCAGCTCAAGAAATGGCGGATCGGGAAGCCCATTGGTGAGTGTTTCGAATTTACAGAATAGGAGTAACCAACTCCAAAGCATAGTAAGATCAGATAGATTCCATAGATAAACAATATTTGTTTTGCTGACCCTATAAACAATAAAATAAAACTATGTCGTAAAACCATGAAAATACTTAAAAAACTTGAGCTACTTTTCTATACTGTTATACAAAATTTTTAATCTAATTAACTACATAATAGTGATATGGTAGGTAAGTATTGTAAGACCACATTTACCAATACCTCTCCGGTTTGAAATGTTGAATAGTTGAATTGAGATATCAACCTCACGTATTCACATACGTATATGTAGGGTTGTTATACAGTATCCTGATAATGTCTAAAATCCTAATAGGTTCTTTCACCTATAAATCTAAGAAAAGTATATTCAAAAATATAATATTTTGCACAAAACTTTACTGGGTTATTTATCATCCGTGTATTAAACGAAAGGTAGCTAGCTATGTTATATAAAGTTCATCATTTACACTGAGTACAACAAACAATTGGATTTTAAAATGATTAAGGTTGGATTTCAATATGAAATTTGCAAAATTCCAAGAACATAAATATTTAAACACCAAAATAAATAAGATGACCTATTGACCGCTACGGAGGAATCCAGTGCCTTACGTGGCAGTCAAAGGCTAAACAAATTTTTCAAACGAAATTGGTGATATCTGAAAAAAGTATTCACGTGATGGACAAAATTATTGCTTGTTGCTTTCTGAATTGAATAAATAATAGTTTAAAAAAACGAACAAAATATGCTTTTATTGAAAATCCAACTAAAAAATTTAAAATAAATTTTTAATAAATTTGAATTAAAACGTGTAAGAAAAAATGATTTAAAAAAGCATGGGTTGCTTTTCAGGATATTATCAAAATAACCTTTCTACTCATATCTGTTCATAAAATATTTATAACTACTGATACCATGCACCCCACTTTTTTTTTACAATAAAATAATTTTTTCTTACACTATTTTTAATTCAAATTTATTAAAATTTATTTTAAATTTTTTAGCTGAATTTTTAATAAATGCGTATTTTGTTAGTTTTTTTAAACTATTATTTATTTTTAATTTTTTGGTTGAATTTGAATTTTTAATTTTTTTAAAATATTGAATTGTCATCGGTCATTAATAAGTATACAAGATTTCGAGTTAATTCGACGTTTTCAAGGGGGTCAAAATCATGTTAAAAGATTCCGTTACAAACATACATATGTTTGAAGCTAATAAAAGCGTATTAAAATATATAGTCAATGTAGCTGTAAAATACATTATTGTTTTAATTTCTCACATTTAGTTATGCAATTTCTAGTTACGTGTAACACAATATGTCCTAATATTTTGATAATATATTAGGAAAATGATAATTTAATGTCTTGTAATTCCAATTAGTGAATATGTAACATAATAAGCTAACATTATATTGTGTTACATGCGTGGGCTCCACCATCTCACTGATCTCTGATGTGAAGTATTTCTACATTACGAAAAAAGAAAATGAAAGCACAATAAAAAAAATACTGACACCATTGTATTGGAATTTTGAAGGGCCATGAGTACCCGCAAATTGATTCTGATGTAGAACAATCATGTATTTGAGTTTGAAGCCCAGGATATTCCTTTCAAACTAAGGCCTAATCAACATGTATTAACAACTACACATCCACTATTTGGGCTAGGTTTAAGGGCCTTGAACAGTGCTAAACACCTAGTGTAATTTTGATTGTATTAATGTTACACATAAATATAATAATCTTTATTAGATAGTAAACTCTACTTAAACAGAGTTACATAATATTTTTTTTAGTGCCTAAAAAAATATTATGTATATATAGCCGTCTGGTGTAGTGGTAAGTGACATGGTCACTACACAAGGTGGTCGCGGGTTCGAATCCCGCCAAGGGAAGATATTTCTATGATAAATATAAATGTCTTTTCCAGAGTTATGGATGTCTATTAAATATATGTATGTGTATAATAAAAATCTTACATTTATATCCGTTATCTGGTACCTGTAACACAAGTTCTTTACGAACTTATCACGGGACCAGTTAACGTGGCGTGATTGTTAGTAAATATTTATTATTTATTATTATTTATATTTATTTAAAATCTTATTAATTACATAATATTTTTTTAAAAAGATATTAAAAATACAATTTTTAAAAAACACTATATAAAAATAGATTACCGCTGATGGCGGTATCTACGACACAAGCCACCAGTGGTTAGGACTCCAGAGTGAGAAACCTCCTCACGTATTATCCAATTATTATTATTATATTACGATTTAATGAATACTGTATGTTCCAGTTATATCATATTGGCAAATAAAAGGGAAAATTGCCCCACAATAATTGCAATTCCGTCTAACGTATATTTCATATAACAACTATTAATTTTGTTTCCACACATCTTTCTAAAACACACCACACACAAGAAAGTTAACGACACTGCTTGTATTCTAAACTGGTTTTGTAACTTGACTATCCGCTTCAACTAATTATACGCAACTTTTTAATGGGTATATTTACCTTTTGTTTATTACACAAATATGTAATAGACAACAGTTTAAAGTCAGTGCATAATAATGTGTACATATTATTATGTAAAGTTTTTTTATCTTTCAAATTTTACATTTGTGATTAATTTGCAGGATACTTAGTCTCAAATACATATCTTGCAAATTAATGTGCTTTTTTTTCTTTATTGTGCATGTAGGTAAGCTCATAATCATCATATGATAGAATCGTCTTGCCCAGATTTTTTGTAATAAACATTGTGATGTGACTATTCACTAGTTCTGATAGAAATACACTCTGATGCTCAGTTTGTTTATAATTCACAATTATATTTTACCGATAAATAACATTATTTTTCTCTTCAAACTAAAATGAGCCGAACTGTAACAACTATTCATGAGCACTCATCGTACAGTTGAAGTGTTTGGAATGAAGGGTAGTTACAACCAAGATTAGATAAAAAAGAAGTAAATAGACTTACTGTCGAGTAATTAGTATTAGTGGTAGCTATAGGAGGTGTATATAAAGCCTTTTCAAAGCAGTGTGCATAAAATCGTTCCAATAACAGTCAAATAAAGTATTTCCACTTAAAACATCATCTCTACTTTGCTCTGCTTATATCTAAATCTTGTTGCTTTATAATGACTGCTCTGTACTTTACACTCCAACTCAATTAATATATCTCTTCACAGGTAGAGGAAGTTTTGGTAGGATTTACTTAGCATCAGATGACGTAGACAACGAGGTGACCAAATTCAATGCAAGATATGTGGTTAAAATTGAACCACACACCAATGGTCCCTTGTTTGTTGAAATACATTGCCTTATTAGAACTGCCCAAGCTGCTAAAGGTAAGTTTTAGTGTATAATTATGTCTAGGAGCTACATTTAATTTATTCATAAAGAATATATGTAAATAGTAACAGAAAAATTAACAAAAACGGCTGATTTCTTTAAAAAAAAATTCCTTCAAACCCGCGAGTGAAGTGTTAATAATGGTTTGACTTGTCAATATCATATATAATATAAATGTATATCATTAATAATTTTGACAAAAAAAAGGATTTAATTTTTTTCTTTTTTTTTAATGAATCTTGATTAATAATATCAAAATGTATACAGAGTATTGAGATATTTTAATTTTTTAATTCATCATCGCAAACTAATTAACGTGCAAATTGTGTGATATGCAGCAAAAAAGTTAATCGGGTAATTTATTTAACAGTTAAATCATGGAGATTAGAAAAAAAGCAAAAACGTCTCGGCATGCCGGTGTACATTGCTAGCGGATCGTTCACAGACGAGAACAGCGGTGTGAAATATAGATTCCTAGTCTTACCTCGCTACGACGTTGACCTACACAAGATCATTAGCAGGACACGCGTTCTCGACTTGAAAAACGTCCTCGTACTGGCCATACAAATACTAGACGTTCTAGAGTACCTTCATCATCAAGGGTACACTCATTCTGATATAAAAAGCTCCAATCTAATGTTAGGTTTTGACGGCACGAGAATCGGTAAAATACCGGTATTGAAATCGACCCCCTCTTACCAGAAGGAAACGAAGGAAGTGGCGGTTCTCTCCGGGAAGCACAGACGGGCTAAGCCGGGAAAATCTAGGAATTCGAATTATTATGACGATGAGGACTTTAAAATCAGCTACAGGAGTCCTAATCAGTCGGACGAGGAGAGCGACAGAAAGCTGACTACAGTGAAGAATAAACTTCGGAAGATACTCTCGGATAGAGATAGTAGGACCCTCCACAGGCACCACGCGTTCAATCTCCGTCAGTTGTCGAGCTATGTCAACTACGAGGACATGAACAGTTCGGTTTGTTCGGATCAGTCGTACCAGAAGCTGATAGATGACTTCGGTAACAAAAACTTGATACGCACCACAAAGGAGTTTCGTGAAACTAAAAAGAATAATAATGCTAGATTGAAAGCGGGCAGTAACTGTAATGAAGCCGACGAAATATACCAAGAAGCTGTTTTGTCACAATCGAACGGCCTTATTTACCTGTTGGATTTTGGTTTGGCCTCGAAGTTCTTGGACTCCGACGGAAAGCACAAGGACTTTGGAATGGACGCTAGAAAAGCCCATGACGGTACTTTGGAGTACAGCTCTAGAGACTCCCATATCGGAGCTCATTCCAGGAGGTCTGATCTCGAAACGCTTGGATACAATTTACTCGACTGGTTAACCGGGACTTTACCTTGGAAAACGTCTGAAGTTCTGGCTGAACCGGATCTAGTTCATGCCTTGAAAAAGAATTTCATGGGCGACATAAAGTTGCTGCTCAAAACTTGCTTCAAAACTGAATTCTACCCTCAGTTCATGGAGAAATATTTAGAATACGTCACCAGTTTAGATTTCCCCGAGAAGCCGGATTATGATTACTGTAGAAGTTTATTCAGGAGTGAACTGCTGAAAAATGGATGCTCAGAAAAGGAGAGCCTCAATTTTATAGAACTCTCAATGTCGCCCATGAATAGAAAGCTCAGTTACACCAAAAAGTTTGGACGAAAAAACACGCCACCCAACTTTCTGGCACGGAATGGCATAAAAAAACCGCACGAGCGCGAGAACGTTTGGTCGTTAGAAAATGACTTGAAATTAGAACTTTTAAGGCAAACTTTGAACTCGTCGCGTGACGGCGTCCGCAAGCCGTGTGCGTCTAGGAACTTTTTCGTCTCGGACGCGGATTTAGTGGCCCGACTCAGAAAATCGCTGATGCCCCACGACATATTCGGGAAGAAGTTATCACCGAAAAATTTGAGATCGAAAAAGAAGATAGTACAGAAACGCAAAGGCCGACACAGGAATAGTATTGGCAAATTTGGAAACTTCATGGGATCCGCACGGCAATTCTCTTGGGCCGAAGTACTAGCAGGTAACCCTGAAGACATAATAAGAGCGAAAGAGAGAACAGTAGCCGAGGAATTTGACGACGACAGCACATGCAAATATAGGATTAGAAAACTTTCAGAAGTGTCAGAGAACAGCGATTCGTCACAGTCGCCTCTGATGCAAAAAGATTACCTACAAAACAAGAACCCTACCTACGCCATGAAAGAAGTTCTGGCCGCGTTCAGGAAGAAGGCACTCGGCAAAGATAAAAGTACAAAAGAACACGATCATACGACTCATTTAGACGGATACACGCCGGCCATGGTCAAAATATACAGAATGAAAGAAAGGAGAGAAGCGAAAGAGAAAATCGAAGTATTAAAACAGCAGAATGGTTTTAAGAGAGAGACTGAAATTGAACCTAGATGTACAAGATCAACTAGATCCAAACAGAAGCCGGAATTAGTTCTGACGACACGATGCACCCGACAAAAGGCTAGCAGCACAGATGAGAAAGAAGTAGTATTAGAATGTAAGAGTAATGAACAATCGAAACTTAAGAAAAGAGTTGCAGGTAAGAAGATTAAAAAAGAAGTGAAGATCACTGAAGGTGTCAAGCCAGCTAATAAATCGAGTAAGTGTACATACCGTAACTTAGCAGTTAGCAAAGGTTTACTTGATACCGTTCAAAATACTATTGCAGTTAACGGGCAAGCAATGGAAGTCGTTGTGGCCTAGAACAGTGGTGCTCAAACTTTTTTCGACTACGACCACTTCGGTAGAGAGAAAATCTGGCAACTCCCTAGGAGTGGTGTATTTAGAGAAACTATATGAACCGAAGAGTAAAAAAAATTGCTACCTCCAATAACCTTCTCGCGGCCCCTCTAGTTTGAATATTGTAGGCAGGGAGCAAATTTTCTAAGGAAATATATACTTAACTCATGTTCGCAAATGACTTCAACGATGTAGGAATAAAAATCAAACCCACAAAAATCTTTATTTGGTGTAATTACTGTTAGCAGGACGTTGTGTGAGTGCACACGAGTAGGTATCATCACGCTGCCTATTTTCACTACGAAGCAATCATTTCCAGATCTAGATTGAGCACCCTTCAATACTATTACACAATATAATTAAGACTTCGACGACGCGTCTGAAGGCGATTCGCATTGTGATGTCTGTGGGCAGCAGTAAAACCAGTGGTCCAAACTAAAATTAGCCCACTGAGTTTCTCGCCGGATCTTCTTAGTGGGTCACGTTTCCGTTCCGGTGACGGATTCTGCGAAGCACTGCTCTTGCTAGGGCCAGTGGTGGCAACACCTCCGGCTTGAGTTCACCTACACGCTAGGGTAACACTGATATAGCCTCTCAAGGCATCAGCATAGGTAGGAAAAAAAATGAATCCAACAACATTTATTAATAAATGCTATTTTCCTTTATTTCTAGAATCATCAAGAAGATCCAGTACGTATTCCATTCCTAATAGAAGGAGATTGCGAAGTAGTAAACGCGTGAAATAAATAAAAGAAAAATACAATAAATCTTTCGTTGGGAATTAACCAATAATAACTATTGACAACTTAAAAAAAAACTTTTCAAAAAATATACATTTTATCAATACATTTGTATTAAACTTGTGTGTTTAAAAATATCGTACCTTCAGTATTGAATGTAGCGTTGTTTTCATAAATACCCTCAGATTCTAAAAATAGTAATGATTAAAAGAAAAAAGTGTATGCCTTTACCCCTTTTATACAAATTATTATTAAAAAAAAAGGAATAAACGTGTCTATGAAACCTCTACTAAGTCCATTTGCATTTCAATTAAGTTGGTAGGACAAAAGAATCATGAGGTGAAGAAGTCTTCGCTCTATTCGTGATGGTCCTTCGAGCCTGCTTAATATCCTCTTAATTAAATACCTAATTACTACGGATACACTTATTTGTGCGTGCTATGCTACGTTGTCAAGGCATATTGGTTTTACTGTATTTGTTTTTCGTCACGTCATCACCAATCGAGTAAAACCATTTTAAAATTGCACTTGTCCGAAGTATCAAATTTTGAAAAAAAAATAGCTAGGTGGAGCGTGAAACTGACCTCCGAAATACAACAACGATGGCGGTATCGGATACGCTGCAGGCAAGTTAGAGTTTGAGCAAAATACTTACTGCCGTGTTGTCATTCATACAAATTCGGTTTCTAACTGTAAAAACTTTTTCGACTTTCTTGTCTATGGAAGAGATTATTTAAAAACTTTTTTAAGTAAGTGACCATTTAGCCATTCTGGTCGTTAGAAACTTATCAAAATTGCATGGTTGTAACGTGTCGGAACGTTTTAATTTCTGATTACAAAATATTGACGAAAAAGAGAGAGCGTAGTTTCAAGTATAAAGCGATACGATGTTTTCCTGCTGCGTTTTCGTATATTCTATTTCGCTGTGTCCTTCAAATCCAGTATCTAGGTTTGTTCCATTATCAACAAAATCACATGTAGGTAATTAATCAGGGCTTCGCACGGGTTAATCCTTGTAATAAACATCTTATTTTGGAGCTGTGTATGTATTTCGAAAGTGAAGCTAATGTGAATCCACCGTTTAATGATTTTACACTAATTAAATGAATCTATGATTTCTGTAATCCAACTTCGTATTTCCTAGGAAAATATATGTATGTATGTGGTGTGGTACCTACATTATTTTTACTAATATAAAAAATGCAAATATAAAATCGAAATATTGGTATGTGTAAATGCAATTATACTGCATATTAAAGTATATATGAGTCGTCTATTATCAAAGGTGGCAATCTGTGCATTTGGACAAAAAAATGTTATTGATAAGTCAATACAGACTGATTTGAATATAATCGTCTCCTTCAAAGAATACGGTTCAAAACCTGCATTAAATAAAGATTAATACTTAACCTATTATTTATCTAAGATGTCGTTTAGAAGAGTTTTGTGACTGCCAATGGAATACAAAGTCAATAATTCGTTTTTCTGATTTACCAATAATTGTCCAAAAGTCACATTGCCGGCTTTGATAATAGTCGACTCATATGGTGCATTTTTCCGCCATTTCAATTCAGTACAATAAACATTTAATCGAATTTCTTTGCATTTTATTATGCAATTAAATTATTATTTTCCGTTGTATGTCAATTGATTTTGTAAGTTTACAATGAATAAAGAAAATTGTGTAAATTTTAGCGTTTCAGTCGATGCGTCACTATAATAATCGGTTTCGTCTATACGGAATATTTACATAGACTATTTACACAGATGTTTAGTGCATCGCTATTTAGAAATGCATCATCATTCATGACGGATCATTTATTGTAAGTAATACCTTGGAAAGGTCGTCACTATCGTTGTAGCTAATGAGTATCATAAACATTTGAATTGTGTAAAAATGGGCAGCACAAATAATGGCACCGATATTTTTCATTTGCAATTATAGAATCGGAATTTTCGGCGACTTGTGATCAAACTTTTTTTTATTGCCCTTGTAGGCAGACGAGCATGCGGCCCACCTAATGTTGAGTGGTTACCGTCGCCCATGGACTTACAAACTCATACTCTCCACAAGCCTCGTTTGAAGAAGGATGTGTCATAGCGCTCGGGAAACACCGTGGAAGATAGCTCATTCCAAATCCGGATGGTACGTGGCAAAAAATATCTCTGGAAACGCACTGTGGATGAACGCAGTGGCTCCAGGTAGTATGGATGAACTCTACTCCGGTGGCGGGCGGCGCGATGGTAAAAACGAGATGATGTTTCATCTCAAACAATTCCTCAGAGCACTTCTCGTACGGTACAAAATACAGAGAGTACCGAAGTCCCTCCGCGGACCCAGAGGTTCCAAACGATCCGTGCCAATGGGATTATCGACAGTCCGAACGGCCCTCTTCTGTGTGGAATCAAATGGAAGAAGCTGGTATTTGGGAGCCCCGGCCGGGCGGCCCAGAGATGGGAGCAGTACTCCACGCGAGGCCACTTGTGTTTTATAAAGCAAAATACTTTGCCCAAGCGTGAAGCACCGCTTTGCTCTGTTTAGGACTCCCAGCATTTTGGACACCAACTTTGCTTTGCCTTCCAAATGTCTCCGAAATTGCACATCGCTCGAAATGTCGACTCCAAGTATTCCGATACTCTCGGAAGGGAATGAAAATATTATTAATTCAAAGCACAAGTGCTAGAATATTATGAGACCATTTCGTTATAGAACGTAATACTGTTGAATGCTGATGCCTTTGCATGATTCTGAATTCCAAGACTAACTAATCTTTTTTTCTGTAAATTGAAGTCATGACTTTATTCTACTTCATAGGGTAACATATCTTCTGTTACTTCCTAAACGTAATATTAAATTCAAAATAAAAAAAATCACGATCTTCTGACCAGGAATTCATTCAATTCTATCATGTCTTCGGGATCAATATACTAGTTCATTTCCACAATATATAGAAGCTGTGATTTTACTAGTGACCTCCCCTTGTTAGGCGAGAAGTAGCAATGTTTTCGAGTGTAAAAGGTAAAAAAAATATCATGTTCCACTACAAACGCATTTTCCTTAGAATATTTTCACGCAGTTATGCAATTTGCTTCCAAAAGCGACTAAGCGTTTTTTGTTGTTGTTTTAAAAAGCGTTTTATAAGATTTCAAATGATTAACAAATTATGATCAAAAACAATGTAACTATAAAAAATACATTTGGAGATAACAGCACAAAATGTGACAAGCCAAATTGAATCAAGTCTACAGCAGTCTGAACACTCATTGGATACATTGTTTGGGTGTCTCGTGTCTGCAAAGCGTTTTTCTTCATAATGTTCATTTTGTTTTAACTGTTCTCCCATTTGACAGAAAATCCAGCAAGAAGTGTCGCGATGTCTTGATTATCGATATAATCGACTTAAATATTTATGCTCGTTGTCTATGCTTGACGAAAACCAGTTTGGCAGGCTACAAAGTCTTTATCGGTTGGCCGCATAGATTATACACTTAAGTTGGCCGTATGGCATGTACGAGGTTTTATCACTTTTATCATAGATTAACACTTTAGTGTTATGAATGGACGTCAATAATGTTTGAATAAATTCAAAATAACATTTAATTTATACATATTTAATTAAATCAGACTTGTCCACTACAGTGTTGGTGACATGTTAAGTCAAAAGTAATTAAATTCGTTCAAAAAAAAAAGATTCCAATTAAGTAAATCTAACAATAACCTAAAAAACATAAATTTGTTACATAAATTTTAACAAGTTTGAATGAAAAATGGACGGTGAAACGAAACTAAGCATTCACGTCGGCTCCAGGAAGAGCGAGGTAACATAAACACGTACGTAACAGTGTAATTAAATACAAAAAACAACGAGACTCATTTCAATATTTGTTTCAGCTAGCACTTGTACAAACGAATTTCGTTATCGATAGCTTAAAAAGAAATTACCCGGAAAAGGAATTTAAAATTGGTAAGTTAAGTTATTCATTACTTGAAGTCCACAAATCGTCTTCTCGCATTAAAACTGTACAATCTCAAAACTTACTAATTTTACAGGAGAGTGTTGTAAACTTGTTAACATGTGATATTTTTAATATTAATCATCTTTGCAACATTTCATAATTTATATTTAATATGTTTTAATTTTGTTAGTAGTAGTCAAAACATAGGTTAACTAAAAAGAAAAACTAAAACTTAACTACGCTCTTTTGACAGTACTTATGAGTGAAAAATACTGATAATATCAAATAATTCCGCATATTTACTCAATTTCGAATATTTTTGGAAATTGTACACTTTTAATGTGAAAAGACGAAATATTTACGAAGTAAATACCATTTTTGTTGCTGTTTTATTGTTAGATGATCTTGTTACTCAAGTAGTATTAAGAGAGTATTAGAATTCATGCATAATCAAACCTAAATGCCACCATCAACCTTAAGATATGAGGTTGAATAAAACACTATTGAGTTCAACATCACATAGTAACTTAACATTTAAGACACCAAAGTCATATGTGGATTTCCTTCAAAAGGACTAATAGTAGGTGTATACATCAAATGTATCCAGCCACATTAACATGAATATGATTTTAATGTAATTTCAAAAAATTAAAACATTCCATGTCCCAAACCTCTCACAACTAATATACCAAATTAACAAGATAAATAATTATATAATAAAAAACCACATTAGTAGTAATTAATTCTGATTAAATACCATTGCCTTGTAACTTTGTAACTTTGAAGATACGGCACGCCTGGTTTATTTTAGTTATTTTCATAGTGTTATGTCCTATGGCATTTTGCTATGGGGCAATGCTGCCGATGTCGAAACGATTTTCATCCTGCAGAAGAGGGCTATTCGTGCTATTTATAATATGCACCCGAGGGAATCCTTGAGGGACAAGTTTAAGGAAATCAAAATTCTAACTTTAGCGTCCCAATACATTTTTGAAAATTTATTGTACTTGCGTAAAAACATTGAAGAATTCCCCAGAGTCTGCGATTTGCACAATGTGAACACTAGGAACAAACATAGGCTTGTGTTGCCGGCGGCTCGAATTAAGAAAATAAGCAACTCTTTTAGGGGGCTGGGTGTACAGCTTTTCAACAAGATCCCACTAAACGTTCAACTACTACCTGTTCATAGATTTAAGAAAACTGTTAAGGAACGTTTGTGCAACAAGGCATATTATAAAGTTAAGGATTATTTACTAGATGGCACTACGTGGGAATGAGGAGCTCGCTCCTGGCCTTTTCATTTTCCATTATTATTATTATTTTTTTAATTGTATTTTTTGACTTGTTTTTTCTTTTATTGTGAATATTTCTATTAATTTAAAAAAAAGAAAATATTTGAGAAAAAACAAAACAAAAAAAAGCCCGCTGAGTTTGTTTCGCCGGTTCTTCTCAGGACTATGGCTTTTTTTGGAACCAGTGGTAGAGTTAACATTGTTATTTGTATTTTGACATTCAACAAGTGTGTCATACTGACATCTAAGTTGAAATAAATGATTTTGAATTTGAATTTGAAATTTGTGGTCAAGACTACGTAATTCTAGTTCCTTGAATAATCATAAAGATTTTATACCTTAAAAATTTATCCAAAAAATCATCATCATTCTCCTGCCCTTCTCCCAGTCACCTGGGGTTGGCGCAACATATTTTCTCCTTCCATACTCCTATCATATACCATTTCTTCGCTCACTCCCCTCTTACACATATCTTCTTTCACGCAATCTAAGAATTCCTTCTTAGGTCTACCTCTTCCTCTATAGCCTTCCACATTCATAGTTAACACTCTGTTACCAACCTCATTGTCATTTTATCTTATATGTCCATACCATCCCAAACCGGAATTTCTCGGCTTCTCAAAAATTCATCCAAAAATTACTATTTAAATTTTCAGTGACCATGACAACGCTTGGCGACAGGGTGCTAGATCAGCCTCTACCAAAAATAGGAGAAAAGTCACTTTTCACAAAAGACTTAGAAGATGCACTGATGAGTAAAAATGTAGATTTTGTTGTGCATTCACTGAAAGACTTGCCAACAACATTGCCGGACGGATTAGTCATTGGCGCTGTCTTTGAAAGGTACATCACATCAAGTAACTTATATTTTTTTAATATGTGACAAGTGTAGGTCCACTGTTGACTTAATGTTAACCAGTTATAAGAGCCCTAACACACCACAAGAATGCAACCATATGCCATTCCCACCACACTAGTTTCAGTTACATTTTTTTCTCTAGAAGGTATTGCTTCTGTAGTAGAAATCTAGACAATAGTACTGACCTAACCATCGCAAAAACTTACCGTCATGGCTGACAAATAAATTTCCAGAACTAGTTTCTTAAATAGAAATAACAGTTTTGCAGTAGAAATTTTGATTAATGGCACAAAATAAGTTTTGTTATCCAATCTACAGGCGCTTTCAAAGCGTTCCAAAACTTTACCACTGATTTTTAATATAGTTTCACGTCTATCAAAGATAAAGAAAAACTCAAAACATGTTCTTTGGCAAATGTACATCACAATAAAATTTCAAAATATTAAATCATTACATATAATAAAAATCAACTGCCATCATTGGCATTGCCAAAAAACTTTCTCAGTGTAGTTGAATGTAACATTATAATATAATCAATTCATTTCAGATTTTTTTTATCGAAATATATAAATTTATATTTCGCATGATACTGTGTACTTTAGCCATTATTATTAAAGTATTTGTATAAAACAATAGTTTGTAGTTCATAAATGATATTTTTTATTTGACAAATTTTGTTTTTAATTCCAGAGAAGACCCTCGTGATGCTTTGGTACTGAACGAAAAATTTAAGGAGTACTCATTGTCCACCTTACCTTCAGGATCAGTAATAGGTAAGCATGACACAAGGGAATCGAATTAATTAGAATCGGTACACAATATGCAAACAATATAATACAAATTGCGTATACATAAAAACCAGTTCACAAACAATGCGCTAAGCATTTGAATCCTCTTTAGAGATAACTGTTTTCATGTCTTCCCTTGGAAACAATTTATTTCTGTTTTATCAGGAACATCATCACTGAGACGAACGGCTCAGCTAAACGGAAACTATCCCCAGTTGAAGGTGGTGGATGTGAGAGGCAATCTTAATACCAGGTTGAGGAAATTGGATGACGAAGATGGAAAATATTCAGCCCTTATACTGGCAAGTGCTGGGTTGAGTAGAATGGGATGGGGCAACAGAATGTCAAAGGTAAATTAATATATTAATTCAATTACGGTACCTAAATATCCTATGCTAAGACATCTTTGATAAAAGTAACCATTTAAAAATTGACTAGGAAATATATATAGTAGTTACATATAGATTTATATACTTATATATAAAATAAACTTATTTTATCTTATTATATCGTACTTATTATATCGTCTTATTTTCTTAAAAGTATTGTTAAACTTTTTATTTACTCAGCATTGTAACTCTGCATGTTTGTTCTGAGTACAGAACTCTATTACGGCATGTTGTACCTCACCAATTAAACATTAAAACTTATATAATTAACATATAAACCTTCATTTTGAACACAAAAACCTAGAATAACTAACCCTAAGGCCGTGAAGCATTGCAAAAAAGTATAGTGACAAAAGTGGTTAAAACAATAAATAAAAAATGTAAAACATGCTAAAGTTTTATGTTAAGAATATTTCAACCACACAATGAATATTCATTCAAAAATGTATGCTAAATTGATATATTGTATAGTTATTTGTATAGGTGTTATATTGAATTGGTTCGTTCACATAAAAAAAAAAATGTTTTTTAGGCCAACCTGATTACACATTTACAAATTTTGTACTCATTTGATTATCCTCAATAATATTATAACTTCATCGTGGAATAGTTCGTGAAGTTGTTAAGTATGTACTTCCAACTTGAACACTAACTATATGGCAACTAATATTATAAAGCTGAAGAGTTTGTTTGTTTGTTTGAATGCGCTAATCTCAGGAACTGCTGGTCCGATTTGAAAAAATATTTCAGTGTTAGATAACCCATTAATTGAGGAAGGCTATATAACATCACGCAAAGACCAATACAAGCTGAGCACCAATAAAGAATGTTTCAAAATCGGGTTTTTCCCCTTTTAAGAGCTTCCGCTGCGTGCGCTGCAGAAACGGTTAAAGTTTCGCTAAAATAATGTATGACAGTATTGTTCCCCTTTAAAAGACCTAAAAAAAGTCCGCGACTGCATAAAATATGTCTGTATGTTAAGGTTGGTTCACTATTTTTTTTTATGCTAACCAAATTTGATATAAAATAAAGCATTGCTTGTGATCTATTCCACGCGGACAAAAGCTAGTATCTAATAAATAAGACCTATTGAGGTTCGCGGGGATCCGCTGGATGCAGACAGCGCAGGTCCGATCTTTGTGGCGAGGTTTGGGAAGGTCCATGTCCTGCAGTGGACGTCTATGGGCTGATAAGAAGATAAACAAATGTTTTCATACTTCAGGTACTGCCGTGCTCGGAGATGTTATATGCGGTGGGTCAGGGCGCGTTGGCGGTGGAATGTCGCGCTGACAATGAAGAAGTCCTGGCGATGTTGGCTCCGTTCAACCACCCTGAAACTTACTGCAGGGTCTTGGCTGAGAGGAGTTTCCTAAAAACTTTAGGTGAGATAATTCAACAAGATGTTAGTCTATTGAGAACGGTTCTTTATTCCTGTCTTTTTTATTTATTGTTTAGATGGATGGATGAGCTCACAGCCCACCTGGTATTAAGTGGTTACTGGAGCCCATGGACATCTATGACGTAAATGCGCCACCCACCTTGAGATATAAGTTGTAAGGTCTCAGTATAGTTAAAGGGGCTGCCCCACCCTTCAAACCGAAACGCATTACTGTTTCACGGCAGAAATAGGCAGGGTGGTGGTACCTACCCGTGCGGACTCACAAGAGATCCTACCACTAGTGATTACGCAAATTATAATTTTGCGGGCTTGATTTTTATTACACGATGTTATTCCTTCACCGTAGGAAGTCAATCGTGAACATTTGTTAAGTACGTATTTCATTAGAAAAATTGGTATCCGCCTGCGGGATTCGAACACCGGTGCATCGCTACACACGAATGCACCGGAAGACTTATCCTTTAGGCCACGACGAATAATAGCAGCAATAGGCAGATAGGTGATGCCTATTGACGATGATACATACACGAACTACCTACCTCTACAAGTTGCTGTTTCATTAGGTGGTGGATGCAGCGCTCCGGTAGGTATATCAACAAAACTAAAACAAAACGATAATGTATACAAGCTCACTTTGACCGGAGCCGTCTGGAGTCTAGACGGTTCGACCAAACTCGAGGAAACGTTGGACCAAACGTTTGGGCAAATACGTAAAACCGTTAAACACAAACTCAGTCCGACGGAAGAAGCGAGCAGCAAAAAAATTAAAACCGACAAAACAGTTGAAGCCGACAATGAAATCGCCGTACTTAATCGACGGATCACCGACAAGACTGGTGATTTGGGCTGCGAAGATTTGGCGCCAAATGTCGCTGACAGACGCTGCTTCTGCGGTTTGACGACCAACGTCAATATGCCAATTGACGTTGTCATCAAATGTGATAATTTAGGTAGGGACTTGGCGAATTCGTTAATCGATAAAGGTGCTTTAGAGGTGATGAAGATATCACATGACATAATCAGAAGTTCGATTGGTAAAAAATCATGATGAAAGATTTTTTGGGCCGTAGTGATGTAACGTTCGCTACTGTATGTAGTCGATACTTTGTTAATAATCGATTATGGTTTCCTGGGAATTCGTACTAGCTGGTATTAGGGCATGTCCTCACTGACCTTAGAAATATAAATAAACGTAAACTTTTTTGTCCATAAAATACACAGTATTTATTTTCTTCGTGTAAATGGTGTATTTTCGGCTCTGGTATCAAATAGGTGGTAAGAACGGTGACGTCACACTAGAATGACCTTAATATCATTGGATAAATTAGACACTAATATATAACCAATCGTCGTAAGGAAGCGTCCAGAACAGACATATGTTTTACAGAAAGTATTTTACAAACATTATGATGATTATATAACAACAAACCAGTCGATCGACCGGTAACACTCGCCGTGTAAGTCTGCGTATAATTTTAAATACAATGTAAAATTCGATTTTTTTTTATTGCTTATGTGGGTGGACGAGCTCACAGCTCACCTGGTGTTAAGTGGTTACTGGAGCCCATAGACATTCACGACGTAAATGCGCCACCCACCTTCAGATATAAGGTCTCAAGTATAGTTACAACGGCTGTCCCGCCCTTCAAACCGAAACGCATTACTGCTTCACGGCAGAAACGGCAGGGTGGTAGTACCTACCCGAGCGGACTCGCAAGAGGTCCTACCACCAGTTCTATTTTTGTTCTCGAATAATCAAATACTTTTATTTTTTCGCGGTTACGGCATACGATAAAGACTGAAGCTGTAATCAGTATAACTGACGTTGATCTTATCACCCAGCTGCCAAATTGCTTACTGAACCCTATCACTTAAGGCATTAGGTGGAAGCATGGAGGGTAGAGGTAAGGAGAACCCTCTCATATTCATATGGGAGAAGCTTGAAAAGTGTCTCACTTTCAGCACTAAATAACAGTTCAAAAATCCTACAGATCTTGTAGTGCTTACAGTTCTTGCGTCCTTTTTTTTAATTCTCTATCTTATTCTAATAACTTCGAGCGCCTTTTTTTAAATTTATCCGGTTGCTACTGTAGCGCCACCCTTGTTTAGCAGATTTTAACGGACACTTTTTACACGCAGAGACGATTCTCCTTACTTCTACCCTCCATAGGTGGAAGTCTGAGTAGTGTTGGGATGCGACAGCAAGGTACGCCAACGTCTGGTGCTCCGTTATCCCATAGGGCGGCTCTGTCTGCATTAGTGCTGCTTTCATAACTCTAGTAGGGTAGGCATAGGATTCGAACATTCCGGTGGGGGGAAAGCAACAGAAGCATTTTTCGATTAATTAAAATGGCGTTTTACGAGTGTCGGCAAACAATATCTTTTGCTCTTTCGTGAAGCTAATGCTAATGTGAAAGCAATGGAGATAAATTAGACTGAATATATAAGCTTGTTATTACAATTGTCCGAAGCTTCATGCGGTGCTTTGGCTGTTGTTATACGAGAAAACTTAATCGGCCCTTACGACGGAACATTATAAGCTCATGTGGGTAGACACTCTTAATCTAATCAATCTAATCTGCTTATTTTTTGCGCGAATCAATCGTCCGTTCCGATTTCAAGGGTAAGACGAACACTACTAATACAATAGAGAGTTCAATCGCTGCGCTGTAACTTTTTTTTCTTTCAAATGGTAGAATGTACTCGCAACCCACCTGGGGTAATATGTTTACCGGGGGCCATAGGCATCATCCCGAGGTCTAAGTCTGAATTGTAACAGCCATCGTACCCTCTAAACCAGGATGTACGTCGGCTTTGTTGTTAGGTAAATAAATAGAACGGTGGTACAGAAGGGGCCTTATAACCCTACCAGAAGCCCTATGACATACCAGTCGCCAAAAAAAAATTGTTTGACCATACTTACATATTACATAATAAAACTGTTGAGTACTTATGACATGACCAAATTATTTTATAATGAGTGTGCTTATTTTAGTTCTAAAAGCTATTATTTAAAAGTTCTAAAAGCTGTTATTTGTTGTCGTATTATGTTGTTAGTTATTTTATTTTGATCAGGTTATTGAAATCGAGAGGTGTTTGATAATATATAATTAAAAACATGGTGCCTTGTGTTTGTTGTATTCTATTTATAATAAATCTATGGGAAGTTGGAGTTATTCTTTTATTATTTATTTATTATTATTCCTATACGGTCCGTACTCTATGAACGTTATTCAAGGGCGGAATACCAACGCAATGATTGTTCGAGGTAATGATCTTCCAGACGTCACCAATGAAAGCAGACGAGCTTGTAAACACTACAGAGACGCCATTAAATCGCTGCATACGGCAAAACCTGTGGCAGAAATTACTAATTGTCTTTTTAAGTGAAAACTTATTTACCGCCTAATTGAATAGTTTTTGAGGGAAAGTTTTATAAAAATAAACTTGTAGCGTAGGAAAACTGAAAGATTTAGTGACACTAGAATAATAAAACAAAAATTCATTGTACATTCTGTTTATTTAATGATAAAATCACAATCGAAACTTAACCATCCGTAACAGATGAACACAAAAACAACATAACCTATAATACTAAGTTCAACTAAAACTACGATTGAAGATATTGTATGATCAGACTGTCGAAGATTCTCAAAATCGATAACCATTACGAACATTTTTTATATATTGTTAGGTCGCTTTGATAATAAATTTCAACAAAACTATAAAAATGGCAGTAGAAGCGTTATAACAAAATCGGGTTTGACCAATAAAAATGGCGGCTTTTTCATTGACGTTACGAATTTTTGTACGGAATCTATATTTTAAAACAATTATATTTATTTTGGTAAGTAAATAAAAATAATATAAGACATAATGAAAAAAATTCAAAGGATTACTCATTACGTTGTTATCTGTTACTTGACACAACCAATAACAACACAGCAGAATTTACATCTTATCAATTTGTTCATTATTTATAGAATAAAGAATAGGAACCAATTAAAAGGTGAACAAAAGTTTGAAAGACAAATTTTGCGTGTTATTTAAAGGAGACGTTCACTCATCGGATGTCTTTTAAAATTCAAACAAATTCTAGATCTTAAAAGTAAAACATGAAGACATGATTGATCCTAGTTTGTTTTTAATAATATTCACATTATTTTTTTAATTGTTTGTTCAACACAAATAATAAGCGTATAATCTATGTTCAACAACTGTTAAGAGCCAACAGAAATAACCAAAAACAAAATATACACCATCATTGTCGCCCAAAGATTATAAATTTGTTATTAATCATCTGAAAAAATAGAAAATTTGGGGTAAATGTCGTTTTTATTAACTACGTTGTCGTTAATGGACAAGTACTCGTACTTTTGCCACTTAATTTAAATAATTTCGCGCGGCAAACCTCTATTTATACAATTTTGAAAAAAAATGCAATCGTGTTATTACTGTAAGATGATTATTATTATATTACCAGCTCTACAAACTCTTCCTTCTTATTCATTCATTTTGGTAATAATAATTTAGTGGTGTAGGCACATGCATAATTTTTTTTAATACATAGATATTTGTAGTAAATTCTTTAGTTACCTACTTTGCAAAAAATATGTTTTGGAAGATTCAAAACCATGAAGCTATTAGGTCAGCTTCTTTTAATATAATATATGAGTAAGTATGTCTACAGAAGACTGATAAAAATAAAACTAAAATCAATTATTATGGCCACCATGTTTTACTTTCATCTCTTCAAATTCACAATTTTTTATTCGACATCTTCTTCCTGCATTACGTTGCTCCTCGCCTTCATCGAGGATCGGAGGCGTTCTGAAACTTCTGGCAGTTTCTTAAGAAGCAGATGGAAGATTGGAGCTGGCATAGTTTGCTGAAGTACCTATTAAAAATAACATGAAATCGTTTATTTCTTTAGACAAGAAAACCAACAACATGTTTCATGTATGTCTCTACCGCTGTAACAGTGGTGTCAATACACTTGTATATTATATACAACTATACATGTTATGTCGCCGCAACGACACTATTTGGTTAACTACGATTAGTTAAAGTTAACTGTTTCCTTAATGTTACGCTTGTCAACAACTGTTTAAGAGAATTATGAATTCTCTTGAATACCTTAGCTTGAGCTCGAGTACTTAAGCTACCCCCACTTTCTACTATAAATACGAGTGACTATTGTCGCACAAAAAGCCGTCACAACACGTCATCTCGGATACTCCCAATCCACTAACGGTGCTTTTAGGTTCCTCAAGCACCGGTCATAGTTCTCGTCGAACCCGTCGCTTGCGACGAAGGGCTCGACGAGTAAATTAACCCACAGACACAGCCTACTGAATTTCTCGCCGGATCTTCTCAGTGGGTCGCGTTTCCGATCCGGTGGTAGATTCTGCGAAGCACTGCTCTTGCTACGGTTCGTGTTAGCAACAATGTCAGGTTTGAGCCCCTTGAGCTCACCGGTGCAGCCCGGTGACGCTGATATGGTCTCTAGACCATCAGCTTAGGTAGGAAAAAATAAATAACGCACAAAACATTCAGACTGGAGCAGCCGGCCGAGGCGGAGCTCTCTGATGTTATTGTTCTATGCTTGAAATGGAGTAAATGGAATTGGAAACGTAAGTTTTAATTACTGTCACTATGGAAGGCAATGGCAATGAAGATAATGGTGCCACTGACGCTGATGTCGTCATTTTAAAAACACCATGGAACAAGCCTATCTCTCATTTACTTTATGTGCAACCTTAACAGTAGGTACTAACTAGTACAAATCTAATGAGCCTCATCAAGCCTCATACCAATTTCACCACAATCATATGAATGGTTTTGCAACACATTGAAGACAAACCGGAATTATTTATAGCTATATATTTTAATCCATAGTAAAAAATTTTTACAGCCTGCACTGTTGTGTAGTACGACCCTGCATACATGTGCCACAAAGCAATCATATATTCTGGTTTGACTAGAAGAAACAATGAAATACAATGCTCCATTAAACAACAATTATGCTTCGGTTATACAATTATAAATGCGAAATGCAAAAAATACTAAAAAACGTTTCTTGGGACTGCACATGTTCAAACACTGAACAATGCCACTTTTACTACTTATTTTGTAAAATTTCCAGCATATTCAGAATTTTATAACGTCTTTAGCATTTTATAATATAGTATACGAGCTGATTAGGGCAAAGCTGCTTTATAGAATAGTGTGTAACATATCCCTAACTTTTTTCAAAAAATATTATAGCCTATGTCACTCGGAAATACTGTAGCTCCTAAACAGTGAAAGAATTTTTCAAAGCCTATTCGAAACAAACAAACAAATCTTTCCTCTTTATAATATTAGTATAGATATATAGTCACAAATATGCTAGAACTTTCAAAATTTGATAAACACCTAATTTTACGTCTGAAAATATATCACTAGTCTACCCACAAAAGGAGCCTTTGTCTTTGTTTTAAGATAACTTGAAGAGCATAAAGAAAATTTTGCAAGTGTAATCAAGCTGCTTAAGTCATTAATACTCACACTAAGCAATTGTTCAGTCTGTCCACAAACAGCCACAGCCTGCCCGAGATGTTCGACTCCAGCTTCAAGATCACCTGCAGCCAGCAACTCTTCGCCGAGTTGAATCTGTGACATCAAAGCTTGTTAGAATATATTGGACTTTTTGGTGAGAACGCGAGGAGTGAAGTTCTGTGACTTGTTTTATTTTGTCTATTTAGTGTTTCTTCAGGTTTAAATGTGTAATAGCGGTGGTTTATTAACTGTTTAATATCAAGTGTATAAATGTGGGAAAATGAAAAAAAGCCGCTGGACGTAACTTTTCAGGATCCTCCAAAAACTCCACTGAAAAAATCTCAGTAAATGACCACCTTTTTCACTGAGATTATATTTCATCTCATATCATCTCATCTCATTTAATTTCATCCCAGTTGATTAATGTCTCAAATTAATCATCTTTCATTTCATTTCACTCCATATTATCATTTTTCATAAAGATTATAAATTAAAATAAGACATGACTTAAAAGGTTTTGGTTATCAGGTCATAAAATCCCTTAAAAAAATTAGAATATGTTTTTGTCAAGTACTGTAAAAGGAGTGAAAAAATTCAAGCATAGTTTAGAATCTAGCAGCGACATCACCAGACGCAAATTCCACTCCATACGTTCAACGTTCCCTCCATGACAACCAATGACACCAACCAACACAACAAGATATACCTATATACAAATATATACATGAACCATTTTTATCAGATAAAAATTAATATAGATTAATATCTCAGACCTAGGTAATTGCAGTATATCACTGTCCAGTCATTTAGGTATGTTTTCTGTAACCATATTGCAAATTTCACAAGATATGTATGTATCATTAGTAGCATAAAATTTGTAGATTCGCGATTAAGTTTTTTTATTGTTTTATTTTGTACCTTTTTAGCAGTTTTTTGTTCCCTGTCTGCTCATGTGCTGTTATTGGTGGAAAGTTGTTTGGTTTATACTTACTTACCTATCTATTATAATACATACCTACTATGTGGATGTAGTACCTAATATGCAGTTATGAACTGATTAATATTGATTTCAGATTTTATTACAAATATATTTATTTTTCTGTTAGATTCTTTTACACTTTTCTTTGTACTCATCAAAATCTTCAGTTTTGTCACTTCAAGGTAAAGATTTAATTTAGAAATAACCTATACATTTGTTAATTTTATTTATTAACATTTATTGTTGAGACAAATCAATGATTCTACATCAGCCATCCCATTCTGCTTCTGCTGTAGCTTTTTTTAACAATGGGGATCATCATTACTGTCATCAATTTATTAACAACATAACTAAGTTTTTTTTTTTTTTAAAGAACCCTTATAATGCATTAGCAGTAGAATTACTCATATCACATTATCTATAGATGGACCACAGTAACTGCAAGGCCAGAGAGATTAGGAGATTTTCGAAGTCAATAAAACTAAAATTAAATATTAAACATTCACCTGTTGCAAGAAAAATCTCTGCATAGCTTCATGATCGTTCATGTCTGGAACAGGTCCACCGAGGGTACGAGACCTCGAAGCATTTTGTTGTGCATTCAGTCTTCCTGTAACAAAATAATCAGATTTAATTCTCAACTCTCTTGATTTTGTATCTTAATAATAGTGTAATCTTTTTAATGCCTTAAATTATTTATTTTCAATCTTTAAACTACATCCATATCATACATTTTCAGTAGCAGAATCTACAATTTACTTTCACACCCAAATCCTACAACTACTTGAATACTGTCGATATCGACGCTTGAAAGGCAAACATGACTAAGCGACAATAACTGCTTTGTACATAAATGATAGGCAATAACCATATTCAATGCGCAAAAAAAAAATATTTCTAGGTCTATTAAAATCATTTCAATCCTAAAGCTACTAGCTAGATTCTACTACAGCTAGATTCGTTAAAATAAATTTTGTTTTCAGGTATTTCAACTTTAAATTAGTCTACTGTAAAGTTCACGCATTGTCGCTTAGTCACGTTTGCCTTTCAAGCGTCGATATGATGTTTTTTAAGAGCAGAGTTGGTACTGAAATTGTGGATTGTTTTACCACTATGGAATCACAATTTCAATATAAATAATAAAATAACACAATTTCTCACTATGATCTGAAGCTTTTACATTATTGTCTCTGAGCACCAGTGAGTATCTGGCATTGAATTAAAAGCTTTTCTTTTTGTGCTAATAAAGAATCTTACATCACAGTTGACCTGTATTCAGAAGTAATACTTACTGTTCTACGGCAAATAAAAATAAATCACGTTATCAGTGACATTTGTGAAGAAAACTTATGAAATTTTTATAGTGTCACAGTCTGGCAATTACGAAATGCCGTTCGCGGTTTTGAGCATTATGTGTTAATTTTACACTTTGGATAAAGCAGTATAACCAGGATTCCACAAAAACTACGTAAAACATCCATATATTAGTTATTACCAGTCACGGAATTCGAAACTTTAAGGTTATTATTTTAAATACAAGTTTCATGGTATTTATGGTGTTTAAATTAAAATCCCAATGTCGCGGCAAATTCTTTTTAAAAACAATTAATAAATGGAATACTCACGCTCTCTCAACTTCTTTTTGAACAGCGGATCCTTGCGCCTTTGCTGGTCAAAGTATACACAGTAACCCAAGAACAGTGTTCCCGCAATTCCGACAGCTATACCTAACGTTGTTCTTGTGATTTCCATCATTTTTTTATTCGTGAACTATCGTTCTTCAAGCGCAATAACGATACAAACACGTTCTTAGGAAGCGCTAGTTAAATTTGATATCCGCCATTTGTGAAAAAGTCAAATGAAAATAGTAGGTAGGTATAAGTACACCCTACCCTTTGAATTCGGCCATAGTTTTCCGTTTGTTTTGTTTCTTTGAAATGGCAAAAGAATCTTATGCTATACAACCAAGCTCTATGTTTCATTTACGTCGTTTTCTTAACAAGTGAAATGAAATTAAATAATTTAACACTAAAAGTCCGACTAGCGGGGCTTTTGTGAGTTTTTGTGAGTTCATTGTTCCGGGCTGTTGGCGAAGATGATATAGAAATAATGTTTACACTGATTTGGTATGAGGTTTTAATATAAAAGCAACACAATAACTAAATAAAATACAAAATGAGTTGAGAATCGTACAGTTAAACTAAGACTCGCAATATTTTACTGGTCGTCGTCGCGCGCGCTGAGGGCGTGAGTTTTCGCGCTCAGAGAGCTCTGTCTCAGCGGGCGGTAAGGCGGCGGCGGGGGCGGTATCGCACGTTCGGAAATTTCGTTCCCTTATAATAACATATTTTCGTGTTCAAAGTGTAATCAGGCAAATAAAAATAGATACCGAATGGTTAATAAATTTTAAAGTCTGGCATACTTACAGGCTCACAACTTGTTTCACTTGTATAATTTTGAAGAAGTATTGGGTAAATTTCTCAAGTAAATAGTTTTAAACAGTAAATAAACTCAATTACAGCTAAATAGTCAGATTAGTCCATTTTGAGAAATACAGTACGAATTGAGGGAGTTTATATATAATTATCAATATGTATATGCAAATGTACTCAATGTGTGTCTTATTAACGAGAAAGCTTCCTATTAGAGCATCATAGAACAGTGTTATTAGTCGGTTGATTAGTAGTTTCTGTATCACTACAACCATCAACTTTATTACCTAGATGTGTAGATGAGTTCACGACTAGCCCTGTGTTAAGTGGTTACCGGACCCCATTGCCATCAACTTAAAAATGAATCAACTCACATGAAACGATCTCAATTTTTTTGGAACAGTATTTTCGGATTTATTCTCAAGCAAATGACTATGACTAAAGCCTGTAAATCTTGTACATAATCCTGTAAATAATAAGTTCTTCAAGCAATTTGTACTGTGTTTGTCGCCAATAGTTTACCGAGTGGCATTTTTAAATGATCCCTGTCTATTTTTTCCGATTTTTTGCATTACTTTGAGCCAGTGCAATTATCGAATCCAAACTAACATGTGACTCGGACACATTAATAGCATGGACAGCACTGGGATACTAGCAATTCTGTCGCCGTTTCTATTTCAATGAAAATCATTCTGCTCTCTATACCATAGTTCTTGTTTTAGAGGGCGTTTCGGCTTATCAGTGCATGATTGTTTGGGTTGCCATTTCCAAATATTGTTAAATATACACATAAAAGAATTTCTAAAATTGTGAGTGCTTTTTGTACGAAAACATTTAATTTTTTTATTTATGTCGAAGGATCCCTGTAAGAGATTTGCGTGTGAGATCCAGAGGTGTCTTGTTGGTGAGTTTTTTTCATATAATTTTAATTATGAAACTTCGACGACAGCCGACATTAATTTAGTCGCCATCTTTGGTTCATATCTTACAATCGTCTCGAACGATTCGCGGGCGTTTCGTCGCCGTTTTTTCAATGTTTTACTCAATTTTATCGTTACTATTCCAAAACAAAACCACGTAAAAAATCTTTTGGTCGAATAATTATATATTGTGAAAATGAGCTTTTTCGGGTTCGGTCAGACGGCGGATATCGAAATAGTTTTTGATGATGCTGACAAACGGAAGGTGGCTGAAGTGAAAACGGACGATGGTAAAAAAGAAAAGTTATTGTTGTATTATGACGGTGAAACGGTCTCCGGGAAAGTGAATGTGACGTTGCGGAAACCGGGATCAAAACTTGAACATCAAGGCATCAAGGTCGAACTCATAGGTCAGATTGAATTATTCTACGACAGAGGTAATCATCACGAATTCATATCTCTGGTTAAAGAACTAGCGCGTCCGGGCGACCTGCTTCAACACACGTCGTATCCTTTCGAGTTTGCTAATGTCGAAAAACCATACGAAGTATATACAGGCTCTAATGTCAGGTTGCGGTATTTCCTGCGGGCGACAATCGTCCGGCGCCTCACTGACATCACCAAGGAGGTGGATATTGCCGTGCACACGCTCTGTAGTTATCCGGACGTCCTTAATTCTATAAAAATGGAAGTAGGCATAGAAGACTGTCTGCACATAGAGTTTGAATATAACAAATCAAAATATCATTTGAAAGACGTTATTGTTGGTAAAATTTATTTCTTACTGGTACGTATAAAAATCAAGCACATGGAAATATCAATAATCAAGAGAGAAACCACTGGATCTGGTCCCAATACGTTTACAGAAAATGAAACTGTAGCAAAGTATGAGATAATGGATGGTGCGCCAGTCAGGGGTGAAAGTATTCCTATCAGAGTGTTTTTGGCTGGCTATGACCTGACTCCGACTATGAGGGACATTAACAACAAATTTTCTGTCAGATACTACCTTAATTTAGTTTTGATGGACACTGAAGATCGTCGCTATTTCAAACAACAAGAGGTGATATTATGGAGGAAGAGTGACAAGTCCAGATTACCCTTGCATCCTCATCACCCACAAACAGTGTCATATCAAGGCCATCAGTCATTAAGAAAACAAAGTGTTTCCAGTGATGATAATTCAGCTCGAGCAACACCATCAAATCCTGATCCTGAGAATGTAATGCAGAGATCAGTGTCCCCCTCAATGCCTGAAAAACAGAATGGACCCTTACAAATGGAGAGAGAAAAACCTGAAGCATTCATAGACAAATTAGCAGGTGCTCATATTAATGAAAATGATACTAACGATACGAGTGATGAGATTGAAGAACCGAAACCCGTCGAAAAACTTCCCGTAGTGGATAAACCTTTAATCGCCGAAAAACCTCAGATTGCTGAAAAACCTACCCTAAACCGACCTGAGCCTGCAGGGAGTCCGAATCAATAGCCAAAATGTACATGCTCTCTTGGAATGACGAGCAAAAACAATATGAACTCTATGTTTTCATATTTGAAGACTATTGATTGAGAAAGTTGTTTTATTATATTAACAGTTTTCTGCAGAGGCACATCCAGAGCTTCAGTTTTGCAGCTTTTTCTATTATCCTTTTATTTAGTAATCATATCACCTAACTTCACACATATGATATATCATCCAAGTAGAAAAACATATATGAGATGCAAGTAAAACTTTATAATTTCATTTAAATCACTTTATTTTTTTATCGCTACATTTTCTGTGTACGGAAATATCTGCAAACATTTTAACTGCCTTAATAAATTAGTAAAAAGGAAAAAATTATGAAAAAATTAGGTGTGAAGTGTTTTAAATTTATTCATATATAAATAAAATACACGTATTCAAATTTAATTTATAAAATATTTTTATATGTATGTGTTGTAAATTTTTAACAACTTTACAATGACACACAAAAGGCATCAAAAACTATGCCTAAAAGGCAGAATATCTCTCGCATTAAAAGTAAAATACTTTTTAATATTTGTAAAGCATGGTTAGCTTTTTTTTTTGTAAATGTATTTAATAATTAAACAGATAGTACACAGAGAAGCAATAATAATTAAAATGTGTGTATAGCTTTATTGCATATAAGATAAGTATATGTTAATAGCATAGTGGGAATGCATTAAAATAAATACAAAGTGTGATTTATGATTATATTCTTTAGGAGATAACATTTTGGCTGTTTGTATAAACATTGTTTCCGATTTATGTTTAAATTCTTTGATTTTGGTGTTGGACAAATGGACATAATGAAGTTAAAATGTTTTGAGCCCATCGAAAGGAAGAAAATCTGTAATTCATTCGACAGGGTATGCCTAAGAATCATTTAACTTTAAATGAGTCATGATTCAGCTCTAGAATTCATGAATTAGATGTCTCAATACAATTTTAAAATAATTGTCAATTCGAGGCACCTCAAGTACTAACATAATTGAAGGTAAACAGTGTCCGCTAATAACCAGGACTGTTATGAATTGACTGATAGAGCACCTCTCAAAAGTATTCTGTATCATTGTGAAAAACACTTATACATTTCATACACTAACACACTAGCATCACTTATAAAATTAAATGATTGTACAGATAACTTTGGCTTCTAGAATTCATTGAGAATTGACCGAAAATAGGAGCTATATAATACTGTGTTGGTGTCTGTGAATGATATAATTTTCACACAGTAAATATATTGTACTTGAATGTGTTCCATTAAACAGAATATGTTATCAATACAGTTTTTATCTCTAGCAATGTTCTGTTCTATTTATCAATTTGTAAGCATTGTGTGCCATTCATTCGGTTTGCGGATAGAACTTTAAATAAAAAAAATATAACTTAAAATAAATAGTTCTTATAGAGAGAGATATCTAATACAGAATTGATCTATTTAAATGTTGGTTAATAATAAAAATATGTTTAATAGGGTACTATGATCCAAGATGTAGATACAACAGATATCGTTGAAAATATAGATGAACCAGTATGAATAAAAGTTCTGATAAATTTTTTTCTGATTTCAAATCGGATGTAAATAATGCGAATTGCGGACCGCTGACAATTATCTATCGAATCTGTACCATTTGTTTCAAACTTAGGACCACATCAATTTATTTCAATTGTTTAGTATTGTTCGGAAGTGCTGATATGGGTATGTAGCAAAAAAGTATATTTGGGTATCGTTTAAAATGTAATTAAAACATCGCAAATTTTAATTTTTCTTTATTAAAGTAAAACACGTATTCAAGACTACAATTAATGTATTTATAAATAAAGTATATTAGAAAATTTATGTATATGTATATATAATAACAACTTACTCAGTGTGGTGAACATGTAATATCATATATCATTTGGTTATCGCGGCTCGTAGGCACAACTAAAACCTTTACCTGTGTAATCCCACGTTATTATTATCTTTATGCAATCTTCAAATGTCGACCAGTAAAACTTTAGCCGTCAGTGAGGAGACCACGAAAATTGTAATGTTTCCGAAACGACGCATATAATAAAACAATTGTTTTAATTATGTCAAATAATAATAAAATTCAATCAAATTTGCCAACAAGCGTGAAAAACGAAATTGCAGGTAGGTACCTAATGTGGATCCCGAAAGTTCTATGAAGCTTACGAATTGACAAAAAAAGCAAATTAAAACGAATAATATAAGTAAAGTTATTTGAATTGGAATAAAATTTCGATCTATGCCCTTAATGTGTTACGTGCTGAATGTTTTTCAATTAGTGAAGAGAGGCCATATTGGGAACGTCTCGCCATACTGACCGCCATCGGTTAACGACGTAATACAATTTAAAAGATCACTTACTCATTCATTCCTGATGCGATTAATATTTTATTCATTTATTAATTTAATAGCCTTTTGGTTATGATTTCCAAATTAGACTTTTTTTTTCCTCGACCGAGAAAAACGTCCCTTAATTATTTTTTTGTTGCTCTTGCCTGATTTTTCTTCAAATTCTTAGTAAATCTATGAAAACAATACAGGTAAGTGAATTTGCATATTTAAACAAAAAGTTTTATTTTATTTAAAGTTTCACGCTGTTAAAACGGAACTTTTAGTCCAGGATTTGTGTCGCGCATTTGTTTTTATCGTAGTGCTCCGGATGAGCTATGTTGGAAATTAAAAAACTGGCTGCAAACGGAAGTTTGTTAAAATGAAACATAAAATTTTCAACTAACAGACATACAAAGCCGCGGTTAACTTTCAAACTGAAAATCGATTTCATTTTTGATTCCATGCAGGTAGCTATCGTGTTTGTCGTATCTCAAAGTGAACTATCTTTAGTTTCACAACAAGGGCTAAAGGTCTAAAGGTTGAATCAATCTGCGGGCTAGTCTTTTAAAAAAAGTAGATATACTGTTTTTTTTTTAAAACATCTATTCGAGATTCTTATTTTTTTTAAGCTTCCAAACATTCAAAGAAATCCAAAATTGAGTATTCATGTAAATGAGCTGTTCAAGTTAGTGAATATGTTATTTTGTTATAACATTAAATAAATTGAAAATAACGTAACATTGTTTGGTTTTAGTGTCTTATTATTGTATAAAAGATATGTTTTTTATGAGATTAAGAGCGCATGTCGATTATATCATATTGTTAATAAAATATATGTATAAATTGCTAAGGTTGTCTTTCATTACTGTTCCTTGAACAGTCTACGATCCGCTCGGTATTTGTTGCAGGTGCCCATAAGTGCAAGAAAAGTGGGTGATCCCAAAGCATAGTAAACAGACCATTCTCTGTGATCTGAAATCCCATCGTCCGTTTGCACGATTTTTTTTGTTACTTCTAAAATCCCAACCCAATTTCCAACTCGCTTCAAATAATGAACACGTATTATATAATATATCGAGGGGTGAAAGGCTATAATTTGGTTTAAGTGACATTTTAGATTTAAAATGCGAAAAAAGTATTATAACAAAAACACTTCTTCAGCTATTTGAATGGAGTAAACTTAATTTCAATTAAAGACATCGAACCTTTTTTTTCCTAACTAAGCTAATAGCCTTGAGAGGCTATTTCAGCGTAACCTTAACTAGTAGGTGAGCTTACGGGGCTCAAACCTGACGACGTTGCTAACACGAACCCTAGCAAGAGCCGTGCTTCCCAGAATCTACCACCGGATCGGAAACGCGACCTACTGAGAAGATCCGGCGCGAAACTCAGTGGGCTATGTCTGTGGGTTAATTTACTCGTCGAGCCCTTCGTCGCAAGCGACGGGTTCGACGAGAACGATGACCAGTGCTTGAGGTACCTAAAAGCACCGTTAGTGGATCGGGAGGATCCGAAATGACGTGTTTGGGCGACGTCGACTGCTTTCCATTCTGTCCGCAGGATCGGGAATGAAATCGAACCGTTGATGCTAATACCAAAAAAAGCACCTTTAATTACAAAGAAAAATGTCTCTAAAACCAAATAGCCTTCCGCCCGTCGATATAACTGTTTTTCTTCATATTAGATACTAGCGACCCGCCCTCGCTTCGCTTCGGAAACTGTAATTTATTATTGATTTCTCCACTGTTTAATGGATGTTATTATACACATAAACCTTCCTCTTCGATCACTCTATCTAATAAAAAAAAACCGCATCAAAATCCATTGCGTAGTTAGTTTTAAATATTTAATCATACATAGGGACAGAGAAAGCGACTTTGTTTTATACTATGTAGTGATGTCTCTCGTAGTCTCGTGTGGTTTTTAAAAACAGTGAAAATAGTGTTTGGCATACGACCCGTTTCGTCTGAAATTGTGAAATGTCGGAAGTGTACGCACTCACGTAGGTACACATACGTGTACGGTCTCGTGACGTGACGTAAGACGTAATTTATAAATCATTTGGTTACACAACAGCCTGTAAAAACTAAAAAAATGTCGATGACAGACGGCAGGCGAAACCGAATTATCGAAGCGGGCTAATAAGTCACATTTGTATAAACTACGTGAACATTCTGCTTAAAACCTTAATTTTTATAGTTTTTTTTTTCTTAAAGCCTATAATGGGCTCATACCTCTGTACATTTTGCCATTTGAATTAGCATGTTAATGACCCCAACGGATTTATAATCTAATCGTTTGTAATTGCAAAAATTGGTTGAATATAATCGTTATTGCTTCGTCGGTGAGCGGTCGCTTGTTTTATTTATTTATTGCCTAGATGTTTGGACGAGCTTACAGCCCACTGGTGTTAAGAGGTTACTGGAGCCCATAGATATCTACAGCGTAAATGCGCCTCCCACCTTGAGATATAAGTCCTAAGGTCTCAAGTATAGTTACAACGGCTGCCCCACCCTTCAAACCGAAACGCATTACTGCTTCACGGCAGAAATAGGCAGGGTGGTGGTACCTACCCGCGCAGACTCACAAGAGGTCCTACCACCAGTAAACCATACCCATACCTCTGTACATTTTGCCATTTGAATTAGCACGTTAATGATCCCAACGGACTTATAATCTAATCGTTTATAATTGCAAAAATCTATTGAATATAATCGTTATTGCCTAGTCGGTTAGCGATCGTTTAAATTAGCTATTATTAGTATTTATCACGTGATATTGATTCAGTTTTTTATCGGCGTCATTTTTTTTTAATCATCGCACAGATAGCTGAGTCAGCTCTCCGCCCGCTCTTGGTGTCACGTTATTGGAGCCTATAGACATCACAACGTGGATATTGCAAGACTCTTTGAGTCATGAGGTAGATGGTGTTGTATGACGATTTGCTCACTCATTAAACTGGAACGCACGACTGTTTCATTGCTAAATAAGCAGGTACCTACCCGTGTCGGATTATATTACGTCTCCTGTATTTTTTAAATATGTATTCGACGTTAAGGGATGTGGTACACTCATCCATCATTCCTCATACTTGGTCATTTTCCTCATATTTGTTATTCATATCTAGAACACAGGACCCAATACTAGTTATGAACCGATAAATGCGGAACTTGAAACTGTAACGCGAGCGTGAGACATTCGCAAGCACTACCACACTGTAATACACACGGTAATTTAACTCTATTCCTAAATACTGTTAATAACCCGTTTTTTTTCCTACCCATTCGCTGGGCTATTCCAATTACGCACCGGCTAGTGAGTGAACTCACAGGGTTAAACCTGAGAGAGTTGCCAAAACTGGCCATAGTGAGAGCAGTCTACGCAGAATCAACCGCCGGATCGGATTCGCAACCCACTGAGAAGTTCTGCGAAAAACTCGATGGGTTTTGGGTTAGTTCGCACGTCGAACTCATCTTCGTCTTCGTCGACTTCAACGAAGATAGTAACCGGTGCTTGAGGACCTTAAAGCACTGAGAGCGAACGCGAGGAATTCGACAAGGCATGCATCGCTATTGTGAAATACGTGCTGTTTTGTTCGAAGAGTATTTAAAATATTTTTGACTGTCATCGTGTGTAAGATAACGCGTAATTCGAATCAAGCGTGTAGTCACACAGTGATCCCCTCCCGACCTTGTTCCGGTCCAGAGGGACAACGGGTCCCCGAGTTTACTGTATGGAAAACAGGAAGTCTTGTCATCAAAATGAACGGAAGGAAGGGATTTTGAACGAGTCAATTGTAATTCTTTTGGGCGTCGTGATTTTGATTTTCTGACAACGACCGGCTAACACTAAGATATCAATGTAGTATTAATCAGTAAAGGCCGGGAGATGTCTCGGTATCTTTACATAGTCAAAAATGAAATCGCTTCCGCTGTCTGTTCGCTTAGATCTTTTAAACTATTGAACAAATTTTTAATGCAGTTTTGAACAATAGATAGAGTGATTCAAGAAGAAGTTTTATATGTATTATACTCCACAAAAGCCGAAAATTCTACATTGCACCAATAATTACTACTAGTATACGAAATGTGGATAAGATTGTTGTAAAATTTGCCTACACGGGCTGGTACCACTATAAACAAATAACTGCGGCCCAAATAGATCTGGTTGTCACAATCAGTATCAAATATCTTTGGAAACTGGATGATTTTTTTATTAAAGGAAGCGAATGTGCTTTTATGGAGTCTAGTATCTTTTGTTATATAAATCTACTAGCTTTTGCGACTTTGTCCGCGTGGAATAGTTACTTTGGCATAACGCTAAATACCTGCCTCTTCATTTACATAGAAAGTGAAAATATTTTTGAATAATAGAATGTTAGGGAGCTATTCAAGGTACCAAAATCATGCTTTTTAGTCGACTTCAAAAGAGGAGGTTATCAGTGCTCCGCTCGTATTGGTCTTAGCATGATGTTATATAGCCTATAGCATTTCTCAATAAATGGGCTATCTGACACCGAAATAATTCTTCAAATCGGACCAGTAGTTCCTGAGATTAGCGCGTTCAAACAAACTCTTCAGCTTTATAATATTACTTGCGACCCGCCCTCGCTTCGCTTCGGAAACTGTAATTTATTATTGATTTCTCCACTATTTAATGGATGTTATTATACATATAAACTTTCCTCTTCAATCCCTCTATCTATTAAAAAAAACGCATCAAAATCCGTTGCGTAGTTTTAAAGATATTTAAGCATACATAGGGATATAGGGAGAGACAAAGCGACTTTGTTTTATATTATGTAGTGAAGTATAGATAAATCTTTTGTTGTACCAGTGTCGCAGTATTAATGCAGAGAGGTTTCTTTGCGTTTGTAATACTGTACTGTAATCATACTGCTCACTTACATGATGCGAGTGTTACTGAACGCGGTTAATAGCAATCAGCGTATCGCTAACGATGATGTGATAAATGACCCAGTTATTTTCCCACGCTTCGTACCGGAACAAGAAATGTTTCGAGACAGAAATGAGCAGAAAACTGGTACATGACCGTTCTTTGGTATATCTGTTGCATTGCCAATTGATCTTCTTTTTTTTTTATTGCTTAGATGGGTGGACGAGCTCACAGCCCACTGGTGTTAAGTGGTTACTGGAGCCCATAGACATCTATAAGACACATAAGACCTCAACCTCAAGGTTCGAAATTTCGGGCAATTTTTGCTTAACTAATATAAATTATATTAAATAACCTCTTATTAACAAGACTATTATATTACCCAAAGCAAACAATAATTATTTCTTAACGCTGATAATATGAAAGATGAATCGTCGGCTATCTCTAAGAACAAAGCAAAGGCACGAAGGATAATCATGATTGAACGATCCTATTTTAAGTGTCATTGTCTCCTTGCGGTACCTGTATAACTAACTTAGCTTGGCCCCTATGACAGGGGCGTGAAGTGCCCAATAACGTTGTTTTGCCATATACATTATTTCTAGGAAATAAATAACCTAGATACCGACTGCAGCGCCATCTGCCAGGCTGATTTGTAAATCTGAACCATTCTCGAATCCACCTGAATGTACACAGAAAATTTAATTAAAATCGGTCCGGCCGTTTGGGAGGAGTTCAGTGACAAACACGCACAGAAGAAATCTATATCTATACTAATATATGAATATACAGTGGTTTTTACTGATGTTCCGTTATAACTACTGAACCATGCATCCGATTGACTTGAAACTTGGTATTCATGTAGAAAATACATGTACTTAATGAATAGGCTAATAATATTTATACGAATGTTGGACTCCTTAATAATAATGACCATAAATAATAATCTTAAATGCCCAGCGAAGCGGGCGAGTACGGCTAGTATATATATCTATTTATTAATACGTGAAGGAAAAACTTTGTATCCCTTTTTACGAAAATTGCGTGGACGGAGAAGTATGAAAATTTCCACACTTATAGAGAATATAGAGAAGCAGTGCAGAATGTTAATATTTTTTAAAAATTATGCATTAATAATACATTAAATCAATAACAAAAACATTACGCATACTACCATCTATTTGATACACACACATACATATATATGTTCCATGTTTATTGTCAATCTTTTGTTATTGCTCAATCTGTGGTGGAATAGAGAATAGGTTAATACTGTTTATCTATACATATAAATAAAATTGTAGTGTCTGTTTGTAATATTGAAATAACCGCTTCTTACTACATGCATGTCAATATATATATACGGTACATACACGAAAATAACATTTTTGACAATTTTTGTCTCTATGTCTATCTGTCTGTCTGGCTGCTTGTTCCGGCTAATCTCTGGAGCGGCTGGAACGATTTTGACGAGACTTTCACTGATAGATAGCTGATGATGTAAGGAGTAACTTAGGCTACTTTTTTTAGACTAGCTTTGCCTCGCGGCGTTACCCGCGATATAAAAATAACCGCGCGCTACATCGCGGGACTCAGCTATCAATAATAAAATTTAATGTTTCCGAAGCGAAGCGGGTCGCTAGTATTTAATATTATTTGTCTATAGTGTAGTCTTGGCAGAATCTGTGATTATAGAAGTAGAATAGCCTTTAACAATAGAACCTTAATAATGTTCAAACTTATAATTTAAATTAATTAAAGTCGAATTTCGACTACGGTGGGACCACTAGTACTAGTTTAAAAAGATGTACATAACTTGAAAGCGATAATTATGTTCGTATTATTTTAATACAGAGAACGGCTACCAGGAAGTCCGCTGCGATAAGGTGTTCGAAGTGATGCGACAGTGCTGTATCAAGCACAAACCTAGGTCATTAGTCTGCGAAGGTTACGATCTGGAACCTAGACAGTTCGCGCCTGTGACCGACAGGCCACATATTAAGTGACCAGGTATATAGAAAACTGCTTGGATTTTATAAATCAGCGCACCACACGATGCATCCGAGCGCTATTTATTTATTTCAGTGTTCTTACATTTTTTTTATTGCTTAGATGGGTGGACAAGCTCACAGCTCACCTGGTTACTGGAGCCTATAGACATCTACAACGTAAATGCCGCCACCCACATTGAGATATATGTTCTAAGGTCTCTCAAGTATAGTTACAACGGCTGCCCCACCCCTCAAACCGAAACGCATTATTGCTTCACGACAGAAATAGGCCAGGTGGTACCTACCCGCGCAGATTCACAAGAGGTCCTACCACTAGTAGAGGCAACTAAATTTGCAGTTATTACGCAAACTAATTTTGTTTTAACCTTAACCAGGTGGGCTGTGAGCTCTTTAATCCATCTATGCAATAAAAAAATTTTTTTTTGTCCATCAATTGTAGTTACTAGGCCACATTGTATAAATTATTTATATTTAAACAACATTAAGGAAATTCCTAATTAAAAATGTTGTTTTATTTTACCAGGTATATTATGGATAATCAGCGTCGTCGTAGCACAACCCTAGGCCAGAGAAGTTGGATTTATAAGTATCCGAAGACCTTTCAGATAACTTTTACTGCCTTTGCCCTCGGAATATTCTTCTCGAAGCCGATCTACGATATCTTCATAAGGCCTCGCGATACGATCGACCTCTCCGAGCCCCCGACGACTTTCCTTTATAAAGAACTCGAGACACAGGCCGAGAACTAACTGATATGGAATCAGTTGCAAAAGCAAGGGACCGACTCGCGAAATATCCCCTCTTATACGCGAAGTGCTCGAAACAGGGCGCTTTGTACGCCCACTGCGTGCTAATCAAAGAAAGTTCCGTGAAGAAAGACGATTGCGCAAAAGAATTCGCCGATTTCAAGAAGTGTTTACAGTCGGCAGCGAAAGATTCGAAAATTAGGATTTGAAATAGAAAAAAAAATGGATCGCGTATCGAAATTTATCGATCTATCATTCGGGAACCACATTTGTATCGGTCTGACCGTGAGATTGGTGTTCATATTATACGGGAATATACACGATAGGTTTTCCGTAGTACCATACACTGATGTTGATTACAAAGTTTTCACGGACGCTGCGAGACATTTGGTGGAGGGTAACTCGCCCTATCTCCGGCACACTTACAGATACAGCCCTTTGATCGCGTATCTAATGATACCTAACATTATTGTCGGGAGAGAATTCGGAAAAATCCTTTTTTCCGTTTTCGATATATTTCTGGCGGCTGCCGTCAAATCTCTGGTCGAACGGCAATTGGGCGTCGCGAAATATGCTTCCGTCACAGCTAAATACTGTGCCTTATCTTGGCTCTACAATCCTCTAAGTATAGGCATCTCGACTCGAGGCAATGCCGATTCATTCCCGTGTTTCTTGATCGTCCTATCGATATACTTCCTTCAGTCGAACGTATTTAAAAATTCTATAACCAACATCGTCCTATCAGGCTTCTTTTTAGGTTCCGCAATACATCTACGCTTGTACCCGTTAGCCTTCACTTTCCCTATGTATCTATCTTTAGGAAAATATAAGATAAATCGTAATACCCCAATCAAAGAGGGTCTAGTTTCATTGCTACCCAACAAGAACCAAATGATTTTAGCCTTTAGCTGCGTTACAAGTCTTTTATTTATAACGTACGCTATGTACTTGAGATACGGTTACGAATTCTTATTCGAAACATATATTTATCATCTCCTCAGGAAAGACACTAGGCACAATTTCTCTATACTATTCTACTATACGTATTTAACGAAAGATCAGATGTCATTTGATATTGTCAAAATATTGGCACAGGTTTCCAAGTGCGTTCTACTTTTCCTGCTGAGTCTGAATTACGGTTGTGACCCAAAAACATTACCGTTCGCAATGTTCGCGCAAGCCGTCGTGCTGGTCGCTTATAACAGCGTCATGACATCACAGTACTTTATTTGGTTCCTCTCGTTATTACCATTGGTATTAAAAGACTTCAAAATGGAACCAGGTAAAATTGTTTACTTGGTTTTCCTCTGGATAGCGACTCAATGTGCTTGGTTGTTTTTCGCGTACCAATTAGAGTTCAAATGCAGGCAGGTTTTCATGTTGATCTGGTGTCAGAGCGTTATGTTCTATGGCAGTAATGTTTTTATACTGACGCAGCTTATAAAGTACTACCGCCCCGGCTACGCATTCGGGATAAACGAATCTGGCAAAGGAATAAAAGAGAAATGAATTGTTTTTTTTTTTTTTCGTTTATTGTTTTGAGAATCATGACCTACACTAATTTTGTTAAAAGCTTAATTCTATCAAATTGATAGCCTTTCGAATTTTAAAAAACTTAGTGTAAGTACATACCGTTTTAGTAGATTCATAGTTTGTTTTGTCTTGTAGATAGGTTTGTTTTTTTTTTGTTTTAAATAAAACACGTTTGTTGCATTTATTCATTTGTTTTATTTTTTAATAACTATCTAACAATTCAACCTAAACATATAGTCCACGCTAATTAACAAAAAAAATGCATTTCAATAAGAGAATTCCTTAATTAGCATAACATTCAGAATTCTGAAACGCGGTCTCCGCATTGTTTGTAAACGTTACTTTTGTAAGCTTTGACTTACGACAAATCAATTCAGCTTTTATCACGATGAAATTTAAAAGCATAAATTTAATTAAGTTTCGTGTTCACGTAAGACATTCCAGCATATTTATAAAAAAACATGTCCCACGTGTCCTGGTGAAACTGGAAAGGACTCCGGGCCACCAGTAATCTTTCAATCATAAAAAAATTTAAAAAAAAAAATTTACAGTTTATGGCTGATTGATCTTGAAAAACATGAACAGTATTAAATTATGATTAAAAAAGAATGCTAATAAAATTTGTTTGTTCATTAAACTCTATGGTCGTTTCATTCGGTAACCGCTAGTTTCTGTCTTAAAATTTACATAATCCTACTTTTTATGCATTACAGTACAGTGTATTACAGTATCTTTAAAATATTGTCGAGCTGTGAGAGTACCATAGAGGGTAGTGTAGAGATAAATAAACATAACTTTTTTGAATAGCCGTATGAAGTAACAACACTGGACAGAGCTTTGAACTAATTATGAAAATAAACTAGTTTTAGAAAAATAGTTTTCATAGAAGTAGGCAAAATAATTGCACCAATTGCGTTTCAGCCAATGTTTCAGTTACAGAACCGGTTATAAAAATTTGAATTTTGAACTACACAGACAAAATTGAGTAACATTATTTCCCAAACGTCACAAGTGAAGCACTGCCCTTGTTAGGGTAGATGACCAAGGTAGCATAATCTCTCGAGATTACTAGTGATAGTAGATTGTTTTCTCATAGTGAAGTACTGACATAATGGCAGAATTAATATTATATATAGAAAGACTACTTCACCTATATATTACTGCAAATTTTTCACAACAAAATATCTCAAATCTGCAGATGTCTTGTACTGGTCACTGTGAAAAATCTAGCAACTGATTGATTTGTCGTGAGTAGTAGCTTCGTACTATTTTTTGTCTGGTATGTTGACCTTTGTGAGATCTTCGGTTTCTCCTTGTGACATATTGGAAAGTTTCTTACCTATGCGTTCATGTACGTCCAAGTATTTGGCTACACAGCGATCTAAACATACAGATTCGCCTTTTCCTGTAAGAAGAGAAGATCATGTTCAAAATTAACTCATCCTATATAAGCGAGGCAATTAAATCTCTTAAATACTTGTATCTATTTTAAAAGCATATGCTACATCAGTTTTCTAAATATCACCTATCTTTATATCATCTATATATTTTTGTATTTGTAGATGTCCTGTAACAGTGTATAACCCTAAAGCTTAGCTTATAATAATAATTATAAACTATAGGTCATAAACTTCATAAGTGTGATGGCTTAAAAAGAAACAAATGGACATTGAAGGTCATAATTATCTTTCTTTTCTTTTTTATTGCTTAGATAGACGGCCCACCGGGTGTTAAGTGGTTACCGGAGCCCATAGACATCTAGAACGTAAATGCCGCCACACACCTTGAGACATGAGTTGTAAGGTGTCACTTTTAACAGTACAGCTGCCCCGCCCTTCAAACCGAAACGCATTACTGCTTCACGGCAGAAATAGGTGGGGTGATGGTACCTATCTGAGTGGGCTCACAAGACGTCCTACCACCAGTAATTATGCAAATTATAATTTTGCGGGTTTGATTTCTATTACACTTTTTATTTGATATTATTCGTTCATCATGGAAGTCAATCGCGAACATTTGTTAAGTATGTATTTGATTGAAAAATTGGTAACTACTGGTGGGATTCTAACACCGATGCATCGCTACATACGAATTCACCGGACGTCTTATCCTTTAGGCCACGACGACCACAGTTTAATAAACCATTTGTGTGTCACAATGAATACAATTTTGAAGGTCCCTATAATTATAATGTTCGCCATATTTTTTTTTGCCTGGCTTACCTAATTCAGGTTCATGATATTTAATTGGTATGCACTTCCGGTGACATGCGCTCACCAAGCGGTTGTACATGTCGGACATCATCTCAATCTCCAGTTCCTGCACCAATTGCAGCTTTGCAGGGTCTAGCTGCGGTACTGCCATCTTTACGTTTTAACTAAGTAATGTTCAATGGTATATCTGGAAACTACAGTAGATTAAAATATTTTTTAGTTACATTCATACACTGTATACAAATTTTTTTCTTAGTTAGTCGGACGAGATCACAGCCCACTTGGTGTTAAGTTGTATCTGGAGTCCAGACATTTACAACGTAAATGCCGCCACCCACCTTGAGATATGGGTTCAAAGCTCTCACTATAGTTAGGACGACTGCCCCAATCTTCAAACCGAAACTCATTACTGCTCCCGGTAGAAATATGCAGGGTGGTGGTACCTAACCATGAGGACTCACATGAGGTCCTATCACCAGTTAATTTAGTGTTACTCACCAGTATTTTCTAGAGTTACTAGAGAGATACTCACATTATAATGAATTCAAGTTCACAATTTCCGATACAAGTCAGGGTATTCTCCTTGATTAGATCTTCGCATGCGTTCTCTTGCTTTCATATTCTCAACACGCTGAGTATTAATGTAGTTCTTCGCCACCACGAATAATGATAAACTTGCTGTTGTTATTGCTAACCTGAAATTAACACCGATCCTGGGTTAAAACATCCTCTCTCTGCTAATGGGTCTGGAACATTTGTGAAACGTGTAACATAAAATAACTAAGCTTAATTAATAAAATCATACTACATCATACACGTTGATACTAATGGTATAAATTAAAAAGTGTGCTTGTCTGTCTTTAATTCACTTTAAAATGAAGCAATAAATTAACATGATTTTTTTGACATAGTTTTAGGTCAGGAGATTTTTATTCCAAAAAAACATCTCATACCCACAGGAAACTAAATTGACACATTTCTATAACGCCACAGGCGAAACAGCCGATAACAGCTACTTATCTCAGAAACTAGACTTATCAAGTTTTAATTAAGTTAGAATCCACAAAATATGCATATAAAATCCACTAGTTTTAATCTAAATGCATAAACGTGAGTTCAAATTCATTTAGAATACAGATTCGTCTTGTATTTGCGTAGTAGTATAAGGTAACATAGACTATAAGTAATTTCCAAAATAACTGAATCGCATTAACAACATTTCCAAGATAAGTATGCATATTTACAAAAGATCGTGGGTCTACCCTAGAAATGAAACCCGCTTGCTCGAAGATCTTCGCTTTTAACGTTTATTCCAAAGTTATGACGTTATTTTTGATGGATTTCTTGTGGCTGAAGACACATGAGAGTCAAGGTTGTGGAGTATATAACTTAATTTTCATGTTTTCTTATTAATAAGTAATAAAAGGCGAGCATAATAATACGCTGTGATAGGTAATTGACTTATCTTGTAGAATTATATTTACACAAAATAGAACTTGGCTAAATAGACGAATGATGAAATGAGTAAAATCGAATTTAATTCTGCGCTCACCAACGAAAGGTAAATCAAAAGTAAGCTGGTGATAAACTTGGGTATATCTTATTTAGTTATTTACCACGAAAGAGTAATTTTTCCAAATTTTCCAAGCGGCATACTATGAAATTTTGGAATTGCTTTTACAACTTTAAGGTTACGTTTTAGTACCAATTTTTAAAACGTTATGTCACAGCCGGATGTCGCTATGTGATCGTATGATTGTAAAGAAATATTGCAGGCGCGTATCGACTAAAAGGAGGAACATTACATAGGAACGGGTTTTTATGAAAAATCTGCTATATTAATTATATTATACATAAATTAACTATTAAATTAATTAAATAATAAAATTATTAATTATAAATTAAACTTTGTGAACTTTTTGGTATAAAATTTTTTGAGCTAAGCTTACAGATTTCCAATGTAGAGATTAATCTGCCATAATAGAGTACATAAATATAAATTAGACACAAGATTCGTTTAAACTTAATATTAATGAGAAATTTGAGGAATTATTAGAATCATCAGCGGTCTTCCCTGGCAAACATTTTTTTTCTTCAAAATATTTGTCTATGTTAAGCCCGGACGGAAATACTCATTCGTATCGGTTGGGCCGGTTTATTTGATAACACGTACAGAAGAGAATTAATTCGAACGATTCATCAAACTATTGGCATAATGCGAAGTTTAGTTTTTAATACCTTTAATCTATCTTCTATCTATCTTATCTTATCTTATCGTATCTTATATATATATAAATGAATTGCTGTTCGTTAGTCTCGCTAAAACTCGAGAACGGCTTGACTGATTTGGCTAATTTTGGTCTTGAGTTATTTGTGGAAGTCCAGAGAAGGTTTGAAAGGTAGATAAATATGAAAATGCTTGGAATTAAATAAAAATAACAATTTGTTTTTCCTTTGATGTGTCCCCCGTCGGACGGACTCCTGCTGTTTGTTTTAAGTTTATTTTATACAAAAGTTTAGGTCTTTTATTTAACGATTGAAGCACTACGAGGTCTGCCGGGTCAGCTAGTCTAAAATAAAAATCTATCGCATTGCATATATTGTACAATAATAAATAAATAAAATAGTCACCGGGACAGTCTGTATCAACCATAGACAATAAACTGGTGCCGGCAGGAATGACAATGTGCACCCGATCTAAATGCTACTTAATTATCTATGCTATAAATTTGTTTTCAGTTTTTTCCAAGTTAGTGTCCTCTGTTGACTTGGTTTCGTTACTACAAAGAGAACGTTACATACATCCGTTATTATAATAATACACAGATTACACTTCATCAAAACTTCTCTGGAATTAACAAAGTTTCAAAACGTGGCGATATAAAATATCATAAATAAAATGCCTAAACCAACAAGATTGCACAATAAAGGCAAATCGACATCTTTACAGAAACCTTGTAAAATTGATAAACATGAGTCCGAAGGTGTAGACCCCGAGGAATCGTTACGACAGTTTCAGCTCGAGTTATGTTGGTGTATCCAACAGTTAGAGCGAACTTTAAATGAAAAGAAAGGAAACGAAAAACAATGTGAGTTTTAAAATAAGACAAATTAAAAAAAAAATTATCCAATTTAGCGATGTTCGAGTTTTAAAAAATACGCTACATCAAAATATCAAAATACGTGCCTTCATAAAAAAGTTCTTAATTTAAAATTCTCGATTTGCACGGTACCTACCCTCCTACTAAATTTGCAATATCCATTTGACTTTGATTTCAGTGCAAGAAACATGGAAAGTCTTAACTGTACTGAAAAACAATAATCAGCCGATTATAAGGAAGAGACAATTAATGAGGACACATTTCGGTGATTATCGAGCTAAAATGGCTTCAGAGGAGAAAAAATTGTCTAAAAGTATGTTTTCACACTAAAGCTACATTTAACTTGATATTTTCAATTATAATCTTATTAGCATCGGTGCATCAATTTTTATATGGATCACCGATATCTATAGGTAATTAAATATAATTCGCTTGTGTGGCAGTAATTTTAAGTATACGGTACAAATGTGTTGTATATAATTCCAACATAAACTTTGTGTTTTCAAATTTTGTGGCATTGATATGAGGTCATATTGGGGCTAAGTAGGTACTCATAGTGTTCACCTGGTTCATTAAATATAACAGTATGAAATATTACTATACTTTTAATTCTGATTTAAATGTGTATAGTAAAATGCCTGTTCAATATTTGTGATTGAGTATTTGAATAAGGATATTTTACTTTTAATGAGTCGCACGCACACCTTTGTATGGTAATAAGTGGAAAGTGGTCCCCATTTATTTACCTTTATTATCTAATTGCTTTATAAATTTGTTTTTATCGCATGAAACACACATCACTATATATGAATGTGTTTTAAAATTAAAGTATTTAATTTTCAAATCTTCATGAAGCTATAATATATGAAATTGGAAGTCTACTAAATGGAACTACTTAACACTACAGACCGCTAGCCTATTAATTGATTTTTCTATTGCCAATGCTTATTGACTGATAGCTTATTAATAGGTTTTCGACTATTTGCTTTAGCTGTCTACAGTTTTCTGTTTTGTTAGTAACTGCATATTAATCTCGCCATATCCATATATAAATTATAATAAAATGTTTGAGGACCTCAACCACAACTGGTCAATAATTATTTTCTTAAAAATAATTACATAAATATGAATACCTAACAAGAGGTGATCACCATTGCAGACTGACCACCACCTGACTATAAGCACTAACATTTACAGAAATACTGCATTTGCTTAGTGATATTTTTATTTACTTCACTTAAACTTACATTATGCATATTTGTTCTATTCTAGATGTACTGAGAATCACTTTGATATATGCCCGGATATGAACCATGGAAGATAGTGGTTGCCCAATTTGGCATCAAACCACACATTCACAACAGTATTAAGGTATACTTAATTTAAATTTAATTGTTTTCAGTGACAAGTAAAATCAAAATATCAGAAGTACAGGAAAAACCAAAGGCAACATTTTTTAGGAAATCTGTATTTCAAACTACAGGAGATGAGTCGTTCCGTTTTAATTTCGATTTGACTTCAGATCAAATAGAAAATGGAAATATTTCTACCGTTACAGAAGAAAATAACAAAATTGGTAACACAGAGTCTGTTATAGCCGATGACAACATACAGGGAAACTCTAAGGATCACAATACTGAAGAAGCAAACAAAGACAGTACAAAAAAATTTAAGTTCTCTTTTTCAAGTTCTCAATTTAAATTTAATTTCGATGTCAATGATAGTTGATTTTCATTTTGTTTTTTTTTTTAAGTTAGCCACTTCTGTGTTTAAGTGAATAGCGAAAAATAGGTTAAGTCTAAAATTTAAATTGAAGCAAAAAAATAAAGAGCATTTATTGTATTTTATGCATTTTAATGATTCAGAAAAAATCACAAATGTGCTGGTAATGTCCGTTCGTGACCAACATATCATTATCCATTTTAATCCTTTTAGCGCACATGTAGTCCGCGTAGAAGTTATCCGAATTCGCCACAGAGTATCCGACCGGTAATTCGTATTTAGGATAATACGCTCCCCATGTGGCAACACCGATTAATTGATTCTTCTTCTTGTCAAATACGGCGCCCCCTTCGACGCCATGATAGTTTTCACACCTTTTATTTTTCTCTATGAATTCTGGTAGATCGCAGGAATGGTAACAGGGCACTTTGAACCCTTTGATCTTATCAAAATACGTCATAATATTCGAACACAAGTCCATGTTAGAAACGACATCCAATTCTGTGAGACTGTAAATCCTATCCACGGTCTTTATTGTATGGATGCCCTAGAAAATCAAAGTTCATTTTGTAATATATTGGATTCTCATTTTAAAATGAAGTCGTTAGGCCAGCGTCCGTTACTTGATGACTTGTGCAGAGTGACCAGCAATGGATCAGGAGAGCTGAAGACTGGGCTTATTAATATAAATTGGGAGAGGCACATGTCTAAGGGTGCACAAGAGTGGCTGAATAGCGAATGAATGAAAGAATAAAACAATTTAGAATAATATCACTTTCATAGGTGTTAAAAATCAAATGAAACCTGCTTAAGTACTGATCCAAAGTAAACAAACGATAATTTAAAAACCAAATTGAAATTTCTCGTTCATAGCAAATGACAATAAGCGCTGTCTATGGTGTTTCCCGAGCGTTTGTCTGCGTATTGAGGTAAGATTTGCCCACTGAGTTTCTCGCCGGATCTTCTCAGTGGATCGCGTTTTCGATCTGTTGGTAGAATCTGCGAAGCACTGCTCTTGGTAAGGTCAGTGTTAGCAACACCTCCGGTTTTAGCCCCGAGAGCACCTACACGCGAGGGTAACGCTGATATAACTTCCCAAGGCTATCACCATAGGTAGGAAAAATAATAATAGGTTTTTTTTGTTTTTACAAAACCACATCTGGTAACACTGGTAATTATACTGAATGTTGTTTAGTTAGGTATGTACCATTTTTTTTGGTCTGAGTAAAGTTAAAATGAAAAAGCATAGTGTTTAATAAACTAATACAGATAATAAAACAAGACTGTTTGCATTGTTTTATAAAGTATAAATTAATTAGAGTGCGAGTGCGAGTTTTTTAACGTTCTCGATAGCGTTAAAGTCGGCTTATTAAATATTTGTATGGAATGGGTTCGTTTGTCTACGTTTGCCGCTAGGGGCGCTGTTCCAACTGCATACAAAATTGGGTTAACTTTTACGCTATCGAGAACGTTAAAAAACTCTCACTAAGCACACTGACAAGGCAATGCTCACCCGAAAGATGCCCGACCGATTGAGCCTTCAAGAGGAAACGAAGGCTCTGGAATTGCCAAAGCTTTCTCAAACGTTGTTTCCTTATCCATATCCATAGTAATATATAAATCTACAGTGGTTTTTACAGATGCTCCGTTATAACTAGTGAACCATGCATCCGATTGACTTGAAACTTGGTATCCATATAAAAAATACATTGTACTTCATGGATAGGCTAATATTTATATGAGCGTTGGACTCCCTACACCAGTTGCGGAGGCGTTATCGATGAGAATCTTCGTGGGAATGAGAAATAATAATGCTAATTTTAAATGCCTAGCGAAGCGGGCGGATACAACTAGTATTCAATGGTCTCATAGAGAAAAAGTTTACCTTTGGACTTGCATATCCGACAACCCGATACTCGATAGGTCCGTACGACTGTTCTATATTAACAAACCAATCAAACAGTTCGTCCGTTCTATTTATTCCTTGTAACGGTTGAATTACATTCCAAATAACGTTTTCATAATCTTGTACTGTTATAAAGCCGATGTCGTCGAAAGCTTGCTTCGAACCGTTGCGAGGAATCACAAAGGCTATCGGTTTCAGATTATGTGAATTGTATATGATCCGGGTGTATTGTGGTTTCAAACTGGAAGTTTTCAAGATTATTATACTGTTTTAAGCCTTCGTCAAATAGAACGCGTAATTAGCGCATGTCAGAGGGCTAAACTGACGCCGAGATGTATTGTATTATTATGGTAACATACCGTCAAACAGAGCCCCAGCGCTATAAGTACGCAGCGCTCTGTCGCCGCGTTAGGACGCTTTGACGTCGGGCGTTGTAAATTTTTACAAATTTTATTTTAGCATCCGAGTGAATGTGTATTAAAATACTATATAATGTCCGAAAAATGATATAAATAGTTAGAAAATATCCATGCTTATACAATGCCACCACATCTGAATCGCTCGATTTCTTAATACTTTTAAATTCTCACACTGCTATCGAAAGGCATTATGATTTGGCGAATGCGTTGCGTCAAGGAGCGTTAGACTCATCTAGTCAATTGGTGTGACATGAAAAGAGCGCGACGTTAAGTACGCGTTCTGTTTGACGAAGGCTTTAGTTATGTGTATGTAAATAAAGAAAATTGTTTTTTGTTAATTTGAAACATTCTTTAGAGACGTAGTGATATAAGATTCGATGAAAGGAAAAAAATGATACTAAAAAGAGACAAAAGTATAGCGAATGAAATTTTAGTAGAGTAGGTATACAGGTAGGTAAAAGCTCCCTATTCGCGCTTTCACTATTCGCGGATTCAAAAAAATGCGATCTATGTTTATGGCTAAAGATTTCTTTGTTCACGGATTTAATCGATACATACACATTGATAAAAAGGATTTCAATTTATCTGAGCTATACAAAAAAAAAACCGGAATATATACCCCGCGAATAAAGAGCTTACTACTGACAAGTGACGCGGGTAAATTTTTTTAGTAATCACCTAAATATGCATCGTGCAGCCGTAATGAATATTCTATCTTCGATGCAAACAGCAGTGCATATGTGGGGTAGCTCATCACTAGTGGAATGGACTACGCGCGCTATCCAAGGGTAGTCTACCTCGGTAACCAGTTTAGCGTTCACTTCATAGTTTTCCAAAGAAGAAAAGACTGAAAGATAAACAATTTGTTTATTGCTTAGATGGGTGAACGAGCTCACAGCCCACTCGTGTCAGTCAATCGTGAACATTTGCTAAGTACGTATTTCATTAGAAAAATTGGTACCCGCGTGCGTTGCATCGCTAGATACGAATGCACCGGACGTCTTATCTTTTGGGCCACGACGACTTCACCTGGTGTTAAGTAGTTACTGGAGCCTATAGACATCTACAACGTAAATGCGCCACCCACCTTGAGATATAAGTTCTAAGGTCTCAAGTATAGTTACAATGGCTGTCCCATCCTTCAAACCGAAACGCATTACTGCTTCAAAGTAAAAATAAGCAGGGTGGTGGTACCTACCCGTGCGGACGCACTAGAGGTCCTACCACCAATAAGATACCCCATTTAGTTCGAATTGTGAACGATGCTCAGTAGGTATAATTCTGACGTGCATTTTCTCCGCTAATTATTCGCGGGTAGGTGAGCTCGCGGGCTCAACCTCAGAGAATTGTGCTAACACTAGCAAGAGAAACGCGACCCACTGAAAAGATCCGGCGAGAAACTCAGTGGGCTGTGTCTATGGGTTAATTTACTCGCCGAGCCCTTCGTCGCAAGCGACGGGTTCGACGAGAACGATGACCGGCTGATTTGTAGTTTCTATTATAAACACAGACAATGGAATATTAGTCACGTGTAGGTACTTAGGTTTTTCCAAAACGTTTTGATTTGAGCACATAACTGTGTTTCCCGGGCACTATATTCTGCAATCTATGCTCAAATAAATATCCAACCGGTCATGACTGATATCAAAATATATATTAAACTAGCTGGCCCGGTAGACTCCGTAGTGCCTCAATCGATAAATAAAAGACCTAAGCTTTTGTATAAAATAAACTTAAAACAAACAAAAGGAATTTATCTACCTTTTAAACCTTCTCTGAACTTCCACAAATAATTCAAGACCAAAATTAGCCAAATCGGTCCAGCCGCTCTCGAGTTTTAGCGAGACTAACGAACAGCAATTCATTTTTATATATAGAGATATATTATATTATAAGAATAAGATAAGATAAGATATACAGCACATACTACTAAAAAAATAGTTTTTATAGATTTAAAAATACCCAAAAGATACTAACAGCTTTCGTTATAATTTGGTTGCTCAAACGTTCTCCTCGCTGTGCGTAACATCTCTTCGATTCGATCGAAATAATTTACAGCATTACACAATGTTACGTAGAAACACAATTTCCACATTTTATAGCAGAATTTACGATCAGGCAAATTGTTTACTGCTAATTTATTGGTCTTGTTTGATATTAACTTTAGTCAGATTAGTTGTGGACACCTTTTCAATTCTTTTATTTAAAAAAAAAACTAGAAATAGGTCAGTGGTTCTCAACCTTTTTACTTAGAGATTTATTTATTTATTTATTTATTTATTTATTAAGTTACACCAACAAAGTGATCATCAATACAAAACATTGACAAATTGGCAAAAGTTCATGGCAGATGTCACCTCAATTATAGGTGCAATCGACAGTGCATTAACATCAAAAATAAAAAAAATATACAGATGCGTTAACATACTCTGTACTCTGTAACATACTCTGTACTCTGACCCATTTCCACATTTACATGAAACTTTTGATAGTAGATATTTTAAGTATAGGTACACTCGTTAAAATTATATATCATTAATCCCTTAAGCGTAGCTGCGCAGTTCTATGTATCTAGTAAACAAGCGTGTTATTATATGTACCACAGAGATGCATTTCCCCCGGATCGCTACAGTTAAAAATATCGTGTTTGTATATCTCCCAACGGTATGGTCACGTAAAAAGGAAGCCACCTGACTGCGTTGGAAAGGTACTACTGCTCGACCTCCCAAGTCGAAGACCTACAGGTAGACCCAAGACAAGGTGGAAGAATATAGTGCAGAAGGACAAAAGGGAATGCAATGCTGCTGACGAGGATGTCGAAGACAGAGCGAAGTGGAGGAGTAAACTAAGGAAAGCTGACCCTACCACCCTGTGGGATAAATTTTTTTTATTGCTTAGATGGATGGACGAGCTCACAGCTCACCTGGTGTTGAGTGGTTACTGGACGTAATGCGCCACCCACCTTGAGATATCAGTTCTAAGGTCTCAGCATATTTACAACGGCTGTCCCATCCTTCAAACCAAAACGCATTACTGCTTCACGGCAGAAATAGGCAGGGTGGTGGTACCTACCCGTGCGGACTCACAAGAGATCCTACCACCATTGATAACGCAAATTATAATTTTGGGGGTTTGATTTTTATAACACGATGTTATTCCTTCACCGTGGAAGTCAATCGTGAACATTTGTCGAGTACGTATTTCATTACGAAAATTGTTACCCGCCTGCGGGATTCGAAGATCGGTACATCGTTCAACACGAATGCACCGGACGTCTTATCCTTTAGGCCACGACGACTTCAGAAATAGCTTGGAAGAGAGAGATATGTCTCCCAACATGCTTGATGAGGGTTTGTGGAACACTAATGTGTAGCGACACAGTGGTTGAGTACCGCTGCCCTAGTCTATAGTCGTAATAAGTAATATATCGATGAATGTAGTGATTAGTGCTTAGGTAATGCATAAAGATTTCACAAATGCATCGGTCAAATTGACAAGGTCGATGCGGCATTTACGTTGTTGATGCCTATGGGCCCCAGTGCTCACTTAACATCGGGCTTACCGCGTGCTCATTCATTCGTTTCAGCAATAAAAGAAAAACTACAAATTCAGTTGTTTGTTTTATATTTTTTATTTATTTAATAAATTCTACAATGTTACTTTACATCTCTGGCTATATATCGTGTAGTTATTATAGGCTTTTATAAATTTCCAATCTACCCTCACGGTAATGTTGGTAAGATGTTTCGAGAACGCATTCTACTTGATAGTAGATGAGCATAGCATCTTAAGCAATGTGTATAGTGTTATTGACACAATATTAAAATGAACTTTAAACACCGACAGCACAGAGTTGAATTTCCATTACTCCGGGTTTATTTTTTTGGATCAACTTTTACATACCAACGTGTCTTTCGCTTAATCTACAATATTCTTCTATGATTTTATTGATTGCCAGTAACTTTAAAATTTCAAAACAATGCACTTCAACAAACACATTCGTAAAATCAAACATTGTCTTAATTTACAATATATATTTATTACCGATACACAAATAATGCAGGGTTTTTTTAATCATTAAAAATAAATTCACATAATGTTTCCCACTATACGAAGAAAAAATAAAACAACTAATAATTTGTTTAAACAAACTCGTATTTGTCTGCGTGGAAACTGATCTCTTGAGAGAAGTCAACGGGCGACCCGTCTTCCGCTTGCGTCACTTTGACAGCTGTCAATAATGCAAGTGAAGTTTCCGATGTCCACGTCACGGAGAGCGGGAAGAAGTCGTTGGGTATAGACGGAGTGACGCTGTGAATGTAAAACGTTTGATGGAATCAACTCCTATCTCAATGTTTCTTTTGAAGTGAAAACTTCTTTAGAATCGTTGTGATTTCAAACCGGATGCAACGGAAAAAACGACAGGTAAGAGACACAAATACAAAAATGTGTAGGATGAAGCCAGCAAAGAATGAGACAGAAATATATATACTATTTAATACAGCGCCATCTGTGAGATTTTTTAATACTAACGTGTGTATGAAAGCTCTTGTAGTGAATTTTAATTTAGGATTATACGTGAAATTAAAATATCAATTCACAGAGGGCGCTACCTTACAATTATTTACTAATGACAAAATTTAGGACGTTTAGGATAATTGTATTTTAATTTTGGAAGGTTTCACTTCTACCACGTGTGAATTGCAGACATGTATTTTTTTTTATTTTTTTATTGTTAACTTCACACAACTGGATAAAACCTGCATAGATAAACATTGAACTTATTTGGAAAAAAATATATTGTAGAATTCACCCTTTTGGATGTGAACACATCTTGCTTTAAAGAGCGGTTGTGCTTAAGATAAAAATATCGACAACTAATATTAATAAAACTAAGACAAAGAAAACAAAAACTGCATATAAAAACTTACAAAAAACAATCAACAATAAAAATAAAATTAAAAGAGGGAAATTAATGTTTAATAAAAATCAAATGGTTAGTCTACAGCTCGGTGTGGATCACGGATCACGGATTAACATATATTACTGGTGGTAAGACGTCTTGTAAGTCCGCACGGTACGGTAGGTACCACCTCCCTGTCTATTTCTGCCGTGAAGCAGTAATGCGTTTCGGTTTGCAGGGTGGGACAGCCGTTGTAACTATACTGAGACCTTAGAACTTATATCTCAAGGTGGGTGGCGGTATTTACGTTGTAGATGTCCATGGTTTCCAGCAACCACTTAACACCAGGTGGGCTGTGAGCTCGTCCACACTTCTAAGCAATGAAAATAAAATAAAAGCCACGACAAGAGGGTTCTCATGTCGTGCCGCCTTCTCAAAGTGGCGCAATGATGACGACTGTAAATACTGAATCAAGCTCCAAATCATTATGGAGATCCACGTTCCTTAGGGAGGGTAGTCAAAACTCACGTGAACTCAAGACTCCCGGTTTTCTGTTGTTTGCTCACGAGCGGAATGCTCCAGATGAGGTTGCGTCCCTTCTGCGTGTAGCTACCCTCCCACTGGTGCACCACCACCGAAGTGTTGCCAGAACTGAAATAATGCCACCTTTTAAATTAGAACAGTGAAATCCAAAATAGCGAGTTAAGGAGTTTTGATTGCAAAACTGATTTCAACATAATTAGCAGCGTAAAACAGAAACATGAGGTTTTTTTTTCAAAATACCCACAATCTGATTCGTAGTTAACACTACTAATATGAGTTCATATTTGTGGCGGGTAGCCATCATACAACGCAAAATATTTGACAGAGGACTTTTTGGCGGGAACGCGAGAAGTGAAGTTGTGTGATTTGTTTTATTTTGTCTATTTACTGTTTGTTCAGGTTTAGATGTGTAATAATAGTGGTTTATTAATTGTTTAATATCTGTGAAAGTGCACAAATGTGGGAAATGAAACAAAGCCGCTGTACGTAACGTCTCCGGATCCTCCAAAAAGTCCACTGAAAAAATCTTAGTAAATGACCACCATTTTACTGAGATTATATTTCATCCCATATCATCTCATTTAATTTCATCCCAGTTGATTAATGTCTCAAATTAACCATCTTCATTTCATTTCACTCCATAATATCATTTTTCATAAAAATATGAATATAAATTAAAATAAGACATGACTTAAAGGTCTCAGTTACCAGGTCATAAAATCCCTTAAAAAATATATTTTACAGATGCCTGAATCTCGCTGACGACATTTTCCAGATAAGCTCACATACATACAAGTTCCGAACAACAACTTTCGGACCGTCGGTCTACCGAGAAATATCACCCGCTCGGTGGAAGATCTTCCCTTTGTCGTTTAAGCCTCCCAAAATATTCATAGTTAACACTACTACTACATGTATATATTATATATGTGTGTATGTATGTATATGTATATGTCATTGTATGTATTTATGTATATACTTTTTTCTGTATGTATTTTCAACTTAATATAAATTTCATTGCACCTACCACTATTTACTCTGCACTACTTTTGGTTGACTGGTTGACTGATAAATAAATAAATAAATATGAGTAAGTAGGTACATGACGTTGGCGGCCCTAATGATACTATGAACGCGCAATGGTTGTCAAAGCACTCACGGAAGCGGTATGGTGATATTGACATCTGTCAACACCAGGTGATCCTGCTCCAGCTCGTATTCGATATTGACGTCACATCCTCCGTTGACGCCTTCGGACGGCCAACAGTTTACTGGAAGAAAAAAATGTCTGTTAATACCTAAATCTATATTTCTCTACTAAATCGCGGTTAGCCTAAACGCTCAGAATACAGAAAATACCAAAAGCCGTATACGCGCTTAATATTGAAGCGTCAATAACTACTCCTAATTTATTACTGGTGGTAGGACCTCCTGTGAGTCCGCGCGGGTACCACCGCCCTGCCTGTTTCTAAAGCAGTAATGCGTTTCGGTTTGAAGGGCGGGGCAGCCGTTGTAACTATACTTGAGACCTTAGAACTTATATCTCGAGGTGGTTGGCGCATTTACGTTGTGAATGTCTATGGGCTCCAGTAACCACTTAACACCAGGTGGGCTGTGAGCTCGTCCACTATGCAATAAAAAAAATTAAAACTAAATGTCGATGGTAGCCTAAATGCTATTCTTGTTGTGCTCTAGCTGGTAGGTCAGTTTTCTAACATTGGCCCTAGCAAGAGCTTCGCTGAATCCACCACCAGATCAGAATCGCGACGCACTGAGAAGTTCCGGGCGAGAAACTCAGTGGGTTGTGTCTACGCGAGCAAACAGACAAAGGATTTTCTTTATTTCAGACCAAACAAAAGTTCGCTGTGAAAATCGACAAACACTTCTCAAATTATGAGCGGACCGAATTCAGGGGGCAACGAACTCGGTCGTGTCTTTAAAGTTACCACAGTTATCTTTAACCCTTTTACTGCAAAAATAAATAATAATTTCTGCAGAAATTGCTAAAGAATTTCTGAAAAAAAGTACCTTAAAAAATTATACAAGAATCAATGCTAAATTCAAACGAATAAAAACGTCATACAGGTCCTATTTTACTTATAATCAAACTGTGCAAAACGTCGATATTTCGACGCTCCATACTTCATACGTATTAATAGAGCGTCGATATATCGACGGTTCGCGCTCAAAAGGTCACGTATCACATGTCTCACCGGAAAGCGGAGCCAGCTTGTCATCGTTGGTAGTGGCCAGCCTCCACTTGAGGACTCCGACGTCGCTGTGCATCGGGAAGGGGCGTTGAGCCTGCTTCAGCCCAATCACGCCGGTCGAGCGGAACGCTTCTTTGTCCACGTTTGGATGGGTCTGAGATAAATCGTCGTTTAATTAATGCTGATTTAATCACTGGTGATTATTTCTGGTGGTAGGACCTCTTGTGAGTCCGCACGGGTAGGTACCACCACCCCGCCTATTTCTGCCATGAAGCAGTAATGGGTTTCGGTTTGAAGGGTGTAGGGCAGCCGTTGTAACTATACTGAGATCTTAGAAATTATATCTCAAGGTGGATGGAGCATTTACGTCTATGGGCTCCAGTAACCACTTTATACCAGGTGGGCTGTTAGCTCGTCCACCCACCAAAGCAATAAAAAAAAAGTACTATTGAACGAGCTTTAATCGCGGTTTAGCAAAATTGCTATAATTACTTTACTTATCAATCACACTTTAATCACGGGTTAGTTAGTGTTGTTTAAGTCCCGGTTTGATCAATCACACTATAATCACGGGTTTAGTTAGTGTTGTTTAAGTCCCGGTTTGATCAATCACACTATAATCACGGGTTTAGTTAGTGTTGTTTAAGTCCCGGTTTGATCAATCACACTATAATCACGGGTTTAGTTAGTGTTGTTTAAGTCCCGGTTTGGTCAATCACACTATAATCACGGGTTTAGTTAGTGTTGTTTAAGTCCCGGTTTGATCAATCACACTATAATCACGGGTTTAGTTAGTGTTGTTTAAGTCCCGGTTTGATCAATCACACTATAATCACGGGTTTAGTTAGTGTTGTTTAAGTCCCGGTTTGATCAATCACACTATAATCACGGGTTTAGTTAGTGTTGTTTAAGTCCCGGTTTGATCAATCACACTATAATCACGGGTTTAGTTAGTGTTGTTTAAGTCCCGGTTTGATCAATCACACTATAATCACGGGTTTAGTTAGTGTTGTTTAAGTCCCGGTTTGATCAATCACACTATAATCACTGTTGTTGTGTATTTGATTATGTGTTGATCATGGGATTAATCGTACTTTATTGTTTAATGCTGCTATAATTATGGTCCGGTTAATTATATGACGTCACAGTTATTACTTTCTCGACGATGACTCATGTTTGGGCTTCCGAAACAAAACTTCACGAGAACTTGGTGAGCAGCGTATATTTCACGAGAAGCATAACAACGTTCCAGAGAGATCCGTTCTGTGCAACGGCTCGGACACGAATGACCAATTGTCATTTATTTATTTTGACTATTTAGTGTTTCTTCAGGTTAAAATGTATAATAACAGTGGTTTATTAACTGCTTGATATCTGTGAAAGTGCACAAATATGGGAAAATGAAACAAAGCCGCTGGACGTAACTTCTCGGGATCCTTCAAAAAGTCCACTGAAAAAATCTCAGTAAATGACCACCATTTTACTGATATTATATTTCATTCCATATCATCTCATTTAATTTAATTTCAACCCAGTTGATTAATGTCTCAAATTAATCATCTTCATTTAATTTAATTTCACTCCATATTATAACTTTACATAAAAGTGAGAATATAAATTAAAATAAGACATGACTTAAAGGTCTTAGTTACCAGGTCATAAAATCCCCTAAAAAACTAAGCATCATCTTCGCAGTGACGTCAGTCTTTAGGAATGCTTTTATGCTCGCGTTCTCTCTAAGATACGTTTTCCTCGTTAGCTCTCTCTCGTTCTCGCATTCAGAGTTTCTTCCACATCATCCCTATGGCTAAAACATAGCCTACCTGCAACTGTAACGGTCTCGAGTCTTTGTTGTCGACGTGCACGTGTATGCGACCGAACTGCTCGTTGCTAATGCGTAGCGTCAGCAAACCTGTCGAACAAACATTTCTATTTGGCAACCGATGTACGGTGAACAAAAAAAAACAATATTTTGAATATTTCTAGTAAATCTACATATTATATAGTACATCGCAATGTGTCTTTTACAGAATTTCTGTAGATAATAAACGGTTGTCTGGAAGAGATCTCTTTTAACGATAAGCCTGTTGTACAATTATACCGACCTGTTGACGGTCTGTCGATGTTAATTCTATTTTGATGTGAAATAAAATATATTCTCTCTCACTCTATTTTTTTACTATATAGGTTTTTTTTTAAATACCGTCACTCGATATTTGTTCATTACAATTTTATTTTATTCTCAGAGCTTTATAAGCTCTCTTAAATATGTTACACTAAGCTTCAATTGCTTTAAATGGGGCTTTATATTCACTTCCTATCCTTAGTCTATGCACACTTGAAGTACCGAGACGGATAGCTCCCGGTCCAGCCGTTGTTAAGTGGTCACCGGAGCCCAAGACGTCTCATGTGCGACAACTTTGATCCATGAGGTCTCAGTGGTACTTCAATACTGTTATTTACCCCTTTTAATCACGAATACTTTGCAAGGAGAGGGATGTCGCACGGGCAGATTAAGTTTAAGAGCAGGAACCTAATTGGATTATCGGTTTTTGGTTTTAAAACAATTTAATTAGAAACGGTACAAACTTATTTATTCTCTTCTATTACACAGTGAGAGCACTCAATTACAATCCTTATTATAAAGTGCTGCCACCTAGTGTCTATGTAAAGTTAAATTCTCTTTTCATATTTCGAATAGAACCATTAGTGATAGAGTTATATCTTTTTTTGCTGCCACGTGTCGGGTCAATGACCTCACGCGCGCCGTCGTGTCGCGTAGTTTGAAATACTACCCTCAAAATAATGTTTTCTATCATGCAGTACTTTAACATCTATTTATTCGTTTTGTTATTGTTTTATGCCACGTTCTGTCACCTGCCTACTATCTGTACGCGTTTCAATCATTATAAATGTTTGTAAAATAGTGTCTTTGACTTATTTGGGTCGTCTATTATCAAAGGTGGCAATCTGTGCATTTGAACAAAAAAATGTTATTGACCAAAACCTGCATTAAATAAAGGTTAATACTTAACCTGTTATTTATCTAAGATGTCGTTCAGAAGAGTTTTGTGACTGCCAATGGAATACAAAGTCAAAAATTCGTTTTTCTGATTTACCAATAATTGTCCAAAAGTCACATTGCCGGCTTTGATAACAGTCGACTCATTTCTCCGCGTAACTGAACCTTGCTATTGTGATAGCAAGCAAGAAACCGCAATGTTTCTATTAAGTAACATTATTAATTCATTTATTACACTTAAATGTATTTATCTACGTTGACGGACTTAATGCCCAAGGCATTCTCTTCCATTCAACCAAAGGTAGTGCAGAGTAAATATTGGTAAGTGCATTGAAATATAAATTAACAAAAGACGTACACACAAAAACACATATACACTATACTTGAGTGTAAATATATACATATAAATATACATATGTATGGTATTTGTGTATGTATGTGTGTGTATGTATGTATATATTTACATATATATTTCACTAATTTGGTACACCGCGCGTAATTCGTTTCCAAATGATGATGGTTGTCTGGAGGAGATTGCTGTTAGCGATAAGACCGCCAATTGTGCTTTTTTGACTTATTCTTTAGGCCACGACGACTTTTCAATGTATCGCATTGTTTATTTTTTTGGTGTACAATAAAGAATACTCTCTCTCTCTCTCGCCCGGTGATCCTGATATGGTCTCTCAAGACCATCGGCTAAGGTAGGAAAAAAATATCTCTCTCTCTCTCTCTTAATATAGTTTATAGTAGATTATACAATAAATACCTGATAGTTCAAAAGTTTGTATGTCACCGTCGCGGCCGGCGATCAGGTTTAAACGCTCCTCGAAGCGCAAGTGAACACTGAAATAATCAACCAATCATTGCGGTACAAGACGTGAAGATATTAGAAAGTTGTTTTTTTCATTACCCCTATACAGGGACGAATATTTTAAAATAAGAAAAACATTAACTTTATGCTTTCTCTGTTCGATTTTTTGAGTTCATTTTGAAAATATTACAATGAATGCCGAATGTAAATGCTCTGTATCGGGTTCAAATTCAAAAACATAATGTGTCTATTCATTCAGTGCTAGAATCTCAAAGCAATGCTATTATTTATGAAGGCAGCACCTGTCTGTATACCTACTACTGCATGTTCTCGGGTTTCTAGAGAAGATAAAAAAAAATAACAAAAATAATGACTATTCATTTTAAAAAATATGTCCACGTTTAGCGCAGAAGTCAATGTGTGAATAATAATTAAAAAAAAAAATGATAAAGTAAAAATTGTTTTGCAAACAGTACTCACTCCTTGTGATCGGCGGGCACGGGCTTGCCGGCGTCGTGTTGCGCCGGCGACGCTACGGGCGCCGTGACGTCACCCTCGCTGCGGAGTCGGGACACGAACGAGTCCGCGTCTGTGCCGCGGCTGCCGAGCTTCATGGCAGAACGACCCACTGTACGACTAGAAGAAAGAAAATAAAGTTTTTTTTTTATTGCTTAGATGGGTGGACGAGCCCACCTGGTGTTAAGTGGTTACTGGAGCCCATAGACACCCACAACGTAAATGCGCCACCCATCTTGAAATATAAGTTCTAAGGTCTCAAGTATAGTTACAACGGCTGCCCCACCCTTCAAACCGAAACGCATTACTGCTTCACGGCAGAAATAGGCAGGGCGGTGGTACCCACCCGCGCGGACTCACAAGAGGTCCTACCACCAGTAATTACGCAAATTAAAATACATATTTCTATTAAATTAAATTACATATTTCGTCTTTTCGTATTAAAAGTGTCCAAAAATATTCGAAATTGAGTTAATATGCGAAATCATTTGGCATCACCAGTATTCTTCTAATAAATACCGTCAAAAGAGCATAGTTAGCTTTAGTTTTTTTTTTAGTTTACCTATGATTTGACTACTATGTATTAACAAAATTAATACATAATATTATCATACTTTAAAAGACAGATAATGTAACTGGTACAAAATAAAATATAAATGTTGCAAATATGATTAATATTAAAAATATCACATGTTTATATACCGCTAGAGCGCACCAACTGCGGGGCTAATGATATGTCTATTAGATTACCTAAGACCTACAACAAGTTTTATTCAGATATTGATATTTACAACATCCAAAACTATGTTCAAAACTGCAGTTCATAAGCTTAAGTTTAAGTTAAGCTAAGGGTTTGTTATTGTTTGAATCTTTAAAATATTTACAAATTGAAAAATAATAATCTTTAAAGTATTTTCGGTGTTCTACAATTAAAAATCAACGTTCATAATCAATTCGAGCGTCCATGTAAACCAACCACTTTATTACACTCACACGCACTTACACGCACTTACACACATCGACACTCTGCAAGTTATCATTCGACAAAATTCATCTACCTATTTAACTGCCTTACCTTTACCTTAGTTGGACTACCTGTGTTCATTAATTATGTGTTAACATTTTTTGGAAACATAATGTGTTTCTTTAATTGGCTCATTTTTGGGAAAACATCCTCTGTACCCTGTGTCTAGTTAAATGCTTTTGAAACATTGTTGATTAAATGAATAAATAAAAACCTTTAAAACACGCTCCTGTAAAATTAGTAAGTTTTGAGATTATACACTTTTAATGCGCGTAGTCAATGTCAAGCTCAAATATAATTTTAATGCGATTATATAAGTGTGTGTATGTACTTTTTGCGCCTTTCTTAGGTAGGTTTTTTATTATAGTTAAAAGGACTTTTACGATTTAATTTCGTCTATCTATATTGTAAAATATTACCTACGTTTTTTAATATTTAAGAGTTTTAGAGATCGCGGACTGTTTTTTAGATTTTAGATTTTTTACGCCTTTCTACATTACTTATGGAAATATTCAATATATTTATCCCTTTTTTGGGGAGGATAGCTCGGTCCGGAAGCCTTTGCCAACAAATGTTATAAAATTAGATGAACAGTAATTGTAAAAAAAAAACAAAATCTAATTCTGTATACACTTAAGTTCAGTCTTACAAAATTGTACACTTTTTATATCTGATTAGATTGTTGTGGTTTGCTGGATGAAAATATTAACAATAATATTACTGCATTAATAATTCTGTCCATAGCAAAAAATGTAGTAAATAAATTAAAATTACGTGCAATCAAGCATGCGAAATTCGAAGAAAAAAAGGTGATTTTTATGTCTATGGTAAATTTTTAACTGTGTCATTAACTAGTTATACTCGTATATTGTCTCTCGGTTACAACACTGTGATTGACATTAATATTGAAAGATAATAATTATCTCTTAATTATCTCTATAACTCACGTATCTCTGGCCGGTGTCGTTGGAATCTTCTCGGCAATAGATTCAGATGGAGACGACGAGGACATCGTCGAGCTACCAAAGCCACTGCCTGAGAGAAAGAAAAAAAGATGCATTACCTTTAAAATATGGAGGGTAGAGGTAGGAAGAACCGTCTCATATGGGAGAATCTTGAAAAAGTGTCCCACTTTCAGCACTAAAGACCGGTCACCGTCCTCATCGAACCCGTCGCTTGCGACAAAGGGCTCAACGAGCGAATTAACCCACAGACACAGCCCACTGAGTTTCTCACCGGATCTTCTCAGTGGGTCGCGTTTCCGATCCGGTGGTAGATTCTGCGAAACACTGCTCTTGCTAGGGTCAGTGTTAGCAACACTCCGGTGTGAGCCCCGTGAGCTCACCTACACACGTTAGGGTGAAGCTGAAATAGCCTCTCAAGGCTATCAGCATACGTAGGAGGAAAAAAAAGCACTAAATAACAGTTCAAAAATTCTCCTGAATGGCGCTAGCATAGACACAGGGTATGATATGAATTGAACAGTTGTTAACTGATTGAAGTATGGTGAGTTAGGAAATTTAATATATTTAATGACTAGAGTAGTTAGTGACAGTGTAATATACAAGATCTCACATGTTTACGTAGTCCAAACTAATTTCGTCAATAACCTAAAATTATTGTTGTGGTAAAACGTGGAGACATCGATTGCATTTTCTTATCAGCTTTAAATAAAATATTTTACTTTTTGTGATTTTGAAGTGCTTACAGTTCTTTCGTCCTTTTTTATTTCTCTATCTTATTCTAATAACATTAAGCGCCTTTTTTTAAATTTACCCGGTTGCTACTGTAGCGCCACCCTTATTTAGCAGATTGTAACGGACACTTTTTACACACAGAGATGGTTCTCCTTAACTCTACTCTCCGGACTTTAAAATTTCGTATTTTTTGGCAAGCGAACAATGTTGCCAGTACCGAGACAATAAAACGAGTTTTTAATGATAAGGACCCTTCCAAGAATCAATTTCGTTAGCAGTCTACGAGTATATCGATTGTTTTCTGAACAAAATGTGTTTACTTAAAACTTTCAAGATAAATTATTTTAGATTTTCAATTCGTTTGGAAATGAGCAAGTTTGACAATCTGTGGTTTCCTCTCAAAGGCTTCCGCACAAAGCACACTGTTCTTACCGAAGGACATCTGTGAGCGCGGCGGCTGGCCACGTTTGGCCGCCTCCAATCTCTCACGCTGCAACTCCTTAGCGCGTTCGCGCATGCGGTTCGCTGCCTCGCGTTCTTGGGTCTAAAGTGTTTGTAAGTATTTATTTATTTATTGCTTAGATGGATGGACGAGCTCATAGCCCACCTGGTGTTGTGGTTACTGGAGCCCAGAAATCTACATCGCAAATGCGCCACCCACCTTGAGATATAAGGTTAAGGTCTCAGTATATTTACAACGGCTGCTTCATCCTTCAAACCGAAACGCATTACTGCTTCACGGCAGAAATACGTATAATTGTGGGTGTGTCACTGGTGGTAGGACCTCTTGTGATTCCGCGCGGGTGGGTACCACCGCCCTGTCTATTTCCGCCGTGAAGCAGTAATGCGTTTCGCGTTTCGGTTCGAAGGGTCGAGTAGCCGTTGTAACTATACTGAGACCTTAGAACTTATATCTCGAGGTGCGTGGCGCATTTACGTTGTAGATGTCTATGGGCTCCAGTAACCACTTAACACCAGGTGGGCTGTGAGCTCGTCCATCCATCTAAGCAATAAAAAATAAAAAAAATGTTTTTTTATGGAGACAGATGATGCTATATCGGAACACTGGCATGAGTAATGGTAGGCAGCGACTTGGCTGTGCCCCTGGCATTGATGACGTTCATGAGCGACGGTAACCAATTACCATCAGGTGGGCCGTAAGCTCACCTCCCTTTAAAGGCAACAATAATAAAACAGTCCAACGGCTGCTTTAAATTACCAGGGACTCCCGTAAAATTATCGGAATTCGACTATAATCTATGACGCCTTAAAATTTACACAATGAGTCTATGTTTTGTATTATATTATCTGTGTTGTTAACTTATAAACTTTAAAAAAAAACCGTACCTAAAGTCATTAGCTATTAAACAGAATTTTATCTTTGTTTATCTATGTACAGATTACACACGATATTCGAATGAGTTTCACTACTTCCACATCGTGCAGTAACTAGTTGAATGACTCGGATACACAGCACAGTGGTTGCACTTCCGTCTACGGGGACGAGGGTCCTGAGTTCAAATCCCACATATATTCGTGTGATGAACACATTTGTTTGTTATTTTTCTGGGTGTTTTGTAGGCGTATATATCAACATATATTAGTCTGTGGTTCACATAGCACAGAAAAATTTAGGAACTTATAAAAAAAAATGCTGGATTTACTTGATACCTAAATATTTTAAGAGAATCCTTTTCTTATTAATCAGTTGTATTAATTTTATATAAATAACAAAAAATATAAACATGTAGGTAAATTATAATGATTTTTATTTAAACGTGGCAACCCAAGGCCAGTTGTTGCTAAACTCACGCGACCCACGGACGTATTTATGGAACATTGATTTACAGGAAACTCCGATCAAATAACAGTGAGCTGAATAATTTGTCTATAGACGAATATCACAATAGAAAGAAAATTAAAAACATTATTAAATTTATACACGTACCTGCCTTACGGCTTGATAAATCTTTTCCTCGTGAGAGTCCATTTCAACAAACGAACGGACCTTAAACAAAAAAATTCGCAAAATTTAAATTCAAGACTATATAGGGCAATGTAGAAAATCGGTAAACGATCTCACGGCCAACCTTTTCGTGATTACTAGATGCCGTGGATATCATAATGTGAATTCTGACATCCACCTTGAGACATGAGGTCTACATCTCAATAGTATGGCGGCTATTTCATCCATCGAACCGAAACGCATTACTGCTTAAGAGTTGAATTGAATATATCTGTCATATTGCTACGCGCTGAGGCTCGGGATAAATCTTTTACCGAAGTACAAATTAAAAGTCTATTTAACTCTTAGAACATTCAAGGAACACTTTACAATTTGCTATTCACCGTAGAACCGTTAACTAAACTGCCTTCATGTCATCTCTGCAACGCTTTTATAGTCGATACGACAAATCCACAATTATCGAGAACATTTCCAACAGGACGACTCCTTTCGATATGTTTTACCGCTATTTGATAATAGATGGCGTTACACATTTCGAGCGCTCTCGATGTTACTAGTTCTTTTGATATTCGTTTCTGCTATTCGATGATAGATGGCGTTACTCTTACCGGCGTAACAATATCAAATTCATCTGTCTTATACACATACCTGCGCTAGATTGACGCTTTCTCTGTACCCAAGAGCGACAATCTCGTCGAAAGCAAATAGCAAATTGAAGGCCTGGTTCAAGACTTCAGTTTCTGTGAGCTGTACACAATATTCTGGTACCTAGAAAGAAAATAATAAGCACCGATAACTTGCTATTTTTGCATGCAAAACAGCTCCAACAACCTAAAAATTTTATGTTATAAATTGTTATTGTTAAATGAGACTTCTTATGAACATTAGTGGTGGATATTGTTGCATGTGTTGCCCATGTCCACTGGCAGTGACAACCGTTATAGCAGTAGCAATTGTAAAATAAAAAATATAAGACAAAAACACTGAATCAGGCTAAGAACATTTTCATGATAATCTGGCATCACAAGTTCTGAACGACAAGATTCTTAAAGTCAATATTCATAGCAATATCATTCGCTCAGTAAAAGATTTTAAAGATTAACCTTAGTTTGTCATGCGTTTCACACAATAAGAGAATGATTGACTCTACGAAGCACTGCTCTTGCTAGGGCTAGTGTTAGCGACATACTCCCCGGGTATGCTGGCATAAGCCCTCATAGGCTCCAGTAACCACTTAACACCAGGTGGGCTGTAAGCTCGTCCACCCTTCTAAGCAATTAAAAAAAACTAAAAAAAACACAAAATATGAGTACACAGTACTCTAACATTTGTTATTTTACAAGTACATATTTTGTATTTGTTTATTAATAATACTAAAATTTGTTACTAAACATTATTTTTTATCAAAATCAATTGACATACCAAAGAATACAGTGTTCAAGTGTTTTTCTTTGCCCATTCATGTAAGTTTATTTGATTTGCCTAATGTGAACCACAGATCTGTTCTTTATTTTGTGCTATAATTGTGCAAAATTACTTGCACTATGAACTTTTGTGTACAATTTTAAATTGTTTACATCCGTGCCCCTCCCTCATTTTAATGAATACTGAAAAAACTACTGAAATTTTTGTAACTGATACAATCTGCAATGTCGTTATCACTATATATGTACTAAATAAATAAAAATTTAATGCGATTAATAATATTTTACCACTCTGCTGAAGAGTCTCAATGTCTCCAGATCTTCCAGGATGTTACTAGCCTTTGTCGTGATCAGTAACATATACAACTTGTCTAGTGGCTGGTAGACATATCTGAAAGTGGTAAAAAATTTAGTCAGACATAATTTTGTATCAAAAATTTTTAACTTGCTTTATATATAATTGTACAGCATATAGGTGAGTAAACTGATGTCTCCTGTGGTGTATAGTTCCCATAGATATAAACGACAATAACAATGTTGCTACTCATTTTAAGACACAATGTTCAACTCTTTATTGTACATTATAACAACTTTCAAAATAGACATATGACACTGATTCACAGCAGTAATGGGTAATGCACTACACTTTTAGTTCTTATTTATTGATTAGATGAATATAATGGTATGCTTATAAACAACATTCGTCATTGGTATAAAAGAAAGAATAACTCATCGTAAAGAATATTAATGAAAATTTGTTAATGATAAATACCTGACGGACTCTGTTTCTACAAATGTATGCTGCCGTCCTCCTGTCATTAGTTTAGGGAAGGCCGCCAGTAGACCTTCGATGCGAGCTTTTGTCATTTCGACGAACTGGCGGGACACCAGAGCTAAATAAGTGGAACATCATTAATAGACAAGTAAAGTACTATATTACATTAAAATAATATTATGAAAAGTATCAAATGTCAGTAGTTGAAGCACATATCGGTAGTATAAATTACCTTTGCCTGACTTCGTACAAACTGTAGCGGCTATAAGTACCTGAAATAACATGAAAATACATATGATTTCAGTAGTAAACACTGACCGGGAACACAATAATATCTACAGGAATAGAATTAAAACAATGGGATTTATGGAATGTATGATGAAGAGTGTACGTTAATTTTATTTAACGTTACATACCATCTTGTTTTTATATTCTTATATCTAATTTTCATAAAACACACCAAAATATTTTAGGATAGGCTTCCACAAATTTGACAACACACACGATGAGGTGACGTGTTGACCATTTGACAGCAAACGTCAACAGTATTTTGTTAGACTATGGTTAGACCATGTTTGAGACATTAATCAACTGGGATGAAATGAGATAATATGGTATGAAATATAATCTCAGTAAAATTAGTGGAATTTTAGTGGACTTTTTGGAGGATCCCGAGAAGTTACGTTCAGCGGCTTTGTTTGATTTTCCCATATTTGTGCACTTTCACAGATACTAAGCAGTTAATAAACCACCGTTATTACATAATTAAACCTGAAGAAACACTAAATCGACAAAATAAAACAAATCACACAACTTCACTCCTAGCGTTCCCGCCAAAAAGCCTCTATGGTTAACTGCCAATTCTAGATAAAGATAATTGGTGAACTTGGTGTTAGAGAGTAATTCACAGGGAAGTCATTCAAAATAGTTCGGATTAAACAATTTTTATCCAACATTTCTAACTGCTAAGATTTGGTTTATGAAAAAACCCAGCTATAACTTAGACAAAGAAAAGATCTCATCTAAACTGTCAAAGATTATTTGTCAATGACAATTACAAGAGGAACATACCTAGTATAAATACTAAGTAGTCAAAATATAAATTTCAGTAATCTGTGCTTAAATGTCAAAAGTCAGTGTCTGTAAATCATTAAGTGTATAATCTATGCTGTAAATCAAGGCACGTTGAGGATAATTGTTCATAAATTATCAGTAAATTAAAAAAATATTTTTTTTTAAATAATAATTACATATTATTGTTCATTCATGTATTATGCTCACAATGGAGGCTACATTGTGACGCGGCCGGTTAATGTATACGGAATTTGCTTACACATCAAAGAAGCCAAATAACCGTAGTAAGTGAATTTGAAATATTTTCGTAGCTATAACTCGACAGGACACATGCTAGAGTCTTTGAATCTTATCTACGTTATATTCGCTAATGGTCAGACAATTTAATTTGCATACAATGACGATTTCGTGCCGAAACAGTGATAATCGTCAGACGAAAAGTCAGTCTTGTTTTGATAGTTCAATTTCATTAGTCAAAAGCGATTATCTCTGTTAATACGTACGCAAGTAATTATTTTTCAAGATTTTACACATTTGTAGTTGGTCTTAGTTTTATTCTAATGGAAGAAACATCTTTGATTGACAGTGACAATGAGGTACTTGCATGCTGTTGACATAATAATATCTTTATTAATATTTTACTTTTGAATGAGTTTTAGATGTTTGATGTTCTTTTACAGAACGTAGGAGAATGACAGTAAAAAATATTTTATTAATTTTTATCAGGTATAATTTTCAGTTCAATTTCAACATACCTTCATTTGATTAAAATTATAATTCAACTAGATGAAGGCTTAAAAGTAAATATTTCACAAAAAAAAAAACCTTAGGCTTAAACCTAATCGGCAAATATTCGAGGGCAAAATTTACAGTCCGTAGTGGCGATTATGTGTAGAAATGAGGAGATGTGACACGTGCAGTGCCCAAACTGAACGAAGGGCCACAGCGGGCCGCGGTGAAGAGTCAGGCGACCGCGACCCACTGTTACGCTCCCCAACAATATCTCAAGAGGAGCCCTACGATAACAGACCTTTCGTAAGACATATGTGTTTAACGTAGTTAGCATGTTCATTATTTTTATATAGTGTCATCAACACTATTTGAGCTGAAGTAATAAATGAATACTAAAGTTGGATTTTTTTATCAATGATTTTTATGTTTACTGTCGTTTTATCAATATACAATACCCTTTTAAGATAAAAAACTGGGTTTATCCTGTTTCTTTACCAAGTATACTTTAAATATAACATCAGTTATGATATGTTAATCAGTATTGCATGCTTAATTGATGAATAATGTTCCTTTGAATTTTTTTAATAATTGGATCATACCACACTTTGGAAAAAAAAAGAAACTTGAATTCTTAAATATATTCAATGAATTTGTCAACTCGAAATTCAGTGCTAATAATCTTAATTACTGGAACTGAATTGATATCTCAACCAAGCTTGGTAAACTTTAATGCAATGATAAATAGGTAAGGTAAGATGAAATAGGCATAGATGGTCCCTCCCTCTGCAAATATGTTGTTATATACTCCAAGATGATTTGTAAATTTCTGTTACTGTTATCAAAAATTTTTTAGATAAAGTACAAAAATTCTTGGGACAGCTCATTTAGTGTTGTAGACTGCACCGTAAATGTGTTCTTTTATTTCCGAAATGTAGATGTTCAAGCACTGTGTCAGCGTGTAATTTATCATACGCTAATTTGATAGTGATATTTTTAAAATTGACTGGAGAAATGTTGAAATAAAGCAAACAAGAATTGTTACCATCAACGAATGTAGTAATTGTAAAAAAGGTATTAAAACTGTTGGACATTTAAACATCTCCAATAAAACTGCGTAAAAATAAAATTGACCTAGTATTTTCTTCAGTTTTTCCTAGTGTTAGACAAAATTATAGCCCCCAGATTTACTGAATCGCGTTTCCGATCTGGTGGTAGATGCTGCGAAGCACTGCTCTTGCTAAGAATATTGCTAGCAACGTCCTCAGATTAAAGCCTCGTGAACTCTCCTACGCACTTGGTTTTGCTGGCATAACCACCTAGGTTACCCAGTTAGGAAAGAATAAAATAAATTATAACTACTTTTACGGTTTCTGAAAGCTTAACCTAATTCACAGACTAATTATTTTTTATTTAATCAAACAAGTGAGCGATAAATATACATAATTAAAAAATCTGTTTTGAAATACGAAAGTTAGAACCTAATTTGATTTTTTTCTACAGAAAACACACTACAGTGAATAATGACGTCACTTTATTATGCATAAAACTATGCCATTACTCTCTTGGAGGGAAAGTCGATTTATAAAATTTGTATTTTCTCCAAATATAGGTGCGATAATTAAAATTAATTTTACGGTTTCATTTAACAGTCATGGACGACTCGTGACTTCCGTAAAATTTGTTTTAATCACATTTATATTTGTAAAGAAACTAGTGGTATTAGTAGGAATAGTATCGTGACTCTATTTCGTTTCTTCTTAAGGACTGCCGTTTGGCGGGTGGCGGCATATTTGTTGACTGACACGTCTGGACCCTGAAATCGATAAAAAAAAAAAAAAAGTGATCGCATACCGCCATCTTCTTATCAATAGCTAAAAGTACTTATTTAGGTAGTTCTGCCTTATAGTTTTCGTTTTAATTAAATACAAATAGATTATTTATTGTAAGAACAATGATTACAAGAAGCACACATTGTATTTATATTAGACCAGTCCACGTAATTCTTTTGTTTCTGATTGCTTTCACGAGAAACGAACGTAAATGATGTTACGATAATTATGAACGGTATTGTTATAGCTGTAACGTGCAGTCGTAAAACGAAAAATATCGTGTTGATTTTTATTTACGACTACACCACAAAGGTTTTCATTGATTTTGACAGATTGCCGCTCTTTTTACGGCCTCCATATTTATTAATCTGGCAAGACTGTAGGTTTTTTTTGTGTATTAGACGAATGGTTAGTCCCTTACGGCTTAATTGGTGTTACGTGGTTACCAGAGCCCTATTTACGATATAAATACTGCCATATATCTTGAGACATGAGTTTAAGGTCTCAGTTTTTACGGTTTGGCTGTCCCAATTTTCAAATTGTAATGCATTACTGGTTCACGGCAGAAATTAGGCGAGTCGTTTAGTGGGTGGGCCCTAAAATTCCTTGCGCCCGCGGTTTGCTCCCAACACCTTGCAGATCGTCAAGTCCCACATACCGCCTAGGCGCGGGGACCTCGTAGGAGGTTCGGCCCCCGGCCCGAAAAAAAAAGGGGTTGTAGTACCTAAACTTGCGGACTCCCAAAACGTCCTACCAGTTGTTTTTTAAAGAGACCACAATCCGGGCCGCTGTGCTTGTCGATCTTTGATCTCATTTCGACCCGATCACTACGGAACTTCACAGGATCACTCGCCCGGCCAATCTGATGATTTACTGAAAATTTCCTCGAAATCGGTCCGGCCGTTTCGGAGTCTCCGGGGGACGCCCATAAACTAATCGATTTACACATTTTACGATGAAGATTTATACATTTCGATACATAAAATATATTAATATAAAGTTAAATCGATGTTTTATCGTTCAAATAAATCTATCTCCTTTATATAATTAAATCAAAGACAATAATATGATAGCTTTTTTTTTCTAAATGATCATGTTATTGGCAAGTGAATATCACGCGTATTAACAACATACATGCCATTTTCCCACCCTAAGGCATTAGTTCTAATCGGAATTATATTGTATAACGATTCTCCTACATTCTACATGGTGATATGAATAAGCAAGATGGCGATAAACAAAATAACACCCAAGTTTTAAAAAGAAACCAAAGTTCCGAATCTATCTTCCTATCCTTATTAAAATAGTAAGTTAAGCCGCGGCTCTTGACCTTAACCACCACCAACTGTAACCAATTACCATCAGATAGTTCACATGCTAATCTTTTATCAACAAAAAAGAGGAAAAGTACAGTAATCCTCCCTATAACGCGGTAGTTTGGTCCCGCGTTATGGGAGTATTATCTTATAAAAGCTTATATGACCCCATATACTTAACGCGTTATATACAAAATATAATACAAATAACCAATGTTTTTACAATTCGAAAACGAGTAACACAAATTTAATAAATTAATTTATGTTAATTTTATATCAACAAAATTGACACAATGTGCAAAGGTACCCGAAATTAATTGTAAACTGTATACATTTTCACAGCATGTATATACAGACATATAACATGTGAAATCCTCGCGTTATATGGGGTAATATTCGTGTTAAACGAGGGAAATCGCGTAATGACTGAAATCGCGTAATGACTGAAATCGCGTAATACGAAATGCGTTATAAGATTATCGTGTAATAAAAGGGGGATCACTATCTTATACCTTTAAATGAGCAATTCTTGTATATATAATCTGAATCTCGGAAACGGCTCCTACGATTTTCATAAAATTTAGTATACAGGGGATTTCGGGGGCGATAAATCGATCTAGCTACCTACGATTTATTATCAGAAAATGTTGTTTTATTCGTGTTTTCAATAATCAACTCTTCCCGACATCTATTGGCGAAGAATAATACTATTTTTCTTAATTGAGGGCAACTTACCGCTTTAAAGACACAACAAGATGGCGTTATCAAAAAAAAAAAACGATCAAAGCTCGGTCATCATCTGGTATTATTTCCCTACGATCCTATCGTCATCGGATTCCGAAATATTTAAAAAAAATTTGAATTTTTAGTTGATTTTAAAAAATCCACTTGGTACAGTTTATACAGTAGCGAGTCAAGAGAAAGGTGTTGGTAATTAGCGACTCTAATGTCCTTGTAGAAAATTAGTTTCCGATACACCTTGAATTAATTATGACAGAACGTTGCGTACGCACCAATATTAAGGATAAGGACACGAAATTAGTTCTACACGTTTCTATCGATCACACATTAAATATGTATTTTTGAAATCGGATGTGTTTTCCACAATGATGAGTGACGGTACGCGCGATGTTATTAACCATTTTAGTGCTGAGATCAGCTTTGAAATATTTTGCAGAGATTGCTAAATGATTTTTGAAGAAAAAACCTTAGAAAAAAATAAAATCAATGCTAAATTCTCATAAAAATAATTTTAAATGTTTATTTAAGATTGTTATTAACTTACTAGCTTTTGCCCGCGACTTCGTCCGCGTGGAATAGTTCATAAATAATGCTTTATTTTAGGACAAATTTGGTTAGCATAAAAAACGTTATAGTGAGCCAACCTTAACCTAAAGACATATGCTGTCACGGACTTTTTTTTAGATCTTTTAAAGGGGAACAATTCTGTCATACATTATTTTAGCGAAACTTTAATCGTTTCTGCAGCGCACGCAGCGGAAACTCTCAAAACCCCGAATTTAAAACATTATTGGTGCTCTGCTTGCATTAGTCTTAGCGTGATGTTATATAGCCTATAGCCTCCCTCGATAAATGGGCTATCTAACACTGAAATAATTTTTCAAATCGGACCAGTAGTTCCTGAGATTAGCGCGTTCAAACAAACAAACAAACTCTTTAGCTTTATAATATTATAGTATGGATTAAAAACGTTTTAGAGATGCTCGCTAAGACACGTTCGTACAGGTCTATACCTAATACCTATACCTAACATACCTAATATACCTAATACCTATACTCAATCTGCGCAAATAGTCGGCTTACCGACGCTCTACACTTTACACGCATGAATAGGATCCATTTATCGACATCATTCCAAATATATAGCAACCGACACGGGAGGCAATCCTGCATTTACTGCAGTGTTTTCCATATAGGTTGGGTTTTGAAAACGGGTTATAAGTATAGACTTTCTTTAATACGCTTTTATTAGCCTAATTATCTGTATCCATTTATTTATGTAACGGAATCTTTCAACCTAATTTGCATACGGATCACGACCGCTGGTGACAATGGAATAATTTGATTAAATCAGCCTAATATCCACCGGGACAAAAAAAAAACACTCTTAAAACGTATTTTTTTATTAGTTTTTAAACTACATTTTTTCCTACCTATGCTGATAGCCTTGAGAGGCTATTTCAGCTTCTCCTTGACGTGTAGGTGAGCTCACGGGGCTCAAACCGGGAGTGTTGCTAACACTGACCCTAGCTAGAGCAGTGCTTCGTAGAATCTACCACCGGATCGGAAACGCGACCCACTGAGAAGATCCGGCGAGATACTCAGTGGGCTGTATCTATGGGTTAATTCACTCGTCGAGCCCTTCGTCGCAAGCGACGGGTTCGACGAGGACAGTGACCGGTGCTCGAGGTACCTAAAAGCACCGTTAATGGATCGGGGGGATCCGTAATAACGTGCTTAGGGCGACGTCGACTGTTTACCAATCGGTCTACAGAATCGGGTTTGACTACAATATTGTTATGTCGACTAACGCCATCTGTTATCAAATAGCAGAAACTGACATCAAACAGCTAGTATACATAATATGTCCCGTGCGGACTCACAAGACGGACTATCACCGGTGGTCTCCTTTCCATTGCTTTCCCACGGTAATTATAATAGCATTAATGTCAAGGTTAACTGTGTATACATTGGTGACGAAGGAACAGTAGTATCTTATCCGATCTGAAAGTAATTTTTAAACCACGGTTAGTAAGGTATTATTAAAATAACTCGTTTGCATTGGTTTGAACTGATTTGAGTTTTATTTTATTGCTTAGATGAGTGGACGAGCTCACACACAGCCCACCTGGTATTCAGTGGTTACTGGAGCCTACAGACATCTATAACGTAAATGCGCCACCCACCTTGAGAAATGAGTTCTAAGGTCTCAGTATAGTTACAACGGCTGCCCCGCCCTTCAAACCGAAACGCATTACTGCTTCACGGCAGATATAGGCAGGGCGGTGATACCTAACCGCGCGGACTCACAAGAGTTCCTACCACCAGTTTTTAAACCACTATAAGTAAGGTATTCTTTAAATAACTGGTTTAAACTGGTTTATACTTGTGTTCTACTATAGTGATCGATAGGTACATATGCCCTAAAGCCCCCCAGTAAGTTACCTGAAGCGATAGAATGCATACCTATCGTTTTCAATAAATCGTAACATGATCTTTGAACTAGTGTCTGATGTCATACATAAATAATTCACTGGAAACGGGTGCGCTGATATGTTTGCTTCGAATTTTGTATTGTCGCTTCTAAAAATACTATGAATGGCGACCTTTGGAACTATAGAATAGGACGGGAGTCTTCTTTTTTTTGCTGGCTTACCTTTTTGCTAGTAGTTTAGAAGGCTATTTCAGCTACGCCCTAGATGTGCTCACGGGCTCAACCTGACAGCATTAGCTAACACTAGCCCTAGCAAGGGCAGTTCGCTGAAGTCGTCGTAGCCTAAAGGATAAGACGTCCGGTGCATTCGTATCTAGCGATGCAATGGTGTTCGAATCCATTCCGGTGTACCAATTTTTCTAATGAAATACGTAGGTACTTGAAAATTGTTCACGGTTGACTTCCACGGTGAAGGAATAACATCGTGTAATAAAAATCAAACTTATAATTTGCGTTATTACTTGTTGTAGGACCTCTTGTGAGTCCGCACGGGTAGGTACCACCACCCTGCCTATTTCTAAAGCAGTAATGCGTTTCGGTTTGAAGGGTGGGGCAGCCGTTGTAACTATACTGAGACCTTAGAACTCATATCTCAAGGTGGGTGGCGGCATTTACGTTGTAGATGTCTATGGGCTCCAGTTACCGCTGAACTCCAAGTGGGCTGTGAGCTCGTCCATCCATCTAGCAATAAAAAAAATCTACTTGATCTGAATCGCGACCCACTTAGAAAATACAGCGAGAAACTAAATGGGTTGCCAAGCCAGAGGACATTTTCAGACCGCGTTCTTATCTGTTCCCGTGTGACCTGTCGCGTATTATCTAGAAACGTAATCGCGCTGGCTCCTCAATTATTTCTGTGGCTTCCGTTCTTTATCTTGCACCCTCAGACATTCATATATTTTCGTCTCGATCAAATAATTACAATGTACCTATTTTTCTTTTGTCGAAAGTCGTACCCCCGTATCTTTAGTCGTTCACACGAGCTTAACTCGACTCGACTCAACCTCCAACGCGCGTTTTGGTATGCTTAGTCGTAAAAAATTAACTCCACTCAAACGTCCTTGGAAAAAATTCCTCAAACTGATGACGTCATGGTGATGCAATACCACGGGTCTACCTCATTCGAGTAGAGTTGAGGAATAATGTAATGGTCGACTAAAAAAAAACCAAACTCGAGTAAGTTTGGGTGGAATGCTCGAGTGTAATCGGATGAGTTAAGAGTGGAGGAATATTTGACGAAACGTCTAAAGATACGGGCAGTAGACGTAATCAAATGTTCTCTTATATGACTGGTCCATTTTCATATTTTTTCACCTTTTAAACCTTCTCTGGGCTTCCACAAATAATTCAAGATCAAAATTATCCAAATCGGTCCAGCCGTTCTCGAGTTTTAGCGAGAATAACTAACAGCAGTTCATTTTTATATATAGATAGTATAAAATAATGTACTATGACTTTGTAGAACACATTATTATTTACAAAAAGTGTCGCGACAGCATATGTCTGACTATAGTTTTTTATTATATATTATAGTTAGTTATGCAATAAGTGTTCTTTTATTTTAAAAAATAAAACAACGTGAAAAATATCGTTGAAATTTTTGTTAAAGACCCGAGCGGAGCGGGAGCGGGCTGCTAGTATTAAATAATTAAAATAAAACCGTAAATACTATACGAGTCGTTCACTTTAATTGCGTCCCGGTTGATTCGTTAAACGGTCAATTGTCGGGTCACAGCAGCGGTTTCATCTCCGTATAATGGAACACTCGGTAGGTACATTAAAAGCCACGTCCTTACGGATCCATCAGTGTGCTTAGTGCGAGTTTTTTAACGTTCTCGATAGCGTAAAAGTTAGCTTTTTTTTTCCTACCTAAACTGAGAGCCTTGAGAGGCTATATCAGCGTAACCTTAACTAGTAGGTGAGCTCGCCGGACTCAAACCTGACGACGTTGCTAACACTGGCCCTAGCAAGCGTCGTGCTTCCAGAATCTACCACCGGATCGGAAACGCGACCCACTGAAAAGATCCGGCCAGAAACTCAGTGGGCTGTATCTGTGGGTTAACTGACTCGTCAAGCCCTTTGTCGCAAGCGACGGGTTCGACGAGAACGATAACCGGAAAGTTAGCTCGTATTTATTTGTATGGAAAGGGATCGTTTGCCTACGTTTGCCGCTAGGGGCGCTGTTCCAACTGCATACAAAATTGGGCTAACTTTTACGCTATCGAGAACGTTCAAAAACTCGCACTAAGCACACAGATCCAATAACCGTTGCATTAGACGCCTTCAGCTCTAACACTAGGAGCAAGCTTAGGGACCCCGGTAACCGTACTCGTCGAACTCGACAAAGAATTCGACGTGCAACCTAACCTAAACATCAGCCCGCTGAGTTTTTCGCCGGATCTTCTCAGCGGGTCGCGATTCCGATCCGGTGGTAGATTTATTCGCGAAGCAGTTACTCTTGAGTTGTTAGGTCTCCTTTGGAGGCGCTCGGGTAGCTGTTAGCAAATCCCACCTTTCCTGTCTGAGCCCTTGCTCGCCCACCTGTCCTGGTGAAACTGGAAAGGCCTCCGGGCCACCAGTAATCCCTGAATCATAAAAAAACACTGAAAGCACGTTACATAATGTTAAATACTCAATGGGATATCGGATTTGAAGCCGTCGTAGCCTAAAGGATACGACGCCGGAAAAGATTTTTGTTAGGCGGAATCACTCACCTGTATGTTAATGAGTGGAAAGGAAGCTCAGTTTTGTATAGTATAATAATACTATTTAATTTTATATTATAGCCTTGAGACGCTATTTCAGCTTCTCCTTGACGTGTAAGGTGACCTCACAGGCTCAAACCGGGAGTGTTGCCAACACTGGCCCTAGCAAGAGCCGTGTTTCACACAATCTACCACCGGATCGGAAACGCCACCCATTGAGAAGATCCGGCGAGAAACTCAGTGGGCAAAGCGCCTGGATTGCCTACTTTTGCCTTCTTTTGTTTGTTAATGTATTCTTTTTATTGCTTAGTTGGGTAGACGAGCTCTCGACCCACTTGACTTTAAGTGGTTATCAAAGCCCATAGGCATCTACAACGTAAATGCCGCTACCTACCTTGAGATATGAATTCTAAGTTCTCAGTTTTTACAGTACAACGGCTGCCCCACCCTTCAAACCGAAACGCGTCACTAAAATAGATTCATTCTCAGTATCTTTGGATACTTTTTTTTCCTACTTATTCACTGGTAGCCTAAGAGGCTTCCAGTTACGCCCCGATGTGTATGTGACCTTACGGGCTCAACCTTAGAGAGTTTGCTAACACTAGCCCTACCAAAAGCAGTGCTTCGCTGAATCTACCACCGGATCGGAATCGCGACCCACTAAGAAGATCCGGCGTGAAACTCAGTGGGCACGGATTCGTCTTTCCCAGGGTCTACTAGATATTCTGACGCCGCGTAGGGCATGACCTGCGTGGCAGTCAACCTGTTAATAATGCTCAAATTGTGCCTCCAATAGTGATGTGCACTCGGACCAATGTTTGACTCATTAGCGAACCTAATTTATCTCGCATGTGAGCGCGGATTATCGTCATCCCAAGAAGCGTGTTTGCATTTGTAAACCTAGCTTTACTTACGCACATGTCAGTTGATTGTCAACAGTCGGTGTTGAATACGGAAGCGGTGTGGTTGTGTCCCGAGTTTGTGTAACAATTGTTTCTTGTTTTTTCTTTATTGTTCCTATATAACAGCCGGTAGCTTCGAAGGGCTATTGTAGATACGCACGGCTTGGTAGGTGAGTTTACACGGCTCACGAAGCACAACCTGTCTTTGTTACGTGAAAAAGTGTTAACTAGATATGTGTTTTCTTCGTGAATATGAGAAAGAAAATTAATGTAACAATAAAACCGAAAAACGTAAGTTTTCTTCACTTAAAATCCGCCTTAGGTTTTTGGTGGGTGGGTGGCGCATTTACGTTGTAGATGTCTATGGGCTCCAGTAACCACTTAACACCAGGTGGGCTGTGAGGTCGTCCACCCACCGAAGCAATAAAAAAAAATTTTGAACTCGCTGACCCGTTAGATTCTGTTAAATTTTCAATATTTATATTTTTCTAATAACGTCATTTAATTTTGTGCTCATTGTGAACTTTTGAAGATCATAAGTCCTGAATCGGTCTAGACGTTTTCAAGCGATGCGATTATTATCGACAAGCTTTTAATTATTATTTATTAATTACGTACATAGTGCAGCCCTATAAATAGGATTAAATACACCAAAAAAAAAAAAGTTACGCAAGAAATTAAATACGATTTTGCTACTGACCAGTGACTTTCGTGGCTTTAAAGTCGCATATACGTCGCAATGAGGCAGTAAACTGATTTAAAATATATTTAAAAAAACATTATAGACCAAATAATTTTATAACTACCGACAAATCGGTAACGCTGTCTACTATCCTATATAGCGCATAACACGCGACATTTAACTTTGTAATCTGCTTTGTTTGGTATTAGCATCAACAGTTCGATGTTTTTAATTGAACTCCAATTAAGTTTTTCCCATTCAAATAGCTGAAGATTTTTTTTTGTAATGATATTTTTTCATAATTTAAATAAAAACTTTAAATAGCTCTCCTGTAAAATTGTAAAAATGTCGTTTAAACCAAAATAGCCTTTCACCCCTCGATATATCTATATTCCAAACATTTTTGTATTTTACTGGTGGTAGGACCTCTTGTGAGTCCACACGGATAGGTACCACCACCCCGCCTATTCCTGCCGTGAAGCAGTAATGCGTTTCGGTTTGAAGGGCGGGGTAGCCGTTGTAACTACACTTGAGACCTTAGAACTTGTATCGCAAGGTGAGTGGCGCATTTACGTTGTAGATGTCTATGGGCTCCAGTAACCACTTAACATTGGGTGGGCTGTGAGCTCGTCCACTCATCTAAGCAATAAAAAAAAAATATTAATTCAGTACATTTAATTTATGTAGTTTGTTACAACTTAGTATCGTTACATCTGTCCTTCAGTAAATGTATTCATTTGCATGTACAAGGAACTTACTTTTGTTTCCTTCTTCTGCGTTTAAGTCGGGTTTTGCTTAATTTTAAAAGTTGTCTAAGAGCTAGTCTAACGTTATCTTGTAAACTGGTTTTTCGGTAAGCAGCGGGTTCGCTGTTCCCCCTGGTGTGGCTGATGTCCTTGAGCGACGGTAACCACTCACCATCAGATGTGCCCATTAGGTGTGCTTTTTTTTTCCTACCTAAGCTATAAGGCTATTTCGGCGTAACCGTAACTAGTAGGTGAGCTCACGGGGCTCAAACCTGACGACGTTGCTAACACGAACGCCAGCAAGAGCCGTGCTTCGCAGAATCTACCACGGGATCGGAAACGCGACTCACTGAAAAGATCTGGCGAAAAACTCAGTGGGCTGTGTCTGTGGGTTAATTTACTCGTCGAACCCTTCTTTTATTGCCCTTGTAGGCAGACGAGCACACGGCCCACCTGATGGTGAGTGGTTACCGTCGCCCATGGACTTCAGCAATGCCAGGGGCAGAGCCAAGCCGCTGCCCTTCGTCGCAAGCGACGGGCTCGACGAGAACGAAGACCAGCGGTGTCCTTCTCGTCCAATAAGGCAGCAATAAAAAAGCCAGACTTAAATTTCTTTCGTTGACAACTAAAACTTCCAATTCACGTTTCAAGTTATATCTCTCTATTAACCAAAGGCTCCCGGTAACCGCCCAACACCAGTATGCTTAGTGCGAGTTTTTTAACGTTCTCGATAGCGTAAAAGTTAACTCACATGTGTATGGAGTTGGAACGTTTGCCTACGTTTCCCGCTAGGGGCGCTGTTCTAACTGCATACAAAATTGAGTTAACTTTTACGCTATTGAGAACGTTACAAAACTCGCACTGAGCACATAGATAGTCCGAGATCGTTCGCTAATTTAAGCTACCTAGAAAAACAGCGAAATAATAATAATAAAAAACAAAATAGAAAATTATATCACGCAGCTCCTAAACTATACTGACTGATTGCGTCACGTTATTTCTAATGTTCCACTAACTAACTATACACGAACACTTCAAAGGTATTCATAATTAGGTATTCAGAATAAATGAATGTGGCCTTTTTTTTTCATAACAACACTCCAAACGTTTTGTCACCTCATTTGTTTTATCCATTGTCGTAATCTGCGTCGAGCCGAATGCGAACATCGTGTTATCTGTATATCAGCAATTCAGTGGGTGGTTTTCAATTTTGCGTCCCAAAAAAGTAACGATTTCATGAAATTAAACTTTCTCTAATTTTCCATGTTTTTTTTTTTATTTAGGCATGTTCAGAATAATAAATGCTTCATCACAATCAAGTCAATTTGCACTCATTTATTGATAATATTATACAATACAGCCGTACTCGCCCGCTTCGCTGGGCATTTAAAATTAACATTGTTATTTATTTTCATTAGGTATTATTAGGGAGTCCAACACTCATATAAATATTAGCCTATCCATTAAGTACCTACATGTATTTTCTACATGGATTCCAAGTTTGAAGTCAATCGGGTGCATGGCTTAGTAGTTATAACGGAACATCCGTAAAAACCACTGTAGATTTATATATTAGTTTACTAGCTGACCCGGCAGACTTCGTAGTGCCTCAATCGATAAATAAAAGACCTAAACTTTTGTATAAAATAAACTTAAAACAAACAAAAGGATTCCGTCTGACGGGGGACACATCAAAGGAAAAACAAAATTGTTATTTTCATTTAATTTCGAGAAATTTCTTATTTATCTACCCTTTTCAATCTTCTCTGGACTTCTACAAATAATTCAAGACCAAAATTAGCCAAATCGGTCCAGCCCTTCTCGAGTTTAGCGAGACTAACGAACAGCAATTCATTTTTATATATATAGAAGATATTCTTTTATATTTTTCATTTTACGCATTTGATAACGCCAACACGGATGACAATTTAAATAGGAACTTTTTTTTAAAAGCTTATAAATCGTACTTATTTTGTTTTTAATAATGTTCTAATATCCAGTTAGTTTTCCTTTATTATTGTATTATATACTGACTAAATAAAATTGCCGAATATCAACACGCATTACTGGAAAAATAGCAAACAAGTTAGAAATTGAATTTCGAACCAGTTATACGAATGAGAGATTTGGGGTAGTTTTTAATGTACAACTCCTAATGTAACAGTGCTTACGAATATATAGTTATAGGACTACATGCCTGTTGTCATGACAACAAATTTGCTGTACTTATAATTACGGTAACATTAAGGTTATGAGAATTAAATCAAATGACTCGCTTATAGCCCCAAATTTGAAAACAACCCCAGTGTCCTTATTTATTCAGATACGAAATATTTATTATAAAATACATAATAAGTATAACATAGATAATATTTGCAAACACACGCATCTAAGTGTTCGAAATTAAAATATATTGTTATCATTCATAAGAAATTGTGAGTTGGTAGACGTTGTATGTCTATGTATGTGTGTGTGTTTTATTATGTATTTATATAATATTTTATTATTATTTTTCTCTTTTTCGAAAGGTATGCTATTATTACTGGTGGTAGGACCTCTTGTGAGTCCGCACGGGTAGGTACCACCACCCTGCCTATTTCTGCCGTGAAGCAGTAATGCGTTTCGGTTTTAAGGGTGGGGCAGCCGTTGTGACTGTACTGAGGAGACCTTAGAACTTATATTTCAAGGTGGGTGGCGCATTTACGTTATAGATGTGTATGGGCTCCAGTAACCACTTAACAACAGGTGGGCTCTGAGCTCGTCCACCCATCAAAGCAATAAAAAATAAAAATCTTTGATGCCACAACAAAAAACCACCCACCAATTTTCTATAGTACCAATTCGAAACTTTTCAGACTAATTTGAAGCCTTTAATGAATTTATCGCAAATATTAAAGCAAAACAAGTTGTACTCGCAGAGAACAAAGGAACGTTGAGCTGTGAATCGCTTTTGAAATCCGAAATGCCACGTTCCCGACGAAGTTTCATCACGGCCGTGGATTGTTCTGGAACATTACCCGAGGACAAACAGGGTCGGAATAGGAAGCTTGCACGAAAACATGTTACACGCTTTTACTTCTTTTTGAATGAGGTACTAGAACGTGGCAGCGCTCACATTATCCTTGTACCTGTCTGTTATAGCGTTTCCAACCTTTGCCATGTTCGAACCCAGTGTACCGCTTTTTTTTCCTTACCTATGCTGATAGCGTTGAGAGGCTATATCAGCTTCTCCTTGACGTCTAGGTGAGCTCACGGGGCTCAAACCGGGTCTGTTGCTAACACTGACCCTAGCAAGAGCCGTGCTTCGCAGAATCTACCACCGGTGGGTACCGCACTCGCTATCGTCCACTACTCGGACCCCCGCCATCGGACGCGGACCTATCCGGATCCGGCTTGCACGATTTTAAAAGCGGCCCCAGTACTGGTGACCATACTGCATAAACCATTTAATACAGTTTTAAACCTAATACTCACAAGCGACTTAACGTTAAGCCGAAGCGCTACCGCGAAAGGCTTAAATGTCATTGACATTTTACACCGATAACGAAGATTCCATCGACTTGAAAGCTATTCTTTGCGTTTGTATGAAAATGAAATTGCTTACCGTGAACATTTTCTTTAGAGATGTCGTTCACATTTACGCTACCATACAAAGTATACGGCTCTCAATGCGGTTACTTAAGTCGTCAATAACAATCGAACCATTGCCAAAAATCTGTCAAGAGTATAAGGCTCCCCGCGCACTAAGCAGCCTGGCTGCGGCAACCGAAATAATAAATAAATAAATATTTACTAACAATCACGCCACGTTAACTGGTCCCGGTATAAGTTTGTAAAGAACTTGTATTACAGGTACCAGATAACGGAAATAAATGTAAGATTTTTTATTATACACATACGTATATTTAATATACATCCATAACCCTGGAAAATACATTTTATATTTACCATACAAATATCTTCCCTTGGCGGGATTCGAACCCGCGACCTCCTTGTGTAGTGACCGTCACTTACCACTACACCAGACGGCCGTTAAAATATAAAATAATATTTGAGCAGCCCGTTATAAAAGCCAATCGAGGCCCACTTATGATCGTTTCGTCGAGCGATTTGGAATTTATCTCGTAAAAAACGCAAAGCAAAGAAAAGACACTGGATTCATCCTCTTTGTTTAGAACGGCACCCAAAAGGCTTACTCTGTAATTATTTTAAAGATTTTCATACAAACCCAGACCGGTTTTTTTAAATACAAGAGATTGTACAAGCATACTGTGTCATATCACTAACACTAGATGATGACCGTTTTTTTTTGATAACGCCATCTTGTTGTGTCTTTAAAGCGGTTAGTTGCCTTCAATTAAGAAAAATAGTATTATTATTCGCCAATAGATGTCGGGAAGGGTTGATTATTGAAAACACGAATAAAACAACATTTTCTGAAAATAAATCGTAGCTAGATTGATTTATCGCCCCCGAAATCCCCTGTATTATACTAAATTTTATGAAAATCGTTGGAGCCGTTTCCGAGATTCAGATTATATAGGTATACAAGAATTGCTCATTTAAAGGTATAAGATTAAGCAAAACGAACACGCATTGGCTGCTACAGCAAGTGCGCGGGGACTGACAGCAGCCACATACATTCGCCAACACTCGCTCTGGCTGCCGTGCGACAGGCGCGTTGTATTGACTGCCGCAACCAAGAGTTCCGGGCTGCTTATGTGCACGGACTTCCATACAACGCCATATATTCGTCTGGCTGCGGCAACCAGGCTGCCTAGTGCGCGGGGAGTCTTATACTTCACTACATAATCGATATATACAAAAGAGAATGTATGTATGTACATATGTTTACATGTAGTTGATCCGAAATATAGTGATGCATACTGTTGAGTTTATGGGCTCAGTACAAGGACAGTACTTCGCTGAATCTACCACCGGATCGAAAACGCCACCCACTGAGAATTTCCGTCGAGAAACTCAGTGGGCTGTGCCTACGGATTAGTTCGCTCGTCGAACTCAACGAAGATGGTGATAGATGTTAAAATAAATGCCTACATAAGATAAGATAAGTTCAAACAATTCTTCAAAACACACAAGCTGAGTAACAGTAATTTCAGATAACACGTTTTATTTTTGGATTTTCGATTAAAAGCTACAATTTGGTGTCATTCGAATCTTATCATTTATCAATGAATTGTCGTAATCATAACGTTTTAATTACATCGTTATCTTAATCACGGATATAGCTTTCAATGTCAATACGTAAATGTTAGTGCCATGTTCTACAAGAAAGACTATTATATTGTTTTCTTGTGCGTTGCGATAAGAGTTCAATTGACAGGATATTGCGATGACTGGCTTCATACTTGTTAGGCATTTAGAATATACTAGAGGTCCCGCAGTAGTCGAAATTCGACTATAATTAATTGGAATTTTAAGTTTGTACACTATTAAGATTTTATTTTCAACGCCAAGACTACACTATAGAAAAATATTAATAAAGACAAACAATATTTAATGTATTTTGGGGTAGGCAGCGGCTTGGCTCTGCCCCTGGCATTGCTGAAGTCCATGGGCGACGGTAACCACTCACCATCAGATGGGCCGTATGCTCGTCTGCCTACAAGGGTAATAAAAAAAATATTCTCAATTTGACCATAGACGTCAAGAACAAAAGTTTGACAATAAATAAATATCTAAAATAAATAAATAATAATAATTACGTGTGTGTCAAATACGTAATGGTAGTGTGTGTAATGTTTTTTTTATTGATTTAATGTATCTTTTATGCATTATTTAAAAAAAATATTAGCATTGTGCACTTCTTCTCTATATTCTCTATAAGTGTGGAAAATTTCATACTCCTCCACGCAATTTTCGTAAAAAGGGATACAAAGTTTTTGCTTCACGTATTAATATATAAATTATCGTACTTACAAGCCGCTTCAGGTAAATTTTAAATAACTGTAATTTTAAAACAAACGACGACAAACATAATGTTATGAAAACTTCTCTAGATTTTTTATTAGGAAAGAAAGAAAGAAGAAAGAAATCATTTATTCGCCAAGCATAGTGAAAATGAGTTATTACATAAGTTAAAAGCAGCGTGTATGCTTTGTCATTATTTGACATGCGAATTTTAGTGCAGTGCATAGTTACAATATTATATAATTTACCATTCATTCATCCATAATTCAACTAATAATTAAAAATCCATTTATTTTCAATGTCATCCCCAAGAAAATCATTCACGTGATAATAATTTTCACTAATAAGATTACCTTTTAGGTTTTTTTTTAATTTAAAATCATCTAAGTCTCTTAATTTCTTCGGTAGTTTATTAAATATCCTAACGCTCATACATAGTATACTATTATTCTTTAATGTAGTTTTGGTTTTTGGAAAACATAGCTTATCGTCGCGTCGATTTCTGTTTGCCACATTAGACATCTTAGTGAATCTATTGGGACAAGTTTTAACAAAAGATGCAACTTCGTATATATATAGACAAGGAAGGGTAAAAAGTTTATGCTTTGCAAAATATGGCTTGCAGCTGTCGGCTATTGCCAATCCAAACATAGACCTTAAACACCTTTTTTGTGCCTTAAAAACTTGATCTTTCTGCGTTGAGTTTCCCCAGAAAATTATTCCATATCTAAGACAGGATTCAACTACACCACGATATGCAGTTAGTAAGGCGTCTGTGTTTAAAATAGAGGATAATTTAAAGAGTGCATAGGCCGAGGAGCTGACACGTTTACACAGTCCGTCTGTATGAGATTTCCAATCTAATTTGTTGTCAATTTTTACACCGAGGAAATCTACATTTGCTGTTTCATATATATGATTGTTATTATTATAAATGGTCAAATTAATATATTTATTTCTTTGATAAAATTGCATAAATTTTGTTTTTTCTAAATTAATTATTAAATTATTTTTATCAAGCCAAGATATTATTGAATGAAGAGTACTATTAATATCGTGTTCATATAAAATGTCATTTCTACACCTAATAGTTATGGTGCTGTCGTCTGCAAAAAGGGTCATAGGGTGGTCAATTGAATTTGGAAAATCATTAATGTAAATTATAAATAAGAGAGGCCCAAGTACGCTTCCTTGCGAAACACCGTATGTAATCTTACGTTTGTTAGACTTAAATTTAAGTTCTGTTTTTTTTACAAAATCTATGTTACTAATTTCAGTGTATTGTATTCGATCTTTTAAATAAGACTCCAGTAAGTTTAATATATTTCCTCGCATCCCGCAGTATTCCAATTTACTTAACAGTATGTTAAAATCGACATGATCGAAAGCTTGAGTCATATCGCAGAAAAGAGCAGTGATGTAGTTACCCTTGTCCATATCACATGTAATAACGTTCAAAAAGTCGAAAATTGCCATATTTATATTTTTATTTTGACGAAATCCTTTTTGGTTTTCAAGCAGAACGTTATATTTTTCAAGAAAATCATATATTTCTTTGTACAAAAACTTTTCAACTATCTTAGAGAAAACAGGTAGCAAAGCCACTGGTCTATAAAACTCCATTAGCTCTCTATTCTCTTTTTTAAGGAGTCCAAACTTAGGAGTCCAAACTTTTTTTTTTTTTGCTAAATTTAAGTGTTGCCAGATCTACGATTTAAAAAAAAAACAAATCTGTTTTCCCTCCAAAATAGAAGCATGACTTTAATGACGTTACTATGTATGTAATTTTCTCAATTTTCTTAAATGATATTTCTATCCCATTAAGCAAGCTAAACTAAAATATGAGTACCTTGTTCAAATTAAAAACTTACGTTCTTTATCTTTTGATCTTGATGAGATGTATTTCTGAATTCTAGCTTTTTTTTAAGGTATTTTATGACCTACCAGGTTATACTACGACCTTTAAGTCATGTCTTATTTTAATTTATATTCTTACTTTTACAAAAAGGATAATATGAAGTGAAATAAAATGAAGATGGTTAATTTGAGACATTAATCATCTGGGATGAAATGAGATGAGATGATATAGGATGACATATAATCTCAGTAAAACGGTGGTCATTTACTGAGATTTTTTCAGTGGACTTTTTGGAGGATCCTAAGAAGTTACGTTCAGCGGTTTTGTTTCATTTTCCCACATTTGTGCACTTTCACAGATATTAAACAGTTAATAAACCACCGTTATTACACATTTAAACCTGAAGAAACACTAAATAGACAAAATAAAACAATACACACAACTTCACTCCTCGCGCTCCCGCCAAAAAGTCTACCACAGATTAAATAGTTTTACAAAGTTAATTTGAATTTAGTATTTGTCAAGTGCTGCTGTCGGCAATAAAAAAAATATGCTTTTGGTGTGTAGATAAATAATATAGTATTTATATAATTGATGTATTAAAATACTTTAATTCTCTGATGCATCGATGTTAAAAACTATAGAAAAAGGGTGAATGAAATTGAAAATTCTATAGCAAAGTTTTACCTCTTAATGTAAATTTGAATTTATTTCCACCCGTGTATAAAGAATGTGTCAATTTATTTTAATAGGGTTGTGCATAAAATCAGTTTAAAAAAAATATTAATATTAAAAAAAAGAGTAGTCTTTAACATTTGTCGTCATTCCTATCGTCTATATTATAATTTTTTCTATAAAAATTAACGCGTATATATAAACAAACGCCTTCTTAAACTTATATGTTGAGGGGTGAAAGACCTTTTGGGTTAAGCGATATTTGTGCAACATTACAGGAGAGCTATTTAAAGTTTGAAATTTGGAAAAAAATAAGATAACAAAAAAACTTCTTTAGATATTTGAATAGGGTAAAAATAGTTGAAGTTCAATTGAAACCATTGAACTGTTGATACTTATACCGAATAAAACGGACCTTTAATAACAAAGATAAATGTCGCTTTAACCATAATATACACTTTCAACCCTCGATATGTTAAGCAATAATTCGGCAATGATGATTTTTTGGTTTTTTTTTTGTGAATGATATTATTGATTATTTTTTTTCCTTTTTTTTATTGCTTATATGGGTGGACGAGCTCACAGTCAACCTGGTGTTAAGTGGTTACTGGAGCCCATAGACATCTACAACGTAAATGCGCCACCCACCTTGAGATATAAGTTCTAAGGTCTCAGTATAGTTATAACGGCTGCCCCGCCCTTCAAACCGAAACGCATTACTGCTTCACGGCAGAAATAGGCAAGGTACCTACCTACCCGTGCGGACTCACAAGAGGTCCTACCACCAGTATTAAACCAGTAATTGGCTAAACTGTTGTGTTTTATTATTTTATTAGTCGTGCGGTATTTGCGCCATGTTCCCGTCTTGCATGTCGCTGCTATCGCGCCGTTCAGACTCCCAGCACCCTCGGCCCGGACAGGCGACCGTGGTCCTCAACGTTTACGATATGTATTGGACGAATTGGTGAGTGAAAATGTTTGATGTGAATAAAATTTCATGGTAATCCTTCCTACTTAGTCAAGACAATGAAACTAAGACTTTATTGTTTTTTTTGTTAAGACGCTTTTATTAGCTTCAGACTTATGTATGTATGTTTGTAACAGAATCTTGGAACATGATTTTGACCTCCTCCAAAATGTCGGATTAACTCGAAATTTGGTATACTTATTAAGGACCGATGACAATTCAATAATAAAAAAAATTTAAAATAAATAATTGTTATAAAAAACTAAAAAAATACGTTTTATTATCTAAAACTAACTAACTAATTCAACTAAAAAATAGAAAGTAAGTTTTAATAAATTTGAATTAAGAATTGTGTAAGAAAAAAATATTTTATTGTAAAAAGGCGTAGGGTGCATGGTATCAGTAGCTATAAATATTTTATCAACAGATATGAGTAGAAGGGTTATTTTGATAATATCCTGAAAAGCAAAAGCGTATTTTTTTTTTGTTTTTTTTTAAACTATTATTTATTTCTTTTATAAAAACCTGATTCGGATTATCGTGAGCATATATTCAGATGATATATTATAGTAGAATCGATGATGCTGTTCCCCATTTGACACGCAACGAAACATGATTTCGATTTTGTAAATGCGGAATGTGAATCATTCATTATATCATCATTATCATGAAAGAAGGAAAACGAAGCTTAAAAAAAACCACATGTGCTTTTATTGTAAGAGAGGAATTATAATGCATTTGACTTTATATATACATATATGCATATCTATATAACGACCTCCAAATTCTAGTTTAAATTCACTATCGCAGAAAAAACAGGCTTAGATTTCAACTAAAGCTGCGCTTGACCGAGATGGCCTCGTGTTAAGGTCTAATGACCCAGTGACGTAGTGGTCGAGAAGTCAACGGTACCTTTTGAGCAGACAAGACTCACATCTCAAAATAAACCTTGTAGTGCCCAAAGGCCCTTTAATCAAAGGCCCTTGCGTGTTATTCTTCCCTACCTATTCGCTGGTAGCCTTAAAGGTTATGCCCATATGGGTAAGGTGGTAGGACCTCTTGTGAGTCCGCACGGGTAGGTACCACCGCCCCGCCTATTCCTACCGTGAAGCAGTAATGCGCTTCGGTTTGAAGGGTGAGGCAGCCGTTGTAACTATACTGAGACCTTAGATCTTATATCTCAATGTGGGTGGCGCATTTACGTTGTAGATGTCTATGGGCTCCAGTAACCACTTAATACCAGGTGGGCTGTGAGCTCGTCCACACATCTAAGCAATAAATAAAAAAAAAGTAAACTCACGGACTCACCCTGAGAGAATTTGCTAACAGTAACTACTTAAAGAGCAGTGCTTCGCAGAATGTACCATCGGATCCGAATCGCAACCCATCGAGAAGATCGGGCTAGTAACTCCGTGAGCTTTGCGTGTTACAACAGAATTTCGATACCAAAGTTAATTAGGTTAAGGCAATGTTATTAATTAGCTTTGATTTAAGATTCGTTAACTATAGTTCAAACAAGAACAGTTCAAAAGATTAGTTAGGTTTTTGTTCTGACCTTCTTCCAGTTTATCGCTTTGGACGAAACATACAAGATTAAAATAAGTCTTTTTGGTGATAGGGCATGTGCTATGTTTTTCTGTCGCAAAATCACTGTACAAATTTGTAAATTTTGTACTTTTGCTTTTTGTTTCACGGTGCACTTATTGAACAAGTTATTCGTGAATGCTTGTGGTACTTACAGAACAAAAAATACATATTATATTAAATAGATAATAACTTGTCCCGAGATTGATTTAGGATATAAATAAGAGTTTGGTTGTGTGGATGAAGTGGACTTTTAAAGTCTTTAAGATCCTACAACCAAATTTACCTGATAGCAAAATGATATTTATTAGGTTAAGAATTATTGACACCATATACAAAAGCCATTAGGTATTTTATTGGAATAGCCGCGCCCGTCTGATAAGCGATAACTATGGCTGGTTGGTAGAGACGCAATAAGGACGCTAACTCGAGAACTGAAGAAAAGTCACTGAAGAAAAGCTCATTAAAAAGGACACTTTTGAAAGATGTGAATCGATTCTAAGCACACCTATTATCTTGAGCCGGCACATAAAATTTTAAATTTACATAACATAGACAACCCAATGTCGTAACTATAACCCTGTGACAAAGAGGATCATACAACCTTATGCTATTCAAGTTTGTGTACAAGCACGCAGTGTTGAACTGATAAGACGTGCACATTAAATTGATAGGACCATGATATCATTCCAGCCACGCCAACCAAACGATTCATCTGTGGGAGTGGCCCTATTTCAAAAAAATCATATTTACTACACTAGAGAGATATTTATTCAGAGAAGTACCATCTAAAAGCCCTCGATATCCCGACTGGGCAGTTTTACGACGGACATGTAAACTTAATAATACTTTTATGAGTAGCTTTCATGATATTAATAAATCTCTACCGGGGTTCTTTTGTCAATGTGTCATATGCTTGTTTGCCTTTTACATTATCTTGTATAGTATGCAACGTCCTTAGATTATCACAGTCCTTTTATTAAGTTACACAATGAAATATTAACTAATAAGTAAAAAATATAGTAAAATTATGAAGGATCTCGACCAGAATCTTCATCGACTTGGATTCTTTTCGCGTCATCTTCCTCGTAGTAATAAGGAAAACGACCCTCAGTTGTGATAATTCCCCCCTAGAGAGAATCTCTCTGATGCTGCTCCTCCATCTGTTTTCGTTCTTCCTTCATGGAGAGCATCATGCAACTTGGTGTGCGAATTTGCTCGGACCATTTATTTCGGCCTTTTGGTTTCCGCCCGGCGAAATAAAAAAAGGATATTTACTGATGGATGGTATACCGACTAATTATTCCGTGAATCAGCTATGCGCTTCGGTTTTTTAACCAAAAAAGGTTGATATTTTATATAACTTGTTCTACGACATCATGTCTCAAACTGGGTTAAGATTGTCGCATTGAGATTTTCTATCTAATCTATTTTTTTTGTCTGTCGACTCCAGTAATTAATCAACAGGTAGATAACTGTTGTAAGCTCAACAGGAGGACAATAACTAGGACAATAACAATATCGTTATATCACGTTTCAAGAAAAATACAAACTAAAGCCCTGCTCTTCAGAGCTGACTGTCAGTGTTAATAGGTTTGCTATACCAGAAATATGAAGCATTTATTACTATAACGCTTCCTCTGAGCGAAAGAAGACTCTGGTGCAAAGGGTTAAGACTACTTTTACGAGAAATTTCAATTCACGTTAGGTATCAATTTTTATAACCTTTTTATAATACATGAAATAAGTCTACCTGAATGCCTTAGGCACTACAACGTAGTACTGACGAGCTAGCAGCTTTGCGCACGTGCCAGAATTCTTGGAATAACTATAAACATCCACGTGTTTATTACTCGGACTTTCAACTCGCAATCAAGTCACATGTTTGATCCGCAATCTCACGAGTTGACTTTTTTTTTTTTTTTTTTTTTTATTGCTTAGCTGGATGGACGAGCTCACAGCCCACCTGATGTTAAGTGGTTACTGGAGCCCATAGACATCTACAACGTAAATGCGCCACCCACCTCGAGATATAAGTTCTTAGGTCTCATTATAGTTACAACGGCTACCCCACCCTTCGAACCGAAACGCATTACTGCTTCACGGCGGAAATAGGCGGGGTGGTGGTACCTACCCGTGCGGACTCCCAAGAGGTCATACCACCAGTGTGTCAAGAGAACGCTTCTGCTATATCACGTTCTGGTATTCCATTGGCCAGTGGTACAAACGAGGTCAGACGAAAATATTGGAACTGCTTGATTTTATATCTCATGGTGTTTTTGTCTCTATGGTACTTATCGGCTGGCAATATCTTCCACGCGGTCGGTGCAAAAGTGTTCGCCTTGAACACGAAACTACTGGTGGGTTACTGCGTCTTATGAGCCCGCACGGGTAGGCACCTTCTTGCCTATTTCTTCCGCAAAGCAGTGCGTTTGGGTTTAAAGGATGAGGTAGACGTTTAATAGTCAGACTTTAAACTCGCGGCTCAAGGCGGCATTTACGATTCCGTCACCGCTCCAATAACCATTCTAAGCCCACAATTAAAAATGAAAAGTTACAGCTTTGGTGTTACTGTGGTAACATAGTGCCAATAAAGCTTTTATTATTCATAAATCAACTTTTTTTTTTATTGCTTAGATGAGTGGACGAGCTCACGGCCCATCTGGTGTTAAGCGGTTACTGGAGCCTATAGACATTTACAACGTAAATGCGCCACCCACCTTGAGATATAAGTTCTAAGGTCTCAAATATAGTTACAACGGATGCCTTCAAACCGAAACGCATTACTGCTTCACGGCATAAATAGGCGGGGTGGTGGTACCTAACCGCGCGGACTCACAAGAGGTCATACCACCAGTACCAGTACTAATAATACTCTACTGGAATTCGTGGTTAGGTACACTGCGGGCGCGGGTCTGGGTGTGTTCCACAGCGGTGTTCAAGTTCACGGATCGGAATGGGCGTACGGGGGTCATCCGTACGCGTTCACCGGGGTCTTCGAGATATCGCCGCGAGACGAACGGGAACTAGGGGAGCAGTTTCGATTCAGGTACGTCATCGATTACTGACATGACCAAATGACTGTCCTTTTCAGAATCCTCCTAAATTTAATTTTTTTGTCTTAGTTTTAACTTTTTTATAGATGAACCGATTCCGTTGATTTTTGTTTACCTATGTGGATCTCATGTGGTTCCATTTTATATTTAACAAGATACGACCAGTAGTTTTCGAGTTATCCTTAATTAAGCATGTATTATTGTCTTTGAGCAAATTGAGGTTAAAGGCTAGCTGTGGATTGATAAATAGATAAATCAAATTGATGGTATTCTCATTTAATTTTGTTAAAGTCAGTTTTTTTTCCCTACCTATGCTGATAGCCTTGAGAGGCTATTTCATCTTCACCCTAGCATGTAGGTGAGCTCTCGAGGCTCAAACTGGAGTGTTACTAACACTTGCCCTAGCGAGAGCAGTACTTCGCAGAATCTACCAGCGGATCGGTAACGCGACCCACTGAGAAGATCCGGCGAGAAACTCAGTGGGCTGTGTCTATGGGTTCATTTTTCTATTGTAACTGGTGCGACCCGGTCTCGTAATAACAAAGAATGTGTAGTGGTTGTTTGATTATATGATGATGACCGAACACCTTATATGTTGCTTTTCAAGTTAGAGCCCCGTGGGCTCACCTATTCGTTCGTCTATGCTGGTTTAGGCCGCGCCAATAAAGAAACGAATCTAAAACGGCGGCGATCATGCGCTCTCATTCTAAACTATTGCTGTCTTTATCGCACACGGCGCGTACTGCACGCAGAAAAATTATCAGTTCTGACTTTGTTGTTGAGTTCGAGTTTTTTCACTTTCGAGTTGTGCGACTTAGATGACTGGCAGCAAAAGTGTTTATGCAAGTTGCATCCCAGATGAGACACCCTCCCCTCTGCCAGGGCATAAAGTAAAGTACATTCTCAATGTTTTTTGAAGTTATACTTCTTTAGGCGCGTTATGAAAAATTGATGAGAGTGAAATTTTACGATGCGCGCGCACCGTGACAAAATTAACAGAATGAAGTTGCCCACTAAATCGCTCATTACAATACGACCGACGTAACTTGGCGAGTCTGAATATAGCCGCAGGTGAACTTTCGCGCATGTACACTCGTAAAAAAAAGTGTTATTAGTATTCATTTTTTAGTAATATAAATGACAAAATTATTATTTAATATAATTCATACTAAATATTATTAAATTATTAACGTTAAATATTTATTATTAATTATTTAATATTTAAAAAAAAAGAAATAAATTGAATAAAAATAAAGTATAACTTCTTACGCGCGTACACGCACCCTTTTTTTAAATTTTTTCACAATATACAATTTTTTTTATATCTGTATTTTTATTTGTTGACCTTACCATCAGATTCTGTCAGTGCAGGTACATAGACGCCATTTTCGATTCTTTTATTTATTGGCGCGGCTTGTATAGCCGTCTAAGGCTAGACTAGGTAGGAAAAAAAAAGGTTTATGTTACAGGCAGAGTGTACATATAGGATATACAGATTTCAGCGAGGAGGAAGTAAGAAGATTAGTCGCAGAACTAGGGAAGCAATTCAGAGGTGACAGGTAATAATGTTTTTTTTTTTATAATAATAAAATTATTTTCTTATATGTATTCTAAGTCGTAAAAAAAAGTTCTTAGTGCTTACGATCGAGAAAGCTGTAAAGCAATTTTCTTGTAACCTATATTTTACGGATGATTCTAATAAATAAATAAATTGATTACTATTCTTTTTTTTTTATTGCCCTTGTAGGCAGACGAGCTTACAGCCCACCTGATGGTGAGTGGTTACCGTCGCCCATGGACTTCAGGAATGCCAGGGGCAGAACCAAGCCGCTGCCTACCGCTTAATTCACAAACATAAAAAATAATTTTTTTTAAATTATGCACGTGAAAGAAGTGAAACTTCTGTTGCGGTGTGTAGTATTGCGGTTTTCTTAATTTTTCATCGTTAAATCAAATTTCTCTTGTAATAGGGAATGCTGTAAGAGAAATGACCTAGCTCGCTTTGTTCATTCCCTCTCTACGGTCGAGTGGTTTGTGAGACGCACCGTCCAAGTTAACAAGTACATACTTGTTAATAATGTATTTTTTTTTCAAAATCCTTTTTGCATTTTCTGCGAAATGTGTGATAATAAGCTCAGCAGAAGGCTTAAGCTGCGACAACTTAATGCATCGATTGTTACAGATACCATTTAATGAACAATAACTGCAATCATTTCACTTCAGCCTTTTGCATGGTGAGTTTTGGTCCGTTTTTAATATTATTATGCTTTTATTAGCTTCAGACGTATGTATGTTAGTATGTAACGGAATCTTTGGACATGATTTTGACCCCCTTCAAAACGTCGGATTAACTCGAAATTTGGCATACTTATTATGGACCGATGACAATTCAATATATATAAAAAAAATTGAAAAAATTGAAATTCAACTAAAAATGAAAAATAAATAATATTTAAAAAAAAAAACAAAAAAAAACGCTGTTATAGAAAATCTAACTAAAAAGTAGAAAATACATTTTAATAAATTTAAATTAAAAATAGTGTAAGAAAAAATGATTTTATTGTAAAAAAGCGTGGGGTGCTTTTCAGGATATTATCAAAATAACCCTTCTGCTTATATCATTAGTTGGATTTTATTGCGGCATAACTACCATAGTTAGACGTATGCTGTCGCGATACTTTTTGTAAATAATAATGTATTCTACAAAGTCGTAGTACATTATTTTATTCTATCATCAATAGGTTTCGCAGGGCGCGCGATGTAAAGAATATTTTAGGTAATTTTTTACATCTTGGGTTACATTATTGTAGTTTAAGTAAATATCCCTATTTTCTTTTCAAAAAAGATTATAGCCTATGTCACTCGGGAATAGTGTAGCTTCCAGACAGTGAAAGAATTTTTTAAATCGGTTCAGTAGCTTCGGAGCCTATTCAATTGACAAACGTACAAAGAAATCTTTCCTCTTTATAATTATAATATTAGTATATATTATAATATTAGTATAGATTATAATATTAGTATAGATTAACATCAACAGTTCGATGTTTTTAATTGAACTTCAATTAAGCTTACTCCATTTTAAATTTTTGCAGAAGTTTTTTTCGTTATGATATTTTGTCCAAATTTTAAACTTTAAATATCAGTTCTGTAAAGTTATAAAAAATGTCACTTAAACCCCTAAAGCCTTTTACCCCACGAATATTATATTGTATGAACTGCATAGAATGTTATGTGTACATGCACGTATGCTCTGGATGTGTTTGTATAATCGAAGATACAAAAAATTAAATATGAGAGATTTTATTATTATATTTTGTTTTTTTGTTTTTTTTGTCTGCAGGCGTTGTGCTCACGCGACATTCCGCCGTGGGTGAATCGGCTAGCGTACGTGAGCTCGTGCGTTCCATTCCTGCAGAGGTGTCTACCGAAGTTTGTAACCATGATTTTTTATGTTTTGTGGATATATAATTCGACGCTTGAAAGGCAAAAGTGAGTAAGCGACAATGCGTGAACTTTACAGTAGATTAATTTAAAGTTGAAACTAATTTAAAATATACACGAGAAATACCTGAAAAAAATTCTATTTCAACGAATCTAGCTGTAGGATTGAAATGATTTTAATGGACCTACAAATATATATTTTTTTGCGCATCGAACATGGTTATTGCCTATCATTTATGTACAAAGCAGTTATTGTCGCTTAGTCACGTTTTTGCCTTTTAAGCGTCGATATATATATATTTTTCTATCACTCAGTCTGTTGATTCGTCTTTTCGCATTAAATGTGTACAATTCCCCAAAATATTCCAAACTGAGTTATAATATGCGAAATCATTTGGTATCATCAGTAGTTTTCTCATAAATACTGTCAAAAGAGCGTTGTTTAGTTTTAGTTTTTTTTTAGTTTACCTATGTTTTGACTAATATTAACAAAATTAATACATAATTTTATCTTACTTCAAAAGACAATGTAACTGGTAAAAAATAAATGTTGCAAAGATGATTAATATTAAAAATATCACATTTTAGGTAAACCTTTAAAACACTTTCCTGTAAAATTAGTAAGTTTTTTATACACTTTTAATGCGTGAAGACGAATTGTGAATTAATTTTGGATACGTATGGTGTAGTCATACCGAGTGGGCTCGTTGCGATATCAGTGTTGACGTCAAGCAAAAAATTAATAAAAAATAAAAATAAAGATTGAATGAATGAATGAATGAATGATTTATTTTATTCAGACAACAAGTTCATATGTGTAAATATCATCGAAACATACTTAAAATTAATAAAACCAATCAAATAAAAAATATACATTTATTAAAAATAATTATAATTATAACTAGCTGACCCGGCAGACTTCGTAGTGCCCTAATCGATAAATAAAAGACACATCAAGGGGACACATCAAAGTAAAAACAAAATTGTTTGTTTTTATATAATTCCGAGCTTTTTTATATTTTTTCACCTTTTAAACCTTCTCTCGACTTCCACAAATTTTAATAATTCTAGACCAGAATTACCCAAATCGGTTCAGCCGTTCTCGAGTTTTAGCGAGACTAACGAGCGGCAATTCATTTTTATATATCTAATAATAAATATTTACTAACAATCACGCCACTTTAACTGGTCCCGTGGTAAGTTCGTAAAGAACTTGTGTTACAGGTACCAGATAACGGAAATAAATGTAAGATTTTTATTATACACATATATATATTTAATATACATCCATAACCCTGGAGAAGACATTTGTGTTTATCATACAAATAACTTCCGTTGGCGGGATTCGAACCCGCGACCCTCTTGTGTAGTGACCATGTCACTTACCACTACACCAGACGGCCGTTATATGAGTCGTCTATTATCAAAGGTGGCAATCTGTGCATTTGGACAAAAAAAAATTATTGATATGTCAATACAGATTGATTTGAATATAATCGTCTCCTTCAAAGAATACGGTTCAAAACCTGCATTAAATAAAGGTTAATAGTTAACCTGTTATTTATCTAAGATGTCGTTCAGAAGAGTTTTGTGACTGCCAATGGAATACAAAGTCAATAATTCGTTTTTCTGATTTACCAATAATTGTCCAAAAGTCACATTGCCGGCTTTGATAATAGTCGACTCATATATATATTAATTACTAGCGACCCGCCCTCGCTTCGCTTCGGAAACATTAAAACACACATGAAACCAAAAAATAAAATAAAAAAAATATTAAAAAAAGTAGCCTATGTTCATCAGGGACAATGTCGGCTTCTAATGGAAAAAGAATTTTTCAAATTGGTACAGTAGTTTCGGAGCCTATTCGAAACAAACAAACAAACAAATCTTTCCTCTTTATAATATTAGTATAGAAAAGTTAAGGTGCATTTTTCTTGTCGTTCGAACGATGCTTACTTTCCGGATTAACTTTGAATGCCCGTCTCGTTTGGCGCAGGGAGTGGCTGACGCCGGCGGCCCTGCAGCAGTCGTTGGCAGCGCACTCGCCATCCTCCTCTTCGCAGCACTCTCCCTAACAACGTGCGTATCGTGGTGGCACATTAGCGACCCCTGGTTGCGGGTCTCGTGCTTACGTCACAGGCACAGGGATCTGTGGGCTTAGTACGAGTCTTTTAACGTTCTCGATAGCGTAAAAGTTAACGCCAATTTGTGTGCAGTTGGAACAGCGCCCCTAGCGGCAAATGAAGGCAAACGTTCTGGTGGTAGGACCTCTAGTGAGTTCGCACGGGTAGGTACCACCGCCCCGCCTATTTCTGCCGTGAAGCAGTAATGCGTTTCAGTTTGAAGGGCGGGGCAGCCGTTGTAACCATACTGAGACCTTAGAACTTATATCTCAAGGTGGGTGGCGCATTTACGTTGTAGATGTCTATGGGCTCTAACACTTAACACCAGGTGGGCTGTTAGATCGTCCACCGATCTAAGCAATAAAAAAAAGCATACAAATCTGAGTTAACTTTAACGCTATCGAGAACGTTAAAAAACTCCCACTAACCACGCTGAGAATGCATGGCACGAGTATAGCTCGAGATGGAAGTCTGTATATAAATAAACAAAATAACAAATGGTTCACGAATGTCGGATATCTTTCATAAAAACTCAGAACCTGTGACGTAAAAGTTAATTCAGTAACCAATGAGCCAACGAAACGATTGGTTTTGAAGTAAAACTTCTTTACGCTTCCTTGACTGATGAATGCGTAGCGAGAGCGTTACGAAAATTGTGATCGGGCGAGGCGAACGGAAGCTTAGAGGGAGAAGGAGATATAAGTTAATGAAGATAGAAAGAGAGAGCTACGTTTCGTATATTACTGCAGGGACAAGAGAGATAGGTGCGAGCAAATATTTTCTGTCTCTCTTTCTCTCGTAGCCAGTTACGTTTTGTATATCTAAGACACAATGCAGGCCTATTGTTTGTATCACGTTGTAACAGTGAGCCGCGGCCCTTTTATCTCCACTGTCAGTTTAATTAATATATTGTAATATTGCTTAGATAGAATTTGAATTCTATGTCATATAAATTGAAAAGTTATTTATATAGTGGAGTAAATAAATGTCATTATTATTATTATTAGTACAGCGCGCGCAATTTTGCTTTCTCTCTTCCTCTCAAATTTATTCAAATTCGTTTCTCATTCAAAAATATTAATTTATTATTGAAAACCCATAATAAATTTAAATATTTGCTGAAAATTTATATATTATTATCATGCATGTATACATATGGATGGAAGTAAAGAAGTTTTACTTCAGTCGTGTGGTCTAAAGGACACTATATATTTTTGTTTGTGACTGATTTCATATTCTTTTTTTTCCTCCGCAGGGGATCTTCTGCTCCAGTGCAGATGACCGTATTGTGTTGTGCGAACTTATTAATAGATCTAAATAAATAATAGTAAATCGGTTTGGCGCATTGTCGAATAAAATTGACTTATATATAAGATACGATTTCGAAATCGTATCCGATAAATCGTGTAGTGTAAATTGACCCGTGATTTCGGCCTAATACAAAAAAAAACATGTTGTTGATTAGATAATGTTATCTCGTTCTCGTATACTAAGTGTGAGCAGGTGGGAGTGTTATGATGTTGCGATTACTTACGCGTGTTCGCCAAAGAATATTAAGAGTATCTGATTCACGAATGTATGTATGTATGTAATTTGCTCATATTTGGATTTAATAAATAAGTAAAATAAAAGTAATGTTTAAAATATTTACGTCATCAAAATGTATCGTACAGTATCGTTGGCTGAATTTAATGATGTCGTTAAAAGAAATTTACAACGCACGATTTTATATACTATAAACATACAGTATACGTTGGGATTTATGTGTTTATAATTTATTTTCATAAGAAAACTTATTGTACAGTTTTTTCTACGGTTTTCATGAATCGCAGGCATAATAATAATAATTAAATCTCTCTTTTTTTCTTCCTACCTAAACTGATAGCCTTGAGAGGCTATTTCAGCGTAACCTTAACTAGTAGGTGAGCTCACGGGGCTCAAACCGAAGTGATGCTAACACTGACCCTAGCAAGAGCAGTGCTTCGCAGAATCTACCACCGAATCGGAAACGCGGCCCTCTGAGAAGATCCGGCGAGAAACTCAGTGGGCTGTGTCGTTGTGTGTTGTGTTGTGTTGTGTTGTGTGATGTGTTACGAAATGTCGACCGAAGCGTATCCAGACATTAGTGTGCCTAGTGCGACATTTTTAACTTCTCGATCGCGTTAAAAGTAACTCAAATTTGTATGGAGTTGGAACAGCGCCCCTAGCGGCCAAACGAAGAAAAGCTGTTCTTTTTACGCAATCCAGAAATTAAAAAAGCTCTTACTAAGCTTAGTAAGCACACAGGGAAACAAAATGAGCGCGTAAAACACAAATACCCACAAATAAATCTTATAATAAAATCGGCTAGTGTAAATAGCTTTTTATTAAAGTTTAAAGATGTCGTATTTCTGAGTTTTTTTTCTCGTGTCACCATTAAATTGAACCAGCGTTATACAGTATGTTACTTTTTCTAAAGTAGTTAACAAAAATAGACAGGACTAAACATTCGTCTATTATTATATACTATTATAACAACTATATATATAATGTTAAAGTTTTATCTATAATAAAGTTGGAATGTTCATTGATACGTATAATAATAATATGTAGTTTTTAGTCCGTCCGTTTGTCACTTATATGATCGTTACGATATTTGTCTGTGTTTTTGTACAGAAAATATTTAAAGAGAAAACAAAATTAAAACTTTATATCTGTTATTGATGGACGATAGATATAAGGGGGGTGAAAAAAAATCAAACTACCCGCGAATTATTTTTATTTTTATTATTCCCAAAAAAAATGTATTTTAAATTGACGTTTCGCTTTTTACGTCTCTGACGGTAAGGCCACGCACGCACCGCTATTGATGGGAGGGCGGGTGGTCCAAACGGGTAGGTACAACCTCCCTGCCTATCTCAAACCAAAACCAATTGACCCGCAAGATTGTGTTTCCATTACCAGCAATAAAAATGTGCCTAATATATCGAGAAGTGAAAAGGTATTTGGTTGAAGCGACATTTTTGCAACTTTCCAAGAGAGAGCCATTTAAAGTTTAAAATTTTAGAAAAAATATCGTAACAAAAAAAAGCTTCGTCAGCTATTTCAATGGGGTAAATTTAATTGAAGTTCAATTAAAAACATCGAACTGTTGATGCTAATACCAAATAAAACGCACCTTTAATTACAATGAAAAATATGGCGTGTTAAGCGAAATGTCGCTTGACCCAATTCCGTTTTTAATAAAAAAAAAATATATCGGAAATTGTAATTCTTATTATTTATCATAGTACATCTTGACAATGCGCCAACAATAATTATACCAGACATATTTCAATTAGGAAAATATAATAATGAAGATTCAGTAGCAAGTTTTTAAAAAATTTTTAAATTATTATTGCGCAAAAGACATGAGTCTGATCAACTATTTTCTCTATCGAGTACTGTAAATAAATATATTAAAATTATAGTTTTTTTGTTTTTGTAATTTGAATATACATATATGCATATATTGAAAACAGATTTGAAGATTGAATCACGCCATATGAACTTAAAAACGGGACCAATCCCGAAGTACGACATTTTAAACAAAAAATATATATAAAAATTTGTCTACAAATGACTTAGAAATCTGGAGATCTTGTATCTTATTAAAAATACCCTTTTTTTTAAAGTTCCAGAGCCAATTTCGGTAATGAAAGCTTCGGTAATGTTGATTGATGCTTGATTTGAAATATTAGGTCTTGGACTTTTCATCTTGTTTTTATTCTTTCAATGTAGTTACACTATAAGGGATAGTGACGCTAGGATCATAGAAAAATAATAATAAAAACAATTATTTGTATTTTTTTTTTTTTTTTTATACCTTAATTTAAAAAAAATATAACTGGATATAAAATAAAGTTGTTGTTTAAAATAGTTTTTTTTTTTAAATATAATTCACCGTTCACTAGTACGCAATGTAAAGCATGCGAAACTGGGGATTGGAGCATCAATGTACTCGTTATTTTAACCTACCGAACCTTAACTTAACGCATGTAAATATTCTAGTCGTAAAATTAAAATGACATGTCTCAAATGAAATTTAGAGTTAAACAAAGAAATCTATTTAATTGCAAACTGAATTATTGACATTGTTGAATAACACTGGCAATAGTTGGTAAGAAGATACCAAAAAAAAAAAACAACAGTTTTAACTAAAACAGTGCCTTTGAAATAACATCGATATAAATTAAATCTAATTGAAATATGTCGATAACGTTAATCGATAAGTACAGTTTATTGACAAGAATGTGCCACTCTATGCTACGGTATTATTTTAATTACGATAATTTTTTTTACAGATTATATTTTAATTTTACTGTAATTAATGTTGGCATATTAAATATGTCTTTGGGTAGAAATGACAAAAAAATGTCAGAAGTTTATAATTGTTTGAATTTATATAGGATTTTTGGCACAAAAGGCTCCCAAAGGTTTCTTTTTTAATATTGCAACATATTATCTTAAACCACACTCGCACATATTATTTTTTGTATAAAATATTATATTCAGTGTGTTTATTTTAATCTAGATTCTGTTATATTTAAATATAAGTATATATAAAAAATAAAGTCCCAATTTGCATTTAAAATTTTTGGAGTGGGTTTTAAAATCGTTATCACATAAACGAGAATCTTATCATACTTTGCGAGGTGTGTTTGAAATACTGCCAATAATAAAGACAGTCGGTTAAAATATGAAGGCATGATAAAACTAAGAATCGTTAATCGAAAAAAATCGAAATATAACACATATAAGACAACTCATACATTGCTACTGCAAATTTTTTTTATGCGTGGCGTCTAATACGGTGATGCGGGGACTTCTCACTACAATCTCGAAAAATTATGCTCAGTTTTGATACAATGGATTAGAGCTACACTTCTGTTAAGTTCATACATTAATCCGTTTTCGGATTTTACACATTTATACTTTAAAAAACCTCGATTCCATAGGTTCATAATTAAAGATGTACCTACCCTGCGATCAGTGTGCTTAGTGCGAGTTTTTTAACGTTCTCGATAGCGTAAAAGTTAGCTCATATTTGTATGGAATGGTTTCGTTTGCGTACGTTTGCCGCTAGGGGCGCTGTTCCAACTGCATACAAAATTGGTCTAACTTTTACGCTATCGAGAACGTTAAAAAACTCGCACTAAGCACACTGATCGCAGGGTAGGTACATCGAATAATTTATTATTATGTTTTCCATAACACGTAATGTAAAAAAAATTGAAATCGGTTGACCCTATGTTGGCCTTTGTATTTGTCGAAGAGCTGGGGTATTGTTATTGTATTCCTAGGATACGCCGCTGGTACATAATACCCTCACAAGTTGTCTCCACTTCTCTCTCTAGATCAGTCCTCATCTCTTTATCCACGGTGCGTCGCCAAGTGTGTACAGGGCGACCAGTGTGCTTAATGCGAGTTTTTAGTAAAGTTAACATAAATTTGTATGGAGTTGGAACGTTTGCCTACGTCAGCCGCTAGGGGCGCCGTTCCAACTGCATACGAGTTAACTTTTACGCTATCGAGAACGTTAAAAAACTCGCACTAAGCACACAGGTCTTCTTCTGTTACGTGGTTGCTACTCAAACGCGATAGATGCTTCGTTGACTCGCTATGCTGTAGTATATCCCATCCAGCTCCTTTTCTGATGATGAGAAGTGATAAGAAATGTCACTATCTCTAAACCTGTGCACTAAATGTGACCAAGATAGGCTGTAATGCTAGTGATTCTTTTGACAAAAACGAACACCAGGCTTGTTGTGTTTTTTTTATATCGTAATACGAATCGTAAATGGTCCAGACAGGCTTCTTTTTTCAGAACAACCCTACATACCCTGGGTTCGCCCCAGATTTACCTCCGAATCAGTCAATCGTTTTATTGAGTCTCTTAAATACCATCACTCTCGCAACAAGAACACGCTAAACTGTTTAACAAAAATCTGATCAGAATTATCATATCTGAAAAAAATAATATATAAAAATGCGTTAACAAAATAAAATGTTTAATCATAGATTTTTATCAGCAGCAATCATTTAGTTCGTTTACTTGTTACAGAACGTGTCTTTAAAAGTTTAATTGAATATAATAAAAAATATAAGTTACATAACATAAAACACTGATAACAGAAAAAGGGAATTATTATCAACTGTTTCAAAGAACGAGTCACTATTCCATATTTTCCAATATTTTTGTAATTTCCCAAATCATAATAACTAGATGATGACCGAGCTTTGCTGGGTTTTTTTTTTTTTGATAACGCCATCTTCTTGTGTCTTTAAAGCGGTTAGTTCTAAAAATAAATCGTAGCTAGATCGATTTATCGCCCCGGAAATCCCCTGTATACTAAATTTTATGAAAATCGTTGGAGCCGTTTCCGAGATTCAGATTATATATAATAATTATAAACAAAAATTGCTCGTTTAAAGGTATAAGAAATAGTTTTATTTTTAGAAAAGCAGCTAAAACGACTTTTGGAGTAAAATGTAAGTACCTACTAAAACTTTAATTACGCTCTCGTAATCATTTCCATGATTTAAAAAAAAAAATTTGAACAAAGCCGAAGAATAACGCCATGTTGTATTTTAAATACTTCCCCCAATATTTGATTTTAGTGTATTCAAAGCTAAATAGAATATTTACGTATAACAAAAAAAAATCTTACCGAATATATTTTCAAGATATTGAAAATAAATTGCACTGAAGTGTCAAAATAATTTTAAGTTCTATAAGATAACTCCTAATTAGGTAATATTATTTTAAATAGGTCAAATTTGAATCATAATCTATTTTAAATTACGTTAATATATGTCAAAAGACGGATTCTGTGACAAAAATGTTACCTACTTCATTTATGTTATTCGTTTAAAATTACATTTGCCTTGAACCCATTACGATTAATGCATTCATAATTTGTATTTCAAAGATTTGTGTTTTACGTAATATGAGTCGACTATTATCAAAGGCGGCAATCTGACTTTTGGACAATGATTGGTAAATCAGAAAAACGAATTATTGACTTTGTATTCCATTGGCAGTCACAAAACTCTTCGGAACGACATCTTAGATAAATAAGAGGTTAACTATTAACCTTTATTTAATGCAGGTTTTGAACCGTATTCTTTGAAGGAGACGATTATATTCAAATAAATCTGTATTGACATATCAATAAAAAATTTTCGTCCAAATGCACAGATTGCCACCTTTGATAATAGACGACTCATATATCAGAAATAAAGATTATTGATTATTTTTAGTTTTTTCATGTCTCGTTTTTATACATGTTTCTTTTTTTAATTATATTTGTCATATAAATAGTAATGGGTAAATAATTCCTCGTCTAGTTAATCTTCTAAGGCTGTCGGTGAGAGACGCAGAGTCGAACAAACAACAATCAAATCGGTCCAACGAACCCTTTTTTTTTTATAAGACCAGGGATTTATATCCTGTAATCCTTTAACACGTGCGCATATGGTACGAAACGTCCGGCATCTTTCTTCCGCCGGAAGACTGCTCATAAATTTTCTAAATAAATCAGACGAAAAAATACGAGCTCAGTCGTCCTCTTCTGACACTAGTTTCAAAAGTATATTTACGACGTACATCCTTAAAATTTTTACACGTTTATCTTTAAAGTTGATCACAAATATATATTTTTTGTTTTATTGCTATCTAAGCAATAAAATGGGTGGATGAGCCCACAACCCACCTGGTGTTAAATTGTTACTGGAACCCATAGATACGACATAAATGCGCTACCCACCTTGAGATATAAGTTCTAAGGTCTCGAGTATAGTTACAACGACTGTCCTACCCTTCAAACAGAAACGCATTACTGCTTCACGGCAGAAATAAGCAGGGTGGTGGTACTTACCCGCGCATACTCAGAAAAGAGCCTACCATTATTTTTTTATTATTAAGATCCTTATTTCTTGAATTTGTATTTACTCGTAAAAATAAAAGTCACGAATCGTCTATGGGACAACCATATTGTACTACATATATATTTACGTAATATAGTAATTAGTCGGCCTGATTAGAACTCCGCCGTGTTCGATTCCCGTACGTAATTAGTACCTAGGTACATGTCTTTATTCAAGATATTCTGTAGGTATAACGGCTTGTGCATTGCGGATATTAATATGCGACAGTAACAACTAACAATTTAAAAAAGCAAGTCTCTCTAAACTAAACGCCAGATGTAGTACTCACATCGACCGATGGCAGTGTGTAGATGTTCAAATCTCGAGGAAAAGTATCAATTTTTCTAAGGAAATACATACAATCGTGTTCACGAATGACTTCCATGATGAAGAAATATAAGCGCTGCATTGCTCTGAGGAATTGTTCGAGATGATACCGACATCTCGTTTTTACCATCGCACCGCCCGCCACCGGAGTAGAGTTCATCCATACTACCTGGAGCCACTACGTTCATCCACAGTGCGTTTCCAGAGATCTTTTTTGCCACGTACCATCCGGCTATGGAATGAGCTCCCCTCCACGGTGTTTCCCGAACGCTATGACATGTCCTTCTTCAAACGAGGCTTGTGGAGAGTATTCAACGGTAGGCAGCGGCTTGGCTCTGCCCCTGGCATTGCTGACGTCCATGAGCGACGGTAACCACTCACCATCAGGTGGGCCGTGTGCTCGTCTGCCTATACGGCAATAAAAAAATAAAAAAAAAGTTATGCGCGCTATTTTCAAGGGTAGGATAGCCGTTGGACATGAAATAAACTTGTCTTCGACCTTATTTCTCCAGGTGAGTGGCGGCAATCAATCAATCTTACAACTATGAGCCCCGCAAACCAGTTAAGGCTAAGTGGTCGTTCCGCCAGTTTTATGCAATAAAAAATAGTATCTGGGTGTAAATTATACCCAGTTTTGCACACAAATTGACGCGCGAATTCTACTTAAACAGAGAGCAACGTATTTCACTATAACCTATCTTTTTTATTTTATCAGTGCCAGTTTGTTAATTAATTACTAAAATGTGATGCAATAGAAATTTGATATATCGTAGTGAAATTGTGTATTAAAAAGAAATTGTATTTAGACAATTAAAAATGTTTATTCTACCACGTATTAAGATGATCGTGTGAATTTAACGCGTGGAAAGTTAAATTAAAATAAAAGGTTATGAATAAATTTGAATGTGAACGAAGCAAATAAACTATTAAGTTTTAAAGCACTAGTTTAATTTGAACATTAGAAATAGTACATTGTGCACTGCGGGAGAAAATTTATACATAAAAAACAATTTCAACTGTTTTGTAATTTTTAAATTAACTACTACTAATTGAATAAGAACTGTCTGATGAATTCATCTTTGTTTAATACTTCACTATTAAATTTTATTGCCTTTTGTTTATTTCACTTTTGCACTAAACACAATATTGCAAATTACCCGAGCACAACAATGGCGGAGAATTTTAGGTTCGTGAGAGCAGACGTAGACACTAACGCGCATGCGCACTTGTACCCAGGAAGGAAAAGTTACACTTTCTTCCCTGTACAGCGGGAGAAAAACGTTATTTTTAAGGTGACTAAGGAAACACTGTACCTATTGGTAGTTGTGTTAAAAATAAATAAATTAATCTCTTCTCGTGATGGTCAACGTTATTCACATCACGGTTTGGCGGTAGGCAGCGGCTTTGCTCTGCCCCTGGCATTGCTGAAGTCCATGATAACCACTCACTATCAGGTGGGCCGTATGCTCGTCTCCCTACAAGGGCAATAACTAAATAAAATAAAAACATTTTCATATTTTGGGAATTTCTCAGAATCATGCATAACGTGGTAGATTATCTACCTACTTAACAAAACGCGACTATTTGTGAATAATTGGTTATTTTATTAAGGCGACAACTCGGAATAAAAATTAATAAAAATCTTTTCAATGTCATTTGTCAAATCGTTCTACAGAATTTCTTGGAACATTAATTTTCAACTCAACGAACTCAACATTCAATGCGGGAGTACAATAAAGCAATGGAAAGTGTTCGACGCCTTTGTCAATTTATCATACTAAAATAAGAAGGGATAGGAACGCTATTTAAAACTTAACTTCATTTTAGATTACAATTTCTTTAATGAATAGGTACTTTAATTTACATGCTTTTAATTCAATTTCTTTCAAATAAACGGCGAACCAGTGTGCTTAGTGCGAGTTTTCTAACGTTCTCGATAACGTAAAAGTTAACTCAAATTTGTATGGAATTGGAACGTTTGCCTATATCCGCCGCTAGGGGCGCTGTTCCCACTCCATAAAAATTTGAGTTAACTTTTACGCTATCGAGAACGTAAACTCGTACTGAGCACGCACAGAATCGGAAAAATAAAACTCAATCGATTATGCTTAGTGTTTTATTACATTGCCATCATCAGTATTCATACATTCATAATTACGATCTAAACGAAAGAACGTCACACACTCGCTCACACATTCATTCGCACGCAGCACTAAATAAACTTTAGTCATTAGGTACCTCTTACAAATTAAACCCTACTATAATATAATTTTAATACTAACAATAAACTAAAATGACAACGCCTCACTACCGTGAACATTTAGCCGACATCGGCAACAGAAGGCCGCGTCTCGTGCAAAAAGTTTTTAGTTTACAAAAACTTTACGGAAATTGAAAACAAAAACCAATTAAACTCTTAAGATAAAACCCAACACTCGTGTGACTTAAAAATAGTGAAATAAAGCTATTTATTTATTTACTTATGTAAAACAGGTGTTTTTATAAAAATATGTTTGCAATGCTTTAACCGCTCGCTGGTATCAGGTGATGTGTGTGCCGCGTCTCATCACTTCTTCTCATTGCCAGTGTTGCCACTGTTTGTAGAGTTGGTGTTACCGTAGTTCTGTCGGAACATTAAAAACAATTAACGAGAGATCTTGGAATTAGTTTATAATATTATAAAACTAAAGTATGTACCTGATAATATTGAGCGGCCCAAGCTTGTGGGTCCTGAGCGCCACCTCCCTGCTGATTGCCTTGCTGATACTGAAATATTATATTTCATATTGCATTTAGTGAAATCATTTTGATATATTATTATACACACTTTTGACATTAAATTTAATTTGTCAATTTTAATATTTGGATTCTGACATGATTTTAATGTACATTGTAAAAGTTCTGATACGATCGCTATTAATATATATTATAATGCCTTACTCTAATATATGAACAGCTTATAAAAGTTATAGAAAACAAACTTAATAAAAAGGTGACAACAAAGATAAACTCTTGCCATAAAACAATACAACTGACATTGCAAACGTTCCTGAGATAGATTGGTATTGTTTTTGTTGCCAACAAAAGCTCCAGAAAGTGCTTGTTGGCAGTGGTCTTCATTTTGAGTGTTTTTTTTTTATTGCCCTTGTAGGCAGACGAGCATACGGCCCACCTGATGGTGAGTGGTTACCGTCGCCCATGGACTTCAGCAATGCCAGGGGCAGAGCCAAGCCGCTACCTACCGCTTAATACTCTCCATAAGCCTCGTTTGAAGAAGGACATGTCATAGCGCTCGGGAAACACCGTGGAGGCGAGTTCATTCCATAGCCGGATGGTACGTGGCAAAAAACACCTCTGGAAACGTACTGTCGATGAACGCAGCGGTTCCAGATTATATGGATGAACTCTGCTCCGATGGCGGGAGATGCGATGATAAAAAGGAGATGAGGGAATCATCTCAAACAATTCCTCAGAGCACTGTTTGCATTGTCTATTACAAACAAAGTCCTTACCCTGGCCCAATTCTGTTGTTGTTGTTGCCATTGCTGCCACTGATACCACTGTTGCGCTGTGTAGTTGGCAGGCCACTGTTGTTGCTGCTGTTGTTGCTGTTGCTGTTGTTGTTGTTGTTGTGGTTGTTTGCCAGTTTGTCCACTTGGTGCAGTCGGACCGCTAGAGGCAGACTGTTGGCCGCCCTGACCAGACTGAGTTGCTCCCGTAGGATTGCCCCAGTTGGCCCAACTACCCCAGTTCGGGCCCCAGCCTGTTGGTAATGTAATAAATTATGGCATTTAGAACCAATAACAATACCTACCCAAAAAAAAATTTTTAAAGATTGTTTGTTGTTGTTTTAAAGTTATAAATACTGTATGCCTGTATGCCATATGCCTGAAGCCATGAACTTAATCAATTTAACTCAGGCAATTTTAGAGAAATACAACTATAGATGTAATTTTTTTTGTTGTTATTGTTGTTACAGCCTGTTAAAATTACTAAATTCGAAATTTATTTGTGTTCAGTAATTATTGCACACAGCATTGCGTAATCATACTCCATAATTTCATGCCGATATATGTTTTAGTTAAAATTTAGGTTTTGTGTAGAATTTTTGCCTTTACTGCTTTATTTTTGGTGTTTAGTGTGAATAAGTTACTGTAAATAAGTTAATTTTATTTTAGTCTCAATTAAAAATACCAGATCTAAATGTGAATCTAGCATGGATTTTTGATTATTTTTTTAAGTTGAGCTTTTTATACTTTCCTTTATTCGTAAATCCTTTAGCAATTTATGCAAAATATGTGAAAATAATTTATTTATATATTCCTTTAAAAGTGTATCTGCCACAAAAACTTCCGAATCACGATTCGTTAAAATTGAAGAGTGATGTTAATAAAAAAGTTCTAAGAATATTTGAAATTATTGTGAAGGAGAAAAAATGGATAGCTTGAAATATATTGCGTTTGTTGTAGTAACTAATGATCTATAGTGATATAGACATAGACACAGATTTATAGACATGATTCTAGTCTTAAAATCGTACGTACCTTGATTCTGGTTCCAGTTGCCCCAACCTCCCCAACCTCCATCCCACTGATTCCAACCTTGCTGTTGATTCTGTTGGTTCTGCTGCATTTGATTTTGTGTGTTTGGACCATCCTGTATTATTAAAATTGTACAAAAAAATTACAAGGTGAAAATATTTCCTATTAAGAATTTCATTACAGGATTCATTTAATAAGTCTGCATTAATGATTAAATTTGAAAAAAGTAACTAGAGAAAAATGCTCAGTCTTCTAATTATAATATAATACACAAAAAGACCAGCATGGAATGTATCTGTTTGACTGCAACACAGTTTTAATTATTAACAGTCATTACTGTAAACTGCTGTAATACTGTTTAAAATTATATTTTACTGACTGTGGAATAAACGATTTTTATTATTTAATTTACAATTCAAAAAGCTAAATGAACATGCAGGCAATTTCTAACTAGTTACTGCAGGTTTGTGGTAAACGAACGTTTAGCAGTTGATATTTAAGGTTAATTAATGATTGACGATCGATCATGATTGTTAGATTTTTTTTAAATTTAGTAATATTCATCTAACCTGTGCCTTCGGCGGATTGTTCGGTCGTGGCACGGCCGGCGGTGGTCCGGTATTGTTGTTTCTGTTATTCCCGCGTTGCCATGATCCGGCCGTATTGTTTCCAGTTGGACCTCCAATATTGGTGTTGCCACCACCACCTATATTGGAATAAAGGTTATAATTTTTACTAGTAAATAAAATTCTACCGGTGGTAGGACCTCTTGTGAGTCCGCGCAGTTAGGTACCACCACCCTGTCTATTTCTGCCGTGAAGCAGTAATGCGCTTCGGTTCGAAGGGTGGGCAGGCGTTGTAATTTTGAGACCTTAGAATTTATATCTCAAGGTGGGTAGCGCATTTACGTCGTAGATGTCCATGAGCTCCAGTAGCCACTTAACACCAGGTGGGCTGTGAGCTCGTTCACCCATCTAAGCAATAAAAAAATACCATAACAGACTGACTAAACCAGATAGCTAACACGTCCAAATTGGTGACTATAGTAGAATTATTTTGTCCGTGCAGTTTCGGTCATAAAACATAGCCCGGCTAGGGCGGTGAGCGGGCGCAACGCCATTATCGATAAAAAAAATGAATCATCGAAGGCAGGTACACGGCGACGGGGCGGCATACGAAGGGTGGAGAGACATTGTTATGTTAAGTCATTTGTACTTACCTGCAAATTAGTACATTATATAGAAGAGTAATGTGTTTTTATGCATTCGTTCTCTGAATTTCTTTAGTGCTTTGTTTTGTATCAAAACGGCAGAATTTATTCAAAATAATATTTGCACGTGTTGTTATCAACAATGTGTTAAAATTTTGCACTGCAATAAGAATAACTCCCGAAAAGTTACAAAGTGTTAATTTCTGCCGTTCTCGTTAACTTGCTGCGGCGATATGTGGTGTAAGTGTTCGATTAGTGATTCTTTCTTTCATTTTTATCACTAACCCACAAAATGACAAAACTAAATACACTATCGATAACGCTTATCGACAACAGTAATGCGCATCACTAAGCCCGTCCATAAGGCTCGTGAGTGGAAGAGAGTGAAATACTCGTTTCGCTCCTCCGATTTTTTATGACCCAAACTGCACGGACAACATTATTCTACTATAGGTCAGAAATTTTGCGGCCGTGATGAGTGTCGATACTGATATTATAAGATGAAGAACAATTACCGGGAGGTCCCTGTGGTGGACGTTTGTTGTCGATGGGTCTCGGAGGTCGGTCGCGGTTGAAACGGTCGGCGTTGGGAGGGGGAGGCCCGGGGGGACCGCGCGGCATGGGACGGTCAAGTCGCCCTCCTCCGCTACCACCGCCGCCGCCGCCGCCGCCTCCACCACGCCCACCGCGATATCCGTCTCGGTCACGGCCAAAATCGCCGCCACTGAAATATAAATGACAATCAATTACAGTTGAACAGTAATATCACCCAAATCAGAACCAAAGCGCTATAAAACTGAAAATTCTGTGAAAATTAGGTTGTTTATGCTCAAATGATAACATTTAAAAAAAGTACCAAGTGGCAACAAATATATGAGCCATATAATGCAATGCAATCAGTGCTCAGCACCATCGAACTTATTAGCTATTTACTGATATTATTAAAGACAAGAAAAAAAACAAATAAATACCGTTGGGGTTGTGGTGGTCCCCAGCGGTCAAAGCGAGGTGTAGTAGGTGGCCCAGGGCGTTGTCGTCCACCCCATCTACTGCCACGACCACCTCCACCAACACCAACACCGCCGCCACCGCCGCCACCACCACCACCGCCGCCGCCGCCACCGCCGCCGCCGCCACCGCCGCCACCCCACCTACTTCCGCCGCCTCCGCCACCCCAGCGATCTTCTACAGGAGAAAAACACGTCAATTATTATTGATTATGCTCAGGCGGTTACAAGATATGCATTATTTTAGTAATATAAATCAAAATGCAAGGTACCTAAAAGTACATATTATTATCCACAACACGCTTCCTCAGTAATAGTTGGGTAGATGTTGATTAGCTGTTCATTCAAATGATAATATATATTATCTGTGACTTACGAATTCTAAAGTTAAAGCTTGGATCAAAAGCCTAAATTGGATAATTTGAAAAAAAAAACTGTAGTTCATTACTAAATCTAGTAAGCCTTCTCAAGGAGGGTTCAATTAACCGATAACACATAATATTTTCATATTATATCATAGATGAAATTTTTACCAACAATTATTTCTCTATTCATTTTTTGTAAATGTAAGTAAAGCTGCTGATCTATAGTGTATTTTAGGGTCAGCTACAAATTTGCATAGATTACCTTATTACTACATTCTATTATACTATGAACAGTTGATTAAAGTTTTTCTAAAAAAAAACTAAATGCTGTTAATAGTTACATTTACATCACATGAACGAAGCTGACCCGCCATTAATCTAGTTTTTTTTTTCTATTGTTTAATTCTAAATAATGATGAAGTATGTCTTCCGCACTATTTAGATGTTGTTAATTTTAGGTTCATACAATATTCAAGATCCGGACTAGACTCTCCACCATTTGCCTGCGAAGGATTCTTGAATACTTTGGCCACATTGCAAGGAAAGACAGTGACAACTTGGAGAAATTGGTGGTCAATGAAAAGGTCGAGGGCAAGCGACCAAGAGGCAGGAACCCGACTCGTTGGACGAACCAGATTAGTGCGACCAAGAGGCAGGAACCCGACTCGTTGGACGGATCAGATTAGTGCGACCAAGAGGCAGGAACCCGACTCGTTGGACGGACCAGATTAGTGCGACCAAGAGGCAGGAACCCGACTCGTTGGACGGACCAGATTAGTGCGACCAAGAGGCAGGAACCCGACTCGTTGGACGGACCAGATTAGTGCGACCAAGAGGCAGGAACCCGACTCGTTGGACGGACCAGATTCGTGCAGCCCTTGATACCACAGTGCACGATGCTCTGCATTCAGCTGCAGATAGGAGCAGATGACTGTGCATTATAAAAAACAAACTGTTTCAAGGCCATGACCACGACCCTCAGTAATGAGGAAACCGACGCAAGGAGGAGACAATATTTTTATATACTCTCATCATAGTCAGTTCTTAACAGAGCAGTCATGGGCAGTCCAAGCACTTGTTTATTATTATTATCTTTGTTTATTATACTTTATGAGCAGTTTTATAGTCCGTTGTATAATGTTGTTTTCGATTGCTCTGGGGTCACGAAAGGTGTGTAATATTTGGTCAATTTATGAAAAGAGTAACAATCAAGTGTCGCGGGTGGCGTTGCTACACGAAGTGACGAAGCGCACGGTGTAGAACCGCAACCCCGCACCGCTGTCCGCTGACATTATAGTATTTTTAACTGAATTCAAGTTTCAACTCAAATCTGTGGTATTTCAAAAGTTTATAGCTGACTAGCTGTACCCGTCCATTACGCTGGGCATTTAAAATTAACATTATTATTTCTCACGATTCAAAGATTTTCATCATTAACGCCCTCGCAACTGGTGTAGGGAGTCCAACGCTCATATAAATATTAGCCTATTAATTAAGTACATGTATTTTTCTACATGGATGCCAAATTTCAAGTCAATCGGATGCATGGTTCAGTAGTTATAAAGGAACATCCGTAAAAACCACTGTAGATTTATATTTTAGTATAGATCAGCGGTCGGGGAACCGGTGTAAATTACCCCTAATGGGGTAAAATGAAATTTTGGGGGGTAAAAATGAATTTTTTGTGAATAAAAAGTGTATATTTAAGTGCAACTACTTTAGAATTTATTCTTTTATTTTTCCAAAAAAAATCATTTCAATTAAAAGATACAAGAAAAATATCATATGAATTATAAAATAACAAGAAATTATCATTTACTTATATTTTCTGTGGGGGTGATTTTTTTCCTCAACTGTATATTACATATATTACTATTATTACCGTACTAGGTATTACATTGATAAATTAAATAAATGATGTTTAAATTAATTTTTTAGTTATTGTTTTCTTTTCAAAATTATCATGGGCAATTATCAAGCTATATTTAAAATAAAAGATGCTAAAAAGAAGCGATTTCGTTTTTTTTTCTTCTTTACCATGGTGTAATACCAACTTACACAAAAATATTTTGGGGTAATAATTAAAAAAGTTCCCCGACCGCTGGTATAGATTTTTATCGTGGGCTCACCTCGGTCCCGGCTGAAGTCCCGCGTCGGACGGCCGCGGTCCTCCCGGCCGTGTCGCTTGTCGTGTTCCCGGGGGCGCTTGGCGGGCGGCCCCTCCCGCGCGTCCGAGCGCTCCCGCTTCTCGCGCTCCCGGCCCGCGCCCGCCGCTTTCGCTTCCTTGTGGTAAGCCTCGATTGCGGCTTTGGCTTCTTCTTCAGGTAGCTCCGGATAGATCACCTCATCTATCCAAGAGCACTTCTCGGGCGCGGTGAAGTTGGCTGTGGAGTGCAAGCGTGACAGTGAGAAAGAGAACCAGCGGTGATAGAAAGTGACCGTGGATGAATGTAAATCAGCCTTTCCCAAAGTGGGCGATAACGCCCCCTTGTGGGCGCTTGATGACCCAAGGGGGGCGGGTAAGAGACCCAGAAAAAATGGGGACGTTGTGTAGAGGCTTGGGAGGTGATTTATAATTTCATCTAGGACTCTTAGACACCGACTGAACTCTCGCTATAGTGGTTTGTAAGTAGGTGAAAAAATGGGGGCGCTAAAATAGAATTTATTCTCAAAGTGGGCAGTAGACACAATTTGTTTGAGAGCTTCTGATGTAAATGTAGTAGAGACCTTTCATGTCGAGTAGCGCAGCGTCTGGCACGTCCTTGGAGTCGGAAGAGGTAGCTCTGGCTCGCTGCTCGTCGCGAGGCAGTATGCAGACGGCCACGCGTCGGTATCCCTCGAACTCTCTCATTTTGCGTCTTTGAGCCGACGGGTATACGTTGGTCTGTTTTCACCCAAACCGTGCAGACGGTGCGTAGCAAATCAGCCGCAACGACGTAACCATGATATGGAATAAAACATATTCATTATAAGATCTGTTCGTCTACAACAGAATCTCAATTAAAAAACTCTGTGATAATAGGAATGTTTAGTATACACCATAACATTATGAATAATCATGTTTTGTTGAAACAACAAAATATGAACAAAACTCACTTGATCTAAAATATAATTTCTTTTTCGGTCACGCGCAAATTCCAGCAATTTAAGCACGCATTTAGCGCACTTGGAGACCATAGCGTCCCACCTGCCTTCGAAGGTCGCGCGGAATGGTTTACAGTCCACCTGGATCAACATATACTCATAAAACAAAAGAACAAATACTAACATATGATAGCTTAAAAGTACCTGATTAAAATGACATACTTTATGTACACTAACCAATATAAAATAGTATTATAGTAAAAGTTATGTCCATAGTTGTCATGTTATGTGAGATCAAAGTTGCAATTCATTTATAAAATAACTTTGAAAACATTACACATAAACAATGCTGAATTTTAATCAATTTCAAATTCAATCTTGTGAATTTTGTATTTTATTGTGTAAGACTGATTGACTAGATCCTCACAATTCTTTTTCGGGAGTTCATTCCACATTGAGAACCAATGATTTACAACTTAGCTACTGAATTGAAAATACAGCAAGAGCCCTATGCTCCTGTTACTAAATTTTATAATAATAATTAATGTCATTCAAGCACAAATTATGGTTGTTGTTATTAATATTGTCCTTGTACATTTAGTAAATATATTTCAATATAGATATTATCAGCATTTCTTGTTAGGTACAAACAAGAATTATTGAACATGTCTGTTTTAAAATATAAAAATATATTACTATATATTTTCCATACCTTCATCTTATCAAAGAGAGCACCAGTAGACAAAATGTTGTAGCGTTTGTCCAAGTTTGTGTCGCAGTGGTTCTTGGCCCAGTAGGTCTTTCCAGATCCAGGCAGCCCCACCATGAGGATCACCTGTCAATTAGTCTTAAATTAACAAAATAAAATAGAATATTGGGACAATTTGGGAGTAAATTTAACACCTTCAAATAAATACAGTAGGGACAGAATGTCTGTAGTAGTAGAAGTAAATAGTAAATAGTTGATCATAAGAACCAGTATATTCCCCGCTGTTACACCGCTCAGTCAGACTAACGTGTCTCGCAGTCGGTACTAATCCAGTGTCGATTACTCCGAGACACTCAGTAGACGATGTCTTAGGACAAAAATGTAAACAACGAAAGATCCTAAGTCTTCAACTGTCGTATTTTCTTCTTTTCGTTCCAGAATTTTTGTTCGTTCCGTCTTCTTTCCCGGAAGATTAACAGACGCAAGATAACTTCTGTTAAAGGAATTGTAGAACTTTTTGAATAAATTTGATAAGGTCAGCCGTGATGAACACACAAAAATTGTACATTCCCGAGTGGATTACATGGCCACTCGCGTGATACCGTGGATTCGTTGTAAGAATAGCGCTTGGCAAAACAGTTTTTACATGCTAACTTAACGGTATTTGAAAGTCCAATCACACATTAGAATAATATTCATATTGTATGTGACCACATGTTGTATCTACACATGTTTTAAAGCAACTTATTTCCTAGTTATTGTAAATTAAGTACCCGATGGACTCGGTGCGACGTAAACATTCCTGTTTACGCCCAAGCAGACGTCGGATCCGTAAGCCCGTATCGTTGCAACACGCGCGTCGTTGTTCTGTAAAACGTGAGATAGAAACCAAAGCTTTTTTGTATGTTCATCTAAACTCCTTTGTGAATCGTTTCCACGTACCATTCTTGTGAATGTTATTTAACCAGCTGCTCGTTGAACACAATCCTTTGTAAAACGTTCTGTTGCGAGAGCCCCCACTCGTACCCACAAACAAACATTATTCAGACCAAAACGCTAGTCCGGCATCGTTTTGGCTAAATATAATACACGAAGTTACGACTGATTTGCCCACAGAGTAAGAGTTCGTCGACGCGTCGCATTTCTCAGAGTACGGCGTAGGCTCCAACGGCGCTTGAACGTTTAGTGAACACCCACATACGATTTTCAGTTGACCTTGTTCATTGTTGAAGACCAGTTTTCTGTTTGAAGAAGTAACTTACCTGTGATCAACTTAGGTTACGGACATGACCACGGTGGAACTCCACTATTTAAAGTTTAAATCTGTTTTTGTTGTTATTAATGTTTTTGAAAATTAAATTACGGGTAGTTCATTAACGATAGGTTGTGGCACTCTTCCTTAAAAATCAGTGCGATAGCATCGTAGAACAATATACTGCCAGGATTCATTTATCTGGAAACGAAGCATATTAAAAAACAAAAACATTCAGGAATCGAACCTGAAATATGTAATTTAATTCTTCGGTGATGGTCGTCATTCTTCGATTGTGCTTGTAAAATCCGCTAACTTTTCATCTTCCATCTTCAGTCATCAGTTGTAGCGCATTAATATCCCACCAAGGATTCGTTCCACTATTAGTATTCGATCAAAATCATAACAGGATTGACATTTCATTATGTCATTTGTCAAGTTAACTACCTATCAAACGAAGCTGTTTTATTTTATAATGTCAATCAGGTCTGCAAAATATTCATAGAATCCAGAGTCGACATTTGTTGTCAGTTGTCATTGGAATCCTATTATAATTAGAACGTAAGACATGTAGGTGTGGTACCTCGGGCTGCGGGGGGCGGCGGGGGCCGGGCTGCAGCTGCGCGTGCGCCAGCAGCGTGAAGTCGGGCAGCAGCTTGGCCTCCTCCGGGCCGTCCAGCTCCTCGTCCACGCGGTATCTGTTCAGTACAACTCGCTTTATAACTATTGTCATTCAAGTACTACATGAATCAGTGATAGGAGGAAGAGAATTATTTATTTCATGAACTTTCAGACGAAAAAACGTCACAGCCAACTACTACCTAAAGCTAATAATTTTAAATTTTTAAAGGACATGTACATGACATGTTTGATTGAAGTTGCTGTAGAATCTTTTCGTTTAGCAGAATTTCATTTTTGTCATTATTAATAATGATTATACTTGATATGTACCCCCCAGTGGACGGCTACGCTTGCCGCCAGCAGGCTATTCAAATGCTGACACTGGCGACCTCTATTCCATAATTCATACCGTAATTCACAATCATATTATTTTTTATTAAGACACCTAATCCAACGCTCATCTAGGCTCTGGCCTACTCACCTCGGTGGTAAAGCTGCTGGATGTACGGATGTAAATTATACATACCTTATAACAAACTTAATTCTCTTGTCCAATACATGGCCCTCAAGGACCTGCTCGGCTGTCACTTCGGGTACGTCACCCTCGGCTAAAAATAATAAATATTCTTAATTAATAGAAGCGCACGGTATAAACAATAAACGATCAGTGGCTAGTGGCGTCGGTGAGTAGGCGCACCGTGAATCATCTACTGTCTAATTAAAGAAATAAATATTTTGATTTTCTGATATAACGTTGATGTAAATTCGGTTGCGATCTCATGCGTCACAGGACGTACGAGAGTAAATACGAATTGTTAATGTACCTGCCTAAGGGCTCTCATAATGCAATATGTTGCATTATATTTACAAGCCAAAAGCAGGATAGTATACTGTCGGAGAGTTAAATGTTTTGTGTGGCTACTATTATTCTCTTGCAGGGCATTCTTTTTTTTTACAACTCGTGATGTCATGGCATCCTAGTATTTTATTCTATAATATATAATATTATAAAGAGGAAAGATTTGTTTGTTTGTTTGTTTCGAATAGACTCCGAAACTACTGGACCGATTTGAAAAAATCTTTTTCCATTAGAAGCCGACACTGCCCCTGATGAACATAGGCTACTTTTTTTTTTATTTTTTTTTTTTTGTTTCATGTGTGTTTTAATGTTTCCGAAGCGAAGCGAGGGCGGGTCGCTAGTTTTATTCTAAACGAAAAGCAGTTTCTCATAATAATGATTACTATTAATATTTAATTATTATTAAATCTGACCAAACTGAGTTGTGACTATCGTTATGTAGATGATATCTTTCATATAAAGCTACCTACTAAGTCTTAACTATTAAGAACCTGACAAACTAATTAGTCAAATCAGTAGACATTCTCAAGTGAAGTCACACTCATGTGGGAATTGATTTATTCAGTTTTTTTTACGAGTCTGATTAGGGTATGTATGTTAAAGATTTTAGGCTTATTAAATTTATTTTGAACTTTAGTGCAATAATATATTTTTCTTTTTTTTATTGCCCTGTAGGTAGACTAGCATACGGTCCACCTGATGGTGAGTGGTTACCGTCACTCATGGACTTCAGCAATGCGCAGGGACAGAGCCAAGCCGCTGCCTTCAACAGAGTCCCAGCTAGCAGTGACGTACCTGCTGGAGCGTCGGGCTTGGCGGGCGGCTGGTCGGCGGGTTGCGCGGCTCCGGATTCAGCGGGAGGCTCGTCGGTTTCCATTGGCTCAGGTTTCGAATCATCTTTCTTTTCTGTTTTATTCTCCCCATTTTCCTGTCGACAATAACTCAATGTGTAATTGAATACTTAATGAAAATTCCTTATTCCAGGAAATTGATCTCTGTATAAATGGACAAAGACCAAATCAAATTACCATAATTATGTTTGTCAATAGATTTTCTTGCCTTTGTTTTATGTAGTAACTATTGCTGGGTTTTATTCGTCAATATAAAAGGGTGGCAGTACTTTTTTTTTTTTAAATACCAAAACAGATGTAAACAAACATTGATTTTTAATCATAATAAAATTAATTAGCTAGAACATTACACCACTGATGTCGCGGCAAATTCGCTACATTTACAATCAAAACGCAAAGAACGAAACTCACCTTAGGTTCGGCTTCTGTTTTATCTTTTTCACCTTCTGCCTCTTTCTCTTCTGATTTCTCAGCATCTTTCTCACTCTCTGATGTTTCTCCTTTCTCGCGTTTCTCTGCTAATTCCTTTTCTTTCTTTTCCCGCTCTTGCTTTTCACGTTCCTGTAATGATGGAAATCAATATTTACCTGATAGCAAAGTTACAGATATTATTTTTTTTAAACTTAGTATGTTCACTTGAATGTCTTAGGGATGGAGCATGTTGTGAGCAAGTACAGATGGTAGATTACTGGTGGTAGGACCTCTTGTGAGTCCGCGCGGGTAGGTACCACCGCCCTCCCTATTTCTGCCGTGAGCAGTAATGCTTTTCGGTTTGAAGGGTGGGGCAGCCATTGTAACTATACTGAGACCTTAGAACTTATATCTCAAGGTGGGTGGCGCATTTACGCTGTAGATGTCTATGGGCTCCAGTAACCACTTAACACCAGGTGGGCTGTGAGCTCGTAAGCTATAAAAAAGCTAAAAAAAAAAAGATGGGAAGCATGGATTCCAGCATGGATTCCACATTGCAGGTTAAAACTCATAATAAACATCACATTTACATTTACACGGCTATTTGGGCTGCAGGAAACACCAAGTGAGCGATCAACCGTCTGCTCATCTAAAGCAATTGAGAATAAACACACAGCGAAGAAATATTTTTAATAATATAAACACATTAAGGAACCATACAACTTCAATAGAATAACTGCCAATGAACATCTAATAATGTATTTTTCATGAAACATTCTGATTTACCTCACGTTTCCGTTTCTGTCTCTCCTCCCTGTCTGATTTTTCTCTTTCTCTCCTCTCTCGTTCTCTTCTCTTTGCTTCTTCTTTCAAACGGTTTACTTCTTCTTCAATGACCCTCTTTTCTTCTAAAACTTGCTCGACTGGTACTTCAATGCGTTTCCGCACTATTTTTGTTTTTGACAGCATGTTGTAACTGTTTAAATATATTATGTGATATTTAAGAACTATATGAATTAATAAATATTATTTCTAAATAGAATGTAATATTAAATGAATGCCTAAGTCCATGTTCCACAAGCCCTTTAGGAAATATGTGTTGAGTGTAAATTTATATAGATTTACTTCACGACTTACAGCCCCATGCACAATGAATTTGTTAGAGCTTTGTTAAAAAACTGCAAAAAGGGTTATTCATTAATGGTTTTAATTTTTTTTATTCTGCTTTCTGCTGCGATTTTATTCTTTCTATCAAAGCCAATCTTTTCAATTTTCAAATAATTTGCTTTTTTTTAAATAATGCTATTTTAGTAATGTTTGATTTTTTCCTTTCTTGGCTTTTTCATAGCAAGAATAAGCAGAGCAGTGATATATGTATCTGTGTAACTTTAGAATATGTTTAATCATTATTGTAGTATGTTTTTATGTTTTCATGGAACAGAAAATGGTGAATATTTGATTTTTTCATAAGAGAGAACACTAGCATTTCACTAGCGCCGTACTTTACCGAAATTAAGGAAAAGATGATATTATTCTTACACAATTTTTATAACAGGTATTTGACACAATAAAAAGTAAAAAGTAACAAAAAGTTTTGGGTAAAATAAAATTTGAATTGATATGTAATTGACATTATATGATTGTATTAAATTAAGTCCGTGCCCACACTGCCCACGGAAAATGTACAGTATTCGAAACGTCGGGAATATTATAATGACAACAAAATCATTACATTTTAAACTATAAAAATTAAAGTTCCAAATTATAATACTTTTAGTTTCGACTTTTGTCTATCTATTTATGTTGTATGAGCTCGAAGTAAATACGGACACGAGAATAGCGAGTATACTTAAAAAGAGTAACCGGAAGAGATTTTACAAAAAAAAAAAAACTGGTTAAAAAAGCAGCGGCTTGGCTCTGCTTCTGGTAACGTCCATGAGCAACGGTAACCACTTACTATCAGGTGGGCCGTACGCTCGTCTGCCTATCCTCCTCCTCCTTGCGTCTTATTCCTCATTGCTGAGGGTCGTGACTACCCTTTTGTATCACCTTCGCACACACGATCTTACTCCATCTATTCTTGTCTCTGGCGGTGTGGAGGGCGTTGTGAAACGTGGAATCAAGAGCGATGCGGATCTGGTCGGACCAACGTCTGCCTACCTACACGGCAATCTATACTAATTTTATAAAGATTTGTTTGTTTTTTTTTGTATTGAATAGGCTCCAAAAGTACTAAACCGATTTGAAAAATTCTTTCACCGTTTGGAAGCTACACTATTCCCGTGTGACATAGGCCATAATATTTTCCGAAAAAAATTAGGGATCCTTACTAAAACTCCAATAATGTAACCCAAGGTGTAAAAAAATTACCTAAAATATTATTTAGATCGCATGCCCTGCGAAAACTATTGATTATAGAATAAAATAATGTACTACGACTTTGTAGAACACATTATTATTTACAAAAAGTGTCGCGACAGCATATGTCTAACTATTATAGTTATGCCGCAACAAATGTACTTTTATAAAAAAAAAAACCACGTCAAATATCGTTGAAATTTTTGTTAAAGACCCGAGTGGGGCCGGAGCGGGCCGCTAGTAAAAAATAAAGATAGAGTATAAAGATTGTATTACCGTTCGTATCCGAAGTTGACTTTGTAGCACATGTTCTTGGTGAGCACGTGCGGGTACAGCGTGCGGTCGCCCAGCGCGCTGCGCGGGAACTCGAAGGCGGTGCCGAGCGGCGCGCCGTTGAGCGTGTACGACACGACACACGGCTCCGACTCCAAGTCCTGTTGATCAACACGTCGTCAGCACTAATGCAGTAACTCGGTGGTCCGTTACCGGTCATCGTTCTCGTCGAACCTGTCGCTTTCTAGAGATGTTCCATTCGTTTCGATATCATTTTTTGCTCTCTGACGATAGATGGCGTTATTCGTCGGCGTACAGTATGTTTCCTAACGATTCGGAAATTTTTGTATATTTTCCAATAGACCCAATAGAAATTAACCCACAGACACAGCCCACTGAGTTTCTCGCCGGATCTTTTCAGTGGGTCGCGTTTCCGATCCGGTGGTAGATTCTGCGAAGCACGGCTCTTGCTAGGGTTCGTGTTAGCAACGTCGTCAGGTTTGAGCCCCGTGAGCTCACCTACTAGTTAAGGTTACGATGAAATAGCCTCTCAAGGCTATCAGCTTAGGTAGGAAAAAGAAAGGTGGTCCGCCACCAGACACGTCAAACCACAAATTGTAATTAAAATGACCACTATTCACATTCTCTTATATGTGTGAAGTACCGTCCTGAAATTTTCGAGTAAATTCATGTGTTTACTTTTGATGATATACAACCCTAATTCAATATGAGACTTTATAACACGCACATCCCTATTTGTTCTCCTCGTGGGTCTTGGAGAGACATGCATGCGGGCGGAGGGACAGAGACGCCCCCGGCCAACCACGAAGTTTGGAGAAAAGAGGCAGTCCTACAGACGATATAGCCCCATCAAACTATACCTTATATCGACATCATTATAAACTATAGACCTTAAACTCGGATAGTGTTAATTCGTTATAACTTTATATAAAAATAAAATGTCATTACCAAATAAGCACCAACAACATCCTTTTCGTTAAGCGATTTCCCGTATTCTTTGTATTCTCCATTATTGACAATGCGGCCAGTACTCTCGAAGCCCCAACTGAACTCACTTTCACCTAAAAATAAATTGTACTTTAACATCCAATTCTTTTATTCTAACATTTATAAAGAACAGTTTCCATAAGAACTATAAATAGATTGAAAGTTGTAGTAAGGCTATGTGCAGTTCTATTTATTTCCCTTCCAGCCCACTGTATTACAACGAAAGAAAAAAAGTATATTACATATATCCAGAGTAATTTTTTTCTTTCTTCGGAAACCATCAAAAGCCATTTTGCAGAAGAAATGGGAAACTAAGTTTTTTTATTTAAATATTCTGTTGTTAGTGATTCCAAAAACTTTAATCTACATATTGATTCATGCATTCAGCATGGTGGCAAATATACCTAAAACATTTTATCATATAAAATGCGAGTTTTTGTAAAATGTTTTGGGGTTATGTATTTATCTTACCAAGATGCAAGGAAGAGTCGTCTGTGGACCAGCCGATTCTTATTCCAGATGTTAGCGCATCTTTTTCAGAAGTTTCAGTTGTTGCCATAACATCTCCGACACGCACCTATATCAAAAATATTCATGTAGGTACGAACTTATATTTCGATATATCAATCAGAAACCTTTTTTTTTATTTTCTGTATGCTTTAAAATTTATGTAAACAATGTTAATTAATTTATTTTTTCTTAGGCTACTTTCCCATCTGCCATGCTAAGAATTTGAATATGTTGATCTATCTCTATGAAAGAGTATATCATTTTAAGTTTTAGAAGTTTGGCAAAGATGATCCTTTCATGAGAATACTGCCTGTACCAGTCTCCGTTTAATATACTCATGTTGCTATATGTCACAAACCTCATAGACGACTCGTCCAGAAACAACCCCATGAGTGGCTCTGGCTCCGGCCCAGGCGTGCGAAAAGGCTCCTTCACTGAGTGGAACAACAGAGTTCAGTTCTGGTAGCTCTAGGTATTGGTTGAGATCGCTGTCATCTGTAAAGAAATGTAATTCTATGACACTTTTTCTCAAATTACTTCTTTAAGTAAAAATTTCCTAAATTGATGACTGCATACAAATCTTTGTAAGGTAATTGTTTTAAAATTCATTGGAACAAAAATATATCCTTCAAACTTATATTTTTTATAGTTTTACAAGTAACATCAACATCATTTACAAGTAACATCTCTATTTTCGCATGTTGACACAGTAGTGATAGTGACTCCCCATGCACCAGGTTTCAATGGCCTATGACATTTCTGAAGTTTTTTTAAATATTCTTGCTATTTAAAATGAGATACTGAATAAAATGTAAAGAAAATGCATCAATCTCTTAATTAGTGTAATTTTTTTACTTAAACTTTAATAAAAAAACAACTACAAGTGTTCTTTAATAAAAAACAACTACAAGTGTTATTGGTACTGTCCTGCTCAAAATTTTCACATTTCTTGTATATTTTTCATAATCAAATAGACATAGTTTAGCAGAAAACCAATATAATGTAAGAAAATTGTTCTTAATTTATTAAATGCAATGTGGATTTGGTGGGTTGAATTGCTTCTGCTAAGCTATGTCCATTGTGAGGTATAAAATTTAAGAAGAGACTTACACCAAGATAAAGTGACTTTGTTATCGTCAAGCTCAGGTTCGGGAACTCTTATCTCGGGTGGAGGTTGAGCATCCTTATTCTTCCCTTTACCTTGTTCTTTGGAGTTGGCAGATTTTGCTTCTTTCCGAATAAGCTGTCATAACAGAATTCATTGTAGGGTTTTGTGGAGTTTTATATCTCGCACGTGTTTAAAATTTGTAAGACTTGATGTCCAATATTCCAACAATATTTTGATTTCTGACATATTAAATACTTTAGGTTTTATGATAAATTTAAAAATGCAAAACTAAACCGTAAGTGTTTTACAATTATTGCTTTATGGAAAGGATCTCGATTTTATTAACAAAAATGTTGATTAAGAATAATCATTCAATAACGTATATCTATTTTTTTTAAAAATCATGATATAATTAAAGATTTTAATCATTATTCCTTGTGCTTTTTTTTGTTTGAAGTAAATATATGTAAATGTATAATTGAAACGTAAAATCAAACGTCGATGTACAAAAACGTGCCATGTTCGACACGCGCTAATACGTACCGGTTCTGGGGGCGTCAAAATTTCATTAGTGGCTTCAACGGTTTTATAGAAATTGCTCCATCTAGCTTTTTTCTCGTATTTACGTTTCAAACGCTGGAGTTTGACAGGGTTCTGTGAAGATTAAAATAAAAATATAGTTAAATAAATTAGATTTAATCTTTTTTTTTTCCTTTAATTGTATATTAGGAAATTAGTAATTTTTATCAAATCGAGATTTTTATTCTGCTGTTGCATATTTTAATGAATTAGTAGGCTTATTTTTCAGGATGTAGCTATTAAATTTATAACAAAATTATTAACATTATGATCATTGTTGAATACATACATCACTCAATTCTTCTAGTTTCTTGGCATCTTCCTCAGCCTGCTTCTTTTCACGTTCAAGTCTCTCCTGTTCCCTGATTCGAAGCCGTTCATTCATTTGAGCCCATTCTTCCTCTTCTGTGAGCTCACGGGGCTCCTGCCAACAAATAAAAAAGTTAGTATTTTTTTCATGCCATGCTTAGGCTCTTAATAGTTGTTTCCAAAGAACAACTAATGTTGATCTAAATTAAAGAGTGCTTTACAAACCCAACCTTACAAGCGAATACCATGTGTAAGTGAAACCAAAAAGAAGGCATTGAGCATGAGAGCTTACAAATTGCGTTTGAAGGTTTCAGTTTCTTAAACTTATTTTCACATTAATTAAAATTCTATTACAATTGTATTTACAGTACAATGTGGTAAATACTATATAGCATCATCAACCTCACCAATTCAGTCAATCTGATTTGAATAAATAATAGCTAAACCTTACACTAAAACAATTAGAATTAAATAATAACTACCTACTTTGAGAGCTTATCCCTGTGTATTGTATATTGTATTTGTAAAAATTATTAACCAAAATAGCCATCATAACATCATTGGATTGCTTACCTCTTTATTTTTCTCTGTTTTATCTTCTTTGCTTTCTTCATTCTTCTGTTTTTTGGCTTCAGTGTCATCACCGTCATGCTCCATAGTTTCAGCGGTATGTTTCTTTGCGTCATCTGGACCCGTAGATTCTTGCGTGTCCATTGCTTTTATATAATTTGCACAAGTTTAATATAGTAGGATAAAAAAAATACATGGTTCTCATTAATTTAATTTATACATGAAATATTGATAACGACTCCAACCTACATTGTTGTACGTCAAACAAAAAAAAAAGGGGGAATTTTCTGGTAAATTTATTTTCTATTAATTAATAAAAGCTTACCTTTGTCATCCTCCTGTTCATCTGATTCATTTCTGAAAAAGTAAAGAAATAAATAAAATTAAATAAGACTTGTTTCCTCTTTAATTCTTTCACAGGTATGTTTTTTAATAAAGTAATGAATCGGTTTATAGAACTAAGAAAAAAATTACAAAAAATATTATACAAAGGTGATATTTAAGGGTCAGAGTTAGGCTGGGGTGTGGGTGGTATTGTCAATGTCATCTGCATTTGTTGACCTATTAACCTGTCGAGCTTACCTGTTATTAGGCTCTTTTGCGAGCTGTTCATCTTTAGTTGGTTGAGATTCAGTTGATTCTTCCTCAAGGCTTGGTGAGTAGCGGTCATCACCGTCACTGCGAGTTTCTTCCGGAATGGGCTCAGGTGGGTCTGCAGGCTATTTTCAATAATACAACAATAAAAACTACATTAACAATTAATTGAATAAATAAATGATACAATACAGGTAACGTCATACGGTAGTTATATTTATTTTTAGTAATCCTTCCTATTAGACACAATGTTTTGCAACCTTTGCTGAAACATTAAAACGTGTTTACTTATTGCTTTTTTTACTACAATCGAAGTGCGTACAGGCTCACAGCCAACCTGATAATCGATTATTAGAGCTACACACTTGCGACCAGTAAAGTCTTTTGGTGCTGATTTTTTTTTTTAATATGTGATGTAATTATTTTGAGTATTTTAATTCCGTTTTTTTGGTGTAATAATGCTGTTTTTTTATATAAAAACTTTATTAATAGCAATAATACGAACAAGTAAAAAAATGTGCACACACTCAAAATCGTAAATTTAATCGAAGTGGGTGTGCGATAACTCTACATCGCAATTTTCAGTACCGTGCATAGAAGCGCTATCGCCGTGTAGCGTATAGGATTAAAACGGAACGCACATTCGACTGTGTATTGTTACGAATCCATGAGTGCTGATCAGTAGGAATTTATGAGATTAGGGGTGAGACTAAATAGGGAAATAAGGTCGTAATAACGGTATTATCACAGTTTATTATCATTTTCGATCATATAACCTTAAATTACATACATCTGAATAATATGAAACTCTACAAGCACTAGCAAATTTGAAATAATGATATGCGGTAGGCAGCGGCTTGGCTCTGCCCCTGGCATTGCTGAAGTCCATAGGCGACGGTAACCACTCACCATCAGGTGGGCCGTATGATGAATGAAAAATGATGAAAAAAAAATGCAATAAACTATAAACCTGATTTTTTTTTCAAACTTCAAAGAGCAAAGCCTGCCTTTCCTATTTGAATAAAAATCTAGGATTCGTAACATTAAGAGCACTGTTTTGAAATTATTTTTTTTTTTCATATGATTTGCAACATTCATAAGAAAAACTAACCATTTGAATAAACTCCGTTTTTCAATATGTACACTTCGGAAAAAGGTTATCGTGTATAATGGAACCAGTTATTCAAACACAAAACACGGTACGCCTTAGCTTTATCAGTAAATTTATCGCTATTTTTACGGTACGTTGTTACTGAGGAAAAATAAATCAATAACAAGAAAAACGCTATTACAGTTTAAAACCCTAGTCCTTATTATCTTAGATTAGAAAATCAGGCAGGGAGTGTTCAACCATTACTTGACTTGACTTACATTATTGCAGACACTTAATAATTCTAATTTTTGTATGACCTTGCATTTTTATTGGTGATGTATAAACACTGTCAACATTGTTATTAACTTTTCTTAGTGCTTGTTATTTTTTGTCTCAGTAATTGATAAATATTTAACTTTCACAGTTGGTTATTATCCTATTCCATCTGTTTTGCAAGAATGGTCTCTTTACAGTACGACATAATTTTTAATGAACATATCGAGGGATGACAGAAAGGCTATTTGGTTTAAGCGACATTTATCTTTGTAATTAAAGATGCGTTTTAATTGATATTAACATCAACAGTTCGATGTTTTTAATTGAACTTCAGTTAAGTTTACTCCATTGAAATAGCTAAATTTTTTCTTATTATATTTTTTCCAAATTTTATTTATATCTTTAATGGCTCTCTTACTACTCTTACTTACTCTAATACTTGTGGTAGGACCTCTTGTGAGTCAGTCCGCACGGGTAGGTATCACTACCCCGCCTATTTCTGCCATGAAGCAGTAATGCGTTTCGGTTTGAAAGGTGGGGCAGCCGTTGTAACTATACTTGAGACCTTAGAACTTATATCTCAACGTGGGTGGCGCATTTACGTTTGTAGATGTCTATGGGCTCCAGTAACCACATAACACCGGGTGGGCTGTGAGCTCGTCCAACCATGTAAGCAATAAAAAAATAAAAATGCAAAAATGTCGCTTAAACCGAATAGCCTTTCTCGTCTCGATATTATGCTTTTACTTTACCTTTGCTGGTGTGGCTGCTAGTTTCGAAGTAGACGAGGAACGTCGAGTGGTTCTTGATGCCGGCCGACGCGGTGTTCCTGGATCATCAGTCTCTTCAGTACTGGTATCTAATATTGAATTGTCTGGTAGTGCTGCAAAATAACGCTTTTATTTAATTTTCATTGTTGATCAACAAAATCTATCAAAAGAAAACAATTAATTCATTTCTATAATCTTCTAAATATTAATTGAACCAATATTTAGGGTTTTTTTTTCTTTCCCTACCTAAGCTGAGAGCCTTGAGAGGCTATTTCAGCGTAACCCTAACTTTTGTAGGTGAGCTCACGGGGCTCAAACCTGATGACGTTGCTAACACGAACCCTAGCAAGAGCCGTACTTCGCAGAATCTACCACCGGATCGGAAACGCGACCCACTGAGAAGATCCGGCGAGAAACTCAATGGGCTGTGTCTGAGAGTTAATTTACTCGTCGTGCCCTTCGTTGCAAGTGACGGGTTCGACGAGAACGGTGACCGGTGCTTGAAGTACCTAAAAGCACCGTTAGTGGATCGGGAGGATCCGAGATGACGTGTTTTGGGCGACGTCGACTGCTTTCGATTCTGTCCGCAGGATCGGGAATGTAGTTACCGGCGGCCACGATGAGAGGGTTCTCGTGTCGTGCCGCTTTATCGAAGTGTATTTAGGGTGTTAAGCCAAATTAATAAAAATTGATTAAGGTGTATCCCTTATCAATATTCTTAATTTAGTCTTCAAATAGTTTAAGCATATAGAGCATTCTGGCATTAATCATAAGGAAAATAATTATTCAAAACTCAAATTTTTTTTAACTATCTTTTTAAATACAGTGACAATATTTTTTGTAGTACAGATGGTAACAAGCTATAAAGCATGATGTAATCTAAATGTACAAGAAATTTATTCTGTATAATTATTTATTATGGATGTACATAAATTATTATATGCTTGTTGAAATTTAATAAATAACATTTTTTTACTGTTTACACAAACAGCACTCAACCTTTTATTTTATTTATTTATGCATTCATTACTATTTACAAAAATGGTAAAGACAACCATAGTGATTACTTTGAACAAAATGATTTAAAACACTGTTGTTTTCATTTGAAGTAGTTTTGCATGTGAATTAATCACTACATTGCTTGTTTTCTCTTAATCTCTAATTTCATAATTTAGATGAATTTTTTTAGTACATACATTCTTTTTATGATATTAAATTAATAGTTTAATAAATTATTTTAACCCTATATATACTATATACTATCCTAAATACAGTATTGTATGTTCTACAAAACTACTTTCCATAAGGGCTGTAATTGTTCAGTCGCATAATTGATGCGTTTAGCGAGAAACAAAGGGGCGCTGTTTCAACCCCATACAAAATTGAGTTGACTTTTACATGATTGAGAAGTTCAAAAACTTACACTAAGCACTCTGGCCAGTTCTAATGGTTGATTTTCTTATATTAACTCTGTTAGTGTTTTAAAGGAATTAAAATAAAAAATTACTTCTTCAATAATGTTTTTATGTTGTTGTTGAAAATGTTTTATATATTAACTAACAATTTTAAAATGTTCACAATAATCGAACATTGCATTCATTAACAATGTTCTAGGTATTACCTACTCTATTATAGTCTGATAATAAATATTAATTGTAATTGAAATACTACATGACATTTTTTGCTTTGTAAAATTTGGGAATCCTCAACAGAATGAAGCATTATTTCGCACCTGAACAAAGACTTGTTTTGCAAAGCACCGGTACAAGTCGCACTAGGGTCCTGCTCATTTCCCTGAAATATCATATACCACTTATGCATTCAATTCTCTCTGCATCCACAGTGTGATTTCAGACTTTTTTGTTTTTTTCTCTCCATAATTTTTTATTGAACTCTATAATATCTGTTGCAATACTAAGCATCCACCACAGACAAAATAAAGTTGAAACAAACTTACTTAATTTTATTATTTAATAATAAGTTTTCTGTGTTTGTAACATATTGCATGCAACCTATTTTAGATAAGGTTGACAGTAATATGACCATTGTAATCTTCATCAATTTAATGATAAACATTGCTTTTAAAACACAGATCATAAACAAAGTATGGTATTTATTTTTATTTAGTAGATTAGGTACTTAATTATTATTTTAAAAACCATCTCTGTATATTATCTTTGTTATCTATAAGACTGTGATGAATAAATTAATTTGCTACCCATGCTTTTTTCAACAATTCTGGAAAATATTAGTCTTAATATTTCATACTAATCAACATATTATCTGATAGCAAATTTAAATAAAATAACAGTAGTTAATAATTTCGTTGAAGACCTTAGAGGAAAACATTAATTAATCAAGGTTGTATCCTTAAAGTTACTTCTATACCTAAAAATACTATATCTGGACATTAGAAGCAAAAAGACGTATACATTTTGTGCAAAAAAAGCTTTTAACTGATTTGATTGAATTTCGTTTTATTTTACTTTGCAGAATCGAGCTCTTCTTACCTATTATTAAGCCTAAGAATAATCATATGAATGAATTTCCCATAAAACAGTGTATACATAAATTGATATCGATGTCGAAGTTTTCAAACCGATTACGATTTGAACTGTTCAGTTGGAATAACTGCAATAACTGATATGCGTCGTTGTATCAGTAAAAACATATAAAATACTTCGAAAACTTAATGATGCTGTACATTAATATTTAATAAATTATTAGATTTTTATGCGATTTTATCTCATGCTTGAGTGTGAATAAAGTCGTAACCTTGATTTTGGCGTCAGATATTAAAATAGGTGTGTTTGCAAATCTCTAAATGGGACAGCAAACTGATGTATGGTTACTACGGAAGTTAAAGTTACTAAGAATCACACTAAATCTCTTAAAGTGGAAACAACAGTGCAACAATGATCCATGATTGATCGACAAATGTACACGTGCAGTAATTAAAAAAGTCCCTAACAACAATTTCAGCAACATTACTAAAAAACTGTACATTACGCATTAAATAATTACATCTGAAATCCTAACCTGTTCCAGTTTTCGCTTCGAGTGCTTTTTTCAATCTTTCTACCAAAGCCGGCTTGTTTCCCTTCGTATCTAACCCGAGAGCACCCAACTCGGACCTCAAGTCCACCACCTTCATTTTAGCAGGATCCATTGTATTAATCGTCTGATAGTATCCACTTCACAACACTTTAAAGTTTTTAAAACACATGTGCTTAAATAATATTAATTCTATTACTATCTGAACGAAAATTCACGACAGAAAAAGCGCCAACTAAATCCAAAATGGCGATTTAGCGGCGCATCAGCATAACGGAAGGAAATGGCGGTATATTATCTATGGTGGGGATTGGCGATTCCAGAATTTTTTGGAATAAGCTATTTGTTGTAAAATTCAAAAGGCCAAGGGTTTCTTATCCATACTACTCAAAAGTCTGGAAGCCTGCTGTTTAATCAGTATAGATTGGATTGTTTTTACAATGAATTTATTTTCTATTTGATTTTCTATAAAAGCATATTTTTGTGTTTTTTAAAGTATATATTTTTTTTTAACTAATATTTTTTGAATGTGGTACGACAATTAAACATCAACATGTCAACAATAAGCTATTAATTTGTACATTGGTTGAATTAAGCTTTGTCAATATTGTGGAGGAGCTGTTAAAACTGGGAGCTAATCCTAAAAAAAACTAATTTATGGATAATAGGTCTAACTGTTTAAAATATTGCATTGTCAACGGTCCTTGATAAGTACCTATGTCAAATTTTGATTTCAGTCTACGTTTTGAAGGGGGTCAAAATCATGTTCAAAGCATCCGTCACATATATACATACTAACTTACAGCAGCTCTGGTGCAAAATAGAACTAAAGCTTCGTCGATGACACTAGTGATAACTGATAGGTTGTGTTGCCTGGTTACGGAATATTTTTTTCAATTTAATACGTGTACTTATTAGTGTTACAAATCTTATAATTAAACTATTAGTTCATTATGGCAAGAAAAGAGGAACCTAAAAGTTAGTTATTATTTGAAAGATTTACTTTATATACATTTAATAATTTATAAACGAGCGATGTAAATACTGTGTAATTTAGTATCACTCATTAAATTTTATTATAAATGAATACATACATAAATACATTTATTAGTTGAAATTTAAACAAAACCAAACATTTTTATTGGTAAATAGATATTACGTCTGGTATAATATCTGATATATGTCATATATTGGTATATCTCATATACCTTAAATGTATCTTTCTAGTTCAACCAAACAATGATTTGGAGAAAAAAATAATTGAAGCTTTCGAAGTATTTGACCATTCTGGGAAGCAAGTCGTAGATGTAAGGGAAATAGGAACAATTCTTCGATCTTTGGGTAATGCTTTTTTTTCTGGTTTTCGTTAAATGTTTTAATACTTTACTAGTGTAATAAAGAGTATTTAAAAAATTCTGACTCTCACGGTAAATTAAAAGACACGAGTCACCACGAGTAGCCGATGGCGCTTGGAACAGTGCCGAAGTATCGCGAAATCATACTAAATATCGTAAGAATACAATAGCCGTGTTTACAACGTAATTACGCATGAAAAAAGTCATCATTTTGCTTTCCGTGCTCCAATTTTTCACCCTTTTAGGATAATAGATATCTCAATTTTAGTATGACAGTGATTATTCACGTCTTCGAGTCGCTACAAATTATTTAGGAGGAATAGTCGGAATGAAGGTGCTCTCCTCTCCGAGCCGGTCTGTGTGAACGGACCCTTAGGCCGTTTTTTGTTTTGGAAACTTCTAAGCGGATAACTGTTTGAGTACTAAATAGACTGTTTACATGGTAAATTTTGAATATAGCAAAAGAGACGTTAAATATATGTTTTTTAAAGGTTGCTGTCCAACTGAAGCCGAGATACAAGAGGTGATTTTAGCAACGGAAAACAAAGAAGCAACTGGAAACGTTCCGTTAACGAACTTTTTACCTTACATGTGTAAAGTCATGATAGAACATAGGTTTGTAATATTAAAATTAAAAAGGTTAAACAATTTTAAAATTTTGACAGTGTGGCTCAATCTTCGTTGTTATTTTTCATATCTTCTTTTTAATATAATACTGGCAGACCCGGCCACACGTTGCTGTGGCTAAGGTTTTTGTTTCTAATTAAAACGCGGCCGACTATGCTAATATCAAAAATTGACAAAGAACAATTGGATTTCACTGTATTGCGTTTACTACGAAATAAATTACCTACACTTATACTTTAGCCTAAGCATCATGTGGTGCTTATGCCATTAAATTGTAGCTTATGGAAACGTTGGAATTTTTGACAAAGCCAATTACGCCATTGATCACCGAGATAAGTAGATTTTGATGTTAGCTTTCTACCTTTCGTACGTGAATTTTTTAATTTAATTTTCCATAAAATGTTCATTATGTCAGGTATTTTATTTATTAATGGGACAGGTTTTATCCGGCGAGCGCTGAAATGCTGTTGGCTGCATTCAGATATTTTGACACGGAGGGACGTGGGTACCTCACTAAAGAGAGGTTCGCCAAGCTTATGATGGAAGAAGGAGAGTCATTTACGCAGGTACCTTAAAATTTCTTATTATTATCTATATCTATATATATAAAAATGAATTGTTGTTAATCAGTCTCGCTAAAACTCGAGAACGGCTGAACCGATTTGGCTAATTTTGGTCTTGAATTATTTGTGGAAGTCGAGCGAAGATTTAAAAGATAGATAGATATGAAAATGCACGGAATTTAATAAAAATAACAATTTTGTTTTTCCTTTGATGTGTCCCCTGTCGGTCTTTTATTTATCGATTGGGGTACTACGAAGTCTGCCGGGTCAGCTAGTTTTAAATAAAACAATTCGTTTTCCGGCTGCCTTCACTTTATGTCGTATAATATATTGTTACGCCGGTAAGAGTAACGCCATCTATCGCTGAACAGCCGAAACGAATACCAAATGATAGCAACATCTAGAACGCTCGAAAAGTACAACGCCATCTATTGTCAGGTAGCGGAAGCACGCATTGAAAGTGCTCGACTTGTGAGGAATGTTCTCGACGATTCTAGGGATGTCGTATCGACTTTATAAGCGTTGCAGAGATGCTGTCGACGTCACCCAAAACACGTCATTACGGATCCTCCCGATCCATTAACGGTGCTTTTAGGTACCACAAGCACCGGTCACAGTCCTCGCCGAACTAAGTTTCTCGCCGAATCTTCTCAGTGGGTCGCGTTCCCGATCCGGTGGTAGATTCTGCGAAGCGCTGCTCTTGCTAGGGCCAGTGTTAGCAACACTCAGGCTTGGGCCCCGTGAACCTTCATGTTAGGGCGAAACTGAAATAGTCTCTCGTGTTTGTGAAGTGTTTTAAGTGTTCTAAGAGATAACACAGTTTCAATTCGTACTTCGATAGAATTTTTATTTATACCGAATCGTATTATAATATAACATTATTTTTTATAATTAATAATCCTAACACTATACAACAATAATCCATAACATTAGTTATTATAAAATAATACCGTGTTATATGTTATGCTAACAAATACTATACTGTTGTATATGGATATGAATTGACTCGGTTAAATTTCAACGAGTATTCTTATGGCTCTCATTTTTTTCATGATACAGGAGGAGTACGATGAAATGATGCAAACAGCGTTAGATCCTGTAACAGATACAATAATGTACGAATATTACATCAACCAACTTATGGTGAGCGCATTCTATTTTGTTGTTTTGTTTATATTTTAGTTTATCTTATAAAGTTTAAGATTTATAATATTCTATGTATCTATTTTAATTTGTTGATTTTATATATAACTAGCTTTTACCTGCGACTCCGTCCACGTGGAATAGTTACTTTGGCATAACGCTAAATTTTACCCCCACTTCATTTACGTAGAAAGTGAAAATATTTTTGAATTATAGAATGTTATGGAGCTATTTAAACCCCTATTTTGAAACATTCTTTATTGGTGCTCCACTTGTATTGGTCTTACCGTGATGTTATATAGCCTATAGCCTTCCTGTAGGATTCAAATGGGTTATCTAACACTGAAATAATTTTTTAAATCGGACCAGTAGTTCTTGAGATTAGCGCGTTCAAACAAACAAACTCTTCAGCTTTATAATATTAGTATAGATATGGATTTATTTTATATTATCTGCTGGTATAATATGCACAGTTAGTATATTGCTGGGGTGGCCAACTTGATTAGAATCAAGATCAACTGTTTACTGTCGAAGCACTACATAAGCACTACGATCTACCAATGACATTTCTTGAAATTTATGAAACAATGCAGTTCAGTATACAAATAAGTAGTATATTTTCTTTTATTGAAAAGATTAACATAAAGTTGAAATTATACAATAAAAGAGAACTATTGCGTGGAAGAGAGAATAAATAATGTGAGGTAATTGTCATTTACAAAAAATGTATCTTTCAATGATACAATTATCATTTAATGATACAAGATGAAGATGATGCGTGCAGCAATTGGTGATTACGTTGCGCAGTCTGTTCTATGTATTTATATTTTTTTGTCTTGCCACGATCGATGTAAATGGAAAAATTTGATTCGAGCCCTACACCCCAGCAGAGGGTAATAGGAAAGAATGATGAAGAAGATGATAATGACGATCGACTGAATTAATAGCCAAGATCGACCGGTCGATTGCGATCTTTTTTTTATTACCCTTGTAGGGAGACGAGCATACGGCCCACCTGATGGTGAGTGGTTGTCGTTGCCCATGGACTTCAGAAATGTCAGGGGCAGAGTCAACCCGCCGCCTACCGCTACCGGTTAGCCATCCCTGGTATATTGTATAGTATAATAGAAAAGCATCTGTTTTCGTTTTAATTAATGCACCTGTAGTAGGTGTAGTAGGTTTTCTATATCATCCTTGGTCGATTAGTAGAAAATGTTTTGGGCACTAAGTTTGCCAATGTAATGTGCATGAATAAAATAAGGTTTGTTTAGTTTTTGTAAACAGATTCTATCTTAATGACTGCAGTGTATTTATCAAAAGCGTCATTGCACTATATTGTGATTCGAGTAATGTTTTATTCTACAGAATTGAATTGCAAAGCTCTGCTTCAATGAACACTAACATATAGATTTTAGTGATAAACGCGAGTTATCGTAGCGCCCGACGAATTGTGATTTCGCTAAATATAGCATAGCTCATAGCTTGTGGTGGACAGTCGTCCTTTGTTTAGCAAGTATAACAGAGATCAGTGGGTAATGAAGCAGTATAAGTAAGATACAGAACATAGTATTAATTTGTTGAGCACGATTTTATATAATTTTTATATTCTTAATTAATAGATGTCTGAACAAACTCACGGCCTACCTGTTATAACGCAGCTGATGTGTGCTTAATTTGCGAGTTCTTTAACGTTCTCGATAGCGTAAAAGTTAACTCAAATTTGTATGGAGTTTGAACGTTTGCTTACGTTTGCCTCTAGGGACGCTGTTCCAACTACATACAAATTTGAGTTAACTTTTACGCCATCGAGAACGTAAGAAAACTCGCACTAAGCACATTGAAATACATAGACGTCACTTTTTGAATACCGCCACACAGCCTTGAGACATGAAAGTCTAATTTAATATTTCGGTTCATTAATTTGTAACCGTTCTCTTACACTTCAAATATGAACGAATTACTGCTTCGCAGCAGATATTATGTAGGATGGTGGTACCTACCCGCGTCGACTCAGAAGACGCCTTACCACCAGTAACTAAACAAACAGCTATTTATCGTGATAAACTCGCAATCACAAGGAACAATGAACAATGATGTTATAGTAAAAAGAGGTAGATACGTTATATTAGTACTAATACGAAGTCAAGCTTGTCCGCGGCGTATGTACCTATATATATTTATAAACATAAACACACTAAACAATACGATATTATGCGGACGAATTAAATCGACAATAGTTGATGATAATATCATATAGCCGCGTGAGCAGAATTAACTTGACAAGGTTGTAATGTGTGAAAAAGATAGCATGCTAACTATCAAGACCGTAAACAAGACGGATATATATTACGCAGTGTCGTTGCGATGTCACGACTTACTTCATAGATTAACAATTAAAATGACACAGAACGAACATAAAATTGTTTGATGCCTACGGTTTAGTAAGCAGAATTGATATATTTAAAATGAACTCCTGACTATTCTTTTAAGAAATAAAACAGCAAAGGACAAATAATTTTATTTTTTTATTTTCAATTAGTTCATTATTATTTGGCCGCCAATCCTCTTCATGTCTTTGTCTACGTACAATATTTATCCATTGGTTACACCTTAATTCATTTGCCGGAAACCTTTAAAAATAAAATCAAATTTGTTAATTCATTTCTCGGTTGTTGTGAGCTAATGTGTAGGCAATATCATGGAAATGTCCTTTCTGTTACATTACTCTTTTTAATCTTGACAGACATCTCTCTTACACTCTGTGACCGGAGTATATGCCGTCGCACTCGAGCCTTTTTTAATAAATTTAAGTTAATATTTTGGATTTCTTAAACAATATAAAAGCAAATCAATTTAAAATTAATACTTACGCATGACATGTCATCCCTAGACTTTTGGGAGTCTTACTTGTATAGTTTCTACAGTGTCGAATAACACAGGACGGCATTTTAGAGAAATTTCGCGGAACAAAAAACGCAGTCAACGTTACCAATGCCTTCACGAGACTAAGCTTGAGTGCGCTAATTAGCTCAGTTTTACGGCGCCACTTTACGAACTCAAGTAACTTATCTACCTCTTTTTACTATAACATCATTGACAATGAAGAAACTTATTGGTGTTTTTTTCGCCATTATTTAGTTTCATCCTAAATTAGCGGATTGGTGAGCGACACGTGATTTTAGTTTGTCCTTTTTTTCCTACCTATTCGCTGGTAGCCTAATGGGCTAATGAATAGGTGAGTTCACGGGCTTAACCTGAAAGAATTTGCTAACACTAGCCCTGACAAGTGCAGTGCTTCGCTGAATCTACCACCGGATCGGAATCGCGACCCAATGAGAAGATCCGGCGAGAAACTCGATGGATTGCTTATTCAATTACCGGTGGTCCGCCCACTATAGGCGGAAATCTCCTTTCGAGCGAAAAAAGTATCAATATTAATAATAAAAAAAACGTAAATCAAAACAATATCTTTAATCACATAAAACATAAGATTGATATTGGAATTTCCGTGCAGATTGGACCTATTGTAATTTGAACGAATTTTATTTAAATAGTGATTCCACTGTTAAAATCTCCGCAAACGTTGGACGCCCTGTTTTCAAAATAGAAAGGAGTACAAGGTGCTTAGTGCGAGTTTTTTAACGTTCTCGATAGCGTAAAAGTTAACCCAATTTTGTATGCAGTTGGAACAGCGCCCCTAGCGGCAAACGTACGCAAACGAACCCATTCCATACAAATATGAGTTAACTTTTACGCTATCGAGAACGTTACTCGCACAAAGCACACGGATTATGAAACCTACGATTGCAAGTAATTAACTTAAAATCTGAAATGAATTATTTGAAAACAGAATAAAATTAATTTCAATTATTAATAAGAAAAATTTAAATAGTAACATTATTATATTTTTGATGTGGGATCCGGAAATTGTGTATCACACAAAAAACCCTACTAACTTTAAAATTTGGTCTTATATGTGAATTGTAGTGCGACTCAATGTCTTCAGGTTTAATTAGACCTGCTGGATGTTTGCTACTGTTCGTGCAGTCTTAGCAACTGTAATGATAAGTCAAAATAACTAAACCGGGGTGCATTCATAGCTAAAACAGATCCCAAATCAGATAGACGTGTTTTGAGAATAAGTTATGGTTTTTCGTTTGCTGCAGCTAATCTACTGGTCCTCCTTGTGCGAATAGTGTTTGGAGTGGTATTGGCGATTCTCGCAGAAGATCTGGTCGGCGTAGCTGGTACCTCACTCTTTAAGTTTGATATTACGTCTTTCGCCTCTTCTGCCATATCACCGGTCTGTTCGTTTGCTTTAGATTCGTCGTTATTTTCCGTATCGACCGTCTTATTTTCATTTGGTAATTCGGAGACTGGTTTGTCTGCAGTCGTCTCAGGAGCCACTACTACGTCGTCATTTTTTTCTACAGGAACTTTAATCTCCGTATCAGGAGTAGCCGTATCGGCAGTCTCGTCTGGTTCCTCAAGATTTGTTTCTTTATCTTCTTCGTCTTCGGTTTTATTTGTATCATCCTCATTGATATCTGTACTTTTAACGTCATCTTCAATTACACTGTCTGCACAGACGGCTGCCAGTGTACTTTCCTTTGTGCTATCTTCAGTTATGTTGTCATCCACATTAATGGCATCAGTAGCTGTGGCATCAGTAGCTGTAGCATCACTAGCTGTAGCATCAGTAGCTGTGGCATCAGTAGCTGTGGCATCAGTAGCTGTGGCATCATTTTCATTGAGATTATCATTTATGGTAACTGTGTCGGCTCCTTCATCTCCTTCTTTGTTGATGTTTGCATCAACTGTCTGTTTTGGATTCGTGTCCATCTGAACTTTCTCTTCAGCCTCACGAATGGAAGTCAACAAATCATTAATCTGGTGATCCAATTCGGAACCGATTATATCAGAATCTATGGTTTTATTCAATTCAATCACCTCCTCTTCTGGTTCGATCAATTCTACATCGTCTTCCTCATCATTATTTTGTGACTGGTTTGTTCTTTCGCTCTTCCTGATGCCTAAAGTAGTTTTTCCTGTAACAATAATACATAGTTATATTGGTGTAGTTTACTTATTTACGGCTTAAAAGTTTTACTGGAAGAGATTTGAATATTTAAATAATTTTCGTTTTACTTCTAAAGCTATGGTTGCTTCTTTTTCATTACAAATATGATATCAGGGACATGTCATTTTTGCACTTTAAACTATATGACTAGTGTGATATTCTCCTAAACTCACCCATAACGTGACCGTCCTCACTGATAATCTTGTCAACCTGCTCCTCAGTCACAAAACCGACAAACAACAGGTTACGGATGCGCTTGTGTCTTTTAACAGATCTCGGATTGAACTTGTCCAAGAATGCTTGCATGATCTTTCTTTTAGGTAACACAGGTTTTCCTAATATCTGAAAAATATATGTTTTATTATACTCCAGTCTGTCTTTAAAGTGCAATGCTTCGAAGTTTTTATTGAACTTAAAGCTTCCAGTAAGCTTTGTTAGTCTATATCACTTTTTAATATGGAGAACACTGTATCTTAAGTGATTACCGCAGGCAATAGATATCACAACTTAGATACCACCCACATTGGTATATGAGGTCGATTTTATTTTTTATTTTTTTATTCGTTAGTCGGGTGGACGAGCACACAGCCCACCTGATGTTAAGTGGTTACTGGAGCCCATAGACATCTACAACGTAAATGCACCACCCATCTTTAGATATAAGTTCTAAGGTCTCAAGTATAGTTACAAGTTAAAGTCCAATGGGTATGTCTTCGATGTTATTTTATGTGCATAAAATCCATTAAAATCGTTTGATTAATGATAATACTTAAAATGATTTATTTATATGTTTTATTTATATACTCAAAATATTTACTTCATACGTAAAAGGATTTGAAGCTGGCAATATTTTTCCCGCAAAAATAAAAATCCTTGTTTTTTCAATAGAGTTACTTTTTTTAAACTACTTATTGTAAACTATAGTGGCGCTTATTTGCAACTATAATCTATTGTCCGCTTTGGGCCTAAAATGGGCCATCCCCTTTGAGCCCTTTTTTATTTTCGGATTTTTTTATTTTTGTTTATTTGTTCGTCGTTCGGGTGGTGGTACCTACCCGCGCGGATTCACAAGAGGTCCTACAAAAATGGTTACCTACTCTCAATGGTTTTCGACCTAAATGCATTGTTTCTTGGCTGGTTTAGGCAGGATGTAGGTATGAATGTACCTGTGCAGGCTCACATTACGATGGTGGGACATTGTAGTAATAACGAATATGAATAAACTTTCTAGTTATTTCATCAAGTGTGTGTGAAAGTTATCGGTGAAAAAATTCTCAAGAACTGCCTTATTAGAATTGGTAACTGTCTGCAGGATTTGAACACCGGCATAGTCACATCGGCGTGTTATCTTGTAGATTATGACGACGTGTCGCAATTGTAATACTTTTAAATGACTTATCCTTTTCACGTTATTTGACAAACTATCTATAACATTAATTTCATTTATTAAAGTCACTTATTGAAATGTCAATGATACATTCCGACTAGTGTTATTGTAAGAACTAGTGGTCCTGCAGTAGTCGAAATTCGACTATAACTAATTGAAATTATAAGTTTGAAAATTATTCAGGTTCTATTGTCAAACACTATTTATTAGACAAATATTAACAAAGACAAACAATATTTAATCTATTCTCAATTTGACCATAGAATTTATGCAATAAGAAAAGTTTGAGAATAAACAAATAGTATGCGTGTGTGTGTCAAATACATGGTAGTGTGTGTAATGTTTTTTTTTATTGATTTAATGTATCTTTTATGCATTATTTAAAAAAAATATTAGCATTGTGCACTCCTTCTCTATATTCTCTATAAGTGTGGAAAATTTCATACTCTTCCATCCGCACAATTTTCGTAAAAAGGGATACAAAGTTTTGCTTCAAGTGTTAATATATAGATTACCTGAACAAAATACTTGGGAGGTTCTGCGGGCGCCGCTGCTTCATGATTTTCAGTAGTAGACTTTTCAGAAGTCTTCTCCACAGTTTTAGTTTTTGTTGCTAAATTCACAGCTTTCGTGTTAGCAAGTTGTATCAGGAAAGCTTTTGAAGCTTCAAACGCTTTGTTCGCGTTTAGGAGCTTAACTATTCTCTGAAATATCGCCACAAACAATTATATAAAAAATATATTACCACAAAACACAATATATATTTTGAAAATACAAATGATATAAGAAAAATACCAATGATTCTGAACAAAAAGGTACTGATCAATTAACATTATATGTTGCTTTCTGACACTGATATGTGATCACTATTTAATGCATTTCATGCGGGGGAGGTGAACAAGTTCGCCACTCACCTAACTTGTTCAGTGGATATCAGAGTTCATAAACATCGCATCAATACAGCCACCAACTTTTTATAGTAATTATGCTAATTATAATTTTAATCAATTTAATTTTTACTATATGATATTGTTCCTTTATCATGAAAGTCAATTGTGAACATGAGTTGAGTACGTTTTTCTATTGAGAGAGGACTGACCAATATAATTCCGGAATGAATCAAAAGTAGCATTGTTTGCAAAATGACATTTCCGGTATACTAACTAATCTGTATTAATATATAAATCTACAGTGGGTTTTTACGGATGTTCCGTTATAACTACTGAACCATGCATCCGACTGACTTGAAACTTAGTATTCATGTAGAAAATACATGTACTTAATGGATAGGATAATATTTATATAAGTGTTGGACTCCCTAATAATAATGACAATAAATAATAATGTTAATTTTAAATGCCCAGCGAAGCGGGCGAGTACGGCTAGTATTATTATATTTATGTAAGGAAGTTAGGAAGGGTTATTAAAATTTATAAGCCCGAATTCATTATGTTGTGTCAAAGACAAAAAAAGCGATTATTTTAGTTAAAACCATACCGGAATAAACCTTATCATGAGCTGCGGCAAGACATTTTCTATGTTTTTTATGGGTACGACTTCTTCGCATTCAGCTTTGTTCTCTTCTTTTTTTTCATTCTCTGGGACATCAACGTCTTTGGTCAAATCCACCTCTGCAGCCACAGGAACTGGTTTTTGTTCTTTCTTCTTTTTATATATTTGGTCTAGCTGGTTAACATAATGGTTGGTTAGTTAATATAAATAATAAAGACGCAATTTTTTATATTTAAGTTCCATGCCGCCATAAGTTCAATTAAGTTCCAAAGTTTTAGGCCTGCTAGCTGATGCAATCAAAGCTTCTCCAACTTTATGGACTACGATAACCACCAATCATCAGTAACCCAATTAATCTTTAAGAACAATAAAATCATAGAAATATTTTAATTCTCTATTTACTACTACTATACTGTATACTTTTGAAATAAGCCCCCCGAAATATCCTCACCACATTGTAACATTGACCATACTGCAGAAACCTGCTCTGCCTGACTTCTTTACAAATTTGGAACTTGGTCTTAAAGACAAATTTAAAGATGGCAAAGAATTTTTAAATCTTAGATGATGCCAAACAATACCTTTCCGAACATTTCGACAAGCTTGCTGTGTATCAATTTTTCTAGGTTCTTTTCTAAGAAAGCTTCTGGGTCATCTGCAAAAGTATTGTAAAATAAATCACAAGCCGTAGCGACATCTATCGACAAATGAAAGAATACCAGCAGATAACACAGTGCATCGGTTTCGTTTACTACCAGTAAAGATAGATCTGTCATCAATAACACCCAACCTTCCAAATGTTGCTGTGAACTTGTGTCATTTAGATTTCTCAAAAGTATGGTTTGTGCTAGAATGCTTTCAGTCGATAGATGTCTCCAAAGAATGCGTATACGTATTGTTTTTTATATTTGTTAATAAGAAGAGTAACGCTTCGAAGTCACCTAGATGAGATCCTAAGTGAGATAAACAGATTTGTATCCAAATTTGATATGATCGTTACGGACGATTATTTTCCTAGTGCCTGGAAGGTTCACAAAGCAGCGAATCTCAAGAGTTATCTAAGTGTAACTCCATTGAAATCGTGCGTGCTTCGTGTTCTCAGACTATTGGAAGCTCTGTCGAGGCAGGTCATGAACCCACAGAATTCGGAGCGATCGTGACATAATCGAAAGCTTCCATATTCAATGTGTCAGAGTGAACAGTTTTTTTTTTAAAGGAAAATGCATCATTGTACATAGCCACTTTTTAGTTTAAACCAATATGCTGTGCACATTGGAAAAAGTAAAAATCAGTCATGTCCAAATAGGGTACCGATACAATTTTCACATACAAAAGTTCGTAGGGAACCATTATTATATGCTTTTGTATGAGAAACATTTTTATAGTTTGAATTAATTTGTAACTACCTGATTGAATTAATTTATTGTCTGGATTCTTGACGTTCAACTCTTCTTTTGCCTGTTTGACCTCTTCGAGTAAAGCTTCATCAGTCCCCTCGGGGTACCGCTTACGGTACACGGTGAGGCCGTCATTAATACCGCCGATGTACTTGTTCATCATCAACTCCTTGATGCGATCGCGCAAGATTTGCTTTACCGTGCGCTGCGCTAGAGGGCTCTGTATAGTGTCGCGGTACGCCTCGACTTCGCTAAACTTAGTTTTGAGCTCCTTCAAGAGATGGCCCATGACCAGCTCCAGCCTGCCCTGCAGTTGGTTCGACATTGGGCAGTTGGGCCGCAAAATAAGCGACTCATCTACCTTTTTTGCGGCAGAAGTTGTCTTCTTGACTAAGTTATTGCGCTCGCTGATGGAATAGGTATTCAGTTTGTTGGGAGGAAGGGACGTTTTGGCTTTAGTCACTTTACCCGATTTTGGCCTATCGGTGGACGATCGCCCAGGGCCTTTGTTGGAAAACTGAGGTTCTGCAGCGGGTTGGCGCTTAGAAGACCCTTGGCCTTGAAAACGATTAGCGGACCTGCGCCCTGAGCGAAAATTGAATTGGCTATCGGAGCCTCTAGCGTTGCCCGAAAAGCGCTTGTTAGGATTGGTTTCCCAATCCGGCTGGTATGAGCGTTTCCTTGAATTCAAAGGTATGAAATCACCAGAGCCGACAGACTCGTCATAGTAACGCGTATAATCGCTATCGACGTTGTTCGCGTTCTGGAAGCTGGCTCGTTCAAAATAACGGGGACTGTCGTAATTGAGTGATTTCTGAAATGTAAAGTTTTGGTTTATTTAAAAAAAAAGGCTAATGCCTTTTCCCGGCCCAACAACATCTTGTAAATGGCAGAAAACCTGAATAGTTTTCTAAAATTAACAACTTCAATTCATATCAATTGATTTGCTAATGTGGGTTTTTGATTTTAAAACTCTTTGTTTTGTTTAAATTTTAAATAAAACTGTGACCCATGTAGCTTGCTTGCAAGGTTTCACGCCTTGCTAAAATGCAAACCACTAAAAGTGCCAGTTTTATTGTTCCATTTGAAAAATAGTGTTATTTTTCGGTCCCACAAAATAGAGATGGCTGGAATGATTAAAAAATTTACTCTTACAAATTATATTTTGCAAGCAATACTTGCCAGGAATTGCGGTAAACATAAAAGATTAAATTTAATTGTGTCATTTTTGTTTATTTCTCTCATAGGGAGCATATCACTCAAAGGCGAGTTATCACCATTACTTATGAATGATAACAATGCCAGGGGCAGAGCCAAGCTGCTGCCTACTGTAAAATACCACGATTTGTAGCCTAACAAACATTTAAGTGTGCTTGTAGAACATATTTAAGCCCCCTGAGTAGTTACTACCAGCCTGTCTAATTCGCTATAAAGCAGTACCATTAACAGAATACTATTGAGATTTTGGGAATTGACATTATTTCCCAATGCATGTGTTAGAATCCACATTGTGATATGTCTGGGCGGGGTCAACACTTAACACTAGCTACACCAATAAAGTTCATCCTTCAAATGTTATTAAAAAAAACATTCAACAATGTCTAGTTGCTAGACGCGGCCAGACATGACTACTCTTCAACAAACTTCACATTAGATGCGATTCAAAAAATCTGTTTTATTGCAAAGCTAAAAATAATTTAAAATAATTTAAATAAATTAAAAAAGCAACATAAATGTTTGCTCTCACTCTGCGAAACATCGTGCCATATGGCGTCGCATCGCGAGAGCATCGGTATCGCAGGATCAGACTGATGCATGACCACGACCACTCTGTCAAGAGTGTACGAATAGGAAGAAAAATAATTTTGATATTATTAGGACTTCAACTGTTGATATTATAATGCCAGTAGTGTATTCTAGTAAATGCAGGCACCAGAAAGCCAAAGGTGCCTTTGCTAACACAATTCTTGAGAATGAGTAATAAATGAAGACATAGTCTAAAACTATAATAACACGCTTTAATAGTAATCTGATCTAAATTAAAGTATATATTTATAATTTTTGTTATGGTATGGCACGAAAATTATACTAAATTTCATCAGTCCTTTATATTATGTGTGCAAATATTCAATGCATCATGTGTTTATGTACTTGCTCATGTAGTTATGTAGATCAATGCATCGAGCTAATAATAGCATGTTTAGGTTACAAACCTCACGATGTAGCATTTGTGTTTCGAGCAGTTCCTGTTGCTGCTCTATCATCTCACGCTTACGCTTCAACAAGTCCAACTCCAAATCTATATGCTGAAATTCATGTTTAACAATTTGATAAAATAAATATATGTAAGTAGCAATTCATCTTGATACTACTTGTTATTAAGGTACAATTTTTTTTTTGTGGGTGGACGAACTCACGGCCCACCTGGTGTTAAGTGGTTACTGGAGCCCATACACATCTACAACATAAATGCGCCACCCACCTTGAGATATAAGCTCTAAGGTCTCAGTATAATTACGCCTACCTCACAATTCAAACTGATATGCATTGCTGCTTCACCGCAGAAAGAGGTAGGGTGGTGGTACCTACCCATGCAGATGCAAAAGAGATCCTACCACCAGTAATTATGCAAATTATAATTTTGAGGGATTAATTTTATTACACTATGTTATTCCTTCACCGTGGAAGTCAATTGTGAACATTTGTTAAGTACATATTTCATAAGAAAAATTGGGAACTGCCTGCGGGATTCTAACATCATTGCATCACTCCATACGAATGCACCAGATGTCTTATACCTTAGGCCATGATGATGTCGGACTACTAGTAACTTTTAGACTAGACAATTAAACTACTACTAGACTACTTTCATTAAGTGTTAACATTGTCACTGTTTGCAGTCTTGTTCTATCTATTGCCTAGGTGCATGAGATGTATCCCCACAAGGCAAAAACACTGTCACCATACTATCAACAGTGGGTAGTTTGACAATTTCATAAGTAAACTAGACAATATACACATATGAAACACACCACACTAAACAGGTCTTAGGAAGAAATTGCATTAAATTACTATTGTCTATATTTTTTTGATCTCATTTCGTTTAAAAAACTGTAGTATACATTATATTATATTGCTCACAAACAGATACATTTATCTTCTGAAGAGACACTTTCTGAAGACTCAGAGCCATACAGTGACAGTTATTAAAAATACAAAATTAAAATTCTTTGTTTAAGGATTTAAACATTCAAATAGATAGGCAAGTCGCCCTTGAGGCATTTATTCCAGTTCAAATCCGCGTTGAGGTATTAGTGTTGAAAGGTTAATGAACTAAAGAAAAATTCTAATACCGTTGAGCATTGAAATATTAGTGTTGAAAGGTTAATGAGCTAAGGAAAAATTCTAATACCGTTGAGCATTGAACAAGATTTGGTAATTTGTAACGAAGGAACGAATTAGAAATTTAAACGAAGATCAGACGCTAAAAATGAGCCATTTTGTTCGGATGAAAGTTTCCGAATGTGATCATTGACATTTTGTTCTATAACGGCTGGTTGTGAAGTTGATGATGATTAAGTAGGTACCTATTATTTGCCAGTTAGTTATGAAAATACAGCGAGACTGCATTTAATAAGTGGAGAGAAATAGACAATTAGTCGAACTAATCATTACGTACCTGAAGGTGTTCAGTCATTAGAGGTCCTTGGTTAGACAGTCGTGGATTCATTACATTGTTGGAGTACCCATAGCCACCAAGTCCTCTATTATGCTTCATTTTAGTAATTAGTTTGTATCCACGAAAATTATACTTGTGACGTTAAACGCGCTAAGACGAAACACACAATGGCCGCGTCTAGGGATGTTCCATACCGAGAATCGATCGCACAGATTACTAAGAAATACGTACGCATATCGATTGACAAATAAATAATATGTGTGTAATATGAATCACTGCGCTTGAATACTTTTGTTGTTTTTCATTTATTCGAGCATACGAATCAAATTATCTTGTATCTATGTATGTATATATTTTTAATAAAATACACAACTTTCTTTTTATAAATCCAATTGTACATATATTATTATGGTATTGATCCCAAGATGCAGGTTTCGGTTTATTTTATAACTATCAGCGAGCGCAAAAGGAAATCATTGTTGATCTTTAGAAAAAATATCTTTTGTCTATTTTGGGGAAAAAAAACATTGAAACGAAGTCGATTGTTTCACTGCATGTAAAAAATTTCTTAAATGTATATTTTTAAAGCTTGTTTGAAGTCCTAAATTAAAACAATTGACCCAAAAAAATCATCCCAATAATTACCTACCTTTTGTCTGTTCTATATTATTTATATAAATACCTCACTTTATTCCATAGAAAATAACAATATACTTTTTAAATTATAAGATTCTGATCATTGGCAATGTAAAGTATCACGAAATAAATATTGACTATAACTTTGTATAGTAAACAAACACTTTTCTTTTTGTAATTTATTGAATTAGTATTCGAACCTGTAAAATAACTTGAAAAAATTCACGAGAAAAGTATGTATATATTCGAATATTTAAATTGCTGAATCCGCGATATTCTATTACTAAGTGTCTCAGCTCTGGGATACCAAATGGCCGCCTCCCTCGGTATTGTTTTGTCGTTGGTGCTAGTTTTTATCTTCAATAATTATGCTGATGAAAAATATGGAAGCAAAATGAGATAAAGTTGATTATAGTCTAATCAACATTAGACTTTAATCAATTGGGATGAAAGTAAATTAAAACAATAAGAGATTGAATGAAATAAAGTCTCTGTATAATGGTTGTTATTTACTGGGACTGTTTCAGTGGACTTTTTAGAAATACTTGAGAAGCTGCGTCCAGGCGCTTTGTTTCATTTTCGCTCCTCGCGTTGCCGCCAAGGAGTTGAAGGAGTCCCGTAAACTGCGTTATAATTGTTATGCTCAATTAGATATGCAAACGGATCTACGTCCATTATACGTTTTTGTATAATAACATAATTTTGTAGTACAAGCCCAACCTCTATTGTAAATTGAGAAATGAAAATATATGAGATGGATTATTATTAAGTCAATTTGGGAATATGTTTTTTTTTCTTATAACATTTTTTTCATTTTCCACGAGTCCAATTAAAACTATGTACTTTTACAGTTTAATCTTGCGTTCATTATTTCATCATATTTTGTGGATGTTAATATTTTTTTTTGGTTTATGGTCTAGTATCTAGACCTTTAGGCCAGTGGATGTTAAATATGTACTGGACAATGCTGCCAACTAGACGTGCGCTAATCATGTTCGGAACTGGATTGAACATGACATCGTTCTTTTGAGTGTCGGAACTAGTTCCAGTAAACATGTTCGCGGAACTGTTTAGTTTCACGAACATGTTAAGTCTAGTAGCTGTTTGTAGTTTGTAGCTGTTTAGTTCCGCGGACATATTAAGTCTAGTAGCTGTTTGAAGCTGTTTAGTTCCGCGGAATCACGTATTAAGTTATTATTAATTACACAATATTTTTCAAAAAAGGTATTAAAAATACAATTTTTTAAAAGCACTATATAAAAATAGATTGCCGCTTATGGCAATTATTATTGTAATTATTATTTTGTAAGGTTTTTAGTTTTAGGTTCACTGTTACAGCTGGTTGCATAATTTATTAATGTACTGTAATTACTTTGTCATAATTTCAACTACTCTACTACTTTCATTATTTTTCAATGTAGGTATTGTACGATGCACCGGAAACTATAACCTATCAGTTGTTAATTAAAATACCACGTTATTCTGATATACAACGTAAATTGAGCTCGTTGTAGCCTTACAACCTTTTTCCCATAACCGAGATACCGAATAGCGAAAGTGGTGAATGTTTTAAAATTCTCGAATTTTGAATTATGATTTTCTAAGAAATGGTCTACAAACACTTAAGGTTAAGTGCTCGTAGGAATGATGCATGGTCAAGGTCAAAATCCATAGCAAAACATTTTAATTTATTCAACTATCGACTGTAACACGTAGGTCGTAGAGCATAACTTCAATATTAATAAAAATGTAATATGAAAGAGCTCCACACGCAGTTTCATGCACTCGCTCCATCTCACTCTCTCGTATTCGTGCTATATGTCGCCTTATCTCTTTACGTGGACTCGTGTCGGTTCGAGACTCGTTCGGGTGGACTCGCCGCGCCACGCCTCCGCGCCGCGCGGTACCTATGCTCTAATCATGTCCGCATGTCCGTCATGTTCAACGCGTTCGTAGTTCCTGCATAACAGTACACTTGGAATGGAAATGGAACTGTCTGAACATGTTAATTTTGACAACTCGGATTGAATGATATAGTTCCATATGAGGACATAGTTCCAGGAACTATTTAGGTCCGGAACTACGCATGTCTACTGCCAACTATTTTAAAAGATTTGATAAAATAAAATAAACTAATTAAAGTAAACAAGCTAATTCGCAAAACAGTGCTCGACGCCACTTGAATCGATTAAAAAGCTCTGGCTTTAAACGTGAATTGGTGCTAATCCAACATCTGAGATCTTCTTATTTTGAAGGTGAAAACCGAAGTCAAAACAAACTGTCAGACTCCAAGATATTATTAGTTATTTTTGTTTTAACTTACTTTTAGCTTATAAGCCTGGTAATTTTAAAATTTATGAAAGTTCCTTTTCATTTTAACTGACATTATAATTCATCAGGTGGCCCCCAAAGACGTTTACAATTTAGCTGATGCCATAGAAGCTGAAAGGAAAAGATTAGAAGCAGCAGCGCCGAAAAAAAGACGTGCATCGTCTCTCTTACGCGCCACTGGAAATTAGATTACGTTCTGTTTTGGTATTTTACCTATTGTATTTCTAATGCGTCCTTTAAGCTCTATGAAGTCCGGGATGGCGGCGTGACATCGGTGATCTGTATGAGCAATCATCTAAATGAGATGATCCCTCATCAGGTTTCGATGCAGAGACCTTAGTTGAATCTCTGTCATCCGATTTTTCAAAAAAAAAGAAACATTTTTATCACAGTTCAGAGTTCCTAGATTTCAAATCGAAACGTGTCCTTTTAGCAAGCCAGGTCGAGCCGCTAGTGGTACTGATGTTGATGAGCTACGATAACCGCTCGAAACTAGATCGGTCATAGGTTCCTTTGCCTTAATTAACACATAAAAACAAAATTTTTAATAAAATTTCAAGTTCCAACCGCTAAGTTTTTTAGCTAACATTGGCAGACGAACTCATGGACTACCTAATCAGCTGTCGCAGGTTTCCCGGTCACCGTTCTTTATTAACCCCACAGATACAGCCCATTGGGTTTCTTGCCGGATCTTTTTAGTGGGTCGCGTTTCTGATCCGGTGGTAGATTCTGCGAAGCGCTGCTCTGGCTAGGGCTATTCTTAGCAACATCCTCAAGTTAGAGGCCCGTGAGCTCTATGACTTGCTCGCCCGTTTTGAATCTAGAATGACCCCTCGAAAAACAAATCGCAGAATTCCATATGCAAAGTGAATATCGGTCCTTACCCTAAGAGATCGCAAGTGATAAAAATTGAAAATTAATTTACAGGTATTTTACTTATCAGAGATGCAAGTAGTGACCATCAGTCACCACACTGCCTATTTCTCTGGAGAGAAACTCATGCATTTCGGTTTGATAATATTCCAGCGACATTTTTTTCTGTTGCAGGTGGAAGAAGCGGTGGAGACCACAGAGCCACCGAAGTAAGATGATTATCAAAATTTATCTGTCTTATTAAATTTAAAATTATTATTATATTAAATTATTACAAGTTCTCGTTTCATGAAAATACCAATAGTTACTTCGTCTATAATTACCATAATAACAAATAACATTATAAAGAATAAATAAACTCAAAATGCATTCTGTAGTTTTATTTCGTACAATTAACAGTATGAGAATTATTTGACTATTTACGTTAACTACCCGCACATTATATATAATAAGTTTGGCTATAAAATAAAATTAATGATAATTAAAATAAATATGTACACAGCATTTAAAGTTTGTTGTGTATGTATTTATATTTCCGCTACTTTTATTATTTTCAAGAACATCTGTGCCATGTAGGTACATTGCCAATCGTAGTGTATTGTGCTATTATTTTTTTAGATGTATAATTTTTCACCGAGTGTGTTTGGTCGGTTGCTTTATTTATACAAAATATTTGAAATCGCGATTCCAATTTGTAATTCTTACAAACGTTCATATGGTACAGTTATTGCGTCACCAATGTATGGTACGAACAGACACAGTTGCGGTCTCAGCAGCCCTATTCGCTGTCCGACTCGCCACATTCGTCTAGGACCACGCTCTCGGCCAGCATCGCGCGAATCTCACTATCACTTAACTCATCATCGGATTTTTCATTTATCGCTCCATCCGATTTATTTGGTAGCGTTGGGAAATCGGACTTTTCCGTTCCTAGTTTACTATCCGTTTTAACTTTGACACCGATTTGCTCCTCATTCGTTTTTTTAGATGTCTCTTTTGGTTTCATATCGGCTAGGCCGCATTCATCTATGACGATAATCTCGGAGAGCATCGCTTTTATTTCGTTATCATTCAGCTCATCATAATCGTTTTCTTCGGCGAGAGATTTTCCTGTAGATAGATAAGGTTTCGCTTCAGTATCAACATTTATCTTTTTCATTCTCAATTCGTTTTCTCTTTCAACTTCGAGGCTTTGTTTATCAGGTATTTTCTTATCGGGTCCGCCGCATTCGTCTAGAATGATGCTTCTCAATAGCAACTCTTGAATCTCGCTGTCATTCAATTCATCGTTATCATTTCCATCTTCAAGCGATGTTGTCGTCATTGTAATCGGTCGCTTTGCAAACAGGTTGTCCTCGTCAATGTTAGACCTCTTCGTTGTTTGTTTGCTTTGGGGCAAAGTTTTCTCAGTTCTATTTGTAGGTACGTTAATTTTTACAGCTTTGTTTCCTACTTCATTTTTAGTTGTATTCGATTTAGTTTTAGCAACTTCATTAATCGAAACAATTGGCTTAGGATCATCGACGCCCTGCTTTTCGCGTCTATCTGTAGACTCTTTTATGTTAATGACTTTATTTCCAACTTTAATAACTGTCGTATTGGATTTTGATTTAGAAACGTCAAGTTTGGATACGGTTGAATTGGATAGCGCAGTGATATCATGTTTAGCCTCAGCTGATTTGGTATCGCGAGTAAGTGTTTCTGTTTTTCGAGTTTTTGCTGTAACTTTCGGTCTGTCATCAATTTTATCTTTAAAAGGCACAGCTGTATTTATTACTTTTCGGTTTTCAGTGCGACCAATCATAGTTCGTCTTTGTTTGCCATCGAAAACAGTTTTTGGATACGGTGGACGTTTCATGTGTCGGTACATTGGTGTGACCGTCACGTTTGAATTATCTGAAAAATAAATGTAGGTACAATACTGGTATACTTTTACTGGTGGTAGGACCTCTTGTGAGTCCGCGCGGGTAGGTACCACCGCTGTTTATTTCTGCCGTGAAGCAGTAATGCGTTTCGGTTTGAAGGGTGGGGCAGCTGATGTAACTATACTTGAGACCTCAGAACTTATATCTCAAGGTGGGTGGCGCATTTACATTGTAGATATCTATGGGCTCCAGTAACCACTTAACAGCAGGTGGGCTGTGAGCTCGTCCACCCATATAAGCAATAAAAAAAAAGTACAATCGGCCCTTAAGACTGTAAGAGCATTTAGATTAATTCACGATAATTACAGAATATTAAGTCAATATAAAGTAAAAAATAACTACATATATTTAAGAATGAACACCCACGAATTTTCATCATAGGCAAAATTTTACATCTCAATTACTTATATAAATATGGTAAATAAATAATCAAGATTCATAAGCCGATGGACAGATCTGTACTTTCCCCCAAGTAAAATGTGACTTGCAGTCTGAGTACCTCATTATAAATTAATTTATTGAAGTGGCACGGCATGCCACTTTATTGCGAATCATACTACTCCACTACACCTCTGACTCAGGGCACGGGGAATGCAAAGCCGTCGCCACCCTAACCATCGGATCCTCTCGATCCACTTTCGGTCCTTTTAGGCGACTCCAAGCATCGGTTACCGTTCACGTTGAAAGCGACAAAGACTTTGACGTAAAACCTAGACCATAGACACAGCCCATTAAGTCTTTCGCCGGATCTTCTCAGTGGATCGCGATTCCGATCCGAGCAAGTCCTCAAGTTTGAGCTTTATAATCTGACCTACGAAACCGTGCGTAGCTGGTATAGCCTTTTAGGACTCTTAGGCGATTAGGTAGAAGAAAATCAATATCTACAGTATGCTGTACACCAAAAAACTTGAATGTAATTAAGTTACGTGCATTAACAAACGCGTATTCACCCAAGCCCGAACGATAAATTTCTAATATTTAATTTTTTTATTGCCCTCGTAGGCAGACGAGCATACGGCGCACTTGATGGTGAGTGGTTACCGTTACCCATGGACTTCAGCAATGCCAGGAGCAGAGCCAAGCCGCTGCCTACCGCTCAATACTCTTCACAAGCCTCTTTTGAAGAAGGACATGTCATAGTGCTCGGGAAACACCGTGGAGGGGAGCTCATTCCATAGCCGGATGGGACGTGGCAAAAAAGACCTCTGGAAACGCACTGTCGATGAACACAGCGGTTCCAGATAATATGAATCCAGATATAAAACTTACCTATAGTGAAATGTTTCTGAGCGCAGATCCTATTGAGGGTGTTGGCGTCGCGAGCTCGCGTGCAATAGTCGATGCCTTTAGAATTCATCTTCTTCAAGCCGCAGCAGTTATGCGTCTTCAAGAATAATGACACGCCCGCCTTGCGCGGTAGCCGGTCGAAAGATAACTGCCAATAGACATGTCATGTATTGATTACGAAACAAGAATAGTGTTGATAAGAGTAACGCCATCTATCGCCGAATAGCAGAAACGAATATCAAAGGAACTAGTAACACCGAGAACGCTCGAGAAGTACAACGCCATCTATAGTCAGATAGCGGAAATACACACCGACTTGCACATTCGACTTGCCCAGAATGTTCTCGATAAATCTAGAGATGTCGTATCGACTATAAAAGCGTTGGATGGCACGAAGGCAGTTAGTAATCGGATCTATTCGAAGCGAAACAGCGAACGGATCACCTGAAGCGAAGCTGAAGAAGTGAACTACGAGTTGTAAAGTGTTCTGTGAGTGTTCTAAGTGTTAAATAGAGTTTTAATTTGTACTTTGGTACAATTTTTGTTTATCCCGAACAGCGCCTAACAATAGTATTTTCTTATTGCTTAGATTGGTGGACGAGCTGACAGCCCACCTGGTGTTAAGTGGTTACTGTAGCCCATAGACATCTACAACGTAAATGCGCCACCCACCTTGAGATATAAGTTCTAAGATCTCAGTATAGTTACAACGGCTGCCCTACCCTTCAGACCGAAACGCATTACTGCTTCACGGCAGAAATAGGCAGGACGGTGGTACCTACCCGTGCGGACTCACAAGAGGTTCTACCACCAGTAAAGCGATGTACACGTAAGTACACGATGTCATTCCTCAGCTTGGAAGTCTTCGGTGAATATCTTGTAGCTGTCACTGAACGAAATGTTACGATTACCCTCTGGTTCCTAGCTTTGCTTACGTCATCACTTTTCCCGAATAGCATCAGCACTAATGAACCTTTATTAGAAAGCAATCCCCTCCTATACACTCGGTCCTGTTCCTAATTCCACATGGCAATGTTGTCGTCGTTGTCGTCGTAATATTAAAATCTTTTTTAAAAGATCCTCCCTCAATACCGTATAACGGAACGAGATATTTTACAGATGACATGAATCGCGTTAACGACATTTTCAAAATAAGTTTGCATATCGAGGGGTTTACGGGGGAACTATTCTTGTATCATTCGAACCGAAACGCATTACTGCTTCACGGCAGAAAATAAACAGAGTGGTGGTTCCTACCCGTAGAAACTGTTCCTATAACTAGTGGATGTTGTGTATCCCCACTATTTCCAATAGTACGTTACGGTTTGGACAACTCTGAATGTCCATCTCGGAGTTCGAACCGCTATTCTTGTCCCTGTAAATGTATTTATGATACTAGGCAACGTACCTTCATGTTCAGAGGATTGTATACTCCCGTGAATGTCTTCTTCAAGTTCGGCCCCAGTACCTGCAAAATAATACCTTTTAGGCCTGTTGTATTTTGGGAGTGTAACGACAAAGGGGAAGATCTTCCACCGAACGTGTGATATTGCTCGGTAGACCGACGGCCCGAATTTTATTTTCCTACCTAAGCTGATGGTCTATAGCAGTGGTGGGCAAACATTTTTAATGGCGGGCCGCAAAGTTTAAGAAATTCTAGAGGAAGGCCAGAATTATAGAAAAATGCATTTCGTATTAAAGCTTTTTAATAAACAAAATACCTTTTAGTATTACTATTACGCCAAATTACTATTATTTTACTATACTATTTATTACTAAATTACTATACTTTACTATTACGCCAAAATACCTTTTACAAAAAATTCGAAGATTTCCAATTATAAACGTCTGATTTTATTTTACGCGCCAAAATGCTGACTAGAATATTTAGGATGGATGGACTCTCGGCGGGCCGGATTAAATACTTCCGCGGGCCGTACTTTGCCCATCACTGGTCTAGATCAGCGTCACCTGGCTAGTAGGTGAGCTCGCGGGGCTCAAACCTGACTTTGTTGCTAACACGAACCCTAGCAAGAGCCGAAAATTCAATTTCAATTCAATTTCGTATGATTTGATTGGACTTTTATTTAGGTATTTTTATTTTTAAAAATTCTTATAAATTGTAATTTAAATTTTATTGTATTATGATTTAAATATTACCTAATTGCATGTGAAAATTTATGGGCTTATGATGCCTGAAATAAACGCATTTCAATTCATTTGAGACCTTTTGCTTTGTCTAGGAATTCACTGATTGCCTCGAGGACCTATTCCATAGGGATATAGGTAGGGTTGATGGACGAGCATTGATACCTATAAATATACTCACATTCCTCATGGGGTCGTCTGGTTCGCCGTCGACCGTTTTCGACATTTGCGTAGGTAGTTCGCTAACATCATTTGGAGTTGCTCTTGGTTGATCCTCTACAGCTTTTCTCACTATTAAACAAAAAGTTCTATCTAAAATTAGCAGTAATCAAAGATTTGTTTACCGACAACACTGAATAATGTACAGCTCGACCAAGCTAAGTTTGCGCCTCGCATCGATTACGTCACACTGCCGCTTAGGTATGGTTTGAAAAAAGGAATCGCTATGACTTTAAAAATGTAAACAAATGTTTGTTAGATTTTACTTTGCATTTATTGTTTTTAAAAATAGATTATACATAGGTACATTAGAATATAGCGATTGAAATTTGTATCCCAATTGCTCAGTAATAATTTTCCTTTATGTTTCCTTTTCAGGATTATGTTTCTCCCTTCACTATGTATGACCTTTCCTTTCATTTTTGTTGCCCACAACAATCGTTAAGCGTTCAGTAACAACAGTTCAACAAAAACTTAACAAAAATAGTCCATTAATATAACTAAACTTCAACAAAAAACCTAACAAGAACAATTAAAAAATTTAAAATTCAACGGATAGGGAGACGAAAACCCGTATGACGCGTGTCGGCGAGAAAGACGCTAGCCGTATTGACGCGACAGGGCGATCGCGGGAAGGTGAGCGGGGAAGCGGACGAACCGCCGCATTCCAGCGAGGTGCAAACTTAGCTTGATCGAGTTGTACATATTATTCAATTTATACAGGGTGTTCCCCACAATTCGTATGTGATCAAGCCGAAACGTAGCTACAGTATCAATAATGTAGACCACATTAAAAATGTTAAGAATTCTCCTAAGTCGTAACCCAGTTTTAGATAAGAACTAATTTATTAATTGTTTCAACTGTTCGATAACCGCCTGCATTTGCACAACAAAAGTATCGATAGTTAACAAATAACATAAACAAAACTAAATAAAAAACACTGATTTAGAGATTGAGAGAAAACACAAGTAATGAAGCAATTCACGTGTAAAAGTGTTTTGAGATGTGACCGGTTTTATTTTTTACTACGAATCATATCACGGCACCTTGCGTAAAACACAATCCAAAGGTTGGCGGAATAATAGTTCGTTCTTTATTCTGAAACTATTTACCTCGAAGCTTTTCTTTTCAATCGTAACGACTATTCTAATTTGGGGACTAAATTCTAATTGTAGGGCACCTTGTATAATTAAAGGATTGCTATTAAATATTAGCGATAAAACGGATTTTTTAGTACAGAGTGTTAATTTTTCTGATTATAGTTTTGTTTAAATATTTACTACTAATTGGTTAAATATTTATTTAAACGCTTAGGTCAGTGGCGGATTAAAGGTCCAGAGCGCCCTAAGCAATCACTTTATCGGCGCCCCAGTACCGGCCGTAAATGGCCTATAAATTTTAACTAGTTGTTTTTGCAATTACGATGACGTTGTATCATCAAACCATAGACTTCAGTAGACCAGGACCCTTGTTCTTACGCTAATATGCGCGAATGAAATATGACGTTATAACTGTGAACAAATCAAGAGGGACGACAGAAGATTTAGATTATAGATTAGCATTTCGTTCTTAATAGTCGATATGTTATTTTCTTTATTTAATTAAAAATTCTGAGCTCGCGCGCCCCTTGTATCTACACGCCCCTAGGCATGTGTCTAGTTTGCCTTACGGATAATCCGCCTCTGGCTTAGGTACACTCACCTTGTACATATGGCTTCCTGTAGAGTTCCTCAAACGTAGTTCTATTTTGATTCACGGCATTCTTGTTCCTGTTGATCACAGCAACTCTACGTATGTTATCTCTGACATCATTTCTCTGGTTCTCTTTTAACTTCTTCTCGGACTCTCGTCTGTTACTTCTGTACAAGCGGTAGTCTTGCGACGGACCAGGCCTATCAAATCGATCTCTCCTCGTGTACGAGCTGCTTCTTCTTTCTCTATTCACCGACCGCGATGACCGTCTGTAATCTAAAATAAAAAAATTCAAAACGTAAAAATTTTAATACGAAAAATCTTAATAGCTGGAACGCACTTTTGCTACCGTCGAATAGTAATAAAAATCCTGCTCATAAATTACTTCGGAAAAAAGTAGTTTATTTATTTATTGCTTCGACGGGTAGACGAGCTCACAGCCCACCTGGTGTTAGGTAGTTACTGTAGCCCATAGACATCTACAACTTAAATTAATGCGCCACCCACCTTGAGACGTAAGTTCTAAGGTCTCAGTATAGTTACAACGGCTGCCCCACCCTTCAAACCGAAACGCATCACTGCTTCACGGCAGAAATAGGCGGGGTGGTGGTACCTACCCGTGCAGACTCACAAGAGGTCCTATCACCAGTAAATTAACCACCAGTAGTAATTGTAGTAATTTTTTTTGTTGCCTGAGGGAAAAAGTTGCAAGTCCGGTTTCCGGCAAGGATATTCGCTGAGAAACGCGTAGTTAAGGATCATATCGCTTTTGCTGTCATCGCATTACAACAATACCGACTACATTTCTTCCCGGCATAATTCGTACGATTTGATTACGTACAACAGTGATATTTCATTAGGATTTATTATCGCAAAAATACGTTTTCCATTTTTGTAATCAACGAATGCTGCTCGTTTTAAGCAATTTAATTTGGTCTAATAGAAATATTATTTTTGAGATCACATCGCAAACAGAAATGACATTACACGATATGCCCCAAAACAAAACAAAAACTTGCCAAGGATCAATCGTGGTTGCACTGCCAGTAATGAATCCCGTGTTATACTTGGAATGATTGATGAATGAAATTAAGACTATTGAGGATACTCCTTTGGCCCAAACGAGTCATTTTGATAGAAAACTATCTGCCGGAGTATACATTTACATTGGGGACAGAAGTTATCTCTAAACTGACGTACGCCGTATTCAAATTATAGAGGGTAGAAGTAAGGAATCTTGTATAGGGGACAAGTGGAAAAAGTGTCCGCCTGTGAACACCAAATTATTGTTGAAGGACTCACCGAAAAAAGCACTAGTGTAGAAAGTGGAAATAATTTCAATATGGCAGTTTTAAAGAGTGATGTGTGCCGGATTGAAGTTTTATTGCTAAATATCTACTGGGCCCACAGAACCCATAAGTCGTATTCACAACCTGAATAATGATTTGATATAAGTCCGATTTGTATTGACGTTACTTTGGCTGGTCATAATTTGGAATTATGCTTTGGTACTAGACAGCTGTACGCAAAAAGGTAATGTTTGGCAATTGTATAGTTTGAAGGGTACATTGGAAAAACGATTACATTGGATTGTAGTAGGTAGCGGTTCGCAGCTATTTAGCGGTAGGCAGCGGCTTGGCTCTGCCCCTGGCATTGCTGAAGTTCATGGGCAACGGTAACCACTCACCATCAGGTGGGCCGTATGATCGTCTGCCTACAAGGGCAATAAAAAAAAAAAAAAGGAAGATTGAAATAAAGCAACAGTTCCTTGAAATTGGATACATAAATGTGTCAGATTTATTTTCCTGAGCGTCGTGAGCTCGCCCACCAAACCGGAGAAGCTGGAATAACCCTTCAAGATTAGGTAAAGAAAGAAAAAAAGACGGTCATTAACAGTCTTTAATACCACACAGGATACCAGACACAGGAACCCAGCCAGAAACTAATAAAATTGCAAACATATATAAACACGACACTGTTAATGTAGTTCAAATACAACTACAAATGTTTGCCAATGTTGTTTGATCATGTGCGACACATGTCGATCCTTAAACACATTCAAATATTTGTTTGTAAATATACTTAATTTATGCTTAATAATAACAAATGAAATTAAACAGTTGGATTGGAGAGATAATTTTAAATGTTTGCCAAATCGGTCATATAATTTGGGCAAAACGTATTCTTTGGATTACCTCCTGTACGATTTAATTTATTATGCTGGTTTTATTGCTATATTTGAGCCCTCTATTTCGAAAATAGCTCACGGCTTCTCGACATTCCGAAACAAAATGCCATACACTAGTTGCATGACACCTAACGTGCCAAGTTCGAAGCCTACGAAAGCGCCAATCATCAGCGAAATTACAAAATTTCGAATAAATTTACATAATCTCTAACACCGTGCTTTAAAGTTGAGAATCCGATATTTTCATACTTACCCGAACAAAATACAATTGAGGACCAAACTAAACATGCTGACGATGCCAAATCGGCTAAATATAGACGGCACCGCAAATCTCACGTCTTGTCACCTACCTGTGTTTTCGTTTCGCCGGAACGTATTGTTACAGCAAATGCTTTTAAACGTGTCAACGTGGCTTTACCTCGTGAGGCCTGATCAGCTTAGTCGTCTTCTGTTAATTTAAGTAGTTAAACTTGAACATACATACAATAGTTTCCACGGTGGCCTATAATTCTGCTGATACCTTGGTCTAACACACATTTACTGGTCCAAAGATGAATATCAGGATGGATCTCTAGGCAGCAGTCGAAGCCGGATGTGGAACGCTTGGTTTTCCTTTATTTATGAATACCTGGTAGAAACCGGATCAAGGGTTATAGGTGTTTCGTTTTACCGAAACTCGGCACCTTTTGGTGGAGCGACCGCGCGCTAACTCCCCAGCTGAAATAAAATAATCTTTACGGTAACTTACCCTACTTCGTTGGCGCCCTCCTGGCGGCGTTTAGCAGAATCGATCTTCGCACGTGATTCGTAGTCGAGATCTACAAACGGAGCTTCTCTTGTTGCGGACACGTTAAGAACGATTTTTACATTGATGTCATAAATCTGAAACTAGAATTACTATGTGTAGCCCGTAACTTTTAAATTACAATTCATTGTTTTTTTTAAAGTTTCACATTACAATACTAACCTAATTAGATTTTACCTTTTCAATTGCTCCGATATTTCGACTGCACGTTGTTCCTAATCGAAAAGCCCTTCAGGCTAACTTAACTCTTAAAATTACGATAGTATTAATTTATTTAATCATGTTATACTGACACATCACTATGCTAAAGGTGATCGAGTTATATCAATTGAACAAAATCAACTTTATCCCTAATAAAAATTGAAATGATTTTCCTTCGACCAAACAGCACGAGTATATTTACAAAACCTGCGCTTAGTGAATTTACAGTAACAATTAATAATATGATTTATTACACCAGGTTTCGATTACAAAAAAAATGTACAGCTGCTTTTAGAGGTGGCAGATTGCAAAAGTATTATTGTCAACATTCAATATTATTTCACAATAGCTAAGCAATAAAAACAAAGTTGTAATTTCAAGCAAATACCGTAATGCTGTAATGATTTATTACAGAGTTGGCAGTGTGTAAAGAAAATAAACTAATATTTGAAGTTTACTTTTAATCATATATTATTGTTTCTTTTCATCGACCCAAGGCCACAGATGGGACCCTATTGCTTAAAAATTTTGGTAAATGGAAAAGTGGTGCAAAAGAGGCGCTTACCTTTCTGTCTATTTGTCGATTGTTTTCGAGCTGTAAAGATTATAAATAGTTCGATGTTCGGGTTTTATTTGTAAACTTAAAAGGGATTTTGTAATATATTCAACAGTTTTACAAACAATACGTGAAAATGCAAATGAAAATGGCAAATTTATTTAAATAAAAAAATAAAAAACTATTTTAGAGACGGCATAAATGATGAATGAGAGATGAGATATGAACAAATTAGGTATACAAGTTGAGTCTCGACTGGAATATGTATAAAACTGGAAAAAAACAAAAAGATTATGTCGAATAGTTAAGTCTATTTTCAGCAAAATAGTCCGATAAAGAATAGGTCTTTCGCATCGCTCCTATTGAACCTATACAATTACTATGTTTCTTTTCTCGCTGATAATTAAGGCAAATGAGTCGTAGCATTATTAAACAAAACGTATTATTAAAATTATAAGACCCAATGTACGTTTTAATTTTATTGTGTAATTTTAAAACGAACCTTAACACTAATTTTGCAAGCTATTCGTGAATAATACAAATGTTTATTCTAAGCATATGACGTCATCCTCGTCCGAACTAAACTCCATATTCACGACGGAACTATCGTCCATTTCGGTTTTATGACGTTTCACCAGGCGCATAAATTTCGCTTCCGAATAATCATGCTTCATGGTGAGGGTGTGCCTTCGGTTGTTGCTGTCCGCGTAACTGATAGCATAGTTCATTTCGATCAACTTTTCGATTGACTTGATGTCTACATCCAGATGAAGTTTGGTCTCGCTTTTCTGTTTCGAATGATGGACACCCCTAAGCTTCCATAGATGCGTGTTTAATCCTTTGATGTTTGCGTTACTTTTCTTGATTCCTTCGAATATCACGCTAGATTTGGGACTGTTTTTGTAAGTAGGCACGGAAACGTGCATCGTCATGTACGTCACGTTGTCCTGTGGCCCCCCACACATGACCAAGATCTGCGAATAGTGAAGTTTCCCAAACTGGTGGTTGAGCAACCAACGTTTCGACTCTTCGTTTTCCGGTACGATGCCCACTATGTTCGGGGATATAAAGCCGTACTTCTCGAAATCTGTGCTTCCCGTACCGCCGTGTTCCAGGTATCTGAACAAATGATATATCACGATTTCACGGAGTTTAAACGTCTGCCCCGGGGTGAGATATCTCGTTCTGTCCAAAGTTATTTTGACCACGGACGGGCCGTTTTGGATAACGGGCATGGGCGTGGTCCGGGCCGTTTTCATGATCAAATTGCGGTCAGTCACCGATTTCTCTTTTAATCCAGCGTCAAAGGTGTCCTTATCGACGGCGCTAGCTTTCAGGTAAACATCCACTTTTTGCAGTTCGTAGCTAAGTTTCATTTTGTATCTGGCCAACATTCGCGCGGAGGTCGGGCTTAAGTCGACGTACAATCGCGTACCTTTCACATTGACTATCTGTTTGACCAGTTTCCACTTACCTATATTGACGTCTTTCAAACGTTTGTTTTGTAATTTTAATTTTTCGAATGGCTCTAAACGAGTCTTTTTAGAATAATGACCCGGGAGCCAGATGGCGGCTCTTTCGTACCAAAGTTCCTCCATAGTGTACATCAAAACGTTTAAGTTTTTCAATTCGCTGTAATCTATCTTGAGGAGCCATTTCTTGGTGGCCTCGTCCATAGTGAACAGCTCGTACCGGTTCACGCTTTGCAATCCTTTAAAAGTGATGTCAGGCGACCAGCCACGTGACGTTTCGGTCACCTTCATAGTCTGCCAGATCAAGAAAGACTTGATCTCGTCCGCCTCGGTATCTGTGAAAGGTTCAAAGTTCTCCTGACACAAATAAAGGTTGAACCCCAGACTAGGAGCGGTTCCGCCCAGGCTACTGTTGTAATCTGGAACTTGATTTTGGTGGTAAGGCTTCTCGCAAGGCGCGGGAACCACGTTGTGTTGATTCGCCATCATGGCCATTGCCACTTGTTGGGGAACGTTGATTTGCTGAGCTGCGACTTGAGTGGCAGCTGTTATCTGTGGATCGGGTAATTGCTGTCCAATCACTGGCGGGACCAGTGGCTGCGGGGCCAGTGGTTGCGGGACCATTGGTTGCGGGACCATTGGTTGCGGGACCATTGGTTGCGGGACCATTGGTTGCGAGACCAGCGGTTGCGGGACCATTGGTTGCGGGACCAGTGGCTGCGGCACAACGACACGCGGGACACCTACCACTGGCACGGAAACCACCTTTGGAGGTTCCACATTCAGCTGCCAATCTGGAACTACAGTAAAATTCCTTTTTTTGTGACCCACCAAAGCATCTAAGATAAAAAATTATTAATCAACTTCCGTCCGTGTCTAGCTACTAGTACTTACCGTTCGCGGCTTCGCTCATTGTAGGTGTCAATTGTTCTGGAAACAAAATCAAGTTTGAAGCCTGTAAAGTTTTCTCGTCGTGAAACGGATACAAAAATCAAAGCCAACGGAGGGATACCGATTCACGCAATTACGTGCGAAACTACAAATTCAATGTAATGAGATGCGATTAGGCTACCTGTATTCATCTGAGGCTCCGGCGAACGGCGGGCTGCCTTCGCGGGAATATCGGTTGGTTCTGTAAGCACATAGTTTGACTGAATTCTAACAAAATAAATCGAGAAAGAGCGGAAAGTTACTACTTATTACATAGGTCATTAAATGTCTTTGTTTTGACGAAAATATAATAAAACCCAGTCTCGTTGAATAATTGCGGACGAATAAATACAATTTCCTTTTGTTTTTAAAATTATTACGCAAATATGAGGCAGTCAGCACAGAAACGACCTTACGAAGAGTGTTCACGCAGTGACTATCGCAATATTATTTTGTATTGCTTATACCTACATGTTAACACAGTTTCAGCCCAGCTGGTGTTAATAGGTTACCGGAGCCCATAAATATCGACGACATAAAACCCACCCACTTTGAGCTATGAATTCTAAGTCTCAGTCCTATTGGACAACGCTGACCCATCCTTAGGACCGAAGCACTTTTCGGCTTTAAAGCAGAAACGAGCAGGGCTTATATAGTGGTACCTAACCGTGGGGGAATAAAACACGCCCTATCACTACCTGCCAGTCGCAACCGCCCTACGAGAAGCTGAGGATCGGACGAGGTGGAAACAGTTCACAAGATAGGTCTCGGTCAAGTTTCAAGGACACGACCTTCAGTAATGAAGAAAGCGATGAAGAAGAACAAGAAAGATTCACTACCTACTTAGACTAGTAGGTACACATAATATTTAAATCGCTTTAGGTCAGTGGTTGGCAACCTGTGGCTTGCGACCCGCACTTGACTCTTGAGTCCTCGGCTATGGCTCTTCCGCGAAAGTTCAGTTAGTTAGTTCAGGCACTGAATATTACTTATGATCTTGCTTGGACATTTTTGAAACCAAGGATATAAAAATATATATTAAAAAAAATTTGGGTCTTTCGATAAATTTCATTTTTTTTTACGATTGCAAGATTAGTAATGGCCCGGAGGCCTTTCTAGTTTCACCAGGGCAGGTGGGCGAGCAAGGGCTCAACCAGGAGGGGTGGAATTTGCTAACAACTACCCGAGAGCCTCCAAAGGAAACATAACAACTCAAAAGTAGCTGCTTCACGAATGAATCGACTACCGGATCGAAATCGCGACCCGCTGAGAAGATCCGGCGAGAAACTCCGCGGGTTGATGCATGGATTAGCTTGCACGACGATTGATACTGATGGATCCGTAAGGACGTGATTCAATTGTTTGTTATCTGTATTTGGGTCTTTTGGTTGACAAAGTTGCCGGACCACTGGTTTAAGTAAACAACGTATTTTAAGATCATTAGTCCTTTTTGTGATGTTTACGATGTTTCCGTCAGTTATTTTAAAAATCTAAACTTTTTGACTGTGTTCTAAGATACTCAGAAAGTCACTGTAGTTAATAAAATCGCGTTGTGTAAAGTATTTTATTGTTTAAGATGATTTTAAATACTTTACAGTTTCTTTTGTTAGTTCAAATATAAAACTACATTTAAACAATGCGAGATTAAAACATAAAAGTGATTTTAATTAACCAATCAATTCTCTTAAGATTGGCCACTTTTGCGCTGACGGTCTCATACATACAACATTGAAATTGTTTTTTTTTCATTTACAACAAAGGACATTTCACGAGATTCTGTTTATTTTTCGCCGAAACCGAGTAATAATAATAATAATAATAATAAAACGGAAAAAAAAAAAAAATTATCCGATCCTTACCTGGCGCTGATCTCTTTAAGCATCTCATCTCGATGGACAGCTTCGACAGTACGTTTTCAATCATGACCTCCTCATCTTTGTCGCCGAATTTAGCCTTGTATTTTATCATTATCTCTATGTAAGAGATGTCTCGATCACCGAACATGTCTATGAAGAGCTGCCCGAGTTCGTTCTTGAGTTCTTCTATCACACGTATCCTCTCTTCATCGCCGCATTCGGCTAAATACTGGTGCTTCTTCAGTATTGTACTGACTATTGCTTCGACCGCTTTGTCGCGTTTTGGATTCATCATTGGATCATTCATCCTGTCGATGTCCCATTCGGGTTCTGCTGGAGGTCTCGCACATAGTTGGGTCTGGCTGTTTGGCCGATTGGCTTCGTGATCGCGAGAATTCTGGTGATCGATACTTCTTAAGCCTGGAACTGAACTCAAATCGCGGTTCTTCTTGTACGCGTCACCGAAATCGTTACGATGTTCATCGCGTCCTTTTGACCAGCGCGGACCTTCCTGCATCTCGGACGATGGCCGTTGCATCCGCTGGAATTGGAAACTCTCCTTTGAACTCCTGGTGCTGCTATTCGGCTCGCGGTAATCGTTCGTCTGAGGGTCCACGTTCGAACGAAACGAGCCGGGTGGTGGATGTTGGATCCCTTCATAAAAGTCACTCCGACCTCCTAAACTATTTTCGAAACGTTGCACGTTGCCAGCGCCAGATTGTCTCTTGGCGACGGTTTCTTGAAATGGGTCTGGTCTCCAGCCGGGGTTACGAGCATTGTCAGCTTGCACGTTGTGTGTCTCGCCCCAGACGGGTTGGCCGATACTAGAACCTCGGCGAACGGGCGATCTCGGCGATCGCATGTGAACGGGTGGAGGCAAATTTACGTTGTCTCCCAATTTCGGGTCGAAAACACGTTTCGTCTCTTGTTGCCACGATGTTTTTTGAACTGGTCCCCATGCCGGCTGTGAAGCGTTTCCTTTATGACTTGACGGATAGCCACCTGAGTACATAGGTTGGATTGTTTCCTGCAAATTTAAAATCTATTTTTGCAAACACGGACAAATGATATACATAAATAACTTAATCCATACAAGAGATTAAAAAAATTACGTAGGTATCCATTAAATTTTTTTATCGATTATTTTGTTTTATTAACAACTTCGAATTGTTCTAACGCAAACAACTGCCCCGAACAAGTAAAATACATCGTGACTTCTGTCAGGTCTTCTTTCAGAATCTTTTGTACGAAAGCTCTGAAAGTTTACACTCTCACCCTAGCTAATTATTTTTCGTGCAATTATCACCAATCAATTTTGCAAATATTGTGTAACCTTTTTATTACTAGCACTTTTATATGCATTAAGACCACACTTAGTAGAATTTCTCGAGCTTGATATTGGTAATTCCATGTTGTTCTGTTGGAGTCGACTGAAATTCTTCAATAAAGTTTACTTTCATGGCTTCATGGTATACAATACAGTGGTTTGTTAGCACTGATCCTGGGATATGTGGCGCTTATATCGAACATTTCAAATGCTTGCCTTTCGAACTATGGACTCATGCGATTCCAATAGTGGTAGATGCCTAAAAAAGCAGCTGCCCTTGTACTGTCAGACCTCCACAAAGGTGGCGCTCGGGTATTTATTAGCAAACCTTCCCATTCCGGCAGAGGTAAGGTCTTTGAACCAACCACGATCTCAAAATAGTTCAAATAGTTAGCAATCCGTTGTGCCACATTCTTCTATTTTGATTAGTTCAGTTTGTCAGTAAAATTCGAAAAGTATATTTCTGCACTGCAGTTGAGGAGATGATAAATGACGCCTTGTCTTATCACGTCTTCTTATTTGTTTTGAAGGTTCTTAAAACGATTACGTTACATCCCGAGCTATTTTCCCGTTAGGTTTGGGCTCGGACACCAATGCAAATTAATTCGATACTGGTATTATGGACTAGAGCAGGGGTTTTTAGCGCCCCCATTTTTTCAGCTACTTAAACACCACTGTAGCGAGAGCTCAGTCGGTGCCTAAGGGTCTTTCTAAATAAAATTACGAGACGACTCCCAGGCCTCTACACAACGCTCCCTGTTTTTTTTTGGGGTTTTTACCGCCCCCCTTAAGGCCTGCAGCGCCCACGAGGGGGCGTTATCACCCACTTTGGGAAAGGCTGGACTAGAGCGCAGCTGATAACCGAACTCTACACTTTATGCGTGAGCGTCCATGCACCATTAATCACATACCGGATCTTCTCAGTGGGTCGCGACTCCGATCCAGTGGTAATTCTGCGAAGCACTACTCTTGCTAGGACCCGCTTGCTCGTGTTAGCAAACTCTCTCAGGTTGAAACCGAGTGCTCTACCTACCGGTTTGCGAGTAGTTGAAATAGCCCCTTAGGCTACCAACGATTAGGTAGAGATAAGTGACATATGATCGCAAATGGATGATATTTTACCATTTAACGATGCTCCGATTGATATTTCACTCATGTTATCACGTTTGAGCAATAACTTTCGAAGACTTAAAGCCAAATCCGTGATGGAAGGAACTGCCATGAAGAGGTCCACATATCGTTTCGTTTATCATGCCCTTATTCCTTTGCGTGGAGGTTTGCTTCACAAACTGCATTTTTTTATTGTTTCCAAAACAAGATTTCTTCTTTGGCTCAAATAAATAACGCGACAAACTTCAGCAAAATGCTATTTTATCCCAGGTAACCTAAACAAAGTTCCTGAGCGGGAGTCTGCTTGGAGACTGTATGAAGGTCGTTGATTGTTCGTCATAGCTTAGAGTTTCGATCTTTTTTATGTATTGAAGCAATGTTTAAAGTCTTTTTTCCTGTTTATGTAATTTGTTGTTTACATAAAAACCCGACGAAAACTTCTAAGTGATCAAAGAAACAACACATACGATAATTTCACACTAGGCACCATTAATTTTAGAGCAATATTCTAAACGAAACAGTGATGCCAGTTGATCCGTTACCAAAGCATTGGAAAATGCTTAGTTGAAAAACATCCGTCTAAATTTCCGACAATTGTGGGACAATACCCGTGGATTTCACCAGAACCAATTGATCCATTATTATTTTCCCAACTCGACAGGAATACTCATGCGACTTCGCAATCTCGCGTAGCTGTATAAGTCGCTTTGTTCTATATCCGTGAGCCCCTGGGCCATTCCCGAGAACGGTTGAGGTTAGAAATGAACCGGTCTTAAAACTAAATATCACAACATGAACAAAAGTCGTATCAATTATAGTCAGAAGTGGAATGAGACGAGGATAGTATAGATATATACGACAAAGGGAAGATCTTCCACCGAGCGGGTGATATTGTTCGGTAGGTCCAAATGTTGTTGTTCGGAACTTGTATCTGTGTAAACTTATCCTGGAAACGTCGTGTTGTATGATGGCTACCGCCACAGATAGAGCATTATAAAGTATATTTATACGAATTTCAGATTCGCAATGGGCCTTTATCGTGCAAAGTATTTAAGCCAACTCCCCCACTCATTCGTTCCAGACCGGTTTTTTTTTGTGGGTAGATAAAGACGACCCACAACATGCCTTACAGAGACCTATTATAGATTTTTATACCGGACTTTTTAGAAAGGGGTATTCAATAACAATATTATTATGATATCGTTGAAAATTATTAATTTAAAAACAAAAACGCATAAGTTTGTTAAGTGTTATCGTGCATGTCAAAAATCAATCTACGGACTTACTTGCGACTGGATGTGCTGTGGTCGTGCTTGACTTGACGCCGGATTGTTCTCCATATATTGTTCGTATGGGTTATTCGTACGAACGAATGGAGGAAACCTGTTTAATATTTTCTAGGATTACTTACGGGTCAGTATTTTAAAATTCTTATAGCTGCTTTCAGACTACACTATACTATATTGCTACATTGCAAGAACGGATCGCGGCAGCTTGGAGAAGCTAATGGTGACTGGCAACTGGTGAACGGAAGAAGACCACGAGGTAGAGGCCCGACACGTTGGACTGACCAGATCCGCACTACCCTTGACACCACAGTTCACGATGCTCTCTATACTCGGCGGCAGATAGAGGCAAATGGCGTGGAATGGTCCGTAATAAACTCTTGATGCGAGGAGGTGGTCACGATCCTCAGTATTGAGGAAACCGAAGCAAGAAGAAGAAGAAATACTATATTGCCATATATACACGCGTGCAAAAGTTTGGAATCATTTACTTGAAATTGGTTCCGCGCGATCTTGGTTACTAAATAAATTTTTAATTATCATAAAAATTAAATAATTTTAAGCTGTCTACTTTAAATTGACACCAAATTCATTTAAATCGAGCCAGTAGTTAAGGAGCTATCCCTGATTAAGTGAAGGAGGTAGGAAAACAAGGAAATATGGAAAAATAATGAATGAACAAAACAACAAAAATTAATAAGTAAAAGAAATTATTTAGCCTTAAAATTAAGTATCAGTACTTTGTGTTCCCTTCCCTCGCCCTAATAACTGCTCGAAGACGATTCTTCATAGACATGATCAGTTTCTGAATTGATTCTTGTGGGATACCTTCCCACTCGTAAATCAACGCCGATTTCAGCTCATTCAGACATGAAGGAGCAGGAGTTCTGGAACGAAACTTCCTCTTCGGTTCATTCCATACGTGCTCAATGGGATTCAAGTCAGGACTGAGCGCTGGCCAGTCCAATGTGGCGATACCGACTTCTTCGAAGTATACAGTTGTTACACGCGCAGTGTGACAACGAGCGTTATCGTTCATAAGGAAGAAGTGATCACCGATATATCCAGCATAGGTAAGGACATGTTCTAGCAGAATATTGGAAATGTACCAGTCCGAAGTTAGACCGCTTCCTCGTCCCCCGACAGGCATGAAAACAAGCTCGGTTTTACCATCGAAGGAAATGCCTGCCCACATCATATAAGAGCCGCCCCCATAAGCCACTGTTTCAGCGAAACAGCACTGCGCAAATCGCTCTCCAGGCCGCCTGTAGACCCGACCTCTTCGGTCGCTACCGTGCAAACACATCCTGCTCTCGTCGGAGAACAGGACTTGCCTCTATTGCTCAACCTCCCAATCAAGATGGGTGCGAGCAAATTGAAGAAGTGCTTGTCGGTGAGCTACCGTGAGTTTCGAGCCTGTGGGAGGCCTTTTTGGAGTCAGATTCGCTAGCTTGAGTCGTCGACAAAGTGTCCACTCGCTGGCTGCTACCCCACGAATATCTCGGAGCTCCTGTTGGACGTCGACGCCATGTAAATGCCGATTTCGGAGAGAGGTTGGCACGATAAAACGGTCATCCCTCTCCGATGTGCACCGGCGCGGTCCAGATCTTAGTCTCGGGATAAAGCCACCAGTCTCCTGAAAGCGCTTGTAAGCTTTCGAAACACAGGACTGGCTTATGTGTAGCCGACGAGCGACAACCCGCTGGCTGAGCCTTTCTTGCAATAGGTCTACGATTTGTGCTGCTTCGGTAGGTGTTGTATCCATGGCCGTACAAGGTAAAGGATCAAAATTAGCGGAGATGTGTACCGGTCAATGTGTGAAAGTCAACTGATAAAGAAAATCCGATAACAGGTGCTTTTATAGGGGTCAATAAGTCGCAACTCGCGACGTATCAAGCAATTGAAACAAATCTTTTTCATTATTTATTCACTTAATCCAGGATAGCTTCTTAAATACTGGCTTGATTTTAATGAATTTAGTATCAATTTAAAGTTAAGAATTGAACCTTTAAAACGATGTCATTTTTATGATTATTAAAATTTAGTACACGAGATCGCGCGGACCTAATTTCAAGTAAGTGATTCCAAACTTTTGCTCGCGAGTGTAGTATAGCAGCCTATACTTAGCTAATATAGTACAGCACAGTGTAAACGTGTAATCAGTAACATTGTTTTAGATATGTGCTACTTCTCAGTTAGCGCGCTCATGAAATTTCGTGGACAATAAGATGTAATTTCAATTCATGTGATGCGTAGAGAGAAGATGCATCTGTTTAGAAGATGTATTGAAATGGTATGCAAGGTAGAGGGGGGAAGAGATCGACCGAAGAAGACATGAATGGGGTGTGTGAATGACAATATGAGAGAGAGACAAGAGTGAGTGTTGAGATGACGGCTGATAGAAGAGAATTAAACAGAAAAATTCGCTCTGCCGACCGCACCTGGTGGGATAAGGTGGAGAAGAAGATTAAGATGTAATTTCAATTGTATGAAAAAAATGATACAACCGGCCTAAAATGACGATGTATTGGGATTGGGACGTGGCGACCCCGGAGTGGCACCGCTAACGTGAAGTAGAGTTCTGACGCTGTCTTCATATACTTAATAGGTTCTAATTATTATTTCTGGAGGGATTCTGCTTGTGTCGCATGACTAAATGTCACATTGTCATATTGACCATATCGTACTTTTGTAAAGTTGACCCAACTTATTACCTTACGTACTAACCTTACCTATTATTATTATTAATTACCTTACCTACCTTATTACGAAAGGACAGTTTACTTCGATTCCAGATCGTGGATTATGATGTACATAGCACTGACAAAGATAGTATATTTTTATTTATACACGATAAAATAATAACATGATCAACACACCTTACGTTTTTGTTGTCTACGTTCGTGTACCCTGGCTGGGTTGGTCCCGGAGGCTGCATCACATGGGGACCACTCATAGATTTCTCACCTACACGTTAATATTATTTAGCTATTAATTGGATTTCAAAGTCACAATTATGATTTCCCGTCTGCGCGGAATAGACCCTTAGGGCGACAGCGAGTAGGTAGGGGGAGAAAACACAATTGCAAGTGGATATTATAGTCAATCAAGGCAATCGGGCTTACGAATTACTTGGAGAACAGTAGTTGCCAATGAATGTATGCTCTTTCACGCTTCAATGTCCTCAAAACTGAGGGTCGTAATTAACACTATCACTTATTCTAGCTGAGATTAACGATTCTCGTTGACAGCAGATACGAGACTTCAACTCTATTTAATTCAAATCAATAAACCTATCCTATACTTAAAGCATGACAACAGGTAACTTTTATATAATTGAAGAATTACTAGTGGCCCGAAGGCCTTTCCAGTTTCACCAGGACAGTTAGTTGGGCGAGCAAAGGCTCAGCCAGGAGGGGTGGGATTTGATAATAGCTGCCCGAGCGCCTCCGAAGGAGACCTAACAACTCAAGAAAGAGCAACTGCTTCGCGAATTAATCTACTACCGGATTGAAATCGTGGCCCGCTGAGAAGATCCAGCGAGAAACTCAGTGGGCCGTGTCTGTGGGTTTATTTACTTCGTCGCAAGCGACGGGTTCGACGAGAACGATGACCGGTGCTTGGGGTACCTAAAAGCACCGTTAGTGGATCGGGAGGATCCGAAATGACACATTTAGGGCGACGTCGACTGTTTACCATTTGGTCCGCAGAATCGGAAATGTTCAGTCTACGTTCATCCTTCGAAAAGAGCGGTTTCCCCAGATAAGATTTTGAGAATGAAGTACTTTTTTTCACGATTTAACACGAACCGTGTAATGTGGACTTTTTGTATTAACTAAATTAAATATTCACTATATACGCCGAAGTAAAACATGATTTTTTGTCAACAATTACCTGGCCGACGAAAATCGAATACTCGCGCACTTGAAGGAAATTGTTGTCTAGCTGACGCTCTGGGCGGGGAATATCTGATCGGAGCTGTCCAAGACGGCGACTTTGGCCTGCCAGCAGGAGTACGTTGACCAGGCGGCGATATATTTCGGTTCGATGGAACATCCTTGGTCCTTTGTGGTGTTTGCTTGAAATCACTTTGCCATCCTTGTTGCATCGCTCGTTTTCCTGGCGAGACAGGTCTTTCGGGTTGACGATGACGTGTTTGAGGCGGATTTTCACGGGGAGACTGCGGTCGCCCGATATTCCTTGATTCTTGTCTTCCAAACGATGAATTACGTCTTGGAGGCGATGACGACCCATCGTTTTGTATTAAGCGCTGTGGTGGATTGGTTAGGTTATGTAGTATTTTTGTTAAGAGCGGCGTCGACATTGTTACGCTTCGGCTCTGATCAGGGCTACGGCAGTCCCTTGTATTAGTTAGATTAGGTGCTGTGAATGAATCGAAATTCTGCGGTCGCGATGTGTTCTAAGTTGGCAGAAACAGAATACAATACTTTATTACATCTCGTATGTTAGTTTAGCAGTTAGGAAGCCAAATAAGCGAACATGCGGTTCTATTTGACGTGAAATTTTCTAGAAAAATCTCGAACGTGTCAATGCTTAACGATTATACCGTTGTCTAAGATTTCAAATATGAATCACGACAACCGAAAGATACATCGCAAGCATTATAAGCAAACCGATTAATAATTATGTCTCAATACATTTTAGCGAGGCTATTCAATAAAAATGTAATGTATATATTCTGCTTTGATTATTCACTCCCATTAAACGGTATCCTGATATTGAATAATAAATATCGATAAAAAGTGCTTTCGGGGCACATATACAAGTTTATATATATTTAAACATATATAATTGAAGACATGAATGAATAATGGGATTAAGTATATAATTTTTAAGACTTTTGAGTTTTTACATTGAATGAAGCTGTTATTTATTTATAAACCAATTAGACCTTAAAACCCCGGGTTTAAAGGTTATTTTTAGAAATTGAATGTGATGAAGGAGTTATTTACGAAAAAATAGTACAAGTAACAAAAGTTTGTTGCCCATTTTCTCAAAATTAACAAATTCGATCATATCCCCTTCATCCATTCATGTCTTCAATTATATATGTCAGTCTCTCTTGGGGCCGGATGACCGGCGTGACTAAGATTTTATTAGTCGTCATTTGAGTTATAACAAAATCTGTCATCTATATATATATATAAAAATGAATTGCTGAATGAAATGAACGGCTGGACCGATTTGGCTAATTTTGGTCTTGAATTATTTGTGGAAGTCCAGAAGTTTAAAAGGTAGATAAATATGAAAATGCTCGGAATGAAATAAAAATAACAATTCTGTTTTTCTGTTGATGCGTCCCCCGTCGGACGGATTGCTTTTGTTTGTTTTAGGTTTATTTTATACAAAAGATTAGGTCTTTTATTTATCGATTGAGGCATTACGAAGTCTGCCGGGTCAGCTAGTCTGTCATATATCAGGAGACATAGCTCGGTCTTATCTAGGGAGCAAATTATCAAAGGTATTTTGAATGAAGCTTAGGTTTTTTTTTATCTGAAATATAAAGCCGCCAGCAAAATGAAATTGCTTTCAACTAAATTACTACAGACTAAACTAAAAGCCAGTCACATTTGTTGTAACACACTGTTTATAACACATCTTCTTTCTTACCTTATTCCCCCATTGGTTTTGGTTGTGGCCAGCCTGGTAGCCGGCTTGGTCGACATTGAAATTCGTTGATGCTCTGAAGTCATCTGTCTTTTTTTTGGGAAGCACAAAATAATACAAAAGACTTAATCATTTTGAATAATCACAGAAGTTAGGTGTTCACATTTTGATTATTTTGTTGCATAAAAGTGTTAAGAAGGTTGCGGTTTTCTTTTAATATTATTATAATATGGTACGATAAAATATATGATGATATATTATGTTAGTTCTGTAGAGCCTCAGTTTTCAGCGTTTACAATTTGAAAATTAAGTTAACGATGAAGAATGTTAAGATATGTACTTAGTGTTTAGATTTTTTTAACGTTAAATGTGTTTTATTTTAATGGATGCTTCCGCAGAGCACAGTTAGTTGTGTTTGATAGGCAATACCATTACTACTTACTTTTGTAATATATTGTGATGACTCTTTCCAATGTCCCTGTGAACCATAAGGCCCCTTATCATAGTTACCAGGGCCCTGGGATGTTAACGATTGGTTACCGGATTTGTTTGATGGATATCCTATTTTATGATCATTAGAACTGTTCGTTCCCGGATAATTGTGATAGTTTGTCGGTTGGTATCTGTCTGCAGGACCAGAGTCAGTCTGTTTAGTGTTCGATGACTGCAAACATCAATTTACTCATTAATCCACATCGGTAGTTGATTATTATAAAATAAAAGAAACTATTATGAGGCTGTAATATGAGTCGTCTATTATCAAAGGTGGCAATCTGTACATTTGGACAAAAAAATTTTATTGATATGTCAATACAGATTTATTTGAATATAATCGTCTCCTTCAAAGAATACGGTTCAAAACCTGCATTAAATAAAGGTTAATAGTTAACCTGTTATTTATCTAAGATGTCGTTCCGAAGAGTTTTGTGACTGCCAATGGAATACAAAGTCAATAATTCGTTTTTCTGATTTACCAATCATTGTCCAAAAGTCAGATTGCCGCCTTTGATAATAGTCGACTCATATCACACAGGCTGTGAGTCCGAAAATTTCAAAAAACCCATTTCGTTATTTATTGGCTAATAGTGCAATATGAACAAAGCAATTGAATAGTTTCAAATTGATAAAATTCTGGAAGATAATGCCTTTGCGAAACATTGCTCTGTTGGGCGAGACCAACCGAGGGCGAAGCAGGTCCACACATCTAAGCAATAAAAAAAAAAAAAAGCTATGTTGAGAAGGTTGATTCGCTGGACATGGCTATTGTCAGAGTATATCTATAGTTATGTTTCTCTCGTTTCAAATGGCCTGTTCAGTTGCGATTCTGGTTCCGAAACAGATGGAATTGCTGCATTAGTTCTCTTGTACTTTCAACAAAGGTTTCTCAGTTCTATTACTTTTTATATAGGGGATTCATGTAAAACTTGGTCGAAATAGCCAGGAAATGTTGAAAAGTGGACAAGCATCATTTACTTATAGGTGAGGAAAGATCTGAGACTCAGACCCAAGAGGAACAATTATAGTGTCTGCAGTAAGTGGACGAGCTCACGGCCAACCTGGCGTTAAGTGGTTACCGGAGCCCATACACACCTACGACGTAAATGCCGCCACCTACCTCGAGACAAAGTCTCAGTTTTAACAGTACAATAAATAAAAATACCATTGACCAGAACTTGTGATTTTTTTTATTTTCGACTACTAATATTTTTACAATAAGTCTATACTGAATTTGCACCAAAAATTGGAATTATTTTGCAGGCAACTCTAACGAAAGTTAAAATAAAATTTTTTAGAGAAATCTGTCTTAAAAGTATTTTTATTTTTTATAACATTTTTTTAGAACCCATTGTTTTTTAATTCGGTTGAAACTTCTATGAGTTATCCTGCCTACTATGAGGGCACTTTTTTCAAGTTCCACAGAAACCAAACTGACTTTTCCGTTTTTTTTTGGTTTCATTGGATATTGGACCCAGATAAGTATTTAAATTAATGCAACAAGTTATATGTTTGGAAGTAAACTAATTTAACCAATTAAAATTATTTAATAATTGAATTTTAAGCTGTTAAGGACTAAAACTACAGTTTGGCTCAAGGCTAAATCACCAACTGCGGTTGATAGAAAATAGATAGATATATAGATGTGATAGTTGTAAAATAATGAATTCTATGTAAAATCAAGAAAAATGCAAATATGTTTGAACCAGTCAGCATTGTCTACATTATTAATGGCAAACTAATTTAGAAGAAGTTATCAATTATTATTACGTACACTATGTCTTACATCACACTTACCGAAGATTTACAGACTTGTTCAACTTTAATTATGTATTTGTCCCCGAAACGGAACCCATTGAGGCACTTTATAACACGGCATCCTTCTTCATCATCAGCCAGACCGACCCTGATTGTCTTACAAGCATTGACATCGCCCACTAAATCATCTAATATTATATCAATTATATTGCATTCTCTCTTAATTAACGTCTTTACATCATAACATTTTATCTGGAATAGGTTAATATTATTTAGGCATCATATATGCTATAAAGCGTACCTTTAATTCCAATTTATTAACGAGCAAAAAAATACTTACATTGGGTGGTAGGCCGGAGATTTTGACCATCATTTTGATAGATTTGGTATCACATAGATTTCCTTATTGAAGAGTGTGATCATAAATAAAACACTTCAGAACACTGAACACATTTTAGACCGTATCATGGATCAAATTGTAGGTAATTCAAAAGAGTATTTAGTACTACTTTAATAATCTATATTACATTCGAAAAGCACATTGAAATTATTATTATTTTCCTTTTTTAATGTCACACACTAATCAGGCAGTGTGATAATTATGAATTAAACAAATCAAATAAATAATCCACAAACTACATACTAAACATGGAGTTATTAAGTGAGTCCATAGATTATACACTTAAATTTAATCTATGATTTACTTTACTAGAGTGTTACTGTTGAATCAAACCTTTATAGTTTTTATACACAACTCTGTTTTATTCTTTTACTTGTCAACTCGACTTAATGTCATTCTCTCTCCATAAAATAAAATGTTCATTGTTTTACTTTAATTATCGTTTATTTTAAAATTCACAACAGTTACTAGTATAGGCTTTGCTTTTTACCCCAAAATATCCTAAATCCTGGTATTTTTTAAATTGTCTTTATCATCCAAAATATCAGCTATTTTTCCCTAAAAAAGGGAGAATTCCCTAAAAGTGGAAGCACTGCTTCAAAGTACGCTACATTTTTTATTGAGTCAGAACTCATATCTGCCATCTAGTGAGTTTATTAGATCATTAATGCCTAAAAGTTACAAAAATGACGTCGCCACAGGAGTAAGATGACGCTAGTTGTATGTTATTTTCCTTTGTATGGGAGTTGCACCCCCCTTCTCAAATATATTAAGTGTATAATCTATGAGTGAGTCGTCTATTCATAGATTATACACTTAATATATTTGAGATAGATGCGCAACTCTCATTTTTATTTTTGCTTTAGTTAGAGCCCGGGACAGCAGGCGTCGCTGCTGTCGATTATTAGTCTCCCTACCCCCCACCAGGTGGCTTTTTTAGTAATTTTAATATTTTTTATAATTAACTCTCTTTATGAAAAAATCTTATCGTTTAGAATCGCTGAAATTCCCGGTAGTACTTATGAAATATTAAAGAACGTTTGATTGTGTTCAGCATTCTAATCGATAAGACCTTTTCATACTGAGAGAAAACAGTTTTTTTAAATAAAAAGCTGTAATTCTCTGTAAGCTATTTAATTTCCCTATATTACAAACAATTTACTGTTAAAAGATAGTATGAACGTACAATTGTATAAAATTTCGAATAACAATAACTCCTCTAGATTAATCCTACTAGAGTACTTAATAACATTAAATCGAAAGTTATCTAAAAGTTAATTAAGTCTAGATAATCAAATCATTCAATGTCACTTAAGTCATTTGTGCGAAATATAAACATGTCAGCTTTCCATTACAAACATAGTAGACAATTTGAATTAAATTTAATAAATTTGTTTCTTAACTATAGCAGTTCTTGCTTAAAGTTGATCGTGACAGATCATGACCTTGTATGAAAATATTACATCTATAAACACTACCTATGCTTCGTCATACAATAATTGTCATTTATACTAGCATTGTAGAGATAATACACACACTAAAGTGAATACTAAATTATTCTTAGCATTCTTATAAACATTTAGAAATTTAAGAAACGATTAACCCACAATCATGTTCATAACATGTGACATTTTGTTCTGCACAAACGTTTTATTACATGATTTGAAAAACAAAAAATGTTTAAAAAATGTAATGATGATTTAAAGTACTCTTAAATATTGATAGTTTGTACTTAATGACGCTTATAGTAATCTTAGACATGATTACATTAGTTATACTTTTATTCCCTATCTAAATTATTTCTATTCTGACGTTTCTGATGCTTTAGCTTTGGTAATACTAGATGAAACAAACAGCAGATTGAAAGAAAATCATCTTAAAGTTAATTACATTCATTACAAACCATTAGTTTACATTTTGTTACAAAAGAAACTGGTGTTTGTTACATGCAAATGAATTATAAACATACACATGTAAACATAAAATGTAAATTTATCTTTTAATCCAAATTAAATGTACACTAATATTACATCTAAATAATAGAAAGGGTTTCGAAAATTTTTATTGCACTCAACAGCAGACGAGCACGCAACCCGGCCCATGATAAGTGGTCACCAGTTCTTATAAACTTCAGCAGTGCCATAGGGGTTGCTGTCTATCACTTAAGTTTTAATAAATTATTAATATACTCAGTCACAAGCATATTGATTTCACATAATGAAAATGTAAGAAACATAATCATGTTTGGGCATTTTCATTTATATCTGCTCATACAGAAAACACAACTTAGCAAATATATTCCACAGTTAATCTAAATAATTGCAAATAATGCTTTTAAAGACCGTTGACTTTTGATCATTAATTAAAATCATCTTCTCGTAGAATTTACAAAAGGTTATTTACAAAAATTTATATCAGTATTTTCATATATTACTAACTTACTAATTACAACTATTCAAACGTAATACTATAACTATAAGAACTAAACAACCTATTTTAAAACAAAATTGGCATCAATTTAGTTCTTATGAACTATTTCAATATTTAAAAAAAATTAAGATCCCTTGAGAGTTCACGTTCCTTGCTGAATCAGTTTCTCTTCTGAAACGGAGAAACAAAGTATCTTAAGTATGTAACAAATATTGAAAAAATACGACCATGAAAAATTTAGTGTTAATGTAATCTTACTTACAAATTAATATATTACATAACACGTTCTGGTTCAAATATAGTGCATCAATCTTTTCATGTTTCAGACATTTTAGTGCTCCTTATAATTTTTCCATAAAATTTTGTCATTATCAAACCTTTGTCTACAAAAATAAAAACATTATTTTATATTGGAATATAGAAGGATGAACGTGGTCACAGGCCACTTGGTGTAACTTAGTTATCAAACACCAGGAAACAAAACGTGAATGCCATCATCTAACTTTGGATGTGAGATCAATTGTGCTGTATTTTATTTAAACAGGAAAGCATGACTGATTGATCATTCCAAAAAACTAGTTCGGGCCCACTTGACAATAAGCATATAATAATACGCTGAGTTGCAAAACATAAATACTTCCACCCACTCGAGACAATTTTATTATCTGAGGTGTGTGTGTGATAGTACGAGACTTAATACCGACTGTTTTGATCAAAACTTAACATATATGATAGCTAGGCAGCAGAAATAGGAAGGACCATTAGTTGGTGCTAATTCATTTAATTATATTATGAATAATAATTCTGTTAGCAAATAATATACCGGGAAAATAGTGTAAACTCACCGTTATCAAGGCATCCGAAATAGCATTTCATTTTCGATCTTCGAGGCATGCTGATTTTTAATAATAAACATTCTGTAAGAAATGAAAATAGTTACACAGGCTTACGAAACGCTAACGAAGAAAAAAGTATTGGAGCCAAGTTATGTCTAAAGAGAATTCAAAACAGAGTTTCTCAATGTCTAATCGTCTAATATTCTCATAAAGCTAAAAGTTGCTCTAAATTAATACTACAACGTAAAATAACTCACACCAAGACCAAAAAAAAACGATTTAAAAAATTAAATCGTTACGACATTTTGAAAACATTTTTTTTTTTTTTGAGATTGTTTTACGGCCCTGGAATTTTGAAAACTTCAAAGCAGTGTTTCCACTTACGTTTTTTTTAACACATTTTACCCTAGTTTCTTTTGAATTTACCCTAAAATTTCCTAGACAACTTTCATAAATCCTTTATATAGAAAGCGTAAATAAAATACAGAAAATAAACCACAGCATATTATTTAATGTAGGTATATATAATATAAACGCCCCCAGAAGATCATAGATTTATAGGATTAGAATTTTCAAGGAAGTCGACGCATTGCTTTTATATTCTTTTGCTGCACAACCTAACACTGTTCGGTTCTAAAATTGAGCAATTGTTTGCTGGCAAAGTTGGGAACTTTCTATGAAGCAAGCCGTTCAGGGTTTCATTAGAAAGCCTGTTTCTTTTGTCAGTTTTTAAATTTGAGAACACTGAATAATCTTTCCACCTCAGTCTTTGAAGAAGGAACTGCTAGCAAAAGTGAAATGACAATTACAAGGTTTTCGTAAATGAAATTACCATGATAATCTTTCATGGTACATGAAGTACCTGTATATTACAATACAAGTAAGTTCTGGTGACATCAACGAAAATAGGTAAATAAAAAAGTGTGTGTGTCCGCTCCGACGCACGACTGGAGTTTACTGGATATAAAAAATTAAACGAAACAATACGAGAAATAGTTCTATATTACGACAACACGATACACTACAGATTATTAACAAATTAACGAGACACAAAACAAACGACTAACAAATATATGAAAATACAATAATGAGAGAAACGCGCGATCAGTACGAGGCTTTGTGGCGGACTGCCGGCGCAGCAGCCCGGCGTCACCTGCAATAACGCGGCCGCGCGTTGGCTCCTGATTGGCGCGCGCACGCATCACGCAATCAGGAGCCAATCAGGCGCATAACGCATTTCGTGTGACATGCTAGTACGATTTTGGTCCCCATAATTTTCATACCCCGGGCCTATATATGTAAATCGATTCTAAAGGAGTAAACTCCAAAAATTTGGCGGATTATACTTATTGGGATTCTGGGGAATCCCTAAGAAAAAGCAGTGGCTTAATCTATGATTTACTTTACTAGAGTGTTACTGTTGAATCAAACCTTTATAGTTTTTATACACAACTCTGTTTTATTCTTTTACTTGTCAACTCGACTTAATGTCATTCTCTCTCCATAAAATAAAATGTTCATTGTTTTACTTTAATTATCGTTTATTTTAAAATTCACAACAGTTACTAGTATAGGCTTTGCTTTTTACCCCAAAATATCCTAAATCCTGGTATTTTTTAAATTGTCTTTATCATCCAAAATATCAGCTATTTTTCCCTAAAAAAGGGAGAATTCCCTAAAAGTGGAAGCACTGCTTCAAAGTACGCTACATTTTTTATTGAGTCAGAACTCATATCTGCCATCTAGTGAGTTTATTAGATCATTAATGCCTAAAAGTTACAAAAATGACGTCGCCACAGGAGTAAGATGACGCTAGTTGTATGTTATTTTCCTTTGTATGGGAGTTGCACCCCCCTTCTCAAATATATTAAGTGTATAATCTATGAGTGAGTCGTCTATTCATAGATTATACACTTAATATATTAGAGATAGATGCGCAACTCTCATTTTTATTTTTGCTTTAGTTAAAGCCCGGTCCAGAAGGCGTCGCTACGGTCGATTATTAGTCTCCCTACCCCCCACTAGGTGGCTTTATTAGTAATTTTAATATTTTTAATAACTCTCTTTATGAAAAAATCTTATCGTTTAGAATCGCTGAAATTCCCGGTAGTACTTATGAGATATTAAGGAATGTTTGATTGTGTTCAGCATTCTAATCGATAAGATCTTTTCATACAGAGAGAAAACAGTTTTTTTAAATAAAAAGCTGTAATTCTCTGTAAGCTATTTAATTTCCCTATATTACAAACAATTTTCTGTTAAAAGATTGTATGAACGTACAATTGTATAAAATTTCGAATAACAATAACTCCTCTAGATTAATCCTACTAGCGTACACATTAAATCGAAAGTTATCTAAAAGTTAATTAAGTCTAGATAATCAAATCATTCAATGTCAATTAAGTCATTTGTGCGAAATATAAACATGTCAGCTTTCCATTACAAACATAGTAGACAATTTGAATTAAATTTAATAAATTTGTTTCTTAACGATAGCAGTTCTTGCTTAAAGTTGATCGTGACAGATCATGACCTTGTATGAAAATATTACATTTATAAACACTACCTATGCTTCGTCATACAATAATTGTCATTTAAACTAGCATTGTAGAGATAATACACACACTAAAGTGAATACTGAATTATTCTTAGCATTCTTATAAACATTTAGAAATTTAAGAAACGATTAACCCACAATCATGTTCATAACATGTGACATTTTGTTCTGCACAAACGTTTTGTTACATGATTTGAAAAACAAAAAAAACAAAAAATGTTTAAAAAATGTAATGATGATTTAAAGTACTCTTAAATATTGACAGTTTGTACTTAATGACGCTTATAGTAATCTTAGACATGATTACATTAGTTATACTTTTATTCCCTATCTAAATTATTTCTATTCTGACGTTTCTGATGCTTTAGCTTTGGTAATACTAGATGAAACAAACAGCAGATTGAAAGAAAATCATCTTAAAGTTAATTACATTCATTACAAACCATTAGTTTGCATTTTGTTACAAAAAAAACTGATGTTCGTTACATGCAAATGAATTATAAACATACACATGCAAACATAAAATGTAAATTTATCTTTTAATCCAAATTAAATGTACATTAATATTGCATCTAAATAATAGAAAGGGTTTCGAAAATTTTTATTGCACTCAACAGCAGACGAGCACGCAACCCGGCTCATGATAAGTGGTCACCAGTGCTTATAAACTTCAGCAGTGCCATAGAGGTTGCTGTCTATCACTTAAGTTTTAATAAATTATTAATATACTCAGTCACAAGCATATTGATTTCACATAATGAAAATGTAAGAAACATAATCATGTTTGGGCATTTTCATTTATATCTGCTCATACAGAAAACACAACTTAGCAAATATATTCCACATTTAATCTAAATAATTGCAAATAATGCTTTTGAAGACCGTTGACTTTTGATCATTAATTAAAATCATCTTCTCGTAGAATTTACAAAAGGTTATTTACAAAAATTTATATCAGTATTTTCATATATTACTAACTTCCTAATTACAACTATTCAAACGTAATACTATAACTATAAGAACTAAACAACCTATTTTAAAACAAAATTGGCATCAATTTAGTTCTTATGAACTATTTCAATTATTAATTTATAAATTAAATCATTATAAAAAAAAATTTTTAAAAAAATTTTTAAAAAAAATTAAGATCCCTTGAGAGTTCACGTTCCTTGCTGAATCAGTTTCTCTTCTGAAACGGAGAAACAAAGTATCTTAAGTATGTAACAAATATTGAAAAAATACGACCATGAAAAATTTAGTGTTAATGTAATCATACTTACAATTTAATATATTACATAACACGTTCTGGTTCAAATATAGTGCATCAATCTTTTGATGTTTCAGACATTTTAGTGCTCCTTATAATTTTTCCATAAAATTTTGTCATTATCAAACCTTTGTCTACAAAAATAAAAACATTATTTTATATAGGGTAGAAGGATGAACGTGGTCACAGGCCACTTGGTGTAACTTGGTTATCAAACACCAGGAAACAAAACGTGAATGCCATCATCTAACTTTGGATGTGAGATCAATTGTTCTGTATTTTATTTAAACAGGAAAGCATGACTGATTGATCATTCCAAAAAACTAGTTCGGGCCCACTTGACAATAAGCATATAATACGCTGAGTTGCAAAACATAAATACTTCCACCCACTCGAGACAATTTTATTATCTGAGGTGTGTGTGTGATAGTACGAGACTTAATACCGACTGTTTTGATCAAAACTTAACATATATGATAGATAGGCAGCAGAAATAGGAAGGACCATTAGTTGGTGCTAATTCATTTAATTATATTATGAATAATAATTCTGTTAGCAAATAATATACCGGGAAAATAGTGTAAACTCACCGTTATCAAGGCATCCGAAATAGCATTTCATTTTCGATCTTCGAGGCATGCTGATTTTTAATAATAAACTTTCTGTAAGAAATGAAAATAGTTACACAGGCTTACGAAACGCTAACGAAGAAAAAAGTATTGGAGCCAAGTTATGTCTAAAGAGAATTCAAAACAGAGTTTCTCAATGTCTAATCGTCTAATATTCTCATAAAGCTAAAAGTTGCTCTTAATTAATACTACAACGTAAAATAACTCACACCAAGACAAAAAAAAAACGATTTAAAAAATTAAATCGTTACGACATTTTGAAAACTTTTTTTTTTTTGAGGTTGTTTTACGGCCCTGGAATTTTGAAAACTTCAAAGCAGTGTTTCCACTTACGTTTTTTTTAACACATTTTACCCTAGTTTCTTTTGAATTTATCCCTAAAATTTCCTAGACAACTTTCATAAATCCTTTATATAGAAAGCATAAATAAAATACAGAAAATAAACCACAGCATATAATTTAATGTAGGTATATATAATATAAACGCCCCCAGAAGATCATAGATCTATAGGATTAGAATTTTCAAGGAAGTCGACGCATTGCTTTTATATTCTTTTGCTGCACGCAACCTAACACTGTTCGGTTCTAAAATTGAGCAATTGTTTGCTGGCAAATTTGGGAACTTTCTATGAAGCAAGCCGTTCAGGGTTTCATTAGAAAGCCTGTTTCTTTTGTCAGTTTTAAATTTGAGAACACTGAATAATCTTTCCACCTCAGTCTTTGAAGAAGGAACTGCTAGCAAAAGTGAAATGACAATTACAAGGTTTTCGTAAATGAAATTACCATGATAATCTTTCATGGTACATGAAGTACCTGTATATTACAATACAAGTAAGTTCGGTGACATCAACGAAAATAGGTAAATAAAAATTTGGCGGATTATACTTATTGGGATTCTGGGGAATCCCTCAGAAAAAAGCAGTGGCTTAATCTATAATTTACTTTACTAGAGGGTTACTGTTGAATCAAACCTTCTTTATAGTTTTTATACACAACTCTGTTTTATTCTTTTACTTGTCAACTCAACTTAATGTCATTCTCTCTCCATAAAATAAAATGTTCATTGTTTTACTTTAATTATCGTTTATTTTAAAATTCACAACAGTTACTAGTATAGGCTTTGCTTTTTACCCCGAAATATTCTAAATCCTGGTATTTTTTAAATTGTCTTTATCATCCAAAATATCAGCTATTTTTCCCTAAAAAAGGGAAAATTCCCTAAAAGTGGAAGCACTGCTTCAAAGTACGCTAACATTTTTTATTGAGTCAGAACTCGTATCTGCCATCTAGTGAGTTTATTAGTTCATTAAGGCCAAAACGTTTCAAAAATGACCTCGCCGGTTCCTAAAGATGACGCTAGTTGTATGTTATTTTCCTTTGTATGGGAGTTGCACCCATACAAAGGAATTACAATACAATTAATTAATTGATACCCACATCAATTTACTCATTAATCCACATCGGTAGTTGATTATTATAAAATAAAAGAAACTATTATGAGGCTGTAATATGAGTCGTCTATTATCAAAGGTGGCAATCTGTGCATTTGGACAAAAAAAATTTATTGATATGTCAATACAGATTGATTTGAATATAATCGTCTCCTTCAAAGAATACGGTTCAAAACCTGCATTAAATAAAGGATATTAGTTAACCTGTTATTTATCTAAGATGTCGTTCCGAAGAGTTTTGTGACTGCCAATGGAATACAAAGTCAATAATTCGTTTTTCTGATTTACCAATCATTGTCCAAAAGTCAGATTGCCGGCTTTGATAATAGTCGACTCAAGTACGGTACCGTACCGTACCATGTAATTACTAAGTACTAGAGCTGTAGCCTCGAATATATTAAGTGTATAATCTATGGCTGTAGCAAACCGTATGTATTAGGTGAATGAAGTTGGCCCCTCAAAAAAATTTTTCTTTCCTATTTTCTACTTATTTTCTATTAATTCGTTTGTTCATCATTTGTTCTTGATTGTTCACTATTAATAATTGTTTGTTCTGCATTTATTTATTTTAAAAAAAATATTAAAAATAAATGTACAAGTTGCAATTTGCAACTCGATTGCAATTTTTAATATTTTTTCGTCCTTAATGACTCGTAAATATTAATTTTCGATTGTTCTTATATAAAACACGTTTGTTCTCTTTCGAAATTACTCGTTTTTTGTTTAATTTACTATTTGTATTAGTTGATTAAATGTATGCAAAATATGTGTACTGCGCATGCGTCAACTATAATGCCTAAACTTTCTATTTCTACGCGGTTTTAATCGTGAAAAAAAAAAACAAATATAAATCCTTAAGGAGCAATTGATTGGTATACAGTTTAATTAAAAAAATAAAAAATAAATAAATGAAATAATGTACATTGGCGTAAAGTTAGACCAAATACATTTTTTCCATCCTCCTACCTATCGTTATGAACACAGAACACTATGTTATGAAGGTATAAAAAAGATAGGGAGTTCACATAGGTAATATAAACAAATAAGTCAATAATATGTTCATTCTTTATCTTTCAAGAGATAATGTAGGTATACATTATCTCTTGAAATTCACCTGCAGATCGTTGAGTCTCACATACCCCGCGCGCCCCCTAGGCGCGGGGACCTCGTAGGAGGTTCGGCCACCGGCCCGAGAAAAAAAAAAAAAAAAAAAAAAAAAACAGGTATACATTAATAACTTTTTTACACAGTCGAAATTATATTCCTAACATTAGTAAAATAACATTTTAATATTTTTTTTATAGGTTATGTATTGAAAGTGTTGGAAAATTATTTCATGTTTTAGCTGGAAAACGACATTGAGAATTATATGCAATACAAGATAATGGGCTCCATCTAATGAATTCGAATGAAACCAAACTGTTTACCATCCAAATTCGATTGTCGGGCAGATATAAAACGAAAATTCACTCAAAGTGAACCTCGACCTGCATTTGTGAAACGGCAAAGACTCACTATTGTCAAGGAGATTGAAGAGACGACTAAAAATGAGATGTGTTATATTATTATACCTTTGCCATCTTGTAGTCAAGGTAGGTGTAACTGTCAATAATTAGTAACACTCACAGATCTCATAACAATATCAGAAAAAATAAAGAATAGTTAGTTAGTTAGTGGAAGTAGCCAAAATGGGCAAGTGGACCTCAGTTCCTATTACATAAGGTACTAGGAAGTTTCGTGATAATGAAAATTTATCACAGTGTAATATCACTTACTTATTTTAACAGTGAAGGAAAACATTGTGATGAAACCTGCACACCTAAATGTTCTTAGGATTTTCTTAGGTGTGTAATCCACCAACCAGCACTAGGCCAGCGTGGTGGACTAAAGCCTAAAAACCCTCTCAATGGTAGTGGAGGCCAGTGTCCAGCAAGGGGATATATTATATGGGCTGATGATGATGACTAGGAAGTTACATACTACTACTACTACTACTACTACTACTACTACTACAGTACACATATAATCCTATATATTTACAAACTATAAGTTTGTTGGGTACCTAGAAATTGCTAACATTATTTCATATTTCCAGATGTCCAGCCACTTGAAAATAGGTGTAGTAATGACAAAGCTATCCAAGTAGCTCCAGCACAGGAACACAAAGGCAAGGCAAGTGTGTATTGCCACATCACCCCTAAATATATCTGAAGCAAGTACAAGTAAACAATCAGAACCAGCAAAAAGAAAACTGTTGTTCCTGAGGACAAATTTGACAGTGATCAGTCAAATGCACCAGCAACAGAAGGATCAGCTGTTGAAAGTTATCTCTCTATATCTCCACTCCATCAAAGACTTGTGCACTTCATTTATTGAAATTAATATTAATGAATATTAATTTAAATTATCGTGCGAATTTTGTGGTCAAAACATATATGTGTATTTTATAAATAAATATTCATTCTCAGTATTAATGTTGTTTTAATCTTCGATTGAAAAATTGGTTCTTAATGAATTTAGTTGGAGCTAAATACTGCTTGGAGCTTAATATTTTCGAATAACATAAACACGTGACTTTAAGCATAAACATATTTTTTGGTTAGGATAATTAAACAGGAAGTATAATTTATATGCCTATCATTCTTAAATAATTCAGTAAATAAATAAATTTTGAAAGATAATTAATGAACATATTTACTTATTTGTTTATATTACCTATGTGAACTCCCTATCTTTTTTATACCTTCATAACGATAGGTAGGAGGATGGAAAAAATGTATTTGATCTAACTTTACGCCAATGCACATTATTTCATTTGTTTATTTTTTTATTTTTTTAATTAAACTGTATACCAATTAATTGCTCCTTCAGGATTTATATTTGTTTTTTTTCACGAATAAAACCGTACACATATTTTGCATACATATTACATTTATTCAACTAATACAAATAGTTAATTAAACAAAAAATGAGTAATTTCGAAAGAGAACAAACGTGTTTTATATAAGAACAATCGAAAATGAATATTTACGAGTCATTAAAGATGAAAAAATATTAAAAATTGCAAGAGAGGGGCTAACTTGTAGGTATATTTTTAAATATTATTTTTAAATAAATAAATGCAGAACAAACAATTATTAACAGTGGACAATCAAGAACAAATGATGTACAAACGAATTAATAGAAAATAAGTAGAAAATATGAAAAAAAAAATTTTTTGAGGTTCATTCACCTGCCAAAATGTCCCTAGTCCCTAAGTACCATGACATGGGGTAAATTGGGATCCTGGGGTAAATTGGGACAAACCTGCGGAAGATTCTCAAAGTACCTGTAGCACGGAATCTACTTAATTTTGTTTATGTTAATATTTATCAATGTATAGAACAAAAACCAAGTTAACTATAGAGGTACTAAATATGAGTTAAGTTGGTCCCAAAAATTCGTCAAATTAAATTGAAAATAGTGGTTGAAAAGTGCGTTTTAAAACAGCTTAAAGAACTTTTAAAAAAAGTAATATTAACGTTGTTTTTTCAATAAGATCACAGTTTATTTAAGTTTTTAATACACCTGGAAATACCACAACAAACGGTAAGTTGCAATATTCTTATTTTAAATACAATATTTCGACAAAATAAAAAATGTATATTTTTTCCTTTCTTTTTGGGGAAAATTGGGACGTATGTAGGGTAATTGGGAACGAGACTGGATAAATTAGGGACGAGAAAACACAAAATTGGAACGCCAAAAGACAAAATAGGGATGGCTTGTTAGGGTTGTCATTGATATCTTATAATAGATTTTTTAGCCTATACTATCACTTAATTGCGTGATGTAAAGAAGGTTAATGTGTTTATCAGTTAGTTTATGTAAGTATTATAGGTAAAAGAAAAGTATATATATAATTACTTTTTTTTCGCGACATTTACCTTGTAATATCTGCCCGGTCGTATGTTCTTTATAGCAATAAAAAAAATTAAAAGTTAAAAGAACTCAAATGAATCAAAACTTTTGTTATTTCAGAATCTATTCACGCGTCGAATCATGATTATGTTAACATTTAAAACGCACACACAAATAAAAACAGGCCTCAGATTTTAAATGTAACATTAATTAAAAATTCGAGATATCCAATTATGAGTGAGTGAATTAATTGAGTTTAGTTATTTAGCTTAGAAAGAATTTCTTTTATTTTTGTTATTATTGGCAGTAATCAGATAAAGCTGTTTTTTTATCTTATTCACCTGATATCTTACTCTTGCTCAAAGATTATTCTGAAAATGTTGATTAAATAAAATTGTATTATTGCATTTCCAATCCTTTTGTTTTCTATTTTTTATTCTATTTTATCATTTTGTTTCAGAGTTGTGATTTTTAAGGAAATTAAATAATAATTTTCTAAAATATAACATGCACATACTTTTTTTGATCATTGTATTGTTGATTATCATTCACGTCACATCGCTTCGGAATAGAAACCAGCTTAATTTACACTATGTTGTGTATTGTGCTTAAATTATGGATTGTATTCATCATTTCGGTCCATATAAATAATTATATGGCACCTACCTATATATCGCAGTACTGCGAGTTGACAACCCTTACAAATATCCCAATTTAACCCTTAACCGTGTCAATTTACCCCGGACGCTGGGTAAATTGGGACGGCCATTATTTTACCGATTATTTCTTTAAAATGAATAATTAAAATTATGTAACGGTTTTTATCACCTAGGTACGTTCAAGACTCAACTTATTTCTTTGGTTGAGCAGTGACTATTTAATTGGAACTATTTTAAAATTCAATCTGAAGGTCGATTTTGTCCCTATTTACCCCATTGTACGGTACCTAACTCTATGCTACCGTCATAGATTATGCACTAATATATTTGAGAGCTGCTCATGGAGTTAATAAGTACCTACAACTGGAGTGCTGTCTAATGCCGAGAAATCGGTCTCGAAAGAGAATACTTTTTGGTCGCGGTGTCCTTGTCTAATGTGGTGACCATATATAATTTAATTATAGGACAAAATTATACACATGCATAAGTTTTGAATTTACCTTAAGTAATTCTGTGTAACCCTATGTAAATACAAAACACGTGCTTGCAACCTTTTATTTATGTAAATTCAATTCTAAACATTGCTTCGTCGTCATGGTGACTTTTTTTCGACGGTTTTTTTTGGAAATTGCTGCGTTGTCGAAAATCTAGCACTGAGTTTTATTACAAACATCATTACCTCAGTTCTATTACTTAAACTTCCTCAAACTCGTGTTTAACGTCCGAATACTCAACCGCGACTTAAATAATATATTATGTTGAACTTAATTACGCAATTCCTACTTTAATGTACTGGCTAAGTGGGCCGTGCAAATTAATATTTGACATACTGAGTGAGACACTGCAACACACATGGTCTGCGCGTATCGGGTGCTCTTTTCCTACATTCACATCTTCAATTGATTTAAAATTGTTTGTATTTTTACTTCTGTGCTATTTTAATGACACGTGTATATTAAGTCTACTAGTTACATTTTAGGAAATAAAACACAATGGGTAATAAAATGAAATGAACTGAAATTCATTTATTTGTTATATGTAGACAATTAAATAACTCTTAAATGACAAGTCAATACACATAACACGATACACATAGTACTTGATCTCTATTTACAAAATATTGGTTATACATATTATTATTATTAAGTTCAGTTAATTTTCTGTAGTCTTATAATATAACATTTCCTCTATTTTAAGTAAATTCTTTTTTTTCAACGAAATACATAATTTATTTTAATCAATATCTAAGTGGACCATGAGTATCATTAAAATTTCGCAATTTAAATTTCAATTCAATTAAAAATCGCCATTTTTCTTTAATAAATCTAAAATCGACTTTATATTTACAATCACTATTTCGCGACTTTTAAGTTTTTGTTTCAATACCTTAACATCTTGTCGTAATTTTGCTTTTCTCGGGGTATTTTTTATTTCTTGCGTTTGAGTACTTGATTCTTCTTGTTTGACCTTTATATAGGACATTTTCCAGAAATTCCAACGTCATATTTACTAGAAGATCCTACTCGTTCGCTTAACGTCAGGCAAATGATATACATGCTTCCGTGCGACGCTATTCAATACAATAAAAAAAGTTCAAAAAATACCACGTGATGGCTCTTATAATATGAAAAATACATTGCAAAATTATAGTTTTCACGATTGTTTTTTCAAATTTAGTATATGACATAGATTAAGTACAATTTACAAGACAAATGGTATTAAATATTATAATGAGAAAAAATATCTCACATTTTAAAAATATATGCTCACACTAGTAAAAATTTATCAATGAATCTGACATATGGAAGGATATTCCACAAACTGGAGACGATTCTCGCTTAAAACCACTTACATTAAAAGTGTTCACCATGATTACACGGAAACTTTCACGATTTTCGAAAAAAAAACAAGCCACAAGCTGTATCAGTGCCATTTTAACTTCGCACTACAAACGTAAATAGACGCCATTTTTCTTTTAATCCATTCATAGCTCTTTTTCGGTGATGCCAACAATTAATCTGGCTTCCCACCAAATTCAACATGAAAACCATCAGAAATCTACGTACCTACCATTAAATTTTCCATTAAACAGAGTTCTTATTAACATAGAACAATAATTTTTTTGTTAATAAGCTTTATTAATATATGATGTTCTATTAAAAATCAATATATATCATATAATCAATACTTCTTATATAATTTATTTTAATAAATTGTCATCATCAGAAACTAATTTCACCATAACTTTGTACGTTTATTTTGAACCAATTTAATTTTTGACGTTGATGGAAATTCTAAATTCTCGCAACATTTTCTAGTTAAGTTTAAGTCACTTCGTTTAAATAATATGTATTTAGATATATTATTGTCATAAAATGTTTAAAATCCTGTAAAGTGGATTGATTTTAAACTTTTCGATAATTTTCAACAACACCCAAGCTACTAAAAAATCCACTAACCACTAAAAGCCATTTTTGATAACGAAGACGGGGTCCAAATTCCGAGATTTTATGGAAAATCCTCTAAGCTAGCAACACTGCTTTTTGTTTGTAAAATGTGCGAGAGGGACACCACCACTTAATAATCATTCTCTTTTCAGACCGTTTTTCCTTACATCTTTTGCTATTTAAAAATAAACTTTAAGCCATAGAGATAAAGTATATTTTTAGTTTTTATGTCAAACGAAGTAAGCACTCCAGTTAGAATAGTAACTCTATGGAGCTGCTACGTACGGTACCATAGAGTTGGTACCTACCTATTTCATGGCTCTGTAAATTTGGCCCCCCTTTTTTTGATTTACGGATTTATTTTTAATTTTAATTATTTATTCGTCGTTTGTTCGTTAATGATCAAATGTAAAAATTGTTTGTTCGTCATTTATTTATTTATAATTAATTAAACAAATGATCACCGTTAAGTGGGCCCCTCTTGCTAGATATCTTTATTTTTATCGCTCAGATTAATGCACTTTGATCAATTATCGTTTGTTCGATGACTATTGGTGATTGTTCGATCATAAAGACAATTAAATTCCCAATTATTAATCACTTTATATCTAGCAAACTATCACCTCACGCCTACATTGCGCGTGCGCCGGTTTTGTCAGTCAATTGGCAATGGCCATATTTACTAGCGTTTTGTTTACAAGTGCGTTTATACTGTCTAATTATTTCTTATGTAGATCAAAAAAATATTGAAAACTTCAACAAACTTCAACAATACTTCAACAAAAAAATGTTAGTGAATTGAATGAAACGGCCAATTAGTCGTTAAGATACGATTAGCGCGGTTTTAATAAATTCAGTTATTTTTAATGATATTGAATATTAACAAGCACATTGAAATTTCAGTGATTTCTAATTATTTTTAAGAATGTTTTAGGAGTACAACTTTCGTGTTAAAATGATACTATTCATTACCATGCAATAGGAGATAGTTATGATACTTGTATTTATATATATATAAATGAATTGCTGTTCGTTAGTCTCGCTAAAACTCGAGAACGACTGGACTGATTTGGCTAATTTTGGTCTTGAATTATTTGTGGAAGTCTAGAGAAGGTTTAAAAGGTAGATAAATATGAAAATGCTTGGAATTAAATAAAAATAACAATGATGTTTTTCCTTTGATGTGTCCCCCGTCAGATGGATTCATTTTGCTTGTTTTAAGTTTATTTAATACAAAAGTTTAAGTCTTTTATTTATCAGCAGGGTATTCCGGGACACCAGCGGCACCGTCTGGGCGGCCTGACGGGCTGCCGTATCGAGACGGCTGACGTTTCAGAGCCTTTGATTCACCTCGAAGGCTCCGTTGGCTGGGCGTCCTTGGGATGAGCCGCGCCGTCTGGTTGTAGTGTTGACCGCGGTAACCCCCCTACCTCATCTGGGTTCTGGCCTCGGAGGGGATCGAACATCGGGTGTAAGAGTGCAGGGGAGTCGTTTAGTGGGTGGGCCCTAAAATCCTTGGGCTCGCGGTCTGTTCACAACACCATGCACATCGTTGAGTCTGACATACCCCGCGCGCCCCTTATGCGCGGGGACCTCGTAGGAGGTTCGGCCCCCGGCCCGAAAAAAAAAAGATGATGGGTTGCTTATTAGATATAAAATAATTAATAATTGGGAATTTAATTGTTTTTATAATCGAACAATCACCAATAGTCGTCGAACAAACGATAATAATTGATCAAAATGATTAATCTGAGCGATAAAAATAAAGATGTCTAGTAAGGGGAGCCCACTTAACGGTGATCATTTGTTTAATTAATTATAAATAAATAAAAGACGAACAAACAATTTTTATATTTGATCATTAACGAACAAACGACGAACAAATAAACAAAAATAAAAATAATCCGAAAATAAAAAAAAGGGCTCAAATTTACAGAGCCCTATTTCATATAACTTCATGCTACGTACCTACCTACTATTAATCATAGATTATACCATTTAAGATAATCATGGAGTTAATAAGTACCTAGGTAGTTAAAATACTAACTCTGTTAGTTTTCCAGTTACAGAGCATAATGCGACTCAGTGGCACACAATGCCGAATTATGCTGAAGCTGGAAGCTTAATTGGACCCTGAATTAGTTTTCAAATGCATCAGCAGAGTGCGCTAAGTTCAGTGTTGAAAAAAAAATTCATGGAGCTAGCAACCTCTTATTAATGTATAAATAATGTGGTAAACAATAATAATTGGTTGAAAAATATTTACGGTTATTTTAAGTCATTTGGATTTTGATTATTTCATTAAGATTTTTTAACGTTTTCAGTAATTTTTTTAAATGAGCTCTAAGAAAATTATATACTTTATAATTGAATCATCTTATCCAGATGTTAGTGATGACGATGATTTATCGAGTGCACCGAGTTTAAATCAATCAATTATTTCATTATCAAGTGTTTAGTCGTCTTAGGTTGGATTATAAAGTCTTTGCAAACACAAAAGTACACAAAGAAGGTTTTTATTTAAGACGAACACAATATATAGAAAGAAGGAGAAAGTACACAAGAAATAGATAGTCCAAGCAACACAAGCAGTACACGAAACAAAAAGCAAAAATTATAAAAGGCGTAGAACAGAAAAGATAATACGGGATGCGCGCTCGCAAGTCAGATTTCGACTGGTGGCGGTGGATCGGTAAAAATGCGACCGATGTACTAGCGAAATATATCGCCGCCGCTATACTTCAGTTATCGCCTGACTTTGCTTGTGAATTTTATTTTGTTAAGTGTAAATAATGTTTTGTATGATTGTGTGGTAAATGAATGTGTTGATATAAAATAAAGTATGTATGTGTTGTTGTGTAGTGTAACTATAATAAAATATTATAAAATAAATAAATACATGTGAGTCACCCACATCACTCCCCTCCGGAGACCGTGCCTACGGGCGATAATAATCAGGAAAGTGTACTCTCCTGCCTGATCGTGTTGTTCTTACTGGGAGGTGTTGGTGTGGTGGAGTGGGTGGTGTATCTGGTGTATCTGGTGCAGTGGGTGGTGTATCTGGTGGAGATGTGTGACTTAAGGTCGTGCCGGTGTCATTGCATAGTATATATGCCGGCTTAAGGCGATCTATACTTACCGTCACAGCTTTGTTTTTGACAAGAATAGAAAAATATTTATCGCCTCTTTTAAGTACTTCGTGTGGTCCTGTATAGGTAGGTTGAAGTGAGCCACGTAACAAGTCTTCTCGGAGGAATACATGACTACAAGTGGCGAGGTCTTTAAAAACGAATGTTTTTTGTGTCGAATGGTGTTGAGGAGGGACTGGGCGTATCTTCTCTGCAAAGGACCTCATACGAGCTAAGAAGTCGGTAACGTCGGTAGTGTGGTGTGTGATATTATGACCGAAGAATTCACCAGGTAGGCGAAGAGGTTCACCGTACACCAGCTCTGCCGATGACGTTTGGAGGTCTTCCTTGAAAGCAGTCCTAATACCGAGAAGGACGAGTGGCAAGGTCTCAGTCCAGTTTGCGTCTGCGTGGCAAGTTATCGCAGCTTTCAGCTGCCGGTGAAAACGTTCAACCAAACCGTTGCACTGTGGATGATATGCTGTTGTTCTACGGTGATCAAAGCCGATGGACTTGGACAACCGTAGAAATAAATCCGACTCGAATTGTCTGCCGCGGTCGGTGACAACCTCGACAGGACAACCGTATCGGGACACCCAACAAGAAATGAATGCTTTGGCCACTGTTTTGGCGGTGATGTCGGTTAGAGGTACAGCTTCTGCCCATCGCGTAAAGCGATCGACGGCTGTAAGGCAGTACCGATAATCACCTGCTGGCGGTAGGGGTCCGATCAAGTCTAGGTGGACATGTTTGAATCGTGCTGAAGGTAGGTCATGCCTGCCCACAGGGGCGGTGACGTGTCTTGTGACCTTCGAGCGCTGGCAATTCAAACATGCCTTAGACCATTCACGGCAATTTTTCCGCATTAGTGGCCAAACGAATCGTTGTGCAACGAGTTTGGCTGAAGCGTTGGGACCGGGGTGGCTGAGTGAATGAAGGCAATTAAATACCTTCTGACGCATCTCTCGTGGGACGAACGGCCTGGGCATCTGCGTACTGACGTCGCAGTACAAAACAGCTTGACTTCCAGGGACGCTCATCTTAGTCAGGCGTAAAGATGTTTCACCTGATAAATGTTCTGCCAGCTCCGGATCTGTGGTTTGTAACTTGGCCATTTCTTCCAAGTCAACAGGCATCTGCAGCTCACAGATGCGAGACAAGGTGTCAGCGACAAGGTTGTCTTTGCCCGAAACAAACCTTATGTCCGTGGTGAACTGGGAGATGAAGTCCAGATGTCTGTACTGACGCGGCGAACAGTTATGCTTCGGCTGCTGAAATGCGTAACATAAAGGTTTGTGGTCAGTATACACAGTAAAGTTTGTTGCTTCAAGCATATGCCGAAAGTATTTTATGCTCTCATAAATGGCGAGGAGCTCTCGGTCGTACGGCGAGTATTTTGACTGCGAGGGGCTCAATTTGCGAGAGAAAAATGCTAACGGCTGCCAATCTCCACCTTTAAGTTGCTGGAGTACTCCACCTATTGCAGAGTCCGAAGCGTCTGTCACGAGACTCAACTTTGCTTGAGTATCGGGATGGGCTAGGAGAGCTGCATTGCATAGGCTGGTTTTGCAATCTTGGAAGGCTTGCAATGACTTTCCCTCGATAGCGACGGGTTGCGCACCTTTTACGGAACCAACTAGCAATGCGTTGAGAGGCGCTTGTATCTGGGCAGCATTGGGTAGGAATCGGCGATAAAAATTTATCATACCCAAAAATCGCCGGAGTTCTTTGACAGTTTTTGGGACAGGAAATTTTGCGATTGCCTCGACCTTGCTTACCAGAGGCTTAGTACCCTTTTCGGAGATTTGGTAACCCAAAAACGTGACTTCTGGGACGCCGAAGACACATTTGGTAGTATTAACCAAAACGCCATACTCTTTCATGCGTGTAAAGAGTTGGTGCAGGTGGTCTTCGTGCTCCTGGGCTGACCTGCTAAAAATTAAAAAATCGTCGATATAAGGGAATGTAAAGTCCAGTCCACGCGTCATCTCGTCAGCGAATCTTTGAAACGTTTGCGCGGCATTGCGCAGCCCGAACGTCATATACGGAAATTCGAATAATCCAAAAGGTGTTGTGATCGCTGTCTTTAAAATGTCGTCCTTAGCTACTGGTATCTGATTGTAAGCTTTTTGTAAATCGACAACAGAGAAAATTGTGCATCCGGACAAACAATGTGAAAAGTCATGTATATGACGAATAGGATATTTGTCGGGTATGGTTCGTGCATTCAATGACCTGTAGTCGCCACATGGACGCCAGCCGTCGTCTTTTTTTTTCGACACCAGATGCAGTGGTGATGCCCAAGGGCTGCAGGAAGGGCGTGCCGTGCCGTTACGTAGCATAGCATCGAACTCCTGCTTGGCGATTCTCAATTTATCTGGGGCGAGACGACGGGGCGGCAGCGATACAGGTGGACCTGGTGTGGTGATGATGTGGTGTGTCGTGTGATGTCTGACGATACCCGGAGTACCAGCGGGGCGAGTTATTTCCGGATATTGTGCTAAAATATTGTGATACCTACCACTACCACCAGTTGGAATTTTTACACTTGTGACAAGACAATTATTTTTACATATAGATGTTACAAACTTAAGATTGGTTAAAGTATCAATTAGTTGTTGGTTGCTGAGGTCAACAATAAGGTTGTAATGAGAAAGAAAATCAACACCAATAATAGCCATCGTGACATCAGCAACAACAAAGCGCCATGGGAAGTCACGACGTAAACCTAAATTAAGATTAAGTTCGATATATCCATACGTATTTATCACTGAACCATTCGCGGCACTGAGTTGAAAAGAAGTTTTATAACGACGCTCTCGAAGTGCGGACACTGGGTAGACACATATATCACTACCGGTATCAATAAGGAATTGATTTTTAGTTTTACTGTCCGTGATGAAGAGGCGACCCGTGGTGTTGCGGCAGTCTTGTGTCGCCATCAGCGACTGCCCGGAGTGTTTTCCGACGCCTTGTAGTCGCACGGCTGGACACATCTGACGGCTTTGGTACCATGTTTGAAATGATACCAACATATGGGGTGCTGCCTGTAGTTTGACTGTGACCGGCGGCGAGATGAAGATCTGCTGCGCTGCTTCGGTCGCCGTTGTGCTCTGCTTGGGCGATGGTTGACTTGCGCGGTCAGTGCACTTACTTGTTTTGTCAACTCTGCTACCTGTCGTGTCAACTCGTCGATATGTGTAGACGTGGTAGCGCTTGCTACCTGCGGTACCGGGGTCGCGATGTCATTGACCCGGTCGGCAAGTTCCGCCAGTGCGTCGAGAGACAACGATGGCTGTGAAGCGATGATTGGCTGCAATCCAGTGGGTAGACGGCTTGTCCAAATTGTTTTGACGAAGTCCTCGGGTATTCCGGGGCCAGCGAGATCTTGCAGGTGCCGTAGAAATTGCGAAGGCTTGCGGCTTCCGAGCTGTTCGTGCATGAGCAACTGCTTAACCTTATTCTCCCGCGACACTGACAGTCTCTTGATGAGCTCATCTTTAAGTCGATTGTAGTCAGGTGGGCCGGTAAGAATGTCTTCAACTTCGGCTGCATACTGCCTGTCTAAGGTACTCAAGATGTGGTAAAATTTGGTCGCATCATCGGTTATACGCATTACTGCAAACTGTGCTTCAATTTGAGCGAACCATATATCAGGTTTTTCTGGCCAAAAAGGTGGGATACGTAAATGTGAGGGTGGCGACGAAAAATTTGTTAAGTCTGTCGCTGCGACTGGAGACGCCATTTTACCGTGTCGCCGTGGCCGCGTGTTAACTTGCGATTTAACTGTATCACTTCCACTCGAACTGGACATCTCTTGAATGTGTTCGCCGGGGTCACCAGTTTAGTCGTCTTAGGTTGGATTATAAAGTCTTTGCAAACACAAAAGTACACAAAGAAAGTTTTTATTTAAGACGAACACAATATATAGAAAGAAGGAGAAAGTACACAAGAAATAGATAGTCCAAGCAACACAAGCAGTACACGAAACAAAAAGCAAAAATTATAAAAGGCGTAGAACAGAAAAGATAATACGGGATGCGCGCTCGCAAGTCAGATTTCGACTGGTGGCGGTGGATCGGTAAAAATGCGACCGATGTACTAGCGAAATATATCGCCGCCGCTATACTTCAGTTATCGCCTGACTTTGCTTGTGAATTTTATTTTGTTAAGTGTAAATAATGTTTTGTATGATTGTGTGGTAAATGAATGTGTTGATATAAAATAAAGTATGTATGTGTTGTTGTGTAGTGTAATTATAATAAAATATTATAAAATAAATAAATACATGTGAGTCACCCACAAGTGATATATTTATTGGAAATATATATGATAATGAAACAAATGAGTTATTTGAGCCATTAATAAAATATCTGATGACAGGCAGTACTTTTGAGAGTGCTCGATTGTGCGAAGCGTTGCTGTAGTTGGAACATTCAACGTTGAGCTTTATGCCGCATAATGCGCTGGAACACTACCATGCATTTTTTTATATTCTTGATAGGACTTTTTGGCGGGAACGTGAGGAGTGAAATTGTGTGATTTGTTTTTGAAGTTATACTTCTTTAGGCGCGTTATGAAAAATTGATGAGAGTGAAATTTTACGATGCGCGCGCACCGTGACACAAAATTAACAGAATGAAGCTGCCCACTAAATTACTCATTACAATACAACCGATGTAACTTGGCGAGTCTGAATATAGCCGCAGGTGAACCGTACTTTCCGAACCGTACCGAGAATTACCGAATTTATACGATGTCAAGAAAAGGGATGTCCAATATGCGTATTTGAGGATGTTGTTTAATCGTTTTTTTTTCAAATTGATTAAAATTTTAATTAAAAAAAAGAAATAAATTTAATAAAAATAAAGTATAACTTCTTACGCGCGTATATAAGTACACATACCCTTTTTTATTTTGTCTATGTAGTGTTTCTTCAGGTTTAAATGTGTAATAATGGTGGTTTATTAACTGTTTAGTAACTGGAAAGTGCACAAATGTGGGCAAAACAAACAAATGCCGCTGAACATAGCTTCTCCGTGTAGGTGTTTCAACTATATTTATGTATATTAGTTCATATTATTTATTAATTTACATTGTACACCTACGCAATATTTAATATTATATCATATTTAATTACGTATTCTATAACACACTCTCATACAGTACACAAATACGCTAAACAATCATACATTCACAACACTACTCAAAATTATATTATTTACACAAGCATAGTCGGGCGTAACTGCTAGTATGCAGCAAAGACCCCGACTATGTATAACTACGTAAGTACTGGTCGTCGCCTGCGACACGACTCGGCCGCCGCTCGCGGCCAGTCGGGTTTGATCAACGCTACGCTAAGACTGTGTCACTCCTCGACTTACGCGTACTCTTTTGCTTTGTTACGATTTATTGCCTTCGTCTATTTTGTATTCTTGTGTTTGAACTTGCTACCGCTTTATCTGTGCCTTCTGTACTCCGTAATTTCTCCTTCTAAATATTGTTATACCGTCTGTGATTGGAAATAAACTGTCCATCCAATTACGGACTCGTTATTGTGCCGCCCGGCACTGGTGACCTTACTACCACCATCAACAACGACTACCAAACTGGTGACCCACGACTACGAGCACCCCGGAGAAACAGATGTCGGAATCCAGCGGATCGGACACGGCGCGTTCGCAGGTAACTACACGACCACGTCGACACGTCAAGATGGCGTCGCCTGTCGAACCAGCGTGCCCGAATAGAGAACTACCCTCAACACACATCAGGATACCACCCCTGAAAAACCCGCAATATGGTTTGCGCAAGTGGAAGGACAATTTGCCATCATGCGAGTGACTGACGAGACGACAAAATTTTATCATATATTGGCCAGCCTCGATCGCCAATATGCCGCCGAGATAGAAGACGTGCTCACCGGTCCTCCCGATTACCAGCGGCTTAAAGAGGAGCTGATAAAAAGGTTGTCGGCGTCCCGCGGTAACAAGGTGAAGCAGCTATTGACGCACGAGCAGCTCGGTACCCGCAAACCGTCACAATTCTTGCGTCACCTACAACACCTCGCCGGACCGGAGATCCCGGAGGACTTCCTGCGGACCATATGGACCAGCCGGCTACCAACCACGTTGCAGCCGATCGTCGCGTCGCAGTCGACGCTTCCATTAGACGCACTCGCCGAGCTCGCCGACCGTGTCCACGAGATCGCAGCCCCAGTACACCACGTTGCGGCAGCCGTGACGTCATCATCATCATCGTCATCTCAAATCGACAGGCTGTCCCAACAAGTAGCGGAGCTGACGCGGCAAGTCAGCGCCCTGACGACGCAGGTGCATCATCAACCGCGGCCGCAGGAGCGCGGGCGCGAACGTGAACGTCAACGACAACGCAGCCACTCATCATCACGCCGGTCGCAGTCACACTACCGCAGGTACCCCATTTGCTGGTACCACAGCAAACACGGTGCCGAGGCACGGAAGTGCGTGCGACCCTGCGACTACAAGGCGGGAAACCCGACAAGCAGGCAAGTGATGGCGACTCGCGACTGCCACAACTCTACGGGTCGCCTCTTCATCAAGGACCGCAGCAATAATATAGACTTCCTCATAGACACTGGAAGTGACATTTGTGTTTACCCTATTAATAAGTTGTGTGAACGCCGTTCTAAAACTAGTTATCAGCTCAGTGCTGCCAATGGTACAGTTATAGATACTTATGGTTATACGCAATTAAATGTTAATTTAGGTTTACGCCGCAACTTTCCATGGCGCTTTGTTGTTGCTGACGTCACAAAAGCCATTATAGGCGTCGATTTTTTGTCTCATTATCGACTTATAGTGGACGTCAGCCAACAAAGATTAATCGATAGTCTTACCAATATGAGCACTGTAGCCAGTCTAGATGTAAATAATAATCGTGTTACTAGTGTTAAGATAATGACATGTGGCGACAGTAAGTACCACGCTATCTTGGCTGAATACCCGGAGCTAACACGCCCAGCTGGTACTCCAGGTATTGTCAAACATAACACGAAACACTACATACGCACTACACCAGGTCCACCCGTAGCATGCTCACCCCGTCGTCTCGCGCCGGACAAACTTAAAATAGCAAAACAAGAATTTAACATTATGATAGCCAACGGAACTGCACGTCCGTCTGACAGTCCATGGTCATCCCCGCTTCATCTTACTACCAAGAAGGACAACGGTTGGCGACCATGTGGTGATTACAGACAGTTAAATTCACGCACAATACCCGATCAGTATCCGATTCGTCATATACACGATTTTTCACAAAGTTTGTCTGGTTGTAAAATTTTTTCAGTCATCGATTTGGTAAAGGCCTATAATCAGATACCAACAGCGGAGGAGGATATCCCGAAGACCGCGATCACCACGCCATTTGGTTTGTTTGAATTTCCTTTCATGAATTTTGGACTTAGGAATGCCGGTCAAACCTTTCAGAGATTTGTCGATGAAATGACGCGTGGCTTTGACTTTTGTTACCCGTATTTAGACGATTTTCTATGTTTTAGCAAAACACCACGTGACCACGAGGACCACTTGCGCCAACTTTTCAACCGTATGAAAGACTATGGTGTTCTCATCAACCCGGCCAAGTGTGTTTTCGGTGTGCCCGAAGTCACATTTCTCGGGTATCAAATCTCTGAAAGGGGCACAAAACCACTGGATAGCAAGGTTGAAGCAATCAGCAATTTCCCCCCACCAAAAACCGTCCGAGAACTCAGACGATTTTTGGGGATGGTGAATTTTTACAGACGATTTTTGCCCAACGCCGCTCAGATTCAAGCCCCGCTGAACGCCTTGTTATCCAGTTCGGTTAAAGCTTCTCATCCGGTAGTCATGGAAGGAGATTCACTCAGAGCTTTCAAGGATTGCAAGAAAAGCCTTGCAGATGCAGCATTGCTGGCTCATCCTGACCCTCAAGCCAAATTAGGTCTAGTTACGGACGCCTCCGATACCGCAATAGGTGGAGTACTTCAGCAGCTCAAAGAGAAAGGTTGGCAGCCATTAGGTTTCTTCTCCCGCAAGTTGAGCCCGTCACAAATGAAATACTCTCCGTACGACCGTGAGCTCCTTGCAATTTACGAGAGCATACGCTACTTTCGGCACATGCTGGAAGCCACCCACTTCACAGTCTACACTGACCACAAGCCGCTATGTTACGCTTTCCACCAGCGGAAAAGTAACTGTTCACCACGTCAGTATAGACACCTCGACTTCATCTCGCAGTTCACCTCGGACATCATCCACATCGCCGGCAGAGATAACGTGGTAGCGGATACCCTATCGCGCGTTGATGAACTGCAGACGCCTGTCGACCTAGAAGTGATGGCCAATCTACAAGCCTCAGATGCTGAACTTCAAGACCAACTTACAGGCGAGACTTCTCTTCGCCTAGTCCAGACGAGCATACCTGGGAGTCGAGCCATTTTGTACTGCGACGTCAGCACACCGACACCCAGACCCTTCGTCCCATATCAACTGCGCCAGCAGGTTTTTGACTGCCTCCACTCGCTCAGTCATCCAGGTCCCAATGCGACAGCTAAACTCGTTGCACAACGCTTCGTTTGGCCACTGATGCGTAAGAACTGCCGTGAATGGGCCAAGGCATGTTTGACTTGTCAGCGTGCGAAGATAACCAGACACGTTGCCTCACCTTTAGGTACGCACGTTTTGCCTTCAGCGCGTTTCAGACATGTCCATTTAGACCTGATCGGCCCACTACCGCCCGCTGGCGAATATCGGTATTGCCTCACAGCCGTCGATCGCTTCACACGATGGCCGGAAGCAGTGCCTATTACTGACATTACCGCTGAAACAGTAGCCAAAGCGTTCATCTCCTGTTGGGTGGCGCGATACGGTTGTCCTACCGAGATCGTTACCGATCGAGGCGGACAATTCCAGTCGGCGTTGTTTCAACAACTGTCCAGGTCCATCGGTTTCGATCACCGGAGGACCACTGCTTACCACCCACAATGCAACGGTTTGGTTGAGCGTTTTCACCGACAGCTGAAGGCAGCCATCACCTGTCATGCTGACGTCAACTGGACCGAGTCTCTGCCGCTTGTACTCCTCGGCGTAAGGAGTGCCTTCAAAGAAGATCTTCAGTCTTCGTCGGCTGAGTTGGTTTACGGTGAGCCGCTTCGTCTACCGGGCGAATTTTTCGGCCACGATGTCGCCTACTACACCACCGACATAACCGAGTTCTCAGCACGGATGAAGTCTTTTGCCGAGAAGGTTCGTCCTGTTCCACCCCAGCACCACTCCAAGTACAGAGCCTTCGTTTTCAAGGACCTAAAAACTTGTAGTCACGTATTCCTTAGGGAAGAAGTGATTCGTGGCGCATTACAGCCAGCTTACACGGGTCCACACGAAGTTCTCAAGAGAGGCGCCAAAACGTTTGTTGTTCGCGTCCTGAACAAAGATATGACAGTAAGCATAGACCGCCTTAAGCCAGCTTATATACTGTCGTCCGATGTTCCTGTACTCCGGCGCAACATACCAAAACTTCCCGATTCCGACCCGGATCCAAAACCAGATCCAGGGCCTCCACACCAGCAGACGACTCGATCGGGGAGGAAAGTACGCTTTCCCGATTATTATCGACCTAAGTAGGTCTCTGGAGGGGAGTGTTGTAGGTGTTTCAACTATATTTATGTATATTAGTTCATATTATTTATTAATTTACATTGTACACCTACGCAATATTTAATATTATATCATATTTAATTACGTATTCTATAACACACTCTCATACAGTACACAAATACGCTAAACAATCATACATTCACAACACTACTCAAAATTATATTATTTACACAAGCATAGTCGGGCGTAACTGCTAGTATGCAGCAAAGACCCCGACTATGTATAACTACGTAAGTACTGGTCGTCGCCTGCGACACGACTCGGCCGCCGCTCGCGGCCAGTCGGGTTTGATCAACGCTACGCTAAGACTGTGTCACTCCTCGACTTACGCGTACTCTTTTGCTTTGTTACGATTTATTGCCTTCGTCTATTTTGTATTCTTGTGTTTGAACTTGCTACCGCTTTATCTGTGCCTTCTGTACTCCGTAATTTCTCCTTCTAAATATTGTTATACCGTCTGTGATTGGAAATAAACTGTCCATCCAATTACGGACTCGTTATTGTGCCGCCCGGCACTGGTGACCTTACTACCACCATCAACAACGACTACCAAACTCCGGATCTTCCAAAAAGTCCACTGACAAAGTCTCACTAAATGGTGGTCATTTTATTGATATTATATTCATATCATATCATCTCATTTCATTTCATTTAATTTCATCCCAGTTGATTAATGTCTCAAATTAATCATCTTCATTTCATTTTGATTCTACTCCATATTATCATTTTTCATAAAAATGAGAATATATCATTTTTCATAAAAATGAGAATATAAATTAAAATAAGACTTGACTTAAAGTCATAAAATCCAAAAAAAAAAAAAAAGTTTATTATCTATGCCCATTGCCCATCTCTCTCTCTGCGGACTTTTTGGCGGGAACGCGAGGAGTGAAGTTGTGTGATTTGTTTTATTTTGTCTATTTAGTGTTTCTTCAGGTTTAAATGTGTAATAACGGTGGTTTATTAACTGTTTAATATCTGTGAAAGTGCACAAATGTGGGAAAATGAAACAAAGCTGCTGGACGTAACTTCTCGGATTCGTCCAAAAAGTCCACTGAAAAAATCTCAGTAAATGACCACCATTTTACTGCGATTATATTTCATCCCATATCATCTCATTTCATTAAATTTCATGCCAGTTGATTAATGTTTCAAATTAATCATCTTCATTTCATTTCACTCCATATTATCATTTTTCATAAAATTAAGAATATAAAGTAAAATAAGACATGACTTAAAGGTCTCAGTTACCAGGTCATAAAATCTCTTAAAAAAAAAAATCTCTCTGCCATTCTGCCAATATCGCAGGGGAAAAAAACGCTTGGATCAATCTACTTTCGTGAAAAAACTTTAGAGACACTGTGAAAAAATTTCATATGATAAATATATTCATTTGTTTTCCTACTAACAATTGATGCAATTGAAACTCAATAACAATGCTTCTTATTATACACAATCTACCTGCCGATGTAAGTGTCAAACAGTCAAAAATTAAAACATGAAAAACGAAGTCCCGTACTATTTACATTTCAATTTTCTTTCGCAGACCAGTTATGCTGATGTTAAATCGCTGATACATTCAAAATGCGGGCTCACTGATGTGATTTTAGATAACCTTATGTCTCAAGACAATGCTGGTAAGAAGGTAACAGTTGGTGTTACTGATGAACATGACGCTGCTATCATTATTGGAAAAATCAACGGTATCTTCATCAATGGACATCAATTGGTCGTTGAAAACCGACAAAAGAAGGTATCGATTGCTATTTTATTAATTTTCAAAAACAAATTCTTTTTTATTTTTGTATTGGTCTATGCAGAGTAGCATGCAGCCCACCTAATGGTCAGTAGTTACCTTCGCTAATGGTCAGCAATGTTAGGAGCAGAACCAAGGCGGTTCCTACGAAGTTAGTAAATGAGCAATTGCAATGCTATAGAAATTAGTCAAAATATATTAAGTCTAGAGTTGCAGCTACTGCAGCTTTGCCTGCATGGATATGTTGTGTAATCCCCTGGGCAGGACCCATAATCAACAGTGAGAATAATTAGCTAATTATAATGTTTTCCCAGGATCAAATGTTGTTTCTCTATTGAATCAAAACCAGCTCAGTTGCTTAGATGTCAAAACAAAGTACCGTTTTTTTCCATAACTTTGTATTAGTTGAACTATTTGCCATGTAACTTTTAACAACTTAATAAGTTCAATTCAAGCTGACTAAAAGTCTGTGACACCCAATTTTAGTAAACCAATATTCTGCTCTAGATTAATCACTGTATATCTGTGAAAATATGAAAATATGTAACAAAGTTTTGGATATGCCTGGAAACAGATAAACAATTATAAAAATTCAGTAATTTTTACTAGTATTTGTGTTCCATTGGTCTTATTTACTTATAACTGAACTTTTATATAGATATAAGATTGGTTTGAAAATCTGCTTTTATAAAGATGTGTATGTTTTAGCATTTAGTTTTAGCAGTTTTAGCATTTTTAAGGTCTCAACCTTCACCTCAACCTCAATCAAGAGTCTGTCATTAAAATTAATTGGCTAAAGATGTGTCATCATAAAAATGGTCTTATAAAATACATTAATTAAGACCTATTATAATTTGAAGAATTTAAAATTATAGATAAATCTTGTGGGCTAAAGTCCTGAGTAATACACAGCCCTGATTGTGCTTCTGATATTGCTGATTTGCATAAATAAAAGTGATCACTCACCATCAAATTGGGTAACTTGATCTTTTGGATGTAATGTCAACCTTCAAAGGCAATATAAATGTGTTACAGCCCGTTGAACCTGTTGAATCGTTCAATGCTCCAGCAGTTCCACCACTTAGGCAACCTAAGATGTACACCAACAACACAGCAAGCTATGCAGCCCTGAATCCAGTTGTTTGTCCTCCCGCTAACCAGAATCCTGCACCCATACTTACTCAGAATCCAAATATGGGCTATGGCTTCCCGCCTTTGAACACACCAAACATGCCTTATTACATGTCGAATCAGGTGAGCTAACATTGGTATTTCACAGAACGTTATATGCGTCTCATCGTTGAACCCATTCTGTTTAGTAAATAAAGTCCAAGCATCTATCACACTGAACTAATCTATCTTTCCGTCAAATATTTTTTTTAAATTAGACAGGCTTTTGCCATTAAAATAGATTAGAATGCAGTTTTATACAAACATACATTGTATCTATGCTTAGTCTATGCAACTGTTTGTATGTAGAACAGAGCATGGGCATGGTGGTTTTTGAAACATCGCCGACCTAATATGCAAGATATATGTATTATATTGTATAATTATCAGTACCAGGAGATCTTGTAAGCCCAAATGGGTAGGTACCATTATCTGGTATATTTTTGGTACAAGGTAATGCACAACCACATTTAAGTTAATAATTTAGTCAGCAAGCCTATTTGACCTAATGTCTCAAATGTGGCAATATTGTTATAATGAGATCCAATTACCATTTACATTAGTAAAATAACAAGAAAAATTTATTATATTAAGTCAATTGTTGAAGATCATTGAAAGGTATTCGCAGAGTATAACGAAAACTGTGTAAGTACTAATTATTTAAAGACAGAACTTAGAACAATCTTGAATATCTACTTAATAGTCGTGCTTGCCATTGTTAATGTCATGGGTCAAATCTGTCGCCTGAAACAGGTGGACTGATTATTTATCTGTCAGAGTAGTCAACATTACCAGATTCCAATTTGGTAACAATATGAAATATTTGGAATATTTCAATTAGTTTCCATGTGACTCTGGTTCTATTCACAATTTATTTCCACAGAATCCCTATACGGGTTACGGTACGCAGCCACAACAAGCACAATCATCGTACTCATCACAGCAGGCTCCGAGATACTCGTATCAAAACCCCAATAAACAAATTTGTTCTAACATGCCGAATTATCAGTCGAACAAGTCTGATTTTCAGTCGAACACGACTGGATATCAGTCAGATAATAAAGGTTATGTGTCAAACACGGCTGATTATCAGACTAACATGTCTGGTTACCGATCTAAACCGCCTGATTATAAATCCAACAACTCTTATCAGTCTAACAACCCTTATCAGTTAAATATGCTTGGTTATCAGACAAACACTGCTGGCAATCAGTACAATGCGCCTGGTAATCAGTACAATATGCCCGGTAATCAGTATAATACACCTGGTAATCAGTACAATATGCCAGGTAATCAGCACAATACGACGAGTAAACCATACAATACGCCGGGCATTCAGTACAATACGCCGGGTAATCAGCACAATATGACGAGTAAGCCATACAATACGCCGAGCAACCAGTACAATACGCCTGGTAATCAGCATAATACGTCTGGTAATCGGTATAATACGCCTATTAATCAGTACAATAAGCTTGGTAATCAGTCAAAAACGCCTGATTATCAGTCGGACACAAAAAAACCTGATGCGGCTCATTTGCGGAAAGACGAATATGACGTTGAAGAACGAAGTTGTAATAACCATTATGACAAGTGGGATTCTGAAAATAAAATGTCCCGCAAGCGCAAATCTTCTGAAGAGCCTTCGACTTCCTTAGGGAATACGAGAAACAGTCCACAGCAACACGGAAGCGGTTCATCAAATAATTTTGGGTTGAACAATAAGCCTGGCAGTTACACAATTAATAATTCGCTCAGAGCTGGTGGTCAGTGTACGAAAAATCCGAGAGACCAAATGTTTGATACCAAAAACTCCGGATCCAGTAGTGGTTTATCAAATGTTGGTATTGGCGCCTCCCAAGGTAAAGGCCCCAGTCCTAAAAGTGGGTCTAAAAAAAGGTCTCGTAATAGACCAAAGAGACCTGATCCTAAAGATTCAGTAGCTAATAATCTTCGATCTCCGAAGCCAGGCTTTAAAAACACTGCAAGCCCCGCTCTGAAAAGGCATGCCATAGATCCGTGGCAGCACAATCATAATGAGTCCAGGCCGGCCAAACGGCCTCGGCCCCCGATACCAACGAGATACACCAAGTTCTCGAAACGTCCCGGAAAGGCCCTTAACAAATTGAAGAACGTCTTAGCGTCGGATAACAAAAAACGGAACATCGTTTCCAAATATATAGTATCCGAGATTCTGAAATCGAGTAGTAACGAACAAATAAAAGCGGGCAGGCCGTTGCAGTTGTTGCACAAGTGCATCCGCGCTCGCATCGAAGTCGCGCTCGGCTGTTACGTCAGTGTTGACCCTCCGGAAATAATGGCTCTGTACAGAACCTTTTTTCAAGAGAGGCACGATGAGCAGCTATGCGAAGCGATCGTAACTCGCGCCGCCAATGAAGATCCCGCAGAGGGTAAGTTGTGCAATAATTCCTCAGGTACATCTAGTTTGTTAATGTAAATGATACGGAGTTGATGACGGCCAGAAATCTCCGGCCGGGTTTAGACTTTAGAAAAAAGATTGTTGATGTTGTTGAAGTAAGCCTAAAGATAAAATATTGGTATGATATTTAATTCGCTGATGTACTTTTATGTGGTCATTTTGTGCTTCAAACGATGGTCTATTTTTTTCCCCTACCTAATCGTTGGTAGCCTAAGCGGCTATTTCAACTTCAAATGGATTGATAGGTGTACTCACAGGCTCAACCTGAGAGAATCGCTAACACTGGCCCAAGCAAGAGCAGTGCTTCTCAGCCTTGAATCTCCTACCGGATCGGAATTGCGACCCACCGAGAAGATCCGGCGAGAAACACAGGATCGTATCTATGGTCTAGTTCGCCTCTCGAACTCTTCGTCGTAGTCGACTAGTTCGATAAGAACGGTGACCGGTACAGAAGCACCGTGAATGAATCCGTGGTTTCCGACAGAACATGTTTTGGGCGATGGTGGCTTTGCTTTGCCCTGCCGCCTGGGTCAGATATGTAGTTAGCGATGGCCACGATAAGAGGATTATCGTGTTGTGCCGCTTTTTAAAAGTAGCGTTTTGACGCTTAAGTGCAGTGTATTTGACCATCTCGTATTAAATTGCACCCACTCATAGATCTATAACTTGGATCAAAGGTTGGCTTCGAGATTCAACTGCTATTGAACCTTGAATTGTTAACATTGGCTGAAAAGTCAATAACTCCCACACTTCACCATGGCAGGCCAATCATTTGTGTGTGGGCGATTTAGGCTGTTAATGACACCTAAATATATATAGTTGTATTGTATATTTAAAATACAATACAAACTATATGATTTTTATGAAATTTATTAGTTAAGCACTATACAGCTGGTGTTCTTGTATATGGTTCTACGGTTAATAGAATACTTCATATCGATTTTGGCGGTCAATGTTCCGATCTTCCAAACGTTGATTAAACTCTGAAGAGTGAATGACGGTAGGCGCAAATTGCCTTTTACAAACACTCTTTTGGATTACCATGATCGTTTGCTCTTGTATTAAGGCCAATTGAGAAACCTAATATACGCGTTGAATTCATAATTCACGCTAACACAGTCTGATCGCGAATCATGACTTGCAGTTAATCATTTTTGTTGAGAAACGAAAGGATCCATATTTCTTTCGTTTCGTTATTTTGTATTACAAAAGACATGAAAATTATAACAAAAACATAATGGAACTTCGGAATATGCGTAGAAATTCTGTTGTTTCTGACTTTCTATCGAATGTTTTTATGTTCCATGGGGAGTGCTTCGAGGAGGAATTGTTTGAACTTTTCTAGTGATCTCAGTTTCTCTGCATCGATGAAATTCCATCGCCGCATTTCCTGACAATTTTGAAATGTCTCTCCTCAAACGTAGTTTGAAGACAATTCTCAATGTTAGGCGGAGACATGTTTACGAGCAACCAAACAATAACGATCACGATTTGGCGGAGACCACAGAGAACAGAGAGAGAAGATGGGATCCTCTGTCTCTGTTCTGGGTGGGAGGTGGGATCTACCCACAGAAAAAGGAATAAGATAATAATATTCATAGATAATATCTATTGATGATTAGATGATATTCATCGTCGCCCGTTTTTAAACCATGGAGTGGGGCGGCATGAATTACATTTTAACGAGCGCCCCTGCTCATGAGAATTCTCATTGGGGACGTCCAATTGTAAGGCCTCATGTAGCCAAATCTTGTCAGTCGGACACTCTTGTCAGAGTGGTCGTGGTTGCGCTGACGCTGTATGGGCAGAAAGACCCGTTAGGTCGCCCATGCTCCCGAAGACCGCCCTCCAGGCAAAAAACGCTTCCAGGTCTGCCGTTGGCAACTCGGTTACCAAATCAGAAGTGATTTTTGTTTATTAGACAGAAACCTAGAAAAATATGTGTTTAACTACTAAAATGGACGGGAGATTATTAGGTATAACTAGATGTGACCAGGGAGACATATACCCTCGTATCATCTAAGTAGTGTTCTCTTAAATTTAGCTCACTATATATCTTCTCTTTTAAGATCCTCTGAATTAATTGAAAGTTTAAGTTCTACGTTGTCTGGTTTTTCTGTAAGCGAAGTATGTCAGGGATTTACCAAGTCTTGCGTTCTGCGAAAAAATGGATTTTTAACAGATAAAGCGAGGGTGTTGCTTCGTTTCTGGCACACATTGTACTCTCCAACTGATGTTTCCGTTATCCGTCCGAATGAGTCGGTCATACATTCAGCACGAAACCACTCGAACGGTTGAAAAACCTTTTACTAATGTCTCGTCCTCTGACAAGATGGCGTTAGAGACAGAAACGCCAACCGAAACCACGCAAACAAACTACTATATAAATATACTAGCGACCCGCCCTCGCTTCGCTTCGAAAACTGTAATTTATTATTGATTTCTCCACTATTTAATGGATATTATTATATATATAAAGCTTCCTCTTCAATCACTCTATCTATTAAAAAAAACCGCATCAAAATCCGTTGCGTAGTTTTAAAGATTTAAGCATACATAGAGACAGACAGATATAGGGACAGAGAAAGCGACTTTGTTTTAAACTATGTAGTGACTACCGGCCCGCTCCGGCTCCGCTCGAGTCTTTAACAAAAATTTCAACGATATTTGACGTTGATTTATTTTTTTAAATAAAATAATACTTATTGCGCCATAATTATAATAGTTAAACATATGCTGTCGCGACACTTTTTGTAAATAATAAATTGTGTTCTAAAAAGTCGTAGTACATTATTTTACTCTATCTTGAATAGTTTTCGCAGGGCACGCGATGTAAAGAATATTTTAGGTAATTTTTTACACCTTGGGTTACATTATTGGAGCTTTAGTAAGGACCCCTAATTTTTTTTAAAAAAAATCGCCTATTTCCCTCGGAAATAGTGTAGCTTCTAAACACTGAAAGAATTTTTCAAATCGGTTCAGTAGTTTCAGAGCCTATTCAATACGAACAAACAAACAAATCTTTCCTCATTATAATATTAGTATAGATTGTTTAATGTGTTTTCAGAAGAAAAAGCGTTACAGCCACGTTTTTATAACCCGGTTCAATTTGAAGTTTCAAGTCAAAATTACAATATTGGTGAGTGTCACTAAGTAGAGAGTAAGAGACAGAGAGATAATTTTATTTTATTTTTTTATTGCTTAATTGGGTGGACGAGCTCATAGCCCACCTGATGTTAAGTGGTTACTGGAGCCCATAGACATCTACAACGTAAATGAGCCACCCACCTTGAGATATAAGTTCTAAGGTCTTAGTATGATTACAACGGCTGCCCCACCCTTCAAACCGAAACACATTACTGCTTCACGGCAGAAATAGGAAGGGCGGTGATACCTACCCGCGCGGACTCACAAGAGGTCCTGCCACCAGTAAAACAGCTTTAACAAAACATAATCAGTTATGGAATGTACTAGAATGATTAATGATTTTCAGATGAGGAAGAAGACCCTCAGGAGGATCCAAGGATAAGGTTGTTGCCCCCGTACCTCGGAGGAGGTTCGTACATTTTGAAAATATCTAATACATACATTCTCTTCTATATAAACAACATGTAAAAGTTCTAATTATCTATGATTCGGGAGAACATAACGAGAAAATAATGTAATAACGTTTTTTTTTTTCTTTTTCAGATAAGAAGCAGTTCAAATGTAAGTAATTTGAATTAATTAGCTCAGCGTTTAACGTTAGTAATTGTATAAATAATAAATAAAAAACGCTTACATTGTCCGTATCAAGTGATTGTGAAAACGACCAAACAGCAATGTGACAAACCATTAGTTTAATTCAGTTGTCCAAAAAAAATCAAATAAGGAAAGAAACTAAAAATGTCAACTCGACAAACGGTGCTTTTTTTTTTAATACGCTTTTATTAGCTTTAGACGTATGTGTGTAACGGAATCTTTGAACATGATTTTGACCCCCTTCAAAACGACGGATTAACTCGAAATTTGGTATACCTATTAAAGACCGATGACAATTCAATATTAAAAAAGAAACTGATAAAAAAAAAATTGAAAAAATTTAAATTCAACTAAAAAAATTCAAAATAAATAACAGTTTAAAAAAACTAACAAAAAAGCGTGGGGTGCATGGTATCAGTATGTAGTTATAAATATTTTATGAACAGATATGAGTAGAAGGGTTATTTTGATAATATCCTGAAAAGCAGCCCACGCTTTTTTTTTTACAATAAAATCATTTTTGCTTAAACTATTTTTAATTCAAATTTATTAAGATTTATTTTCTATTTTTTAGTTGTATTTTCTATAAAAGCGTATTTTGTTAGCTTTTTTTTAACTTTTTTTATTTTTTTTTATATACGATTCAGTGATGAAGAAGCAAATGAACCTGGATTCGTACACGCCGTTCGAAGAGATGTTCGAGGGTAGCGACATGCCACGCCGGTTCGTCGAGGAGGAGGTCGCCGCCCTCGTCGAAGTGGTAAGTACCAACCGCGCGCCGCCGCTGATCAACGCCATCTGTCGACCTGGGGCGGAAACGAACGGCGAAACAACCAGAACGTTCGAGAATATTCCACTTGTGTGTTGTTATTGGAAATCGTAAATAGATCCGCCTTGGTTGATTTTTGTGGAATGCAGTATTTCTTAGCCCACTAAGTTTCTCGTCTTCTCAGTGGATCGCGTTTCCGCTCCGATGGTAGATTGTGCGAAGCACTGCTCTTGCTAGCGTTAGGGTTAGCAAATTCTCTCACGTCGAGCTCGTGAGCTCGCCTACCCGTCAGGACGTACCTGCAATAGCCCCTTAGGATAAGAACGAATAGGTAGCAAAAAAAAAGTACAACTTAGCACGAGATCCAACGTCCGTTGTAGCTTACAGCGATGGCGAAACCCCGCCAGAGATAATTTGTTTTTAATTGTTCATCACCGACAGCAATGAAATAGAGCTTGTTTTTTTTTTTCAAAGGTGAAGAGCGTATACCGTAATCCGACAACGGAGGCCGAAGAGATTATCTGCCGGTACTTGCACCACCAGAAGGTGAGTCACGCTGCGAGACTTTTCCGTGGTATTATACTATACTGGTTCGCGTTTCCGATCCGGTCTGCGAAGCACGGCTCTTGCTAGAGTTCGTGTTAGGAACGTCGTCAGGTTTGAGCCCCGTGAGCTCACCTACTAGTTAAGGTTACGCTGAAATGGTCTCTCTAGACCATCAGCTTAGATAGGAAAAATAGTGGGGTTTTATATTCAGGTTGGGCCAGTGAAACGGTTGATGACTTCACACAAGCTTGATTTACATTTCGCGTTTCTTAATCTATATAACTAAAATTTATACTACGTCTTACGTCTTCAGAGTCACACCGCGTCTGTCCGCCTTCGCGTCCCGCGACTACCCTCCTCTCACTTAAAAAATAAAATTATGTGTTCCGCGTTCATTCGCCGTCTTTCTTACTCCCTAACACGACATCTACTATTTCTCTCACGTAGGCATGCTCCATATCTGTCATTCATTCATTCATACCGTTCCGTTCCTACATTTATATATTATACTAGCCGTACTCGCCCGCTTCGCTGGGCATTTAAAATTATTTATTTATTATTTATTGTCATTATTATTAGGGAGTCCAACACTCATATAAAATATTAGCCTATTCATTAAGTACAAGTAATTTCTACATGGATACCAAGCTTCAAGTCAATCGGATGCACGGTTCAGTAGTTATAACGGAACATCCGTAAAAACCACTGTAGATTTATATATTAGTATAGACTATAGATATTATGGTATTTTCTGGGATTTTCGCGAGTTCAACACATAGTTAAAACTACTTTATTACACTTTAATATCACGTTTTTTACTCTCATTGTATTTGTTAATTTTGTTAACGGTAACTTTAGAATCTCAATGAGTGTTTGTGAACTAATTATTAGTAAAAAATCGGTTATCTATAAAGTCGGTTTACTGACGATAGTTGAACGTGACAACGTCATAAGAAAATACTGATGGAATGGTTTCATTTTTCAAAAGAAAATTTTAATTTTATTTGTTTGATAGATATTTTGTATGGACAATTGACACCACATTCACTTTTCACTGAACTTCATACTTGACGTAAACATGTAAATGTATTATTGTATAGTAGCTGTCCACGCGGATGCATCGCTCACTCAAGTAGGAACGCCTCACAGCGAGGTAACGCCGCATGAGTCGTGTTTTTTCGTGCGTGCAGCCGGCTCTATCAAACTATTAGACGTTGTCACGTCAAAATCAAGACACGTAACTAATGCCTTTAGTTGTTCCCGCACAGGTCGGCACGGACACGTCGGAGCTTCGCCGCCGCCGCGGGACTGGGCCCCTCGAGCACATCGAGAACGTAAGTCATCAGATAAAAGATCCCAAATGGTTTATCTATATATTAATACGTGAAGCAAAAACTTTGTACCACTTTTTACGAAAATTGCGTGGATAGAGGAGTATGAAATTTACCACACTTAAAGAGAGAATATAGAGAAGGAGTGCACAATGTTAATATTTTTTTAAATTATGCATAAAATATACGTTAAATCAATAATAATAAAATATAACACACACTACCATGTATTTGACACACACACGCATGTTGTCAAACTTTTCTTATTGCTTATAGTCTGTGGTCAAATTGAGAATAGATTAAATATTGTTTGTTTTTATTATTATTTGTCTAAAGTGTAGTTTTGGTGAAATCTATGATTATAGAAGTATAATAAATAGTCTTGGACAATAGAATCATGATAGTGGCGGAGGAGTATGAATTTTATAGAGAAGTGCACAACACTTTTTTTTTTAAATTATGCATTAAAAATACATTAAACCAATCGACGCTTGAAAGGCAAACGTGACTAAGCGACAATGCGTGAACTTTACAGTAGACTAATTTAAAGTTTAAATACCTGAAAAAAATATTTATTTTAACGAATCTAGCTGTATAGGATTGAAATGACACGTACTCAACAAATGTTCACGATTGACTTCCACGGTGAAGGAATAACATTGTGTAATAAAAATCAAACCCGCAAAATTATAATTTGCGTAATCACTGGTGGTAGGATCTCTTTAGTCCGCGCGGCTAGGTACCACCGCCCTGCCTATTTCTGCAGTGAAGCAGTAATGCGTTTCGGTTTGAAGGGTGGGGCAGCCGTCGTAACTATACTTGAGATGTTAGAACTTATATCTCGAGGTAGGTGGCGCATTTACATTGTAGATGTCTATGGGCTCCAGTAACTACTTAACACCAGGTGGGCTGTGAACTCGTCCATCCATCTAAGCAATAAATAAAAAATCTCTTTCAGACATTAAGATCGGAAGTGGCCAAGCGTCTGTTCAATATCTGCTCGAGACCAGCGGTGCGCATCATGGGCGCCGTCAACTCGACCAGGAAGCCCCTTGAGGAGTTCCTCCTGAACAAGGGCGTGGTGAGCCTGAAGAAGGCCGACCGGCAGCCGTTCTACGTGGCGCACATGGACTCGTACCGCAGCCTCGACAAGCTGCTAGAGTTCCAGAAGGTCTCCATATGTGAGTCCACTTGTCTTCTTCGTCGTGAGTTTACCGGTGGTAGGACATGCTGTGAGTCCGCACGGGTAGGTACCACCCCCCCCCCCCCCCCCCCTATTTCTGCCGTGAAGCAGTAATGCGTTTCGGTTTGTAGGTACCAACCTACCCGCGCGTACTCACAAGAGGTCCTACCAGCAGTAATTACGCAAATTATAATTTTGCGGGTTTGATTTTTATTACACGATGTTATTGCTTCACCGTTGAGGTCAACCGTGAACATTTTGTTATCAGTAACACCAAATTTAATTGAACTTCAATTAATTGTGTTGAACTGAACCCTTTCTGCTGGAGGCCACGGTGTGGTGCGTTCCTGCCACACAAGTGTGAACAATATACGATATAACCGGTACAAGATTGGATCGGATATTAAAACGCTTTCATCTATCTCAAATTGAACTTCTCCCAATTATAACGTATGATAATGTATTAGATAATTTTTTATTTTATTATAGGTATATTTTAGGTGAAGGCCGCTATTTTTTTCTACCTATGCTGATAGCCTTGAGAGGCTATGTCAGCTTCGCCCTAACGTGTGTAGGTGAGCTCACGGGGCTCTAACCGGAGTGTTGCTAACACGAACCCTAGCAAGAGCCGTGCTTCGCAGAATCTACCACATGATCGGAAAGGCGACCCACTGAGAAGATCCGGCGAGAAACTCAGTGGGCTGTGTATGGGTTAAGGCGGCCGCGATAAATACACAAACTACGCGCGTGTATTGATAAAACTAATTTTTTCATAGAATCCAACCTTGTGCTTCTAATTTCGAGAAATATGAATGTACTTTTAGAGCAGCTAACGGCGTCGATATATAGACTAATGTTATCATCGCACTTTCAGGCGGTCGACCCATCAAATTTATGCCGCTACACGTCACCCAGAAGCCGAAACTATCGAAGAGCTTAAGAGCGGAGCTTCAAAAAAAGCAAACACTCTCACAAACGCAGCCGAGCACCTCACAACCCGCCGCAGTCTTCAAGAAGCCAGCGGACGTAAGGAGGCCACCGCCCGGTCCCTCCAAACCGAAAAGCTCACCGAAAAAGAAATCGAAAGCTCAGACTAATGTCAATAAGGCGTCACAGAATAATGTCGCTAATGTCAATAAGGCGTCACAGAGTAATGTCGCTAATGTCAATAAGGCGTCACAGAGTAATGTCGCTAATGTCAATAAGGCGTCACAGAGTAATGTCGCAGCGGCTCGGGTCGCGATATCGCCTAATGAGACGAAAGCACAACACAACCCTCCACTAGGCACCTCCAACAATACCCTCAAAGCAGACCTGGACTCCAATATTGTTGAGAAAAATCCAACAGTAGGAGGTCAGGAGGCTCAAGGTGCCGGTAGTAAGACTGAGACGACTCCAATTAGCACTGTACAGCTTGTAGAGGGAACTACAGAAGCGAACAAAGCGCAAACTCATCCAAACACTACCGTTGTCGACGGTGAGAGCAAGGTGGTCCCCAACGACATCAGCTGTAAAGTGGAAGAGTCTCCCGTGAAGGTCAGTCCCAGCGCTGGAGACATAGAGCCTCCGATCAAAACCGAAATCAAAATTGACGACAAAACTCGTCCAAGCGTCACGGCCGAGCAGAACGAACTGGTCGCGACCCGGGACAGCGACAAGACTAAACGCGAGAGCGACTGGGACGATTATATGAATATGGAAGACGCCGACGATATCGAGGTCGACGATGACGATCTCGAAGATTACTGATGAATTAAGGGATAGCTGCGTCGCGATTCGAACCAGTTTGTAAGTTTATATCTAGTTGTTTGTGATTGTGCAGTGTAAGGCGAGCCCGTTGTCGACCACAGGTGCAAGTTTCAACGTTGTATGAACTTTAAGGCCGTATGTATCGTACGAAGAGTTAACGCATATGATAATGTCAGATGCTCCCCTTGTGTCATTTAGTCCTAAGAGTCGAATTGCCAGAGCAATTGTAAAATTTTGTCTAAACATGTTACAGTAAACATTTTGTGAATTGATCAATTATTTAATTGCATTTGATCAATTTATGTATTATAATTTCAAAATTAATTAAGATTGTTTTATTCTAATGAGTACAGCTACTACAGCTCATGCAATGAGGTGGTATGAGCCATAATGTATAAATTACTCATATTTCGCAAGGTTTTGGTTTTTTTGCTGCATTAAAAGTATTTAACTTTTTAATAAAAATAATTGTTTAAATTTACATATGTGCACATTACCCCTCTCCGTAAGTAATTAGTTGCAGTTTTAACTACCAATTATATGGTATAAAGTTATTACATTATACTAATATAACTGACCGCTGACTAATTTTATACCATTTCGGTGTTTACTATGTTGTTTGATCAGTTCAAAACATTGAATATCATATCAGAGGGAGTCACTCGAGCAAACTATTTAGGTACATTCTTCATAAATTTCATTTCGCAAAGGGATTAAGAATATTTACAACATGTGTTTTAAACACAATATATACAGCACATAATTATAACTTATTTATTGACAAGTTTAAAATACTTTCTTACAGCCATAAAATATTCCTTAGAATTATTTACAACATATAATCTCCGTCATCACAGTAACAATCTTGTCTTGGCTCATTTGCTCTCCAGTTGAGAGATTACAACCAACAATGTCCAATGCATTGAGTACGCCTTTACTTTCACAACAGTGTTTTAAGTTGATTTAAAAAATAAAAAAAATTCATGATTGACACTGCTTTTTGTTTTCTTGTTCATGTAAAACTTGTACCTGGAAAAAAATAACTTAAATTTTTAATCTATAACAATGAATACGTTAAACAAAATATCATAAGCCCTCTGCATACGGGAGGGAAACCTGCGACAACATGGCGGTATTTTTTTAATACAACAGATACTGGTATGTGCTTAAAGCACTTTTTATATACTACATACCATTTTACTTAGCTATAGATGTTATGTTTACCTATCAAACTAATAGCTTTATAATGACTTTGCATACATTCAACTCCAATCTGTGTAACCTTCTTTCCAAGCCCAATCGTCTGTCTCCAGTGCATGCGTTGAGTCCCATGTAGTTGCTTGGTCATCATCTGAAACATCACAAATTTGTTTGCTCAATGAATCTCCTGTGCCGTGAAACCATTACTGCAATATGACTGTCATGTGACTGTGGCTCAATCAGATTGCTGGGGTCTAATTATTTAAGGTTCGAGATTTGGACCGAGTCATTATCTTCATTAAAGACATATTATAATATTAAATGTCTGCAACAGATGCGTTACTGATACCCATAACACAAGAGAATATTTAATGAGTCTATAGAAATTACCACTACGTTACTTACATTCTATATGGCCTTGTGACTCCTTTCCGGGGTGACCAGAATTTTCTTGACTGGATTCCAGCACGGGTTCGGTCTGAGTAGAACTAATTTGGCTACCCTCGTTTTGCTTACGTAAACTGAATTCATTATCTATTGGCTTATTAACTACGTCGACATCTGTGCATTGTTTCTTGTAATTCTCTTCATCTCTTGTACCTAAAATATATATATATATATATACATATCGACGCTTGAAAGGCAGACGTGACTAAGCGACAATAACTGCTTTGTACATAAATGATAGGCAATAACCATATTCGATGCGCAAAAAAATTATATTTCTAGGTCTATTAAAATAATTTCAATTCTACAGCTAGATTTGTTAAAATAGATTTTTTTTCAGGTATTTCAACTTTAAATTAGTCTACTGTAAAGATCACGCATTGTCGCTTAGTCGCGTTTGCATTTCAAGCGTCGATATGTATATATATAGAGTTAGGTTAGATAATAGCTTGTTTTACAAAAAATATTATAGAAAGTAATACTCAAGCAGAAATGTGAAACTCACAATAATTTACTGATTTCCCTCCATTGTTAACGCTAAGATGGTGCTTCGATGATTCTTGTCTATTTCTTATAAGGTTTTCTAATTCAGTTGAAAGTTTACATTTTTTATTAACAATCATCAATTCCTCATCGCCTTTCCTCTTGCCTGTGAATCATAACAATTAAGGTGTAAATAAATAGTGACAAATGTTTAATTTCAATTTCAATTCAGTACTATAGATACACATGGATGTGCCGGATCTTCTTGCAAAGCCGAACATAAAAACTAAACTTCAATACTCAATTCATTTGTTCATATTTCATGAGCCTAAAATTCAACGCAAATAATAATAATAATAATCCTAACGTCCCTAACGCTCCGGCCGATTGTTGCCCACCTCGTCGGAGTGTGTCCTGCCGTCTTCCCAGGCGTGGCAGTTTTCAATACAGAATAATAATAATAATAAATATTTACTAACGATCACGCCACATTAACTGGTCCCGTGCTAAGTTCGTAAAGAACTTATGTTACAAAGGTACCAGATAACGGAAATAAATGTAAGATTTTTATTATACACATACACATATATTAGATATACATCCATAACCCTGGAAAAGACATTTTTTTATATTTATCATACAAATATCTTACCTTGGCGGGATTCGAACCAGCGACCCCCTTGTGTAGTGACCATGTCACTTACCACTACACCAGACAGCCGTTAAACAAATGATTCAATACCATGTGAAAACCGATATATTTTTCAAATATAGACAATGCAAGATGGGAAGTTATGTCCTTAGAGTTAGAAGATAGACCTCTGGTGCATTCATAGAGAGCGATGGGACATGAACATGCCAGTATTTGGATCCCACAGACAGGTAATATTTTTCTAATGAAACGTGTTAATGTCACATATAACACAGTGTATTAAGAATCAAATTCAGAAAAAGTATGCTTTGCATTGTTACCAGTAACAGTAGGAAATTTTTGAGCCAGCTCGGGTAAGTTTCATCTATGGGCAGTCATTGTACTATAGAACTATAAAGCTACGAACACACGTCTCAAGGATGACTGCATTTACGTTGCTGTTGTCTATGGGCTCCAGTAATTACTTAACACCAGGCCCTGGGCACATTCACCTAAGCAATAAAATCTTAATAATACTTACTCAGTACTTTTCCTCCAGATGTGTCTTGGGATTTTGGTTCTTGCTTTTTATCTTTAGTAGGTGTGTTTGATCTATCCAATGGACTGTGTTGATTTAGAGACTGGGGTATGAGATTTGATTTGTCAGATATCAACAGGTCTGGATTTGCTGGCATGTTGGGCTTTATCTCGGTCATGACTTTGGGCTGGCCAATTGGATTTGTTTCACTGACACATGGGGAAGTTATTTTTTGTTGGCTACCTGAAATTTGTTGATTTATGACAGTAGGTATCGGTTTTGGTTGATAAATTGAATTTCATTCAAGGCCGTTGACCTCGTGCAACACTTCCTTTTATTGTTTTAAATATTCCATTGCGTGTTTTTTTTTGTCCTTGTAGGCAGACCAGCACACGGCTCACCTGATGGTGAGTGGTTACCGTCGCCCATGGACTTCAGCAATGCTAGGGACAGAGCCGAGCCGCTGCCTACCGCTTAATACTCTCCACAAGCCTCGTTTGAAGAAGGACATGTCACAGCGCATACTAAGTGTAGAAGTCGACAATTTTACCAGTTCTGTTTTATCACCGACATATTATATGAATGCAATTTGTTTATCACTCACACTATTTATTTGATGACCTGACTCACAATTGCTTATCTAAGTACTGCTGGTAAGGTTGTTGTGGGACTTGATGAGCGTTCGCCGTAGTTCATGGACATTAGTCATTTGATACGTCACAATTCGTGTGCGTATTGTGATCGCTTCAAATGTCTTATTAATAAAAAAAACTTCAGAGGTGTCAAGGGACACCCGGATGGAACGAAGAACCTCGATTAATTAGTGAAGGAATTGTAATTGTTTTTTTTTAAGTTATAATAATAAATTACGGCATTATGAAGAAGAAAAAAACAATACTATGAACTAAATTACTATTGTTGAAACGCTATCTCGAGAAACTGTACTCATTACGCGGACCAATCGGATACGAGCAATGTCACGCGATAAGCGCCTACACGTTGATTGGTCAGAATGACGGATCTAAAAAGTGTCGTGACAACTTTTCGTAAGAATTTTTTCCGTCTAGCCCCCTTTCACAACGCGCGATAAGAAACTTCGTTCCAAAAATTTATGTGGAGAATCCATAACGGTAGGCAGCGGCTTGGCTCTGCCCCTGGCATTGCTGAAGTCCATGGGCCGTACGCTCGTCTGCCTACTTGGGCAATAAAAAAAAAACACCCACTGTAACGTCTCTCTACCATGAAACAATCATGGTCCTTTTTATTGCATTGAACGAGTGCACGACCCACTTAATAGTTATGGGGGCCCACACACACAATGCCAAGTGCAGCAACCTTGGCATTTAGGGTCAAATTTTAACTTTTACTGTATAATGGCTTTCCTACCCTTAAAGCTTGATATAAAACCTTACTGCTAGGTGACCTTTAGCTCTACAATCAGATGGACCAAACTAGCTTGACTGTGTTCGTGAAGAATGTTGTAGGAAGCAAAATTATAGCAGAAATGTGAAACTCACAATAATTTACTGATTTTCCTTCATTGTCAATGCTAAGAGGGTGCTTTGATGGTTCTTGTCTATTTCTTATAAGGTTTTCTAATTCAGTTGAAAGTTTACATTTTTTATTAACAATCATCAGTCCATCATCGCCTTTCTTCTTGCCTGTGAAACATAACAACTAAGGTGTAAATAAATAGTGACAAATGTTTAATTTAAATTTCAATTCAATACTATAGATACAGATGGGTGTGCCGGTTCTGTTTGCAAAGACTGGTGGTAAGCTCTGTTGAGTCCGCGCGGGTAGGTACCACCGCCCTCCCTATTTCTGCCGTGAAGCAGTAATGCGTTTCGGTTTGAAGGGCGGGGCAGCCGTTGTAACTATACTGAGACTTTAGAACTCATATCTCAAGGTGGGTGGCGGCATTTACGTTGTAAATGACTATGGGCTCCAGTAACCATGTAACACCAAGTGGGCTGTGTTTCATTCCCGATCCTGCGGAAAGAATGGAAAGCAGTCGACGTCGCCCAAAACACGTCATTTCGGATCCTCCCGATCCACTAACGGTGCTTTTAGGTACTTCAAGCACCGGTCACCGTTCTCGTTGAACCCGTCGCTTGCGACGAAGGGCTCGACGAGTAAATTAACTCTCAGACACAGCCCACTGAGTTTCTCGCCGGATCTTCTCAGTGGGTCGCGTTTCCGATCCGGTGGTAGATTCTGTGAAGCACTGCTCTTGCCAGGGTCCGTGTTAGCAACGTCGTCAGGTTTGAGCCCCGTGAGCTCACCTACTAGTTAAGGTTACGCTGGAATAGCCTCTCAAGGTTACCAGCTTAGGTAGAAAAAAAAAGGGCTGTGAGCTCGTCCAACCATCTAAGCAATAAAAAAAAACTAATTTTCAATACCTACTTGGTTCATTTGTTCATAATTCATGAGCCAGAGATTGAACGCATATGATTCATTAAAATTGTAATTACATAGCATCAGGCTGTGAGCTTGTTCACACAATTAACCAATAAAAATCTTAATACTTACTCAATACTTTTCTTCCAGATGTTTCTTGAGATTTTGGTTCTTGCTTTTTTTCTTTAGTAGTCGTGTTTGATCTATCCAATGGACTGTGTTGATTTAGAGACTGGGGTATGAGGTTTGGTTTGTCAGATATCAACAGGTCTGGATTTGCTGGCATGTTGGGCTTTATCTCGGTCATGACTTTGGGCTGGCGAATTGGATTTGTTTCACTGACACATGGGGAAGTTATTTTTTGTTGGCTACCTGAAATTTGTTGATTTAAGACAGTAGGTATCGGTTTTGGTTGGTAAATTGGATTTCATTCCAGGCCGTTGACCTCGTGTGACACTTCCTTTTATTGTTTATATTACATTGCGTGTACTCTGTTCTCTACTACTGAGTCGACAGTTTTACTAGCTCTGCTCTATCACCGACATATATGAATACACTTTGTATATCACACTTACAATATTTACTTGATGACCTGACTCACAATTGCTTATCTAAGTACTGCTGGTAAGACTGTTGTGTACCCACTGTAACACTTTACTCTATCGTGGAACAATCATGGTCTTTTTTATTGCACTGAACGAGCGCACGGCCCACTTGATGGTTATGGAGGCCCACAGACGACGCCAAGTGAATGCCGCAACCCACCTTGGCATTTAAGGTCGAAATTTATCATTTACTGTATAATTCTTAAAGCTTGAAAGTTTGAAAGATATAAAGCCTTACTGCTAGTTGACCTTTAGCCCTACAATCAGATGGACCAAAATGTTGTAGGAAGCAAAATTATAGCAGAAATGTGAAACTCACAATAATTTACTGATTTTCCTCCACTGTCAACGCTAAGAGGGTGCTTCGATGGTTCTTGTCTATTTCTTATAAGGTTTTCTAATTCAGTTGAAAGTTTACATTTTTTATTAACCATCATCAATTCCTCATCACCTTTCCTCTTGCCTGTGAATCATAACAATTAAGGTGTAATTAAATAGTGACAAATGTTTCATTTCAATTCAATACTATAGATACAAGTCGGTATGCCGGATTTGTTTGCAAAGACTAAACATCAATACCTACTTCATTATTTTGTTCATAATTCATGAGCCAGAGATTGAACGCAAATTATTCAATATAATTGTAATTACTTAAAAACTGGCTGTGAGCTTGTTCACACAACTAATCAATGGAGAGGGTAGTTGGACATCTGTCAGATTACACAAGTATCGATTATTTTTAGTGTTTTTCCCGTTTTTTCTGTGTTTTTAAGAATTGTGTTGTCCTATTTTTGTTGGTGGTGGATTAGTTTAAGTTTAATTTAACTGGTAAGTGTATTTTTTTATATCAATGTCGTCCTCGGTGGGCGAAAACGTCCCTCCGGACAGAGGGAGGTCTTCTTTAAATTCGGAGATGGACGATCTTTCTCAAATGCTTAATTCTCCAGTAAAAGCTCCACAAAAACGCCCTGCGGAAGATGTATTAAATGTCCCAGAAAAAAGATCAGCTCCACATTTACCGGCAACTGCCTCTATTCAACATACCTACACCCGGCCAGGTTTTCAAGGCAAATCAATGCCAAAGGCGCTGGAGCCATATTATTTAAATAAATAAATAATAAATAAGTAATCAATAAAATCTAAATACTTACTCAATACTTTTCTTCCAGATGTAACTTGAGATTTTGGTTCTTGCTTTTTATCTTTAGTAGGTGTGTTTGATCTATCCAATGGACTGTGTTCATTTAGAGACTGGGGTATGAGGTTTGGTTTGTCAGATATCAACAAGTCTGGATTTGCTGGCATGATGATGGGCTTTATCTTGGTCGTTCCTTTTGGACGGCAAATTGGATTTGTTTCATTGACATATGAGGAAGTTACTTTTTGTTGGCTATCTGAAATTTGTTGATTTATGACAGTAGGTATCGGTTTTGGGTGGTAAGTTTGAGTTTTGGGGGCCAATAACCCCTGGTCTGGTGTTGGTTGACCTGGGGCACTGCAATTGGTGCACTAACTAAGCTTTGTTGAACTGGGATAACGAGCTGGGGTACAATGTTTTGTGCGCAGTTCACGATTGGTTGATGAACAAACTGGGGATTACTGTTGGTCCTTTAACTACTCCGTGGTAAGCATATGTGTTTTGTTGATTTAAAATATTAAAACATTTTACTAACTTTTGTCAACGATATATTTTATGGGTTAAAAATGTGAATCAAAATGAACTATGTACCATTTTATAGTTCATCTCCAACACTGGGACAGTCTCGACCCGATTTTTAAACGAGTTAATTTTTTTTCTAATTTCACTAAACATTTCAATTTACTTTTAATATTCCAAATAAATAACATCTTTTAATTTAATGTATTGTTTGTTTTTTAAAGTAGACCTGTTCTCATTTTGTCAATTTTAGCATCTGGTCAATCAGCAAAGTCAGGCGGTATCCTCGGTGTTTCGCTCAAGGCCGTTGACCTCGTGTGACCCTTCCTTTTATTGTTTATATTCCATTGCGTGTACTAAGTGTAGAAATCGGCAATTTTACCACGATTTTTATAACGAACGACATATATGAATACACTCACACTATTTACTTGATGACCTGACACACAATTGCTTATCTAAGTACAGTTGGTAAGGTTGTTGTGTACCCACTGTAACATCTCACTCTACCTTGGAACAATCATGGTATTTTTTAATGCATTTAACGAGCGCACGGCCCACTTGATGGTTATGGAGGCCCACAGACACCGCTAAGTGAATGCCGCAACCCACCTTGTCATTTAAGGTCGAAATTTATCATTTACTGTATAATCCTTAAAGCTTGAAAGTTTGAAAGATATAAAGCCTTACTGCTACAGCCTTAGCTCTACAATCAGATGGACCAAAATGTTGTAGGAAGCAAAATTATAGTAGAAATGTGAAACAATAGTTGACTGATTTTGCTCCATTGTCAACGCTAAGATGGTGCTGTGATGGTTCTTGTCTATTTCTTTTAGGATTTTGAAAAATGTTTCTTTCAATTTCCATTCAATATTAGAAATAAACATGGGTGTGCCGGATCTATTTGCGAAGCCAATCATAAAGACTAAGCTTCAATACTTGATTCATTTGTTCCTATTTCAGTAGTCAGAAATTGAACGCAAATGATTCAATATAATTGTAATTTCTTAAAACCAAGCTGTGAGGTTGAGTTTTCTTTCGTGCCGGTAGCCAAGCCTCTTACGAGGTCCCGCCCCTACAACCAGATTCACGGGGTCACCCCGAGGACGCCTGATCAACGGGTCGACGAGGCGATAGTCGACAACCAATAAAGCCGGTCTCCGGAGTACGGCGATCCTACTAGGCCGCCCGGGTGATGCCGCTGGTGTTCCGGGATACCCCGCTGAGTCGATAGACCTCCGACCGGTTTGATCTTCCACAGTATGTTCGGCGACGAAAGCGACGACGACGACGCGGAGCGCATCGCAGGCCGCAGCCGTCGACGCGTCGTTCCATCGTCCTGGTGCCAGCGCGCTAGAGCAACGATAGCGTGCGGCGCAGCCTCAACCCCCTTAGGTCGCCCGTGACCATGACCGGGAGGAGACTGCCTCCTCACAAGGCCCGGAGCTGGACAAACGCCCTCTTCCCGACCCCCGGCTCGGCGGTGGCGGCACGGCGCCGAGAGGGAAGAAGAGCTCTCCCGTTCCACCGCCTCCTTCCGCGAGACGGTGGGCTTGCAGAAGTCGAACATCACTTGCCAGGTCTCGTCGCTGCCGAGCATCGTAGCCACAAGGCTCGGAAGCGGCAAGTCCGGTCCTATTTTTGCAACGAGGACGCGGCGCTGCTCCATGAAAGCGGGGCAGTACGCGAGCGTGTGCTCCGCCGTGTCCTCGTTACAACCACTGTAGTGGTCGCACTCAGGCGTCGGCTCCCTCCGGGCGACGAGTTGCAGGTAGCGACCTAAACAGCCGTGTCCCGTGAGCATCTGCGTCGCCCGGAAGGTGAGATGTCCTCGGTTGCGATTCACCCAGTGCGAGAGAACCGGGCGGATCGCCTCGACGCTCCATCGCTCGTAGGCGGGATCCGCCAGGGGGCGAGCCCAAGCCTCGAACACGGCACGCAGAGATTGAAGCTTCCGTGTTCGAACTCCCGTCACGCCAGGCTGCGGTTCTCCCCTGGTTCGCATCGCCACTCGCAATTCGCAGCGAGCGCCTCCGCTTTCAGGTCCCAGGAAGGTGTCCCGGCGAACACGCACGCCGCCTCAAACGAGACGGTGCGGTACCCGTGAACCACCCTGACCGCAATCGCACGCTGCGACGTTGTCGCGGGTCAGGTCGTGGTACGACACGGGAGCCCTGTACAGCGCCACCGACCGCACCACCCCCGACGTTCGGCAAAAGCCAATTCAGCGAGCCAGTGGTCGCCATCAGTGGGGGACCCAATCTTTCGAAGTGAGCACGGAAACGACCGTTCAGTACGAGACCGAGGTACCTCGTCTCGCCACGATCTCGACGCGGTGCCTCCGATCAAGAGGTGAGCCTCCTGAGGTGGCGCTATCCGGGCTATGTGAAATAACAGGGCCTAGGATTTCTCAAGCGCCACCTCCAGACCCAAGCTTCAAATCCTGCCAATGATGAAGGCCACACCCGCGCAGGAAAGACAAGCAGACTTGCGCAAATTCTTCCCCCGGATCACGACCAAAGTGTCGTCCGCATAATAAACTACGCTCAGATCCGGGAGAGGAGAGCGAAGGGTGCCCCGCAGGACCCAGTCGTAGCCGATGTTCCACAAGAGAGTGCCGAGGACTGACCCCTGTGGAACGGGTAAGCGGAGCACCGCCCCATCAAGCTCAGTGCACACAACCGACCTTTCCTGGAGGTAGGACCCCATCAGCCGACGGAGATACGCAGGGACGCCGTGATACTCCAGCGCCCCCGGAATCACCAACCAAGGTAGGGTGTTAAACGCTTCAGCGATGTCCAGGGACACCGCCAGTGCAGACCCGCCTCAGCCGAAGGCCTCATCAGAGAGGGCGCACACGCGCATCACCGCGGCGATGGTCGAACGGCTCTCCCTGAATTTGAACTGTTCCGCTGACAGACGGGGACCTACCCCCGTAAGGTGCTGGACGATGCGGGCGACCACCACCCGCTCGACCAGTTATCCCGCCTCGATGAACAACACGATGGGACGGTACCCCGCTGGTAAGTCCACAGGGTGTCCCTCCTTCCTCAGCAGAACAAGTCTGCCCGTCCTCCACTCCTTCGGAAAACGTCCCGACTCGAGACAGGCTTCAACGAGTCGATTCCCCAAAAACCGTCAGGGCCGGGAGCCGCATCCTCCCTGCGCATCTTCGTTACGGCCGCGCGAACCTCCTCCTCCGAGATGCTCAGAGGGACCGCCTCAGTAGGGGCATCACCGTTCACGTCACCGCGTGGCGGCGTACCCATGGAGGGGGCTCTAAGTCCCCCTCCATCCGCGGGAACAGCCCGGAGCCCTGGAGGCGCTCTGTCACCGGGAGCGCCCAAGGCCGCAATTTCTTGGAATCCTGGTCGAGCGTCTCTAGGAGCGCCTTCATGCTTTGAGATTGCCTTGCTGACGGCCTAACGACCTCTTGCTTCTGACGGTAGTCGGCATACAGCCGGACAGCCACCTCCGCGAAGTCTGCGTCGCGAAAGCGGCCGCGGCGGTGGAGGGCGCTCCTGCGGCGCGCCCGCACGCACTCCTCTCGCTGACCCGGGACATCGGAGCACCACAGACGCGACGCATCGTATTCCGGAACCAGTTGGGCTCCGACATCACGTCCACTAGACGCGCTGGCATCAGCGCCCACGTGGCCACTATGGCCACCTCCACCGCGAGCACCTTATTCAGGTGCTTCAGTGCCCATCGAGGAATTATCGCGGAGCGTTACGCAGGAGCTCCTCCTCGCTGCAGGCGTCTTCGGCCAGCGCGTTCAACGAGGTGGAGACGGAGAGCTCAAATTGGACGAACCGATGGTCCAACAGCGTCCGACGTCCAGACGGAATAGATGGACCGTCTTCGACCCCTCGAGAACACGCCAGCCACGGACACGGCGTGCGGCGGACAGAGACGCGAACGACACATCCACGTATGATTCCCCGTTCCACTGCACGCAGGTCGCGACCGAACCTCTGTTCAGATGACAGAAGCCGGTCGCGAAGGCCCACTCCGACAGGAACTCGCCGGGTGAGTCCGTGCGGGGGAAACCCCACGCCGTATTTTTGGTATTGGGGTCCCGCGCCAGTATCACCGAGATTTAAAGCGATGAACCAACGCTTCGAGCCCACCCACTTCGCTCGAACTCGGTGAGACTTCTGTTCGGAGAGAAGTACACCCCTATCACGACGGTTTCGTCGACCCTAACTATGGCTTACCCGGATCCCGTGGACCTTTCTAAGGCGGAGTAAAGCCACCGACTGTCGCAAAACGATCGCCACGGAGCCATCGACATCCCCAGCCCAGCAATCCTCCCGGTCGGCAGGTACGAATAATGGCTCCGTGACGAACGCGATGTCGATGATAGGAGATCCTGCGCCCCGGCGAAGTGGTTCGCGTTCGCTTGGAGGAAACAATCGACGTGATCCATTATTGAGGTGTCACGTGCTTCGCTCCCTCGTCTTCCGTCCCGCCTTGCGGCTTGACGTCCGCGACAGAAACTGACCGGCCGGCTTTTTTCCGCCACGACTCCACTTTTTGTCGGAGGAAGCGGAACGACAGGCCGGGCCTCCAGCCTGGTGGTCTGCCCGCCGCTTCGCCACGTCACACAATACACAATGCGGCGCGGCGGCGGTGCAGAAGGCCGCCTTGGGCCCAGGCTGACCGCAACGGAAGCAAAGTCCGCTGCGATCCACAGCCGATGGCACCTGGCGAAGCCGTGCCGGATGCTAAAGCACCGGAGGCATCGCCAGGTGTGCCTCCTGCAGCTGCACATGGGCACCATGGTGCACCCAGACCACGCACGGCCTCCCTGGCGAGTTGGCGGACCGACCTTCTGGAAGCGTAGCCAGAAGGGTGGCCGCCTGTACGGGTCAACGCGCCCACACAGTGAAGGTGTGAGCTTGTTCACCCAACTTACCAATAAAATCTTAATACTTACTCAGCACTTTTCTTCCAGATGTGTCTTGAGATATTGTTTCTTGCTTTTTTTCTTTAGCAGTCGTGTTTGATCTATCAAATGGACTGTGTTGATTTAGATGCTGGGGTATGAGGTTTGGTTTGTCAGATATCAACAGGTCTGCGTTTGCAGGAATGATGGGCTTTATTTCGGTTATGACTTTTGGATGGCAAATTGGATCTGTTTCATTGGCATATGGGGAAGTTATTTTTTGTTGACAATCTGAAATTTGTTGATTTATGACGGTAGGTATTGGTTTTGGTTGGTAAATTGACTTTTGGGGGCCAATAACCTCTGGTACTGTGTGTTGGTTGACCTGTGGCACCTGGGGTACTGCAATTGGCGCGCAAACTAAGCTTTGTTGAACTGGGATAACGAGCTGGGGTACAATGTTTTGTGCGTAATTCACGACTGGTTGATGAACAAACTGGGGCATTACTGTTCGTCCATGAACTACTCCGTGGTAAGCATATGAGTTTTGTTGATTTAAAAATTGTGAGATAAGACTTTGTTGGTCGCTTGCCAAATGTTGGTTGGCTATTAGAGGAATGGAATTAATTTGACAACTTGAATTTTGTTGGGATCTCAAACTGGAAATGACTTCAGGTTGAGAACTTGGTATATTTTCAAAGTGGGTATTCGGTTTCCATACTGAACTTGTATGATTTTCAAACTGAGGAATGATGTTCTGTTGGACAAAAGATTCTTGTAGATTTACAAACGGATGTGATGCTTTTGTTTGACAAATCGATCGTATTTCATTCTCATTAGAATTTAATTCCCACTTCACTTCTTGTTGACCATTTGAGGGAAAAAGGTTGGACTGGAATTCTGAATTCAATTGATTTGTTGAATTTGTAATGTTTGGTTGAGAATTAGTATTCTGTTGCTTTTCGAGATCCTGTTGATCACTTCTATTTTTTTTGTTTTCTTGCACTGTATTACTTTTTTCTTGGTCATGTGGCTCTTTCTGATTGAGAGCACCAGCTTTTTTTCGAGCTTGTTTTTTTGATTGTTTATTTTGCACCTTTGTAACCAGATTTTGTTGACATTTCGTGCTTTGCTGTTTTCCACTCTGAGATACGACCTTGGGTTTGTTGTCCAATTTGCATCGTTTTTTAAATTCTTCAAAAAGAGCTTGTAATTTGTTTTGATTATTTTTGTTATTATGAGAACCACTACTATTTTTTTCATTATCTTCATCTATTTTAGACTCTATTATTGTTACATTGTTATGTTGCTTATTTGATTGACTGGTTTCTTCTGGTAAATCCTTTATATATTTACTTACATCTGAAACATGATGATATGAACATCGATTTTTAAAATAATATTAGTGCTTTTTATATAAAAAAACCTCTGTATAAGCTGTGTAAAGCAATTCTATGCTAACGAAAAAATTAAACTTATCATTAAACTAATGATTGTTATTTAATTTAGTTAATAAGAGAGTGCTCACAGAGCATCATTTGGGTGAGGGATCCATCAAAGACAATAGCTTCTATTGCTAATTTGTGAAGTCAAATTAAAATAAAACTTAAAAACCATGCAATTAGTTGTATAACATATACTTCATTTTTATAACTATTTAAATTAAATCAAACATTATTAGCTAAAACACGGTTTAAATACTACTTTTTCAAACCTCTCACTGCATCAATCACAATTCATTTATTTATAATTTATTTCTTAATCTACAAGCCATCCACTTTTGTCATACCTTTTTTACAGATCATAGCATCTTTGACAATGTCGACAATTGATTCCACAAATTCTACATCTGTGGTCATACTATATTTATCCCTGTACACTGTGGACAACTTAATGTGTGAGAATAAGTTATGATTCAATTCTGTTTTGGGTAAAACATCTATACCATGTTCTTCGAGCAATAGACAGAGTCTACGTCTTAACCCTAAATTGAGTAATTTATAAAAGTAAACCATTTGATATTTTTCTACTTTTTCATCGATAATTCCTCGCATTTCTCTGGTGATTTCACTTTGAGCAGTTTTTAAATTCGGTATCACGCGATATTTATCTTTTAATATTGCTTTATCTAATAAATTTAGTGTAGGCCCATCGTTTCGAATGTTGGTTCCCTGAAGAAAAATAAAAATTTAAAGATATTCATGAAGAATGAAAATTTATTATAAAAAATAAGGTAACGAAATTATTGGAATTAATTAATTGTTTTTGTAATTTTTTTATTATAGTGCAATGAATATTTTGAATTATGTTAATACGTACTTCTGTTGGCGGGTTAGTTTTAGCAAGATCATCCATATTTTCGTTTTGTGTTACTACTGATGTAAGAAAACACTATTATTTTTTCTGTGTGAATATTACTTGTTTTCACTAGGTAGGCATCATTTATCAATTTGCTGTAAATTTTAACTTTCAAGTTCTCAAAAAATTGACAGTAGTATTTTTTTAAGGGATTTTATAACCTGGTAACTAAGACCTTTAGGTCAAGTCTTATTTTCGTTAATATTCTATAGCAACCAAAACGCCTGCCGCGGCGCGACTCAAAGAGTAGCGACCGAAGGGTTTCCTTTTAGCAAGCCGCGCGCGCGCCCTTTCGGGTGCCCATAGTTCACCCGCAACCACCGAAGCATACACGCGAGAATACGCCCGCGGAATGCGAGGAGTGAAGTGGTGTGATTTATTTTATAACATGTCTGTGTCTGAGGGTGCCCCTGGGTATGCCGATGTTATATGAGGCCCTGTCGCGTCACTCCCCAAAAGGTGGTCTATGGGTCGAGAGACACGGGGCCGAGTCGCACCACTTCTTGACACGTCACCACCACTAGACAACCGGTGAACAGGAGACTCGGTGAGGAGGATCTCAGGGCGCCACCACTTACTGCTCTGGGAGACTTACACCAATAAAAGAAACATATTAAAATTAACAATACTGTGTTTATTGGACACAAATTTACAAGTATAAAATTAGTTAATTTACAATAATAGTAAAATAATACTGGTGAGAGGTTAAGTTACAAAGTTAATAAAGAAGGTGTGTCGGTAGACACACTGAACACTCGAAAAAGTTTTAATACAAATAAAAGAAACAATACGCTACACCGGGATCACTTCCCAGCAACCGGGGTTGCTGTATGGGAGCGAGGCTAGGAATGCGGGTGTGTCCTATTTCTACCGAAGTCAAGCAGCCTTCCTTGGACAGACTTGCTAGAGCTCCCCGTTTCTGGCAACGTCCATATAGAAAGGCGCTATGGGATTCCAAAGGTGATCAGAAGGTCACGCTCCGCACCCTAACTGGAGTACATAATTTGTACCCGTTATAAGGACCTACGTGTCAAGACATTATTATGTTTTAAAATTTATTTAATTATAGATTGTGGACTCAGTGTGGAGAATAATTCAAGTACACTTACCCTGGCTTAACACGTCACCACGGGTTAATAAAATTGACTTTAGTAAAGTAATGAACTTAATCACCTCGCAGCACCAGAGATGTTTCATGAAAGAGAGTTAGACAAAGTGAACTTGTCCTTTTATATTAATAAGGTGTCGTTTCTCGAAGATTCTGCATGCCAGTGATATGAAAAGTTTGTCGTCGAATAACAGACAAAATCGCACAGTCACGACATGCAGTGTCCAGTTACTGAACTTTAAAAAAAAGAAGGTATCGGATTCTCCACACTGCGCCACGTACAAACGCTAGATGGCGTTAATTTAAAAAAAAGGTTTAAATTAATTGAAAGGAAATTTTCTGGTGTTACAGTCTATTTAGTGTTTCTTCAGGTTTAAATGTGTATTAACGGTGGTTTATTAAGTGTTTAATATTTGTGAAAGGGCAAAAATGTGGGAAAATGAAACAAAGCCGCTGGACATAAGTTCTCGGGATCCTCCAAAAAGTCCACTGAAAAAATCTCAGTAACTGACCACCATTTTACAGAGATTATATTTCATCCCTTTTTTTTATTGCTTAGATGGGTGGACGTGTTCACAGCCCACCTGGTTAAGTGGTTACTGGAGCCCACAGACATTTACAACGCAAATGCGCCACCCACCTTGAGATATAAGTTCTAAGGTCTCAGTATAGTTACAACGGCTCCCCCACCCTTCAAGCCGAAACGCATTACTGCTTCACGGCAGAAATAGGCGGGATGGTGGTACCTACCCTTGCGGACTCACCTGAGGTCCTACCATCAGTAATTAAGCAAATTATAATTTTGAGAGTTTGATTTTTATTATACGATGTTATTCCTTCACCGTGGAAGCCGATCGTGAACATTTGTTATGTACATATTTCATTAGAAAAATTGGTACTCGTCTGCGGGATTCGAACACCGGTGCATCGCTTGATACGAATGCACCGGACATCTTATCCTTTAGGCCACGACGACTTAAAATATCCATATCATTTCATCTCATTTCATTTAATTTCATTCCAGTTGATTAATGTCTCAAACTAATTATTTTCATTTCATTGCACTCCATACTTTCATTTTCCATAAAAATAAGAAATAAATTAAAATAAGACGTGGTCTACAGGTCTTAAAAGGCTCACTGAATTTGGCCCCCTTTTTATTTTCGTTTTTTTTTATTTTTAATTATTTGTTCGTCTTTTATTTATTTATAATTAATTAAACAAATGATCACCCTTAAGTGGGCCCCCTTACTAGATATCTGTATTTTTATCGCTCAGATTAATTAATTTTGATCAATTATCGTTTGTTCGACGACCATTGGTGATTGTTCGATCATAAAAATAATTAAATTCCCAATTATTAATTATTTTATATCTAATAAGCAAACCATCACCTCAAGCCTACATTGCGCATGCGCCGGTTTGGTCAGTCAGCTGACAATGGCTGTATTTACTAGCGTTTAGCTAACAAGTGCGTTTATACTCTCTAATTATTTCTTATGTAGATCAAAAAAATATTGAAAACTTCAACAATTCTTCAACAACAAAAGTCAGTGAAGACGGCCAATTAGTCGTTAAAGTATGATTAGCGCGGTTTTAATAAATTCAGTTATTTTTAATGATATTGAATATTAACAAACATATAGAAATTTGAATGATTTCTAATTATTCTAATTAAGAAAAGAGGGGCCAAATTCAGTGAGCCGTCATAAAATCCCATAAAAAAAAAGTGTTGATTGTACTATTATGGAATGATCATTAAGGAAATACAGATAATCACTAGACTCGGCAACAGTCTACGAGTATTTTATACAGCAAATTGCTATCAATAGCAACTATGTAGGTCAAAAAAGGTTTCATATTAGTTTTAAAATAAAACCAAATTGAATTCAATTTTTTTTTATTGGAATTTTTTTTATATGTTTTTTATAAAGGTCCAGTGTCCATGTCCTGAAAAAAAAAATTGCAATGGGTACAATAATGGTACAATACTGTTCAAGGTTAAGTTTCTTTGAGAACCGGTCCGTGTATCAACGTTAGTTGCAGACATATTAAGTCTATTATGGGCTTTGGCAACAATTCAACACAAAGTTGACTAGACCACCGATTCTCAATGACCCACCCCACACCTTATGTGTAGCACACATCGGGTTCAGCATACATTGGGGAGTGGCAGGCGCGAAAATATACAAATACAATATTTTTATCTTAGGTCATCCATGGGAATTTCATGTGACGGATTTAGGTTTGAGCTTGCCGTCTTTATCGCGCCGCCCTTAATGTAAGAATAAATTTTATTAATTTTGATCCAACATTTTTATTTTAAATTTAAAACGACTTTATATTTTTTTTATAAAAATTTAATCTGAACTCATTTTCAAAGGTCTGTGTTTATTTTTTAGCGTCTCTGAAAATTTGGCATTTAAAAAATGTAGTCCCTAAAATCATCCAAGGCCTCACAGACCTAGGCGTAAATCCATCACTGTATATGAGATAAATATACAACTGTTTACTAGAACTATTAAATTTTTTACGTTTTTTTTTATTGATCTTGTCGGCAGACGAGCACACGGCCCACCTGATGGTGAGTGGTTACCGTCGCCCATGGACTTCAGCAATGCCAGGGGCAGAACCGAGCCGCTGTCTACCGAAAGTATGTAAGAATGTAAAGGTGTCGATCATTTGTGGGGTATGTTGTTTTGCTGTGTAAGTAATATTGAAAGCCAGACAATTTATAAAAAAAAAACGACATACCCTTATTTGCTGGGGTGTAAAAACTGTATCATTGTAGTCGATCTGCCTGTACTGTTGCATTTGGTTTGGGTTCACTGATCTCAATATGTCCCCTACGAATAAAAATATACTATTACTGTTATGGTTTACAACAATGATTGACCAAATATGGATGGCACTATTGCGGTGTGTACAACTATTAGGTAATCAAAAATCTAACAGTTTTTTTATTGCTCTTGTAGGCAGAGGATATACTCCTCTGATGACTCCAACTGATGGTGAGTGGTTACCGTCGCTGATGGAAGTCACCAATGCCAGGGGCAGAGCCAAGCCGCTGCCTACCACTTAATACTCAACTTGACGACTACTAGTTTGGTGATAGTTAAAAAGGAGATGACAGGATCATTCCAAACAATTCTTCACAGCACCCCTCATGGAACATTTAACATAAAATTCAAAGATAAGTAAAGGCAATTGGTAGAAGTGAAGGTTCCTAACCGACCTTGGGATCAGGATAATCGACAATGCATGGACTCAATAAATGAAAGTGGTTGGTACTTAGGAACCTCTGCCCGAACCAATTCTGCACATTAGGACAGATCTATGCTGTGAAAAGTATATCAGTCAGCAGGCTGTTCATTGTATTCCAAACTTTTTATAGCGACTTTTCGACGGAAACGCGAGGAACGGCGTTGTGTGAATTGTTTTATTTTAGAATATTCATTTAGCATTTCTAGAGGTTTAAATATGTGAGGTAATGGTGGTTTAAGCCGTCCGCATATGTGTAGGGGCCACAAATGTGGAAAAATGAAACAAAGCTGATAACAACAATTGAGGAAAGTTCTTCCAAAATGTCTACTGAAAAATATTAAGTAAATAACCACCAGCTTATGTATTTCTCATCAAATCTCATTATTTCATTTAATTTCAACCCAATTGATTTAAAGTCTTAAATTAATAAATTTCATCTGATTTAGCTTCTCATCATTTTCCAAATTAAAATACAATGTACGAAGAAAATATAAGATTCGGCTCAAAGGTCTCATTACCAAACCATCACATTTAAAACAAGTATCATAATATCATCGTAACAAGTAGGCGGCTTGTCTTAAATTCCATCTCCTGGACCCGAGGTTCACTTTTGCGGGGCAGACCCGCATTCGCCGCGCGCCCCCCAAGATGAGGGGATTTCGTAGGAGGTTCAGCCCACGGCCCGAAAATAATAGGTAACGGCTTGACTGTGCTTCTGACATTGCTAAGGTTCATGGGTGACAGATATTATTCACCACCAACAACTTTGAAGGTATTTATCTTCGTTAGTATTGTTACGCCGGTAAGAGTAACGCCATCTATCGTCGAATGTCCAAAGAACTAGTAAAATCTAGAACGCTCGAGAAAAATAGCCAAAAATAGTCAAATATTTAAAAATAGTCAATTGAGAAGTCGTTGTGGCCTAAAGGATAAGACTTCCGGTGCATTCGTATGTAGCGATGCACCGGTGTTCGAATCCCGCAGGCGGGTACCAATTTTTCTAATGAAATACGTACTCAACAAATGTTCACGATTGACTTCCACGGTGAAGGAATAACATCGTGTAATAAAAACCAAACCCGCAAAATTATAATTTGCGTAATCACTGGTGGTAGGACCTCTTGGGAGTCCGCACGGGTAGGTACCACCACCCCGCCTATTTCCGCCGTGAAGCAGTAATGCGTTTCGGTTCGAAGGGTGGGGTAGCCGTTGTAACTATACTTATATCTCGAGGTGGGTGGCGCATTTACGTTGTAGATGTCTATGGGCTCCAGTAACTACTTAACACCAGGTGGGCTGTGAGTTCGTCCATCCATCTAAGCAATAAAAAAAAAAAAAGCCGTAATACATATCTAAATCAGATCTACTCGAAGCTAAACAGCGAAGGGATCATCTGAAGCAAAGCAGAAGAAGAGAATTACAAGTTATAAAATGTTCTGTGAGTGTTTTAAGTGTTTTTCTTTCTTTCTTTCTGGTCGTTCCCTCAATGCTGAGGATCGTGACTGTATGTCAATCTTCTCCACTCGGTTCGGTTCTGCGCCATATGTACCGTTCCCCATATCTGGCCTCCAGTCACCTCCTTGAGTTGGTCAACCCTGGAGCTGGCGCTCTTCCTCTAGCGCCTTTAAGTGTTTAATAGAGTTTAATTTGTACTTCGGTGGAGGTTTTATTTATCCCGAACCCCAGCGCATAACAGTATAAATCATAAGTGTGTCTTTCTATGAAACAATATATTATACTTATATATAGGTAGCGGCATGGTGCTGCTCCTGGTATTGCTTACATCCATGAGCGACGGATACCACTCACCATCAGGTGGGCCGTATGCTCGTCTGGCTTCACGAGCAATAAAAAAAAAATGCAGTTATAAAAGAGCTGTAGACTTACTTAAAGTATATGAAAATCCAAGTCTATTAGGCCACATAGAATCTCTGATGGTCCTGTTGATTTTCTGAAATATCAAATGGTCATTCGCCGCAGGGTACCGTTCCCTGTATGCATGTTTGAAGACAGCACATCCCCTAGGTCGATTCTCAACATCCATACAGTCGTAACCGTTTTCCTCGTGGATCAGTGCTATATTTCTGCACAGCTCTACCTGGAGTAGCCTCTTGTATATATCCATTCTACGGTGCTGAGCATACCCGTACATTAGTTCTCTCATTTCTGACACAAGTCTCCCTTTGTGTTTCTTAAATTTCGGTATGTGCGGCCAATCAGGCTCCTCATTGTTTTCATCTTCCTGTAAATTGATACATAAATATTTCTAATGATGTTAAAAGGTGCGCCCAACTAACACTAGGATTGATGAGGACAGCCGGTTCTTTGAGTCGACTGCTCCCGAATATCGGGGGGCCGGATCAGGCTGTGCGCCGCCTCTACGCGGGGGTGGTGCGATCGATGGCCCTGTACGGTGCGCCTGTATGGGCTGAGCCGCGCAACCGGGCTGCTATGGCTCGGTTCCTGCGCCGGCCGCAGCGCACCGTTGCTATAAGGGTCATCCGCGGATATCGCACCGTCTCATTCGAGGCGGCGTGTGTGTTGGCGGCGACGCCGCCGTGTGAGCTGGAGGCGGAGTCGCTCGCTGCCGACTATCGGTGGCGCAGCGAGCTTCGTGCTCTGGGCGTGTCGCGTCCCTCCAAAAGTGAGCTGCGGGCGCGGAAAGCCCATTCTCGGCGGTCCGTGCTCGAATCGTGGTCGAGGTGATTGGCCAACCCCACGTGGGGTCTACGGACCGTCGAGGCGGTTTACCCAGTCTTTGATGACTGGGTGAATCGTGGCCGAGGACCTGCACCGGATAGGTGCTGAGCCGACGACGAGGTGACACCATTGTGGACACGCCCTGGACACGGCGGAGCATACGCTCGCTGTCTGCCCCGCTTGGGAGGTGCAGCGCCGTGTCCTTGTCGCAAAGATAGGACCGGACTTGTCGCTGCCTGGCGTCGTGGCGTCGATGCTTGGCGACGACGAGTCTTGGAAGGCTATGCTCGACTTCTGCGAGTGCACCATCTCGCAGAAGGAGGCGGCGGGGCGAGTGAGGCAAAGCTATCCTCACTACGCAGAAATCCGCCGCCGCCGAGCAGAGGGTCGGGACCCCGCAACCCGGCCCCCTAAGAGCTTCAGGCTCCACCCGCTTTGTGCGCGGAGAAACGAAAGTGTGGGGTGGCGTGGTAGGCCGCGTTCTCTCGACCGCTCCGAGGGAAGGTGTAGCGCGGCGCCATCAATGCCGGCTCTTGGCCCGTCGACCGAGGGAACCGGTGGTCGTGTCGCTGGTGGCCGCCAGTCCGGCGTCTAGTTCGGCGTCTAAAGGACAGCGGGATGGATGTAATATGCTCTGCGTAAACCTTATCCCGCCGTCTCAATAGCTCCGACTGGGTTCCCGCCCGGTCCGGGGTAGGGCGCCGGCTGTGAGAGGCAGGAGTTTTTAGTGAGGTTCGACTCCCACACACCCCACCAGCCCGATTTTCTCCAGTGGAAAAAAAAGGCTAGTTTAAGCCCTCGAAACATTTTATAAAGAATACAATATCATATATTTGGCCAATACAATAATAACTAGACGCCCAAAGTTCCTAAAAATATCAGATGGATATATGTGATAAATTATAAATTATCTTTATTGTGTATTTAATTAGTTCTACCTGCGACCTCATTTCAGTGGGTTTACTAATGTAGAGCTCGGAAAGGTATTTTTATTTTAAATAACTGACCCGGCAGACTTCGTAGTGCCTCAATCGATAATAAAAGACCTAAACTTTTGTATAAAATAAACTTAAAACAAACAAAAGGAATCCATCCGGAAAATTGTTATTTTAATTTAATTCCGAGCATTTTCTTATTTATCTACCTTTTAAACCTACTCTGGACTTTCACAAATAATTCAAGACTAAAATTAGCCAAATCGGTTCAGCCGTTCTCGAGTTTTAGCCAGACTAACGAACAGCAATTTATTTTTATATATAGAGATTGTGTCACATAAGCATAGAATGATTTAGAAAAGCAATAATTATGTATACATTGTTGCATACGGACCATTATCTACTGGGCAAGTAGTTAACATAACTAATAACACTATCTACAGGTTTGAAAGTCAGGTTAGAAAGAACAGAATAAGAATAAATTTGATAAAAACTTTAATAGACATTTTGAACTTGACAATTTATGTATTTAAACAATTGAAATTCACTCTTACATACATACCATTGGGGTTTCAGTTATTTTGTTTTCTTTTTCCGAGTTTTCCATGAAGTTTACTTTAGATACTTAGGCAGCTGCTTATATTCTTCCTAAATACAATTATTCAATGTCTAGCAATTCTTCTGACTCAAATCCTTTTTTATTGTACGTTCTATAAAGTAATTACTCAGTATTGTAGCTTGTTTTTTATTCCACTAATAAAATACTTTTTAGGTAATAAATTGAATTTTATTTTAAATTCATGTATTTATTGTGTCGCTTACACAAATTTTTTTAAAAGGATTTTACGACCTGGTAATTAAGACTTTTAAGTTATGTCTTATTTTAATTTATATTCTTAATTTTATGAAAAATGATAATATGGAGTGAAATGAAATGAAGATGATTAATTTGAGACATTAATCAACTGGGATGAAATTAAATGAAATGAGATGATATGGGATGAAATATAATCTTAGTAAAATGGTGGTCATTTACTGAGATTTTATCAGTGGACATTTTGGAGGATCCCAAGAAGTTACATCCAGCGGCTTTGTTTCATTGTCCCACATTTGTGCACTTTCACAAAGATTAAACAGTTAATAAACCACCGTAATGACTTATTTAAACCTGAAGAACTACTAAGTAGACAAAACAAAACAATTCGCACAACTTCACTCCTTGCGTTCCCGCCAAAAAGTCTACAGGTAGTAGAGATACTGATCAAAAGTTTGGATACTGGTATCTTTGAATATTAACAGGTACCAAAGGAATCTAAATTATATCTCAAATTCATTGAAGTATAAAGGTCAGTTATCATATATATTTTTTATGCATATAATATTAATAATATTATAAATAATATCATCTTTAAACAGCGTTGGCATCGATTTAAAAGACGTTATGATTTTAATACTATGATCAGGAAGCAAGCTAGCAAGGAAATAAAGAAGCCGGTATTACTAAATGCTTATACTTCTTTCTTCTAAAGAAATTTATGGGTATGTTTTAGGTGGTAGCATTAGAAACGATTTGGTTTACATATTTTATCGATTACGATTTATACAATATCCCTTTTCAAATTATAAATGAACTGTTCTGTTTATTGAATAGATCTTCAATAAATCGAAAAGAGTTCATATGTAATATTAGTGAGTACCTAGTATTGTCTCTTTAAAAATGATTTATGATAGAAGGCTGTATGGGCTAAGATCCCCTTGCCTTTCTTAATAAGAAAACTTGTACAAAAAAATATGTACCTATGGTAGTATTTATGATTTGTTACTGAACTTTTTGGCGGGAACGTGGGAAGTGAAGTTGTGTGATTTGTTTTATTTTGTTTATTTAGTGTTTCTTCAGGTATAAATGTGTAATAACGGTGGTTTATTAACTGTTTAATGTCTCTAAAAGTGCACAAATGTGGGAAAATGAAACAAAGGCGCTAAACGTGTAACGGTAAGCGTTACACCAACCGACAGCCACAGTGGAGAGTATGAGTTCTAACAAAAAAAATTCACAGGGCGCCTTTTAACTAAAAAAACGAAGTGCAGCACTTCTTCTCCATCGCTTCCTCATTGCTGAGGGTCGTGACTCCGTTTCAGCTTGTCGACTGCCAATCTCCATCGGTTCCGGTTAGTTGCCTGGTGTAGTACAGCGCTAAGTGGTCCGTTGGTTTGCTCGGAGATCTGGTAGGACCAATGTTTGGGGCTCTGGCCTCTAGGACCCTTTCCTTGTACTTCTCCAGTTACCATCAGTCGTTCCAAGTTGTCTACACCTCTGCGGGCAACGTGGCCAAAGTAGCGCATTAAGCGTTGCAGACAGGTGTTAGACAGACGTTGAGCGATCTCCATTTTAAGCTGTTGTAGGACCGAGATGTTCATGCGGTGGGCTGTCCATGGAATCCTTAATAGGCGGCGCCAACTCTGTTACGGTCAGCTGCTTTTATGGTCCATGTTTCTGCTCCATAGAGAGCGATTGGAAAGATCAGTGACTGCACAAGATGTATTTTGGTCCTATTCAAAATTTTACGATCTTTCCAAACTTTGCTCAACTGCGTCATAGCTGTTTTAACCATTCCAATACGTCGGCGTATTTCATGCTCACAACTCCCCTTATCCGTGATCACAGAACCAATAGGCACACTGGTCTACGGCATCGTATTCCGCCAGAAGGTCCGTACGCTGGTTGGATGAGAAGCGGTCTACGACTAGCAGCTTGGTCTTGCTTTTGTTAATTGCTGGTCCCATGTTTAGGCTTATAGCCTCTAATCTGTCCAGAAGCTCCTTCATCTCCGCTTCAGATGATGCAAGAAGTGTGGTGTCGTCGGCATATCTCAGGTTCGTTATCTGAACTCCACCTATTCTAACGCCTCCTTCCCAGTTTTCTAAAGTATGGCGCATTATGATGATGATTCATCCGACCGATTTCGGCCATGGCGACCACTTTGACTCCTACCCGTCGATTTGGCGCTCGTGTGCTCGAAGATGGCTTATATAGCCTATCTTCGCGGCAAAGCTCCTTGCGCATTGAGGGCACATAAGCACGCCGTTCTTATAATTATAGGTTATGGCAGCAGGTGGGCGGGCCTTCAACTGGTCGCGTTTGTAATCAAGGTCAGCTTTACGCTGATCCTCGAACTCGCGTACTTTGCTATTCACCATCCTGCGCCATTCTGACCGCTGTACTGCCAAGCGCTCGCATTGAGAGGGCTCTATATCACATCTCTTCATGTGTCGTTTCACGACATCCTTGTACCGCAGGAGCTGTTCGCCATGCTTTCGCTTGCCATCCTATATTATATATTATTATATTTTCCATTATATATTCCCCATATATATTGAAGAGAATAGGTGAGATAATACATCCTTGCCGGACTCCTTTTTGGAAACGAAATTTACTTGAAGTGGCATTTTCGACAGACCCAAACCCCGACTCGTACAGATTGCGAATCAACATAATAAGATAAGACCCGAAACTCCTGTTTCACTTAGGATCTCCCACAGTTTCTCCCATTTCACGCAATCAAAGGCCTTTTGACAATCTACGAAGCGCATAAATACAGGCGTGTTGTACTCGTAGCATTTCTCTACAATGAGTCGCAAGCTTAGAATTTGCTCTCTCGTGCCCCTCCCCCTAACAAAACCCGCCTGCTCCTGAGGTATCTGCCAGTCAAGGAACTATTTTAGTCTCCTGTTTATGACGTGGAGTAGGATCTTGCTAGCGTGCGACACAAGGGCTATTGTTCGGTAATTGCTACAATTGCGCGCTGAGCAAACATATATTAAGCTAAAGCACACAAATATACAATAAGAGGAAACAACTATATAAAAAGAACACTTAAGCTGCTTAACTAGATTGTTACACATGGTTAAATATAATTACAAAATTAAATTAGGCTAAATATTATGACCGATCTGCGTCCAAATATTACAATAAAATAATTATACGTATTTTTTTAAATTAAGGCGATTCAGAAGACTAGGATCCTGGGGTCTATCGATGATACTCCAGTTCCTTGGCATCAGTCGAAAGGTAATAGGATCAGATTTTGATTCCGGTACGTTACGGGACGTTCCGTGGAGCGTATTCCAATTACAAAACAAAAAGTCTCGATTGATGGGATTATTGGAACCCGATATCAGAAATCGGGCACTAATAATGAACTTAAATGTAAAATTCGTATACAGTTAACTATCAGCGTACTCTGAGCTTACTTTCGACTATATGGCGCGGCTTCTGAATGAGAGGCTCTTTTTTTTTTTCTCCTACCTAATCTGGTAGCCTTGAGAGGCTATTCCAGCGTAACCTTAACTAGTAGGTGAGCTCACGGGGCTCAAACCTGACGACGTTGCTAACACGAACCCTAGCAAGAGCCGTGCTTCGCAGAATCTACCACCTGATCGGAAACGCGAGCCACCGAGAAGGTCCGGCGAGAAACTCAGTGGGCTGTGTCTGAGAGTTAATTTACTCGTCGAGCCCTTCGTCCCAAGTGACGGGTTCGACTAGAACGGTGACCGGTGCTTGAAATATCTAGAAGCACCGTCAGTGGATCGGGAGGATCCGAGATGACGTGTTTTGGGCGACGTCGCAGCGTCGACTGCTTTCCATTCTTTCCGCAGGATCGGGGATGTAGTTACCGGCGGCCACGATGAGAGGGTTCTCGTGTCGTGCCGCTTTATCGAAGTGTGAGTGGCTCCAGCGGTAGCATGCCTTTTTATACATGTTCGAACAAAAGATGTTCCGATGCAGAGGACTCGCATGCTCGGGCCGCTAGAATCACTTAATGCAATTCATGGGTCGCTTTAAAATTATGCATTTAACATTACTGTGTTACAAACGAAACTTCTCGGGATCCTCCAAAAATTCTACTGAAAAAAGTCTCAGTAAATGACCACCATTTTACTGAAATTATATTTCATCCCATATCGTTTCATTTAATTTAATTTTATGCCATTACTGGTGGTAGGACCTCTTGTGAGTTCCCCCGGGTAGGTACCACCACCCTGCTTATTTCTGCCGTGTAGCAGTAATGCGTTTCGGTTTGAAGGGCGGGGGCAGCCGTTCTAACTATACTTGAGACCTTAGAACTGATATCTGAAGGTGGGTGGCGCATTTACGTTGTAGATGTCTATGGGCTCTAGTAACCACTTCACACCAGGTGGGCTGTGAGCTCATCCACCCACCTAAGCAATAAAACAAAAAAAGCTGTTAATTATAAAAATCTTATTACTTGACGCTGGCTAATGCACGAACCGTGCCGGAGCCAAAAAATAAAGAAGAAAATGTTTCTAAAAAATAAACATGTAAAAGTTTAATTTTATTCCAACATGAAAATTTAATTTAATAAAACAGAAGTTGCAAGTAGCAAAAGATCATCCATAAAATGGTTCGAATTACAACTTACGTATTTTTCGACATCGAAACAACAGGTTTGCCGTTTCAAGAAAGAAATAAAACTAAGATCACCGAATTATGTTTTTTGGCAGTGTCTAGAGATGATCTAGATATACAATCAGGTCTGCCACCCATTAAGAAGTTGTCTTTCGTACTGAACCCAGAAAAGAAAATTCATCCTGATGTTGTAGTTTTGACTGGCCTAACGAATGAGTCACTAAAGAATGCGCCGACATTTAAACAGAGAGCAAATGCTATAGTATCTTTTTTAAATGAACTTCCGAAGCCTATATGTTTAGTCGCGCATAATGGAAATTCATTCGATTATAAGATATTATTAGCAGAGTGCAACGATGCAGGCATTTTGTTGCCAAGTGACTTACTGTGCATAGACTCTTTGATTGGCTTCCGAAAAATTCTAAAGACCACTCAGAAGTCATTACCATTAAAAATGAATACTAGCAAAGACGATAGTGCTAGTGAATTGCTATGGCCAGAACTCGACGTGTCTACAGAAAATTGGGAAGAAATTGATAATCTGTGTGCCTCATTTAGCAAAGACACATGTATTGATGATGAAAAAAGTAAAAAAGAAAATGATTTAAATCAGCAAAAGTGTACGAATTTAAAGAAGGGTCGGAAAAATAAGAATGACCTTACAACTCAAGATCAAAGTTTGTCAATACAAAATAAAAGTACTAAAAAGAGGGAGTTTACTTTGACTGGTTTATATAAAAGACTACTTGATAAAGATGCAGTAAATGCACACAGAGCAGAAGATGACTGTGTTATACTTATAGAATGTGTATTGGCTCTACGAGATGAGTTCTTGACATGGGCTGATGAGTCTTGTAAAACAATACACCAAATCAAGCCTTTAATACGCTATTAGATATTTAGTCTAGTATGGGTATTATCAAAGGGAATTCTTTAAAAAAAGTTCTAGTTTTAAGCTAATTACTTTACCATTTTTATTTTATGATTTGTATCATACCTTAGATACTTTATAATTTTTTTATTATCATATTATTGACATATTTCAATATACAATAGTTATTTACAATATAAAGATAATAAGATTGTTACTTATGTTGTTTTATTATTTACAAAAAAATCGCACAAATAAAAGAAGATTAATTATAAAAATTGCTTTAATTTTCAGGGAAACAAAATTTGTATTGGAGTTATATATAATTTATATTTATATTCAGGGCAGTGGTTAGCATTGTTAATTTCAATTATCTTGAAAATAAATACTCTAAATAATCGTGTTTGTTGACTACAGACAAAGATATAGCCAAGCTCCCAGTAGTAGAGCAAATGGGGCTATTTATAGTCTCTTAAATCTCCCTATAATATAGGCAATTTCAGATCTGAATTTGTCGTGACCTAAAGAATAAGGCGCTTGGTGTATGTGAATATGGTAATGTTTAGGCGGGTAGAATTTTACTAAGCTTATTTACTAATCTATTGAGACTTAGACCTCATGTGTGGGGGGTTAGAGGCATTCACATTTGTAATGTCTATGGGTTCAACTAAAAATTTAACAACAGATGCGCCGTGAGCTGGTTCAGCCGTCTAAGCAAGAACAGTACCTAAATAAATAAATTGGAATATTATTAAGTTAAAAAAGTACTCGATATATCGATTTAATGATATTATTTTTCCGTTATACTAACAACACTGAAATTAATATATACAGTGTGATTCTTTATAATGTGCACACATCGAAATGAGGGAATCTATAGTCGGATTTTTTATTAGACGAAGTAAACTGACGTTTACTGTGTTGTCAGTTTTTGATGAAATAAAAATAGTGTTGTGACAAAGTGAACGATTGAAAAAACTCCTGAATTAATGAAATTGCCTCGATTGTCTAGTGAATAGTTAGTGTGCCGAACTGCCGATATCGGGCACGGGGTTCGAATTTTAGCCGTGCTTTGTACATACCAACGAGTTTTCGACGAAACATTATGTTCCTATGGTATCTACCTGTACTGAATACCGAGTGTTTTAAACATTAAGAAAAACATTGCGAGGAAGCTTGTAAGACTATCCTATTTCCAATGCATCATATAGTTGAAACTATAGATGTATAAAATATAACAATTATAGGTACATAGGTAATGAAAATAAAAAAAACTGATTGTAGTTACATACTACTAGTAACATATTATTATATTGGATCACTTTAATACAATTTTATTGTAAAATATAAATAATATTCTTTTATAGTTTGAAATTAATGATTAACTCTTCACACTCATTGTTCATTTATGTGATTGAACGAGAACTGAACGCATCACTATTACTTTAAATATAGCAACATTATTTCACAAAGTGACATTAGCTACTGTCAGCTGGCTTCGTCTAATTAAAAATCCGACTATATGCTTAATTTTATCGAGGGAAAAATATAAAAAAAATGCTAAATATTTTTTTTTTTACGGAATTTTTTAAATTTTTGTTCACTGCTGTGACTGCGGTGTAAACAAAACGGTGTAACTTTTGAACTAAATGATCTATCCCGGTTAAACAAATTCCACAATGATTGGAAGTATTTAGGCGTCCTCATAAAATGAAAATGGCGGCTCGCGACGATCTCTACTTGATCCAAGTCCACTGATCGACAACCTTCTGTGAACTTCCTAGAAGTTGGCGTAACTTATGGGGATCCTCCATAAAGTCCAATGAAAAAAAAAAAATTTTTTTTATTGCTTAGATTGATAGACGACCTAATAGCCCATCTGGCCATCTGGTGTTAAGGAGCCCATAGACATCTATAACGTAAATGCGCCACCCATCTTAAGTTCTAAGGTCTCGGTATAGTTACAACGGCTGCCCCACCTTTTAAACCGAAACGCATTACTGCTTCACGGCAGAAATAGGCAGGGTAGTGGTACCTACCCGCGCGGACTCACAAGAGGTCCTACCCACCAGTAAACCAGTAAGAAATCTCAGTAAACCACCATTTTACATATTTCATCCCATATCATCTAATCTCATTTAATTTAATTTCATCCCAGTTGATTAATGTCTCAAATTAATCATCTTCATTTCATTTCACTTTGTATTATGATTTTCCATAAAAATATCCCATATTATATCATCTCATCTCATTTCATTTCATGCCATGTTTCATATTAATCAACTTCATTTCATTGCATAGCATCATATTTCATAAAATAAAATAAATATATAAAAGATTAGGGTGTATGGTATGTTATCTGTGCCTTTACATTTGGAAAAATAAAACTACTACTACCATAATTATTCAAAACACTAATTGACATTTGACAACCTACTACTTTCTGTGTGGGTGTGTAGAATTTGTGGTAAAATAAAAGAAAGTTAATTATTAAATAACCTCATTAAATAGTTTAAAACACTAAAGTAACCCTAACTCTAATTAACTCTATTATTAAAGTAAATCTAACCAAAAGAGTCATGTCTGTTATTGAGGTCAGACATTTTCCACCGAAGGTAAATAATTTTTTCTCCGTAATTATGTTTATATTATTTTAATACTAGATTTTCAAATACACGATCTTAAGGGAAAATCTGACATTTAATTTAAATCGTATTTAATTGATTTATGTAATTGAAATGAATATTTAAAAAAACATCATGCACATTTTTTTGTTCGTAGTGTTCGTTTGCGTTTTTTGGCGGTTTTAGCGCAAACTGGCGCTTTTTTGAACATTGATTCTGATATTTTCCGCTACGGAGATACGTGAAAAACTAATGTTCAAATTAATATTTTTCAGTGGGATTTATCAATGATTGTCCGAAAATTGGCTACTGTGATAAGAGGAAACTTCTCGGCTTTGAACTTTGCCACTTCTAAGGAGGGCAGAGCATGCTACTTAAAATTGTCAGAAATCCTCAATCCTCATACAGTAGTGAACAGACTGAACAGAGCTACATTTGGATGCTATAGAATTAATGCACGCATACCGGAGGTTGTGCCACAAGTGAGTTATTATTTTCGTATATATAATGAAAACTACTTTCACTGGCTCACACAGTCCTGTATATGATCTACATATTATCTGCAACTAAAACAACTACCCTTTTTTTAATACACTTTTATTAGCTTCAGACGTATGTATGTTTGTAACGGAATCTTTGAACATGATTTTGACCCCCTTCAAAACGTCGGATTAACTCGAAATTTGGTGTACTTATTAAGGATAACAATTTAAAAGAAAAAAAAATTGAAAAAAAAATGAAATTCAACTACATAATAAAAAAAAAAAATATTTTAAAAAAACTAACCAAATACGCTTTTATAGAAAATCCAACTAAAAAAATAGAAAATAAATTTTAATAAATTTGAATTAAAAATAGTGTAAGAAAAAAATATTTTATTGTAAAAAAGCGCAAGGTGCATGGTATCAGTAGTTATAAATATTTTATGAACAAGAAGAAGGCTTAAAGGGTTATTTTGATAATATCCTGAAAAGCACATTTTTAATTTTTTAGTTGGATTTTCTATAAAAGCCTATTATGTTAGTTCTTTTAAACTATTTTATGTCTGACAAATGTCATTGAGCAAATCTCAATATGATAAAAATACCTAGTAAATACCTTTGTGTACTTTGGCATATTTTAGCCCTAAGGAAAGCTATATCAACATAAGTTCAGTTGCATAAGTTTGTCAGTTGAAAAAATTACATTAAAAACTGGAACGTTACTCCACCGGTGGAATAACTGTTCTCTGAATTTCATTCAAAAGAAAGTAGCAAAGTAACAAATTTTAATTTTGTGTTTTATTTTTTATTTATTGCTTAGATGGGTGGACGAGCTCACAGCCCACCTGGTGTTAAGTGGTTACTGGAGCCCATAGACATCCACAACGTAAATGCACCACCCAACTTGCGATATAAGTTCTAAGGTCTCAGTATAGTTACAACGGCTGCCCCACCCTTCAAACCGAAACGCATTACTGCTTCACGGCAGAAATAGGCAGGGCGGTGGTACCCACCCGCGCGGACTCACAAGAGGTCCTACCACCAGTAATTACGCAAATTATAATTTTGCGGGTTTCATTTTTATTACACGATGTTATTTCTTCACCGTGGAAGTCAATTGTGAACATTTGTTGAGTACGTATTTCATTAGAAAAATTTGTACCCGCCTGAGATCTTAATTCAATTTAAAACCAAGTCAAAAAAAAGGCTTTCTTTAAAATTATTTTTTATACTACAATTTATTTTACAGTATTAAAACTTCAATATTACATTTCAGTTAAAAGTATCAAAGAAACCAAGAACTATACCGCCAAAGTTGAAACATAGACTTAACATTCCAATCGAAGGGAGTCCTATAGAGGTAACAATTTTTTTTTTTTTGTTTCGATAGAATAAGCTCAAAAGTTATAATGATATTCATAACAACTATCCTATCAAACTGGAAAGCTTGCTTTGTAACACAACTATATAGGATGGTTGTACGTCCTATGAGGTTTTAAAAAAAAAACAGTATATAAAATTGTTACAAATAACGTCTTCTTTTAAGAATTACATTATTTTATAATCTAGGCTGTAATGTTAATTGAGTAAATAACATTATTCACAACAAAAACAGTAAGCAACAAATGTTTTCAATTATGATAGAATGGCACGAATAGTAATATGGCCGGTGAAATTTTGATTGATTTACTGCTTAGTCTGTTTGTGCTTTTGGTAATTACATATTCTTTTGTATGTCATGTCATGTTAGTAAGTTCAGACAAGGACTAGTTAAGATATCGCACCATTGGTAGAAGAAAGTCGCAAGTACAATTACTTCAAATTTTTTTTATTTCACTATTCGTTAAAGGAGACCATGACACATGTGCTTAACAAGTTTGAAAAAAATATTCCAAAAAATTACGGAGATATCGCAAAATTTTCGAAAAGCTAAGATTTTTATTTTTTAAATGATTCGCCTTATTATTTACGTAATTTTTGTTATATTTGGTCATTTCTGAAATTTTCCCTATCAATAAAAGCTTATTGTTACTTATACACAATTTTATTAAAATATACGTGCATAAATGAACATGCACACTTTTGCCACGATATTTGATGAAGATGTGAAGTGCGCAAGTTCAATTACGTGTTTTTTGTACGTGACTTTTTGCGAATCATTCATACGTAATATTATAAGCTCGCTTCTTCTATGATTAATTTCGATGGATTTTAATTTTTAAATGAAAATACCTAATTTTATATTATATATTTTGAAAATATTTCGTAACGTAATTATAATTAAAAACAAAAACATTAGCATATCAGTTGGATAAACCACACTACATACTTAATATTTACTTATTTCTTGCGAAATTTGATTATACAAAAATTTGTATCACGAAATTTCTTGTTTGTTTTTAAATCTATCACGCACGAGAGTGGTGCATGGGCACTAGCTGAATAGTTCTCACGTGCATGCCGCTACCTAGTTAACTATCATTGATCTAAACGTATGTGTACCATTTTTTACGCGAAGTTAAATACCACACTCCTGCAAACTGTACTGCAGAAGTAAAGTTATGGATATTATTGTAAGAAAACGTAAATGACTTGATGCGCATGCGCATGCATGACATGTCAATGAGTTCTACTGAAGATGGTATTAAATCTAAATAAAGTCTCAAAGGAATGTTCTTCTTCTTATGACGATGGACCATAAACTAGTTTAAGTAATACATTACAGAATAGTGTAACTAGACATGGTGATTCCGTATAAGCAACTTTGTCGGAAACTATAAACTTTTATACAGAATCAACCAAAGAATTTCGATCAAAAGAAACACAATCGCATAATGCAAATGTTTTAGAATTAGCGGAGGAAAAAGTCAGCGGAAAAGAAAACCCTATTTAAACTGCCAATGGTATAAATTTCATCGCATCGTAGTTTACCCATAACAATAATCAAATAGCAATGAAAAGAATTAAAAAAGAATGCGAGATGAAAGTTCCTGGCAGGTGAAGAAGTAAAATATTCAAAAATTTTGGTAAATCATACCGTTAATGGATACAGGAAAAGAGAAGAGAAAAAGTTACGGGAGATCCATGTAGATAAAAGAAAAAAGTGTAACGAATAAATAGATAAATTTTAAAGGATTGTTATTTTCAACTATTATTGATGTTTGGGAAATTCTGAGCGTCAATAGAATCGTATTTTATTATAAGATTTGTAAAATCTAAGCCTAAACGTATGATACTGGTAGATTCGAAAAGGCTAATAGCATAGATTTTGGAATATAATTTCCCAAAAAGTTAAAATACTGAAAATGTAGTAACTATTTGCGAAAATATGTTTATATAGAATTTGGATACAAATTATAAAATTGTCTACATAGCTTGATGAATAAGAGATGGAGTCAGGGAAAGATTTAAGAGGATGTCATTCTGACCGGCCTAAAAAAGTAGATGATTTAAATAAAAAGCTTTATTGATCATATAAACCAATTTCCAAGAAATTCATAGAGAAAATTTGGACGAAAAGCTTACTTATGCTAAAAGTGTTTATATCTAAATTGGATAAAAGATCAACAACTCTGTTAAAATGTTAAGCCAGCAACACTATAACAATAGACCCTTGCTCTATTTTCAACACAAAATTCAATATCTGATTTTTCTACCCTAAATTTTTTTTATGCGTTACATGAAGGTGTAGGAACAAGCGGATGATAAAAAGAAAAAGCAATTGAAATACGAATACGAGAATTATTTATAGGACAAAAAATTGTACGGGATATAAAAAGCACATAAAAAGAAAAAGCTAATTCAAAAGAAAAACCAGTAGCAAACTTTATTTAGAAAAAATTTTGAGCGCACCTCAATCGGAGGTCGGAGTTTTTCGCAAGCAAAAAAATTACCCAGTATAAAATTTCACTGTTGATCATATTTTAACTAATGTTAGTTATTGCTATATGCGGCTTGCTGAAATTGCGAAAGGGGAAGCCAAATAAATAGATGTCTATGGTTTTTTTTTCAAAATGAAGCATCGAGGGTTATCAGAAAAATATCGTTCTATTCGGAGAATTGTTCAGGACAAAACCGAAACTATTTCGTTTTGCACTATATATGTATATATGGATGTTGCAAGTAAAAATTATCCACGGCTTTTAAAAAAATCTCACTCTCAGAATGAAGAAGACTCGATGCAGCACGTAGAAACAAAAAAAACAAGTTTATTATGTACCTTATGTACCAGACGAAAAGCACTCAATCGTTCGCAATGCGAAAGTAAATACGAAGAATTATGTATTGTGAAACACATGATACAAGAGAATTTCTTTAACTATAAACGATTAGTTGAACTTGCTAAAAACTGGTATGAGGATACCACTGGCAACAAAGTTTTGTGGTCTAACATAAAACGATTATTTGCTGATCTCCAAAATCCTATAATTATTAATATGAAATATGATATTTATGAAGAAGAACCTAAATAGGTTAATACCAATGCAAATTACAGAAAGGAAAGGCAGAACAGAAAGGTTCAGAGTGAAAGTAACCAAGTATTATCGGCACTAACGCAGATATACAATGGTCTATCTATCTATCTATTTCTAGAAATTTCAACAGAGACTTGATAAGTCCTTGTTACGGCAATAATATACGATCGCATTATCATGGTTTTTATAAAAGATTACGTCTTGAGCATTTTATTGACTAATTTACTTTTAAACATTATTATCAAGTCCTTTTGTTTAATAAAGCTGGTTGATTTCATTCAATAAGTTCATATTAACAATTTAAATTTAATTACTACCTTAAGCATTCAATTTTCACATAAATAATAGCAAACAAATGTTGTTGTAGTAAAAAAATACGATTTATTAAATATATTTTAACGTTTTCTGTCAGAGTAGAATAAGTAAGTTGTTAGTGATACAGACATATTTATTTTATTATTAAACTTGTAATAAAAACATAAATTTATTTACTATGTTTATTTCTATTTTAATTCTTCCGCAACAAAGACGTATTTTTTTATACACATACCTAAGCTAGCTCAATTTTGTCGGCAAGAAATACGTAAGTAAAATGACGAAGCTATGATCCGTGTGAACACCGTAGCAACAAAGCGGTTACTTTACTTATTCCTAAAAGTCATAATATCATGACGGGGATTAAAGACGTAACAGATTAATTTCAAATTATTTCGAAAACTACTCAAAATTGTTTTAAATCAATAACAGATATATATGCAGCTTAATTTTATCCATGAAGTCTCTTAAGAACATTTTCATCTATGATTTACCATTTCTTAACAAAACAGTTTTTTTACGTTCCTGAAAAGTTCGAGTTTTTCACTTGCGACCTTTTTCCACGAATGGTGCGATATATTCTATTTATTTATTTATTACTATCGGCCCGCTCCGGCTCCGCTCGGGTCTTTGCCTAAAATTTCAACGATATTTGACATTGTTTTATTTTTTTAAATAAAAGAACACTTGTTGTGGCATAACTGTAATAGTCAGACATATGCTGTCACAACACTTTTCGTAAATAATAATGTGTTCTACAAAGTCGCAGTACATTATTTTATTCTATCATCAATAGTTTTCGTAGCGCACGCACTGTAAACAATATTTTAGGAAAATTTTTTACACCTTTGGTTACATTGGAGTTTTAGTAAGGATCCCTAATTTTTTTTTCAAAAAAGATTATAGCCTATGTCACTCGGGAATAGTGTAGCTTCCAAACAGCGAAAGAATTTTTCAAATTGGTTCAGTATTTTCGGAGCCTATTCAATACAAACAAACAAACAAATTTTTCCTCTTTATTATATTAGTATAGATTAGATACTAGCTGACCCGGCAGACTTCTTAGTGCCTCAATCGATAAATAAAAGACCTAAGCTTTTGTATAAAATAAACTTAAACCAAACAAAAGAAATCGTCCGAAAAATTGTTATTTTTATTTGATTCCGAGCATTTTCATATTTATCACCCTTTTAAACCTTCTCTGGACTCAAAAATATTTCACATAGCTGAGCCGGCAGACTTACGTAGTACCTCAATCGATAAATAAAAGACCTAAACTTTTATATAAAATAAACTTAAAACAAACAAAAGGAATCCGTCCGACGGGGGACACATCAAAGGGAAAACAAAATTGTTATTTTTATTTAATTCAGAGTATTTTTATATTTATATACCTCATATTTATATACCCCATTTTTATATACATAGATGTTACACTTGCTGAACACTGATTTACGAGGTTCATATACAATGTATAATGCGACTGTATTAGTTGACGAGTTATGTGCGACTGTCCTACTTCATAATGGTTCGATACATTGCAACCTTACTGCACATGCATGATTAACTTTATACGTCCTTACGGATCCATCAGATCCAATAGCCTTTGCATTAGACGCCTTCAGCTCTAACACTAGGAGCAGGCTTAGGGATCCCGGTAACCGTACTCGTCGAATGCATGTGTTACATGATAAGCTCATTTCGGGCGGCACATATTATTATTGAATTTGTTGAAATGACAGACATTCAGATGAATTCAGTAAACAGTTAGTCTGTAAATTCAGGATCACAAACGTTGTCCATTTGCTTTTGGGCTTGAGAGATTTCAAAAATACGATGCTAGATTCACTTAGCAGCTTACAGCAGACACAATTTATTATGTCATTTTTAGGTTCTGGAAAATACAATAAAAGAAGTTATATCTGAATATAATCACAAGTTTCCAGGAGCATTTGTGATGAATAAGAAACTTGGAAAAAAGCTTATACTGGGAATGAGAAAGGTAAGGTGTTGAATATCTGTGTATATCTGTGAGAGAAGTAGATCTGTATAGATATGTGTAGGTATAACTGCCCATAACACCAATAGTTTATCCACAATGCAAAGGGGTCTTTTTCTAAATTGCCTACAAAATTTTTAACAAAAGTCTGCCAAGTTTCTCGCCGGATCTTCTCAGTGGGTCACGTTTCCGATTCGATGGTAGATTCTGCGAAGCACTGCTCTTGCCAGGGTCAGTCTTAGTTACACTTCTGGTTTTAGCCCTGTGAGCTCACCTACTCGTTAGGGTGAAGCTGAAATAGCCTCTCAAGGCTATCAGCATAGGTAGAAAAAAAACTTGTTTGTGTATTAATGTCGTCAACAGGATAAAATTAACATGATGGTACATATTGGGACCAAACAAATGTTAAATAATGTGCATACATTAACAAACAACCCTCTTACAATGATAATATTGTGGTCTCTCTAAAATAACTATTAATAGATGCTATTATTATTCTAGCTACATTTCCACTTAACAAAGCAAATATATATCAGATTATAGACTAGGTATTTCTTCTTTTTCTTTGCTCTGTGGCCTCTTCTTGGGTACAAGCCTCCTCCATATTTTTCCACCAGTCGCTGTCCTTGGCCAAATGCATCCAACTTGTTCCAACAGTCATTATTATATCAACAAACCATCTTTTCTCCTGTCTCCTGACATTTCGTTTGCTTCTTGGGCTGAGCTATTTAGTAGTTTGGTAAGCCCATTTGTCATCCTTACATCTGGATAAGCGTCCTGCCCAGTTCTGCATCTGTTTCGAACTAAAATGATAGATTCTATTTCAAACTAATAGATGTTAGTAATTAATTCTACATGTTTTATAAAATCTATAGATTAGAACGTTTGAACTTAAAAAAGGTCACATAATAATGCTCAGGCAATAATTGGACCAGTTTTTTTTTTCTACCTAGCTGAGAGCCTTGAGAGGCTCTTTCAGCGTAACCTTAACTAGTAGGTGAGCTCACGGGGCTCAAACCTGACGACGTTGCTAACACGAACCCTAGCAAGAGCAGTGCTTCGCAGAATCTATCACCGGATCGGAAACGCGACCCACTGAGAATATCCGGCGAGAAACTCAGTGGGCTGTCTGTGGATTAATTTACTCGTCGAGCCCTTCGTCGCAAGCGCCGGATTCGACGAGAACGGTGACCGGTGCTTGAAGTACCTAAAAGCACCGTTAGTGGATCGGGAGGATCCGAAATGACGTGTTTTGGGCGACGTCGACTGCTTTCCATTCTGCCCGCAGGATCGGGAATGTAGCTGCCGGCGGCCACGATGAGAGGGTTCTCGTGTCGTGCCGCTTTGTCGAAGTGGATGGCCCAGACTGTACACACTTTGCACATAAATATTTCAGATAATTGCCCAACGCCTCGAACGTATTATGGAATCGGACGATGAGACACGGGGAAGCTGTTTCAAGTTGAGTCTCGCTTACCGCAAGAGGCACCCTCACTTTACAGACTTTGAGTTTATCAAGAGCACTCTGCACAGCATCCAAGATGCTTCTGGTATGCCCAGGGATGAGATCAACGAACTCGAAATCAGTACCGTGACAAAAAATACGAACGGTAAGATTTTATTGAAAACATCACATAAGAAAGTACATTAGTATTAGTAGTATTGGCTCCTGTCTTTATACCTATAACGAATTGGCAAAGTCGTCAACTGAGTTGGATATTTTTACTTAAAAAAGGTTCAAGGGCATCCTCCATTATTAAAATTACACTACTTAATCTAAAGTGCGCGTGTGAAGAGAAGGAGAACGTTTTTCAGAACCTTGCATACGTGAAAGGGATCGTTTTAGAGCTCTAAATGTTATGATGTGGGCTGGAATAAGCTTGCTTGGTAAAACTGAGCTGGTAATTCTGGAAGAAGGCCCCATAACTGCCTCCCGGTATGTCGATCGAATAATTCGGCCCCATATCATCCCATTTTCACAAAGAGTGAGTGAAAACTTCGTCTTTATGCAAGACAATGCTCGCCCACATACAACGCGAACAACCCAGAGAACTCTCTCTGAAGCCAATATTACGGTTTTACCGTGGCCGGCCATGAGTCCCGATCTTAACCCCACTCATTGAACATTTATGGGACCAATTGAAAAGAAGCCTCAAATCGAACCTCAGTAATGTGACTAATCGACAAACCCCCTAAAATTGTGTTGGGAGCGAATACCCGAGGAAAACATCACCCACTTGATTGAAAGTGTCCCAGATAGATTCAGAGAGTGCATACGGAACAAAGGAGGACCAACTCGCTATTAAGCACCATCAAACTCATTGATTTAGTCAATAATAAAAATCAAAATCAAACTTTACTTAAATCAATAATTTCTGTCAACTTTCCTAAATACTGTAATGTTTGACTAAATTCCATAAAATTGGCAAAACTTACTCTTGTTAATGTTCACACACTTTCAAAAACCTTAATTTATTCATTCCTAATCATAAAAACTGAAAAAAGAAAAAGAATCTGTAAAATTCATTTATGAAACATGGTGGGCCCTATTTTGTTTTGAGTAGTTAGGTTAGGTAGTGTAATTGTTAAATGTATATTGTGAGTAAAATGATTTCCTTACACGCTGATATAGCCTCTTAAGGCCTTTTTTTCCTTATTATAAGGTAGATTAGTTTTCGTTATCGTGTTGTTTTTTCCTATAGTTGTAAGGAACATTGTGTGCAAACTTGCGCATTTGCAAAATGCACTTGCAAAAAAAAACTTGTCCCAGAGGGGGTGGTTTGTCAGGCGACAGCAAGGGAATGGTGTAGTCAGTGGGCTTTTGACATGTTCGGCCACAGAGACCACATGGGTCTCTGGTCCCAAAAGAAAAAAAGTATCATTTGTGGTACTAAGACAATGATTAAGGGGTCAATTCCAGTGCGCCCATTTTATTTCGGCAAAAAATATATTTATGTATTTAAATGGCATTTGTGGTACTAGAATAATGATTAAACTGATTTTGAGGGTAAATTCCAGTGCGTCCATTTTATTTCAGCAAAAATGATACATATTTATGTTTTTTTTATTTATTGCTTAGATGGATGGACGAGCTCACAGCCCACCTGGTGTTAAGTGGTTACTAGAGCCCATAGACATCTACAACGTAAATGCGCCACCCACCTCGAGATATAAGTTCTAAGATCTCAGGTATAGTTACAACGGCTACCGCACCCTTCGAACCGAAACGCATTACTGCTTCACGGCGGAAATAGGCGGGGTGGTGGTACCTACCCGTGCGGACTCCCAAGAGGTCCTACCACCAGTAATTACGCAAATTATAATTTTGCGGGTTTGATTTTTATTACACGATGATGTTCCTTCACCGTGGAAGTCATTCGTGAACATTTGTTGAGTACGTATTTCATTAGAAAAATTTGTACCCGCCTGCGGGATTCGAACACCGGTGCATCGCTTCGACATGAATGCACCGGACGTCTTATCCGTTAGGCCACGACGACTTCGACGACGTGTTATTAAAGTATCTTTATTTTCAGTTCCAGAATTATTACGTTGCAAGAATATAAATGTAGTGGTACATAAATATGGCGAACTATTGAAAGCTAAGGTAATAATACTCGACACCACATTATTGTAATATTGTTATTGTAATATTATATTATATTGTATGTATGTATTTTCTTTAATAATGTATTCTTAATAGTAGAACACAACATGCCTGCTGTATTTTTATCTGTCCAGAATTTCGGGTGATTAAACGGTTGTCTGGAAAAAATCGCTTTTGGCGATAAGACCGCCTATTGTGCAAACGTATCTGCTTGTTGACCGTTTTCTAATGTTAATTGGTGTACAATAAAGTATATTCTCTGTCTCTTTTCTCTCACATTGAGACGTGCAGAGTCTTATAAAGTAACTATAGAAGTAAAACTTCATTTGAGTCGACTATTATCAAAGGCGGCAATCTGACTTTTGGACAATGATTGGTAAATCAGAAAAACGAATTATTGACTTTGTATTCCATTGGCAGTCACAAAACTCTTCGGAACGACATCTTAGATAAATAACAGGTTAACTATTAACCTTTATTTAATGCAGGTTTTGAACCGTATTCTTTGAAGGAGACGATTATATTAAAATAAATCTGTATTGACATATCAATAAAAATGTTTGATAATAGACGACTCATTTGACCGACGCTTATAAGGTTTGTTGAAGTGAAAACTTCTTTAGAATCGTTGTGATTTCAAACCGGATGCAACGGAAAAAACGACAGGTAAGAGACACAAATACAAAAATGTGTAGGATGAAGCCAGCAAAGAATGAGACAGAAATATACATACTATTTAATACAGCGCCATCTGTGAGATTTTTTAATACTAACGTGTGTATGAAAGCTCTTGTAGTGAATTTTAATTTAGGATTATACGTGAAATTAAAATATCAATTCACAGAGGGCGCTACCTTACAATTATTTACTAATGACAAAATTTTACATATACTTAAGACGTTTAGGATAATTGTATTTTAATTTTGGAAGGTTTCACTTCTACCACGTGTGAATTGCACACATGAATTTTTTTTGTTTATTTAATTATTAGTAAATTTTTATGATAAAAAATTTTAGTCGTCTCTGAAAACCGTAATGTCTAATTGGCTTGAATTGTGTGTATACGCCTCACGAATGCCGACGGAAATATTACTTAATTTCTCTATAAACTAAGCCCGCAATGAAACGCAAAGTCAGCTGGCCACGTTACCTCGAGGTCGTTGACCTCGCGCGCCTTTGGTACACTCTTAGTTTTTTTGTTACTGCCTTCGAAGGCAGACGAGCGTGCAACCTGTCTGATGGGGATTGGTCACCGTGGCCCATGGACATCAGCAATTTGATTGTGATTTTTTTATGTTGACGCATGTGCGACGTCGCCTTGTCGCAGGTCGGGGAGCACTTGAACAATCTGGACACTGTCGCCTTGGAGACGGACTCCGAAGAGGTTAAGTCCAGGAAGAGAGTGCGGAGGCAACTCAAGTCGATGGCGCCTTGCATCAACCTGGTGAGTTGTCGGTTGGAACGCACTCCAAACGCTCCCAATTAAATATTTTGACATTGGCAAAATCAATGGTAAAGGCATTGGAGCATAATTCTTTAAAAAAAAAAAACGCTGCTAATCGTACAAGTCGATACAATAAGTTGTCTGGAACAGATCGCCTATACTACAATTTGCCTTACCTATTTCTGCCGTGAAGCAGTAATGCGTTTCGGTTTGAAGGGTGGGGCAGCCGTTGTAACTATACTGAGACCTTAGAACTTATATCTCAAGGTGGGTGGCGCATTTACGTTGTGGATGTCTATGGGCTAACCACTTAACACCAGGTGGGCTGTGAGCTCGTCCACCGATCTAAGTAATAAAAAAAAAACGTAAGAAACTTGAAATTTGTGTTGAAATTTTATTTAACAAGTAATTTGAATTGGACGAACCGTTAGTTACAGCGTACTTTATGTTTGATCTTTATCTTCGTAGATCATGAAAGAGATCCTCGAGAAGAAATTCTTGTCCGTCAGGAATCAATTAGTAAGAATCAAGGTATGCTTTTATTTTTCTAAATATATATCGCTATGACATGTCCTTCTTCAAACGAGGCTTGTGGAGAGTATTAAGCGGTAGGCAGCGGCTTGGCTCTGTCCCTGGCATTGCTGAAGTCCATGGGCGACGGTAACCACTCACCATCAGGTGGGCCGTATGCTCGTCTGCCTATAAGGGCAATAAAAAAATAAAAAAAATATATTTTTTTTTCTAAATATATTATTATTGGGACATTTCCTCATTCGCTCATTTATTTTGTTACTGGTGGCGATTATGCGAGGCGAAGGGTGGTTTTTTTTTCTTCTTATCTATTCTAATGACCTCAAGGGGTCATACTAGATTCTCTGAGCGAGTAGGTGAGCTTACGGGGTATCTAACCTGAGGACGTTGTCAACCAGAGCCGGATTTAGGGAAGGAAAACCAGAGCCTCCAGAAACGTAGGGCCTGACAACAACAGAGACTTAGGAAAAAAAAATCTTTCAAATTCCGACATAGTTAACACTAGTAAACATATTTTTCTTCCTCGGAAAATTTAATTACAGATAATTCTTGTCTCCGATGGTACACACATATCACAATTAATTACTTATTGAAAAACTCGACTGATAATATTGTACATTTTATTTGGATAATAATTTGGGGCCAAGGGCCCTGCGCTCTTCTCTTGCCTCTAGATCTCCAGACCTCTAAACCCGGCCTAATTAATTCCGGCCGACTAATTTTCTTAGGTTGAGCCCGTGAGCTTACCTACCAGTCCGACTGTAGCTGGAATAGTCCTCTAGACCAGGGAACAGGTAGGGGAAAAAAACACCCTGTATGTATATATGCCAGTATTGTCATACGCGCTCGCCACATAGCAGTAATAATTAGTCATGTTCATATTCATATGACAGTGTTATTTCTTAACTGCGAAAAGTATACGGCTAATTAGAATTGATTGTACAAGACACTTGCCGAAGATATTTCATTCACTGGTGGTAGGACCTCTTGTGAGTCTGCGCGGGTAGGTGCCGTCACCCTGCCTATTTCTGCCGTGAAGCAGTAATGCGTTTCGGTTTGAAGGGCGGGGCAGCCGTTGTAATGTAAAGAGACGTTAGAACTCATGTCTCAAGGTGGGTGGCGGCATTTACGTTGTAGATGTCTACGGGCTCCGGTAACCGCTTAACACCGGGTAGACCGTGAGCTTGTCCAACCATCTAAGCGATAAAAAAGATGGACACCGGATAGGAACGAAGTTTCTTATTATAAAAATATTAATTTTAAGTTCTATTCGAGGTATAAAGAAAATAATTATTCGGGTATACATTTTTTATTATGATTTTTATATTGATAAAAAAAAAAACTTTACAAAGTTATCAACTTTATTTTATCCACAATGATTTATAAGAAATATAATAGATAAGATTAATAAAAATATGTTATTTTTTGTACGTTAATACAAACATAAGTCGTCGTACACTGTGTGCATTACTAATAAAAATCTTACGTTACGGACGTTTTTTCCCGGTTAGGGTACCCTCCTCCGCATCGTCCCATAAGGAACTTCGTTCCAATAAACAAACAGCTGATGTATTTCTGTGATCCCCACGCATCAGCCCGCTGAGTTTCTCGCCGGATCATCTCAGCGGATCGCGATTCCGCTCCGGTAGTAGATTCATTCTCGAAGCAGCTGCTCTTGAGTTGTTAGGTCTCCTTCGGAGGCGCTCGGGCGGTTGTTAGCAAATCCCATCCCTCCTGGCTGAGCATTTGCTCGCCCACCTGTCCTGGTGAAACTGGACAGGCCGCCGGGCCACCAGTAATCTTTCAATCATAAAAAAAAGTATTTGGGTGTGCGCGTCGTCAGATCTACGGCGAGCCGTTCCTGCCGTCGAAGGAGGATCTGATGCCGTTGACGCGGCGCCTGCAGGCCGTGCGCGTGCGGCGCTCCCGCGTGCTCTACAACCTGCTGCTGCTGAGTGTGCCGCGACAGCACGCCGCCGCCGCGCTCGCCGCCGACGGGACCGCCCTCAGTGAGACCCGCCCCCCAACGCCCCTCTCCCCCTCGCACGCCCGCATTTAAATAACTAAAAAAATCGGTTGACTGTAAAGTCGGTTTCCTGACGATAGTTGAACGTGACAACGTCATAAGAAAATACTGATGGAATGGTTTCATTTTTCAATTATCGCAATTATCGTTGATATAAACAATTGACACCACATTCACTTTTCACTGAACTTCATACTTGACGAAAACATGTAAATGTATTATTGTATAGCAGCTGCCCACGCGGATGCATCGCTCACTCAAGTAGGAGAGAGACAGATGTCGAACGCGGAGGCCGATTGTGCCTCTTTGTCGCTCGTTGCGCGCTCTCGCTTGCACTTCAAGCCTTAAATGGAACACCTCAGAGCGAGGTAACGCCGCACGAGTCATGTTTTTTCGTGCGTGCAGCCGGCCCCATCGAATTATAAGACGTTGTCACGTCAAAAAAAAACTAGTATCCAAGTTCCTTTATTTATAATTGATGAGAGAATGTTAAGTGGTTAACTCTTGTTTTCATGTTCTTTTCAATTAGTTTTTTTGTCGTACTGATAACATTTAAATTTAACCAATTTTTCCGCTGATTGTAAAATTTGCTGTAACATGTCATAGTGTGTTATAAGAAATTGCTGTACATGCCTGTAACTAACTTACATAACAGTACTTAATTTTATACATGTTGATTTAAAGCTTGAATGTTTTGTGTGTATTGCTGTTGGTGTGTCTAAATAAATAAAGAAACGAATCTAAAATGGCGTCTATGTACCTGCACTGACAGATGGGTAGGGTAGACAAAGAAAAAGTTGTTTATTGTTAAAAAAATATAAAAAAAAGCAAATGAGAATTTCTTTTCCTTAATTTCTCGAGATTTCGCATGCGTCATTGTGAAGGACTTTTCCTCGTGTGTGCGAGAGGCCATATTATTTACCAGTCAGAACTGATATGTTTTTGCGTGCAGTATGCGCCGTGTGCGACTAAAGACAGCAATACTTTAGAGTGAGAGCGCATGATCGCCGCCGCCATTTTAGATTCGTTTCTTTATTGGCGCGGCCTATACCAGCATAGACGAACGAATAGGTGAGCCCACGGGGCTCTAACTTGAAAAGCAACATATAAGGTGTTCGGTCATCATCATATAATCAAACAGCCACTACACATTCTTTGTTATTACGAGACCGGGTCGCGTCAGTTACAGTACAAGGCCAGTCAGGGCCAGTGTTAATAACACTCCGGTTTGAGCCCCGTGAGCTCACCTACACATCAAGGAAAAGCTGAAATAGCCTTTCAAGGCTATCAGCATAGGTAGGAATAAATAATTAACCCGTCTCGTATCTTCTCAGACGGCGCTAAACTGGTCGTGCGGCAAATGGACACGAATGAGAGGAAGAAACTGAAGAGGTACGGCAAGCTGCCGGAGGGCTGGACGCCGGGGTGCGACGACTCGGAGGACTCTGAGGAGGAGGACGACTCGGAGGGATCCGAAGAGGACATGGACTTGGACGAAGAGTGAACTTGGCTGGAGCAGGTCGACACGAGAGCTGCGCGCGGAGGTAATGTCTTATTAAACTATTAGTACATTTCTACATACATTTAGTATTTACAAATTCAGCACTATATGTTTTGTTTTGTCGTGCGCACATAACTTATGTTGCAAGCCAGATTTTTTTTCTTTTTTCCACTTTGAGAAATGAGAACCCTCTTGTCGTGGCCGCTGGAAACTACATACCCGATCCTGTAGACCGAATGGTAAACAGTCGACGTCACCCAAAGCACGTCATTACGGATCCTCCTGATCCATTAACGGTGCTTTTAGGTACCACAAGCACCGGTCACCGTCCTCGTCGAACCCGTCGCTTGCGACGAAGGGCTCGACGAGCGAATTAATCCACAGACACAGCCCACTGAGTTTCTCGCCGGATCTTCTCAGTGGGTCGCGTTTCCGATCCGGTGGTAGATTCTGCGAAGCACGGCTTTTGTTAGGGTTCGTGTTAGCAACGTCATCAGGTTTGAGCCCCGTGGGCTTACCTACTAGTTAAGGTTCCGCTAAAATAGCCTCCCAAGCTATCAGCTTAGGTAGGAAGAAAAAAGCAACCTTGTTGGAAGTCGCATTAGAAGTTTCACTTCAATAATCCAAGTTCAATTGTTGTATTGTTAATTATCGAGTGTTAAGTTTTATCCAATAAGAATAATTTATCTATCTATCTATATATGTATATAAAAAGGAATTGCTTTATAATGTTAATTGTTAGTCTCGCTAAAACTCGAGAACGGCTGGACCGATTTGGCTAATTTTGGTCTTGAATTATTTGTGGAAGTCCAGAGAAGGTTTAAAAGGTATATAAATATAAAAATACTCTGAATTAAATAAAAATAACAATTTTGTTTTCCCTTTGATTTGTCCCCCGTCGGACGGATTCCTTTTGTTTGTTTTAAGTTTATTTTATATAAAAGTTTAGGTCTTTTATTTATCGATTGAGGTACTACAAAGTCTGGCGACACAGCTATGTGAAATATTTTTTACAGCTAACTAATCTGTCCGGAGTAATGTTTGTAGTTGGTGGCCCGCGGTCAGCAGCGCGCCGATGCCGGGATTTGCTGCAGCGGAGTCTCGGGCCGGGAGTGGAAATCCCCCAAAACTTTAATGCTCATGCATTATAACCATAAAGGACAATGCCCATTTTCTATGGGCGTTTGGGCCCCTAAAAAAAGTTGTCCTGTCATGATGGTTTTAACTTAATTTGATAGACAAAGAAATATCGTTTCATATTCAGAAAACGATTTTTATATTCTCACCCAGGTTTAAGAGAAATCTGTTTTTTTCTGCAGCTAAAATTAAGTTGTTAATTGTTTTCTTCGAAATCAATAATCGCTCTCATAATTATTTACAATATTAAATAAGTTAATTGTGGTTAATGTTGCTAGAAATAAGCCCTTACGTACATTTTATTATTATTATATCCTCATAATAATAATAAAATGAAATGAAAATCCGGAAGCGGGCAACGATATTGTTGTTGTTGTTTTTAAATTCACCAATAAGCAGGCAAAGAGCGTAGCCTATACAGCCTAGTCTGTCGAAGTTATATATTTTTTATGTCAATAAAAAGCCGGTGTTATCTCTTTTTATTGCTTTTTGGGAGTTTTGACATCAACTCGACGAATACCACATTGACTGAGCATGAGCTTACGCAGACCTTTTATACACAATATTACAAATACAAATAATACAAATTACACAATAAAGTATTAAAAAAACATTAAAATAAAAATTCAAGTGACGCTTCACTCGGGTTGCTGCCAAAACTCTCTGATCATATATAATAAGAATAGAGTAATGGTAGGCCATTGATATTTTTACTAATAAATGGAATCATTAATATCTAAAAATATTAAATAATTCATGGTTTTAAGTAATAATTATTATTACAATATATAAATATTTAATTGAACAAAAATAAACTAAGAAGCCTGTGAATTATAAGCATTAGCAATTTTTTTTTTATTTGTTGTTCAAGTCACAAACAACTCTTTCGTTTGACAGCATATAGGTTTGCTATAAGGCTGTATGACCCTTTGCCTATTGGCGAATTTAAAAACTATGGCCTGGATAGTTTTGGGATGTTATCAATTAAGTAATTTATTTTTTTGGAAAACAATGCCAGGTTGAAAGAAATGTTGATACATAAACTAAACAACGTGAAAAAATAAGGCATAGTTTTTCAAGTACAAATAGTTTTGACATAAAGTTGGCCCACTTTTGGGCATTGTCCTTTAGAAGCCAATTTGAATTTGTCTTTTAATTAGTTTGTAATACCTTATTTAAAAGATAATAAAAGTATGGGTAATTCTGAAAGTCTTTAACTTGTTTTGTTTTTTCAAACCCCTTCCCTCCTGTTTCCAGTAATGATGAAAATCCTCAAAATGAGGTTGCTAATTTTCTGACTTTTTTTCCCTACCTAATGGTTGATAGCATAAGGGGCAATTTTAGGTACTGTTACGGGAGTTTACTTTGAGGTCGTTTTAAAAAAGGAAACTTAGGATTACGAACTATATTAATTTAATTATTCAATATGGAAGATATACGTAACTCTCAGAGCAACCCCGACAGCCGTACCCCTACTCTAAGACGGTTCACTCTCTACTGATGTTAAGTGATCACTGGAGCTCATAGACATCTACAACGTAAATGCCGCCACCCACCTTGAGATATAAGTTCTAAGGTCTCAGTATAGTTACAACGGCTGCCCCATCCTTCAAACCGCATTACTGCTTCACGGCAGAAATAGGCGGGGTGGTGGTACCTACCCGTGCGGCAAACAAGAGGTCCTACCATCAGTAGTTCAATCTCTACTGACCGTCTTCCGGTCTCTCTGAAGTCTCTATCTCGGACCGTCTAGTCAGCGGTTCGAGGGTATCAGCATTTTAAGGTCCAGTACAGAGAGAGAGAGATATATATATATATACGCTCGGTTCGGTAGATGAACTCACTGGGCTCGACCAAGGAGTTTCGCTTCGCTGAATCTACCACCGGATCGAAATCGCGATCCACTGAGGCGATCCGGAAACTTAGTAGGTTGTCTATAGGTTACACAACGAACCTTTGGTCGCAATAGACGGGGTTCGACGTGTGCTTGGAGAGTCAAAAAGCACCGATAATGGATCGGAGGAACACACTTTGTGCACAAGCAACGATCAAGAACAAGAGAAGATCCGGCGAGAAACTCAGTGGGCTGTGTCTGTGGGTTAATTTACTCGCCGAGCCCTTCGTCGCAAGCGACGGGTTTGACGTGAACGAGCAACTACCCACTATTTATCGAATTAAGAAAGGAAAAGTTCAATTAAAAACAGTAATAAATATGTCTCCGGATCTTCCTATTTACTTAGGTTTCCTAGATCCTCATTGCTAAACAATTGATGTCAATCGAATCTGATGTGTGGGGGTTTATTATTGAACTTTTTATTTATTGTATCGACGAGTAAGCCAATTCACAGTTCACTGTGTTTAGTTACCGGCGTCCATAGACAACGTGAACGCCTCCTCCTTGAGATATGAGGCAAGTCTCAATGGGATTGTGTAAGGACCCAAACTGGACTGGACGACTGGTTCGCGGCAGATCTAGGCCAGATTTGTGTGTCCGAGCGTTCCCCGCCTCTAGCGTTCAGTCTAGAATAAATGTCTAGATCAAAGAGGTAATATCTGCTTTATGTTTGTACTGTTATATTATATTGTACTTTAGCAAACCCATCGTGATAACAGAAGCATGCGAAAATGCTCCAGTTCAAGACTCCCAGTGTCTTTGAAACAAAAATACTTAGGTTTTTTTTATAACTAAAAAAAGAAAACAAACATTACAAAAATGCACATGAAAATTTTTTTAATTCAGATCTTCCAACATTACAATGTTCGTCATAAATGATTACGAATTAAATAAAAAAATAATTGCAAAGGAAAATGCAAAATAAATCCCGAAATGTGCATACATTTATTTGTTTAACATAAATACAACATTCATTAAGAACTTTCGTTTTTGAGAGCTTAAATCGCACAGAAACTTATCGTGTAAGAAGAACTTGTTCACACGCGCGACCGGAGCGACCACACACCAGTAAGCTTATCAGAAGCAGTGATGAAACTTTCAAAAGTATGCCGTCTCGTTCTCTCGCACGGTGAATTATATGTTTGTCTCTTTTTAGTGTCGCTCCTGCGTTTCAAAGAGTTTCAAAAAGCGATATTGAGAGAGGTTTCGCTTAGAACAAAAATGTTGCTCATACAACGACCTCAAACTAGGATTTTCTCCTGTGTTACGGGTACCGTGAGTCGCATAAGTCGCGTTGTGAACATTCAGCTAAAAGAAAACGCATACTGGAATGAAGTTGTCGGTGGATAATAAAAATACTGTAAAAACTAAAAAAAAAAGTTACTGCAAACACGTTTGAAAGTTTGTCTTCAAATAATCGTTTATGGAAAAAAAATTGTGAATTTTTCGAGCTCACGGCCCAGCTAGTGTTAAGTGGTTACCGGAGCCCATAGACATGAGAGTACTAAGCTTCAGTTTGTACACAGTACAACGGCTGCCCCGCCCTTCAAACCGAAACGCATTACTGCTTCACGGCAGAAATAGGCAGGGTAGTGGTACCTACCCGCGCGGACTCACAAGACGTCCTACCACCAGTATATAATTTTTTAACGTAATGTTAACTTCACAGTAATTCCACAACGATTATTTAAAAATGCAATTAAATAAGTGATGATAATACTCAAATTATTATTTTGATAATTAATTAGTTGGCGAATTAACAAATGATCATACCCGTATTTCAAAATATTAATGCAATCATTGAGAACCATTATACATTATAATATATTGTTATTTATTTTCGTTAATTAATAATTAATTTGTGACTTAGACAAAAATCTCTTTGAGAATAATAGCGAACAGTTCGTATTGTTTCAGTAAATTTTTAATATAATTTTAGCAAAATGGAAATTGATCTTTAGAAAAGAATTCGGACCGCTTACATTGCGCGCTCGCGTGTGCGGACGAGGCAATGTACTGTGTAATTTTTTTCTTTTTTATTGCCTTAGCGTGGAATGCGTCTAATGGTCTCTTGATTAGGATGGCCTGATTTTTTTTCCTGCCTAAGCTGATGGTATTGAGAGACCATTTCAGTGTAACCTTAACTAGTAGGTGAGCTCATGGGCCTCAAACCTGACGGCATTGCTAACACGAATCCTAGCAAGAGCCGTGCTTCGCAGAATCTACCACCGGATCGGAAGCATGTCCAACTGAGAAGATCCGGCGAGAAACTCATAGACCGCTGATGATTACTTATGACAGCACTCTCCGCAAGCCTTGAAGGTTTGGTTCTTGCAATACCAGCTCATCTGATGCAAAGCCGGAACAGATGGACGTCACAACGTGACGTAGAGCTTGAGACATGAGGTCGTAGTCTCAATGCTGTTTTATCGTGAATATCCCACTCTTTATACATACAGAAGTGGGTAGGCGGTACCGATGCGGGTGGACCTACTGTATTATGAGTTTATATTAAAATTGATGACAGAGTGACATTGAGCGTGGCGGCGAGCGTACAGCGCACCCGACGGTAAGCGGCGTCGTCTCAAAAGATCAATTTCCGTTATACATCAAGCGAATTATGAACACTTAGATTTTTGTTTTTTTTTTATAACTATAAATATTAAAAATATACATATTATATTCTATAAATATAAGGCAGAGATTATCTATCTTCGTAATATACTTCGGATAGAAATTGTATTTTATTTTTTTGCACAAATAAAATTGAAAGGACGTGTATTTTTTCGTTTTCTTTTTTCGAACTGTCAAATTTGAAGTTTACAATTTTCAAAACTGACAGTGACAGTTTTTTTTTTTTAAATACGATGTAGTAGTGTAGACGGGATCCAGCATGCAGGCCGGTCGATGTTAAGGAGGTTCGGTTCCGCTTACGAGTATACTGTGCGATTCAGCCACTCCTCGAGCGAGAAGGTGGCGTAGTCTCCGCCCGAAGATCGAGAGTTGAACGTGTCTGTTGGTCGCGAAACATATACATTAACGCATATTCGTGACCATATGACCAAGATACAGACCATTGAATAACTTAGAAAGGGCTTTTGGATCGTTGGATTTCTTTTCTAATTCCACTAGTAGTACTACTATTCGGGATAAATGTATCTCTAAATGTAAATTTTTTATGATGCTTTAAAATTCTCGATCGATATTCGCGTGTCGAATTTTCGGAATCGATTCTGATTCTACTTCTCGATTATCGATTCTAAAATGTGACATTCGGTTTTAAAAATGGCTGACGGTTTTTAATATTGACAGCTCGTTTAACTGTGCGCTCGGTCAGCCGCAGAATTGCATGAGCACTTGCACATTGAATTTATAAATAGAAATATCTCGGCCAAACTGCTGTTTAGTGGTTCACAGTAAAACCCGTCCCCTGAAAAGTCTTATTAAATAACCGACATTTTACTGAAACTACTTCATTTATTTTCATCCCAATCGATTGAAAGTCTCGAATTAATCAACATCATAGCAATTCTTCATATTAAAATGGAATATAATAAGGTAATACAAGACTCGGATTAAAGGACTTCGTACTGCGTCATAAAATCATAAAAAATAAAAAAAAATTGTCCATGGCTTTCAGAATATTTGATCTGGTGATTTCCATACGCGAATACTAATTCATATATACTAAATTAATTAAAAAAACACGTACGAGTCATTGTATAATCTCTTTTTTATATTAAGATATAACAGTTTCGTTAATGGTTTTTCCTAATTCAATACACCGTTAATTGATTTGCCCGAAATAATAATTTATTAAATTAATGACCTTTAATTGTTGCAGCCCGTTCTAAATTTTCCAATGTTACACATTCAAATAAGCGGTGTTAGTTATTTTGTGTTCAAAGTCTGCTCACAAATGACTATTTTAAAATCCAATATACTATATTAAGTGACACCATCATTTAATACAAAAAAATATTATAATTATATATATTAAATATATCATTGTGAGCAATCTTTTTATGACGTCAGCTAATAGTATCCTTTTTTGTATCGAAATCAATTTGATTATTTTTCATAAATATCAAAACCCGTCTACTAATAGCAGACGACATTTTAGAGACAATATGGGACTCTTTAAAACATATACATAGACATATGTATGTATAAAAAAATGTTGTTTTTTTGTTGGTAGTTTTTCGTTCCCATGTTGTCGTGTGTTTGTGTGTAGGGCTCCACAGTGCTTATATATAATACAGGTTATGTACGTTTGTGATTACAAGAGGGCGCTCCGGGCTCCGTCTCAGGGCGCCTGCTGCAGTTCACGTTCGAGGTTCTCCAACGGCTCGCCGTTTGCTGTGGTCCATGATCACATTATATACGGAACGATAATCGAACTAGGCTACGAATGGACCGTGCTGACATTCCCTTTTATATATATATGTATATATACGTATATAAATTTATTAATTTAAAGAAAATACGAAAGCGTAAAGATAGCCTAAATTATACCTCTGTAAACATTCTGTTTTTTAGTTAATATGATGAATTAATTAATAAAAATTAATAATAAAAGAGAGAATGATAATTGAAATTTAAGTTTGATATAGATTAGATAAAATATCGGACTCACTTCTCTCTCTCTCTCTCTCTCTCTCTCTCTCTCTCTCGGATATCTTCATTCACATACATCCATGTCTTCTCTCTACGCACCACATGTCCTTACCACGCTAACCTTATTTATTGTTTAGCATTGTTTTTTTTTGTGTACAATAAAGAATACTCTCTCTCTTTCTCTCTCTCTATATATATATACCAAGTGAACTGACGAAATTGAAGGTAATAAACAACATTGAAAGCAAAACGATATAGCGGACTGGAGCGTCCAAGTCAGAACAAGGGTCACCGTACAGTAAAACAGTTGAAATTAACTTCTAGAAGAATTGCAAAATTGAACACCCTGTATGTGAGAATTGCGAGCCAATAACACACAAAGCAGCAATCCCAATAGCGCCGCGTATTGTATATGGCTATATAGCTATATATAAAATTGGATCGTGGTATCATTCCGTGTGGGCTTACAGTGCGCCCTATAACCGAATTCGCGGTCAAGAACACCAATCTATATATATATTTATTTATTAATTATCTTTAATAGGATAGGAGAATATCATCCAGAAGGATGCCGAAATCTGGGCAGAGTGGAGGATGAGAAGCTTAAGCTTAAGCTTAGCTTTTAAGTTAGAAAGCGAATCCTGGTATTAGACCGGGAAAACGCTAGGAAGAAGAAGAAGAAGAAGAATTATCTTTAAAGTGAATGGAATGTACACATTTTCTTTTGTATTCTATCAACAAATGAGTTAGGATAGTAATGAATTAAATCAGGCGAGGAGAATAGAAGAAAGGTTTTAATTGGGCCAGTTATTTTGGATCGTATTAAGGGTTTAGCAATAGACAGAAGCATTTTGTAGAAATTTTATGACGATATTATTTTATAGAATAATGTTAAACTACTATATAGTTAAATATATTGAATTATACATATTTGTAATTATAGAGAAGTAAATAAAAACTGAAATGTCAGCGGTTGAGGACACTTAAAAGAGCTTTAAACTCAAACTAGCTGAGAAGAATGTGTAAGAAAACATTCATCGTCATTATACGAATGTCATTTAAAAATATTAAAGTTTATTTTACACACGAATTGCTTTCCTTTGCTTGGCGACTAGAAAATGATTTCTTGTTAAATATGAAATTAAAATAAATTCAATACCCTCATTATTTACCAAAAAAAAAAGAAACTAAAATACCCTCTTAATCAACCTAAAGAATTTAAACTACCCTCACTTATAATGTAATCGCGTTATCTACTGAGTCGTACTCACCGATCATGGTCTTGAGACGCACGGCGCACATTATGAAGTCATCGAACTGTATGTACCCGTCGGTGGTGCCGTATCTGGGTGGGGGGGAGGAAACTTACATTGTCATGTCAACGTGGGGTATTCGCTCGTGAGGCATTCGTGCCTTAATGACTGGCTGTTATCGTACAGTCGAGACTTCGAACTCAAGTCGATTCCATGTTAAACCAGGTGTGACCACCGATCTGAGTAATCTGGAGCCTAGGGCGGTAATTTTGGGTCGGTGGAATTAGAACGATAATGCACAAATCTTTCTCTCAATTAGCCCACAATGCTTTTTTTTATTGCTTAGATTTCACAGCCCATCCGATGTTAAGTGGTTACTGGAGCCCATAGACATCTACAACGTAAATGCGCCACCCACCTTGAGATATAAGTTCTAAGGTCTCAGTATAGTTACAACGGCTGCCCCACCCTTCAAACTGAAACGCATTACTGCTTCATGGTAGAAATAGGCGGGGTGGTGGTACGTACACGTACGGACTCATAAGAGGTCCTGCCATCAGTAAATATGTTGGACATAGGCTTCCCTCAACCCTCACCACAAAGATCGGTCCTGCGCTGTTTGGTACGCGATCGCCACTCGTGAACTTATCATGGCCAAACGACCGTTCGTTTTACGAGCAAAGTGCCCAAATCATAAAGCTAGATTTTGATTAACAAAAACATTGTAGTTAATGTGATTAGGAACTGTAGAGTGTTCAATTGTCGGGGGTTCGATACCTGTGCGCCAGCACGTTGAGCACGTGTGCGTTGACCGTGTAGCCGGCCGAGTGCAGAGCGTCACGCAGGTGGCTGGCGGGGACGGCCCCCCGCCGCTCCACGTCGTACAGGCGGAACACGGCCTGGGGGAGGGACGCGGTTACGTCATCACGTGTTTTTTTTTTAGTATTGAAGGATTATAATTAGTGACCCGGAGGCCTTTCCAGTTTCACCAAGAGAGCAAAGGCTTAGCCAGGAGGGGTGGGATTTGCTAACAGCTGCCCGAGCGCCTCTGAAGGAGACCTAACAACTCAAGAGCGGCTGCTTTGCGAATGAATCTACTACCGGATCGGAATCGCGACCCGCTGAGAAGATCCGGCGATCGTCTCGGGTCTCAGGGGGCAGACACTTAAAGATACGCGTCCATTGGCCCGCGTCGGACGCAACGGATTTTATTTTGCTTTGTATTTTTTGCTCATAAATACCAGCGTTTGGTACCTCCGGCGCGGGCCAATGAATACCTATATCCCTTGGCGCATGTCTTTCTCACGTCATTACGGATTCTCCCGATCCGTTAACGGTGCTTTTAGGTACCTCAAGTACCGATCACAGTTCTCGCTGAACCCGTCATTTGCGACGAAGGGCTCGATGAGTAAATTAACCCACAGACAGGGCACTGAGTTTCTCGCCGGATCTTCTGTGGGTCGCGTTTCCGATCTTGTGGTAGATTCTGCGAAGCACTGCTCTTGCTAGGGCCAGTGTTAGCAACACTCCGGTTTGAGCCCCGTGAGCTTTTTTTTTTCGTTTTCCAAACTTACCCTCCAGTTGCGCAGATCGATCCACAGGGACTTGAACTCTTCGAAGCCAAGTCCTCCGGAGCCGTCCTTGTCAAGCATCGCGATCATGCTACGGCAGACGTCCTTGGAGAAACCCTGACCTTGCAACTCTGCAACACATAGCATTCACTTCAACAAAACCATACATAAATATAATATTTAAAAAAAAAAACAAGAGAATTGTGTCACTAATTGTACTTTATTTTAACTGTAGTTTTTTTTTGTTGTTAACAAAGACATATTGAGTTCCTCAAATCAAGACTGCTCTGGGTTTTTGATTAGTGTCACAAATCTAGTATTGCTTTATGGAAATGGAGGAGACAGTTCAATGAAATTGTAAATTAATGTTTTTATTTATAATTTATTTGTATTAAGTATGTAATTGTCAGTTTACAAATTGTGTGCCGAGTATCTCTCTTAACGATGATGGCGATATATTATTAACGAAAAATCAACCCTAAACACACGAGTAATTAAAGTATAAAATGCCCATTTTTGTCTTTCAAAGTCATATACATCACATGCTCACAAAAGCTTGGTCGGTGTGAGGAAATTCTCAAAATTACATTTGAAAATTTCCCCAACACACGTTCAGTGTTAGTTTGCTACGTAAAGCGGAATATAAAAATAACGGGTTCTTTTTTTATTTATAAATTGAAAAAAAAAAAAAAAAAAAATCTGAAAAAAAAAAAACAATATGTACCTGTAAACAAACAAACGATAAGCCAAACGTCTAAGTCATCATATTAATATATTTTTTTTAAATATTATCTCCTATCCAAAGTTGCCTAGAAGAGTGATGCCTTTAAAATCTTAAATAATATACAATGACGAAATATTTAGCTTGTCGTTTGAAGAAAAATAAAAAAACAAAGATCAAAAATAGACATTTTGTACAGTGCCTCCATTTCTATAAAAAAAAAGTGTATAAATTTTTATAGGTGCAAATTTGTATAGAGATGCGAATAAGTAGTTGTCTCCTGAAAAAAAAGAGCTTCTAATTAGTAGTAGGATAATTCGTAGAAGGATTTCATCTGTAATATTATGAACTTCGTTGGGTTTGATGAAGTTAAAGCTCTTCGAAAAGCTTGTATGGCTAATGATGGCCGATGATGGCTGATAGTTTTAGTATTCTCACGAAGAGGACCTGAAGGTTGCAGTCATTATCAAGTAACAATGTAATACTTGAAAAAACCATCAATAATGAAAAAAATTAAATATATTGAAATTTCTAAAATTCAGTTTTTTAAGTATATCTGAGGGTCGGTAGTAATTGAAGACTCACTTTTTATAGCACGTGTATTCATTGGTGAAAGTCAATGTAGACGGTCTTAATTTTTTTTAATTATATAAAACTTTATAGGCATAATTATCGTCGTGATGTCTGCCCTAAAATTTTGGAGTACGAGTGGCAACCCTAGGACGCTGCTGCTCCACACACCCAATACAATATCCGCGTCAGACTCGCACGTTACCTTGAGCGTTGGCGTAGGGCTGCGGCTGGTTCAAATGCACCTGCTCCGGTTGGTTCTGAGCTTGCTGCAGGTCCACGCCGAGCTCCTTGCATATAGGGGTGCAGAGAGCGCACAGGATTTGCTCGAGGCAGCTCTGTTCCTGAGGGGGGCCGCCGGGGGGGCCGAGCGGGGTCCGGGGGGAGGGCCCCCCGCCCGCGACCCCGCCGCCCCCGTCGTATGCGCCGTGCCGCATCGCAAGTTCTGTCACCGATTTTACTATGTAACCTAATGCTATTTTATACTCCTTATTTTTGTAACTTCAATTCAGATTTTATCAGCTAGATACGTAAGTTTGTCTACTGCAAGAGTCATTTTCTCTAGGGACGTCGCGTTCACATGCTAAGCTGAACAGTTACCGGATTGAGTTATTGGAGCTAACATTGAGACATATTACTGGTGTTTTGACCACAGGTAGGTACCACCGCCCCGCCTATTTCTGCCGTGAAGCAGTAATGCGTTTCAGTTTGAAGGGTGGGACAGTCGTTGTACTGTAAAAAGTGAACTCACGTCTCAAGGTGGGTGGCGGTACTGACGTTGTAGATGTCTATGGGCTCTGGTAACCACTTAACATCAGGTGGACCGTGAGTTCTACTTCCTGTGTCTAACCGATAACAAAAAAAAATAAGATTATAGAAAATTTCACGTCTTTCAGTTTGCTTTTGCTTTTGCTTGCGTTAGCTTAAAGTTTAACGAATTAAAAATATCTTGTTCAAACGCCAATCTGTTTTGTTACTGACGACTAACGGCCTAACACACCACACGACCACCGCCAATGTAGGTCTTAGTGTCTACACCCATAAAAGTCAATTTGGTTTAACGTTAAAATTGTTTTATATCAATTTTGGTTTTGTTATAGTCACAAATAAATTTCACACATTATGTCAGTTAAACGTAGGTAAAAAGCAAAATTAATTAAAAATGTAATCCACACAGCATCTACTTCTAATTTGAAAAATATATAAATTAATCACTCAAAATCACATGTTTTTTTCTTCTTCTGAAATCAATTATATAAAAGCGAACAAAAAAAAGTTAATATGTACATAGTACACATACAGATATGTTAACACAGACGGACAGCAAAACGGAACGAATCTAAAAAGCATTGTTTCTTTTCATAGTGACACAAAAAGCTTTTGTACACAATTAAAAAGCTCAAAAATGGGCATTTACTTAATTAAAAAACAAAATAAAAATATATTTTTTTAAATATCAGCAGCTAGGAATAATAAATATGCGGGTAAAAAGAAAAGTTTTCTCAGCGATATCCTTCAAGGTGTGTTATGTCAAGAAAAAAAAAAGTTAATTATTAGCAAAAAATTATTGAATAGAACATTAAAACTAATTTTCCCAATTTCTTTTGAAGATAGTATATTATTATAAATTAGTTTTTGATCCTTTAATGCGGTAAGAGCGCTGTTATGTATCTGTATTGTATTATTAACAACTTTGCACCTTTGTTAATCAATTGTACTGATTGAAGCTTGAATAATAATGGTATTCAAGATAACAAGTATTCATTTTTTGAATATCATATAATTAATTTATAGGATATATTTAAATATAAAAAAAAAAAAAATAAAAAAAAACAATTTTGGTCAAGATAATACTTAATTTGCCAAATATTTTTTGGCGATTTATAATCAGTCCTATCTTTAACATAACCCATTAATTTACCACATTTTACATTAATTAATGACCATTAATGTGATTTATTTTAAATTTAGGAAAAACATTTTCTATTTTTTTCTGCTGCCTTTGTAGTCAGTCATACAGCCTTCTTAATGCTAAGCTGTCAAGTCGCTGCCTACTGCTGAGAACGCCTCACGGCTCGTTTGAAGAAGGAATCTACATGACCGCCGGGAATTCTAGACATCAGAGCGATAAATTTGTACCAACTTGGTGTAGACTATAGACACGACAAATTTTCAATATGAGATTTCTTAGTTTTAGGTGTAGGTTTATCAAAATGATGATAATACACAAATTTGTTTAAAAGTGATTTTTCTAAAAAAGTTTTTCTAACGTAATGACTTACTCTAATAAAAAATCCTTCACACTAGGATAGAGAATGTCTATTCTGATACCAAAATATTAAAACTAAAATTTAGCCGGACAATTGTTTTGTTAATATTATGTATACACATTTTTCAGTGTACCGAATGATTTAATGTTAAGATCTGGTTGTGGTTGACTTTTTCCAATAAAAACTTCTTCACACTAGAATGGAAAATGCCTTATTCTAATACCAAATTAAAACTAAAACTTTACCGGACAATTGTTTTGCTAATATTATGTATACAGCAACTAATTTTTAATATCAGATTTCTTAGGATTAGGTCTAGGGTTATAAAATAAAAAAAGTACGCAAAATAAGTTTAAGAGTGATTTTACTAAAAAGTTCTCCTGTCATATGAAGCTAACGTAATGACTTACTCTAATAAAAACTTCTTCACACTAGAATGGAGAATGCCTTATTCTGATACCAAATCTATACTAATATATAAATCTACAGTGTTTTTTACGGATGTTCCGTTATAACTACTGAATCATGCATCCGATTGATTTAAAACTTGGCATCCATGTAGAAAATAAATGTACTTAATGGATAGGCTAATATTTATATGAATTTTGGACTTCCTAATAATAATGACAATAAATAATAATGTTAATTTTAAATGTCCAGTGAAGCGGGCGAGTACGGCTAGTTAAAACTAAAATTTTGCCGGACAGTTGTTTTGCTAATATTATTATGTACATTTTTCAGTGTACCCAATAATTTAATGTTAGTGATCTAGTGGTGGGTGTGAACTGACCTTCCCTCATGGCGTAGTCCAAGATCTCCTTGAGTTCCTGCCAGTCGACCTCCCCGTCGGAGCCGGCGAGCCGCGTGAAGAACTCACGGACCGGGTCGGCCGGCTCCGGGTCCGGCGCCAGCTCCTTCACCTGATGATGAACAGGATTTTTGTGTGCCGGCTGGAGTTAGCTTATCATGCATGTGCATTGATTGCAATGTATTGAGCCATTATGAAGTCAGACAGTCGCATATAACTCATCAACCAATACAGTCAAATTATATATTGTACTAGCTTTTGCCCGCGACTTCGTCCGCGTGGAATAGTTACTTTGGTATAACGCAAAATTTTACCTACGACTTTATTTACGTAGATGTAAGTATATTTTTGAATAATAGAATGTTAAGGAGCTATTTAAGGTACCAAAATCATACTTTTAGCCGACTTCAAAAGAGGAGGTTATTAGTGCTCGTATTGGTCTTAGCGTGACGTTATATAGCCTATAGCCTTCCTCAATAAATGGACTATCTGACACTGAAAGAATTTTTCAAATCGGAACAGTAGTTCCTGAGATTAGCAAGTTCAAACAAACTCTTCAGCTTTATAATATTAGTATAGATATGAACTGGTGGTAGGACCTCTTGTGAGTCCTCCCAGGTTGGTACCACCACCCTGCTTATTTCTGCCGTGAAGCAGTAATGTGTTTCGGTTTGAAGGGTGGGGCAGCTGTTGTAACTATACTGAGAACTTAGAACTTATATCTCAAGGTGGGTGGCGCATTTACGTTGTAGATGTCTATGGGCTCCAGTAACCACTGAACACCAGGTGGGCTGTGAGTTCCTCCAGCCATCTAAGCAGTAAAAAAGAAAAAGAACCTACCTAACAACGAATTGATCGAAAAGCTCCGGCCGATAGAGACAAAAGATATATTGTACTCACTCTGTCGTCAACATCGCCCATACCGATGTCCTCGTCATTCTCACTGTAATTAAAAAAAAAAGGCATATTCAGTTAAATACTTCAGAATAAACAGATTCTTTTTTGTGTCGGCAACAAAATTTACCACGAAACTAAAAGGTTTGTTAATTGATTTTTGTATGCAATTATAAACCTAAAAGACAAAGGGTTTAAGTTACAAACGTATGACGTCACTTTGTAGGTGTCGTGCAAGTTCGATACTGAGGTTCAACGTGCGAGAAAGGGACAGAGATAGCTCGTAAATCCCATACTTGTTTAAATAACGTTTATATCGTATATGTCGTGTGTAAGTAACGTGGAATGTGTTCACGAATGCTCAAATCGGCTAATACCGTGAGATTAAAAAAAAGTTCATTTGCAATTTCTAAAGGAAAATCACCGAAATTATGGATATTATTGATACTTACGCCATATTGTTGTCCTTTTCGGAGAAGACTCTTAGTAAGAACTCTCCCTCCTCGTCAGGGTCGAAGGTCGAGGGCACTATCACGTACGAGCCGGGCTCGAACTTGAATCTACAACGAGATAAATATTATGAAGACTATATCAAGAGTACCCTCAGTCTTATAAAAAAAAAAGTGATTTTAATAGTCTATGCACCGGAGAAGTTAAGAGTATCATATGACTTTTTGGCGGGAACGCGAGGAGTGAAGTTGTGTGATATGTTTTATTATGTCTATTTAGTGTTTCTTCAAGTTTAAATGTGTAATAACGTTTATTAACTGTTTAATATTTGTGAAAGTGCACAAATATGTGGAAATAAAACAAAGCCACTGGACGTAGCTTCTCGGGATCCTCCAAAAAGTCCACTGGAAAAATCTCAGTAAATGACCACCATTTTACTGAGATTATATTTCATCCCATATCATCTCATTTCATTTAATTTCATTGTCTCAAATTAATCATCTTCATTTCATTTCACTTCATATTATCATTTTTCATAAAAATAAGAATATAAATTAAAATAAGACCTCTGAGGTCTTAATTTTATTTATTTATTGCTTAGTGCTTAGATGGGTGGACGAGCTCACGGCCCACCTGATGATGAGTGGTTACCGTCGCCCATGGACCTCAGTAACGCCAGGGGCAGAGCCAAGTCGCTGCCTACCGCTTAATACTCTCCACAAGCCTCGTTTGAAGAAGGACATGTCATAGCGCTCGGGAAACACCGTGGAGGGGAGCTCATTCCATAGCCGGATGGTACGTGTCAAAAAAGACCTCTGGAAACGCACTGTCGATGAACGCAGCGGTTCCAGGTAGTATGGATGAACTCTACTCCGGTGCCGGGCGGTGCGATGGTAAAAACGAGATGTCAGTATCATCTCGAACAATTCCTCGGAGCACTCCCCGTGGAGCATGCGGTACAAAATACAGAGGGAACCGAAGTCCCTCCGCAGACCCAGAGGTTCCAAACGATACGTGAGAATGGTATTATCGACAATCCGAACGGTCCTCCTCTGTATGGAGTCAAATAGAAGAAGCTGGTACTCTGCACTCTTCCTCTGTATAAAACTGCTGTGTTCACAACATCTTCATTTTACTTCAAAACTGAAAACTTTGAACTAATGTCTCAAGGTGGGTGGCAGTACTGAAGTGGTTGTTGTCCATGGACTCACCTGGCGCTGACCTCCCTCAAGTTGATGAAGGCCTGCGACCTGCCGACGGACGCGTTGTACTTGAAGAAGTTGACGTCGAGCGGCTTGGGCACGTGCCCGTAGTCCGGGAGGCGGTACACCGCGAACCCGATGGTGAGGCACTCCAGGCCCTGGTGGCGCTGCGAGCGACGGTTCTTCTGCATCAGCGCCACGATTATCTGTGTCCGGACGGAAATGGAAACGATATAGACCGGGAGGTTTTTATTTTTTTACTTTTTTTAATTGCTTAGATGGGTGGACGAGCTCACAGCCCATCTGGTGCTAAGTGGTTACTGGAGCCCATAGACATTTACAACGTAAATGCCCCACCCACCTTGAGATATATGTTCTAAGATTTCAGTATAATTACAAGTCTCACTTGTTTAATACAATAGATCTGGACAGACATAGACAGGACGGCGGTACCTACCCCTACTACCTTACCAACTGTTATTGCGCAAATTAAACATTATTCGATTCGATTTTTAACTACATATTTATTAATATACCTACACCGCGAAAGTCGTTCGTGAGCATATGTTAAGCACATTATTAAAAAAACATATAGATGACAAAAAAAAAGAAGCTCCCAGCGGGATTCGAACCCGGCAAATTCGCCTTATTCAGTACGAATGCACCGCGCGTTTATCATCCTGTCCCTATCACGACGACTCTAACTCAAATTGGTATTGTGATGACCGTCATCCCAGCCCTGACCCCGCATACTGTTGTCCCTTTCACTCACGGTACATTTGTTCTCGTCGTCTCCTTCGTCGGGGTCGCTCAACGTGACGGTGTACTGAGGGTTCCGCCAGAACGTCTCCAGGAAGTTCCTGCAGCCGCCGGCCGTCACGCCTGCGGACAAAGACTTATTGTTGTTAGGAACGCAAGGGAATCTGATCTCAATGAGCTTGTTATTAGGTTCCTAATAGCTAAGCAAGGAATGCAAAGGAATCGGTTCGCAATAAGGATGTTGAAGTTGAATTGATTTATGAAATTGATATTAGTGATTGTGCCTGCTGATGTTGGGCAGCTATGTGATCCGGTAGAAACAGCAGGAGATCCACTGTCATAGTATCTTATATTAATACGTGAAGCAAAAACCTTGTAACCGTTTTTAAGAAAATTGCGCGGATGGAGGAGTATGAAATTTCCCACACTTATAGAGAATATAGAGAGGGAGTGTAGAATGCTAACTTTTTTTTTTTAAATTATGCATTAAAAATACATAAAAAAGAAAAAAAATACATTGCGCGCACTACCCTGTATTTGACACACACATGCATGTATACTATTTGTTTATTAACAACCTTTTCTTATAGTCTGTGGTCAAATTGAGAATAGATTAAATATTGCTTGTCTCTATTAATATTTGTCTAAAGTGTAGTCTCGGCGAAAACTGTAATTATATAAATATAATAATAGTCTTTGACAATAGAATTATAATAGTATACAAACTTATAATTTCAGTTAATTATACCCTATTACCCTAAGAAAAACCATTGAAAATTTGTGTTGGATTTGGAAAGGGTCCCGATTCGCCCCAATCTACGGTGACTTGTTAAGCTCAAACAAAGTGTGAGTTCCCCCATCTAAAACAGTAGAGAAATTGTCAGCCCACCTCTAACCCATTCGCCTTCGAAGACCGACATCTCCCACTTCTTGGTGCAGCCCTCGGGACACTCCTCGGGGTCCAGAGAGTCGGGGTTCAAGTTGCATATCTCCACTCTGAAATTTATTAGTAAATAATTAAGGTATTTAAAAAAAAAAACTAAACATTACTTACTCTTGTCGGTTGACACAAAATCGATTTTGAAAATATATTGATGTTCATTGCGCGGCCCTTAATAATAATAATAATAATAATTTATTTATTTATTTCTCTCTTAAAGGCATATATAGCACAAACACGAATAAAGGATTAACCTTATAATTTATGTTGTTAGCCTTTGATAGTCTGTACTAGGTTCAAAGATATGTACTGCTGATCTCCAAGCTCCCTCCTTCTCGAGATAGATTAGGTTAGGTTAAGTCGTGAACCGATGTTGCGGAAAAGTGTTGAGAGATCATTAGGTGTTATCATTTAAGTAGCACATTGTGTGTGTGTGTGCGCGTGCATGTTATATTGTGTGTGTGTGTGTGTAGGTACTGTTTGCTTTTCATTGCGCGTTAGTACCTCACAATCTAATCTCTTCCGTGGCGACATAACACACGACTGAGAGCATACACAGCTGTTACTAATGCAATCGACAGTTCGATCTTGCGACTCAAGACGCGTGGTGATGCCCACGGGCTCCGGCAGTCGGTACATACAAAGGGCGCTCACCGCGAGAAGTGGTTGACGAAGTCCTTGAACGACATCCAGAACTCGCCGTCGTCGTCGAACGTCAGGCCGAGCTCCTCCTTCTCCGACTCCGGGATGTAGCGCCACTCTGGAGACCTGGACGCGCAATGGAACACGTGTTGATAAATCTACTATCGATAAATACAACTCTATTATATTATACTATTAACTGTACTTGTGACCTTCGAACTTATATCTCAAGGTGGGTGGCCCATTTACGTGATAAATGTCTATGGGCTCCAGTAACCACTTAACATCAGGTGGGCTGTGAGCTCGTCCACCCATCAAAGCATATTTACAATTCCATATTCACTGTTTCTGTGTTCGCGGCATACTTAATTACGGAACATATAGCCCGCGAACAAAGATATTTTACTGTATAGGAGTACTTTACTTTACTGTACTTTTACTGTATTGAGTCCGCACGGGTAGGTACCACCACCCCGCCTATTTCTGCCGTGAAGCAGTACATAATGCGGTTTGAAGAGTGGGGCAGCCGTTGTAACTATACTTGAGACCTTAGAACTCATATCTCAAGGTGGGTGGCGCATTTACGTTGTAGATGTCTATGGGCTCCAGTGACCACTTAACATGTATGTTCCATGGGGAGTGCTCTGAGGAATTGTTTGAGATGATCCCCTCATCTCCTTTTTATCATCGCACCTCCCGCCATCGGAGCAGAGTCCATCCATATTACCTGGAACCGCTGCGTTCATCGACAGTGCGTTTCCAGAGGTTTTCTTTGCCACGTACCATCCGGCTATGGAATGAGCTCCCCTCCACGGTGTTTCCCGAGCGCTATGACATGTCCTTCTTCAAACGAGGCTTGTGGAGAGTATTAAGCGGTAGGTAGCGGCTTGACTCTGCCCCTGGCTTTGCTGACGTCCATGGGCGACGGTAACCACTCACCATCAAGTGGGCTGTGAGCTCGTCCACCCGTCTAAGCAATTTTCATCAGTTTCCGAAGAGGTCTCGTGTGGGTTGCGTGCGATACAGACTTGTCGCTCCAAGGTCCGTTCCACTCGGCCTCGTTCCCCCAGGGGTTGCGCAGGCGGAGCAGCGGGATCTTGCCGGCGCGGCCCGGCGTCTCGATGTCCACGTACTTGACCCGGGTCACGGAGTACGCGTGCCCCCGGATGAGCCCCGCCGGAGTCTCCGCCTCGAGGATGTGGGGGTCGGGCTGCGGCAACGCACCGACGGGTTATTATGACATCCTCACATCACAGAAGTGATAGGGTATTTGGTTTAGGCGACAGTTTTTGCAACTCTACACCCGGCGGCGGCAGATAGAGGCAAATGGCGTTGAATGGTCCGCAATAAAAACTCTTCGTTGCGAGGAGGCGGTCACGATCCTCAGTATTGAGGAAACCGAAGCAAGAAGCAAGAACAGCAGAGGCATTTAAAGTACTCATAAAAAATATGGAACGAACATACTGACAAAAAAAAAAGAAAATCTTCAGTCATTTGAATGCGGTAAACGTAATTGAAGTTTATTTAGAAACAGCAAATTCTTTGTTGAGACTAAAGCCTTCGTCAAACAGAACGCGTACTTAGCGCGCGTCAGAGCGCTACGCTATGACGCCGAGATGTGATGTACTACTGTGGTAACATACCGTCACACAGAGCGCCAGCGCTATAACAGTAGTACATCACATCTCGGCGTCACAACGCGGCGTTAGTTTAGCGCTCTGACGCGCGCTAAGTACGCGTTCTGTTTGACGAAGGCTTAATACAAAATGAAATGACGCGTAAACCAAAATCATCTTTCACCCCTTGATATAGTGTTTTTTTTCTTAATCTAACTACTAAATATAAACCATTTAACTAATTAAATTAGAATCTAAGTAACTAAAGCAAGATAATTTGAAAAAAAAAATATCAATCAGAATTATCGAAGAGTCATTGAATTAAAGACCTGAAGGACTTTACGGAAGGTCTATTAAATATAAACCATTTAACTACTTAAATTAGAATCTAAGCAATTAAATCAAAAGAGTTCAAAAAAATTATATTGTCAATCAGAATTATCGAAGAGTCATTGAATTAAAGTCCTAAAAGGCTTTACCGAAGGTCTATTAAATCAAATTCAAATTCAAATTCAAAATCATTTATTTCAACTTGGATGTCATCAAAAACACACTTGTTGAATGTCAAAATGTAAAAGAAAATGTCAACTCTACCACCGGTTCCAAACAAACGGAAACAAACTCAGCGGGCTTTTTTTTTTTTTGTATTTTCTCAACTATTTTCTTTTTTTTTAAACAAGAAAACATATTTACAGTATACAAAAAAACAAGTCAAAAAAATACAATTCAAATAAATAATAATAATAATGAAAAATGAAAAGTGATATAAACCAATTAACTACTTCAATTAGAATCTAAGTAATGAAATAAATAAAAAAATTAAATCAGAATCCTCAAAAGGTCATTGAATTAAAGTCCTAAAGTACTTGACTGAAGGTAGACAAAGATCATAACTTGCTACCCAGGGATTGCAGCCTGCCCGTGACATTGGGTAATGTGAAACTCTTGGTGAGAACGCCAATCTGACCCATAGCAGTGTATGAGACCTGTGTGCTTAGTGCGAGTTTTTTAACGTTCTCGATAGCGTAAAAGTTAACTCCAATCTGTATGCAGTTGGAACAGCGCGGTGACAATTTTGAAAAATTGATGGTAACTGGCAAGATTGCAGGCCAAAGATCTCGTGGCCGCAATCCAATGCGCTGGTCTGATCAAATCCACACCATTCTGGATACCACAGTCTACGATGCCATACACATCGCCGAGAACAGAGGAAGATGGCGACGCATCATCCAGAGAGAACGGGAGGAGATGGTCACGACCCTCAGACATGAGCAATGGACTCAGGGAGGAGAGAAACAACGCTCCTAGCGGCAAAAGTAGGTAAGAAGTTTAAAAAAACTAACAACAAAATACGCTTTTATAGAAAATCCAACTAAAAAATAGAAAATAAATTTGTAATAAATTTGAATTAAAAATAGTGTAAGAAAAAATGATTTTATTGTAAAAAAAGCGTATTTTGTTAGTTTTTAAACTATTATTTATTTCTCAATTTCTTAGTTGAATTTAAATTTTTTCAATATTTTTTTTTCATTTTTTTTTAATATTCAATTGTCATAGGTCCTCAATAAGTATACCAAATTTCGAATTAATCCGACGTTTTGAATGGGGTCAAAATCATGTTCAAAGATTACGTTACAAACATACATACGTCTGAAGCTAATATGAAGCGTATTAAAAACTCGCACTAAGCACACACTGGCTAATCGTTGCGTATTAGTTTTGACCACAAATGACGTCACACTGTGTAGAACAAGATCGGTTCCCCGCGCGCTTACCTCAATACTGCAGCCCATAAGAGAGTTCCTCTCGTACGCCTTCAGCAGGATCGTGTAGAAGTTTGGCGGCAGTTCGGACATCTCGTACATTTCGGTGACGCCGCCGGTGAAGTCCTCCATGGCCTCGCAGGTCGAGCCTCCCTTGAGGGCTTCGTACGATCCGTGGAGTCTGTGCGAACAGAGAAGTATAAACGCTTAGACGTCGTCGTGGCCTAAAGGGTAAGACGTCCGGTGCGTTCGTGTGTAGCCATGCACCGGCATTCGAATCCCGGAGGTGGGTACCGATTTTTCTAATGAAACACTATGATGTAAAATGGGGTGAATCGGGTCGCTTAAGGGAACAATAGTTTTTCGATAGGGCTGGCACCATTTAGTTGTTAGGCAAGTACCTAACTTTAGGTAATTAACTTTTTAATATGTTTAATGAGTTACAAAACTTTGATTAGTAAATTAAACTATTTAATATTCTTAAAAACTAAATAAAAGTCATTTTCAGTTCAACAAAGTTAAATCTAACAACAAAAGTATTGTGACATCCATCCCAGATTTGTCCTTATTCCTCCTCTAGTCGTCCCTATTCCCTCCAATATACTGTACAGTAAGTGTTGCTCACTTCGCATATGCCTTCTCGAGTAGAGCACTCCAGAACTCGTTCGCCTCGGCCGAGTGGAGGAACACCAGTTTCCCTCGGTACGTTGGGAGACGGTCGTCGATGACCACGTCCACCCAGCGCCCGTACTGCCAGAAACTGAAAGGAGAAAATTTTGATTTTAATACATTCACTTGTGCTTTTTGTGTTAACACATTCACTGCCATGTAGGTCAGCGGTGCCTTACGCGGCGCACTGAAGTAATTATGTCGGCTGAAAGAGGTCGACCGAAGAAGACATGGATGGAGTGTGTGAATGACGACACGAGAGAGAGACAAGAGTGAATGTTGTGATGACGGCTGATAGAAGAGAATGGAATAGAAAAATTCGCTGTGCCGACCCCACCTAGTGCGATAAGGTGGAGAAAAAAGAGAAAATCGTTTCAGGACTTCATTTCGTTAGTGCGCAATCTAACGCAAACAACAAACCTACGCCGCAAATCGTTGACCTTGTTTTGACCTAAAGGTCTTAGTTACCAGGTCATAAAATCCCTTAAAAAAAAGATGACCTCGTTCTTCATTTTAATTATGTAAATTTCGTGACTTGTAAAGTACTAGCAGTATCGTTTTTACTACAAACCGGTCAGTTTTTTATTTCTACGAAATTATTTTAAACAATTACCGGAAATGGAAGACGCCCGCATAATCTTCATCGAAACTCTGATCATCAGGTACAACTTGGAAGAATAACCTGTAATTGAAAAAAAAAAAAACAATTGAGTCTATACATATCATTTATATAATATGTAATTGAAAAAAAAAAAAAATACAGTCTATACATATAATTTGCATCAGTCATTACTTTGCGTCGTCGTGGCCTAAAAGATAAGACGCCAGGTACATTCGTATCGAGCGATACGACTGGACAAAAGTTCGAATCCCGCCGGCAGGTACCAGTTTTTTAAATGAAATATGTACTTGACATATCTTCACAAACGGCTTCCGCGCTGACGGAATAAATAAATTTACAGGTGGTAGGATGTCTTGTGAGTTCGCACGGGTAAGTACCGCCATCCTGTTTATTTCTGCCGTGAAGCAGTAATGCGTTTCGGTTGTATGTGTGGGGAGCCCTTATACTGTAAGCCCGAGACTTAGAACTCACATTTCAAGGCGGGTGGCGGTATTTATCTTGTTGATGTCTATGGGCGCCGGTAATCGCTTGATACCACGTGGGCCGTGAGCTAGAGATGGCGTTGTCCATTGACTGGATTGATTGCACACCCCGAGTGCGACGCTAGACCGTGTCCCTTTCATTAAAGTAATGTTTATGATATAAAAAAAAAAAAAATTTTTTTGATTTATATCAATTACCCCCCCCCCTCTCCCGTATTTGTTGGTCAATAATAAAAATAATAATTAATAGCGTAAACTCTAGAAATTGTTATTATTGTTATGACATAATGCAATTAATATTGTTGGGCGGACTATTTTTGTCATTACGCATTTTCCTTGTGGTAAATGTTTTCAATGTCAATATTGTCCCGTTTAAATTCAAAATTTAGTTTCATTTTATGTTATATATATATCTATGTATGTAGGTACGTATATATGTACTAAAGCTGCTTTCAGACTACGCTATACTATAGTGCCATATAGTATAGCAGCCTATACTTAGCCAATAATATATAGTACAGTACAGTGTGAACGTGTCCATAACTATGTTGTAATATGAGCGATATACTATATGCTAATATATTATAGCGTAGTGTGAAAGTAGCTTAAGGCGAAGGCGTTGAAATTAGACCACGCGGTCTCCTGACTCCGACCAGTTTGCTCGGGTGAACATCATAGATATGCAAAGAAAAACCTCTATTACCTATTTAAAACACTTTAGTTTGTAAAAAGTTTCTTTTTTCATTGTTATTTTGGGTTACTCAGTGAAGTCTGTCATTCAATAAAAAGAGAGTTCAGTTTTATAAATAGTTTATTAATAAATACTGTATACTGTTTAATTTTTAATATTAATTTTAAAAGAAATTAAGGGCTTAAGTGTTGTTTTTTAATGATATGGGGTACTACAGAATGAATAAATAATAAAATACTTGATTGCGTTATCTGTTATATAATAAGAAAACAATATTTAAACCCCTTAATCTCTTTTAAAATTAATATTTTAAACAGTATTAATATATTATAAAAGTCTGAACTTTCTTTTTACTGAATGACACTGAAAAAAATCCTTTTCAAAAACTAAACGGTTTTAAATAATAAAAGTTTTTTCTCCTACCTACGCCGAAAGTCCGGTTTTCCTCCCGCTGTACAGGGAGGAAACTCTAACTTTTCCTGGTTACTGACAAGTGCGCATGCGCGTTAGTGTCTACGTCTGCTTTCACGCACCTAAAATTCTCCGCCATTGTTGTGCTCGGGTAATTTGCAATATTGTGTTTAGTGTAAAAGTGAAATAAACAAAAGGCAATAAAATTTAATAGTGAAGTATTAAACAAAGATGAGTTCATCAGACAGTTCTCATTCAATTAGAAGTAGTTCATTTAAAAATTAAAAAAACACTTGTTGTTTTTTTTTATGAGTCCACCCCCCGCCAGGACTACGCCCCTGGAACCCGGCTCAGTACTCCACGGGTGCTAAGTTTTTTACAATGTCGAACTTTCGGCCTGGTAGGAGAAAAATATTATGTGGACCGCGGGAAAAAAGTAGGACATCTCATCCCGCAAACACGCCGTGTGAGAGAATTTTACACGCGGGAGGAAATGTCCAACTTTTCTCCCTTAGTGCACAATGTACTATTCTTTACATACAGTGTACATTACATAATAAAAAACAATTGCACATTTTTCTTAGGAAAATAACGAACTTCCTTATTTTTTCGATAGCTACGTTGGAACTTTAGTGTTTTCAGTATACAAAATTAAATTGGTACCAGTATTTCTCGTCAGCATTTATTTAAAGATAAATGTTAAAGAAAAATATATATATTTTAAATTGGTCTACAATAAATATAGCTCTCTCTACACTATAATTATGTAACTGGCTTTCCAGTATTTGGGTGCTCCTGATATTACGGGGCCTTACATGTAAAGTTACAGGCAAAATTGGTTTTATCATAATTAAAACTATTTTTATGTTTTCGTTTCGCGTTTATATTATTTAAAATTAGTATTAGCAGTCAAGCGAGAGCCACCATTGTGATCACAATCATCGATAAAAGCCGTAAACTTTTTAACGATGTGCATTTGGAAGCAACATACAAAACTGTTTCTATCCAGAAATACATGAAGTCAGCGTCGGAACGGTACTTCGATAAGGCTACACTCGACGAACTCGACAAAGAGTTCGCCGTGCAACCTAACCCATGAATCAGCTCGCTGAGTTTCTCGCCGGATCTTCTCAGCGGGTCGCGATTCCGATCCGGTAGTAGATTCATTCGCGAAGCAGCTACTTTTGAGCTGTTAGGTCTCCTTCGGAGGCGCTCGGGTAGCTGTTAGCAAATCCCACCCCTCCTGGCTGAGCCTTTGCTCGCCCACCTGTCCTGGTGAAACTGGAAAGGCCTCCGGGCCACCAGTAATTCTTCAATCATAAAAAAAAAAACTGTTGTATGCGAATAATTTACAGTTTTATTTTACACAATTAAGGGCTTACTTGCGATGAAGTGTCAAGTTGGCAACGGCAGCCAACAGCCAACAATCGCCCAACTCTCCTTGTTGGACGTCGAAGCGACTGTAGCCTTCGACGAAAAGTTGAGGGTTGTCGCTGATTTCCTAAAATCAACATATAATTTTTATACACATGTACAGTATTTATATATTATTTATTTATTTATAACTTCATATACTACAATAGTATAAAGGCGGACTTAATGCCATAGACATTCTCTAACAGTCTACCTTAGGGTAGTGCAGAGATGAATCTTGGTAGGTGTAGTGTGAAGGTGATATTACTTAAACATATTATGTGTATAAACATATAACATACATAATATTTATAGTTACAAATACTCGTACTTAAATAAATACATATACATAAATATATAGATATACATATCATAAATATATTCATATAAAAACATATATAAACAAATATTATCAATTAGATGACTCTGCTAACTCTCTGAGAAACAGTTAATTATATTAATACGTGAAGCAAAAACTTTGTAACCCTTTTTACGAAAATAGCGCGTATGGACGAGTATGAAATTCTCACACTTATAAAGAATATAGAGAAGGAGTGCAGAAGGCTAATAGTTTTTTTTTAATTATGCGTAAAAATATATTAAATCAATAAAAGAAACATGACACACACTACCATGTATTTGACACACACACACATATGTATACTCTATGTTTATTGTCAAACTTTTGTTGCTTAAAGTCTGTGGTCAAATTGAGAATAGGTTAAAATTGTTTATCTTTAATATTATTTGTCTATAGTGTAGTCTTTGCCAAATCTGCGATTATAGAAGTAAAATCTTTGACAATAGAACCATAATAATGTTGAAACTTATATTTTTAATTACTTAATTAAAGTCGAATTTCGACTACATACTAGGGGACCACTAGTTACTGGAATTAGCTAATGTATTTAAATTTTCTTTACATTTCGAGTCAAAGATATAATTAAAACTAATTTTACGGTTTTTTTTTCTGTTCGCACAATTTTCAATAGTGGCTTTAGTTAACTATGCACCCGGGAAGCCTACAGGGAGGTGTGTGGCGGCATTTACGTTGTAGATGTCTATGGGCTCCGGTAACCACTTAACACCAGGTGGGCCGTGAACTCGTCCACCAATCTAAGCAATAAAAAAAACACGCTTTTCCATATTCACGGAACTCATACCCCGCGCACTTTTACTGTATTATCATGAAACCCCAAAAACACCTGCAGTGGGACAGTTTAGAATTTCGTTGACAATTACAATTAAGGTGAGATATAGATTAACATATTTGTCACCGTCAAACTTATCTATGGCCTTTTGAATCTAGATACTCGGTCACAGCCCGCATGTGCTTAACGTTTTACAGTACACGGCGATAAATATTGCACATCGATCATTAGAAAGAGACAATCGGCTAATTTCGGCTCCGTAGAGCTTTATCTCTGTCGCACACTACGTATGTAGCGTTCGTCTTGTATGTTACGGCAGTGAAGGATTTATCCTGTTGGGGAGGCCAATTTTTTTTTCTTTTTTTCTTAAGTGATGAAGTATTCGTGACTTTTGGCCTTTCGCCAGCAAAATATTAACGGTTTTATTTCTGAAATAATGGCTTGGCTGTATGAATGACATTACTGATCTCTACAGGGTATGATGACCACTAACAATAAGATCTAGTGATCTACATTAACAATAAGATCTAGTAAGGGCGCCAGTCATTGACGATAGTAAGTTGTAACGTATTGGAATTGCGTATAACAAATATACATATATATCGAGGGGTGAAAGACTTTTTGGTTTAAGCGAAATTTCGGTTAATACGCGACATTTATCTTTGTAAATAAAGAACCGTTTTAATTGGTATTAGCGTCAACGATTTGATGTTTTTAATTGAACATCAATTATATTTACCCCATTCAAATAGCCGAAGAAGTTTTCAGTGTCATGATATTGTTTCCAAAACTTAAACTTCAAATGACTCTTCTGAAGCAGTAATGCGTTTCGGTTTGAAGGGTTATACTGAGACCTTAGAACTTATATCTCAAGGTATGTGGCGCATTTACGTTGTAGATGTCTATGGGCTCCAGTAACCACTTAACACCAGGTGGGCTGAGGAGCTCGTTCCCCAACTAAGCAATAAGAAAAAACACAATCACCAGTAATGGAGTTGCGCTTTCAGTGCGCTGATTTGTATATAGGTTTATCTAACTCACCCCAGGTCTGAGCCAAGTGATGGGCCTGTCCAGGCTCTCCTTGTAGTAGAGGCTGCGGTCCACGGCCGGAAACTCGGGGTCTTCGAAGAGTCTACCTTCAGCTAGGCACCGCGATCTTATGTCTTTGAAGTCCTGATACGTAGCCGGACCGAATGATGACGGGCGGGTTTCGCCTAGCTGCAAATGGAAATTAGAATTGAAAAGGTGTGCAAACGAGACAAAGTTATTTTTATACGAAACTAGCCGTACTCGCCCGCTTCGCTGGGCATTTAAAATTAACATTATTATTTATTTTCATTAATATTACGGAGTCCAACACTCATATAAATATTAGCCTATCCATTAAGTACATGTATTTTCTACATGGATACCAAGTTTCAAGTCAATCGGATGCATGGTTCAGTAGTTATAACGGAACATCCGTAAAAACCACTGTAGATTTATATATTAGTATAGAAGTTGGATGTGAGCGTTACAATTGAAGAACGAACGAAACGAAAAGTCAAAATAAATGAACTCAAAGTTCGTGAAATAGGCCACGCTCAATTAAAAAAATACAAAATAGTAATTAGTGTTCGTTCAATGATCGTAATTCCACCATTTAGATTACAATATTTTCGCTTTGGTTTTGTTAGAGGAAAAAGTTTCAATTGTTGTTTAAAATAAAACCTCTAAACCTTTTGAATAAAATAATAAAAAGAAAATTTATTGAAAAAAATCCCAAGCGAAATAGTAGTAGGTAATTTTTTTCCTTCTATTTATTAATTTTTATTTGCATTTATTAATGGTATTAAGCCTATTTATATATTTGTGTAGTTGATTTTTTCAATCACCAATTAGTAGCGTACCATTTTTTATAAATTAATATTTTAAGATGAAAAAAATACATCCGTGCCGCTAACAATGCCGGCCAATAGGAAGTCAATGGCTAATTAAACTGCAACAACTGCGGTAAGCGACTCGGTTTCAATGATAACATTATCAATAATTACATTTAAAAATAAAATAATATATTAACTATATAACTATTAATATACAGTCAAAACCGTTTACTGCGACATCGTTTAGAACAACATGCCGGTTATAATAACCTAGAACAAAGGTCCCGGCTGAATTCTATATGCCCGCCTTATTAAAAATATTGCTTTATACGACATTGCTAATAACGACATACCTCATAAAACGACCACATTTAACTAATATTTCGGAGAATTACATCTGTTAGAACGACCGGCTAAGCTGTATTGTAAACAATTTGAATAGGTATCCACATTTGTCTTCAATGACTATTAAAATCAGGAAAGAAAACAATAGGATCTAGTTTAGTATAGGGTCTTTTCTAATTCTTAGAAACAAAACACGTGCATGCAGTAGAGTCAAAGCCCGCTTCTTCATATCTCTTCAGTTAGTTTGTTACTTATCTATACACAAGACGCACCAAAACTTTGTGGAGTTATTCGTGAAACTTTCAAAATGTCGCAATGAAAAATGTACATAGTTGAATAAATATATTTTTCCAATAATTCCCTATCGATCTGTTTGTACTTGCACGATACACATTAAACATCACCGGTTGTTACGACTATCGGTTTTTACGACTGAATATGAGCAGTCCCTTCGATGTCGTTATAACAGATTTTGACTGTAATAATATATTAATTTTCTTCCTTTTGGAGGAATTGCTGTGATTGCGTTATCTTATTTAGGTCACTATATAACGAACGTCGAAAATCGAAAGTCCAAGCAATAAAAAAAGGGTCTATAAATATCAGAATTAAAATCGTATATGATTCACAATTGACGAATTATCCACGTGAACAAAACTTTTTTTTTTCAATTTAAGGGCTGACAGATGTTGTTGCATACTTTTTTGTAATGAAACGCGTACTTCACACATATTCGCGAATGACAGATGTCGTCCTGGCCCAAAGGATAAGACTAACCGTATTGCGCGATGAGACCGTGTCGGGGTTCAAATCTCGCAAGCAGGTACAAATTTTTATAATAAAATAGGTACTTAACATCCATATGTTTCACGATTCAACTCCCGCACTGTGTAAAACAAAAATCAAACCCGCAAAAATCGGAATACAGTCAAACCTGGATATTAATAAGCAAGAGTTCAAGGTAGTGAAATCTCATTCTCGCTTATAGAGGTTTCTCACTAACCCGAGTTTCTCGGTAATGCACCCTCTGAATTTCATTTTGCGATTATCCGGATTCAAACGCATTCAGTATTTTAAGTTTGTCACTTAATGACAGTACTTTAATTTTCCGTTTTGACATAATTCAGAACAGAACTTTCCTTCGCAATTGATTGACGATAAACTGAGTAAGTCCGACAAACAGGACAGTACACAGGGACACGTGTCCATTCGAAAAGAATGCGTTAAAATAACAACGTTATTTAGTTCCACCAAATAGAATAGGTTAGGAATAGGAGAAAACAATACAAAAACAATGTTAAAAAGTTCCATGAAAGTTAAGAATGGGTCATAAAACAGCAGATGTTAAATTTGTAATTTGTTTTGTAATTTGTTCCTCCTAAATATAATATAATGAATAAAGCTCGACTGTCGCTTATAGAGGTATAGATAAGTAGCAGTCTCACTTGCGGAGGTCCATGAGGGAAAAACGACTCTCTCTTACAGAGGTTTCTGTTTCTCACTAATAGAGGTTTTAGGAGCTTAAAATGACGGGTCCTGGCTGTTACTCTCATTTATAGAGTTTTCTCACTTATCCAGTTCTCACTTACCCAGGTTTGACTGTATACGTATTTACTATGCAATTGAGATGCGTATGCGTAAAGACTATACACAGACCAAAGTTTCAAGGTTGGTAGCGGAATTCACGTCGTGATATATGTATATATGGGCTCGGTAACAATTTAACATCAGCCTGGTGGGCCCTAAGCTAGTTTACTCGTCTAAGCGATAAAATAAAAAAAATATAATATGCGATCCCTTTCCGGGAAGGAAGAGCATATGAAAAATCCTTGACGCGATAGCAACAACAGTAACGGAATAATGGTAATTTTACTAATGTTTTTTTTAACAGTTCTAACTAAATTTTTTAAAACTACCTTTAATAAAAACCCAAAATTTATTAATTATACTTTGCTATTTATCATTATGAACAATGTAATTAACATACATAGCGGCTTTTTTGTTGGGAAGCGGTGCAGCGGTGGTAGGACTTAGCGAAGTATTAACCCTTGCTAGGGCTAGTGTTAGCAAGTTTTCTCAAGTTAAGCCCCGTGCTATAACCTCCTACCAGTCAGCGCCTAGTTGGAATAGACTTAGGCTACCAAAGATTAGGTAGGAATAAGTTTGGATTGCACTAGAATATTCAACGGATTTATCGCACAGTTGGTCTGATACGATCATCATCAAAACCCCGCATTTATCGTCACTGACATACGATCGAGCATTCCACACGGAACAACGGCATTGCTTGATGAGCGACGCTAACCACTCGCCATCAGATGGGCTGTCTGCTTACAGTGGCATTAAAAAGAATAGAAATAAGTATATTTTTTTTAACTAAACGTGAATTATATTCTAGGAAACTGAGGATTAAGTGCTACCTTGTTTTCGGTTTGGAGCCTACATCGGATATTTGACAATTTTTTTATATATATAAATCTTTTCTATCATTCCTTAATTTATAACAAGATAGGTAAACAATTTGGTTGCCATAGCGGAAGATGTTTTACGTCCACAAGGTGGGTAGGTATTGATAACTAAAATGTAATTTTTTTTGGGTCGAATCTCCAACAAGTTGCAAGAGCCGATTGGCACCAAAATACCTTATCAACCCTGCTTCCAAGTCTCTAGAACTTGATTGAAGTCCATTCATGATCTCAGCGTCATCAGGTTTGAGCCACGTGAGCTCACCTACTAGTTAAGGTTACGCTGAAATAGCCTCTCAAGGCAAGCTCAGGTTAGCCTCTCAGCTAACCTAACCTAACCTAACCTAACCATAATAAAATAATTATAAAACTGCAAACCCAAAATAGACGTTCACCGGAGCGCATTTTCATCTGACTTCCTTTGTAATAGGGAGGCAGCTTCAATTGATAATCTTTGTGCTGAACGACAATAGACGATTTTTTCGGTGGAGGAACATCTCTTTCTTGCGTCAGCGTCACTTTAGGCGAATCGAATGGTCTTTTTAATGCCTTGGCATTGCTTGGGACGTGACAATGTTCAGTGATCGTCATTTTTTTGATACCAATTACAGCATCTTCCGCTCCCGCTTTCGTATCGACTAGTTTCGTTGACTTCCAAAACTTATGGCTCTTGCGTTTCGGTTCATCGGGCGTGTTGTGATCGGCAACTTTGGGTCTACGAAAACCGTCGAGCAGTTTCGTGAAGAACCCAGACATTGCCCGATTGTGTTTCTTAGAGGACTTCTTTTCGGGTTTCGGGTTTTCACTTTGCATTTCAGTCTCGGATTTCAGGAGTTTGTTAGTTACGTTTCTCGGCGTCGATGCGTTGTTCTCAAGCGAATGCGTTCTTAGATATTGCACATCGGTCTTTTCTAGTTTCACGAAATCAACTTCGGCTATTTCGTTAGACATCTTTGCTGCTAGTTATATTCTTTGATTGTACACACAGACACTATTATTAATGATACTGATTGTTAGCACGATTCTCGCATACATAATATGTATTTATGTGAAAATCATATATTATGTATATATAGATATTTATTGTTGTTTAGATGGGTGAATGCTTTCACGGCCCACCTGGTGTTAAGTGATTATGGGGATCATAGACATCATCTATCTACAACGTAAATGCCACCACTTGAGACGTGACGTTTTAAGGTCTCACTTTTTACAGTACCTCGCCCTTCGAACCTAAACGCATTACTACTTCGCAGCAGAAATAGATAGTGTTGTGGAATCTATCCGTGCGGGCTCAAAAGACGGCCTACCATTTCATGAATTCTGAATATTACAGTTATAAGCATGTTCAAAGACATTCTATCTTTAATAGTGAGTATGATAGAAACAGATAAAACAATTCGTTATATTCATTAAGATCCAATAATGTTAGCATTTAAGTTGAGAATTCCGTCGGTGATATTGTATAGCGCAAGTGCTTTCTAAAGATTTTTTCTGTCACGGTATTTCCCGAACGCTACGACATGACCTTCTTCAAACGAGGCTTGCGGAGAGTACTCAATGGTAGGCGGCGACTTGGCTGCGCCCTGGCATTGTTGATGTCCATGTGTTACGGTAACCACTTACCATCAGACGGGCCGAGTGCTCGTCGGCCTACAGAGGCTACAAAAAGAATATTAAAATAATATAAATGGTATATAATATAGAGAAGCGTTTACACTATCCTCATATCGTGAATTATTTTGTAAATTACTAAGTACACATATAATATACAGAAATTACAAATTATCCTAGACACCGAAAAATACTAGAAACAAATAATTTCTAATAATAATAATATAAACAGAGTTTTTTAAAAGTTATGTTAAAATTTTTACGCGGATTTCCAAAAAGGGCTTTAGTTTTATAAATTTAAATTAAGCTATCTAGTTTTTTATGAGAATCGAAGAAGAATAAACAACATATTATCGAATTACTAATATTCTCGAATGTATTTTTGAAGCCGCAAAATTTTCTTTTTCTATGAACTTTTGTAATTAAAATGTCACTTTCAATATTGATTCTCCCTTTTCACTACTACACCTCTTTGAACGTCTGTCGCACAACCGCTGCTAGTTTTAACTGAACAACATTGGACTGGACGAATAAATACTGATAACGCATTGCTATTCAATATTGTATATATGTGCGTACATACATAAATGCACACACACACACACGTACGTTTTGTGGGAGGGAAGCTCTTGGTTTGTCTACACATTGCGGTGTGGTATCTATATATTAATACGTGAAGCAAAAACTTTGTATCCCTTTTTACGAAAATTGCGCGGACCGAGGAGTATGCAATTTTCCACACTTATAGAGAATATAGATAAGAAGTGCACAATGCTAATATTTTTTAAAAATAATGCATAAAAAATACATTAAATCAATAAAAAAAACATTACACACACTACATACCATGTATTTGACGCACACACGCATGCATACTATTTATTGTCAAACTTTTGTTCTTGACGTCTGTTGTCAAATTGAGAATAGATTAAATATTGTTTGTCTTTGTTAATATTTTTTATAGTATAGTCTTGGCGAAATATGTGATTATAGAAGTATAAAATACAATCATAATAGTGTACAAACTTACAATTTCAATTAATTATAGTCGAATTTCGACTACTACGGGACCTCTAGTAATATTTGGATCGGCTGTTAGTGAGTCCGCTCACAAAACATTCTATGTGTTTAGTGCGAGTTTTTTAAAGTTCTCGATAGCGTAAAAGTTAACTCTAATTTGTATGGAGTTTCAACGATCCGTTTGCCGCTGGGGGCGCTGTAATGTAATATTTATTAAAGTAAGTTTCAACCAAACATTTAATTATTTAATTATTTGAGCTCTATGGGCTCCGGTAACCATTTAAGATTAGGTGGGCCGTGAGCTCATCCACCCATCTAAGCAATAAAAAAAATCATAATAGACATCGGAAACACCTCTTCTTCTTTTTCTCCACCTTGTCCTACTAGGTGGGGTCGGCACAGCTAATTTTTCTATTACTCAACACTCACTCCTCTCTCTCTCTCTCTCTCTCTCTCTCTCTCTCATATCGTCATTCTCACTTTATCCATGTCTTCTTTGGTCGACCTAGTAACCGGGATCCGTGTTCAGCCGTCTGAGTCCTCAACGACCGGGGCCATCGGGACTCCCAATTAATATTCTTATTATTAACATTATTAACAAATACGTCAACCAGTTTTTTTTTTGTTTAGATGGGTGGTCGAGCTCACAGCCCACTTGGTGTTAAGTGGTTACTGGAGCCCATAGACATCTACAACGTAAACGCGCCACCCACCTTGAGATATAAGTTCTAAGGTCTCAATTATAGTTACAACGGCTGCCCCGCCCTTCAAACCGAAACGCATTACTGCTTCACGGCAGAAATAGGCGGGGTGGTGGTACGTACCCGCGCAGACTCTCAAGAGGTCCTACCACCAGTAAAAAAGTGTGTGAAGTCATCAACCGTTTTACTGGCCCAATCTGAATATAAAACTGATTTGCTTATGTTTGTATATACAGGGTGTAAATTTTCTATGGCGTTTAATTTCCTACTTTAATGGTCATAAAGGGATGAACGAGCTTATGGCTTGTCTGGTATTAACAGGTTACAAGAGCACATGGCTATGGTAGGCAGCGGCTTGGCTCTGCCCCTGGCATTGCTGACGTCCATGAGCGACGGTGACCACTTACCATCACGTGGGCCGTACGCTCGTCTGCCTACAAAGGCAATAAGAAAAAAAACATGTACACTTGGCTCCTTGGAGTTCAAGGCGCACATATTAGTGTCAATATGTTTTTTTTTTATTGCTTAGATGAGTGGACGAGCTCACAGCCCACCTGGTGTTAAGTGGTTACTGGAGCCCATAGACATCTACAACGTAAATGCGCCACCCACCTTGAGATATAAGTTCTAAGATCTCAGTATAGTTACAACGGCTGCCCCGCCCTTCAAACCGAAACGCATTACTGCTTCACACGGTAGAAATAGGCAGGGTGGTGGTACCTACCCGTGCGGACTCACAAGAGGTCCTACCACCAGTAATTACGCAAATTATAATTTTGCGGGTTTCATTTTTATTACACGATGTTATTCCTTCACCGTGGAAATCAATCGTGAACATTTGTTGAGTACGTATTTCATTAGAAAAATTGGTACCGAACACACATATTAGTGCCAATATGCGGACTCACACTAGGTCCTCCAGTAATTACGCAAATTATTATTTTCCCGGGGGACGAATTTTAATTAATAAAAAACACTTTCCAATTAGTGCAGGTAGACGAGGGACGCCCAGGCGTGGCCGACTCCATCGAATGCATTAGATTAATAAATTCATTTGGTTTTAGTTAGTTTCTGTTTTTCAGGGGTGTGTTCTTTATAATTCATGGTACGTCTGGGTGTTACGAAGCCCATTCAAAGTGCCGCAACCCTGGAGGAATGAAGTCACGTTTTTTTTCATACAATGTGTCCGTGCAGTGTCGGAGACTTGAGGGGGTAAAATATGGCGATTTTTATCGATAAATCACTATCCCAAATTTCTCTTGGCCCCTTCATATTAGAATGGCAGCCATTTTGCTTTTTTTTACTTCGCTGCTCCTTTGACGGGGCTCTTTCTTTTTTTTCAATCTATCTTCTATCTATATATATAAAAATGAATTGCTGTTCGTTAGTCTCGCTAAAACTGCTGGACCGATTTGGCTAATTTTGGTATTGAATTATTTGTGGAAGTTTAGAGAAGGTTTAAAAGGTGAATAAATATGAAAATGCTCGGAATTAAATAAAAGTAAGAATTTTGTTTTCGCTTTGATGTGTCCCCCGTCGGACGGATTCCTTTTGTTTGTTTTATATTTATTTTATACAAAAGTTTAGTTCTTTTATTTATCGATTGAGGCACTACGAAGTCTGCCGGGTCAGCTAGTTAATAATAATATAACTACGAGCGCGAGAATAAATTGTAAAAGTTGTTTTAATTTAATTATTAATATAATTACAATACATTTATTTAAATTTTTTATATGAAAATTAGTTTTTAACGAAACGAACAGGTGACATACAGAGAAATTAACGGATCTTGATTAAATTTCTCTAGTTGTTCGAATGCATTTATTGTTGGATCATCGATAGTACCAGGGCTTGGTAATCGGTGCTAAAGTCACTTTGTTTTTCCTACCTAAACTGATAGCCTTGAGAGGCTATGTCAGCGTAACCCTATCAAGTAGGTGAGCTCGTGTGGCTCAATCCTGACAAAGTTGCTAACATTAACCCCAGCAAGAGCAGTGCTTCGCAGAATCTATCATCGGATCGGAAACGCGACACACTGAGAAGATCTAACGAGAAACTCAGTGGGCTGTGTCTATGGATTAAGTTACTCGCCGAGCCCTTCGTCGCAAGCGACGGGTTCGGCGAGGAGCAAAAGTCACGATAGTACGATAAGCTATAAGAATCTCCGACGTTGAAGTTTAAGAATGTTTTTTAAAAACAAAAATATATTATTCCGTTCACGTATACGAGACTGTCGCTGCTTCGTCATCTTTCCTTCCCAGGAGAAGTATTTTAAATTACTCTTTCCATTTAACTTCCTTTAAGCCGCCCTTACCCAAAGTGGGCCATAACGTCCCCTTGTGGGCGCTGCAGGCCTAAGGGGGGGCGGTAAGAGACCCAGAAAAAAAAATGGGGTCATTGTATAGAGGTTTGAGAGGCGATTTTTAATTTCATCTAGGACTCTTAGATACCGACTGAGCTCTCACTATAAAAGTTTTTAAGTAGGTGAAAAAATGGGGGCGGAAAAAAATATGTATTCCCAAAGTGGGCAGTAGACAAAAAGTTTGAGAGCCCCTGCTTTAAGCCTTCGCCAGATTGCCATTAACATAAACATTAACACCAGGCGGGATGTGGTTTTGACTGTAGCTACCTAAAATAACGCTACCACGGTTATTACAGTGTTGTTAAAACGCAAGTAAGCGATTAACAAGAGAATGGGTAGCATCATTTTTCAGAGTATTTTATCGAATTTTACGATCGCATTTACTTGGGGTAGGGCGTATTCGGATTATTTTAATGGAGGCATACACTAAAACGACATGTTTTCAGGTTGATATCCCTGGTCTTCCGCAACTGCTGCAATACCAGACGAGCCGTGAGCTTGTCTGTCTAATTTTAACTAACAACTGGTCAAAAGCTGGAGGCTGGAAGTGCATCGTCAGGAGGGCAATCCTCGAGAACATGGGCGACCTAACAAGTACTTCTGCATATAAATCGTCCGCGTCGTGGTGGCCTAAAGGATAAGACGTCTGGCGCATTCGTATCTAGCGATGCAACAGTGTTCGAATCCCGCAGGCGGTTACCAATTTTTCTAATGAAACACGTACTTAACAAATGTTCACGAGGAATAACATCGTGTAACAAAAATCAAACCCGCAAAATTATAATTTGCGTAATTACTGGTGGTAGGACCTCTTGTGAGTCCGCACGGGTAGGTACCATCACCACGCCTATTTTTGCCGTGAAGCAGTAATGCGTTTCGGCTTGAAGGGCGGGGCAGCCGTTGTAACTATACTGACACCTTAGAAGTTACATCTCAAGGTGGCGCATATACGTTGTAAATGTCTATGGGCTTCAGTAACCACTTAACACCAGGTGGGCTATGAGCCCATGATCTAAACAATAAAAAATGTCCGACTAAGAAGGTCAAAGTTAAACTGACCTTCAGCGCAAAAACAAACAAATACCGTGGTGACTATGTCAATAGGGGGCAAACTTTAAGGGCGTTTGTCTAGACCTCGACCGTCAATATCATATTCAATTAATATTAGTGTAATTACAAATATTCGTTTTTTTCTTTATATTTCCCTATATTATGGATAGATGATGTTTTTTTTTTTCTGACGGTACCTGATGCCAGGAATTATTTGGAGGGTTTGCTTCAAAACGCGTTGCACTATTGTGCTAATTAGGTAGGATACTGGTAAAACTATAGTAAGCATAATAATTATATTATAGTTAAATTACATACGATGCAATGCATCACCAAAATTTACAAATTTGTTTTAGTTTAGAAAAAACCTATGAGAGGTTTTTTTTTTATTGTCCTCGTAGGCAGACGAGCATACGGCCCACCTGAAGGTGAGTGGTTTAAATATTTGTGTGTATACAAACTGCCTACGACCCCTTTAATATTACTGCAGACGTTAGCAAAGTCTGTTAGGTTTTGCCAGGGAATAGTTCCTTACGCTGCCAACGATTAAAACGAACATAAAAAATACAATATATACTAATATCATTCAATATTTTCATACAATTTACTCGCAACACCAGCTGAGTTAATATCTAAATAGTTAACTCATATCGATTCACAAAACCAAACAACACGATGCAAACTAGACGATTTGGCTTCTCGCCAACGATACGAACGGATGTTAAGAAATATGTATGTAGTTAGTTATACATTTCATTTGATGTGGCGCCGCTACGTCGACGTTGAAAGTGGGTGGACGAGCTCACAGCCCACCTGGTGTTAAGTGGTTACTGGAGCCCATAGACATCTACCACGTAAATGCGCCACCCACCTTGAGATATAAGTTCTAAGGTCTCAAGTATAGTTACAACGGCTGCCCCGCCCTTCAAACCGAAACGCATTACTGCTTCACACGGTAGAAATATGCAGGGCGGTGGTACACACCCGCACGTACTCACAAGAGGTCCTACCACCAGTGAAATGTATAATTAGATTATATTATATTAATAGAATTATTGTGATATTTTCATGTTTAACAACAACTATGGACCGGGTGCGGAAATTCGAACAGTTCTTGCTTTTGAGTACGGTCGCAAAAAAAATATCGTAAGTTAAGTAGTAGTAATCGTAGTTAAGTAATCGTAGTTAAGAAAAATATTGTTTTGTATGGAAACTAGAGACATCTTGTAGCGGATGACCCTAAACTTACCTAGTCAGGTCATAAGTATTGGCACACAGTAAAAACTTTTCTTTTAGAATGCTGGCCACATAAAAGTTTATTGAATTCGAATCTCGAATTGTTCATGAAAATAAAAATGTATACTTTTAGAATTTTACTCATTTTTAAATATGGAGTGGACGCTTAAAGAAGACCGTGTTGCACTTATTGCGTTGCATCGTTGCGGTTACGCGCCAATTCAAATTTTTAACATACTGAAAAATTTGAATATAACCAAAAGATTCGTTTATCGTACCATTAAACGTTACAATGAAGACTCTAGTGTAGATGACAGGTCAAGAAGTGGTCGCTCTCGGTCTGTTAGGACTCCAGCAGTGATAAAAGCTGTGAAGGCGCGAATTCAAAGAAAGCCCAAACGTAAGCAGGAACTGTTGGCCCTTCAGATGGGGTTAAGCAGAACCACGGTGAAAAGGATGTTAAATGAAGACTTAGGGCTTCGGGCATATCGAAGAAAAACGGGACATCGTTTGAATGCTCGTCTAGTGGACCTGAAACTGAAGAGATGCCGCGCTTTGTTGAAGCGGTACGCGGGAAAAAAATATCGGGAAATTCTTTTTTCGGATGAAAAAATTTTTACCGTAGAAGAGAGCTACAACAAACAAAATGATAAGATGTACGCACACAGTAGTGAAGAAGCGAGCAACCGTATTCCGCGTGTCCAACGAGGTCATTTTCCATCCTCGCTCATGGTATGGTTGGGAGTTTCTTATTGGGGCTTAACAGAGGTACATTTTTGTGAGAAAGGTGTAAAAACGAATGCAGTTGTGTATCAAAATACAGTCCTGACGAACCTTGTGGAACCTGTTTCTCATACCATGTTCAATAACAGGCACTGGGTATTCCAACAAGATTCGGCGCCAGCTCATAGAGCGAAGAGCACACAAGACTGGCTGGCGGCACGTGAAATCGACTTCATCCGGCATGAAGACTGGCCCTCCTCCAGTCCAGATTTGAATCCGTTAGATCACAAGATATGGCAACACTTGGAGGAAAAGGCGTGCTCAAAGCCTCATCCCAATTTGGAGTCACTCAAGACATCCTTGATTAAGGCAGCCGCCGATATTGACATGGACCACGTTCGTGCTGCGATAGACGACGGGGCGTGCAGATTGAAGGCCTGTATTCAAAATCACGGAGGTCATTTTGAATAAACTTTAGTGTCATAAGAATCTATGTTTTGTTAAGTTCATTTTGGTATATGAATGGTTACATAATGAATAAACTTGTTTCAATTATTTTACATTAAACATGTGACAGAATTTATGACCTGACTAGGTATATGCTGTTAAAGTCAAGGCATTTAATGATTGTACAACTAAACATAGAAAATAAAAACTATAAAATCTTTACTTGTTATAAACAAATTGATTAAATTTTATCAATTTGTGGTTTCTGAAATAATTATTAAAAATAATAATTCATTAAAAATAATACCTAGTCAGGTCATAAATTCTGTCACATGTTTAATATAAAATAATTTAAACAAGTTTATTCATTATGTAACCATTCATATACCAAAATTAACTTAACAAAACATAGATTCTTATGACACTAAAGCTTATTCAAAATGACCTCCGTGATTTTGAATACAGGCCTTCAATCTGCGCGGCCAGTCGTCTATCGCAGCACGAACGAGGTCCATGTCAATATCGGCGGCTGCCTTAATCAAGGATGTCTTGAGTGACTCCAAATTGGGATGAAGCTTTGAGCATGCCTTTTCCTCCAAGTGTTGCCATATCTTGTAATCTAACGGATTCAAATCTGGACTGGAGGAAGGCCAATCTTCGTGCCGGATGAAGTCGATTTCACGCGCCGCCAGCCAGTCTTGTGTGCTCTTCGCTCTATGAGCTGGCGCCGAATCTTGTTGGAATACCCAGTGCCTGTTATTGAACATGGTATGAGAAACAGGTTCCACAAGGTTCGTCAGGACTGTATTTTGATACACAACTGCATTCGTTTTTACACCTTTCTCACAAAAGTGTACCTCTGTTAAGCCCCAATAAGAAACTCCCAACCATACCATGAGCGCGGATGGAAAATGACTTCGTTGGACACGCGGAATACGGTTGCTCGCTTCTTCACTACTGTGTGCGTACACCTTATCATTTTGTTTGTTGTAGCTCTCTTCTACGGTAAAAATTTTTTCATCCGAAAAAAAAATTTCCCGATATTTTTTTCCCGCGTACCGCTTCAACAAAGCGCGGCATCTTTTCAGTCTCAGGTCCATTAGACGAGCATTCAAACGATGTCCTGTTTTTCTTCGATATGCCCGAAGCCCTAAGTCTTCATTTAACACCCTTTTCATCGAGGTTCTGCTTAACCCCATCTGAAGGGCCAACAGTTTCTGCTTACGTTTGGGATTTCTTTGAATTCGCGCCTTCACAGCTTTTATCACTGCTGGAGTCCTAACAGACCGAGGGCGACCACTTCTTGACCTGTTATCTACACTAGAGTCTTCATTGTATCGTTTGATGGTACGATAAACGAATCTTTTGGTTATATTCAAATTTTTCAGTATGTTAAAAATTTGAATTGGCGCGTAACCGCAACGATGCAACGCAATAACTGCAACACGGTCTTCTTTAAGCGTCCACTCCATATTTAAAAAATGAGTAAAATTCTAAAAGTATACATTTTTATTTTCATGAACAATTCGAAATTCGAATTCAATAAACTTTTTTGTGGCCAGCATTCTAAAAGAAAAGTTTTTACTGTGTGACAATACTTATGACCTGACTAGTTATATAGGATAGGTAATATGTTACTGCCATCTACAGGAGCAATGAGAAAGTAATCGAAGCAAAACCATCTAGTGGCCGACGCCCGTAAACATTTTTGTTGAGTGCTTGAGTTGCTTATCTATAACTAATTTATGTGTATTATCTATACTTTTATAGTAATGAACGAAAGAATTAATGTGATGAAGTGGCTTCTATTTACCATAAATCAATTAAGAGTATATTTAAAATTGTCATTAAAAAAATTCGTTATGCGATTACTTTATTATTATGTCGAGGGGTGAAAGAGTATTTGGTTTAAGCGACATTTCGTTTAATACGCCATATTTATCTTTGTAATTAAAGGTGCGTTTTATTTGGTATTAGCATCAACGGTTCGATGTTTTTAATTTAACTTCATTTAAATTTACTCCATTCAAATAGCTGAAGAAGTGTTTTCGTTATCTATCTTCTATCTATATACATATATAAAAATGAATTGCTGTTCGTTAGTCTCGCTAAAACTCGAGAACGGCTGGACCGATTTGGCTAATTTTGGTCTTGAATTATTTGTGGAAGTCCAGAGAAGGTTTAAAAGGTAGATAAACATGAAAATGTTCGGAATTAAATAAAAATAACAATTTTGTTTTTCCTTTGATGTGTCCCCCGCGGACGGATTTCTTTTGTTTGTTTTAAGTTTATTTTATACAAAAGTTTAGGTCTTTTATTTATAGATTGAGGCACTACGAAGTCTGACGGGTCAGCTACTAATATATATTTTTTTTCAAATTTAAAACTTTAAATGGCACCTGTAAGGTTGCAAAAATGTCGCTTAAATAAAAAAGCCTTTCACGTCTCGATTTGATTGTTTTGGAATTTGATTAATCTATGAACAACAACATTAACTGACTCGATGGCTCAGTGGTTAGCGGCCCTGACCGCTGGGTCGACGGTTGTGGGTTCGATTCCCAGCTTCGATCATACAAAACATCAAACAAACCATGCCGCGAGAAATTCGTAAATATTCCGTCGTACAATTGGCACAGTTTTGTACCGACAGTATATTTTTAGAGTACATATAATATTTGTTAAATGTATTTTAATGGGTTCTTATATATTTTGTAACATGCGTTCTTCAAATAACAAAACTGTAACAATTCGTAGGTAATTGCGAGTACAAAACAAATGTTTAGGCACGTTTTACGTAGTCTTGAAATTTAATTTTATACATTGTTTACTGGTTGTAGGACCTCTTGTGAATCCGCGCGGGTAGGTACCACCGCCCTGCCTATTTCTGTCGTGAAGCAGTAATGCGTTTTGGTTTGAAGCTGTTGTAACTATACTTGAGACTTTAGAACTTACATCTCAAGGCGGGTGGCGCATTTACGTTCTAGATGTCTATGGGCTCCAGTAACCGCTTAACACCAGGTGGGCTGTGAGCTCGTCCACCCTACTAAAAAATTAAAAAAAAACTTTACCTACTCGTTAGGGGTTACCCGCCTAGGGGGGTTATTAAAAAAAATACTATTAAGCCTTCGTCAAACAAAACGCGTAATTAGCACGCGTCAGACCGCTAAACTGACGCCGCGCTATGACGCCGAGATGTGTTGTACTACTATGGTAACATACCGTCAAACAGAGCCCCAGCGCTATAGGTACGCAGCGCTCTGTCGCGGCGTTAGGACGCTTTGACGTCAGGCGTTGTAATTTTTTACAAATTTTACTTTAGCGTCGGAGTGAATGTGTATTAAAATACTAGATAATACCCGAAAAAATTATATAAATTGTTAGAAAATATCCACGCTTATACAATGCCACATCTGAATCACTCGATTTCTTAATACTTTTAAATTTTCACACTGCTATCGAAAGGCACTATGATTTGGCGAATGCGTTGCGTCAAGGAGCGTTGGGCTCATCTAGTCAATTTGTGTGACATGAAAAGAGCGCGACGTTAAGTACGCGACGCTAAGTACGCGTTCTGTTTGACGAAGGCTTTAAATTCATTTATCACGACAGAAAAACAGTTCCGAGATAATCCAGGAGCGAATCAATTTAGTGATTCAACAAACTCTGCCCACGTCTTCCAATTAAGAAAGAATGTATAATTCTAAAAACCGTTTGTTTTTATGTAATTCTTGGAAATGTTATCTAGTTTCTGTAGCCGCAAACAGTTTCACACATACGGTTTCATCATCAAGATTGAGCTTGCAATTTAGCGGGTTTTTAAATAATATAGCGACAAGGTATTTATTGGAACGAAACGAAAAAACCGGGAAAAGACGTCCGTAACGTAAGATTTTTATTTAAATGCATTTTTGTGTTAAACTTTAATACCACCACGGTCGCCACCCATCTTGAGACATGAGTTCTAAGGTCTCAGTTTTTCATCCGAAACGCTTTACTTCTTCACGGCAGAAATACGGAGGGTGGTGGTACCTACCCGTGCGGACTCACAAGACGCCCTACCACCAGTAATTACGCAAATTATATTATTTGCGGGTTTGATTTTTATTGCGCGATGTTATTCCTACATCGTCAAAGTAATTCATGAACATGAGCTAAGTACGTATTTCATCAATTTTATACCACGACGATTTCCAAACGTTTTTAATTTACTTCATGCATAAGGTCGGCTTGTCTTTTCAGAATAAATTGCGTTTAAAAACAATAATGAAAATTATTATTTAAAGATAATCGAACTCTAAATGGGATGGAAAATAAAGGCTTGAAATGTTGTTTTCTTAATATTTTACAGAGAACACAATTTATAATAGTATTTTATTATTGTTCAATAATTTTAGAACATTCCATATCATTATCTATATATATCATATCTTTATCTATAAAAATGAATTGCTGTTCGTTAGTCTCGCTAAAACTCGAACGGCTGGACCGATTTGGCTAATTTTGGTCTTGAATTATTTGTGGAAGTCCAGAGAAGGTTTAAAAGGTAGATATATATGAAAACACTCGGAATTCGTCGGACGGATTCCTTTTGTTTGTTTTAAGTTTATTTTATACAAACGTTTAGGTCTTTTATTTATCGATTTAGGCACTACGAAGTCTGCCGGGTCAGCTAGTAAGTATATAAAATAGATATGTAAATTTTCGTGTATCACCATGACGCGAGAGTTTATTGTTATTTTGCAAGAACGACCGCCAGTTAAATATATTAAATTTGACGCACTGCCAAACCTTGTGTTGTTATTCTGTTAAACAAACTCACGCTTTCGCACCGAGGAATTCACGTCGTACAACTTTCTGACGAATTTTGTACGAGCGAAGATTGCGCGCGCTTCGAACGCTCACACGTACGAATGAACGGAATTAAGAGAATCTGGCGACCGATGACTGAATCGACACGAAAATTCGTAAGCACGTCGTAACAATGACGAATGGTAAGATAAAAAATAAATAAAAAAACTTCAGTATTGTCGACACTATGAATTGATCACCACAGTTCTAGGCAGCGGCTTGGCTCTGCTCCTGGCATTGCTGAAGTCCATGGGCGACGGTAACCACTTACCATCAGGTGGGCCGTACGGTCGTCTGCCTATAAAGGCAATAAAAAAAAAAGTTCCAAGACATAAAGGATTGATTTTTTTTCCTAGCTATTCTAGTAGCCTCTAGGGGTTATACTAGATTCACCGAACTAGTAGGTGAGCTCACGGGACTCAAACCTGACGTCGTTGCTAACACTAACCCTAGCAAGAGCAGCCGGCGTTTTTTTTTTCCTACCTAAACTGAGAGCCTTGAGAGGATATTTCAGCGTAACCTTAACTAGTAGGTGAGCTCACGGGGCTCAAATCTGAAGTCATTGCTAACACTAACCCTAGCAAGAGCCGTGCTTTGCAGAATCTACCACCGGATCGGAAACGCGACCCACTGAGAAGGTCCGGCGAGAAACTCAGTGTGTCTGTGGGGTTAATTTATTCGCCGAGCCCTTCGTCGCAAGTTACAGGTTCGGCGATAACGATGACCGGGCAAGGATTGACTTGGATCTCCCCGACCTATGGACAAGTCTAAGTACAAAATGCGTTGAATGGACTTAGGCATAAAAATACGTAGGACGTAAGTATAGTGACATCTAATATTTTAGCATTTATCTTTACTTCACTTCCTTACTTCAGTGATTTGAATACCATGGATGTAATCTATACATATAAATAAAATTGGAGTATCTGTTTGCAATAATGAAATAACCGCTTTTTGCTACATGCATATGAATATATATACGGTACATACACCAAAATAACATTTTTTACAATTTTTGTCTGTCTGTTTGTTCCGGCTAATCTCTAGAACGGCTGGACCGATTTTGACGAGACTTTCACTGATAGGTAGCTGATGATATAAGGAATAGCTTAGGCTACTTTTTTAAGACTAGCTTCGCCCCGCGGCGTCACCCGCGGTACGACAATAACCGCGGGTAACATCGCGGGACTCAGCTATCAATAAAAAAAATTAATGTTTCCGAAGCGAAGCGAGGGCGGGCCGCTAGTATACAATAAATAGACCGATTAGTAATCGTTTATCTTGTGGCGTCCGCTGATTGATTACTTTGTTTAATCTACAGACAATGTGTTGTGCTGTAACGATTTGAATGTGAAATGCTTGAAGTTTTTGTGATAGCGTAACTGCGACACATGTCCAGGTTGATAAGCATCGTCGGCTACCGAGTCCCACATATTATCTCACGCACCCCGTTGGGCGCGAGAACTTTGCAGTAGGCTCGAATTCCGACCCAAAAAAATATTGGTGTGTAAACGTCTTCTACCACCTTTTTGTGAATTATTAAAATTGTATTGTAAATCCCTTATTTAAGAATTTGACTAAGGTCAATAAATCTTGCGAAATTTTACGAAGCATCTTGAAATATTTTTTCAGTGCAAAACAAGAGATAAATGCACAGTTGGTGCATTATGACATGCGCGGATGGCGACGACAACGTTGTACGAGATAAATTGTACAATTGCATTTAATCCGAGGTCATTTGGGAAGTAGATTAGATAAATGTGGCTCGTCCGCATAGGAATTTCTTAGGTTCTCACGAATTCAACATGTTTTACGAGTTAATCTTTTTTTTCCGGAGCGTAAAATAGCTCAGTTAATTTGATGATATTACGACTTCTTTGCTGACACATCTGCCAGTAGCCACGAGGGGCTATTCTGGCTTCAGCGTGCAGGCAAACTCTGGTGGTAGGACCTCTTGGGAGTCCACACGGGTAGGTACCACCACCCTGCCTATTTCAGCCGTGAAGCAGTGATGCGTTTAGGTTTGAAGGGTGGGGCAGCCGTTGTAACTATACTTGAGACCTTAGAACTTAACACGTGGTGGGTGGCGCATTTACGTTGTAGATGTCTATGGACTCTAGTAACCACTTAACACCAGGTGGGCTGAGAGCTCGTCCAACCATCTAAGAGGTAAAAAAAAAAGAACTCACGGAGCGCAACCTGAGAGAATTGGCTAACCTCTGCTCTAGTAAGAGCAGTACATTGCTAAAACTACTATGGATCGGATTGGAATCACAGCCCACAAACTTGGGTTTAATAGTACGGGGTAACCAGACTCCAGGGCAGAATTACCTCCAAGCTGTCTTCTCCGCGCATCATGGGTTTCATTGCACGCAACAGAAGAACATTGGTAGACTGGTTAATGATTCGTTCATGTGACATTCATTGATGTGTGGCAAGTATTGGTCTGTAGATGACGTGTGATATTTGACAAGTTAGTCTATAACATTAGATGGGCTAGATCAGGGGCTCCAAACTTATTTTGTCTACTGCCCACTTTAAGAATAAATAATTTTTTAGCGCCCCCAATTTTTTCTACCTACTTAAAAACCACTATAGCGAGAGCTCAGTCGTGTCTAAGAGTCCTTCTAGATGAAATTAAAAATCGCCTCCCAAGCCTCTATACAACGCCCCCTATTTTTGTCTGGGTCTCTTACCGCCCCCCATTAGGCCTGCAGCGCCCACAAAGGGGCGTTATCGCCCACTTTTGGAAAGACTGACCTTAGAGGATCCAATATATCCAGTATATTGTACTAATATGATTGAATGACTGGTATATAAGCCGTTGTATACCGAAGCCAGTAAGGAGATTAGGATGTTACTCCTGCGAATTGGTAATGAGGTGGCACTAGTAACTCAATATCCGGACAGCATTATCTGGATAGGCGATTAGAAAACGTCTGATTAACATTATATTTTAGTGCGATAAGCGTCACCAATCTCAAGTTTTAAAAATGAATTTCCATAATATGTACAGCACCATTTTGAACATTTTCAAAGGGAAAATTGGTGATTCAAATGACAATTATTGATGACTACACAAAGAGTCCGATGCGGTACGATACCCTGAGTGGGTGGAGATATTCTAATGGAAGATCACCACCCACTGACGAATTTACGAATTTAAAGTCAGGTCATGCACCTTAAGCCCGCTTAATCGCGATTTAAATTAATTACGGAGTCGCTCAAAAAGGCTATTTAAGAAAAAACCTTTTTTTTTTTTTTTTCGATGATTTGTCCACCAAATATTTTTTTTGCGTGCAACTCTGTTTTCGATTTTATTTCAATCTAAAACAAAACTTTTATGTGGTTAATGTCGTGCACTACAATAGACAATCTGGGGCAGAATTTAAAAAAAAAATCCAAAATTAGAAACCTTTTTTAAATAGTAAATACTATATTACACTTTCCTCTTTAGTAGCGAACACGTAATATACCCACCAAGCTAATCGATTTAGACTTTTCGAAATACGAAAATGATTTTACCATGAGCTTCGAAGAGAGAAGAGATTATATGAACTTATAATAGGAGCTACGGTGTTCCATAGACCAGGATAGCCTGTGTTTTCATAGAAATTAAAGCCATTGGCAACAAACTATGTTCAGAAAGAAAAAAAAACGCGTATTGTATACCAGTACGCTAAAAAAAATTGAAATTCGATATAATGGAATGATTCTTTGATTTGTAAATTTAATGAGTATAAAATTTCGATATTAATTTTTGATACATTATCGATTGTAATCAAATCGCATTTCTTTTAGAGGTATTCAACTCTAGTTTTGGAAGTAAACATGGTATCCAAAAACCAAAACCAATCATCCTTCTTTTTTAAGTCAATTAAGAAAAAATATATTTACATACCATAATACGTAAAAAAGTTTTTGAATGAAATTTACACATAACAATAAAAAGCAAAAGACGACACTTTTAAATCAACTGAACCATTCATGACGAATGCTTTAGAAAAATAATAAGGTTGTTCATAATTAATAAAACATTTTATACTAATTAGTCAGTTAGATACAAAATGCGTTTGTGTTTGAGAAGACCTAAATGTAGGTCACAAATCTGGGTGACATACAAATCTACAAACCAATTTGACACATCGATTTGTTCTCGTCTTAAATCATTTCCGGACAGCCCTTCGAAACATCACGCTTAGAGATCCTTACATAATTGTACTATAATCTTATACCTTTAAACGAGCAATTCTTGTATATTAGTATATATATAATCTGAATCTCGGAAACGGCTCCAACAATTTTCATAAAATTTTGTATACAGGGGATTTCGGGGGCGATAAATCGATCTAGCCACGATTTATTTTCAGAAAATGTTGTTTTATTCGTTTTTTCAATAATCAACTCTTCCCGACATCTATTGGCGAATAATAATACTATTTTTCTTAATTGAGGGCAACTAACCGCTTTAAAGAAACAACAAGATGGCGTTATTAAAAAAAAAAAACGAGCAAAGCTCGATCATCTATTATTTATTACTGGCAGAAGTGCGTTTTGATAGACTGCACAACCCTGTATATTTTTGTAATTATGTTATTAATTCGTTACCGTTCGTAGGGTGGGGAAGGTGTTGTATGACATAACTGACAATTAGAACTTATATCGCAAGTTAAATACTAGATGAGCCGTGAGCTCTCAACCGAGTAGGGAATAAAATAAATTCGGTAATGGGGTATCGACAAGAGAGATTTAGTTCAAGTTTCAATTTCAAAAAAAAAAATCGTGGAGTCATTGGTATTTTTAAAAAAATCTTTCAATAATTTCAATCGCTGCAGCGGGCAAATAATATTAAGAGTCAGATATTAATGTGTAATGTTTTAAGTTACTTACATCACTACATTATAAAACAAAGTCGCTTTCTCTGTCCCATGTATGCTTAAATCTTTAAAAGTACGCAACGGATTTTGATGCGGTTTTTTTTAATAGATGAGGATAGAGTGATTGAAGAGGAAGGTTTATATGTATAATAACATCCATTAAATAGTGGAGAAATCAATAATAAATTACAGTTTACGAAGCGAAGCAAGGGCGGGTCGCTAGTAGATTATAAGTACCTAATACTAACAAAATGTATGGTTTTTACTGAAAGAAAGATTTATTATTATTTCCGTAGCGAGTTTAAGCGATGATACTCACCACTTTATAATTCTTGATACTGGGCAGAAACCTTTTCTGTTCAACCTCTTTCTTCTGGAACACCTCATTAATGATGTTCCCGAGGGCTTGAGCACCATAATTCAGTAGAGCCTGGCCTCCTTGATTAAGCAACTGTTTTCCCGCGCCCTGTATAAGGGCGCCAAAATTCCCACCGCCATTTTGGCCTGCCATAGCAAGCTCGCGCACTTTCACTACTACTCACTAAGTTCCTTTATTGTTCGCTAAGACATCTTGGATTAACTAAAGCAAAATAATTTATTAAGTGTTTTTCATTTTTTCTTACGTACGGCTTTTTTGTGCTGTGTTTTTTGTGATATTTTTTTTACGCATTTTTTTTTATAAATTTAATAGAATTTAGTAAATTAGATTGCTAAAAATATTAAACTTAGTGAAAAATATATAATAGATATATAGATATATATATATAAAATATATAATAGATATATATATAATAGATTTTCTTTTAGAATTTCATCAAACATAGGTAGGTACGGTTATACATATTTTTTTGGTAAGTGGCTTTTGATATTATTTATGAGTGTCCAGCTGTTAAAAAGATTTTTTGAAATTTATGCAATTAAAATTTTTATTCAGTAAATTTAAATCTAAGTGTACCAGCATGATCCCATCACCTAACATAAAAACAGGGAAGTTATCTGTTAAAGGCACATTATTTCTAAATTAGCAATATTGGAAAAAATAAGCAAACCTATAAAATTCAAAGACACATTTCAATCTTTGCGGATAAGAACAAGGGAAAGATCTTCCATCAAACTAGTGAAATTGGTCGGTAGACCGTATGTTGTTCGGAACTTGTATACATGCAATATTATCTTGAAAATGTCGTTAGCGATATTCAGGTATCTGTCAAATATCTTGTGTTCTATGGTAGCTACTGCCACAAATCAATTAGCAAATTAACTAAATTCAATGAATATATTTTTGATATTCAACGATATTAAAAGCACATACAAATACCCATTAAAAAAAAAGATACAAGAACATACACACACAGCCAGATATATGATCATGATACTAATGAATTGGGTATGTTTAGAGGCCACACTACTGTACACATTTTGTAATGACATCATGTTTAGGTGCGCTAATTAGAACTATGTACCTTTTTATTTTTTTACTTTGTATCGCATGTTTGCGTAGTATTTTGCTTTGAATGGCAGAGCTGTTCTGTGATTGGCAAATTTCCTAGAGTGTCTGGGCTAGTATTCATAAAATAATGCAGCCCACAAGCATTTGAACATTTACGGCCTAAGTGATGGTGAGTGGTTACCGTCGCCCATAGACTTCAGCAATGCCAGGGGCAGAGCCAAGTTGCTGCCTGCCTCCATTTTATGCAGGTAGTTCAGCACACTAAGGCTGTGATGGGAATGAGCTCTGACAACCACCAATTGGACCAACATGTCTGCCCATATTAAACCAACGAAAGTTGCCTGTCTGCCAGCCTGTCAAATTTCTGTCGTCTGCCTGTCATCTCAACAAAATGAATCATTGTAATAAATTTAATAAGTTAAGCAAACATTAAATGTATTTAACTTTTTGCTTTGACTGATTTATAGAAGATGAGCATGAATCATAATAATTTGAAATTTATTATTTCTAAACTAAAAGTTTTCATTAAGTGTATAATAATTATTGTATTACATGTATAATTCAAGCTATTTTAAATTAAACAGCATTACTATATTTTTTTATTGGTATAAATATGCAAATATTCACTTGGTGCTAATTGGTTATTGAAGTTCAAAGGACATGATGCCAATGCTCCATTTACCTTGAGAAGAGAACAGTTTGATTGATTGTACAACAAAGGTTCCACCTTTTAAAGTCCAACACATGACTAAGGACATGAGATGCTGGTTTCCATCTGCTTAAGCTCATGACACAATACTTTATCAGCAATACAAATAACATAATTGTACAAATAAATATAACAGCTTATAAGCAATTAATTAATTTTAATCACCAGTTATGCATGAGGTAGACTTATATAGTTATGAGTGGTGATTACAATTATATTTTATTTATATTAGAAGTCGAATGAATTATCTAAAATAAAATTCAAAAATTTATAGCAAATATAACAAATAATTACTTTAGAGGGAGCATGCAAGTATTTCCTGTTTTATTATATAAGAAATATTTGTATGTACTTAATTATTCTGCTATAGTTTTTTATTGAAATCTATTATGTGTAATTTAATTGGTTAAGATTTATTTGAGAAGCTTTATTTTCCTGTAAATTCGACAAAGCTTTTATAATGAAAAATAATAATTAAATAAACAGGAAGTGATAGTTTGATTTTAATTTTGATTAAAAATTTAATTAAAAAAATGCTAAGATATGTACCTACTCTACAATCATAGTAATTTGACACGACATTTCAAAACAAGTAGGTCAATTTTAAAACTGGTTTTCTATTGAATTTGCAAAGAATTTTCTAGATACTGTGGATTTACCACGATAATTTCATTTGACTGTTATTATTGACTAAAAATGAGTTCTTGCTGATCCAAGCAGATGAGGTCATCCTCATTGGTATGTTAAACTAGGGAGTAGCTGGACACTAAATTCGACAATTCACTTCATTTACATGTAATGAAAACTTTTTAGAGAAAAAACATTAAGAAACACAGCATAAAAAAGAACACCGCAACGCACTTCAAGTATAATTTCCACTCACAATATATTAAATTACGTGAAATTTTAAGTTTTAATAATAATATGACCGTACCCAAAAACACAGGCCTTTCAACTGACAGTGATACAACCGACTCATTCGAGAACTCGGTAGTTGTCAAGATCTGCTGAGCGGCGCTGTGGTTTATTAAACGCGGTCGGTTGTTCTACAAGATTATTGCCAGCGTTGGTGCGTATGACGTCAGCTACATCGGTTTGTCAGTTAATCCTACCATTGATTTCCTATTCGAAGTTTTTATAAAAACTTTATGTTACTATTGTTAGGTTTAATCAATTGCATGATAACGTGCTATTGAAAGTCTTATTTTATATTAATAAGGATAATTGATATTTCAATGAAGCAATTAAATAAAGACACGAAATTTTAATTTCCTGCTTAGATTTTTCTAATATTGTGTATTTAGTTTAGTTATTGGTAAAATTATAAATTAGTACTTTGAACATTTTGGTTTTATGTATAAATGAACGCTACAAGCCATTTTCAGATATATTTAATGCACTCTATACGTTCACCTTGAAGTTTGGCCATTTCCGTTTTCGGACGGCAATAAAATTACCGAGAGCAAGTTCACGAGAAGTTCACCCGGTAGGTATGTATTAATAACACAAAGAATGAATAATCGACTTGTTTAATACGAGTATTACCTAGCGCCAGTCTCGAAAATACGTAAAGATAATTAATATTTATACACTCATCTCATAGTACACCGGTTGTAGTAAATACAAATCATAATGCTTTTTCTGACCATTTTTTTACATAAATCACGCGCTCACTGCCCATTTTCTGTTAAATGGTGCCGGGCGCTAACATAAATGTTAGTGCCGTCACCAACCTTGAGACATGAGGTTGAACTCTTAATAGTATTTCATAATTACTATTGGAGATTACAAACATTTTCCGGGATATCTTCGGCAATGTGGCCTATAAATACGCCCTACGAGCAGTAATTACGCATATTTACAAACTATACAGGTTTGATTTTTATGTGCACAAGGCTATTACTCAACCGGTGACTGACGCGGCAAAGGTAGCTAGTTCACTGTATAGGTTTCGGATAATTCGAAACCTATACAGTGTACCTATACAGTAACGATACGATCAGGCTATTATATTGGTATTATAGGGTGCTTTTAGGTACCTCAAGCACCGGTCATCGTTCTCGTCGAACCCGTCGCTGGCGACGAAGGGCTCAGCGGGTAAACTAACCCACAGACACAGCCCACTGAGTTTCTCGCCGGATCTTCTCAGTGGGTCGCGTTTCCGATCCGGTGGTAGATTCTACGAAGCACTGCTCTTGCTAGGGTTAATGTTAGCAACTTCGCCAGGTTTGAGACCCGCGAGCTCACCTACTCGTCCGGTAACACTGATATAGCCTATCAAGGCTGTGAGCATAGGTGTAGAAAAAAAAAGTATTATAGCTCATCCGACAGATTACGATGAGTCGGCCCTCCGGCCTGATATTAGGGGCGAATTGTTAGCAATACCGACTGAAGTTTTTTCTTCCGAACCTAGTAGTCTAAGGGGCTATTCCAGCTACGTCCGGACAGGTAAGTGAGACCAAGGGCTCAACTTGAGGAAATTTGCTCGTCCACCCATCTGTGTGTTACGCCATCTATCGCCGAATAGTCCAACGAATATCGAAGGATCTAGTAGCATCTAGAACGCTCGAAAAGTACAACGCTATCTATTGTCAGATAGCGGAAACACAATACTCGAAATATGTGGAATATTCTCGCCAATTCTAGGGATGTGGTATCGGCTAAAAACGTTGCAGATATAGCACGCAGTAAGTCAGTAATCGGAACTATTCGAAGCGAACGGATCACCTGAAGCGAAGCGAAAGAAGCGAATTGAGAGTTTTAAAGTGTTTGTTGAGTGTTTTAAGTGTTCTAAGTGTTGAATACAGCTTTTAGTTTTACTTTGGTGGAATTTTATTTATCCCGAACCCCAGCGCGTAACATATGCAATAAAAAAATAAATGCAAGCCACCACTACTCAAACTCATTCTCGGGGAGAGTTTTCCTCGACGGGTCATTATTTACTATTAGGTTTGAGTTACGCGTTGCGATGTAGTGAGTGAATCCAACAATCTCCGCATCTGGTTATCACCCGTTCTATTTTAAGAGAGGCCGGCTTCGTAACTCGTACTGAACTCTGTTGATTGACGATAAGTTAATAATGAACAGTTTTTTTTAATTTTCATTGAAGCTCAGGTCTCTATGGAATTCCGAGTAAATTTTATAGGAAGGCGAATGAATTCGCGCGTGAAAATCATCTGCCTCCGAATAAAGCATTGGAACGTGTCATCTGTAACCGCTATTCATAATTGTCAAGCTAATAATAACAGCCTGAAGTGGTAACACTAGTGTATATATTTTTTTTTTAGTACAATAGTTTGAAAATACATGAACAGCAATTACGTTCATATCCAGTTTGTTATTTATCACATTATAATAAGCAATGCGTCTCGTTTCTTAGGCACATAATGAAACCGCAATAAAAAAGATGGAGTTTTGAATAGATTTGTTTCAATTATAAAAAGTTTTCAAAAATTTAGAAAAATGGTAATTAATCACTTTTCGTTTTGCATTCAAATTGAGATCTCAGCAAATGTTTTTATGTAGTTTAAGTATTATATTAATACTAGCTGACCCGGCAAACTTTGTGTTGCCTTAAATAAGATTTCTAGGAAAATTCTACTGTAGAAAAAAAAACCTCATTTAACCACATAATACCTCATTATAAACGTTGATCGTAGAGGGGTGAAAATTTCAGAGTAATATGAATTTTTTTATTCTACGTCATGACAAAATAAAAACAAAATTCTCGCAAAAATTTTTAAAGTTTTTAATTAGCAAATAAAAATAAGGGTTGATCGTAGAGGGGTGAAAATTCAGGGTTGTATGTATTTTTGTATGTTGTATCATAAAAAAATAGAAATTAAAAATTTTGAATAAAAAATTTAAAAAAAAATTTAGGGTTGGACTACCTCTAACATTTAGGGGGATGAAAAATAGATGTTGGCCGATTCTCATAGATACCGGATAAGCACAAAAAATTTCATCAAAATCGGTCAAGCCGTTTCGGAGGAGTATGGCAACGAAAACTGTGACACGAGAATTTTATATATTAGATATAAACTATTTATTTATTGTAATATGTATATCTATGTAATACGGTTCCTATATAATATGACATAAGGGGAGCTGTATCTTCTGATAATAGATAAGATTTTGTGCATAATCGCAAAAGAAATAATCATGTTTTATATTCTACAAGCTCTTATCTACGGCTTCGCCTGCGTGGTCAACAAAAAATGTTAGCGTAATTTCTAGTAGGATTAAGACTTGCTTTCGGGTTAATAGGTAGTCCATGTCAATCTACTGGCCTAATGAGGTCACTTTAAGAAAAAAAGATCATATCGGTCCGTGTGCTTTGTTTCGACTTATAAATGAATGTATATCAGAATGGATGATCAATCACATCACATCATCAGCCAATAGCAGTTCACTGATGGCTCTTTAATTGGTCGCCATTGAGCACGTACCTCGGCTTCTCTTATCCAGCTTCTGCCGGCCACCCTCCATAGATTGTCACTCCATCGAGACTTGAGGGCGTTCTGTGTGCCTGGAGCAAGTTTTTTAACGTTCTCGATAGCGTAAAAGTTAACTCAAATTTGTATATAGATAACGTTAAAAAACTCCTTTTTTTTCCTACCTGTGCTGATAGCCTTGAAAGGCTATATCAGCTTCGCCCTAACGTGTAGGTGAGCTCACGGGGCTCAAACTGGAGTGGTGCTAACACTAGCCCTAGTAAGAGCAGTGCTTCGCAGAATCTACCACCGGATCGGAAACGCGACCCACTGAGAAGATCCGGCGTGAAACTCAGTGGGCTGTGTCTGTGGGTTAATTCGTTCGTCGAGCCCTTCGACGCAAGCGTCGGGCTCGATGAGGACAGTGATCGGTACTTGTGGTACCTAAAAGCACCGTTAATGGATCAGGAGGATCGGTAATGACGTGTTTTGGGCGACGTCGACTGTTTACCATTCGGTCTACAGGATCGGGTATGGAAAACTAGCACTAAGCACACTGCACTACGTTTGCCAATTTACGATCTCCACTCAACCGATTAGCCGGACATCGGATAACCGTTGGGGTAAACGTGCTCTTGAGTGGATGATCGATACTGAACATGTAATTTGATTTACTGCCTCTGCGAATCCATTAAACAACACAGCGTATCTGTGTGCCAAGTGCGAGTTTTTAAATTCTCGATCGCGTAAAAGCTGATCGTTCATCGACAGTGCGTTTCCAGAGATCTTTTTTTGCCACGTACCATGCGGCTAGGGAATGAGGTGATTCCCGTCGCTATGACATGTCCTTCTTCACACGAGGCTTGTGGAGAGTATTAAGCGGTAGGCTGCGGCTTGGCTCTGCCCCTGGCATTGCTGATGTCCACGAGGGACGGTAACCACTAACCATCAGGAGGGCCGTATGCTCGTCTGCCTATAAGGGCAATAAAAAAAAGCTAACTTACATTTGTATAGTTGGAACAGCTTCTCTTCGTTTGCCGCTACGGGCGCTGTTCGAACTCCATACAAATTTGAGTTAACGTAAACGCAATCGAGCACGTTAAAAAACTCGCACTAAGCACACCGCTACTGACAGTACGTCACTAATTATCATTTGTATTCTCTATATAAGTACACACATAATGTTATGTAACAAAATAAACATAAGCTTTGTTAGTGTACTGAGTTGACAGTGATTGATTAGAGACAGACAAAAAATAATGTCATTGACATATGAAAAAACATGGCAAAACAAAATTTGTAGTCTATAACTAAACACGCTTATCTATATAATATTTATATTTATTTGTGGGACTTTTTTTGTTGGCGGGAACGCAAGGAGCGAAGTTGGGCGGATTGATTTATTTTCTTAATTTAGTGTATCTTATAATCTAATAAGCATATGAGCAATTTAGTATGTCTGTGACAAATCCGCTAGACGCAGCATCTTGGGTTCTTCTAAAAGGTCAACTGAAAAATATTACCCATTGTAGAGGGGAATTCACTCCAGAGCCGGATGGCACGTGACAGTAGAGATCTCTGGATATCAATTGTGAATGGAGCGCTACCAGATGATATGAACGAACTAAGCTTTGGTGTTTTTTTTTTGTTGTTGCTTATATGGGTGGACGAGCTCACAGCCCACCTGGTGTTAAGTGGTAACTGGAGTCCATAGACATCTACAACGTAGTCTCAAGTATAGTTACAACGGCTACCCCGCCCTTCAAACCGAAACACATTAGTGCTTCACGGCAGAAATAGGCAGGGTGGTGGTACCTACCCGCGCGGACTCATAAGAGGTTCTACCACCAGTAATTACGCGAATTATAATTTTGCGGGTTTACTTTTTATTACACGATGTTATTCCTTCACCGTGGAAGTCAATCGTGAACATTTGTTGAGTACGTATTTCAATTGGTACCCGCCTGAGATTCGAACACCGGTGAACCGCTCAACACGAATGCACCGGACGTCTTACCCGTTAGGCCACGACGACTTAAACTGGCTTGCGGTGCTATGGTAAAAACCAGATAAAGGGACCACTTTGAACAATTCCTTAGAGCACTTCTCATATATCATACATTACAAAACACAGCGAGAGCCAAAGACTGCGTAGTACTACAGGTTTCAAATGTTTCAAATCGGTATACAGCAGAATTATTGTTCATTTGTTTCGATCATAAGCCAAAAATTAAACGAACAAGGACAAGGCTTCCGCACTGACCAGCAACTCGAGTTACTGGTAGATAAAGGAACCGGTCAATCAACCTCGACCTTATATTGAAATTGCGAAATGGCGACAATTGAGAAATGTACGCGGTTAAAATTAATCAGGTTGTATACTAAAGGTTCAAGACAAAAGGCACTTTTAAATTTAAATCCACAATCGACAAGCATCCATTTCTGCATTTAGGGGTTACTCGAGAAGTGTTGCCTTATTTTAAGACAGGCATTTAACCGGTTTAATGGCGGGCGATCGGGTCGTTATATTATTTTCAAATCAAAGGTTTGTATGAATCAAAAGTTTGTATAAACAAATTCTTTGGCCATTGGTTGCCAATTTTCATGCCCGCAATGCCATGGTCAAAGGTAAACTTTATTGGTTAAGACTGGAGGTTTTACTGGTCTCACAGGACCTCTTGTGAGTCCGCGCGGGTAGGTACCACCACCCTTCCTATTTCTGCCGTGAAGCTGTAATGCGTTTCGGTTTGAAGGGTGGGGCAGCTGTTGTAACTATACTTGAGGCCTCAGAACTTATCTCAAGGTGGGTGGCGCATTACCGTCGTAGATGTCTATGGGCTCCAGTAACCACTTAACACCGGGTAGGTTGTGAGCTCGTCCACCCATCGAAGCAATAATAATAAAAAACGGCTGCCTACTAGAGGGCTCCCTCATCTTTGCTACCTTGTTAATATTCTGTTGGTCACTCCCACGACGAAGGGCTCCGAACAGTGGAGAACCGGAGAAAATCTATTTTGTGTGGAATTTGATCACGAGACAATAGATTATGGTAGAGAAGAGTTAGGTTTTCAGAATATGAAATAAAAAAAAATTGTTGTAAATGCATGACTATCGTCTCTTAAACCGGTGAGGAAGGTTTTTCTTCGAGAAGGGAGATTACAGCTACGATTTTTACCACGGTGTACCCCACAGGCCGGAAAGAAACCATGTTGCGAATCTCTGTAATCTATTTCATTCATTAAATAAAGTATTCGGAGACCAAAAAAACAGAACAGTTAAAACTCATACAAACATTTGATTTTAAATTATTTTGGTCCGACAAAAACTTTATTTTCTTTCTTCGAAAGCTCACGAAAATTACAGGCCAACTGATGGTGAGTGGTTGCCTCAAGGACATTGGCCATGCTAAGGACATCGTCTAGTAGCTGTTTGACCATAAATGCCAAAATGTGCTCCAAGAAGTTGGCAATCAAATGGAAAAAAGAGAAACAAATCTACACGTGCTTGAAGGTATTTTTAGATTTTTTTTATACGAAGATGGGGGGACGTGTTGAGTCACATTTAGATCTTGGAAGCAATAATTCTTTGTTCACCGTACAAACACATTTAGATTCTACATGATTTTCGGAATGCACAAAAACGAGTTATTTTACACGCAAAATTGGGAACGATTTAATCCTTTATTTTTTTATTGTTTGGATGGGTGGATGAGCTCACGGCCCATCTGATCTTAAGTGGACAACCTTGAGACATGAATTCTAGGGTCTCACTTTTAACAGTACAATGGCTGTCCCGGCCTTCAAATTGAAACGCTTTAAACGGCAGAAATAGGCGGGGTAGTGGTGCCGCCCGTGCGGATTCACAAGAGGTCCTACCACCAGTAATTACGGAAATTATAATTTTGCCGGTTTGATTTTTATGACACAATGTTATTTCTTCACCGTGGAAATCAATCGTGAGTATTTGTTAAGTACGTATTTCATTACAAAAATTGGTACCTGTCGGCGGGATTCGAACACCGTTGCATCGCTACATACGAATGCACCGGACGTCTTATCTTTTAGGCCACGACGACTTCAATTCAAATTCGAATTCAAGACAATTATTATACAACAGTTCTTCAAATCGTTAAAAATGACATTCAGTGACATACAAATAAACAGTGATGGATTTACGCCAAGGCCAGTGAGTTTCGAGTCTAGGGCGGCGATGTTTACAAAATGCCAAAACTTCAGACGTAAAAAAAATTAAAGACAGACACCCGTATCTTTAGTCGTTCACACGAGCTTAACTCGACTCGACTCAACCTCCAACGCGCGTTTTGGTATGATTAGTCGTAAAAATAAACTCCACTCAAACGTCCTTGGAAAAATTTCCTAACCGGAGTGAAGTAAGCGAACTGTCAAGTCAAGGTACGTCGCGACGTACCTTGAACGTTCCTCAAGGCTGGTTTTCTATCAATGTCCAAATAGTATGTGGACCGCAAATGGAAATATATGATATTGTTGTGCAATGGCCTGGATCTGTGCATGATTCCCGCATATTTTGATAATTTAAGTTTGATAATATTTATTAATAAAGTAAATAGTTCGAGGTTAGACATTTGAAACTCTTTATTTTATTTACCTACATAAGAGTCATATTTTGCTTACTACCTGATAAATAAAGTCAATGCGATTATAAGTTTTATTTATATAATAATAAACTGGTGGTTGTGGAAAAGCACTTCAACAACACGATGCATTAAAAATCACACAAAAGCGGCGAATAAAAATACAAAGCCGGATCCGAAATCTAAAATAATAATAGGTTAGAAAATAAATAATACACTTTCAGATTTACCGCACGCACACATATTTACGAATAACTCAGCAACCAAAACATCAACAAGTTCATCTAGTGTCAAACAGACAGCGGCAGCTTGACTTTGACATTAAACAATGACCATAGACTACAGAACTCTATGGGTTTGATGCTAGCTTGATCAAATTTTCATCATTATTACCTCACTCGAGGACAGTTGAGGAATATTGTAATGGTCGACTAAAAATACCAAACTCGAGTAAGTTTGGAGGGAATTCTCGAGCATCATCGGATGAGTTATGAGTGGAGGACTATTTTACAAAACGTCTAAAGATACGGGCAAGATTAATTTTCATAAATTAATTTATAAAGTTATTTTAAATTTAAAATATACTAATATTGAATCGAAATTAATAAAACTTATTCTTACATTAACGCGATAAACAGTAACAGTAATAGTCAATTTGGGAAATGCTCTGAGGAATTGTTTGAGATGATTCCATTATCTCGTTTTTACTATCGCACCGCCCGCCACCGGAGTAGAGTTCATCCATACTACCTGGAGCCACTGCGTTCATACACAGTGTTCTTCCAGAGATCTTTTTTGCCATTTACCATCCAGCTTTAGAATGAGCTCCCCACTTCCACGGTGTTTCCCGAGCGCTATGACTTGTTCTTCTTCAAACGAGGCTTGTGGAGAGTGCTCAACGGTAGATAGCGGCTTGGCTCTGCCCCTGGCATTGCTGAAGTTCATGGGCGACGGTAACCATTCACCATCAGGTGGGCCGATGCTCGTTTGCCTACAAGGGCAATAAAAAAAAGGCAAATCCATAACATCAAACAAACAAAAATACCAAGCTAAAAAGCGTGTTAATAAACGTAAGCATATGAACTGACATAGCGACGAAGTCTTACATTTGCAAACTGCTTCCAGAATGTACAGAAAATGAGAGGTAATATAATTTCAGCGGCATTTTCATCTGTCTCTGTTTATTGTAACGGAACGCGCAATGTACGCGAAACGACTATACAAATAACAACACTGACGTTTCTCTCCGTGATCCCGCAGTAGTCGAAATTCGACTATAATTAATTGAAAATTTCTTTATAAACATTATTATGGTTCTATTGTCAAACACTATTCGATTTTTTTTAATATAATCACAGATTTCGCCAAAACTACACTACAGATAAATAGTATTAAAGACAAACAATATTTACTTATTATCAATTTGATCACATACTTTCAACAAGAACAAAAGTTTGACAATAAACGCAGAGTAGGTATATGCGTGTATATATGTGTCCTGTCAAATACATGATAATGTGTGTGTAATGTTTTCTTTATTGATTTAATGATTTTTTTATGCATAATTAAAAAAAAATTAACATTCTGCACTCCTTCTCTATATTCTCTATAAGTGTGGGAAATTTCATACTCCTCCGTCCCCGCATTTTTCGTAAAAAGGGGTACAAAGTTTTTGCTTCACGTATTAATATATAGATACATTTTCTTAATGCTTAGGCGAGTCAACTGATTCACTGTGCATCTGGTCTTACTCGTAAGATAGTCCATCACTATGTCAATGCAACCACCGACTTGCGACAAGAGTTTTATTTTTTAGCGTACCTAACAGCAAAGGGAGGAGTGGCGATTGCTCTTATTGCCCTTGTAGGCAGACGAGCATACGGCCCACCCGAGGGTGAGTGGTTACCGTCGCCCATGGCCTTCAGCAATGCCAGGGGCAGAGCCGAGCCGCTGCCTACCGCTTAATACTCTCCACAAGCCTCGTTTGAGGAAGGACATGTCATAGCGTCCGCTCGTGAGGCGCATAACATCGGCCCACAGCAATGATACTAAATGACGACCACGACCGCTCTGACAAGAGTGCTACGATAAAGGAGTAACAGCCAGTAGCCTCGATGGGCTGTACTGGCTTCATGCTGACGGGCGGGATAGCTCACTGGGCTCAGTCAGAGAATTTGCTAACACTAGCCCTAGCAAGAGCAGTGCTTCTATAATCTGATCGGAATCCCGACTCACCGAGAAAATCCCGCGTGAACCTCAATGGGTTGTGTCTGTGGGCTATACGAGACCTAATTCTTAATTGCGTTCGTTGAAAACTGGTTTTTGTTCGTAACCTTTTTATTAACTTCAGTGCACAATGGTATTTCTGCATCCGTATTCAATGCAGACAATACTTGACAATATAGCCGAGAGCTCTCCTTGAAAGTATTCAATGGTTCAATGATTAACCAGATTAACTTATAGACCAGAGATTCTCAAACTATTTACGAAAAGAGACCCCTTTTCCAAAATGATACCTTATATGACCCTTATACCTCGATAGCCAAATTATCTTTTGGTATTCCTATTTCCCACCTATTCCTTGTTTTTTAACATTGATAACAAACATAAGTGGTCGGTTTCGTCCCCTTTCGGAATCCCTATTATAGACAATCCAGAATCGACTCCAAACTACTTATACATATACGTCACACACTCCCATACGAAATAACAAATCTTTTTTTTTTATTGCGCAGACGGGCGAACATTTTCGCGGTCATCTGCTTATGGTTATCAGAATCTATAGACATTAATCACGTCGCGATCGACCTTGAGCCGTGGGATTTAAGTTATAATCGAACTAAAAATGACATTGACAGTAGTGGGCAGAACGGTGGTAACTACAAGATATGATGGTTAGTAATCATGGTGAAAATTATTACCGGGGCCTCTTGATTATCGATCTTCGACAGCCCCTGAAAAATATCTTAATTCATACTGGTGGTAGGGCCTCTTGTGAGTCCGCGCGGGTAGGTAGCACCACCCTGCCTATTTCTGCCGTGAAGCAGTAATGCATTTGGGCTTGAAGGGTGGGGCAGCCGTTGTAACTAAACTTGAGACCTTAGAACTTATATCTCAAGGCGGGTGGCGTATTTACGTTGTAGATGTCTATGGGCTCCAGTAACCACTTAACACCAGGTGGGCTGTGAGCTCGTCCACCCATCTAAGCAATAAAAAAAAAAATATCCACCTGTAATTACGTTACTAGCGAAATTAAATTTAGAAATGATTTTGAATTAAATGAAGTTCAAATGTCTACGTCATTGTGTGATTCATTTATAGTTTAATTACGTTTTGAGTCACTTGAGAGAATGACACAAGCTTTATTATAGCTATCCGTGAAATAACAAATCATTGTGACGGTTACTTAAAAAGTGGGTTTTTAAGTTACTTTTTATATATATATACTAGCGACCCGCCCTCGCTTCGCTTCGGAAACATTAAAACACACATGAAACCAAAAAAAAAAAAAAAAAAGTAGCTTATGTTCATCAGGGACAATGTCGGCTTCTAATGGCAAAAGAATTTTTCAAATCGGTCCAGTAGTTTCGGAGCCTATTCGAAACAAACCAACAAACAAATCTTTCCTCTTTATAATATTATTAAGTATTAAGTATTAAGTATAGAAGTATAGATGAAACTCCGAACGAGGAAAACTACGACAATTAGTCAAAAAGTCGAAAACCAAATTGTAAATGGGGCAATTCCGACATCTACGGACCTTCAACCCACTGAGTTTCTTGGCGGATCTTCTCAGTGGGTCGCGATTCTGAGCCGGTTTTAGATTTAGCGAAGCACTGCTCTTGCTAGGGCTAGTGTTAGCAAACTCTCTCAGGTTGAGTCCTCACCTACTGGTTCGTGCACTGCTGGAATAATCCTTTAGGCTCCCGATTAGGAAAAAAAAAACGAAAAAAAATACCGTCACGACCCACAAACCCTGTGCGCCTCCTAGGGGTGGAAATATTATGTACGATGTTTGTCCCCATGCTCGGAAGTAGTAATTTTTATACCATCAGTTACCATCTGTCATAATGATATGCGATTATCAACATTATGTTAACGCCAGGGGGCGGGAGACAAATGAGTTTCTTTTCTATTTGCTTACACCGGTGAACAAGTTCACTGTCGACCTGTGTGCTTAGTGCGAGTGTTTTAACGTTCTCGATAGCGTAAAAGTTAACTCAAATTTGTATGCAGTTGGAACGTTTTCCCACGTTTGCCGCTAGGGGCGCTGTTACCAGTAATTACGCAAATTATAATATTGCGGGCTTAATTTTTATTACACGATTTTATTCCTTCACTGTGGAAATCAATCGAGAACATTTGTGAAGTACGTATTTCATTAGAAAAATTGGTACTCGCCTGTGGGTTTCGAACACCGGTGCATCGCTCGATACGAATGCACCGAACGTCTTATCCTTTAGGCCACGACGACTTCAACAACGCTCTGATTTTAGCGGAACTGTCAAACAAGCGAGTGTTAATTACAACTTTAAATTTTAACACAGATAAAGAGCAGATTTTTTATTTTTATTGCTTAAATGGTTGGACGAGCTCACAGCCCACCTGGTATTCGACGATAACGACTGCCCCACCCTTCAAACCGAAACGCATTACTGCTCCACGGCAGAAACAGGTAGGGCGGCGGTACCTACCCGCCCGGACTCACAAGAGGTCCTACCACCAGTATCAAATTAAAGACTCGCAACTGTTTATTAAGTTTATTAACAAACAAAAAAAAACTCACCATAGCATGGACGTTCACTGCGGCACAAGCCTCTTCCACCACCTCCTCAACAGCTCCGCTCTCATATTCCTCAGCCGGCAGAGCAGGATACAACTTGACACCACTAAACGAAGCATCATCTTCACTTGGCAGTTTGGGATACAAGCTCCCGTTGCCTATCAGCGGCTCGGAGCTCCCTTCGCCGCGTTCCTTATTCAAAAACCCTTTGACAGCCGCAGCCGCGTTCGCGGTTCTGTGCCAACCCCAGCCGTTGGCCTTGAAATTTTTCGGATAATAATTGAACATTTCGTCAGAGCACTTTCACAAAACGATTTCTCGCTGTAACACGTCCGCACTTAAACGCGTTTGAGCGTCGAATGCTGAATTATCTGTAACGGAGATTTCGTAAATCAGATGTTATGATTTTTACAAGTTTAGGTAGGTCAGCGACCTGTGTATTTGCGAGAACGTTATTTTTCTACGTTGAGTTGTCATCGGCGCAGGGCATAAGAAAGTACTATAATAAAGTTAATTATTAAAATGAGAGATATATATTATATGGTACATGGTATAAGTAGTTATAAATATTTTATGAACAGATATGAGTAGAAGGGTTATTATGATAATATCCTGAAAAGCACCCCACGCTTTTTTACAATAAAATCATTTTTTCTTACACTATTTTTAATTCAAATTTATTAAAATTTATTTTCTATTTTTTAGTTGGATTTTCTATAAAAGCTTATTTTGTTAGTTTTTTTAAACTATTATTTATTTTAAATTTTTTAGTTGTAAATCAATTTTTTCAATTTTTTTTTGAAATGTTGTATTGTCATCGGTACTTACTAAGTATACCATTCGAGTTCGAGTTACCAACACCAATTTCAAGTTAATCCGACGTTTTGAAGGGGGTTAAAATCATGTTCAAAGATTCCGTTACAAACATACATACGTCTGAAGCTAATAAAAGCGTATTAAAATACAACAAAATTACTGGTGCAGCAAAAGACTTCAGACAAAAATAACAGACTACACGCAATAGCGTTTAAATGAGTTTTTTTTTTAATATACATAACTAATACTAGTCTGAAATAAACTTATTCTTTTTATATAATTCAAATTTTTCTTATCATCATTTAGCGACAACTCTCTATAACGCCGTAAAATGACCTTACACTGTATACATGTATACACTCCTATATATTAACACTAAACAAACGATCTGTATGCTTAGAGCGAGTTTTTTTAACGTTCTCGATAGCGTAAAAGTTAACTCATGTATGCAGTTGGAACAGCGCCCCTAGCGGCAAACGTAGGAAAGTTGCTCCATACAAATTCGAGTTAACTTTTACTTAAGCTTTACTTTAACTTATTACGCGATCGAGAAGTTAAAAAGCTCGTACTAAGCAAACTTTACAATTTTAAATGCGTTATTAATATCCAAGACCTATTTATTACATACTATTTATTCAATACTAGCTGACCCGGCAGACTTCGTAGTGCCTCTATCGATAAATAAAAGGCCTAAACTTTTGTATAAAATAAACTTAAAACAAACAAAAGGAATTCGTCCGACGGGGAACATATCAAAGAAAAAACAAAATTGTTATTTTTATATAATTCCGAGCATTTTCATATTTATCTACCTTTTAAACCTCTGGACTTCCACAAATAATTCAAGACCAAAATTAGCCAAATCGGTCCAGCCGTTCTCGAGTTTTAGCGAGACTAACGAACAGCAATTCATTTTTATATATGTATATAGATGTAGATAGATAGATGATATAATAAAATTAATGAATTTAATAAAAACAGGGCGGCAAAGGGTTTCGTCTGTACTTAATCTCATTAACAACAACCGATCGGAATATGATTATTAATGATGTGTCGAAATAATTTTGTAAACGCGGATTGGTTTTGAATGGTGGATAAGTTTTTTTTTATTAATGCCTAAGATCACACTAGCACACAGCCTTCTCCTTTGAGGCGGCGAGTGTACTGGCTGGGACGCCGCCTTGGGTTCTGGAAGCGGAGGCGCTCGCCGCTGACTATCAGTGGCGGGCTGACTTTCGTGCCCAGGGCGTGGCGCGTCCCAGCCCCAGTGTGGTCACAGCCTGTTGTGCTGGTATAGGCCGCATAAATCAAAGTGACATTGCGAAATAATGTGATACTTTCTAACACGAAATAAACGAAATTTAGACGTTTTGCGTTCATACGATACGGGCGTACAAAAAGTCTTCGTTAAACATCATGATAAATTAACAATTATTTACTGTATGCAATATCATCACGCTATAACAAAAAAAATATAAGTCAAACAGAAAACATACAAAAATCCGGAAACATTGAAATACGAGGTAGGTATGACGTCAGGAGCATCGTACTCTGAGTAAAGGCAAATGACCTTGCCAGTTTATCATTCGATCGTGCATCATCAGATTGCGATTTACGTGCTAAACAAAGTGACCGTACTTACATATACAATGATTCTGAGTCAAGTTCAGAGAGTTCAGAATCAAGTGATTCAGAGGATATGTCAGAGTAATTTCATATAAGTATATATTAATTAAATAATATCATATATTATCATCAATATCAAAATCAATATCTATATCATATCATATCATATCATATCATATCATATCATATCAATATCTATGCATATAAAAATTAATTGCTGTTCGTTAGTCTCGCTAAAACTCGAGAACGGCTGGACCGACTTGCCTAATTTTCTTGAATTATTTGTGGAAGTCCAGAGAAGGTTTTAAAAGTAGATAAATATGAAAATGCTCGGAATTAAATAAAAATAACAATTTTGTTTTTCCTTTGATGTGTTCCCCGTCGGACGGATTCTTTTTGTTTGTTTTAAGTTTATTTTATACAAAAGTTTAGGTCTTTTATTTATCGATTTAGGCACTGCGAAGTCTGCCGGGTCAGCTAGTCATTGAAATATGTCAGAACGATTTCATGTACTTAATTTGTTTATAAGGTAATGAGTAATGCACGTTGCTTCGCTTTTTCGATCCGGTGGTAGATTCTGCGAAGCACTGCTCTTACTAGGGTCAGTGTTAGCATCACTCCGGTTTGAGCCCCGAGAGCTCACCTACATGTCAAGGAGAAGCTGAAATAGCCTCTCAAGGCTATCAGCATAAATAGAAAAATAATAATAACGTGGCTTCAAACGTAACATTCGGCAAAACTCGTTTTTTTGGTATGCCAAAATTTCAAAGACGAGATAAAATGAAGACAGTCTCATTTGAAAATGAGTTGAGATTGACTTTTATAAAAAAATAAATTTTTTTGGATCAAACTTAATCAAATTTATTTTAACACTAGCTGACCCGGCAGACTTCGTAGTGCCACAATCGATAAATAAAAGACTTCAACTTTTGTATAAAATGTAAGCGTAGCGGAGATTACTGGTGGTAGGACCTTTTGTGAGTCCGTGCGGGTAGGTACCACCACCCCGCATATTTCTGCCGTGAAGCAGTAATGCGTTTCGGTTTGAAGGGTGGGGCAGCCGTTGTAACTATACTGAGATCTTAGAACTTATATCTCAATGTGGGTGGCGGATTTACGTTTTATATGTCACTATGGGTTCCAGTAACCACTCAATATCAGGTGGGCTGTGAGCTCGTCCACCCATCTGAGCAATAAAGTAAAAGAAAAAAAAAAGTATTCAGCGGTAGGCAGTGACTTGGCTGCACTAATGGCAATGAGGATGTCCATAGCCTATCGTCAACAGATTTGTCGAATAACTCGTCCGCCCACAAAAGCAAAAAAAAAACCCAATAAAATTTTAGTCATGCTGCGTCTAATCATTACGTATTTTCGTCAAAAAAATAACAACCGCGTGGTGTGGAGTATATTTTTGGCTCCTCGATTTGCTTGTTTTCTTTAGCCCTTTAACTACGGTTGACGTCAATGGCCGACACACGAACAATTTTTTATTGCTTAGATGGATGGACTAGCTCACGTTACACCTTCGTCGTGGCCTAAAGGATAAGACGTCCGGTGCATACGTATCGAGCGATGCACCGGTGTTCGAATCCCGCATGCGGGTACAATTTTTTCTAATGAAATACGTACTTAACAAATAATGTTCACGATTGACTTCCACGGTGAAGGAATAACATCATGTAATAAAAATCAAACCCGCAAAATTATAATTTGCGTAATTACCGGTGATAGGACATGCTGTGAGTCCGCACGGGTAGGTACCACCACCCTGCCTATTTCTGCCGTGAAGCAGTAATGCGTTTCGGTTCGAAGGGTGGGGCAGTTGTTGTAACTATACTGAGATCTTAGAACTTATATCTCGAGTTGGGTGGCGCATTTACGTTGTAAATGTCTATAGGCTCCTGTAACCACTTAACACCAGGTGGGCTGTGAGCTCGTCCACCTATCTAAGCGATAAAAAAAAAGAAATTAAGACAGTACGCATATTAAATTACAAAAGACCAGTGCATTCAATATTTTAAATGTGACGTAGATGTATCCGTATTAATATTAAAAACGCCAAAATTTGTTTGTCACGTTTTCACATCTTAACAATTCAACCGATCATCAGGAACGGCCATAGAAAAGGAGACAGGACTACCTTTCATCCAGCAAAAAGTAGTACATATCGCAATTTGTAGTAGTTTTTTTTTTCTATATTAATATGAGAAAAACCGCCTTTAAAAGCTAGTAGTAATAATGGTGTTACATATATCCGATGATTTTTTACGATAGGGTATTGATATCATAACTCAATAGACCAAGAGTTCTTTCAACCATAGATACGAACCATAGTAAACCACAATAGTCATTTATAGGTTCTCTGTGTCCAATGAATTAGCAAAAGTTTTCAAAGCGAAATTGACTCGGATATTAATCAACAATGAACAAAATCGTTCCTAATTACAGTTCAGGGCGTTACCGAGGTCACCCCGGGGTCAGTCAAGTCCACCCTTGACTAGGCACACCACAATTTGACACGAAAAAGAGATTTTATTGTTAACGAGGGAAAATTTGGATGACCAATGCCGATGTCTACCGTAAAATTACTTTTCTTGATCTTTTTCTTTATTGCTTAGATGGGTGGACGAACTTACAGCCCACCTGTGTTAAGTGGTTACTGGAGCCCATAGACATCTAAAACGTAAATGCGCCACCCACCTTGAGGTAACGTGAACAAGTCAATCGTGAACATTTGTTGAGTACATATTTCATTAGAAAAATTGGTACCCGCGAGATTCGAACACCGGTGCATCGCTCAACAGGAATGCACCGGACGTCTTATCCTTTAGGCCACGACGCGGCGACGACTGTAACTGTTGATACCTCTAATACCCGACGTTGGCAAAGTTGTACTTAAATAATAATAATAATATGTATAAATAACAAAACCCAGAAAAAAAAAGGATGCGTGTACTTATGTACGCACGTAAGATTTTTTTTTTTTGTATTTGTTAATAAATATTTAACGTTAATAATTTAATAATATTTACTATGAATTATATTAAATAATAATTTTGTCATTTATATTACTAAAAAATGAATGCTAATAACACTTTTTTTACGAGTGTACATGCGCGAAAGTTCACTTGCGGCTATATTCAGACTCGCCAAGTTACGTCGGTCGTGTTGTAATGAGCGATTTAGTGGGCAGCTTCATTTCTGTTAATTTTGTGTCACGGTGCGCGCGCATCGTAAAATTTCACTCTCATCAATTTTTCATAACGCGCCTAAAAAAGTATAACTTCAAAACAAAGAAAGCCCAGATTCCGTGAAACGTCAAAAGGCTTCTGATAAAAGCGGAAAGTAATGGATTGATTAATAATGAAATCAACTAAATTCTACAAAAACTCTTAATTCATGGTTACATTAACATTATTCGCCTGAAGTGACACATTTTTCGCTCGCGTTTCTGAGGAGTGGCTGTCAGTTCAGTATTAACATAATTTAGTATTGTATTAACGTTATAATGTAATTTAAAATAAGTATATTTGCGTGAGCTTATTATTTTGATTGTGGAAAGCGAGTCAGCATGTCATACAAAATTTTAACAAAGAAGAAAAACGGATTTCAATCAAAAGAAAAAATGACGTATCATCAATACAATCGGAGTCAATAAAATATGCATTTTGAAGGACAACTCCAAAATCACAGCTCAGGTTTTGATAAAGTTTTAATGGGACCACACCGGAAGCGTCAGCTTTCAGATATTAAAAAATAATCATCAAAATCGGTTCACCTAGAAAAAAATTCTGAGGTAACAAACACGTCAATGGAGTCTTTTATAGACTAAAAGAGACTGTTTAATTTTATAAACTGATAGAATACATGTCTTCAAAGTATAAAATTCAGTTTCTTAAAAAAAATTGTTAAGCTACTTCAGTTCTAAAGGTGCGATAGTAGGTATAATGGTATTGTTTTAACATCTACTTTACTATCGTTTACTATCGATAAAGCCTCGTTCTCTTTCTCTCACTACCTCTATTTCGCTCGCTCGCACCCTAATCTAACCCTAAGCGATGACGTATTACTTATATTTCTCTTATTCTTGTATTTACCAAGTAACCTGCCCACAAGCATGTAACACCCCTATTCATGTTTACTATGTTACGTTTGCCGATTGAAAGTTAAAATTGACACCTTCAGCTCTAACATTAGGAGCAGGCTTAGGGACCCCGGTAACCGTACTCGTCGAACTCGACAAAGAGTTCGCCGTGCAACCTAACCCATGCATCAGCCTGCTGAGTTTCTGGCCGGATCTTCTCAGCGGGTCGCGATTCCGATCCGGTAGTAGATTCATTCGCGAAGCAGTTGCTCTTGAGGTTTCCTTCGGAGGCGCTCGGGCAGTTTTTAGCAAATCCCATCCCTCCTGGTTGAGCCTTTGCTTGCCCACCTGTCCTGGTGACACTGGAAAGGCCTTCGGGCCACCAGTAATCTTTCAATCATAAAAAAAAGTTAAAATCGATTTTTTATTGCCATTGTAAGCAGACGAGTATACGGCCCACCTGACGGTGAGTGTCTGCCGTGGCTAGTGGACATCAGTAATGCAGATGGCAGACCTAAGCCGTTGTCTGGTGTTGGGTGCTCTCCGCAAACCTCGTATGAAGAAAGACGTATAAATCGTAGTTATGGCAATTAAAAAATATATATTTCGATCGAAAATATGTCTCAGATTTTGAATTGTCAATACATATAAGAGTGATAAAGTAAAATTCGCGGAACACATCAAGATTGCAAGCGAGATTACTATGCGCGTCGCATGAGTTTGCCAATTGGATTATAAATTGTAATGCGTTTATATACATTGCAAACGTTACGTAGTGAGTACAGTCAACAAGACAGGCACCTAAAAATTGTGTAAACAATAGACCTGTTTAAGTAGGTCTGTATGCAAGCATTTTTTTAAATTCAGTTATTTAAAGCTGAGTGGATGTAAACAAGCATGCAAGGTAATTGACCAGTGTTGTACCAATGCAATGAGACTTCTACTTAATTAGAGTAAGTAACGGTTTTTCCTATGTCTATGGGTTGCCTTAGGCTTTACTATATGCGGTAAGGCACTAGAAACATCTCTGGGCCCGCGGTCTGCTACTAACATCTGCAGATTGTAAGTCCTACATACCCCGCGCGCCGCCCCAGGCGCGGGGACCCCGTAGGAGGTTCGGCACCGGGCCCGAAAAAAAAGGCTTTTAAAAGTATGGAATTGCCGTTTTATTGTAACTAGAGGTCCCGCAGTAGTCGAAATTCGACTATAATTAATTGGAATTGTAAGTTTGTACACTATTATGATTGTATTTTATACTTCTATAATCACAAATTTCGCCAAGTCTACACTAAAAAAAATAATAACAAAGACAAACAATATTTAATCTCAATTTGACAACAGACGTCAAGAACAAAAGTTTGACAATAAATAGTATGCATGCGTGTGTGCGTCAAATACATGTTATGTAGTGTGTGTAATGTTTTCTTTATTGATTTAATGTATCTTTTATGCATTACTTTAAAAAAATATTAGCATTGTGCACTTCTTCTCTATATTCTCTATAAGTGTGGAAAATTTCATACTCCTCCGTTCGCGCAATTTTCGTAAAAAGGGATACGAAGTTTTTGCATCACGTATTAATATATAGAATAGTTCTTCGAATTGACATAGAACCTTCATGTTTTGAGATTTTTGAATGAAACTTTTTTCAAATGGTACCTATGAGGTTCTTCTTTTACAAAATGTGCAACATTCGATTGTCGACTTTCAGTTGTTTTTTTTTGTTCAGCTTAGGCAAGAAAGATGGATAATTCAAAAATTCGAGTAATTTTTGAATACGAGTTCTGACGCGGAACTAACGCTGCAGAAACAGCTCGCAATATCAATGTTGCGTTTGGAGAGGGGACTGCTAATGAACGCACCGTGCGATTTTGGCTTTCGTGATGGAAATTTTGATTTAAAGAACGAACCACGTCGGCATTTTCATACTTTAATCCCTAATATTATATTGAATCAATCTAAATAAATATGAATAAAAGTAAGTATGTATAAATGCTTTGATACTATAAGAAATAACCAGTAACCAATATGAACCACATCACTAGCTTACTCTCATGCTTGTTTTCTTCGAAGATAGTTTTAGCTATATGCTTTGTCACGAAAAAGTTTTGTGATATTTGTACGGATGTACCTAGCAAGTGGACCGTGCGGTCTAAATTTAAATTTTTTTTCGGGATTCCCATATAAATTTTCCCGTATACCAGGCGATTTTTCAGTTTCCACACTAATAGGTATACTGTTCTCAAATTACATAATAATATTATGTTTAACAATAAACGGAATGATTAAACTTATACAGTTAGTGGTGGTAGCACCTCTTGTGAGTCCGCGCGGGTAGGTACCACCGCCCTGCCTATTTCTGCCGTGAAGCAGTAATGCGTTTCGGTTTGAAGGGCGGGGTAGCCGTTGTAACTATACTGAGATCTCAGAACTTATATCTCAAGGTGGGTGGCGCATTTACGTTGTAGATGTCCATGGGCTCCAGTAACCACTTAACACCAGGTGGGCTGTGAGCTCGTCCACCCATCTAAGCAATAAAATAAAAAAGTTAAATTTTATATTTAAAAACGAATTTAACTTCATTACATTTCATAGATTAAAGTTCAACAATTTTTTATGTACAACCAGTGGCGTACCTAAAGGGGGGCGGTGGGTGCGGTCCGCACCGGGCGGCACTTACCCTGGGGCGGCATTTTAGCATTTACTTTTAGTTGTATAAAGCAATTTATTCATTTCATATTTATTTTCTTTCTTGAATAAAAAATGATTATTATGATTATTATAAGTTTAATATTTGATTTATATAAATTATGATTAACTATATGATTTCGAATATTATTCATCGGTGTATATAAATGCATATTAGTGTAAATTTTGAATTCTAATTCAAGAACAAGGTAATAATTTGATTTTATTGTATTCATTAAAATTCTTTGAATTCGTAAAAGTATATTTTCGATTTCTTCGGCAATTTTTCCTAACTAAAATTTTTTAATATCAGTTTATAAATGTCATTTCTTTTGAAAAGTTTATATGATTACTTTGAAGTAATATATCAATATTTTTTTATTCATTGATTTTTCTTTTGAAAAGCAGGGCCGGCGGAAGGCGGTCTGCTAGGTCTGCAAAGCACTAGGGCGCCGGCATAAGAACTATCTTTTTCAAACAACAAAATCTAAACGAAACAAAACAAAAATACTGACGAAGTTACAATTTCAGAACTCGCAAATAGATAAATATTCTCAGTCCGTTTTGGAGAATTGTATTTGGATTGATAAATTGCACCGCTCATATGCCCGTGTCAACTACCAGTTGACATGGACTTTGTACAACAAATGTCCATGTCAAGTACCAGTTGACACGGGCAGTTTGCACGCCCGGCCTCTATTTTATTGAAATTTGCCTGTCTCTGTTTGTCTAAGGTCTATTTGTATTTAACTATCTTGCTTCTCAGTTAAATTATCTACCAAACTACGCAAAAACCGTTATTCCTTGCCGCGCCATATAAAAGGAAACAGATTTTGAAATTTTTAGTCTGTGTCGAATCGCGGGAGTGAGTTGTCGTGTCTGTGTTTCGATAATTTTAATACTTTTAGTGAGTGTATTTACGTTGTGTTTTGTTATTTATAAGGTAAGTTATCTACTAATACATAGAAATAAAGGTTTCAGCATGAGACACAAAATTTAGCCTTTTTAAACCGATACATTTGGTGGTACATTTTGGCGTTAGTGACGCCATAATTTTACTCTCATTTTTTGTTATTTTTTGCCTGTTTTATCATACTAAATGCGATTAATATGTTAGATCAACTAATTGTATGTAGTTATTGAAGGTAGCGAAGTTAAAGTTGTAGAATCGTTTATTGACTTTGTAGAAACTAAAGGAAAAACTGCTGTTGAAATCACAGATATGATTTTAACGAAATTAGAAAATGACGGTTTAGATATAAAAAATTGCAGAGGACAGGCTTACGATAATGCTGCCGTCATGGCAGGAAAGCACAGCGGTGTTCAAACTCGTATTAAAGAAATAAATCCAAATGCAGAATTTGTAGCATGTACAAATCATTCCTTAAACCTGGCATGTTTGCACGCAGCTTCTACAGCTATCAATTCCATCACATTTTTTGGAACTATCGAACAGTTGTTTTCGTTGTTTTCTTCTTCCACTCATAGATGGAATGTTTTACTTTCGGTCACTGGAGCGCTAGAGCTGCAGCGGTAACTATAGTAAAAAAACATTTTTTTTACATTTTAAGCGCTTTGGAAAAATTGACATCTGAAGCAAGGGCGGATCCAGCTTTGGCGCCAGGAGGGGGTCACATAGTCAAATTTAGATGCGTTCGTTCCCAAACGTTTTCCATTATACAAAGTTATTATATTATAATAAATTAATTAAATATTGAAGGTATGTAGTTACATAAAATATGTATGGTGACAAAATATATATGTCGGCACACGTCAGGGATGGCTGAGCGGTAGGTTCCGTCATCACTCGTATTCGATTGAACTCAGTTTAGTCAATAAAACTTTTCAATAATAATTATTGAAACTCAACACACACAAGTTTCACAATGACAGGATAAACCGACAGTTTCGTTGCACATACCGACAGACCGACTGACTGACTGACTGACTGTCAGAGACTCACTGCTGAGACGGACGGAATCACTGTCTGACACGAATGCCACGACTCTGTCCACGTACCGCTATTTTATACTGTGGCGTTACGGTGTCTACCCTTCATTTTGTGATATTTATCAAAACAACATTTCATCATTTAAAATAATAATCAAAACCACCGTCTTAACATTACTAAAAGTCGTTATCCACGACAACTAAAAGTCGTTATCCACGACATATAAATAAAATCATTATATTCAATTAGTGGTCCACCTAAGTCCTGGACCCAGCTCAGGGGGTGGTCATGACCCCCATGACCCTCCCCCTGGATCCGCCATTGATCTGAAGAAGAAAATAGTAAAACGCGATCAGATGCTGGAGTATTACTCAATTCTATGCAATCTTTTTCTTTTCTATGTTACCTTCATTTATGGGAATCCGTTCTTTTGGAAATTAATGACGCTCAAAAATACCTGCAAATAAAGGGGTTAAATGTCCACCAATGCCATATAAAACTAAATTCTTTGCAAACACATTTAATGGAACAAAGAGATACGCTAGTACAAAACGCTGTTATAGCTGCCAAAATAATTTGTGAAGAGATGGAAATATCGACAGAGCGTCGAGTTAGAAGGAGAAAAAATATGAGTGGGGAAAATTCTCAAGACGTGGGGCTATCCTTAGAAGAAGAAGTACGAAGAGAAATGTTTTCATCTATGGACAGAATTATAAAGGAAATAAAAGAACGCTTCGATCAATTGCATGGTCTTGTAAGAAAATATTCGTGTATAATACCGTGTAACCTACTAAATGAAGAATTTGAATGTCAAATAAATGATTTGATCGACATTGATAAAGAACAGTTCCATATTGAAAGAAAAAGGATCCAGGTTTTTATGGCTGTATCTACACTAAAAGAAGAGGTAAAACATTGGAAAAACGGGGAGAAGGGCCCTCTCGACCTGCTAAAATTTATTCAGCAGTATAGGTTGGAAAATTCTGTTCCCAATATTGTAATTTTGTTAAGATTTTTCTTAACAATTTGAATCAGTGTCGCTAGTTGCGAAAGAAGCTTCTCAAAATTGAAGTTGATAAAAAATTATCTTCGTTCTACAATGAGTCAATCAAGACTACAAAATCTTGCAATATTGTCAATAGAACAAGAAATTACAAATAATATAAATTTTGAGAGCATTATACACGATTTTTCTAGTATGAAAGCTAGAAGAGTAGATATTATATAAATATGTTTACGAGTGCATACAAATAAGTCTAAAAAATTTACTCTGTGGATTAATTAATATTGATTAAATAACTTAATAATTTATTTATGTGCATTAATTTATAAAAACCACTATTTGATTGACTTATAATAGAAAGGGCGGCAGACTGGAGATCGCCCCGGGCGGCAAAAGTTCTAGGTACGCCACTGTGTACAACACCTACTTTATGGCTACCGAAAAGTTTATGCTTAAAAAGGTTACATATAATCTTACTCTATGGTTTATGCGAAGGATCCTGAGTTGTGTGGAGTATTATTTTCTATAGATGTACATACTTGTCAGTGTAAAACAAAGGTAGATAACGCGAATGAAAATAATAAACTCGTAATTTGAATCACAAATGGCGAATTTGTAAAGCAAGCGCGTCACAAGTATCCTCAGAGTGCGTAGACCTGTGCGTCTCTGATTTTAATTAATTTAAAACAGATGACTTCTTGTGATGTGATTCATCTTAATATGCCTTTCGCGGTATGTAAATAGCAAACAAAGGGAATCATATATTTCATTTGTTTTATTTTATATTCGAATACCTTAAATGTATATTTAAATTTAAAAAAATCATAATCGCACATTTATAATAACTTGTAGGAGTGTATGTACATAAGTTATCACCACAGCCGGTCTTGATTTCATACTTAAAGTTTATATAATTCATAACAAACTTTTAAAAGTTTAAGAGAGTCTGCATAGTTATTTATCTATTTACCATTTACTGCTTGCTTGGTATATTTAAAAATTTAAACGAATCAGAAAGATAATAAAGGATATGTACATATTTACAAAAAATACTTTTGACACTAAATTTTGTTTTTATCACGTGTTATTCGCTCACTCATTTATTTCATGGTCATTCAATGAAAACAGATGTTGAATGAAAAGTTAACTCGCCACCAATTTGTAAGCACTTAAAAGTGCTAAAAAACTATTTTAAGCAGTTATTTTTTCGAAAAGTAGCATACATTACTGAACTCGTAACTGTAATGAAATAAAAGTAACTACTCACCGAAACTTCCCACACACCGCTTCTCTATGAGAGCATAAGGAATGAATCACAGGAATGAATTGTAGTGACAAAGGCGCACTGAGTGAGATTATTTTGATGATCTCTGAATAATTTCGTTCAGAAATTCCAACATAAAGTATTTTAAACTTGTTTTTTTTTAAATACCCTATGATAGAAAGTCGCTTTGAGATTACGTTTCTTATTGACAATAAATGAAATTATCTTTTTCGAGTAAGATATTTTTTTGTGAGATGTATTTAAATAGTTTGGTCGAGGGGTATGTATAGGAGTCCATTTTCTACTTGTTGATCTCATTCGTTCATTACTGTCAAATTTATCATTTGACACTTCTGAATTGAATATCTAACCGTACTGTCAAAACTAGGATGGTTGATGTTTTTGGTAACGTTTAACTCACGTGTTTTTATTTTTAGAGAATATAATAAAATAATTGAAAATGAAAGTATTATCAGAAGATCGTACAAGAATATTATTCGAGAAGCTAACCAAATAGTGAGTATTTCTGAATATTCTTAGTAGAAATTTGGGCTACACAGCCACATTGTATTTATAAAACAACATATTTCTAACCACAATTTTTATTTATTTCTCGCATCGCTGGTCATGATTCCGATCTGATGGAAGATTCAGCAAAGCATTGTTCTTGCTGGGGCTAGAGTTGACAATTTTTTTGGGTTGAGCCTGTCAGCTCACCCACCCATTCACGTGTAGTTGGAATAGCCCAGTGGTCTACCAACGATTAGGTAAAGAATAAAAATAAAAAATATTAATAGTAATAAATATGGAGTATTTATTAGTTCTATAATTAATAAATAATAAACTACTTATTTATTATCAATTACCAAAATAAAGAGTACATACTTACTGAGTGTAAGGTGATTTTTGAGCCAGTAGAGGTAGGCACCTCCACCTCCACCTCCTGGCTATTATGATGCAAAGCAGCTATGCGTTCCATCAGTATACTAAATAATTGGAACTCAAGTCTCAAGGTGGGTTGCAGATTCACATGTCTATGGGCTTACCACTGAAACCCTAGTGAGTTCTTGTTTACTCATTTAAGTAAATAGAAAAATAAAGACATATACAAAGCCACATGTCAAAGTTGACATTTTCTTTTATTACATTTATGTCATACTTTATCTTCACACCTTCGTACCTTAATATGTAAGAAAGTTTTTTTTCTTAATTATCTTGTAGTTTACTGAATAGTCTAATTTGTTTAAGCTTTTTTTATTTATTTCTTAGATGGGTGGACGAGCTCACAGCCCACCTGGTGTTAAGTGGTTACTGGAGCCCATAGACATCTACAACGTAAATGCGCCACCCACCTTGAGATATAAGTTCTAAGGTCTCAGTATAGTTACAACGGCTACCCCACCCTTCAAACCGAAACGCATTACTGCTTCACGGCAGAAATAGGCAGGGCGGTGGTACCTACCCGTGCGGACTCACAATAGGTCCTACCACCAGTGATTACCGTGGAAGTCAATCGTGAACATTTGTTAAGTACGTATTTCATTCGAAAAATTGGTACCCGCCTGCGGGATTCGAACACCGGTGCATCACAACAACGAATGCACCGAACGCCTTATCCTTTAGGCCACGACGACGACAAGCCGTCGTCGCGCACGTAGTATACTAGTTTCAACACACTACTGTATTGTTTTGAAAGAATTTGGTTGAAAAATCCTCCATTTTTGACATGTTGCTGTGTATATAGGGTATATCGATAAGGCAACTTAACAATAGAAAAAGGTTTCAAAATAATTCTTTGATTCTAATTTAAACATTTGATTTTAGCATTGGAGTAAACGTTAAGTTATTAATAGACAGACCTGATGGCACATATTGCTTCAGAGAGAAGAAAGACAGAGTGTATTACATATCAGAGAAGCTACTGCATCTAGCACAGACAGTGAAGCCGGACAACTTAGTATCTGCGGGGACATGCTTCGGAAAGTTCACAAAGACAAATAAATTTAGGTTGCACATTACAGCTTTGACTTACATATCACCCTATGCGCCGTTCAAAGTGTGGGTGAAGCCGTCTGCGGAACAACAGTTCTTGTATGGACACCACATCATCAAAAGTGGTTAGTATTATAAGTTTTCTTCATAAGGGCTAGGATAACATAGATTAAACCTTCAACAGTGCAGTAACCGGATTGTGGAGGGACCAACTGTCATTTTAATTGTTTTAATTATTCAACTAACATGCTCCTTGTGTACTTAGAAATAGATTTAAAAATGCAGTGTATTAGTGAGGGTACTTGTTTTCCTTTTAATAAAAGGATTGCTAAGTGCGGGTTGCATAAAGACAGACACACAATAAACTGATTTGTTACCGAACACATGTGCTTAAGTTCATTATTAAATAATAAAGTATATATTTTACATAACCTAATAACTTAATTTTTTGTAGTAAAAATTATATAAGAAAAAATTTACAATGAATTGAAATTTTTTTAGGACTAGGCTGGTTGAGATTACTTTATTTCATGCTTAAAAAATACAATAGACATTTTCCTTGAAAGAGATAGCATCAATAAAAAATAATGCTATTACTAAATCTTACATTGAGGAAATGGATAACGTATTCAACGCAATAAACCAAGCAAACTAAAAATCTGGATGAGTGGGGTTAATACCGATAGGAGCTAAGTGGTTACCAAAGTTCATAGACATAGGTTCATCTTCAAACTGGAATGCATAATTGCATTGCGGCAGATATAGGCAGTCTGGTGATATTTATCTTTGCTAGGTTACAATATGCTGTACCACTGGAAAATTAAGGTTTGCAGTTGCTGTGTCATTTTATAATACTCAGAAAACCCTACTGCCCCCCCCCGCTCTCTTGTGTAGTCCTTAGTTAGCATTTATGATTCATAGCAAGAGATCAGAGGTGAGAAGGCAGATATAACACATTAATAAACAATTATTGGATATATATGACATCATCATTTCTCAGAGAGAATATTGTTAGGAATGTTTGATATGATTAAAGATTGAATATATTACACAAAGATAGTAATCTATACTAATATATAAATCTATATTGTTTTTTACGGATGTTCCGTTATAACTACTGAACCATGCATCTGATTTACTTGAAACTTGGTATCAATGTAGAAAATACATGTACTTAATGGATAGGCTAATATTTATATGAGTGTTAGACTCGCTACACCAGTTGCGGGGGCGTTAATGATGAGAAACTGTGGGGGGCGAGAAATAATAATGTTAATTTTAAATGCCCAGCGAAGCGGACGGGTACAACTATTTGTATAATAATACTATTAGTTAGCATTGTTATCGGTATCCATATTCTTCAATCAACAGTTCAGTATAAAGGATATTGTTTTATTTCCAGGCTTGGGCCGGATAACAGAAAATACACCGAAACATCAAGGTGTGGTGGTATTAACGATGTCAGATATTCCGATTGGCTTTGGCGTAGCTTCAAGAACGACGGCAGAATGTCGACACGCTGATCCTTTGGCGACGATTGTCTTCCACCAGGCCGACGTAGGAGAATATATACGCTCTGAGGATACGCTTACGTAGTAAATAATGAAAAGGAATCGGGTTCTTGTTTTATTTACAACAAAAAATGTGACATATGTTTTGTCAGTTAGTTTTATTTATTATAAAGAATATTTCAACCCAGTCATGCTCAAAGCTATTTCTAACTAGCTGACCCGGCAGACTTCGTAATGCCTCAATCGAGAAATAAAAGACCTAAACTTTTGTATAAAATAAACTTAAAACAAACAAAAGGAATCTGTCCGACGGGGGACACGAGAGGGAAAACAAAATTGTTATTTTTATTTAATTTCGAGCATTTTCATATTTATCTACCTTTTAAACCTTCCCTGGACTTCCACAAATAATTCTCTCGAGTTCTAGCGAGACTAACGAACAGCAATTCATTTTTAAATATTTTATAGATAGATTAGTGTGAAAAAGACCGATTGATATTAATCACTCGCCATATATCGTTGTTAAGTGTTATACGACAATCTCTTGGGGTATAATTTAAAAAAACCCCGGTATGTCTACGTGTCGATAGTATTCCTGACAAAAAGTAACTACACGTCTGAAGTTTTATGCATTTGTGAAACTCATCGATTCCCATATCTCATACTTTATCTTAAAATCCACAGTGGATGCCTAAAACAACGTAGATGGCGCCACTGTCAAATTTTCAAGTTTTTAACTTGCGCTGATATTGCATTTTCCTTGTCCTCGGTGTATTTATGATAATTCTTGTTAAATGAGTCGACTATTATCAAAGCCGGCAATGTGACTTTTGGACAATTATTGGTAAATCAGAAAAAACGAATTATTGACTTTGTATTCCATTGGCAGTCACAAAACTCTTCTGAACGACATCTTAGATAAATAACAGGTTAACTATTAACCTTAATTTAATGCAGGTGTTGAACCGTATTCTTTGAAGGAGACGATTATATTCAAATCAATCTGTATTGACATGTCAATAATTTTTTTTTGTCCAAATGCACAGATTGCGGCCTTTGATTATTATCAATTCTATTGACGACTCATTAATAATACGTAGAAACAGTTTAAAATAGTATTATATTTTTTACCAAACTGCCACCTTTTATTGCGCTTTTGAACTAATTTTTATGATTGGAAGTTTACAACCTTAGTTACGTAATTGTGTCCGTTCAATTTTCACGCTTTTGCCGTTCGAAACTAGGTAGCGCGCAAATCAAATCTTTATTGTATGTAAATCATATAGGTACTTATTAACTCCATGATGTAAATCTATATATTAATACGTGAAACAAAAACTTTGTATCCCTTTTTACGAAAATTGCGCGGACGGAGGAGTATGAAATTTTCCACACTTATAGAGAATATAGAGAAGAAGTGCACAATGCTAATATTTTTTTAAAGTAATGCATAAAAGATACATTAAATCAATAAAGAAAACATTACACACACTACATACTATGTATTTGACGCACACACGCATGCATACTATTTATTGTCAAACTTTTGTTCTTGACGTCTGTTGTCAAATTGAGATTAAATATTCTTTGTATTTGTTAATATTTTTTATAGTGTAGTCTTGGCGAAATTTGTGACTATAGAAGTGTACAAACTTACAATTCCAATTAATTATAGTCGAATTTCGACTACTCCGGGATCACTAGTTATTTTAAATTCTCGAACTTATGTCTTAAAACTATGTACGTACTTTCCCGAATTTAATGAAAGAAATAATTCAATTAAAACTCTACTTTTTATATCCTAAGTTTTAGTCAAAATTACCAATGATTTTGACGCACGTTGAGTGTTCACGATATCATTATTAAAAAATGACATAAATAAATGCAATCTGAATCTGGGTAGATTTTATATAGTTTTTTTTTATTGCTTAGATGAGTGAATTAGCTCACAGCCCACCTGGTGCTAAGTGGTTACTGGAGCTCATAGACATCTACAGCGTAAATTCCGCCCCCACCTTGAGACATAAGTTCTAAGGTCTCAGTATAGTTACAACGGCTGCCCCACCCTTCAAAGCGAAACGCATTACTGCTTCACGGCAGAAATAGGCAGGGTGGTGATTCCTACCCGTGCGAACTCGCAAGAAGTCCTACCATTACTCCTATTACCCTATTTACTGAGACTTTTTCAGTGGATTTTTTGGAGGATCCCGAGGAGTTACGTCCAGCGAATTAATTATAGTCGAATTTCGACTACTGCGGGACCACTAGTTAATATTAATTTTCAAGTTCTTGAACTTATGTCTTAAAACTATATACGTACTTTCCCGGATTTCATGAAAGATTTTTTTTAATTTAACCCCCATAAGTTTTTATATCCTAAGTTTTAGTTAAAACTAGAGGTCCCGCAGTAGTCGAAATTCGACTATAATTAATTGGAATTGTAAGCTTGTACACTATTATGATTGTGTTTTATACTTCTATAATCACAAATTTCGCCAAGACTACACTATAAAAATATTAACAAAGGCAAACAATATTTAATCTATTCTCAATTTGACAACAGACGTCAAGAACAAAAGTTTGACAATAAATAATATGCATGCGTGTGTGCGTCAAATACATGGTATGTAGTGTGTGTAATGTTTTCTTTATTGATTTAATGTATCTTTTATGCATTATTTAAAAAAAATATTAGCATTGTGCACTTCTTCTCTATATTCTCTATAAGTGTGGAAAATTTCATACTCCTCCGTCCGCGCAATTTTCGTAAAAAGGGATACAAAGTTTTTGCTTCACGTATTAATATATAGATTACCAATGAATTGACACACGTAGGTAAGTGTTCACGATATCATTGTTGCAAAATGACATAAATCAATTCTATCTACTTATCTCAATTGAAAAATCGGTATCTTTCACTCCACAGATGTACACTGTTGCACATAGGCCTCGCCACATTCATCGTTCCTGGGCTGTCTGCGCCCAGCGGTTTCTGGTGAACTTCAATAGGTCCTTGGTCTACTTTGTGACCTTGGTAACTCGGGAACTTATTAGCCTAAGGGGCCATCTGTTCTACGAGGAATGTGCCCTGTCCACTCCCACTTTAACATTGTAGAATGCTTAACGACGAAGGAAAGATCTTCCACCGAGCGGATGATATTTGCTCGGTAGACCGACGGTCCGAATGTTGTTGTTCGGAACTTGTATAGGTATTTTAGGTATATGCAAGCTTATCTTGAAAATGTCGTAAGCGAGATTCAGGCATCTGTTTTTTTTTTGTGTCTTACATGGGTGGACGACAGCTCATAGCTCACCTGGTGTCAAGTGGTTACTGCAGCCCATAGAATATCTCGCGTTGCTACCCGCCAAAATATTTAAAGAGAAAAAAGTAATTAGAAAACCCGTATTATAATGAAGGCCATAAACAATGTGAATTACGCCAGTTAGCGTTTTCAAAATTCACGTTTTAAAAGCGTTTTCCGCCATTGGGGTGAGTCGTTACGACATTTTGAGAGACAGCAAAAACGACCCTACATTAAATCTTCACGAGAAGCACAGAGACGAAACGGGCGAAAAAAATATTGTAGATTTATTAATATCGGCGTTAGTTCGACGATCGAAAACCCACCACGGCCTTAATTAAGGTTTTTAACCGATTTTTTTTTATTGCCTTTGTAGACAGACGAGCATACGGCCCACATGATGGTAAGTGGTCACCGTCGCTCATGGACGTCAGCAATGCCAGGGGCAGAGCCAAGCCGCTGCCTACCATGCGATTTCAACATAGGAGATTCGTGGTTCGTCAATTCGACTACATATATTTTTTGTTTAGGTGAACCGATTTTGATGACTTTTAAGCGCTGGTCCTTCTCATGTGGCCCTATTGAATTAAAAATAAAAATGATCATGATCCGAATAATAGTTTATAAATAATAGTCCTTAATAATGCATGTTTAGTACATTTCGACTTAATTTTTGTTATTATCATTTTATTTTGTGTACTATTTATAAAAAAAATAATATATATCGACCATTGAATAACAAAAGCTTGTATGTTTAAAAAAAATCGAATGTTGTAAACAGAGAGGAGAAAAACTGTCGCGATGGCACTTTCATTATCACTTAAAGTCATTGCTTACTATCTTAAGCTAGCATTTTCCCTTGTGTTACGAGTGTCGGGCACATTTAAGAGATACACGACGTGCATTCTCATCATCTTAGTTTAAGAATTACAATGGAAGATTCCGACACAATAATACAAAATTATATAGACTAGTGGTCCCGCAGTAATCGAAATTAATATATAATTAATTGAAATTGTAAGCTTGTACACTATTATGATTCTATTTTCAAAGACTATTTCATAAATCATAAAATTTCGCCAAGACTACACTATAGAAAAATATTAATAAAGACAAACAATATCTAATCTATTCTCAATTTGACCACAGACGTCAAGAACAAAAGTTTGACAATAAATACATAGTATGCATGCGTGTGTGCGTCAAATACACGGTAGTGTGTGTAATATTTTCTTTATTGATTTAATGTATCTTTTATGCATTATTTTAAAAAAATATTAGCAATGTGCACTTCTTCTCTATATTCTCTATAAGTGTGGAAAATTTCATACTCCTCCGTCCGCGCAATTTTCGTAAAAAGGGATACAAAGTTTTTGCTTCACGTATATTAATATATAGATATCACATTGCGTATCTTACAATTCTGATTTGAATTGCCAAAGTATAGAGACGAGTTACTATTACAATTTATACAACAATACAAATATCTGAAGAAAAGTAAAACGCACGAAAATGATAATTAAGGATAACTCAAAAGCTACTCGTCGGATAATGATGAAATTGGAATACAGGGAAGTATCAGCTTTCAAATAATACAAGGATAGTCAATATAAGTTCATCATAAATAAAAAAGTTCTGAGGTAACACACGTAAAAAAAGTGCCATCTAATTGAGAACTTTCTCTTATATTTGAAGTTGGTTAAAAAGCCGAAGTCTCAATTGCACATGGCTATCGTAGCTATTTCTACCGGAAAGCCTTCACGCGTTCCAATTAGATTAGCACAGCAGTTATACAATCGAATTATGATTTAGACCGCCTGTTTCAAGGTTAAGGAAGCCGAATACTAAATAACTTTGCCTAAGATACTTATATCGAGAATCGAAACTCTTAGCAGTGGCTAGGGTCATTTACTGACAAGCTCAGACAATATCTACGGCAGTACACGCTAAAAACACAGAGCAGAGAGAATTAAAAAAAAAATTGAAAAAAACGCTCTGTTAATTCCTTATCTGTCCAGACAAGTGTATTATCTATGGTCCAGGCCAAATTAATTCTTATTTTAATAACGTGCACCTATTTCTTTTTACAAAAGTTATTCTTTTTAACAACAGAGTTTGGGCGGGTTTTCTGTGTCCATTTAGCATTTTAAATTCATATATTATATTAAGATGTTCATTGAAAGGGTCAAACGAGCAAGCGGTCTAAAGGCATTACGTATGAACCAGGCTGATAGGAGGCCATATTGGTATTCAAACCATTTTTTATTGCTTAGATAGTTGGACGAGCTCACAGCCCAACTGGTGTTAAGTGGTTACTGGAGCCCATAGACATCCACAACGTAAAAGCACCACCCTCCTTGAGATATAAGTTCTAAGGTCTCAAGTATAGTTACAACGGCTGCCCCACCCTTTAAATCGAAACGCATTACTGCTTCACTGCAGAAATAGGCAGGGTGGTGGTACCCACCCGCGCGGACTCACAAGAGGTCCTACCACCAGTAATTACGCAAATTATAATTTTGCAGGTTTCATTTTTACTACACGATGTTACTCCTTCACCGTGGAAGTCAATCGTGAACATTTGTTGAGTGCGTATTTCATTAGAAAAATTGGTACCCGCCTGAGATTCTAACACCGGTGCATCACTCAACATGAATGCACCGGACCAGGCCACGACGACTTCAAAAATTTTATTTTGTACCAGCCCGCCATTTCTGCTAAGTTATGGTGATGCACCATCACAAACACGACGATAAACCCGTAGTCGGTTCGGTAGATAGTGTGCATAAAATATCGGTCTATAAATAAGACGATCAGCTTGTATTATAGATTTACTTAATTCAACTGTGCCTAGTTGCGGAAAACGAAACAGAGGAAAGCTTTTAAGGGTTACAGGTGATTTTGTTTGCGAACCCCTTCGGTAAGGTTTCCCTTCTAATTAAATATTTAAACTATGACCCTTTGAATGTCTCGGTACTTAAGTCGAAATTGAAATGAGGAGAGTAATAAGCTTTCGTTATTGAATACCGGAATGTGTTTGTTTTAGAATAGATGGAATGTATTTTTTTGGTATTGTTTTTTTAGTGGATCATTTTTTTTATATTTCTTTTTTTTTCTCAGAATTGTTTTTTTACTCTTAATTATTAACGTTTGTACATAGTATTTAGACATTCTTTTAATTCTGTTTTTATTGTATTTTCTTTTTTGTGTATAATAAGTATGAATAAAAATAAATAAATAAATAATTTTTCCTGTCCTGTATTTTAAATGTATGAAAAGCTTGTAGCTTAATCGCCTTCAGAATTTCTAATAATTCGTTGCTTGATTTCCCATTTTATTTAGTACTAGCGACCCGCCCTCGCTTCGCTTCGGAAACATTACATTTTATTATTGATAGGCGAAGCCCGCCATGTTGCGCGCGGTATGATAATAACTTCGGGTGACGCTGCAGGGCAAAGCTAGTCTAAAAAAAGTAAGCCTAAGTTACTCCTTATATCATCAGCTACCTATTAGTGAAAGTCTCATCAAAATCGGTCCAACCGTTCCAGAGATTAGCCGGAACAAACAGACAGACAGACAGACAGACAGACAAAAATTGTAAAAAATGTTTTTTTGGTGTATGTACCGTATACATATTCATATGCATGTAGTAAAAAGCGGTTATTTAAATATTACAAACAAATACTCCAATTTTATTTATATGTATAGATGTATAGATTTTGACTGACAGGTTTGGTGCCCGACAAACATTTAGAAGCACTTTAAAAGATAAACATTGTCTCTAAAAGCATCTTAGTATACGCCATATATAACATCGTCATAAGATGTACCTTCTTAAGACTTCACGGGTTCTCAACTATTATAAAGTTTTAATCGGTCTTCCGGAACGCGAGAACCGACGACATAGACCTGTATATACTACGCTAACCAATTCGCAGACCTATACCATCTATATTAAAAACATTAACGCGAAAGTTTGTATGTTTGTTGTTCGATCACATGAAAATGGCGAAACGTATTTGGATGGAATTTCACGCAATGATTATAATCTAGATTAATGTATAGGATTGTTTTTATCACCGCAATCGACTGGAGCCGGATTAGGCCAGCTATGTTAAGTGTTTAAATATTGTTACTGGGTTCGGGATAAATAAATGTTCCACCAAAGTAAAACTTAAAACTATATTTAACACTTAGAACACACACAGAACACTTTAAAATTCTCAATTCGCTTCTTCCGCTTCGCTTCAGGTTATTCGTTCGCTGTTTCGCTTCGAGTAGTTCCGATTACTAACTGACTGCGTGCCATCTCTGCAGCGCTTTTATAGCCGATACCACATCACTAGAATTGTCGAGAACATTCTTCACAAGTCGAGTATTTTCGATGTGTGTGTTTCCGATATCTGACAAGAGATGGCGTCGTGCTTCTAGAGCGTTCTGGACGTTACTTGATCCTTCGATATTCGTTCGACTATTCGGCGATAGATTGCGTTACTCTTACCGACGTAACAATAGGTTGCATAAACACTATAGTACTCATAATGTTTTTTGATTTTACCTACAGACGGACTTACAAACTAATTGGTAGTTTATAGACGAGAGATTGACAAAATATATTTTAGATTTTTCTTATTGCATTTTTGGGTGGATAAGCTCACGGCCAACCTGATGTTAAGTGGCTACCGGAGGTCATAGATATCTACAACGTAAATGCCGCCACCTACCTTGAGATATGAGTTCCAAGATCTCAAGTACCTATAGTTACAACGGCTGCCCCACCCTTCAAACCGAAACGCATTACTGCTTCACGGCAGTAATAGGCAGAGTAAATACAGTGTTTTTACAAAGTTTTATTATTGCTGAATTATAAATTTAGCGCAATTGAAGCCGCTCGCCATTTCTAGTAGCCGGCTAAGATTGGAAGTTCCTATGCTTAGACGAGTTTAAAACCCAATTAAAAACAGTTTTGCTGTCTTCCGTCTTAACGAGGTCGCTTCGTTGGTCGATTTCGACTCGGTCCTTGAGAGAGACGTGTTTTTCGTATGGTTTATTGTCATTGTAGACCCCTACATGATACCCCGCCCTGCTTAGCTTACTATGCATTTATAGTAACTAGAGGTCCCGCAGTAGTCGAAATTCGACTATAATTAATTGGAATTGTAAGTTTGTACACTATTATCATTGTATTTTATACTTTTATAATCACAAATTTCGCCAAAGCTACACTATAAAAAAATATTAATAAAGACAAACAATATTTAATCTATTCTCAATTTGAACACACGTCAAGAACAAAAGTTTGACAATAAATAGTATGCATGCGTGTGTGCGTCAAATACATGGTATATAGTGTGTAATGTTTTCTTTATTGATTTAATGTTTCTTTTATGCATTATGGAAAAAAGTATTAGCATTGTGCACCTCTTCTCTATATTCTCTATAAGTGTGGAAAATTTCATACTCCTCCGTCCGCGCAATTTTCGTAAAAAGGGATACAAAGTTTTTGCTTCACGTATTAATATATAGATGAGCAATAGACGACAGTCAGTCAGTGTGCAGCGATCCACCGCGGTCACTGACGCGAATAAACATGTAATTATATGTAGTGTTTTATTGACCGCTCCGATGAGGTTTATGGAGGACAACACGCAACAAACAACCAACGCACACGCCTCCTCCTGCTTCATCTCCCAATAAACCTCACATCATCTAGGTATCATATAATGTAAGATCATATATATAATGAGTTTCCAGTCGGATTTTCTCAGTGGGTCGCGATTCGGATGGTAGGTTTAGCGAAGCACTACTCTTGCAAGGGGTAGTGTTACTAAGCTCTCTCAGGTAGAGCCCGTGAGCTCAGTTACCTGTCCGCAAGTAGCGAAAAGAGTCCCTTAGGCTAACAGTGAGTACGTAGGGAAAAACCCTATATATATATATTTATTGCTTGGTGTTAAGTGGTTACTGGAGCCCATAGACATTTACGACGTAAATGTGCCGCCTACCTTGAGATATAAGTTCTCAGGTCTCAAGTATAGTTACAACGGCTGCCCCACCCTTCAAACTGAAACGCATTACTGCTTCACGACAGAAATAGGCAGGGTGGGTGGTGGTACCCACTCGCGCTGACTTACAAGAATTATAATTTTGCGGGTTTGATTTTTATTACACGATGTTATTCCTTCACCGTGGAAGTTAATCGTGAAATTCATTATTCTCGATTATAAATGTTTCCATATCGCCTATGCCATGCTCTTGTAGTGGTTTTGACAATGTTTACAATTTTCTAGAATATTTCCGACAGAACTAGAACAATCGAGAATGGTCTAAACTCGAATGGCTTGACCACACAGATAGGCGTAGGTAAAATATTTACCACCTGTTTATCGCGAAGCGCTCATTCTTTCCAGTTTAAAGATTGGGCCGTTTTTCTGTAATGTACCTTAGAAAAAAATGTCAAAATTTTTTTGTGGTGATGTATATAGATGGCTTTAATATCCATTCAAGGTATTATGGATTCATCTGCTTAACTACAGCGAATAAAAAATAACATCAATTAACTACTAATTATAGTTACTGGTGGTAGGACGACCTCTAGTGAGTCCGCACGGGTAGGTACCGCCACCCCGCCTATTTCTGCCGTGAAGCAGTAATGCGTTTTGGTTTGAAGGGTGGGGCAGCCGTTGTGACTATACTGAGACCTTAGAACTATATTTCAAGGTGTGTGGCGCATTTACGTTGTAGATGTCTATGGGCTCCAGTAACCACTTAACACCAGGTGGGCTGTGAGCTCGTCCACACATCTAAGCAATAAAAAAAAATTAAAAAATTCTCAGTTGAAGGTGATGGTTCAAATTATCAAACGAAAGTTACGTCATTAAAAGTTTTAGAAAATCTATGTACAAATCTCATAAATGTATGAAATTTTTCATGAGTAATCGTAATGAAATTTTCAAAATTGTTTCGAATTTTGTTAATAACGTTCAAAATTTCAGCTCGAACGGATTAACATTAGAGAATATTTAACGTACAAAAACCGGATGAGCTTTGGAAAACCGGTCGTAATTTTAATGAGTCCAACATTGTGATATTCCTTAGTACTGTTGGGCTGCTGGTTCTATCTTTTAAACCAAATTCCTGAATTAGGAGAGACAAAACTAGTATTTATTTTGGTAATTTTCTTTTTTTAATACGCTTTTGTTAGCTTCAGGCATATGTATGTAACGGAATCTTGGAACATGATTTTGACCCCCTTCAAAACGTTGGATTAACTTAAAATTTGGTACACTTATTAAGGATCGATTACAATTCAATATTAAAAAATATTATTGAAAAAATTGAAATTCAACTAAAAAATGAAAAATTAATAATACTTTAAGAAACTAACAAATTACGCTTTTAAAGAAAATCCAACTAAAAAATAGAAAATAAAATTTAATAAATTTGAATTTAAAATAGTGTAAGAAAAAATGATTTTATTGTAAAAAAAATTAAAATTTATTTTCTATTTTTAGTTGGATTTTCTATATATGTAGTTATATAGCTCTATATAGTTGGATATTCTATAAAAGCGTATTTTGTTAGTTTTTTTAAACTATTGTTGCAAATGATGCGACAAAAAAACCAACAGCGTAACGACAAGTTCTTTTATTTGTGCGAGAAAGCAGAAAGCGGGTAGAAATGGCTGGCAAGGCTTGTTTTATTAACACTATCCCCCCAACGTTGGCTTTGGTTAGCGGCAGTGGCGGAAGGGGGCGTGTTAACATGGCTTGGCGGCATGGCTGGCTGGCGGCAGGGCATGGCAGCTGACGTCACGTCCGTTACACTATTATTTATTTTCTTCTCTTTTTTAGCATCCACGAATAACGAAAATTATTGTTGGACGAACTAAAGTTCCACCTGGTGTTAAGTATTTACAGGAGCCCATAGATATATACAACGTAAATGCCGCCATCCAGCTTGAGGCATGAGTTCTAAGGTCTCACTGTTCCTGTGTACAACGGCTTCCTCACCCTTCAAACCGAAACGCATTACTGCTTCACGGCAGAAATAGGCGGGGTAGTGGTACCCACCCGTGCGCACTCACACCACCACCACCAGTAATTACGCAAATTATACTAGGCTGGACTAAAAGTATCGGGAATGGAATATTTCCACTGTTCCTGTCATATTAAAATCTTTTTAATTGAAAACTCCTTGGTTTTAAAAATCGAATACCATTTATTTATTTAAAAAAAGATTCTCGGTCTTGTCACGAGGTTTTGTCAAACTTGTTTAGTCGTTGAGAAAATGGAATTGACTCGAGAAAATTCAAGAGCGATGATTTATTATGACTTTCGAAGTGGTTTAACACAAAAACAGTGTGTTGACCGGATGATTTCTGCATTTGGTGATGAAGCCCCATCCAAAACCACAATTTATCGCTGGTTTGCTGAGTTTCAACCTAGACGTGTCAAGCTCAGTGATGATCCCCGTCAAGGTCATCCAAAAACTGCAGTCACCCAAGAAAACGTTGATGCTGTGCGTAAGCTGATTGAGGAAGATCGACATGTGACATACCGCGAAATTCAGGCAACTTTAGAATTGGCATGAGTCAAATAATCTTGCATGAACAATTAGGTGTAAAAAAGTTGTTTTCCCGATGTATACCGCATTCGCTCTGTGAAGAGCAAAAAGCGGCTCGCGTTACTTGGTACGTCAGAACTCTCGAAAGATTCCACGCAGGATCTTCAAATGCTGTATACAACATTGTATCAGGTGACGAATCCTGGATATACGCGTACGAACCCGAAACAAAAAACCAGTCACGAGTTTGGGTGTTCGAAAATGAGTTAAAGCCAACAAAAATTGTTCGTTCACGGAGTGTTGCAAAAAAAATGGTGGCCACGTTTGTCTCCAAAACCGGCCATGTTACGACTATTCCTCTTGAGGGACAAAGGACGGTTAATGCAGAATGGTATGCTAGCATTTGTTTGCCACATGTCGTTTCTGAACTCAGTAAAGAGAACTGCAACCGCCGCATCATCCTCCATCACGACAATGCGAGTTCTCACACCGCGCACAGAACAAAAGAGTTTTTAGAGCAAGAAAACATTGAATTATTAGACCATCCGCCGTACAGCCCCGACCTAAGCCCTAATGGTTTCTATACTTTCCCTAAAATAAAGAATAAATTGCGTGGACAGAGATTTTCATCACCTGAAGAAGCTGTGGACGCCTACAAAAGGGCCATTTTGGAGACCCCAACTTCCGAATGGAATGGTTGCTTCAATGATTGGTTCCATCGTATGGAAAAATGTGTCAAATTTCGCGGAGAATACTTCGAACAGCAATAAATACATTTTTAAATAGTAATGTTGTGTCACTTCGTTAATTCCCGAAATTTTCAGTGCCGCCCTCAAACTATACTGAGAACTTAGAACTAATATCTCAATCTGGGTGGCGGCATTTACGTTGTAGATGTCTACGGGCTCCGGTAACCACTTAACACGAGGTGGGCCGTGAGCTCGTCTAGCCATCTAAGCTATAAAAAAAAACTGACAGTTGCTACGCAATATTCAAAGGACGTCCAATAAAACCTTGGATTCGTAACCATGAGAACACTTCAGTTATAAACATCAGAAATAATGAGAATAATAAACTCGAGAGCATACTCGGAAATTAGATTTATTTGCTATGTCAAAATCGACTTTATGTGTAATATATACGAACTAATTAGCAAATACCCACAAAAGCTCCGAAACAACGACGTAACTTGCCAGTAAAAAGCTCGTTGCCATTTTCATTACACTGATTAGAGCCTAAAAAAATCTAAATTGCGATTCAGTAGTCTGGTATTCATAAATCCTACAAATCTATTGGTAACTAGCCTAGACCCGCCCTCGCTTCGCTTCGGGGACTATAATTTATTATTGATTATATTGAATTTTCCTTTATACAAATCTGAACTCGAGAAAATATATATTTTTTATTTTTCTTTTTTTTATTGCTTAGATGTGTGGACGAGCTCACAGCCCACCTGGTGTTAAGTGGTTACTAGAGCCCATAGACATCCACAACGTAAATGCGCCACACACCTTGAGATATAGTTCTAAGGTCTCAGTATAGTCACAACGGCTGCCCCACCCTGCAAACCGAAACGCATTACTGCTTCACGGCAGAAATAGGCGGGGCGGTGGTACCTACCCGTGCGGACTCACAAGAGGTCCTACCACCAGTAAAAGTAAATTAAATATAACTAGTCAGGTCATAAGTATTGTCACACAGTAAAAACTTTTCTTTTAGAATGCTGGCCACAAAAAAGTTTATTGAATTCGAATTTCGAATTGTTCATGAAAATAAAAATGTATAGTTTTAGAATTTTACTCATTTTTAAATATGAAGTGGACGCTTAAAGAAGACCGTGTTGCAGTTATTGCGTTGCATCGTTGCGGTTACGCGCCAATTCAAAATTTTAACATACTGAAAAATTTGAATATAACCAAAAGATTCGTTTATCGTACCATCAAACGATACAATGAAGACTCTAGTGTAGATGACAGGTCAAGAAGTGGTCGCCCTCGGTCTGTTAGGACTCCAGCAGTGATAAAAGCTCTGAAGGCGCGAGTTCAAAGAAATCCTAAACGTAAGCAGAAACTGTTGGCCCTTCAGATGGGGTTAAGCAGAACCACGGTGAAAAGGGTGTTAAATGAAGACTTAGGGCTTCGGGCATATCGAAGAAAAACAGGACATCGTTTGAATGCTCGTCTAATGGACCTGAGACTGAAGAGATGCCGCGCTTTATTGAAGCGGTACGCGGGAAAAAAATATCGGGAAATTCTTTTTACGGATGAAAAATTTTTTACCGTAGAAGAGAGCTACAACAAACAAAATGATAAGGTGTACGCACACAGTAATGAAGAAGCGAGCAACCGTATTCCGCGTGTCCAACGAGGTCATTTTCCATCCTCGCTCATGGTATGGTTGGGAGTTTCTTATTGGGGTTTAACAGAGGTACATTTTTGTGAGAAATGTGTAAAAACGAATGCAGTTGTGTATCAAAATACAGTCCTGACGAACCATGTGGAACCTGTTTCTCATACCATGTTCAATAACAGGCACTGGGTATTCCAACAAGATTCGGCGCTAGCTAATAGAGCGAAGAGCACACAAGACTGGCTGACGGCGCGTGAAATCGACTTCATCCGGCACGAAGACTGGCCCTCCTCCAGTCCAGATTTGAATCCGTTAGATTACAAGATATGGCAACACTTGGAGGAAAAGGCGTGCTCTAAGCCTCATCCCAATTTGGAGTCATTCAAGACATCCTTGATTAAGGCAGCCGCCGATATTGACATGGACCTCGTTCGTGCTGCGGTAGACGACTGGCCGCGCAGATTGAAGGCCTGTATTCAAAATCACGGAGGTCATTTTGAATAAACTTTAGTGTCATAAGAATCTATGTTTTGTTAAGTTCATTTTGGTATATGAATGGTTACATAATGGATAAACTTGTTTAAATTATTTTACATTAAACATGTGACAGAATTTATGACCTGACTAGGTATGTAATATAGGATATTGTATAGCGAATTGCTTGTAGTACCATTGTCAGCTCTGCCATTCCTAGATAGGCCCCTATCTGCCCCTATCTGGGTAAACCTATGGCTTAAGTCGTCGTGGCCTAAATGATAAGACGTCCGGTGCATACGTGTTGAGCGATACACCGGTGTTCGGTGTATCCCTTGGAGGGACTTATCTGATACTCCTCATTCTGCCTCCTACCGCTTTTTTTATCGTTTAGATGGGTGGACGAGCTCACAGCCCACCTGGTGTTAAGTGGTTTCTGCCTCCTACCGCTTTTTTTATCGTTTAGATGGGTGGACGAGCTCACAGCCCACCTGGTGTTAAGTGGTTACTGGACAAGATTTGTTAGGTTTACTAAACAAGATGAGTTAAGTTTTTTTTGTTGCTTAAATGGGTGGACGAGCTCACAGCCCACCTGGTGTTAAGTGGCTACCGGAGTCCGTAGACATCTACAACGTAAATACGCCACCCACCTTGAGATATAAGTTCTAAGTTCTCAAGTATAGTTACAACGGCTGCCCCACCCTTCAAACCGAAACGCATTACTGCTTCACGGCAGAAATAGGCAGGGTGGTGGTACCTACCCGTGCGGACTCACAAGAGCTCCTACCGCCAGTAAGGAGTTCTCGGTATAGACGTAAAGAATGTCAGAGTGTCAACGAACCCATTTGATTATAAAAGTGATCAAAGTGAAAACTTTCCAAATTTTCAGGCTACCCAGATTAACTATCGATAAACGATTGTAAATATAATCTACGGTATGCTAAGAACGCTTTATCGATATAAACTCCGTTCGAGTTAAAAGTTTTCGATAACTCTTATTCGCCGACCCTGTCGGGATGTATTTCCAATCAAACTTACCCTATTCATGGAGGTTCACACGTGGGACGTAATCAGAGAGTTATCTCTCTCGATAGAGATTGTTTTTAGTTTTTTTTGAAGTGAAACTTCTTTAGAATCGTTGTGATTCCAAACTCGATGAAACGAAATGAAACGAAACAAAAAAATAAGTGTGCCGCGATTGGCTTGCCGAAGCGGCGCCGACAAATCACCAAGCGCTCCACACGGTCTCGCGTCCCCGACTAGTTCAGTGTGGTTTTGACGTCCGTGCACACTGTCGTGGCTCTCGGAGCGCCTTGGGATACCTTTATTTCTATTTAGTTGGTTATCAACAGATGTCGCTGCACGTAAATTCAACAATTCCTGAATCGCGGTGACGAGATGTTACACAGTTGATAGCCGTTCTCGTATATCTCTTGCTAAATTATTCTTACCTGGCGCAGGGATACCGTGATCACGCAGGCGGTTCCCCCAGGGTTAGGCTGCTCCAATCTGTTCCATTGCACTGCGGAGTGGTTGACCCTTGCGATTATTCTAATTTTTTATAAGTTTTACTTCTACCGTTTGTGACTTGCACACACACACGTTTTTTTTTCATGGGTGCTCGCAGTTGATACACATATATCATATAAAAAAAACTGTTGTAAATGTGGAGAATAAATAATAAAGAAAATCTTTGTTTGAAAAATGATTATAGAGTCCATGTGGTATTCCAATTGACCGGGTATTCGTAAGTTGGATTCTTCCACGTAAAAAAAGTGGCATCTGATGTTAGGTGGGTACAGGAATCCCCAGAAGTATTATTTGAATTCTACTACTTCGAGACTCGAATACGAAGTCACAATTATATTGTTTAACGTCTATTGCTGCCTGCAGACCAGAACGCACGACTTACGCCACGACTACTTTAGTACGCAGGGCGGTTTGTAATCAGTCGTGTTTGTAAAGTAGATTTATCTATTGTCTTCTGCACGAAATTGTGCTATTTAATGATGGGTAAAAAAGCATTCTTTGGTACTGCGTCATGCTTGAATGTGCTTATTAAAGGAATAAACCTTTTCTTCAACCCGTGTACAATCAATGTTGAGTGTATGTCTCTCTTCTCGTCGAGTCTTTCGCTTGCGACGAAGGGCTCGGCGAGTAAATTAACTCATAGACACAGCCCACTGAGCTTCTCGCCGGATCTTCTCAGTGGGTCGCGTTTCCGATCCGGTGGTAGATTCTGCGAAGCACTGCTCTTGCTAGGTGTGAGCCCCGTAAGCTCACCTACTTGTTAGGGTGGCGCTGAAATGGCCTGTCAAGGCCATCGGCGTAGAAAAAAAAATGTATGTCTCTTCATATGCACTCCGTTCTTTTCGGTCTCTTGCATTTCGCATCCTAGCGGTAGGGACTCTACCAGCTGTTTTGACCAGGTCGTCGGTCTACCTCATTGGCTGTCTGCTCACGTTAAGACGTCCAGTACGAAGTCTCCACTACAGTACTGTTACGCGCTGGGGTTCGGGATTAATAAAATTCCACTAAAGTAAAACTAAAAACTGTATTCAACACTTAGAACGCTTAAAACACTTAACAAACACTTTGAAACTCTCAGTTCGCTTCTTCCACTTCGCTTCAGGTGATCCGTTCGCTGTTTCGCTTCGAGTAGTTCCAATTACTGACTGACCGCAACGCTTTTATAGCCGATACCACATCCCTAGAATTATCGAGAATATTCTACACATCTCTAGTATTGTGTTTCCGCAATCTGACAATAGATGGCGTTGTATTTCTCAGGCGTTCTAGGTGTTATTAGATCCTTCGATATTCGTTCGACTATTCGGCGATAGATGGCGTTACTCTTACCGACGTAACAGTACTTTTGTGCCCCAGTAATTATCAGTGCGACGGGGTATGTGGCCGACCCACTTCCATTTCTCCGAGCAAATCACTTTGGTTATGTCAGTCGAACCAGTTCTTCTGCGGTTTTGGGTATTTGCGCATTCCGTAGAGAAATGCCTAATATCACCCGTCCCATGTCTCTTTGTGTGCCGAAAAAGGATAGAATAAAGTCCCGTAATATTTAAGACTTCTGAGTACGTCCAGTCACTAGTTAAACCTCCAGACTTGATAGCTTTATTATTAACAACGAAAGTGCCGATAAATTCGGACGTTCCACACGCTCGAATTAATGAAATAAAATGCAATCTAAATATAGAATTTTCTTCTTTGTCTGTGCATGTTTGACAAAAGTTAATTAAACTTACTATATTTTGGAAATCATTCAACATACGTGTGTATGGTAATGGACTTGAAATTTAATCGCGAATATATTTATATATATAAAAGTTAATGTGTATGTGTACATATGTTGACTTGAATCACGAGAATAGGTAGCTCCCTAGTTATCGACGCTCATTTCCGGGCGGAGGGTCGTGTGGTCAGTACTCATTTCGCGCAAAAAGTTCGTGCGACAACCCTAGAGGGCTTAGTTTGTGTCTGGGCGTCAAATATAGTATATCTATATTGAAATAATTCTACTGTACTTGTGTGTATGTCATCGAACTCCTAAACGGTTGGACCGATTAGGAGATTTTTTTTTTTCCCTACCTAAGCTGAGAGCCATGAGAGGCTATGTCAGCGCAACCCTAACTTTTGTAGGTGAGCTCACGGGGCTCAAACCTGATGACGTTGCTAACACGAACCCTAGCAAGAGCCGTGCTTCGCAGAATCTACCACCGGATCGGAAACGCGACCCACTGAGAAGATCCGGCGAGAAACTCAGTGGGCTGTGTCTCAGAGTTAATTTACTCGTCGAGCCCTTCGTCGCAAGCGACGGGTTCGACGAGAACGGTGACCGGTGCTTGAAGTACCTAGAAGCACCGTTAGTGGATCGGGAGGATCCGAGATGACGTGTTTTGGGCGACGTCGACTGCTTTCCATTCTGTCCGCAGGATCGGGAATGTAGTTACCGGCGGCCACGATGAGAGGGTTCTCGTGTCGTGCCGCTTTATCGAAGTGGCGCATTGACGCCGACTGTATATACTTACTGGTGGACTCTAAGTCCAGGTCGTCATGGAGGTCGACGTTCCTGACGAACCACGGGGCTCCGACGGCTATCCTGCAAAAACGGGATTGAATGATTTGGAATGTCTTTAAGTGAGTGCGGGCCGCGTGAGCGAACACTACACTTGCATAGGTCATGACGGGGCGTATGCAAGTTTTGTAGAGTGTCACCTTATTTCTAAGGGACATTTTATTTCTCCTACATATCATCGGATAGAGACGTCCTAGAATGAAGGCGGCACGGTCGCGTACCGTCTTGATGTGGGGGCGGAATGTCATCCTACTGTCGAGGGTGACGCCTAAATATTTGACCTTCGGGGCCCACGGTATGGGCTGGTCGAACATCGTGATTGGGCGAACGGCGGGGGCGGAGGTGTTGACGCGCCTAGTCGGGAGGGGGATGCTCAGGGTGGTGTTCGGAGGGCGACCCCTTTTGAAGAGCACCGCTGTGCTTTTCGTGGGGTTGATGTCGATGCGCCACTTCCGGAACCACTGTCCCATGGTGGTAGCTGCGGTCTGAAGTCGTCGATGAAGCAACGCCTTCTTCCTACACGAGTAGTAGATGGCGGTGTCATCGGCGAAGAGCGCCAGATGGGTCTCCGGAGACCGGGGTATATCATTGATATACAAACTAAATAGTAACGGGGAGAGGGCGGAGCCTTGCGGGACTCCAGCTGTGATGTGACGGGGCCGGGAACGCGTTCCCTCGACTCGATATCGGAACGAACGGTTCGACAAGTAGTCTCGTATGATGAGCACGAGTCTGTCTGGCACTCCCATGTTATACAGTTTGTATATCAAACCGTTGTGCCAGACTTTGTCGAACGCCTTCGCTATATCGAAGAAGAGGGCTCCTGTCGGAATGGCTAAGTTATTTATCTATAGTGCTATTTATATATAGGCTAATTAACACACAACTATTGTGGTTTACGTTAACTCTCGGCTGATTTTGAAAGCGAGTAAGTGTACCTTTGTACAATTAATTTAACATTCTCCTTTGTTTAGTTCAAAGAGCACTATTACACAGTACAAGTTAAAAGAAATAGTCTTCGATGTTAAGATATTTCATCTTCAATCGAACAGCCCCTGTGGTATGCGTGGGCAAATTTAAATAAACCTTAAATTAATATGGCTACGAAAATATGTTTTACTAGAGTTTGTCAAGGTCAATTATTATTTTCGATAAATTGTTGCGAGCAAGAGCGTCTGTCTAACTTTTAAGGATTCCAACATTAAAAAGGTTCGTATTAATATTATTTAAGTAATAGGAGTTATTTCGTGCTTTTTACGGATTCTTACAAAAGCCCACTGAAGTCTCAGTGAATTCCCACCATTTCATTTCATCTCATCTCATCGCATTTCATTTTATTTCAATGAATTTGATTTCAACGGATTCCAGTTTCAATTAGATCTTTAGATCTTTAGAACTTTATTTTATTTAGCTCTATTTTTCAGAAAGCAGTATGTATGTATTAAATTATATTTGAAGATTTTTTTAAGAGCTCCGTACTAGGAACCAATTGCCATACTAAAAAAAGCAGAAAAAAGAGTAGTTTGTCTATGCGCCGGTATGACAGTTGTTAATATACTTTTGGGCGGGAACACGAGGAGCAAAGTTGTGTTAATTGTTTTATTTTGTCTATTTAGTGTTTCTTCACGTTTTAAATGTGTATTAACGGTGATTTATTAACTGTTTAGTATCTGCGAGAGTGCACAAATGTGGGAAACTGGAACAAAGCTGTTGGACGTAGGTTTTCGGGATCCTCCAAAAAGTCCACGGAAAAAGTCTCGTAACCATCATTTTACTGAGATTATATTTCATTTTCATCCCATATAATCTTATTAATTTCATGTCAACTGATTAATGTTTCAAATTAATCAACTTTATTTCATTTCACTCCACATTATCATTTTTCATAAGAAAATTATAAAAGATTAGGCTGTATGGGGTGCGAAGAATCCCCGGGCTACGGACAGCTACCACCAAATGACCCTGGCGACTCTCAATACCCGGACCCTGCGGCTTGACGAACATATTGAGGAACTGGAAGCGGAATTAGGAAGGATACGATGGCACGTACTAGGGTTGTGCGAAGTCCGAAGACAGGGGGAGGACGTCATAACTCTGGACTCAGGCCACCTATTCTACTTCCGGGAAGGAGACCAACCTGGACAAGGTGGAGTTGGCTTTCTCGTCAATAAAATCCTCACGGACAACATTGTAGAGGTATCCAGTGTGTCGACACGGGTAGCGTACCTCATAATTAAGCTCACCGAAAGGTACTCTCTTAAGGTGGTGCAAGTATACGCACCGACTTCGTCATACTCGGATGACGATGTGGAGATTGTGTACGACGACATCACCAGGGCTCTGCACGATACCACAAAAGCCCACTTCAGTGTTGTCATGGGAGATTTTAACGCTAAAGTGGGAGTACAGACTTGCGACGAATCGGTGCTAGGATCCTTCGGTTATGGATGTAGGAACCACAGGGGGCAAATGCTAGTCAACTTCCTTCAGCGTGAGAGGCTCTTTCTAATGAACTCGTTCTTTAAAAAGAAGCCACAAAGGAAGTGGACTTGGCTAAGCCCCGACACTGTGACGAAAAACGAGATAGACTTTATTATGACGGACAAGAAGCATATATTCAGGGATGTCTCTGTGATCAGCAGGTTCAATACCGGTAGTGATCACCGACTTGTCAGAGGCACATTGAATATGGACTTCAAGTTAGAACGCACTCGTCTAATAAAGTCTACGCTTCGACCCAGCCTACATCACATGGCTGTAGATCCGGAGCAATTCCAGCTAGATCTCCATAACCGATTCGCTGCCTTGGAAACCACCACAGACGTAGACGAGGCCTTAGATAGCGTGGTGAGGACACTGAGACAGGAGGGACAGAGACTGTGTCCAAAGGGTCGTACAGGCAGAACATCAAAGTTATCATCCGAGACTCTCCGGCTAATGGAAGAAAGGCGAGAAAACACACAGGCCACACAATCAGAGAAGGTGGCTCTTAATAAGAAAATCAGGACGCTGGTACGACGCGATCTCCGACGGTACAATACTCAGCGGATCAATGACGCAATCGAGCAAAACCGAGGAGCCAAGGTGTTCGTGCAGCCTCTTGGTAAAAGCCACCTTACAAAACTGACCAAAAAGGATGGCCAAATTCTCGCCTCCAAACCGGAGATTCTCAAGGAACTTGAGGACTTCTACGGAGGCCTCTATACTTCCAAAGCAACTAAGCCTGTCTCCGACCCAGCAGATGTCCGAGCCACACTGTCCCGCCACTACTCCGACGAGCTGCCACAGATTAGTGTAGACGAGATCGGGATGGCTCTTGAAAATCTTAAAAACGGAAAGGCCCCGGGGGAGGATGGTGTTACTTCTGAGCTCTTGAAAGCAGGAGGTCTTCCTGTTATTAGGGAGCTCCAGAAGCTCTTCAACACTGTCCTCTTTGCCGGTAAAACTCCAAGGGCGTGGAGCAGGAGCATAGTTGTCCTTTTCTTTAAGAAAGGAGATAAAACACTTTTAAAGAATTATCGCCCCATCTCGCTCCTGAGCCACGTCTACAAATTGTTTTCAAGAGTCATAACGAATCGTCTCGCTCAGAGACTTGACGACTTCCAGCCTCCAGAACAGGCAGGATTCCGAAGAGGATTTGGTACCGTGGACCACATTCACACAGTTCGGCAGATTATACAGAAGACTGAAGAGTATAATCTGCCACTATGTCTGGCGTTTGTGGACTACGAGAAAGCCTTTGACTCGATCGAGATCTGGGCTGTTCTGGAATCTTTGCAGCGGTGTCAAGCTGACTGGCGATACATCGATGCACTAAGATGCCTGTACGATACCGCTACAATGACCGTCCAAGTACAGAAAGACCAGACGAGACCAATCCAGTTGCGCAGAGGTGTAAGACAGGGGGATATTATATCCCCGAAACTGTTTACAAACGCACTGGAGGACGTTTTCAAGACTCTGGACTGGAACGGACGCGGCATTAACATAAACGGCGAGTACATCTCACATCTTCGCTTTGCCGATGATATCGTCATCATGGCGGAATCGCTGCAGGACTTACAAGAGATGGTGCACAGCCTTAATGCTGCATCCCAACGGGTTGGCCTCGGAATGAACTTGGATAAAACCAAGGTAATGTTTAACGGAAACGTCATTCCGAGACCAATCGATGTTGGCGGTACACCTCTCGAAGTTGTTCAAGAGTATATCTACCTGGGACAGACCCTACAACTAGGTAGAAACAACTTTGAGAAGGAAGTGACCAGAAGGATTCAGTTGGGCTGGGCAGCGTTCGGGAAGCTTCGTCAGGTCTTTTCGTCGCCCATACCACAATGTCTGAAGACAAAGGTCTATAATCAGTGCGTCCTACCCGTGCTTACCTACGGAGCCGAAACGTGGACACTGACTGTGCGACTAGTCCACAAATTAAAAGTTACTCAGCGAGCTATGGAGCGAGCTATGCTCGGTTTGTCATTGCGAGACCGAATACGCAATGAGGTCATTCGGGCAAAAACCAAAGTGATCGATATAGCTCGCAGAGTTAGTAAGCTGAAGTGGCAGTGGGCTGGTCACATATGTCGCAGAACCGATAACCGTTGGGGTAGACGTGTTCTGGAGTGGAGACCGCGAACCGGCAAACGTAGTGTGGGACGCCCTCCTGCTAGATGGAGCGACGACCTGCGCAAGGCAGCTGGCAGTAACTGGATGCGTAGAACCGAAGATCGGGTTCAGTGGCGAGCTTTGGGGGAGGCCTATGTCCAGCAGTGGACTGCCGCAGGCTGATGATGATGATGATGAGGCTGTATGGTATGTTACCTTTGCCTTTCCAGTTGGAAAAATAGAACTACTACTACATAGATATTATCATACGTCAAAATACTTACAATAACACCACCACAGGTTTTTTTTATCTTATTACATTACGTTCGTTCCTTTTGTCTGATATAATCAAGGATAATCACGTGAAACACGTTACAATTTTCACGGTATTCTCTGTAAGGATCAAATTAAATTATTTACCGCCTCTGTATCCACATAACTGATTATTGTTACAGAGGACAAGAGTAACCGTTTAAGACATATAAAGGGGCAAAAAGCTATTAGGTTTAAACGACACTTTTGCGACTTTACAGCAGAGCTAAGTAAAGTTTAAAATTAAAAAAAAAACCGTGACAAAAAAAAATATACTTGAGTTATTTTTTTAATGGAGTAAACTTATGAGACCTCAGAACATATATCTCAAGGTGGGTGGCGCATTTACGTCGTAGATGTCTATCTGCTCCAGAAACCATTAAACACCAGGTGTGCTGTGAGCTCGTCCACCCATATAAGCAATAAAAAAAATGTTTCGGGGTCACAACGCTAGTGCAGTAGTCGTCTTCCAATTCGACAAAGTCCCATCTTGTTACTCTGTCAAGATATCGATTCGTGTACGCGAAATTTCTAAATTGAATTACGTTACAAAAACTGGATTCGTATATAAATTGTCGGACTTACGCCGAATTAGTTTCCCTGTCGATCTAAATTTGTGTGTTTTCTTTGTGTATCGGATAAACTTATTGTTGTCGACATGTTACGTTGACAAGAATTTAAAAGGAAATAAATAAATAACAAAATGTGTGCAATTCACACGTGGTAGAAGTGAAACCTTCCAAAATTAAAATACAATTATCCTAAACGTCTTAAGTATATGTAAAGTTTTGTCATTAGTAAATAATTGTAAGGTAGCGCCCTCTGTGAATTGATGTTTTAATTTCACGTATAATCCTAAATTAAAATGCACTACAAGAGCTTTCATACACACGTTAGTATTAAAAAATCTCACAGATGGCGCTGTATTTAATAGTATGTATATTCTGTCTCATTCTTTGCTGGCTTCATCCTACACATTTTTGTATTTGTGTCTCTTACCTGTCGTTTTTTCCGTTGCATCCGGTTTGAAATCACAACGATTCTAAAGAAGTTTTCACTTCAATAATATACATATGTAGTTTGAATAGTAAATAAAACATGCTTAAATAGCAACGAGCTCGTGAGAACTAGAACTTTGAAGTCTTCTTTGAACTTTGAAGTTCAAAAGCTTTCCTCTGTTTCGTTTTCCGCAACTAGGTACAGTTGAACTAAGTGAATCTATAATACAAGCTGATCGTCTTATTTATAGACCGATATTTTATGCACACTCTACCGAACAAACTACGGGTTTATCGCCGTGTTTGTAATGGTGCTTCACCATAACTTAGCAGAAATGGCGGGCTGGTACAAAATTAAATTTTTGAAGTCGTCGTGGCCTAAAAGATTAGACGTCCGGTGCACTCGTGTTGAGCGATGCACCGGTGTTCGAATCCCAGGCGGGTACCAATTTTTCTAATGAAATACGTACTCAGCAATTGTTCACGATTGACTTCCACGGTGAAGGAATAACATCGTGTAATAAAAATCAAACCCGCAAAATTATAATTAGCATAATTACTGGTGGTAGGATCTCTTGTGAGTCCGCACGGGTAGGTATCACTACACTTTTTTTTTTTTTTTTTTTTTCGGGCTAGGGCCGAACCTCCTAGGGCGCGCGTGGTATATGGGACTTGACGATTTGCAAGGTGTTGGAGGTACCACCACCCTACCTATTTCTGCCGTGAAGCAGTAATGCGTTTCGGTTTGAAGGGTGGGGCAGCCGTTGTAACTATACTGAGACCCTTAGAACTTATATCTCAAGGTGGGTGGCGCATTTACGTTGTAGATGTCTATGGGCTCCAGTATACACTTAACATCAAGTGGGCCGTGAGCTCGTTCACACATTTTGGCAATAAAAAAACTAGGAATTAGCTTCATCTTCTTCTTGTCCGTGATGTTACCGGTCAGGATTTTGGAACGGAGTCATATAATTATTGCATTATCATCGGTCCTTAATGCGTGTACAAATATTTCAAATTAATCGGACGTCTTGAAGTCGTGACGTTTAAAGATATTACTCAAATTTGTATGGAATTGGAACAGCGTCCTTAGCGGCAAATAAAAGGAAACTCTTCCAACTCTATACAAATTTGAGTTAACTTTTACGTGATCGAGAAGTTTAAAACTACTTGCACTAAGCACACTGTACCACCCATTTTGAAGCAGAATGTCGCAATTCTATTGTGTCATATCTTCTTAACTATAAAAATCACTCTAAAATTATTGTTACAATTTTTATTACTATATATTACTGGTGGTTGGACCTTTTGTGAGTCCGCACGGGTAGGTACCACCACCCTGCCTATTTCTGCCGTGAAGCAGTAATGCGTTTCGGTTTGAAGGGTGGGGCAGCCGTTGTAACTATACTGAGACCCTTAGAACTTATATCTCAAGGTGGGTGGCGCATTTACGTTGTAGATGTCTATGGGCTCCAGTATACACTTAACACCAGGTGGGCTGTGAGCTCGTCCACCCATCTAAGCAATAAAAAAAATAATTGAATGAAGGCCTTTTTTTTCATCCAACCAATGCTGATAGACTTGAGAGGCTATTTCAGCTTCGCCCTAACATGAAAGTGAGCTCACGGGGCTTCAACCTGAGTGTTGCTAACACGAATCCTAGCAAGAGCAGTGTTTCGCAGAATCTACCACCGGATCGGAAACGCGACCCACTGAGAAGATCCGGCGGGAAACTCAGTGGGTTTCAAGGCCTTACCTGAGTTTTAGCTTAAGGTATGATGTGTTTTGAAAAAAATTAACAACTTCTAAAAGCGTTGAACTAGCATTAATATAACTAAGTTACAAGCGCGTTCGACCGTGCCAACATTTCATTAGAAAAACCACGTTTCTAAGTATTTAAGCAATAAACATTAAGGCGTGTTAGAGGTTCGTATTATGGCACTTCAGGTCCGCACGCAAGCACACACACATCTGAAGCCGTGCACATGACAAGTTACCTTAAAGAGTAACAACTGGAATTGATAAAACTAGTTTTAACTGGTTTTTCTCGCAAATCACGTCCGTGGCTACGAAAAATGTGAAGTATTCGAAACGAAGTAGAAAATATTAAAATTATCGTTAATTTTTGAAGTGAAACTTCTAACGCGACTTCCAACAAGGTTGCGTTAAGCGTTTAATGCTACCATGGAATAGAAAGAGACAGAGCGAGAGTGAATGCGTGGCACTCGAACGCATGTGCGTATACCTGCTACAGGCCAGCGCGAGCGTTAGCAACGAGTAGCGTCCAATATTTTAATATTTTAATTTATATATATTTTTTATTGCTTAGATGGGTGGACGATCTCACAGCCCAGCTGGTGTAAAGTGGTTACTGGAGCCCATGGACATCTACAACGTAAATGCGCCACCCACCTTGAGATATAAGTTCTAAGATCTCAGTATAGTTACAACGGCTGCCCCACCTTCAAACCGAAACGCATTACTGCTTCACGGCAGAAATAGGCAGGGTGGTGGTACCTACCCGCGCGGACTCACAAGTAGTCCTACCACCAGTAAAATACCAAAATACCACCAGTATATATAAATATATATATATTTATTTATTATGTCTATTATTTAAAATATAAAATATAAATGTTGAAGATGTCACATGTCTTATACACAGCATTCCCTATTACAAGAACAATCTGATGAAGGATGAAAAATGAAGAAAACTACAATACTACACATCGGCACATCGGAAAAGAAGTTTCACTTCATTCACGTGTATCAAGTTGCACGCGCACCGTTTTTAATGCGAGATGTGCAAATGTAGTTTTAATTATAAATTATTGCTACGACTCGTGTAAACTTAAGAAATTACTATGAAGAGATAATTTCAGAATTCATTGATTAATATTTGAAAACGACTTTCTTACGATTTACTTTATATTCCGTCACATATTTATTTTTAATTTTCGGATATTTAGATTTGAAACTGAACTAAAAATTTACGCTTTGTGTCTTTAATACGTCAGTCACTTTAACCTGGACAATCTGAAATACGACGTTCAAAATTTAGTATTTATTTTAATATATTTTACTTTTTAATTTTCTTTTTATTTTTGAAGTATTTATTACAGATGGCCCGGAGGCCTTTCCAGTTTCACCAGGACAGATGGGCGAGCAAAGGCTCCGCCAGGAGGAGTGGGTATTGCTAACAGCTGCCGGAGCGCCTCCGAAGAAGACCTTACAACTCAAAAGTAGCTGGTTCGCGAATGAATATCTACTACCGGATCGGAATCGTGACCCACTGAGAAGATCCGGCGAGAAACTCAGCGGGCTGATGCATGGGTTAGGTTGCACGTCGACCTCTTTGTCGAGTTCGACGAGTACGGTTACCGGGGCTCCTCAGTCTGCTCTTAGTGTTAGAGCTGAAGGTATCTAATGCAAGAGTTATTGGATCTGATGGATCCGTAAGGACGAGTCTAGTGCTCTATTTTACTATGCACCTGCTCTCTGTACCAATAAGAGCTTGTGGTACAATTTTATGGCAACAAACCTAGTGTTGTAATTTACTAAGCAAGTTTGATTACGGGCGACGTCTGATGCCCGTTTTTATTATATCGGCTCGTGGCTAGGGACGTAACGCGACCATAAAAATGCGCATTTATTAAAGAAAAACTTATATTATAATAATAATAATAATAAATATAGATTACAATAATAATAATATTATTTAATATAGATAATCCTCCTATAACGCGGTAGATATGAACATACAGTCTCGTGTAGTGCGACACCGCGTTATATGAGACTAGAACCCAGTATAAAAAGGAGAGTATTTTTTCCCAATGAATCACCGGTCACCGTCCTCGTCGCTTGCAACGAAGGGCTCGACGAGCGAATTAACCCATAGACACCGCCCAATGAGTTTCTCGCCGGATCTTCTCAGTGGGTCGCGTTTCCAATCCGGCGATAGATTCTGCGAAGCACTGCTCTTGCTAGGGCTACTGTTAGCAACACTCCGGTTTGAGACCCGTGAGCTCACTGCCGTGAAGCAGTAATGCTTTTCGGTTTGAAGGGTGGGGCAGCCGTTGTAACTATACTTGAGACCTTAGAAAAAAAAAGGTAGGGAGGTAGGGTGAAAAATACAATGAAACATCTCAACTATGCCTGTATGTATTTCTTTACCTTTTATACATAAAAAATAAGCAGCAAAATGTTGGTTGGTCCCATTTATTGTGTGTTGAAAGTGCATAATGTACTTTTCTAAATAATTATAAATAAAAATCTCGCTATCGTGTTGTAGAAGAACCGCGTTATAAATTTGATTACGGGTGACGTCTGATGCGCGTTTTTATTATATCGGCTCGTGGCTAGGGGCGTAACACGACTAAAACCGACTAACCGTGTTGTAAGAGGGTTTTGGAAAAATTTTCGTTTCGTGTTAGACTGGAACCGTGTTGTAAAATACCGCGTTATAGAAAGGTTAGCAGTATATGCTATGTTAGAAACATATTTTGAGTTTTCAGAATGCAAACGTTTATAGTGAAAATTATTACTGGAGAGAGAATTAATTGTGAGTAGTTTAACAAAGGGAAGATATTTTGACTGACTGACTGAGGATAGACCGAGGGTCCGAATGTTATTGTTCGTAGATTCTATCTACATTTGTGTAGGTACAGTGGGTTGCAAAAGTGCTCGGATAATCTATCTATCAATATATATACTATATATATAAAAATGAATTGCTGTTCGTTAGTCTCGCCAAAACTCGAGAGCGGCTGGACCGATTTGGTTAATTTTGGTCTTGAATTATTTGTGGAAGTCCAGAGAAGGGTTAGAAGGTAGATAAATATGAAAATGCCCAGAATTAAATAAAAATAACAATTTTCCGGACGGATTCCTTTTGTTTATTTTAAGTTTATTTTATACAAATGCTTAGGTCTTTTATTTATCGATTGAGGCACCACAAAGTTTGCCGAGTTAGCTAGTGCACTATAAAAGTCATTTAGACGTATAACTGACGCCGTTTTTTATTAACAAGATATTAATAATTAGTAGTGGTATGAGCTCATGGGTGCAACCTGAGAGAGTTTACTAACACTGACCCTAGCCCACGTCTAACTCCATATAGCCCCACATAGCGCGTTGTGTACAAATTATTAATGTAATTTTCACACTCTTTAGCATATGTATGTATAATTAATGTTCTGAAAAATTCAAAAGCTAGGAGCACAAAATTTAATAAAATAATTTAACTTTATAACAACACAATTGTCACACAGCATATGCAAAGGTACTTGAAATAAATTATGTACTGTACAAATAATAAGGTATATTTCACTGACGGTTAGAGAGATTAGTCTACAGCCACGAAAACTGTAATGTATTCGAAAATTCGAAAAAAACAACCCGCGATATGAAAATGATTAATTTTTTATTTTTATTGCTTAGATGGATGGACGAGCTCACAGCCCACCTGGTCTTAAGTGGTTACTGGAGCCCATAGATATCTACAACGTAAATGCGCCACCCACCTCGAGATATAAGTTCTAAGGTCTCAGTATAGTTACAACGGCTACCCCACCCTTCAAACCGAAACGCATCACTGCTTCACGGCAGAAATAAGCAGGGCGGTGGTACCTACCCGTGCGGACTCCCCAGAGGTCCTACCACCAGTGATTACGCAAATTATAATTTTGCGGGTTTGGTTTTTTTTACACGATGTTATTCCTTCACCGTGGAACTCAATCGTGAACATTTGTTGAGTACGTATTGATGATATTTTTACGAACTTTCAATATTTCTTTATCTTATGCCTTATACAGGTCAAATTGTTTTACGTGTTCATCTGGTTGGGGTTGATTGCGAATCGGGAAGATGTTTCCTTCACGCCTAATAATATAATTACGATTGGCCATCTCGACTGCATTATTTGTTGATTGAATGCAATCTGATCAATGACGGGGCATCCCCAGAGTGTTGCCGCAGCAAATACCTCCAGTGTTGCCATAATAAAACTAATAGACGTTAATTACGAGAACGAATCCTCGCTCGTGATACGTCTTCAGATTATAAATATGTATATATGGTGCCAGATTTAGTTTTTTAGAATTTAGAGAATAGAAAGTACTTTAGAAATAAAGTATACTTAAGGTGTGCTGATTGAGGGACTCATTGTTGCACTGGTGTATAGTTTTCCATTCTCCTTCAGTCGTCCTCTCAATGTTCGAGAGTCGTGACCACCACCATCTATAAATTTTATCGTCACAATGTTGTACCATCTCGTCTTGTTTTGTGCTATTCCATGATCGTAGTAGATGGAGTTGAAGGAAAATAAACCTTGTATCAATTATAAGACGCCATCATCATCATCAGAGTCAGCCTAAATCAGTCCACTGCTGGATATAGGTCTCTCTAATTGCACGTCATTGAGCACGATCCCCGGCTTCTCTCATCCAACTCTTGCAAGTCACCCTGCACAGATCTTCAGTCCCTATCCCCGGTGATGAACTAACTAAACTAACTGTCTTTGCGTAGCGACCCAAACGGGATTTGGACCTCCGATACCAAGAGACTATCCTACCCAGAAGCCATTCCCTGCGGTCCCGTGTTGTTTCCTGCCACTGGGTAGCTTGGAGTTTCAGCAAGACCTTCTTCATCTGGTCTACCTAACGATGTTCGCTCATACAAACCTGTTTTACCACATGACCTTGTCCCATCTTTTGCGATAATTACACAAAAAATATTTCCTTAGAGCTTCATTTTATAACACAAGGTTATTCGTGTATGTTGTAGTACGTATTCTGTCAGAGAAATTGATATTTGAACACGCGAATATATGGCATTTAGACAATTCTATCTTGGGGAAGTTAATTGGGAAATGTCTACTGTGTATTATGTTATTATACAACAAGTTCAGGTAATTTGTAATCGTAAAAATAGTTGTGAACTTGATCACGGTGCTAGTGGTAAGTCTCTTTAATGAATAGAGGCTGCTTGAGGCAGAGAAACTAATATTCATGGCAGGGCTGGATTTAGAGGTCTGGAGGTGTCGGGGCATCAGAAGAGCGGAGGCCGATCACGCGGAACACTCCCCAGTCGTTGAGCTATTGGGACACTCCCTCAAGATGGGTAGTAAATTGCAAGCGCTTAGAGTGAACCAATATAGATAAATTGTTTCTGCTAATATTTAACAATAGTATAATCATGTATGTACAAAGTAGAAGGAAAATATGTTTACTAGTGTTTAATTTTTATTTTTATTGCTTAGATGGTTGGACAAAGTCACGGCTCACCTGGTGTTAAGTGGTTACTGGAATCCATAGACCATTCACCAACCACCTTGAGACATAAGTTCTAAGGTCTCAGTATAGTTACAACGGCTGCCCCACCCTTCAAACCGAAACGTATTACTGCTTCACGGCAGAAATAGGCGGGGTGGTGGTACCTTTAGATGCGAATTTCAAGTTTTTTTAAATCGATTTATTTCATTATATTCGATTCCATCAAACGCATTGTGTGTAGTTATGAGCCTTAATGTCTTATTTGTCTATAAGCGATACAGTCTAGACTTATTTGCGTCAGGGAAAAACATTTTTACGATATTGGCTTATTATTGGAGCAATAAAAGCTCGCGTCGAAATGAGAAAGAGCTTGAGCGAACACATAATGGAGAATTTTATTTGTTCATTTTTATTGATGGCACTAAATGGACCGGTTTGATCCTGTTTTCTATTTGAGAGGCTTGTTGCCAATTCGTATTTGGAGGTGTTATGTCGAATAAGGAATTTTAATTTCAGTTGTATATTCTCTAGAATTGCTATTCTAACCTTAGCCCAATGGGTTTCTCGCCGGATCTTCTCAGTGGGTCGCGTTTCCGATCCGGTGGTAGATTCTGCGAAGCACTGCTCTTCCTAGGGTCAGTGTTAGCGACACTCCGGTTTGAGCCCCGTGAGCTCACCTACACACGTTAGGGTTACGCTGACATGGTCTCTCAAGGCTATCAGCTTAGTTAAGAAAAAAAACAAAAAACAAAAAAGAACACGTTTTTATTAGCTTCGTATGTTCAGGGTTGGATGGAAGGCAAGAGATCACGCCGCCAATCATCAACCCGCTGGACTGTCCTGAAATTCGTCAGGTTAGAGCCCCGTAAGCTCAACTACTCGTTCGCCGAATTTAGCATGACCCCTAGAGGTCAGTAGAATAGGTAAAAAGACCACTGCCCTATTTCATTTTGTGCTTGTCGTTAAACTGGTGGTAGGAGCTCTTGTGAGTCCACGCGGGTAGGTACCACCACCCTGCCTATTTCTGCCGTGAAGTAGTAATGCGTTTCGGTTTGAAGGGTGGGGCAGCCGTTGTAACTATACTTGAGACCTTAGAACTTATATCTCAAGGTGGGTGGCGCATTTACGTTGTGGATGTCTATGGGCTCCACTAACCACTTAACACTAGGTAGGCTGTGAGCTCGTCCACCCATCTAAGCAATTTAAAAAAATGAAATTTATGAGTTTCTCGCCGGATCTTCCCAATGGGTCGCGTTTCCGATCCGGCGGTAGATTCTGCGAAGCACTGCTCTTGCTAGAGTCAGTGTTAGCAACTCTCCGGTTTGAGCCCCGTGAGCTGACCTAACACGTTAGGGTGAAGCTGAAATAGCCTCTCAAGGCTATCAGCATAGGTAGGAAAAAAAACCAGTTTTTTAACTTCTCGCTCACGTAAAAGTTAACTCAAATCGGTAGGTATGGAGTTGGAACAGCGCCCCTAGAGGCAAACTTAGGCAAACGTAAGCACACATATATTGCTTATTCAATTAGGGACACTTGACTGTGCACAGGGTATTAAGACTAGCATACACTAGCTTAGAATAAAAGAATAACTGACTTCATAAGATATATTTAATAATAATCCTCTAAAAGACTTTCATAATCTCACCGTGGCTAATATAGGTACTAAGTTAAGTTTCACACATTAATCTATATAATATGTAGTATGAAATAAGCGAAAATACTATTCACAACAACAAAATAAAGACGTTATTACAATTAATTATGTATTATTTATACAAAATTTATTAAGTTACACCTCACAAACTTATGTGTATATATATAAAATTCTAAATAGTTTAAGCACGTTTTTTTTTAATTATAGACATACTTTTATCTAAGGATATTTATATACATTAACGTGGACACATCAAGAGCTGTTTTATGTACGTCATTATTTTATTTTTTATTTTATTCATATTAAAAACAATTTTATCCTTCTATATTCAAAATATTTAGACTGAAGAATGTCAGAAACTAATGGAAAAAGAAATAATGAAAGAAAATAGGCCGACAATCAGAGGAAAAAGTGGTACTTAACTATTTTGTCTTTGCCTAAATAAATATATTATACAAATATTTTAGATACTTTTTCTAAATGGTGGGCTCTACCATTTGCTGGTGATGTGGTTAGCTAACCATAAAAATAAAATATAATATGTACTTACAGATATATAGTATACTTATAATATATATTATAATGTATCATAGATTACACTTATAGTTTAGTATATTTTTAATGTAATAGTTTATACTTAATTTATGATACGGTAACCACAAGACCTTGAAAAAGTATCAGATTAACTACTTGAATTAACTTGCTTAGTGTAAAATCTGAAAAAAAAAATGTTTGATACATTTTAAAGCCTTAAAAAATATTATCTTTAGCATTTACATACGCTACTAAAGACCTCTAAACATATATATAATATATATTCTTAGATAGTTTCATGAGAAAATCTAAAAATTGAATTTAATTGAAATATAAATACATAAAGCGATTTTAGATAAATTTTAAGTTTTAATTTACAATATTAGCACATTTATCGTAATAATAGGTTTAAATTAACATTTTTATTTTACGAGAGAACCTTTTTAACCAGTAGTATTTACCTACTCTACAATGAATGTTGTGTATGAATTAATAGTATGTATTCTACAATGAATTTTGTGTATGAATTAATAAATGTGTTAACATTAACACGCTGACCGCATCGCTTGATGTGTTTAGCTGACGAAAAATAAAAATCAGCGTAAATTTTCATAAAACTTTGATATGTTTACCAAAATACAGACAGTACAAAAAATCTTAAGATACATTTTGATAAGAGACTTTATGAATGGGGGCTTAAAGCACAGTTTCGTTTGTACAGGTCCTCGGGCCATTGACAAGAGAGTACCTACTGGAGCCACCGTTCTTCCTACTAGTAACCGTGCCTCTGATAAACAATTCTTTGAAGGTCTCCCTGAATTGACGCGACATACCGCAATATATAGCAAAGTTGATTGGATAGGAAACGATAATGAAGAAATTCGTTACCAGAACGAGAATATTCGCGATATGGTAGTCCAAGATCTCGACAATCGTGCTGGATATTATGTGGAGGATAGTGACGACGGCCACGGGTATTTCCACGAGGAGGAAAACCGTGACCACGACTATCAACATCAGGGTGGTGCAGTTAGAATCTCTGAGTCTCTTGCACTCCGATTTTCGGTTTTCTTTGAACAGCTTCTGTCTGTTTATTTGGGCCGTCCTCATGGCCCTGAAGAGGAGCACGTTCAGGACAACTAAAGATGTGCACGGGATTAAGTGGACGAACAAAACTCTGAAGCCGAAGTAGGAGATGAAATAGGCGTCGACGGAGAGCGCTTTCACCCAAGACGCCATCTCGATCTGTAAATAGAATTGTTTCAGTTAATCATATCACTAGATGATGACCGAGCTTTGCTCGTTCTTTTGATATCGCCATCTTGTTGTGTCTTTAAAGCGGTTAGTTGCCTTCAATTAAGAAAAATAGTATTATTATTCGCCAATAGATGTCGGGAAGAGTTGATTAATGAAAACAAGAATAAAACAACATTTTCTGAAAATAAATCGTAGCTAGATCGATTTATCGCCCCCGAAATCCCCTGTATACTAAATTTTATGAAAATCGTTGGAGCCGTTTCCTAGATTCAGATTATATATATATATTAATATACAAGGATTGCTCGTTTAAAGGTATAAGATTGGTGGAAGATCAGCTGTGATTATTATGCTATTCAAGCGATGTAATTAATATTTGAAGTCGCTGATATCAGCGGTCGTCATCGATGAATGAATTATTTGTCTTCATCAGTCCAGCTAATAGAGCATGATGCTCATATTAAAAATAATAAAAAAAATTAGCAAGCTAGTTTTTTTTATTGCATAGATGGGTGGACGAGCTCACAGCCCACCTGGTGTTTTAAGTGGTTACCGGAGCCCATAGACATCTACAACGTAAATGCCGCCACCCACCTTGAGATATGAGTTCTAAGGTCTCAGTATTGTCACAACGGCTACCCCACCCTTCAAACCGAAACGCATTACTGCTTCACGGCAGAAATAGGCAGGGTGGTGGTACCTACCCGTGCGGACTCACAAGAGATCCTACCACCAGTAATGTATAAAAACTGTAATCGGAACTAATATGCAATCTAGTATGGATTGATGCGCAAAATGATCTAGGAACACACGGAGTAGAAGATACGATCTTTTTTTTTTTTATTGCCCTTGTAGGCATAAGAGCAGGCGGCCCACCTGATGGTGAGTGGTTACCGTCGCCCATGGACTTCAGCAATGCCGGGAGCAGAGCCAAGCCACTGCCTACAAAAATCTTAAGTGTAGTTATAGTTATAGTTAGTAGTATCTTAAGTGTAGTTAAATAGTGTCATTTGTATTTAATTTTTTTACTTCATATTTATTATACGCGTGTTTAACAAGACTTCCACGATGAAGGGATCACAGAAGATCTTACAGAAATTCATATTAGTAAAATTTAGAAATTTACGTAATGACTGGCCTAGGTACCACCAGCCCGTCTATATCCGGGACGGGTTCCGGCTTTAATGTAACAAAATTGAGATTAAATGTTATTACTCTGCAGACTTCCTCCACGCGCCCCCGCCACACAGTCTTGTGGGGAGTGTAGCATCTGTCGAAGAACCGCGGTAGCTGATGAAGAAACGCCGCTATTCCTATGTAGATCAGACATTTCATCACCCGGGGCATGGTACACCTGGAACAAGACGTTATAAACATTTAAATAAAGTTTTGGAACGAAGTTCCTTACGGCAGGCTTGGAGGGGATAGGGATTTTGCTGCGCGACCGAACTGAAAAAAATGTGATAGTAAAACCGTAAGAAAAAATCCGTGGAAAAAAGTGCGTGGAATAAAACCGTTAAATGAGACGTGCGCAGGCGCGACAGTCGCATATACAAGCGAGTAGTGTATAATACCTTTCTCTTTCGCCCTCTTTCTTTTCGTTCTCTCATCCATTCTCTTTCTATTATTATTTCTATTTTTCTATTTCTATGTAATTTTATGTTGTCAAACAAAAATAAAGAGACATATTTTGTTATTTTAGTTGATAATTTAAATTACGATATTTTTTATTTTAAGTAATTTATTATTTCCTAAAATACTGAATTTCCTAAATACTTTCTTGTACTTAAATAAAAACTAATCAGCAAAATTTAAGAGAAAAATCAAGAAAACCTACATAAAATTGAGCACGATTTTTTTTGCAATTTGTGTCGATTCTACATTAGCCGAAGGAAATTCGTTCCTACCTGGTGTCCCACGACACCACATAATTACTTTTATTTTTTGTTGTTGCTTAGATGGGTGGATGAGCTCACAGCCCACCTGGTGTTGAGTGGTTACTGGAGCCTATAGACTTCTACAACGTAAATGCGCCACCCACATTGAGACATAAGTTGTAAGGTCTCAGTATAGTTACAACGGCTGCCCCGCTCTTCAAACCGAAACGCATTACTGCTTCACGGCAGAAATAGGCGGGGTGGTTGTACCTACCCGTGCGGACTCACAAGTAAAATACCACCAGTAAAATAAAGAGATTATTTCAAAAGCGATTGTGGTATATCGCATAGTTACGAAATTTGGGATATCACTTAAAAATAACCCAGACTTCCGTGACTATATTGAGAAACGTATAGCATTAGATATGTCGGTAGGTATAAAATTAATACAATAAAGGTAACGATTAAATCGTATCGTATAGATTAAATCTTATTTATGTGTAAAGAAACAAGATTATTATTACATTGTTCATATTTGTATCTATATATTAATACGTGAAGCAAAAACTTTGTATCCCTTTTTACGAAAATTGCGCGGACGGAGGAGTATGAAATTTTCCACACTTATAGAGAATATAGAGAAGAAGTGCACAATGCTAATATTTTTTTAAAATAATGTATAAAAGATACAATAAATCAATAAAGAAAACATTACACACACTACATACCATGTATTTGACGCACACACGCATGCATACTATTTATTGTCAAACTTTTGTTCTTGCCGTCTGTTGTCAAATTGAGAACAGATTAAATATTATTTGTCTTTGTTAATATTTTTTATAATGTAGTCTTGGTGAAATTTGTGATTATAGAAGTATAAAATACAATCATAATAGTGTACAAGCTTACAATTCCAATTAATTATAGTTTAATTTCGACTACTGCGGGACCACTAGTATTTATAAATATGTATGTTGTATGTGTACGTATCGTGTATGTACATATGTGTGTGTATGTATCTATTTCAATTTAAAGGTACAACGCGTGTAATTTGGCTCCTATTGATTCTTGTCCACTTAATGGTTGTCAGGAAGTGATCGCTTTTAGCGATAAGGCCGCCAATTGTACTTTTCTGTATTCAATATTTCGCATTTTTTTATTAGTTTATCTTTCGAAATCATAATAGTTGTAAATAGACATGCTTTAACAAAAACCGACTTCAACTAGAAAAAAATATATATATGTAACCTCTATACGATTAATCCTTAAAGAGGTTAATATGTTATTTATATCACCTCTTCTATAGATGACATAAATAGAATTTCGATTATTGAAACATTAGAACATTAGACATATAAAGAGCATTTTTGTAATATTAAAATATAAAAAGATATTAAAGTAATGGTGAAGCAATAGCTTTAAATGTTGTTTCTCTTTATAAGAGCAACTCAATTGCTATAGTTTTACAAAGCTAAATTGTATTTTGATTTAAATAAATAAATACATTATATATATAAACAAATTAATATACACTAAAAACAATAATCATCGAAATCGGTTGGCGTGATATTGAGTTATTGAGTTATTCATCTAAAAAAAAAAAAAAAACGGTTCAGTAGTTTAGGTTTCCATCGCGGACAAACAACGTGGCGCGTAATTTATATATATAAAGATTTAGACTGGCAGAGAACAAATTAGCATACAAATTTGTGTGTGTTAACTTTTACGCTATCGAGAACGTTAAAAAACTCGCACTAAGCACAATAATTAAAGGAAAAAAAAAACGTGTGGCACTCGGGAACTGCCGCGGTAAAGCTATTGCACAGCATTTTTTATCAACTTATGCAATTATAATTAGACAATGATAATTTAATATTAAAACATTAATAAAACAAGACCACGCTATATTAAACATTAATAAAAGCAAAACCTCAACTGTCCCTTTCACACTCAAAAGCTAGACCGCGCGAGAGAGAGATGGGCAGACTTTTCATATGATGCACATGCAGTGTGACGTCACGCCACGCGCATATTCACAAACACTACACAAGCGCAACGCGTGAATGTGTTGAACGCGAGCTACATGGCAGGCGGAGTGAGGGGTGTAAGGTTTTTTTTGTTACGGAATTTCATGATTCGGTCGCCGCGTTCAAGGCCCGCGATAAACGCTATGCAATAGCTTAAAAAGCATACGTTCCAAACAAAATCAGGCTAATAATAACTTTTGCCCAAAACAAGCCTGCCCTTAATTCCAAATCGGCTTATATTTAGAGCCCATCCTTTACTTCATTATATGAGCGTTTTTACGAGCCATTTCTTTATATAATACATATAAATAAAATAATCCATTCTTTTCGGTCGACCCGTCAAAATTATATATACGCGAGGGTGCCCCTACCATGACAGACACGGTTATTAAATAAATTGGAACGCCCAATTTGATTACTTTTGCGTTTAAATCGACTTATTTATGGGGTGGCGTGAAAATATCATATAATTTGTTTCTTTCCTAACGTGCAAAGAGAGGAGAAAAAAAAAGTGCGTGCGTTCAAAGTACACATGTCAGAAGTGAAACTTTTTTGGCGAACTAATTTATAAGTCTTGCTTATATTTATACAAATCTAAAACTTGATTTCCGAGACTTAGAGGAAGGGAAAAAGGAAGATATGTTCCCGCCAAAAGTCTGTCAAATGTCAATCTCAAACCTCAGTGTTGACAGTCACATTATGTTTCGATTTCTAAATTGTAAATGACTAATATTTTGCCAATTGAATTGACTAATTTAATTTCATGTTATTTGTTTAATGTTCCAAATTCTTTTCATTTCATTTCAATTCCTATTAACATTCTTCACAAAAAAATTATAAAATATTAGGCTGTATGGTATGATACATTTGCCTTTCCAGTTGGAAAAATACAACAACTACTACTACTGACATTTGACAAGTACTTAATTTCAATAGTAGCTTGATGTCACTTCTGTTGCATACCTGCGTGACGTTCTGTAAAAATTTTACCTCCATACGCCTAAAGAAGTTTCACTTCAAAAAATATGATCAAGCAAGGCTATAAAATTAACGGCCATTTAACACTATATGGGTCGTGAGCTTTTGTCATGAGGTCGTGGTATAGTTGAAGTATTTGTTTCCATACAAAATTTCCCAGATAACCAATCGCTTGAACATTTGCATCTATCCTCTATATCTATCATCTATATCCTTGACTGTTGAAAAATTAGCTATTTGCAAATGGTTTTGAACGCCACATCGTTCTTTCTTGTTTGGATTGTATTATTAATGGAACTATTAAAATATTGTGACATGTAGAATAGAAACAAGACATAATAAAAAGGAAATTAGTTTTTAAGCTATTGCATAGATTTTATCGCGGGCTTTGAGCGCGGCGACCGAATCAAGAAATTCCGTAACGAAAACAACCTAACACCTCTCCGCCTACCATGTAGCTCGCGTTCAACACATTTACACGTTGCGCTTGTGTAGTGTTTGTGAATAAGCGCGCGGCGTGACGTCTCACTGCATGCGCATCATGAAAAGTCTGCCCATCTCTCTCTCGCGCGGGCTAGCTTATGAGTGTGAAGGGGACAGTTAATGTTTTGCTTTAGTTAATGTTTATAAATATAGCGTGGTCTTATTTTATTATTGTTTTAATATTAAATTATTATTGTCTGATTATAATTGCATAAGTTGATAAAAAATGCTATGCAATAGCTTTACCGGGACAGTCCCCAAGTGCCACACGTGTTTTTTTTTACATAAATCCATTCCGTTATATCTTTCACCGCCTACCGGGCACCGATTCTTATTAAGCACTCCAAAATTTTACTTAAACTTTCAATCGCCCTTCAGATAGCCCCCTTGGCGCCTACTGGTAGGCGATACTGTCAACTTCGACAACCTATGTTCTAGGAGGATCATCATGGCACCATTTATGTCTAAGGTGACCGTCAAAGCTTCACCTAGGTCTCATGGCTTAATGGATTCATTTGTCTTATCAAGTAACGGACGTCATGGATAAACTACAGCCGCCAAATTGTTTCATTAAGCTTTTGTTATCACAATTTGAACGTGTTAATATTTGTATTTTACAAACGATCCAAGTTTAGCTTTATTGCTTTTGTTATTACGAAGTTTAATTGATTAACTTAAATATTTGTTTCCGAGATGAGTTGAATGTGTTTAATATTGCTATTTCATAAATTTTGTTGTGATGTCGTATTTTTCGCGGGCTACATCATTATTTTAGAATAAATTATTCATTTCAGAGTCTTTATTTTTTGTTAAGTAAGTGAATCCAATGAAACTTATTAATATAGAACACATTTACAAATATAAAAACGAGCATTATTGTTAACACAGTTCCTTTATTTTGAAATATACAAATAATAACTATGTTTTATTAAAATTACAAGACTATGATATAATCCTCATATTGTGAAAGCCAGGATTTGAATATATTTTTTAATTGTACGCTCTCAGATACATCTAATTTTTCCCCACTAGAGTTTTTCAGGAAGGAAACTTACTGTATAAATAAATGAGATTCGTTTTTGTACTCTGTACGCTTTTAGTTATTGTAATTGTATTGAGATGTTCTTTTTATACCACTACGTATTATTTTCGATTTATATTGTTACATCGGTAAGAGTAACGCCATCTATCGCCGAATAGCCGAACGAATATCGAAGGATCTAGTAGCATCTAGAACGCTCGGGAAGTACAACGCCATCTATTGTCAGATAGCGGAAACACACGATACTCAGCTTATGTGGAATATTTTGGATAATTATAGGGATGTGGTATCGGATATAAAAGCGTTGCAGAGATGGCACGCAGTCAGTCAGTAATCGGAACTACTCGAAGCGAAATAGCGAACGGATCACCTGAAGCGAAGCGGAAGAAGGGAATTGAGAATTTTAAAGTGTTTGTGGAGTGTTTTAAGTTAATAGTGCTAATAACAGTGTTAAATTGTAATTCGGTAGAATTTTATTTATCCCGAACCCCAGCGCATAACAATATTAACTTTGTAGATAGTCGCTTTCGAATGGCCCCAGGAAGCGATAGCATTTCTATGGATTTTAGTGATTTTCATACCGTTAGTGATAAACCTAAAGACCTAGTCCACTGAAACTAATATCTCGCAATTCACATTCAATATCCAATTTATTTGAAAATGTATCTTCTGCAACATACTACCCGAATATTTACATTAAACTAAACAAAAAAAGCCGGCGAAACATTTGGCTTCTTTCAACACATGTCTTTTGCATTTGGCTTGCAAAATGTGCTGGAGAAAAATGCTACGAATCCCGTGGAGAGATTAGCGGACTAACGCATCCATATTAAGACAGCTCAATATCCAAACCAGGTTCTCTGCCATCTGCCTCAAGAGGATATTTGAGTTCTTCGGTAACATTGCCAGAAAGAGCGGTGAAAATCTTGAAAAATTTATACTAACTGGCAAGATTGCAGGCCAAATATCTCGTGGCCGCATTCCAATGCGTTGGTCCGACCAAATCCGCATCGCTCTGGATACCACAGTCTACGACGCTATATACACCGACGAGAACAGAGGAAGATGCCGAAACATCATCCAAAGAAGCATAATGGGAGGAGATGTTCACGACCCTCAGATATGAGGAATGCGACTCAGGGAGGAGAAGCTTGTTTTTGATTTCTTTCTTTTTCCTTCAGCGCTTTTACGCCGAATTAAAAGTCACTCACGCGATGAAAGCTCGATCGATGCAAAGCTAGACAAATAGTAGTGGTCTTCTACGTACTGACACAGAGAATCGTTTACGGTCTTCAATAAAAACGTGTCCGAATCGAATATACTGCGGTAACGTGCAACTTTACGACTCACGGTCGTACGAAATCACCGGACACTCCGTCGATTGGTCTAAAATAGTAGTGGTCTTATTCTCTTCGGTTTTCGCGAGGCAAGACCACTATTAAGACTGCTTTTTAACACGCTCGAAAAAAGGAGGAGGTTCTCAATTCGACTGTATGTTTTTTTTTATGTTTGTTACCTCATAACTTTTGACTGGGTGAATCGATTTTGGTGATTCTTTTTTTATTATAAAGCTGACGTTTCCCGTATGGTCCCATTTTTTTGTGCAATTCTGATAATGGTGCAATTTAGTGCAATTCTGATAATGGTATCCATGAAAAACCATATAAGTCTTAAATTTGCCTTAAGTACGTACCTCCTATGAGGTACCCGCGCCTAGGGGGCGCGCGGGGTATGCGAGGACTGGTCCGCGACTGCGAGACCGCGGGCCCAAGTATGTTTTTAGGGTCCTACCCACTAAACGACTCCCGTGCACTCATCGCCCAATCGTCCGATTCCCTCCGAGGTCAGAACCCGCATGAGGTAAGCGGGTTACCGCGGTCAACACTATAACCAGACGGCGCAGCTCAACCCAAGGACGCTCGGCCGACGGAGCCTTCGAGGCGAATTGAAGGCTCTGAAACGTCGGCCGTCTCGGTACGGCAGCCCATCAGGCCGCCCAGACGGTGCCGCTGGTGTCCCGGAATACCCCGCTGGACCATAACCGAACCGATTTTAACATTTTTTTTTAAATATGTGTTTTGTTCCAACTTAGGCCATTGGATGGTTTTTATTTTGTTTAATGGTCGCAATATTAATTAATTAACAATAAAATGATTTCTTATGTTGATTATTGTTATTAATTGTAAGTTTCATAAGTCTAAAACAGATGGCGCCTTTACAGACAATTGTAATACTGTCTGACATTAATATCTCATAGATGGCGCTGTGTTAAAAATTCCAACGTTTCACATAAGCTACAATTTAACGGCATAAACACCACGTGTTGCTGAGGCTAAAGTATAAGTTAAATTTATTTCGCAGTAAGCCCAATACAGTGAAATCCAATTGTTCTTACATTGTTAATTTTTTGGTATTAGAAGAGCCGGCCAGCAACCTGTGGCCGGGTCTGCTAGTATAAAATATATATAATTTTTTTATTTATTGCTTAGAGGGGTAGACGAGCTCACAGCTCACCTGGTGTTAAGTGGTTACTGGAGCCCACAGACATCCTCAACGTAAATGCGCCACCCACCTTGAGATATAAGTTCTAAGGTCTCAAGTACAGTTACAACACCTGCCTCACCCTTCAAACCGAAACGCATTACTGATTCACGGCAGAAATAGGCAGGGTGGGGGTACCCACCCGCGCGGACTCACAAGAGGTGACCACCACAAGTAATTACGCAAATTATAATTTTTCGGGTTTCATTTTTATTACACGATGTTATACCTTCACCGTGGAAGTCAATCGTGAACATTTTCTTACATTGTTAATATTTGGTATTGGAATAGCCGGCCACGTGCTATTTAGAAACAAAAACCTTAGTCACAGCAACGTGTGGCCGGGTCTGCTAGTATAAAATATACTAGATGATGACCGGTTTTTTTTTTTGATAACGCCATCTTGTTGTGTCTTCAAAGCGGTTAGCCCTCAATTAAGAAAAATAGTATTATTATTCGCCAATAGATGTCGGGAAGAGTTAATTATTGAAAACACGAATAAAACAACATTTTCTGAAAATAAATCGTAGCTAGATCGATTTATCGCCCCGGAAATCCCCTGTATACTAAATTTTATGAAAATCGTTGGAGCCGTTTCCGAGATTCAGATTATATATACAAGAATTGCTCGTTTAAAGGTATAAGATTTTTTGGTTACGGTGATTTAGCGATAATGAGTGATTCTGTATTGGAACCGTAAGAATCTAAGAACCAAAGTCCAGCTAAATATAATATTTTTCCTTACAAGCCTCTGCTAAACAAGGGTATGACAGCATCTTGCCTTGATTTCAACATTAAATATTGACATTAAGAAGGATTTATGATCGTATGAAGACAATGGTTGGAAGATAGGTCTAGTCGACTTGAGATTGGTTTTTTTTTGCTTAAATGGGTGGACGAGCTCACGGCTCATCTAGTGTTAACTGGTTACCGGGGTACATAAGTACATCAACAAGTAAATACCACCCAATTTGAGACACGATTTCTAAATCTAAATTTTTTATAGTTACAGCGGCTGCCTCACCCTTCAAACTGAACCGTATTACTACTTCACGACAGAAATAGGCAGGGTGGTGGTGGTACCTATCCATGCCGGTTCGCAATACGCCCTGCCAACAGTGAAAAAACTGTATCGAAGAACACAAAACACAAGTAAATCTAACCAAAAAAAGTGAAGATTTTTTTCCACAGGTGAAAATTGCCGGATCTCCACCCGCGCGGCAGGTGGGGTATGTAGGAGTTGAACCTCACTAAAAACTCCTGCCGGTCACAGCCGGAGCCCTACCTCAGACCGGGCCGGAGCCCAGTCGGGACTATTGAGACGGCGGGACAGGGTTGACGCAGAGCACATTACATCCATCCCGCCGGACCGGTCACAGGATCAGGGTTTTTTTGGTGTTAGCTGATACCAAAGGCGCATGGCTGTCTAAGTCTTCAAACAAGACCTAACTGCTCCACATGTAGTAACGGGCAGCGGTTCCGGCTACCAAAATGCTCTACTGCCACCAGTGAAACCTCAATTAGAGGAAAGTTTTAAAACCTTCAAAGACGACTCCAACTGCGAATAGAATCACGCGATAACGATCACCAATCACCGATCGAAATCGCTCTGCAAAACACAAAACTAACAAAACGTAATGCCGCTACTACGTAAACATATATTTTTTACGATATCTTTTTCCACCGGCGAAGCTGATTCAGACGTTTGGAAGTAAATAAAATTAATAGCCGTTTCCCGAATGTCGGTTGATTTTTCCGTGTTTATGTAAACTGTTTTCCGCGAAGGATCCGAAGTGGCCTCGCGTCCGGTTTTAATGCGGTTTTAAGATTTTTGTGTTTTTTTTTTCATTCGTTCACTAGAAATTGCGTTTACATTATTGTTTGTTTACCATTAAATTACGTATGTATCTATGTATGTCGATGGTGTCATGTTTCAAGACTGATTCGGTGGCCAATGCTTCTTCTTGCTGTGAATTTTTCGCAGCTATAAGATCAAATCGGTGTTAAATGGTTACTGGAGCCCAATGGGTGTGAAGTGGTGTTAAGTCGTTACTGAAGCCCATAGACCTCTACAACGTAAATGCGCCACCCACCTTGAGATATAAGTTCTAAGATCTCAGTATAGTTACAACGGCTGCCCCACCCTTCAGAATGTGTATTAGTCTCTGGTGCTCTTAGTACTGGGAATTTTGGTTTGGGGCCAGACGACCGTGTGTGTGATGGCTCAAGGATGGTGATGTTAACGTTGCCAGACCAGTTTGGTCAAAAGCTCTTCTATACTATTAATATTATAAAGCTAAAGAGTTTGTTTGTTTGAACGCGCTAATCTCAGGAACTTACTGGTCCGATTTGAAAAATTATTTCAGTGTTAGATAGCCCATTTATTGAAGAAGACTATAGGCTATAATATAAAAGATCACAAAAAGACCAGTACAAGTGGAGCACCAATAAAGAATCTTTCAAAATAGGGGTTTAAATAGCTCCTTAACATTCTATAATTCAAAAATATTTTCACTTTTCACACAAAAATTTGTTTGTTTGTTTGTATTGAATAGACTCCGAAACTACTGAACCGATTTGAAAAATTCTTTCACTGTTTGGAAGCTACACTATCCCCGAGTGACATAGGCAATATTCATTTAAAAAAATAATAAGGATCCTTATTAAAAATCTAATAATGTGACCCAAGGTATAAAAAAATTACCTAAAATATTCTACGTAATATCATAAATAATCGCGTGCCCTGCGAAAACTATTTATGATAGAATAAAATAATGTAGGTACTATGACTTTGTAGAACACATTATTATTTACAAAAAGTGTCGCGACAGCATATGTCTAACTATCTATATATTAATACGTGAAGCAAAAACTTTGGATCCCTTTTTACGAAAATTGCGTGGACGGAGGAGTATGAAATTTCCCACACTTATAGAGAATATAGAGAAGAAGTGCACAATGCTAATATTTTTTAAAATAATGCATAAAAGATACTGTAAATCAATAAAGAAAACATTACACACACTACATGCCATGTATTTGACGCACACACGCATGCATTATTTATTGTCAAACTTCTTGACGTCTGTGGTCAAATTGAGATGAAATATTGTTTGTCTTTGTTATTATTTTTTATAGTGTAGTCTTGGCGAAATTTGTGATTATAGAAGTATAAAATACAATCATAATAGTGTACAAATTTACAATTCCAGTTAATTATAGTCGAATTTAGACTACTGCGGGACCTCTAGTTATAGTTATACTACAATATGTGTTGTGTATATGTGAGTTTACTTGTGATAGGACCTCTTGTCTATTATAAAACAGCAGGTCTAACTAAATAAGTGAATGTTTGATAAACATTTTTTCCTGTTTACTTTCAGCAAAATACAGTTTAGTCGGTTTCGATGCGCCATAAAGATTTTAATGTCCGTTAAACTTAACGGGGCGATTAATTTGGATCGTCAGTGGCTTTTTACCACGCGCGCCCCGGAGTTCTGTGGCGCGTTTGAACACGTACTAACGAGTTCTCAATTAAATAAAAAAAATAACATGTATGTTAGTAGGTGTGTATATCAGTAGGTGTGTATATCAGTAGGTGTGTATATCAGTAGGTGAATAGATAATTTAAAATAGTACTCTGCATTTCTCTACTCTGTTAGGCAAAAGATTATTAATTTTGCTAGTTGTTATAGGGTTATCTCTAAGCCCGGTCGGCGGTGTATCGCGTTCCGACCCGGCAGGCTGGTTCTGGCCCAGCGGGGTATCCCGGAACACCAGCGGCATCGCCCGGGCGGCCTGGTAGGGCCGCCGTACTGCGGAGACCGATGTCGTTGGTCGTCGACTATCGCCACGACGACCCATCGGTCGGGCGTCCTCGGGGTGGTGCCGCGTGTCTGTTTGTAGTGTTGACGGCGGGAACCCCCCTACTCTGACCGGGTTTTGACCCTGGACGGAGATCGGATGTCGGGTGTAAGAGTGCAGGGGAGTCGTTTAGTGGGTAGGCCCTAAAATTACTTGGGCCCGCGGTCTGCTCCCAACACCTTGCAGATCGTTGAGTCCCACATACGCCGCGCGCGCGGTTATTTTTAAAATAATTCAGAAGTTTTATTTTTTTCGTACCTTAATCAAACAAAAAATGTCGGTAACAAAACATAAGACAAAATTTAATAAGTAAAGACTTGAGTAATCGAATTTCGATTATAGGCTAACGATACCTTTGTTTCCTGAACTAATAATGGCTAGTATCTAATGCTTCGGTAAATCCATAGTAAAGCAGCAAAAGATATAGTGAACGAAGACCACGCGATAGGCTTTCCATAGAGGATGACACAACTTCACCGCCTATATAGATTTTATGTTAAGTTTATTATTCTTTTTTTTTATTGCTTAGATGGGTGGACGAGCTCACGGCCTACCTGGTGTTAAGTACTGGAGCCCATAGACAAATTAAATATCGCCACCTACCTTGAGATATGAGTTCTAAGGTCATAGTATAGTTACAACGTCTGCGATCGGGTGGTAGATTCTGCGAAGCACGGCTTTTGTTTGGGTTCGTGTTAGCAACGTCGTCAGGTTTGAGCCCCGTGAGCTCACCTACAAGCTCGGCGTATATAGAATAATCCCTCGAGGTTACAAGGGTAAGTAAAAAAAAACCCACTCTTCAAATCGAAACGCATTACTACACCAAGGCAGGGTGGTGTTACCTAACAGTGCGGTACCTCACAAGACGTCCTACCATTAGTAAAGTGGCAATAAAATCATTTAAAGATTTTAGAATAATTCTTAGATTTTTAGCGAGGTGTGGAGTTTTTAAATCGCTTAATATGGGACTAAAGGTGTAGAAGAGTTCATAGCATAGTGTCAGCCGGTCAATAAAGATAACCCGAATTTGTTCCGTGAGATTTTTCTCAGAACTTCAGCCTTTTTCGGAACTGGTTTTGGGGGTTACACAATCAAATCACATGTCATCCAAGTAAATAGGAACTGTTTTGAATTTCCGTACGGGAAATTTTCATCATCATCATCGTCATCAAACTGTATCTCTCTACTGCTGGATGTGGGCCTCTCCCATAGTCCGCCACAATGAACGATCCTCCGCCTTCCGCATCCAATCTCTCCCAGCATATCGCCGCAAGTCATCGGTCCAACGGGCAGGGGGACGCCCAGCGCTGCGCTTACCGATACGCGGTCTCCAGTCCAGAACACGTCTGCTCCATCGGCCATTGGTTCTGTGACACGTATGTCCGGCCCATTGCAACTTCAGCTTGCTAATCTTTAGGACTATGTAGGTTGTTGTTAGTTATTTGACGGTTTTCATCATTTCTAACTCGATCCATCGAAGAAACTCCGAGCTTACACCTTTCCATAGCAAGCTGAGCGACTTAGAACTTACAGACCCGACCTACGGTCAATGTCCACGTTAATTTTAATCAATGTAAAGAATATATTCTCATATGCGGTAAAAGTCCCAACTATATTAAACATAACATTTCGATTTCAAAATGCTTCTAATAAAAGCAAAGCAAAAGAATTTACGATTTGTGGTTCGCGTTCTCGTGTTAATATATTTCGGTTGAACATCTCAACACTTAAAAAACTATGAGCCGTTTATTTTATAGCGAATATTAAAGACGGTGTATGTTCGCGCTGTTATAGCGGGATTCGCTACGTAGATTTTAAAAAATGAAACACGAAGTTATGGAGGTCCGACGACAGTCACGCGCACTGATTTAGTAGGACAGGAGAAGACTTGACCGCTCGGTCGGGAGGTTGTAGAAGACTTGACCGCTCGGGTCGAAAGATTGTACAAGACTATCCGTTTGCGGGGCGGACGGAACAGGAGAGCTCGGGAATGCTGATCGTGCAGCTTGGTTAGGGCTGTCAGCCAAATAGTATTCATACTAGGGTTATAACACCTCCCCCCATGGGAAAATAAACTTAGGGGCTTGATCCTCTAAGTTTATTGATTTGGAAATGATGCAGTGGATCTGGAAGAGGATTTAGTAGATTTGGTAGGGGATGCCATTATTATAGGGGTTGATGAAGAGAAGGCGAGGATGCCGTGGTTCTAGAGGTTACGGCGAGTCTTGGGTGACGGAGTATTTAGTGCTCCTGGATTTGGAATGGGTTGTTCTGGATTGTTTACGATGATCATTGGGATCTCTGTGCGATCGTGAGCGTCGTTGGGCTTATTTATTTTATAATAGCGATACAGTTTACATAAAGATACAATAATTAGGATTAGAATTAGAAATTCAATTTATTGTTGTTGAGTGGTTCCCATACATCTATGATTCCGTGGATAAATTTAGTTTTACATAGAGTTGGCAAGGTGGTAATGGCTTTAGAAACTAATTCGCTTTCACAGGATGGATTGGCGTTTGTAGAGAGAATTTTTACAATGTTGCAAATGTAGTATACGTAATTGATTGATTTACATTGGCTTAGGGATCTTAAATTACTATATCGGGTTTTGTCCTTACTTATAACTAGGTACTTTTCATTCGGAATTACGGTGCTGAAGGAGTTTATGTTTGTAGCGTTATGAGGTACAGGTAATGGGATACAGAGGTATACATTGAATTCTTGAGGTTCTACCAACGGAATTTGTAAAACGAACATGATCTTATCATTAAAGAAATAACTTATAACATTAGAAATTTTCATTAAAGTATGTATGTGTTTTAAATCGAGACTCGTGGCTAATTCTAAGTCGCTAGGTAAGTGTCGGTGATTCTCGACAAGTTCTTGGTGTAATTGATACGGCGTTAGAATAGATGGGTGTATAATATTTAATTTACTAAAAAGAATGGAATTTGTAATATCTTCCAATTGGAAGGACAAACATAAGAGGGCAGTTTCTAGATTGCTAAATACGATATTGAATTGGGAACTGGTTAATATATTACTAGATGTTCGCGATAAGTTTCTCAATTGAGTGGAAAGCTTTTCGATAGCCACATTGAGTTTTTCTTCATTTTCTTTTATGACATTGAAAGTTTCATTGAACGTTTGTATAGTTGATTTGGTTACAAGAATTTGTTCCTTAGTTAATGAAGCTAGCCTCTTTTGTTCGTTTTGGATATCATTTATGGCGTTTTCATATTTCAAAGCATCATCTTCGTCCAGGGTACCGAAAATTGATTTCATTGCTATGCCGATGCCGCTTATCCAAGCGCGCTTTGCTCTATTATTCATTAGATGTGATATAGAAGAATATTCTCTCAAAAGGTTTAAGTAACGAGTTTGTAAGGGGTGGATCAATTTATGTTTTAGTAACGACGCAGCGGTGCTTAATTAATTAAGGGATTAGTAGGAAATAGTATGACATAGTAAAAGTCGTACGAGTTAGTAAGAGATGATAAAAATGTAACTGGTTAACTAAATTAATTAAAATTGAGTAAATATAGCTTACGACTAATATAGTTAATTTTAGAATATAGTAAACATGAGTAATGTAAATAGTAAAAATAATGTAAATTATAAATTTTTTTTTTTTTGAACTAATTGCTAGGAGTGGCACTTGCCAGTTTTATTTCGTCAAAATGGTGTCTCACATGTCTTCTGTTTATTAATAGAGTGACATTGTTGTTGTTATGAACTTGAATCACTTTATATGGGCCTTTCCATATTGGCGAGAGGGCTTTTCGAAGTCTTAAATGGTTTTTTAGATAAACGAAGTCTCCAACCTTATATTTTATAGGACGAGTTTTGTTATCATAGTAGGATTTTGATCTATCTTTGGATTTGTCGATGTTTTCGGCTGCTTTGGCCCAAGATTGTTTGAGACGATGTTGGAGCATTCTGACGTAGTCAGGGTAAGTAGTAAGGTCTTGTTTATAAATGGAGTCAGGAATAAATGCCTTGTGGCCGAATAATAATTCGTATGGGGAGAAGTTGGTAGTGGAGTGAATGGCCGTATTATAGCTTAGCATTGCTGTGTAAACATATCGGGGCCAGTCATCTTGATTGTCGTTCACAAATGATTTTAGGTACTCTTTGAGTGTGGAATGGCTTCTCTCTAAAGCTCCTTGGGATTGGGGATGGTATGGCGTCGACCAAAGGTTTTTTATTTTCAGGAAGGAACAAGTGCTTTTGAAAAGGTCTGAAGTGAAGTTAGTGCCTTGGTCAGTGAAGATAGTATTAGGTATTCCGAAAAGGGATATGAAGTGGATCAAACAGTCTGTAGTTTCTTCAGCTGATACACTACGCAATGGGTAAGCTGCTGAATATTTAGTAAGGTCGTCTTGGAGTGTCATGACATATTTGAGTTTCGCTGTTCCTGATTCGGGTAAGGGTCCGACGATATCGAGTGAGACTCTTTGGAAAGGGCTAGTGGAAGTAGTAGTGATCTGCATCGGTGCTCGATTGCACTTTCTAAGGGCTTTGTTTTCTTGACATAGTGTACAATTTTTGATATAATTTTCGACATCGGATTTTATTCCCTTCCAATAGTATTTTTCTTTTATTCTGCTTAACATTCGGTTACCGCCTAAATGGCCAGCTATAGGAATATCGTGGTTTTCTTTTAGTATTTTCTTAATTTCACTAAGCGAGGGATATATGATGCTGTTATGATATATGTTAACGATTATGTTCGTGTTGTGGAATATATATACTAGGATATTGTAGATCTTGGCGAATGAGTGTGACTCGAAAGGGTTTTTGAAGTCTGGGATAGCAATTTCAGTTATAGGAGGATTCAGTGTTATTAAATGATTTCTAGTCGTTTTGAGAGTTTGAAATATTTCGGGATAGGAACAATCGTCGAAGTGGTGTACTTTGACGAACATGAGGTATGTTACTTTGTTGCCGAAAGGGACCTCTTCGAAGGAGTACAGTTGTTTTTCACGGTATAGTGTTTCGTCGGGATTGGAAAGGGTTTCCATTATTTCAGGAACGTAGGGGTTGGATTCATCCATGTCTATTGAGGTCGGGACTAGTATCGTCTGGCAATGAGTTTTTAAGAGGTTTTGGTTTTGGTCAATAACTTTAGTGTTGAATGTCGTGTTCTTGTTAATCTCTTTTAAGAATTTGGAATAGTCGTCTTCTAGGATGTTGTCGGGGTTCGAGTTTGGGCTTTGTGGAGTCAGTGGGGTTGCTGTAGTGGGAAACGGTTCGTGATCAATGGGATTTGGAATGTCATTGGAGTTAGTAGGATTGGTAGGATTGGCAGATTCAGAGGATTCAGCGGATTTAGATTGAAGTAGCATGTCGTTGTCTTGTTCAAGTAGGTCGATACAGGGTAGTTCGTTACTGTCTTGGTCGGAAATAGCAGGAAGATTCACAGTAAGGTCCTCTAGCGTGATAGGACTGAAAGGTAAGTCGTCATGATTTTCGTCAGGGGACAGAGGTTCTGGATTCAGAGTTTCATCAATGGATTCAGAGGGAATTATTGGATTCACGGGATATCGAGAAAGAGCGTCGGCTGCTGAATTAAGTTTGCCTTTGCGGTAAATGATTTCGTAGTCGAACTCTTCGAGTTTAAGACGCCAGCGTTGCATTTTACTGCTTGGGTCTTTGTGGTTGAATAGCCACTTTAGTGGTCTATGGTCAGTTATGATTTGGAATTTTCTGCCATAGAGGTATGGCCTAAAGGTTTTGCATCCGAACAATATTGCTAGTAATTCTTTTTCCGTGGTGCTGTAATGGACTTCGCTTCGGTTAAGTGTTCGAGAGGCGAACGCGATGGGTCTGTCTTTTCCGACAGGTCCTTGAGATAGTACGGATCCGACGGCATGATTTGATGCGTCACAGGTTAGAAGGAAAGGTTGGGAGAAATCGGGATAGGCGAGCACAGGGGCAGTAGTAAGTTTTTGTTTTAGGAGATTGAATGATATTTGTTGTTGGTTCTCCCAATTGAATGGTGTTTCTTTCTTTAGTAAAGAGGTAAGGGGTTTGGCAATTTTTGAAAAGTCGGGGATGAACCGGCGATAGTAGGAAACGAGACCAAGAAATGACTTAATGTCTTTGGGATTAGAAGGCGTAGGGAATTCAACGACTGCTTTTATTTTATCTGGGTTAGGTTTGACTCCGTCAGTGGAGATTATGTGTCCTAAGTAAGCGACTTCTCGTCGTAGGAATTCGCACTTGTCAGGTTGCAGTTTGAGATTGAAGTTTCTGAGTCTCTGAAAGATCTCAGCGAGGTTTAGAATTTGAGTTTTTAAGTCAGAGGAATAGCAGACGATGTCATCTAAATATACGAAACAGCGTAGACCTTGTAAACCGGATAGAGCCGTGTTCATTAGGCGTTGGAAGGTAGAAGGGGCGTTTTTGAGTCCGAAGCTCATGCGGGCAAATTGGAAATGACCTTGAGGGACGCTGAAGGCTGTTTTTTCAGGTTGATTTACGAGAATTTGATGGAATCCGGAGGCTAAGTCTAAAGTGGAGAAGTATGTGCTTTTTCCTGATTGGTCTAGGATTTCTGTGATTTGGGGAATGGGATAGGTATCTCCAATAGTTATGTCATTCAGTTTTCTATAGTCTATAACTATGCGCCACTTTTGTTGGCCTGATGCATCGAGTTTCTTTGGTACAACCCAAATGGGTGAGGACCAAGGGGATATTGAAGGTTCTATTATGCCTTGCTCTAACATATCATTAATCTGTTTGTCTACTTCCTTTTTATGGATCTCGGGGAATCTATAAGTTTTTGTGTGAATTGGAACTTCTGATGTGGTTTTAATATCGTGTTGAATAGCATTAGTATATGTTAGTTTTTCATTAGGAAGATGGAAGATGTCGGAATAGTCTGTACAAAGTTCTAAAAGAGCAGAGGTTTCTTCGTTATTTAAATGAGATGTACGTAGCATGCTTAATACTTGTTTCGTTCTCTGGATTGAATTTGTTTCGTTGGAATTAGTATAATTTATAATGTTGGATTTAGTAGGGTGATGATTTGGGATAGTGTCAATAGGATCGAGTCTTAATTTCAAATTGTTTCTTAAAGCTATATCGGATTCGGAGATATTGACTACAGTGATGTTGGCTCTATTGTTTGCCTTTGTTTTTACGAGACAGTTAGCTACTAAGAGATCGTCAGAGATATTTTGATCTAGGATGAGGCCTTCTTTTAGTTCTGGATTGGAAATGGAACATTCTACGACGACTTCGGATCTAGCAGGTATAATGAGGGTTGGTTCATGAAATTGGAGTTTGAAGCTTAGGTCGCCAAGGGTGAGTATTTCTTTAGAGTAATCGATTTGGGAATTGAATGCGGAGAGGAAGTCATTGCCTATTATTCTGTCATAAGGGAAGTCTAGGTCTGGGATTAAATGGAACCGGTGTTGGGCTGATAGGATGTTGATTAGGATGTGGCCTAGGGAGTGTATTACATTCTCTGATGACCCTAAACCGTTAAACGCGATTACTTCTTTTGTGATTTTTGGCATTTTTTGAATAGACGTTGCCTTTATGAGACTGATTGATGCGCCACTGTCTATGAGTAGCTTGAACGGAACAGAGGATAGAGTTGTTTTTGTTTCGATGAATGGTAAGTGTTGTTTAGCAGGATTAGTAGTAATGTTGTATGTTTGCAGAATGGATTCAGTGGATGACTTTGAATTTGATTGTTTAGATTTAGGAGATACAGTGGATTTTTGATTCATTGAATCGGATACAGAGGATACAGTGAGTTTATATTGATTCATTGAATCGGATACAGAGGATACAGTGAGTTTATATTGATTCGGCGAATTGGATACAGAGGATACAGAGGATACAGCGATTTTGTTTTGATTCGGTGAATCGGATACAGAGGATACAGCGATTTTGTTTTGATTCGGTGAATCGGATACAGAGGATACAGAGGATACAGCGAGTTTCTTTTGATACAGTGAGATTGTTTTTGAATGATTGGTGTCGTTTTGATTTGGCACGAGAGAGTGTCTTGATGCTGGACTCTCGTGACACCGGCGGGAGTCCATTATGCGTTTAAATTTTCTCGTTTTGGAATTTCGTTATAGTCTACCGTGTCATATCCGTTTTGTTCGGTAATTAGGTTAACCTTCCTAAATTGATTAGGTGCTTGGTAGGAAGTGGAAGGACCAGGAATGGACTGGTTTTTGAATTTGTTATTATACTCTCTCTTTCTACAGTTCTCGATCGTGTGACCCGGATTTTTGCAATAACGTCACACTAAATTGGAATTGGTATTTTGTGGATTGTAACGCGGAGTCTGAGTGTTGTTGTATTGATTACGGTTTTCGCGAGACATGTTAGGATTATTTGATATTATTCTTCGCGGGCGTACGTGATCTATGGGCGCGTTGCGTCTATACAGAGTTTGTTGAATTTTCTCTTCGGATATAGCAAAGTTAATCGCTTCGTTCAGCGTACGGGGTGACTTACACCTAATGATGTTTGATATTCTCGGGTGTAGTCCCATTAGAAAGTGGTGAAGGGCTAACTCCTCCATCATTGCGACGCGGCCATGAATTTCTTTATTCTTTGTAGTGTTGAGCGAGATTTCCGTAAGAAGTTGGGATAACAGAGTTTCGATTTTAAGCGCATATTGACTAATGTTTTCGTTTGTCTGTTGCTTACTTTCCTGTAATTCTGTTAGTAAGTAGGAGTAATGCTTCCGTTCACTAAATTGTGTTTTAAGAAATGTTTTTAATTGTTCCCAGTTATTGAATTCCTTAATGGAGCATGCGATTTCGGCTCGACCTTGCAGTTGACATAGGATGTATTTGAAAACAATTGGTTTTTGAATTTTATTCGCGAGCTCGTAGGCGTTGTTGCAATTTATTAAAAATGAATTGAGAGTTTCCTTACTCCCATCGTATGGTTTAATGAATTTTAAAAGTATGCTTAGGTCTAGTTACATTTGTGAGGATTTTTTGATTTTTTCTTTTTCGAATGAGTCAAGAGGCCTATCGTCTTCTGATTCAGAAGGTAGATCAACTTGGACTGGAAGCGACAAAGTTTCTTTCGGTACCTTGGAGTCCGATGGCATTGTAACAAATTTATTAAAGTTTTAAAATAGAAATAGAATTTGAATTAGGATGTAGAAAATATAACAATAGGTTTGGTTGAAACGATTAAGAACAAGGGTTGATTGTTTTGCTTTGAAATTATTGTCGGAAGTACTGCGGCGAATTCTTGATACGATTTGTTTATATTATAATATTGGAACAAAGAACGGCTTACTGTAACAATGTTGCGCAGGCGACGAATATTGTAGCTCGAAGTCTCAGCATTCCGGTGATAAGGCGATTGAGGCTCGGCTCGGGTTGACAGGAAACGGCCTGGTTGATGCTTGATTTTTTCGGAATGTGATGATGATGATGAATTCTTCTTTCGGGATACGATGCTTTTTCTTTCAGGATACAGTGGTGTTTTCTTGTTTTAGGATACAGTGGTTGATTCTTCCGTCAGGATACAGTGGGTTTTTTTTTCTTTTCAGGATACAGTGGTTTTTCTTCTTTGATTCAGTGGATATAGTATGTGGATACAGTGGTTGAGTCTTCTTTCAGGATACAGTGGTTGAGTCTTCTTTCAGGATACAGTGGTTGAGTCTTCTTTCAGGATACAGTGGTTGAGTCTTCTTGGATTCAGTGGATGTAGTATGGCGCGGACTGGTTCTGGACAGACTTAGTGATTTCTTTTTGTTTTCTTCAGGATACGGCGATGAGCTTTTCAAGTAGACGGAGACGATCCGAGGACCCGGGTTTTTGGATCCCTTAACGCTGCCACCAAAATGTTATAGCGGGATTCGCTACGTAGATTTAAATAAATGAAATACGAAGTTATGGAGGTCCGACGACAGTCACGCGCACTGATTTAGTAGGACAGGAGAAGACTTGACCGCTCAGGTCGGGAGGTTGTAGAAGACTTGACCGCTCGGGTCGAAAGATTGTACAAGACTATCCGTTTGCGGGGCGGACGGAACAGGAGAGCTCGGGAATGCTGATCGTGCAGCTTGGTTAGGGCTGTCAGCCAAATAGTATTCATACTAGGGTTATAACAGCGCGAACATTCTAGAATGGCGTTTGGACGCGACATTCGCGAACGAATCTTGTTTTAATGTTTAGATGGGTAGAGAATTTTGGAGATCATAGACATCACGAATCTATCTGTGAATCTGTGGCGAACGCCCTGAGAGAAGCCGAAAACCGAAGCAAATGGAAGCTTACAAAGAGCCAGAAAGGGCTTTCAAGGCCACGACCTTCAGCAATGAAGTATTCGACTAAGAAGAAAAAGAAGAAGACATCACGAAGTCTCAATAGTATTAAAGTTTTTCCAACCAAAAAGTATAACCTTTTCCCATAACTATGTAAACCGTACAAACACCAATATGCTAACACCGGTTATTTAGCGAATTAATTCGTTTAAGCATTCGATTTTACTAATACGTAATTAGTTATTCAGGTTGGAATTCGCTTTTTTTATTGCTTAGATGGGTGGACGATCTCACGGCCCACCTGGTGTTTTAAGCGGTTACCGGAGTCCATACTGAGAACATCCGGCAAGAAACTCAGTGGGCTGTGTCTATGGGTTAATTCGCTCGTCGAGCCCTTCGTCGTAAGCGACGGGTTCGACGAGGACAGTGACCGGTGCTCGTGGTGCCTAAAAGCACCGTTAGTGGATCGGGAGGATCCGCAATGACGTGCCTTGGGCGACGTCGACTGTTTACCATTCGGTCTACGGGATCGGGTGTAGATTCCGGCAGCCACGACAAGAGGGTTCTCATGTCGTGCCGCCTTCTCAAAGTGAAATCATGATGAGATGAGCTTAAAGTAGCAACTATGGCGAGGTCGTCTGGTCGAAATACAAACAAAAAAACCTTTAACGAGTGTGTAGAAACGCACTACGGTAGTGTAAACAAACTAAATATAAACGAATTTAACAGCCTTTTTATTCGTTCGCGCACAGCATTAGTCGATTTTTTCTTATTTCTCTTACGTTCCTAGAAAATGTGATTGACTCCCGAAATTATCGGCTTTACGCTTTGCATTCTCCGCAAAAGAAGCCGCCAGAGATTGTTTGTATATAAGAAACATTTATTTTCAGAATCGAAACATGAAAAAAGCTGTTTGAAGAAATCGGTATTTCGCTTGAGGAATTTCCTGAAGTTGTTAGAGCAAATAATGTTCCGATAGACGTATGGAAAGTTAGAGCGAACTAAACGATGACTGGGTTTTCTTTCAGCGTTTAGTTTAACGAGTTTACCGTTTAACTTTGTTAAGTAGTTACTGGTGGTCTAAGACGTCACAACATGAATACCTTGAGACGTACTAATAATAATTAGACATGCCACGAGCATTCGGCTACTATTCGTATTCGGCCGAACAATAGGTACTATTCGGCCGAATACCGAATTCCGAAAAATGACGGGTAGGTCTCAAATCACGTTTCGCAAAAAAAGTCGAATCACGAGTTTGTTTATTATTTTCACTACAAATCTCATAATATTCCTATATGGCCGATTTTTTATTAATTGGTGTCATCACTACATATTATAAAACAAAGTCGCTTTCTCTGTCCCTATGTATGCTTAAATCTTTAAAACTACACAACTACTTTACTCGCAAGTGAAATAGTCAAATGGCCGGACACCGCCCACGCACGATGGCCAGGTCCCGACCTGTCGTATTATTCTTTACGCGCCCGACTAAGTAGCATGTGCTTTGTGCCGAATATTCGGCGCTTCGGCCGACAGCGTTGCCGAATCGAATATTCGGTATTCGGCCAAATCACTATTCGTGGCAAATCTACTAATAATGTTATGCCGATAAGAGCAACGTCATCTATCGTCGAATAGTAGAAACGAATATCAAAAGAACTAGTAAAATCGAGAACGCTCGAGAAGTACGGCGCCATCTATTATCAAATAGCAAATCAACTACTCGACATGTCATGAATGTTCTTGATAATCCTAGGGATGTCGTATCGACTATAAAAGCGTTGCAGAGATGGCACGAAGGCAAGTTAGTAATCGGAACTACTCGAAGCGAAACAGCGAACGGATCACCTGAAGCGAAGCGGAAGTAATTGAATTGAATACGAATTATAAAGTACTCTGTAAGTGTTCTAAGTGTTAAAATTAAATAGAGTATTGATTTGTACTTCGGTGGAAGTTTTATTTATCCCGAACCCGAAGCGCATAACAGTAATATGCACATATGAAAAGTCGCATTGTATTTGAAAAGTCGAGAAAAGATTAGTGTTTTCGCGGACGTTTGGTCCGGTCGCATCCCCACGCGAGCTTTAAGCAACGGAAATGTCTCATGACATGTCTCATGTCTCACTGAGGAAAAACTTGAGACGTCGATAAGAAAACACGAACCAGAGGAAGCATTTTGTAATTTTTCGTTTCTTTTTCGCATCCTCCGTGTCACACAACACTCGCATATCCGAAATTCCACTAATACCCGACATATATCCCCACGGTTTAATGATCAACGATGTAGATACGCTGGAAATACCAGAAATTCCTATCTGATAATATTAATGTAGGTCACGTATTTTCGCCAAATCGACTATATTCGGCAATGAAATCGATTAAGCTGTTCAATATTTTAGGGTTCCGTAATCGTATGACGAGAATGGAAATCATTTTTATTTCTTTATATCTCCCTCTCTCACTCTCTCTCTGTTTCTCTCTCTCTCTCGCTCTCTGATCTAATTAAGATAAATACATAGTTTTATAGATATTTTTTTATTATGCAGTAGTTAAACAACATCTTAGTTGTCGATAACAACGAAAACTGTAAAGTATTATCGAAAAGTCGGAAATAATGAAACCAAAACTAACACACGTGGTAGTAAAATCGTAAAAATAGTTTTAATTAAATTTAGAATACTCTTAATTGGAACAATACTATTATGATTATTGTTTTCAGGGACCATAAAATAATGAATAACCTTTGTCAGGACTAAAGCCCGTCCGGATTTCCTCCCATTAGATCGAAAACAAGATCGACCGTGCTATTTAAGAATTATTTAGTAACCCGTTCCGGTTTGAATGGTGGGGTAGTCGCTATACCATATCACTGAGACTCCATCTTCAGGTTTCAAAGTGGGTAGCGGCACTCATGTCGCCGTCCATGGGCTCAAGTAGCCACTTAATACCGAGGTCTCGGCTGTCAATTCACATTTATAAAAAAAAACATCAATCAAATCAGTGATTTTGTTGTATCCGGGTAGCTATTATGGAACACGAGATATTTGACAGATGCCTGAATCTCGCTAACGACATTTTCATAAGATAAGTTTGGATATATACAAGTTCAGAACGATAAAGTTCGGACCGTCAGTCTACCGAACTATTTCGGGCGCTCGATGGAAGCTCTGCCCAAAGCTGTAATCGTAAGCGTTCGTAAAAGCTCACCAGGTCCTGGCGACGGGCGCGTGGCAAACGTAGATATATCTCTGGACGGCTAAGGCTAACGTCAACCAGATACTAGCCGTGTGGAACATCGCTGGAATGACCTGGGGAGAAAATTTTTCAGTTTAATTTTTTTGAACAAAAACAACAAAAAACAATTAGCTACGTACCAAATAATGAACCTGATCACACATCACTATGGTTATGGCTAATTATGTTGGTGCTATGATAGAATCGTTCTATTAAGTGATAATCACAACTGTAGCTGTAATTTAGGATTCCTTGTGTTATGGATACTAGAGACTGACAAACAGACATATATGTTTAAATATATGCATTTATATAGATAATAAACATCCAGACAAAGAGCAAAGAGGCGGCGGCATTGACCGGGTTGATGTCTATGGCGGGCCGTGAGCTCGTCTACTTATCATGGCAATAAAAATAAAATAAAAATTCGTTATATTTCTATGCCACTACACTTTGCCGTCAAAGGCTTCGATATTTCGCAGCGAAATTCTTCGAACGCAAGACATAGTTTTGAAGTGGACGGTGTCGTTCGTATCGCGCTGTTCAAGTCTAGATTTTCAGTAAAAGAGCTTCTTTATCGATAGTTCAAGTCTCGATATTGAGGCCATTCGAGAAATACATTTGAACCGAGATCTGTCCGTATCTATAGATTTAATTTCGCATTTCAATTTCAATCCGAGATTGTCTGTTGATGATTACTTATCAAAGTATATTTAATAATCAATACCTTAAAGAAGATTTTTAACAGAGGTAAAGAAGCCTTTATTAACAAAATTAATTCATATTTAGGTAAATACTATTCATAATTTTTTTTTCTTTACCTTTGACTAAGATTGTTTTGCTTTCGCATAGGCCGTCGCTTTTAACAGAGAATGCATATTAATTGGAGTGTAAGCTTTGCGTTTTTTGTTGTTGTTAAAAATAGATTGTATCCTGTTCTATTTTGGCACGAAGAGGTTATCCGATTGAAAAAGTTTGTCACTCATTTATGCGATACAGTATAAGGCTTCGACCTCATGTTTCAAGGTGAGGAACGTGATCAGATCCATAAAGTAGATACCATTATTCGGCTAGTTTTACTGCAATGAAACAGTGAGTTACAACTCAAAGAGTATTCGAAATATTGATATTCATCACACACCAAAAGAGGGTAGGTATATCCGACTTAGATACGGACCAAAGGTTTTAACTGTATAATAACAAGACTATATGTGTTGCATTTTCATTGCTCGTAACAAATGCAACAACCCAAATCGTTTATGTAGTCCAAGATCCCAGGGCCCCCAGACGTCACGTATTTTCTGACGAACAAAATATGGCCGATTGCTCAAGGTACATAAAATTATGACATACTTTACGTATTTTCTGAAAGCTGATTCTTACGTATATTTTAGGAAATATCTTTAAAAATAAGTCGCGAATACGCCAATAGACAGAGAGACAGAGAAGTCAATATATCCTAATACATGTCTCACTCAGTCTCATGCGCGTGGATAATGCCCTCGCGCTCTTACCCACAGAGGTATTAAATTGAATATATAATTAATTGATTGTAGGCTTGCGTTTTTAGTACATACTAACACTACGCAATCGGCCACATTTCGTTCGTCAGAAAATACGTGACGTTTTTTTTTTTTTTTTTTTTTTTTTATGATTGAAGGATTACTGGTGGCCCGGAGGCCTTTCCAGCTTCACCAGGACAGGTGGGCGAGCAAATGCTCAGCCAGAAGGGGTGGGATTTGCTAACAACTGCCCGAGCGCCTCCGAAGGAGACCTAACAACTCAAGAGCAGTTGCTTCGCGAATGAATCTACTACCGGATCGGAATCGCGACCCACTGAGAAGATCCGGCGAGAAACTCAGCGGGCTGATGCATGGGTTAGGCTGCACGTCGACCTCTTTGTCGAGTTCGACGCGTACGGTTACCGGGGTTCCTCAGCCTGCTCCTAGTGTTAGAGCTGAAGGTATCTAATGCAAGAGTTATTGGATCTGATGGATCCGTAAGGACGTGTCTAGGGCGACGACGGTGACTTGCTCCTGCGTGATCAGGATTCGGGGAGTAGTCAGCGGCAGCAACGATAAGGCGATTATCATGACGCATAGCCTTATCGAAGTAACGTTCCGACACTGACTTCATGTGTTTGCGGATCGATTCGAGGCCCAGGTCGTCGTGTAGGTCGACGTTCCTCACGAACCACGGAGCCCCGACGGCTAACCTGCAAAAGCGGGATTGTAGGGATTGGAGGGTGTCTATGTGTGTGCGGGCCGCGTGAGCGAACACCACACTCGCGTAAGTCATGACGGGCCTTATGCAAGTTTTGTAAAGTGTCACCTTGTTCCGAAGGGACATTTTACTCCGCTTACAGATCATGGGATAGAGTCTGCCGAGAATAAATGCGGCACGATCGCGGACTGTTTTTATATGCGGGCGGAATGTCATGGATGCATCCAGGGTGACTCCCAGGTACTTGACCTTCCTAGCCCAGGGTATAGGTTGGCCGAAGAGGGTGATCGGGGGTGTGATATTTCTCCTCCTAATGCGGGAGGAAATAAGCGGTGAGTTTCCCCTTTGAAATAACACTGCTGTGCTTTTCGCTGGGTTGATGTCTATGCGCCATTTTCGGAACCACTGTCCGAGGGTTAACGCTGCACTCTGGAGCTTACTCGCGATTAGGGACTTGTTTCTACTTGAGTAGTAAACGGTTGTGTCGTCAGCGAATAAGGCTAGCTGAGTCGGCGGCGACCGGGGAATATCGTTAATAAATAAACTAAATAGGAGCGGAGAGAGAACGGAGCCTTGCGGGACTCCAGCCGTGAGTGGTCGCGGGGAGGAGCGGGTTCCCTCTACTCGATATCGAAAAGAGCGGTTAGACAAGAAGTCTCGTATGATGAGCACGAGACTATCCGGTACGCCCATGTTGAAAAGTTTGAAAATCAAACCGTTGTGCCAGACTTTGTCGAACGCTTTTGCGACGTCGAAGAAGAGGGCTCCCGTATAGATCGGTTTTGGTCGGTTAAGTCCTACAAGAATGTGCTCCGTGAGGCGGTGCACCTGTTGTACGCATGAGTGATTTGCACGGAATCCGAATTGTTCATCGATGAGAATGCCCTTTGATGAGACGAAGTCTCTGAGGCGTTTGTAGAGCAAACGCTCATACAGTTTGCCCAGAGACATGAGGAGGCTAATCGGGCGGTAACTCGTCGGATGATTTTTTGGTTTACCGGGTTTATGTATGCCGATAACGTCTGCTTCTTTCCACACCGCGGGAAAGATACAGTTCGCCATAGCGGCATTGAAAATAGATGCCAACATCACGATGAGTTGGATGGGTAGAAGTTTAATAACGCGGTTAGATATACCGTCGGAACCGGGAGCCTTGCGAGGACGTAGGTCTTTGATCAGGTCTTTAACTTCCATTGGGGTGACGGGTGGTAACGCATCCGAGGGTGGCAAGGAGGCTCTGCGTTCTACCTCACTGTCTACTAATTCTACATGAACAGGGTCCGCGGATTGAATGCTGGGCGTGCACTGGGTTTGCAATGTATCGGCCAGCAGCTCTGCTTTTTCGTCATCATCAAACGCCGCGAGTCGACCTGAGGGGCCTACGAGGGGGGGCATAGTTACAACCGTATCCGATTTGAGAGTACGAGCTAAACGGTAGTAAGACCTTTGAGAGGGCGCGAGTCCTTCTAAGAAATCAGACCACCTAGCATCTCGGATTTCGGCGATGCGAGACTTTACGTCGCGTTGTAGGGCACGCATTCGAATACGATTTTCCATGGTAGGATACCTATCGTAGGCGCGGATCGAAGCGTTCTTAGCTCTAAGGAGTTCCCTAATATCGTCGGGCAATTCGAAGCGGTGAAGGAAGTCCTCCGCTACAACTTGCTTCGATGACCTATCTAATGTCGAGGTAATGTGTGACGTTAGGATGTCTATGGCTTCAGCGGTATCCTGAAGAGACGGGGTAGAGTCCGGGCTAAACGGGAGCGATGGTGGATCAGATTCAGCCAGGCTGATGCCCAGCGTGTGCCAATCCACCACAGTCCTCGTGACGGGAACGGAATCGGGAGCGCGACCGAGTTTCATAACGACGGGACGGTGGTCTGAATCTAACTCTGAAACTACTTCGATCGAGTGTAAGCGCAGAGCTACGTTTTTTAATAACGCTATGTCGAGTATATCCGGGCGATGCGCGATATTTAGCGGGTAGTGAGTCGGGGTTAGCGGAGCGATGATATCGAAGGCGAGATCATCAACTAGCGCGTCGAGCCGCCTGCCATTAGGGGTTGTGGTGTGAGAATTCCACCTGATGTGTTTACAATTTAGGTCGCCCGCCAGAATGACAGAGCTTCCCATGCTGAGCAGCGCCTCGATATCACTGCTTAGAACAATCTTATCCGGTGGAAGATAAACGGACGCGATAACGATCGGCGCGTGTCCCGTCAGTGAGATTCGGCATACTGATGCTTCGATGTTAACGAGCGCGGGGGGATCGAGCGGGATGCAGTGCAAGGCTCTTCTGTAGTAGATGACGGTACCACCACCACGAGCAGTGAGCCTGTCGTTCCTAACCATGTTATAGTTCGCGATTTTAGGGTCGCGGCGCGCGGGCTTAAGTAGAGTCTCCTGTACTAAAAATATGTCAATTTGATGGTCACGCAAAAAATCACAAACCTGATCACGTTGATTTGCGAGACCGTAAGCGTTAAAAAATCCTATCGTTACGGATAAGGGCTTTATTCTACTTATGTACGCCATTGATTACCGGCGGAGTGAGGGGAGGACGTACGTATTTAACGACGCGTATACGTCGGCGTATTCTTGCACAACGGCGATGAAGTGCTGTGCAGTGGAGGCGGCGCGGATGGCGTCACCTAAAGCGTTAACGCGCTCAAAGTTAATCGATTGAAAGAAGTCGATCGCTAGAGCAAGATTGTCGGACGCTGTCGGAGGGCAATTCGCGGGGGAGGGGCGTATCGCGGGGGCGGGACGAATCGCGGAGGAGGGAGTTGTAGCCGTGTTCGTGTACGGCAGCGGTTTCGCCCAGGCCGAGCCACTGGGCACCGGCGCCGGAACGAATGCTGGCTTAGCCTGCGACACAGAGGGTGTCGAGGCTTTGATGTCTGGGTGGGAAGCTCGGAGGCGGTTTTGGCGGGCGACGCGGCGATTTATTTTCGGGGCTCGGGGGCATCCGCGGTAATTTGCGGGGTGACCCTGTGTTCGACACAGGACGCAGCTAGGCGGTTCCGTCGCGGTTTTTTGATCGCGAGTGCAAAGGGCCGTAGCGTGATCGCCTAGACACTTGACGCATCGGGGGCGCGCGTGACAGTTACGGGAAGAATGCCCGTACAGTTGACAGTTATGGCACTGGCTAGGAGTGCCTTTTTTATGGGGGGCTTCGACGGCGATACCGGAGAGCCTACAGACGGTACGTATGTTAAAAATTTGCTTACCCTCGGGGGTAGGCTGGAGGGCGACTAGAACCATATTATATGGCTCCCTACCGCGGCCGGTGTGCATGCGGTGCACTGAATTTACTGGTAGGCCTTGTTCCAGAAGGTCGGCCTTGACGAGTTCGGCATCCAACTCTTTAGGGATGCCACGTATGACGGCACGAAGTTCGCGCTCCTCCTGGAGCGTATACGTATGGAAACTTATACGCTCCTTACGGAGGTAAGAAGAGAGGGCCCTATGGTCGTCGGGTGTTTGAACCTTAATTTGAATGCCGTTCGCGAGGTTACGGGCATTCGTGAAATTAATATTTTTGGCCTTAAGGGCCAGGGAAACTCGTTCCCAGGCTGCCTTCTCTTGAAGGATTACCGGGGGAGGGGCTTGGATTTTCTTTTGTACTACCGGGCGCGGCGACGGTGTAGCACGGGCAGGGGGAGCAACGGGGGTCGGTGGACGGAGGCGCGATGCGTTCGCGGCTCTGCTTACTTTGGCGGCCGCGGGAGCTCGGGCTTCCGCAGCGCGCCTCTTACCTTTTTGGACTACTGTGAATCCATCAGTCGAGGGGGCGGGGGAAAGATCGACCTCCATGTCCGACTCCGAGTCGGATGAAGAGGAGGGCGCGGGCGACCCGCAGGCGGGCGTTTTAGAGGGCGCGGGGTTGACGGTCGCGACGGAGGCCACGGACAATCGCTCGGGGGCAGAGGACGGCGCGGGCGCGATGGAGGCCGCGGATGAACGCGTGGACGCGACGTGTGCTGCGGATGAGCGCAGGGCTGGAACCGAGACCGCAGCGATCGACGCGGGAGCTTTGCTCGCGAGTATTGGGGACACGGGAGCGGCGGGCGCGACGGAGACCGCTTCTGAGTTCGCGGCGTGATTGGCCTTAAATTCTAAAAATTCGGCCGATAATGTCGGGTACCTCAGACGGAGGAATTCCGCGAACAGATCGATCGTGGACTCCATTGTAACTGTCACGTGCCCAGGGGGGGCTACCCCGGGACTTTAAACACACTCGCCTTACGGCGAGGCCCCAAAACTATAATAATCACGATTAATTACGGCACACAACCGTCCGTTCACAAACGGGCCACTAAGTTGCCGAACGAATTCCAGGAATTTAGGGGTCCGCCCGTTCACAAACGGCGGTGCGACGCAATTAGCACAGGTAGTCACTTCCGAGAAAACACTTGGACGCCAGATGTGCCACGAACCGAGGTCGGGCGATCGAACGAACAATGAGCACGTCAGCTCGCGGCGAGTGCTTGGATCGGAATGAAAATACGTGACGTCTGGGGGCCCTGGGATCTTACTCTAATGGTATTGGTAACTTTTCAAATAACAGTTCGAAGTAACGTCCTATAGATGCAAGTCCATCGATTTATTTCGAGTGCCCTTAAAAATCTTCAACCAAGTCTGAGCCCACTGAGTTTGTCGCCGGATCTTCTCAGTGGGTCGGATTCCGATCTGGCGATAGATTCTGCGAAGCACTGCTCATTCTAGGGCCAGTGTTAGCTAATTCTCTCAGGTTGAGCCCGTGAGCTCACTTACCGTCTGCGTGAGGCTACCAGCGAATACAGTAGGAATAAACCAAATCTATATATAGAACTAGCTTTATCATCATCATCATCATCATTCTCCTGCCCTTCTCCTAGTCACCTGGGGTTAGCGCAACATGTTTTCTCCTTCCATACTCCTCTATCATGTAGCATTTCTTCGCTCACTACCCTCTTACACATATCGTCTTTCACACAATCCATAAATTTCTCTTTAAGTCTAACTCTTCCTCTAAAGCCTTCCACACTCACAGTTAAAGCTCTCTTACCAACCTCATTACCATTTTGTCTCATCACAAGTCTATACCATCCTAAAGGCGCACTTCTGAACTTCTCTGTCACAGTTGCCACTTTCAGATTTAGTCTAACATATTCATTCCGTATTCTATCCACCAGAACTAGCTTTATATATTATTTCTTTCAATTGGAGTTTTTACCCACATTTCTGCCTATTTCTGCCGCGGAGGAGTCTAGTGTTCCAGCTGGGAGAGTAGTACAGCTGTTACAAAGGACAACTCGGTTTGATTTACTTAATCGTACTTACGCTACAAGTCGTTCTTGTATAAGGACATTACAATATTTCAACTGGTACTTGTATGCTTGTTGTATTGTTTCCAAAGGCTGATGCTCCACGGTTCGTCTAGTGTTATAGAGGTCTGGACAACACAACCGTGAATTCCACCACCCGTTTTGAGACATGAGGCCTTACAGGAAGAATTGCAGTATTTACTTGTGAGTAATAATGCGTTCTAATTAGATAGATACAAAAAAGAAAGAAGCATGTGAAGGCGAATGATGTAATAGAGAATAGTGTGATATTTCTTTTTAAAAAAAAAAAGGCCGATTTTTTCCGTTTTCGTCGAGAAAATATTGCTCACGTGTATGTCTCGAATGAATGGACAGCTTCGGAATTGGCGTATACCAACACGCTCAAAACATTCGGCCGAATTATCTTTATAGGGCTGCCAAGCGTATGCCAATTATTGTTTATATATTTTTATAGAATCTTCGTCTGACTCGGTCTCTTCATTGCTGAAGGTCGTGTCTAATTTGAAATATGGACCACTCGATGCACAATGCTTTTTATAGAATAGGTAGGTTAGAATAATGTTTACTTTTCATTGTGGTCTTACGTCATTAGACAGGGCATAACGTGCATCCGACTTTTAGTTTGATTTGCAATTTTATGATAAGAAAGAATTCGTTGTTGCCGCAAATACCAATATACACGGAAGGTAGCGGCTCGGTTCTCCATTGCTGATGTCCATGGGCGACAGTAACCACTTACCATCAGGTGGACCGTATGCTAGTCTCTCTACAAGGGCAATAATAAAACATTTACACGTATATAATAATATATCAGTACCAATCAAATACCGTAAGAATTCACTAAAAAAATCCATTCCCAATGCGACCTACTTCCCTAGCTTCCACAATTCAGACTAATAAAAATGTTATAAATTTATAATAACATTTTTAAAATTAAACCCGCAATAACTTCATAGCGTACTATGAAGCTACGTTGGAACGTTTTGATGGACCGTTTTCTTGTTTCTGCAGCGAAAGTCATGGTTTTAAATTTGAAGAAAAGCCTATATGACGGAGCCAGCGGTGGCTGAGCGACAGTTTCCGTCATCATTTGTATTCGGTTGAACTTAGATTATTACAATAATAATTGTCATTAAAACCTTTTGAATAATAATTATTGAAATAATTTTCACAATGACAGGGTAAGAAAGTTTCGTTTCAACTGACCGACTGACTGCCTGACTGCCTGAGACTGACTGACAGACTGACTAACTGACTGCCTGAGACTGACTGACAGACTGACTGACTGCCTGAGACTGACTGACTGACTGACTGCCTGACAGACTGACTGCCTGAGACTGATTGACTGCCCGAGACTGACTGACAGACTGACTGCCGAGACAGACTGACTGGCTGAGATTGACTGACAAACTGACTGACTGATACTGACTGACTGCCTGAGACTGACTGACTAACTGACTGACTGTCTGCCTGAGACGACTCTGTCCACGTACCGCCATTTTATACTCTGGCGTTACGGCGTCTACCCTACATTTTTGTGATATTTATCAAAACAACATTTTATCATTTAAAATAATAATCAAAACATATCTTAATATTATTAAAGTCGTTATCCACGACATATATATTCAACTTCCGAATTTAACTTCGAGATCAGCGTGGACTACGATTTTCTAGTTCTGATGTTTTCTAGTACCCCAGCGATCGCTTTATGCGAAGCCATAATTATATCCGTGTAGTAAGAGCGCTTGTAAAATCGAGAGATCTTGAAGCCTTAGCAGGTAAAAACTTGGATTTAATGGAAAGCATTTTCCTCGCTTTCCGCGAGTCGTATACGCGATTAAAAGTAATCTTACGGTTTAATCTAGCTTTTTTATTGTCTAGATTTGTCTTTATCAAAGATTTGTAGTTAATATAACCAAATATGTGCATTAATTGACGGCATCGACATTTTTAACGACACGTGTCCTGGTCTCTAAAACAAACTAGTATCCAAGTTCCTTTGTTTATAATTGATGAGAGAATGTTAGGTGGTTAACTCTTGTTTTCATGTTCTTTTCAATTATTATTTTTATGTCGTACTGTTAACATTTAAATTTAACCTATTTTTCCGCTGTTTGTAAAATTGCTCAAAAACATGTCATAGTGTGTTATAAGAGATTGCTGTACATGCCTGTAACTAGCTTACATACCAGTACTTATTTTTCTACATGTTGATTTTAAGCTTGAATGTTTTGTGTGTATTGCTGTTGGTGTGTCTAAATAAATAAATAAATAGACTAATTGAAACGTGTTGGGAGATCGCAAGGGTAGGTACCACGACCCTGCCTATTTCGGCCGTGAAGCAGTAATGCAGTTTGGGCTTGAAGACTCGCTCTTACGCAGCCGTAAAAATGGAGACTTTAGAACTGATGTCTCAAGTTGGGCGGTGGCATTTACGTTGCTGATGTCTGTGGGCTCCGGTAACCGCTCAACACCTGATGAGCCGTGAGCTCATCCACCAATATATGTACTAAAATAAAATAAAAACGTTTAAAGAAAAATTGACGTTAGTTAGTCACAATATTAAATTATCGACACTAATAACACTTTATTCGTCAAAGTAATTTTAATTATTCATGAAGGAAGCGTCAAGATTTCTGACGTCAATGTTTATCTATATATTAATACGTAAAGCAAAAACTTTGTATCCCTTTTTACGAAAATAGCGCGGACGGAGGAGTATGAAATTTTCCACACTTATAGAGAATATAGAGAAGAAGTGCACAATGCTAATATTTTTTTAAAATAATGCATGAAAGATACATAAAATCAATAAAGAAAACATTACACACACTACATATCATGTATTTGACGCACACACGCATGCATACTATTTATTGTCAAACTTTTGTTCTTGACATCTGTTGTCAAATTGAGAATGATGAAATATTTTTTATCTTTGTTAATATTTTTTATAGTGTAGTCTTGGCGAAATTAGTGATTATAGAAGTATAAAATACAATCATAATAATGTACAAACTTACAATTCCAATTAATTATAGTCGAATTTCGACTACTGCGGGACCTCTAGTCAATGTTATTTTATCGAGAGGTGAAAGGTATTTGGTTTAAGTGATATTTCGATGAATACCCGACGTTTATCTGTCTGCTATTGAAGGTTCGTTTTATTTGGTATTAGCATCAACAATTCGTTTTATTGGTGGTAGGACCTCTTGTGAGTCCGCACGGGTAGGTACCATCACCCTGCCTATTTCTGTCGTGAAGCAGTAATGCGTTTCGGTTTGGGGGTAGCGCAGCCATTGTAACTATACTTGTGTCCTTAGAGCTTATATCTCAAGGTGGGTGGCGCTTTTACGTTATATATATCTATGGGCTCCAGTAACTACCAGGTGGGTTGTGAGCACGTCCACCCACATAAGCAATAACAAAAAAAAAAATTAAGTTTACTCCATTCTAATAGTTAAAAAAGTTTTTTTTTAAATATTTTTTCAACATTTTAAACTTTAAATAGTTCTCCTCTGAAGTTGCATAAATGTCCTTTCCAATTTCACCCCTTGTTATGTTATACTATGTTATATATATATATATATATAGTAAAAGGCAATTTAATCACTTGGAAAATTTAAAAATTTAATCTTTAACAACCTTAATTTTCCGTCACACATATTATTCGCACGTGTGTAGACTAATCGATGTTTCCCCGGATCGAGGCTTCCCCGAAAACAACTTTTCTCGTAATATCCGGAGCCTTTCTGATGTTCTTTGAGAAGGAGTTTTTTTAAAGGCACGATCTATGTGAAAGCTTCAATTTCACCGATTAAATATCTAACAGATTTTTTTATTTATTTCTTCTTTTAGACGAGAACTGAAATTCATTTATGGTATCAAATCGTATCATGTTACGCAGGATTATTTTGTATGATTTTTTTTTGGCCTTTGACGGGTACTTAAGGTGACGTCATTTTAAGTGGTTACTGGAGCCCGTAGACATCAACAATGTTATCACCGCCTCCACTTCCAAAGATGCATTAAATAAAATTGTTTTTTTTTTTTTTTTTTTTTTTTTTCCTACCTAAGCTGATAGCCTTGAGAGGCTATTTCAGCGGAACCTTAACTAGTAGGCGAGCTCACGGGGCTCCAACATGACGACGTTGCTAACACGAACCCTAGCAAGAGCCGTGCTTCGCAGAATTTACCACCGGATCGGAAACGCGATTCACTGAGAAGATCCGGCGAGAAACTCAGTGGGCTGTGTCTGAGAGTTAATTCCCTTCGTCGCAAGCGACGGGTTCGACGAGAACGGTGACCGGTGCTTGAGGTACCTAAAAGCACCGTTAGTGGATCGGGAGGATCCGAAATGACGTGGCTAAGATTGAAACACTTGATTACTTGATAAAAAGGTACACGGTGATTTCTATTCGTACCTTGCGATTGTACATCCCATCAATAACCATAAATCATATATAGAAATAAATTTAATAGCTTTCGAATCTCACACAACCACCTAACCCTGATAAACCGGTTCAATAAATCAAATACCCAGCTTAACACATCCAACATTGAGTATATCCGGATAACCGTGTGGAGATTGAACCGGTTATGGCTAGTAACCGGTGAGTCGTTGCCGCCCCGGCGCCGGATTACTTATAGTGCAAACACGAACCGGCTATCCGGATAAAAATCATATGCTCAGCCGGGTTCTCGTTGCCGTGCTCTGGCTGGCGTTATAAGAGTAAGTGCTTCTAAAGAATTCCGAAGAAAAATATTATACGAATATTTAATACGTCTTTTGAATATGTCTAATGTAGTAGGGAAGATGACATCAAAAAAGAGGCAGGAACGAACTGGATGAGAAAATCACAGGATAGGAGTTTATTAGAGAGCCTTTGGGGGGGAGGAGCCCATGCTATAAAGGAAAACGATCAAGAAACCGGATAGGAACGAAGTACCTTATTATAAAAATATTAATTTTAAGTTCCATTCGAGGTATAAAGTGGTTTCGCAACAACCCACGGTCATTGGGTAACGTGCGAACTTATTGTGGTACACTTCATGCACGGTTGTTTGCATAAGATTTAGTGTATTGCGCAAACGAACGCTCTGAGATCGTGGTCAATGAATGATTAAAAAATATGTTATTTTTTGTACGTTATTACAAAGTTAAGTCGTACACTGTGTGCATTACTAATAAAAATCTTACGTTACGGACGTTTTTTTCCGGTTAGGGTACCCCTCCGCATCGTCCCATAAGGAACTTCGTTCCAAAAAACTAGATCATAAAACCCTAGTTATGAAGGTGAGATGGAAAAATGTAATTAATTTTTTATAGAATGTTAATAAAGGCTATCTTCAACTTTGATATAATACCGTCTCATCTCTTCTTTTGGGCGTCGTAAATCAACAATAGACATCTCTTCTTCGCGGCAGATTTAGACGGGATGGTGTAGCCCGACCGCATGGGCCAGATCGGAATTAGCATTGAAATTGCTTATGGCATAACCCAGTGGCGGATTAAAGGTCCAGGGCGCCCTAGGAAATCACTTTATCGGCGCCCCTGTACCGGCCATAAATGGCCATCATAATATTGCACATAAACCGCAATCTGCAATATTGCATAATACGATGCTTGTGCAATATAATCTATTATAGATTTAGATTACAGATCAGCATTTAGTTCTTAATCGTCGATATGGTATTTTCTTTATTTATTTAAAAATTCTGAGCTCGCGCGCCCCTTCTAACTGCACGCCCCTAGGCACTTCCCTAGTTTGCATTAAGGATAATCCGCCTCTGGCATAACCTCATAGCCAATGTGTAAATAATGATATACCACCATTCAAATGTGACGTATAATTTAATGTCTTTAAATGACAGGTGTGCGTAGTGCGAGTTTTTTAAATTCCTACGTTTGCCGCGAGGGGCGCTGTTGCACCTCCATACAAATTTGAGTTAACTTTTACGCGATCGAGAACGTTAAAAACGTCGCGTTAAGCACAACGATTTTGACAGCTTGGTACGTTTGTTTGTGTATAACGAAATCTTTGAACGGAATTTTCATTGATTTCGAAATGTCCATTCAAATTGACAATTTGTAGAACTATCAAGGACCGATGGCAATGAAATCGAGTTTTTACGGATGTTCCTTTATAACTACTGAACCATACATCCGATTGACTTGAAACTTGGTATCCATGTAGAAAATACATGTACTTAATGGATAGGCTAATATTTATATGAGTGTTTGACTCCCTACACCAGTTGCGGGGGCGTTAATGATGAGAATATTTGTGGAGGTGAGAAATAATAATGTTAATTTTAAATGACCAGCGAAGCGGACCGGTGCAGCTAGTAATTTTATAAGAACACTTTAATACGACCAGTATCAACAGGGAAAACTATTACTATTTGGATTCTCTATTTCATTATATTTTTCTTTAGTTTTTAAACTTAATATATTTTTAATTACCACTAGTTGCCTCAATCGATAAATAAAATACCTAAACTTTTGTATAAAATAAACTTATTACAAACAAAAGGAATCCGTCCGACGGGGGACACATTAAAGGGAAAACAAAATTGTTATTTTTATTTAATTCCGAGCATTTTCATATTTATCTACCTTTTAAGCCTTTTCTGGACTTCCAAAAATAATTAAAGACCAAAATTAGCCAAATCGGTTCAGCCGTTCTCGAGTTTTAGCGAGACTAACGAACAAATTTCATGAAAGTTCCTAGCTTAAGCGGATGAAACAGGGAGACTCCTCTCGCCTGCAAGGAAAACACGTTCAGTAAACCTAATTTTGCAGATGTGATTTCATAAGCGAGCGAATTCGTATGTAGCGATGCACCGGTGTTCACATCCCGCCGGCCGGTACCAAATTTTTCCAATGAAATACCTACTTAACAAATGTTCACGATTGACTTCCACGGTTTTTAAGCTATTGCATAGTTTCTATCGCGGGCATTGAGCGCGGCGCCTGAATCAAGAAATTCTGTAACGAAAATAGCCTGACACCCCCACTACGCCTACTATGTAGCTCGCGTTCAACACATTCACACGTTGCGCTGGTGTAGTGTTTGTGAATAAGCGCGCGGCGTGACGTCGCATTGCATGAGCATCATGAAAAGTCTGCCCATCTCTCTCTCGCGCGGTCTAGCCTATGTGTGTGAAGGGGACAGTTAATGTTTTGCTTTTGCTAATGTTTATAAATATAGCGTGGTCTTATTTTTATTATTGTTTTAATTTTAAATTATTATTGTCTAATTGTAATTGCAATAGCCAAATCGGTCCAGCCGTTCTCGAGTTTTAGCGAGACTAACGAACAGCAATTCATTTTTATATATATATATAGACTACCGTTAATCCGTAATCCTTACCTCGTTCATGTAATTCCAAGCTTGGCAGGCTCTGACGGGACTTAGCGGCTTGTAGTGGTTTCCAAAAGTGTACATGTAGAATAGCCACGGCGCCGGGAACAGCATGGTGAACATATCGCAAAGAGCCATCGCCATCAGCACGGCATTGGTGGGCGTCCTCATGTGCCTCCGCGATAGCACCACCACGATCAGGGTGTTGGCAACTGTCGTTGTAGCTAGCAGAAACGGTGCGATGTACCTAAAATAATATTATATAGATATAGGGCTGTTATTGTGGCGGTAGTCGTCATACAACACAAAAAAGATTTGTGTGCTTTTATGAAACCCCGGTAAAAGTGATTTTTTTTTATCACATTATAGACATTTAACTAAAATTTTTTGGAATAATATTTCCATCGGAAACAATACGTAAAATTACGCAATCCAGAAAAGATTGGCTATCCTTGGAGGAGGCCTTTACCCGAGAAGGGGTTCTTGCAAGTGGGAAATAATACCTAATATTATTCAACAGATACATTATTTATTAGTTAAGCATTGCATTAATTTTTGTTTTTATGTCACTTTTTTATGTCACTTGTAAGAAATAAAAGGCTTTTTATTTTATTTTTATTTTAATATTATTATTTTATTAATATTCCATTAAGGGTATAAAATCGCTTTGTCAATCTTAATTTTATACTTGGAAAATTGGAATGATAACGGGAAATGATAAAAACAGACTAAGTCTCCAACTAATATTTTTATTGAACTCTGTGTCTTAGAGTACGACAAACATAATACTTAACAATTATTAAGATTATATACACATATTAAAAAAACAAACAAAATAGCGTGGAGCACTGGCACAAATAAGTAATAAGTCTATACATTAAACGGTCAGCTGCTGCGAACTATAGGCGCCGCCATATTGGCCTTGGCTGCTCTGACGAGCGCCTTTCACTTTATCCCTACTCCGCGGCCGACCGTCACGCGACATACAACACACAGACGAAAAAGTTTGAGATGATTTTATAAAAGTTTCATTTTAATAAATTTGACAGATGCCTGAATCTCGCTTACGACATTTTCAAGACAAGCGTGCATATATACAAGTTCCGAACAACAACATTCGGACCGTCGGTCTACCGAGCAATATCACCTGCTCGGAGTCCACTAAGTTTCTCGCCGGATCTTCTTAGTGGATCGCTTTTCGGATCCGGTAGTAGATCCTGCTAAGCACTGCTCTTGCTAGGGCCAGTGTTAGCAACGTCACCAGGTTTGAGCCCCGTGAGCTCACCTACGAGTTAAGGTTACGCTGATATAGCCTCTCAAGGCTCTCAGCTTATGTAGTAAAAAAAACACACCAAATAAAAGAATGAATGTTTTCACACGAACAATCAGTCAAGCAAATGAGGCTATCAAAGCTAATTTGTAAATATTATACTGCAAAAGACACGCCTAGAACCGACCGCAGTGGAAGATGATTGTATTTACAAAGAGCCACGGAGTCCTTTCAAGGACACGACCTTCAGCAATAAAGTATGCGACTAAGAAGAAGAAAACGACATCTACTATTCTTTCAACGCGCATTTCAAACGTGAACCGAATCCAGAATTGCCCTGAAATATTGGCTCATAAATCGAGGAGACATGACCGCACAGGTCTACACTTTTTCCCATAGGAACTTGAATCTCGCGGGTAAGATTTATCGTGCGATATTAAAGCGTATTTACGGTATACATCCGGATATGTATCCGGGTCTTTCTTAACATAATCCGTTGATTCTCAATCAATGAACCGCAGTACTCTTGTGTGCCGCCAAATTCGAAGCGAGGCAAAATTATAATTAAACTTATCATTTTCATTGCGTGCCTTCGAAATTTTGGAACCTTTGAAAATATCGCGATAAAAAAGGTTGGGAATCACTGCCCTAATCCAATTACACCAGACTAAGAGTTCATTAGGACACAGTCCATTGTTTTCTAGAGCAAAAAGCCTTGTTGGCAAGATACTGTATTGTTATCACATAATTTATGTTTTTTTTTTGTTTTCAGCTAACATAAGGCTACCCGTTAATGAGACCTTTTGTCTGGTACTTGATTGGTAATCTAGAGGACCAAGTTAAGTTGTGTGTCTGTGTTTGTTAAGTAATTTCTGGAGATCACTGAATATGTTTTTTTTTATTGCGTGTTAAGTGGTTACCGGGGCCCATAGACATCTATAACGTAAATACCGCCACCCACCTTGAGATATGAGTTTTAAAGTCTCAGTATAGTTACCACAGCTGCCCCACCCTTCAAACCGAAACGCATTACAGCTTCACGGCAGAAATAAGCAGGGCGGTGGTACCTACCCGCGCGGACTCACAAGAGCCCCTACCACCAGTATAAAATTAATAACAAAAGAGACAAAAGACACTCACCCGTACATAGGCTCAGCATAGCTTATAGCGAACTCACAGGTGACGTTTAAGTATACGTGTGAGTTGTTTGATGCGCAGAAATCGTCCGAAGTGAAGTTCGTGTAATCGAAGTAGGTGATGTTCTCGTTAATTGAGTAGTTGAATGGCTTCTGGAATTCGAAGTCGTTCGTTGAATTGTCTATGGTGACCGCCATCTTTGATTCCGTTTAGGCTCCCGTGCTCCCGATCATTTCTTCATCGATGCAGAGGGTAGGTTCGTCTGTGGACAAAATTGATGTTGGTCAGAATTATAGGTCACAAGGTTTCGGCTATTTTTAGTCGTGCGCAAATGTGCCCATCGAGCTATTATTATGCGGTTGGGTCGGGTGACAAAATCACGCCATCTGTGTGCTTAATGCGAGTTTTTTAACTTCTCGTTCGCGTAAAAGTTAACTCAAATTTGTATTGAGTTGGAACAGCGCCCCTAGCGGCAAACGTCCCTCGCGACACAGGAGAACAGAGGAAGATGGCGACGCATCATCCCGAGAAGGATAATGGGAGAAGTTGGTCACGCTCAGACATGAGGAATGCGACTCAGGGAGGAGGAGATTAGATAATTCTAGTAGAACAATTTGATATATTTTGAAAGGAATTGTGTGGAAAATGTTTGTCTTCTGAAGGGCAGGAGATGACTGACAGGAGAGGTGAAAAGACTGTCACAGTAAGTACCTAAGCACGGAAAGTCAGCCTAACGAGGAGCAGTTTTTTTTATTTTTATTTTTTTATTGCTTAGATGGGTGGACGAGCTCACAGCCCACCTGGTGTTAAGTGGTTACTGGAGCCCATAGACATCTACAACGTAAATGCGCCACCCACCTTGAGATATAAGTTCTAAGGTCTCAGTATAGTTACAACGGCTACCCCACCCTTCAAACCGAAATGCATTACTGCTTCACGGCAGAAATAGGCAGGGCGGTGGTACCTACCCGTGCGGACTCACAAGAGGTCCTACTAGCAGTGATTACGCAAATTAGAATTTTGCGGGTTTGACTTTTTTTACACGGTGTTATTCCTTCACCGTGGAAGTCAATCGTGAACATTTGTTAAGTACGTATTTCATTAGAAAAATTGGTACCCGCCTGCGGGATTCGAACACCGGCGCATCGCAACAACGAATACACTGGACGTCTTATCCTTTAGGCCACGATGACTTCAAGTGCCAGAATTTGGTCCAGTTTATAGTTAGTAGCAGCGAGAATTCTATTCATTAATTGTTGTTAAAAATAAATAAATAAAACAACAATTCGCTTAACGTATTTAAAATTCCAATTTTTCATCTAGTGCCAGTTTTTCAGTGGAAAACATTTTCACGTCGCGTTTCAGATTTAATATTTTTAACTTTATATCGAGGCGGTAAGCTCTGAATTGCGACAGAACCGAAAATGGACTACCAAATGGTTCTTTGTTATGTTTTTTTTTCAAACGAGGAACAGTTTTCGCGGTTCAGGTATCAATTGTCAAACACTTTGACAATCGCAATCGTTATGAAGGTTCAGTCTTAATGCAACCGCAATTGATATCGGCTTAGTACGACGTCATTGTCTTCATCGATGCTCAGACGCAACCATATTGTGGTCCTCAAGGAGTTGTGGTTACAACAGAAATGGCAGAACAAAATGCTGTAATCGGCAAAAAACAACAGAAATAATCTTAAGCGCCGTCAGCATGATATTTCTTTAACATTTCTCTAATATTAAACATACATTTTTTGTATCTCTATCGCAGTCAAAATCTATAATTAATCCTATATATTTACCGAGCCAAGTAAAGAAAATTTTAGACCTTAACCATGTCGGGTGACGATTTAAGAACATGCATACATTTGAAATTTTGTACTTGGCAGGTACCTCTACTTACTACTCATATCAAAATGAATGATCTAGCCTCGGCCTGTCCCTTTTCCTAATCACTCTTTGGTGATCCATACCCCCCCCCCCCCCCCCCCCCCCCCGCAGGAACTTTTTAGATACTAGAACCAGCGCACCGCCGTGGTGAAAATATCTAAGGATTTAGTTTACAAAACGCGACATAATAGTTTTAATTTTCTACCGTCGTTATTGCCTCTATATGTAATACTTTAAGAGTATTATCAAATCTTAATTCTGCTTGTATGTATTTTCGACAAATTTGTATTATATGCGATACTAGCGACCTGCCCTCGCTTCGCTTCGGAAACATTAAGTTTTATTATTGATAGTTGAATCCCGCGATGTTACCCGCGGTTATTGTCGTATCGCGGGTTGACGCCGCGGAGCGAAGCTAGTCTAAAAAAAGTAGCCTAAGTTACTCCTTATATCATCAGCTACAGTCAGTGAAAGTCCCGTCAAAATCGGTCCAGCCGTTCCAGAGATTAGCCGGAACAAACAGACAGACAGAAAAAAATTGTAAAAAATGTTATTTTGGTGTATGTACCGTATATATATTCATATGCATGTAGTAAAAAGCGGTTATTTCAATATTACAAACAGACACTCCAATTTTATTTATATGTATGTATGTATGTATAGATTTCGTGCAGTCAGCCGCCTAGCCGGTAAGGTTCGTTTTGAATGTAATAGTGATAGCATTACACTTTTGTATTAAGTACTCGGATTATCAGAAATTCGGACGAAAAGTTTTTTGAACAGTTGTCGCAATGACAATACCTTGAAATGTCAGTGGATTCCAGAATTTTCCTATATCGTGAGTGTTTTTCGTGAATTCAAAAAGGTTCTGTTATAACCATCTATATACATATATTAATACGTGAAGCAAAAACTTTGTATCCCTTATTACGAAAATTGCGCGGACGGAGGAGTTTGAAATTTTCCACACTTATAGAGAATATAGAGAAGGAGTGCACAATGCTAATATTTTTTTTAAATAATGCATAAAAGATACATTAAATCAATAAAGAAAACATTACACACACTACATACCACGTATTTGACGCACACACGGATGCATACTATTTATTGACAAACTTTTGTTCTTGACGTCTGTGGTCAAATTGAGAATAGATTAAATATTGTTTGTCTTTATTCATATTTTTTTATATTGTAGCCTTGGCGAAATTTGTGATTATAGAAGTATAAAATACAATCATAATAGTGTACAAACTTATTATATAATTCCAATTAACTATAGTCGAATTTCGACTACTGCGGGACCTCTAGTTTGTTGTTAATCTGTATCTATAATAATATATAAATCTACAGAGGTTTTTACGGATGTTCCGTTATAACTACTGAACCATACACCCGATTGACTTGAAACTTGGTATCCGTGTAGAAAATACATGTACTTAATGGATAGGCTAATATTTATATGAGTTTTGGACTCCCTACACCAGTTGCGGGGGCGTTAATGATGAGAATCTTTGTGGGGGTGAGAAATAATAATGTTAATTTTAAATGCCCAGCGAAGCGAACAGGTACAGCTATTATATTAAAGTCATGTGAAAGAAACTGTTTCTTGTCTGGTTTTCGAGGACGGACCTAATAAGAGGTGGTGTCCAACATTTAAGAGCTCTGGCGCTGTCAGACTGCTAACGTGAGATGGGATGGTAACTGCAGCAGAGTCAAAGCCTAAACGACCTTATTATTAATAATCCACAAAAGACGTGGAAGGAAAAGCGGGTTAGGTTTCCTCTCACTTCATTCGAGAGCCACTTGTCAACTATAATCTGATTTTCTTTCATTTATAAAATCTATTTGATAGATACCTTATAGTGTCTTCGAGGTAGATCAAATCGTAGTTTGGTTACCGAATAGTACCATTTGGGTGAATAATTCAGAGCTGAAATAATCAGGTTGGTTGGCACTTACAGATACGGGTTAAAAATGTATAAATTTTGCGGTTTTCCATTTTAATTATATGGTCCTGATTCCTTCATCGTGGAAGCCGTTCATGAAGACAAATTTCCATCCTTATATTAGTACCTGCCATCGGGATTCGAGCACTGGCACGCTCACTCCGTTTGCGAATACGGCATTCTTTAGCTGCCACATTGACAACGTTGGCAACCTAAGCTATTTTATTGTTTTATTGCTTAGATTGATGAATGAGCTCACGGCCCACGGAGTTAAGTGGTAACCGGGGCCAATAGACCTAAATGCCGCCAATCGCCTTGAGACATGAGTTCCAAGTCTGAGTTTTAGAGTATAATGATTGCTCCATCCTTCGAACCGAAACGCATTATTGCTTCACGGCAGAAATAGGTGCACATACCCTTGCGGGCTTTACAATCTTCCCCGCCGCCAGTAATTACGCAAATCGTATTTTTTTCAGATTTCATTTACACATTACACGTGGAGCTGATTGTTAAGTACTTCCTCATCAGAGGTTCGCACTTGCCTCCAAGATTGAACATTGGCACAGCTGGATCGCCCGATACGAATGTACCGGACATCTTATCCTTTAGTTTGGCCATGATGCCTTAAAGTGTCAATGTAACTTACTTTACTATTTTATTTTATTTTTTTGCTTAGATGAGTGGACGAGCTCGCAGCCCACCTGGTGTTAAGTGGTTACTGGAGCCCATAGACATCCACAACGTAAATGCGCCACCCACGTTAAGATATAAGTTCTAAGGTCTTAGTATAGTTACAACGGCTGCCCCGCCCTTCAAACCGAAACGCATTACTGCTTCACGGCAGAAATAGGCAGGGTGGTGTTACCTACCCGCGCGGACTCACAAGAGGTCCTACCACCAGTAATAACGCAAATTATAATTTTGCGGGTTTGACTTTTATTACACGATGTTATTCTTTCACCGTGGAAGCCAAACGTGAACATTTGTTGAGTACGTATTTCATTAGAAAAATTGGTACCCGCCTGAGATTCGAACACCGGTGCATCGCTCAACACGAATGCACCGGACGTCTTATCCGTTAGGCCACGACGACTTCAAAGGTATATTAAAAGGGCGATATTAAATCATAAGTCCTTTTCACTTTTATAGCCACTTAACATCGGTATAAAACATCCGTCGTAACATTCTTAGCATTGATTGGTGTTCTTTGCTCGTCAAAAGAGCCCTTCGTGAGTGTGTGTAAAGAATTCTAAGATCGTTCATTTTGTATAGACAATTTATTGTCAAGGCTATCTATCTATACATACGCGCCATATTGTAAATATTTACGATTCCGTACTAAACCTTTGTTTGACGAGTTTTTTATGTATCACCTACTCGTATTTCTTATTACATTTTGTTTGTTATTTGTACCTGATATATTTTATACTAGCGGCCCGCTCCGGCTCCACTCGGGTCTTTAACAAAAAATTCAAAGGTATTTGACGATGTTTTTTTTTTTTTTTAAAATAACACTTATTGCGGCATAACTATAATAGTTAGACATATGCTGCTGCGACACTTTTTGTAAATAATAATGTGTTCTACAAAGTCGTAGTACATTATTTTATTCTATCATCAATAGTTTCCGCAGGGCACGCGATTTAAAGAATATTTTAGGTAATTTTTTTACGCCTTCGTTTACATTATTGGAGTTTTAGTAAGGATCCCAATTTTTTTTCAAAAAAGATTATATAGCCTATGTCACTCGGGAATAGAATAGCTTCCAAACAGTGAAAGAATTTTTCAAATCGGTTCAGTAGTTTCGGAGCTTATTCAATACACCCAAACAAACAAATCTTTCCTCTTTATAATATTAGCATAGATTTAGAGTAGTTTTAACTTTTTAAATTACCTAAAATTTTTTAGAGTCTGCGGCTTTACAATGCAATTGCATACTTCATACTTCATGCATCAAGGTGGCAGTATTCGTTGTGATGTCCATTGGCTCAAATAAGTAATTAACACAAGATGTATGTAAGATACAATAAAAGAAGTTTAATAAAATACTCAAACAATATCTTAATGAATTTAAACGAAGATAGTCAAAAGAAAATTACACAATTATTAAATACAACCAAGCTTATTAAAATAAAGTTCAATGGAAAATCTATTTCAATGTAAAAGTTCAAAAAGAAAAAAAATAACATGTATGTAAGTGGAATGTTTTCATAAAAAAAAAACAAACATTACCTATAAAAGTCTTAAGAAAAAAATAAATTATCGTGTAATAAACAACTGAAAACCGAAAAGGGTCCCTTGGTGTACTTGTACCCTTGTAATACATTAAACTTGTCTTGAAATATCACGCACTGGAGTTATTTGTGTTTGAAAAAAAAAAAAACGCGCTTTCGCTTTTAAAAAAAACGCAAAATAATTGCGTCTAAACTGGAATGTCATTACAAACTCAAATCAGTTTTAATAAAGATGTGTCCATCATCAACATCATCATCATCTGCCCATAGTCGTCCACTGCTGGACATAGGCCCCTGCCAATCCACATCACTGAGCCCGGCCTTTGGCTCTCCTCATCCACTTCTTGCCGGCTACTGTTCGGAGGTCATCGCACCACCTAGCCAGGGGCTTCCCACGTTAGGTCTTCCGCTGCGCGGTCTCCACTCGGGGACCCGTCTGCTCCAGCGATCGTCAGTTCTACGGCATATATTATGGCCAGCCCACTGCCACTTCAGCTTGCTGACTCTTTGAGCTATGGCGATGACTTTAGTTCTCTGTCGAATAACCTCATTCCGGATTTTATCCTTCAGAGAAACTCCAAGCATCTATCCAACTATCCAATTCAACTATATTATTATTAGTAAACAAGGCCTATTAAGATTGAAAACTTTGTAGATTACTCTGCCTGGGTTCTGAACCCGGCCGGAGATCGGACAAGAGGAGTTGTTTGGTGGATTAGGCCCTAAACAGCCTCGGGCCCGCGGTCGGCTCCCAACATCTGCGAACCGTCAAGACCCACATACCTCACGCGCCCCTAAGCGTGGAAACTTCATGTATGAAATTCGATAATTGACCTGAAAAAAAGGCACCAAAATTGTTAATGCATGCATGGTTAATTCAGTGCCGTTAATACACTCTATTAACGATGACATTGCGCTGGCCTAATACTGAGAGAACTCCTATTTTCCGGTGAATCTCTAAGTCGCTTTTTACGAAATCCTCGATACCCACGGGAAGACATAGCATAGGTCCATCAGGTCATCATCCAGGCTACCATCAGGAGGGCTGTATGCTGCTCCTCTGCTTACAAAGACACGGGTAATTATTTTTGCTAGGAAGCAATTTTGCGTGGGTGGTGGTAGCATTTACTTTATCGATCTCAATGAGCACCGGCAACCACTTAACATCAAGTGGGCCGTGAGTTTGCTCACCCGTTTAAGCAATAAAATAAAATGTACAATAAATAATCTACGATATAATACATTCATACATTCTGGCGAGTAATAGTGGCGAAGCTTGGAGGAAGTACTATCTTCAGCAGTGGACGTTTGTGGGTTGAAATATGGAAGACAGATGTGAGTCGATAGTATCAAAGCCGGCAATGTGACTTTTGGACAATTATTGGTAAATCAGAAAAACGAATTATTGACTTTGTATTCCATTGGCAGTCACAAAACTCTTCTGAACGACATCTTAGATAAATAACAGGTTAAGTATTAACCTTTATTTAATGCAGGTTTTGAACCGTATTCTTTGAAGGAGACGATTATATTCAAATCAATCTGTATTGACATATCAATAACATTTTCTTGTTCAAATGCACAGATTGCCACCTTTGATAATAGACGACTCATGTATAGTATGATGATGTATAGTAATTTTGAGATTTTGAACGATGTAAATACTAATCTTACAATAAATCGTGATTAAATTGTATCAAATATCTTAATTAAAAATTATTCAAGATCACACTCCGCTGAACATTGTTCGGGGTTCGGTTTGCGTAATATCAGCCGTGGTCTTTTCAGTTCGCACGAGAGCTACACAATTGGAATTTAGTGGATTAAAATAAATTTAAAGCGTTAATTAAGTATTGGGTATAAGCATTGCTAATCTTGAAGTCAGAACTAATCTTCACTCGAACTTAGACTTTAGAACCGGCCCATTGCAAAGTACTATTCCACCAGCGAATATAGATGGAAACTAGGGGGTTCAGTTTATGGGAGTTGAATACGAAATTGGTAAAAATACTGCAATTGCTAACTTGGAGAGGTTGGAGTTATTGCTAGTGCATTGATTTATGGAGGCAGGAAGGATTTGTGAACTCTCAAAGTCTACGCAACAGCTGACAGTACTGATAATATTATGATCAGAACCATTGCGCATTTCTCCTCCCACTAATATATAATAAAATAATATATATAACAATAAAATAACTAATGCAGTTTTTTTTTAGTACGGAAGTATTACTGGTGGCCCAAAGGCCTTTCCAGTTGTACCACGACAGGGAATATAGCATTGATTAACATTTTTAAACAGGGTTGTTTCTCTAACGCACGTACAGATTTGTATCGAGTGTATCGTTTGTTTTTTACACTGAAATTAAATTTTAGCAGATTTTAACAACTTAGGATTCTACATCAGTATCTTAAGAAACTGAAAATTTTCTTTTTGCTAATTATACAGCCGTCTCGCGACATTTCATATTTTAATTATTTTCAATGTATATTATTGCTCATGACAGATTAGTTCAAAATAAAAACGCAGTATTTAAACGCGATGTTTCAAGCGCTCGTGCGTAGTCTTACTTGGGTTATTGTATTTCTGAAAGAAGGCGTTAAATAAAACGATATTTTCTTTTATATAAGTTTTCTCGAGAGCTCAGTGAATTTTCTAGAAACTTGCTACTTACAATTTTACCGATTTCTTTTGGAAGTAATTGATTCATTTAATTTATTACGAGATTATTATGTTGGATAATAAAGCTCAGATTTTTATGAGTTATCATTTGAAATGGCTTTTTTTTTATGGAAGTATTTTGAGTAACTATGCTTGCGTAGTGTATTTAATTGGTTTAATTATTTTAGATTGTAAAACATCGCTTTAAGTGAAAATTCTGCTCTCTCTTCTTCAACCCGTGTCCACCTAATGCTGAGATCTCTTCGAATGCACCCCTTTCTCTTCGGTCTCTTGCCTTTCTCATCCAGTCTCTAGCAACCACTTTGACCAGGTCATCGATCCACCTCGTTGGCTGTCTGCCCTCGTTACGACGTCCAGTACGAGGTCTCCACTCCAGTACTTTTGTGCTCTGCTATTATATCGCTACCTTCATGTGATACTGCGCATGTTATTTTTATCAATCAATTTGTTGTGTTATCGATGTGGATCTCCGAATCCCTTACAATGAATCATTGAACGTATTCAGCACCGCTTCACACAACATCAAATAACACACCATCAAAAAAAAACACACGTGTGGCACTCGGGGACTGCCGCGGTAAAGCTATTGCATAGCATTTTTTTATCAACTTAAGCAATTATAATTAGACAATAATCATTTAATATTAAAACAATAATAAAATAGGACAACGCTATATTTATAAACATTAACAAAAGCAAAACATTAACTGTCCCCTTCAAACTCACAAGCTAGAGAGAGATGGGTAGACTTGTCATGATGCGCATACAGTGCGACGTCACGCCGCGCGCTTAGTCACAAACACTACACAAGCGCAACGTGTTTAAGTGTTGAACGCGAGCTACATGGTAGGCGGAGTGGGGGTGTTAGGTTTTATTTTCGTTACGGAATTTCTTGATTCGATCGCCGCGCTCAAAGCCCGCGAACAAAACGGGCTTCCATCCCCAGGGGAGGGCGGAAGTCCGGCGATTTCCTCCTGACCAAAAAAAAGCATTCGTTCCAATAACTTGACAACCAAAAATGTTAATTGGAAAATATGCTAAAGTGAATACCAATATTTTCCGTAGTACTTATTCATGTGTCTTTATTGGAGTGAATTTGGAAATTAAACCTTTTTTATCGAATGAAGGATTACTGTTGGCCCGGAGGCCTTTCCAGTTTCACCAGGACAGCTGGGGGCGTTGAACCACAAGCATACGCCCCAAATGGAACATATACAATGAAGCATACTATGTCTATCAAAGTAAAATGTGTTGCTGAAATAAATACGGTTTTGTCTATAGCCTTCGTTCTTCGGTACTTAACGATTCTGTCTTCAACATCGGTTTGGAGAAGGACATGAAACTTTATAAATTTGGGTGACATCTTTTTGAACATTATTGAGAAGAATCTTTTTGAGTTACAAAAACATTACGAAAATCTTCGAATTATTACGAGAGAACATGATCTTCATGATGTTCTTATACAAAAGCGTTATCTGTAGCAAGTGCCGAAGGTCGAAATTCTTTTTCAAAGGTCGGTACGGATTTTAATTAGTACATTTTACTTTCCAACAATGGACTCTTAATTTTTAAGGGGAATATTATTATTTTTCTCGATCCATCCCCTCATTAGATTGTAGACCCGTTGGTCTTGTAAAATTAATTAACAAATATTTTTCAAGTTTCCTTAATGAGGGTGAGGTTAAGGGCAAGGAGTGAGTTTTAATTAATCCCGCTTAAAGCGATATTTTTTCATATTTTTTTATTGTGAACTACATTAGGTATGTGATTCGTATGAAAAACCAGTACCTGATTACGACGGATGGTTGGACGGTTCCATTTTAATTTTATTTTTATTGCATAGGTGGGTGGACGAGCTCACGGCCCACCTGGTGTTAAGTGGTTACCGGAGCCCATAGACATCTACAACGTAAATGCGCCACCCACCTTGAGATATAAGTTCTGAGTTCTCGAGTATAGTTACAACGGCTGCCCCACCCTTCAAACCGAAACGCATTACTGCTTCACGGCAGAAATAGGCGGGGCGGTGGTACCTACCCGCGCGGACTCACAAGAGGTCCTACCACCAGTAATATGATATGAATTATGAATTCAAACGACCGCCTTTTGTATAAAGTCAAATGGAAGTTACATGTAAAAGTTTTTTACATCACGTCTATGACACAGAAAACCTAATGTAATAATACAAAGGGTACACGTATCGAGGCATTGTTGAACCGAAATTCGCCAACTGTTCGGAAACTTCAAAAGATTTGTTCTATCATAATTCAAGTTAAACTTCTTAAGCGTCATAATTAAATTTTAAGTGCCGAAAGTTTGAAATGATTCGGATTCCAACGGACGATGTAAGACGGATCGGAGTTACAGACTCACTACGGTTAAAGGTTACGTTAATTATAACCGTTTTTTTTTGGGTGAGGGCTGAACCCAATATCCCATTCGGACATGGGGGCGCGCGTGGTTTGAGAGACTGTCAAGATGTTAGAGGCATCAAATACTCTTCTGCACTGTCTTCCGAACGCCCCTTCTCCATTCGAGACAGAATCCAGGAGAGTTAGAGGGGTTACCGCGTTTCACACAGCAATTAGATGCACGGTTCACATCAAAGATGGCCGGTTAACCTAAGGTCGTCGAGACAAATCGACAAAACGTAAATATACTGTTTGTATAGAGTGAGTGGGCGTATAAGAAGTCTATGGGTTCTATTAATAGGTAATAAGCCTCCCACAAATTTGCTCAGTGCGTGTTCAAAGTCGTCGTGGCCTAAAGGGTAAGACGTCCGGTGCATTCTTGTTGAGCGATGCACCGGTGTTCGAATCCCGCAGGCGGGTACCAATTTTTCTAATGAAATACGTACTTAACAAATGTTCACGATTTACTTCCCCGGTGAAGGAATAGGATCATGTAATAAAAATCAAACCCGCAAAATTATAATTTGCGTAATTACTGGTGGGAGGACCTCTTGCGAGTCCGCACGGGTATGTACCACAACCCTGCCTATCTCTGCCGTGAAGCAGTAATGCGTTTCGGTTTGAAGGGTGGGGCAGCCGTCGTAACTTTATTGAGACCTTAGAACTTATATCTCAAGGTGGGGTGGCGCATTTACGTTGTAGATGTCTATGGGCTCCAGTAACCACTTAGCACCAGGTAGGCTATGAGCTCGTCCACCCATCTAAGCAAAAAAATATATTTTTATTTACACCAGGTGGGCTGTGAGCTTGTCCACCCATGTAAGTAATAAAAAAAAATTTCAATTTGATGAGAATTTAAGATTTAATATGGGTAGGTATTCTCGTCATCATATCCATGAGTTCCAGTGCCAACGTCAAACGACATCCGTTAAGCCGGTTTAAGATTTCGTACTCACATTTCAAGATGGCGACGTTCACAGCGTGATGTTTATGTGCCTCAATAAATCACTTCATGACCATTGTAGCTACAGTAACGGGTAATTGTTTGAAGATTGACTTTGATGTCTAAAAATTAAGATCGTTATCTTAGATACCTTACAGATAAATACTTCATCAATGTGGGTGGCGCATTTACGTCGTAGATGTCTATGGGCTCCGGTAACCACTTTACACCAGGTGGGCTGTGAGCTCGTCCACCCATCTAAGCAATAAAAAATAAATAAAAAAATAATGCAATATTCTTTATAAATGCAGCTAATTAGAGTTCATTTTGGCGCCGAAATATGCCACAAACGTTGGGCCTAACTGAGTTATCCCGTTTAGGGATACTCTGAGCGTGTTTCCGCCCACACTGAAGATCTTTTAGCGTAATCACATTAAAACACGCTACGAACGATAACTGACTCGATTACGTCAGGTGAAGCTAAAAATGGCTAACTAATTTTCGAAACAATAGTTTGAGCTACACTAGTTATATGTCTAAGTTTGCTATAGAATTTTGATGTTAGGTTGCCTTTGGAGGCGCTTGGGTAGCTGTTAGCAAATCCCAACTCTCCTGGCTGAGCCCTTGCTCGCCCATCTGCCCTGGTAAACCTGGAAAGGCTTCCGGGCCACCAGTAATCTCTCAAACATAAAAAAAATAATCTCGATATACAGTATTTTCAAAGAAATTGGAGTCTCATTAACGTCTTTAGATTGTAGACTATAAAAATCTTAAAATGGCCTAAATTTAATATAATACAAAATTTATATTAATAACTAGCGACCCGCCCTCGCTTCGCTTCGGAAAACTGTAATTTATTATTGATTTTTCCACTATTTAATGGACGTTATTATACATATAAACCTTCCTCTTCAATCACTCTATCTATTAAAAAAACCCGCATCAAAATCCGTTGCGTAGTTTTAAAGATTTAAGCATACATAGGGACAGATATAGGGACAGAGAAAGCGACTTTGTTTTATACTATGTAGTGATACCTACAAAAAAATAACAAAAGAAAATGAGAATTTCATTTATGTAGTCGAAGTAATTAAATATCAATTGTTAAGGGTAGCTCAAAAGCCTCATTTACCGATCTTAGGGCGTTTTGTGAGTCCAGATGGGTAGGTACCACCACCCTGCCTATTTCTGTCGTGAAGCAGTAATGCGTTTCGGTTTGAAGGGTGGGGCAGCCGCTGTAACTATACCTGAGACCTTACAGCTTATATCTCAAGGTAGCTGGCGCATTTACATTGTAGATGTCTCTGGGCTCCAGTAACCACTTAACACCAGGTGGCCTGTGAGCTCGTCCTCGCATCTAAGCAATAACAAAAAAATTAAAACCATCTATTTATTGGTGGCAGGACCTCTTGTGAGTCCGCACGGGTAGGTACCACCCCCCTGCCTATTTATGCCGTGAAGCAGTAATGCGTTTCGGTCTAAAGGGTGGGGCAGCCGTTGTAACTATACTGACATCTTAGAACTTATATGTCAAGGTGGGTGGCGCATTTACGTTATAGATGTCTATGGGCTCCAGTAACCACTTAACACCAGGCGGGCTGTGAGCTCGTCCACCCATCAAAGCAATAAAAAAAATACAACCTACTTTATTTACACTTTTCGCTGAAACACGAAAAATCTTAAAATATCCGTTTCTTAAGCGGTTATCGGTAACCACTTAAGAACCGAAATATCCGAAGGATTTTGGCTTTTATAGCGCTGCTGAACCATTTAAGGCTATAAGTACACAAAAATGCAAAATCTCCAAACACAACTTCATTACGCACAAAAAAAGAAGAAATTGTACCATATTCCCCATACCAAATATCCATGTTTGAATAAATTAGTATATCTTGAAACCGGTCCTCCCATCTAATGTTTGTACATTGAACATTCTGAACAAGCCCTTGAATGGGGCAAGGAAACTATGAAATTATAGGGCTCTACATAGATTGATGGTACATCTCGAGCCCTTGTTATATTAACGACTGCAGTTAACCCTTTGAAAAGGTAAGAGGCCCAAGGAGATAGACGAAGTCCTTTATGTTCGAAATTTAGTGATTTTATGTAAATTTTGTAAGTCATTAATTCGGATGTTGTGGTTTCTGATGTTTAAACAGGTGGATTTTGTTATTGTCTTTGAAGTTTAGGCTTAATAGCCTAATGGATTTAAAGGTCCAAATTGGTTTGAAATTTTCGTGGCTTTTATTATAGAAACCCTATTATACATTGCGACCTTACGTGAAAGTCGATATATATAAGAGAGAAGTGAGCGAAGAAATGGTATATGATAGAGGAGTATGGAAGGAGAAATCATGTTGACTTCTCCTTCCATACTCCTCTATCAGACCCCAAGCGACTGGAAGAAGAGCAGGATAACGATGAAGATTTCGGTGGTGTTACAGACGCTATGATCACGGGTAGATTGCAGACTGCACGAGTATTAGGGGCAGAAAAAAGTTCGAAAAAAGCTTCGAAAAACACTGGCGACAATATAAAAGCCATATGGCCTGCTCACTGCCACTTCAGCTTGTTAATCCTACTGGCTATGTCAGCAGCTAAGTTCTTCTACGGATCTCTTCATTCCTGATGCGGTCTTGTAAAGAAATACCAAGCGTAGCCATCTATACAAACTACTTTATCTACACTTTTCGTTGAACCACACAAAACCTTAAAATAACCGGAACCCCTAAATAGAACCTTCGAGTTCTTTGTATGCTTTTTTTGTTGCGGATTTAAGATTATTTTTCACGTGAAAGTTGTTTCGGAATGAGATGAATGGGCCCTCGGATGATACATCAAACACGGCAGGTGTTGACAAAGGGATTGAGATGGCGACACACTTGGTGCAAAAGAATTTATTGGCAGCACAAAAATCGTATTGTAGTCTATTTATTTAGAGATTTTATTTGTAATTGTCAGACAAAGGTTAAAAGTTATACGATACGGTATTTAGTTTCGTTAAAATTGGCTCCTGATTGGCAGTCTGATGATGGTGTAAGAGCAGGGAATATGCTGCAACCTGTACTTGTGTGCCGTTCAAATTAGGATATCCCAAATGCAATTTGATAAGTGACAGACTGCAATCCTCCTCGGGAGTGTCAGATCTGAGCAGTATAGACCAAAGGATACTACTCTTAAGGACGGGTGACATGGAAATCGATTTATTGGTTAATGTGGTAAGCGAAACATAAGGCTAAATTCCTAATTCGATCACTCGCAATTCCACCATTCATATCGGAACACACGATTGAGTAGGTAAAAATAGCTAAAATAGTGGTACCAATCAATACATCGAGGGGTGAAGGCTATTTGGCTTTTATTTTTATATTTTATTGCTCAGTTGGGTGGACGAGCTCACAGCCCACCTAGTGTTAATTGGTTACTGGAACCCGTAGACATCTACAGCGTAAATGCGCCACCGACCTTGAGATATAAGTTCTAAGGTCTCAGTATAGTTACAACGGCTGCCCCATCCATCAAACCGAAACGCATTACTGTTTCACGGCAGAAATAGGCAGAGCAGTGGTACCTACCTGTGCGGACTTACAAGAGTAATAAGGTTCACCACCAGTAATAAGGTTTAAGCGACATTTCTCTTACTACGCGAAATTTATCTTTGTAATCCGTTTTATATGGTATTAGCATCAACAATTCGGTGTCTTTAATTGAACTTCAATCATGTTTACCCCATTTAAATAGTCGAAGAAGTTTTTTGTAGTGATATTTTGTCCAGATTTTTATTTATTTATTTATTTATTATTAGCATGGAAGTAGCAACACAAGCATAATGTGCATCTGTGCTTGAACTAGGTGATAAAACCTGTATCTCAAGCAGCAGTAAACTTTAAATGGCTCTCTGGTAAAGTTGCAACAATGTATCTGAAACCAAATAATTAGCCTTTCACCCTATGCTCTCAATAGTATATAGCAACACACTGGCCGTGTTTTTTTCTCAGATTTTCCCTAAATGAAAGCGGTTATATGGAATAGATGGGTTTCACCTAATTGTTGTTATTGTTAATTCTGTTTTGGCGTGCAATGTCTTTTTCTCTCTCAATATGCTAACCTTACACACGGCTCGATCGCAATTGTATACAGATTCTTGTGGTAGCAGCCTAATTTTTTTTAAATTCTCTCATTTCTACCACTGTGGAATGGTAATAGCTGGCAGAGATTTGACCGTGGTGGTCACGTCCCATGACCACTAGGAATCGACGACGAATATGAGAATTATCATTGGCTTTAAACCGCCCGATAGCGTCAATTTACAATTTAAATTTGGATCCGGTATGCCCACCAACCTTAATCACCACACACGACAAAAATCTTTTTCCTTCTGACCTGAGTCCCAGCGCAGTAATCAGGATTTTTACAGTTTTTTCTCCTGTCAGTAACGTTCTTTCATACCGTTAATAGATTTAGATGAAAAAGGTTTTCGGAACGATGTCTTTATCTGCACTACATATTATCTATACTAATATTATAAAGAGGAAAGATTTGTTTGTTTGTATTGGATAGGCTCCGAAGCTACTGAACCGATTTGAAAAATTCTTTCACTGTTTGGAAGCTACATTATTCCCGAAATAATGTTTTTATTACAGTATAATCTTTTTTGAAAAAATTAGCGATCCTTACTAAAACCCTGATAATGTAACCCAAGGTGTAAAAAAATTACCTAAAGTATTCTTTACATCGCATGCCCTGCGAAAACTATTGATGATAGAATAAAATAATTCACTACGACTTTGTAGAACATATTATTATTTACAAAGAGTGTCGCGACAGCATATGTCTAACTATTATAGTTATGCCGCAATGAGTGTTCTTAAATTTAAAAAAATAAGACAACGTCAAATATCGTTGAAATTTTTGTTATAGACCCGAGCGGAGTCGAAGCGGGCTGCTAGTGATATTATAAATGTTAATGTTTTTATGTGTATTATAGACAATAGACCACTTGGTGATAAGTGGTTACCAGAGCTCATTGCCATTAACGACGTTAATTATGCCACCCAACTTGAACCATGAGTTCTAATGCTCAGTTTTTACGGTACAACGACTGCCCCACCCTTTAAACCAAAACGCATTACTGCTTCACTGCGGAAATAGGCAAATAGGTATTTGTTACTCAATCTCGGCATAATTGTTGAACGAATTTACAAGAAATATCACACAAATATGGTTCATGATTGGAATTAGCGTAAGGTGCTCTTTTTCATGCTAACTCTACATTTTATCGTCAACACCAGACCAATATCGAGAAAATTACATATTAAATTCTTTCTGTTACTTATTTAACATGCTTAAAGCCAAGAGACACATCTAGTTCTTTATGTAAAACATTTGCAAATCTAGTTTTTTGGGCCTGTAAGAATTATAACCACTATATCATACTATCGTACATACTATCGAGAACATTTTTACAATATCTTTTCGTTCAGTTCTGGGGAACATTTATTTTCACTACTTGCATATTATAACAACTTTAATATACTAAGAATCCTTACGAGTGTTTGTCTCGTTTTTTTCATCCGCTGAAGCAATCAAGCCTTCCAATCCGAAGGGTAGATATGTAGTTTTATATTTTCATCGGAAATTCGCTTTTCAACAAATAAACTGACAAGTTTCCGCACACGATATGCGGATTCTTGAATAAATCATCTTGATAGTTGAACAGGAAAGGTCACGGACTCAGCTCTTGAATCAATAAAACCTCAGCTTCACGTGAACTTGAAAGGTCGTTAAGATCAATTCATCTCATCGAGTATCAAGTGGTTCGCACACGTGGATTATTTATCCATTTGTTTCACTTTACGATTGAGTTATTGAGTGTTCGAATTTGTAATATGTCAAGATCGGATATATAGACGACGTGATTGTTACATCTAAATCCACATAATAATATGTTTTCTTATATAAGGGAACGTACCCATACTACGTGACCAATTTTTTTAGTTTTTTCGACCTCTCCCTCCCCTCGGTGATCACTCGTAGTATATGCCAAGACCCCCCCTCTCCCCCTTTAGTTTTCACGTAGTAACTCATAATTATGATTTTTAATCATTTCACACGCAAAAATTGAAAAAAATAATAATAATTTGGTTCATACTCGTCTTTATTGCATAAGACTGCATACACACTTAAATTACTAGTGAATTATGTAGTGTGAGCTTACAAAGCGCTAAACACTGCGCGCTATATTCGAATATAGGTCGAAAAAATACGAGATTTCTCTGACTAAAATCGACTACGTGACAAAAACCTGAGCCCCCCCCCCGCTCCTGTGACTGACCGTAGTATTTTAAAAACTCCGCTCCCCCCCCTAAACGGGTCACGTAGTATGGGTACGTTCCCTAATTGGTAAGGTTATAAAATTTAAATAGTTTTGTGTGGCCCTTATGGTCATCGCCAGCCAAGACGCTGTTGAATGCTGAGAGCTGTCTTCAAATGTCGTATGAAATGGGATTCATCGTACCACCCGAGTCAATGAAGGAAAGTAAACTCCAGAGCAATGGTATGGGGTAAAAATGTTGTTTTGAAATCAATTTTTGATGAACAAAGTGATTAGAAGGTACTTGGTTGTAGAGAAGAACTTTACTTCGACGATCGGAGGTGTTATGGTAAAAAGGAGAAGACGGATCATCTCTGAGCATTGATAAATGCGTATGAAAGAGCATGTTCGAATCACGCCGCGCACGCGATGAAGTCGTCGTGGCCTAAAGGATGAGACGTCCGGTGCATTTGTATGAAGCGATGCACCGGTGTTCGAATCCCGCAGGCGGGTACCAATTTTTCTAATGAAATACGTACTCAACAAATGTTCACGATTGACTTCCACGGTGAAGGAATAACATCGTGTAATAAAAATCAAACCCGCAAAATTATAATTTGCGTAATCACTGGTGGTAGGACCTCTTGGGAGTCCGCACGGGTAGGTACCACCACCCCGCCTATTTCCGCCGTGAAGCAGTAATGCGTTTCGGTTCGAAGGGTGGGGTAGCCGTTGTAACTATACTGAGACCTTAGAACTTATATCTCGAGGTGGGTGGCGCATTTACGTTGTAGATGTCTATGGGCTCGAGTAACCACTTAGCATCAGGTGGGCTGTGAGCTCGTCCACACATCTAAGCAATAAATAAAAAAAAGATTTATAGGAAATGATCTTTGGTCTTTGCGAGTCGTTCAAGCTGCTTTTACGGTTTTTAAATTTAGGTATTATTAGATTGAAGTTTATAGATTAAGATTACAGGCAGCGGTAGAATAACTGCGATAGTTTCAGCTATCACAAAGCTGAGCCGCGGCCTTTGTATCTCTACTGTGTTAGTATAATTTATTGCAATATTGTTTAGAATTAGAATTGTTATGTCATATTAATTGAAAAGTTATTTGTGTTGTGGGGTAAATAAATGTAATTATTATTATTATTATTAATCTCGCCTTTTCTCTAGACGTTATGTTATTTCCGTGGTTTCGTATTCTTTACAATTTTCATGGTCAGGTGTAAATTTTTGCTTTATTACTACTTCCAAGCTGATCTTGGAAACATAATGTTATCTTCGGATTTCGCGAGCTTGAGAGAGAGATATTTGCTCTTTAGACCGACAATCCGAATGCTTTTATTCGGAACTCCATATCATTAGTACAATAGATTCTATCAAATTTATTGAAGTTATGCTTCTTTAGGCGCGTTATGAAAAATTGATGAGAGTGAAATTTTACGATGCGCGCGCACCGTGGCACAAAATTAACAGAATGAAGTTGCCCACTAAATCGCTCATTACAATACGACCGACGTAACTTGGCGAGTCTGAATATAGGCGCAGGTGAACTTTCCGAACCCTGCCGAGAATTACCGAATTTATACGATGTCAAGAAAAGGGATGTCCAATATGCGTGTTTGAGGATGTTGTTTAATCGTTTTTTTTTCTTCAAAATAATTAAAATTTCAATAAAAAAAAATTAAAAAAATTTAATAAAAATAAAGTATAACTTCTTACGCGCGTACATAAGTACACGCAACCTTCTTTTTTACTTTATACAGCGATATCGTGTTCGCGGTAACATAATAATTCATGTTTCAATTAGCAGCAATGCAAGTTTTTTTTTTAATAAAACAATTACGCGGACTCATTCGAAAGTTTTAATTTTTTCTTGTCAATCTAAAGACAGGTCGATGTTTCTAGACTTTATCTGAACATCGCGATTAAAGAAGATTAATTGGTTTAGTTTCTAACTCACGTAACTCAAACTAAGTGGCCAATGACAGGGAAAACTTCAAGGAGAAAATTTATCTTGCGTCTGGTTTTGACGGAGTTCTGATTCAAGGGTCCTGTACGCGCTTGCTCGCTTTTAGCGGGACAGACCGAATCATATTAGATGATGTATGATACATCATCATATATCAACTGTTAAATCGTTACAAACAGTGTTAAAGTAAACAGGTTCTAATCAAAACGAACTTTTACGGCTTAATCTTGCGTTTATTATTTTCAGTTCTGTGACGTTCCGAATACATTACAGTTTTCGTAGTCACGTAGGACTCATAGTTAACCTGGTGTTAAGTAGTTTCCGGAGACCATAGATATCGACCTCATTAATGTTGCCGCCCATCTTGAAACATGCGTCCTAAGTGTCGGTTTTTACGGTACAACAACTGCCCCATCTTTTTTTTTTGCTTAGATGGGTGGACGAGCTCACAGCCCACTTACGACGTAAATGCGTCACCCACCTTGAGATATAAGTTCTAAGGTCTATAGTTACAACGGTTGCGCCACCCTTCAAATCGAAACGCATTACTGCTTCACGGCAGATATAGGCAGGTTGGTGGTACCTACTCGCGCGGACTCACAAGAGGTCCTACCACCAGTAAAAATCACCTGTCAAATCTGCATAGTGTCCCATGGCCGGAATGAGCAGGGTAGTGCTATCCACACGTGCGAGCTGATAAGACGCCCTACCGTCAGTAAATTCAATAATCCTTAAGCAGAAGGGTTTAAAAAAAGGATGTGTGGTGTCGTGGGACACCGGATAGGAACGAAGTTCCTTATTATAAAAATATTAATTTTAAGTTCTATTCGAGGTATAAAGAAAATAAAACTGGAGGTTTCGCAACAACCCACGGTCATTCGGTAACGTGCGAACTTATTGTGGTACACTTCATTCACGGTTGTTTGCATAAGAGATAGTGTATTGCGTAAACGAACGCTCTGAGATCGTGGTAAATGAATGATAAAAAAATATGTTATTTTTTGTACGTTATTACAAAGTTAAGTCGTACACTGTGTACATTACTAATTTGTACGTTATTACAAAGTTAAGTCGTACACTGTGTGCATTACTAATTAAAATCTTACGTTACGGACGTTTTTTCCCTTTTAGGGTACCCCTCCGCATCGTCTCGTAAGGAACTTCGTTCCAAAATTGTGTTTACATTTACGTTTGTTTGAAATACTTTGAACAGCACCAGAGTAAGTACAAACTTAATGTACCAGAAAGCGCTTTTCTTTTTAAACCCCCAAAAACGAAATTGAATTCTATTGTTTGGGTAATAAACGGAAATTTCGACCGCATCGATGCCGTAAATGTTTAATGAAGTAAGAAAATCCGTTTGACACCATTTTCCCAAAGGAAAAATCCAATTTAACGTCATCTCAACATCAAAGGATGTTTTAGGATGTAGTCGGAACAAAAATAGAAGAGGCAACGCGGAGTTAAAATGTAATTTCAAGTGGAATCACTGGAAGCACCAATAAAATGAACACTTAAAATTTTAAGTATCGTATTATGTGAATTAACTACAAATTGTTATTTGTGTTACTTGAAGTACAGACAACTTAAAGTTGCTTATATCAGAGAAATAATTGAATTAAATTTTTTATAAATTCCTATGAGGTGTGTTTTTGTGTGTGTTAGCTAAATTTTACCTTCTTCAAACCAAACCAAGTACGTTCAAATTCTCAAGTTGATATCGATAACTTTAAGTTAATATGCACTTGAAATATGTCTACGAATTATTCCGATGAGAATTTTTATTGCACAGACAGCTGAACGATTTCATGGACATGTTATTATCGTACGTGACCTGTGATAGGTACAGAGTATAAAGTGTCATGCAGGTGTGGTTCACACATTGAGGCAGAACAAAATAGATTATAATACTGATTTACGACTCTACTAGTCTAGACTAGTCGGAATAGTCCGATTGGATGATAGAGAAGTAGGTATCATTCGAGTGTCTTTCTACACCTGTATGTTTTAAAAAGCCGAACCAACTATTAAAACGTAGGTCTTATTAATTTGCTTGACTCTTAAAAATAAGGTGACACTCTACAAAACTTGCATACGCCCCGTCATGACCTATGGAAGTGTAGTGTTCGCTCACGCGGCACGCACTAACTTGAAACCCCATCAAAGCAACATCGCCAGGTCTGAGCTCCATGAGCTCACCTGGTGACGCTGACAAGGTCTTCTTAGTCCATCAAATTAGGTAGGTTTTTTTTTCTTCATATTTCATAAATTATTTGTCTCTTCCAGTATGCTTCAATCATTTAACTCTTTGTTCAATGCGTCGAACTGTGGTGTTACAAATCGGATCCCACTTAATTTGATTCGGATTTAAGTAGGTTCATTAAGCTATACGTAATTTTATGTCTGAGTAACTTCCCTAATTAAATAATACTCAGGGCATATTAATTAACAGTGTTTTGTCGCGTAGTACATTCACTTCGTGATATAAAGGGGGTGTCGAATTTAATGTACACGCGTTAAAACATTGTCATTTTACCGCGGAATTTGAGATGGATAGCACGAGAACTTATTTAGAATTAAATTGAGAAACTAATTTATTACTCTAACGGTTGTTATAAGTTAGGTGATGTCGGAGATTTTTCACAATGCGTCGTGAGCTATCTAAAATTTAGCTCACACATCTGAATAACACATGGGCTATAATTTATAATGATATCGTGTTAATTACTCCAAAATATAAGTGTTTTGGGTGGCTTAACGACGGAGGGAGATCTTCCACCGAGCGGGCGATATTGCTCGGTAGACCGACGGTCCAAATGTTGTTTTTTTTTTTTTTTTTTTTTTTTCTCCTACCTATGCTGATAGCCTTGAGAGGCTATTTCAGCTTCACCCTAACGTTAGTAGGTGAGCTCGCGGGGCTCAACCGGAGAGTTGCTAACACTGACCCTAGCAAGAGCAGTGCTTCGCAGAATCTACCACCGGATCGGAAACGCGACCCACTGAGAAGATCCGGCGAGAAACTCAGTGGGCTGTGTCTATGGGTTAGTTCGCTCGTCGAGCCCTTCGTCGCAAGCGACGGGTTCGACGAGGACGGTGACCGGTGCTTGTGGTGCCTAAAAGCACCGTTAATGGATCAGGAGGATCCGTAATGACGTGCTTTGGGCGACGTCGACGGTTTACCATTCGGTCTACTGGGTCGGGTATGTAATTTCCAGCGGCTACGATGAGAGGGTTCTCATGTCGTGCCGCCTTCTCAAAATGGCGCAGCGATGCCGACTGTAGATACTTACTAAAAGAGTCGAGCTCCAGGTCGTCGTGGAGATCCACATTCCTAAGGAACCAAGGCGCTCCGACGGCTATCCTGCAGAATCGTGATTGAATAACCTGAAGGGATTTCAAGTGGGTGCGGGCTGCGTGAGCGAACACTACGCTTGCATACGTCATGACGGGGCGTATACAAGTTTTGTAGAGAGTTACCTTATTGCGGAGGGACAGTTTGCTTCGACTACAAAGCATTGGATAGAGTCGTCCTAGAATAAACGCGGCGCGGTCGCGTACCGTTTTTATATGGGGACGGAATGTCATCCCTCTGTCGAGGGTGACGCCTAGATATTTGACCTTCGAGACCCACGGAATGGGCTGGCCAAAGAGAGTGATGGGACTAACGGCGGAGGTGTTTGCGCGCCTACTACGGAGTGGGATGCTCGAAGTGATGTTCGGAGGGCGACCCCTTTTGAAGAGCACCGCTGCGCTTTTCGTGGGGTTGATGTCTATTCGCCACTTCCGGAATCACTGTCCCAGGGTGGCTACTGCGATCTGGAGTCGCCGATGAAGCAGCGACATCTTCCTACACGAGTAGTAGATAGCCGTGTCATCGGCGAAGAGCGCTAGATGGGTCTCCGGAGACCGGGGTATATCATTGATATACAAACTAAATAATAACGGGGAGAGCGCGGAGCCTTGCGGGACTCCGGCGGTCAGTTGACGGGGACGAGAACGAGTTCCCTCTACTCGATATCGAAACGAACGGTTCGACAAGAAGTCTCGTATGATGAGCACGAGTCTGTCTGGCACTCCCATGTTGTATAGTTTATAAATTAAACCGTTGTGCCAGACTTTGTCGAACGCCTTCGCGATGTCGAAGAAGAGGGCGCCGGTCGGGATTTGTTTACGCCTATTTAGTCCTATCAGAATGTGCTCCGTGAGGCGGTGCACTTGTTGTACGCACGAGTGTTTTGAGCGGAATCCGAACTGTTCGTCTATGAGAATTTTGTTCGCGGTAACAAAATCCCAGAGGCGTTTCCTAAGGAGCCGTTCGTAAATTTTTCCTATCGTCGAGAGGAGACTAATCGGACGGTAACTAGAAGTTTCGTTTGTCGGTTTGCCCGGCTTATGTATACCGATAACGTCCGCTTCTTTCCACACCGCGGGAAAGATGCAGTGCGTCATAGCGGCATTTAAAATTGTAGCCAACATTGCTATCAGTTGGACTGGCAAGAGTTTAAGCGCGCGGTTGTGGATGCCGTCGGAGCCGGGTGCCTTCCTAGGTTGTAGGTTGTGGATCGCGTCTCTAACTTCGTCAGTGGTAATGGGGGGTAACGCGTCCGAGGGCGGCAGGGAAGCTCTGCGCTCGACCTCCCTGTCGACTAACTCGGTGTGTTCGGGGTCCGCGTGTTGAGTGCTGGTGGTGCACTGCTCTTGCAGTGCATCGGCCAGCAGCTCAGCCTTGTCATCGTCATCGAATGCCGGTGGTTGGCCTGAAGGGCGTACGAGGGGAGGCATAGTAGCGGTAGTTTCGGATTTGAGAGTCCTAGCTAGTCGCCAGTATGCTTGGTGGGAGGGCGCGAGTTGTTCTAAATAACTATGCCAATTATCGTTACGCGCGTCGCTTAAGCGGGAGTGGACTTCGCGTTGTAGACGACGCATCCGAATCCGGTTTGAATGCGTGGGAAGACGATCGTAGGCCCGGATTGCCGCGTTCCTAACTCTTAAGAGATTCCTAAGATCGGGGGACAGTCTGATGCGGTGGAAGCTGTCCTCCACATCGACTTCTTTAGAAGATCTAATGATCGCGGAAGATATGTGATCGGTAATGATGTTTATGGATTCGACGGTGTCCTCGGGGGATAGATTCGAATCCGGGCCGTAAGGGAGGATTGGCGGAACGGTGTCGGCTAGGCACGTGCCCAGCTTATTCCAATCCACCATGGTCCTCGTAACAGTGACTGGGTTGTGGGGGCGACCGAGCTGCATAACGACAGGTCGGTGGTCTGAGTCGAGCTCTGACATTGCTTCGATGGAACGCAAGCGCAGAGTTACGTTCCTAAGCAATGCCAGGTCTATAGTGCTCGGACGGAGCGCGATGTTATACGGATAACATGTTGGAGTTGGGGGACCGACTATTTCAAAGGTGAGGTCGTCTATAAACGCGTCGAGACGCCTACCGTTAACGTTAGTACGATGGCAGTTCCACCTAGTGTGGTGGCAATTTAAATCGCCTGCCAGGATGACGGAGTCTCCCATGCCGAACAGTGACTCGATGTCACTGCTCAGAAGGGGCTTGTCCGGGGGGAGATAAACGGATGCGATGACGATCGGCTGGTGTCCCGTCAGCGAGATACGGCACACTGACGCCTCGATATGTGAGAGCGAGGGAGTATCGAGAGGGACAACGTGCAGGGCCCGCCTATAGTAAATGGCAGTCCCGCCTTTGGAGGCGGTGAGTCTGTCATTCCTAACCATGACGTAATTCGCGACTTTCGGGTCGCGACGCGAGGGCTTCAGACAGGTTTCCTGCACTAATAGAATATCTACAAGATTATCGCGGAGGAATTCGAAAATTTGATCGCGTTGCCGCGCGAGTCCGTTAGCATTGTAGAATGCTAACGTAAGGGAATACGGTTTTTCTCTACCTTTTTGCGCCATTGATTACCGGTAAAGATTTTATAACGTACGCGACACGGACTCATAAACGTCCATGTGATCGAACGCGGCCGCGAGCCGCTGTTCGGGGGTTGTCGACCTACGGATAGCGTCAGCGAACGATCGCAGACGGTCGAAGTTCACCGCGGTGACGAAGTCGCGCACGAGCGCGAAGTCGTTGGCGGCAGAGGGTTGCGGGGGACGGAACGCGGGCGCGGGGCGAGGTGCGAGCAGGGGCTGAGGCGCGGGGCGTGTCGCGAGCGGGGGCGGGGGTGCGGTTTGCGTTCCCGCCTTCGTATACGGCAGCGGCTTTTTCCACGCTGAAACCGTGGGAACTGCAGCCGGCACGAAGGCAGGTTTCGGCACTGAGGGTGCCGAAGTCTTTGGGCCGACGGTTCGCGGAGCTGGGTGGGTTGGGCGTTTTCGCGGAGCCCTGGGACATCCACGGTAGTTCGCGGGGTGCCCTTGCTTAAGGCATAGGACACAGCTGGGAGGTTCGGTCGCGGTTTCCCTATCTCTAACGCAATCTAACGTAGCGTGATCGCCGAGGCATTTCACGCAGCGGGGGCGCGCGTGGCAATTACGCGCCGAGTGGCCATAGAGTTGGCACCTGTAGCACTGCCCGGGAGTGCCACGCTTATGGGGGGCTTCGATCGATATCCCGGATAGGCCGCAAATTGTCGTGAGACATGCGATCTTCTTTTTGGCCTCCGGGGTGGGTTCTAACGCCACGAGTATCATATTATAGGGCTGTTTGCCCCGCCCGCTGTGCATCCGGTGCACACTAACTATCGGGAGGGCCTGAGCGGTCAGATCCTCCTTAATGTAGTCTATTTCTAGCTCCTTAGGGACTCCGCGTATTACTACGCGGAGCTCGCGGTCCTCCTGAAGAGCATAGGTGTGGAAACCTATGTTCTCCTTTCGGAGGTATGCTGAGAGGGCCCTATGGTCGCCCGGCGTTGCGACCTTGATCTGAATCCCATGCGCGACGTTACGCGCATGGGTGTAGTTAATTTTATTTGCCTGAAGGGCCTGGGACACGCGATTCCACGCTGTCTTCTCTTGAAGTATCAGCGGGGGCGGGGCAGCTACTTTGGGAGCGGGCGCGGGCTTGGGACGCGGCGGTGGGGTTACGCGGCGCGCGGAGTCCGACTCCGGTGTTACTACTACTTTTGGTCGAGAGGCGGACGCGGATTTCGTTTGTTTTGTCGTGGAGTTCCGGGACTCCACGGCGCGAGTACGCTTTTTACCGCGCGTTACGGTTTGGAACCCATCCGAAGTTCCAGGCTGAGGGCTTGACGCGGATTCGAAATCCATCTCCGATTCGGTATCGGAGCCTGAACTTGAAATGATCGAGGTCGCGGCGGACGTAGCGCGTGATGACGTAACCGACGCGGGCGCGGGGGTGGGGGTAGCGCTAGGCGCTTCGTGAGTCGCATCGTTGGAACGTGCGCTCGAACTTAACGCGGCGGCGGGGGGCGCGCGGCGTGCCTCCGAGGCACGGTTGAAATACGCGGCGACGGACGCGGGGGGGGAGGGATTGCCACGGGAGGCCCTATACGCTAAGTACTCGGCCCTAATTGACGGGTACCTATCCCGGAGGAACCCGACAATGTCACTAGCACTTTCACTGACACAATCTTCACTCATCTTGCTGTCTTCTTGCCCGGGGGGGGCGGCCCCGGGACTTTTGTTGAACTCGCCGAAAGGCGAGGCCCCGGATAGGATTTGTAACCCCCCTGTGCTGCAGGACAGCAAGGAGCAGGGGGGGGGAATGCCTATGCCGTGAAAACGGCAATCGGCGGGGAAAAGGAAAGGAACCCGCTCGGGCTGTATAGTGCTACAGCAGGCAAAATCGCGAGCGGGGGTCTAGTCTTGAAAAAGACTGTTGTTTTTGGGAAGGGTTAGGAAATCGCTAGCCTGTGAGTGCCACAGGAAGCTGAACGTAGCGATTGGTTTTGCCTTGAAAAAGGCAGTTGGTAAGGGTGGGTTCGCGGTTACAAAACTTTAGCGCACAAAAATGGACCTCGATACGCAGATCGCAAGCGACCAACGGATCGGCACGTCCGCACTACCGAATTGTACGCACGATGTATTCACGGTCACTACACTGTCGAGCACAACTGTGAGTTCAGAGACGCGGCTCGCAAGCGGGCCACGGATCGGAAAGCACGTCCGCGCACGACCGAGTCGTGAGCGAGAATGCCAAATGTTGTTGTTCGAAATTTGTATATATGCAAGCTTATCTTGAAAATGCCGTAAGCGAGATTCAGGCATCTGTCAATTATCTTGCGTTGTATGATGGCTACCCGCCACAGTGTCAAGTAAGTAGGAATAAATCTGAATAAAATGTTTTAGTCACACGTATGTAATGTAAAATGGAAATGCTTATGTCAAATAGTCCTACAAAAAAGCCCGCGGAAGCATATATCTATATTTTATGTGTATTATTGCCATTATCGTCAAAATAGTGAACCATAAATAGAATAAAAATTGATAATTTATTTTCTAAAGCACATTTCATCATCATCACTTAAACTTGGTCTTTAACATTACATCATTTGGACAAATATTCGAATAGTTATGACTATAAACAACTTATGAAAGATGAAGAGAGAAAATTCCATAAGATCTGGTGGTAGGAACTCTTGTGAGTCTGCACGGGTAGGTACCACCGCTCGGCCTATTTCTGCTGTGAGGCAGTAATGCGTTTCGGTTTGAAGGGTGGGGCAGCGGCTGTAACTATCCTTGAGACCTTAGAGCTTAAATCTCAAGGTAGCTGGCGCATTTACGTTGTAGATGTCTCTGGGCTCCAGTAACCACTTAACACCAGGTGGCCTGTGAGCTCGTCCTCGCATCTAAGCAATAAAAAAAAGATCAATAATAAATTATTTAATTAAACACTAAAACTAGTTTTACATTATCTCCGACACGGGAAAATCAAAGAAAATACTGTTTACTGTTCATAACAAAAGCACGATGACACGAAACACAGAGGGAAGATGGTAGGACCGCTTGTGAGTCCGCGCGGGTAGGTACCACCACCCTGCCTATTTCTGCCGTGAAGCAGTAATGCGTTTCGGTTTGAAGGATGGGGCAGCCGTTGTAACTATACTGAGGCCTTAAAACGTATATCTCAAGGTGGTTGGCGCATTTACGTTGTAAATGTCTATGGACTCCAGTAACCACTTAACACCAGGTGGGTTTTGAGCTGGTCCACACATCTCGGCAATAAAGAAAAAAAAAGACGATTTATAAAGAATTCCGATTACTATATTCTTGTTGAATATATAAATTTTAAAAGTAGTTCGTGTCTTTGTAAGCCTTTTATTGCAGACTATTTTATTGTATTATCGTGTATTATTTTAATAATATAGACTAATGTCACTTGTGCGTAAATATATTTCATTGTTTTTATAAAGAAACCTAATTAGAGTTTCATTGAAGTACTGCCTAATTCCAATAATTCTAAAGCTTCAAAAAGCTAAGCTTATGATTTCGAATAAGGCAATGGAAATTCCATTCTCAGGAGACCGAATAGCTATGTCTTACGGAAAAAAAAGAAAATTACCACATAGACGCTCTTCCCCACAAACACTCTAACCGATGACGCTCTAGACCAGTGATTCTCAACCACTGTTCCGCGGCACTTTTGTGTGCCGCCAAATTTCAAAAGTGTGCCGCCAAATTTTGGGAATATATAATAATGTTAATATTATTAAATTATATAATTTTAAAAGAAAAATATTTTAAACATGAATATATATTTAAATCCACATAAAAAAAAAAAATAGTATATTTTAGTTTATTTCGTATATTAAATTTTTTTGATAAACTGTTTATGCAGTGTGTAAGTAAATAATTTTTATCTTTTTTTTTTTTGTGTGCCGCCAAATTTTGAAATCGTTAAATATGTGCCGTAACAAAAAAAGGTTGAGAATCACTGCTCTAGACATTATTGTGACACTGACGCGTGAATATTATATTTCAGGCGTTGAAGTTTTCACTTCGGCCGGGGAACGCGTCATCCATCACCCGGTCTCTTATTACGTTCACGGATAGGCGTCGTGATCGCTATCATAAATTGTTGTCGTTGACGTAAAATTGAGATCGAGACGCGATGATAAGCAACAAAAATATTTATAATCTTCGTTCATATCGGAGACGGACAGAGAATCTTACATTATAATATTTAAGCAAGCCCATCTAAGCAATAAAAAAAACACTTAAAAGCAAGGTCACCGGACTTGAGAGTGAGAGAGAGTGAGACGGAGTGAGAGAGAGTGAGACGGAGTGAGAGAGAGTGAGAGAGAGAGTGAGAGAGAGAGTGAGAGAGAGAGAGAGAGAGAGATAAGTTTTTTTATTACACGATGCTCCTTCATCCCGGAAGTCATCGTGTCGGAATCTAAATTTGTGTGAAAGGCAATAAGTGATTTTATTATTTTCGTTACTATTACATATAATTTTACTATTTTCATTGATCTATTATAAAAAGAAAACCAAATCCTAATGTCTATACTTTATTGCACACCAAAACGCAATTAGCGTTAGAAAACAAGCAGATACATTTGTACAAAAGGCGGTCTTATCGCTAAAAGCGATCTTTTCTGGAAAAGATAAAGATATAGCAGGTATGTTGCGGTGTAGTATTTATTAGCAATATAATTATTGGAATTCAAAAGTATTCTCATCCAGCTATTATTGCAGCTACCAATTATAACTTATTTGAGTCGTGCAGGCGAAAATTTCCGTGCTTGACACGAAAACAAACAACGCAATCCCAGCTCAATTCACGCAAAACTTTGAATTCGATTTAACAGTATTAATAATAGTCTTTTTGCTTTGAAATTTCGCAATATTACGTCCGTGATTTCGCCAATTAGTATCGGATACTATCCGACGTTGCGTACTCACGTATCACGTGAAATATAAGCGTCCCTTTAATATTGTTACGCGCTGGGGTTCGGGATAAATAAAATTCCACCAAAGTACAACTAAAAATTGTATTCAACACTTAGAACATTTAAAACACTTCACAAACACTTTAAAATTCTCGATTCGCTTCTTCCGCTTCGCTTCAGGTGATCCGTTCGCTGTTTCGCTTCGAGTAGTTCCGATTACTGACTGACTGCGTGCCATCTCTGCAACGCTTTTATAGTCGAGACGAAATCCCTAGAATCGTTGAGAATATTCCACAAAATTCTAGTATTGTGTTTCTGCTTATCTGACAATAGATGGCGTTGTACTTCTCGAGCGTTCTAGATACTACTAGATCCTTCGATATTCGTTCAACTATTCGGCGATAGATGGCGTTACTCTTACTAGCGTATATTTTCGGTTTAAATTGTTATTTCACTCGGTCCGCACCTTCGGAAGTTTTTTGTTTAACTTGATTTCAAGAGATCGAGAAGGATAACAGCTTAGCTAGTTGCGTGTGGGTCAATTTTAATATTTTTGTTTTACGAGTTATTAATAGGATTGGGCAGATAGTTGATGAGTAAAGCCCTGGTTTGAAGAAAAAGACTAATATGTTATCGTATTGAGTAATTATGTACGTGTTGAAATCACGCAAGAACAATTTTTATTTTAAACTAGCTGACCCGGCAGACTTCGTAGTGCCTCAATCGATAAACAAAAGACTTTTGTATAAAATAAACTTAAAACAAACAAAAGGAATCCGTCCGACGGGGGACATATCAAAGGAAAAACAAAATTGTAATTTTTGTTTCATTCCGAGCATTTTCCTATTTTTCTACCTTTTAAGCCTTCCCTGGACTTCCACAAATAATTCAAGATCAAAATTAGCCAAATCGGTCCAGCCGTTCTCGAGTTTTAGCGAGACTAACAAACAGCAATTCATTTTTATATAATAATATAATATATAGAATATTAATGTAACATGAACGACTGCACCAGTTTCCACGACAAAGATTTAAATCATGTTATTAAAAAAAAAAAAAACAATTTATGTAATTACTTGGAGGCAAAGCGTATAATAAGCCCACATGGGTATATACCACCACCGCACCCATTTCTGCCGCATTGGTTCCAGTCAAGGATTGGGTAAACCGCTATACTATCATCTATTTGAGAACTAGACCATGTATCTCAAGTTGAGTGGCGGCATTATTGTAATGATTTATGGGTTCCGGTAACAATTTAATATCAAGCGGCACCTGAATTCGCTCACCCTTCTATGTTTTAAAGAGATGAGATATAATCGACGACCAGCAAACCGAGTCATCCATATCTCTGATACACTAATCACCTTTATTTTATGTTGTATTTTTTTTTATTGCTCAGATGGGTGGACGAGCTCACAGCTCACCTGGTGTTAAGTGATTACTGGAGCCCATAGACATCTACAACGTAAATGCACCACCCATCTTGAGATATAAGTTCTAAGGTCTCAAGTATAGTTACAACGGCTGCCCCACCCTTCATACCGAAACGCATACAAACGCAAAAATTGTATCTAAATGATTCAGATTTAGAGACATCACAAAGGAATTCTAGAGCAACATTGACTGGAGAAATTTAGGTCGAGCAATCTCGAGTGCCCAAGAATTAGGTCAGACGATAAAGGCCGGAAAAGGCCTAAACTCTTCGCAGTCGTCGCGAGAGGCTCTTGATAATGGCTGACCTATCCGAAAACTGTACACTGTAGGACAAGCCGTAGGATATTTTTGGTCAACAAACAAAAAAGACAGACAATTTGAAGAGCTCCTACGTAATGGTAGTTTGAAGTTTCAGTTCACTCAGGTTAAAGCCGTGAGCTCACCTGCCCGTCAGAGCGTAGTTGCAATAGCCTATTAGGCCTATATTATAGCCTAAGGTCGTGTCTAATTTGAAATGTGGACCACTCGATGCAGAATGCGTCTCCACGTCTTCCTGTCCTCGGCGGTCTTTATAGCCTCGGTTATTGGCAGGCTGGTGAGAGTCTTTACCAGATCAGACTAGCGGGTAGGTGAGCGTCCGCGTGATCTTATCCCGTCAACCTGACCAACAGCAAATAAGCAGGGGGAAAAAAAGAGGAAAAGAACTAGTTAATAATCAAGGTTTGGTTCAAGGTCCGTGATCTCAAAGTGCCGAGGTCGCGTGGCGGGCTACCAACACGCTAGCACGCCGTCAAGGGGAATGTCAACCATCATCTTGAAAAAGCGACCGTTCGGTGGTGTATCGCGTTTCGATCCAGCAGGCTGGTTCCGACCCAGCGGGCTGACCCGCGACACCAGTGGCACCATTTGGGTGGCCTGAAGGGTCACGGTACCGAGATGGCCGACGTTTCAGCCTCAGCCTCGAAGGCTCTATCGGCCGGGCGTCTGGTTGCAATGTTGACCGCGGTAATCCTCTTACTCCGCCCGGGTTCTGATATCTGGGGAGATCGGACGCTTGGACGAAAGTGCAGGGGAACCGTTTTGTGGGTAGGAGCCTAAATACCATCCTTGGGCCCGTAGTCCGCTCCCAACATATGTAGACCGTCCAGTTTCACGCCCTTTAGAACATGCTACCTTGTATAAGGTTTGGCCCCTGTTCGAAACAAAAATTAAGTTACAGGTCCGTTCCTGAAATTGACAATTCTCAAATGGCGGAAATAAACAGGTCTTTTATTTGGGAATGATATTAAGTCACCAATTGTTTTTAACTTTCGCGGCTGACTACATATTACTATGACCCAACGAGTTTTTAACACAATTTTCGTATTTAGAAAGGTCCTACTTGTGGTCATGGCGCTTGCCACACACGAAATTGTTGATAACTCATTAAATTATAGCGTTTATGATACCAAATTAGTTCGTTTATTAAAAAATCCATTAGTCACACAGCAATAGTGGTACTATAGAACTAGTACTTGGAACTTACATCTCAAGTTGTTAATGTGATGGTAAACCCTAAGTGGCTGGTGAACCGGTTTGCTAAGAAAGACATTTTGCATTTATGTAGTGAGATTACAATTTAAATCACAATGATGTGAAATTGTGTGCGGTTGATAATAGTAAAAATGTGGTCGTGATGCCACAAGTGAAATCTAATGTTATTTTTTTTTTAGTTTTTAGTACAGCATTTACATTCTGATTTTAGAATAACCTTCCAAGAAGACAATGAACTACAAGTACGTTCCGTACGCATCGTCATAACAGACTTCGCTTATTTCGATTTTAACAGAAATTAATTTTCATATATTTCATATATTTTTTACTGGTGGTAGGACCTCTTGTGATACCGCGCGGATGGGTACCATCACCCCGCCTATTTCTGCGGTAAGCAGTAATGTGTTTCGGTTTGAAGGATGGGGCAGCCGTTGTAACTATATTTGAGACCTTAGAACTTATATCTCAAGGTGGGTGGCGCATTTACGTCGTAGATGCCTATGGGCTCCAGTAACCACTTAACACCATGTGGGCTGTGAGCTCGTCCACCCATCTAAGCAATAAAAAAATAAAAATAAAAATTTCCGGATTCAATGTTGCGAAGTGTACTGGTTGCAGTTTAATAAGGTTCCCAGTTGAATCGGTGCGTGTTATCACCGGTCGCAGGTGTATCTGAGAACTAATATACTTTGACAGAGGTATAACTACACTTGTGACTTTGCTTAATTAAAATAAGAGAGAATTTGGATTGGACGGTCGTGTTGTACTTATGTCGCGATGTGGAGTTAGTAGATATCAAAACATCTAATACAAACACATAAAAAGGATATACAGCAAAATGAAATATAAGATATTTTTTTATTGCTTATATGGGTGGACGAGCTCACAGCCCACCTGGTGTTAAGTGGTTACTGGAGCCCATAGACATCTACAACCTAAATGCGCCACCCACCTTGAGTTATAAGTTCTAAGGTCTCGAGTATAGTTACAACGGCTGACCCACCCATCAAACCGAAACACATTACAGCTTCACGGCAGAAATAGGCAGGGTGATGGTACCTACCCGCGCGGACTCACAAGAGGTCCTACCACCAGTAACTAACCAGTAGAATATGAAGAAAACTAATTCATACACATTCTTGGGCGTTACTTTTCAAAATTACATGGGTTTTTCTCGAATTGAAGGGTAGAGTGAAAATTTTTTTTGACAAACTAGTAGAGACTTTTTGGCGGGAACGCGAGGAGTGAAGTTGTGTGATTTGTTTTATTTTGTCTATTTAGTGTTTCTTCACGTTTTAAATGTGCAATAACGGTGGTTTATTAACTGTTTAATAATATAAATGAAACAAAGTCGCTGGACGCAACTTCTCGGGATACTCCAAAAAGTCCACTGAAAAAATCTTAGTAAATAACCACAATTTTACTAAGATTATATTTCATTCCATATTATCTCATTTCATTTAATTTCATCCCAGTTAATTAACGTCTCAAATTAATCATCTTCATTTCATTTCACTCATAATATCATTTTTCATAAAAATATGAATATACATTAAAATAAGACATGACTTAAAGGTTTCAGTTACCAGGTCATAAATTTCCTTAAAAAAACAAATAAGTATGTTCTTCTGACGTTTAGCTAGAAATTAATTATACTTAATTTCATTGTAGGTCTGCTATACGTTTGACACCAACTGGATTAGAATATTGTAAGTATTCCTATTCCTGATGTGAGTAATGACGCTCTTACTTTCTGATGGAGAGTTCGATTTTATGTTCAAGTGGGTAAGGGTTAAAATATTCTCAATAGTGGTTGGCTCCATGGGGATGAGATTTCCATCACGTATTTAATAGACAGAAAAAAAGGTTTTGTGCGTTCAACTATTTCATCGTACGCTTTACACCTCTAAATCAATTATGTGATTATCAGTTCATTGAATACAGTTTATTGTCTTTCATAGAAATGATAACTAGATGATGACCGAGCTTTGATCGCTTTTTTTTTTTTGATAACACCATCTTGTTGTGTCTTTAAAGAGGTTAGTTGCCCTCAATTAGGAAAAACAGTATTATTATACGCCAATAGATGTCGGGAAGAGTTGATTATTGAAAACACGAATAATACAACATTTTCTGAAAATAAATCGTAGCTAGATCGATTTATAGCCCCCGAAATCCTCTGTATACTAAATTTTATGAAAATCGTTGGAGCCGTTTCCGAGATCAGATTATATAATAATATATATTAATATACAAGAATTGCTCCTTTAAAGGTATAAGATAAGATAAGATAAGATATTTACATTGATAATTTTGCAACGATTGAGAGTTAGGAAGCCTTGGGACGCCAGGACAAGAGATTATTGAGTTTTCGGTTATTTTTGACATACTTTGATTATTCACGTTTTTGGACCAAAGCCTTTGAAAGCCTTCCAGACTATCTAAAAAAAGTACCTAAATTTATAATAAAATACACGTGTAGTTGTTCGATCCAAACCCAGCCTCTTCGTGGTAGCCTAGGGCTCCGGAAATCAGCACGAGAAGCCTGTCGAACACGTGCCGCGATCCGCGACGCCGTATGTACTTTCTTAACAAAATATTGGATTAAAATCAAATCAAATAAAATCAAATCAATTAGCGAGACCGACACGCATGTATATCTCCGTTCATGAACCAGAAGAAGTGATAGATGTCAAGTCGCGAAGGCACCGTCCATAATTTTTTTAGGTTGTTGTACGGCCCTGGGTACTTGTCCTTATGAGCCAATCGCGACCAGTGTTGCCGTGGTAAAAACTCAAAGACCAACAGATTAGTTTCGAACAGTAGTTTAAAAACCATCAAAACACATTTAAAAAACGATTTCATTTTTTTTTAATTCTTTTAATACTGGTCAAAGCGAAATTATAAATTTATTGTACTCACTGTCATCGGTCATTGACGCGCGTGCGAATTTTCGTGTTAATCTTGCATTTCCAAATCTGTACGACTATCTCTCTCTCTCTCTCTCTCTCCCTCTTCAATCGGTCCCTCATTGCTGAGGATCGTGACTCCGTTTGATTCCGTCAACTAGCTGTCTCAATCGATCCAGTTCTGTGGCTTTGGTTATATTATATGTACATATAAAACAATATACAAACATACCAAGCTAATAAAATCGGGTTGGAATAGTCAACGGAATATATAATCTAAAACGTGTGACGCGACCTTAAAAACGCACGAGAGAAACTATGATTCGCCGACGTGAATTAAGACCGTATCTGCCTCTGAAGGCTCCCGAAATTGTCTAGAATAAACCGGGCGCTAAGGAGAGCACGTTTCCCGGGAAGGCACTCGATTTCCACATCAATTATGTAGGAAAAGGTCGAATATTGAACAAACAAAACATTAACTGGCCGAAAGGATCGTAAAGGGTGCTTTTGGAGTAGCAAGGTAATTTGTAGATAGATAGACGTGTTATTTTCCCTTTTTATAAAATACGTTAAAAGCTATTTCGTGTTCTTAATAAGTGCGTGTTAAACAATCACTCGACGTATTTCTTATATGAATGTTATATAAAAAAAAACGCTCTGTTTCTGTTTTTCCGGTGCCATCTAAAGCACGAATCTTTTGAACGAAGGATATTGTTTTGGTGCTAGATTGTTTAATACGAGTAGATTTCGACACTCAGGATATTTCTAAGGCGAAGCATTAATGCGGTCCGGCCTGAAGAGTCAGTTACGTCGACCCCCCCAACTCCCCCCGCGCATAGATACGATGACGTGATGTCGGCCATCTTGGGTATACGTCAGTCTCTAGTATACTCTATAACGGTCCCCCCATTGAATTCAACAAATGATTTTTTGGCGGGTCTGTGACTGTTTTTCAATATGGTGAAGGCTAATTTCAAGTCACAAAGCTGGAGACGACATTCATATTATGATTTAAGCAGATTACTTCAAATGGTAATTGGTAATTTCCTAACACCTGCGGTCTCCTGGAATCTTATCTGAACTTATTAGTTCCTAGAACTTATTAGTTCTGGAATGTTTTGATTTCATTGTTTTTAGCTATTGAATTCGTCAACCTGGATGGTTCAGATTTGCAAACTAACCTTTTTGACCAAAAAAATCTTTGCAAACACAGAATCCGATTGTAGAATCACCTCACACAATCGGGTTCTTTGTTTTTGAATAATTATACATTGGGATGGTAACTTCTGCCCAGTTCGCTAGTGAGACAGCAAAGAAAACATTGATCTTATGCTATGCAATGAAGTCTTACTGGTGGCAGGACCTCTTGTGAGTCCGCAGGGTAGCTACCACCACCCTACCTATTTCTGCCGTGAAGCAGTAATGCGTTTCGGTTTCAAGGGTGGGGCAGCCGTTGTAACTATACTGAGACCTTAGAACTTATATCTCAAGACGGGTGGTGCATTTACGTTGTAGATGTCTACAGGCTCCAGTAACCACTTAATACCAGGTGGGCTGTGAGTTCGCCCACCCATCTATGCAATAAAAAAAACAAGTCTTACAAATTTTATCGCATAGAAAACAATGTCGTAAGGTACACGAACATTATATAAACGTTCTAAAGCCTTGGTCGCAGGTGCAAACAATGTTCGATATTGGTTGAATGATACCACCAAGATGATTCAGAGTACGTTGTTCCAATATTAACGATGTTCGGGAAGGGGAAAACGCGTTCGGTATTATTTTTCGTATATTTTGCTATTATATATACTAGGAAAACTATACTATATATTAATACGTGAAGCAAAAACTTTGTATCCCTTTTTACGAAAATTGCGCGGACGGAGGAGTATGAAATTTTCCACGCTTATAGAGAATATAGAGAAGAAGTGCACAATGCTAATATTTTTTTTAAATAAAGCATAAAAGATACATTAAATTAATAAAGAAAACATTACACACACTACATACCATGTATTTGACGCACACACGCATGCATACTATTTATTGTCAAACTTTTGTTCTTGACGTCTGTGGTGAAATTGAGAATAGATTAAATATTGTTTGTTTTTATTCATATTTTTTTATAGTGTAGCCTTGGCGAAATTTGTGATTATAGAAGTATAAAATACAATCATAATGGTGTACAAACTTACAATTCCAATTAATTATAGCCGAATTTCGACTACTGCGGGACCTCTAGTTACGCACTAAAGCCCCCCAACTTGAAACTACAATTTTTTTTTATATATAACTAATTATTGGGCAGTTACCATTATATCTAAGCAGTAAGACACTGTAAAGTATTCTAAGCGTTTGAAATAATTAAGCGATTTGATTAGTGTATTATAATTGTTTGTATATTAAACATGAAAATATATGTATTTTATGAATAAAAAAATACGGGGCGATATCACCGCAAATTGATTGGGACGCGAAAATAAAGATTGAAAACAAAAAACAAAAAAGAATATGATACGCCACAAGCATAATGTAAATCTATGAACTATTCTTTAACTTAAGTCTGAGTTGACAATAGGAGTCTTCAACTTTGCATCTGACATCTTGAGTGTTGTAAAATAGAATAGATTATTTAAAAATCGGTTCATTACAAAATGGAAGTGGTTATGACCTCTTTTTTTGATTTGGGACGATATATTATTATGAGGTTCTCGCGCCTAAGGGGTTCGTGGGATTTCTGATTTTGGGTGCCTGATGAGATTTTAAAGGTCGGCGCTAAAGATGTTATTACATCGTGACCTAAAGGACAAGTGACACTGTATGCTATCAAGCAATGCACATATGTGTTAAAATCTCCTATACATTATTTCATTCTTAATACATTAATTCCGAAAGGATGTTTAACGCGTAACCGTAACTCTCTTGTGGTGAGCTGAGAAAAATCTATAGATCTCTGTCGTGCTTAACGTGAATTTGATTTAGCGCAGGAAAGAGATGGATGTAATCTAAGAAATCTTATTATTCATTCTCGTTGTTCTGAAACACGTGTCTATAACGTGTCTCCGAAGGATATTCATCATGAAGAAATAATATTGTGCAGCAAAACACCGCGATTATTGGTGGCAGAACGTTTTATCAGCTCGCACGGGTAAGTTTTTTTTTTTTTTTTTATTGCTTAGATGAGTGGACGAGCTCACAGCCCACCTGGTGTTAAGTGGTTACTGAAGCCCATAGACATCTATAAGGTAAATGCGCCACCCACCTTGAGATATAAGTTCTAAGGTCTCAATTATAGTTACAACGGCTGCCCCACCCTTCAAGCCGAAACGCATTACTGCTTCACGGCAGAAATAGGCAGGGTGGTGGTACCTACCCGTGCGGACTCACAAGAGGTCCTACCACCAGTAATTACGCAAATTATAATTTTGCGGGTTTCATTTTATCTTTTAAGTACTATCATCTTAGCTATTTATGCCCCATATAATGCCTCCCACTTTTAAGGGGCGGTCGTATACAATTGACTCATCTGTCTCATGTCTCGAGGGTGCATTGGCGGTGCGTTATCATTATAAAGTGCACTCAAACTTCCTACGATATTATTGCTTTTGTTTCCAAATTCGAAGTCTTAATTGCGACTTTTGTTAGTCGGATGTTAGTTTCTATTGTATAGCTTCCAATTCCTTTACAAGGTAAGCCTTAGATCCGCGGTCTGCTCTCAACATCGGCAGATCATCAAGTCCCACACACTCCGCGCGTCTCCTAGGCGCTGGTACGCGTAGGAGGTTCGCCCCCCAGCCCGAAGAAAAAAAGGTCTGACAAGCGAGAAATAATAAGATGAACTCATATTATAGTAACGGTTGGTCATGATAAATTGTCGAACGATTTGTCATCGTTCCAGAATTGGCACAATATTAAGTGGCTGTAATAATATCGGTACTAGTTTGTAGGAGATATAGAGGAAGAGGTGGATCTGAGAAGAAATGTATGGATTGCGTGAAACACGATATGTGTAAAAGTGGAGTTAGAAGAGTTAGAAGTCGTCGTGGCCTAAAGGATAAGACGTCCGGCGCATTCGTATGTAGCGATACACCGTGTTCGAATCCCGCAGGCGGGTACCAATTTTTCTAATGAATTACGTACTCAACAAATGTTCACGACTGACTTCCACGGTGAAGGAATAACATCGTGTAATTAAAATCAAAAACCCGCAAAATTATAATTTGCGTAATCACTGGTGGTAGGACCTCTTGGGAGTCCGCACGGGTAGGTACCATCACCCCGCCTATTTCCGCCGTAAAGGAGCAATGCGTTTCGGTTCGAGGGGTGGGGTAGCCGTTGTAACTATACTGAGACCTTAGAACTTGTATCTCGAGGTGGGTGGCGCATTTACGTTGTAGATGTCTATGGGCTCCAGTAACCACTTAACACCAGGTGGGCTGTGAGCTCGTCCATCCAACTAAGCATTAAAAAAAAAAGCTAGCGAGGAAATGGTATGTGATAGAGGAGTATGGAAGAAGAAAACATGTTGCGCCAACCCCAGGTGACTGGGAGAAGGGCAAGACAATGATGATGATGTGAATGTAACTAACAAGTTATGTTCGCATTTGTGGTCTAGTCACGTTGTATAGGCGGTTCTTACGGCGTTGCGAGATTAGAAGGAAAGCAAATTGACCACGATGTCAGAGCGTTCGTTTACGCAATACACTAACTCTTTTGCAAACAACCGTGAATGAAGCGTACCACAATAAGCTCGCACGTTACCAAATGACCGTGGGTTGTTGCGAAAACTCCAGTTTTATTTTCTTTATACCTCGAATAGAGCTTAAAATGAATATTTTTATAATAAGGAACTTCGTTCCTATCCGGTGTCCCACGACACCACACATCTTTTTTGTAATGTATGCGGCTTGACTGGTGGCTTTGACATTGCTAATGTCCATGAGCAACGATGACTACTGATCCATCAGGTATATGGTTTGCTGGTCTTCGAAAGATGGCTATAAACAAAAACCGTACGATAATATTTTAAAATATTATTATAAAATTGCGGCGGAACCCTAAAATTGTGGCTGACGTTCTGAGGGACTAATATAAGAGATATTTCTTTTACACGCCTCCCAGAGCTTTCTAAGAGGTAAATGTTTTGTGAGCGACGTCTAAGAAATTTTCATACGAACATCAAGCAAACTGAATTAAGCTTTAATAGGCTGGGCACAAAAGCGAGAATGCTGTACAAAGCAAACGAGCCGAGGTGTCAATAGCCTTGTAAAATGTTGAACGTAAAATATTATAGAGTTGTAAATGTAAAATTGGAGATGTTTTCGGCTTACCCTTTCATAGAATTTACGTCCGTATCGCGAACGAATCAGGTTCAGAATCGCTTGGAAATGTATTTTTTTTTATGTTCAGATCAAGAACAAACAATGGCATTGAAGACGTCTTGAATGTGTTTTTGATCGTTTTATTTCTTTAATAAAATGAACGAGTAGTCATTTTTGCGCACAGAAATAATGATTAGCCATTTTAAAGGAATCTCTTGTCTAATTTAATTAGCTTACCACTTCTATGTACTATTAAGAAGACTTGTAGGAAGCTGAGAGTGGTAAGCTGATTTTTATTACTGGTGGTAGAGCCTCTTGTGGGTCCGCGCGGGTGGGTACCACCACCCTGCCTATTTCTGCCGTGAAGCAGTAACGCGTTTCGGTTTGAAGGGCGGGGCAGCCGTTGTAACTATACTTGAGGCCTTAGAACTTATATCTCAAGGTGGGTGGCGCATTTACGTTCTGGATGTATATGGGCTCCAGTAACCACTTAACACCAGGTGCGCCGTGAGCTGGTCCACCTATCTAAGCATTAAAAAAAAATTAGGGCTGATTTGGTAATAAAACCTTAGAGACCTTTTTTAAGTTGTTTTTTTCCTACCTAAGCTGATGGTCTAGAAAGACCATGTCAGCGTCACCGGGCTAGTAGGTGAGCTCACGGGGCTCAAGTCTGACGATGTTGCTAACACGAACCCTAGCAAGAGGAGTGCTTCACAGAATATACCACCGGATCGGAAACGCGACTCATTGAGAAGATCCGGCGAGAAACTCAGAGGGCTGTGTATCTTTCATGATCATTTAGGGGGAAGAGAGAGTGGTCGAAAAATGGTGTTGCCAACCTAAAAATAATTAAGTTTCAATGCCAAACATGTTGCATAGAAATGCCAACATTACTACTACCTGTTGAGATGTATGTATTCTAAATTTCTTTAGTCTATTTCAAATAAATTTTACATAAAATTAAAATAAATTTTAAGGTTTTAACTTTTCTAATGTTATCGTTCTACTATTACCGTGCTTTCGACTTAATTATTTCCTTAGCTAATAAACGCGAGATGGAATCGTAAAAGCAGTTTTAAGTGTGAATTTTAAGTGTTTTTATGTATACTTCCAAACCGGAAATTTAGGCATGTTAGGGAACGAAGCTTGGCAGCACTACGCGAGCTGTCACTGTCAATGTCAATGTCAGTTGAGTTTGAGTGGTAAAATAACATTATGTTTGATTTTTTTGGTTACCTAAGTGCCGACAGACTCGAGGGATTAGTCTGGCTTCATCTTGGCTGGTGGGTGAACTAGGCCTGAGAGATCTGCCCTACTAAGGACAGTGCTTCGCTGAATCTACCACCGGATCAAAATCGCGACTCACTGGAAAGATCAGGTGAGACGGTAGGTTTTAATGGTAGGCAGCGGCTTGGCTCTGGCATTCTGACGTCCATGTGCAACGGTAACCACTCACCATCAGGTGGGCCGTATGCTCGTCTGCCTACGTGGGCATTAAAAAAAACACTTAGTGTGATATGTCTGTGGGTTAAGTTGGAAGTAGAATTCGCATCGCAATATTGCATCAACGAATTGAACGGAAACGGTGACAGGAGCTTTGAGTGCCCAAAAGCACCGAGAGACGACCAGGAGGATCCCTTTCATCATCATCAGCCTGTATCTCTCCCCTGCTGGAAGTAGGCCTCTCCCATAGTCCGCCACAATGTACGATCCTCCGCCTCCGAGAGGATCCCTTTGCCTCTCCTCAACGCAAAACTAATAAACTAGAATACACATTTAATTCCCTCTTAGATTTAGTGGCCACGTACATTCTGTCCCTTACGCTCCCTAATATATATCACGAAAGCATTTAGATGTCGCGTTAATATAATTTACGTGTGCTAACCAAAATTGATATTAAACACGTACGTACGTGCGCTCTGGCCATCGTAAAAACGAAATTAGCTGGCAACACTAATAATCTGGCCATAGAGTTAATGATCAATGGAAACGTCATGTGTTTTAATTCGGTTTTATATTACAAAGTGCCATGGAACGGTAGTTACGAAAATAAGTTAAACTACCTTCAAATTGTACATTGTACATAATAGTGCCTATGTATATAATTTTCCTAGTACTCTGTACTATGTCTTCTTTTTTGTGTGTACATAAATAAATAAAATAATTATCTACCTTCAAATTAAATACCTACTGTAGGAGATTCGGTCCCCTGCCCGAAAAAAAAAGACTATCACTGTAACACTATTCCGGTTAAGAAATATTTGTATGCAACGAATGTTTCTTCTGATCTCATAATTTTATTTTTCGTAATAAATTTCGGTAAAAGCTTAGACGATAACGTATAAACAATTTAACGTAAATAAAAGTCTCTTTGAAGTTGTCTGTTTAATCGAAAAAAAGCTCTTGAGCTTTTTAGTGATTATTGATTGAGTAATTTGACGATGCGCAGACAGAGACGAGTCATTGGTGTCAGTTATATATTCTTGTAGATGAACTGATGATTTTTGTTTATTGACACGATAGATGCTTAAGCTCTCGGCCTACGACGGACGCTTTAGATCTCGGCCTACCTAGAGACAAGTGGTCAGCTCTCGGCTTACCTAGAGTCAAGTGGTCAGCTCTCGGCCTACCTAGAGTCAAGTGGTCACTAGAGCCAATAAACGTTAACATGAGACGTGAGATATGAGTTCTAAAGTCTCTGTTTTTACAGTATAGGAGCTGTTCCACCCTTCAATCCGAAGCGCATTACTACTTCACGGCAGAAATAAGCATTTTGGTGGTACTTACCCGTGTGGACTCATAAGACATCCCACCAACAGTAATTACGTAAATCGTAAGCTACAAAACGACATTTTTTCTTTTTATTGCGCCAAAAAAAGACAGGTTTTTAATACATAAATATTGAAGACTACGAAATTCGAAGCGAAAAAAATCTTACTTTTATATATATCTTTACTATCTTATCTATCTTAACTGTTTTAACTTTTTTTTTATAACTTAGATGGGTGGACGAGCCCACCTGGTGTTAAGTGCCCATAGACACTGGACTGGAGCCTATAGACATCTATAACGTAAATGCACCACCCACCTTGACATATGAGTTCTGTGGTCTCAGTATAGTTACAACGGCTGCCCCACCCTTCAAACCGAAAAGCATTACTGCTTCACTGCAGAAATAAGCAGTTTGTTGGTGCCTACCCGTGTGGACTTACCGGTAATTATGTAAATTGTAAGCTAAAAAACGACATTTTTTCTTTGTATTGCGATTAAAAAAAGGCCGGTTTTTAATAATTTATTTAAGACTAAGAAATTCGAAGCGAATTGAACCTTACTTTTATCTATTTTAACTACGAGCTTAACTATTTTAATTATTTTAACTATTTTGACTATTTTCACTATTTTCACTATTTTCACTATTTTTACTATTTTCACTATTTTCACTATTTTAACTATTTTGACTATTTTGACTATTTTGATTATTTTGACTATATTAATTTAACTATTTCAACTACTTTAATTTTTTTTAACTATTTTAATCAATTATTTTAACTATTTCAACTATTCTAACTATCCTACATCTCATGATTAGGGTAACATTTGAAACGCGAATTACAATCAAAACGTTGTTTCTTAAAATAATACAAGAGAGAGAGAGCCACAAATCAAATTTGATTTATATTGTTCATTGAATCAGAAACGAGAATGTCCGAACCCTGACGCGGTCGGGTATGACGCGGACTATATCAATAATGATCTCGAACCTTCGAGACCTTGATATTATTTGATCGAGACAATTGACAACCTTTTGTTTCTGTTGATTAAAATAATGTTTTCTCTCATTTATTGAAAGGTGAAAGGACATTCGGTATAAGCGACATTTTTTGGAATAGGAGAGCTTTTTATTTGTCTCTATTGCTTAGGTGGGTGGACGAGCTCACAGTTCACCTAATGTTAAGTGGTTAGTGGAGCCTATAGACATCTACAACGTAAATGCGCCCCCCACCTTGAAATATAAGATCTAACGTCTCAAGTATAGTTACAACGGCTGCCCCGCCCTGCAAAGCGAAACGCATTACTGCTTAACGGCGGAAATAGGCAGAGTGTGCGGACTCACAAGAGGTCTATTACACGATGTTATTTCTTCACCGTGGAAGTCAACCTTGAAAATTTACGAAGTACGTATTTCACTAAAAAAACTCTCTATTGTACTCTTTATTACTCTTTATTGTACCCAAAAAAAAACAATGTGATACATTAAATACAAAAAAGTACAATTGGCGGTCTTATCGCTAAGAGCGATCTCTTCCAGACAAACATCAGGTGGACAAGAATCATTTGGAAACGAATTACGCGCTAACATGGAATCCAAACAGGCTGTACCGGAAATTCAATACGTGTCACCTCATTACACGCACTACGATCCAATTGAAATGGCAAATGTTTACAATTATTTTAATGCAATTGTGAAAACTCCGAAATTACAGGTGAATTTTTCCGTAGCACTCGAGACTACGATTTATACCCTACGTAGACGGCTCGTAGCGATTCCGTAGAGCGCGCTACGGAAGTGACAAAAACACAACAAAACCGAAAATACGCCATTAAGCTAACACTAGTTTTATTCTGTGGATACGGATCTGCGAAGATATTTTTCTGGTCAATATTTCCGTCTTAATTTAATCCATCAGATTGTTAATAATATCTTATTAACCATTGATAATAGTTTAAGATAATTATTATATGAATGCTCAAATAACAGTCAGGTACATAGTGGAAATTTTGTAATTTATTTTTTTGTGTAGATTGGTGAACAGCGCTTCATTTGGTGTTAAGGGGCTACCCGGTGACATTGACAAAGACATTGAGACGTGCATTTCAAAGTCACAATACTATTGTGTACCACAGTTGACCTCGCCCCGTAAATCGGAGTATATAACTATTCTAGGTCAACATCATATAGTTTTACTACTAAAGCTTCAATATACTATGTTTTATAAGCTCGCATGGGTAGGTCAAAGCATCCTATCTTCAGCGCGAAGCAATCATGGATTTCGATTATACATAATATGTATAATAATTTGAATTGCAAATTTCGACCTCAAGTCGATACTTAACTTTATGCAGAACAGTAGAGATGGATTTAATGCTTAAGGCATTATCTACCAGTCAACCAAGGCTGGTGTAGAGATTGCTGTGGTAAGCGAATTGCTTTATTGAAAAAATAAATACATATACAAAACATACACAGAGTTTATATGTGTAAATAAATAACATAAGACGCCGTACATATGATTCTTAAATATCATCTATATACATAAAAGAACAGAGGTGTAGACAACTTGGAACGTCTGATGGTCACTGGGAAAGTAGAAGGAAAACGTCCTAGAGGCCGGAGCCCCAAACGTTGGTCCGACCAGATCTCCGAGCAAACCAACGGACCACTTAGCGCTGCACTACACCAGGCAACTGACCGGAACCGATGGAGGCTAACAGTCGACAAGCTAAAACGGAGTCACGATCCTCAGCAATGAGGGAGCGATGGAGAAGAAGAATATAAAAGAAAGTCGTGTTAGTTACACTATTTATAACTCAAGAATGGCTGAACTGATTTGGCTGAAAATTGGTGAGGAGGTAGCTTAGAACCAGGAGAAGGACATAGAATAATTTTTATCACGCTCCCGTGGGACGTGACATAAAACGTGGTATAACAAAACGCAACTGATATAGAATAACAAAACGCAACTGACAGCTAAACGTAATATACTCTATGGTTAATTATAGTAGAATTTTGAAGTTGACGTGTTTAAAACAAACTGTGTGGCGGAACAAAGTTCGCCGGGTCCGCTAGTATTTTATAATGAATACAATTTTCATACATTAGTTATAATTCACACATATATTTTGATATCTATGGGTTCTGGCAACCGCTTTACAGCAGATGAGATGTGCTCTCGTTAACACATCAACGCAATGTAACAATATTATAATAACTACACTGATACTTTAGAACTTATATCAAAAGGTGGGTGGCGCTTTTACGTTGTAGTTGTCTATGGGCTCCAGTAACCACTTAGCACCATGTAGGCTGTGAGCTGGTCCACTCATCTAAGCAATAAACAAATAAAACTGATTGGATATTCATAAATTGGCAAAAACGTTGTGGACATGGACAGAAATAAAATTAATAAAACACATAAAATAAAAAGAACTATCACGATCGATAGCGTTCTCGTAATTACCTACAATATTCACGTTCTGTGAGGCTACTGAATCGACATAAAACTAATAAAAATCTGCCACGTCCATAAATTTCGTAGCTCCTTGCGGGACTCGAGTGCGTTCCGTTTCACGCTCGGAAATAGCCCGTTCGTTACGTTCCTTTATACGCTAGCTTCTCACGTGTCTCGTTCCGACTGTAATATATATCGTATCGGAAACTTTGAAAACACGCGAACTGTTTAAAAACTTGAACGTTCGAAAGCTCGGTTCTATTCGAAAAAAAAAAAACAAAAAATATATTCTTCTAAAATCGAAGAACATTTCGCTTTTGCGCTCTACGATATTTTGAAATCCGTTCATATTTGAAGTATCAAGTTTTTTGTTGTTTGTTTGTTGATTGTTTTAAGCTTTTTTTAGTTGTCTACATTACACAAACTAAATCGTTATCGAATAGTGATATATGTGATCTCCCATAACCAATAAGCACGCTGTGTGTTAGCCGTATCCCACACAATTAGTTTGCCACACAATTGTGGTATTAAGAACAAAGACCAGAAATATATTTGATGTTCGGAAAAATTAACCTCACTTTCACAAGAGGTCCCACCACCAGTAATTTTTTATTGCCCTTGTAGGCAGACGAGCATACGGCCGACCTGATGGTGAGTGGTTACCGTCGCCCATGGACTTCAGCAATGCCAGGGGCAGAGCGAAGCCGCTGCCTACCGCTTAATACTCTCCACAAGCCTCGTTTGAAGAAGGAAATGTCATAGCGCTCGGGAAACACCGTGGAGGGGAGCTCATTCCATAGCCGGATGGTACGTGGCACAAAAGACCTCTGGAAACGCACTGTGGATGACCGCAGTGGCTCCAGGTAGTATGGATGAACTCTACTTCGGTGGCGGGCGGTGCGATGGTAACAACGAGATGCCGGTATCATCTCGAACAATTCCTCAGAGCACTCCCCGTGGAACATACGGTACAAAATACAGAGGGAACCGAAGTCCCTCCGCAGACCCAGAGGCTCCAAAATTTATACCTTGAAATAACTGAGACGTTAGAACTCTTGTCTCAAGGTGAGTGGCAGCATTTACCTTTTAGACGTCTGTCCACGCATCGAACGCGTGGACAACAGCGGCGGGAGACGCGGCGGACGGGGGGACGCATCAGCTGATCGCGATCGCCGACAGACTCGATCAACAGCGGACGTTTCGACCGCTTATAAGAATATATGTTAATCTCCAAATTTATAAAATATTAATTATTATAAAACGTGTAGTATTATTGGAGTTTTATTAACACGTCTATGGGCTCCAGTAACCACTTAAAGCAATAAACAAATATAAAAAACATGAGTTCTAAGGTCTCTGTTTTAACAGTACAACGGCTGCCCTTCCTTCAAACCGCATGGCATTACTGCTTCACTACAAAAATATGCAAACCATAAGGACGGTGGTATCTACCCGCGCGGACTTACAAGACGTCCTACCGCCAATAAAATAGTACTTGTTTTTCGACATAGCCCACGAAAACCGCGACCTCTGTAATTTTGTCTCTGTCATTCCGTAATGATTCCATTGTGTCACAAACGCGTATTCATTATTAAATAGAGTGAGAATACAAAATAACGTCTCTAGTTTAACTTAGAGCATCAAGTAAATTACGAATGGGGTTTGTCTAGACGTTTTATCGCTCTAGTGACGCGAAAGAGCTTTTCTATCGATTGTTTTTTCTTTAAAGAATATTATGCACGACATTTTACTTCATCTTCGTGTAGTGGTTGGTATTCACGTTGTAGTAACTATGAGTTCTGCTTACAGAAAACTATGTCCATTCTGTGTGCTTTATGCGAGTTTTTTAACGTTCTCGATAGCGTAAAAGTTAACTAAAATATGTAGGTATGCAGTTGGAACAGCGCCCCTAGCGCCAAACGTAGGTAAACGTTCCAACTCCATACAAATTTGAAGTAGAAGTCGTCGTGGCTTAACGGATAAGACGTCCGGTGCATTCGTGTTGAGCGCGATGCACCGGTGTTCGAATCTCAGGCAGGTACCAATTTTTCTAATGAAATATGTACTAAACAAATGTTCACGATTGACTTCCACGGTGAAGGAATAACATCGTGTAATAAAAATGAAACCCGCAAAATTATAATTTGCGTAATTACTAGTGGTAGGACCTATTGTGAGTCCGCGCGGGTGGGTACCACCACTCTGCCTATTTCTGCCGTGAAGCAGTAATGCGTTTCGGTTTGAAGGGTGGGACAGCCGTTGTAACTAAACTTGAGACCTTAGAACTTATATCTCAAGGTGGGTGGCGCATTTACGTTGTGGATGTTTATGGGCTCCAGTAACCACTTAACATCAGGTGGGCTGTGAGCTCGTCCACCCATCTAAGCAATAAAAAAAAAACTTTTACTCTATCGAGAACGTTAAAAAACTCGCACTAAGTACACTGGTCGAGCGGGTAAAATGTTAAGTGTCCGATGTATTTGTATCTAGTGATAAAACCGAGATGTACTATGACATATGACATGGAATTGAAGGATATTTATTTTTTTAATGTATTGACTATGTGAACTTTTTTTGGTTTTTTGCTTTCAATATATTTCAAGGCAGTGGCTGATGCTGTGATGAGCTCCGATAATAATTTGATATCAGCTCGCCAATGAGCTCCATAAAAAAACAAATGCCGGACCAATTTGACTGTGTAATCTATTATGCATAATTCATGTGACACAATGTTTGTCCGGAATGAACATAAAAACTAACTATCCGATTTCGTAATTATATTTATTCTGAATGCATGTTTATTCCAACTTAAGAGATAGGATATTTTTTATCTTACTTTAAAATCACTTTTTTTTTGTACTGAAGAATCTGTGAGCTCTTAAAAGCTAGTTACTAACAGATGATGGTGTAATTAAACTTTGTTCAGAGCAATTCTAAACATGATGTTTGTATAACTATTTTTTGAATTTTGAAAGAGAATAATGATTTTGAAAACAGTCATTGCAAGTCAATCAAAAAATTCAGGTCGTACGTGCACGTGTTGTAACCGCATTAAAAATAAAATAAAAATAACCTTCTCTCTGAATATATCTAATTATTGAAGCGACCAGTACAAATTACAGTCCACGCTCTATAAAAACTTATCGTTAAAATCTTTTTCTATCCGGCTTGATAAAGTATGTAATAGATGGCGCTATAGTCAAAGTTATATGTTTAGTTTACAATGTCTTCTTCTACAACCCATCTCCATCCGATGCCGAGAGTAGGTCTCTTCATATGCACCTCAGTCCTTTCGATCTATTGCCTTTCGCATCCAGTCCTTGTCAGCTATTTTGAACCAAGCTGTCGGTCTACCTCATTGGTTATCTGCCCACGTTAGAACCAGTACGAGGTCTCCACTCCAGTACTCTTGTCCCTACTAATTGACAGTTTGATTGTATATGTTGCCGACGGACTTGACCGTGTGACTTTACACTATATATGTATATGCATAGATATTTTATTGATGCCGAATAATAGGCTTTTGAACTATTGATCTGATTGTGATGAAACTTTATGCACTTTGTGGTTGGAACTCTAAGGAAGGTTTCTGTAATAATAAAAGGTTTTTCATTAAAAGCGCTCGAACTTAAAAATAACATAAATAAATCTGTTTAAGTGATATAACCACCATTTTTATTTGATTTGAAAGGGTATTCGATGACATTATGAATGCAAATATAATTTCAGCCAAATGGCCGCCGTGAATCCGCTGTAGGTGTTGTATCCTGATGGACCAATTTTGTATGACATCTTCGCATGAATAGGGTACAATTTCACGAAGAGCGCGAGTTATGGTTGAGATTTCACGTAGCCCCACAGAAAGTTGTCGAGCGGTGTTAAGTCACACGATCTCGGTGGCTAATTGATGTCACCACCACGCACGTATGGCAAGTCGCCGTCCTGTTGGAACCACACGTTTTATCTATACATCTATCGTTTTTTTTTTGTCAGGAGGAAATCGCCGGACTTCCGCCCTCCACTTGGGATAGAGGACGGGACATGTCTGAGTCGAACCGACTAAAACCTCCTGTCGCTCAACAACCGACGTCCGAACCTCGCATGAGACAGAATCCATGAAAAGGCAAAGGGGGGAAAGTAAAGTTTAGTGCGGAGCACATCTCTCCCATCACCCTCCCCCTCGGGACGCCGGACCAGTAGTCGTCGGCGCCACGACCACCAGTCCTCTCGGTTGGCAGGCTATCCGAAGCCCGCCTAGATCGCACCAGTCAGAGTGAGTATCTATCTATCCTAGGCCACAACAATTTTGTTAACTTCGTCCGATATCGGTCGCCATTGACAGTGAGCGCGCGGTTCCTTGCGTATCTCGGAAGAAATAAGGACCGATGATACAGCCAGACAAGCGTGTAGCGTTCCATGGTGAAATGTCATGACTAAATATATGTTCATACCAAATTTGACAGCTATTGCTTTTTTTTAATGATTGAAAGCATTGGCAACACGGCCATCAGCTTAAACTAATTTTACAAAAAAAATAGTAAATGAACTAGGACTTACAATAGAAACACAGATAAAAGAAACAAACCAAACCAATAAACAATTACAAATGATTGAGAACAACAAATTAATTACAAGATTGACAGCTATTGCTTTTCCAAGATGGCCGCTAATCGGTGTCAAAGTTCGAGGTGCCATTATTGAAAAACCCTATATTATACTCGTACCATCAATCAATTCAAACCTCATCTACAACGCTTGAATAGTTTCAAGAATACGATGTTTTAAGGCAATTAGGCATAATGAAAAGCGAATCATGACCAAGGTTACTGGTACTTAATGAAGATGAAGATCTTAAGTTCTGCTCAAATGAGACAGCATTTTTCCTTATATATATTTCAAAATTTAAAAATTGGTTTGTCAAAGTTACCTCCTAAATTTTTTATGTGATTTTATGACCTGGTAACTAAAATCTTTAAGTCATGTCTTATTTTAATTTATATTCTTATTTTTATGAAAAATGATAATATGGAGTAAAATGAAATGAAAATGATTAATTTGAGATGTTAATCAACTGGGATGAAATTAAATGAAATGAGATGATATGGAATGAAATATAATCTTAGTAAAATGGTGGTCATTTACTAAGATTTTTTCAGTGGACTTTTTGGAGGATCCCGAGAAGTTGCGTCCAGCGGCTTTGTTTCATTTTCCCACATTTGTGCACTTTCACAGATATCAAACAGTTAATATACCACCGTTATTACACATTTAAACCTGAAGAAACACTAAATAGACAAAATAAAACAAATCACACAACTTCACTCCTCGCGTTCCCGCCAAAAAGTCACCTCCTAAATATAATATGATATTTACAGATTAGTCGTAGGGATATGTAATTTTGTCGATTTAAAAAAAATAAAAGAACTTTCCCAACACCTACGCATTTCGCATCGTATTAAAAGCAATAAGTACGTTATAAATACCAGTCTTTGTTTTCTGTATGATAAAGTCGTCTTTATAGGTGATACAGCTTAGCATTAAGAATTTATATGTAATCTTTGACATTTAAATGTTAGTACACACTGGGACTACACCACGGTATTGGCTTACACAAGTTCTAAGAAAACGAAAGATGTAGGTGAATAAAAATATATTAGGAACGCTATTTTAGGATGCGTGGGATTTTGATTCGAAAATCTCTATAACTCATGATATTTTAGAAATTACGTGAAAAGTTTGTTTGGATTCGTATTAATGAGAGCAAAATTTCGAATTACAGAGGGGCTGAACGTAAAATATTTTCTCATTACAAAGTTATATCTAAATGCCGAAAACTGTTTTTTTTAATGAGGCATTACTTGTGGAAGGAGGCCTTTCCAGTTTCACCAGGACAGGTGGGCGAGCAAAGGCTCAGCCAGGAGGAGGGTTGGGATAAGCTAACAGCTGCCCAAGCGCCTCCATAGGAGACCTAACAACTCAAAAGCAGCTGCTTCGCGAATGAATCTACTACCGGATCGAAATAAAAAAACTGTTATTTATATCTGAATATACTTCACACTACTATTTAAATATATTGTTAATACATGACGTTATATTCAATGAATATTATCAATTAGGCAATTGAATAAGTAAGATTGTATGAATAAAATAATTAATTATTTATCTTGACGTGGCGTAAGAGAAGGATGTAGGTTTCAATCTACTACATTAGTTCGCGATTTAATTGCCCTACGAAACATTTAAATGGTTTTCGGTGGAATAATTGTTCGAACGACGTTAATTGCTGTGGAAATCTCCCTCGATCGTAATTAAAGATTGAATGTTTTGATTTATACTGAATTAAGAACATTTTATTATCTGTTTTATGGATCTTAATCTGAATTATCTATACTAAATTTCAGCAAAAGAGACTTTAGTGCCAGTTCAATTATTGAACTTAAAAGCTCAGAAATCGAATTCTGAAAAGGGAATTTGATTAGATCTCTCGGGATTAGACATCTTTTCACCAAGATGCTAACATGGAAATTCCTCGACGCAGATTCAATGGAGTACATACTAACTATCACCTCGAGAAATCCTTGCAGTCGCTATTAAGATCACTGTGAAAGTATCTAAGATAATGTAACTAGCTCAATGACATCTCAAAAATACCAAAACTTTATCTAACCTTTTACTGAAATTTTCCTCGACTTGAGTTTGACAAGCTCTTTCTCACCTCGACAGAGGTAAACTGTCGTACGTTTTTCTAACTGAGCGAGCCTAGATTTCTCCGAACTAATAAGGCCTAATGTCGAAATTCGACCATAGTCAATGACACATAAAGATTCATTTTTGTTTGTATGTTTTGGTTCTTAATACAAAACGCATCACCTGCTTAGTAAATTACTAATTAATTTTGTATACTGGTGGTAGGACCTCTTGTGAGTCCGCGCGGATAGGTACTACCGCCCCGCCTATTTCTGCCGTGAAGCAGTTATGCGTTTCGGTTTGAAGGGTGGGGTAGCCGTTGTGACAATACTGAGACCTTAGAACTATATCTCAAGGTGTGTGGCGCATTTACGTTATAGATGTCTATGGGCTCCAGTAACCACTTAACACCAGGTGGGCTGTGAGCTCGTCCACACATCTAAGCAATAAAAAAAAAATAAAAAAAATCACGCTTTCATAGCTTGTTTTTTACATTCTATTTATTATTATAATGCAAGCAGGTTTTATGTTTCATTTAATAGCGTAATAGTAGTCCTAAAATTATATTGAACACGTTGTTTATCGCCAGATCTTCTTAATGTCGTTTTCGATCTACCACCGGGTAGATTCTGCGAAGCACTGCTCTTGCTAGGGCTAGCGTTAGCAACGCCTCCAGGTTTGAGCCCCGAAAGCTCACCTACACGTTAGGGTTACGCTGACATAGCTTCTCAAGGCTATCGGCTTAGGTAAAAGACGACGACCCCTCTTACTTAAGGTTGGATGGAAGGCTAGAGATCACGCGACCGACCACCAATCCGTTGGACTGACCTAATAAAGAAAGCAACTGAGTTCACCATAGTGCAATGTACTTGAAAAGCATCGAACCGCCAGATCTGGTAGCGCATCGCCAGTAAGGCAACCCTCAGGAGCATGGGCGACTTAACAAATGCTTCTGTTTGTACATCTTCAGCGCAACCGCGACCACTCTGACAAGAGCGTCCGGAGAAGAAGAAGAAGAATGTATCTATGTTACCTTGTACACAACGGAATCTTTGAACGTCTTTTTCTTATACCGATTTCAGTACGTTCGATTTATATGAAAAACTGCATACGCATGAAGGGTCAATTATGATACTATAATTTTGTATATTCTTCTTTATTCATTTTTATTACATAGATGGGTGGACTTCAGTGGACGAACTCACAGCCCATCTGGTGTTAAGTGGTTATTGGAGCCCATAGACATTTACAACGTAAATGCCGCCACCCACCTTGAGATATGAGTTCTAAGGTCTCAGTATAGTTACAACGGCTGCCCCGCCCTTCAAACCGAAACGCGTATTCGCTCTTATGTTAATTGTTAGTTCGACTCACTATTAAAGGGTGTTTATTTTTATTGTTTAAACTTATGTTATGCTAATATGAAATTTGCCTTAAGGCTACTTCATGTCACGATGAGTCGTAATATTAAATTAATTTGGTTCATTTCAACTTTCCATCGAATATAAATATTTGTAACTGAAGGCATTTATTTCGCTCCCATATTTGGATTTAGGCCAACGTATATTATTTGGTCGGTTTCCAAATAATAAAGAAAAATAACGTTACGATTCGCCTTCCTTATCTGCCGACACAATTCATGTTTTATTGCTTTTGTACAAATCGACGAATGATTACAAAACGAATACATTATGTACAGGGTGTCGTTACTGATGTTTGATAAACGGCTTTATTCCCAGGATCAAAGTACAAATAGAGGAAAGCAAGGTACAGCTGTGATGGTACATTACTATAGTACTGTTACGCCGATAAGAGTAACGCCATCTCTCGCCGAATAGTCGAACGAATATCGATGGATCCAGTAGCACCTAGAACGCTCTAGAAGTACAACGCCATCTATTGACAGATAGCGGAAACTACTACTAGAGATGTGTGGAATATTCTCGATAATTCTAGGGATGAGGTATCGGCTATAAAAGCATTGTAGAGATGGCACGCAGTCAGTCAGTAATTGGAACTACTCGAAGCGAAATAGCGAACGGATCACCTGAAGCGAAGCGAAAGAAGCGAATTGAGAATTTGAAAGTGTTTGTGAAGTGTTTTAACTGTTCTAAGTATTGAATACAGTTTTTAGTTTTACTTTGGTGGAATTTTATTTATCCCGAGCCCCAGCGCGTAACAGTACTAATAAGCTTACCATGGCCAAAACGTATCTTTTGTTGTAAAATAAAATTCAGATTTCGACCTCTAGTTAAGCTGTGGCGGTTTTAGTGACTATTTAGTACGCGAGCTGTGAATTTATCTCTGAATTCTAACTAACTGCGTGCCATCTCTGTAACGCTTTTATAGTCGAAACGACATCCCTAGGATTATCGAGAACATTCCTCACAAGTCGAGTATTTTCGATTGTGTTTCCGCTATCTGACAATAGATCGCGTACTTCTCGAGAGTTTACTGGAGATAGAATAAATGCTGTCCGCACTGTCTTAGCCGAAACCATACGAATATGTAAACCACAAGACTGCCCACGAATGCAGTCTAACATATAGCCCATCTGATGGTGAGTAGTAAGAACGTCAACAATGCCCTTGGACTATACCAATCAACATTGCCTTTTACACTTGAGTGTTCTTTTAAGGTCTAATTTTAAGGGCATGTCATAACAATCATGGAATACCCTGGATTCTTCTCCAAAGAGTTCGACTCCTTCGATATGTGGCTCTGTACTCTGAATCCTTGTGCCGATGAGCGCAATGGTTTTGGTTTCCAGTACTCTGCTCTGTGGGATGTTTAACTACAAAGGGAAGATCTTCCACCGAGCGGATGATATTGCTCAGTAGACCGACGATCCGAATGTTGTTGTCCAGAACTTGTATACTTAGTCTGGTCATAAATACTATTACAATTAAAAATAAACAAAATATTACATTTGAATTTGGAATGCTCATTGAGTTTTCTCATTTTGGTGCAAATATATTGTACAATATTTTGCGATATTAAAATGAGGTGGGGTGATAAAGAGAACCGAATCGATGTGATTGCATTACACAAAGTAGGTATGGAGCCAAATGCAATTTTTAACTCTCCATACGCTTAAAAATAATCGTAAAATTATTATTTCTATATTATTTATATTTGATTATCTCGTAAAATGTTTGTGTACCGGGCTATTAATAGGTGCAATGAGACCTCCTCTGTTTGTGACAGAAAATGATCTGGCCGTCCACGTAGTGTCCGTACGAAAAAGGTAGTCAAAGCAGTAAGGGAAAGAATTCGAAGAAATCCTGTTCGAAAGCAAAAGATTTTATCTCGGGAGATGAAGATAGCACCTAGAATCATGTCGCGTATTTTAAAAGATGACTTAGGACTTGCAGCCTATAAGAGACGTACTGGTAATGACCAGTTAAGAAGTGTCTTAACTGATAATTTAAAAGAGAATAGGGTGGTAAAATCGAAACAACTACTGAAGCGGCACGCAAAGGGAGATCATAGAAATTTTTTATTTACGGATGAGAAATTTTTTACAATTGAGCAACATTTTAACAAACAAAATGACCGTATTTATGCTCAAAGCTTTAAGGAAGCTTCCTAATTAGTCTACAGAGTGCAACGTGGGCACTATCCGACTTCAGTGATGGATAGCCATACTTTTGTGAAAAAGGTATTAAAACATCGGCACAAGTGTATCAAAATACCATTCTTGAGAAGGTAGTGAAGCCCCTTAACAACACCATGTTCAATAATCAAGAATAGTCCTTCCAGCAAGACTCGGCGCCAGGTCATAAAGCTCGGTCTACGCAGTCTTGGTTGGAAACGAACGTTTCGGACTTCATCAGAGCTGAAGACTGGCCGTCGTCTAGTCCCGGTCTTAATCCGCTGCATTATGATTTATGATCAGTTTTAGAGAGTACGGCTTGCTCTAAACGCCATGATAGTTTGGAGTCCCTAAAACAGTCCGTACGATTGACAGTGTGTTCCGTCCCGTAACAGTTTGTTCTAAAATACATATTTATATTATTATTATTTTTTTTATTGTGAATAATTTTTTTTTTTTTATTCTTTGAGTACGTAACGCGACACAATTTGGTTTATATGTATTATTCATTTCTTATTTTTTCTTGTACTGGGTCTGCGACATGTTGTGTGTATCGGAATGCACCATTTCCGTGGGAAATGGTTCTTCGGCGCGACACTAGCGCCACCACTTGCCTGCCTGTTAGTGCGGCAAAAAACAAAAACTGAGTTTTTCGCGCGAAGCCGCTGTAGCCGCATCGGCACGCGCATTATATTTAAATAGTGTGTAAAGTTCCCCCTTTGATATAAAAAAGACTGGAAAATAGTGACAGTGACCTATGACTTTTTACATGTGAAGGATATATGAACTGATTCTGTCGGCATTACTCATCCTCGACCAGGACCTTCGGACGTGGTTGCGGGACGATTCACGGTAAGTCGTCAGACCTAGGCCATATCCTAAACATAAATTTGGTCCTTCGAGCCGGATACATATTTTCCAGTTTGTGTCGTGTTATTTAGCAGTATTTACGTACTCATTTTCAAATTGTAAAATCACGCGTTCGATTCTTAGCGTCCCCCGCCATCTTTTGTTTCGCAAAATGTCGGAAGGTGAAGAATTATCGCCGTGTGAACAAGATATTTTCGAAAGGGATTTAATTCTTGATGAACTCAAACGTATCATTCTACTCGCGAAGACGAACGAACAACAATTTCGCTCGCGTACTATAGACCTAGCGGCTCACCAAAGAAAGTTTACAAAGGTTCAGACTAAAATTGAAAAGTTTCTCATCAGATCCAAATCATTTAGCAAAGATGATAACATAAAGATTCGTAATGATTTTAACGACTTGTACTACGAAATTGTCGGTCACTTAAACTCGTTAAAGTCGATGGATGAGCGTCAGCGCCGTTTCAATCGGTCAAGTAATTGTTCATTTGATGCGATAGGTAACGATAAAAGAAATTTACCTACTTTACCTTTACCTGAATTCAAAGGCGATCCTACGGATTGGCCATCATTTTATGATTTATTCAAATCTTTAGTGCATAGCAACAATGCCTACTCTAAAGCAGAGAAACTTAGATATCTTCTACTTGCAGTTAAAAACGAACCGTATAACCTGATCAAATCCATACCTATCACGGAAGATAACTACCCGATCGCGTTAGAAATATTGTTAACCCGCTACGAAAATAAAAGGGTAATTGCGTCGAAACATCTAGATCGAATTTTAGACATAGAATCGTGTTCAGATAGATCTCCGTATAGTGTACGAAAATTATTAAATGTCTATCAGGAAAACATGAAGGCGTTAGAAGTCATGGACTTTCCGACTCATGAGTGGAGTTTCGTTCTCCTACAAATTTTACTACGTAAAATTCCGAGTAGTATGAGAAAGGGATTCGAACGTTCATTGGCCAAGCCATCCGATATTCCAGAAGTAGACACATTGGTTTCATATTTACAACATGAAATCGCCGCGGAAGAAATGGTATCTCCTAGCTCCTCAAGTACCTCCGCACAGCACGCTAACAAACAGATATCGCGGGTAGGTAATCCGCTGCCATTACAGCCGCGTAGCTACAATGTAGGTCCGAACAGTTTTGCGCCGGTAAAGCGATCGTTTGCCGCCAACGTGTCATCAGACCAAACTCGACCTACGGCCGATGCTAATAAGGTTCGAACTTGCTTGAAGTGTAACGGTTCACACATGTTGACAAAATGTGCAGAGTTTTTAAATCTTTCCCCGCAGGATAGGTATTCCCTTGTACAAAACAAAAGTGTTTGTTATAAATGTTTGAATGTCGGTCACGACGTAAAAAATTGCATTTCTAATTTTGTGTGTAGAACGTGTCATAAACGACATCATAGTTTATTACATTTTACGAATCAACCGGCTCAAGCGCTAGCGGTTGCAAGCGAAACCAAGCAACCTATTGTTGTTCCGCTCACTCCTATGCAGGAGAAGCCGACTCCGATCGCGGTACACGGAAATTGCGCATCTAAATTACCTCTCGCTCGCACTGGAACAGTGTTGTTATCGACAGCACTAGTGGATATTGTCATAGGTAATAATATGACGATTTCCACTGTTAGATGCATGGTAGACACGGGGAGCCAGGCATCGTTTATTACCGAAGCTTGTGTGCAGCGCTTAGGTCTAGCGCGCCGGCATAGCAACGTGCCGGTGTTCGGTATTGGTGACACCGGACCCGTGCATCCAAAAGGTTTAGTTTCGTGTTCCATTGCGCCTAAAGGTCAACAACAACCTGTCATTCCGGTAAATGCGTTAATTTTGCCCGAATTAATTCCAAAAATGCCAAGTGTACCTTTACCGTATACCGGGTGGTCACATTTGAAAAATCTGAAGTTAGCTGATCCGGACTTTCATACGCCCCAGCCTGTTGAAATGTTACTAGGAGCGGATATACTATCCCACGTGTTACTAGGCAACACTATCGTAGGCCCGCCGGGCACGCCGATCGCTATGAATAGTGTGTTCGGTTATTTACTTTTAGGCAAATTAGATTTAGATTCTTCTGTTCCAACTTCATTTCAAGTGTGTTTTAGCTCGTTTGACAACGACAACCTTCAGAGATTTTGGGAGCTGGAATCAATACCAGAGAAACGGAGTTACACTCCAGATGAGGAGTTGTGCGAATCCTTTTTTCAAAAGACGCACACTCGTAATGCGGACGGGCGATACGTGGTCGCCCTCCCGTTTAAGCCCGACGCACCGTCTCTCGGCGAGTCGCGGTCCATTGCGCTAGCTCGGTTTCATAAACTAGAATATCGGTTAGAACGCAACCTCAAGTTGAAGGCTGATTACCACGCTTGTCTCCAGGAATACGTAGACCTCAACCACATGGAGCTCGTCGATGATCAACCTTCAGTTAGTGAAAGTTATTACATTCCGCACCACTGCGTGGTCAAAGAATCGAGTGAGTCGACGCCTACACGTGTGGTGTACGACGCCGGTTGTCGCTCAACTAGTGGGTATTCGCTCAATGACGTTTTACTAACGGGTCCTAAGCTTCACATGGACATAGTGGACGTCCTTCTTAAATTTCGTGTCCATTCAATCGCGCTTACTGCCGACATAAAACAAATGTATCGTAATATACTTGTTCGTGAAAGTGACAAAGATTTTCAGCGTATTGTGTGGCGCACATCACCAGAGCAAACTATTCGTGACTACCGTTTGCGTACAGTCACATTCGGTGTGAAATCGTCACCTTACCTCGCTCTGCGTACAATAAAACAACTCGCTCAAGATGAGGCCGAGCGGTTCAAACTCGCGTCGCCCGTTTTACTTAACGATGTTTTCGTCGACGACGTCGTATCTGGCGAGGACTCTGAAGTCAGCGCACTCGCGCTACAACAAGAGCTGATAGGTATTTGTGGGGCGGCTGGGTTTGAATTGCGCAAATGGCACAGCAACTCGCCAGCGTTACTCGCTGCGGTGCTGCCATCAGAGTCTCATGGTGAGCGGCCGGAGAACGTTCTCTTCGCTGAAATGGAGATCGACAAAAAGGTTAAGGTTCTGGGCTTACAGTGGAACCCTAAATCTGATTCATTCAATTTTAAAGTCCAAGTTTCATCGATTAAGTGTACAAAGCGTGTCATTCTTTCAGAAATAGCAAAAATATACGACCCCCTCGGGCTATTATCACCGGTCACATTGTTTGCCAAACATTTGATTCAACTCTTATGGATAGCCAAAGTCGATTGGGATGAGACGCCGCCTGTTGACATAGTAAATTCGTGGTCTTCTTTCGTTGACGAGCTCCCACTCATCTCACAAATCTCATTTCCGCGTTATATATTTAACAATACCAATCCCGAACCGATACAAATTCACGGTTTTGCTGACGCTTCCGAGAAGGGTTTCGGAGCATGTGTATATATTCGTTACAAAGATCAAGAAGATTTCATTCAAACTCACCTGATTATAGCCAAAACTCGCGTCGCACCGTTGAGTGTGCGTCTCACTATTCCTCGCCTCGAACTAATGGCGGCAGTCCTCTTATCTAAATTAATTGAAAAGGTAATGCTCACTTACAGTGGTCGTGTTCGCTTCGACCAGGTCTACGCTTGGTCCGACGCATCCATCGTGCTAGCATGGCTACACTCATCTCCGCACGAATGGAAAACCTTCGTTTCGAACCGTGTCAGTGAGATTTTGCGCCGCATACCCGCGGACCGCTGGCGCCACGTCCCGTCGGCCGACAATCCCGCCGACGCTGCGTCTCGTGGCCTTTTGCCCGCCGCGCTCGTACAGCATGACTTATGGTACCACGGACCCTCGTGGCTACATCTGGGTCAGAACTCCTGGCCGATTCAAAATCCCGTAAGAGACACGTGCGAAGAAAAACGCAACGTATCGGTGTGTTCCAGCGCGTCAACGGCGCCGCCTATACAGGATGTTGATTTTATTACGCGATTTTCGTCGCTTGGAAAACTTGTTCGTGTCACCGCACTCATCTTTCGGTTTTTCAACAAATGTAAAAAAACACAACAATCGTTTTCAAGGTACATTACCGTGACAGAATATAATTTCGCATTAAATCGGCTCATTCGAATTACGCAGCAATCCGTGTTTAGCGAAGACATAATCAATATCCGAGTGGGTAAATTACCATCAACGAATTTGCGTCGTTTAACGCCATACTTGGATGATACGGACAAGTTACTTAAAGTTGGTGGTCGAATCCATAAATCGCTTTTACAATTTGAATCCAAACATCAATTAATTCTACCTAAAAAACACCCTTTAACTAATCTTATTATTGACGATGCACACTTATGTAATTTACATGCCGGACCGCAGTCCGTTCGCTACGCGCTTTTACAACGCTATTGGATTTTGTCAAGCCGTAACATCGTGCGGCAGCGCATACATCGCTGCGTGCAGTGCTTCCGCGCGCGCCCGACGCACAATCAACCGCGCATGGGACCACTCCCAGCAGTTCGTGTTCGCCCCGCGCGACCGTTTCTAAAGACCGCGGTAGATTTTGCTGGTCCATTTTACGTGCGCGCCAATAAGGTGCGTAATGCAAAAATTATAAAATGTTACGTGTCGGTTTTCGTGTGTATGAGCGTTAAAGCGATACACCTCGAGTTAGTGTCAGAGCTTTCCACAGAAGCCTTTTTAGCAGCCCTGCGACGTTTCACGTCCCGTCGTGGTTTATGCACCGATATTTATTCAGACTGTGGAAAGAACTTTGTCGGGTGTGACCACTATCTTCAAGACCTTTACGAGTTTTTACGAAGGGAATCTGTGCAAAGCGCACTTAACCAACAAACCCTTCAACAGGGAATTACGTGGCACTTTCAACCTCCATACGCGAGCCATTTCGGAGGACTACATGAGTCTGGTGTTCGTAGTTTTAAACACCATCTTCATCGCGTTGTAGGTAATCGCATCCAAACGTACGACGAGATGCATACGTTCTTGTGTCAGGTCGAAGCGATCTTAAATTCGCGTCCACTTTGCGTTTTAAGTTCAGATGCTTCGGATCCCCTTTCATTAACACCTTCCCATTTTTTAATCGGAGAGCCCATGACAGCTCTGCCTGACGTATCATTGATAGATGAGTCACCGAATCGTCTCACTCGCTGGCGCTGGATTCAACAATCCATCCAGCACTTTTGGAAGAGATGGAGCAAAGAATATCTCCACGAACTTCAGCAAAGTAACAAGTGGCTTCAGGACAAGGGCGTCGCCCTTCGTGAAGGCACTGTTGTGGTGGTATGCGACGACCGCTTGCCGCCGTTGCAATGGAGGTTGGCGCGCATCCACGAACTTCATCCCGGCTCGGACAATATCACACGAGTTGTAACCATTAAAATGGGAAATTCCCTTTATAAACGACCCGTGGTTAAAATATGTCCTCTTCCCTTGGAGTAGTTCAAGTCATTAATTATTAGTTTTTTGAATTTATTAGTTTCGAGTAAGTTTTTTAAGCTTTACGTTCTTTCGATATTAGTTTTAACTTTTGAATATTAAAAGCAACTACGTGCTTTTAAGGTGAGCGGCATGTTCCGTCCCGTAACAGTTTGTTCTAAAATACATATTTATATTATTATTATTTTTTTTATTGTGAATATATTTTTTTTTTTTTATTCTTTGAGTACGTAACGCGACACAATTTGGTTTATATGTATTATTCATTTCTTATTTTTTCTTGTACTGGGTCTGCGACATGTTGTGTGTATCGGAATGCACCATTTCCGTGGGAAATGGTTCTTCGGCGCGACACTAGCGCCACCACTTGCCTGCCTGTTAGTGCGGCAAAAAACAAAAACTGAGTTTTTCGCGCGAAGCCGCTGTAGCCGCATCGGCACGCGCATTATATTTAAATAGTGTGTAAAGTTCCCCCTTTGATATAAAAAAGACTGGAAAATAGTGACAGTGACCTATGACTTTTTACATGTGAAGGATATATGAACTGATTCTGTCGGCATTACTCATCCTCGACCAGGACCTTCGGACGTGGTTGCGGGACGATTCACGGTAAGTCGTCAGACCTAGGCCATATCCTAAACATAAATTTTCCCATGGAAAGAGTGCGTGCTTCTATTGATAACTGGCCTCAACGTTTAAAGGACTGTATTGCAGCCAATGGTATGGTTCGAATAAGTTTTTATACTTTAAATTGTTTTATATTTATGTATTAAACTAACACACTATAAAAGTAATAAATTTTATTTGCCATAGATTTTTTTCCTTTGTAACAGTATTTATGACCAGACTATATATACAAGCTTATGTTGAAAATGTCATAAGCGAGATTCAGGCATCTGTCAATTATCTTGTATTGTATGGCTACCCGCCACAACTCCATTTGCGAATAGTGTGGTGATAGTTAAAAGCAGACCCGATCATTGATACGTGTCCAATCTAATCAGTCCAGCATTCTTTTTTTATTGCTTAGATAGGTGGACGAGCTCACAGCCCACCCGGTGTTAATTGGTCACTGGAGCCCATAGACTAGATCTACAATGTAAATGCGTTACCCACCTTGAGATATAAGTTCCAAGGTCTCAGTATAGTTACAACGGCTGCCCCACCCTTCAAACCGAAACGCATTATTGCTTCACAGCAGAAATAGGCAGGGTGGTGGTACCCACCTGCGCAGACTCACAAGAGGTCCTACCTGCTTGCCGTCCTCACCTAGGCAATGAATTACGCAGACAGCGTGACGTCAGATTCTGCTCAGGAAAATTTACGGGACACATTGTTAGTGCGAGTAAGTAACGTCAGAAAACATCTCGGATAATATAATAGTTTCCAATCAAGCAATTCATAGGTATAAACGATGTGCCAAAATGCAAGCGGTCCTTAGATATGAAGGGTAGGGAGATATAATGTCTCGATAGTGTCTGGTAGACCGGTCAGGTGTCCTTGGGGTGAGCTGCAAGTCTGGTTATAGTTTTGACCGCGGAAAGTTAGGGAACCTTGCTTGGGTTCTGTAACGGTCGGGGATCGGGCGCCGGGCGAGAGCACAGGGGTCGTTCAATAAATGGGTTTGTAAAATCTTCCGGCCTGATCTTCACTGTTTTCGGCCAGCGAGTCTCTGATACTTCGCCGTCCCTTAAGCGCGATTTATAACGCGGGAGTTTCGAGCTACGGTGTAAGAAAAATGGGGGTCTAAAATGTTTCAAGGATTGAGATACCAGAGGATTGTCTTCAAGCCAGTTATAGATTATCACGTGCACCAAAAAAAGCTGATACGAAGGCCACGATTACAACAAATCCATAAAGACTTCATATTTTTTTCTGAACTCTGGATACCATTTTTAATAACGCTACGTATACTGTAATCAGACATACAGATGTACAGAGTCTATTGAGAAACTTGTTGTTCAGGATAAATGGTAAGAGATCTCATGGACGAATCCCCATGCGCTGAACTGATCAAGTGAAAGACCTTACTGCAACCCCATTTAACGAATGCGTGCGCCAAGCCTCAGTTCGCAAACTATGGAAAACATCTGTCAAGGCTTTAATAAGCAAGAATTCCACATGACCACGACTCTGCTTGCTCTACCAAGAGCAACCGAATATGATGATGATGATGATGATACTGTAACAAACGCTATTTGGGCGATGACAGAACCAGGTCTCGGAGGCGATCAACAATGGACCGTGAAAATAGCCAATGGTTAAAATATGATAAAGTATAGTACCTAGGAAGATATGCGAGCTATAAACATAATTCGACGCTTGAAAGGCAAACGTGACTAAGCGACAATGCATAAACTATACAGTAGACTAATTTAAAGTTGAAATACCTGAAAATAAATTCTATTTTAACGAATCTAGCTGAAGGATTGAAATGATTTTAATAGACCTTTTTTTTTTTTTTTGGTAGAGGGCCGAACCTCCTACGAGGTCCCCGCGCCAAAGGGGCGCGCGGGGTATGTGAGACTCAACGATCTGCATGGTGTTGTGAGCAGACCGCGGGCCCAAGGATTTTAGGTCCCACCCACTAAACGACTCCCCTGCACTCTTACACCCGACGTCCGATCCCCTCCGAGGTCAGAACCCGGATGAGGTAGGGGGGCTACCGCGGTCAACACTACAACCAGACGGCGCGGCTCACCCCAAGGACGCCCAGCCGACGGAGCCTTCGAGGCGAATCGAAGGCTCTGAAACGTCGGCCGTCTCGGTACGGCAGCCCGTCGGGCCGCCCAGACGGTGCCGCTGGTGTCCCGGAATACCCCGCTGGACTAGAACCAGCCTGCCGGGTCGGGACGCGATACACCGTCGACCGGTCGCTCTATTCACTCCACGGCAGCGCGCTAGAGTGCTGGTAGCGCGCCGCGCGGCCTCACCCCCTCAGGTCGCCCCTTGACCTTCACCGGGGGGGATTTTACTAGACCTAGAAATATATTTTTTTTGCGCATCGAATATGATTATTATTGCCTATCATTTATGTACAAAGCAGTTATTGTCGCTTAGTCACATTTGCCTTTCAAGCGTCGATTATGTATACTGAACGACCAACGTCTCCGGCTACCTCGAAATAAGCAAATAGAGTAAACAGAACCTAGCTCTGTATATTTAGCTCGACCTCTAGGTGTGACTTCAGAAAATGATTCACGTTTGTTTCAGGGCGCGGTTTTATTAATGTACACTATACACATCACGGCATTAGCGGAGAAGCTTCGTGTTTCTTGACAACAAAACAGACTTCTATGGATACATAAAATATAATATCTGTGCTATCTGTGTTCCTGTCTCATTCCTATTTGACTTCTACAGTTTTTAAATTTATAATTCAGTAATACTAATTTGATAATTCGGATGCCGAATCTTTTGGCTGTACGTTCGAGATGAATTAATTTTAAATTAAAGTTTTTACTGATGGTAGGACCTCTTGTGAGTCCGCGCGAGTATGTACCACCACCCTGCCTATTTCTGCCGTGAAGCAGTAATGCGTTTCGGTTTGAAGGGTAGGGTAACCGTTGTAAGTATACTTGAGACCTTCGAACTTATATCTCCAGATGGGTGGCGCATTTACGTTGTAGATGTCTATGGGCTCTAGTAACCACTTAACACCAGGTGGGCTGTGAGCTCGTCCACCCATCTAAGTAATAAAAAAAGCAAGTAACGCAGCTTCTGACTTTTCTATTTCAATGATGAGAAACCTTTTGACGTCTCTTAATACTAATTTACAATAGGCATTACTTTTCCTTCATTCCACATTGTTCTTAGAATAGTAGATAACACATCCTTAGTAGATTCTTGACCGTACTCAGCCTTCTATTTAAGGATACTTCTAGATATCATGGTGGCTGCGTAATATTATTCTTAAGAGCTTCCAGATTGAAATCAATAGTTTCATGAAAAGTGTTGAAGATCTTTGTTAATTTATTTATTTATTTATTTATTCCATTCAATTCAAAAGTCAGGCTTACAGTTTGCATCAAAACGCCTGACTCGTTAACACAAAAGATATTATTAAAATTATTTAGCTAAAAATAACATTATTTTGGAAAAAAGTATTCTCCAACTATCGGCAAATACGTCAGCATCCTGGATTTCGGACATAAATTATAATAATATAATATTATCGTACTGCTATAGTATTGGTCCGAAGTGTTTATTATTATTGTATTGACCCAGTTATTGTTGTACTATTATTGATATTCATGAATGCACGATGATGGAATAATACTGTTTATAATACAAAACAGATCAAAATTTATAAGCTTATGTAAATGCTAGCGGTGGGCTGAGCTGGTGTTTTAGTTTATATCATCGTGTGAGATTATTTAGTTTAAATTTCATACGATATCAAGAGAAAACGGAAATCAGCGCTGTTCTATCCACTCTGGATCATCTCAGCATCACTTGAGTTACCTCATTAAGCCTTGAATTTTTATTTACCTTAAAATTCTTAGTGTTTTCTGATTGAAAGGCAAGAATAGCTTGTTTTTATTGTTTACTAGCGACCCGCCCTCGCTTTGCTTCGGAAACATTAAATTTTATTATTAATAGCAGAGTCCCGCGATGTTACCCGCCGTTATTTTCGTACCGTGGGTGACGCCGCGGGGCATAGCTAGTCTAATAAAAGTAGTCTAAGTTACTCTTTAGATCATCAGCTATCTATCAGTGAAAGTCTTGTCAAAATCGGTCCAGTCGTTCCAGAGATTAGCCGGAACAAACAGATAGACAGACAGACAGACAAAAATAAAAAAAAATGTTATTTTGGTGTATGTACCGTATATATATTCATATGCACGTAGTAAAAAGCGGTTATTTCAATGTTACAAACAGACACTCCAATTTTATTTATATGTATAGATGTGTAGGACTAACATGCTGTTTACTCCTGCCGTAATGCAGTCAAGCGTTTGAAGGGTCGCACAGCCGTTAATACAATTGAGATTTAGATTTCATGCATGTATGCTATAGACGCAGACCTAAGCTAAGTGACCTAATAATAAAAAGTAACAAATGATTTTAAATTTTGTAATCGTCGTGGTTTAAGGGAGACGTCCGGTGCATTCGTGTTAAACGATGCACCGATGTTCGAATCCCAGGCGGGTACCAATTTTTCTAATGAAATACCCTACTCAACAAATGTTCACGATTGGCTTCCACGGTGAAGGAATAACATCGTGTAATAAAAATCAAACCCGCAAAATTATAATTTGCGTAATTACTGGTTGCAGGACCTCTTGAGAGTCCGCGCGGGTAGGTATCACCACCCTGCCTATTTCTGGCGTGAAGCAGTAAGTAATGCGTTTCGGTTTGAAGGGTGGGGCAGCTGTTGTAACTATACTTGAGACCTTAGAACTTATATCTCAAGGTGGGTGGCGCATTTACGTTGTAGATCTCTATGGGGTCCAGTAACCATTTAACACCAGGTGGGTTGAGAGCTCGACTACCCGTTTAAGCAAAAAAAAAAAATATATATATATTTAGTAAATGCCAATCCACGACATTATCACATGAGTACAGTACCAGACAATAAATATTGCACATCGATGTTTAGAAAGAGACAGTCGTCTAATATTGTTTTTGTTGTAGAGCGTTACCTGTGTGCGACGAAACCCAAACGGTCCGGTATCTATGGCGACTAAATGTCAATTAGGTAATGTGCAACAGATATAACGCTCTACGAAGCAAAAATTTACCGACTCTTTCCCGCGGTCGATGTGCTACATTTATCGCCGGGTACTGTAATATTTTATTTTGGACACGTATCGCGACGGCCAGCAGAGTCTATCGAGAAACTTGTTGTTCAGGGTAGGGTCAATGGTAAGAGATCTGGTGGACGAATCCCCATGCGCTGGACTGATCAGGTGAAAGACCTTACTGAAACTCACTCACTTAACGAGTGTGTGTGCCGGGCCTCGGTTCGCAAACTATGGAAAATATTTGTCAAGGCTTTAATAAGCAAGAATTCCACATAACCACGACTGCTCTGCCAAGAGCTACCGATTATGATGATGATGATGACTGTAAATAAACGTAGAGACCAAGCTTCTAAGGAGCGAGCAAAATGGTTAGGTACCTATTCTGATAGGGTTGGCACAGGAGGATTAAAATAAATTTACAAAACGTTTGTCTGCTTTTTTATGTAGCCGCTAGTGCTCACGCACACACGCGCATCATGCTTGTAGTGATGTACCCACCGTGGCGCGGTTGTTTGAATCTTTGTCTCTGTACGTTTTAACGGCCGTCTGGTGTAGTGGTAAGTGACATGGTCACTACACAAGGGGGTCGCGGGTTCGAATCCCGCCAAGGGAAGATATTTGTATGATAAATATAAATGTCTTTCCAGGGTTATGGGTGTATGTTAAATATATGTATGTGTATAATAAAAATATTATATTTATTTCCGTTATCTGGTACTTGTAACACAAGTTCTTTACGAACTTAGCACGGGACCAGTCGACGTGTCGTGATTGTTCAAAAAAAAAAAAGAAAAAAAAAAAAGAAAATAAAAAAAAACCTTTTATATTTACTCATGTGGCATTATTATTACATAAAGCCGTACCGGCGTCTTATCTCGATACCAAAAAATCTCCATCTTCGTTTTTAAAGTCATTTGTCACGCCATATCCGGGATCACTGTATTAAGGGATCACTGGAATAAAGGAACGTATTTTAACGGTGAAAATGTAAATGTACTAGCGTCAGCGATCAATTAAGACTAAAGGTCCCGCAGTAGTCGAAATTCGACTATAACTAATGGGAATTGTAAGTTTGTACACTATTATGATTGTATTTTATACTTCTATAATCACAAATATCGCCAAGACTACACTATAAAAAATATTAACAAAGACAAACAATATTTAATCTATTCTCAATTTGACAACAGACGTCAAGAACAAAAGTTTGACTGTAAATAGTATGCATGTGTGTGTGCGTCAAATACCTGGTATGTAGTGTATGTAATGTTTTCTTTATTGAATTAATGTATCTTTTATGCTTTATTTTAAAAAAATATTAGCATTGTGCACCTCTTCTCTATATTCTCTATAAGTGTGGAAAATTTCATACTCCTCCGTCCGCGCAATTTTCGTAAAAAGGGATACAAAGTTTTTGCTTCACGTATTAATATATAGATATACGATAACTACATATTTCAATATTGAAATGTATGTTACGTATATCAGTTTCCGGTTCCGGAAATTTAGTTCAAAACTAGTACAGAGTCGGATTCAAAGATATCAATCATTATAGCGCGTCGTGTTGAAAAGACCCCACTTCGATAAAGCGGCACGACACGAGAGCCCTTCATCGCAAGCGACGGGTTCGACGAGTAAATTAATTCTCAGATACAGCCCACTGAGTTTCTCGCCGAATCTTCTCAGTTATAGTTAGCAACAACGTCAGGGTTGAGCCTCGTGTGCTCACCTACTCGCTCGGTTACGCTGGCATGGCCTCTCAAGACTACCAGCTTAGGTGGAAAAAAAAACACGAAAGGCAAAAGTGAATGCCAAATGCCATGATGATTGATTGATTGGCTAACAGGTGATAGTTCTAACACGTTCGATGATTTTCCGCTGGTTGGCCTCTGTCATTACCGATGGCCTTTACCATATGATGTGCTGTATATTCATAAAAATGATAATAACAACAAATAAGGATTCTAATTTACTTCGACGTGGTCTGTTGTCGCTATTTCAGACCATACACTATACTCCCAAAGGAATAGAAATATCGACTGCGGTAGTTTACTTAATTCGGTACTGTATTATTCGTAATGACACTTTTACAAACTTATCGGTCAGTCCTGATTAGACCCCGGCCAAACCGCGTTTTGTTTTTCCCGCCGGTCATCGACCCCACCAACAGTGTTGCCACAAGGCAAACCGAAAATTGCACTAATTTTAACATATTGAATTTTATATTGTAATCATTGGAACGAAGTTCCTTGGAGTGGTACCCTAATCGGGAAAAAACGTCCGTAACGTAAGATTTTTATTAGTAACTAGCGACCCGCCCTCGCTTCGCTTCGGAAATATTAAAACACACATGAAACCAAAAAAATAAAATAAAAAAAAATAAAAAAAAGTAGCCTATGTTCATCAGGGACAATGTCGGCTTCTAATGGAAAAAGAATTTTTCAAATCGGGCCAGTAGTTTCGGAGCCTATTCGAAACAAACAAACAAACAAATCTTTCCTCTTTATAATATTAGTATAGATGCACACACGACTTAACTTTGTAATAACGTACAAAAAATAACAATTTTTTTATCATTCATTGACCACGATCTCAGAGCGTTCGTTTGCGCAATACACTCTTATGCAAACAACCGTGTATGAAGTGTCCCACAATAAGTTCGCACGTTACCGAATGACCGTGGGTTGTTGCGAAATCTCCAGTTTTATTTTCTTTATACCTCGAATAGAACTTAAAATTAATATTTTTATAATAAGGAACTTCGTTCCTATCCAGTGTCCCACGACACCACACATCTTTTTTAACAGTACAAGTCGATGACTGACTAAAAAATATCGATCTTCAAATTTCATTATCTAATTTAACACTAATCAATCATAACATTATCTTGAAGAATTGACATCGAACCTTAAATAAGACGGATGCGTTTTCCTGTGAGATTATTAAAAAAATAAAATGTTCCAGTCAGATTTTCTAGCATTCCGTGATTACATTTCTTGATGTTTTTTGTAGGCTTTGTAGGCAGACGAGCATACGGACCACCGGATGGTGAGTGGTTACCGTCGCCCATGGTCTTTAGCAATGCCAGGGGCAGAGCCAAGCCGCTGTCTACCCTTGAGTACGCTCCACAAGCCTCATTTGAAGAAGGACATGTCATAGCGCACGGGAAATACCGTAAAGGGGAGCTCAGTCCAAAGCCGGATAGTACGTGTTAAAAAGACCTCTGGAAATGCACTGTGGATGAACGCAGTTGCTCCAGGTAGTATGAATGAATTCTACTCAGGTGGTGGGCGGTGCCATGGTAAAAACGAGATGATGGGATCAAGCAAATCCTCAGAGCACTCCCTCTCATTGACTTGATCAGCTTTTACTAGGTAGTGAAACTAAGAATGACTCAAATGACACCTTGTTTATTATTATTATTAATAAGTAGGCATTTGTCATAGTATACTTATGTCTTAAATAGTTATTAGAAGCTATCGACATTGTGATTTGAATAACTTTTTTTTTAATGTTTTACGGCCCTGGATGCGAGTCCTTATGAGCCTGTAGTAAAGTCACAAATTCACTTCACTATTTTTATATTTATAGTTCACCTATTATATTTGATATATATTTAAGAAGAAACTTGTAAAAGAGCGAATTGGCTAAAATATCTGGAACAGTTTAAGACATTTCAGTGGTTTCTTCTTCAATTTCAGCAATCAGTAAAAGTCTTTGGATACTGTAATTTTTTTTTATTGTTCAGATAGGTGAACGAGCTCACAGCCCACCTGGTGTTAAGTGGTTACTGGAGCCCATAGACATCTACAACATAAATGCGCCACCCACCTTGAGATATAAGTTCTAAGGTCTCAAGTATAGTTACAACGGCTGCCTCACCCTTTAAACCGAAACGCATTACTGCTTCACGACAGAAAAATGCGGAGCGGTGGTACCTACCCGTGCGGACTCATAAGAGGTCCTACCACCGGTAATTACGCAAATTATAATTTTGCGGGTTTGATTTTTATTACACGATGTTATTCCTTCACCGTGGAAATCAATCGTGAACATTTGTTGAGTACGTATTTCATTAGAAAAATTGGTACCCGCCTGAGATTCGAACACCGGTGCATCGCTCAACACGAATGCACTGGACGTCTTATCCGTTAGGCCACGTTGACTTCAACTACATTTCAGCAACTTATTATGTTGAATGTCAGCGCTTTGATTTGAATAATATTTTTTGGTGTTACCGTCTGTCTATAGGCAGAACAGAACCCTATTTTTGTTTGTCCGAGCCGGTCTGCTTACACATGTTTCAGTGGCGATAAAGGAAAACACGAGATCTTATAAAGCCAATTAGGCCCCGTAATCTCGTCGCCATTTCATTAGATCGAGACGCGGTGTCGGCCATATTGAATTCGTTTTGGCGCCAAAACGAATACGAGCGGGAAGTTACATCAAGCCCGTAATTCTAATGGCAAATTGTAAATTGCCGTTTGATATTCGTGGTCTAAAAAAAACTAATTATAATTCGCGATGTAAAGATAATCCTTTAGACGTGAGCAAGTATTCCGTATGAAATTTTAAACAGATGTTTAAAATTATCAAAAATACTTTTATTTTAATTAATCTATCTAATTATGTATATAAAAATGGATTGCTGTTCGTTAGTCTCGCTAAAACTCGAGAACGGCTGGACCGATTTGGCTAATTTTGGTCTTGAATTATTTGTGGAAGTCCAGGGAAGGTTTTAAAGGTAGATAAATCAGAAAATTCTCGGAATTAAATAAAGTTTACGTCTTTTATTTATCGATTGAGGCACTACGAAGTCTGCCGGGTCAGCTAGTTAATATTATATAATTAAAATTATAGTAATTATTATTACATTATTCATATTTGTATATTAATAAACATATATGTATGTATGTATGTGTGTGTATAATCGATACAGATACACCGCGTGAAATTCGTTTCCAAATTATTCTTGTCCATTTGATGGTTGTTATTGTTTATTCATTTTGTGTACAATAAAGACTATTAGCTCTATCTCTTTCTCTCTTTATATTATATTTAAAATTAAATATTATTTGATATACTTTTTACAATGCTTTTTAATTTAAGGTATTTGAGTCGTCTATTATCAAAGGTGGCAATCTGTGCATTTGGACAAAAAATTTTTATTGATATGTCAATACAGATTGATTTGAATATAATCGTCTCCTTCAAAGAATACGGTTCAAAGCCTGCATTAAATAAAGGTTAATACTTAACCTGTTATTTATCTAAGATGTCGTTCAGAAGAGTTTTGTGACTGCCAATGGAATACAAAGTCAATAATTCGTTTTTCTGATTTACCAATCATTGTCCAAAAGTCACATTGCCGGCTTTGATAATAGTCGACTCATTTAATGGTTGTGAAAATCCGATCGTTACTTCAAAAGTCGTCGTGCCCTAAAGGATAAGACGTTCGGTGTATTCGTATTGGGAGATGCGGCTGTGCCAGTGTTCGAATCCGGCCGGCAAGTAGTCATCGTGGCCTAACGGATAAGACGTCCGGTGCATTCGTGTTGAAGCGATGCACCGGTGTTCGAATCCAGCAGGCGGGTACCAATTTTTCTAATGAAATACGTACTCAACAAATATTCATGATTGACTTCCACGGTGAAGGAATAACATCGTGTAATAAAAATGAAACCCGCAAAATTATAACTTGCGTAATTACTGGTGGTAGGACCTCTTGGGAGTCCGCACGGGTAGGTACCACCACCCCGCCTATTTCCGCCGTGAAGCAGTAATACGTTTCGATTCGAAGGGTGGGGTAGCCGTTGTAACTATACTGAGATCTTAGAACTTATATCTCGAGGTGGGTGGCGCATTTACGTTGTAGATGTCTATGGGCTCCAGTAACCACTTAACACCAGGTGGGCTGTGAGCTCGTCCATCCATCTAAGCAATAAAAAAAAAAAAAAAAAAAGGTACTTATTAATTTTGTATAAAATCGAAGCTCATTATGAAGTATTCTATGAAGGGGTCGGCATAGCGATTTTTCTATTACGTTCTTCTCTATGAGTCGTCATCTCAACACTCACTCCTCTTTCTCACATATCGTCATTCACACACTCAATTCCAGTCTTCTTCGGTCGATCTCTTCCCCCTCAACTTTGCGTGTAGTTCGTTATGGCCCGGAATCGTAATTCTGATTCCAAATGAATTTAAAAAATTTTGAAGTGAAACTTCTAATGCGATTCCCAAAAAGGTTGCGTTAAACGTTTAACGCTACCATGGAACAGAAAGAGACAGAGCGAGAGTGAATACGTGGCACTCGATCGCATGCGCGTGGTAGGTATATCTACCTGTTACAGGTCAGCGCGAGCGTTAGCAACGAGTAGCGTCCAATATTTTAATGAAGTATTTAAAAATATATATATATATTTCTTTTTCTATCTATAATTAAAATGTATATAATATAAATGTTGAAGATGTCCCATCTCTAATACACAGTATTCCCTATTACTAGAGCTATCTGAGTTAAGGATGAAAAATGAAGAAAACCACTAAACCGTCGAAAAAGAAGTTTCACTTCATTCACGTGCACCAAGTCGCATACGCACCGCTTAGCCCACTGAGTTTCTCGCCGGATCTTCTCAGTGGGTCGCGCTTCCGACCCGGCGGTAGATTCTGCGAAACACTGCTTCTGCTAGGGCCACTGTTAGCAACTCTCCCGGTTTGAGCCCCTTAAGCTCACCTACACGTTAGGTTGAAGCTGAAATAGCCTCTCAAGGCTACCACACAAGCTTAGGTAGGAAAAAAAAGAAAAAAAGCACCGTTTTTTTTAAAGGTTATGTCACATATAACCGACCTTATTACTTACAATCACGTACTTAACAACATAAAGCATAATATTTGTCGTCAAATCAGAAAGCAGTCCTGTTTAATTTCAACAAATGAACATCGCGACAAAGACACGTTTTCAATTACCTCAAACGAGCCGAAATTAATTCATACATTAACTAAGTATCAACCGTAGAGCAAATAATTGAACCGTTTTCGAAAGGTCCAACGAAATTAATTGGACTTCTTACAAGCATTCGAATATGAACCCAAAAGCGGGGAGGCTTTAGGTTATTTTACAATGGAGGCGAATAAAAAATAATTGGTTTTATAACAAGGAATCATTGTTGAAGATATTCGTTCTGTGACACAATGGCGGAGTAACAATAGATTATTGGAGAAATGAATTCAAAAGCAAATGCAATCGATTGATATCTGATTTTAAGTTGAAAAAAAAAATCCATTGTCGTCCTGCACAAAGATAATTAGGAAGCTCAATTATATTTTGGCGAAATAAAGACGGACTCCTAGGGTGTCTTGATCTAGTGTCTTGGCACTATAGAAAGAGCATAGACAAAAAAGGATAAGAATTTTAATTATTTATTATGCATCCACGAGTGAAAAAGCTCTGGACAAACTTGGTGTCAAAGCTTTTTCAATCGTGGTTACCATCGACATCACAGAGAGACTGACTGCCTCCTCCTTAGGCCCAAAGTGTGCAGCCTTACAATACATACACCGTATCACCAGTATTTCCAGTCGTCGTGGCCTAAAGGATAAGACGTCCGGTGAATTCGTATAATATATAGCAATGCAACGGTGTTCGAATCCCGCAGGCGGGTACCAATTTTTCTAAAGAAATACGTACTTAACAAATGTTCACGATTAACTACCACGGTCAAGGAATAGCATCGTGTAATTAAAACCAAACCCGCAAAATTATAATTTGCGTAATTACTGGTGGTAGGACCTCTTATGAGTCCGCAAGGGTAGGTACCGCCTCTCCGCCTATTTCTGCCCTGAAGCAGTATACTAACATAAAGTATACTAACACTAGCAGTAACTATACTGAGACCTTAGAACTTATATCTCAAGGTGTGTGGCGCATTTACGTTGTAGATGTCTATGGATTCCAGTAACCACTTAACACCAGGTGGGCTGTGAGGTCGTCCACATATCTAGGCAATAAAAAAAATGCGTTTCGGTTTGAAGGATGAGGCAGCCGTTGTAGATGTCTATGGGCTCCAGTTACCGCTTAACACCAGGTGGGCTGTGAGCTCGTTCACACATCTATGCAATAAAAAATAAAAAATAAAATTTATTCCAGATAGAACTGGCACTATCTTCCCGGTAGTTTCTGTCGATAGTGATAATGATGAGTTAAGTAAGGGTAATGCCGTTTTACCAATGTCGTGTCTACATTCTTATTAGAAAAGGTTTAAATTCAAATGGTTCGCGTTTTTTTTTTTTTGTCAGGAGGAAATCGTCCCGGAATTCTTCTCCGCCTTCCACTGGGGATAGAGGGCGGAGCATGTCAGAGTCGAACTGACTAAAACCTCCTGTCGCTCAACAACCAACGTCCAAACCTCGCATGACAGAACTCATGAAGAGGCAAAGGGGGAAAAAGTGAAGCGTTTAGTGCGGAGCACATCTCTCCCATCACCCTCCCCCTCGGGACGCCGGACCGGCGATCGTCGGCGCCACGACCACCAGCCCTCTCGGTCGGCAGGCTATCCGAAGCCCGCCTAGATGGCGCCGGTTAGAGTGAGCTATCCTACGGAATACCCCGCTGGACCAGAACCAGCGTGGGTCGAGGATAGCCGGCCTTCCATCACCCGGATGCTCTTGCGTAAAACGCGTGCAGAGCAGCTTGCACGTCGTCTTCTTAAGCCCCCCTCGCCGGTCCCCAGACCGACATGTGAGGGGGGACCCGAAATACTTAGAGGGCTAGGGCTTGGGCGAAATCCGCCTCCCTGGCCCCCGCTCTACGGCGGGGGGATTGTGCGTCTCTCACGCGCCCCGCCGCCTCCTTCTGCGAGATGGTGGACTCGCAGAAGTCGAGCATCGCCTTCCACGACTCGTCGTCGCCGAGCATCGATGCCACAACACTCGGCAACGACAAGTCGTTTCCTATTTTTGCGACGAGGACACGGCGCCACCCCTCCCATGCGGGGCAGGCGACGAGCGTATGCTCTGCCGTGTCCAAGTCGCAATCACAATGGTGGCACTCTGCCGTCGGCTCGGCTCTGATCCGGTGCAGGAACTCACCGAAGCAACCATGCCCAGTGAGCACCTGCGTGAGCCGGAAAGTGAGGCGTCCTCTGTCACGATTCACCCAATCCACAAGGACCGGGCGAATCGCCTCGACGGTCCTACGACCAGCCGAAGGATCAGCCAGCCGTCTGGACCATGACTCCAGCACGGACCGCCGAGATTGGGCCCTCCGCGCTCTGACCACACTGGGGCTGGGACGCGCCACGCCCCGGGCACGAACGTCAGCCCGCCACTGATAGTCAGCGGCGAGCGCCTCCACTTCCAGAACCCAAGACGGCGTCCCAGCCAGTACACACGCCGCCTCAAAGGAGATGGTGCGATAACCACGGATGACCCTGACCGCGATGGTGCGTTGCGGCCGTTGCAGCAGCTTCGCGGCCAGGAATTGGCCCCACACAGGCGTCCCGTATAGGGCCATTGATCGCACCACCCCCGTATAGAGACGGCGCGTCACCTGGTCAGGCCCCCCGACGTTGGGCAGAAGCCGGCTTAACGCACCAGCCACCCTCAACAAACCAGGGACCAGGTTCTGAAAGTGAGGTTCCACAAGCCTAAAGCAAAACATTTGATCAAACTTATGCCTTTTGGCGATGCTTCGAATACTTCGTAATTTTCGTGTTAGCAGCAAACGATTTTCCAACTTTAGATCGTTCAAGCAATAATGGAAATGTCGATTACCGTATTGTGTTTGTAATTGAAACGTTGTTTCTGCGTAGTCTAATTAATGGAAGCGCTAACTTTGAAGTCTCTCGGAATATCTTCTATATTATAATTACACGTGTTCGATTTTTGACGTGACAACGTCTTATAATTCGATGGAGCCGGCTGCACGCACGAAAAAACATGACTCACGCGGCGTTACCTCGCTCTGAGGCGTTCCATTTAAGGCTTGAAGTGCAAGCGAGAGCGTACAACGAGCGACAAAGAGGCACAATCGGCCACCGCATTCGGCAGCGTTCGACATCTGTCTCTCTCCTACTTGAGTGAGCGATGCATCCGCGTGGACAGCTGCTATACAATAATACATTTACATGTTTTCGTCAAGTATGAAGTTCAGTGAAAAGTGAATGTGGTGTCAATTGTCCATACAAAATATCTATCAAACAAATAAGATTAAAATATTCTTTTGAAAAATGAAATCATTCTATCAGTATTTTCTTATGACGTTGTCACGTTCAACTATCGTCAGTAAACCGACTTTACAGACAATCGATTTTTTGGAGTTTACTCCTTTAGAATCGATTTACATATATAGGCCCGGGGTATGAAAATTATGGGGACCAAAATCGTACTAGCATGTCACACGAAATGCGTTATGCGCCTGATTGGCTCCTGATTGCGTGATGCGTGCGCGCGCCAATCAAAATCGTACTAGCATGTCACACGAAATGCGTTATGCGCCTGATTGGCTCCTGATTGCGTGATGCGTGCGCGCGCCAATCAAAATCGTACTAGCATGTCACACGAAATGCGTTATGCGCCTGATTGGCTCCTGATTGCGTGATGCGTGCGCGCGCCAATCAGGAGCCAACGCGCGGCCGCGTTATTGCAGGTGACGCCGGGCTGCTGCGCCGGCAGTCCGCCACAAAGCCTCGTACTGATCGCGCGTTTCTCTCATTATTGTATTTTCATATATTTGTTAGTCGTTTGTTTTGTGTCTCGTTAATTTGTTAATAATCTGTAGTGTATCGTGTTGTCGTAATATAGAACTATTTCTCGTATTGTTTCGTTTAATTTTTTATATCCAGTAAACTCCAGTCGTGCGTCGGAGCGGACACACACACTTTTTGGAGTTTACTCCTTAAGAATCGATTTACATATATAGGCCCGGGGTATGAAAATTATGGGGACCAAAATCGTACTAGAGAGTATAGCATGTCACACGAAATGCGTTATGCGCCTGATTGGCTCCTGATTGCGTGATGCGTGCGCGCGCCAATCAGGAGCCAACGCGCGGCCGCGTTATCGCAGGTGACGCCGGGCTGCTGCGCCGGCAGTCCGCCACAAAGCCTCGTACTGATCGCGCGTTTCTCTCATTATTGTATTTTCATATATTTGTTAGTCGTTTGTTTTGTGTCTCGTTAATTTGTTAATAATCTGTAGTGTATCGTGTTGTCGTAATATAGAACTATTTCTCGTATTGTTTCGTTTAATTTACCGACATCGTTTTGCTTGTGGCCGGACGCCGTTCGGGTTCGATTCCTGAACGTATCAACTGTTAGTGGGTTGATACCCGAATATAACCCGCTACAAATCATTTATTAATAAAGCTTATTAAATATAAACAATTCCTTCTATCAGTGAATGGACAACTTATATATTAATTGTAAAAGTGAATTATATAGACTTACTTAATTACCGCATCCACGTGTTCCGCAACTCCCGGATCATTCTCACTAGAATACGTAACTTCCATATTTTACTGTATTCAACTGACACAAATTTATATTTATATCCAGTAAACTCCAGTCGTGCGTCGGAGCGGACACACACACTTTTTTATTTCATTGTCTTTGTAAGCAGACGATGACGAGCCTACAGTTCACCTGATGGTGAGTGGCTAGCGTCGCCCGTGGACGTCAACAATGCCAAGAGTAGCACCAAGCCTCTGCCAACCATTACGTACTGTCTGCAAGCCTCTATCTAGAGGTGCATTTTGAAATATTCCTTTCCCTTAACCTTCCTTCATCGATCGTGACTCCGTAATTATTTTTCAATTGTGTGCTCGCATTTTACATTGAACGATGTTAGTCCCTCACTGTGAAAGTCAATAGTGGACCTCTAGTTACGTATTTAATTTTTTAAAAAAAGCATGGCTTCTTTTGCGGGATTTGAACACTGGCACAGTTGGCACAGTTTTGACTGGTGGTAGGTACCACCGCCCTGCCTATTTCTGACGTGAAGCAGTAATATGTTTCGGTTTGAAGGCAGCCGTTGTAAATATACGCAGAGCTCGGAACTTAAAATCTCGGGGTGGGTGGCGTTTACGTTGAAGATGCATATGGGCTCCAGTAACCACTTAACATCAGGTAGGCTGTGAGCTCGTCCAATCATCTAAGCAATAAAAAATAAAAAAGTTGCGTCGCGAAGAGTACACAGGCCGTCTTAACTTTGAGGTCACAAAAAAAAGAACAAAGTAATGCTTACGGCATCACAAGAGACTAAGTCCTGGAGGCGCCTTCGCCTCTCAAAGGCTTGAAATTAAAACATCAAATATTAAAATGTCTCGAAGAAGGTTTTTTTTTTTCGTAAATAAAAGGACATCGCGTTCGTTTTTTAATAACAACTTGGAAATTTTAAAACGAGTACCCGGATTTCGAAGCGAAGTTTGAGTCAGCTGAGAGCTTGGGGCTCGCTGTAATTATCTCGCGCGTTCTGCGCGGTCCTGACAAAGGGTCTTAGGTAAAAAGACGGTCGCCGGTACACTATAGGGCTGTGCGAATAATTATATTATTACCTGTGGAAGACCGGTGGTATTTTTTGATAAGTTGTGTTTTTTACAAATCTTGTCTTATTCGTGTTTTCAATAATCAACTATATCGATAATCGACTTAAACATAAACTTATTTTTGAAGTTATACTTCTTAGGCGCGTTATGAAAAATTGATGAGAGTGACATTTTACGATGCGCGCGCACCGTGACACAAAATTAACAGAATGAAGTTGCCCACTACATTTCTCATTACAATACGACCGACGTAACTTGGCGAGTCTGAATATAGCCGCAGGTGAGCTTTCGCGCATGTACACTCGTAAAAAAAGTGTTATTAGCATTCATTTTTAGTAATATAAACGACAACAAAATATTTAATATTTAAAAAGAAATAAATTTAATAAAAATAAAGTATAACTTCTTACGCGCGTACATAAGTACACGCACCCTTTTTTTATTGAAAGAAAATAACAAAATGGTGGCGTTTGGGTAACCCAATATTGCAACTTAAACAGAAAAATATGACTCTTCCCGACATCTATTGGCGAATAATAATACTATTTTCCTTAATTGAAAGCAACTAACTGCTTTAAAGACACAATAACACTAAAGCTACTTCAGCAGATGGCGTTGTTAAGCAACCCGAAGCTAATGAGTGTTTGGTTTAAGGTTAGACCAAGAAAACAACATTTTCTGAAAATAAATCGTAGCTAGATCGATTTATCGCCCCCGAAATCCCCTGTATACTAAATTTTATGAAAATCGTTGGAGCCGTTTCCGAGATTCAGATTATATATATATTTATGTACAAGAATTGCTCGTTTAAAGATATTAGATTTGTTGGTTAAAATAACCGAAATTCTGGCCCCATTGACGTCAATACCGGAGTGACGTCACAAGTGGAAGGCAGCTGCCAAGGTGGCCAAGCCTGAAATAGAAGCAACTGCTGTGTAAAGAAGAACGGCTGTGTGATGAAGAAATACCCGTCAATTCTTGTAAAACGTCCTACCGCTGTTATACGAGGAATGGAGTTGTAGCGGTAACTACTTTTTACTGGTGGTAGGGCATTTAGGTAGGACATTAGGTAGGGCAGGAAGACGATCCAGAGGTCGGAGCCGAAAAAGATGGAGTGACCAAGTATCCGAGTGTCTGGATATGACACTGACCCAAGCACTTCACTGTGCCACTGACCGACAAAAGTGGCTACAAATTACAAAAAAGATCACAGACGGGCGCATCACGATGCTCAGCAATGAGCGATCGACTGAAGGAGGAGGGAGGGCATTTGGTGAGCACACACGGGTAGGTACTACCATCCTGCCTATTTCTGCCGTGAAGTAGTAATGCGCTTCGGTTTGAAGGCTGGGAGAGTCGTGGTGCTGTATAAATTGACTTATCATATCTGTCATGCTCCTCATGGGACATCTATACAAAAAGGTAGGACTTGGAATACCCATTTTAGTATCTATGATTTTCGATACTAAGCACCAGGGAGGCGAGAACTGAGAGCTGAACACTCACTAGTACAATATAGAAAAAATCCACGAAATTATTATTGGAAAAATTAAAATATTGAAAAAAAAAACTAGCTTTTGCGAGGGGCTTTGCTCGCTTCACTTAAAAAAAAAGTATAATGTCCTAAACCCTTTTCCCCTGACAAACGTGTTAGTAATATTTTATTATTATCGATCGACTAACACGTGAAAGCGTTACAAACAAATTCACTATCGCATTAATATAATTCGAAAATTTGTTTTATTAAAAAAATTAAGTGACAACCCTATAATTCGGTTATCATTACGCGTGCCCTGACAGGTCGCGGTCTAGAAGTATATGATCAAACGAACAATGAAATTACTGCGTCAACGCGATAAGGACCTCTCGTCGTATATACACAAAAAAAATCGATTTCTCATTTCGAAAAGGCTTCAATGAAAACTTCTCAAGAATTCATTGAAGCCTTTTCGCTAATTAAATATGGATACGTGACTCGGTCGGTTTTACACAAAGCCTTTAACGAGTTAAATTAAAAAAAAAAAAACGTTATTTGACAATTTGATTATATACACAAAAGTCTTCTGTGAAATCCGAACGACTGCATAAAGTTTCAAATCAATGAATATTGAAAAGAAGCAAACGTTTGTTCATTTCAAATTTTAAAATACAATTGAGATTTAGAACTACGTAGTTAGGTCAATGTGTGTCGAATACCTACCCAATTCTACGGAATTCATCAAATTAAAGAGAATAAATTCAAGATTAAATTAGCGAAGGTAGTTTTATTGTGTTTCCGACGGTATTTTTTTTTTTTTTTTTTTTTTTTTTTTTTTTTTTTTTTTTTTTTTTTTTTTTTTTTTTTTTTTTTTCCTACCTAAGCTGATAGCCTTCAGAGGCTATATCAGCGGAACCTTAACTAGTAGGTGAGCTCACGGGGCTCAAACCCGACGACGTTGCTAACACGAACCCTAGCAAGAGCCGTGCTTTACAGAATCTATCACCGTATCGGAAACGAGACCCACTGAGAAGATCCGGCGAGAAACTCAGTGGGCTGTGTCTGAGGGTTCGACGGTAGTAGTGTTTAAATAAAGTAGACGTTTATTTATCGGACGTGATTGTCAACATCATCCTGTAAGGCTCGTTGTAAAATAACTATAATATGAAACTGAAAAATCTTATACCTTTAAACGAGCAATTCTTGTATATATATATATAGTCTGAATCTCGAAAACGGCTCCAACGATTTTCATAAAATTTAGTGTACAGGGGATTTCGGGGGCGATAAATCGATCTAGCTACGATTTATTTTCAGAAAATGTTGTTTTATTCGTGTTTTCATTAATCAACTCTTCCCGACATCTATTGGCGAATAATAATACTGTTTTTATTAATTGAGGGCAACTAACCGCTTTAAAGACACAACCAGATGGCGTTATCAAAAAAAAACCGAACGCAGCTCGGTCATCGTCTAGTAACTATAATATGAAATTGAACATGTTAAAATTAAGACGATTTTCGGATTGTCTTGTGGCAGCATTTTTGGTGGGACTAATGGAGGTAGTGGGGACGAAGCATATTAAAAACGGCGGAGAAAGAAGTAAAGCAGGTAGCCGAGAAAAAAAACACGAAAGGCTGTGTACTTTGTAGTGAGCCTCCTCATTCTTTCGTCGATAATCATCAATACTGGGTATCGTGGCGTGCAACCTCTTTGACAGGACATAAAAGACCTATAGCGACTAGACATAGACTAAGGCAGAGAGAGACTTGATAGGGATTCGAAAAGAAACAAAAGAATGAAATGGAATGAGGGCGGACGTGACTAACGGCAGTCAGTATTTTCAATGCCTTCATAAAAGACGTACACAAACCAGACGACAAAGAACGAATCGACCGTTCACATATTATGTGCATAAAATAGACGTTAAACGAAAGAACCGACCATTCACTGAGGGTCGTGGCATCCTCTAATAACTTTGTCTTGGCTTATCCTGCGCCACTCCTGCCTATCGGCTGTGTGGATAGCAACGTGGACTGAAGTGTTGAGAGTGTAGTGAGCACGCACCGAAATATTTGTAAAAGTGGAAATGCAAATAAATCAGTACAGAATTAAGTAAGATACTGCAGTTTGTGTATCGTTTTCTGTCTGGTGGAAGACGCGTAGCTTACACTCCTTATATGTTCATCATTTTTAAATTTAAAAGGTCTTTTAGAGATTCGACGGTAGCGGTCGTAAGATTATAGACATCTCGATAACTTTGACTATGAAACGACACGCATACACATTTATTTGATCACCGTCGCAAACGCAACGTGCAAAAACACGACCCGGGGGTAATCCCATAGATCCGCTGAGTTTCTCGCCGGATCCTCTCAGTGGGTTGCGATTTCGATCCAGTGGTAGATTCGGCGAAGGACTGCTGTTAACGAATCCACGTCGCGTCATACATTGATGGCTGTGATTGGCCAACGATGACGTCATATCGCACGAACCAATCACAAATCAGGAAATGCAATAGTGGAACCAATTGTCAGAATTTAAAAATATAACACGAATAAAAAAAGATGGACGCGCTTGTCAATACTATTTTGTAAAATAATTAAAAATAATATATTATAATGAGTATTTGAAGAAGTTAAACGCATTTATTCATTTTCTTGGCCACCTCAAGATACATCTAAACTAAGTCCTCCCAGGCTGAGCTCCGTGAGCTCACCTACCAAACCTTACAGAGGTGGAATACCTTAGGCTACCTGCAATTAGGTATGGGAAAATTATGAAAAATCTTACCTCCCTCGTTAACTTCCATCGACCATTTTCGTCGTGAATAAAAGACCGAACTTCCTATTGGCGTATTCTCAAAAGGCCAACATCATTAATGGCAGCCGCAGTCCACCGTTAAATTTACCATAAGCGCTTAATATCCTCCGTCATTCAATATTAAACGTTTCCGAATTACCGGCTCAGAATATCAGACAAAAGCTCGCCCATTAAACCGGAGCTTTTATATTTTATATTGTAATTATGTGCGTCAAGTGTGAGATTATTTAAACAAAAGCTGAAACGAAAAATTACTTTCGATGACTTCTCTCCTGATTGATATTTGGGAAAACCTGTGTTGTTCTATAATTTAGCGCGGATAGGTACTGCCATTCTCCCTATATCTGACACGAAGGACTATCGCGTTCTGATTTGGCGGTGGCTGAACCATATACTAGAAACAATTCAATTGAATCTCCATATCCTCCAGTAGCGGCTTACATTTATTATTTATTGAAGTGAAACTTCTTTAGAATCGTTGCGATTTCAAACCGGATGCAACGGAAAAAACGACAGGTAAGAGACACAAGTACAAAAATGTGTAGGATGAAGCCAGCAAAGAATGAGACAGAAATATACATACTATTTAATACAGCGCCATCTGTGAGATTTTTTAATACTAACGTGTGTATGAAAGCTCTTGTAGTGAATTTTGGTTTAGGATTATATTAAAATATCAATTCACAGAGGGCGCTACCTTACAATTATTTACTAATGACAAAATTTTACATATACTTAAGACGTTTAGGATAATTGTATTTTAATTTTGGAAGGTTTCACTTCTACCACGTGTGAATTGCACACATTTTTATTTTATTTATTGCTTATATGGGTGGACGAGCCCTCCTGGACAGCCCACCTGGTGTTAAGTGGTAACTGGAACCCATAGCCATATATAACGTAAATGCGCCACCAAAAAATAGTACGACGACAATATAAAAACGTGAGCGGTAAACGCGGAATAAGTAAATTTATTTGCACTCACCAATATTTCGTTCTATCTTAATGGTATCCCAGACTCATCTGCAACAAAAAAAAAATATTTTCAAATTAGTCTAATTGGATACTTTAGTCCTTCAATCTTAATCGATCAATTGGTTCAATTCATAACATTTAAAATAATACTAGTGTTTCCGCAATAGTAGAAATTCGACAATAATTAACTGAAATTATAATTTTAAACATTATTATGGTTCTATTGTCAATAATTATTATACTTCAATAATCACAAATTTCGCCAAGACAAATAATATTAAGCTATTTTCAATTTGACCACAGACTTTAAGCAATAACAAAAGTTTGACAAGAATATGTATATATGTGTGTCTGTGTCAAATACTTATTAGTGTGTGTAGTTTTTTATTTATTGATTTAACGTATTATAAATGCACAATAAAAAAAAATAGCATTCTGCTTTCCTTCTCTTTATTCTCTATAAGTGTGGGAAATTTCATACTCCTCCGTCCGCGCAATTTTCGTAAAAAGGGGTACAAAGTTTTTGCTTCACGTATTGATATACAACATGTAACATATTTAACGCACACCCTCAAACACCCCAATTAGACTTTAATAGTATAAACGCTATGTATAAGCCATACACCAAATAATATTTATATGTGCGTTAACATTGATTATTTGTGAAATGAGTTATTCCCATTTCGTGGAAATAAAATGGTCACCGATTCACACTCCGCTGCGCACGCACACACAGACACCTACTCGCCGCGCCCCTTGTTCAATGCACTTTAATGACCGTTTTCGTATTTGTTGTTTTATTTTAGATAATACTGCAATGTCACTTTTCACTTTATCAAAGGCGGTTATTATCTTATTCTTTAGTTCTTCGGCACTTATTGTCTGTGTGTTATAAACTAGCGATTTAATTCGCCCCCACAAAAAAAAGTCGAGAGGCGTCAAATCAGCTGATCTAGGAGGCCACTGACCGAAAAGACAGCGAAATACGGGAGATATTTTATTTGCACTATCACTTGACCTCTTATCGATAAGATGGACGCGGCGTGACTGACTTGTCAAAAATATTTTGTTGACTTCGTTGTTTAGATTTTTCTTTGATCACCGCCGACGCAACCGCGTCGCCGCGAACATCGGGATTAGCCTGCCGTTTATTGTAAGAATATTAAGCCGACGAAAGAAAGGGATAGTAATTATTTTTGTGTTACGTGGTTTTCTTTTATGTATTGTAGTGTTGCTGTGTGTCGGCGGTCGCTGTTGGCATTGTGTGCATAGGTATTTTATTTTGTAATAGACTATTAGCCTTGAAATAAGTATCAGATTTATTTAATTAAATAATATTTTTTTTTACTAATTAGATATTTCATTTTAAAAAGTCTTAATACTCTGACTTACGTTCCATTTTCGTTTCTATGAACTGTTTAGTTAGCTGTGTAGGGTGACTGTAATTTACTTAGTTTTAACTAAATTTTAGAAAAAAAATTTGGTACATAAAAAACAATCAAAATCGATCCAGATTCCGATTCTGAACAAATTACTTTCAGGGTGTGCGTTAATTATGTTACATGTTGTATAGATACCAACAAGCACAGAGCTTCATGGATAATTCTAGAAGTTTATCGAAGTTACCTCTTCAAATTAATTCTATGCAAGTATTGGTTGCACAGTTATTAACATCGAAAATAACATGTTATTAGGCTGTGTACTAACAACGGTGAACTACGTAGATACAAAACTATAGATTCAACACCATTCGTCTCTAATGCGTATGTGTAAAAAGGAGTTGTTTTATAATTTCCGATTGTTGGAGAAAAAAAATGCGAACTTACTTAGCTCTCATAATTTGGCCTCTACATCAGCGTGAGTACATCGCCGGGTACTCTATGATTGCTGGGGTCCATACGTTCCCTTTTTTTTCCTAATAAAGATGATAGCCTTGAGAGGCTATTTCAGCGTAATCTTAGCTAGTAGGTGAGCTCACGGGGCTTAAACCGGAGTGATGCTAACACTGACCCTAGCAAGAGCAGTGCTTCGCGGAAGGCGTCGACATCAACGGCACCACGCGCTCGGCTCATTACCTCCATATAAGTAATGCCCTTTTCCTTTGCAGCCGGCAGTAGCTCCAAGACCACTGCCGCTGACCGCGGAGCGCGCAGTTTGCCGTTTCGACGCCTCTTGTTTTTTCCTTGAGCTGCCGCTCGACCCTCTTGATGGGGAGCAGCAGCCGCTGGGGCGGGCTGGGGGCGTGCCGCAGCCGGCACCCTTTTATTGTTATGGCTCCGCTTCACCACCTCAGCCCAGGCCACATCCATACTGGATGGAGCTGGAGGCAGTACCGGCTTAGCAGCATTCACGACTGAGAAGATCCGGTGAGAAACTCAGTGGGCTGTGTCTGTGGGTTAATTCGCTTGTCGAGCCCTAAAAGCACCGTTCATGGATCGGGAGGATCCGTAATGACGGGTCTTCATTGATTCTATGCGGCTAAGGCACGGTTGCCCCTGGCCGGTAACTCAACATCACGGGCAATCTCGCCTGCTTTTAATAGTAATCAAAAAGTCTACATTAGACCATTATCTTAACAAGATTAAGCCTAATTGATTTACGACTTCAGTATTTGAGTTGTCTGGTTGTTTACTATGATTTCTGCGCTTTCATTATTTAGCATTAATTAGTATTAACTAGTATTAACTTCACAGTTAAGTAACATAATGGTTTGTAAGGATTACTTTGTCAGCTATATAGATGGTAGCCGTTTTGATCATGCCGTCGTCGTGGCCTCACTTAATTATCATTTGCGTAATTACCTAGTAGCTACCACTACTTTGCCTATTTTGCCTATATATGCCTAATTAAAAGTACTTTTACGATTTATATTGTAATTGTTTTATTATGTTTAAGAAGAATGCTGCAAATATCGTGCATGGAGTTCAGAACGAATCAAACAATTCTACAATGTGCGTCCGCTATCTGACAATAGATGGCGTTGTACTTCTCGAGCGTTCTAGATGCTACTAGATCCTTTGATATTCGTTCGACTATTTGGCTATAGATGGCGTTACTCTTACCGGCGTTACAGAATATTACAGTTTTCACGGTCTAGGCTGACCAGGAGAACTGTATTTTAAATATCCAATTAATTTGATTATCGGTCGCTCGATATGAAATATTCAACCCGTTTATCCCTTATAACACACATTCCATTATCCTCAGATAGTTCCGCGCAGGGGACCAGATAGTCGTACGTTTTCGCATTCAATATATTTGCAAATCAAGGTTTTATGCCCGAGATAGTTCGTACACGATTCTCGGATCGCGTCTACTATAAATATCGACTCAACTAAATCATTCGTTGTTGGGCTATGAATGAGTGTATCAGGATTTGAGAGGTGGTGATATATTTAGTTATTTTAGTGTTCACGCTCACGCGAGGTCACTGTTCGCCTCGTGTTAAGTGGTTACCGTAAATACATTAGAAATCAAAATGTTAACGCCACCAGGGAATGTCATTAATAAGCACCGAGATTATAATACGTAATATCTCGATGTTAATAAATAAACTAAATAGGAGCGGAGAGAGAACGGGGCCTTTTTTTTTTTTTTATTCCTTAGATGGATGGACGAGCTCACAGCCCACCTGGTGTTAAGTGGTTACTGGAGCCCATAGACATCTACAACGTAAATGCGCCACCCACCTCGAGATATAAGTTCTAAGATCTCAGTATAGTTACAACGGCTACCCCACCCTTCGAACCGAAACGCATTACTGCTTCACGGCAGAAATCGGCGCGGTGGTGGTACCCACCCGCGCGGACTCCCAAGAGGTCCTACCACCAGTGATTACGCAAATTATAATTTTGCGGGTTTGATTTTTATTACACGATGTTATTCCTTCACCGTGGAAGTCAATCGTGATCATTTGTTGAGTACGTATTTCATTAGAAAAATTGGTACCCGCCTGCGGGATTCGAACACCGGTGCATCGCTATATACGAATGCACCGGACGTCTTATCCTTTAGGCCACAACGACTTCTAAAGCCTTGCGGAACTCCAGCCGTGAGTGGTTATAAAAATTCTGTGGTCGATATCAAAGCCAAGTAATTGTAGAGGGAATGGATTACTGTTAGTTCGGAGACTTTCCGGCCAGGACAGGAGGAGCAGGGGTTGAGGAGAAGAAGAATTTGCTGACCTCCGCCCGAGCGCCTCCTAACTAGACCTAGTAGCCCAAAGACAGCTTTGCAAATGCATCTAAATCGCGACCCGCTAAGAAGATCAGACGAGATACTCATCTAGCTGATGTATGGGTTAGGTTAGATACGGTTACAAGAGCCCTCATGTCTGGTCTTAGTGTTAGAGCAGGTATGTAATAGTTGTCTTAATGGATCGGTGGAGGTGTCTAGGGCATCGACGGTGACTGGCTCCTTAGTGAGTCTGATTCGGAGAGGAGTGTGTGATGCGATAATGAGGCAGTAATCGTGTCGTATCGCCTAAGGATGCAACTGTAGTGGAAATCAGAAAAATGCTTCGAGAAGTCCAGTCGTTTTTTTATTTTTTTTTATTACTTATATGGGTAGACGAGGTCACAGCCCACATGGTGTTAAGTGGTTACTGGAGCCCATAGACATCCACAACGTAAATGCGCCACCCACCTTGAGATATGAGTTCTAAGGTCTCAAGTAAGTTACAACGGCTGGCCCACCCTTCAAATCGAAACGCATTACTGCTTCACGGCAGAAATAGGCAGGGTGGTGGTATCTACCCGCGCGGACTCACAAGAGGTCCTACCACCAGTAATTAATGATGATTATTAATGATGTTTTCGAGATACAAATTTTAAATTAAATTAATCCTTTATTGACGCAATTACATAAATGCTTATTTAATATTCCGTTCCCGTCTCTTTAAGCTTTACGAGCGAAATTCCAATTACTAGATAAAGCGAGTCGGCTCATTGCCATCCAATACGTTTCATTGGTTCAATTAAAATGTTTATTTAATTCTAACGCCTCAGTGGTGAATAACTCAACTATGTCGTTAGCGGCATATTATACAACTTCATAATACAATTGAAATATATAAGTAGAGTTATAGTGTTGACGCTTATGAAACTATCGCATCGGCAAGATAAATTTTGTTGTCTTCAAATAAATATGAGTACATAATTAAATTTAATACAATCAATATACAAAAAAGTATTTAATATATATTTGAAATCATATATGTATGTCGGAATAGTTCAGCTTATCTGTGTCATAATCTTTTTTTTTAAGGGATTTTATGACCTGGTAACTAAAACCTTTAGGTCAAGTCTTATTTTAATTTATATTCTTATTTTTATGAAAAATGATAATATGAAGTGAAATGAAACGAAATAAAATGAAATGAAATGAGATGTGATGATATGGTATGAAATATAATCTCAGTAAAATGGTGGTCATTTACTGAGACTTTTATAGTGGACTTTTTGGAGGATCCCGAGAAGTTACGTTCAGCGGTTTTGTTTGATTTTCCCACATTTGTGCACTTTCACAGATACCAAACAGTTAATAAACCACAGTTATTACATATTTAAACCTGATGAAACAGTAAATAGACAAAATAAAACAAATCACACAGCTTCAATCACACTCCTCGCGTTCCCGCCAAAAAGTCTCATAAACTATTTTTGTTTAGTCCACAGATAATAAATACCCTTAATATTTATTTTAATCTATATGAAATGTGCAACTAAATTATCACTGTCAAAAGGTTATCAAAAAGAATCAGATGTTAGACGTTCCATAATAAAGAAAAGAAATAATATTCCTTGTGAAAGAAACACTTGAGAAAGTATTGTTTCATTCCAGTTCGCCATCCTACATACATATATTACATTTATCACCGACTTTTTTCCCTACCTTTTCGCTGGATTGGAATTTGCTAACACTGGCCTTAGCAAGAGTACAGCTTCGCAGAATCTACCATGAACCAAAGGTCGAATTGATATCAAATTTATATATCACTATCACAGAGTATCACACTATCACATAGTGTAAAACAAAGTCGCTTTCTCTATCCCTATATCCCCATGTATGCTTAAATCTTTAAAACTACGCAACGGATTTTGAAGCGAATTTTTTAAATAGATATAGGAAGGTTTATATGTATAATAACATCCATTAAATAGTGGAGAAATCAATAATAAATTACAGTTTCCGAAGCGAAGCGAGGTCGGGTCGCTAGTTAGGTATAAAAAGAAAATGTATGTATGTGTGTACCTTAGGTAGGGTATTTTCACCTAATTATCTTATGTATTTAGTTTCCTGAATTGTCTTATGTTTTGACATAAAATTGCATATTGTTGCGGACGAGGCCGCGGACCGAAGCTAGTAACTTCATTAATTAATTGTAAAATATAATTAATTTAATTTCGAAGTGTACAGTTCTGATTTCATGACGCAGGTTCGATGACATCTGTCCTGCTAAGCTATTGCATTCGTTTTTATGTATTTGGAAACGTGGTGGCCTAACGGACAAGACGCCGGGTGCATTCGTATCGAGCGATGTGACAGTACCGGTGTTCGAATCCCGCAGGCAGGTACCAATTTTTGCAATGAAAAACGTGCTTAACAAACGTTAAAGAACAATTTTCACGATAAAGGAAGAAGATCGTGTGATAAAAATTATTGCCGAAATAAATATGGTTTACGTAATTACTATAAAACTAAGCCATTGAAAGGATGAAAGGCCATTTTGCATGCGGCAGAAATGCGAATATTGCAATGAATGTGTGGAGTAACTAGAATGGATAGAATACGGAATTAATATGCTAGAGGAAGACTGAAAGTGGAACCTGTGACAGAGAAGTTGAGAAGTGCGCGTTTGGGATGGTATGGACATGTGATGAGACGAAATGAAAATGAGATTAGTAAGAGAGTGTTGACTCTGAATGTTAAAGAATATAGAGGAAGAGGTAGACTTAAGAAGAAATGGATGGATTGTGTGAAAGACGAATGACGATATGTGTAAGAGGAGAGTGAGCGGAAAAATGGTATATGATAGAGGAGTATGGAAGGAGAAAACATGTTGCGCCGACCCCAGGTGACTGAAAGAAGGGCAGGAGAATGATGACGATGATGACTATAAAACTGAGCCATTAGACCTCGAGTTTGTATGCGTGGTTTTGGGTGGCAACATCCGCGTTGTGATGTCTATGGGATCCACTGACTACTTAACATCAGATGGACCGTGACCTCGTTTACCGGCCCACGCAAGAAAGTAACACACAACGCAAACGTCGAACCTAAACTTTGTACATTAGATGCTGTTAAGCTTTAAGCTCCCTGATTACATAACCTCAAAATTTAATCATGAGGACATAATTCAACGGTGCCGATGAAACCGCAGCCTCAAACAGAGCTTTCCAAGTTTCGCGGCCAACTTTCCACGGTTCGCGAGCTTTCAAAGGACTCGAACCGACAAATTCGAGAACCTTGCAAATGTCAATCTGACATTTTGACGTCTCCCTCAGCTAGCTCTATTAATTTCTTTAATTAAATTTTGTTATTCTCGGGAACTGCGATGTCTTTATGTAAAAAGGAATTGTTTTATGATTTCCGATTGTTGGAGAAAAAAAATACGATCTTACTTTCCTCATTCTAACGAGGCTTGTGGAGAGTATTAAGCGGTAGGCAGCGGCTTGGCTCTGCCCCTGGCATTGCTGACGTCCATGAGCGACGGTAACCACTTACCATCAGGTGGGCCGTATGCTCGTCTGCCTGCTCGGGCAATAAAATAAAAACTTGCTCTCACGATTTGGCCTCTACGACAGCGTGACTACATCGCCGGGTACTCTATGTTACGTGATTGCTGGGGTCTCTACGTTTCCAACGTCAATAGCTAATGAGGTCGTACTCTACATTAGCTTTTGTAAATTTCACGTAACGCTTCTATACAAATGAATACCGCCTAAAACATATCCCATCAAAAATGAAAATAGATAATGTAGTAAGCTACATATGTCGTCACATTTACAATGGCTGGGGCAGCAAAGTACTGAAGTGGAGACCTCGTAATGGATGTTGTAATGTGGGAGACAACCAATGAGGTGGACCAATGACCTGGTAAAAATGGCTGGTAGAGTGTATATGAAGAGACCTTCACTCAGCATTGGGTGGAGACGGGTTGAAGAAGAGAGAATTTAGTAAGGACATTCAGGAAGGAAAAAAATGAGGATGTATTTGTCAGTAGTCATTATGAATTTACTAATCTCGAATACAAATAAATGACAATCTCAGACGCTAATTACAGGGTAGCCGTCACAATGTTCACAGGTATTTGGTGGTATTATAATTGGCCATTTGATTCACGTTGTCAAAGCCTATTAGGGTCTGCATTACTTCGAACTTGTAGAGTAACACAATATATGTTAAAGCTCCTGTTTAATGAGCTTTTCTCTGATAAACCGAGCAAGTAATTTTGAAATGGTTGATGTCGAATAAAGAGGCTTATTAAAAGCTTTGCCTTAGCTCGGTAATGTTTTCAATTAGCGTTTTTTTTTTTGCATAAATGGGTGGACGAGCTCACAGCATACGTGGTGTTAAGTGGTGCCCATAGACATCCACAACGTAAATGCGCCACCTACCTTGAGATATAAGTTCTAAGGTCTCAAGTATAGTTACAACGGCTGCACCACTCTTCAAACCGAAACGCATTACTGCTTCACGGCAGAAATAGGCAGGGCGGTGGTACCCACCACACGTCATCTCGGATCCTCCCGATCCACTAACGGTGCTTTTAGGTACTTCAAGCACCGGTCACCGTTCTCGTCGAACCCGTCGCTTGCGACGAAGGGCTCGACGAGTAAATTAACTCTCAGACACAGCCCACTGAGTTTCTCGCCGGATCTTCTCAGTGGGTCGCGTTTCCGATCCGGTGGTAGATTCTGCGAAGCACGACTCTTGCTAGGGTTCGTGTTAGCAACATCGTCAGGTTTGAGCCCCGTGAGCTCACCTACTAAAGTTAGGGTTACGCTGAAATAGCCGCTAGGGCTATCAGCTTAGGTAGGAAAAAAAAAAAAAAAAAAAAAGGTACCCACCCGCGCGGACTCACAAGAGGTCCTACCACCAGTAATCTTCTTTATCTTATCTTCTACCATCAGTAAATTATCTTGGCCTGGCAGATAAGAGAGTGTGTAGACTCATACATATTATTATACAAGGTAACTTCTCTAAGTACTTATCAGAAGAGCTAACATGACATTGTACAAATCCTGTAATATTGAACTGTTATTTATTATACTATTATTTTTTTATTCGTATATTAATCACTACAGGGATTTGGTGGGTAGGTGATAATTTTCAGTGAATTATAGTGCGCACGTAACTAGTTGGCCGCGCCTTAGGTGGCGACAGGGGTGAGGGGGCGGGTTGCCTACTTCTCGCAACGCACATAAGATTAGACAGTGAAGACGAATCTCGAGATATAGTGTACAATAATTGTTCAACTATTGTAAAGAATAAATAAAAAACAATTGTGCTTTTAAAAGTTTGTATTGTACTCTGATTTATTTTTCTTCTTATCTATTATCTATAGTGGTAAGTGGTTATCGTCGCCCATGGATTTCAGCAATGCCAGGGGCATAACCAAGCCGCTGCCTACCGTTAAAACTACTGCATCTTCAAAAGGTATGTCGAAAAATCCAACTGACTGTCATTTTATTTCTATCTTCGAGTATACTATGTGAACGGGCCACAGTAACAAAGTTCTCGCGTCTTCCTGTATTATTTAAGCTTTCGTGGTTGTAGTACGAGCTTTGAGCAGCTTTGGGTATAGGGGAACACGAAACTTGAGTGTCGAGTTGGTCGACCTGTGCACGAAAATATCTTGTTACTGTCAGGCTCTGGTGTACGAGATAGCGAAATCTTCAAATATACCCTATATTTGAATTTCAAGATATCATAAATCCGGGTATATGATAGTGGATATCCTTAGTGTTGTTGCGAAGTTAAATCATTATAATAACCGGCCATTATAATCCTTCATATACATATATAAATATTATATAAGTATAATTTGAAGTCGTCGTGGCCTAAAGGATAAGATGTCCGGTGCATTCGTGTTAAGCGATGCAACGGTGTTCGAATCCCGCAGGCGGGTACCAATTTTTCTAATGAAATACGTACGTGAAAATTTCGGGAATTAACGAAGTGACACAACATTACTATTTAAAAATGTATTTATTGCTTTTCGAAGTATTCTCCGCGAAATTTGACACATTTTTCCATACGATGGAACCAATCATTGAAGCAACCATTCCATTCGGAAGTTGGGGTTTCCAAAATGGCCGTTTTGTAGGCGTCCACAGCTTCTTCAGGTGATGAAAATCTCTGTCCACGCAATTTATTCTTTATTTTAGGCAAAGTATAGAAATCATTAGGGCTTAGGTCGGGGCTGTACGGCGGATGGTCTAATAATTCTATGTTTTCTTGCTCTAAAAACTCTTTTGTTCTGTGCGCGGTGTGAGAACTCGCATTGTCGTGATAGAGGATGATGCGGCGGTTGCAGTTCTCTTTACGGAGTTCAGAAACGACCTGTGGCAAACAAATGGTAGCATACCATTCTGCATTAACCGTTCTTTGTCCCTCAAGAGGAATAGTCGTAACATGGCCGGTTTTGGAGACAAACGTGGCCACCATTTTTTTTGCAACACTCCGTGAACGAACAATTTTTGTTGGCTTTAACTCATTTTTGAACACCCAAACTCGTGACTGGTTTTTTTGTTTCGGGTTCGTACGCGTATATCCAGGATTCGTCACCTGATACAATGTTGTATACAGCATTTGAGGATCCTGCGTGGAATCTTTCGAGAGTTCTGACGCACCAAGTAACGCGAGCCGCTTTTTGCTCTTCACAGAGCGAATGCGGTATCCATCGGGAAAACAACTTTTTTACACCTAATTGTTCATGCAAGATTATTTGTATTTGACTCATGCCAATGTCTAAAGTTGCCTGAATTTCGCGGTATGTCACATGTCGATCTTCCTCAATCAGCTTACGCACAGCATCAACGTTTTCTTGGGTGACTGCAGTTTTTGGACGACCTTGACGGGGATCATCACTGAGCTTGACACGTCCACGTTGAAACTCAGCAAACCAGCGATAAATTGTGGTTTTGGATGGGGCTTCATCACCAAATGCAGAAATCATCCGGTCAATACACTGTTTTTGTGTTAAACCACTTCGAAAGTCATAATAAATCATCACTCTTGAATTTTCTCGAGTCAATTCCATTTTCTCAACGACTAAACAAGTTTGACAAAACCTCGTGACAAGACCGAGAATCTTTTTTTAAATAAATAAATGGTATTCGATTTTTAAAACCAAGGAGTTTTCAATTAAAAAGATTTTAATATGACAGGAACAGTGGAAATATTCCATTCCCGATACTTTTAGTGCAGCCTAGTACTTAACAAATGTTCACGATTAACTTTCACGGTGAAGGAATAACATAGTGAAAAAAAAATGAAACCCGCAAAATATAATTTACGTAATAACTGGTGGTAGGACCTCTTGTGAGTCCACACGGGTAGGTACCACCACCCTGCCAATTTCTGCCGCGAAACAGTAATGCGTTTCGATTTGAAGGGTGGGGCAGCCGTTGCAACCACACTGAGACCTTAGAACTTATATCTCAAGTTGGGTGGCGCATTTACGTTGTAGATGTCCATGGGCTGCGGTAACCACTTAAATCCAGCTGGGTTGTGAGCTCGTCCACCCATCTAAGCAATAAAAAATAAAAATAAAGTATGTATGTCAATATCTGGTATCCATAACACAGGGCACAGGGAACGGCCGTCTGGTGTAGTGGTAAGTGACATGGTCACTACACAAGGTGGTCGCGGGTTCGAATCCCGCCAAGGGAAGATATTTGTATGATAAATATAAATGTCTTTTCCAGGGTTATGGATGTATAAAATATTAAATATATATATGTGTATAATAAAAATCTTACATTTATTTCCATTATCTGGTACCTGTAACACAAATTCTTTTCCTAACCCATGCATTAGCCCGCTGAGTTTCTCGCCGGATCTTCTCAGTGGGTCGTGATTCCGATCCGGCAGTAGATTCATTCGCGAAGCAATTGCTCTTGAGTTGTTAGGTCTCCTTCGGAGGCGCTCGGGCGGTTGTTAGCAAATCCCACCCCTCCTGGCTGAGCCTTTGCTCGCCCACCTGTCCTGGTGAAGCTGGAAAGGCCTCCGGGCCACCAGTACTCTTTCAATTATAAAAAAACAAGTTCTTTACGAACTTATCACCGGACCAGACCAACGATAATTTGGGGCCGGAAAACCGTGCGCGATTTGCTTAAAAAAAAACTTCTATCAACTAAACAAGTACTAATAGATCCTTGAGTAACATCTCTGTAAGATACAAACTGACATGACGTAATTAGAAACGTTTCTTATTTACAATTTGAGCGGAAGCAAGATATCTCGAAAGATCGATCCAGATAAATGGCTCGACAAGTTGAGGCGGACTTATGTTTACATTTTTTTGGTTGTCAGAAGTAAAAGCACCAAGAAACGGAACTTCGTAATTGATTCGTCGAACTTTTGTTGAGAGCTTGAACGAAGCTTGTTTGCGGTCGAAGGTGTCACCTTCGTCCGTAAAGCTTTTAGACTTTTTTTTGTTACAGATACACGATAGTACTTACTGGTCCACGTAGGTAGGTATCACCACCGTGCCTGTTTCTGCCGTGAAGCAGTAATCCGTTTCAGTTTGGGGCAACCTTTGTACTATACTGAGACCTTAGAACTCATATCTCAAGGCGGCATTTAAGTTGTAGATATCTATTAGCTGCAGTAACCACTTCACATCAGGTGGGCCGTGAGCTCGTCGGCCCATTTAAGCAATAAAAAAATTAAAAAGAGTATTATTGGATTATTAAGTCTCTAAAATACAGAGTAGATCACGCCCCTAACAAGAACATAACCTTTTTTAAAGAGATTTTATGACCTGGTAACTAAGACCTTTAGGTTAAGTCTTAATTTAATTTATATTCTTAATTTTATGAAAAATGATAATATGGAGTGAAATGAAGATGATTAGTTTGAGAAAATCAACTGAGATGAAATGAAATGAGATGAGATGAGATGATATGGGATGAAATATAATCTCAGTAAAATGGTGGTCTTTCACTGAGATTTTTTTAAGTGGACTTTTTGGAGGCTCCCGAGAAGTTACGTCCAGCGGCTTTGTTTCATTTTCCCACATTTGTGCACTTTCACAGATATCAAACAGTTAATAAACCACCGTTATTACACATTTAAACCCGAAGAAACACTAAATATACAAAATGAAACAAATCACACAACTTCACTCCTCGCGTTCCCGCCAAAAAGTCCAGAACATAACCATACTTCTAAGCAATCACAGATTAGCTCATTGCATTTCTAAGCCAATGTCTTTTCCTCGCCTTTGATTCTACGGTAATATTTTTAACCGACTCCAAATGAAAAAGGCGGTCTTAAAGCCGGCCCGTGTGGATGAATGAAGATTTATAACGGTTGATTATTTACGACCGACAAAGGGAGCCGTTTTAATCATTACATCTTCGAAGCGTTCTCAAGGACTCACCGAGCAATTTTGAATGAAATCGCCGGATCTTCTCAGTGGGTCGTGATTTCGATTCACTAGTAGATTTGGATATCGAAATGGGGCTTGCTATTAATAAATCCAAGACCAAGCTAATGATCATTGACCGTTTCAAAGCTATCCAATGCAACAATCTCCTACAGGACTACGAAACCGTAACCCAGTTCCCATACCTTGGCTTACTGATTACCAACAAAGGACGTAGTGAACCGGAAATACGGAGACGGACTGGCATGGCAAAATCTGCAATGACCCAACTGAGCAAAATCTGGAGAGACCGTAATATTACCCACCGAACTAAAATACATCTGGTCCGCACCCTTATCTTCTCCATTGCTCTATATAGTGCAGAGACGTGGACACTCAAAGCCGCAGATAGGCAGAGAATCGACGCTTTTGAGATGTGGTGCTGGCGATGTATGCTACGAATACCATGGACGGCCCGCCGCACCAACATATCTATTCTCAGGCAGTTAAAAATAGAAAAGATTCAACGTCTATCCACAATCTGCCTACAAAGAATATTGCGGTATTTTGGTCATGTTGCACGTAGGGATACCAGCAATTTGGAACACCTTGTGGTGACCGGTAAAATAGAGGGAAAAAGGCCTAGGGGTAGAGGTCCCAAACGATGGTCGGACCAAATAGCAGAGGAACTGGGGATACCTATCAGCGACGCACTCCACCGGGCTACAGCCCGTGGCCACGGATTTTATTGATTTAATGTATCTTTTACGCATTATTGAAAAAAAATATTACCATTGTGAACTTCTTCTCTATATTCTCTATAAATGCGGAAAATTTCATTCAGTCCGCGCAATTTTCGTAAAAAGGGATACAAAGTTTTTGCTTCACGTATTAATATATCCCTTATTTAAGGGGCCCTAAGATTACATTATTACCGACGTTTAATAAAACAGACAGCAGTTAATACTAGGATAGAACGTAGTTGTGGTCAACATTCGTTGGAGATAAAAACAAAAACAAAGAAACACAAACGTATACAAAAAACCGGTTATTTCTAGTGGAAACGACTTGATTAACCAAGTTCGTAACTAGAGTTTGGCGTCGGCCCGGTTCAATTAAGGCGGTTAGCGCAAAAACTGTCCTTACAGAGCACAGGTCGCCTGTCTCCCTCGCAAATTATTGGCGTGCACACAGTTTAAAATAAATAACAGAAGCCGCACTTTTTTTTTTTTTTTATACCTATGCTGATAGCCTTGAGAGACTATTTCACTTCTCCTTGACGTGTAGGTCAGTGCAGTGCTAGCAAGAGCAGTGCTTCGTAGAATCTACCACCGGATCGGAATCGCGACATACTGAGAAGATCCGGCGAGAAACTCAGTGGGCTGCGTCTATGGGTTAATTTACTCGTCGATCCCTTTGTCACAAGTGACGGGTTGGACAAGGACGGTGACCGGTGCTTGAGGTACCTAAAAGCACTGTTAATGGATCAGACGTATGTATGTTAGTATGTAACGGAATCTTTGAACATGACTTTGACCCCTTCAAAACGTCAGATTTACTATAAATTTGGTATATTTATTAAGGACGGATGACAATTTAATAATAATAAGAAAATTGAACAAAAATTTGAAATTGAACTAAAAAATGAAAAATAAATAATAGTTTAAAAACTAACAGTCGTCGTGGCCTAAAGGATAAGACGTCCGGTGCATTCGTGTTGAAGCGATGCACCGGTGTTCGAATCCCGCAGGCGGGTACCAATTTTTCTAATGAAATATGTACTCAACAAATGTTCACGATTGACTTCCACGGTGAAGGAATAACATCGTGTAATAAAAATCAAACCCGCAAAATTATAATTTGCGTTATTACTGGTGGTAGGACCTCTTGTGAGTCCGCGCGGGTAGGTAACACCACCCTGCCTATTTCTGCCGTGAAGCAGTAATGCGTTTCGGTTTGAAGGGTGGGGTAGCCGTTGTAACTATACTGAGACTTTAGAACTTGTATCTCAAGGTGGGTGGCGCGTCTACGTTGTAGATGTCTATGGGCTCCAGTAACCACTTAACATCAGGTGGGCTGTGAGCTCGTCCACCCATCTAAGCAATAAAAAAAAAAAAAAAAAAAAAAATAACAAAATACGCTTTTATAGAAAATCGAACTAAAAAATAAAAAAAATATTTATTTGTTCTAGGATTAGGAAGTTTGACTTCAAATCGAATGAGATATTGTTAGCTACAAGAATTGAACTTCTTATTTATATCGTATATATGTATAGCAATCGAAGCGAATGGATTGAAATTTTATAAAGACGTAGTACGTTAAGTATGGGTTTTGTGTTTCAGACACGTTCGAATTTGATAGCTCTATGTCAGAAACAGCTATGTCTGTTAGCCAGGTCTGTGGACATTGCTAACAGGGATGGCTGATAAGGAACCAGTACTAGCAGCTCGAGGAGGCCGAAGTAGCATCCACAATTTTCTTCTTAAGAATTCCGTAGACAATTTTCATTATGATATGTTTACAATAAACAGCCTGTTTGAAAACGAAATCCTTTAAATATGTATATGAATATACTGCTAGAAAATTTGCGTCGGTCACCACCTTTATTTTAATAAATTCTATACATATAATAATATTCTATACATATTTATATGTATAGAATATACTTAGAATAGATATATAGTTGTAGATTTAGTAACTTACTATAGCTCTCTCTCTTTCTTTCTCTCTCTCCTTCTCTCTATCTTACGCTCTGTGATATCAAATAATATTTAGCGCAAACCATTTTTGTCAATTTCGCGATTGCTGCATACACCATATCGCATATATATATTTTTTTATTGCTTAGATGGGTGCACTAGCTCAGAGCCCACCTGGTGTTAAGTAGTTAGGGAGCCCATAGACATTTACAACGTAAATGCACCACCCACCTGGAGATATAAGTTCTAAGATCTCAGTATAGTTACAACGGCTACTCCACCCTTCAAACCGAAACGCATTACTGCTTCACGGCCGAAATAGGGAGGGTGGTGGTACCTACCAGTGCAGACTCTCAAGAGGTCCTACCACCAGTAATTACCTAGCGTTTGCTAGCCACCGCTACTCGCACTAGCCCGTTTATCACGGAGCTACCCAAACGTTATGGTTTGGTGACCAGCCAGCGTTTCAAAGAAAGTACCCAGTAATTCGAGAAATGAAACATACTTTTGGAATTCAACACCAATTTTGGTCACTGTAATAAATGCACTGTGTAATATGAAACACAGTTGGGAATTATTACTTTTTTTTTCATTGTATTTTGAGAATGATAACTTTCGAATACAAAGTGGAACATTTCTTTTATTTCTAGAGGCTTATTTATTTTTCGGAGTAAGCGGGATTTTATTTTACATATTTTTCGGTGATAAATGGAGGAAGGCTTTGGACAACAAATCGCCTGTACATTTATTTGTTGAGATAATGTATGTTTGGAAGTTCTTAGTATTCCTCAAATGCATATATTATTATATTGTTTATTTTATTTATTTATTTTTTATTTCTTAGATGGGTGGACGAACTCACGACCCACCTGGTGTTAAGTGGTTACCGGAGCCCATAGACATCTACAACGTAAATGCCGCCACCAATCTTAAGATATGAGTTCTAAGGTCTCAGTATAGTTACAACGGCTGCCCCACCCTTCAAACCCAAACGCATTGCTGCTTCACGGCAGAAATAGGCAGGGTGATGGTACCTACCCGTGCGGACTCACAAGACGTCCTACCACCAGCAATTACGCAAATTATAAATTCATCTATAAATTAATACGTGAAGCAAAAACTTTGTGCCCCTTTTTACGAAAATTGCACGGACGGAGGAGTGTGAAATCTCTCACACTTATAGAGAATATAGAGAAGGAGTGCACAATGCTAATATTTTTTTTAAATAATGCATAAAAGATACTTTAAATCAATAAAGAAAACATTACACACACTACCATGTATTTGACACAACACATACACAAAAATATACTCTTTGTTTGCTGTCAATTGTGAAACTTTTATTATTGTATAAAGTCTGTGGTCTTATTGAGAATAGATTAATATTGTTTGTCTTTAATGTTATTTATCTACAGTGCAGTTTTGGCGAACACTGTGATTATATTATCGAATTATAATAGTGTTTGACAATAGAACCATAATAATGTTTAAACTTATAATTTCAATTCATTATAGTCGAATTTCGACTACTGCGGGACCACTAGTATTTATTAATACATCGTAGCCGTTCCATTCTTACAGCTATTATGAAAAAATATAAAAACCGAATTAACTCGTGCTAGTCGTCGTGGCCTAACGGATAAGACGTCCGATGCATTCGTGCTGAGCGATGCACCGGTGTTCGAATCTCAGGCGGGTACCAATTTTTGTAATGAAATACGTACTCAACAAATGTTCACGATTGACTTCCACGGTGAAGGAATAACATCGTGTAATAAAAATCAAACCCGCAAAATTATAATTTGCTTAATTACTGGTGGTAGGACCTCTTGTGAGTCCGCGCGGGTAGGAACCATCACCCTGCCTATTTCTGCCGTGAAGCAGTAATGCGTTTCGGTTTGAAGGGTGGGGTAGCCGTTGTAACTAAAACATGAGACCTTAGAACTTATATCTCAAGTTGGGTGATGCATTTACGTTGTAGATGTCTATGGGCTCCAGTAACCACTTAGCACCAAGTGGGCTGTGAGCTCGTCCAATCATCAAAGCAATAAAAAAAACATGAAACAATGAAAATTATGTTCTTTTTAAATCACACAAATCATACGAGCTCTTGTAGTTCTTGTAGTTGTTAGAGTTTCGTATATTTTAACATAATTCAAATTATACCTCACACGCGTAATAGAATACGGCATCGTACTCACTGACCGATAAAATTATACAGTGACATGCTGTATTAAGGTTAATGTAAATCTTTAATCAATTATATTGAAGGCTTTCGACTTCATTGACACAACAGAACGGATTTTTTTATGATTGAAGTATTACTGGTGGCTCGGAGGGCTTTCCAGTTTCACCAGGGCAGGTGGGCGAGCAAGGCTCAGCTAAGAGGGGTGGGATTTGCTAACAACTACCCCAGCGCCTCCGAAGAAGACCTAACAACTCAAGAGTAGCTGCTTCGCGAATGAATCTACTACCGGATCGGAATCGCGACCCACTGAGAAGATCCGGCGAGAAACTCAGCGGGCTGATGCGTGGGTCAGGTTGCACGTCGAACTCTTTGCCATGTTTGACGAGTACGGTTACCGGGGTCCCTAAGCAGGCTCCTAGTGTTAGGGTATGTAATGCAAGAGTTATTGGATCTGATGGATCCGTAAGAACGTGTCTAGGGCAACGACGGTGACATGCTCCTGCATGATCAGGGTTCAGGGAGTAGTCAGTGGCAGCAACGATAAGGCGATTATCATGACGAGAACCGTTATGAGTATACGTAATTTATTGGCAGGTGGAGAAGCAGTTTGGTCTTGTAGATAGGAGGCAAAAGCCTATTATGGGAATGCTCGGGTAAGGAACCGGGTTCTTGTTATATTTTCTGCCCTCATTCCGTTCTGTGTCCTCGTAGCTTGGTAGCATAAACCACCGTGACAAGCATAAGCTTGTTCCATCCTCCGAATCGGAGCGCACCACTGTAGAACAGAAATAGGCAGAATTCAATCCATCCGTGCTGATCGAAAATGCTTACTAGTACCCAATATTGTAAGTTGCGCGATGGCATATATTTCGTAACGCTTAAGAAGTTCAGTACCAATTTAATATCAGATGCGCCATTTTTATTTACAACCAAAAGCGTTTAGAATTTTCTCATTTTTTGTCGTTGTCGCGTTATTGAACCGCCACTGCCTACTCCGTAGGATTACATTTACGCCTGGTCGGAAAAGGATATGTCATAGCGCTTACGAATTACCTTCTTTTTTTTATTCTTCCTATTTAGTGGGAGTCTAAAAGGCTATTTCAGGTACACGCGGACGGATAGGTGAGCTCACGGGCTCAACCTGAGAGAATTGGCTAACACTAGTCCTAGCAAGAGCAGTGCTTCGCAGAATCTACCACCGCAAACGCGACCACTGAGAAGATCCGGCGAGAAACTCAGTGGGCTGTGTCTGTGGATAAGTAGGAATTATCGCGGAGGGTATTTCAGTCTAGATCCAGATGGAACGTTACAATTTTTTTGTTAAATAAAGAAGTCGTCTCAAATATTTTCTCAGAACACTTAAGACGCAATATTTAGGTCACGGAACCATTTGACGTTGACACAGCGAGCAACTAATTTCATAGCTAACCGGCAATCAATTGAATACATAAAATAAAAGCACAAATTGATGTAATAAAACACTCGTTGATACGGCAGCCCCGCTGGGATGCCAGCGTGCAACGCAAATTGAGGCGAAGCCTTACGTGTCTTTATTACGCCACATTATTGGCTCAGGGTTGCCTTGTCAAAAAATTTAGCTATAATCGAAAATTTGGTTTATTTACCTATTTATTATTGTAGCCAACGTCGTATAAAACGTGCAGCAGTGAGTACCTTGAGATTTGAGATCGGTGTCTCAACAGGATTCTGGAGGATCATGATTCATTTTGATTGATAAACAGTCTTCAATTTCTTGTTTTAGTTTTTGGTCAACGCTGAGTTTAATTCATTTGCAATTAATTTCCTGATGTTGTGTAAGAGTTCATTGTTTTTTTTTTTTAACCAATGTCGAATTTTATTATACATTCGTTGGAATCATGTTGATTGTCTTCATTGAGTAGTGTGCGTAAAGAGCCGTAAATGTCAATGTTTTGTGTTTTTTTTTTAAATTATATAAGTCATAGACAACGTGCGAAAGTCATCGAGAGAAACAGTTTATCTTTATCTTGGGGCTATGACCTGTCTTTCTTTAGTCAGATTTAGAGTGTATTTTACGTGGATAAAGGTAATTAATAATCAAATATTGGGGGCGTAGACCCACTGAGTTTCTCGCTGGAGCTTGTCAGTGGGTCGCTCTTGCTAGGGCCAGTGTTAGCAACGCTCCCGGTTTGAGCCCCGTGAGTTCACTTATTCACCCGGTTACGCTGACATAGCCTCTCAAGGCTATCCAGCTTAGGTAGGAAAAAAAAGTGGGCGTAGTTCAACTTATTTTGACTAGATGGCGACAAGAGGTTTTACTGGTGGTAGGACCTCTTGTGAGTCCGCGCGGGTAGGTACCACCGCCCTGCCTATTTTTGCCGTGAAGCAGTAATGCGTTTCGGTTACTGGTGGTAGGACCTCTTGTGAGTCCGCGCGGGTAGGTACCACCGCCCTGCCTATTTCTGCCGTGAAGCAGTAATGCGTTTCGGTTTGAAGGGTGGGGCAGCCGTACTATACTGAGATCTTAGAACTTATATCTCTAGGTGGGTGGCGCATTTACGTTGTAGATGTCCATGGGCTCCAGTAACCACTTAACACCAGGTGGGCTGTGAGCTCGTCCAACCATCTAAGCAATAAAAAAAATAAAAAAAGAGCTTTGGGCCTCACGTAAGAAACTGGAAAGGTGTCCAGGTTGTAATCCACGCCACCAATAATCCCTAAATCCTAAAAATAATAAGACAGTCATTTATCCACGCAGAACAAAAAGTAGATGACAGATTTCGTTTTCGGATCACGCATTTGCAAATGTGTTTCCACTCACATACCACGAACTAGCGATATCATAACAAAAAGTAAATCACGCGTTTAAATATAACTAGCCGTACCCGACCGCTTCGCCGGGCATTTAAAATTAACATTATTAATTCTTCTTCTTCGGGGTCGTCGTACTCCCTTACGGGGGCACGGAGCGGGCCTCGGGGCAAACCCCACTGCCCGGGACGAGCTCCCTGCCACATAGGGCAGGGGTGGTATGGATGCAGGAAGAACTAGGGAGAGGTACGCTGTTCGCAGCGCGCACGGCTGCACTACATCGACAAAACATATATACTTATACATAATACGATGGGCTGGTCTGCTGACGGCTCGATGCCCGTGGCGAAGTCACCCCGGCGCCGGCCGCTGTCCTCTGCTTCCTAATTGTAATTTTTTTTTTTTTTTTTTTTTTTTTTTCCTTACTATCTAACTACAACTAACTACAACTAACCTAAAGCTAACTAAACTACTATATACATACAGGGACAACAGTCAGCAACCGTGGGGCCCGCCACCGGCCCCATGCCGCGGCCCCACCTCTACAAACCAGAGGAGGAGCCGCGGCACTAGTTTGGCGCTCACCCGTTCTGGGCTCCCCAAAAGGGGAAGACCATCGCGGGGAGGGACCGATGTTAAACACTCCCCAGACGGGGGAGTGGTCCACCCAACGGGGGTGGGAAATGGGTCCCCATAAGGGGGCACCCCAACGATGTGGGGGGACATGACGAGTGTGGACAGCTCAGTCCCATGGGGGCACTCATTATGAGCACTCCCATATCACTCCGATTAAGCCGACTATCTTACCATAGCCGGGGGTTCCAGTAGCTCCCTTGGTAGCGCCCGACCATCAGGTGGTCTGGCGTGCAAGGGAGCTATATTGTGGAGGTGCTCGTGGGGTCCACCGTCAGCCCGCTCGTAAAGATTACGAGCTAGCCTCCGGATGAACTCCTCGAGCGACTCCACATCCAGATCCCGGGCGATTACGTCATTTCTGACGTAACGCCCTGCTCCGACTATCGTGCGAAGAGCCAGATTTTGCTGGACCTGTAACCTCGCCCGCATACCCTGCGGGATGAGGTGATACCAGGCCTCAGCTGCGTACGTGATACGGGAACGGACATACGTCTTATAAATGCCGAGCTTAGTCCTGACCGGCAACCTAGAGGCCAACACCGGCCGGAGGAGGAATCTCGCACAGCGAGCGGCCGCCAACGCCTTATTGGCGTGGGCGGTCATCCTCAAACTCCGGTCGATATCGACCCCCAAGTACCGGACGCTGGATCTAAACTCGACATTAGCGCCACGGAGACTGAGCTGTCCCGGGACGACTGTTGTGCGGACCGGACCGAAGAGGATAGCCGCAGTCTTCCCCACGTTGACCGCGACCCTCCATCGGTCCAGCCACTGGGGCAGTAAGTCCAAAAGCCTCTGCATCCTCAGAATGGCCGCAGAGGGGACGTTGGATGACGAGAAGTAGGCGCTGTCGTCGGCAAACAGCGCCAACTTCACGTCTACTTCCCACGCTTGGAGGTTACCCTCGAGCGTGGGAATGTCGTTGGTGTAGAGAGCGTAGAGGAATGGAGCCAGGACGCTTCCCTGAGGAACTCCGGCCGTGACTGGGCGCACCGACGACTTGGCGCCCTCGACCGCGACAAAGAAGGATCTTCCCTCCAGGTACGACCCCAGCAATCGCACGTAGGCGTGCTGGAGGTCCGTGTTCTGCACCAGCTTGTGGATCAGTCCCGCATGCCAGACACGGTCGAAGGCTTTCTCGATATCGAGAAAGACTGCGGCCGTGTACTGGCGCGCGTTGGACCGATCCGCCAAGTGATGCATGACGCGGACCAATTGCAGCGTTGTCGAGTGGCCGCTGCGAAACCCGAACTGCTCGGGTCTGGGAAGGATGTGCGGCGACACCCTTCTCAGCAGCAGCCTCTCGAACAACTTGCCCACATGCGACAGCAAGGTGATCGGACGGTAACTGGAGGGATTTCTCCTATCCTTGCCGGGTTTGGGCAAGGCGATAACCTTGCCCAATTTCCAAATTCCCGGGAAGTGTCCTGTGGACAGAATGGAATTGAACAGCCGTGTCATATATGACACGACCGTTTCAGGGAAGTGGAAGAATGCGAGGGAGGGAATACCGTCCTCACCCGGCGCCTTGCGCCTCTTCATCCGCTTGATGGAGAGGCGCAATTCACTGGGAGTGATGAAAGCATCATCTCCCAACGGAGGCACCGGGGAGGAGAGTAGGTTCGCTACGCTCTCTTCCACCGATTGGTGGAATGCGGCCTCTGAGGGTGCAGAGTCATTCGGAACGAACTGCCGCTCCAGCATTGCGGCCAGGACATCGGCGCGGGCCTGAGCCGAGAAGCATCGGTTGCCCCTCTCGTCCACGAGTGGACAAGACGGGGCAGGCCGATTTGAGAGCTGGCGGCAAAGTCGGTGGAGGGACACAGAAGAGGGGTCCTCACGGGCCTCCTCAATCCGTTCCTCCCACGCGTAGCCCCGGAAGGAGCTAATCTTCGCCGCCAACTCCGCTTCCAACTCATTAAGCTCGCGCTTGATCCTGGGACAACGAGTTGTCGCCCAGAGCCTCCTCAGGCCCCTCTTCCGGCGAATGATCGCCTTCAGATGGGCCGGGAGTCTACCTCTGGGCCCGCCGCTGGGCACAAGAGTCGCATTATTAATTTTCACCCCCCAAACATTCTCATCATTAACACCCTCGCAACTGGTGCCCTACACCAGTCCAACACTTATATAAATATTACCCTATCCATTAAGTACATGTATTTTCTACATGGATACCAAGTTTCAAGTCAATCGGATGCATGGTTCAGTAGTTATAACGGAATATCCGTATAAACCACTGTAGATTTATATATTAGTATAGAAATATAGATAACGTTCTCGCGTAACTAAGGCATGCCCTACGACGTCTATGCGTGATGCGACGGATTCAGTCGTTTTGAATAACACTGTCCTGGAAATAACCACGATTTAATTCGGTAAATCTTGGCCACATCTCTGTTACTATCGTCCCCTGTCGTATGAACAGTCCAAAGTACCATGCAAAAGCTTACTAAGCAATGACCCGAATATTTCCATACACGTGTAAAATTGTATAAAAAGGGAAAAATACACGTGGTTTTTTAGAGCATTATTTGCACATCATTACTTTGGTAGAGTCATTTAACCAGAAATTGTAAATTACATGTAGTTTTCAGTGAACAAAGTCAGTGTAAAAAGTGTTTTTTTTTATATAGCATAAGTGGGTGGACGAGCTCACAGCAGATTTTAAGTGGTTACCGGAGCCCATAGACATCTACAACGTAAATACCGCTACTTACCTTAAGATATGAGTTCTAAGTTCTCAGTATAGTACAACGGCTGCCCCACCCTTCAAACTGAAAAGGATTACTGCTTCAAAGAAATAGGGTTTAAGCTTTTTTTTAAAAGGACCCACGGAAAGTGATCTTAACAGTGCGATGGTGTAAGAATGATCCTTGATGGATATAATTGAACTAGATTCGCGAACGTCATTGAAACGCATTTACATTAACAAATAAAAATTATAGTTCCGTTGCAAAGTGATGCTTTCTAGTTCGAAGGGGAAATATGCTTGTTTCTGCCGTGAAGCAGTAATGCGTTTCGATTTGAAGGGTCGGGCAGCCGTTGTAACTATACTTGAGACCATGGAACTTATATCTCAAGGTGGGTGGCGCATTTACGTCGTAGATGTCTATGGGCTCCGGTAACCACTTAACACCAGGTGGGCTGTGAGCTCATTCACCCATCAAAGCAATAAAAAAATAATTGTACAATACAATTGAGATTTCGTAGGCTACTTTTTACGTGTTGTCTATGGCCTCTCTAAGTCGCTCAACACTAGGCTGTTATGACGTCAAAACACTCACTACAATTTCAGAGAGTAATCAAGTAGTACACGACTAAACGCAGCTACACTTTTTTTTTCCTACCTATGCTGATAGCCTTGAGAGGCTATTATGTAGCTTCACCCTAACGTATAGGTGAGCTCACGGGGTTTAAACCGGAAGTGTTGCTAACACTGGCCCTTTTCGGGTAGAGGGCCGAACCTCCTACGAGGTCCCCGCGCAATAGGGGCGCGCGGGGTATGTGAGACTCTACGGTCTGCATGGTGTTGTGAGCAGACCGCGGGCCCAAGGATTTTAGGGCCCACCCACTAAACGACTCCCCTGCACTCTTACACCCGACGTCCGATCCCCTCCGAGATCAGAACCCGGATGAGGTAGGGGGGTTACCGCGGTCAACACTACAACCAGACGGCGCGGCTCACCCCAAGGACGCCCAGCCGACGGAGCCTTCGAGGCGAATCGAAGGCTCTGAAACGTCGGCCGTCTCGGTACGGCAGCCCGTCGGGCCACCCAGACGGTGCCGCTGGTGTCCCGGAATACCCCGCTGGACCAGAACCAGCCTGCCGGGTCGGGATGCGATACACCGTCGACCGGTCGCTCTATTTACTCCATGGCAGCGCGCTAGAGTGCTGGTAGCGCGCCGCGCGGCCTCACCCCCTCAGGTCGCCCCTTGACCTATGGGTCAAATAATAATGGGTCGCGATTCCGATCCGGTGGTAGATTCTGCGAAGCACTGCTCTTGCTGCTAACACTGGCCCTAGCAAGAGCAGTGCTTCGCAGAATCTACCACCGGATCGGAATCGCGACCCATTGGGAAGATCCGGCGAGAAACTCAGTGGGCTGTGTCTGTGGGTTAATTTACTCGTCGAACCCTTCGACGGTGACCGGTACTTGAGGTACCTAAAAGCACCGTTAATGGATCTCTCCACATCGTATGACGCCTACATCATATCACCTGACGTTTGTACCGGCCAGTATTATTGTCATTTAGTTTCGTATAAGCGTTGTGGTTGTCATCATTCAGTGCGGTTTGTAAAATTGAACAGACCAATACAAAAAATAGAAGTCATCGCCATTGTTGATCTTCAATCGAAACTACAAGTGGCTGAAAGTTAGTTACAACCAGCCACTACGCAATGATTGAAATATCGTGTTTGTTTTCTTCAAGATGAACTTCATTAAAATATTTTTAAATGTACGAAGTCATTGTTGCCTAAATGTTAAGTTAATTGTGTTGGTGTTCGAATCCCGCAGGAATGTATAATTTTTTGTTTTTTTTTTTTGTCAGGAGGAAATCGCCGGACTTGTCTAGTGTTAATATGTTAACACATGTACACGAATTAGCTTCACAAAAACCAAAGGTGGAAAAGTAATAATTGCTAGTCGTAGAACGTATTGTAAGCGAGCACTATCATCCTATTTCTCGTGGGATTCTGCACGAGACGACACAATTTATAATCACTTCAAGTCTCAGGGTAGTATTCACGTTGTGACGACTTTCTACGGAAGATGAAAAGAGAAAAATGTATGAAAAAATATTTTTTATTAATGCTAATGTCACACACGTGGTAGACGGCGCTAAAAATTCGCGTCACTTGTAACTTCCAATTCTAGCTTCGTAAGCGAATAAAATAATGGACAGATCCCTAATAAACTACAACGGGTAGTTTAGATGCTGCACGGGTGACGGACAAGGAATGAAAAACGGGTCAAATCACATTGAACTAAGATTCCTGTTTAAATTGGATGTGGCATTACAGTTATATTATAATTAAAAGTCGTATAACAAATTAGCTTGTCTGTAAAATTGGTTTACGGACGATAGTTTTACGTGATAACGTCATAAAGAAACATTGATGAAATATTGCATACTTTTATGAATTGAATTAAATTATCATTACTTTATTTAATACAAAGGAGGAGTTAATTGAAAATTACAATTTTTTCGATAAATTAACGCTTGGGCGGATCTTGCCTCTCTATCGCTTGTTCCGCGCTCTCGCTCGCACGCTCACGCTGAGGCGGAACGTGACACTTTTTCGTGCGTGCAGTCGATGTTTATCTATCGAGAAACTTATTGTTCAGGGTAGGGTCAATGGTAAGAGATCTCGCGGACGAATTCCCATGCGCTGGACTGATCAGGCGAAAGACCTTACTGAAACCCCACTTAACGAGTGCGTGCGCCGGGTTTCGGTTCGCAAACTATGGAAAACATCTATCAAGGCTTTTAACAAGCAAGAATTCCACATGACCACGACTGTTCTGCTAAGAGCAACCGACTATGATGATGATAATGATGAGCGCGTTAAAAACACATTTAAAAACGTATGGGCGAACTGAAAAAGCTGAAGTGGCAATGGGCTAGGCATATAGCGTGAAGATAAGACGGTCGATGAGCAGAAAGAGTCTTAAGTGGAGACCGCGTACAGGAAAGGGCAGTGTAGGATGGCCACATAACAGATGGACTTAGTGAGAATCGCTGGGTCACGTTGGATGCAGGTTGTAACCGCCCGGCGGACATCGACTACACTGGAGATCCATTGGATAAGCCTATGTTCAGCATTGGACAGCTATAGACTTGCCCACTGAGTTTCTCATCGAATTTTGACAGCGGGTCACGTTTCCGATCCGGTGGTAGATTCTACGAAGCACGACTCTTGCTAGGGTTCGTGTTAGCAACGTCGTCAGGTTTGAGCCCCGTGAGCTCACCTACTAGTTAAGGTTACGCTGATATGGTCTCTATAGACCATCAGCTTAGGTAGGAAAAAAAAATAGACTGAGATGATGATGATAAAGAAAAACGTGTGGGTCATTTTGATTTTTAAGATAACAGATGTTTTACCTTAACGTCTTAAGGCCAATAGAAACATGAAAATATCGACGCCTAGAACTGTGTTTAAAATACATTCTCGCTTAATACATTGCTCTGTGCAATGTCTGTTTGTTTATTGATTCATTTAAAAATATAAATTATTAGAAGTAATATGAAAACCGACTTTATGGATATTTTTTTTTGGCTCAGATGCTTTTTGTGTAGATACATACAGAGACCAGGTCAGGATGTCTGAGTTTTAAAATAAATATTCGCTCTTTCATACTCGACGGATTGTTAATAAAATCTTAGTGGATCAAATTGATTGAATTACTAATATCTTAGTGTTATAACGTAACAAGTGCAATCTTCACGATTACGGGTAACATTTTGAGACCAGACAAATCTATTTACAGTTTTTCTAATTTCGATATTTGATCGTTAATATTAGACTATTTATTTCCCCTACCTAATAGCCGGTAGCCTAACGAGCTATTCCTAGCTACTCGCGGATCGGTGGACTCATGAGCTCAACCCGAGAGAATTGGTAACACTAGCCCTGGCATGTGCAGTGCAACGCCATTTGCCACAGGCTCGGAATCACGATCCACTGAGAAGATTCGAAGAGAAACTTAGTGGGTTGCGTCAATCTGTTAGGTGAGATATACATGATATAGCTCGCTTTGACATGAAATATAAAATGTAGTATATTCTAAATAAAGTACATAGTAGAGATGACATTGTAGAAATGATTTTCTTGATAATAACGCAAATCTTGGTAATGACTTCATCTTCTCGTATTTTTTATTCATCATTAATGAATGGGCGAATGAGGTCATATAACTATGATGTTCAGTGGTTACCGCAGTCTTTAGATGTTGCCTTGAGACATGAGGTCTGTGTCTTAACGGTTTAGTTAATACAGCTAGTTCAATCCGAACGCACGAGTACGACAAATATATTTTTTCTATGGAAGCTATCGACATCTTGTAGCGGATGCCCCTAAACTTATATGTTGTTTTAAAGTTAAGGCATTTAATTGGTGTGTAACAAAATATAGAAAAATATATACAAGCCTTTATATTTGTTATAGACAAATTGATTAAATTTTATCAAATAGTGGTGTCTGAAAGCTTACAAAATCCTTCATTAAAATCTATACTAATATTATAAAGAGGAAAGATTTGTTTGTTTGTTTGTTTGTTTCGAATAGGCTCCGAAACTACTGGACCGATTTGAAAAATTCTTTTTCCATTAGAAGCCGACATTGTCCCTGATGAACATAGGCTACTTTTTTTTTTTTTTTTTTAATTTTTTTTTTGGTTTCATGTGTGTTTTAATGTTTCCGAAGCGAAGCGAGGGCGGGTCGCTAGTAAAATATAAGATAGGTAATTTGTTACTTCCATCAACAGGAGCAATGCGAAACTAATCGAAGCGAAGCCATCTTGAGTGCTTGAGTTGCTTGTCTATAACTAATTTATTGTATTATCTATGGCTTGAGCAGTCAAACGGGGTGGACCTCTCCGTTGCTACAAGTATTATTATTCATTTGAAGTTCAATAAATGGAATTCATTGGAAAAGTGAGCCTTAATATCACTATGGATTGCAATGATAATGATGAAGTAAAAACAATAAGGCGCCAGTCGCACCGTCACCAGTTTCGCGGTCATATACAAAACTGTAAGAATTTTACCATTGACCATTACCAATTCCAATTCCCAATTACCAATTCCGATGATACCACATCAACTGGATATGTTTCGTGCATCATTGTCATCTGTCGGAAGGCGGGCGGTCCCTAGGTATTAATCAAGGACGTCCTCATTCTGTAAGGACATTTCTCTACTGTGACTATGATTTGTAAAGAAATGTATTCTTTATCTTTTTTATTTTTAAGCAGCCAATGTATTTTTTACGAGATTCTGGTCTAGTGTTATTTTATTTGTACAGGCTCAGATTTTTTATAGGCTGACGAGTATACGGCACTTTTAATGATAAGTAGTCACCTTGGCTTATGGACGTCAGCAATGCCAGAGACCACGATACTGCCTACTGACATCACATGAGCCTATTATCTATACATTAATACGTGAAGCAAAAACTTTGTACTCCTATTTACGAAAATTGCGCGGACGGAGGAGTATGAAAATTCCCACACTCATAGAGAATATAGAGGAGAGCAGAATGTTACTATTTTTTTTAATTGCGCATAAAAATAGATTAAATAAATAAATAAAAACATTACATACACTACCATGTATTTGACATACACACACACACTATTTGTTTAATGTCAAACTTTTCTTATTGCTTATAGTCAATGGTCAAATCGAGAATAGATTAAATATTGTTTGTCTTTATTAATATCTGTCTAAAGTGGAGTCTTGGAAAAATCTGTAATTATACTCGTATGAGTTTAATAGAGTTTCACAATAGAATCATAATAGTGTACAAACTTATAATTTCAATTAATTATAGTCGAATTTTGACTACCGGGGGACCCTTAGTTACTTTCAAACTCATTTGCTCTGTATGAGGACCTTCAAACCAGATATAAAACAGTTTATAATTAAGTTGCGTTATGTAGTAATTGAATTATAATTGATTGATTCGGTGGGGCAGTAATTAGCCCCCTTGACTATTGCGCCGAGGGTCGTGGGTTCGATTCCCACATCGGGCAAACATTTGTGTGATGAACAAGTTTGCTTGCACTCTATTTGGGTGCTTATCATCTTTATATGTTTATATTTAAACGTATGTTTATCGATCTCTGGTACCCATAACCTAGGGAATTTTATTTGGGATCGGATAACCGAGTGATTTTTATTTTTTTTATTTTTATTATTATTTAGATTTATATTTGCTTATGGGTGGACGAGCTTACAGCCCCCCTGGTGTTAAGTGGTTACTGGAGCCCGTAGACATCTACAACGTTAATGCGCCATGCATTTGGATATTATTATAATTTCAAAGTCTCAGTATATTTACAACGGCTGCCTCACCCTTCAAACCGAAACGCATTACCTAGTGCTCGCGCGGACTCACAAGAGGTCCTACCACAACCACCTGATCTGACCAAAAAACTACCTAGATGATCTTAAATAAAATCATCTATTTGGGAAAAGTTTACGATGCATTAATATCATTAAATAATATAAGAGTTCTAATATTTTTTTACCGTCAACCTAAACACAAATCGTGCATGACGTCATATGGGGCTAAATATAGTTTGTTATTGTATTTTTATTTCTATTAATGTTTAGATTTAAGCAAACGCCGATAGTTGTTTGTGCAGTGAGATTATTTATGGAACATGAATATTGCACGCACATATTATTATGTAAATAACTTCGATTTTTGGCTTTAGTACTAAGCAACATGTCTGGTATTTTTTGTGGTTTTAACCAAATGTGGACGTATTTAAAAGAATTTTTACGGTTTTCACGCCACTCGCGGATGTCTACGGAATATTTAAAGTAATCGTAACGCCTGAAATAAAATAAAAACTAAATAAAACCCACGTGTTGCACTCGGGAACTGCCGCGGTAAAGCTATTGCATAGCATTTTTTATCAAGTTATGCAATTATAATTAGACAATGATAATATAATATTAAAACAATAATAAAATAATACCACGCTATATTTAACATTAACAAAAGTAAAACATTAACTGTCTCCTTCACACTCATAAGCTAGACCGCGCGAGAGAGATGGGCAGACTTTTCATGATGCGCATGCAGTGCGACGTCACGCCGCGCGCTTATTCATAAACAACACAGAAGCGCAACGTTTGAATGTGTTGAACGCGAAATATCATTCCAATAGAGGCACCCGTCACGTGCGGACGTGCTCATCGTCCACTCGATCGCCCGGTCTTTGTTCGCCCGGCTTTTGTTAGCCCGGCCATTGTTCGCGCGGCCTGTGTTCGTGATACATCTGCCGACCAAGTGTGTTTCCTGGAAGCTTTTATTTGTTTTGTTTTAGTTATTTTTGTGTTCGTGGAACATTTGCCGACAAAGTGTTTTCCTGCAAGTATTTATTTGTTTTGTTTCTTTTTGTAATTTCTGTTTTGTTGTGCTTTTTCTTTGTCCTGTAGTAATCGCGCCGCATTGCCACCTGTGTTCAATAGAACCGCTCAGGTCCGAGAAGTTGGGGCCTCGCCGCAAGGCGAGTGTTTTCAAGACCCGGGGCCGCCCCACCTGGGTACTCAGCGATCATGGACGCTGTATTCGCGGAATTCCTCCGACTTCGCCACCCACAGCTCGCCTCAGAGTTTCTGGCCTTCAAGGCCAATCACACTGCGAGCCCTCTCGAGGACTCCGCCGCGCTCGCTGCTCCTGCGTCGCCTCTACCTGCGTGCAGAGCTTCTGCATTGAGCACCGCAACCTCTGTCGTACCTGCCGCTCCCGTGTCGCCTATACTGGCGAGAAAAGCTGCTGCGTCGTCCGCCGTGACCATCGTTTCAGCTGAACGATCATCCGCGGCCTCCGTCGCGCCCTCTAAAACACCTACACTTGCTCGTAGGTCGCCTGCACCCGCCTCCTCGTGCTCCGACTCTGACTCGGACATGGAGGTCGACCTCGCCCCCGCCTCATCGACGGATGGATTCACCCTGGTACAGAAGGGTAAGAAGCGTGCCGCGGAGTCTCGAGCTCCCGCGGCCGCTAAAATTAGCAAAGCCGTGAACGCGTCGCGCCCCCGCCCTCAGACTCCCGTTGCGCCCCCAGCCCGTGCCACTCCGTCGCCGCGTCCGGTGGCACAAAATAAAACCCAGACCCCTCCCCCGGTTATCCTTCAGGAGAAGGCAGCTTGGGATCGAGTTTGCCTGGCCCTTAAGGCCAAAAATATAAATTTCACGAATGCCCGTAACCTCGCGAACGGCATTCAAATTATGGTTCAAACACCCGACGACCATAGGGCCCTCTCTTCTTACCTCCGTAAGGAACGTATAAGTTTCCATACTTATACGCTCCAGGAGGAGCGCGAACTCCGCGTTGTAATACGCGGAATCCCCAAAGAGTTAGATGTAGAGCTCGTCAAGGCCGATCTGTTAGAACAGGGCTTTCCAGTGAATTCTGTGCACCGTATGCACACCGGTCGCGGTAGGGAGCCATATAATATGGTTCTAGTCACCCTCCAGCCTACCCCCGAGGGTAAGAAAATCTTCAACACACAGACCGTCTGTAGGCTCTCCGGTATCGCCATCGAAGCCCCCCATAAAAAAGGCACTCCTAGCCAGTGCCATAACTGTCAATTGTACGGGCACTCTTCCCGTAACTGTCACGCGCGCCCCCGATGTGTTAAGTGTTTGGGCGATCACGCCACGGCCCTCTGCGCTCGCGACCAAAAAACCGCGACGGAACCGCCTAGCTGCGTCCTGTGTCGAACACAGGGTCACCCCGCGAATTACCGTGGTTGCCCCCGAGCCCCTAAAATAAATCGCCGCGTCGCCCGCCAAAACCGCCTCCGAGCTTCCGGCCCAGACATCAAAGCCTCGGCACCCTCTGCGTCGCAGACTAAGCCAGCGTTCGTTCCGGCGGCGGTGCCCAGTGTCTCGGCCTGGGCAAAACCGCTGCCGTACACGAACACGGCTACAACTCCCTCCTCCGCGATTCGTCCCGCCCCCGCGACTCGTCCCTCTCCCGCGACTTGCCCTCCGACCGCGTCCGATAATCTCGCTTTAGCGATCGACTTCTTTCAGTCGATCAACTTTGAGCGCGTTAACGCTTTGGGCGACGCCATTCGCGCTGCCTCCACTGCACAACACTTTATCGCCGTTGTGCAGGAATACGCCGACGTATACGCGTCATTAAATACGTACGTCCTCCCCTCACTCCGCCGGTAATCAATGGCGTATATAAGTAGAATAAAGCCCCTATCCGTAACGATAGGATTTTTTAACGCTTACGGTCTCGCAAATCAACGTGATCAGGTTTCTGACTTTTTGCGTGACCATCAAATTGATATATTTTTAGTGCAGGAGACCCTACTTAAGCCCGCGCGCCGTGACCCTAAAATCGCGAACTATAACATGGTCAGGAACGACAGGCTCTCTGCCCGTGGTGGTGGTACCGTCATTTACTATAGAAGAGCCCTGCATTGCGTCCCGCTCGATCCTCCCGCGCTCGCTAATATCGAAGCATCAGTGTGCCGAATCTCACTGACGGGACACGCGCCGATCGTTATCGCGTCCGTTTATCTTCCACCGGATAAGATCGTTCTAAGCAGTGATATCGAGGCGCTGCTCGGTATGGGGAGCTCTGTCATTCTGGCGGGCGACCTAAATTGTAAACACATCAGGTGGAACTCACACACCACAACCCCGAATGGCAGGCGGCTTGACGCGTTAGTCGATGATCTCGCCTTCGATATCGTCGCTCCGCTAACCCCGACTCACTACCCGCTAAATATCGCGCATCGCCCGGATATACTCGACATAGCGTTATTAAAAAACGTAACTCTGCGCTTACACTCGATCGAAGTAGTTTCAGAGTTAGATTCAGACCACCGTCCCGTCGTTATGAAGCTCGGTCGCGCTCCCGATTCCGTTCCCGTCACGAGGACTGTGGTGGATTGGCACACGCTGGGCATCAGCCTGGCTGAATCTGATCCACCATCGCTCCCGTTTAACCCGGACTCTATCCCGTCTCCTCAGGATACCGCTGAAGCCATAGACATCTTAACGTCACACATCACCTCGACATTAGATAGGTCATCGAAACAAGTTGTAGCGGAGGACTTCCTTCACCGCTTCAAATTGTCCGACGATATTAGGGAACTCCTTAGAGCTAAGAACGCCTCGATACGCGCCTACGACAGGTATCCTACCGCGGAAAATCGTACTCGAATGCGTGCCCTACAACGCGACGTAAAGTCTCGCATCGCCGAAGTCCGAGATGCCAGATGGTCTGATTTCTTAGAAGGACTCGCGCCCTCCCAAAGGTCTTACTACCGCTTAGCTCGTACTCTCAAATCGGATACGGTAGTAACTATGCCCCCCCTCGTAGGCCCCTCAGGCCGACTCGCGGCGTTCGATGATGACGAAAAAGCAGAGCTGCTGGCCGATACATTGCAAACCCAGTGCACGCCCAGCACTCAATCCGTGGACCCTGTTCATGTAGAATTAGTAGACAGTGAGGTAGAACGCAGAGCCTCCTTGCCACCCTCGGATGCGTTACCACCCGTCACCCCGATGGAAGTTAAAGACTTGATCAAAGACCTACGTCCTCGCAAGGCTCCCGGTTCCGACGGTATATCTAACCGCGTTATTAAACTTCTACCCGTCCAACTCATCGTGATGTTGGCATCTATTTTCAATGCCGCTATGGCGAACTGTATCTTTCCCGCGGTGTGGAAAGAAGCGGACGTTATCGGCATACATAAACCCGGTAAACCAAAAAATCATCCGACGAGCTACCGCCCGATTAGCCTCCTCATGTCTCTAGGCAAACTGTATGAGCGTCTGCTCTACAAACGCCTCAGAGACTTCGTCTCATCCAAGGGCATTCTCATCGATGAACAATTCGGCGGTTCAACAGGTGCACCGCCTCACGGAGCACATTCTTGTGGGGCTTAATCGACCAAAACCGTTATACACGGGAGCTCTCTTCTTCGACGTCGCAAAAGCGTTCGACAAAGTCTGGCACAATGGTTTGATTTTCAAACTATTCAACATGGGCGTGCCGGATAGTCTCGTGCTCATCATACGGGACTTCTTGTCGAACCGCTCTTTTCGATATCGAGTCGAAGGAACCCGCTCCTCCCCACGACCTCTTACAGCTGGAGTCCCGCAAGGCTCTGTCCTCTCACCCCTCCTGTTTAGCTTATTCGTCAACGATATTCCCCGGTCGCCGCCGACCCATTTAGCTTTATTCGCCGACGACACGACTGTTTACTATTCTAGTAGAAATAAGTCCCTAATCGCGAAGAAGCTTCAGAGCGCAGCCCTAGCCCTAGGACAGTGGTTCCGAAAATGGCGCATAGACATCAACCCAGCGAAAAGTACTGCGGTGCTATTTCAGAGGGGAAGCTCCACACGGATTTCCTCCCGGATTAGGAGGAGGAATCTCACACCCCCGATCACTCTCTTTAGTCAATCCATACCCTGGGCCAGGAAGGTCAAGTACCTGGGCGTTACCCTGGATGCATCGATGACATTCCGCCCGCATATAAAATCAGTCCGTGACCGTGCCGCGTTTATTCTCGGTAGACTCTACCCCATGATCTGTAAACGGAGTAAAATGTCCCTTCGGAACAAGGTGACACTTTACAAAACTTGCATAAGGCCCGTCATGACTTACGCGAGTGTGGTGTTCGCTCACGCGGCCCGCACACACATAGACACCCTCCAATCCCTACAATCCCGCTTTTGCAGGTTAGCTGTCGGGGCTCCGTGGTTCGTGAGGAACGTTGACCTACACGACGACCTGGGCCTCGATTCAATTCGGAAATACATGAAGTCAGCGTCGGAACGATACTTCGATAAGGCTATGCGTCATGATAATCGCCTTATCGTTGCCGCCGCTGACTACTCCCCGAATCCTGATCATGCAGGAGCCAGTCACCGTCGACGCCCTAGACACGTCCTTACGGATCCATCAGATCCAATAACCTTTGCATTAGATGCCTTCAGCTCTAATACTAGGGGCAGGCTTAGGGACCCCGGTAACCGTACTCGTCGAACTCGACAAAGAGATCGACGTGCAACCTAACCCATGCATCAGCCCGCTGAGTTTCTCGCCGGATCTTCTCAGCGGGCGCGATTCCGATCCGGTAGTAGATTCATTCGCGAAACAATTGCTCTTGAGTTGTTAGGTCTCCTTCGGAGGCGCTCGGGCAGTTGTTAGCAAATCCCACCCCTCTTGGCTGAGCCTTTGCTCGCCCACCTGTCCTGGTGAAACTGGAAAGGCCTTCGGGCCACCAGTAAACTTTCAATCATAAAAAAAAAAAAAAAAAAAAAAAAAAAAAAAAAAAAAAAAAAAAAAAAAAAAAAAAATTTTAGTAATGCACAGTTTCGCACTCAAGCACGACACCTGAAGTCGTTGATGGGTGCATGTATGTAGCAAAAAAGGTCTGAAAAGTATCTAGAGTTGTACAGTGAGTAGAACCATACATTTTATTTAGTTTGAAGTACTTTGAAGACAGTCTAGACTTTATCACAAATACAACATACATTAAATTATAATATGTAAATAAAATTTTAATATTTGATTTATAAAAACTCTTTTACCATTTACCCGAGTCTAGACTACGTGTCTGATTCGTTATTTTTCTTTGCGTGAATAAATAAATCAAACCACTTATTCAATTTTAGGTAACGTGAGTAAATGAAAAGTGGTAGAAAATTAGCGAAAGAAGCATTCGAATTAGCAAAATAAATACTGCTATTAAAATAAATGTTTATAAAAGACTGGCTTTGGCTTGTTTAGCCGGCGGGGTTTTAATATAATCGTTTATTTTGTCGTCTTTAAGGATCCGAGTTTTATTACAAATGAAGTCGCGTCAAGCGTTTACTGGTGGTAGGACCTCTTGTGAGTTCGCACGGGTAGGTACCACCACCCTGCCTATTTCTGCCGTGAAGCAGTAATGCGTTTCGGTTTGAAGGGCGGGGCAGCCGTTGTAACTATACTTGAGACCTTAGAACTTATATCTCAAGGTGGGTGGCGCATTTACGCTGTAGATGTCTATGGGCTCCAGTAACCACTTAACACCAGGTGGGCTGTGAGCTCGCCCAACCATCTAAGCAATATAAAAAAAAAGCACAATGAATATTATCCGTATAAATATAATGATAGAGATCTGATGTTTATTTAAACAAATATCTAAAAAGGTAAGTAATTTCATTTAATGTTATTGGAGATTTAAGATATTATCACTCGTGTTCACACCAGTAATAAATAGATGACATTATTCGCACTAAATAGATGGCGTTATTCGCTTTTTGAAGCGCCTCGACATGAGACCGCGAATGTCACCCGTGACAACTATCAGCTGTCAATCGACAACCTTACAAAACGTCAATGTCAATTCAAATCGCCTGTCTATGGTCGTTATTGTCACGTGGGGTATCGATGTGAGTAAAGTCAGTTTGCAATAATACAATTAATGAATGACGAATAATTTATTGTGAATGATTTGAATTAACGGTAGGCAGCGACTTGGCTCTGCCCTGAACATTGCTGAGGTCTATGGGTGACGGTAACCACTCTCCATCAGGTGGGACGTATGATCGTCTGCCTACAGGGGCAATAAAAAAAAGAATGAATGAATGAATGATTAATAATGTTGTGTCAGTTGAATAAGTATGTGCAGGTGGTGTTATCTCACTAAGAGTTATAACATCATTAAAGGAATTATGTTCATTAGCTATATATAGGGTGTTATTTTGGGACTGAACAAAATGCACAAAGATGACGGTGTATCTGGAGTTGGCAACCGTGCGGGCTACTCATTAAATAACTAAATCTCAAGAAGAGGTCCACTCTATAATAAAGTTATAGTTATGCTTTACATGACCAAGCAACGGACCAATAAATTAAATGGTCTCGCAATTTATGGTGATTTTGTTAAAAAGTTCGAAGTCTCTCTTTCGGATAGAGATAGACAAACGGAAGTCTCTCTCACGCAGAGCATGTTTCGATAGCCAATTACTTCAATGATATTTCTTGGAGGAAGATCCCAATTTGTACAGTAATACAGGGCGCTCTGCTTTGTATGAAATTTAAAATTTCCATAGCTATTTTATCTCTCGGCAGATTCTATTTGTGTTTTAGGAAAGTCAACATTTTCACTCACGTTTCAATCTGGGTGCTCAATAATACCGGTGTCATTAGTTTACGTCAAGATTATTAATTGGTTCAAGTGGTTAATTAAAATTTCGTTCTGTTAAGTTGGCAGTTCTTTTTTTTATGATTGACGGTTTGTTGGTGGTTCCGAGGCTTTTTTAGAAAGGGCGGAATTTGCGAACAGATACCCGAGCGCCTCTAAGGGAGACCTAACAACTCAAGGGTAGCTGCTTCGCGAATGAATCTACTACAAGATCGGAATCGCGACCCGCTGAGAAGATCCGGCGAGAAACTCAACGGGATAATGTTAAAAACGGGATAATTTTAAAGGTTAGGTTGCACGTCGAATTCTTTGCCGAGTTCGACGAGTACGGTTACCGGGGGGGGGGGTCCTTAAGCCTGCTCCTAGTGTAAGAACTGAAAGCGTCTAATGCAAGATTTTTTGGATCTTATAGAAGTTGACAGTTCACTCTCAGAAACTCATGACTTGCTCGCGAAATGTCCCAAATACCCGTAAAACCGTGGCCGCCCCAAGAAATAAGAGGCAGCGCAAACTTTCGTCTATCTTACGCGATGTATCGGAATTCCATCTGTATAAAAATATATACATACGTATGTATGTACGGGCAATAAAATATTTATATCGAGGTCACACCTAAAGCCGAGTTACGTGTGTTGGAAACGATATATCGGTGTTGTATGAAAAAGTGCTGTAAGTAACATAGCTTACCACGTAGAGAACTTCCAATTATCGTAAGTGGTATGTTCAACTTGATTTATATCTAAAATAGACTATTACACGACCGAGTTGAATGCAAAACACAAAGCAAGGGATGGTAAGATGTGTGACTGATTAAGTCACATGTCTTAGGATAATTAATTAACTACAAGACGTACTCATCATTCTCCTGCCCTTCTCTTACTCACCTGGGGTCGGCGCAACATCTTTTCTCCTTCCATACTCTTATATCATATACCATTTCTTCGCTCACTCCTCTCTTACCCATATCGTCTTTCACGCAATCCATCCATTTCTTTTTAGGTCTACCTCTTCCTCTATATCCTTCTACATTCATAGTTAACACTCTCTTACCAACCTCATTTTCATTTCGTCTCATCACATGCCCATATCATCCCAAACGCGCACTTCTCACCTTCTCTGTCACAGGTGCCACTTTCAGACCTCCTCTAACATATCATTCCGTATTCTATCCATTCTCGTTACTCCACACATCCACCGCAACATTCGCGTCTCTGCTGCATGCATAATAAGACGTACTGTTTTTACTAACATAACTTAAAGTACGAAGAGTTATTGATTCAAAGTTTATCGTAATAAGAATGTTTCAATGTTTATGGATCTTGCTGCGTTATCTTATAAGCGTGGTTCAAAATTGTAGGGTTACGTCATCATTGGACGCAAATCTTAACTAATTCTCTAAGCAATTACAATGTTCTATGCAGTTTGAGCAGAATCTGGGCACTTACAGCTCCAAAAATCTACTTACTTTACCTACGGTAAGTTTAAAACACATTGAAACACGTGAAAATAAAATGGAAAAAAATAAATGTAGATAAAGATAAAATTTAAAATATATAAAATAAGAATAATATATAAAAGAAAACAATAAAATATTAATTAAATATATAACAAAGATATAAAATAAAATATAACTATTTATAAAGAGTTTTTCATTAAGAGCGCTTGAACTTTAAAATAAAATAATAAAGAAACCTGTTTAAGTGATATTTCTACAATTTTTATTTTATTTTAAAGGATACATATTCGATGAAATTACTATTTATGCAATATCATGTCAACAAATGGCCGTCGCCATAACAAAACAAACTTCCGTATCCCATAGTTAGCAAAATTGTAAGAGAAGAAAGACTGCTTCCTTTGAAAAAAAAAATCCTCTTAGAGAAATTACCTGATATTAACTTTCTCCTACATTTTATCTTTTGTTCGTGCACTCAAACACAGAGTAAAAACGACAGAAAGGCATCACTGTACGTGCGTGTGTTATTTTAATGCAATTTTAAGCACCAATGAATTAAACTGAAACAGATATGAGCTATATACGTAAAATATAAATATATTTTTGTCTATATTCACTTCACACCTTTCTTTACGTGTGGCTAAATATACATTTCTTTTTATTATCCTGGTAGGCAGACGAGCACACGGCCCACCTGATGGTGAGTGGTTACCGTCGCCCATGGACTTCAGTAATGCCAGGGGCAGAGCCAAGCGGCTGCCTACCGTTAAGTACTCCCCACAAGCCTCGTTTGAAGAAGGATATGTCATAGCGATCGGGAAACAACGTGGAGGGGAGCTCATTCCAAAGCCGGATGGTACTTGGCAAAAAAATATCTGGAAACGCACTGTGGATGAACGCAGTGGCTCCGGACACTATGAATGAACTCTACTTCATCTCAAACAATTCCTCAAAGCACTTCCCACCTTTGAAGGTATTTCGGGTTAAATGAAATGAAAACTCATGATGGCACGACTCTTGGGTACGGATAACGCCAACAAGAAGTAATGACGCGTCACGTATTCTGTTTTGAAAGAAATAGGGGACTACGATCTGATGTGTCAACTTGGTTGATATCTGATAGCAACGGAAGACCGCAAATCAGTCCGTGACCTGGTTAACCCAGAACCAGCAAAACTACATTCACTATTGAGCTACTGCTCTCTGCCTACTCTGTGCCCGAGGGGACCTCGAAATTTGAGACAAATAAAACACGGCAAATTGAAAACTAACATTTACCTCCACATCCGAGAAGGAGCGTTCTCTTTCTTGATTTATAAGGGGTATGCGTAGGAATTTGTCTTTTCTATTGCCTGCCCTCTTTGTTATGATAGAATTTATTTTTCCCAGTCATGGAAATCGATGGTGGGTAAAATAATAATATGTAATGATGTTAAAAAGATGCTTACTGATACTTGTTGTCTTCGTAGACCTAGTTCTCCAATCTGAAAGCCCGAGATCGTAGCATAGTGTTAATCGATTAGCGTTTTTAAAGCGCTTTTATTAGCTTCAGACGTATGTGTGTTAGTATGTAACGGAATCTTTGAACATGATTTTGACCCCTTTCAAAACGTCGGATTAACTCTAAATTTGGTATACTTATTAAGGACCGATGACAATTCAATATATAAAAAAAATGATATTTTTTTTAAAGTTGAAATTCTACTAAAATGAAAAATAAATAATAATTTAAAAAAAGTGCTTTTCAGGATATTATCAAAATAACCCTTCTACTCATATCTGTTCATAAAATATTTATAACTACTGATACCATGCACCTCACACTTTTTTTACAATAAAATCACTTTTTCTTACACTATTTTTAATTCAAATTTATTAAAATTTATTTTCTATTATTTAGTTGGATTTTCTAAAAAAGCGTTTTTGTTAGTTTTTTTAAACTATTATTTATTAATTATAAGAACTAGTGGTTGGACGTTTTTTGAGGTCCTCTCCATTTCTGCCTCATATTTCAAGCTGGATTGTTTTTTTTTTTGTTAATATAGTGGACTAGCTCAAGCCTCATTTGGTATTAAGTAGTCACTGGACTATCACTCGATATCACCGGATATACTGATATATCACGCCGCAAACGCCGCCACCCACCTTGAGACATGACTTTGTACAGTTTTTACGGTAAAATGGCTGCCACACCTCGGAAACCGAAACGCATTACTGCTTCACGGCAGAAATAGTCAGGGTACTGGTACGTAACCATGCGGGCTTACAAGATGCCACCTACCACCAGTAATTAGGTAAATTAGAATTTGTGGGGGGGGGGGGGATGACGGAATTCACGTTGTGCGAGTCTCGTGATCACTTGACATTAGGGGAGCCATTATCTCTTTTGTCCGACTTCAGCGATGTAATGGTTCGACATATCGCTCTAAAATTAAACCTTAATTTGGGAACCAAAAAAAATAATTATTGTTTCATTTATTTTTCTTCAAACGGAGCTGGAAATTTTCTGTCACACATACACAGATATGTTCTTGTCATTGCTAATATCCGTAAGCGACAATGACCGCTCACTACAGCAAGCAAATACACTTTTTTTTTCCTACCTATGCTGATAGCCTTGAGAGGCTATTTCAGCTTCACCCTAACGTGTATAGGTGAGCTTGCGGGGCTCAAACTGGAGTGTTGCTAACCCTGACCCTAGCAAGAACAGTGCTTCGCAGAATCTACCACCGGATCGGAAACGCGACCCACTGAGAAGATCCGGCGAGAAACTCAGTGGGCCGTGTCTATGGGTTAATTCGCTCGTCGAGCCCTTCGTCGCAAGCGACGGGTTCGACGAAGACGGTGACCGGTACTTGTGGTGCCTAAAAGCACCGTTAATGGATCGAGAAATAAACAATACATATATCAAAGAATATATATGTACGTATATTACAATAAGAATTTGGCACGCAACGTCGTATTCCAATACATTACCAAAACCCGGAATGATATATTTGAAAAGTCATACACATGGGGACAAGAAAAAGGATGATTTACCGTTTAAACTATACGAGAACTTTCATATTTCATCTGTTAAGTTATTGTTGCACGTAAAAGCCCACGGTATTCCCGGAGGGGATTTATTTCGGCGTTACAATGAAACTTGTGAGAAAAAGGTAATGTGGTTTCAGAAGAATGATTTTGTCTGACTTATATTATTATTTCTGATACGAATATTCGTGTCTTTACCGGGTTCTTTGGGTAGATGGTCCACCTAATGGTGATTACAGCTCGTCGGGACTAAATGGATAAGACGTCTGAGGCATTCGTATCTAGCGATGCAATGGTGTTCGAGTCCCGCAGGTGGTAGAACCTCTTGTGAAACCACGCGGATAGGTACCACCACCCTGCCTATTTCTGCAGTGAAGCAGTAATGCGTTTCAGTTTGAAGGGTGGGGCAGCCGTTTTAACTATACTTGAAACTTTAGAACTTATATCTCAAGGTGGGTGGCGCATTTACGTTGCAGATGTCTATGGGCTCCAGTAACCACTTGACAATCAGGTCATCATCTATGCAATAAAAAAAAGATGTGTGGTGTCGTGGGACACCGGATAGGAACGAAGTTCCTTATTATAAAAATATTAATTTTAAGTTCTATTCGAGGTATAAAGAAAATAAAACTGAAGGTTTCGCAACAACCCCCGGTCATTCGGTAACGTGCGAACTTATTGTGGTACACTTCATGCACGGTTGTTTGCATAAGAGTTATTATATTGCGCAAACGAACGCTCTGAGATCGTGGTCAATGAAAAAAATATGTTATTTTTCGTACGTTATTACAAACTTAAGTCGTACACTGTGTGCATTACTAATTTGTACGTTATTACAAAGCTAAGTCGTACACTTTGTGCATTACTAATAAAAATCTTACGTTACGGACGTTTTTTCCCGGTTACCCCTCCGCATCGTCCCATAAGGAACTTCGTTCGAAAAAGCCTTTCGCCTCTCGATGTGTTACTTTATTTAATGATTGACATCTTGTTTATCTTTTTCATTCTTAACGTTTTTTCTGTCGTTTGCAATTAAATCATGTTGTAAGCGATACTCACTTCTCCAGTGCAAAGGGTTAACTCGATCGCAGAAGTCTTTGGACCATCTAAATATTTCAGTTCTGTGCTATGCGATTTGCACGATTTCCACAGCGTAGCTCCAATGTTTACTTCTACCCACAATGTTTGTTGAATGATTGCGATTATAAAAATGAATGACTTTTACGATGCGTTAACTCGTCCCCGCGACCCCGGTTTTTATTTACCGAGATTACGCGGCATTGCGCAGCCAAAAATAAATGGTGATTCCATTTTTAAAATTTACGATCTTTATTGTGGAGTTGTTTATTTTTTCGGCCGCCAGTGTACACGGTTGTTGACGGTTAGGTTTCCGTGTCCATTATGTTCGGTTTAAAAAAAAAATGTTTACTGCCATTGATAACTCGACCTTTTAGCGTGTGTTGGTTATTTTTAAAATATTGAATAATTTCTCCATGAAACGGTAGCAAATTAAGGAATTCAATATTGGGTGAGACCGCACAATCGAAATATTTAATGACGAATAAGCCATATACAATAAAACATAGATGACATCATTATTGACATTGCTTTCAAAAAAATGTAATACATTTTGACTCATAACAATTTATGGTGGTGGGCGTGATAATCATTTCACATTACTATTAATGGTGGTAGGACGTCTTGTAAGTACCGCAAAGGTAGGTACCACCACCCTACCTGTTTCTACCGTGAAGCAGTAATGCGTTTCGGTTTGAAGGGTGAAGCAATCGCTATACCGGCAAAAGTGAGAACTTAGAACTCGTGTCTCGACGTGGGTGCCAGCATTTAAGTTGCCCAATGCTCCGGTAACCACTTAATATCAGGTAGGCCGTGAGCTCGTCCACTTCTCTAAGCATTAAAGAAACACATCGCTCGACAACAGACAGACTTATGAGAACGCTACAATCTTTAGTAGAAGTAGATAGGTTTATTATGTTATTGGGTTTTAAGAAGGTTAGCATGTTCAATTGATGTTTGATTGAATGTGTGTCTGCATACAAAACCTATCCGGAGTCTTTTTTTTTTTTTTTTTTTTACCTCTTCCATTAATCCTATAATACCACGAGCTGTTTTCATGTATGCAGTAAAAAAAAAAAAAAATACACTGATTTTAGGATGAGCCCAGTTGTTGTAAATGAAAGTCGTTATTAACTCACACACTTGTATATTTACGGAATATACAATAGGTACATACAGTTTTATTATAGCTATCTAAGTGGAACTGTGTTCGCTGTATGACCGTTGCAACTGGACTGTAGTCCCAATATCCTTTTCCCACAAGCGTGGAATGGTGAAGATGACACCTTGCATTACGTAGCCAGGTAACACGCCACGTACGTTAATAAGCATGTGTGTGTGACCCTACACTGATTTTCATTATAATAGCATGTATCCTGCTTTTCAGACCAGAAAAAGCTTTGATACCAAAATAGCTATAGCTTTCCGCACACTGTACGCTCCACATATAGAAAAAAACAATGTAGATATGTTAAGTTAAGGCTAAAACGGCCCGACGATGGAGTAACAACTGGAAGTCATTAAACTCCAGAGAGAAGATTAAACACAGGAATGATTCGTAGCGTCACTACGAGAATAAACCAGGCTACAACATTCGGACGGAAGCTGCGAAATATTTCCGAACCGTGAAACATTTACAATAGAAATAATTTCAAGATCGCTTTGTTCGAATTATCTGAAGCATAACCTGTAATTTAGAGAACGAATTTGTTATGGCGTAAAAATCGCTACGAAACGTCTTGGTAATTTTAATGTCTGTTCTGGGAAACCGGAATTACAAGCGTCTTAGGTGATATGCCCATTGAGTTTCTCGCCGGATCTTCTCGAAGCACTGCTCTTGTTAGGGCTAGTGTTAGCAAATTCTCTCCGGTAGAACTCATGAGCTCACCTACTCGATCGGGCGTAGCTAGCATAGCCTCTTAGGCTACCAGCAAATAGGCGGGGAAAAAAGGTGATATATACATAGTTGTATTATGTACGGTCTTGTTTTTCATTCGGAAGAATAACAAATGCCTCCTGTTTATGTTAGTCTTAGAGATTAGAATATTCTAATATATTACTCTGAATAAAACGTACATGCACTATATTATAAATTGTTTTATCACTGACAACGTGCGTGCGAGAATTCGTAATGATCAGTTGATCATTCGAGAAGTGACAAAGTAACACAACTATTAAACCAACTTTATTTTTTAATTTGATGGCACGACCATCGATTGAATACGATTCGAATCGATTCTTTTGACAAGAGTGAGCTGTCAATGTCACTTTGGCGGAACGTCAAACGGGCAGCCATCTTGTGAAACAGGCTACGATAATGTCACGAGGGTTGCAGTTTATCGACGGATCGCCGTTATAACTTAAATCCCATTCAATCATTTCTAAATTACGTTTAATTGTTATTTAGTTGAATGTGGTAGATTAAACAGTTGCCGAAGAAGTGTAATACGAGTTTATTTCTGGACTTATCTCTCTGCTTTTCAAGTAACATGGATTTACTTAATGACGGTATAGTTTTTTGGAACGAAGTTCCTTACGGCAGGCTTGGAGGGAATAGGGATTTTGCTGCGCGACCGAACTTAACAAAATGTGATAGTAAAACCGTAAGAAAAAATCCGTGGAAAAAAGTGCGTGGAATAAAACCGTTAAATGAGACGTGGGAGAGGGATTTTGCTGCGCGACCGAACTGAAAAAAAGTGATAGTAAAACCGTAAGAAAAAATCCGTGGAAAAAAGTGCGTGGAATAAAACCGTTAAATGAGACGTGCGCAGGCGCGACAGTCGTATACACAAGCGAGTAGTGTATAATACCTTTCTCTTTCTCCCTCTTTCTTTTCGTTATCTCATCCCTTCTCTCTCTATTTTGTAATTATTTCTATTTCTATGTAATTTTATGTTGTCAAACAAAAATAAAGAGACATATTTTGTTTTTTTAATTGATAATTTGAATTACGATTTTATTTTTATTTTACGTAATTTATTATTTCCAAAAATACTGAATTTCCTAAATACTTTCCTGTACTTAAATAAAAACTAATCAACAAAATTTAAGAGAAAAATCAAGAAAACTAACATAAAATTGAGCACGATTTTTTTTTGCAAATTGTGTCGATTCTACATTAGCCGAAGGAGCTTCGTTCCTACCTGGTGTTTTATTTATTGTTTAGATGGGTGGACGAGCTCACAGCCCGCCTGGTGTTAAGTGGTTACTGGAGCCCATCGACATTTACAACGTAAATGCGCCACCCACCTTGAGATATAAGTTCTAAGGTCTCAAGTATAGTTACAACGGCTGCCCCACCCTTCAAACCGAAACGCATTGCTGCTTCACGGCAGAAATAGGCAGGGTTGTGATCCTACCCGCGCGGACTCACAAGAGGTCCTACCACCAGTAATTACGCAAATTATAATTGGCCGTTAAATTTATATAATACTAGCTGACCCGGCAAACGTCGTAGTGCCTCAATCAATAAATAAAATACCTAAACTTTTGTATAAAATAAACTTAAAATAAAACAAAAGACACATCAAAGGAAAAACAAAATTGTTATTATTATTTATTTCCGAGCATTTTCATATTTATCTACCTTTTAAACCTTCCCTGGACTTCCACAAATAATTCAAAACCAAAATTAGCCAAATCGGTCCAGCCGTCCTCGAGTTTTAGCGAGACTAACGAACAGCAATTCATTTTTATGTATATATAGGTAGATTAGTATGGATAAGCAGTAATGAGCAGTACAACATAGATTGCGCCATTCGTTCTGAGATATGCCATAGAATGTTCCATCGTTTGAATTATTGGAAATCATACTTGGATTGAATGATTATTGTTTCACGAGAAAAGACCGTCATATTTTAAGCCAGGTAATGTCCAACATGTCAATATACTGGCATGCCTCAGAAAGCATTAAAATAATCTACGAACGGATTTTCTAGCAGGACCAGCGTTGAATATATCTGTTGAAGCCTCAGAACAAACTGCGATTCATATACATCACAATATACTTCGACTTGGATTTCGTTTTGAGAAAAATATAATAATTTATCACTGTCCACATTAAAGTGGACCTGACTGTACAAATACAGCGCTGAATATATCTGAATTTACATTCGAAATAGAATCGTTTCTCAACGTAATGGCGGTCTAGTTTTATTTACCACTTCAGTATTTTTTTGTTTGTTGTATATAAATATCGTTATATTAAATATTACCTTATATTTTAAGTTAATTTTTACTGGTGCTGAAGCAGTAATGCGTTTCGGCTTGAAGGGTGGGGCAGCCGTTGTAACTATACTGAGACCTTGGAACTTATATATTTTATTTATTTATTTATTGATGCACTAAACAAATTATAATTATTACAGTACATATTAGCTAAATCGTACAAGTAGTACCTAGATCTAATCTGGATTGCAAGGTGGGTGGCGCATTTGCGTTGGAATTGTCTATGGGCTCCAGTAACCACTTAACACCAGGTGGGCTGTGAGCTCGTCCATCCATCCAAGCAATAAAAAAAATATATAGAAAAAAACTGTTGTGGAAATGGCAGAGGAAGAGTTTTACGCAGTGAGTGTCGTAATTTCTCAGCTGACTTAAAATCCGAATCATCATCAGCCTGCGGCAGTCCACTGCTGGACATAGGCCTCCCCCAAAGCTCGCCACTGAGCCCGATCTTCGGTTCTACGCATCCAGTTACTGCCAGCTGCCTTGCGCAGGTCGTCGCTCCATCTTGCAGGAGGGCGTCCTACACTACGTTTGCCGGTTCGCGGTCTCCACTCCAGAACACGTCTACCCCAATGGTTATCGGTTCTGCGACATATGTGACCAGCCCACTGCCACTTCAGCTTACTAACTCTGCGAGCTATATCGATCACTTTGGTTTTTGCCCGAATGACCGAATGTTTTTTGGGAATTATGATGGCTACCACCAAAGCGTCCTTCACATCGTCGTGCTTGGTACATTTCCAACCAAACGTAACGTCTCAAAGAGAATTATAAGAAATTGTTATTTATCACGTTTACAGACGATTCTTTTTTATCTGAAAAGAAAACCGCGAATAAAAAACAAGATTGATGAGCTATAAGATTTTTGGTGAGCTACCTGATCTAAACGTAAAGGTGTTTTTCTTTTATACGCCCTCATCGTTATTTGTCAAAGATGATGTCAAGATCAGATGATATCGTTCAATTAGAGGATTAGGATTAAGAACAAGCCTTTGGTACAGTGGGTTGCAAAAGTGCATGGATAGTGCAGTCATAAAAAAAAAACATTCTTAATATTCAAGCAAGCCTCAAGCAAGCTTTCAGAGGCACTTTCAATTCTTTACTATCGATTCAGAGTATAGTACCACTGACAAGAAACTCAGTGTTTGTTCTTTTCTTACTCTGACCCGGCAAACTTTGTTTTACCTTATAAATTATTTCTAGGAAAGATAAATAGCCTAGATACCGACTAAAGTGCCATCTGCCGGGCTGATTTGTAAATCTAAACCATTCTCATATCCACCTGAAGGTACACAGAAAATTTCATTAAAATCGGTACAGCCGTTTAGGAGGAGTTCAATGACAAACACACGCACAGAAGAAATATATATATAGGTATAGTACTAGCTGACCCGGCAGACTTCGTAGTATCTCAATCGATAAATAAAAGACCTAAACTTTTGTCTAAAATAAACCCAAGACAAACAAAAGGAATCCGTCCGACGGGGGACACATCAAAGGGAAAACAAAACTGTTATTTCTATTTAGTTCCGAGCATTTTCATATTTATCTACCTTTTAAACCTTCTCTGGACCGCCACAAATAATTTAAGACCAAAATTAGCCAAATCAGTCCAGCCGTTCTCGGGTTTTAGCGAGGCTAACGAACAGCAATTCATTTTTATACATATAGATAAGATTTATTTCTACACAAATATTCATTGGATCAATCAAATTATAGAAAAGAAATATGATATAACTATTTCTATATTAGTGAGAATTGTAGAAATATCTAGTCAATGATATATGGATTACCATTTCAAAACCACGTAGATTTGTCATTCAAATATTCTTAAAAGTCGTATAAATATAGTGACGCCATCTTTTTTTAATAAAATATATTGAGTAATTGTTGGCAATAAGTTCACGGTAGTTTGGTAAAAGTTACAAACACAAATACGATTACAAAGTATTTTTTTGCTACTCATATAGTGAATTTACTCACCAACGCCATCTAGTATTCACGGAAAAATTAATAAAGTATCAATGCAATTCTGTAGTTGACTGTACATGTATGTGCTAAAAAAAATGATACCCGTAATACTTTTTAAAAATCATTACTTTAGGGCGTAGCTTTTTGGCATTTTTAGGTAGAAGTTACGAGATAATTTTCGATAGAACGAGAATAAAAAAAAATACAGAGCAACCGAGAATACGAATCAGGGAAAAATATTGCAAAAATATCATAAAACTCGTTACGTAAGTTCTATAAGTTATTCAATTAAATAAGTTGCGGTTGAATTTAGCCAAGTTCTGAAGCTTAATAAGAAAGAAGGCGTGACTGGGATTCATTATTTATTGAGTCAGTAAGGTTTCGATGTTAATTTGTTATCGGTAAAACTGTTTAATCTCCCGTTGATGATACGATATAAAAAGGCAAGAGAAACAATTCGTTCGCACACGAAACAGGCAACGACAACAATAGTCGGAGACATTCTTATGAAACCCAAAGAAGATAATAATAATTTAGTTAAGTTAAATAAAACAAAATATCAACGCGATAGAGTAGCCTGTTAGTATTTTTAACAAATGCTTTTATAATTTTTTGTAACGATAATCAGAGTTAGATAGTTATAACTACCAGATATCGAGCCGTTGTGGCCCAAAGGATAAGACGTCCGGTGCATTCGTATCTAGCGATGCACCGGTGTTCTAATCCAGCAGGCGGTTACCAATTTTTCTAATGAAATATGTACTTATCAAATGTTCGCGATTGACTTCCACGGTGAAGGAATAAGGAAGGAATCCATCATGCAATAAAAATCAAACTCAATATTATAATTTGCGTTTTTAATTGCGTAATTACTGGCGGTAGGACATCTTGTGAGTCCGCATGGGTAGGTGGAGCTCGTCCAACCATATAAGCAATAAATAAAAAATGCGTGTTCTTAATTACAACATAATCGAGAGAAGTCTTGATGTTGGGAAAGCCCAATATACATCTGTCGGAATATTCAAAAAAACAAAAAAAATATATATTCCGATAGATGTATATGTCAAGTTAATTAAAGTGTTTTAAAAGTAAAAGGCTGTCTGAAAGAGATCGCTTTTAGCGATAAGACCGCCTATTGTACAAATGTATCTGCTTTTTCACTTTAATATAAATTGGTGTGGTTTTGGTGTGCAATAAAGTGTGTTCTCTCTCTCTCTCTCTTTCGTTCAGTTCACTTAATGCAATTGTCAATGAAAAAGTTATGTGAAGAGCCAAAACTTGCGTTCAAAAATAAAAATAAAAATACGAGAATTGAAAAGGTTTTGGTAATGCAACAGCACAAACTAAATCAAGCAATGAACTCAAGATTATTTTTATGAGTAGGTAGGTACTTCAAATGATAAACGCAAGTTCGTGTCGAGCTTTAGAACGTAGAAATATTTAGTGGTAATCTGAGACGCAAACTACTTATTCAGATAAAGCTGTACACGAAACGGCGATAAGTCGCAGCGGCGTTCAAGTGTCGACTATCGGATTTTACTGCTAGTGTCGAGACGGTATTTAAACTTTTTATTGTCGATAATAAATAATACGTGAATATTCAAATCGCCTTGTCAGGGTTTAATGACCCTTTCTAGATTAGATTTAGTCGGGTGAACGATGTACCGAATCTTTGCCCCATGAGGTCTGTTGTCTGCCCTTATAGGCAGACGAGTTCTTCAAACGAGGCTTGCGGAGAGTACTTAATGGTAGGCAGCGGCTTGGCTCTGCCCCTGGCATTGCTGACGTCCATGAGCGATGGTGACCACTTACCATCAGTTGAGCCGTATGCTCGACTGCCTGCAAGCGCAATAAAAAAAATAGACGAGCATACGGCCCATATGATGGTGAGTAATTACCTGAGCCCATAGACATCTACAACTTAAATGCCGCCACGCACCTTGAGATATGAGTTCCAAGCCTCGGTTTTATAGTACAACGGCTGCGCCACCCTTAAAATTGGAACGAATTACTGCACTGTAAAGTCAAGTGCCTTGTAAAACGACCTAATCAGCAAAAATATACATAAATTAGTAAATAATAAAATGAATAGAATTTCGAAAAATTGTGTTCTTTTGTTAACAGAAAATGAAATGTAACACATTTAAATATTACGATGGTAGAATATTAAAGTTTTCAATAAACACAAAGCTTATTACGAATTGAATTATCAAAATAATGCTTGAAGATTTAGATTAGTTGATTTGTGAATTCGTTTCGAGCAATGCGACTATTATAGGCTGGTCTTCAAATTACGCAGGCCGGTTCGTCACCAGCCCCGTGAGCTCACCTACACGCTCGGAGAATCTAGCTTAACCCCTCGAAGCTGCTAGATTAAGTAGAAAAAAAAAACAGGCCCATACCAATTATTCTAAAGAAACATTATGCATATCATGTATGGAAATGGTAGTACAAGGTAGAGGGGGAAGAGGTCGACCCAAGAAAACATGGATGGAGTGTGTCAATTACCATATGAGAGAGAGGTGAGTGAGTGTTGAGATGACGGCTAATAGAAGAGAATGGAAGAGAAAAATTAGCTGGCCGACCCCACTCCCCAAGGTGGAGAAAAAGAAGAGAAGAAACATTATACATATCAATTATGTATACACTTCGCTTTCCACGATGAAAGAATAATTTCGTGGAATAAAAAACCAAATCCGCAAAAAATAATCAATTTGCGTATTTACTGATTGCGGATAGTTGAGTGTGTTGCAAGCCTTATTCCACCGAGAAGCAGTAATGCGTTTCACTTTGAAGACCGCGACAGTTTTTGCACAATACGGTTCTACCTTATCTTCCAGATTGCTGAAATTCAGATACCGATAACAATTCAGGCGGACCGATGATAAAGCAAGACGAAGACACCAATCCATGCGCTCCGGAAAATGCCACTATGATTCTATCGATATCGCTACATTCACATCCCTAGCGATTAGTATTCACCGTCGGGAGATCCCTTCGTCTACTTAATAAAATGAAATTCCTAGAAGGAGGCCAGATTCAAATGTGTTTACATCATTTTCATATAAATGAATCTCAGGGTAGGTCTTAAGATTTTGGGGCGATGTCGTAGTGCGATTTTATTAGGTTTAAAGTCCTTAAATGGGTCGAAACGTGTAGGAATTTTCGGTATTAGGACCAGCGTACTGCGATCTCTAATAAATTTACTTCGGCCTCATGTTTCAAGCGGCAGGGCTTAGGCCGCAAAAGCTATGAGCTCCACTGAGTACTTAATTCCATGTGGACTATGAGATAGTCTACAGATCTATAGCGATAAAAAGTATTAAAGGTGGTTTGCAAATAAAAATCATCCTTTTTTTTAAATAAAAACCTCATTAAACTATACATTCGACTGTAATAGTTTTAATTCTTTATAAGTGGCGCCCAACGTGGGGCCGCGAATCCAGCATAAGCCGGATTTCGTACCGCATTGAAAATGTTTTGTCATCTACCTACTATATAATTCGTTATAAGTTTTAATTAAAACCGAAAAACAAACTGAACTACATAATTAACAGAGACAAAGAAAGTGTCAATGCATTATACCGGTATCTGGTCTTCCTCATCAAAATCAAATATTCGCTCTAAATAGGTATCTAACAAACGTATCAAAAGACATGAACCCTCGCGTCAATACGCACCGCGTCCCAACCCTTTGTCATTTTATTCGCTCGCGCCAACATTCTTCCAAGTGATTCCTTCACAAGAAGCGAGAATGTTTGCTGTATTATCCAAGTGTTTTGCTGATTTTAAGTGGTTTCTGGAGCCCATAGACATCTACAACGTAAATGCGCCACCCACCGTGAGATATAAGTTCTAAGGTCTCAGTATAATTACAATGGCTGCCCCACCCTTCAAACCGAAACGCGTTACTGCTCCACGGCAGAAATAGGCAGGGTGGTGGTACCTAACCGCGTGGACTCATAAGAGGTCCTACCACCAGTAGTAGCTCACTCAGTGTCTTGAATGTTACAGAGCACATCCAATAATTGTCTTCCTTAAATGCTTTTTTTTTCGGGTAGGGGGCCTATTCCACATCTGGGGGGCACGCGGGGTATGTATCGGGGATGTGGGACTTGACGCTCTGCAGACGTTGGGAGCAGACCGCGGGCCCAAGGTTCCTTAAATGTGTATTAACTTGTATCTGTATCATGCTTAACATTGATTTCTAATTACGATGTACAAGTTTTCCTGTAGCAATCTCGTCGCGCAGTATTCATCTCTACATTAATCGTAATTGGATCTTTCTGATTACCATTTCCATTTCGTTGATATTAAATTAGTTCATATCTCAAACTTTTCGTTTGTAAAAGTGCTTCTCGGAAATGTTCCTGTAGATGTTAATTGCCATTCACATAATTCAAACTTATTATCATAACTTAATTCAATTTTGAATATAATATTCAGTGATGTAATAAAGAATTTCTTTTCGACAACCAAATCGCTCACCGCGTAGCGTCTGATAATCTCATTACAGTGAAATAAATATAAGCATTTGATATTTATAAGTTACGAATTAAAAACTTCTCGAAAATTCGGTGGAAGACGTAAGTCATTTTAAATAAAATAAGACCGCTTCGTATTGTTACGCCGGTAAGGGTAACGCCACCTATTGCCGAATAGTCGAACGAATATCGAAGGACCTAGTAGCACCTAGAGCGCTCGACAAGTACAAGCCATCTATTGTCTGATAGCGGAAACAATACTAGAGATGTGGGGAATATTCTCGATAATTCCAGGCATGAGGTATCGACTATAAAAGCATTGAAGGGATGGCACGCACGCAGTCTGTAATCGGAACTACTCGAAGCGAAACAGCGAACGGATCACCTGAAGCGAAGCGGAACAAGCGAATTGAGATTTTTAAAGTGTTTGTTGAGTGTTTTAAGTGTTCCAAGTGTTGAATACAGTCTGTAGTTGTACTTTGGTGAAATTTTATTTATCCCGAACCCCAGTGCGTAACAGTATTAAAAACGCCGGAAGTAAACCTAAATAAGTAATGTTAGCCCACTGAGTTCCTCGTAGGATCTTCTCAGTGGGTCGTGATTCAGATCCAGTGATAGATTCATTGAAGCACTGCCCTTGCTAAGGCTAGTGTCAGCAAAATCGCCAGAGTGAGCCTCTTGAACTCGCCTACGCCTTTTTTTTTATTGCTTAGATGGGTGAACGAGCTCACAGCTCACCTGGTGTTAAGTAGTAACTGGAGCCCATAGACATCTACTACGTAAATACGCCACCCACCTTGAGATTAAAGTTCTAAGGTCTCAGTATAGTTACAACGGCTGCCCCGCCCTTCAAACCGAAACGTATTACTGCTTCACGGCAGAAATAGGCAGGGCGGTGGTACCTACCCGCACGGATTCACAAAAGGTCCTACCACCAGTAAAAAGTATAATCCCTGAGTAAAGCTAGTATAATCCCGCGAAGTTACTAGAATAGGTCAGCAGAAAAAAGTTATTGATGGCACCGAATGTTATTAAAGCGAAAGCCTTTTCACAGCTAAGGCTTTTTCGTCGCAATCAACGTTTTTTTATCATCTTCTTTGTCGGCTACAAACGAAAACGCAGTCTAAATTTTTTTTAATTTGTCCTTGTTTATAACACGGTTTTATTATCTCGGTCTTTTGTTTTGTTTGATATATTACTTGTGGCCCGGAAGCCTCTCCAGTTTCACCCTGGGTAGGTTGACGAGCAAAAGTTCAGCCAGGAGGCGTGGGATTTGCTAACAGCTGCCCGAGCGCCTCCAAAGGAGACCTAACAACTCAGAGGCAGCTGCTTTGCGGATGAAATTACCTCGATGCATGTACTGGTGGTACTGACCTCTCGGGAGTCCGCACGGGTAACTACCACCGCCCCGCCTATTTCTGCCGTGAAGCAGTGGTGCGTTTCGGTTTGAAGGGTGGGGCAGCCGTTGTAGTAATACTTGAGACCTTCGAACTTATATCTCAAGGTGGGTGGCGCATTTACGCTGTAGATGTCTATTTGTTCCGGTAACCACTTAACACCAGGTGGGCTGTGAGCTCGTCCACTCATCTAAGCATTAAAAAAAACGCCTGTAATGCCAAGCGTAAAAACCTGGTTTGGGCAAAGCATGTGTCCTAGTGCTCACAGAACTGCGTCGAGAATGCCACGTGCAATTTTTAAAGACTTAATAAATGTCGAAATACTGTAGGGAAAGATCTTAGAGGTGCGAATTGGGAGGCATTTGTCTGTCCAGGGGTGGACGTCTATAGCGAACTCGTGAAGGATGGGTCATTTTAAATTCCCTTAGTCAGACAGGCTCCGTAATTATTGATTACTTATCCAACAACACTCTTTCTCATTTTCTCGTGTCCTTTCAACCTAATAACTTCAAAGGGGTTTCGCGAAAGCTCTTCAACGACAAAAGCACGAAGAAAATTACAAAAATCAGACACATCTATTTTCTTGGTTCGACCTTATCGGAACGATGCCTTAATGATATCTTCTCAAAGCATCTCCTAACAAAAGTGTTAATAACAAAAAAACATAGATCGAACTGTTTGTTGCAAGAAAGGTCTTAAAGCCGTCTTAATATGAGACGACCTGGTATACCACCATTTCTCTTCCGATGGGTGTCCTAAAAGCGACCAGGGGAAGTAGGCAACGACGTTCTCCGAATATTCTAGAAGTTGTTTTACTCATGGAGGGAGTATTATGAACTTGCACGGACTGGTATCACTGTTTCGTTTTTGCCACAAAGCAACCATGCTGTTCACTTTAACCTCATTTTTCGAAGTCCATAGCAGTCGCAGATACTGACACAAATGAAGTTTTAAATCTCAAGGGACCCCTAGCTCGTAAAAATAAAACTAAAATGAGATACGCCTGATGTTAAAAGACAGGCCAGATGTTGGTTTTTGTAACCGAAATACACACAAGCTTTATCTTTTCTGCCACATACCATACAGCTTTGGAATGAACTCTTCAGGTCTTTGTCGAGCGCTATGGCATGTCTATGTTCAAACGAGGCTTGCGGAGGGTATTCCGCCGTCCTTGGCCTTGTGGTTCGCACTCACAGACCAGTCCCACACCTCAGTCACATACCTCGCGTGCCCCTTAGGTGCGGGGACCACATAGGAGGTTAGGGACCGGCCCGAAAAAAAAGGTATTCAGTTGTTAATGGCAACTTAGCTGTGCGTCTAGCATTGTTGATGTCTACGGAAACCACTCACATTAGGTAGGGGCCATATGCTGCTTTTGCTTACAGGGGCAATATGCAAAAGTTAACTGTTGACAAGCGACGTTTTGTTTTGGTTCAGCTTGGCTTACGAAGGTTGATTAAAATTCAATGTGTGTGTAGCGTGCAACACTGGGACATCTCATCCGGGCATCTTCGAGCCCAATCGGAATTCCCGAATACGCAGCTGTCACTAGATGTCAGTCGACAAGATTCGCGCGCCAATTTATTTATTTATTTATTACACTTTATGTAAAATTTAAATTGGCGGATTTAATGCCTAAGGCATTCTCTACCAGTCAACTAAAGGTTAGTAAGTTAATAGTGGTAGGTGCAATGAAATTTATATTAAATTACAATTACACACACATTTATTAAAATTTATTTTCTATTTTTAGTTGGATTTTCTATAAAAGCGTATTTTGTTAGTTTTTTTAAACAATTATTTATATTTTAGTTGAATTTCAATTTTTTCAATATTTTTTTTAAATATTGAATTGTCATCGGTCCTTAATAAGTATACCAAATTTCGAGTTAATCCGACGTTTTGAAGGGGATCAGAATCGTGTTCAAAGATTCCGTTACAAACATACATACATACGCCTGAAGCTAATAATAAAAGCGTATTAAAAACCTTTTTTATTTAACAAACAGAAACCACACCTACATTTGAAATAGGAAATTCACGGAGTTCATAAAAAGAGTATTTTCGGTTTGCACGTAGTTTTTTTAATTGCGTTTTTTTTACGGCCTCAAGGCAAACGAATACGGTTTTAATGCCCAAACGTCGGTCAGTGCTGTTCTGTGTAATAGTTTTCCTCGAGATTTTTTTTATGGCTGGCAATATTTAGCTTTACACTCTCTGCGGGACTTTTGGGCGGAACGCGAGCTGAAATAATTATGTTAATTGTTCTATGCCGTTAACGTAGAACTTATTCAGCCTTAAATGATTAAGAGGGGTTTATTAAGCGTTGAAATATTTGTTGAAAAAGTGCACCCATATTTTTTTTTTATTATTTAGATGGGTTAACGAGCTCACAGCCCACCTGGGTTAAGAGGTTACCGGAGCCCATAGACATCTGCAACGTAAATGCCGCTACCCAATTTGAGATACGAGTTCTAAGGTCTCAGTATAGTTACAACGGCTACTCAACCCTTCAAACCGTAACGCATTACTCGTCATGATAATCGCCTTATCGTTGCCGCCGCTGATTACTCCCCGAATCCTGATCACGCAGGAGCAAGTCACCGTCGTCGCCCTAGACACGTCCTTACGGATCCATCAGATCCAATAACTCTTGCATTAGATACCTTCAGCTCTAACACTAGGAGCAGGATAAGGAACCCCGGTAACCGTACTCGTCGAACTCGACAAACAGGTCGACGTGCAACCTAACCCATGCATCAGCCCGCTGAGTTTCTCGCCGGATCTTCTCAGTGGGTCGCGATTCCGATCCGGTAGTAGATTCATTCACGAAGCAATTGCTCTTGAGTTGTTAGGTCTCCTTCGGAGGCGCTCGGGCAGTTGTTAGCAAATCCCACCCCTCCTGGCTGAGCCTTTGCTCGCCCACCTGTCCTGGTGAAACTGGAAAGGCCTCCGGGCCACCAGTAATTTTTCAATCATAAAAAAAAAAACGCATTACTGCTTCACGGCAGCAATAAGCATTAATATAAAAGCATTAATATGGAAGTATTAATAAATATAATAAATAACATTATTGTAGTGAAAATATCAAATTACATAATCTAAAAATTCATGCTGAAAAATGACAGACTTCGATATGCTACCTATGCTTTAGCCTCCTGGAGAATAGGATATAACACTTCTGATGGGTTGTTGTTTGGTTCGCTAGAAGCAAAATTCGCGCTTCTGTTTTGGTTTGCTTAATAAGATCCTGACCTTTTAGGCTCACAGTCAGTAATTCTAAACGAAAGAGCGGATGATATCATTACCGGTTATCGCCTGTATCTAGAGCGCCCTGTATATTTCACGGAAAACTAGTTTGTACAAGTTATACCCCCGAGACGTTTGTGGAACTAACACAATTCAGCAATTGTTCCTAAGTTGTATTGGACCGTTGTTTGAAACAACGCAACTGAAGTTTTCACAGGTACCCGCGATTTAAGTTGTTGTTAAATTTTGTTTGGAATTGTTTCATTCTGTTTACTAATTCACTTCGAACACAAATTTTAATGTTCTATTCAAACGATTTATAATAGGGTCTTTCCGACTAATTTTTATTTTTTAATTTTTTTTTTATTGCCTAGATGGTTGGACGAGCTCACAGCCCACCTGGTGTTAAGTGGTTACTGGAGCCCATAGACATCTACAACGTAAATGCGCCACCCACCTTGAGATATAAGTTCTAAGGTCTCAAGTATAGTTACAACGGCTGCCCCACGCTTCGAATCCCGCAGGCGGGTACCAAGTTTTTTAATGAAATACGTACTTCACAAATGCTCACGATTGACTTCCACGGTGAAGGAATAACGTCGTGTAATAAAAATGAAATCCGCAAAATTATAAGTTGCGTAATTACTGGTGGTAGGACCTCTTGTGAGTCCGCACGGGTAGGTACCACCGCCCTGCCCATTTCTGCCGTGAAGCAGTAACGCCTATCGGTTTTAAGGATGGGGCAGCCGTTGTACTGTAAAACTGAGAGAGACTTAGAACTCGTGTCTCAGAGTGGGTGGGTGAATTTATGCCGTTGATGCCTATTGACTTTGGTTGCCACTTAAAACCATGAGAGCTCGTTCATCCTTTGAAGCAATAATAATTGTAAATAGACATGCTTTAACAAAAAAGCGAATTCAAATAGAAAAAAGAGAAGATATTCCAAAACAAATTAATATACACTAAAAACAATAATCATCGAAATCGGTTGGCGTGATATTGAGTTATTGAGTTATCCATCTATTTGTCGCGCACGTACTTAACGCAAATTTTAGACTTATATGGTTTTCTCATGGATACTATTATCAGAACTGGACTAAATTGGGACCACACCGGAAGCGTCAGTTTTGTAATAAAAAAAAAAGAATCACCAAAATCGATTCACCCAGTCAAAAGTTATGAGGTAACAAATATAAAAAAAAAAACATGCAGTCGAATTGAGAAGCTCTGGTTTGGGAAAAGTTGGCTAATTGCATCAAGTAACATATAGGTAATATGCATGATTCACACAACATTCTAATTTCTAATCGACATTAATTCCGTCATTAACATGCATCAGGCCTCATTCTCATTGAGGTTTGGCTACTGTACCGTAGAATGGATTTATCAACCGGGGCATGTGCTCGCTAAAACCCCGCATCCCGGAAACCGTTTGATTCTACCGTGACGGCTAACCGGTACGGAATGACCCGGGTATTATTTTAATGAATGCTGTTTGCATAAACGTCCTCAATTACCTTTGAATCTGTTGGATTCGTTTGACAGATTTAAAAATAATCCAAGTGCGGGTGTTTGGATTCTGATATCTCAGGTCTTTAATAACGTGTTGTTAATAGTACAAAGCAACAAACCTGCTGTATCTTTAGTTGTCCAGAATTTTGGGTAATTAAACGGTTGTCTGGAAGCTTTTAGCGATAAGACCGCCTATTGTACAAACGTATCTGCTTGTTGACTATTTTCTGATATTAATTGTGTTTTGGTGTGCAATGAAGTATGTTCTCTCTCTCTCTCTCTCGCTCTCTCTCTCTCGCTCTCTCTCTCTCGCTCTCTCTCTCTCTCTCTCTCTTCTCTCTCTCTCTCTCTCTCTCTTCTCTCTCTCTCTTCTCTCTCTCTCTGCTGTTCTGTATCGAAAATAATCGAACATGGCGTTTTTCAACTTTTTCAACTCTGATCAAAAAATTCTTCCTCAAGACACGTTACGAATGATCGCTTTCGGCTCCACGTTCTTAACACAGCAGGACAGCGAAAGCTCCAGGTGCTTATCGAAGCTTTCCCCCATTAGGCGTGCACCGATATGACAATCGGAACAATTATAATTAGGACAACATGCTAAATGGATGAAGTGTAGTGGGCCAAACTAATTTTTTCCACTATTTATCCCTTTCTGCGTTCAAATTTATTTTATTATTTATTTTTTATTTGTTAGATGGGTGGACGAGCTCCCTACCTACCTAGTGTTAAGTGGTTACTGGAGCCCATAGACATCTACAACGTAAATGCGCCACCCACCTTGAGATATAAGTTCTAAGGAAACGCATTACTGCTTCACGGTGGAAATAGGCAGGGTGGTAAGTACTTGTTTCATTAGCAAGGCAGTAAAGTAACCCGATATTCTGTCTTCTTTGTTACCAATAGTTGGTAACAAACAAATTCATGAAACAATCACCGCTTGCTTAACTAAAACCTTTTTCTATCTTAAATCACAATTTAGGTAGAAAACTGTTGGTATTTTAAACAAAGGAGTTTCTTCAATTCTTTAAATGGTCCACGACAAATCGGAGTCTATATTGAAGTCTGGTGGTAGGACCTCTTGTAAGTCCGCACGGGTAGGGACCACCACCACCAGGAAGCAGTAATGCGTTTCAGTTTAACTTTGAAACAGCCGTTGTAACTATACTTGAGACCTTAGAATTTATATCTCAAGGTGGATGGCGCATTTATATTATAGTTATCTATGGGCTCCAGTAACCACTTAACACCAGGTGGACTGTGAGCTCCTTCACAACTTCTGCATTCAGAGAAGTTTATTATGAATTTGAATGAAAAAGTTGATCAATGCAGACTACTTATGAATTTCGAGAGTAAAATGGGATATTTAACGTCACGCCAACATTTTCTGCGGATGCTGAGGCTCTCGAGAGGGGACGTATCAGTTCTCATCGGACCGTCCGAACCCAACCGTTTCCCATATCCACGTATCCTAATCTAAAGATTCAAGCTTCTCCTTTGACCGAAACTGATCCTACCATCCAAACAGTAATGGAAAACCGTAATAACTGGGAAGGTTCGAGACTAATGAACTAGTCTATAACGCACCCCAAAACGTGGATAAAAGGATTTGAATATAAACAAATGGAATATAATGTGTAATTGGTATTTCAATGAGAATATACTAAAGAGTTTTCTCATTAAGGTTTTCCCAGCACGATTTTTTTCTGAGTATTACTAAGCTTGTGCTCTATTACCGGTAATTGTTCGAGATGATACCAACGTCTCGTTTTTACCATCGCACCGCCCGCCACCGGAGTAGAGTTCATCCATACTACCTGGAGCCACTGCGGTCATCCACAGTGCGTTTCCAGAGGTCTTTTTTGCCACGTACCATCCGGCTATGGAATGAGCTCCCCTCCACGGTGTTTCCCGAACGCTATGACATGTCCTTCTTCAAACGAGGCTTGAGGAGAGTATTAGGCAGTAGGCAGCGGCTTGGCTCTGCTCCTGGCATTACTGTAGTCCATGGGCGACGGTAACCACTTACCATCAGGTGGGCCGTACGCTCGTCTGTCTACAAAGGCAATAAAAAAAAAAACACGTACACAAATTGTATCGAGTTCATAAGTACATCCAGAATATACTGTTATATCTCAATAGCGTCCGCGTATTTGTCTTTACCACCTTTTTACGAAACCGCTAGGCTTGCTTAGTTAAAATGGCTCTTCGAAATATTAGTTTGGGTTGGGTGAATTTTTCGTCCGTCCAATACGTCTGTAATAGAAAACACTTCATAATAATGCAGAGGCCATTTCGACGACTAGAAAGAATCAGAGTGGAAAAGAAAAAATGTCAACAGCGAAAGATTAAAAACAAGACGAACTCAAACTTAAAGTTCGCTAAAGCGCTAAAGATTCTAAATGCCCCAGTTTCAGAATCTCGGTTCGAACTGGTCTAGAATCGCCCGAGCGTTATAATAATGAGTCTCGCTCGTACACAAAGGTGGTTAGTGCCGGCTTGAGCCGGTTTAATCCAGTCTGGCCCGGATTTCAAACGGTTTGATATGAGACATCTAGGTGACGTCACAGTTTCGTTGGCTTTCTTTGACTCTCAAGCTCTCAAATGGCTTTGAATGCAATTAAAGTTTTTAAAAAACATGAAGCGTATATCAACGGTATTGTCCATGATAATCAAGATAATATGTAATTAAATAGTTTTACCAAAGGCGAAGCGTAGATTCGTTTATTCATTGCTGCCATCTGTATTTGCTGCGAAACTATTCCAATTTTAGCCAAGTATAGCCGAGCCGACTCGGGCACTGAATGTGACAGAATTTACGATATTGTTGCGTGTTGCGTTCGCTTGAACATACATTATCATCATACCAATTAAAACCATAATTCAATGTGAGTAGGTATAAATCAAAGCGAAATATTATAACGCCATAACAAGGAGAAAATTGAAGAAGACAAAAGCATCGATTATTCGTTTGATCCAAGAATAACGTCATTAATTTAATGTCTCGCCAGAAACAATATCTTCGCGAATAGAATTCCTAGGAAAGAAAAAAAGTACCAAGAATAGTTCGATCGAGTTTATTTTTATGAAATACGATCCTCTAATTCAAGAGAACATAATATTTTATACATCCATTTCTCTCCATAATGCATTTTATATTTTCTTTTAATATTACTGTTTCATTTGGTTTTATTATGGTTTTTATTTATTTATTTTTATTGCTTAGATGGGTAGACGAGCTCACAGCCCACTTGGTGTTAAGTGGTTACTGGAGCCCATAGACATCTACAACGTAAATGCGCCACCCAAATTGAGATACCAGTTCTAAGGTCTCAGTATAGTTACAACGGCTGCCCTACCCTTCAAACCGAAACGCATTACTGCTTCACGGCAGAAATAGGCAAGGTGGTGGTGCCTACCCGCGCGGACTCACAAGAGCTCCTACCACCAGTAAAAAGTTTTGGTTTGTATTACCATAAGTATAGAGTAAGATTTGTACAATAGATTTGCACGAGCAAGTTGATAGCTAGACTATTTTAAAGCTTTGCTGAACATGCCATAGCATTGTGGGCTTATCTTGGATGCTATTTGACGGCCCGTGTTAAAGAGTAGAGAGCAATATTTGAAATGTTTGTACAAGAAATTTGCACAAACAAGTTGATAGCCAGACTCAATTTACAAGCCTACACATCTTGATAATAATTTCTGAGCCAAACTGCTTATGACAAAATGGATTGATAGCATACTGTAGATAAGCGCTTTGGTTCCAGATGTTGAATAGAGATGCCAAGATCTCCGAGAATTGGCCATACAATACAGAATACGGAGTTGAGTCAAAATGGTAATGGAAATTAACGAGTCTGGGAGTAAAGAGTTGGAAGTCAATCACCCGTATAGCGGTAACCTAATGATATCGATAAAACTAGATAAACATAATTTGAAGAAACAAATGATTAAGCTATTGGAAGATGCTCTAATCTGATGAAATAAATACAGATGTGGTCTAAATGGATAAGGAGAGCCGAAGATTGGGTTTAGTGGTCTAAATTGGGAGAAACCTACCTACCCTGGACTATGGGGTTAATAATGATAATGATGATGATCATGTAATCTAATTAATAGCAGCTTAAAAACTAAAATCGCATTCCGAACTGACAATTAATTTCAACATTTTTCATCTTGTCGATACTGATCGGGATTTCAGAAAGGAGCTGTTCAATTATTATATTTGTTGGAGACGGTCATTAGTTTGGTAGCGAAACGAAACGCAGTACGATTCCCGAGAGATGGCAGCGCGATTGCGGTATCGTCAGAACTCGGCTTGCTTCGTGCTACCACAGAGCCTAGCCGATGGAGGCGCATGCAGCGGCTTGGCTCTGCCCCTGGCATTGCTGAAGTCCATGGGCAACGGTAACCACTCACCATCAGGTGGGCCGTATGCTCGTCTGCCTACAAGGGCAATAAAAAAAAAAAAAAAAACACTTGCAAATCAGCCTTCTTGAATGGTGGTGCCTCCGTCTTAAGAACTGTCATTCGTTTTCCATTGCTAAGCTCGATCACCCTATTCACCCCTATGATGTCTGACGATGGCGCTAATAATTGTGGTTTCTCCGGCATATTATTATTGTCATCGGTTCTTGATGCATCTGCAAATTTTGGCGTTAATCGGACCTCTTGAAGTAGGTGAAAATGATATTCCAAGATTTCGTTATATACAAACAAACGCACGTACCTAGCCAATAAAGGCGTGTTAAAAAAAACACGAAATAGACACCTCGTTAAAATGCTTCAGTCTTTGTCTTGATATTTGTCCGAAAAACAAAGGCTCATTGTATTTTTACTGAAGGAAATTTCGCGAGATCTTCCCCGAATCCGAAGGTAGGGCCATTATTTCATTCGTTTATCGTCGCTCGGCAGACATTGAGACAGCTATCTGCAGATTGTAGGGTAGTTCAGTTCGAAGATTGGTATATGCCACGAGCTTTAGAGGTTGAATTCTGTCATATTACGTTTTTTTTTTCTTATTTTCTTTTTGTAATACCAAACTAACAAGACAAAAGAATTGCGGTCCACAATAACAAATTTTATGGTTTCTTAATCATTTTTATTTATAGTTCTAATGCAACATACGTATCTTGTTCAATTAAAAGAGCGACTCAGCAAATATTCGTTTTCTCCGTGGAGGTCTTTTGTTATTTGAGTCTGAGTGTAATCTCATGTTTCTCCTATTCGATGACTCAGGAGATTCTCCGAAATCCTAATTCAAAGTATTAATTATAGAATATTTAAATTATTATTTTTGATTTAGGAACGTGCATTGTCTTCCGCCTTTCTCTAGATTCGTACTCATAATTATTCATCTTACTTAGTCTATAATAAATATCAAAAAGTTTTAAAGTGGAACGGAACAAAATGTAATATATTTATTATGAAAATTTGCTCAATGTCCTCCGGAAACTCGGTACTAAGTTTTATCCTTTCTGTTCCCGAGAGTTGGTCCTTTTTATTCATTAAAATTTACCAGTAATATCCCTGTGGATATTACTGGGTCTCGTTGGATGCAGGTGGCAATGAACCGGTCGCACTGGAAATCTATTGGAGAGGCCTATGTTCAGCAGTGGACGGCGATAGGCTGAAATGATGATGATGATGATCCCTGTGGATTCCTTTAAAGAATCTTTCCGTCTCCGCTTTTTAAAATTAGCCAGTCGCTTCGGTTGAAAGGGTCGGAGTGCTAGTTATTAAAGTCATGAGGATTTTTGCAATAGCTCGGCCGTGTAGACTATATAACGTTAAGGTAAAAAGTGATGCCACCAAGCCTTCTGGAAATGTGACGTCGAAGTATCAATTGCACTATTTTTTTTTATTTTTTTTTATTGCTTACATGTCTGGACGAGCTCACAGCCCACCTGGTGTTAAGTGGTTACTGGGCCATAGATATCTACAACGTAAATACGCCACCCACCTTGAGATATAAGTTCTAAGGTCTCGGTATAGTTATAACGGCTGTGTCACCCTTCAAACCGAAACTCATTACTGCATTACGGCAGAAATAGGCAAGGTGGTGGTACCTACCCGTGTGGACTCACAAGAGGTCCTACCACCAGTAATAACTATCCCCCCATTTAAAACCGAACAAATGACTGTTTTGCAGCATAAACATGCAAGATGGTGGTAATTAGCCATGCGGGCTTACGGTACCATTAGTAGAATGTTGATTGTCGAAGATTCATGACAATATTCACTTGTAAGTATCGATACGTTTTGTCGACAAAAAAATATATATATTAGCCAAAACGCCAAACGCTTGTAAATAAATCTTCAACTCAGATTTGTTTTATTGAACTGCTAGTTAAAGTCTTTTAGTACGGCGTCCAAGAATTATCTCCGAAATGAAATATTAACGATTTAAATTTTGCTGAGTTATAATCATTTTGATGTGACCAATTGATTAATGTTCCTTTTTTGGAGATACTCTGATAAATCGGTTTTAAGTTAACTGACTGAAGCCATGATGGTCTTTGTTTGGATTGGGTGAAGATTTACACCATTTAGTCGTAAAGTGCTTGGGTAGTTGTGGTGGGATTTTGGCTGCTCTTAACAAGTTAAAAAAAAACTTATCAAAACCAGACTTTCCACTATATGCCTTCGTAGGGTGCTGGAATTCTTCGGACATATTGCTCGTAAAGAGGGTCACAATCTAGCACAGCTGATGGTGACAGGAAAGGTAGATGGCAAACGTCCCAGAGGACGCAGTCCCACGAGATGGTCGGACCAAATACGATCTTCTCTAAACATCAACTTCCATAATTCCCTTCATGAAGCTAAGGATCGCAGCAGATGGAGGGAAATCGTACGGGAGAAACTGATACAGCGGGGGAGTCACGACTTTCAGTAATGAGGAAAACGACGCGAGGAGGAGGAGGAGCAAGTTCCTATCAAGCATCCGGCCGATCAAGACAGTGCCAGAGGAGAAGAGAGCAAATTACGCGGTGGCTTTTCGGATAATTGGTGAGGCGGTCATTAAGCATTTCTTAGTCGTGAAGCCATGCCATGGATCCTGGAAGCGTTAGCAGTTTTTCAAAGTAAGCATACCTACCGTGTATTCAAGAATGGTATCCAAAATGAATAATCCTACATATTTCTGTAATAGCTGGTGTTGCGTTGGAATATTGCAGACGAGGGTCCATCAATCAGTCTTGTCTATATCTATCGCATAGCATACAGTCTGATCTGAAGGACTATAGATCGACATTTCAGGTTGGGTAACATTCGCGATTTGACGTTCTTTTTTATTGCACAGATGGGTGGATGAGCTCACAGCCCACCTGGTGTTAAGTGGTTACCGGAGCCCATAGACGTCTACAACATAAATGCGCCACCCACCTTGGGATATAAGTTCTAAGGTCTCAAGTATAGCTACAACGGCTGCCCCACCTTTCAAACCCAAACGCATTACTGCTTCACGGCAGAAATAGGCAGGGCGGTGGTACCTACCCGCGCGGACTCACAAGAGATCCTACCACCTTAATGCTCCCTTAATGGTGTTGAGTGGCTACCAGAGTCCATAGACATCTACAACGTTAATCCCGCCACCGACCTTAAGATATGAGTTCTAAGGTCTCAGTATAGTTACAACAGCTGTCGCACCATTCAAACCAAAACGCATTACTGCTTCACCGCAGAAATAGGCAGGACCACCACACGTGTATTATATTATGTTCAATGGACAGAAAACGGAATTAGATGCATGGGCAATGGTACGATTTACGATGTCAATTATCTGTTTGTGATCATATTAATGAATCCGAATTTATTCTAGTCAAAGTGCTGACTCCATTGTAAGGGTTCATTTAAATTGAAAATCGTGATGGCCACTTCGTCATTTGCCCTAAATATACTGTGAATAAACTGCTACCTTATTGCGAGGTATATAGGGTGCGATTTAAGAAAACATAGACCACAGACTTTAAAGTGAGCGTTCATTGCATAAATTTGTGCGATAATGAAACTACTTGGTATTCAAGCTGCGGAGGTTCCATTGTAAAAAAGTTTTTTGTCTTGCTCTCGTTTATTAATAATGCGACACGCGTGACCGAGACGAACTATTCAAGGTCCGCGAAGCTGGTGAACTTTAAAATCATCTAGTTTGTCGAATACGTGACTTCTGTTACCGTTTTTGTCGTAGCTCAACAAGATTAAGAGGTTTCTTGATAAAAAAAAGTTAACGGTTTTATCATTGTACCTTTTGTTCTACCTATGCTGATAACCTTGAGAGACTATTTCAGCGTAACCTTAACTGGTAGGTGAGCTCACGGGGCTCAAACCTGACGATATTGCAAGCACGAACCCTAGCAAGAGTCGTGCTTCGCAGAATCTACCACCGGATCGGAACGCGACCCACTGAGAAGATCCGGCGAGAAACTCAGTGGGCTGTGTCTGTGGGTTAATTTACTTATCGAGCCCTTCCGCGCAAGCAACGGGTTCGATGAGAACGATGATCAGTATTGTACCAAAGATGCTGATGGATTGGTAAATTGTCACTGAAATTTATATAAAACTTAATGTAAATAAGGGTAATGTCACGGATAATGATGTTGATCATACGAAACCTTTGGCTCAATGCAGAGATTTCATTACTCCATAACAATTATATTCTAGACCCAATGTCATAAATATCTATACTACTATAAAGGGTACGGTGCGGCAATAAAACCCACCAGTACTGCAAAAAACTAGATTCTACCGCTAAAAGGAAATTCAGGATGTCCAAAAAGGGATAACAAATTTAGTTATGAGAATGACAGAATAAATAATAGAAAGAGAAAAAAGAATTGCGATTTATTAAAGGTGTATTAACCTTATTCTTGTTCAACTTCGATTATATTTTACCATATCGACGCTTGAAAGGCAAACGTGACTAAGCGTCAATGCGTGAACTTTACAGTAGACTAATTTAAAGTTGAAATACCTGACAAAAATTCTATTTATCGAATCTAGCTGTAGGATTGAAATGATTTATAAGACCCAGAAATATATTTTTTTTGGGCATCGAATATGGTCATTGTCTATCATTTATGTATAAAGCAGTTATTGTCGCTTAATCAAGTTTGCCTTTCAAGCGTCGATATGTTTGAATGGTGAATGCTATAAGGAATTTGCATGATATAATTTTGTCACAACACTCGCCACTGGATTATACATCATTCTTACTACTTATCATTAAGTGAAACCAGTGTGAAATCATTTGTGGATTTTGCATGGAGCTAAAAATAAAAATAACAATTTTGACAGCAATGCAATGCCGTAATATCGATTGTTGTCAGTGGCGAAACCTCATCCCAAGTCACTGGTGAAGTCTTGTGCAGGACCAATTGAATCTATACTAATATATCTATCTGCCTATTTCTGCCGTTAAGCAGTAATGCGTTTCGGTTTGAAGGGTGGGGCAGCCGTTGTAACTATACTTGAGACCTTAGACCTTATATCTCAAGGTGGGTGGCGCGTTTACGTTGTGGATGTCTATGGGCTCCAGTAACCACCTAACACCAGGTGGGCCGTGAGCTCGCGAACCCAACTAAGCGATAAAAAAAAAGGTAATGCCTCAATATTCTACGACACCGAGTTGGTCAAATTTCATTTCTAGTCGAGTTTGTTTTTATTGTTTAGTCGTATGAACCAGTTTACGGAGCACCTGATGTGAAGTGGCTGTGCCTATAGACATCAGCAACGTAAATGCCACCTTGAGACATGAGTTCTAAGTTCTATAGTACAACGCCTACCCCATCCTTCAAACAGGAACGCATTACTGCTTCGCGGCCGAAATAGGTTAACGGGACCTACCCGAGCGGTTTGACAAAACGCTCTACCACCAGCAAAGCTGAACCAGTTCAGAAGTTTTCACATTAAAGGGCTTATTGTCTATACTAATATTATAAAGTGGAAATATTTGTTTGTTTGTTTGTATTGAACAGGCTCCGAAATTACTGAACCGATTTGAAAAATTCCTTCACTGGTTGGAAGCTACACTATTCCCGAGTGACACAAGCTATAATCTTTTTTGAAAACGATTAGGGATCCTTACTAAAACTGCATTAATGGAACCCAAGGTGTAAAAAAATTACCTAAAATATTCTTTACATCGCGTGCCCTGCGAAAACTATTGATGATTGAATAAAATAATGTATTACGACTTTGTAGAACACATTATTTTGTAATGACTATTATAGTTGTACCGCAATAAGTGTTATTTTACTTAAAAAATAAAACAACGTCAAAATAAATATCGTTAAATTTTTTGTTAAAGACCCGAGCGGAGCCGGAGCGGGCCGCTAGTACCGAATATTCACAGTAGCTAATTTTAAGAAAACTACAAATTATTGTTCTTCGATTAAGCTCGTTATTGATGAAATAAAAACATTCCCCGTTGTTTAACAGGATTTTATTTAAAAGGGTCGACCTTCGCCGGTTGTAATTTGTACTCACACGTTCGAAATCCAATAGAATCTCCAATAACGATGCCAAATTAAAATGTGTATTTACGGGGTTTTTTTTTATTGATTTTATGACCTGGTAACTAAGACCTTTAAGTCATGTCTTATTTTAATTTATATTCTTATTTTTATGAAAAATGATAATATGGAGTGAAATGAAATGAAAATGATTAATTTGAGACGTTAGTCAACTGGGATGAAATTAAATGAAATGAGATGATATGGGATGAAATATAACCTTAGTAAAATAGTGGTCATTTACTAAGATTTTTTCAGTGGACTTTTTGGAGGTTCCCGAGAAGTTGCATCCAGCGGCTTTATTTCATTTTCCCACATTTGTGCACTTTCGCAGATATTAAACAGTTAATAAACCACCGTTATTACACATTTAAACCCTAAACACTAAATAGACAAAATAAAACAAATCACACAACTTCACTCCACGCGTTCCCGCCAAAAAGTCATTTACCGGTAATGTTCTTTTTTTTGTTACAGAGCATATGCGGACAGTGGTTTCGACCAAAACACGCTTTGATCTCTCTATATGAGATTCTTTCTCACTCACTCACATCAGTGTCCTTAGTGCGAGTTTTTTAATGTCCTCGATAGCGTAAAAGTTAACTCTTTGTATGCAGTTGGAACAGCACCCCTAGCGGCAAACGTAGGCAAACATTCCACCTCCTGATCGTCAATGCCAGGGGCAGAGCCAAGCCGCTGCCTACTTCTCCTTCCGCGCAATATTCGTAAAAAGGGGTACAAAGTTTTTATTTCACATATTAATATATAGAGTATATATATATATATAGTATATAAAATATGTAGTACGTCTAGTGGTACTATTGTCAATATTCGTATTAAATTTCGACAGTGAATGTAACTGTTCGAACAATGATGACGTGTTTGGCGAAACTTTCATTTAATTCTATTTTTTATATTATTTTTATATTTAACTAGCTGACCCGGCAGACTTCGTAGGGCCTCAATCGATAAATAAAATACCTAAGCTTTTGTATAAAATAAACTTAAAACAAACAAAAGGAATCCGTCTGACGGAGGACACATCAAAGGAAAAACAAAATTGTTATTTTTATTTCATTCCAACCACTTTCATATTTATCTACCTTTTAAACCTTCTCTGGACTTCCACAAATAATTCAAGACCAAAATTAGGCAAATCGGTCCAGCCGTTCTCGCGTTTTAGCGAGACTGTATGTATACATAGATTTTCACATTATTTACTAATTCATCTAGCTTACTTGGTTTTCTTGGTTCCTTTACATTATTTACTTGGTTATTCTAAATACGTTAAAAGATAACTAACGACCCGTTTAAAATTAATTGAAATGCAATTACAAGCATCACCACTGCTACTCCCTCAACTGTGATCCGGCAGCCATTTTGAAAGACAGGAAAAAAAAATTAAATACGATATTCATTAGTCGAACGTGTCCTGCATCCATAAAGAGCTTAATGAAAGCTTTTACGACTTTCAAAGACAAAGTTGTATTATTAATTAAGAGATTATGGTCATCGCAAAGTAAAAAAATAAATATTCCTAGTATTCATTAGTCTTATAAGAATTTATTTTTCTAAAATTCAACATCTGCTTTTCGAAGAATAAATCTGACAAACATTTTACCAGACAAGGTCAAAAGAGGACGGATAATCCTACTAGATTAAATTGTTCCTGGACTGTCCTGGACATACATAAATTTTTTTTCAATATCTAATCACCTCATTTACGAGAATTCCTCAACAAGGGTACTTTTTATAAACAAATTAAACTCAAAATAAAGTGTTTCTTTGGCACGTGCACTAATTAAACAAATTAGCTATTCGAATCCTACCGAAACAAATTCGCTTTAATAAAGCACATTTAATTTTCACATGTTTTAACATGATTAACATGGTTTCTCACAAACTAGAACCACTAAAATGGAAGGAACAGAACATCTATACTAATATGATAATGAGGAAAGATTTGTTTGTTTGTTTGTATTGAATAGGCTCCGAAACTACAGAACCGTTTGAAAAATTTTTTCACTGTTTGAAAGCTACACTATTCCCGAGTGACATAGGCTATAATCTTTTTTGAAAAATATTAGGTATCCTTACTAAAACTCCAATAATGTAACCCAAGGTGTAAAAAAATTACCTAAAATATTATTTACATCGCGTGCCCTGCGAAAACTATTGATGATAGAATAAAATAATGTATCACGACTTTGTAGAACACATTATTATTTACAAAAAGTGTCGCGACAGCATATGTCTAACTATTATAGTATGCCGTAATAAGTGTTCTTTTATTTTAAAAATAAAACAACGTCAAATATCATTGAAATTCTTGTTGACCCAAGCGGAGCCGGAGTGGGCCGCTAGTCGTGTAATAAATTTATTTTTTCCCTTCCTATTCGTTGGTGGCCTTAGAGGCTATTCCAGCTATCCCCAAACGGGTAGATGAGCTCACAGGCCCAACCTGAGAGAATTTGCTAACACTGGCCCTAGAAAGAGCAGGGCTTCGAAACGGAAACGCGACCCACTGAGTGATCCAGCAAGAAACTCAGTAGGTTATTTATATTGAAACGCAAGCCGACCGTCGATTGGAATTGTAGATTTTGTTAAAAATTAACATGCATAGTAAGTGAGTTTTACTTATTTATTTATTTTGGAAACAAACAGTACAATACAAACGTATAATATTTAAAAAAATAGCTAAAACAATAACCAAATATGTTTCCACAATCATAATCGTATATAGGTAGAAAGTGAACAGAGAAGAGAAATTTAGAAATTTAAGTTACAAAAAAAAAACAAAAGCAACACAATACGCACATATTATTTTGTCCATCAACTTACACTATAAAACTATAATACTCATATAAAACTATATAATATACTAAAGGCCTCGCCGTAGTCGAAATTCCACTATAATTAATTGGAATTGTGAGTTTGTACACTATTTATGATTGTATTTTATACTTCTATAATCACAAATTTCGCCAAGACTACACTATAAAAAATATTAACAAAGACAAACAATATTTAATCTATTCTCAATTTGACAACAGACGTCAAGAACAAAAGTATGACAATAAATAGTATGCATGCGTGTGTGCGTCAAATACATGGTATGTAGTGGGTGTAATATTTTCTTTAATGATTTAATGTATCTTTTATGCATTATTAAAAAAAAAATAGCATTGTGCACTTCTTCTCTATACTCTCCATAAGTGTGGAAAATTTCATACTCCTCCGTCCGCGCAATTTTCGTAAAAAGGGATACAAAGTTTTTGCTTCACGTATTAATATATAGATGAGTGCAACGGATGATTTCATTATCATTTTAATTTATTTATAGCGATAAAACAGTTTCAAATTCAAGCTTCATTCATTTGCATACTCACGAGTTTCATCTACTTAAAAGATATAAAAGGTTTTTGTTGTCTAGAATGACAGTTTGATGTTTTTATTATCTTTACAAAAGCGGTTTTACGGTCGTCGGGTTTATGACCGAGGGCCGAGTCGCGGCGTATGAGGATTTAATTTAACCATGTATCCATCCGGTTCTTGAATGGAATCCAGGGGGTTGGTTTCCCGGGAGCTTCGAGCCTGTTCCAAAGAAAAAGATTCCAATTCCTAGTAAACTAATATTTTTAGCGATAGGCGGAATTTTATGTCCAATGGCGACGTTTAACACTTAGCGAGTGTGGATTCGTCCGCCTTGGACTTGTTTTTGCTGTACTTTCTGGACTGGAGTTCATTTTTTTTTTATTGCTTAGATGGGTGGACGATGGTTACTGGAGCGCATAGACATCTACAACGTAAATGCGCCACCTACCTTGAGATATAAGTTCTAAGGTCTCAAGTATAGTTACGACGTCTGCCCCACCTTTCAAACCGAAACGCATTACTGCTTCACGGCAGAAATAGTTAGGGTGGTGATACCTACCCGCGCGGACTCACAAGAGGCCCTACGACCAGTATACAATAATGATGCTAGTGCATTGTTTATTTTGGTATCGTTTCTGATGATAAGAAGCAACAATAGTACCAAAGTACGAAGTCATAGTAGCATGCGTTTTTTTGTATTTAATTCAGTATTTCAGCGTTACAGACTACTGTATATACTATTGTGTATATATATTGCTTAGAAGTGTCGACGAGCTCACGGCCCGCCTGGTGTTAAGCGGTTGCCAAAGCCCATAGACATCTACAAAGTAAATTCTGCCACCCACCATGAGACATGAGTTCTAAAGTGGCAGTTTTTATAGAACAACGGTCGCCCCACCCTTCAAACCGACACGCATTACTGCTTCGTGGCAGAAATAGGCAGGGCGACGGTCCGTTTATGGAATGCACTACCCTTAAGCATCAAACAATCGTCCTCGCCGGAAATTTTCAAGTTTAGATTAAAATCGCACTACCTTGCACATTGGCAACAATATGGCTCCTACGATATAACTGTTCAAGTTGCTACTTATTTTGTATTTAATTGCATATTTTTAGCATTTATTTGTATTTAATCGTATGTAAGTCTATCTTATATTGTATTTATTTTTCAGATGTGTATATAAGTATATATTTTTATGTAAGTTTATTAAGATATAGCACAGTCCATGTTAGTTTGCTTATTCCTTTCCCTTCAAGGTTGCCTGGAAGAGATCGCTTACAGCGATAAGGCCGCCAATTTATGTAATCGTCTATTATTTGTTTTATATGCTTACTCTGTACACGTGGTGTTAAATAAAGAGTTATATTATTATTATTATTACTTACCCGTGCGGACTCACAAGACGTCCTTCCACCAGTAACTTGTTTTTAATAGCTAAAAATTTAACGGGATAATTTTTATCGATACATAGTTTTCGAAGTAAAAAATAGTGTGGGGTTTTCGTGATCTTATCAGTCACTTTGAATGATAATAAAAAAACAAAAAAAAACTGTTGAATTTGTTTTAATTTCTCAAGAGAGCTTTCCCTGCAGCGCAGTTAAGATGCGATGCAATACGTCTTACTTTGAAAACATACCGCAGTTAATTCGGTGCGTTTTTTTGAAGCGAAAACTTCTTTAGTCGCTTTGACCACTTTTTGGTAGGAGAAAATCTTATGGGTTCGCGTCACCAACATGCTAATGCTACGTATACACATACGTACGTATAACAAACACATCACCATATACCTAACCGTGTGCTAAGCGCGTTTTTTGGAAGGTTAAATTAAGGTTTATCTTTAAACTTCGCGTCACCGACATATGTAATAGCACGATTTTGTGTAGTAGCATATTGTTCAACATTTTATTTATTTATTATTTATTGCTTAGAAAGGTGGACGAGCTCACAGTCCATCTGGTCCATTCGGCCAACAGTCGGTGGGTCACTTAGGTGCAAATACCCCAAATGTAAAGGATATTCCACAATATCATGTGGGAAATGCAAAGTTAACTTGTGTCTTAATAAAAATAATAATTGCTTTTTAAATTATCATCAAGAATAAAGAATGTACAAACATATTCTATTTTTTATTTATTTAGTACTGAGCTAAACATGTGGCATTGCATAATGATGTAAATTTCCATCATATAATTTTTTACTATTTTCATATTATATATTTACACTAGGATTTTTTAGATTATTTTTCCCTTATTATAGATCATCAATTACACCAGCCCGATTTATTTTACAAAATAAAAAAAAATTATGCAAAGAAGGGTTAAGTCGTTACTGGAGCTCATAGACATCTACAACGTAAATGCGCCACCCACCTTGAGATATACGTTCTAAGGTCTCAGTATAGTTACAGTATAGCTTCTTCTTAAACGCTAAAAGACAGTTAGTTTAAATTAAATTGAAAATTTATTTAAGTGGTTTTTTTTTAGTATTTGGAGGTGTAATGATATGATTGCTTTAATGCTTGATCTTCTAATGAAAATATACGGTGTATTTGAATGTCTGACAAAAAAAGGGTGCGTCTACTTATGTACGCGCGTAAGAAGTTATACTTTATTTTTATTAAATTTATTTCTTTTTTTTTATTTATATTTTAATCAATTTGAAAAAAAAATCGATTAAACAACACCCTCAAACACGCATATTGGACATCCCTTTTCATGACATCGTATAAATTCGGTGATTCTCGGTACGGTTCGGAAAGTTCACCTGCGGCTATATTCAGACTCGCCAAGTTACGTCGGTCGCATTGTAATGAGCGATTTAGTGAGCAACTTCATTCTGTTAATTTTGTGTGCGCGCGCATCGTAAAATTTCACTCTCATACATTTTTCATAACGCGCCTAAAGAAGTATAACTTCAATAATATTCACAATATTCAGCTTTAGTAGAGCGCGTTAGCGCGTTATCTATTACCAATGATCTTAAAGTATAGATCAGGATCTAATTAAAATTACTTACTAATATATGAAGATAACAATATGAAGCGCAAAATTAAACCGTAAAAGTATTGGTAATAATACCTAGTGAGTAATAGTAGAGAAATTAGATGGATATTAGTGCGAACTAATAGTTTTTTTTTATTAGCCTTGTAGGCAGACGAGCATGCGACCCACCTGATGGTGAAAGGTTACCGTCGCCCATGGATTTCAGTATCCAATCCGTTTTGTTGGGTTGTATTTATAATTCAAGATGTCTGGCGAGGTGTTTTGATTTGCGCGGATTAATTTACAGATCTTTTTTTTTAAATTGCCGTATAAGCAGACGAGCATTTGGCCCTCAGACCTCATGGTGACTGGTTACCGTCGCTCATGGACATCAGCAATGCCAGTAGCAGAGTCAAGCCGCTGCCTACCGTTAATACTCTCCACAAGCCTCGTTTGAAGAAGGACATGTGATAGCGCTCGGGAAACACCGTGGAGGGGAGCTCAGCTCATTCTATAGCCGGATGGTACGTGGCAAAAAAGGAAAGGAAATAATTTTTGAACGCGTACGTTCGGTGCGTATTTGCGACCCTCACTTTAGCAGAATCATTCGATATGAATACGTCGGGCATCTCACCATCTCGACCAGCGGTTCTCAACCACTGAGACAAATTACTGTCAGAAGCCCCTGTCGATTAATGATAATTGAATGATAAATTAGATAATAAGATAAATGATGATTTAGATGATAAAGTAGAATAGAGTTAAATAATTACATTATAAGATTAATGTTTTATGTAGATTATATAATACTTAAATCTAATATTTGTACGCTTTACTGGCAGGACATAGTGATACATTTATTAATATTAAGGACCATCTTTATTAACCTATGACCACAAATAATAATAAAATAAATAAAAGATTTGCATATATGATATTTTATTAAGGTAACACAGGATTCGCATTTGGAGATTGCACCTCTAGGGTAGGCATGGAGTAAATATGCAACCGTTTACTAAAAGTTACGTAAAATTCACTAAATGTACTTATTTAACTACCTTCATTTCTGTTATAAAGTAGGAAGGGAGTCGCGGCTTTTTAAAAAGTAAGTTCGTCGCTGAACAAAATGGGTTGAGAGCCACTAATCTCCTTATATAAGAAAATCGGTTTCTCATAGAATTTTCTGATGTGCTTCAAACGCGAACAAGTATGGAGCTTACAGAGCTTAGTGCTTAGTTACAGAGCAAGCAAGTCGTGACGTTGACGCAGAGACTTGCATTATACGAGAATCGATCGAGAGCTTTGTATAATAGATTCGATGATAAATGTAAACTTTGCGACAAAGACTTATTAGATTTTGAAAGCTTTAGACAAACCCAATGTTTCTAATATTATTTTTAGCTGTACGTGGCGTGACGTGTCACATTTGATCAGGTATTGACTATCGAAATCTTTGATGTCGCCAGAAATAACACAAAGCTATATTAATTTTACGATTATTTTTTTACGTACCTATTCGCTAGTGCCTAAGGGGCTATCCCTGCTTCTCACGAACGGGAAGGTGAGCTTACGAGCTCAATCTTTCGAGAATTTGATAACACTAGCCCCAGTCAGAGCAACGCTTCGTAGAATCTACTAGAGGATTGGAATCGCGACCCACTGAGAAGATCCGGCGAGAAACTCAGTGGGCTTTTTTTTTTTGGTCAGGAGGAGATCGCCGGACTCCCGCCCTCCATCCCCAGGGGAGGGCGGAAGTCCGTCGGACGCACGTCGGAGTCAAACTGAATAAAACCTCCTGTCGCTCAAAAGCCCATGTCCGAACCTCGCACGAGACAGAACTCATGAAAAGGCAAAGGGGAGAAAGCGAAGCGCTTAGTGCCGAGCACATCTCTCCCATCACCCTCCCCCAACTCAGTGGTCTGTGTCTATAGATTTATTTCTCTCATCGAACTCTTCGTCATAATCGACGAGTTCTTCTTTTAGTTGGTTATAGAGATATTGGTCTTCCTCTCATTTCCACTTTGACAGCGCACAAAGTAATCACTTATGTATCATTTATTTTTGGGCTCCTTCGTAAAATCATATTGCTTTTTTTTTAACAGTATTGTAGGACTCCGCTTCCAACAGTCAGGAAATAAATACACAGATTGCAATAGTTCACTTAATTGTGTATTAATTTATTTGTAACTCCACTTGTACAATTTTTATTGAATACACTGCTTTCTGTCTCGTTTTTTCAGACTACCGCTTTTTTTATTATGTCACGTCCCCACTACTGTAATTGCTTCCACCAACAGTGATATTATTTGGCAATCCGAAAATTACCTTAACATTAACAAATTTAATTTTATTTTACAACAAACCTTACAGTCTTAATGCTCGAACGAAGAAAACCAATCGAAATATTTACGCAATGAACTCACTTTTCTCAGTGATAAAGTATAAACGTCGTAAAAAGAAAGGTACTTTCAATTATTTTCGCATTCGTCTCGATATCGGTCCCGGAGATCGGTCGAGGTCACTAGACGGGAAAAAAAAAGAACTCCCAAAGGGTCCGTTCTCACACCGCCGATATGTCAATCAGAGCTCCGCAGTACCGCCCTACATGTGTCAAATGCTAAAAGGGATATTAGGTACAATGGATAGACGAATAGGCAAACAAAAAACACGGAAAAGAAGGAAAGAAAAGAAAGAAAGAAATCATTTATTCGCCAAGCATAGTGAAAATGAGTTATTATTTTTTTTTTTTTTTTTTTATTGCTTAGATGGGTGGACGAGCTCACAGCCCACCTGGTGTTAAGTGGTTACTGGAGCCCATAGACATCTACAACGTAAATGCGCCACCCATCTTGAGATATAAGTTCTAAGGTCTCAGTATAGTTACAGCGGCTACCTCACCCTTCAAACCGAAACGCATTACTGCTTCACGGCAGAAATAGGCAGGGCGGTGGTACCTACCCGTGCGGACTCACAAGAGGTCCTACCACCAGTGAAAAGGTTATTTACGTAACTACCACCAGTTATTATATAAAGTTAAAAGCAGCGTGTATGCTCTGTCATTATTTGACATGCGAATTTTAGTGCAGTGCAAGATAGTATAATATTATATAATTTACCATTCGTTCATCCATAATTCAACCAATAATTAAAAATTCCATTTATTTTCAATGTCGTCCCTAAGAAAATCATTTATGTGATAATAATTTCCACTAATAAATTTATCTTTTAGATTTTTCTTAAAATGAAAATCGTCTAAGTCTCTTATATTCTTTGGTAGTTTATTAAATATCCTAACGCTCATACCTAGTATACTATTATTCTTTAATGTAGTTTTGGATTTGGAAAACATAGCTTTGGAAAACATAGCGGAAACACCAATTCTTGCTTTGTTCGCTAAACGATTTTCTTTATATATATATTTTTAATATATATCTACTGTAGTTTTAATGCCCAATATTCATTGTTACAAAATCTATATAATATGTATAAGAGAACGTAGGTATATTCACCTAAAGTTATATTACGTAGTTAGTATTCTGAATCGGAGAAGCTTCAGACGCAGCTAGTGGCAATAGGTAAGTGCAGCTAGTGCCAATAGGTAAGCGCAGCTAGTCCCAATACGTAAATTTTGAGATGACAGTGGTCATGGTACACTTAAAGCACAAAATGCTTATAGTAGTTTTGCTGGAGAACTAATTACTTAACTCTTCAATTGTAGTCTTGGTGTTGCTCTATTGTAAGTATTGCGTTAGGTAATTGTATAGTTGTACGGGATTTGAAAGCGTCTATGGTCGCATCGTTAAACCCTGAGATGGTTCCCGTAAAGTACTCAGGGAAGCATAGCTTAAATACGTATGTATATACTGTAGGCACCACACGACGAGACGGCCATTTTGATTTAGGGCAGGGGACTGACTCCTACGAGGTATCCTAGGGATCACGCGGGGTATGTCGGACTTGTCGGTCTGCAGATGTGGGGAGCAGTCCGCGGGCCCAAGGATATTTTTAGGGCCCTACCACATCAAACGATTATGACTTTATTGGTAGGATTATTGGTAGGCAGCGGCTTGGCTCTGCCCCTGGCATTGCTAAAGTCCATGGGCGACGGTAATGTGCTCATCTACCTACAAGGGAAATAAAAAAAAACAAGACGGCCAGCCTTAAGCAAACAAATGGAATCAACTCGTGCCTTTCAGATAATTTCGCGGCTCAACACAGAATTGCAGCAAACATCCTTCCTAGTGAAGTTTTTTTTTAAACACAAGTGTTTTAATTTTTCTAATGAATTACGTACTCAACAAATGTTCACGATTGACTTCCACGGTGAAGGAATAACATCGTGTAATAAAAATGAAACCCGCAAAATTATAATTTGCGTAGTTACTGGTGGTAGGACCTCTTGTGAGTCCGCGGGGGTGGGTACCACCGCCCTGCCTATTTCTGCCGTGAAGCAGTAATGCGTTTCGGTTTGAAGGGTGGGGCAGCCGTTGTAACTATACTTGAGACCTTAGAACTAGTATCTCAAGGTGGGTGGCGCATTTACATTGTGGATGTCTATGGGCTCCAGTAATCACTTAACACCAGGTGGGCTGTGAGCTCGTCCACCCATCCAAGCAATAAAAAAAAAAAAGTAGTTATTAAATAGACCGACCCAAACACGGCCTCAGAGATCGATCGGCCTTTATAATTTAGGTGACGGTGACTTCGAGTGACGCGGACTACTGTTGGCTGTTAATAACAGTGTTACTGCGTGATCAGTTATAACGATTTTACATATGTGAACCATACTTGGATATATAGCCGGTAATTCGGAACTGAACTACTCGGGATACGAAACTTAAGTGTGATGAAAACGGACCAAATAGATCCTTGTCAAAATTTCAGCTGACAATGGGAATACAAAGCCTTAGAAACTATAAGAGGGGTCGATGATGTGAGGAATTTCGTAGGTTTGGGCAAACTTAAACAACACAAGACAGAAAATATATACACCTGATATATATAAGACACCTGATATTAATTAACATTGTCCTGGATATTAGGAATAAAAGGCGTAACCAAATCGCAGATTACCACGGAGGACCCTCTTCAAATCCCGTTCTGATAAAGATACGCCATGGTCCTCAGGAAACCCTGGGTATTGCAGTTTATACAGGTGGTAAATACTCAGCAAAAACTCTATAAAATTGTGTTTTAGACAGTAAAAAAGAGCTCAAGAGACGAATTATAACACAACAAAGACATTATGGACCTCACCACATTGACTTAGACGCAAACAATTCCCTGCGAATTTCCATCGAAATCATCTGACTTATCTCACGCCAAAGCAAAGTTCCCGATAGACCACACTCCATAAGTCGTTTCGTAACAAATAGACAATGTCTTCTCCAAATACAGACGACTGAACAGCATAATGGGAATTCTGAGGACTACATTTAACCGAGATAAAAGTATCTTAAGTACGGTCAAGTCTCAGAACGCTGATAGTGATAAAATAGTGGGCATTTCCGACCGAAAGCAATATATACGAGGTCCGAATCTGTTTTATACAGCGCAAAACGATTTTATAATTTAACGCAACGTAGCGTGTTTCGTTTTCGCAGCGCCACCCACGCCACCAGAGACAGAAACAGGTGGAGAAAGATCGTGTGAGAGAAAATGATGAAGAAAGGTAGTCACGACCTTCAGCATTGAGGAATACGACCCAAGGAAGAGGATTGTATTTCGAAGTGGACGTCTGAGCAGTGAAGCTAGACCCAAGAACGCCACTGTGAACTTTTTGTTCCATTAATGCGTGGCTTTCTGTCTTATTGCAAACGTTACGCAGATAACGCCTTTTCAGTCAACGTTCTCTGTCTCTCTCACTCAAAACCAACCCGATCTGCTTCGCCTGATGTGTGTACAATCTAACTTACTCTGACGTATAAATTAAAAACAATAAACAGTATTAAGAAAGCCCTCCACTTTGGTCGGTACATCCTACCGTTTTACTCATCTCCGCTGCGACATAGTCACACGTTTTGATCTCATCTAACCTATTAATATCCAATCGGTAATTTTTAAAATCTTTATTTTTGGGTTTTGCTGAATCTCCTACGAGGTCCCTCTCCGAGACAGGAGAGGCGGGAGGGGTTACCGAAGTCAACACTGCAAGAGCAGGCGGTGACGCTGATTTTCCAGAATACCACCCTAGATTAGAGCGTCTTGCCAAACAGTTCCTCTTCGTTGATAGCAACTCTGCAATTCCCTAGAGTGCTGTTAGCATATCGCGCGGACCCGCCATCGATTGCATTCGCCTCTAGATCCCAGGGCGGCGTCACACCCGGACCACTTACAACCTTGTAGGAAGCAATGGACCCTCGGATCTCGCTAGCCGCGATCGCGCACTGCTTTTTAATAAATTATATTTACTTAACACATTTTTTAATCAAATAAAAGCAAGAATAAATAAATAAAAATCGCTTTTGTGGAAGTTCTCGATGTGAAACAGGTTTTTGTGTATTTCAATATACAAACTTGATCGAGAATGCTTGTTCGTTTTTTTTTATTCTTTCTAATCTTTTTTTCATAATTCATTTCAGATTTTCATAAAATTTAGTATACAGGGGATTTCGGGGGCGATAAATCGATCTAGCTACGATTTATTTTCAGAAAATTTTGTTTTAATTGTGTTATCAATAATCAACTCTTCCCGACATCTATTGGCGAATAATAATACTATTTTTCTTAATTGAGGGCAACTAACCGCTTTATAGAGACAACAAGATGGCGTTATCAAAAAATAAAAAAACGACCAAAGCCCGGTCATCATCTAGTCTCATTTTAAGCGAGTGAAGCCAAAAAAATATTTGCTATAATGAATTTCTTACCTACGAATTAATGTCATGAATTAACCCGCGTAACTTTTTTAATTAGATCAATAATTATAACATAGATATTCCCGAACCAAACTCAATATACACTCGCGAGCAAAAGTTTGGAATCACTTACTTGAAATTGATTCCGCGCGATCTTGTGTACTAAATATTTTTTTGATAATCATAAAAATGAGATCATTTTAAAGGTTGAACTCTTAACTTTAAACTGATACCAAATTCATTCAAATCGAGCCAGTAGTTAAGGAGCTATTCCGGATTAAGTGAAGGAGGTAGGAAACAAAGGAAATATGGAAAAATAATGAATGCATAAAACAACAAAAATTAATAAATAAAAAATTTATTTAGCCTTAAAATTAAATGTCAGTAGTTTGTGTTCCCTTCCCTTGCCCTAATAACTCCTCGAAGACGATTCTTCATAGACCTGATCAGCTTTTGAATTGATTCTTGTGGGATACCTTCCCACTTCTCAATCAACGCCGATTTCAGCTCATTCAGGCATGAAGGAGCAGAAGTTCTGGAACGAACCCTATTCTTCAGTTCATCCCACACGTGCTGAATAGGATTCAAGTCAGGGCTGAGCGCAGGCCAGTCCAATGTGGCGATATAGACTTCTTCGAAGTATTCAGTTGTTCCACGGGCAGTGTGACAACGAGCGTTATCGTGCTTAAGGAGGAAGCTATCACCGGCATATCCCGCATAGGGAACGACATGTTCCAGCAGAATATTGGAAATGTACCCGTCCGAAGTTGACCGCCTCCTCGTCCCCCACCAGGCACGAAAACAAGCTCGGTTTTACCGTCGAAGGAAATGCCGGCCCACATCATACAAGAGCCGACCCCATAAGCCACTGTTTCAGCGAAACAGCACTGCGCAAATCGCTCCCCAGGCCGCCTGTAGACCCAACCTCTTCGGTCGCTACCATGCAAACACATCCTGCTCTCGTCGGAGAACAGGATTTGCCTCCATTGCTCAACCTCTCAATTAAGATTGGTACGAGCAAATTGAAGGCGTGCTTGTCGATGAGCTACCGTGAGTTTCGGGCCTGTGACAGGCCTTTTTGGAGTCAGATTCGCTTGCTTGAGTCGTCGACGAACTGTCTACTTGCTAGCTGCTACCCTACGAACATCTTGGAGCTCCTGTTGGACGTCGACACCAGGTTAATGCCGATTTCGGAGAGAGGTTAACACGATAAAACGGTCATTCCTCTCCGATGTGCCCCGGCGCCGTCCAGATCTTGGTCTCGGGATAAAGCTACCAGTCTCTTGAAAGCGCTTGCAAACTTTTGAAACACAGGAATGGCTTATTTGGAGCCGACGAGCGACAATCCGCTGGCTGAGCTCTTCTTGCAATAGGGCTACGATTTGTGCTACTTCTGTAGGTGTTGTCCCAATTGTCGTACAAGGTAAAGGGTCAAAAGTAGCCGAGATATGTACCAGTCAACGTGTGAAAGTCGACTGATAAAGAAAATCCGATAACAGGTGCTTTTATAGGGGTCAGTAGGCCGCAACTCGCGACGTATCAAGCAATTGAAACACGTCTTTTTCGTTATTCCTTCACTTAATCCAAGATAACTTCTTAAATACTGGCTTGATTTTAATGAATTTGGTATCAGTTTAAAGTTAGGAATTCAACCTTTAAAATGATCTCGTTTTTATGATTATCAAAAAAATATTTAGTACACAAGATCGCGCGGAATCAATTTCAAGTAAGTGATTCCAAACTTTTGCTCGCGAGTGTAGATTAAGGTTCAAACGGTTTTCCGTAACCCCATCAAATTATGTAAATTTTCAAGAACTGTAACTGAGTTGTCGAGCGAAACGATGTTTGGCGCATAATCTTAATTAAGATACATAATTGTATGGCTTCGAGTTAATATTAAATTTTACAACAAAAACAATCACGTTGTATGAATCATGGTGCCGGCGGGTACCAATTTTTCTAATGAAATACGTACTTAACAAATGTTCACGAATGACTTCCACGGTGAAGGAATAGCATCGTGTAGTAAAAAACGAACCCGCTAAATTATAATTTGCATAATTACCGGTGGTAGGATGTGTTGTGAGTCCGCACTGGTAGGTACCACCACCCTGCCTATTTCTGTCGTGAAGCAGTAATGCTTTTCGGTTTGAAGGTTAGGGCAGCTGTTGTAACTATACTAAGGCCTGCAAGGTGGGTGGCGGTAGTTACGTTGTAAATGTCCATGGGCTCCGGTAACCACTAAACACCAGTTGGGCCGTGAACTCGTCCACCTACCTAAGCAATATAGTGTTTTATCCTTGAAAAGCATTCAATGTTTATTTTCAAGTAACTCGAATTGGTAAAATATAACTTGAATTGTAACTTACAGCTCAGTATTTGTTTTCACTGGAAGCCGCGGCGCCTGTAACAATACGATGGAATTGCATTATAAAGTTCGTGGAAGTTATTTCTGGGCAGAGTCACTGACATAGTCCGTGGGATTAGCTAGCTGAAGTGACAGTGGGCATGTCAAATAGTGCGAAGATAGGACAGTCGATAGACAATACACATAAATTAGTTATAGGTAAGAAACTCAAGCACTCAATAAAAATGTTTACGGGCGTCGACCACTAGATGGCTTCGCTTCGATTACTTTCTCACTGCTCGTGTAGATGGCAGTAACATATTACCTATCCTATATTTTATTTATAATGAAGTGTTTTGTAAATTTTCAATAACAAATAAAGACTTGTATGCTTTATGATTTTTTTGTGTTTAGTTATACAATAATTAAATGCCTTAACTTTAACAATATGTAAGTTTAGGGGCATCCGCTACAAGATGTCGCTAGTTGCCATAAAAAAAATTGTCTTAAAGTATTGCAGTTTCAGCGCTCTGGGACGGTCCATGGACCAGAAGGATCCTCGAGTGGAGACCACGTCAGCAACGCAGTGTGGGACGACCGCCTACCTACCAATGGACCGACGATGTAGAGAAAATCGCTAGGTCACGATGGATGCAGGTAGCAGCGGACCGATCAACTTTTCTTCTTAACTATACTAATATTATAAAGCTGAAGAGTTTGTTTGTCTGAACGCGCTAATCTCAGGAACTGCTGGTCCGATTTGAAAAATTCTTTCAGTGTTAGATAACCCATTTATTGAGGTAGGCTATAGGCCATACAACATCACGGTAAGGCCAATGCGAGTGGAGTACCAATAAAGAATGCTTCAAAATAGTGATTTAAATAGCTCCTTAACATTCTATAATTCAAAAATATTTTCACCGTCTACGTAAATGAAGTGGGGGTAAAATTTAGCGTTATGCCAAAGTAACTATTTCACGCGAACGGCGTCGCGGACAAAGGCTAGTTAACATTATTTTTTATTTCAATTAGATTTCTACACGCGATAAGCAAATACTTTTTTAAGTGAATTGGTAATTTCTTGGAGTGTTACTCTACCCTAGTAAAATCCTTCAAGCGGGAGACGCTCGTGTTATATAAACCTACCTAAAAAAACCTACGCCATATTTTATCCTCTGATGTAAAGAACTTACGCAACGTATACTTTACGAGAAATTATGCTAATCCTTTCTCCGTTTTTTTATTAATAATAAAAGCGTTATGTGCTACTTTTTTTCCCACGATACAAGCGAAAGTGTCTTTTTTTGTGTGCGTATTAAAAAATAAAGTTTTAACATCGTTCGCGCTCAGCGTGGCGATCATAAAAATGTGGCGTAAAATATATTTTTCGGTTTTTTTTTTGTCATGAAATGTACATATTTTTGAATAATATTCACATGTATTATCGTTTTTACCGTGAGTGGTTTCCGTCGCCCATGGACGTCAGCAATTCCAGGGACAGAGCCATCCTGCTGTCTACCGTTAAGTACCTCCCGCGAAGCAGTTGGATGATTGGTCTGGTTCGTACCGCAATACAGAGGATAATTCGACAGAATTCCTCATTTAATCCCAAACCATCCGCATACACGTGTTGACAGTATCCACTTCCTTCATTTTTTCCCTCCCTCCGACCTCACTGCTCCCTACCCCCACCCTTTTTCCCATATCATTACCACCCATACATGTTTGATTCGTAAAATTTAGCTAACAAAAACAATAGAACAATTTAGAGAATTTTAATCGGAGATCGAAGCTTGAAAGCTTGTTTGCGAAGTTCGGTATGCGGAACTCAGCATTATGGTCGATTTAAATATCGGAAATGTTAAAACAAACAAGGGAAATGCCGAGCTAAATTCATATTGAATGTTTTCGCTCAATACATTCATCTAACTGTTATGTTGTTTGTAAGGTTTCTTGTATCTGTTGTTTGTGCTCCAAATGGAATGGAAACAACCCGGGCTTGTGCTCCAAATTGAATCTGCTTGTGTTTTCATCGTTTGGATCAATGAACGCTCAAATTTGGGCTTTGAAAACAATTAGAATGGAAGCATTTAATTAGGTGCTGTTAAAGCTACGGTCGTACTGGTAGGTGAGCTCCCGGGCGTAATCTGAGAAAGTTTGCTAACACTGGCCCTAGCAAGAGCAGTGCTTCGCCCAATCTACCACTGATTTAGAATCTCGATCCACTGAGAAGATCCGACGAGAAACTCGGTAGGTTGTGTCTATGGGTTAGGTTGCACGGCGAATTCTTGTTCGAGAACGATGATCGGTGCTTAGAGAGTCTAAAAACACCGAAAGTGGAATCCGAAGAAAGGGTTATTGTGGGTAGTTTATGTTTTTCAAAGAAGGGTTGTTATTTCCAGACAATAAACACAAGAACTATTGATTCCCTGAATCAGATCCTGACAAATCCTTGGTACCGCAGCTACTACGATCGGGCCTATAACTTGTATTCTAACGAGAATCGAAAAACTCTTAACGCGACCAAGAAAGCATTCATGGGAACTCTTGAACATAATTTCTCGCAAATTCATCACTATTCATACTAAAAACACTATCCAGACTCTCGGAATTTCCGTGATACGTTTGTCGATCCCGAAAAACTGCTAAACAACTCATGTGCCTTAGCGGTTTCGTTTGTTAGCGAGCCTTCGAGACAAGCTACAACGTGACCGGTTTGTTTAAATGGCAACACGATTCGTAGAGGTTAAGTGTTGCCAGATGTCATCTGATTTCCATAGTAATAAAGGCGACCCTTTTTACTAAAATCACATTTTTATTATTTCAATCTAAGCTCCGTCGCGTTTTAATTACGCAGTGGAGGAGTTGAGGCGTGTCGTTTGAGGCCAAAGGGTCTGGGTGCGTTTTCAGGTATACTAGTGGTCCCGCAGTAGTCGAAATTCCGCTATAATTAATTGGAATTGTAAGTTTGTACACTATTATGATTGTATTTTATACTTCTGTAATCACAAATTTTGCCAAGACTACACTATAAAGTATTAACAAAGACAAACAATATTTAATCTCAATTTGACAACAGACGCCAAGAACAAATGTTTGACAATAAATAGTATGCATGTGTGTGTGCGTCAAATACATGGTGTGTAGTGTGTGTAATGTTTTCTTTATTGATTTAATGTATCTTTTATGCATTATTTAAAAAAAAAATTAGTATTGTGCACTTCTTCTCTATATTCTCTTATAAGTGTGGAAAATTTCATACTCCTCCGTCCGCGCAATTTTCGTAAAAAGGGATACAAAGTTTTTGCTTCACGTATCAATATATAGATTTCTGATTTCTTTACTCTTGCTGGGCAGACGAATTATTGGAGAATAGACAACAATACACACCAATCTGGAAACACGAGATTCCCGTCGCATACGAAGAGCTATACCACGATGCTACGTGCTACTTGCCAATAAAAATTCAAGTTAAACCCTACCACTGTTAATTAATCGGAAAACAAATCTTATTCTGACTTTTTTACGCTGTAATTTCGTTATCGCGTATATTCTGAATACTAGAAATGTGTAAATATTTGCACAAATAAATCGAGATTTTCAAAATACGGCAACATTTTTACGTGAATCGGAAAGGAAGTAGCGGTTCTTGTGTTGGTAACACATAATTTCTGTGGGGAATAAGGATCACGTCACATGTCGTCACGCGCGCGCTCATTCGAGATGTATTAATGGATTGTTTTTCTGACGGTAACTCAACTGTGACACGTTCAAACACAAGTTTCGTTGATTCCAGTAATCATTCATACAGACGCACGTAATAATTAAATAACTGGGAACAAATCACGCATGGTCATCTGGACCCAAATTAGTATTCCGTGTTATGGGCACCAGAGATTGACCTACGTTTAAATATATATATGTTGAAGAAGACACAATTATTGACACCATCGTCAGACATCATAGAGGCGAATAGGGTGATCGAAATAAGAGAAATATTGAGTACACCAATCACGTTTGTTGTCTTAGAACAATTTAGTCTATTTGGAAGTCGTCGTGGCCTAAAGGATAAGACGTCCGGTGCATTCGTATGTAGCGATGCACCGGTGTTCGAATCCCGCAGGCGGGTACCAATTTTTCTAATGAAATACGTACTTAACAAATGTTCACGATTGACTTCCACGGTGAAAGGAATAACATCGTGTAATAAAAATCAAAACCCGCAAAATTATAATTTGCGTAATCACTGGTGGTAGGACCTCTTGTGAGTCCGCACGGGTAGGTACCACCATCCCACCTATTTCCGCCGTGAAGCAGTAATGCGTTTCGGTTCGAAGGGTGGGGTAGCCGTCGTAACTATACTGAGACCTTAGAACTTATATCTCGAGGTGGGTGGCGCATTTACGCTGTAGATGTCTATGGGCTCCAGTAACCACTTAACAACAGGTGGGCTGTGAGCTCATTCATCCACCTAAGCAATAAAAAAGCAATAAAAAAAAAGAGATCTTCTCTTTACTTTAGCAAACAAAAACGAATGACAGTTCTTACGACGGAGGCACCGCTCTTCAAGAAAGCTGGTTGGTAAGTGTGATGGCATCTACGCGCCCCCATCGGCTAGGCTCTGTCGTACATACCACAATCGTGCTGCTATCTCTCGGGAATCGTGCTGCGTTTCATTTATCTACCAAACTAATGTTTTTTTTTAAGAAATTTTATGACCTGGTAACTAAGATCTTTAAGTCATGTCTTATTTTAATTTATATTCTTATTTTTATTCTGGAATACCTAAGCGCAATATTGCATTAAGGTATACTGTGGCGAGTGAGCAACTCAACTCGCACATCTCAACGCAGCACCGAAATCATACGATTTTACGTCACATCAGGTGATGCGAGGGCCGTGTGCAAAGACTGTTAAACCACGCCCCCTGCAACATGTCGCCGGCACATCTTATTTGTCGAAGTGGTAAAGACACAAGATGGCCACGCTTTCATCTATTGTTCTTCAGTCGGAGGACATGTTGAAAGGGGCGGCAACTCCTGCGCAAATTATTATTGACTACAACTTATAGTTCTAGTTTTGGTTTTCACTATAAATAAGATTGTGCCGTAATTGTGCGACAGACCATCTGGAATACTTCAATACCACAATACCGAGTAAGTACTTTATATTATATAGGTTATAATTTAAAAATCTAGTCTAAGTTATCAATAATAAGTTCAATATTAAATTAGTATTAGCAAAACATATTTTTTCATTAAAACATTCGCCTCGGAATACCTACTGTACCGAAACCACAAGAATCTCCTTGTAGATCCAGAGACTTACCAAACAGTTTCGTAACAAATTAATAATAATCCTGAAAGCAAAGTTTCAAGAGTACAGAAAAGCCAATTAATATTCTAACACTAGTACAATAGCTTTATAATTCCTTAATAAGAATGGTTATGAAACGAAAAGCTCTCAAACTAAATCTTATTTAACTAACAACATAAGAGAGCTCTTCGGAAGTTCGTTAAGTAACTTACAAATGACGTAAAAATATGACATAGCATCGACATTTTTAACCGACTGTATGTTTTTTTTTTATATCTGTTACCTCATAACTGTTGACTGGGTGAATCGATTTTGATGATTCTTTTTTTATTAGAAAGCTGACGCTTCCCGTGTGGTCTCAATTTAGTCCAGTTCTGATAATGGTATCCATGAGAAAACTATATAAGTCTTAAATTTGCATTAAGTACGTACGCGTCAAATAGATGAATAACTCAATAACTCAATATCACGCCAACCGATTTGCAGTGCGACGTCACGCCGCGCGCTTATTCACAAACTCTATACAAGCGCAACATGTGAATGTGTTGAACGCGAGCTACATAGTAGGAGTAGTGGGGGTGTCAGGTTGTTTTCGTTACGGAATTTCTTGATTCGGTCGCTGTGCTCAAAACCGCGATAGAATCTATGCAATAGCTTAAAAATATTAACATTCTGCACTCCTTCTCTATATTCTCTATAAGTATGGGAAATTTCATACTTCTCCGTCCGCCAAATTTTCGTAAAAACGGGTACAAAGGTTTTGCTTCACGTATTAACATTTATAAATAATACACACCGTTAACAAACTACCTATGTGCTTGTAAAAAAAAGAGAAGATGATAATATCGATATCGGAACGCTAAGTTTCTCGAATCGATTTCTTTCGGGTCATTGACCGTCCCTCTTATTCAAATAGCAGTCTCGAATCTGCTGAAGTTATTTTAAGAAATACTGCAATCTATTGAAGCTAAAATTCCGGGTCTGCGAAAAGCAAACAGTCGTCAGTCAAAGTTAAAACTACTTAATTATGAATAACATAGTCTTCGTGGTCTATTTTATAGATGCTAGTTGTATTTCTGTCGAATGAAGCACTTAGCAATGGTGGTAGGACCTCTTGTGAGTCCGCACGGCTAGGTATCCACCCTGCCTATTTCTGCCGTGAAGCTGTAATGCGTTTCGGCTTGAAGGGTGGGGCAGCCGTTGTAACTGTACTGTGACCTTAGAACTCATATCTCAAGGTGTTGGCGGTATTCACGCTGTAGATGTCTATGGGCTCCGGTGACCACTTAACACCAGGTGGGCTGTGAGCTCGTCATCATTTCACAAATAGAAAAAATAAATAAAAATAGCAGAAGGGCGGATGAGCTCACGACCTACCTGGTGTTAAATGGTTATCATAGCCCATAGACAATTACAATGTCAATGCCGACGTCCACCTCGAGTGATGGGTTTTAAGGTCGCAGTTTTGGCAGTACCTAACGAATTTTATAAACATTTTCAGCGTTATTCAGTCGTAGCGTTGGCCTAAATTCGTTTGACACGGTCCCGTCGAAGTAGGTTGTGGGTATAACAACTCCGGCCTATGTCATGGCTGCCAGAGAAATTGATAGACAAGAAGACCACAGAAAAGAGTTGCTTACAGAAGGTCAACTATTAAATTTGGTCTTATATCCATGGTAATATGATCTCTTAATGTTCGTCGCAATAGAGAGAATTATATTGTTTTTTTTTGGAGAGTAAATTTAATTATTATAGATAACACTGAAAACTTTGATTATGCTAAAAAAAATTGGATTTAACAAATATTCACATACATAAATAAATATGTTCTTCGTTCGTTATAAATTTAAACCGATTTTAACATACCCACACCTTGTGTGGAGATAACTAAAGCTGGTTTTCAGCCAAGACTGGGGGTAATGATAAGATCCGCGATTGGTGAAGCTAGTATAACCCCTCAAGATTACCAGAAGGTAGGTAGGTAGGCACAAAAAATTACACGAACACATCGCTCAAGCTGGTTTCGGACTACGCTATACTATAGTGACATATAGTATAGCAGCGTATACTTAGCCAATAATATATAGTACAGTATAGTGTGAACATGTCCATAGCAACGTATGGTGCGCGATATAGTTGTGTTATGATATATACTATATGCTATTATATTATAGCGTAGTCTGAAAGCGGCTTCAGAGTACTAGGTACAAAAAAATCTGATTCCCTAGTGTGTGAGAAGCCATTAATAAATGTGAATCGTGCCTGTACGTATGATTTTTATATGATCACGAAATCCGAATTAAGGTTATTTATTACATTTTATTACATTTCAACGGTCTCGCGGCCGATCATCCACAAGGTGGACAGACTTGATTAAGTCATCTACGAAGTGTTCCCTTACTGAATGCACACGTACCGCCACAAATAGACAGAGATGGAGAAGTCTCTCAAAAGCTGCAACCAAGCATTAAGACACACGTAACCACGACTACTCCGCCAGGAGCGTACGACTGAGAAGAAGAATTACGTTTTGTAATGGTAATTAAAATTAAGATAAGTAATATTAGCTTATTTATTATTTAAATAGTTTATTGATTTTAATTTCGACATAAGCTGAAAGAGATAAAAAATTCGCAATCTCTAATGAGAGTACTGTTATATATCTGTACTGAACCTTAAAATGCTGATATCCTCGAACCGCTGACTAGACGGTTCGAGGTAGAGACTTCAGAGGAGACCGGAGAACAGTCAGTAGGGAGTGAACTGTCTTAGCGTACGGGTGCCGCTGCCGGGATTGCTCCGAGAGTTATCATCCATATTGTATAAATCAAATAAATAGTTCGTATCCTAGAAGTTTCCGTTTTTAAAACGACCTCAGAGTAATTTCCCACAACAATACCAAATATAGAGAGATTTGCACTTACTTCTGTACCATCCAAATGTACCGCATAATTTTATAGCAACGTTTTATTAATGACCTGTAATTTAGGTTAAGAGAAAAAATAACGAAAAATTTGACTCCATTATTTCAGTTCACGTTCGCAACTCGCAAATAAAGCAGCGGTTCCATTATGGCCCTTTGACGTCGAATTAGGGCAAGAACGTGGTGAAGTTTTTAGCGCCTCCGAAATCAGAATGTGTCCAAATAATAATGCGACAGTACTTAAGCATCTTACTGGTTTTACTGGTGGTAGGACCTCTTGTGAGTCCGCACGGGTAGGTACCACCACCCTGCCTATTTTTGCCGTGAAGCAGTAATGCGTTTCGGTTTGAAGGGTGGCTGCCCCACCAGTTGTAACCATACTGAGACCTTAGAGCTTATATCTCAAGGTGGGTAGCGCATTTACGTTGTAGATGTCTATGGGCTCCAGTAACCACTTAACACTAGGTGGACTGTGAGCTCGTCCACCCACCTAAGCAAAAAAAGGCATCTCCCAAACATCTTCTGTTCTATGATAGCTGCCGCTGTAGTTAAGAATGTAATGGTCTACTAATATAAATCTAATATAAAAATTTAATAGGCTGATACAGCAGATGGAAAGCCTGACGGTAATGTACTCCAAATATGTATTAGTAACATGGCTACCAACATTGAAGCCAGTTTAATCAACAGCGGCTAATGTAAGAGCTCTAACAAAACAAAACTCCCAACAGTAGGCTCGAAACGTTGTCCAATCAGTCCTCGTTTAAAGAGTCCATTAACCTAAACCATCTGTATAAGCTCGTACGTTGTGCCCGGGATGAGATAAACTAACGATGACGTCATAGTCGTTAAACATTTACGCACTGACATAAGGCGGTTAATTAAGTGGAAATAAATGTAGAGCTCGCTTTATGTGCCAGTTGGAATGCTAAAACGGGCATTAATTAGTATATGGCTTAATCCTTTCGGGAGTGTCAGGGGTTTGAGGGCTGCGGGGAATTTTCACGAAACCGCTGTAGTCTGGCATAGTTATTTGGCGTTCGTCACTTCGTACACAGGAGTGTCTCGCGGTCAAAGTTCAGTTTTAAAACTCCTCGTGTGCCGCTACGAGGTCAGTTCGTCTGGAGCTATTTTTAGCCGACTTAAAAAAAGGGGAGGTTCTCAATTCGGTTGTATGTTTTTTTTATTACCTACTAACTTTTGACTGGGTGAATCGATTTTGATGGTTCTTTTTTTTTATTAGAAAGCTGACGCTTTCCGTGTGGTCCCATTTCAGTTTAGTCCAGTTTTGATAATAGTATCCATGAGAAAACCATATAAGTCTTAAATTTGCATTAAGTACGTGCGCGACAAATAGATGAATAACTCAATAACTCAATATCACACCAACCGATTTCGATGATTATTGTTTTTAGTGTATATTAATTTGTTTTGGACTACTTTTTTTTCTATTTGATGTTGGTTTTTGTTAAAGCATATCTATTTACAATTATTGCTTTTATGAAAGGCAACATTGCCTTGTTAATGACCACGTCAATGTTTCTGTTTTACAGCGAAAACAAGTCAGAGGCTGCCGGGCATGAACACTTGCGAAGACATTTGGCGTCACACGTCGTATCACCTTTATTGGTCCATCGTAGCGAATACGCTGTAGTCCGATTTGATTTGCTGTTTGAGATAATGGCGGTGGAAGGTCTTGTAATGGGAAATTAGGATAAAGATCTTACAAAATGACGCTTTCTGCACAGTGAAATGATGCCATAGGCTTTTTTGATTGGCAACGTCCATTTTAGAGATTCTGAACTCCCTGAGACCCTGAACTCTGACATATCGTTCATTCTTAACGGGTTTTTGACGTGACAACGTCTTATAATTCGATGGAGCCGGCTGCACGCACGAAAAAATATGACTCACGCGGCGTTACCTCGCTCTGAGGCGTTCCATTTAAGGCTTGAAGTGCAAGCGAGAGCGCGCAACGAGCGACAAAGAGGCACAATCGGCCTCCGCGTTCGGCAGCTTTCGACATCTGTCTCTCTCCTACTTGAGTGAGCGATGCATCCGCGTGGACAGCTGCTATACAATAATACATTTACATATTTTCGTCAATTTAGAATTTTAAATTTTAGTTGTAAAAAAAATATGACATAATTGTATTTATGCGTACAAATAAATGTAACTTGATCAATTCAATGGTGCTTTCCATTTACCTCCTTCTCTATATCCATACAAAATATCTAACAAACAAATAAAATTAAAATTTTCTTTTGAAAAATGAAACCATTCCATCAGTATTTTCTTATGACGTTGTCACGTTCAACTATCGTCAGTAAACCGACTTTACAGACAACCGACTTTTTTTTCCGGACGAGTAACACGGGACCGATAGATAATATAGTATCACATTGGCACTCTTAGCGCTTCAAAGAAGCTCTTAAAAGATAAGCGCGAATAGTAAAGCCCATTTTATATATCTCCAGTCGAGTGGACCGAATTGGAAATAAAGCCCACGCCCGATTCTCAGATCAGTTGCTCATGTATTAAGTCATGTATTGTATGAGGTCGCATGAGATATTTTATGAGGCACCCCAACCTATCTGCATGCTGGGCTGGTTATAAAGCGTTTTGTATGTACATAATTTTGTGATACAATCTTAAGTGTGTTCCGATGGAGGTCTTTTTATAAATATAGATCTTTGTATTTTTGTTCTTGAAGTGCCGCGAAAACATTTCACTTTATGATCCAACAATATTTTCGGTGCTTGCTTGTTAGGAAATTTTATTTTTAGGCCTCAAACGGGCAGATAAACTTCCTGCCCACCTAGTGCTAAGTGTTTATCGGAATACCCCTCACAACGAAAGAGCAAACCCACTTCGAGGCTTGGTATCGAAGTTCGATTGTTTTTCAAAATGACTCATACATTTTTTATTTTTTATTGCTCGTGTAGGCAGATGAGCATACGGCCCACCTGGTGGTAAGTGGTTACCGTCGCCCATGGTCTTCAGCAATGCCAGGGGAAAAGCCAAACCGCTGCCTACCACCACTCTTGTCCATATTGCCCTTATCCCAAATAAGATTGGCGCACATGCCCTTTTTTCAATTCAGGCCTATTATGCGTCACCTTTGCACGACATCCTTCTGTGGCATATCCTCTTTCGTGCAGTCCAAGTATTTTTAAGACCATCCCTCGTCATTATTATACATACCTTTATATTCTTAAAAGCGCTGAATTCTATCTGATGATTGACACTGTTATTAACTTGCGCTATCAAGCAAGTGCCTCAAATGTATCCATCGCTAATTCCATCGTTCCCATTAAGGACCGGACCAATGAAATTTGCTCACCAATCGCGTTTGATCATTGCCCTTATCCTCAAAACTAAACGACAATGCCACATACGACTTAATCAAGCAACATTCAATCCGGGAAGAGCATAAGTTATGAACTCCGTAACAAGATCTAAGTACACACCCCAATAACTTAATTTAACTTCGAACACATAGGAGATAACTTACAACAAACATACGTAATTTAATATGTTTGTTTTCGATTTGATTGATTGTAAAGTTTCGGGTGATTCTATTGAAACTACGCTTGATTTGTATTGTATTGATTTGGATTTGTGAGTATATGGTTCATCCGGTAAAATGGAAATGTCTGATAATATGTCATTGCTATAAAACAATGCGACAGTGCCCTTATTACTGGTGATAGGACCTTTTTTTTATTGCTTAGATGGGTGGACGAGCTCACAGCTCACCTGATGTTAAGTGGTTACTGGAGCTCATAGACATCTACAACGTAAATACGCCACCCATCTTGAGATATAAGTTCTAAGGTCTCAGTATAGTTACAACGGCTGCCCCACCCTTCAAACCGAAACGCATTGCTGCTTCACGGCAGAAATAGGCAAGGCGGTGGTACCTACCCGTCCGGACTCACAAGTACTGATTGTAGGACCTCTTGTGAGTCCGCACGTGTAAAATATTTATAAATATATTTTTAATTTTTTAGTTGAATTTTTTCAATTTTTTTTAAATATTGAATTGTCATCGGTCCTTAATAATTATACCAAATTTCGAGTTAATCCGACACTTTAAAGTAGGTCAAAATCATGTTCAAACATTCCTTTACATACTAACATACATACGTCTGAAGCTAATAAAAGCGTATTAAAAATCCGAGATCAAACTGTAAAGTTAGTTCATAATTAAACGCAAATCTCGCGAAAACCGAATAAAATACTATGCTAGTAGACACAGCTATGCCGCATTTTGAAAAGTACGGAAGTCCATAGCTTACGGCAACGACTAATGCCCTTATCCTCGTCTGACTTAGGTTCCACTTGGCGTTTTTGATTTTCATCTTCAGCTCCTTGATACGCATCATACCCGATCCTGTAGACCGAATGGTAAACAGTCGACGTCGCCCAAAGCACGTCATTACGGATCCTCCCGATCCATTAACGATGCTTTTAGGCACCACAAGCACCGGTCACCGTCCTCGTCGAACCCGTCACTTGCGACGAAGGGCTCGACGAGCGACTTAACCCATAGACACAGCACACTGAGTTTCTTGCCGGATTTTCTCAGTGGGTTGCTTTTCCGATTCGGTGGTAGATTCGGCGAAGCACTGCTCTAGCTGGGGTCAGTGTTAGCAATACTCCGATTAGAGCCCCGTGAGCTTACCTACACACGTTAGGGCGAAACTGAAATAGCCTCTCAAGGCTATCAGCATGGGTAGAAAAAAAAACGCGCGTCGTCCTCATCCACGGCTATCCTTGCTAGCATTTAATGGGGATTAAGAAATCCGACTATTCCCCGAACCTTCTCTCCATAACTCGCACGTACGTAACATTGTAGAAGTTCGATCATTTCGAGGCGTTTTATTATATCAATAAGAGGGTAAGTACGTGTTTTTACGACAGCAGCGATGCCAGCGCCGCGGTTATGAGCAATCAAACGAATATGATTTTTTTATTAACATCGTTTCTATGTCTATTTTCCGATGCTCTGAATCTTCTAAAGATTTTGGTACAAAATTTAACTTCTTTATTTCAGAGCCTTGAAACAAAATCGAGCTTTCAATTGTATTACATAAAGACGTCCCGCCCGTTCAAAGCGCACTATTGCTTAGGTAGCGGCAAAATTATGCCATATGGCGTTACCTACAATAGGGCTTCTAGCAAGCATACCCAGCCATTAATGACGCATAAAATCGGATATCAACGATCGCACCGCCCGCCACCGGAGTAGAGTTCATCCATACTGCCTGGAGCCACTGCGGTCATCCACAGTGCGTTTCCAGAGGTCTTTTTTGCCACGTACCATCCGGCTATGGAACGAGCTCCCCTCCACGGTGATTCCCGAGCGCTATAACATGTCCTTCTTCAAACGAGGCTTGCGGAGAGTATTAAGCGGTAGGCAGCGGCCTGGCTCTGCCCCTGGCATTGCTGAAGTCCATGGGCGACGGTAGCCACTCACCATCAGGTGGGCCGTATGCTCGTCTGCCTACAAGAGCAATAACAAAAAATCGAATATCAAAGATATTATTATCATCTTTTCAAAGAAAATTTTAACACTACTTCTGATGTTTAATAAATGTCTCCTCGGCTATTGCCTAATTGGATTTCATTAAATACCTAACAATTTTATAGATTCAACATTATATTCAGCACGGACAATTAACATTTCATTTCAAATGACAGAATGATCAGATTTCATTTAAACAACGCACAAAGGTACAAAGCTTTTGCTTCACATATTAATATAGATTATAATCTTATTTGACCATTTCACCTACCTACTAATTTATTATTATTTTTGGTTTTATTTATTTTGTTTTCTATATTATGTATTATAATTTAATTTTATTTAAATGTGTATGTGAATTTGTGGATCATTGTTATATTGATAAACAAATAAATGAATTGAATTGAATTTTGGTAAAAGCTGCTGCACATTTAATTTTGTTTGTACAAACAAGTCGTCGTGGCCTTAAGGATAAGACGTCCGGTGCATTCGTATCGAGCGATGCAACGGTGTTCGAATCCCGCAGGCGGGTACAAATTTTTCTAATGAAATACGTACTTAACAAGTGTTCACGATTGACTTCCACGGTGAAGGAATAACATCGTGTAATAAAAATCAAACCCGCAAAATTATAATTTGCGTAATTACTGGTGGTAGGACCTCTTGTGAGTCCGCACGGGTAGGTACCACCACCCCGCCTATTTCTGCCGTGAAACAGTAATGCGTTTCGGTTTGAAGGGTGGGGTAGCCGTTGTAACTATACTGAGACCTTAGAACTTATATCTCAAGGTGGGTGGCGTATTTACGTCGTAGATGTCTATGGGCTCCAGTAACCACTTAACACCAGGTGGGCTGTGAGCTCGTCCACTCATCTAAGCAATAAAAAAAAAATAAAAAAAACTACAAAACTCGGAACAAAGCTTCTTTTTTTACACGTCCCTAAAACACTAAGAACTGCAACTCAATTTAGATTCGCCAAACTTCGTCTTCTAGGTAAAAGTTAGCTGGAGATATCGTTACAAAAATAAAAAAAACGAACAATCCCACTCGGGATGAAATACAAAAATGTATTTGTACAATTTCGAGACGCGATCAGTATATGTTTCCATTAAGAATAATAAAAATTAAATTCTATTGGCCCTACCACCGTATTGCTAATTTTAAACCACGAATCCAACTTTCACAGATATAACTAAAGATTCACCGGATCTTCTCAGAAACCACGAATCTAACTTTCAAAGATCGCGATTCCGATCCGGCAGTAGATTCATTCGCGAAGCAGCTGACCTTGAGTTGTTAGGTCTACTTTGGAGGCGCTCGGGCAGCTGTTAGCTTATTTCAACCCTCCTCCTGGCTGAGCCTTTGCTCACCCACTAGCCCCCTGGTGAAACTGGAGAGGTCTCCGGGCCACCAGTAATCCCTCAATAATAGAAAAAAACGATGCTTTGAATATTTTTGTTTTCACGGTCATGGAAATCACGGCCCATCTAGTGTTGAGTGATCACCGAAGTCAACCACGTCAATGCCGCCGCCCATCTCGAGGCATGAGTTCTAAGACTCGGATTTTTCAGTACAAGGGCTACCCCACCCTTCGAACCGAAACGCGTTACTGCTTCACGGCAGGAATAGACAGAGCGGCAGTCAGAAGACGTCCAACCACCAGTATAAGACCAAGTTATTATTCGTCGATATTTTCCCCAATGTCATCTATTATTTTATAAAAAACATCATTAGGAGCTTATTAGACAATAAAAAGCTTGAAAAGATCATAACCTTGGTAGAACTGATTACTTTCATTTGAGGGGGTTTTTTTTATTGCTTAGATGGGTAGACGAGCTAACAGCCCACCTGGTTCTAAGTGGTTACTGGAGCCCATAGACATCTACAATGTAAATGCGCCACCCACCTTGAGATATAAGTTCTAAGGTCTCAGTATAGTTACAACGGCTACCCCACCCTTCAAACCGAAACGCATAACTGCTTCACGGTAGAAATAGGCGGGGTGGTGGTACCCAACCGCGCGGACTCACAAGAGGTCTTAAAAAAAAGGGTATTCAGAAAACTTCTTGAACGTTTCCCAAGTAGATTTTCCTAAAGTTTCGGTTACACAATACTTGGTGTGCATCCAAACCCCAAGTTACCCCTCCTATTTAGCTTATTCGTCAACGATATTCCCCGAACGCCGCCAACCCATTTAGCTTTATTCGCCGACGACACGACTGTTTATTATTCTAGTAGAAATAAGTCCCTAATCGCGAAGAAACTTCAGAGCGCAGCCCTAGCCCTAGGACAGTGGTTCCGAAAATGGCGCATAGAAATCAACCCAGCGAAAAGCACTGCGGTGCTATTTCAGAGGGGAAGCTCCACACGTATTTCCTCCCGGATTAGGAGGAGGAATCTCACACCCCCGATTACTCTCTTTAGACAACCCATACCCTGGGCCAGGAAGGTCAAGTACCTGGGCGTTACCCTGGATGCATCGATGACATTCCGCCCGCATATAAAATCAGTCCGTGACCGTGCCGCGTTTATTCTCGGTAGACTCTACCCCATGATCTGTAAGCGGAGTAAAATGTCCCTTCGGAACAAGGTGACACTTTACAAAACTTGCATAAGGCCCGTCATGACTTACGCGAGTGTGGTGTTCGCTCACGCGGCCCGCACACACATAGACACCCTCCAATCCCTACAATCCCGCTTTTGCAGGTTAGCTGTCGGGGCTCCGTGGTTCGTGAGGAACGTTGACCTATACGACGACCTGGGCCTCGAATCAATTCGGAAATACATGAAGTCAGCGTCTGAACGATACTTCGATAAGGCTATGCGTCATGATAATCACCTTATCGTTGCCGCCGCTGACTACTCCCCGAATCCTGATCATGCAGGAGCCAGTCACCGTCGACGCCCTAGACACGTCCTTACGGATCCATCAGATCCAATAACCTTTGCGTTAGATGCCTTCAGCTCTAATACTAGGAGCAGGCTTAGGGACCCCGGTAACCGTACTCGTCGAACTCGACAAAGAGGTCGACGTGCAACCTAACCCATGCATCAGCCCACTGAGTTTCTCGCCGGATCTTCTCAGTGGGTCGCGATTCCGATCCGGTAGTAGATTCATTCGCGAAGCAATTGCTCTTGAGTTGTTAGGTCTCCTTCGGAGGCGCTCGGGCAGTTGTTAGCAAATCCCGCCCCTCTTGGCTGAGCCTTTGCTCGCCCACCTGTCCTGGTGAAACTGGAAAGGCCTTCGGGCCACCAGTAAACTTTCAATCATAAAAATAAAATAAAAAACCCCAAGTATATTTAGCAAATATACTGATGTTGGTCGAGAATCTTATAGAATGATATAGATTCACCAACCAGGTCCCACACCAGAATGACGGTAAGTTAATTAATTCGATTTAATAAGTATATATAATAACAAAATATTTAATATAATACAAATATTTAATAATAACTCGAAACATTTCGAACTCTTTCAAATTTCCCGAACGTTACTATACTATTTATTACTATTAACAGATCAACGTCGCGTCATACATTGATGGCTATGATTGGACAGCGGTGACGTCATATCGCACGAACCAAAGATAAATCAAGGAACGCAACAGTGGCACCAATTGTCAAATTTTTAATTAATACACGCAGAAAAAAGATGGACGCGCATGTTATTTTCCTATTTTTGTAAAATAACTAGCTGTACCCGTCCGTTTCGCTGTGCATTTAAAATTAACATTATTATTTCTCACCCCCACAAAGATTCTCATCATTAACGCCCCCGCAACTGGTGTAGGAAGTCCAAAACTTATATAAATATTAGCCTATCCATTAAGTACATGTATTTTCTACATGGATACCAAGTTTCAAGTCAATCGGATGCATGGTTCAGTAGTTATAACGGAACATCCGTAAAAACCACTGTAGATTTATATATTAGTATAGATTAAAACCAATATAATTAGTATTTGGAGAAGTAAACGCATTTATTCATTTTTCTTGGCCACCTCAAGATACCTCTAAGAAAAATACGTAACAATTATATTTAGTTCCCATTCGACTTGTTCTTGGCTAACAAAATAATAATACTCGCTCGACACTCGCTTGAGCAAATGGTAAGAGCCGCGAAATGATGAATGACTGTTAGTAGCAAGCACCCTCGTGAATGCGCCACGAGTTTTCACGCTTCTCCCAGTAATTCCTACTTTGAATAACACGTCGGGCCGTATCCCATCAGAAACGTATTACAAAATTGATCTCTGCAATGACGGAGTTGAGGAAACTCGAAAATATTTGAATACGTTTTTTTTATGTCTTCGATCGGGCTTTGGTGTCGCGAAATTCATGCTTTGATTTCTCTTAATCGATTCTTTGAATTAAGCAGCCGTGCCTGTTGGCTGGTAATGTTTAGATACATTTGTCGGTTTAGTTGGTAAAGGGTATGATATTACATTACTTTTTTATTTATTGCTTAGATAGGTGGACAAGCTCACAGTCCACCTGGTGTTAAATGGTTACTGGAGCCCATAGACATCTACAAAGCCAATGCCGCCACCCACCTTGAGATATAAGTTTTAAAGTGTCAGTATGGTAACAACGACTGCCCCACCCTTCAAACCGAAACGCATTACTGCTTCACAGCAGAAATAGGCGGGTGGTGGTACCTACCCGTACGGACTCACAAGAGGTCCTACCACCAGCTGAAATAGTTAATATACCTTTATGAAACCAAACCCTGGCTGCTGGCCGAAGGACTTTCCAAAGCCTCGTTTGAATAACCCCACATCTTAGTGCTGAAAAAACATTCGGGAAACTTAATAGTTAACTTTATGCTCATACGTTAAGGCTCCGCATCTGAGCAAAGATGAAATCTATCCACGCCATGTCTACAGGCGGTAATTTAACACCAAGCAGGTGCTAGTCTGTTTAATTTAAAGCCAAAATCAGGTAATACTGGTGGTAGGACCTCTTGTGAGTCCGCACGGGTAGGTACCACCACCCTGTCAATTTCTGCCGTGAAGCAGTAATGCGTTTCGGTATGAAGGGTGGGGCAGCCGTTGTAATTATACTGAGACCTTAGACACCTTATATCTCAAGGTAGAAAAATCGAATTCCACATATGAATGAAACATTTGAAAAATTAACCAGATGTTGTGTCCAATATCGAACATCCATTATTATGATTAAGAGACATTGCAGGAAATTGCTTTGTCACAAACCCAGTAAGCATCGCTAGGTGCTTGGCAATTTTTTATATTAACATTGACAGAAGATTCGGGTGACCTTAATAATATAATGAAAATGACATAATTCGTGTATTTAACAAATCAATTAAACAAGTTTATCCGGCGTATTAACAAAATGATTGACACTGTATGGTCGCGCGGGAAAGTTTCATTATAGATCTTTGAAATTCATTTTTTATATTGAGTTAATCATCGTTCATTCATTCATAATCATCATTAGGTTATAGGTGCAGACAGATATTCCATCCTGCTAACTACTTTCTTTTTTTATTGCCTTGTTAGGCAGACGAGCGTACGGCCCACCTGATGGTAAGTGGTTACCGTCGCCCATGGACTTCAGCAATGCCAGGAGCAGAGCCAAGCCGCTGCCTACCGCAAGCGGTGAAACAGTCATAAGGACCGGCTTGAAGGGTAGGTTATAACCAAATGATTGTGTCAGTGTAGGTATCGCCTTGTAAATATCTATGGCTTTCAATAGTCACTTATCGTCAAGTAAGTCGAGAATTTGTCGTCGAAGAAAATTCCGCTTCCACTCCCAAAAGCCCTCCGAAAAAGTTTTTCAGAAAACTTAATTATTTTTATGAATCTAAGCCCGGAAAACATTTTTTTTAACATAAAATAAGCGTGGAAAATCCATGTCTCTCAACCTGTACCTATCAAGACCCCGCGGTAGGCCCAAGAAACGCTGGTTGGATGTGAGGCGGATGAATAACCTCACCCAGAAGGATACCGAAGACCGGGCAAAGTGTAGGAGTTTAAGTAGGAAAGCAGTCATGACTTTAGACCGGGATAATACTAGGAAGAAGAATAGTGTGCTTCAAACGCCAGAACAGACCAAGGCATTATTAGTGGCGGCCTCCTATTCACCATTATTCCATGAACGGCCGTCTGGTGTAGTGGTAAGTGACATGGTCACTACACAAGGGGGTCGCGGGTTCGAATCCCGCCAAGGGAAGATATTTGTATGATAAATATAAATGTTTTTCCAGGGTTATGGATGTATATTAAATATACGTATGTGTATAATAAAAATCTTACATTTATTTCCGTTATCTGGTACCTGTAACACAAGTTCTTTACGAACTTATTACGGGACCAGTTAACGTGGCGTGATCGTTAGTAAAATATTATTATTCAATGTATATGCGAACCAGAATGTGTTTATTCACTTAAACATTTATAGTACTTTTGTATTCGATGTTACTTGGACGTGAAACGCATTTACGCGAGTTATAATTATACACGATATATCCCGCGGTTTCAACTGTATTGAATTTAAATTTTGATTATTTCACTGTTATCACAGAACATCACGCTTAAGAAATTTCACTGGCTCGACAGAAGACTTTCTGTTTTGTGATAGCTATGTTCCGAAAATCATTAACCAATTGTTAAATCTAACGATAATCTTTCAAATACTAAAAATGTTCTTAAAATACATATAACTATTTTACTATAGAACTGAGACTTAGAAATTATGTCTCAAGGTGGATAGCGGTATTACCATTGTTGATGGTCTAAGAGCCGGTAGGAAATCGACCTTCACCGATCTGATTACCAAATGAGACGTATTTTCTATGATATATAATTTATAAACAATTATGCCTATAATTACTTGCCTATCTAAAAGTGCTCATGGCTATTTTTAATTAAAATAACTTTAATCGATTTTTTTTTATCACTCTCATTCTGTTGACAACCAACTGAATTTTATTTCACTGTTAGTTTTTAACACACAGAATATGCCTAGGTAAACTTGCCGGCTCATTTCTGTGTATGGCTACCTGGCAAGCAGATGTGAACAGTTAAGTCAATATAGGTGACTCCATCGATCTGCTAACTTATCGAGAGTTATATCGAATTTTAGATTATTTTATTACAAAATCAGTCATATAGACTTGCCTGCAAAAATCATACATAAAGTACTGTTGCCTAGCTAAAAACTTTTAGAGTTTTAGCCATTTGATAGGTGCGAGAGAGAAAGTAGAGTCTCCGAATTCCGTGTGGTGGAACAGGACACAACATAGCAGTTGTACGCTACCTGATCGTTCGATCGATCGATCGATCGATCTGTAAGTAATTATAGGCATATTTGTTTATAAAGTGTATACATGTATTTGATAAAAAAAAGTTTCATCTGGTTATCAGATCGGTGAAGGTCGATCTCCCACCGTCTCCTCTACTATGATGTCTATGGGCTCTGGTAACCATTTAACACCAGATGTGCTATGAGTTCGTTTAACCTTCTAAGCGATAAAAAATTAACTTAGTAGTTTATTGCTTATATAGCTGGACGAGCTCACAGCCCACCTACAACGTAAATGCGCCACCCACCTTGAGACATAAGTTCTAAAGTCTCAGTGTAGTTAACACGGCTGCCCCACCCTTCAAACCGACTCACAAGAGGTCCTACCACCAGTACCTGTATATGTATATCCTAGTAAAATAGAATTACCCATTCAAATTTCCTGTTAACTCATTCAACGAACAAACATAACTCAGTTACATTTACTATTAACATAGATTTCACTTACGCACATTCGTAACGTAATTAGCACTTCGACGACAAATATGAAAAATTTAACCTCGCTTTGAAATTACATTGCACGCACTAATGTTATTATTAAAGACCGGAAAATATTATATTTGTTGAAATCCAGCCAGGTTTCAAATTTGAAGTCGTCGTGGCCTAAAGGATAAGACGTCCGGTGCATTCGTATGTAGCGATGCAACGGTGTTCGAATTCCAGGCGGGTACTAATTTTTCTGATGAAATACGTACTAAACAAATATTCACGATTGACTTCCACGGTGAAGGAATAACATCGTGTAATAAAAATCAAACCCGCAAAATTATAATTTGCGTAATGACTGATGATAGGACCTCTTGTGAGTCCGCGCGGGTAGGTACCACCACCCTGCCTATTTCTGTCGTGAAGCAGTAATGTGTTTCGGTTTAAACGGTGGGGCAGCCGTTGAACTATACTGAGACTTTAGAACTTAAATCTTAAGGTGGGTGGCGCATTTACGTTGTAGATATTTATGGGCTTCAATAACCACTTAACACCAGGTGGTCTGTGAGCTCGTCCACCTATCTAAGCAATAATTTGGATTTTCTATAAAAGCATATTTTGTTAGTTTTTTTAAACTATTATTTATTTTTATTTACCTTGCAAATTATCGAATTTTATATTAATTTTTGAATGAAAATCTTAATTTGATAAAAATTACTGATTCCCTAAATTTGGCTTGGCCCAAATGGTACATAAAGTACACTAAGCCCACCGTTGGAGCGTAAAGCTTACCACGTGATAAAGAACCTGTATGTCTTTACTATTACTATGGGGCCACTTCACAATCTTAGCTCGCGTGACTTTGTATCCATAAAAATCGAATCTCTTATAATTTCCGCTTCAGCGCTACAAATTAAGTTATGACTTCGAATAAAGGCTTCGTCAAACAGAACGCGTACTTAGCGCGCATCAGAACGCTAAACTGACGGCGCGCTATGACGCCGAGATGTGTTGCACTACTATGGTAACATACCGTCAAACAGAGCCCCTGCGCTATAAGTACGCAACGCTCTGTCACGGCGTTAGGGCGCTTTGACATCAGACGTTGTAATTTTTTACAAATTTTATTTTAGCGTCCGAGTGAATGTGTATTAAAATACTGAATAATGCCCGAAAATTTTATAGAATTAGTAAGAAAATACCCATGCTTATACAATGCCACATCTGAATCACTCGACATGTTTATACTTTTAAATTTTCACACTGCTATCCAAAGGTGCTATGATTTGGCGAATGCGTTGCGTCAAGGAGCGCTGGGCTCATCAAGTCAATTTGTGTGACATGAAAAGAGCGCGATGTTATAACGCAGCGCTAAGTACGCGTTCTGTTTGACGAAGCCTTAACTCTGAAATTACGTTTCGAAGAAAAGAATTAATATCCTCGACCCGTGCTCGTACGTAGCGTTCGTTCAACAGAAATAATAAATAGTAACAGCCCTTAGATGTGGGTTATTGATAAGAATTAACGAGGTAGGGCTGGCAGAGCCTCTAAAAAAATTTTCCGAATGTTTTTATTTCGATCGCAATCGAGTAAATAGACTACCTAATGGTACGGCCTCTTGTGGGTAGGTACCGCCGTTTTGCCTATTTCTTCTGCGATGCAGTAATGCAATGGAGTTTGAAGAACGGGGCAGTGTGCTATAGGACTGAGACTTTTTTATTTAATTTTTTTTATTTTATATTTCTTAGATGGGTTGACAGACCCTCGGTCCACCTTTTGTTAAGCGGTTATCGGAGTCTATAGGGATCACAAAATGAAAGCCATAACTCACCAGGGGCTCATGCCCCTTTGAACTTTAAAATAAAACTGATACGTGTTTTTCTAGTGCTTCGACAACCCTAAAACATTATGTGATAAGATCACGAATACACACACGGAAGGGCTGTCAAGACCTTTATTTTTGTTGTAGTGTAGGAATTTATAAGCTTTTTTTGAAAACGTAGCTGCACAATATTCAGCCTTTATTTATTTATTGCGAGGGCACAAACGTCATCTATACTAATATATAAATCAACAGTGGTTTTTACGGATGTATATCAGTTGCGGGGGCGTTAATGATGAGAATCTTTGTGGGGGTGAGAAATAATAATGTTAATTTTAAATGCCCAGCGAAGCCGACGGGTACAGCTAGTCTACTTATATGTCTACGCGAGTATAAAAATTTAAATTGTTTTTTGACAAAAGCAATATCAACCCTTGACTCTCTTCTTTTTTTTCTCCACCTTATCACACTAGGTAGGGTCGGCGCAGCTAATTTTTATTTTCCATTCTCTTCTATCAGCCGTCATCTCAACACTCACCCCTCTCTCTCTCATATCATCATCTACACGCTCCATCCATGTCTTCTTCGGTCGACCTCTTCCTCTATATCCTTCAACATTCATAGTTAACACTCTTTTACCAACTTCATTGTCATTTCGTATCATCTCATGTCCATACCATTCCGAACGCGCACTTCTCAACTTCTCTGTCACAAGTGCCACTTTCAGACTTCCTCTAACATATTCATTCCGTATTCTATCCATTCTCGTTACTCCACACATCCATCGCAACACTCGCATCTCTGCTACATGCGATCGCCTTTCATCTGCCCTTTTAGTATAAATAACACCCGGCGTGTATATAACCCATACCATTTGTGCAGTTTGAGAATTGGTTCAAAATTATCGGATGCCATTTGCAGGCAGTTGGGATATATTGATGATGAAGTTGGAAACACAGTCCAAGTGAAGAATCTGGTCCAAGTTTCACCGATAAGGTTGCCAATTGATCTTTCTGCTAAGAACTTGAGACGAACGCTTCGCAATGTTAATTGCTAATTCTGTTTGTTGATACGGGCGACATAATCAGATTAAAATTTCCGATTGTAACGTTTTCAGCTAGTGCGCTACACTATTGTTGATTTGCATATGTATTTATTTTAATTATATATGTACATACATAATTTTTACTTTGATAATAATTTAGCTTTTGAGATGTACAAATGTAATGAGTGTTGGTTATTGGAAGCGTGGTGCTGGAGAAGAATGCTGCTAATACCCTGGACGGAGCTCAAAACAAATCAGTCTACAGAATACAAATGTAATGAGTGTTGGTTATTGGAAGCGTGGTGCTGGAGAAGAATGCTGCTAATACCCTGGACGGAGCTCAAAACAAATCAGTCTACAGAATACAAATGTAATGAGTGTTGGTTATTGGAAGCGTGGTGCTGGAGAAGAATGCTGCTAATACCCTGGACGGAGCTCAAAACAAATCAGTCTACAGAATACAAATGTAATGAGTGTTGGTTATTGGAAGCGTGGTGCTGGAGAAGAATGCTGCTAATACCCTGGACGGAGCTCAAAACAAATCAGTCTACAGAATACAAATGTAATGAGTGTTGGTTATTGGAAGCGTGGTGCTGGAGAAGAATGCTGCTAATACCCTGGACGGAGCTCAAAACAAATCAGTCTACAGAATACAAATGTAATGAGTGTTGGTTATTGAAAGCGTGGTGCTGGAGAAGAATGCTGCTAATACCCTGGACGGAGCTCAAAACAAATCAGTCTACAGAATACAAATGTAATGAGTGTTGGTTATTGAAAGCGTGGTGCTGGAGAAGAATGCTGCTAATACCCTGGACGGATCTCAAAAAACAAATCAGTCTACAGGAACTCGGCATCAAGCAGCGTCTATCTTCCATTGTTCAGAATCGCAATCTCACTTTCTTCGGACATGCTTCGCGACGGCGTAACAACTTAGTGGAGTCCTTGTGGTGCAGGGCATGATTGAGGGTACAAGACCGCACGGCAGATCACTGTTACGATGGACCGACCAAATAAAGGCAGCTCTAAACAGTCCCGTCTAAAAGTGCACAAGAAAGGCCACGGTACACGTGGAATGGCAACGTCTTATGAAGTGCACTACCACTCGAACTGATGACTACGACCACTACGCCAAGAGTGCTCAACAACTAAGAAGAATAACAGAAGCGGGAATATGAATAGGGCGTGAATGACTTCCTTAGTCTTTTAATTCCTACGCCTTCAAAGAGGTTTCGATTTCAAGCTTCAATTACGTATTAACTTTAAATTCATATCTGTATTGAAGTTAGGAGGCGCTGATTTCCACTAGAGCACTGGAGATACCAAATCTCTAGCCAACCACCTACTCTACCAAACCAAACCAACTCTACCAAGCCGCGTTCTGCTAGACAATCGTAAACTTTACAATATGCTTTACTTTACAAAACGTCCTTCGAAGCTGCCCAAGAGATTTCAAAATCTTTATTGGATCGTGATGACAAGGAAAATAAATACAACCAAGAGTTTTTTTTTGTCTACTCTTCGCATACGCTACAAACGTCAACATCCGATACATTAATACATTACATTAATATCAATTTCGATGTGTTGCTGCTATACGAGTATGCTTCTTATCCGAATATCGATTAAGGGTGTTTTTTGAAAAGCACTGATACGAGTAAAAATGTTTTGTTTTCATCTGCATTATTTATTGAGGCCGAGAGTTTCTAAATCTTGTACGATCTTGACGATTTCGTAGCCTTCGGAAAATTTTAAGTTTGGATTCTGAATTGTTTATATAGCGAAGTTTATGAGCGAGCATCGTCGAAGCGAGGACCTATTCATTTTCACTAGTGGCCCCCCAGTAGTCGGTTTTTTCCTTTCTTTTATATGTGTGGACGAGCTCACAGCCGACCTGGTGTTGTTTGGGTACTGGAGCCCATAGACATCTACGACGTAAATGCGCCACCCACCTTGAGATATAAGTTCTAAGGTCTCAGTATAGTTACAACGACTGCCCCACCCTTCAAACCGAAACGCATTACTGCTTCACGGCAGAAATAGGCAGGGCGATGGTACCTACCCGTGCGGACTCACAAGAGGTCCTACAACCAGTAATTACGCAAATATTAATTTTGCGGGTTTGATTTTTATTACACGATGTTATTCCTTCACCGTGGAAGTCAATCGTGAACATTTGTTAAGTACGTATTTCATTAGAACAATTGGTACCCGCCTGAGATTCGAACATCGGTGCATCGCTCAACACGTATGCACCGGACGTCTTATCCTTTAGGCCTTTAGGACAGTCAATCGAGAACATTTTGTTAAGTACGTATTTCATTAGAAAAATTGCATTTTTTTCTGGAGGTAGGACGTCTTGTGAATCCGCACGGGTAGGACCACCCCGCTTATTGCTGCCGTAACGCAGTAATTCTTTTCGGTTCGAAGAATGGGGCAGCCGTTGTGCTTTAAAAACGGAGACATTAGAACTCATATAAGTATCTACAGTCGGCATCGCTGCGCCATTTTGAGAAGGCGGCACGACATGAGAACCCTCTCATCGTAGCCGCTGGAAACTACATACCCGACCCAGTAGACCGAATGGTAAACCGTCGACGTCGCCCAAAGCACGTCATTACGGATCCTCCCGATACATTAACGGTGCTTTTAGGCACCACAAGCACCGGTCACCATCCTCGTCGAACCCGTCGCTTGCGACGAAGGGCTCGACGAGCGAACTAACCCATAGACACAGCCCACTGAGTTTCTCGCCGGATCTTCTCAGTGGGTCGCGTTTCCGATCCGGTGGTAGATTCTGCGAACCACTACTCTTGCTAGGGTCAGTGTTAGCAACTCTCCGGTTTGAGCCTCGTGAGCTCACCTACAAACGTTAGGGCGAAGCTGAAATAGCCTCTCAAGGCTATCAGCATAGGTAGGAATAAAAAAAAAAGAACTCCTATCACAAGGTGGGTGGCGGCATTTATATTTGTAGATGTCTATGGGCTCTAGTAACCACTTAACATCAGATTAACCGCGTTCGGCCGTCTAAGCGAAAAAAATTCTCAATATCGATGAAGTAATAGTCGTGAAATCACTCCACCGAAATATCGTGCAAAAATAGATTTTCTCTAACACGCCTTGTCTTTCAGTTGAACGTGTTAATGAACACTAAAACATTTGACAGAAAAATACCAAATATGGGTCAGGGGCTAAAAATTTGACAATCACGAATCCATTTCGAACTGTTCTTTTGAATTGACCGCAATTAACCGACTTCAAAAAATGAGGAGGTTCTCAATTCGACTATATGTTTTTTTTTTTATTGCTTAGATGGGTGGACGAGCTCACAGCCCACCTGATGTTAAGTGGAGCCCATGGACATCTACCCCGTAAGTGCGCCACCCACCTTGAGATATGAGTTCTAAGATCTCAGTATAGTTATGTTTGTTACCTCATAACTTTTGACTGGGTGAATTGATTTTGATGATTCTTTTTTATTAGAAAGTTAAACAGCCTTGGACCCGCGGTCTGTTCTGAACATCTGCAGACCGTCACGTCCTACACACCCCGCGCGTCCCCTAGGCGCGGAAGTCTCACATGAGGTTCGGCCTCCTGCCCGAAAAAAAAAGGCAAAAAACATCTACATAGTAATTTAACTTTTAAAAATTTTCAAACATTTATTTTCTTACCACTGACTTTATAAAGAGTTTTGACATCGCTTTCTTTATACAACTGAAAACTTCGTTAAACATTTTGAGAAGTGGAAATAGTTTTTGGAACTTGAACGATGCAGAATATAGTTAATTAAAACTACTTGTAAGTTTCGTAAACATACTTTACAATTTACGTGGACGTCCGTAAATTGAGCTGTTGAAGTAGTAATTCAACTTGTCGACAACTCGTAAGATCCAAAGAAAACATGAAATAGACTAGGTGGTAGGACATTCTTGTGAGTCTTCACGGGTAGGTACAACCGCCCCGCCTATTTCTGCCGTGAAGCAGTAATGCGTTTCGGTTTGAAGGGTGGGGCAGCCGTTGTGACAATACTGAGACCTTAGAACTATATCTCAAGGTGTGTGGCGCATTTACGTTGTAGATGTCTATTGGCTCCAGTAACCACTTAACACCAGGTTGGCTGTGAGCTCGTCCACACATCTAAGGAATAAAAAAATAATAATAAAAGACTAATTTTCATTTATACTGTTTCATTGTTTAAAGCGCTAGGGTCGTGTCCACTTTGAAACTAATTGTAAATCTCTTCCGTGCGTGTAATCGCTAACAGCACAACCACATCTCTACAAACTGGAGGCCCTAGAGGAATTGTTTCAAACGTCCCTCCGGCCGTATTTACACAACTATGCACACACACACAAGTTTCGCCCGCGGTCCAGACTTCGGTCATTTACAGTCGCTAAGCGATTAGGGCCTTGTATTTATGGCGATCTAACATTATAGGTCAGTTCAAGGTCCACGATTACATTCCACAAATCTATAAATTTAATCGGGACCGGACTGGGCTCAACCTAAGGGAAAATGCTAACACTGGCCCTAGCAAGAGTAGTGCTTCACAGAATCTACCACCGGACCGGAATCGTGACCCACTGAGAAGATCCGGCGAGAAACTCGGTGGGTTTAAGGGGTGTATCGTACACGTTTTACTATCAAAAATAATACCGTCTCGTCGATTTCTATAGCACAAATATCGAACATTCCAGTAACTCACATTATAAACATAAAGTGTAATTGGGTGACTCCATGTTCTCAATTTTCAAACCCCAAGACTTCCGCCTCCATAATAAACAAAACGACTGAATCGTATCGGCAAATTTGCCAAAAAAAAATTTTTATGATGGTTTAAACAATGATTTTAAAGCTTCAATTCCGTTGCTCGATGCGGATGGCATGTGCGTTTATGTGCTTCAGTAACCGCTCATCACCTGGTAGACCATATTCACAGGTCCTTTTGGTCCAAAATTCAGTAAGTTTCAGCTTATTTATTGGTTAATTGTAGAAGTCGTCGTAGCCTAAAGGAGTGAAGCAAATATACTGGCATTGAAATCACGAAGCCAGTTACCAATTATTTCTAATAAAAATCGTACCTGACATATGTTCCCGAATTACTTCCACGAATCTTTTTGGCTTGCCTATCCGCCAGTATCATTGAAGTGCTATTCTGGCTTCACTTTGAATGGCGAGCTCGCAACCAGTAAGAATGTGCTTAACATCTGGCCTAACAAGAGCAGTTTTTCGCTGAATCTACCACCGCATAGGTGTAGTATGTAAACATTCAAGTATCTATACAGCCTTATTTAAAGTGCTTCTTCAGCACTACTGTCTTACTGTCTTGTAACTAAATACATATTTTACACAATATACCGAACCTTCAAACTGAATGGACGTATTATTTACTCTCTGCTAATCCATCGTGACCAGATCACACCACATGGCGACCATGCCAGGATAGCTACTCTATAGCTACATGGACATTGCATTGGCATCAGGATTCTTGCGATTTTTTGGGATATCAACGTAGAACACCAACCAAGAAAGGACCATGGGCACAACGCAAAGCAAAGAACAAGTGGTCATTGCGCAGTCTGCCAATGAGAATCACGACCCACTGAGAAGATCCGACAATCAATGGATTAATTCCACGATTAAGAGATGACATCGCTTGATAAAAATCAAACCCGCTCGCAACGTAACCAAAGCTTGAAGCGACTTCGTAGTTCAGTTAACAAGGGTCGGTATGGACTACGTGCGATACTGAATTGTTCCGTCAAAAACACAAACTTTTATACAAATACAGTGTGAGCTCCGTTCCGAGGTACGTTTGTAACTTTAGGTTTTGGTGAAATTGCACAAGGTCGATACACTGTATTCGAGTAGACAACAACAATATAAACGGGCTTAGTTAATTGAGTGTAAATGGATTTTATGGTTTTGAAACGAAGTTTCTTTTGAGACGATGCGGAGAGGTACCCTAACCGGGAAAAAACGTCCGTAACGTAAGATTTTTATTAGTAATACACACAGTGTACGACTTAACTTTGTAATAACGTACAAATTAGTAATGCACAGAGTGTACGACTTAACTTTGTAATAACGATAAAAAAATAACATATTTTTTTATCAATCATTGACCACGATCTCAGAGCATTCGTTTGATACACTAACTCTTATGCAAACAACCGTGAATGAAGTGTACCACAATAAGTTCGCACGTTACCGAATGACCGTGGATTGTTGCGAAACCTCCAGTTTTATTTTCTTTATACCTCGATTACAACTTAAAATTAATATTTTTATAATGAGGAACTTCGTTCCTATCCGGTGTCCCACGGCACCACACATATTTTTCTTGTTGCTTCTATGTGTGTATGAGCTCACGGGCTGTCGGACTCATAGATATGGAGAACGTAAATGCCGCCACCCACCTAGAAAACCGAGATCTGTGTCCCACCTTTCAAACCATTTTACTGCTTCACGACAGAAATAGGTAGGCTGGTATACTTGGGTCTTTTCGGCTATCTTCGGCCGCCGAGTCCAACATGACTCGGGGACCTCGTAGGAGGTTCCATCCCTAGCCCAAAAAAGCACAAAAAGGACACAGTACCTCCCCAGGCGAGCTCACAAGATGCCTTATCATCGGTAAGGAGTTGTTTTTACAATCTTGCCGTTCTCATAAGAGGCGGTTTTTATGACCCTTTTTTGCCTTTTAAAGGCGATCAGCTTTCGGTCTACCTCATAGCCGTAGTAGTATTCACCGAATCTACAAATGCGAACACAAGAACAACCTAAACAGCAACTTAAAATAACGATATTAAAACAGAAAACCAAACAAAACTATGAAACCATACTGCATACAGAATATGAACTGAAATACGATAAAAAGTTATTGGATCATTCATTTCTTTAAATTACAATTACTTTTACAATTCAATCTTGGGTTTTCTTTTATTATTTCGTAGGTTTCGAATATATTACAGTTTTCGTGGTTACGAATAATTGAGGTGTTCTGTAAATAAAATTTTAAATAACTGGGAACAAAACACGCTCGGTCATTCGGCCCCAAATTAGGATGCCCTATGTTATTTATAGGTACCAGAAACTGACACACACACTTATATACGTTTAAATATATACATAATAATAATAATAATAATAAATATTTACTAACAATCACGCCACGTTAACTGGTCCCGTGATAAGTTCGTAAAGAACTTGTGTTACAGGTACCAGATAACGGAAATAAATGTAATTTTTTTATTATACACATACTTATATTTAACATACATCTATAACCCTGGAAAATACATTTATATGTATCATAAAATTATCTCCCCTTGGCGGGTTTCGAACCCCCTTGTGTAGTGACCATGTCACTTACCACTACACCAGACGGCCGTTCAGTACATGTATAGATAATAAGCAATCAGACCAAGAGCAAACAAACCTGTTCATCACTTCAGCCCAACAGCCAGAAAGTGTTTATTCGTCGACATTTGAACATTTTACCAACTACCGCCAAATTTAAAATCTATACTAATATATACAACTACAGTGGTATTTACAGATGTTCCGTTATAACTACTGAACCATGCATCAGATTGACTTGAAACTTGGTATCCATGTAGAAAATACATGTACTTAATGGATAGACTAATATTTATATGAGCGTTGGACTCCCTACACCAGTTGCGGAGGCGTTAATGATGAGAATCTTTGTGGGTTTGAGAAATAATAATGTTAATTTTAAATGCCCAGCGAAGCGGACGGGTACAACTAGTATATTTATAATTATAGCTGAGATTTTTAGCGGGTTCTTTTTCGCGATCATAATATTAAAGTACCTTACGTTATTCCCAACTGAGACGAATCTAATGACAGCTCAAATGTCAGAATCCATCAAAAGGCTTCAACTTTAGATAGTGTCAAAGAATTAGACAGACATCTACAAATACGCTCAAAAAACATTACCCTCCTTCAGCGCAATCCGGTTAAACTATACTGACTAGCACGCTATAGCAAGATCGCTCTCGGCGTAACCAGTGGCTTAGCGGCTCGGAATGGTTTTGTGACTAACAAGGGTCTTGTCGAGAGACTATTTCTGTACAAGTGAACCAAACGATGTTAGCATTATACATTTCAAACGAACTTCTTTTATTAGATCAATCATTGTTAGCGTTTACCGAGCCAAACTATTTATAGTTGGGTCTTTGGGTTTGCCGAAGCGTAGACTTAATTAAAAAATTAAAACACATTACAGACAAACTGACAGATGTTAGTTTCTCGCTAACCGTTAGACGGATACGCCATGAGCTACGTCTGTTCATGGAAAGGCAAATGGTAGGTGTGAGATATCAAACCAATTCGCATTCGACATCTGTCATTCTAAAATGTAGCTATCTCGCTCTTTACTGGTGGTAGGACCTATCGTGAGTCCGCACGGGTAGGTACCACTACCCCGCCTAGCAGTAATGCGTTTCGGTTTGAAGGGTGGAGCAGCCGTTGTAACTATACTGAGACCTTAGAACTTATATCTCAAGGTGGGTGGCGCATTTACGTTGTAGATGTCCATGGGCTCCAGTAACCACTTAACACCAGGTGGGCTGTGAGCTCGTCCATACACATAAGCAATAAAAAAAATCTTTACTCAACTTCCTTCATGTCTTTTTCTCTAAGTGTTCGGTTAAGTGCGCGCTCATATTAAATAATGCTTATTAATTAATTAAGACTAAGTGCTTTAATTCATATATGAAAGTAGGCAGCAACTTGGATGTGCCCCTAGCATTACTGACATTTATGAGCAACGGTAATTAATCGCTTACCATCAGGTGGGGCGTATGCTCGTCTGCCTACAAAGGCAATTAAAAAAAGACAAGTTTTGGGCACCTCTGACGCTAAGTCATTTACGGAAGTCAGCTATGTCCCGGACGCAAATTAAATGGCAGCTCTTTTTGAAGAAGGACGCGTTAAAGCGCTTAAGAAACATTATCGAGTGGATTAATTTCGCTGTCTCACGAAATTACCACACCATTCAAACATCAACTTATAACACCTAAATTCTTCGCGGCCACGAAAACTGTAAACTATTTGGAACATTATCATGATAAACCTTAAGAAACATTTTATTTAGAAACAATTTTTTTACTTAAAATTTGCTAAACATCTGTAAGACTTTTTTTAATTTATTGCTTGGATGGGTGTGACGAGCTCACAGCCCACCTGGTGTTAAGTGGTTACTGGAGCCCATAGACATGTACAACGTAAATGCGCCACCCACCTTGAGATATAAGTTTTAAGGCCTCAGTATAGTTGCAACGGCTGCCCCACCCTTCAAACCGGAACGCATTACTGCTTCACGGCAGAAATAGGCAGGACGGTGGTACCTACCCGTGCGGACTCACAAGAGGTCCTACCACCAGACTACGTTCGCGGGAACCGATAACTCCGCCGCTATTTATGTTCGAACCTTCAAAGTAATTGAATGTACGCTCTGCTCTGCATTAATATCATAAATATTTATGTGAACATATTTTAATAGCGCTACAATTTCATAGTATTGTCATGTTTGTAATCACAAACAAGGCGTATTTTGTATTTCAATTTGAAATACCAATTAACGCATGAATAAAGGTGAGCTCAAATTTATTTATATATTGCGAATTAAATACAAAAATTACCCTTTTAAATCGTATTTTCGATTAAAATCTGTTTTTAAGAAGCCGGTATTTTGATGTCATTACAAAAATACAGAGAAACGAATAGAATGTGATGTGTTTTTTTTTTATATTTGAAAACCTAAATCGTAGTGTAAATGTTTTTAATAACAAAACATAAATCACAACAAAAAACCGGTAAACTGAAAGGAACACTGAAAAATTTTTTATCAGAAGTTAATGGCACGTAGCGATGACTATATTATGTACTACTGAAAATTATATTGTATTTATATAACCCAAGCAAGGCAGATGCTAGGCAGGTGGCCATAAAACTCATGCTAAATCCGCATGCTGCGTGATAAGAAGAAATGCAGCATTGACCCCGAAATAAGAGTCTTAGAGTCGTCGTGGCCTAAAGGATAAGACGTCCGGTGCATTCGTGTTGAGCGATGCACCGATGTTCGAATCCCAGGCGGGTACCAATTTTTCTAATGAAATACGTACTCAACAAATGTTCACGATTGACTTCCACGGTGAAGGAATAACATCGTGTAATAAAAATCAAACCCGCAAAAATTATAATTTGCGTAATAACTGGTGGTAGGACCTCTTGTGAGTCCGCACGGGTGGGTACCACCACCCTGCCTATTTCTGCCGTGAAGCAGTACTGCGTTTCGGTTTGAAGAGTGGGGCAGCCGTTGTCACTATACTTGGGACCTTAGAACTTGTATCTCAAGGTGGGTGGCGCATTTACGTTTTGGATGTCTATGGGCTCCAGTCAGCACTTAACACCAGGTGGGCTGTGAGCTCGTCCACACATCTAAGCAATAAAAAAAATTTACCTAAAAGCACCGTCACTGGATCTGGAGGGTCCGAAATGACGTGTTTAGGGCGACGTCGACTGCTTATCATAAAATACGTACTTAACGAATGTTCACGAACAGTATCCACCATGAAGGAACTAGCATGGTAAATACCAAACTACTATTATACTAGACTAACAAATGACATCTGACGGTGACTATGGCAGCAAGAGTCTGTCACGAACTATCGGGAACACACGAAAGGAATGTGACGTGAAAATCCTCATGTAACACGTGTATTCGCGGGAGAATTTTGCTGTGTAATAACATCGCGCAATAAAAATGTCCATTAAGATCGGCCCATATTTGTTTTGTCATTCTGCTGCGAACCAATCATGCGTTCCTGGTTGGGTCAAATCCTTGTAGGCAGACCAGCCTACCTGACGGTGAATGGATGCCGTCGCTTATGGTCATCCACAATGAGAGGGACAGAGCCAAGCCACTGCCTACCATTAAATATAAATAAATATAAATAAATATTTTACTAACAATCACGCCACGTTAACTGGTCCCGTGATAAGTTCGTAAAGAACTTGTGTTACAGGTACCAGATAACGGAAATAAATGTAAGATTTTTATTATACACATACATATATTTAATATACATCCATAACCCCGGAAAAGACATTTATATTTATCATACAAATATCTTCCTTTGGCGGGATTCGAACCCGCGACCCCCTAGTGTAGTGACCATGTCACTTACCACTACACCAGACGGACGTTAAGTACTTTGGACGTTAAGTTGAAGTACTTTGGACAAAACTTTCGGATGACGAACAGATTTATCTACCCTTTACTCTTAAATTACACGGATATCAATCCCTGGTTTCCATTGTACTGGAAAGCCCATCGTTTATTTAATTAATAATAATAATCCTCTAGCGCAAACAGGTAACACTTGAATGAATTCCCAGTTTCGTATCCTCGTCAACTTGGCAACCACAGGCGATAACCGAAATCCAATGAAGAGGATTGGCACAGAAAAGGCTCACATGAGGCTTAATCGAAAAACTCGGTCATAAAAGAACCACCCATTTGCGGAGGGGGCTATAAAAGCTGGTCGAGCTTTTCCATTTCGAAATCGTTCGTCGTGTTCAGTTAACTTTTGACATTTCGAGCTTTTATGGTTTTGTGTTTACTGGTAACAAGTGTATTGCGAGCCCGCACGGTCTGGGGTCTATGAGCTCTGGTAGCCACTTGACGGGTAGGTCATGAGCAGCTTTTATTCGTCATGTACAGAAAAATCACTGTCAAAAGGTGTACATTCGTTATTCCAAATGTATACAAGGAATGTAAAATATGTAGACAGTTATTATGTAAAATTTGACAGTAGTTTGCACAACATTCGAATGTTTTTTATTTATTAATCGCATTGATGGGTGGACCAGCTTACAGCCCACGTGGTGTTAAGTAGTTACCCTAGTCCATAGACATCTAAAATTAAAATGTCGCCACCTACCTTGAGATATGAGTTCTAAGGTCTCTGTATAGTTGCAACGGCTGACCCACCCTGCAAACCGAAACCCATTACTGCTTCACGGCAGCAATAGGCAGAGTGGTGACGTATTGTGAGGCCGTGCGGACTCACAATACGTCCTACTACCAGTAAATACGCAAATTATAATTTCGCGGGTTTGACTTTATTACACGATGTTATTCCTTCACCGTGGAAGTCAATCGTGTACATTTGTTAAGTACGTATTTCAGTAGAAAAATTAGTACCCATCTGCGGGATTCGAACACCGTTGCATCGCTAGATACGAATGCACCGGACATCTTATCCTTTATGCCACAATGACTTCGTACGCTACGATGCAGTCGCATGACACCTCAGTGGCCCGCCCCCGGCCCCCATCGGCGACTCAGTGGTCAGCTCTCCCGGATTGTCCAAAGGTCATCAACCGAGACGGCCTCCCGCTGTATATCTCTGAAATTTTCCGAAAGCACGACCCTAGGTCACCGACGACGCCCACTCCACGAAAGTATTAAACGCAGGAAACGCTTGTTAAAAGCGAACAAAAGAGAAACAAGAATTACACGCCATTGATCACACGATACAGTTTTTTTTTCTTTCTATCTTTTCTTTGCCTTTCTTTGTATTTCTTTTGTAACTTTTTAATTAAAGACCTCTCTTTCTTAGTAAAGACAAATGCCTCCTCGATTTACCCTCAATGGATTCTAAAATGAATTTCTTTTTTTTTTGTGTGTTATCAAAAGATTTTTCTTGGGAAAAGGGTTTTTGTATATTTTTGAGGCAGTTAGTTGCCTTCGCGATTACACTTTACGGACATTTCGGATAAACTTTGAACATTTAAAAGCTGGTATTTTTCTTTCTAAAATTTAAAAACAGCGGAACGTATCTAAGCCCGTAATATCTAAGAGGTCTGCTACACTTGTTAGTTAATTACACCATAGATGAAACGTGGGGCGGGTGTTGCTTTTTAAAATAATCATCGCATAACACTTCTTCACGTATGACTTCCATGATAGAAGACGACATCGTATAATAAGCTCATGCATGCAGCAGAGATGCGAATGTTGCGATGGAAGTGTGGAGTAACGAGAATGAATAGAATACGAAATAAATATGTTAAAGGAAGTCTGAAAGTGGCACCTGTGACAGAGAAGTTGAGAAGTACGTGTTTGGGATGGTATGGACATGTAATGAGACGAAATGAAAATGAGGTTGGTAAGAGAGTGTTAACTATGAATGTGGAAGCATATAGAGGAAGAGGTAGACCTAAGAAAAAATGGATGGATTGCGTGACAGACGATATGGGTAAGAGGGGAGTGAGCGAAGAAATGGTACATGATAGAGGAGTATGGAAGGAGAAAACATGTTGCACCGAACCCAGGTGACTGAGAGAAGGGCAGGATAATGATGATGTTGATGATGATGCAAGTTCTCTTGTGAACTTACTTGCTTAGTACCTCGAACCTGTAGATTTTCGCCACGAAACAATCATACCTTGACCGGGTTTTAGGGGATCGTAAGTTTTTTCCATATTATATTATGCCCTTTAGAAGTATAGTGCATCGAGTGGTTAACATTACAAACTAGACACGACCTTCAGCAATAAAGAGACCGACTAAGAAGAAGAGAAGATTATGCCCTTTGTGCCTTAATTGTGACTATTCTTCTTTTTCTTCTCAGTCGTATGCACTCTTAGCAGTGGTGGTGGTCATCATTATTTCTACCGTGAAGCAGTAATGCGTTTCGGCTTGAAGGGTGGGGCAGCCTTTGTAACTATACTGAGACTTAACAACTTATATCTCAAGGTGGGTGGCGCATTTACGTTGTAGATGCCTATTGGCTTCGGTAACCACTTAACACCAGGTGGGCTGTAAGCTCATCCACCGATCTAAGCAATAAATAATAAGAACTTCGGGTGGTGGTGCGCTTCCCCAGACGTCGCCATTCTTCGCGTAATGCGGCCCCTCTTGTTCACTCGTGTACTGTACTAGTATACTATACTTTTATTTCGTATACAAGCTAGGTTCGCGTACATCAAGCCGGACTTCCCTAACTCCTTAAAATTCGAAGAACTTGGAGTTCAGTCACCTTTCTCCCAATAATTTTTCATAATTGTGTATCAATAAGAATTCTTCTCCACTACTCCCCGAATTCTGATCATGTAGGAGCCGTCGATGCCCTAGACACGTCCTTACGGATCCATCAGATCCAATAACCTTTCCATTAGACGCCTTCAGCTCTAACACTAGGAGCAGGCTTAGGGACCGGATAACCGTACTCGTCGAACTCGACAAAGAGGTCGACGTGCAACCTAACCCATGCATCAGCCCACTGAGTTTTTCGCCGTATTATCTCAGCGGGTCGCGATTCCGATCCGGTAGTAGATTCATTCGCGAAGCAATTGCTCTTGAGTTGTTAGGTCTCCTTCGGAGGCGCTCGGGCAGTTGTTAGCAAATCCCACCCCTCCTGACTGAGCCTTTGCTCGCCCACCTGCCCTGGTGAAACTGGAAAGGCCTTCTTAGGCTCTCTCTCTCTCTCTATCTCTCTTAATCGTGGAAATCGTCTAAGAACGGGCACTTGTGACTAGTGTGCAAATTTCTTAAAATAATTAGAACCTCTCTCGGGACCCGAAATTCGATACAGTCCCATTGTAACACCAGACTTGTTACGTAATACGCCCGTATTATCAGATTACGAGTATCAGAATCTAAAGTGTTGTTTAGAAACTAGTTCCTTGAACAGTGTCCTTAATAAGTTCTAAAACAAAAACAACACTAACAAAAGATTTTGCAACAAAAACTTCGAAAGCTCCTTACGTTGCCTACGGAAAGCTGTTATCTCAAGTTCCGAAAGGCCCATAACTGGCCTCGACCGGCCTGAAACGAGGCGAAAATGGCGTTAAAGTTCCGAAACTGGCCTCAACTTCGACATTTAGAACTATGACCCTTGTCCTAAAGGTAGTAGATGAAGAATGTTTATCATTCTCGATTTAAAACATTCCGTTGACCTGCAACATGAATATCAAATCGTATTTGAAGTCATGCATGTGTGGCGAATTATAAGTCTACATACTGTTACGCCGATAAGAGTAACGCCATCTATCGCCGAAAAGCCGAACGAATATCGAAGGATCCAGTAACATCTAGAACGCTCGAGGAGTACAACGCCATCTATTGTCAGATAGCGGAAACACGCAATACTCGAAGTTTGTGGAGTATTCTCGACGATTCTAAGGATTTCGTCTCGACTATTAAAGCGTTGCAAAGGTGGCACGCAGTCAGTCAGTAATCGGAACTACTCGAAGCGAAACAGCGAACAGATCACCTGAAGCGAAGCGGCAGAAGCGAATTGCGTGTTTGTAAAAGTTCTGTGTATGTCCTATGTGATAAATACAGTTTTTAAGTTATACTCCGGTAGAATTTTTATTTATCCCGAACCCTAGCGCGTAACAATACCTACAATTGCTGGCGGAGTTCTCTGCACACATCGGTACAGTCATAAGACAGAAAGCCTTCCAAAGCTAAATATATATAACTTGTTATAACTTGTTATATATATTTAGCATAACTTGTTATATATATTTAGCTTTGGAAGGCTTTCTGTCTTATGACTGTACCGATGTGTGTTGTTTATAGTTCATATTTTAAGAATATAAATTCTTAAAATATGAACTATAAAGGTTTTATATAAGATTGGAAATTCGCGTTATTGGATAATGATTGCTTTGATTAAGTAAACTTCGTACATCGACGCATCCGAACGCGCATGTCTGAGGCAGCTTTCATCGCAGCGCTCTTTTTACTGGTAGTAAGACCTCTTGTGAGTTCGCACGGGTAGGTATCACCACCCTGCCTATTTCTGCTGTGAAGCAGTAATGCGTTTCGGTTTATAGGGCGGGGCAGCCGTTGTAACTATACTTGAGACCTTAGAACTTGTATCTCAAGGTGGGTGACGCATTTACGTTGTAGATATATATGGGCTTCGGTAACCACTTAACATCAGGTGGGCTGTGAGCTCGTCCACACATCTAAGCAATAAAAAAAAGACGTGTGGCACTCAGGGACTGCCGCGGTAAAACTATTGCAAACCATTTTTTATCAGCTTATGCAATTACAATTAGACAATAATAATTTAATATTAAAACAATAATAAGAATAAGACCACGCTATATTTATAAACATTAACAAAAGCAAAAGATTAACTGTCTCCTTCACACTTATAAGCTAGACCGCGTGAGAGAGAGATGGGCAGACTTTTCATGATGCTCATGCAGTGCGACGTCACGCCGCGCGCTTATTCACAACCACTTCACCAGCGCAACGTGTGAATGTGTTGAACGCGAGCTACATAGTAGGCGTAGTCCCCACGTAGGACACCCCGTGTCAGGTTATTTTCGTTACGGAATTTCTTGATTCAGTCGCCGCGCTCAAGGCCCGCGATAGAAACTATGCAATAGCTTAAACACTCGAACTTAGACAGCCTAGATCACTTCATTTGCCCGAATTATATTAGAAACAATGGATCTTGCGAAAGAGATTGACAGACTCATTTGTATTGCGAGAAAAGCATCTTGAAATCCCAAACTCAATCTCAAGAACAATAACATGACCATTACAAGAAAATATACCCAGAGGACTTATTCGTAATATTTTATCTTTTTGCACAACTACGAATCTGTAAGCCACATGCTGTTTTTGGGATGTGGTAAAGAGAAAGGCCAATTAACCTTACGAAATCAAACTACAGACAAACTGAAATTATCGGAGGCGTGACAGTATAACAATAAATACGATAGACGAAATTCAATATTAATTTACCCCTAAAATCCTATCCGAGGTCATCTATTTACTCATTAAATGTGAAAATATGTGATGAGAACATGTGAATTGTTTTAGTGATGTGACAGGAGAGGCCATCCAAATAGACTTGATTGGAATGTGTGAAAGAGGATATAAATAAGTGAGAAAGGTCTGAGTGCAGAGATATTAGCCCTTAATGGAAAAATAGGACACGCTCTCGCCGGATCTTCTCAGTGGGACGCGATTCCGATCCAGTAGTAGATTCAGCGAAGCACTGCTCTTGCTAGGGCTAGTGTTAGCAAATTCTCTCAGGTTGAGCCCGTGAGCTCACCTGCGCGTCCGGGCGTAGCTGTAATAGCCCCTTAGGCTTCCAGCGAATAGGTAGCGGAAAAAGGACATAATGCGCCGACTCCACTGATTTATATCTATACTAGTCTATACCAATATATAAATCTATAGTGGTTTTTACGGATGTTCCGTTTTAACTACTGAACCATGCATCCGATTGACTTGAAACTTGGTATCTATAGGAGGTATAGGAGCTAATATTTATAGGATTGTTGGACTCCCAAATAATAATGACATTAAATAATAATGTTAATTTTAAATGCCTAGCGAAGCGGTCGAGTACGCTAGTTTGTCATAAAAATAATCATCATTATTTGATCACTGACATTTCGAAAGATTAGCTGACTGAAGAGACTGACTAAGGGCGGATTCGACCAAACTTAAATTTAAACTCGAGTAACTATACGAGGAATAACCTATTCCATGATTTTAATCTCGAGTAAATTCATAGTCGTTTTTCCACGTATACTTGCGCTAGGAATAACAATACGCGAATAGCAGAGTGAATGGTGAACAAAAATAAAATCCGGCAAATAAATGTTGTTGTTCAACGGCATAGTGTAAGAGCATACAAATCGTCAACTCGATTTTGCCGTATTTTAGTGTGAAAAAGTAGCTGTTGTGTAAGATATCCAGCTGTCAAACGTATTATTTTTATTTCTTGTTTGTTTGAGGGAATTGTCAAGTTTTGTCGTGTGGTTTTATCTTTTTTCGTTTAAACGTTGCATTCAGACTATTAATAATCATTTAGTGCATTGCGTTGACTTGAAATTAAAACAGAATAAATATTTATGAAATGACAGAAATCAGATGTTGGACTGACAGACGCCATTACTTTATTCTAGGAATAGCTCCGTTATTCCGTGCGAAACGGCGGTATAGTAACAATTCCCGAATAGGCCCACTATTCTTAGAATTGTAGTTGGTAAAACGTAAAATTGATTTACTCTCGATTAACTGACGAGTTATTCTAAGAATAAGATTTACTCTTGTTTGGTCGAATCGACCCTAATACTAATAAATAATTTTGATACTTTTCATAAAAAAAATAAGTTTAATTATGTTATTAATTACATTAATTAATTATAAAAAATTTGTTAGAAATACACAATGAAAAATAATAGTATTTGACTACTCAGACTCTCCCTACGTTACAATGGCCTAATTAAGCCAAGTAACTTCAGCTTACATTTAAATCAGTCTTAACAAGTATTTTACAGACCTAAATAAGGATACTCAACGTTTTTATCGGATAAACGTCTCATACCCCAATCTACCTTTAAACCAATTTCAGCCTTACGGATTTTATGTCTAAGGCTGTAACGGCTTGGGCTTAAAATATACTTTAGACTTTATTGTCGTGTACTAAATTCGATGTTTAAGTGACAACGGAATTCTGGAATCTGTTACAGCATGTCGTAAACTCTGAACGATGTACCCGTCTAGAACATAGCGCTTTCGTGTGAATATTACATTATGTTAAAATACGTAATAATTACGTTTAATTGTGTGTTAATTTCGATATTTAGGATTTTTTGAAGTTATACTTCTTTAGGCGCGTTATGAAAAATTGATGAGAGTGAAATTTTACGATGCGCGCGCACCGTGACACAAAATTCACAGAAACGAAGTTGCCCACTAAATCGCTCATTACAATACGACCGACGTAACTTGGTGAGTCTGAATATAGCCGCAGGTGAACTTTCGCTAAAAATGCTACCCACAAAACAGAAATGGACCCTCTGTTAGTGGCGCATGTTGGCACGCACGCCGCCTCTGTTCACTGTGTATTTATATTTATAATATTGATCCAAATGCTTTGAGTTTCTACATTTAAAACACGTGTTTTAATTTTGTTTTCATTATACAAGCGCGAATTTTATATGTGCGTCTGAATTATAATCAGAAGTGGTTTAAATTGAATATTTAAATCAATACTAATTAATATTAGAAAATATTTGTGAAAAAACTGTGCTCATCAACCTTCCTAAGTGCTCCAATACAATTGAGGTTATCTATCCGTATGTATTATTTAGTAATATAAATGACAAAATTATTATTTAATACAATTCATACTAAATATTATTAAATTATTAACGTTAAATATTGATTATTAATTATTTAATATTTAAAAAAAAAGAAATAAATTTAATAAAAATAAAGTATAACTTCTTACGCGCGTACATAAGTACACGCACCCTTTTTTTATTTACTGAATTACAGAAAACCTAATCGACTGATGGTAATAGATTTGGAGCTGATTTTGATGATCGGTTTCCACTGCTCATGTCGGAACATTCGGACCGTCGATCTACCGAGCAATATGATACGCTCAGTGGAAGATCTTCCCTCCATCGTTAAGCCTTCAAAGTTTTATCATTTTTTAATACTCCCAATAAAAAAAGATTATATTAAGCAGAAAAAGTTATTTTGATCATGTCTGTCATGTTGTCTTGTTTTCCTACCCGCGTGGACTCACAATACATTTTTTTTCCTACCTATGCTAATAGTCTTGAGAGGCTATTTCAGCTTCGCCTTAACGTGTAAGTAAGCTCACGGGGCTCAAACTGGAAGTGCTGCTAACACTGGCCCTACGGATCGGAAACGCGGCCCACTGAGAAGATCCGGCGAGAAACTCAGTTGGCTGTGTCTCTGGGTTAATTTACTCGTCGAGCCCTTCGGCGCAGACAGTGAACATATTTCGCTAGGTACGTCTTAAAGACGCGGAAATCACAAAATACCAACCATTCTAAAGGGCTGTGTTCACAAACCAATTTAATATGCAAACATTCAATTACTTCGCACAGTACATGTACGTCTGCGAAGAAAAGGAATCATCGAGCTAAAGACTTTTATTTTATACCGCATATGAGTATTTCTTCCAAGGTTTTATGACATTTTATACCATTACTCGATCTCTAAAATCCACGGCATTTGATCAGTAACTACGCTTTGAACACTACAGATTCGACCCTACATCGTGAAAGTAGCTAGCTAAAAATTTTCAGCTGACTACTCATTTATCAAATATGTATCTAAATCAAAGTCTGTGTGTGTTTTAGACACGAGCGTGGTCGAATTTCGGGGCATCTTAGCCATAGGCTACGGCGATTTAAATTAATTATATAGTATTTATATGTATATTTCTTCTGTGCGTGTGTTTGTCACTAAACTCCTCCTAAACGGCTGGACAGATTTGAACGATTTTTTATGCGTTTGGGCGGCACCCTGGATGGTTTAGATTCACAAATCAGCCCGACAGATGGCGCTGCAGTCGGTATCTAGATTATTTATCTATACGACAACTAAACGGCCGGATCGACTTGAATTTTTACAGGACAACGTCTATTAGGGCCGCTAGTATATATAAAGTAATTTCCTTTTAATCACGGGAAAAAATCTTGAAGGTTTAAAACAATAGATATGGTAGGACTTATTATGGGACCGCACGGGTAAATACCACCACCCTGTATATTTCGACAGCGAAGCTATTCTCCGGTCCTGTTTGAAAACCAGACCCTACCCAAGGAATTTAAACGCAATGTCCCAATATACCTGACATATTCACGGCCCAAAATCTATATTTTATTTATTTATTGCTTAGATGGGTGGATGAGCTCACGGCCCACCATATGTTAAGTGGTTACCGATGCCCATAGACATCTACAACGCAAATGCCACCACCCATCTTGAGATATGAATTCTAAGGTCTCAGTATAGCTACAACGGCTGTCCCACCCTTCAAACCGAAACGCCTTACTGCTTCACGGCAGAAATAGGCAGATTGGTGGTATAAAAGTAAATATCTTCGGCAACCATTTCACACCAATTAAGCCATTAGCTAATCCAACTATTTACCCAATAAAACAACATGAAGATCTTATATGATAATTTAAACGTAAGCATTTTATTTATAAACTAAATTATCTATATATTAATACGTGAAGCAAAAACTTTGTACCCCTTTTTACGAAAATTGCGCGGACGGAGGAGTATGAAAATTCCCACACTTATAGAGAATATAGAGAAGGAGTGCACAATGCTAATAAAAAATAATGCATAAAATACACATTATATCAATAAAGAAAACATTACACACACTGCCATGTATTTGACACACACACATATGTATATACCTATACTCTTTGTTTATTGTCCAACTTTAGTTAATGCTAAAAGTCTGTGGTCAAATTGAAAATTGGTTAATATTGTTTATCTTTAATATTATTTGTCTATAGTGTAGTCCTGGCGAAATCTGTGATTATAGAAGTATAATTAATAGTTTTTGACAATATAACCATAACTAGTGGTCCCGCAGTAGTCGAAATTCGACTATAATTAATTGGAATTGTAAGTTTGTACACTATTATGATTGTAACTATTGTAAGTATATGATTGAACTTCTATAATCACAAATTTCGCCAAGACTACACTATAAGAAATATTAACAAAGACAAACAAGATTTAATCTCAATTTGACAACAGACGTCAAGAACAAAAGTTTGACAATAAATAGTATTCATGCGTGTGTGCGTCAAATACATGGTATGTAGTGTGTGTAATGTTTTCTTTATTGATTTAATGTATATTTAATGCACTATTTTAAAAAAAAATTAACATTGTGCACTTCATCTCTATATTCTCTATAAGTGTGGAAAATTTCATACTCCTCCGTTAGCGCAATTTTCGTAAAAAGGGATACAAAGTTTTTGCTTCACGTATTAATAACCATAATAATGTTCAAACTTATGATTTCAATTAATTATAGTTGAATTTCGACTACTGCGGGACCACTAGTATAATATTTTAATCCTTAAAAGTGCGCCTCCAGAAGAGGAGTTTAGTCATGTTCGATAAATGCTAGTGACGACAACGAAACTATTTCTATCGACTCCTAGCGCACAGACAGTCGATCCAGTGATCTTACAAGGATTACGTACATATTTACGAGAATTTGCTATCCGTGTGAATTTTGCAAGTGATGACAACGAAACTATTTCTATCGACTCCTAACGCACAGACAGTCGATCCAGTGATGTTCCAAGGATTACGTACAATTTATTATATAATATATTATATTTAATATAATTTATACAATATATTATATTTACGAGAATTTGCTATTGATGTGAAATTTGCGTTCCGTGGGCGATAGATTAAGGACAAACAACGCTGCTCTATTAACGAATATCAACTATGATCTATCAAGAAGAACCTTGAGAATACATCCTAAAGTTTTATCCTTCTGTTATACCGAAAATTTTCGACGCTTAAGATGAGGGTTCGAGAACTGTTTCTCAGAGAAATAGCAGAGTCATATAATTGATATTTATTTGTATATATATATTTATATGTATGTAACCTCTATACGATTAACCTTAAAAGAAGTTAATATGATGTAAAGATGACATAAATAGAATTTCGAATATTGAAACATAAAAACATTAGACATTTAAAAGGATTTTTGAAATATTAAAATGGTGGTGAAGCAATAGCTTTAAATGTTTTTTTGTAATGTATTATTTTATCTATATATCAAAATACAGTTTAGCTTAGTAAAACTACAGCACAAATGTTGTTTCTCTTTATAAGAACAACTCATGTACTTATTTAAGTATGAGTATTTGTTTCTATAAATATTATGTATGTTATATATATACATATGTTTAAGTACCTAATATAACCCTACATCTAATAACACTCCACCTACCAAGGTTCATCTCTGCACTCCCCTAAGGTAGACTGTCTGAGAATGCCTATGGCATTAAGTCCGCCTTTATACTGTCAAGTATATAAAGCTATTAAAAAAAATTTTACTGGTGGTAGGACCTCTTGTGAGTCCGCGCGGGTAGGTACCACCACCCTGCCTATTTCTGCCGTGAAGCAGTAATGCGTTTCGGTTTGAAGGGTGGGGCAGCCGTTGTAACTATACTGAGATCTTAGAACTTATATCTCAAGGTGGGTGGCGCATTTACGTTGTAGATGTCCATGGGCTCCAGTAACCACTTTACACCAGGTGGGCTGTGAGCTCGTCCACCCATCTAAGCAATAAATAAAAAAATTAAAAAATACAATTTTCAGATGATTCACGCGAAATGTATAACATTGATAATGACATCGCAAGCTCAACGGCCAAAGTACATATTATTTTCAGGCTTCAGATCGCTAGAGACAAATGTTTTAGATCGAGAACCGAATCCAGACACATTGGTATACTAGCCAAGGACGCTAAACAACCGTCCAACTATACAATCAAAATGTTTTTCCGAAACCAAATAATAATCGGAAAATTACGTGGAAAATTTACAAGTAATAGCAAATTTTATAAAAATAATCAATTCTATAATACACTTACCGCCTCTGCTGATCTTCAGTCAAAACAAAAAAAAAACAAATCACTCCAAACAAAAATACAAAAAAAAACACCGTAAAAAAATCAAAAAAATAACAACAAAAACACGAAAAAAGAAAAACTAATAAAGTGTGACTATTTACGATACCCGCGTACAAAAAAAGAACACAATAACTCCCAAATATTAAAACAGCACGTTTGGGAAATTCGTTTAATGATAAATTCACTCGTTTGGGAAATTCGTTCGCTCTGCACGACCGTCCGCTTCGAGGGCAAGAAGGAAACTGGCTCTATCGCCTGAAACTGTTGATTTGATGTCCCCCCCCCCTACCGTGCCTGTCGCTCCCCTGTGACGTCGCGTCGGAAAATTTCATAACACATAGATACACGCTCGACTGTTTCCTTAAAACTACACGATGAAGCTTTTCGACATTAAAGCTCCAATGCGATGCAATAAAAACTTAAAGAAATCCCAAGCATTACAGAGAACTTAGTACCGTCTTCAAAGTCATTGTGAGTTATTTTATATAACAATTCTAAGTGAGTTTTTCACAAGACTCCAATAAATAAATAATAGTTTACAAAAACTAACAAAATACGCTTTTATAGAAAATCCAACTAAAAATTAGAAAATATTTTTTTTAATAAGTAAATTTTATTTAAAAATAGCGTAGGAAAAAATATTTTTATTTTAAAAAAGCGTTGGGCACTTTTCAGGATATTATCAAAATAACCTTTCTACTCATATCTGTTCATAAAATATTTATAACTACTGATATCATGCACCCCACGGTTTTTTTTAGAATAAAATCATTTTTCTTACACTATTTTGAATTCAAATTTATTAAAATTTATTTTCTATTTTTTATTTGGAAGTTCTATTAAAGCCTTTTAAAAATTTTGTTAGTTTTTTTAAAATATTATTTATTTTTAATTTTTTAGTTGAATTTCAATTTTATCAAATTTTTTTTATTTATTTTTTTAAATATTTGATTTTCTTCGGTCCTTAATAAGTATACCAAATTTCGAGTTAATCCGAACATTTTGAAGGGGGTTAAAATCATGTTCAAAGATTCCGTTACAAACATACATACGTCTGAAGCTAATAAAAAAGCGTTTTACGAATCTCATGTACACACAGAATTAAAACCTAAAAAACCTCTAACCACAATGCAAAAAATTTGGAATATTATATTGTTTCCTAAAACTCAAAATACATTTAAAGATACATTTATTTTCTTTCGATCACGAACGAAAATACGAATCAAGAAATTTTCTAAGGCGCATATTCTGACATATATTTTTTTCAGACTTCATTTATAACCTTATTTAGATATGAGCAATACGAATTACTGCAGACATTTTTTCAAGACGCGAAACAGTCCCTACGAGAGAACCGGCAAAATAAATCCGGAGACTCTATTTTTCTTTTCGTAATTTATTATCTATACGCTACATTACATTTTCTTTTTATACAAATCGAGAACATTGCGGTAAAGCAATCGTATAAAATAACATAAATTGAGTGGCCCGAAGCGAACACACATTTCTTTTGTCGAATAAAAATCAAAAGTTTTTAGCTTGATAATTTACTTTTCTTCACAGACGTTATTTGACGTTGAGTAGGAAGTTACTGAATAGACGTCGCATTACCAGCAAACACTTTACTGGTGGTAGGACGTCTTGTGAGTCCGCACGGGTAGGTACCGCCGCGCTGCCTATTTCTGCCGTAAACCAGTAATGCGTTTCGATTTGAAGGGTGGGGCAGCCGTTGTGCTATGGAAACCTTAAAACTCATATCTCAAGATGGTAGGCGGCATTTATGTTATAGATGTCTATGGGCTCCGGTAACTACTTAACACCACGTGGTTTGTGAGCTCATCCACCCATCAATGCAATAAATAAAAAATAAAAACATTCGAATATTCCGCAAGCTATGCGTTGGGGTGTTCACTTAATACTATTGTGGGCCGTTAGTTCTGCCACTTATCTTAGCAATAAAAAAATAATAGTTTAAAAAAAATAAAAAATAAAAAAAAATTTAAGACGCCCTTACGCGCCCACGCTTTTTTACAATAAAATCATTTTTTCTTACTCTATTTTTAATTCAAATTCATTAAAATTTATTTTCTATTTTTTAGTTGGATTTTCTATAAAAGCGTATTTTGTTAGGTTTTTTAAACTATTATTTATTTTTCATTTTTTAGTTGAATTTTATTATTTTTTTCAATATTTTTTTTTAATATTGAATTGTCATCGGTCCTTAATAAGTATACCAAATTTCGAGTTGATCCGACGTTTTGAAGGGGGTCAAAATCATGTTCAAGGATTCCGTTACATAACAACATACATACGTCTGAAGCTAATAAAAGCGTATTAAATATAAACTGTTTGTTGATATGCAGACGTACCCTAAAAACCTTAGTTATGACACTCATTCCACGCTGCTTTAAGCCCGCTCAACTACAACTATAAGAATTATCTAATCTAGCGAATGTTCAGATTTGTTTGTATGCCTTTCACATCTCTAACAGAAGATAAGATGTTAACGATCGGACGAAAACAGATTATTTTTAGTTTTAACACGCATTACTCATAAGTTTTATGTGTACTTGCAGATAAGAGATCTTAATTCAGTTTTTATGTTAGAAGTTGAGGCTTGGAGATCGGTATGTGAATTTCACCATCCACTTTGGGCCATGGGGTTGGAGTCTGGGGTGTACCTACAGTCGTCCAAGACTCGAAATGGACTCATGACTATTTCAATCAGAAAATAGTGACAAGTTATTCAGTCGTTTGATATTTTGGATAATGATTCAGTTAACGATAAATGAAGTTTTAATAAAACAAAATGAGAGTCAATGTCTTCAAAGTAAATCAAATATGCATTTAAAAGGATAAATTAAAAACTTACTGGTCTGATAAAGTTTGGGACCACAAGGCCTAATAATGAGTACCTTTTTTTTTCGAGAAAAAAGTGAATCGAAAAAATTGTTTTTTATTTATTTATTGCTTGGATGTGTGGACCAGCTCACAGCCCACCAGGTGTTAAGTGGTTACTGGAGCCCATAGACATCTACAACGTAAATGCGCCACCCACCTTGAGATATAAGTTCTAAGGTCTCAGTATAACAGTGTTTTTTTTTGTCAGTTTACGCTAGCCGTAGACAAAATTAAAACTATTTTTACGGTTTGATCATTTATGTACTCTACAGTTTTCAGTCAATGAGCGAGTCAGTTCAATCAATTAGCCGATCCGTGGTTACGAAAACTGTAATGTATTAAAAACATCGGAAATAGTATAATCGGTTCACTGAGTTTCTCAGTGGGTCGCAATTCCAATCCGGTGGTAAATTCTGGGAAGCGCTGCTCTTGCTAGTGGGCAAGTGTTACCAAAATTCTCTCAAGTTGAGCCCGTGAGCTCATCTACCCCTCCGCGAGAGACGGAAACAGCTCCTTGGGCTATCAGCGAACAGGAAAGAAAAAAAATCACCGGAGAATAAACCATAAAAATAGTTTTAATTATGTTCCATATTGCTCCAATAAATAATTTATTATCGAACAATCGTCCAGTGAAAATATTTATAAAATTTCGTTTACAACGGAAAGCAGTCTGTATGGACTAAACTTATCTTTTCTCGGAGCGTTACGATAGATCAGCAGTCGGGGAACCGGGGTAAATTAACCTAAATGGGGTAAAATGAAATTTTGGGGGGTAAACATGAAACTTTTGTGAGTAAAAAGTATATATTGAAGTGAAACTTCTTTAGAATCGTTGTGATTTCAAACTCGATGAAACGAAATGCAACGAAACGAAAAAATAAGTCCATAAAGACTTATTTTCCCGAAAAAAATCATTTAAATTGAAAAAGCTTTTTTATATATGGCTATATATAAAATTTTAACTAGTTTTTTCGTCTAATAATTCAAGAAAAATATCATATGAATTATAAAATAACAAGATATTATCATTTACTTATATTTTACAGAAAAAAAATAGCCCCCACAGGGGGGCGATTTTTTTCCTCAACTGTATATTACATAATAATGTAATACTATTATTACCGTTATTTATTACTAGGTATTACATTGATAAATTGAATAAATGATGTTTACATTAAATTTTTAGTTATTGTTTTCTTTTCAATATTCTCATGGGGGCTATAAATATGAAAGATGCTAAAAAAAGCGACTTCGTATTTTTTTTGTTCTTCGCCATGGGGTAATATCAAATTACACAAAAAAAAATTGAGGTAATAATTAAAATAGTTCCCCGAACGCTGCGATAGATCAACGTGTGTCATATGTCTAACAACAAAAATGTTGCAGATTCACTATATTGGGCTAATTGTTTCGGAAATGCAAATCGAACGGACAAATCCGCTGGGCAAAAAACATGACATTAAAATATTTCACTTTCATGTTAAACAAACACAAAAGCCCTTATAAAGAACAAAGTGAAGATTTCTACAAGTTAACACACTGAAGTCACTTAACAAATGGGCTTTGGTAACTTTTCAATTGTCGGGCCCTTTGAATCTAAATAATCAAAGCACCGTCTCCCTTTTACGTGTTAGGATTGTCGTTGACAGACAGAGATGGATGAAGCGAGAGATTATGTCGTCTTCAGTGTTTCATGTTGTGAATGAACAGTATGGCAATTTTGTATTTAGATCAATAAGAATGAGAAATTTTTAAAAAAATGACAATGAATATGAATGTGGTAGAGGAAGCTAAAAGTGACACCTGCTACACAAAAGTTGAGGAGTGCGCGTTTGGGATGGTATGGACATGTGATGAGACAAAATGACAATGATGTTGTTAAGAGAGTATTTACTATGAACTTGGAAGGCTTTAGAGGAAGAGGTAGACCTAGGAAAAAATGGATGGATTGCGTGAAAGACGACATGTGCAAGAAGGACGTGAGCGAAGAAATTGTATATAACAGAGGAGTATGGAAGGAGAAAACATGTTACGACCCCAGGGTGTTCGTTGATCTGAGCGAGCATCAGCTGTTTTTGATTTACTGGTTCATTGCTGGGTTTTTTTTAAGTAAAGTAATGTATTTTTTATGAAACTATTATTTATAACATTTAGCTGTACTAACATGACGGAGTGTAAATGATGCCAATAAAACGTTTTAAAAATATGTTTTTTTTTATCAGGATCGATTTTTTTCTTACCCTTCATCAAAGGTGTCATTAGTACCATTGTCTGTCTTCGTTTTTGGAAACGGTCTCCTAACACCCAGTATAAGTACCTTCGGAAGACTTTGTCAAGCATATGTGACGCGTCCGTAAATAACTATTGTATTCCTTACCTCTCTAAGGAAGCATCTAAGAACTTTTACAAAGTCCTTAAAAGATATTCACTGTATTTATTATAAATATATTATAAACTAAAAACTAAACAAATGGCTAGCGCGAGTTCATCTGACCTAAGACATATGCATAAGAAATATTGAGCCGTTTAAGTCAGTTTAAAAAAGGTACAAAAATACAAGCTCGCTGAGTTTATTTCGTAGATTCTTCTTAAGTTTGTGATTCTTTATACAACCAGTGATAGAACTGACTTTCAAATTCAATGACTTGACAAGCGAGTTATTTTTTTATTGCTTAGTTGGGTGGACGAGCTCACAGCCCACCTGGCGTTAAGTGATTACTAAAGCCCATAGATATCTACAACGTAAATGTGCCACCCACCTTGAGATATAAGTTCTAAGGTCTCAAGTATAGTTATAACGGCTGCCCCACCCTTCAATCGAAACGCATTACTGCTTTCAGGCAGGGTGGTGTTGCTTACCCGTGCCGACTCACATGAGGTCCTACCACCAAAATTAAACGAATTATTTTGAACGCACAACAAAATGTAACTGCATAGAACTTTTATACGTCATCTTGATTGTTGCAATACTGTTCATTTCGTGTATAACTCGCGAAAGTCCCATTTACGAGAGCGTTCGAAAACTTATGATTCTTGTGATAAATTACAGACTTCCCATCCACTAATCTGGGAACCCGTTCCCTATCACGAATGTCGGATTTCGGAATTTTTTTTTTCTATTTGTTCACAAAAAAAAACTTCTGAAGCCTCCTTCCTTCTTGGTATATTATGTTTTTAATTCTCCGAAGTACAAATACATGAGGAAGTGACTGTTTTTTGCTTGCCAAAAGGGATGTTCAAATTAATAGATTAGGCATGAACATTCTGGCTAAGTCTCGCATCGAAACGCTCTGATTTGAATGAAGATTTTAATGTTAAATTATAAATTAGTAGATGGTATTTTATATAGATGATAACATGTCCTAACAGAACCTCCTGTATGCTTAGTGCGAGTTTTTTAACGTTCTCGATAGCGTAAAAGTTAATTCAAATTAGTATGGAATGGGATCGTTTGCCTACGTTTGCCGCTAGGGGCGCTGTTCCAACTGCGTATAAAATTGAGTTAACTTTTACGCTATCGAGAACGTTAAAAAACTCGCACTAAGCACACTGATCCAGTTTTGGTGCATGGCACTGTAAGCGCCGGTCTTCTTTGAAAAGTTCGACGTAAAACCTAGCTCATGGACACAATCCATTGTGTTTCGACTTTGAGAAGGCGGCACGACATGAGAACCCTCTTGTCGTGGCCGCTGGAAACTACACGCCCGATCCCGTAGACCGACTGGTAAACAGTCGACGTCGCCCAAAGCATGTCATTACGGATCCTCCAAATCCATTAACGGTGCTTTTAGGTACCACAAGCACCGGTCACCGTTCTCGTCGAACCCGTCGTTTGCGACAAAGGGCTCGACGAGTAAATTAACCCATAGACACAGCCCACCGAATTTCTCGCCGGATCTTCTCAATGGGTCGCGTTTCCGATCCAGTGGTAGATTCTGCGAAGCACTGCTCTTGGTAGGGTCAGCGTTACCATCACTCCGGTTTGAGCCCCGTTAGCTCACCTACTAGTTAAGGTTACTCTGAAATAGCCTCTCAAGGCTATCAGATTAGGTAGGAAAAAAAATTGAGTTTCTTGTCGGATATTCTGAGTGAGTTGGGATTCCGATCCGGTGGTAAATTTAGTGAAGCGCTGCTCTTGCAATGGCTAGAGACAGTCCTCCCAGGTTGAGCCCTGCAAGTTCACCTGCTAACGCATGCGTAATTGAAATAACCCCTTAGGCTACCATCGAGTACGTAAGGAAAAGGTGATAAAACACACTGGTGGTAGGACCTCTTGTGAGTCCGCACGGGTAGGTACCACCACCCTGCCTATTTCTGCCGTGAAGCAGTAATGCGTTTCGGTTTGAAGAGTGGGGCAGCCTTTGTAACTATACTGAGAACTTAGAACTTATATCTCAAGGTGGGTGGTGCATTTACGTTGTAGATGTCAATGGGCTCCAGTAACTACTTAACACCAGATGGGCTTTGAGCTCGTCCGCCAATTTAAGCAATAAAAAAAAATTACACATGATGCTTGATCCACCGTCTCACAGGGTCCGTGAGCACTCTTAAACACACGCTACACAGATTTAACTTTTATAAAACTGAAAGAATACTAAACTAACGATTTAGTGGCATTACATTACCACATTTATAAGCACTAGGTGATATTTATGAATCGTTTTAAATCTGTATTGCACACATTATTATCCAATGAGTATTTACCACGGTTTTTGAGGTCACTTCACAGGTTCCTCCGCGAGTCTCATGGCGTTTGCATGAAAGGAAAGGAAATAAGCCAGGACGTAAGAAAGGAACTCATGAAATGTAAACATCGTGGTAAAAACAAATTAAATAATACCTACTGTGTACATGTGGAATCTATACTAATATATAAATCTACAGTGGTTTTTACGGATGTTCCGTTATAACTATTGAACCATGCATCCGATTGACTTGAAACTTGGTATCCATATAGAAAATACATGTACTTAATGGACAGGCTAATATTTATATGAGTGTTGGACTTCCTAATAATAATGACAATAAATGATAATGTTAATTTTAAATGCCCAGCGAAGCGGACGAGTACGGCTAGTTTTATCTAAATGTCCTGTTATTTCAAATTTATGAATACCAAGACACGAAATGCTTTTATTTGAGTTTACCACACGTAGCCGCAGAGACGTGTAACCGTAGCCTATTTAAGTTTCCTCGCCCCCATTCATAGGCAAATAAGGGCTGGGCGACTACCGTGAGCGCACAATGAAATTAGGCAAACAGTTTCCAACTGAAATTAAACTATGAAATTAGCTCACGGCATTTCTGCTAAAAAATATATTTTAAGGTTGCTTGTGCTCTTATCGCAATCATTCTCTCCTAAGTCGATCTCTTTATTACTGAAGATCTAGCTTGAAGTGTTGATCTCTCGACGCAATACGCTTCTCCAAGTTTCTAAATCTAGCATGAAATCGGACTCGTAAGGAAACTGTAAATGACGTAAACCATGCAAACTAGATACGAAATTGACGTCCGTATCCATTGAAATTATTAAGAAGGTAATTTGTAGGTATGTCGAAGCCATGAGAATTTCCGATACTTGTATATTCCCAATATTGCACCCCCACCCCCTTATTTATTGGTGGTAGGACCTTTTGTGAGTCCGCGCGGGTAGGTACCACCACCCTGCCTATTTCTGCCGTGAATCAGTAATGCGCTTCGGTTTGAAGGGTGGGGTAGCCGTTGCAACTATAATTGAGACCTTAGAACATATCTCTAGGTGGGTGGCGCATTTACGTTCTAAATGTCTATGGGCTCCAGTAACCACTTAGCACCAGGTGGGATGTGAGCTCGTCCACCCATCTAAGCAATACAAAAAAAAAAGAGCTACTGGTTCGATTTGAAAAATTATTTCAGTGTTAGATAGCCCATTTATTGAGGAAGGCTATAGGCTATATAGCATCACGGTAATACCAATACAAGTGGGGCACCAATAAAGAATGTTTCAAAGTAGGGGCCTAAATAGCTTCCTTAATATTCTATACATACATACTCTTGAAAAACAGAAGAAAATCCTGCTGTAACCGAAAAGTATTTTCGCGAAAATCCAACTACGAAAAAATAATGCCCCTTAAAGTTCCTAATTAAATGAACTTTGGAAATTTTATTAACGAACAAAAAAAAAAAAAGAAAAGTAAAGTAAAACAACTTAAAGCACCCAACCAGAAGCTCGCTTTTTTAATCTGGCAACATTAACGAGATTAAGTCCCTTGGTGAAACAGACGTACCTGCTTTGAAAAATATTTCGTGATTAATTCAATTCTGATGACAAACTGTGTTTTTAATATGGTATTTTTATGGTTTATTCGTTCGCTAAATTCATAATGGTTATCATATTTGAAGTCGTCGTGGCCTAAAGGATAAGACGTCCGGTGCATTCGTATTTAGCGATGCACCGGTGTTCGAATCTCAGGCGGGTACCAATTTTTCTAATGAAATACGTACCCAACAAATGTTCACGATTGACTTCCACGGTGAAGGCATACATCGTGTAATAAAAATCAAAACCCGCAAAATTATAATTTGCGTAATTACTGATGGTAGGACCTCTTGTGAGTCCGCACGGGTAGGTACCACCACCCTGCCTATTTCTGCCGTGAAGCAGTAATGCGTTTCGGTTTGAAGGGTAGGGTAGCCGTTGTAACTATACTGAGACCTTAGAACTTATATCTCAAGGTGGGTGGCGCACTTACGTTGGTCTCCGGACGCTGCTTCGCTATACTGGAATCAACGTGATCCTCGAAGCGCAATTGCCCTTCTGCCCGAGGGTGGTGGACGTATGCTCGACCAACCGCCATGGAGACAATACAAGTATCCCGCAGCGCATCATGACCGCAGTTTCAGAAAAACCCAAAAACATTTCAGTCGTTGTCAAAATTAAAACTAAATAACCCACTTTTTTATTGCTTAAATCTGTGGAAGAGCTCACAGCCCACCTTGTGTTGGTACCGGAGCCCATAGACATCTACGACGTAAATGCGCCACCCACCTTGAGATATAAGTTCTAAGATCTCAGTAGAGTTACGACGGTGGCCCCACCCTTCAAACCGAAACGCATTACTGCTTCACGGTAGAAATAGGCAAGGTGGTGGTACCTACCCGTGCGGACTCACAAGAGGTCCGTCCTATCATCAGTAATTACGCAAATTATAATTTTGCAGGTTTGATTTTTATTACACGATGTTATTCCTCCACCGTGGAAGTCAATCGTGTACATTTGATGAGTACGTATTTCATTAGAAAAATTGGTACACGCCAGCGGGATTCGAACACCGGTGCATCGCTAGATACGAATGCACCGGACGTCTTATCCTTTAGGCCACGACGACTTCTAGGTTGATACCGGAGCCCATATATATCTACAACGTAAATGCCGCCACCCACCTTGAGATATGAGTTCTAAGAGCTCAGTATTATTACAACGGCTGCCCCATCCTTCAAACCGAAAAGCATCTCTGCTTCACGGCAGAAATAAACAGGCCTTTATAACTTATAAACTATTAATAAAAAAAAAAAAACACCTTAAAATTGGTTACAAACAAGGAGTGTTGACCGCGGTAGCCCCCCTACCTCATCCGGGTTCTGACCTCGGAGGGGATCGGACGTCGGGTGTAAGAGTGCAGGGGAGTCGTTTAGTGGGTGGGTCCTAAAATCCTTGGGCCCGCGGTCTGCTCACAATACCATGCAGATCGTTGAGTCTCACATACCCCGCGCGCCCCTTTTGCGCGGGGACCTCGTAGGAGGTTCGGCTCTCTAACCGAAAAAAAAAAAAAAAAATGGTTACAAACAAGGAAACGCATTATATGAGTTTTTTTTTATTGCCTTTGTAGGCAGACGAGCATACGGCCCACCTGATGTTAAGTGGTCACCGTCGCTCATGGACGTCAGCAATGCCAGGGGCAGAGCCAAGTCGCTGCCTACAAAGTACCGTGCAGTACCGTGTTATATGAGGGATTACTGTAATTAGCATTACAGGTAAGTTCTTTGCATTAGTGGTATCAATCAACATACGAACTATATAGTATGTAGAACTTATCTCATTCCGATAGAGGCACCCGTCACGTGCGGACGTGCTCATCGACCACTCGATCGCCCGGTCTTTGTTCGCCCGGCTTTTGTTAGCCCGGCCATTGTTCGCGCGGCCTGTGTTCGTGGTACATCTGCCGACTAAGTGCTCTTCCTGGAAGCTTTTATTTGTTTTGTTTCCTTTTGTTGTTTCTGTGTTCGTGGTACATCTGCCGACAAACTGTTTTCCTGGAAGTGGTTAATTGTTCTGTTTCTTTTTGTTATTTCCGTTTTGTTGTGTTTTTTCTTTGTCCTGTAGTAATCGTGCCGCATCGCCACCTGTGTTCAATAGAACCGCTCAGGTCCGAGAAGTTGGGGCCTCGCCGCAAGGCGAGTGTTTTCAAGACCCGGGGCCGCCCCACCTGGGCACTCAGCGATCATGGACGCTGTATTCGCGGAATTCCTCCGACTTCGCCACCCACAGCTCGCCTCAGAGTTTCTGGCCTTCAAGGCCGATCACATCGCGAGCCCTCTCGTGGACTCCGCCGAGCTCGCTGTACCTGCGTGCAAAGCTTCTGCATCGAGCACCGCAGCCTCCGTCGTGCCTGCCGATCCCGCGTCGCCTATACTGGCGAGTAAAATTGCTGCGTCGTCCGCCGTGGCCACCGTTCCAGCAGCGCGATCACCTGCGCCCGCCTTCTCGTCCTCCGACTCTGACTCGGAGATGGAGGTCGACCTCGCTCCCGCCTCATCGACGGATGGATTCACCATGGTACAAAAGGGTAAGAAGCGTGCCGCGGAGTCTCGAGCTCCCGCGGCCGCTAAAATTAGCAAAGCCGCGAACGCGTCGCGCCCCCGCCCTCAGACTCCCGTTGCGCCTCCAGCCCGTGCCACTCCGTCGCCGCGTCCGGTGGCACAAAATAAAACCCAGACCCCTCCCCCGGTAATCCTCCAAGAGAAGGCAGCTTGGGATCGAGTTTCCCTGGCCCTTAAGGCCAAAAATATCAATTTCACGAATGCCCGTAACCTCGCGAACGGCATTCAAATTAAGGTTCGAACACCCGACGACCATAGGGCTCTCTCTTCTTACCTCCGTAAGGAGCGTATAAGTTTCCACACGTATACGCTCCAGGAGGAGCGCGAACTCCGTGTCGTCCCTTACGTGGCATACGTGGCATCCCTAAAGAGTTGGATGCCGAGCTAGTCAAGGCCGACCTTCTCGAACAAGGCCTACCGGTTAACTCCGTACACCGCATGCACACATGTCGCGGAAGGGAGCCATATAACATGGTTCTCGTCGCCCTCCAGCCTACCCCCGAGGGTAAGCTAATTTTCAACATCCGAACGGTCTGTAGCCTTTCCGGAATCGCCGTCGAAACCCCACACAAGAAAGGCACACCTAGCCAGTGCCATAACTGCCAATTATACGGGCATTCTTCCCGTAACTGTCACGCGCGCCCCCGATGCGTCAAGTGTTTAGGAGATCATGCCACGGCCCTCTGCACTCGCGATCAAAAAACCGCGACGGAACCGCCTAGCTGCGTCCTGTGTCGTACACAGGGTCACCCCGCAAATTACCGCGGATGCCCCCGAGCCCCGAAAATAAATCGCCGCGTCGCCCGCCAAAACCGCCTCCGAGCTTCCGGCCCAGACATCAAAGCCTCGGCACCCTCTGTGTCGCAGGCTAAGCCAGCGTTCGTTCCGGCGCCGGTGCCCAGTGTCTCGGCTTGGGCGAAACCGCTGCCGTACACGAACACGGTTACAACTCCCTCCTCCGCGATTCGTCCCGCCCCCGCAACTCGTCCCTCTCCCGCGACTTGCCCTCCGACCGCGTCCGACAATCTCGCTTTAGCGATCGACTTCTTTCAGTCGATCAACTTTGAGCGCGTTAACGCTTTGGGCGACGCCATTCGCGCTGCCTCCACTGCACAGCACTTTATCGCCGTTGTGCAAGAATACGCCGACGTATACGCGTCATTAAATACGTACGTCCTCCCCTCACTCCGCCGGTAATCAATGGCGTATATAAGTAGAATAAAGCCCCTATCCGTAACGATAGGATTTTTTAACGCTTACGGTCTCGCAAATCAACGTGATCAGGTTTCTGACTTTTTGCGTGACCATCAAATTGATATCTTTTTAGTGCAGGAGACCCTACTTAAGCCCGCGCGCCGTGACCCTAAAATCGCGAACTATAACATGGTCAGGAACGACAGGCTCTCTGCTCGTGGTGGTGGTACTGTCATTTACTATAGAAGAGCCCTGCATTGCGTCCCGCTCGATCCTCCCGCGCTCGCTAATATCGAAGCATCAGTGTGCCGAATCTCACTGAAGGGACACGCGCCGATCGTTATCGCGTCCGTTTATCTTTCACCGGATAAGATCGTTCTAAGCAGTGATATCGAGGCGCTGCTCGGTATGGGGAGCTCTGTCATTCTGGCGGGCGACCTAAATTGTAAACACATCAGGTGGAACTCACACACCACAACCCCGAATGGCAGGCGGCTTGACGCGTTAGTCGATGATCTCGCCTTCGATATCGTCGCTCCGCTAACACCGACTCACTGCCCGCTAAATATCGCGCATCGCCCGGATATACTCGACATAGTGTTATTAAAAAACGTAACTCTGAGCTTACACTCGATCGAAGTAGTTTCAGAGTTAGATTCAGACCACCGTCCCGTCGTTATGAAGCTCGGTCGCGCTCCCGACTCCGTTCCCGTCACGAGGACTGTGGTGGATTGGCACACGCTGGGCATCAGCCTGGCTGAATCTGATCCACCATCGCTCCCGTTTAACCCGGACTCTACCCCGTCTCCTCAGGATACCGCTGAAGCCATAGACATCTTAACGTCACACATCACCTCAACATTAGATAGATCATCGAAACAAGTTGTAGCGGACGATTACCTTCACCGCTTCAAATTGTCCGATGATATTAGGGAACTCCTTAGAGCTAAGAACGCCTCGATACGCGCCTACGACAGGTATCCTACCGCGGAAAATCGTATTCGAATGCGTGCCCTACAACGCGACGTAAAGTCTCGCATCGCCGAAGTCCGAGATGCCAGATGGTCTGATTTCTTAGAAGGACTCGCGCCCTCCCAAAGGTCTTACTACCGCTTAGCTCGTACTCTCAAATCGGATACGGTAGTAACTATGCCCACCCTCGTAGGCCCCTCAGGCCGACTCGCGGCTTTTGATGATGACGAAAAAGCAGAGTTGCTGGCCGATACATTGCAAACCCAGTGCACGCCCAGCACTTAATCCGTAGACCCTGTTCATGTAGAATTAGTAGACAGTGAGGTAGAACGCAGAGTCTCCTTGCCACCCTCGGATGCGTTACCACCCGTCACCCCGATGGAAGTTAAAGACTTGATCAAAGACCTACGTCCTCGCAAGGCTCCCGGTTCCGACGGTATATCCAACCGCGTTATTAAACTTCTACCCGTCCAACTCATCGTGATGTTGGCAGATATTTTCAATGCCGCTATGGCGAACTGTATCTTTCCCGCGGTGTGGAAAGAAGCGGACGTTATCGGCATACATAAACCCGGTAAACCAAAAAATCATCCGACGAGCTACCGCCCGATTAGCCTCCTCATGTCTCTAGGCAAACTGTATGAGCGTCTGCTCTACAAACGCCTCAGAGACTTCGTCTCATCCAAGGGCATTTTCATCGATGAACAATTCGGATTCCGTACAAATCACTCATGCGTTCAACAGGTGCACCGCCTCACGGAGCACATTCTTGTGGGGCTTAATCGACCAAAACCATTATACACGGGAGCTCTGTTCTTCGACGTCGCAAAAGCGTTCGACAAAGTCTGGCACAACGGTTTGATTTTCAAACTATTCAACATGGGTGTGCCGGATAGTCTCGTGCTCATCATACGGGACTTCTTGTCGAACCGCTCTTTTCGATATCGAGTCGAGGGAACCCGCTCCTCCCCACGACCTCTCACAGCTGGAGTCCCGCAAGGCTCTGTCCTTTCACCCCTCCTATTTAGCTTATTCGTTAACGATATTCCCCGGTCGCCGCCGACCCATTTAGCTTTATTCGCCGACGACACGACTGTTTACTATTCCAGTAGAAAAAAGTCCCTTATCGCGAAGAAGCTTCAGAGCGCAGCCCTAGCCCTAGGACAGTGGTTCCGAAAATGGCGCATAGACATCAACCCAGCGAAAAGTACTGCGGTGCTATTTCAGAGGGGAAGCTCCACACGGATTTCCTCCCGTATTAGGAGGAGGAATCTCACACCCCCGATTACTCTCTTTAGTCAATCCATACCCTGGGCCAGGAAGGTCAAGTACCTGGGCGTTACCCTGGATGCATCGATGACATTCCGCCCGCATATAAAATCAGTCCGTGACCGTGCCGCGTTTATTCTCGGTAGACGGAAAATGTCCCTTCAGAACAAGGTGACACTTTACAAAACTTGCATAAGGCCCGTCATGACTTACGCGAGTGTGGTGTTCGCTCACGCGGCCCGCACACACATAGACACCCTTCAATCCCTACAATCCCGCTTTTGCATGTTAGCCGTCGGAGCTCCGTGGTTCGTGAGGAACGTTGACCTACACGACGACCTGGGCCTCGAATCTATACAGAAATACATGAAGTCAGCGTCGGAACGGTACTTCGATAAGGCTATGCGTCATGATAATCGCCTTATCGTTGCCGCCGCTGACTACTCCCCGAATCCTGATCATGCAGGAGCCAGTGACCGTCGACGCCCTAGACACGTCCTTACGGATCCATCAGATCCAATAACCTTTGCACTAGACGCCTTCAGCTCTAGGAGCAGGCTTAGGGACCTCGGTAACCGTACTCGTCGAACTCGACAAAGAGTTCGCCGTGCAACCTAACCCATGAATCAGCTCGCTGAGTTTCTCGCCGGATCTTCTCAGCGGGTCGCGATTCCGATCCGGTAGTAGATTCATTCGCGAAGCAGCTACTCATGAGTTGTTAGGTCTCCTTCGGAGGCGCTCGGGCAGCTGTTAGCAAATCCCACCCCTCCTGGCTGAGCCTTTGCTCGCCCACCTGTCCTGGTGAAACTGGAAAGGCCACCGGGCCACCAGTAATCCTTCAATCATAAAAAAAAAAAAAAAAAACAAGAACTTATCTATATATTAATACGTGAAGCAAAAACTTTGTTATCCTTTTTACGAAAATTGCGCGGATGTACGAGTATGACATTTTCTACACTTATAGAGAATATAGAGAAGAAGTGCACAATGCTAATATTTTTTTTAAATAATGCATAAAAGATACATTAAATCAATAAAGAAAACATAACACACACTACATGCCATGTATTTGACGCACACACGCATGCATACTATTTATTGTCAAACTTTTGTTCTTGACGTCTGTGGTCAAATTGAGAATAGATTATATATTGTTTGTCTTTATTAATATTTTTTTTATAGTGTAGTGTTGGCGAAAATTGTGATCATAGAAGTATAAAATACAATCATAATAGTGTACAAACTTACAATTCCAATTAATTATAGTCGAATTTCGACTACTGCGGGACCTCTAGTATTATGTAAATGTGTGTGTGTACAATAAAATGTAAATAGATATTGGTGTACTTTGCAATGGATTGTAATAAAGACGTGACATAAAAATCTATTACGTAAACTCCAAAACATTAAAATCAAAAGTTCCATAATAAGCCCATTGGAAGTCTTAAGCACATTACGTTATTATGCAAAGCTCGGGCTTTGCATGAGAGCTTTGAATTTTACTCAACAATACATAGCATTTTGGTATAAATTTAAATTGCATAAAGAATGTTTATGTTAGCAAAATTGTTTCATGATGTTGTCGTATGTGGAGTTTGACTATTTAAAAAAAATCTTGATTGCTAATAATCTAGCAGCTATAGTTAGGAAATATTTGATCTGAAGGCAATTTTAACTGGCACAGCATTTTGGAAATTGGAAATTGGAAAAAGGTGAAAATCAGTGGAGTATCTTATCAGAGCGGAGTGATGAAGGTTCTAGAACGGTGTTTCTCAACGTGGGACCCACGCCCTACAAGGGGGCAATTTGATAAATAATGTAGTTTTGATAAGTAAGGGGGGGGGGGGATTAAATTAATATAAAAAATCTGTATTAAAATTATTTTTAAGTTGAATTTCAGTTTTTAATATTACTTACTGTATTTTGATAACAATTTCATAGTGATTTCTTCCTAAAACCTATCATTTATGTTATTTAAGTGAACAAAACAATTTCTTTTTGAAAGAAACTCATATCGTCTCATGCTCATACTCATTTGTATTCGTCGTGGGTGGTAAAGAATAAGAAGGAATAACATCGTGTAATAAAAACCAAACCCGCAAAATTATAATTTGCGTAATAACTGGTGGTAGAACCTCTTGTCCCACTTGTCTCTGGTCTCGTCCCACCATTTAAGCCATAAAAAAAACAAAATGGCTTTTCTGTCACAGATTCAATTATAATATATAATATAGAATGCAACACTGGACACGTGTGCATGTTGAGCACTCTAGATCCAAACCAGCCTTTAGATTAAGGTAGTTTTGATGTTAATTTTGAGTTTTTGTTTTATTATTATTATTTTTTGTTTTTATTGATATTAATTATTATTGATTTTGTTTTAGTCCGAGATACTTATTATTATTATTTAATTCTAGTATAAATGAAATGTTAATGAGTGTAATATGAATGCAAAATTTGAAGTAAATGAAAATAATAATAATAATAATAATCGCAACTATTATCTAAGTGAAGAGCGAACACTTTTTATCACTGGTGGTAGGACCTCTTGGGAGTCTGCATGGGTAGGTACCACCACCTCGCCTATTTCTGCCGTGAAGCAGTAATGCGTTTCAGTTCGAAGGGTGGGGTAGCCGTTGTAACTATACTGAGACCTTAGAACTTATATCTCGAGGTGGGTGGCGCATTTACGTTGTAGATGTCTAAGGGCTCCAGTAACCACTTAACATCAGGTGGGCTGTGAGCTCGTTTATCCATCTAAGCAATAAAAAAAAAATAAAAAAAGAACAAGTCAAGAAGTATAACACTGCAACGTTCTGTGTTTGCTATTACCGATAATTTATTGATAAGGAAACATTGTTCTGCATTCTGCCACCGTAAACTCATTTAACATGATTGATGCCCAAATTTTTAGCGGTAAGCCGTCAAAAAGTATTTTCTCGAAACATTTCTCGTGATAAAAAAAAATATAAATAAGAATTGGTTCTTGGTTTGTTTTCGTGATTCCAAATCCAATTCAATTTATAATCGGGCTGTTCGAAGTTAATAATATTTGTTTACTTTCGAATTGGGGATCCAAAGGCAAAGGCTTAAAATACGAACGGCGATGGATACAAATCTAAGAATCACACGAATCAGAATCACACTCAGAATCACACGAAAGGTTAGCCGCTGCTAGTGAACGGTGCGATGAAGGCTCCATCGATGCTATGTCGACCTCTGACCTCCCGCGCTACACCGAGCTGCATAGATCCCCTGATGGGATGGGTCCCCTACCCAAATAAAAAGAGATTAGAGATAGAGAATTTTTTTTTTTTTCTTGTAATTTGTTTCTATTAAATAACTAATAACTAAAGTAATAAATGGGAACAACTCAAGCAAGGTTATCCGGCCCCAAATTAAGATTTCCTTTTTTATAGGCAGAGGCCGGAGGCATACTTATATAATTTTAAACATATACTCTTCTTCTTTTCCTCCACCTTATTCCACTAGGTGGGGTCGACACAACTAATTTTTCACTTCCATTCTGTTCTATCAGCCGTCATCTCAACACTCACTACTCTCTTTCTCTCATATCGTCATTCACACACTCCATCCATGTCTTCTTCGGTCGACCTCTTCCCCCTCTACCTTGCACTACCATTTCCATACATCTTCTAGTCACATGCATCTCCTCTCTACGCATCACATGCCCATACCACGCTAACCTTCTGCTCTTTAATTCGTTGATTACTGGGGCTACTTTCACACTTCCTCTGATATGCTCATTTAAATATATACATATATAGATAATAAGCACCCAAGGAAAGAGCAAACAAATCCGTTCATCACACGAATGTTTGTCTCATCCGGGAACCGAACCCACGCCCCTGGGCGCAAGTCAAGGCCGCTAACAACTGCACCACCGAATCAGTTAAATTTATAAGTTCTGCAGTTTAAATACAAGATTATATATACAGGGTGTTTCAGAATGTTCTTCGTTCTTGAATTGACTACTCGTTACTGCCATATGATCGGGACTTTTTTGACTATAGAAATACAAAACCAGTGTGGCTACAACCGCAGCAACTTTTTCCGGCAAGACGGAGCCACTTCTCATGTTAAAAATGACTCATTAGCTGCTCTTCAAGATTTATTCCCTGGAAGAGTGATAAGTCACCGAGGAGATATCAACTGGCCACCGAGGAGCCCTGATTTAAAGCCTGCTGATTTTTTCCTATGGGGCTACCTAAAAAGTAAAGTTTACAATCCATTGCCACCCAACCTGAATGTTTTGAAGCAAGGAATCACGGAAGAAATCAACTCTTATTCCAAGAGCGATGCTCCAGAGAGTGATTGGAATTTTTACCTCTTTTTAGCTATTTTTCATAAATAAACTTCTAGAGCTGCTCCTTAATTTAACAATTAATAAAACGAATTTTAATATTTTTGTTTTTTATTTAACTCTGATTTTCTTTAATTCTGAGACACCCTATATATACAAGATTATATATTATTATATTACAAGATTATAATGGTGCATGCTACTAACTAGCATCGGAATGTGTTCTTTTTATCAATTTCAGACAATGGAATAGGGACCAATAAAGTCCAGTTGCTTGTTTCCTATTCATCTTCTTTCCCTTGTTCCCATTATCTGAGGTCAGCGCAGCATGTTCTCTTTTTATCATGTTTAGGGATTTGACATAAGTTTCATGATCAAAACCGCTAAGGTCAACCCTCCTTGGGTCATATCTCCGATAGTATACTACTCATCGCAACCTGCCACAGTGAAGGAACTTTTCTATTTCTTCCGTTGGTTTCCTTCTATTTTCCTTCCCTATCGCGTTTCATTTTATTAAATATTAAAACCTTGTCGACGGCTAACAAATAGCCTTACATTAAAATTTCCTTGAAACCTAAAACCTTGACACGTTTCAATTCAGAGCGCAGATAGCTGCAATTTCTGCTGTCAAGATACAAACGAGCTAGATCGAGCACCGCTCCAAAATTAAAGCCACCGGCCTTAATCGGTTTACGGCAGTTTAGGTCGGTAACAACCGGTTTGAAGCGGTTACGGCGAGTTTGAATCTTACTCGATTTCATGATGCACTTTCGCATGTGCTGAATTTTAAATATACCGCAAAATTATAATTTGCGTATTTACTGGTGGCAGGACCTCTTGTGAGTCCGCACGGGTAGGTACCACCGCCCTGCCTATTTCTGCCGTGAAGTAGTAATGCGTTTCGGTTTGAAGGGTGAGGCAGCCGTTGCAACCATACTGAGACCTTAGAACTTATATCTCAAGGTGGGTGGCGCATTTACGTTGTAGATATCTACGGGCTCCAGTAAACACTTAACACCAGATGGGCTGTGAGCTCGTCCACTTATCTAAGCAATAAAAAAATAAAAAAAACCTACGTAAAATTTTGCGATAACTCAATTTTTCCCAGGCCAACGCGAAAACAAAAGCTAGATAAATTATTATATCGATATGTCCCCTAACTCTTGCCGTCTAGATCTTAACCCTATAATATTTTCTCAAGTAACACATCGTTGTACGCATTGCGAATGTTTGATTCCGTTCTTAGCAACAGAACGCGCTTACGAGTGCCGCTACACAATGTATGTATAATCTATATATTAATACGTGAAGCAAAAACTTTATATCCCTTTTTACGAAGATTGTGCGGACGGAAGAGTATGAAATTTTCTACACTTATAGAGAACATAGAGAAGCAGTGCACAATGCTAATATTTTCTTAAAATAATGCATAAAAGATACATTAAATCTATAAAGAAAACATTACACACTATACTATTTGGCACACTCTCATTGGCATACTCTCTAAATGGCACACGACAATAATGTTAGTTAGCGTAATCGCTTCGGAGGTAATACTATTGAGACTGTACTGCTACTAGGGGTAGGACCTCTTGTGAGTCCGCACGGGTAGGTACCACCGCCCCGCCTATTTCTGCCGTGAAGCAATAATGCGTTTCGGTTTGAAGGGTGGGGCAGCCGTTGTAACTATACTGAGATCTTAGAACTCATATCTCAAGGTGTGTGGCGCATTTACGCTGTAGATGTCTATGGGCTCCAGTAACTACTTAACACCAGGTGGACTGTGAGCTCGTCCACACATCTAGGCAATAAAAAATAAAAATAAAAGATCCAATACCTAAATAGTGAAATTTGACGTGATAAAAAATAAATATTCCCGGCTGTAAGAAACAAACCAACGTAGATAAAGAAAACAATAACGTTTTTTTTAACGTTATATAGATAACGCGTGAGGAGCTTTTTTTTATTTATTAATTTAGTGCCGTCCTGAATAAATAGCATTTGAATAATTTTCGCTTGAATATTCCCTTAACATAACTCTCTTGTTGGTACAAGAGAAATTAATGAATAATATAATATAATCCATGTTAAATCTGTAATGTTTATTAATATCTTTTGGTTCAGCGGTTCAAAGGATTCGTCGGGCCGGTTTCTGTGAATTATGATAATAAATGTTTTAAATTTATCTGTAATTTTGTTTTCCCTTATATATGTATATATATATTTTATATAAAACTCGTGATGTGGAAATAAGTGATATTTAAAAGTACCTTTACGTATTGACCTATGTTCCCATGAGAACTGTCTTTTTCCTACCTATGCTGATAGCCTTGAGAGGCTATTTCAGCGTTGCCCTAGCCTGTAGGTGAGCTTGCAGGGCTCAAATCGGAGTTGTTGCTAGCACTGGCCCTAGCAAGAGTCTGAAATAGTGTAGTGATAATAAAAAACACGAGATCAAACCGTAAAATCTTTACTAATATTATAAAGCTGAAGAGTTTGTTTGTTTGAACGCGCTAATCTCAGGAACTGCTGGTCCGATTTGAATAATTCTTTCAGTTTTAAATAGCCCATTTAGTGAGGAAGGCTATAGGCTTTTTCTTCGATATGCCCGAAGCCCTAAGTCTTCATTTAACACCCTTTTCACCGTGGTTCTGCTTAACCCCAGCTGAAGGGCCAACAGTTTCTGCTTACGTTTGGAATTTCTTTGAATTCGCGCCTTCACAGCTTTTATCACTGCTGGAGTCCTAACAGACCGAGGGCGACCACTTCTTGACCTGTCATCTACACTAGAGTCTTCATTGTATCGTTTGATGGTACGATAAACGAATCTTTTGGTTATATTCAAATTTTTCAGTATGTTAAAAATTTGAATTGACGCGTAACCGCAACGATGCAACGCAATAACTGCAACACGGTCTTCTTTAAGCGTCCACTCCATATTTAAAAATGAGTAAAATTCTAAAAGTATACATTTTTATTTTCATGAACAATTCGAAATTCGAATTCAATCAACTTTTTTGTGGTCAGCATTCTAAAAGAAAAGTTTTTACTGTGTGACAATACTTATGACCTGACTAGTTATATTAATACGTGAAGCAAAAAGTTTGTATTCCTTTCTACGAAAATTTCGCGGACCGAGGAGTTTAAAATTTCTCACGCTTATAGAGAATATAGAGAAGGAGTGCAGAATGTAAACATTTTTCACTTCACGAAATCTCCCAATGAATCGGAATCGCGACCCACTGAGAAAATCTGGCGGGAAACTCCGTGGATTATCGCGTCATTTAATACCGTCATATACACATTTCTGCCACGAATCATTCATCAGAACGCCCTTACCAAAATGTCATTGAGATTTAGTCCTTATATATTAACAGGTATGACGGTATTCGGCATGATTTGTTTAAAAGCTATTGTAATCGATCACAATACCACGAAATAAACTTAATGATATCGCCACTAACTTTCACAAGTCTAAACAAGCCGTAAACTATTATTATAATGTTACGAGTTTTGGGCTTCCACAAATAATTCAAGATCAAAATTAGCCAAATCGGTCCAGCCGTTCTCGAGTTTTAGCGAGACTAACGAACAGCAATTCATTTTTATATACTTATATACCTATATAGATAGAAGATTATAACTAAATAATATTCAACTGTCTACAATTTTCCAGAACATTCAATAGACGTTTTGGTAGTTTCGATATCAGTTTTTTTTCTATTCGTCGAGAAATGGTGCTATTCGTAACGGCTCCACACGTTGGCCCCAAGATAAGCCCCAACGCCACTCGCCCAACGTGCGGATTTAGAAAATAGCATTGGCTCAAACGTTGAAGCGAATGTTGATAGTTGGTAGTTGGGCTTTATCATACGAATCCGAATGGTAAATAATCAACGTCGCCCAAAACACGTCATTACGGATCCTCCCGATCCATTAACGGTGCTTTTAGGTACCACAAGCACCGGTCACCGTTCTCGTCGAACCCGTCGCTTGCGACGAAGGGATCGACGAGCAAATTAACCCATAGACACAGCCAACTGAGTTTCTCGCCGGATCTTCTCAATGGGTCGCATTTTCGATCCGGTGGTAGAGTCTGCGAAGACTTACATTGTAAGAGCAGTAGCAGTAGGGCCAGTATTAGCAACACTCCGGCTTGAGCACCGTGACCTCACCTACATGTTAGGGCGAAGCTGAAATAGCCTCTGAAGGCTATCAGCAAAGGTGGGAAAAAAAAACAAAGGAATCTGTGCCAACGTCCGAGATCCATCCACAAGTTGGTGCTTTGGTCAGTCCTGTTGCAACAAACGTCGAGTGTGCATGTCGTGATATCTTCATCAACAAAATCGCCACCTGCATGGATCATCTCCTTTCACGTGGCTTTTTCTTGTTTTTTTAATAACAAATATAAATTATACGCACTCAGTACTGTAAAAGCGCTTAGAGCAATTCCAATTTTGGTATCGCACCTGTTCACGTTGGCTCTGACGGAAAGGTACTAGTAGAACGGCCAACGTATGGACACTACACCAATTTAACCGCTCAACGTTGGTAGCAACGTTGGGGCCAGGCTATGGAGCCGGTATGACCACGCCATCAGACAATAAGTCATATAGCATAAGACATATAAGGCTACAAGCAATTTAGAAAAAGAAACGTTCAGATACATTGTATGCGCTGCTGAATGTGGCGTACAAAACTTGAAATTTAGTTAGGAAGAAATCACTGATAGTCAAAGAATATGCGTTTATTATATATACTTCGCTAACAAGTAACTAATTCTATCTATGTACGTTGATGTGGTGAGTACCGCTGTATATATGAGTGCTGGACGTGTACTGGCACTTTATATACTACGGTTTGAGTAAATAAATGTAAAAGTACTGTTGTGAATGCGCGCGTGCCCTCTACGATACATGACTCGTACATACATCAAAAGGACAATCCTTTGAATTTAAATTCCGTCGTAATTCCAAAAAAGGCCCGGGGGTCCGCAATATTTAAATTAGTTTAAAAAAGTATCCTTATTTGTATTTTCCAGTTGAAAAATCTGCTTTCTTTATTTGTTTTCGTTACGCAAATGAAAATAAAAGTGTGAATTATTTATCTATATATTCATACGTGAAGCAAAAAGTTTGTCTCGAATCTATCCAGAAATACATGAAGTCAGCGTCGGAACGGTACTTCGATAAGGCTATGCGTCATGATAATCGCCTTATCGTTGCCGCCGCTGACTACTCCCCGAATCATGATCACGCAGGAGCCAGTCACCGTCGACGCCCTAGAGAGGTCCTTACGGATCCACCAGATCCAATAACCTTTGCATTAGACGCCTTTAGCTCTAACACTAGGAGCAGGCTTAGGGACCCCGGTAACCGTACTCGTCGAACTCGACAAAGAGTTCGCCGTGCAACCTAACCCATGAATCAGCTCGCTGAGTTTCTCGCCAAATCTTCTCAGCGGGTCGCCATTCCGATCCGGTAGTAGATTCATTCGCCAAGCAGCTGCTCTTGAGCTGTTAGGTCTCCTTCGGAGGCGCTCGGGTAGCTGTTAGCAAATCCCACCCCTCCTAGCTGAGCCTTTGCTCGCCCACCTGTCCTGGTGAAACTGGAAAGGCCTCCGGGCCACCAGTAATACTTCAATCATAAAAAAAAAAAAAAATTGTACCCCTTTTTACGAAAATTGTGTGGTCGGAGGAGTATGAAATTTCTCACACTTATAGAAAATATAGAGAAGAAGTGCAGAATATTAATATTTTTTAAAATTATGCTTAAATAAACATTAAAAATCAATAAAAAAACCGTTACACATATTACTTGTACTTGACACACACACGCATGCATATCAGTTGTTTTTTTTTTTTTTATTTATTTATTTATTAATAAATATATAAATATTTACTAACAATCACGCCACGTTAACTGATCCCGTGATGAGTTCGTAAAGAACTTGTGTGACAGGTACCAGATGACGGAAATAAATGTAAGATTTTTATTATACACATACATATATTTAATATACACCCATAACCCTGGAAAAGACATTTATATTTGTCATACAAATATCTTCACTTGGCGGGATTCGAACCCGCGACCCCCTTGTGTAGTGACCATGTCACTTACCACTAAACCAGACGGCCGTTAATTAACAAACTTTTCTTATTGCTTATAGTCTGTGGTCAAATTGAGAATAGATTAATTATGGTTTGCCTTTATTAATATTTGTCTAAAGTGTAGTCTTGGCGAAATCTGTAATTATAGAAGTATAATCGTCTTTGACAATAGAATCATAATACTGTACAAACTTATAATTTCAATTAAATAAAGTCGAATTTTGACTACAAGGGGACCACTAGTTATAATAAAAATATGATACTTATTTTATTGGAGTCAAGTCGTAATTCCTGTTTTGAATCATTTATTGAAGTGAAAAGCTTTAGCATCGTTGTGATTTGAAAGTCGATGAAACGAAAAAGCGACAAAAAGAGACAGACACATAAATTCATAAGATTTAACGTGAGAGAAAATGAGATAGGAAGCATTAAACAGTTAGTCTAGTCGATAAGTTGAAAATGGTACAAAATAGAGATAGATACTGCTCTTAAAATTATGTGCGACAGCTCATTGGATCCGGAATGACGCCTAGAAAAATGAGCTAAAAGCGTGTAATAGCACATAAAATTTTGCGAAAGTTATAAACAATTAAAGATGAAAAAAAAATGGCATTTCTTTTTTTGCCAATATTTCATAAACTATTCATATTTAAGAAATTTAAATTTTTTTACGACCATTATTTAAACATTTATTTTCACTTACAATTAAGATGGTAGTTCGAGAACATTTTGTTAGTTAACAATTGTTTAACTTATTGAAAAATTTACTTTAAGTAAAATTTCCAACGGGAATAAATTATTTGTGGTGTTCAGAATACACTATAATTTTTTCATATTTTAAAAAATGTATTCAATACCATAAATAAATTAATTAATGTACCGTACTCGCTTTTGACGCCACGCGCGCAACCTAAAAATGTCGCGCGCAGACCTATTTTCAGCGTTAAATTAAAATTATAAATAATGGAGATAGAGTTCCAGGAGCTGGGAGTTTTTTATTGGAAATTTCCTCCTCTTTCAGAATCTTTTTTTTTAAATTTCTTAAATATTAATAGTTTATGAAATATTGGCAAAAAAACGAAATGCCATTTTTTTTTCATCTTTAATTGTTTATAAGTATTGCAATTTTTTATGTGCTATTACAAGCTTTTAGCTCATTTTTCTAGGCGTCATTCCGGATCCAATGAGCTATCGCACATAATTTTATGAGCAGTATCTCTATTTTGTACCATTTTCAACTTGTCCACTAGACTAAGTGTTCCTTGTATACGTGGTTCTCTTTGTGCTCTGCTTCGTGCTTAATATTCGTATGTAATTACATTATTAATTAATTAATACGTTCTGAATAAATCTATTTAATTTATACGAATAAAATGTAAAATAATTATCAAACTTTGTATCACAATGATCATTACTAAAACCTACAGTTATTATCCTCTTTCCGAAATTTTACATTCGTCTCGTTATCTTGAAGCCAATACCTCACTCACAGCTCACCTGGTGTTAAGTGGTTACTGGAGCCCGTAGACATCCACAACGTAAAAACCCACCTTGAGATATAAGTTCTAAGGTTTCAGTATAGTTACAACGGCTACCCCACCCTTCAAACCGAAACGCATTACTGCTTCACGGCAGAAATAGGCAGGGCGGTGGTTCCTACCCGTGCGGACTCATAAGAGGTCCTACCACTAGTAAACTGCTCTTATTCTAACTATTCAGTAACTACTCTTATTCTCAGTTTAATCGTTGTTGGTATAGTTGTTATGAATGATTGTATTCAGGTATATTGTCTTTGATTTAATTTTTGTTTTGACTACATTCAAACTTTGAATCTTGTTTGAGCTTTGCAATCGTTTATTTCCTAAGTATTGTTCTTTAGTAAAATTTATAAATTGTATAAATTGTCTTTTTCTCAGAGGGCAGTATGTTTGCATTTCTTTTATGTGAGTTATGTATGGGAGTGCTCTGAGGAATTGTTCGAGATGATACCGGCATCTCGTTATTACCATCGCACCGCCCGCCACCGGAGTAGAGTTCATCCATACTACCTGGAGCCACTGCGGTCATCCACAATGCGTTTCCAGAGATCTTTTTTGCCACGTACCATCCGGCTATGGAATGAGTTCCCCTCCACGGTGTTTCCCGAGCGCTATGACATGTCCTTCTTCAAACGAGGCTTGTGGAGAGTATTAAGTGGTAGGCAGCGGCTTGGCTCTGTCCATGGCATTGCTGAAGTCCATGGGTGACGGTAACCACTCACCATCGGGTGGGCCGTATGCTCGTCTGCCTACAAGGGCAATAAAAAAAAACTATTCACCTGGTTTTTTTTATAAAAACTTAATTATTTTTAAGTTAGTAATAGAATTATTCCTTCTCCCTTCTCTTCCCCCCAGATCATCATCATCATCAGCTCACAGTCGCCCACTGCTGGACATCGGCCTCTCTCAATCCACACTCCACACAATCCACTTCCCCCCAAATGACCATTAACGATAAATTCGTAAAGAAGTACCCCGAGGTTTTATTATCAAATCAGCCCTAAAAAGTCACAGCTCTCCACTTCCTATGTCCTCCACTTAAGAAGTAGTGGTGCCAAAGGCCTTGTTTTAAAAATAAGTAATAGTTTAAAAAAAGTGCTTTTCAAGATATTATCAAAATAACCATTCTACTCATATCTGTTCATAAAATATTTATAACTACTAATTCCATGCACCCCACGCTTTTTTTACAATAAAATCATTTTTTCTTACACTATTTTTAATTCAAATTTATTATCTATTTTTTTGGCTGGATTTATGTACAAAAATTTCTATAAAAGCGTATTTTGTTAGCTTTTTTTTAAACTATTATTTATTTTTATTTTTCATTTTTAGTTGAATTTCAATTTTTTTAATTATTATTATTTTTCATTATTTTTTTTCAGTATTGAATTGTCATCGGTCCTCAATAAGTATACTAAATTTCGAGTTAATCCGACGTTTTGTAGTGGATCAAAATGATGTTCAAAAATTCCGTTACATACTAACATACATACGTCTGAAGCTAATAATAAAAAGAATATTAGAAAAAGTTTTTTTAAGACGATTATTTATTTACATTCCAATATTTACATTCCATAATCGTTTCCGGGGGGTCTGTGGAGTTTGGTGTCGTACTGTGGGTAGTGCTGGTCCCAAGTTCCTCCGCCGATCCTGAACTCCCCATTCACGGTGTACTGGCAGGAGAATCGACGACACTGTCAACATTGTTCAGTATTGTCACACAACAGTGTTCGAACAGTCGCAAAGAAAATTATTTAAAAATTTAATAAAAATAAATAAAATATCTAAAATAGGTTATCCGGGTTATTAACTTTGAATTTGGAGCCTCTGGGTCTACGGAGGGACTTCGGTTCCCTCTGTATTTTGTACCGCATGTTCCATGGGGAGTGCTCTGAGGAATTGTTCGAGATGATACCAACGTCTCGTTTTTACCATCGCACCGCCCGCCACCGGAGTAGAGTTCATACATACTACCTGGAGCCACTGCGGTCATCCACAGTGCGTTTCCAGAGATCTTTTTTGCCACGTACCATCCGGATATGGAATGAGCTCCCCTCCACGGTGTTTCCCGAGCGCTATGACATGTCCTTCTTCAAACGAGGCTTGTGGAGAGTATTAAGCGGTAGGCAGCGGCTTGGCTCTGCCCTTGGCATTGCTGAAGTCCATGGGCGACGGTAATCACTCACCATCAGGTGGGCCGTATGCTCGTCTGCCTACAAAGGCAATAAAAAAATGAAAAAAAAGTAACTGCATTGTTTTATAAATGAAATTTCTTTAAGCGTATTGAGAGGAAAATTTAAGTCGCGACAGATTCGTTACGGCTAGAGAGAAAAGATACAATTTAGGACGTGCGAGAGTGAGAAAATAGACACAGCGTCTCGCGAACCACTCGACCTTGTAGAGAGGGAGAAAGCGAGCTAGGTCGATCGTCAGCCACTAGATGGATTGTTATTAGTTTGTCATTGCTCCTGTAGATGGTAGTAACATATTAATTATCTTATATTTTATTATAAAGAATTTAAAAGATATATAGATGGTGAAGAGGTCGTTTATACACAGCATTACCTATTAGAAGAGAAATTTGATTTAAGGAAGAAAAATAAAGAAAACTACAGTAAGTTACACACCGCAAAATATATAATTATAAATAAATAAATTGTTAGATCAAGAATAACATTGAGTTTTTACACTTGTACATGGCTAGTGAAACCCGGTCAATTCATGGCCTCGTATACTATACTCAGACAAATTTTCAAGGCGAAACAGTACAACATACAAATTTACAAATTAAAAATGAGCCATCGCGGGAAGGCTGTCAAATGTGAAGTATTGATATTATTTTATATCTTATCTATATTTATATTATCTTATCTTACATAATAAATAAATAGAAATAAAAAAATTACGATATATTACAGAATATATTATTATGTAGATTAATACTCACAGTTGCTTCACAGCCAGCACCACGACACTAAAGATCAGATAGAATTTGTTTAAAACCGATTAAAAAAAGTAGGTAGTTCTCAATTCGATTGTATTAAATTTTTTTTATGCGTGCTACCTTCGATTTCGATTTTATTTCAAAAAATCAAGATGCTGCCCATCAAATGGGTAGTAACTTTTGCTTCTATGTTTGAACGAGCTCAACTGGTATCAAGCGGTCATCGGAGCCTATGGACATTACAATTGTAAATATCGGCACGCATCTTGAGACGTGGGTTCTAAGACTGAATTTTACAGTATAAGATATAAGGGCTGCTCCGCCCTTCAAACCGCTTCAAATCATTACTGCTTCACTGCATAAATAGGCGGGGTGGTGGTACCTACTAGAGCAAGAGCCCGCGACAGCCAGACCTTCGTTATTTTATAAAAGCTGAAAGTTTCTCTGTGTATGTCTCCAACACAGGTAAGAACGACTCGCGATTATAGAGTTTCGATTGTGGTTACTTGGGCAGGTAACAGGCAGTAAAGGTATATAAAATAGTACCTTAAATTCGTTAAAGTATAAAGGTTTTTTTTTTAATATTTACTCCAGAATATCTTTAGAAATCATGATATCCGTTGCCGGACACTTTTTCCAGTTGTTACCCCCTGCCAGACACCCCGAAACTTTAATAAATTTTAATTATACTTTCGTTATACTATAAAAGCTAAATTTTATATATGTTACTTAGGGACTTATAAAAATATGTTACTCCAATAGCCGGACAGTTTTAATGGTTCTTACATCTTGCCAGACACATTGAGAGCCCGCTGTAGGTGCGAGCGCGAGGTAGCAACTGTTCAAGCGGGTGTGAGCGAGATAGAGTGCTTAGTCTATTGTGATCTTTTACTGCACATCAGCTGTCGTTTATAGGATTTATCCGTTCTAAGCAGTAATATCGAGGCGCTACTCGTCATGGGAAGCTCTGTCATTCTGGCGGGCGACCTAATTTGTAAACACATCAGGTGGAACTCACACACCACAACCCCTAATGGCAGGCGGCTCGACGCGTTAGTCGATGATCTCGCCTTCGATATCATCGCTCCGCTAACCCCGACTCACTACCCGCTAAATATCGCGCATCGCCCGGATATACTCGACATAGCGTTATTAAAAAACCTAACTCTGCGCTTACACTCGATCGAAGTAGTTTCAGAGTTAGATTCAGACCACCGTCCCGTCATTATGAAGCTCGGTCGCGCTCCCGATTCCGTTCCCGTCACGAGGACTGTGGTGGATTGGCACACGCTAAGATCTACTAACGAGTTATGTTAGAGATTCGCTCAAAACTCAATCAGGTATGTAATTATTATGACAAATTATTGTACATAATTTTTTTATTATTCAAATTGTATAATTTTTCTTAATTTTTTACAGAAACTGATGAATAAGGCGATATTGATATCGCCTTATTCATCAGTTCAATATCGACGACAATGAGGAAAATTATAAGAACGATTAAATATTTTTCTTTGACATATAATATTTTGTTTGTACTTTATAATATTAAAATAACATTTTTTATTTTCTATAATATTGCTATGAACGTAATAAAATAATTTTTTTATTGGATATCTTAAAAGATCACAATAGACTAAGCACTCTATCTCGCTCACACCCGCTTGAACAGTTGCTACCTCGCGCTCGCACCTATAGCGGGCTCTCAATGTGTCTGGCAAGATGTAAGAACCATTAAAACTGTCCGGCTCTTGGGGTAACATATTTTTATAAGTCCCTAAGTAACATATATAAAATTTAGCTTTTATAGTATAACGAAAGTATAATTAAAATTTATTAAAGTTTCGGGGTGTCTGGCAGGGGGTAACAACTGGAAAAAGTGTCCGGCAACGGATATCATGATTTCTAAAGATATTCTGGAGTAAATATTAAAAAAAAAACCTTTATACTTTAACGAATTTAAGGTACTATTTTATATACCTTTACTGCCTGTTACCTGCCCAAGTAACCACAATCGAAACTCTATAATCGCGAGTCGTTCTTACCTGTGTTGGAGACATACACAGAGAAACTTTCAGCTTTTATAAAATAACGAAGGTCTGGCTGTCGCGGGCTCTTGGGCTATACACGGGCAGACTCAAAAAGCTATTCTTATACTTTATTTTATACTTTAGTGTTTATTATAATTTTATTTATTTATATTTGATATCTCTATAAATTTTATGCGGGCTTAATCTTTATTTTTTTATTTTTTTATTGCTTAGATGGGTGGACGAGCTCACAGCCCACCTGGTGTTAAGTGGTTACTGGAGCCCATAGACATCCACAACGTAAATGTGCCACCACCTTGAGATATAAGTTCTAAGGTCTCAAGTAAGTTACAACGGCTGCCCCACCACCCTTCAAACCGAAACGCATTACTGCTTCACGGCAGAAATAGGCAGGGTGGTGGTACCCACCCGTGCGGACTCACAAGAGGTCCTACCACCAGTAAGTTGTGTCTTTATCGAGGAAGTAATTCGTGAGTCATTCGTTTCGTCTTAAGTACGTTACAGGACACTACCTTACAGGATTCGAACCTCAGCCCAGTCGCATTAATCGATACGAATGCACCGGGCGTCTCATCCTTTTAGCCACGACGACTTCAAAACTCGTCAACCGTAAATTCAATTGTATTTTATAAGTGCTACTGCAAAAATATCAAAGCTCCGATGTCATCTCTCGGCGGAAGCGGAAAACCTATAGATCGAGCCATAAGTTCGCAATAGAAAAAAGCTTTAAAACTTTTGCAGAATTATTATTTTTTAAAAGCTTTTCCGCTGTAAATTTAGTTTCGTTCAATAAAAGCACTCACGCTCGCTTCACACGACATCCCGTCGCACTGAAAACAAAATTCAATAAAATAATACAAAATATGCATTGAACTTTAAAGGCTTGAGATACAGGGTGTGACAAACCCGAAACAATATTACTGATTGAAATATTTTGAACTAATCGAAATTTCATAATGCAAAATGGTGATAGATACGAAACTCTGGGTACAATAATAATAATAGATGTGACAGTTTAATTTATTTGTAAGCCGCAGTCACTCTTGAGTATTCAGAAAAGCCGAGTTAAAAAGTTTTTATTTATTTATTGCTTAGATGGTGGACGAGCTCACAACCCACCTGGTGTTAAGTGGTTACTGGGGCCCATAGACATCTACGACGTAAATGCGCCACCCACCTTGAGATAAGTTGTAAGGTCTCAAGTATAGTTACAACGGTTGCCCCGCCCTTCAAACCGAAACGCATTACTGCTTCACGGCAGAAATAGGTTGGGTGGGGGTACCTACCCGCGCGGTCTCACAAGAGGTTTTACCACCAGTGAGTCCAGTTATAAATAACATAAAATTCGATGTCAGCGATACAATATAAAAATATTCGTACTCTCTTTAACTTATCTGAACTATTAAAATAACTTAAAAATAAATTAAAATAACTACAATGACTTAAAAAGAACTTCAATTGCATGATAAAAAAAAAACATTTTTAAATTGAAAACTTGCCAACCCTATTTCGAATAATGTTTCAAACGAATGAGAACAACAAACAAAATGTACAAAATAACTTTGAACTCTCCCTTTAATTTATAAAACGAATTTTCATTTTTTTCCCTCGAATTTCAAAAATATCGCAGTGGACAGGGTTGCCAAAATATAATTTAATTTGTCGAATATCGGAAAATTTGCTCATAATTTTCTCGAGATGTTGGAATACTAGTTAGACGTTACAAATTTTTCTAATGAAATACTTAACGAATGTTCACGATTGACTTCCACGGTGAAGGAATAACATCGTGTAATAAAAATCAAACTCGCAAAATTATAATTTGCGTAATTACTGGTGGTAGGACCTCTTGTGAGTCCGCACGTGTACGTACCACCACCCCGCCTATTTCTGCCGTGAAGCAGTAATGCGTTTCGGTTTGAAGGATGAGGTAGCCGTTGTAAATATACTGAGACCTTAGAACTTATATCTCAAGGTAGGTGGCGCATTTACGTTGTAGATGTCTAGATGTAGGCTTCAGTAACCATTTCGCACCAGGTGGGCTGTGAGCTCGTCCAACCACATCAGCAAAAAAAAATAGACGTGCAATTAACGCTTGGGAACACCCGAGAACATGGTTGTTATTAGTGTGGATGGGACGAAATAATTTCATGTTGCCTTTACCCAGATATTACCGACTGGTTCCGACCAGATCGTCTTCGATTCCCTACCAGTCCTGGCCTTAGATTTACAAGCTCGGCCACAATACGGCACGTGAAGTGAAGAGCTTTGACTGACTAGGGGTTGCAGTGGTTAGCGTCCCTTACTGCTGAGCCTAGGGTTCGATTCCCACATCGGATAAACATTCATGTGATGAACAGGCTTGTTTGCTCTTTGACTGGTTATTTAATATTCATATGTTTATGTTTAAACGGATATATAAATGTGTATATCAGTCTCTGATTCCCTTAGTAAAAGGAATTCTAGCGCTTGTTAAATGACCCTTATTATTATCATTGTTACGTCGGTAAGAGCAATGCCATCTATTGTCGAATACCAGAAACGAATATCAAAAGAACCAGTAAAATCGATAACGCTCATGAAGTACAACGCCATCTATTGTCAAATAGCGGAAACGCATATCGAAACTACTCGACTTGTCCGGAATGTTCTCGATAACTCTAGGGATGTCGTATCGACTATAAAAGCGTTGCAGAGACAACACGGAGGCAGTTAGTAATCGGATCTATTCGAAACGAAACAGCGAACGGATGACCTGAAGCGAAGCGGAAGAAGCGAATAACGAAGTGTAAAGTGTTCTGTGAGTGTTCTAAGTATTAAATAGAGTTTTAATTTGTACTCTTGTGGAACTTTTATTTATTCCAAACCCCAGCGTGTAGCCTTATGTTATTATTACTGTAACTATAATGGTTAAATAATCTTTCCAATCACAAAACTGCATCGCACAGAAATAGGCAAGGTAATCGTATGATACCCACCAGTATTTAAAGTCGAATGTGAAATTTTAATTAGTACATAATAATGTATTAGGATGTAGGAGTATTATGCTATTATTTAATAGTATAAGATAATAATAAAAATTGCCACTGTACCGTTGCCACACATTTCACGCCGATGCACTGTGAATAATAATAATAATATTATTAATTTTAATATATTTTTTTCTTTCTATTGAGATGACATAATTAAAATAATTTACGGGAAATGGTTAAGGGAATATATTACTTCAATATTGGTCTCGACAATTCAATTAATCTCATTCGAATCTTGTATATTATGATTGGTGGTGGACGTCTTGTGAGTCCCCACGGATAGGCACCACCATCCTGCCCATTTCTGCCGTGAAGCAGTAATACGTTTCAGTTTGAAGGGTGGGGCAGCCTTTGTAACCATACTGAGACCTTAGAACTTATATCGCAAGGTGGGTGGCGCGTTTACGTCGTAGATGTCTATGGGCTCCAGTAACCACCTAATACCAGGTGTATGTCGAATTCGACTTTACTGTTATGAAAACAAAGCTTATGAATAATATTGTATCTTACCATAGAACGACAACCGGGTCCTTTACACTATAAAAAAAAAACATAGGTAGATTACATATTATAAAACCACTAATTTTCTCGGCGGATCTTCTCAGTGGGTCGCGATTCCGATCCGGTGGTTGCTAGGACTAATGGTAGCAAAGTCTATCAGGCTGAGTCCGTGAGCTCACCTAATCAACCGGGCGTAGTTGGATAGTGAAGCAGTAATGCGTTTCGGTTTGAAGGGTGGGGCAGCCGTTGCAACTATACTGAGACCTTGGAACTTATATCTCAAGTTATGTGGCGCGTTTACATTGTAGATGTCTATGGGCTCCAGTAACCACTTAACAATAGGTGGGCTGTAAGCTCATCCACCCATCTAAGCAATAAATAAATAAAAACAGTTTCTTAAGCTACCAGCGAATAAATAGGTAGGAGTAAAGAGAAATCATTCCACAGAACCATTACGGATTTTTTACTCATATAAATGAATATATTAACAAAGCTTACTAAGGAAGTGACATTTCGGGGAAGTTTTGTGATTTGTTTTATTTTGTCTATTTAGTGTTTCTTCAGGTTTCAATGTGTAATAACGGTGGTCTATTAACTGTTTAATATCTGTGAAAGTGCACAAATGTGGGAAAATGAAACAAAGCCGCTGGACGTAACTTCTCGGGATCCTCCAAAAACTTTACTGAAAAAGTCTCAGTAAATGACCAACATTTTACTGAGATTATATTTCATCCCATATCATCTCATCTCATTTCATATGATTTCATTTCATAGTATAATTTTTCAGATAACAATATATATAAAAGTTTAGGCTGTATGATATGATACCTTTGCCTTTCCAATGGGTAAAATAAAACTACTAGTCAGTGTCATTACCTATGACATTTTATGAGCTGCGTCTCGTGTCTAAAATAAGAATCCAAAATAATTCTAAATCACTTACATATGAATTACAAGAAGCTCCTACACACTGAAAACACATGAAGTATATGTGAAAACAAAAAAATATATTTGAAATAAATAATAGTTTAAAAAAACTTAAAAAAAATATACGATTTTATAGAAAATCCAACTAAAAAATTGAAAAAAAATTTTAATTAATTTGAATTAAAAATAGTGTAAGAAAAAATGATTTTATTGTAAAAAAGCGTGGGGTGCTTTTCAAGATATTATCAAAATAGCCCTTCTACTCATATATGTTCATAAAATATTTATAACTACTGATACCATGCACTTTTGATTTTTTAGTTGAATTTAAAAATTTTCATTTTTTTTTAAATATTGAACTGTCATCGGTCCTTAATAAGTATACCAAATATCGAATTAATCCGACATTTTGAAGGGGGTCAAAATCATGTTCAAAGATTCCGTTACAAACATACATTACATACGTCTGAAGCTAATAAAAGCGTATTAATAATACTTCGGTTGTAGTTTGCAATATAAAACTTACTCCCGTCTTACAGGTGTCACCTTGGCACTAAAAAATAAAATAAAATAAGTTAAGTTAACGAAGTCGTCGTGGCCTAAAGGATAAGACGTCCGGTGCATTCGTATGTAGCAATGCACCGGTGTTCAAATCCCGCAGGCGGGTACCAATTTTTCTAATGAAATACGTACTCAACAAATGTTCACGATTGACTTCCACCCGCTTGCACCTGACTTAAGTCCGCATTCTCACAGTTAAAAACAAGTCAGAGTACGAGTACGAGACGAGATGAGAGACACTGATTCCGATTATTGGGATTATTAGCCAGTTAATTAACGTAGCGATCTTAAGAATATAATCAAAGATAATCCTCTTGTTTCTCACCACAGATTCACAATTCGATTTTTGACACTGAAATATGAAATTTTCAATTATGTTATTATTATTTATCGCCGTCAGCCGTCATCTCAACATTCACTCCTCTCTCTCTCTCATATCGTCATTCACAGACTCCATCCATGTCTTCTTCGGTGGACATTACTTACAGCTAAAATAAATAAATAAATTTGAATTAGTTTTTAATTTTAACTGTAAACCCTAAATATTGAGAAAGGCTTTATTATTTAATAAATAAAAGTCAGTTAGAATAATATGTTAGAACAAAACTGTATTCTTCAAGACCTTTTTTTGCACGAAATTAAAACTAATTTCATTTCTAGTTTTTCAGTATCTTTGGTAAATCATATAAATATAAGTAATGTTTTTTTTTTATTAATATCTGTAACACCCCAAAAATTACGTACCCTTGACTGACAGCCATCGCTATTGCACTATAAAGAAGATAAAAATGACAGATTAAAAATTCCCATAAAAAAATGGTGATACAAATTTTATCGCAATACCTTGACTGAACGATTATTAAATAATTAGATTATTAAAGATACCATAGACTAGACTACGAGTATCTATACTAATATATAAATCTACAGTGCTTTTTATGGATGTTCCGTTATAACTACTGAACCATGCATAGGATTGCCTTGAAACATAGTATCCATGTAAAAAATACATGTACTTAATGGATAGGACTATTAATATGAGTGTTGGATCCCCTTCACCAGTTGCGGAGCGTTAATAATGAGAATCTTTGTGGGGGTGACAAATAATAATGTTAATTTTAAATGCCCAGCGAAGCGGGCGAGTACGGCTAGTTGGATTATATTACTAGATATTAGACTACAGACTAGACTAGACAGAAAGATATTACCGTTTCATCGAATTTCTTCTGTCCAATCACCGTCTCGAAAGCCAACCAGTCGCGATCGTCCACAGACTTCAGGTCCACGTTGTTCAGAATTGTCTTCAACGGTGACGTGTCAGTTGTCAGCACTGCCGACTCTGTGGTTGTTGGGATCTGTGAACAACGAATCCTAGAACAAGTTTAATTGCATTTTTTTTTTATTGCTTAGATGGAAGCACGAGCAAACAGCCCACCTGACGTTAAGTGGTTACTGGAGCCCATAGACATCTACAACGTAAATGCGCCACCCACCTCGAGATATAAGTTCTAAGGTCTCAGTATAGTTATAACGGCTACCCCACCCTTCGAACCGAAACGCATTACTGCTTCACGGCGGAAATAGGCGGGGCGGTGGTACCTACCCGTGCGGACTCCCAAGAGGTCCTACCACCAGTGACCAGTAGTATTTCGCTTTTCGCGAGTCGTAGATACAATTAAAATTACTTTTTCACCTTAGCATTATGGGCGACGGTAACCACTCACCATCAGGTGGGCCGTATGCTTGTCTGCGTACAAAGGCAATAAAAAAAAATTAAAAAAAAATAGCAGCTCAAATACGCCGCTTTTGCCGCGAGACAACAGTGAACACAAAACGCGATTTTGATTCGAGCCTGAGTCAAAGTAGCTTTTTAATTTTTCAATCTTCAGTGCCACGAATTGCACCCCACGCTTTTTTTACAATAAAATCATTTTTTCTTACACCATTTTTAATTCAAATTTATTAACATTTATTTTCTATAAAATCGTATTTTTTTGTTTTTTTAAACTATTGTTAATTTTTCATTTTTTAGTTGAATTTAATTTTTTTCAATATTTTTTTTTAAACATTGAATTGTCATCGGTCCTTAATAAGTATGCCAAATTTCGAGTTAATGCGACATTTTAAAGGAGGTCAAAATCATATTCAAAGATTCCGTTACATATACATACTAACATACATACATCTGAAGCTAATAAAAGCGTATTAAAAATGCGTGATTAAACCATAAAGTCAAGTATAATTGATTGACGTAAAAAAACGAAACAGCAACAAAGCTATTCACTAAGCAGCCTGTTAACTTCAGCTTCTCCAGTAAGCTAACCTGAGCTTTTCCTGCAAGCTAGTTTTAGCTTTAGCCTGCATTTTCTTTGACTACCTCGAGTCGTCGACATAGTTAGAGATATTTCAACCATAAACATATTTATACCGTCTATTCACACTCTATATACTCACATTTGTTATCTCTATATTTTATTAATGATTAAAAAAAATGTAATAACATAAAAAATACATGCGTATTGCAGTTTAAAAAGATTGCATGTTATAAACTTATTTAATGTCTAATAAACAAATACAAAGATTAGTCTTCTAAGATCGCCCTGTATTAAACATTTTAACAAATGGGGTGAAGCTAGTCTAAAAAAGTAGCCTAAGTTATTCCTTATATCATCCGCTACCTATCAGTGAAAGTCCCGTCAAAATCGTTCCAGCCGTTCCAGAGATTAGCCGGAACAAACAGACAGACAAAATTAAAAAAAAAAAATTTTGGTATATGTACTGTGTATACATACATACGCATTTTTTATTGCCTTTGTAGGCAGACGAGCATACGGCCCACCTGATGGTAAGTGGTCACCGTCGCTCATGGACGTCAGCAATGCCAGGAGCAGAGCCAAGCAGCTGCCTACCGTTAAGTACTCTCCGCAAGCCTCGTTTGAAGAAGGACATATCATAGCGCTCGGAAAACACCGTGGAGGGGAGTTCATTCCAAAGCAGGATGGTACGTGGCAAAAAAGATCTCTGGAAACGCACTGTCGATGAACGCAGCGGTTCCAGATAATATGGATGAACTCTGCTTCGATGGCGGGAGGTGCGATGATAAAAAAGTAAAAAATGGTTTAGTAAAAAGTGGTTATATTATTATTATATTACAAACAGACACTCCAATTCTATTTATTTGTATAGATTAGCATCAACAGTTCGATGTTTTTAATTTAATTTCAATTAAGTTTACTCCATTCAAATGTTTGAAGAATTTTTTTGTTATGAAATTTTTTTTCAAACTTTAAATGCCTCTCCTGTAATGTTGCATAAATGTCGCTAAGACCAAATGGCGTTTCACCACTTTATATTTTATGTATATTTACAATTTAAAAAAAAACACAGCTTGTTTGGCAATCGAACTAATCCACTAAATAAAAGTTTTAATGGTGGTAGGACGTCTTGTGAGTTCGCACGGGTAGGTACCACCACCTTACCTATTTCTGCCATGAAGCAGTAATGCGTTTCGGTTTTAAGAGCGGGGCAGCCGTTGTAGCTATACTTAGACCTTAGAACTTATATTTTCAAGGTGGGTGGCGGCATTTACGTTGTAGACGTCTATGGGCTCCGGTAACCACTCAACACTAGGTTAGCTCGTGCACTCATCAAAGCAATAAAAAAAAAAGTACTATCATCATCAGCCTGCGGCAGTCCACTGCTGGACATAGGCCTCCCCCAAAGCTCGCCACTGAACCCGATCTTCGGTTCTACGCATCCAGTTACTGCCAGCTGCCTTGCGCAGGTCGTCGCTCCATCTAGCAGGAGGGCGTCCTACACTACGTTTGCTGGTTCGCGGTCTCCACTCCAGAACACGTCTACCCCAACGGTTATCGGTTCTGCGACATATGTGACCAGCCCACTGCCACTTCAGCTTATTAACCCTGCGAGCTATATCGATTACTTTGGTTTTTGCCCGAATGACCTCATTGCGTATTCGGTCTCGCAATGACAAACCAAGCATAGCTCGCTCCATAGCTCGCTGAGTAACTTTTAGTTGGTGGACTAGTCGCACAGTCAGTGTCCACGTTTCGGCTCCGTAGGTAAGCACGGGTAGGACGCAAAAAAAGTACTCCCAGTACGATATTATGGTAAAAATGATTGTGATAAACGCATTTCTGTACTCACACGCGCAGTGAAGCCGAGTCGCGCGAGACTATGGTCTATTACAGGAACTAAAACCGTTCCCTGTAACGTTTGAAAAAAAGAAACCATAATAAATTAATCGGAGACGCAGACCTTGATCTTGATTGAAGTCACGAAGGACCTTACCTTGCCCTCAGACTGCCCCGGACACATTCCCTCTGTGAGGTTCGTCAATCGTCGTTAAAAAGCGGCAGTGTGCAGTCCCAATTCGTGCGAGAGAGATAGCGTTCTACAAAGCCGAAATTAGTCGATTGTCTCTTTCTAAAAGTCGATGGGCGATGTTTAGCGTCGGGTACTGTATGTACTTAGAGACCTTGCTTGTTCTCATTAAATATTTCCTTGTAGCCATGACATGTTCTTGAAAGGACGACAAAGTCGAATAATTGGTGGAAATTAAAGGTATCCAAAAATCATTCTTAAAATTATAATTACTCACATTGACCACGTATTGCCTATTCTTTCCGGTTTCGGGGTCCTGGAATTTAAACAACACAAAACCTTATTCTTTCTCCACCATAAGGTTCAATCTCAAATGTTTTTTATTCCTTACCTATTCGCTGGAAGCCTGAAGCGCTACTCCAGCTACACGTGGACGGGTAGGTGAGCTCACTGGCTCAACCTGAGAGAACTTGCTAACACTAACCCTAGCAAGAGCAGTGCTTCGCAGAATCTACCTCCGGATCGGAAACGCGACCCGCTGAGAAGATCCGGCGAGAATCTACCCACCCGAACCCATAACTAACTGACAAAACTAATATTATAGTAGAACTGGTTCATTACAATGAGCCGTATGCACATCTTGGCCAAAATTTTTAGACGACCGATGTACTCGTAGCGGGCGATGCTATAGAGGCGGTGTTCGAATCCCGCAAGCGGATTGTAACTATACTTGAGACCTTAGAACTTATATCTCAAGGTGGGTGGGCATTTACGTTGTAGATGTCTATGGGCTCCAGTAACCACTTAACACTAGGTGGCCTGTGCGTTCGTCCACCCGTCTAAGCAATAAAAAAAAAAGCGGGTACCAGTTTTTTCTGATGAAATACGTACGTAACATATTGAGTTCACGAAAATTGGAATCGGAAATATTAGCATAGCACTTACTGTGACCTTAGCGAGGCCGTCTTCAGCATCTCTCTGTTGGAGAAAACAAAAATGACTCGTATGCGATATTATACTGGTAGTAGGGTAGGTGTCACCACCCTGCCTATTTCTGCCGTGAAGCAGTAATGCGTTTCGGTTTAAGTTTCGGTTTAACTACAAAAGGAAGGTCTTTAACCGAGCGGGTAATATTGCTCGGTAGACCGAGGGTCCGAATGTTCGAGACGTCTGCCAAATATTTGTGTCCTATGATGGCTACCACCGCAACCACTTCACACCTGGTGGGCCTCGAGTAGTGATTACCTAATATACAGTTTGCACTAAATGTATTGTCATCGCATAGACACGTTAAGAACTTGTATGATCACTCTGCCTTGATTGTCTGCCAAGAATTTGCCCAGCGCCTCCAAAAGTTTAAGAGGTGTTGTAATTATAGGTATTGTAGAGTGCCTTGAGCGTTGACAGTTGAGCGTTGAGCGTTGGCATCTATAGTCAAAGTTTCTGACATGCAAGCTTATCTTAAAAACGACGTAAGCGACATTCAAGCATCTGTCAAATATCTGGTATTGTAAATGGCTTCTCGGCATGACATCTTGTTTATTTGTCTCTGATGTCAAAATAAAAAGAAACATTCATTTTTTAGTTAAATCCGACAAATAAATATCTAAATATCGTTCGTTGCTTACCGAACTATAGGCCACCCAGCGCACTGGCGAGCCGAAATCGTCCTTAAACACAATACAACAAAGACTATTATTGAACTGGTTGCTATCACTATATTTACGTTTAATTAGTTCTTGATATTTTAGTACAGTTGCAAACGCCGTGACTTCGGGTAGACAATATGTCGGCCCAAATGAACAATAATGTTTTTAGTGTAGATGTAATTGTTATTTGTGAAAAACAAAGACTGCAACCGGTAAACCTATAAGATTCGAGCGATAGTCCATTGGAGTCGTTTAGTAGATGGATCTTCCATCTTTTACCCCACTTTCCCCCTTAGGCACGAAAATCTTCTAGAATGTTTATAGGCACCTTAGAACCTTCTAGAACTTTCGGCGCTTAACACGAAAAAAAGGCCAATTAAAATTCCGCATTGGAACGCATCATCCGGCCTATCTGATGGGAAAAGCTCATGCATTCTCCTTAAAAGTATATCTAAGCTTTTACACCAATATAAAATCTATAAAATATAAAATCTAAATGTCTATAAAATCCTATGAGCATATAACACCAGACGAGTGTTCCGAGAATTAAAAAATTAAGAGGGTAGTTATAAATACATATCTTGCAATGTATCTGATGAACAAACAAACTTGCTATAAGCCGCGCCAATAAAGAAACGAATCTAAAATGGCGGCGGCGATCATGCGCTCTCACTATTGCTGTTTTTAGTCGCACACGGCGCGTACTGCATGCAAAAAAAACCTTTTTTTTATAATAAACCACTTTATTTTTTTATTTTTTTATTGCTATGTTGGATGGACGAGCTCACAGCCCACCTGGTGTTAAGTGGTTACTGGAGCCCATAGACATCTACAAAGTAAATGCGCCACCCACCTTGAGACATAAGTTCTAAGGTCTCAAAGAATAGTACTTTTTCTTTCTATCTTTCTTTTTATTTGTTGACCCTACCATCTGCCAGTGCAGGTACATACACGCCATTTTCGATTCGTGTCTTTATTGGCGCGGCTTATACATCTATGATCCGGTCACTGTTCTACTGGCCAAATCTACTGAGACACACCTTTGTGGGAAGATTATCATGTCAAAATGTACAGCCTCCACGACTCTGATTCGACATTCATCAACCATTGCTTATGTGTGCGAAGCATACGTTTCAGTTCCAAGTTCAGTTCCAAGCATTTTTTTTTCCCTACCAATGCTGATATCCTTGAGAGGCTATTTCAGCTTCACCCTAACGTGTATAGGGGAGCTCACGGGACTCAAACCGGAGTGTTGCTAACACTGACCCTAGCAAGAGCAGTGCTTCGCAGAATCTACCACCGGATCAGAAACGCGACTCACTGAGAAGATCCGGCGAGAAACTCACTGGGCTGTGTCTATGGGTTAGTTCGCTTGCGACGAAAGGCTCGACGAGGACGGTGACCGGTGCTTCGAAGCATGGAGCGGCCGTTGTACTATAAAACTGAAATTTAGAACTCATATTTTAAAATGGGCGACGGAATCTACGTTGTAGATGTCTATGGACTCCGATAACCACCACACACGAGGTAGACCGTGAGCTCCATCTAACACACAGGCTAAAACATTAGTCACTCACTGAAGCCGGTAACAGTTTTTCTAGTAGTTTCTCGCTATCAATCTTCGAATTCGGCTCCTGGAAATTATATCACCGTATAAATAATTAATTGGAGACGAATAAAGCGCATTCGTCTGACCCTGGACTAGGGTTTCCATGGGAATCAGAAAGAGAGACAAAATAAGAAATTATTTAATTATTAAAACTACTTAGGTATTACTGCACAATATTGAAATGTCGAAAAGCTTTTACTGGTGGTAGGACGTCTTATTTGTCCGCACGGGTAGGTACCACCACGCCGCCTATTTCTGCCGTGAAGCAGTAATGCGTTTCGGTTTGAAGGGTGGGGCAGCCGTTGTATCGTAAAAACTGAAACCTGAAAACTTATATCTCAAGGTGGGTGGCGACATTTATGTTTCGGGTCCCATAAGCTCCGGTAACCAGGTGAGTCGTGAAGTACGTCCACCCATCTAAGCAAGAAATAAAAGTTTTAATGTATTATTAATGTAAAATTGTGGCGAACGTAACGAGAAATGGGTGTGAAATTTCATCTTAGACAATAATGGCTCCTTCAATATTATAATTCGGGGCGGTGTCCCAAAGGGTATTATGACGTCATAGATTCCTTTAGAATATCTACCCGCTGGGACGGTAAAAAAGGTCATTAAACCCGATATATACGGGTATACCGCAAAACAACAGCCAAGATAGGGAACAACAACAAAACTCAAACCTAAAAGACCAATTTATATAGATCGCTTGCTTGAAAACTTTTTCGAAAACCCGTGTCGTGTTCCAAAGGAAATATAAAACGGACAGTTTCGCTGGAGAAAATCGTTACCAAACAATATTCGAAGTCTCCGGGGGTTGCTTTAAGACCGCTGCGAGCGAAACAAATCGGGGATGCCTCATGTCAATCGTCCTTTTCGCAAGGCTCTTTATGAAAACTCAGCTTGCTTGATTATTTTGTTCTTCGTAATGGCAGTGCTCAGACGGTCTAACCTAGTTGTCGCTCGGACCAGATACACTCTACTCTCAACAATCCAAGATGCCTTACGCGCACCCGAGACTAGCGCAGGATAGTCCAGGAGAAAGCTATTGTTACGCCGGTAAGAGTAATGTCATCTATCGCCGAATAGTCGAACGAATACCAAAGGATCTAGTAACATCTAGAACGCTCGAGAAGTACAACGCCATCTATTGTCAGATAGCGGAAACACAATACTAGAAATGTGTGGAATATTCTCGACGATTCCAGGGATTTCGTCTCGACTATAAAAGCGTTGCAGAGATGGCACGCAGACAGTTAACAATCGGAACTACTCGAAGCGAAACAGCGAACGGATCACCAGAAGCGAAGCGGAAGAAGCGAATTGAGAATTTTAAAGTGTTTGTTACGAGTTTTAAGTGTTCTAAGTGTTGATTACAGTTTTAAGTTGTACTTTGGTGGAACATTTATTTATCCCGAACCCCAGTGCGTAACACTATTAAGGGACGCCACGACCAGCATTAAGGATTATCGACGCAGGGAACCTGGTTATCTTGTCTACAGACGGTCTCAGCTGAACATAGACCGTCCCTAAGATTCGCAATGAGCGATTTTTCATCGCACGCAGAAAGAATATTTATTATAAAATTTTATTTACTTAGTTCAATAACTAACTAAGCTGTTTTGACATTGACCAAAAGTTGATTTGAAAGGCAGACAAAATCTCCTTGTGGCATTGAAAAAAACGGTGCCTCAATTTTACTTATTTAAAATTCACTCAATTAGATTCGGCGTTGCGGGTACTTTTCAGAAGACAACGAGCATCGTGACTTATGACCTTAGCGCTATAAGCTCCCGGGTATGCGAGAGAGATAGCTACTCAACTAGACACTTTTATTTTTCTGAACTCTTTCTAAAACTTTTTTTTTTTATTGCTTAGATGGGTGGACGAGATCACAGCTCACCTGGTGTTAAGTGTTTACTGGAGCCCATAGACATCTACGACGTAAATGCGCCACCCACCATTCTTTCTCGGCTTATCTTTAAATTCTACTTGACTCACTTGAACGAACCACGTTGCCGTTCTCACAGAATGTTTTAGTTAGCGCTATTAATTGCTGCGTATTTTTACTGGTGGTAGGGCCTCTTGTGAGTCCGATCGGGTAGGTACCACCACCCCGCCTATTTCTGCCGTAAAACAGTAATGCGTTTCGGTTTAAAGGGTGGGGTAGCCGTTGCAACTTTTTTTTTAATTTATTGCTTAGATAGGTAGACGAGCTCACAGCCCACCTGGTGTTAAGTGGTTACTAGAACCCATAGACATCCACAACGTAAATGCGCCGCCCACCTTGAGATATGAGTTCTAAGGTCTCAAGTATAGTTACAACGGCTGCCCCACCCTTCAAACCGAAACGCATTACTGCTTCACGGCAGAAATAGGCAGGGTGGTGGTACCCACCCGCGCGGACTCACAAGAGGTCCTACCACCAGTAACTATACTGAGACTTTTAGAACTTATATCTCAAGGTGGGTGGCGCATTTACGTTGTAGATATCTATGGGCTCCAGTAACCACCAAACACCAGGTTGGCTGTGAGCTAATCCACCGATATAAGCAACAAAAAAAAACTGTTGTTGTGTGTAAGTGGTCGTAGTATTTTAATTGCGTAATATTGGAGTGGAACATCCAAAAATACTTCTGGAAAAATACGTCTACGTACTGGAAGTCTTTATAGTAGGCATTTGTCGAGAGAAAAGCGTTTTCGGAAAACAAAACACTGAACGCTGAAATATTGAATTATAGGTTAGATTAACATTGAAGTTATTATTAAGCAAAACATATTGTTGATCTACACAGCAATAAAGGCTCATTTTATTTATTACTAGCTGACCCGGCAAACTTCGTAGTGCCTCAATCGATAAATAAAAGACCTAAACTTTTGTATAAAATAAACTTAAAACAAACAAAAGGAATCCGTCCGACGGGGGACACATCAAAGGGAAAACAAAATTGTTATTTTTATTTAATTCCGAGCATTTTCGTATTTATCTACCTTTTAAACCTTCTCTGGACTTCCACAAATAATTCAAGATCAAAATTAGCCAAATCGATCCAGCCGTTCCCGAGTTTTAGCGAGACTAACGAACAGCAATTCTTTTTATATATATACCTAGTCAGGTCATAAATTCTGTCACATGTTTAATGTAAAATAATTGAAACAAGTTTATTCATTATGTAACCATTCATATACCAAAATGAACTTAACAAAACATAGATTCTTATGACACTAAAGTTTATTCAAAATGACCTCCGTGATTTTGAATACAGGCCTTCAATCTGCGCGGCCAGTCGTCTATCGCAGCGAGTAAAATTCTAAAAGTATACATTTTTATTTTCATGAACAATTCGAAATTCGAATTCAATAAACTTTTTTGTGGCCAGTATTCTAAAAGAAAAGTTTTTACGGTGTGACAATACTTATGACCTGACTAGTTATATATATAGATATTTAATCTTATTATTATTGTAAGTATTGAAACACGAGATTTAGGTGTAGTTCTTCGTACAGTCTTCACGGATAAACTCGTGAAACTTACGAAGCAAACTTGTACCGAGTCTAGTAAATTATCGAATCTCGAATTACACGGGCAAACTAACTTAGCGCCGTGTTCTGTTTATCGAGAAATTTCCAGACTATTGTTTTATTCAACGATCGTCTGCCGGCGTCAGTTGCACGGGGAACTCTGAGAATCGTTTCGGAGTTGATCGACCCGGCAACAAACTTATTGGTGCATATGCGAAGTATACATTATGTACTAGCTATACCCGTCCGCTTCGCTGGGCATTTAAAATTAACATTACTAGATGATTAAATAAATAAATAAATAAATAAATAAATAAATGATGACCGAACTTTGCTCGTTTTTTTTTTTGATAACGCCATCTTGTTGTGTCTTTAAAGCGGTTAGTTGCCCTCAATAAAAAAAAATAGTATTATTATTCGCCGATAGATGTCGGGAAGAGTTTATTATTGAAAACACGAATAAAACAACATTTTCTGAAAATAAATAGTAGCTAGATCGATTTATCGCCCCCGAAATCCCCTGTATACTAAATTTTATGAAAATCGTTGGAGCCGTTTTCGAGATTCAGATTATATACATATATATTAACATACAAGAATTGATCGTTTAAAGGTATAAGATAAGATTATTTCTCACCCCCACAAAGATTCTCATCATTAACGCCCCCGCAACTGGTGTAAGGAGTCCAACACTCATATAAATATTAGCCTATCCATTAAGTACATGTATTTTCTACATAGATACCAAGTTTCAAGTCAATCGGATGCACGGTTCAGTAGTTATAACGGAACATCCGTAAAAACCACTGTAGATAGATTTATATATTATTATAGACTAGTGATCCCGCAGTAGTCGAAATTCGACTATAATGAATTGAAATTATAAGTTTGAACATTATTATGGTTCTATTGTCAAACACAATTATACTTCTATAATATAATCACAGATAAATAATATTAAAGACAAACAATACTAATCTATTCTCAATTTTACCACAGACTTTAAACAATAACAAAACTTTGACAATTGACAGTAAACAAAGAGTACATATATTTTTATGTATTTGTTGTGTCAAATATATGGTAGTGTGTGTAATCCTTTTTTTATTGATTTAATGTATTTTTTATGCATTATTTAAAAAAAATATTAGCATTGTGCACTTCTTCTCTATATTCTCTATAAGTGTGGAAAATTTCATACTCCTCCGTCCACGCAATTTTCGTAAAAAGGGATACAAAGTTTTTGCTTCACGTATTAATATATAGATATACAAACCTGTTTATCCGATTTAGTTGACAATTCCGGTCCGCTGTCAGACGTTGGGCTTTTCGCTTCTGAAGCCTGTGGACAGTAAGTCAATGATTTTTTTATACAACAGATATGTTATCTTCATAGTAACTGACTCTTCAAATCTGATGGCGCCATTTAAATCTACATACCTACCGATATAGTGCACACACATGTTGACAAGTAGCATTAATGAAAAGTACAAAAGATGGGATAAGCGCGTGAGTAAAAAAGATAGCTATAATAGGAACGATTGCACTTGTTATATTATTAATGCACTAGCGACCCGCCCTCGCTTCTAATGGAAAAAGAATTTTTCAAATCGGTCCAGTAGTTTCGGAGCCTATTCGAAACAAACAAACAAACAAATCTTTCCTCTTTATAATATTATTATATTATATATATTATATTAGTATTAGTATTAGTATAGATTTGTTTAGACGCGACTAAAGACGTAACGTCCCAATTGGCCTGTTTTCGAGTCTTCACTTGACGTGCGCTTGAAACATATCTGCTTCTTTTTACATAATATAAAATATCAGTGCAGTAAGTACAATAAATGACTCGTATTTTATCGTGATTAGATCGCCAACTGAGATATAACTCTAGTTATTTCTAGGGCTAAACACAGGGCTTTGAAACTTCGATACTTTAAGACAAATATATTTTTTTTGTATGGAAACTATCGACATCTTGTGGCGGATGCCCCTAAACTTATGCGTTGTTAAAGTTAAGACATTAAGTTACTGTGTAACTAGACACAGAAATAAAATAAATAATCATACAAGTCTTTTCAGAAAAACAGAAATCTCAATATTACAAACAGACACTCCAATTTTATTTATATGTATAGATAGCCGAGTCCCGCGATTTTACCCGCGGGTATTGTCGTACCGCGGGTGATGCCGCGGAGCGAAGCTAGTCTAAAAAAGTCTAAGTCTAAGTTACTTCTTATATCATCAGCTACCTATCAGTAAAGTCCCGTCAAAATCGGTCCAGCCGTTCCAGAGATTAGCCGGAACAAACAGACAGACAGACAGACAGACAAAAATTGTAAAAAAATATATTTTGGTGTATGTAACATATATATTCATAATCATGTAGTAAAAAGCGGTTATTTCAATATTACAAACAGACACTCCAATTTTATTTATATGTATAGATATAATAATAAGTAATATCGTGTTTAAAATATATTTACTCACCGACAATTTCTTAAGCGCAATATTCAATACTTGTGCACCTGAAAGCTAACAAAACGATGGACTTCTATTTATTCACAGACTACCAATATCTCCTACTACATCTTACTTGGTGGTAGGATCTCTTGTGGGTTCGCATGGGTAGATAGCAATCACCACCCTGCCTATTTGTTCCGTGAAGCAGTAATGCGTTTCGGTCTGAAGGGCGGGGCAGCCGTTATACTGTAAAAATTGAGACTTAGAACCACTGTCTCAAGGTGGATGGCGGCATTTACGTTGTTAATGTCCATGGACTCCGGTAAGCAGTTAACACCAGGTGGGCCGTAAGCTCGTCCACCCATCGAAGCAATATAAAAGAATATATAATTTACTATACTATACTATACTATACTATACTATACTATACTATACTATACTATACTATACTATACTATACTATACTATACTATACTATACTATACTATACTATACTATACTATACTATACTATACTATACTATACTATACTATACTATACTATACTATACTATACAGAAAGATTAAATATGTACATAATAAATACCCAAACAAAGAGAAAACCAACTTGTTCATCACACGATCGTTTGCCCGATGTGGGAATCGAATCCACGACCCTCAGTACAACAGTCAGGTGCGCTAACTACTGGACCTCCAAGTCAGACTGCATAAGATAAGCTTAAAAGCTGTGCCAAACTTCAGCGCTAAGAAGAAAACAATTTGACATGAATACTAACATTGTCCAACATGTTTTGTGGCTGTGAGTTGCGCGGCATCTGCCATCGACCTTGAGGAGCTGGCTTGCTGTCAGTCTGCGTAAATAATTAATGAAATTAAATAATTAATTAATGAAATATGTACTCAACAAATGTTCACGACTGACTTCCACGGTGAAGGAATAACATCGTGTAATAAAAATCAAACCCGCAAAATTATAATTTGCGTAATTACTGGTGGTAGGACCTCTTGTGAGTCCGCACTGGTAGGTACCACCACTCTGCCTATTTCTACCGTGAAGCAGTAATGCGTTTCTGTTTGAAGGGTGTGGCAGCCGTTGTAACTATACTGAGACCTTAGAACTTATATCTCAAGGTGGGTGGCGCATTTACGTTGTCCACCCATCTAAGCAATCAAAAAAATATTGTATTTAATTTTAATTGAAACAATAATTTGTGAGCTCACGTCGGTCTGACTCAGTACGGTGAGCATCTAAATGATTCAATCTGTAATTTGTAAGAGTGCTCTTAAACAAAAACATTCCCGGTTAAACTTTAAAGGAGTTTTGAAGGAGTATTCTTGTCAAAGATAAAATCTCTTGGTTATTTCTAGCTCGTTACACTCGACGCAATCTAACGTTAATAATAAATTAGTGTTGTACCTTCTGATTGAAATTTTCTTTATAGTCTCACCGGAAGACTATCGACTTTAACTCAACAAGCCAAATTTTCAAATGCCATTTCTAATATTACATTCAATGATTTAAATTACGTAATAATTAAAAATTATCAAAATTTGTAGGAAACCTTTTTTTATTATGAGTTCATAATTTACATTTGAAATAAGCTCGCGATATTTGAAATCGAATCTCTAACAACTATTACTAGCAGCCATCTTCTTGACGCCATTTTGTTGTAAATCAAAATGGCTGCTGAATTAACATGCTGTTTAAAATGGCGCACATTCCTTTTTTTAAATATTATAATAATAACTATTGATTAGGTATGCATCTATATAAATAAAAAATGTGTGCGTGTACTAGTGTACACACGTAAGAAGTGAAACTTGTTTATGGCCTTATTTTTCGAAAAATGATCTACATGCAACTTTCTAGAAATTGGTTAAATAAAGTTAAATTAGATAAAGTTTAAACAAAAGGATTTTATTATCATAGACATGAATACAAAAAAGTTAAATTAGATAAAGTTTAAACAAAAGGATTTTATTATCATAGACATGAATACAAAACAGATGGCGCGTAACGGAAAAAAGTGACGCGTAACCGAAAAATGTGACGGTAAATTTTTTTCCAACGCCGATAAGGAAGTTTCACTTCAAAAATGTTCACTTAAACTTCTAAATAATCAAACACAAAAATGCCTTTCTTTTTGTTTCTCTACCTATCGTTGGCAGCCTAAGCACCTATTCCAATTACGCGCAGACTAATAGATCAACTCAGGGGTCTCAATCAGAAAGAGCTTGCTAACACCAGCCCTGGCAAGAGCAGTGCTTCGCTGACTCTACCATCGAAAAGGAATCGCGACCCACTGAGAAGATCTGGCGAGAAACTCAGTGGGTGAAAAAACCCTCATAAAGTTGACATTTAAATGACAATAATTTATTAATATTACCTTCATTATATCGCCTTCATTCCAATATAATTCCATCTGTAAAAATCTTTGTATTAATAAAAAAAGATGTGTGATGTCGTGGGACACCGGATAGGAACGAAGTTCTATATTATAAAAATATTAATTTTAAGTTCTATTCGAGGTATAAAGAAAATAAAACTGGAGGTTTCGCAACAATCCACGGTCATTCGGTAACGTGCAAATTTATTGTGGTACACTTCATTCACGGTTGTATGCATAAGAGTTAGTATATTGCGCAAACGAACGCTCTGAGTTCGTGGTCAATGATTGGTAAAAATTTTTTTTATTTTTTGTACGTTATTAGAAAGTTAAGTCGTACAGTGTGTGCATTGCTAATAAAAATCTTACGTTACGGACATTTTTTCCCGGTTAGGGTACCCCTCCGCATCGTCCCATAAGGAACTTTGTTCCAAAAATAGCATAGGTAAGACAGTTTTATTGGACCAAACGACTCGCTTCCACCTGATCTTAAGTGTTCACCCTTCACCAGGTTCTACAATTTATACCGGATCACTTTACTGCTTCATGGTGGAAATAGACCAGATCCTAGAACCAACCGAAATTGGAACAGTCATTTCTACGTCATGGTTTCCAACGTAGTTCTAGTAACAGAAACACACGCCAGGGGGCGCTAGACAATTTAGAACAGACAACCGTAATTACCAGTAATGAGCATAACGTAGTCTTACCGAATTTATTAACCTATTTTGATAATAATAATAATAAAAACGTGTCTGAGATGCAAATCCTACTAACGATTACATTAGCAATAAATAAAAAGCTTAGGTGGGTGGACGAGCTCATGGCCCACTTGGTGTTAAGCGGTTACCGGAGCCTATAGATATATAAAAAGTAAATGCCACCACCTACCTTGAAATATAAGTTCTAAGATCTCAGTTTGTACAGTACAACGGCTGCTCCACCCTTCAAACCGAAACGCATTACTGCTTCACAGCAGAAATGGGCAGGGTGGTGTACCTACCCGTACGGACTCACAAGACGTGCTACCACCAGTAAAACACACAACAAACCACATGAACCTTATTTATCGTGGCGAAGTCGGACGAAGTTACATTTTTATTTAATTGCTTAGATGGGTAGACGAGCTCACAGCTCATCTGATATTAAGTGGTTACTGGAGCCCATAGACATCTACGACGTAAATGCGCCACCCACCTTGAGATTAAAGTTCTAAAGTCTCAAATATAGTTACATATTAAATTCTTGTATTGTCATCAGTCCTTGACGCGTGTCAAATTTTCAAATTGATCGGTCGTATTGAAGTCACTGAAAAGTTATTAATTACCAAATTATACTTACCCCTAACGAAGGACGACCTAAAGGATTCATGTTTTGCTGCAAACAAATAATAATTATAGAAAGCGATTTTAATCTATCAGAACTTGTTAATTTTATCGCGAAGCAATCATTACGCTTATAAACAAAAACAAAATTAGAATATAGCACGCTAAAAACTCAATCACACGTAATCTATACTTAATATTATAAAGCTGAAGAGTTTGTTTGTTTGAACGCGCTAATCTCAGGAACTCCTGTTTCGATTTGAAAATTTTTTTCAGTGTCAGATAGCTCATTTATTGAGGAAGGCTATAGGCTATATAACGTCACGCTAAGACCAATGGAAGCGGAGCACCAGTAATGAATTCAAAATCAGGGTATTTTTCCCTTTTGAGAGGTTAAAGTAAAATATTTTCACTTTCTACGTACCTAAATGAAGAGCCGGGTAAAATTTAGTGTTATGCCAAAGTAACTATTCCACGCGGACGAAGTCGCGGGCAAAAGCTAGTCGTTAAATAAAACTTCAATCGGTTTCGAAAGAGAAAATAAATAACTGCACAGAAAAGAGGCGGACGAATATCAAAAGAACTAGTAATATCGAGAACGCTCGAGGAGTGTAACGCCATCTATTATCAAATAGCGGAAACGACTAGTCCCGCCGTGAATATTCTCGATTATTGTAGACTTGTCGTTTGGACTATAAAAGCGTTGCAGAGATGACGCGAAAGCAGTGAGTAATCGGATCTACTCGAAGCGAAACAGCGAACGGATCACCTGAAGCGAAGCGGAAGAAGTGAATTGCGAATTGTAAAGTGTTGCTTAAGTGTTTTAAATATTAAATAGAGTGTTAATTTGTACTTCGGTGAAAGTTTTATTTATCCCGAGCCCCAGCGCGTAACAGTATTATTTGAACCACTTATATTCATAATAAAATGTCTTGAATTCTAGATTAACAAGCGTATAATCAATTTAAACTAATTTTACGGTTAATCTCGGTTCACTGGTGGTAGGACCTCATGGGAGTCCGCACGGGTAGGTACCACCGCCCTGCCTATTTCTGCCGTGAAGCAGTAATGCGTTTCGGTTCGAAGGGTGGAGTAGCCGTTGTAACTATACTGAGACCTTAAAACTTATATCTCAAGACGGGTGGCGCATTTACGTTGTAGATGTCTATGGGCTCCAGTAACCACTTAAAATCAGGTGGGTTGTGAGCTCGTCCATCCATCTAAACAATAAAAAAATAAAAAATAAAAAAACAAAAAACAGCTCGGACTGCGTGCGACTCGAGAAATCCATAAAAAATATCATAAGCATAGAATTGTTACTTACGAACTGTGTTTGTCTTGGTGCCTGTTTTAATTAAACCATCCATTAATAACTAGATGCATCACGCGTCAAAATTTTAATTGTAGACTAATTATAATATATCTATACTCATATATAAATCTACAGTGGTTTTTATGGATGATCCGTTATAACTACTAAACCATGCATCCGATTGACTTGAAACTTGGTATATATCTATGTAGAAAATACATGTACTTAATGGATAGGCTAATATTTATATGAGTGCTGGACTCCCTAATAATAATAACAATAAATAATAATGTTAATTTTAGTTTTACAACATTTTAATCCAAAAAGAAAAAAACTAAATAGCTATAACCGACCGATATACTTAGATTTACTTTAATTAAAATAATTAAAAAATATATATTTACTAACATAGTTCTTAAGTTATTTGTAATACTAACTATGAGACTATGAGGTCTTGAAATAAAGAAAGGTGAAGATTTTCATTTTATTTATTTATTTATAACTAAATAGCTAACTAAGCTGACAATTATTTCATTGGAGGCTCATCGACGTCATCATCAAGTTTAACGGTAGGTAGCGGCTTGGCTGTGCCCCTGGCATTGCTGATGTCCATGAGCGACGGTAACCACTCACCATCAGGCGGGCCGTATGCCGTATGCTCGTCATTGGCCCTGCACACGTCATTACGGATCCTCCCGATCCATTAACGGTGCTTTTAGGTACCACAAGCACCGGTCAGGGTCAGAAGGGCTCGACGAGCGAATTAACCCATAGACACAGCCCACTGAGTATCTCGCAGGATTATCTCAGTGGGTCGCGTTTCAGATCCGGTGGTAGATTCTGCGAAGCACTGCTCTTGCTAGGGTCAGTGTTAGCATCACTCCGGTTTCAGCCCCGTGAGCTCACCTACTAGTTAAGGTTACGCTGAAATAGCCTCTCAAGGCTATTTATCAGCTTAGGTAGGAAAAAAAATTGGCCCTTGATAAGTCTGTAAATTTTCAAGTTGGTCGTACTAAATATCGGTCTTGAAGTCAATGGAAATTACGTACAAAGATTCCTGTACATACAAATAACAATACACACCAACCTAATAGAAGCGTCTTAAAAAACCAGTTTATATTACAGTCAAATATTGAAACAGCACTAATTAATTACCTGCTCCTGTTTCAAATTTCTCGAGTACGCCTTGATTAAATTAAAATTAGAAACATTATTAAAATAACTGTTTTAAGTTTTATTAAATTATTTTATAGTTACCAAACATTGGGTATATTAGACTAATCTATTTATTCGTACCAAGTAAGGTTATCTTCCTGTAACACGGTTCCACTCTAACTGTATATTTACACCTTTTTTTTTCTTGCTTAGATGGGTGGACGAGCTCACAGCCCACCTGGTGTTAAGTGGTTACTGGAGCCCATAGACATCTACAACGTAAATGCGCCACCCACCTTGAGACAGTGGTTCTAAGTCTCAGTTTTTACAGTATAACGGCTGCCCCGCCCTTCAGATCGAAACGCATTACTGCTTCACGGCAGATATAGGCAGGGTGGTGGTACCTACCCGCGTGGACTCACAAGAGGTCCTACCACCAGTAATGAAAATTACCATACAATACAATACAATACAATAAAATAATGAAAACTTCTTTTAATTTAAAATATCATGAACTGAAATAGCCACGCTTACAAAATACAAGCATATGCCTTCCATACAATTTAGCCTTAGAATACTTTGAAGGGTTCACATCTATCTATCTATATCTATATAAAAATGAATTGCTGTTCGTTAGTCTCGCTAAAACTTGAGAACGGCTGGACCGGTTTGGCTAATTTTGGTCTTGAATTATTTGTGGAAGTCCAGGGAAAGTTTAAAAGGTGAATAAATATGAAAATGTTCGGAATTAAATAAAAATAACAATTTTGTTTTTCCTTTGATGTGTCCACCCGTCGGACGGATTCCTTTTGTTTGTTTTAAGTTTATTTTATAAAAAAGTTTAGGTCTTTTATTTATCGATTGAGGCACTACGAAGTCTGCCGGGTCAGCTAGTCGCGTATAAAAATTCAAACATGTTTTTTTTTTATAAGAACGAATTGCTAAATATAAGTTTTACAAATATTCTGACAAGCAAAACCAATATTTATTTCGTTAAAAAGTTTTGAGACAAGAATTATTTAACATAATTACCTGCCATTTTTTAACGTCTTCTTCCCACTGTCAAAAAATGTATTATTTAAAACATAAGCCTATAGATAATAAACACCCAGACGAATAGCAAACTAATCTGTTCATCACACGAAGGTTTGCCCGCTATGGGAATCGAACCCCCAGTCCTTAATCAGGGGGGCTAACTGCTACACCCCCGAATCAGTCATAATAATAATAATAAGTATGAACAAATCACGCACGATCATCCGGTCCCAAATTAGGATTCCCTGTGGTACCCACCAGAGACTGACAAACATGCTTATATATGTTTAAATATGTATATATCTACATAATAAACACTTTTTTTTTGTTTTTTTTATTTGTTTTTTTATTTAATGCATACGTGGGTGGACGAGAACAAATAAAGACCTGTATGATTTTTTATTTTTTTATTTTCTGTGTTTAGTTATTACAATAATTAAATGCCTTAACTCTAACAACATATAAATTTAGGGGCATCCGCTACAAGATGTCGATAGTCTCCTTACAAAAAAATAATTATCCCTAAAGTATTTTCAGGGCCCTGGACTACCCGATGTAGGAATTGAACCCGCAAACCTTGGCGCAATAGTTAGACGCGCTAACTATTGGACCACCAGGTCAGTAATCTAAACATACCTTCAGATATTCCAAGATATTTACTGGTGGTAGGACCTCTAGTGAGTACACGCGGGTAGGTACCACCACCCCGCTTATTTCGACCGTGAAGCAGTAATGCGTTTCGGTTTGAAGGGTGGGGCAGCCGTTGTAACTATACTTGAGACCTTAGAACTTATATCTCAAGGTGGATGGTGCATTTACGTTGTAGTTGTCTATGGGCTCCAGTAACCACTTAACACCAGATGGGCTCTGAGCTCGTCTATCCATCTAAGCAATAAAAAAATAAAAATTGTGCTTAACTTCCACGTTCCATCCAGCATCTTTTTACTGAACAATACCAACTTCTTTTACTTATTAGTGTGTAATAAAATATATTAGTACTTTAGACTAGAAACTCGAATGCATTATAAGGCTAACTAAAAGCTTCCTCCGGCGATCTGGTAACAAATAGAATAAAAGATCTGAGAAATATCGTTGTCGAGATAAAATCATTTTTAATACTTCCTATTCAACTTTTACTTACATTCGGCATGACTTGCCCTTTGTATTGGTCCTGTTGGAATTCAAAGTTTAATAAATATGTAAAATAAATAAAGCCAATTGTAAAAGTGAATGTAGGTAATTGATGTATCTAAATAATGTTACTGTATTGTAATTGGGATGTAAAGATATATATTTTTTAAGATTCATAAATAGCTAATATTGCTTAGGGTGGATGAGCTCACGGCCCACCTGATATTAAGTAAGTATTACCGGAGCCCATGTTCACCTACATCGTAAATGCCGCCACCCAACTTGAGAAATGAGTTCTAAGGTCTTTTAACTACGGTTGCCCCGCCCTTCAAACCGAAACGCATAACTACTTCAAGCTAGAAATAGGCAGGGTGGTTGTACTTACCCGTGCGGACTCACAAGAGGTCCACCAGTAATTACGCAAATTATAATTTTGCGGGTTTGATTTTTATTACACGATGTTATTCCTTCACCGTGAAAGTCAATCGTGAACATTTGAACTTTAAAAAACTCGCACCAAGCACACAGAAGGCTGATTCTCCCGCCGAATCTTCTCAGAGGCTTGCGATTCTGATACGGTGTTAGATTCATTCGCGAAGCAGCCATTCTTGTTGGAGCTAATGTTAGCAAATTCGCAAGCCCGAGCCCAGTAAGCTCGTCTACACGTTCGGTGAATCTAATTTAACCCCACGACTTACTAGAATAGATACTAGACAAATAACAGACCTTAAAGAATATATACTTCTAAATCTAAACTATTGTAGATGTATATTATGAAGATCATAAGAAAAATACTATAGACAATAAAACGTTTTTTTTTCCTTATGGGCAGGGAGCGTACGGCCCACCTGATGGTGACTGGTTACCGTCGCCCATAGACTTCAGCAATGCCAGGGGCAGAGCTAAGCCGCTGCCTACCGTTAAATACGTAACTTAACGTACGTAAAATACGAGAAAGGGCCTTATAAGTATCTTTAAACCACCCGTTTTAAGAGTATTATGTGTGCGCACAAGGATTTCAAGCGTAACTCCTAACCTTTTCAAATATGATTTACCTCTCTCTCTCCGACTGCGGTCAGGGGGTCTTTAAAACAAATCCAAACGTAAAATATGTACAAAAGGATCTACATATTTATTTTATACAGAAATTTTATTGTACAAAAATTTATATTTAATAAGTTCAAAATTTGTACAAAACCTCATTTGAAAGAGATTGCATTTTTATTTTTTTATTTTAGTTGACTTGCGACGCCATCGTTGCCAGTGTTGAGTTAATAAAATTCTTTTTTTTATATTAAATACACACTTACATTTTCTGTTAAATAAATAAAAATGATGTAAAGTTTATTTTAGTTGAAGACTTCAATAAACGAAATTATAATATGAAACGACATGAAATAAAGTCTCAGTAATACACTGGTTATATACAGACTTCATCAATAGACTTTTTGGAAGAATCCGTCAAGCCGCGTCCAGTGACATTGCTTCATTTTCCCGGACTTTTCCACTTTCGCCTAATAATAAACAGTTAATAAACCACCGTTATTACACGTTTAAACCCAAAGAAACACTAACTCAACAAAACAAATTAATTCACAAAACTTTGTTCCTCCTTGTGTTCCCGCCAAACCGTCCAGATTACATTAAACAACTCCTGATATAAACGTAATTTGTCACAGATTAGATTTTATGAGGCATTAGCCAAACATAACGGTTCTTCTTTGTTATTGTGTGTTGCCAATTTTAAGAAAAACACACGAGCTCTATATATAACTTGCATGCTGATGTTTATTTGTTTTTTTTTTTTAATTATTAATCGCTTTTTATTATTAATCGCTTAGATGTGACAACAAGCTAACGGTGTACTCTGTGTTAAGTAGTTAACGGACATAGACATCACCGCGCGATCATCGTCACCCACCGTGAGACATAGGTACTACACAAATAACATTCGCCGAAGTGATTAATAGATAAATTTATAACAAAATCGAACACGGATTTTAATAAATTGCCAACATTTATGATTCAAGAATGAGTGAATGAACCCAGAACACATATGATCATAAATTATCATCAAGAGATTTCACACCACCCGGTCTCTTCCCGATTAACCGGATAATGTATTGCAGCCTTCCTTGAGTATTATACCAGCATATTACGAACACAAACTGGCATTTACTGGTGGAAGAACGATTGTATGCCCGCATGCATGGTGGGTGGCGTACACTTTATGATGTAGGTGGTCCAAGGAACCGCTCAGCCAGATCCGCCGTTGGCAATTCACCCATTTTATGGAACCCTGCGAGATTCGAACACCAGCCCGGTCTCATTGCTCAATACGAATGTATGTCCTTTACGCCACGACGACTTAAGCCAAAGAGTTCGACGTGAAACTTAACCCATACATCAGCTAGCTGAGCTTCTCGCCGGATTGTTAAGTCGTAACAAAGCTCTAAAAATATAAAATTAATACAAAAAATTATTACACACAAACAAACAAAATAACTAGTTGTTACAATGAATGAAAACCGCGCGCTTTAACTAGTGATTGCTTCATAATGACCATATAAGGTATTCGTTGGTACCGGAAATCAAATTCTTACTGGAACATCGAGTCCGCCACCCCGGCTTGCTCAGTCGGTAGAGCATGAGACTCTTAATCTCAGCGTCGTGGGTTCATGCCCCAGGTCAGGCGATCATAAGAGCATCTTTTCAGCGGGTCACGATCCTGATCCGGTGGGAGGTTCTGTGAAGCACCACCCTTGATAGGTCTCCAAGAACCAAGATAATTTCTATAAATAACCAACGTTTTGCTGAGAAATCACTTCGTCTCATCTTATCTCGTTTAATTGAATCACATCTAAATTGATTACAGTATCAAATAAATCATAGGCTCGTTTCGCTCTAAAGTATCTTATATATACCTTTAAACGAGCAATTTAAACGAGCAATATATATATATATATATATAATCTGAATCTCGGAAACGGCTCCAACGATTTTTATAAAATTTAGTATACAGGGGATTTCGGGGGCGATAAATCGATCTAGCTACGACTTATTTTCAGAAAATGTTGTTTTATTCGTGTTTTCAATAATCAATTTTATGACTCTTCCCGACATCTATTGGCGAATAATCATACTATTTTTCTTAATTGAGGGCAACTAACTGCTTTAAAGACACAACAAGATGACGTTATCAAAAAAAAAAACGATCAAAGCTCGGTCATCATCTAGTTTCTCATAAAGCAGAATATTCGTATTTATCAATAGAAGATACTTATTTATATACTCGACACTGGCTAAAATGGCGTCGCAATAAATCCATTAATTGCCATACTGAAAAAACTAAAATGGCGTCGCAATAAATCAATTGCTTTACTAAAAATAGGAAAAAGTATCTGAATACTTAACAAAAAAAGATAGTTGATCATTACTCGCGTTTAAAATCACAGGCACGTACGGGTCTTTAAATAAATACAAAAAAATACCTTCAACCTATCAGTGTCTTCAATAAATTCCTCCCACTGAAATCATAAAAAGTTTATGCATAATCAGTCAAAGACGAATCCTATAATGTAACAATCTGAAAGTCCTTAAAGCAATGTTATCCTAGAAATATAATTTATGTGAAACAGTCTTTTGTATATTTAATATATTTAAATATATTTCGTCCATTTTTTATCCAAACTATTCGCTAGTTGCCTAAGAGGCTATTCCAGCTTCTCGCAAACGAGTAAATGAGCTCACGGGTTCAATTTGAGAGAAATTGCTAACACCTAACTAAAATTGCTAATTGCACACTGGTGGTAGGACCTCTTGGGAGTCACTGGTGGTAGGACCTCTTGGGAGTCACTGGTGGTAGGACCTCTTGGGATTCCGCACGGGTAGGTACCACCACCCCGCCTATTTCCGCTGTGAAGCAGTAATACGTTTCGGTTCGAAGGGTGGGGTAGCCGTTGTAACTATACTGAGACCTTAGAACTTATATCTCGAGATGGGTGGCGCATTTATGTTGTAGGTGTCTATGGGCTCCAGTAACCACTTAACACCAGGTGGGCTGTGAGCTGGTCCATCCATCTAAGCAATAAAAAAAATAAAAAAAATCAGTGCTTCGCTAAATCTACAGCCGGATCGGAATTGCGACCTCTTATTAAATAATTAAATATCTATATTTCTATCTTTTTTTTTATTGCCCTTGTAGGCAGACGAGCATACGGCCCACCTGATTGTAAGTGGTTACCGTCGCCCACGGGCTTCAGCAATGCTAGGGGCAGAGCCAAGCCGCTGCCTATATATAAACGAATTGCTGTTGGTTAGTCTCGCTAAAACTCAAGAACGGCTGGACCAATTTGGTCTTGAATTGTTTGTGGAAGTCCAGGGAAGGTTTAAAAGGTAGATAAATATGAAAATTCTCGGAATTAAATAAAAATAACAATTTTGTTTTTCCTTTGATGTGTCCCCCGTCGGACGGATTCCTTTTGTTTGTTTTAAGTTTATTTTATACAAAAGTTTTGGTCTTTTATTTATCGATTGAGGCACTACGAAGTCTGTCGGGTCAGCTAGTTATTTAATAAATTACAAGTGCAATAAATACATTAGTCAATGCTTAACTATACACACACAATGCGTTATACGTAAAGATACTCAAATAGTTAAATGTTTTTATTTTTTTAAATGAAAACATGAAAATGGCGATGTGAAGAAAAAAAGAAAAACAATGCGATAATGGATAAACCCATTGCCTTTTCCAGCAACAAACTAAATCCGGTTCAATATTGATTAGTTGCAGCCTCAAATCTCCGTTTTCGTTGATTTTCAAAACGTCTCTTAGTTTTGACAAAATAATTGCACGTTTTTATCGAGTCGCAGCCAAATTTCAAATTAGGTACTTTTACGGATAAATGCTATGACGTGTTTCATTGAAATAAAACGCACTAACATAAACATTACTTATGTGAACTTATTAAACACTAGAGGTCCCGCAGTAGTCGAAATTCGACTATAATTAACTGTAATTGTAAGTTTGTACACTATTATGATTGTATTTTATACTTCTATAATTACAAATTTCGGCAAGGCTACACTATAAAAAAATATTAATAAAGACAAACTAAGACTTTATTCTATTCTCAATTTGACCACAAACGTCAAGAATAAGAGTTTGACAATAAATAGTATGCATGCGTGTGTGCGTCAAATACATGGTATGTAGTGTGTGTAATGTTTTCTTTATTGATTTAATGTATCTTTTATGCATTATTTTAAAAAAATATTAGCATTGTGCACTTCTTCTCTATATTCTCTATAAGTGTGCAAAATTTCATACTCCTCTGTCCGCGCAATTTACGTAAAAAGGGATATAAAGTTTTTGCTTCACGTATTAATATATAGATTACTGAGCGAGTGTTAGCAAACCTTACTTCCTTTATGACTTACTTTATCCGCTTTCGTCAATCTTTGTGGCTGCAAGAGTTAACAAGATTTACTTTTAAAACAAATCATTGTATGGAACATTATTGTAAAAAAGAGATGGCTTGAAAAAATCAATTTCAATGGATACAATGGAAACAATTGTGTCACTTTAAATATCATTATATTTAATACTAGCGGCCCGCTCCGGCTCCGCTCGGGTCTTTAATAAAAATTTCAATGACGTTGTTTTATTTTTTTAAATAAAAGAACACTTATTGCGGCATAACTATAATATTTAGACACATGCTGTCGCGACACTTTTTGTAAATAATAATGTGTTCTACAAAGTCGTAGTACATTATTTTATTCTATCATCAATAGTTTTCGCAGGGCACGCGATGTAAAGAGTAGGTATTTTAGGTAATTTTTTTACACCTTGGGTTACATTATTAGAGTTTTGGTAAGGATCCCTAATTTTTTTCAAAAAAGACTGTCACTCGGGGATAGTGTAGCTTCCAAACAGTGAAAGAATTTTTCAAATCGCTTCAGTAGTTTCGGAGCCTATTCAACAAACAAACAAACAAATATTTCCTCTTTATAAAAATAATAATATAGATGTTTTAATACCACACAAAACAAATACTTCAATTAAACTCAGCTTAGATCCAAGATAACGTTTATGGATGTTTGCGATAAAGCTAAATATCTACTTCTAAGAGAACACCGTCGAACTATATCATTCAGCTATGAGATAGCCCAATAATGCTATTCATGATTATCAATGATGCGACAGGCATCCTACTGGTGGTAGGACCTCTTGTGAGTCCGCGCGGGTAGGTACCACTACCCTGCCTATTTTTACCGTGAAGCAGTAATGCGTTTCGGTTTGAAGGCGGGGGGCAGCCGTTGTAACTATACTTGAGACCTTAGAACTTATATCTCAAGATGGGTGGCGCATTTACGTTGCAGATGTCTATGGTCTCCAGTAACCACTTAACACCAGATGGGGCTGTGAGCCCGTCCACCCATCTAAGCAATAAAAAAAATTTGCTCGGATTGCAATAGAATCACCGGTAATAGAAGCAATAATGCACTAATTAAAATGGAAACACTCACCAACAAAGCTAGATCGTCTACGTAAGGATTCGCTTCGTTCGTCTTCATAAGTGATGGCTGAAGACAGATAAATATAATGTCATTAAGATATTATGTATATAGTTTTCAATGATAGTTGGTTTATCCTTTTTGCCTTCTTAAGTTATTCAACTGATTGCGTTGAAACATTTGTTTTGGGAAGGTTTCTTCTGCTATAGTGAATTTAAGATAGGTTTTTTCATACAATTATTACCCAGAAACAACATTTTAAATGATTAAACATGTTTTTTTTTCGTCTCACGATTTCCGTTATGACAGTTATTCAAACGCATTCTTGACAATTTTGTTTTTACCAGAATCTCCACTTGCTCTAAAATCTTTTTCTTCTATCTATATATATAAAAATGAATTGCTGTTCGTTAGTCTCGCTAAAACTCAAGAACGGCTGGACCGATTTGGCTAATTTTGGTCTTGAATTATTTATGGAAGTCCAGGGAAGATTTAAAAGGTAGATAAATATGAAAATGCTCGGAATGAAATAAAAGTAACAATTTTATTTTTCCTTTGATGTGTCCCCCGTCGGACTGATTCCTTTTGTTTGTTTTAAGTTTATTTTATACAAAAGCTTAGGTCTTTTATTTATTATTATTTTATCGATTGAGGCACTACGAAGTCTGCCGGGTCAGCTGGTAAAAAAATATATTTTAAATTACTTTAATAGATTAGTCGTGTTCATGATTTCACGTAGTTTTCGTTGCAGGGCTGTAAGAAGCTATAAACGTAAACGTGTTATCGATTTTAAGCCATTTATGACACCCCTATCCAGGAGTCTCAGCATTTACCAACAGCGATTTTTAAAAAAAAACATGACACTAAATGTCTATGATGATTAAAGAATTCGCTTAGTTTATCATTTTAGATGAGTTTTTTGTTTTGTTTTTTTTTAATTAAAGCCACATTTCATCATTTCCAACGTCACAAATACTTAACAGTTTTCGCAATCGTGAATGACCAAGGAAATATTTCGTCCGTATTTGATTTTTAAGCCAATATTTTCCCCTGAAATACTTTAAACTTTCTTCACTCTGTTCGGGATGTGTGCTAAAAGATTACTTAAGCTATATTAATTTATTTATTTTCCTGCCTAAGCTCATAGCCTTGAGAGGCTATTTCAGCGTAACTTTAACTAGTAGGTGAGCGCACGGGGCTCCAACCTGACGTCGCTGCTAACATGAACCCTAGCAAGAGCAGAGCTTCGCAGAATCTACCACCGGATCTGAAACGCGACCCACTGAGAAGAACCGGCGAGAAACTCAGTGGGCTGTGTCTGTGGGTTCTATATCACTACATAGTATAAAACAAAGTCGCTTTCTCTGTCCCTATATCCGTATGTATGCTTAAATCTTTAAAACTACGCAACAGATTTAGATGCGGTTTTTTTTAATAGATAGAGTGATTGAAGAGGAAGGTTTATATGTATAATAACATCCATTAAATAGTGGAGAAATCAATAATAAATTACAGTTTCTGAAGCGAAGCAAGGGCGGGTCGCTTGTTAATTATTAAACATCTTTGTACACAGCAAAATATAATTCGACCTTCGTGATTATAATTAGAAAATTATTTATTTAATCTTACCGATCGATACGGCTTAGGTGGCTGCAACATAAAGATACGAAACAGAAATCAATTGAATACGCTTAAATCTAAAAATTGATTGCTTAAAGTAAATTTAACATATAGAACAACTTTGTCGACTTCATCTTCTAAGCCGTTAGATGACGCCGTAATAGCATATGCGAATGTTTGGCCTACAGTTAAATACACGCATTACGCAATTAAAGCCAGTGTTTTTTACGGTTTTTGGAAGTTGTAGGCACAAATAAAGCCTCTTTCACAACAACAGATGGTAGAACCGTAGTAAGTCCGCGCGGGTAGGTACCACCACCCTACCTATTTCTGCCGTGAAGCAGTAATGCGTTTCGGTTTGAAGGGCGGGGCAGCCGTTGTAACTATACTTGAGACCCGAGAACTTATATCTCAAGGTAGATGGCGCATTTACGTTGTATATGTCTATGGGCTCCAGTAACCACTTAACACCAGGTGGACTGTGAGCTCGTCCACCCACGTAAGCAATAAAATAAAAAAAGTTTGATATCGTGTTTATTGCTGTCAATAAACAAAAGACAATTTTCCGCAAAAATACTTTTTGGCGGGAAAGCGAGAAGTGAAGTTGTGTGAATTGTTTTATTTTATCTATTTAGTGTTTCTTCAGGTTTAAATGTGTTGTAACATATATGGGAAAATGAAACAAAGCCGCTGGACGTAGCTTGACGGGATTTTCCAAAAAGTCCACTGAAAAAGTCTCAGTAAATGACCACCATTTTACTGAGATTTTATTTCACCCATATCATCTCATCTCTTTTCGTTTTCATTTCATTTGATATTATCATTTAAAAAAGTTTTCATTAAAATTTTAACAAGACTTGACCAAAAGGTCTTAGTTACCAGGTCATAAAATCATCATCTCATTTCATTCAATTTCGTGCCGATTGATTAATATTTAAATTAATCAATTTCCTTTTATTTTGCTCCAAATCATTTTTCATAAAAAAGAAAATACAAAATATTAGGTTGTTTGATACACCTTCCTTCCAATTGGAAAAATAAAACTACTACATACTTCTCCTGCGAAAATCAAAACTGTACATCAAAACATCTGAAATATTATTATAATGACAAAAAAAAACCCAAACAACAAAACAACAAAAAATATGAAGTTATAAATCAAATTGTATAATATGTTTCTTTTTTTATACAACCTAAAACTTACAAGTGCTTGTGCGAATGATATTGAATCCGTATCAAATATTTTACGTTTTTCGCGGCTATTAAATAATTTTGTTCGGTTTATTTTCCGATAGATCTCAGAACTTTATGTAAGTGAATCGACGAGGGCCTAGTTCCCAGGTTTTAAGTGCTCCCTTCGGACATTGAATCAAGGCTTCGATTGTATTAATACAAGTATCCCACCGCTCGATAACGGAGCTCATGACTGCTTCGTGGTATAAATAGGCAGGGTTCGACGAAAGTTTTTAAGCTATTGTATAGCTTTTATCGCGGGCTTTGAGCGAGGCAACTGAATCAAGAAATTACGTAACGAAAATAAAACCTAACAGCCCCACTCCGCCTACCATGTAGCTCGCGTTCAACACATTCATTCGTTGCGCTTGTGTAGTGTTTGTGAATAAGCGCGCGGTGTGACGTCGCACTGAATGCGCATCATGAAAAAAGTCTGCCCATCTCTCTCTCGCGCGGTCTAGCTTATGAGTGTTAAGTGTACAGTTAAAGTTTTGTTTTTGTTAAATAGTGTGTTCTTATTTTATTATTGTTTTAATATTAAATTATTTTTGTCTAATTATAATCGCATAAGTTGATAAAAAGTGCTATGCAATAGCTTTACCGCGGCAGTCCCCGAGTGCCACACGAGTGTCTTTTTTCTTCATATTTCCTTACTACAATATTTCGTAGTTAATATTCGTGAACATGTTCCAGTTAACTAATAGAATTACAAAATAGTAACTCTATGTAGTATTTGCACTGCGGCACAGTCTAACTAAGAAATTCAATGTCGTGCCAACCCTATTCCATTAGGATTACTTTAATTGCATATAAGTGATAAAAGGAATTGCTCGACCCGGTATTCTAAGGAGCTAGAAGATTATTTCTGTTAAAACAAACCTGCGGCAGTCTGCCCTGTATTAAAAATGAACAAATTTAATTATTAATTTTAACAAATTAAACAACAATCAGGCAGTCCTAAGATCCACCTTATAAAACTAATTACCGAAGAGCAAGTGATCCAGAACTACTTATTTCTATATACAAACAGACGCACAGGTCCTCCTAATGATATGTAGTTGCCGTCGCCCATGGACATCAGCAGAAGCACAGCTCTAGTGAGTCTAGTAGCTCCAGTAGACATTTAACAACACTACATTTTAAAATGCGAGGGGAATTAAAAATGCGGGACTGTTGTCAAAATTGACATTAAGACATTATTAATACTAGAGGCAAATTTAATATTTAAACAATAATAAAATAAGACCACGCTATATTTATAAAAATTAACAAAAGCAAAACATTAACTGTCCCCTTCACACTCATAAGCTAGACCGCGCGAGAGAGAGATGGGCAGACTTTTCATGATGCGCATGCAGTGTGACGTTACGCCGCGCGCTTATTCACAAGAACTACACAAGGACAACGTGTTAAACGCGAGCTACATGGTAGGCGTAGGCATGTTAGGTTTTATTTTCGTTACGAAATTTCTTGATTCGGTCGCCCCGCTGAAGGCCCGCGATAAAAGCTATGCAATAGCTTGAAAATAAAAATAACTAAAACGTGTGAATTAAACTGGGAAAGGCAAAGCGTAGTGTCATGGCGTTTTAAAAGCGAATGTCCAAGTCTGTGTGACTATGAAAATGCTAATGAATCCGATTTAAGCACGACACAGTTCTCAATCAAAACAGTCCACAGCCGATACGGAAGGAGCACGTAAAATGGATCACCTGTTGGAATTCGTTTTCAAAAAAATCCGGATACTTCTGGGCGCGATTCATAACAGCGCAATAACTCAGGAAATATATGAAACGCCGATTCATCATGAAAACCACAACGCGAAATGAATTACGCGACCGAGTAATTAAAAAAACGGTGACGCGCGCAGATGTGTGTGCGTGTGGTAATTGAAAAATCATGAAGAATTAACTAGAATTCTATTTACATTTTAAGTTAACAGTGCCAAAGGAAGTTGTAAAAGTGGCCACGGTGATTGACAAATTAAAGAGCGGACGATTCGCGTGGTATGGACGTGTGATGCGAAGAGAGGAGATGCATGTGACTAGGAGATGTATGGAAACGGTAGTGCAAAGTAGAGGGGGAAGAGGTCGACCGAAGAAAACATGAATGGAGTGTGTGAATGACGATGTGAAAGAGAGAGGAGTGAGTCTGGAGATGACGGCTGATACAAGTAGAAGAGAATGGAATCGAAAAATTTGCTGTGCCGAAACCACCTAGCGGGGTAAGGTGGGTACAAAGAACAGTGCCACTAGTTTACTATCAGATTTTTTTTATTGCTTAAATGGGTGGACGAGCTCACAGCCCACCTGGTGTTAAGTGGTTACTGGAGCCTATAGACATCTACAACGTAAATGCGCCACCCACCTAGAGATAAGTTCTAAGGTCTCAGTATAGTTACTACGGCTGCCCCACCCTTCAAACCGAAACGCATTACTGCTTGTCAGAGGTCATCGCGCTGTATGTTGGGGCTGTAAATGACAGTGTCAGTGTTGAACCTACTTAGCAACGACCTCATCGTTTATCTTCTCTTTCTTTCTCTTACCAAGAGCAAATTAGCGAGAAACGATAACTAATGCAATTCTCTGTAACTCCCCTCACTATCCTATCTTCCTGTCTTAAGTTTTAATAATACAATTGTTGCTTCGACCCCATTTATCAAAGTGAGTGGAGCACTCCCGTTCTGATATCTACGGGCTTTAAACAGCACGCAGAAAAATATAAAAATTCCTATTTTAAGTTTTAAACTATATGGGTATGGCATGTTGCAATTTGCGTGAATACTTTTCGACGATACGGAATTATGAATGCGGACGATTGACATAACTTAAATCGCAACATGAGAAATGAAATGACGTGACTGTCGTTAATATTGACACTGACACACATGACATTATAAATACTGCAGGCAACGGTTTCTGTGTTTAAGCATCCTTTGATCTTTTGTGAAAGATAATCATAACCATATAAACGCTTGTTATCCCGCTCGGATAGGACCATCATATTCATTACTTTTTTTTCCTACCTAAGCTGATGGTCTAGAGAGACCATATCTAGTAGCTCACGGGGCTCAAACCTGACGATTTTGCTAACACGAATCCTAGCAAGAGCCGTGCTTCACAGAATCTACCACCAGATCGGAAACGCGACCCACTAAGAAGGTCCGGCGAGAAACTCAGTGGGCTGTGTCTGTGGGTTAATTTACTCGCCGAGCCCTTTCTCGCAAGCGACGGGTTCGACGAGAACGATGACTGGTGCTTGGGGTCCTAAAAGCACAGTTAGTGGATCGGGAAGATCCGAAACGACGTGTTTTGGGCGACGTCAACTGCATGCCATTTGGTCCGCAAGATCAGCTACGTAGTTTCCGGCGGCCACGATGAAAGGATTCTCGTGTAGTGCCGCTTTATCGAAGTGGCATCCATTACTGCCGCGATGTCCCACATTTGCCGCGATGTCCCATATTTCGCTTTAAAGGCATTAAAATTACACGTTACATAATAAATTTGAGACTTCCATGTCATGTGGATGCCATTCAGATCGTCTATGGGGCGTCGATTCCGATTCGGTGGTAAATTCCGCAAAGCACTGTTCTTGCTAGGGCTGGCGTTAGCAAATTCTCTCAAGTTGAGCCGGTGAGCTCACCTATTGGTTCGTGAATGGTTGGAATAGCCCCCAAGGCTACCAACGTATCCTCCTCCTCTGTGCGTCGTGTTCCTCAGTGCTGAGGATCGTGACCGTTACGGAATACACGCGTAAAGGTTTTCTTGGGAAAATTGCTAGTGGTGGGTTCCCGCGTCCTTCCACAGCAGAATTTCAGAGGCGATTTAGTTCCTCTGGGCTACTGAAGCCCTAGTTCGGGTTACTTCACCGCCGCCCATTGCTCGGCGTTATATTTTGACGGCCGGGTAGGTGGCATACCAACGCCAACCCTGCTCTTTTCTCATCCGGGCTTGGGACTGGCAATGGCAGAGTATAGGTAGTGAAATATATGGGTCGTAAATTTTTTTCCCTATCTAAGTGGATAGCCTTGAGAGGCTATTCAGCGTAACCTTAACTAGTAGGTGAGCTCACGGGGCTCAAACCTGACGACGTTGCTAACGCGAACCCTAGTAAGGGCCGTGCTTCGCAGAATCTACCACCGGATCGGAAACGCGACCCACTGAGAAGATCCGGCGAGAAACTCAGTGGGCTATGTCTCTGGATTAAGCCCTTCGTCGCAAGCGACAGGTTCGACGAGGACGGTGACCGCAACGTCAAGTCCTCTGCGTTGGTATTAAAATTTGTTTAAGTTGCCATAAAAAATCCACACAAAAATCTCTTGTTATTTATCTCGAAAAAAGAACTACGAACATCGGCACTGTATTGAGCTAAAATTAAAAGCGTTTTATTGTTTGTTTTTCGCTTCGTAGTTATAAACCGATTTGATAGCAATTCCACTTCATTTCAAGGCCTCATCTCGATGCAGTATTCAATTTCCTGGCAATGACGACACCCACTCTACAAGGAATTGTCGATTCTCACTCGATAAGCTACTGCGATGTGATTTTACATTTTTTTGTCGTGCTTACAATTTTCAAAGATTTCTTCTTTTTCGTTAACGAAAAAAATTGTAATTTTATTAATCTCGTCCGTTTCGCTGCGCATTTAAAATTAACATTATTATTTATTGTCATTAGTATTAGGGAATCCAACGCTCATATAAATATTAGCCTATCCATTAAGTACATGTATTTTCTACATGGATACTAAGTTTCAAGTCAATCGGATGCATGGTTCAGTAGTTATAACGGAACATCCGTAAAAACCACTGTAGATTTATATTTATACCTATATATCAGTATAGATTCCTTTTAATACTGTATAAACTATTATATGTAAGTATGTATTATATGTATATGTGTTTTTTTTTTATTGCTTAGGTGGGTGGACGAGCTCACAGCCCACCTGATGTTAAGTGGTTACTGGAGCCCATAGACATCCACAACGTAAACGCGCCACCCACCTTGAGATATAAGTTCTAAGGTCTCAAGTATAGTAACGACGGCTGCCCCACCCTTCAAGCCGAAACTCATTACTGCTTCACGGCAGAAATAGGCAGGGTGGTGGTACCCACCCGCGCGGACTCACAAGAGGTCCTACCACCAGTAATTACGCAAATTATAATTTTGCGGGTTTGATTTTTATTACACGATGTTATTCCTTCACCGTGGAAGTCAATCGTGAACATTTGTTGAGTACGTATTTCATTTAAAAGATTGGTACCCGCCTGAGATTCGAACACCGGTGCATCGCTCAACACGAATGCACCGGACGTCTTATCCGTTAGGCCACGACGACTACAAAGTGATTGTGTATATATGTATATATATATATACTTTTTTTGTGTATTTATTTGTAACTTAATATAAATTTCATTGCACCTACCACTATTTACTCTGCACTACCTTTAATTGACTGGTAGAGAATGCCTTAGGCATTAAGTCCGCCAATGTAAATTTCACATGAAGTGTAATAAATAAATAAATAAATTGGGCGATCTTTTGGCGAGGCTTGGGGAAGACCTATGTCCAGCAATGACGTCTGTGGGCTGATAGAATAACGAACAAAAAATGTTTTGCAAGTTTTTTTTTTACCACTCAATATTTTAGAATTCACCACTCATGATTTTAGTATGTAATTAAAAATGATTAAATATTCACAAACAACATGTTAAAACCTATCGAGGAGTGAAATGCTATTTGGTTCATGATGATGATGATGATGAAGAATTCACCACTCATGATTTTAGTACGTAATTAAAAATGATTAAATGTTCACAAAAACAACATACCGACGGGTGAAATGCTGTTTGGTTTAAGCCACATTTCGCTTAATACACGCCATTTATCTTTGTAATTAAGGATGCGTTTTATTTGGTAGGTACTTACTTATCCGCGTATCAACAGTTCGATGCTTTTAATTGAACCTCAATCAAACTTACTCCCTTCAAATAGCTGAATTATTATTTTTGTTTTGATATTTTTTGCAAATTTTAAACTTCAAATGGCTGTCTTGTATAATTGCAAAAATTTCGCTTAAGCTAAATGGCCATTCACCCTTCCATATGTACAGAATTTCATACTGACATATTATGCTTTTAGTTAATTGCACTCTTAGACACTCACATGATGACCTGGACCTAGAGTCCGTCAGTAAGTATCTACAGTCGGCATCAGTGCGCCACTTCGATAAAGCGGCACGACACGGGAACCCTCTCATCGTGGCCGCCGGTAACTACATTCCCGATCTTGCGGACAGAATGGAAAGCAGTCGACGTCGCCCCAAACACGTCATTATGGATCCTCCCGATCCATTAACGATGCTTTTAGGTACCTCAAGCACCGGTCATCGTTCTCGTCGAACCCGTCGCTTGCGTGGAAGGGCTCGGCGAGTAAATTAACCCTCAGACACAGCCCACTGTGTTTCTCGCCGGATCTTCTCAGTGGGTCGCGTTTCCGATCCGGTGGTATATTCTGCGAAGCACGGCTCTTGCAAGGCTTCGTGTTAGCAATGTCGTCAGGTTTGAGCCCCGTGAGCTCACCTACTAGTTAAGGTTATGCTGAAATAGCCTCTCAAGGCTATCAGCACAGGTAGGAAAAAAAACTATTTGACAAACAATATTTTTTATTTTGTTACTCTGGCATACGATGCAAATGGAAAATTTATAATATTAGGATTGTCTTATTGACATTTTATACATAAGTCTTCGTTAACTCTAATAGATGTCTGTTGAAATTTGACCTAAACGACATACAGCTCAACAAGGAGCCCAAAAATAATAAAAATTGCGAATCAGCGCCATTATTGTACGTATAAACTTGAAGAAATACGAATATGTAGGTACTAAATTATTAAGTTTAAAAAAATAAAATGACATTTAATTTTCACGCTCCTGCCAAAAAGTAAGTGACAGCGTGCCAGAATACACGACTAGACAAAACAGATTATGTAAATTATAAGTCAGTAAACAGATTATAGGTCTACAAGAATCTGATGGCAAAAAAAAGTTTAAAAAATAGCGATTTTCATATTTTATGGCAACAAAAAAAAAGTCATCTGTCGAAACTAAAATTTCGAGGAATTGTTTTTGCTTTGGCTTCAAATTTCCTTTAAAAAGTGGTGTAGATGTCGAAGAAATCTCTTCGATCGCAAGCAAGAAATATTGTTTTCAATCTTTATCAAAGAATACTTGATGAACAAGGTGCAGAACAAACACAATCATCTTTATTGAGCCATGTGCAAGCGTTGACTGGTTAGTAGGAATGGCACGTCTTGATACTTTGGTTTATTGCATTTTTCGTGTGTATTATATTATGTATACTAAGCTTTGGTTTATTTCAGGTGTTTCTAATACTACCATAAGACGAATTGTTGTTGAAGGCAGATCTAACAGAGAAGTATTTAGTACGCCCGGCAAAAAGAGGAAAGGTGGCAAAAAAAAAAGCTTGGATAGTTTTGATTTAGAATTGATCAGAAACAAGATATAAGTATGAGTTTTACATTGTAAGAAAGGAAATACCCACTGTCATGAAATTGTTACAAATTCTTCGAGAGGAAATCAATTTCAATGGAGGAAGTGAATCATTAAGGTAACAAAAATGAATTTATTTTTCTTTCAGTTTGAATATAATCTAAATACATAGTAATCTAAAAATAACAATCTTCTTTTGTCTTCAGACTTATTTTGAAAGACGTCGGATTCGAATTCGTGAAGTGCCCATCAAAAAGGACTATTTTAATGGAGCGACATGACATAAAGATACACAGATTCAAGTATTTGGAGCATTTTTTTTTTATTGCCCTTGTAGGCAGACGAGCATACGGCCCACCTGATGGTGAGTGGTTACCGTCGCCCATGGACTTCAGCAATGCCAGGGGTAGAGCCAAGCCGCTGCCTACCGCTTAATACTCTCCACAAGCCTCGTTTGAAGAAGGACATGTCATAGCGCTCGGGAAACACCATGGAGGAGAGCTCATTCCATAGCCGGATGGTACGTGGCAAAAAAGACCTCTGGAAACGCACTGTGGATGACCGCAGTGGCTCCAGGTAGTATGGATGAACTCTACTCCGGTGGCGGGCGGTGCGATGGTAAAAACGAGATGCCGGTATCATCTCGAACAATTCCTCAGAGCACTCCATAAGCAAAAGAATCGAGAAGCCGATGATATGCTAGATGTGGTTTATTTAGATGAAACCTACATACACGGTTCATTTTCAGTGAACAAATGCTGGCAAAATAAAGATATTGCAGGCCCATCTAAAAGTATTTCGGCAGGGCCTAGATATACCATTGTACGTGCTGGTGGAGAAAATGGTTTTGTGCCAAACTGTTGATTGGTGTATAGGTCGAAGAGTACATCTGCTGACTACCACCATGATATGAATAAAGATAACTTAACAAAATGGGTTACGGAGAAGTTGATTCCCAACCTTACAAAACCTTTTTTAATAGTCATGGACAACGCCAAGTACCATTCTGTACAATTAAACAAACCGCCTACACAAGCCGACCGTATTGCTGTTATAAAAGAATGGCTTCAATCAAACAATATCCCTTACGACGATAATTGGCGTAAATGTCAATTACTGGAAGCAATGAAAAATCATAAGTTTGAACCTAAATATCAGATAGATGAGATTTTAAAATCACACGGCCACGAAGTCTTGAGGCTCCCGCCATATCACTGTACGTTAAACCCCATAGAATTAAATCTGGGGAATAATGAAACAAAAAGTTGCGGGTAAAAACGTCAATAGACCTGCAAGTGATATAAAATATTTAACAGAAGAAGCTTTCTCTCAAATAGGGATCGATGAATGGCGAAAATCTTGTGAACATGTAATAAAAATTGAAAATCAGTTCATAGAACAAGATCGATTAATTGAGATGCAGGAGGAAAGGTTTATCATAAATACTGCGTCGTCCTCGTCTTCCTCTTCAGATGAAGACTTTTTTATGGATGTGCAGTATTTGGAACCATTTTCAAGTTCTGATAGCCTATAATTAATTAATAAATTCATGAACAGAGTAATTAGAGTTCTCATCTAAATTTCGCACCCCATATTCGCCACAGTAAGATATTCAAAAATTATCCTTGATCATTGGATAAATTTTTATATTTGCATGTATCACACACAGAATCAGCCGCTATAAGGAAAAAAAAGTATCAAAACGTTTTACTCCGATTTCCCCAGTATTGCTAGCGTCAATTTCTTTTTTTCCTTTTTGCCATCAGTTGGTGCCTTGTTGGTAGACTAATAGTAAAATTAAAAAAAAAAGTGTATCATTTTTAGTATGTCAGTTAAGCTTTCGGTATTTTTCCCTATCTATACTTAATATTATAAAGCTGAAGAGTTTGTTTGTTTGTTTGAACGCGCTAATCTCAGAAACTACTGGTCCTATTTTAAAAATTCTTTCAGCGTTAGATAGCCCTTTTATTGAGGAAGGCTATAAGTATAGGCTATAACATCACGCTAAGACCGATACGAGCTAAGCACTAATAAAGAATGTTTCAAAATGGTGGGTATTTTTTTTTTCCTTTTAAGAGCTTCCGCTGCATGCTCTGCGGAAACGGTTAAAATTTCGCTAAAATAATTTATGACAGAATTGTTCCCCTTTAAAAGTTATAAAAAAGTCCCCCTCAATATATGTCTATATTTTCAGGCTGTCTCACAATAATCTTTTTAATGCTAACCAAATTTGTTTTAATATAAAGCATTATTTATTTATTTATTTTTTTTGGTCAGGAGGAAATCGCCGGACTTCCGCCCTCCACTGGGGATGGAGGGCGGGGCATGTCAGAGTCGAACTGACTAAAACCTCCTGTCGCTCAACAACCAACGTCCAAACCTCGCATGAGACAGAACTCATGAAGAGGCAGAGGGGGGAAAGTGAAGCGTTTAGTGCGGAGCACATCTCTCCCATCACCCTCCCCCTCGGGACGCCGGACCGGCGGTCGTCGGCGCCACGACCACCAGCCCTCTCGGTCGGCAGGCTATCCGAAGCCCGCCTAGATGGCGCCGGTTAGAGTGAGCTATCCTGCGGAATACCCCGCTGATATTAACGTGTTTTTATAAAAATGATATTAATCCTTATCCAAATAAATACGTTATTCATTACAAGTACTTAATTTAAAAGAAATTTGCCCTTTCGATTTGAATGACTATCTTAGAAGATATCACAGTTTTAAAATAATGATATACGTCTTTTAATTTCCTCTTCGCAACTTCCAGTATTTGTGATGTGGATCCCAGGGAGATAACTCTGGACAACCGCAATTTGCTATTTCAAGCAAGCAAGCAAGCAGATTAACTACAGGTTTATTTCCTAAAACAATTATATATTTAAACTAAGCTTCCTACACCATATATATATATATATATATATATATATATATATATAGATACAATAGAAACTAAAACACAAAAGCACTTATAAATAATACAAAGTTAGCAAGAGAACATCTGTGTTTCCCTTTGATTTATAACTTCGAGCACTCCGCTTTTCCGAGCGCGGTTTTGTATGATACAATTTATTTACGATTCTTGAGAACTGTATTCGATTTATTTTTTTATTTCAAATAATTTTTTTTTTTATAACTGACGTAGCCTGGCGTCTAATGCTTAATTGAATTAAATAGTAAAGAGCAGGGATTCCAAAATTACATATTATTTTGGGCATAAGAACCCTGTGCCAAAATGATGGCTGATACCTTTTTTATTTTTTATTGCTTAGATGTGTGGACGAGCTCACAGCCCACCTGATGTTAAGTGGTTACTGGAGCCCATAGACATCTATAACGTAAATGCGCCACACACCTTGAGATATAGTTCTAAGGTCTCAGTATAGTCACAACGGCTTCCCCACCCTTCAAACCGAAACGCATTACTGCTTCACGGCAGAAATAGGCGGGGCGGTGGTACCTACCCGTGCGGACTCACAAGAGGTCCTACCACCAGTAATTACGCAAATTATAATTTTGCGGGTTTTGATTTTTATTGCACGATGTTATTCCTTCACCGTGGAAGTCAATCGTGAACATTTGTTGAGTACGTATTTCATTAGAAAAATTGGTACCCGCCATCGGGATTCGAACACCGGTGCATCGCTCGATACGAATGCACCGGACGTCTTATCCTTTAGGCCACGACGACTTCAAAGATACCGCTAGCCAAATTACTGAAAGAATCCTTTTTTTTTTTCCTTTTTTCGGGCCGGGGGCCGAACCTCCTGCGAGGTCCCCTTACCTAGGGGGCGCGCGGGGTATGTGGGACTTGACGATCTGCAAAGTGTTGGGAGCAGACCGCGGGCCCAAGGAATTTTAGGGCCCACCCACTAAACGACTCCCCTGCACTCTTACACCCGACTTCCGATCCCCTCCGAGGCCAGAACCTGGATGAGGTAGGGGGGTTACCGCGGTCAACACTACAATCAGCGCGGCTCACCCCAAGGAAGCCCAGTCGACGAAGCCTTCGAAGCGAATCGAAGGCTCTGAAACGTCGGCCGTCTCGGTACGGCAGCCCGTCAGGCCGCCCAGACGGTGCCGTTGGTGTCCCGGAATACCCCGCTGGACCAGAACAAGCCTGCCGGGTCGGGACGCGATACACCGCCAACCGGTTGCTCTTTAGAATCTCCTTGGCAGCGCGCTAGAGTGCTGGTAGCGCGCCGCGCGGCCTCTACCCCCTCAGGTCGCCCCTTGACCTTCACCGGGGGGAAGCCGCCATCTACAGGGGCCGGGACGTACGGGCGTATTCCCTCCTCCGGCCCCACTGAATCCTATCTCTAGTTTTTTTTTCCTATAGACACAAATTACTTACCAATTTAAAAACTTTCGGGTTACTTAAGTGAATAAACTTAATATCATTTTCACATCAAAATGAAACGAAATAAATTGACCAAAAATTCAGTAAATAAATGTCAAATACAATAATACTTTCTACTAAAATATTAATAATTTTTATTAAACAAGCCTGTACACGTAAACAAACAACACAGCATATCTTAAAAATTTCAAAAAACTACTTGATAAAAGTAGATTTTTAGATCTCTACGAACCCCAAAGTTAGTTTTCATTTATATCGACCCCAGGGAAACTGATTTCGACCACATTCGGAATCCCAGATGTGGAGGCTGTTCCCGCTAATAAATTTCAACCTATTGTCATTTGTTAAGTTGAAAGTGGCACCTGTGACAGAGAAGCTGAGAAGTGCGCGTTTGGTATGGACATGTAATGAGACGAAATGAAAATGAGGTTGGTAAGAGAATGTTAACTATGAATGTGGAAGGATATAGAGGAAGAGGTAGACCTAAGAAGAAATAGATGGATTGCGTGAAAGACGATATGGGTAAGAGGGGAGTGAGCGAAGAAATGGTATATGATAGAAGAGTATGGTAGGAGAAAACATGTTGCGCCGACCCCAGGTAACTGGGAGAAGGACAGGAGAATGATGATGTCATTTTTTAAGTTAGCAAAGATAGTAATATTGATTTTGATAAGAAATAAAGACGTTTTCGCAGTGCATGGATCTGGTATCCAATGGTTATCGAAGAATATAGAAGTCCCAACGAAAATGCCGTCAGCCACTTAGACTTTCACGTCTTTGCGCAAACAAAAAAAAAACATACATCAAACAATACAGGAAAGAGAAGTGGCAACTAAGAAATATACGCTATCAACTCCCAAGTTATTTTATAAAAATGCCATAAAAATGCATTTTCAGTGGCAACGTGTCGCCATTATGTGATGCCGTAGAGAAGTCGCGTGCTACATTTTACCCGGTTCTTGTCTGAGGGCTGACAATGATTTAACTTTATTTTTATTTTCTAGGAAAGGCCCAACGACGCTACCTTTTATTGCTGCTAGGCAATCGAATTCGAATGGTCAGCTTTTGATAGATTTTCGCGGGAACCCGATAAGCGAAGCTGTGTGAATTGTTTTTTTTTTAATTTATTGCTTATATAGATGGACGAGCTCAGCCCACCTGGTGTTAAGTGGTTACCGGAGCCCATAGACATCTACAACGTAAATTCCGCCACCCACCTTGAGATAAGTTCTAAGGTCTCAGTATAGTTACAACGGCTGCCCCACCCTTCAAACCAAAACGCATTACTACTTCACGGCAGAAATAGGCAGGGTGGTGGTACCTACCCGCGCGGACTCACAAGAGGCCCTACCACCAAGGTCCTACACCGCGGGGGCGCAGATACAGCAGTGGATATGTAGGTACAAAATTTTCGTTTTCGGAAGCGGTCTCCTAACACCCAGTACAGTTGAAAGAGCTCACGGTCTGGCTACCTGACTTGAAATTTGCTTCGGGAGCCGAATTAAATCACGTATGAATCCTTTACCTATCAAGCGACATGACCTATCAAACCTCAATTGTTTTACATAACATCCATTCGCATTAAAAATAACCAAAATTACTACCGCGAGCAATTTCGAAATAGTACTACTATTGCGCTTGGCGCTATGACCCCGAAGTGGGTCTTGGAATCAGACAATAAGCGTCGCCATTCATGCCGGCGCTGCGTAACACCTTGCCAGTCCGACACTTGGAGTTCAGTTAAGTTTCCTTCCACAGCGTCAGACCAACGGTACTTGGACCTCTCTATGGGGCGGCGTCCCTCCGGTACACCCGTTTCACAGCCCGATCCTGCTCCATACGCACTACATGCCCGAACTTTCCAAGCTTCCGTGCCGTCATCTCCCCCAGAATATTTGGCTCACCAAAAAGCCTCTCCTTGTTTTTCCGGACGTGCCAAGACACGGATATACAAGACTAAATTCAGGCCGATCTTATCCCGTGATTTGCAAGCGAAGTAAATTGTCACTTCGAAATAAGGTGACACTCTACATAACTTGCATACGCCCCGTCATGACTTATGCAAGCGTGGTGTTCGCTCACGCGGCCCGCACCAACTTGACACCCCTTCAAGTCATTCAATCCCGTTTCTGCAGGATAGCCGTCGGAGCACCATGGTTCTTAAGGAACGTGGATCTCCATGATGACCTGGAGTTTGACTCAGTCAGTAAGTATCTACAGTCGGCATCATTGCGCCACTTTGAAATGGCGGCACGACATGAAACCCTCTTATCGTGGCCGCCGGGAATTACATACCCGATCCTGTAGAACGAATGGTAAACAGTCGACGTCGCCCTAAACACGCCATTACGGATCCTCCCGATCCATTAACGGTGTTTGTAGGTACCATAAGCACCGGTCACCGTCCTCGTCGAACCCGTCGCTTGTAACGAAGGGCTCGACGAGTGAATTAACCCATAGACACAGCCCACTGAGTTTCTCGCCGGATCTTCTCAGTGGGTCGTGTGGATCCGGTGGTAGATTCTGCGAAGCACTGCTCTTGCTAGGGCCAGTGCTAGCAACACACTAGGTTTGAGCCCCGTGAGCTCACCTACACGTCAAGGAGAAGCTGATATATCGTCTCAAGGCTATCAGCATAGGAGGAAAAAAACCGATCTTATAGTATGGATGAGAAGCATGGACGCTTACACTGAAAGAGGAAACAAAGCTTCTCGTGGCGGAGCGAAAGATAATAAGAAAGATACTGGGACCAGTTCAGAAAGATTTCTAAATAAGCCCTGTCAAATTAAAGATAGAAATCGCCAACCCTAATGATATTTTATTTCGTAGAACTTATATTCTCGTGGACTTCCTGCATGATAGAGCACGCTTTGTTGTAAAAATACAAAGAGAAATGCAATACAGATTTATTTGATTCCATAAAGTGGTAAGTCTCAATTGTGAAGAGGTCGTATCTAATAACTTTTTGAAAAAATTGCCGCTGGTAGGACAATTGAAGCCGTCAGCGCAAAAGTGGCCTGCGCTTACCATAGTTAGTTTTTTTTGGAACCAAGTTCCTTACGGAACGATGCGGAGGGTTACCCTAACCGGGGAAAAACATCCGTAACGTAAGATTTTTATTAGTAATGCACACAGTGTACGACTTAACTTTGTAATAACGTACAAAAAATAACACTGTCTGAGGACTACAGCTGCGCTCTGGAGCTTACTCGCGATTAGGGACTTGTTTTCTACTCGAGTAATAAGCGGTCGTGTCTTCGGCGAATAAGGCTAACTGGGTCGGTGCCGACCGGGGAATGTCATTGATGAATAAACTAAATAGGAGCGGCAAGAGGACGGAGCCTTGCGGGACTCTATCAGTAAGAGGTCGCGGGGAGGAGCGGGTTCCTTCGACTCGATATCGAAAAGTCCATAGTTAGTGTGGAGTTAATGAGATTTGAATTTTCTTTAGACTGGACTTTCTTTATTCAGGAAAAATAATGCTAACAAAACCATCTGCTATCTATGGCTGAAACTAGGGATAGGCCGGTTTTGCATAAAATATTATAATGTTTTAAATAAACAGCAATATATAAGCAATATCAAATTTGGGGGTTTCAAATTTGGATTGGAGTTGGACTTTCGGTGTGCAGTATACGGTACCGTGGATTTCGTGGAGTCAAAGTAGTGGAACTCGATGGGGCTTAGTCGGTAGTCGGTTTTCTCAAGGCGTAGTCTCCCGGTAGCAATTGGAAGAAGAGGAGTACCGCAATCTACCTCTTCTCCCTTTTCTTCTCTGGAGGCGCCGGAGTCTGACATAACCCGGTCTGTTGCCTCTCTCGACCGGGTATCCCTAAACGGATTTCCTAGGGTTAAAAAAAACATGCTCTCACCCACTTTTAGGCATGAGTTCGAAGTATCAGCTGTATTACATAAACTAAGCTGTTACCGCGGACGCCCGCGTGGTCAAGGTAAAGTACAATAGCAGTGTGGTTTCCCGTTAGATGTTTTTTTTATTTCGAGATAAAACGTAGCCTATATCACTCTCCTGGATTTATACTTTATTTATTTTTATTAAAGGCAAAGTTTAAATAAATTATCTTCACAAAATATGCAAATTTACGTAACTGTTTTTTATTTTATGAAAACGCCATCTAACGGAATATAATAAAAGCATTTCTGCTTTCAGGGATGTTAGATTAGAACCCCTTTTAGTTAAAATCTGAAAGGAGGAAAAGGCGAAAACTTTCTTTCGTTATCAAATAATAGATGGCGTTGATTACACGACTCTACAAAAAAAAATTCGTTCTTTGTCCTAAAGTTTATACTCATTTTATACTATTATTTTCCAGTTAGTTATGCACAAAAACGAAAAGAAAATACATTTTTTCGGTATAAAGTTTGCTTTTGTGATAGTTATAATAATAATACTCATTTTTCAATTTTTTCATAAATTTTAATTGATTTTAATATTTTTAAAAAGACGGCGCGGTGAGATTGGGGTATTAACGCTTACACTGTGCCGCTAGATGGCACCCGAGTGATAAACAACCATCAGGTGTTATTTACAAGCCCAGAATAACTTAAAAGAAAATTATGAAAGTGTCAAAATTTTGCTTGAATCTGTAAAAGATCGTGAGTATAACTGGGAGCTGATTGGAGATTTTAAAATGGTGGGATTTTTAATGGGGCTACAGGGTGGATATACAAAGTATCCATGTTATTTGTGCTTGTGGGATAGCAGAGCGGATTCTAAACACTATATTCAACGGTCATGGCCTGTAAGAACAGAATTGTGTGTCGGAAAACAGAACGTCAAATTTGAGCCGATTGTTGAAGCGGAAAAAGTGTTAATGCCGCCTTTGCACATTAAGTTAGGGTTGATGAAACAATTTGTTAAAAAACTGGATGAAACTTCAGAAGCTTTTGGATACTTAAAAAATTTTTTTCCGAAGTTATCGGAAGCAAAGGTTAAAGCTGGGGTTTTTGTTGGTCCGCAAATAAGACAGATTTTCGCCGATGAAAAATTTCCAACGTTGCTGAATCGTACTCAAAAAGCAAGTTGGAACAGTTTTAAAGCAGTAGTTTCTGGATTTTTAGGAAATAATAAAGCTGAAAACTACGAAAAGTTGGTTGAGGATATCGACGCTTGAAAGGCAAACGTGACTAAGCGACAATACGTGAACTTTACAGTAGACCAATTTAAAGTTGAAATACCTGAAAACAATATTTATTTTAACGAATCTAGCTGTAGTAGAATCTAGCTAGTAGCTGTAGGATTGAAATGATTTTAATAGACCTAGAAATATATTTTTTTTGCGCATCGAATATGGTTATTGCCTATCATTTATGTACAAAGCAGTTATTGTCGCTTAGTCACGTTTGCCTTTCAAGCGTCGATATGCTTACAAATTTTAAGGCCATGGGCTGCAGGATGTCATTAAAAGTACATATGCTGCATGCTCATTTGGATAAATTTAAAAACAATATGGGAGCCTATTCCGAAGAGCAAGGAGAACGTTTCCATCAGGACATCATGAATTTTGAACAACGCTATCAAGGCCAATACAATGAAAACATGATGGGCGACTATATTTGGGGTTTATTGAGAGAAAGTAGCTATGAACATAAAAGAAAAAGTAAAAGTGTGCACTTTTAAGTTATTTTCCACTTTTCTGTAAGCTAATTTGATAGTAAAACTTAATAAAAATAATAAACATTTTTATTTCAATAGTTTTATTTTCAATCAAAAATTAAAATCCGAGATTTTTAAAAATTTCGTTCAATCAGTCTTCTAAGCACAAAAGCAAAGATTTTCATGTCATATATTTTTTTTCCGTCTTATTACGACCTAAACTACCGAAATTTAATGCTTTGCAATCAAAGTCAAATTTCATGTTGACCCGTGTTATCGAAAAGCTGGTATTTTTAAAATTCGAATAAAATAATTGTCATAAAAATATTCATTTCATTGTGAAACTAATGGTAACCTACACGGGTAGGTACCACCACCCCGCCTATTTCTGTCGCAAAGCAGTAATGTATTCCGATTAGAAAACTTTGACTACCGTAGTACTATAGAACAGAAAGTATAATTAGAATTCATCTCATGATGGGTGGCAGTATTTATGTGGTTGATATCTATGGAATTGGGTCACCACTTAACGCCAGGCAGTACATAAACTCGTTCGTCCGTCCAAGCAATTTAAATAAAATCCAGATTAACTGAAAATCACTTGTCTTGCATTGTTACCATTAAAACAGTCACTAATAAAACAAAACAATAAAATTTTTAATAAAAAAGGAAAACTTAAATATTCATCCATGTTTAATTTAAGCTGAAACATTATTTTTGACTTCGAATTTATGGGCTGTGATTTAAACAATAACACTCATATTTATCATATTATATTTGTCATAGGTTTACAGAAAGAATGCACTTACACATTATTTTAGAATCACAGTACATTTATCACAAAAAAAAAGTTTTATGCACTTTATGTCTTCCAGTATGTTCTCCAGCGACTTTTACCAGCGAAAGCAAATAGGACTAACATAACACGTTAAATATCTAAAAAATGGAAACGATAGGTAATATGGGCTCATTTTAATTTAAAGGGACACTAAGAATTACTTACTTTCAAATAAATTGACAAGCGCCTAACTAAACTACGCTTTTATTTGCCAATAAAAAAAAACATTTTAGTGGTCACACTGGCAACTAATACTTCTAATTACAAGACTTATCATCATCATTATCCTGCCCTTCTCCCAGTCAACTGGGGTCGGCGCGACATGTTTTCTCCTTCCATACTCTTCTATCATATACAATTTCTTCACTCACTCCCCTCATACCCATATCGTCTTTCACACAATCTATCCATTTCTTCTTAGGTCTACCTCTTCCTCTATATCCTTCCACATTCATAGTTAACACTCTCTTACCAACCTCATTTTCATTTCGTCTCATCACATGTCTATACCATCCCAAACGCACACTCCTCAACTTCTCTGTCACAGGTGCCACTTTCAGACTTCCTCTTCCTTATGTAAGAATAATTTAATAGAATACTTACATAATTGGACTTTTTATACAAAAGTAAAGTCTAAAACTATTATCACCTCTATTGGATAGTTAGTTGGCAGGTAATGGTAGCAAGCAATAAAAAAAAGAGCATAGCTGGCCGATAGTGACAAAATACTACTAGCTTATGGTTCTGTACCAGATTCAAGTGTTAACTGTGTGATTGAGCCATCATGAGCTTGTAATTCAGTGAATTAAATAATAAGACATTACTTTTCAACATTGTTGTACGTGTTAGCTAACTTTTATTGGACAATTCAGTAATATGTTAAAAGGCATGAAGTTTTTGTGATGATGAAACCTAATTTTTTTTTTTCTAGAATTATGCTTTTTTTGGCAGGTTGAGTACAAAGATGAAATCTAACAAAAATAATTTTCATCAATATAACAATGCTATATCTAAAATTAAACTATGTTCTAATAATTTATTTACAATTTGCTAATACAATATGGACATGTTCAAATGTAATTAATAAAATTGGACATCCTATTCACTCCCACAATTCAGACGGATATTGCAGACTGTCCTAGTTAAAACATTGGGAGGCTATTCAATAACATTAATATGAAAACACAATAAATTCATATTGTATTTAGAATGAGGTTAAAGAATGAACTTTCCATAATAAATTATTGTGGCTCAGATTTGTCCTCACAAAACTGTGACGATATCCATGTTAAGGCCCATTTTAAGTTCGTCAGCATATATTTAAGGGCTTTAGTCCAGTGTTCCTCAGAATTGAACTGGATCTTTATGGAGTACGCATGTGGTGGAGATGCTGTATCCTCGATTTTGCCTTTGTCTATTCTGTACGGAAGACAAAAGCCCGTATTACCCATTTCCACTTGCTCCTTGAACTGTTGCAGGCAATCTAAAAATGCGACCATTGCCGCATCGAATTTGGTATCCCAGAGAAACCGGAAACCACCCGAACCGTATAACGGTAAGACTTTCTGATCTTCCAAGACTTCTATGTATGAGTGATTCCCGTATGGTACTAATTTGTAGCGCTGGAAATTAAAATTTATTTTTCTGGCTAACGAAGAGAGGAGCAATACAGTTTGACCCCATGCCGCATTGATCTCGGACCAATCAACCGGTGCAGTAGGCAAGCGACCTAAGCGAAAATTATTAATGATTCCAAACTGACCAGAGTCTGATATATGGAAGGTAGCTTTGAAGACATTAGTTTTTTTTAATTTTTCCAACTGTGACTGTGTGTATGCCAGCTGACATTCATAAAACTTCATTTGGTCTTCTGTTGTCATTAAATCTTTCCTATATTTCGTGTACTCCCTCCAATACACATCCTGTTCTTTATCTAGCCTCTCTTTCTCCCTCTCCTGGATCTCTATTTCCTCATTCATTGCTCGCTCTTCTTTCTGCAAAGCCTGCAGCTCTTGCAACAATCTACTCTGCTCTTGTTTCCAATCGTCCAATTCTTTCTCAAGTCCTTCCAAATTCAAATCCTCTTTATCATCTTCTAATTTTTTTAAATAATCATTATAGTCCTTCCATTCGGCTTCCGTTTGCTTTAGCTGATTATCCATTAACTCTAATAATGTATCTGTACATTCATCGCATAAGGGATGGTCGACGTAAGAATTGTTAGATAATAGATCGAATAAAGTGGCTTTTACATGGAGCTGGTGACCTAAGGAGGTGGTCTCCCATCCGTCCGATATTACCATGAAGCCGTTGGCACCGTTACCGGACTCCGACATACGAAATGGTGGAACATAATGATCAAGACTGGACGACTGCAAATCCAAGTCCGCCTCGTTATTTCTTCGAATTTGAAGGGTTAAGTCGGCGATAGTATGCTCGCCGAGGTTGTTCAGGGAATCGTCCAGCTTCAAAGGCTGCAAACAACGCTGACAAGAGAAACTTACGAACGTCTTTGAATCACTCATTTTTAATAGCCTTTCACTGTTGTGTCATAGATAAGAAAGTTATTTTAAATAAGTGGTATTTACTAAAAACTACAACTTCCCGTTAACAGTATTTAAGTTAACAACTAAATTAAGATGAGAAACAAAGAGATCAAAAAATCACACGCAATACTTTTTGCAAATTCGTTAGGTATTGTTGACAAATTTTATTTTTTATTTGATACGTCCATTAAATAGGCAAAAGGAACACAGCTCATACTTTTCTATTGTTGACAACGACATTAAGCCAATTTCTGCAAAACTAAAATAGAACATGTTATTTATAAATAATACCAAATGGAATAGACTGAAATGAGGTGAGAAAAAAATTATTAGTGTTTGACTTTTTGGCAGGAATGCGAGTAGCGTTGCGTGAAATTGCTTTTTTTTGTTAAATTAGTGTTTCTTCCGGTTTAAACTTGTAATAATAGTGACTGATTAACCATTCGGCATTGTTAAAAGTGGAAAGGTACCGCGGTGCGGCAAAATAAAAAAAAGTTGCTGAGCGTGACTCCTCGGACTCCTCCAAAAAGCCGGAGCCCACAGATACCTGCGATATAAATGCCACCGCCTACCTCGAGATGTAAGTTCTAAGGTCTCAATTTTTACAGTATAACGGCTGCCGCACCTTTCAAACCGAAACGCATTACTGCTTCACAGTCGAAATAGACAGGATGGTGCTGCCTACGGTGGTATTTCCACCACTTTAGTACAACAGTATTAAATTACATCACATTTCGTTTAATCCCAGGGTTATAATTTCAAATAAATGAATTCTTTTCATTTCTCTCTAATTTTCATATTATATTTTTTATTATTATTCATTCAGCTTTAAGCATAAAAGTACAACGGCAAACTTAATGCCTGGGGTATTCTTTACCAGTTTACGATGGATGGTGTTTCATATCCTTTCTAACTATAAAAAATAAGATTTAGATTTATTCGCCACTGGTAACAATGGGGTTGCAAGAACCTAATTGCCATATTGAAAAGAAAGTAGAGTCGCCAGTGTTATCTTACGTCTTATTAAGTGTAATTAACATCTATGAGATGCTTTATTGTGCATTTGTCGTGTAAACTTATTTTTATTTTTTATTACTAACAATCACGCCACGTTAACTGGTCCCGTGATAAGTTCGTAAAGAACTTGTGTTACAAATACCAGATAACGGAAATAAATGTAAGATTTTTATTATACACATACACATATTTAATATACATCCATAGCCCTGGAAAAGACATTTTATATAATTTATCATACAAATATTTTCCCTTGGCGGGATTCGAACCCGCGACCCCCCTGTGTAGTGACCATGTCACTTACCACTACACCAGACGGCCGTTGATTTGAATCTGCCGTGACAAACTAACGCGTTTCGGCTTGAAGGATGGGAAGTATACTGCAAAACAAAAAACTTGGAACTCATATCTCAAAGTGGGTAATAGTAGCATTTAAGTTGTTGATGTCTATGGGTTCCAGTGGCCATTCAGCATCAGGTGGGCCGAGATACAACTGTAGCAAAAAAAATACATTATTCATTTTAACACTACCTACTTTTAGTAAATAAAAAAGTAAAATTCAGAACTAGGTAAATTTTCTACTAAAACCATTTATTTTTGTTTCAGTAAAACGTTAATTATTTTAATTCAATTTGGAATTTAAGATAAATAATACACTAAATCAGTATATTCTTAAAGAAATTTATCTCCGGGACTAGAATACATAAAATAGGTTGAAGTAATTTTAGACATTTTTACATTATTTACATCACTTATAGCACAAATAATTCTTAAAAAAAAAAACCATAATGAGGAGAGAAAGGCTATGTCGCTTTATACGTGACATTTATCTTTGTAATTAAGGATCCGTTTTATTTGATACAAGCGGCCCGCTCCGGCTCTGCTCGGGTCTTTAACAAAAATTTCAACGATATTTGACGTTGTTTTATTTTTTTAAGTAAAAGAACACTTATTACGGCATAACTATAATAGTTAGACATATACTGTTGCAACTCTTTTTGTAAATAATAATGTGTTCTACAAAGTTGTAGTACATTATTTTATTCTATCATCAATAGTTTTCGCAGGGCACGCGATGTAAAGAATATTTTAGGTAATTTTTTTACACCTTGGGTTACATTATTGGAGTTTTAGTAAGGATCCCAAATTTTTTTCAAAAAAGATTATAGCCTATGTCACTCGGGAACAGTGTAGTTTTCAAACAGTAAAAGACTTTTTCAAATCGGTTCAATAGTTTCGGAGCCTATTCAATACAAACAAAAAAACAAATCTTTTCTTTTTATAATATTAGTATAGATTAGCATCAATAATTCGATGTTTTTAATTTCAAACTTCAATCAAGTTTATCCCATTCAAATAGCTGAAGAAGTTTTTTGTTATGATTTTTTTTTTTAATTTTAAACTTAAAATGGCTCTCCTGTAAAATTGGAAAAATATCGCTTAAACTGAATAGTCTTTCACCCGTTAATATTGTTACGCCGGTAAGAGTAACGCCATCTATCGCCGAATATCGAAGGATCTAGTAGCACCTGGAACGCTCGAGAAGTACAACGCCATCTATTGTCAGATAGCGGAAACACAATACTCGAAATGTGTGGAATATTATCGATAATTCTAGGGATGTGGTATCGGCTATAAAAGCGTTGCAGAGATGGCACGCAGTCAGTTAGTAATCAGAACTACTCGAAGCGAAACAGCGAACGGACCACCTGAAGCGAAGCGGAAGAAGAAAATTGAGAATTTTAAAGTGTTTGTTGAGTGTAGCGCTTTGTAACAGAAATCGACACAATTACTTCAGTACGCCGCTTAGGGCACCGGTGACCTGCATAGCAGTCAAAGGGTTAAACTAAATATTTCTTATTGTAAAAGCCTAGAAGAAATTAGTTAAGAAAGAAAATAATCGTTCTTAAAGATTTTGTCATAGGGTATCGATTTTCAGACCTTTCGAAATCGATTAAATAATTTTAAAAAAATAAACGAGGAAGTCTAGCATAACAACAATAATAATCACTTAATTAATAATTGTCACCAGCTAGTAATCGAAAAACTATACACTAATCTTTAATACGATTTAAACTCGAACTAACAAATTCCAGTGTGTAAATGAGGATACAATTATTTTTCTACTTATCGATTAAATTTTTGTTCAACCTATATTGATTGAAAATTCTTTTCATTTCCTTACGCATAAAACTGACATGTATTTACTTTTAATACACACGCCATCGGTACTAATATTTCTGAAAGAAAGATACAGTTAATTTTACAAAATAATAGGAACCATACTCCATAATGTTTTGATTTACATACATAATCTGTGTAACATTTACATACTATGGAGGGTAGAGGCAAAGAAAACCATTTTGATTCTGAGACAAGTGAAAAAAATGCACAGCCGAAACAACCAATTACGACTTTTTTAAAAAACACAGCACACACACAAAAAGCATGATAATAAAAGTTTAATATAATTATTTTTGGTGCTATTTTCAAACCACACCACTAGCAACGGTGGCGCCCCCATAATGCCTATGATATTCTCGAGATTAGATGGACCTTTTCTCAATCATTGTAAAGAGGTTGACAAAATATGCTCGTAATGGTAAACTACATATTTTAATTGTATGTATGTTGTTCTTTTCTTTTGTTTTTGCTATTATAACATATTTTTAAGAAATCACTGTTACTAACATTAATAGGGATTAATATATTATCTGAAAAAAAAAAGAATTTAATAATAGGTCGCTTTTCCACAAGCACTCTTTTCATTCGTAAAGAGTACTAGACGATGACCGAGCTTTGCTCGTTGCTCGTTGCGTATTGTCTTTAAAGCAGCTAGTCAAAATTATGAAAAATAGTATTATTATTCGCCAATAGATGTCGGGAAGTGTCATAAAGTTGAAAACACGAATAAAACAACATTTTCTGAAAATAAATCGTAGCTAGATCGATTTATCGCCCCCGAAATCCCCTTTACACTAAATTTTATAAAAATCGTTGGAGCCGTTTCCGAGATTCAGATTATATATATATACAAGAATTGCTCGTTTAAAGGTATAAGATTCTCATTGCCTCTACCGTCCAGATCACTATAATTAAAAGCTACCTTATATTTAGAGCTTTAATCTAAAGTAAACATAAACTTGAATTAAAAGACCCACTTAAATGCCTAAAGCATATGAACACATACATAAAACATGTTAAATGTTTGTCTATAAAGTATTTACTAAAATAATACTCAGATAAGGGAGACATTTGAATTAAATGTTAATGTTTTTAATGCAATGCATTACTATAGATACATACACTATCTATATAACAATTTATAATGAGAGTATATACAACAACACTTAAGACATTGTTACACACATGACGCATAAGAAATAGTTGATTTGAGGCCTATGAAATCAAAGGCAGCTAAACGCCTTAATGTCGTAAAATGGATTAACAATGGCCCTATCTTGTATAGTTAGTTGAACACGCTTTAGTGTTTTCATGTTATAACAAATGCAGCTAAATCTCTAACAAATTCAATTCAAAATTTTCATTTTTACTCTGTACTAAGTTTTATCATTTAAAACTCAGATTATTAGGAATATTCTCATTCTTTATAAATCTGTTTTAAAATAAAGAATATCATAGCTATCCGAACAAAGTTATTTCAGTTTCTCAAACCAGGAGTGTTGCTAACACTGGCCCCAGCAGGAGCAGTACTTCAATGGATCGGAGGATCCGTAATGACGTGCTTAGGGCCGATTTTTGTAGTTTATCTGAATATTTGACAGACTTGGATTTAGCTGCCTTTGATTTTATAGGCCTCATTTATTAAATTTTATCACGAACGTGAAACATAGATTTCATTTTGACACAGGAGAGATCTTGTATCTGATTTTTCTTTTGCTTTTTTTTTTTAAAGCGCCTATTCGAATTTATACGGCCTATGGCTTAACTGTTCCAATCAAAAATATTAAGTGAAAAAAAAACAAACAAACAAACATATGAACGCGAATGTTTTTTTTTTATATTTTCATTAGTTGTAACACGGTATTAAAACTATATTTACGATTCGAAAGTAAATGAACTATAATATCAAAACGTAAAAAGCGTAAATGCACTTTTAAGCCTTTTAAAACTTTTTATTTATTTTTAATAATACAAAATTTAAATTTGTTATACGCCTAGTAAAGTTTTTCGGTTGTTCAGTATTATTTTGAACGTTAATTTCGTCACGGTGTTCCGTGAAGATAATGCGTAGGGTCTTGGAGCTGATGGTAGTACGCGTTCGGCAGTAAAGCTTGGGCAAGTCCTCCCTGCGGCCCCGCGTACTGCGCCGGCACCAGCATCTCGCTGTGGACCAAAAAAAAACGATATGAGACCATTCCATTGTGTCCGAATACTTTGAGAAGGCGGCACGACATGAAAACCCTCTTGTCGTGGCCGCTGGAAATTACATACCCGATCCTTTAGACCGAATGGTAAATAGTCGACGTCGCCCAAAACAAGTCATTACGGATCCTCCCGATCCATTAACGGTGCTTTTAGGTACCACAAGCACCGGTCACCATCCTCGTCGAACCCGTCGCTTGCGACGAAGGGCTCGACGAGCGAATTAACCCACAGACACAATCCACTGAGTTTCTCGCCGTCTTTTTCCTTACATTAATTGTAAATACATTTTCTTATTTACATTTCTATTTGGTAGAAAAGTACTTCTCGGTGATATTGCGTCAGATATTAATCCTCATTCGCATAGTTTTTGAGTTTAATGAAATATAAAGTAGCATCGCTCTATACCAGAGGTTCCCAAACTTATTTTGTCTACTGCCCAATTTCAGAATAAATAATTTTTTAGCGCCCCCATTTTTTCACCTACTTCAAAACCACTATAGCGAGAACTCAACCGGTGTTTAAGAGTCCTCCTAGATTAAATTACAAATCGCCTCCCAAGCCTCTACACAACGCCCCCATTTTCTTTCTGAGTCTCTTGCCGCCCACCTTTAAGCCTGCAGCGCCCACAAGGGGGCGTTATCGCCCACTTTGGGAAAGGCTGCTCTATACGAATACACCACCAGTGTACTTAGTGCGAGTTTTTTAACGTTCTCGACAGCGTAAAAGTTAAGTCAAATTTGTATGGAGTTGGAACGATAGCCTACGTTTGCCGCAAGGAGCGTTGTTCCAACTGCATACAAATTGCGTTAACTTTAACGCTATCGAGAACGTTAAAAAACTCGCACTAAGCACACGGATCATCTTATTCGACGTATGACAACTGCGCTAATTTAAAAAATTGTTACAGATACAAATTCAACTCTAAGCAAGTTGAAACTACTTAATAATAATATGTATCGCAGACGGGCCCCACAATGACCTCACGCTGTGCAAAAACACGTAACAATAAAAAAATATTAAACACGTCACACGTCAAAGAAACAATGGCGCGTAAAATACTCGACCTATACGCGCTCCGTGATTGGTTAAACTTTGAAATGTTTTTTTTTTGTTTTTTTTGTCAGCCAGCTTCGCATTCAGGAAGGAGGTTCTCAAATATATTTTTTTATCTCACTATATTTGCAGTGCATATGCCAAATTTGCCTATTTGTTTAAGCTACTAGCCGCCATCTCTATGTATCGACGTTATTCCGGCGGTACGGCCTGCTTGAAATGCAAAAAAATCGCTGTCTTTAGGAAGAAGAAGAAATTTTTTTTTATTGCTTAGATGGGTGGACGAGCTCCCAGCCCATCTGGTGTTAAGTGGTCACTGGAGCCCATAGACATCTACAATGTAAATGCGCCACCCGCCTTGAGATAGAATTTCGAAGGTCTCAGTATAGTTACAACGGCTGCCCCGCCCTTCAAGCCGAAACGCATTACTGCTCACGGCAGAAATAGGCAGGGTGGTGGTACCTACCCGTGCAGACTCACAAGAGGTTCTACCACCAGTAAATCAGATCAGAATGTAGTATATGTATATGTAGCTGTAAATTAAGGTGATCTGGTCGCATAGTGAAGGGATCATCTTAGCTCAATTCAATAATTTCCTATATTAATTTCGAGTATTGAAGATTCAACACGAGAATTCTAATGAAAACAGAATCGGCGCAGAACTATATGAAATTAAGCCAAAGCTACAATTGCATCGAACTACGGCTAAACTTAACATGTTCTAATTACTCGAATTTTTTTTACATCATGCCCGTCATTTAACTACGCTATGCTCAAAAAAAAATTACAAAGATAACCTCCAAAATGTGTTAACAAAATATCCGATTTTTTTGTCACGACCGTACATCATTGCGAAGCAATAGCCATTGCTATTCTTCATTAAGGGTCATCGTCATCAATCAATGACTACAGGCCGAAGTGAGAGCGGCCCATGTGTGCACAAATTATTGTATATGCATTAAAAAAAATAATGACAAACATCCTTTTAAATGACCCGCAATTAAATTTATGACCATTCAAAAACGGTCACAGATTAGGCATGTGTTAGTACGCTTACAGATTTTTTCTAGTTCATAGTAATAATGAAATCTGTGGTGTCTGATTTGTGAGCACAATTGACAACGATTAGCAATACAATAATAAAATAATAAAAATGAATCGTGTAATAAAAATGAAACCCGCAAAATTATAATTTGCGTAATTACTGGTGGTAGGACCTCTTGTGAGTCCGCGCGGGTAGGTACCACCACCCTGCCTATTTCTGCCGTGAAGCAGTAATGCGTTTCGGTTTGAAGGGTGGGGCAGCCGTTGTAACTAAACTTGAGACCTTAGAACTTATATCTCAAGGTGGGTGGCGTATTTACGTTGTGGATGTCTATGGGCTCCAGTAACCACTTAACATCAGGTGGGTTGTGAGATCGTCCACCCATCTAAGCAATAAAAAAAAAATAGGTACAATATGGTATAAGGTGGCAATATGGTGGCTTAAGAAATTACTCTGTATTAATTACTTTATTCTAATAATTTCTTCAAACGAGGCTTGTTGAGAGTATTAAGCGGTAGGCAGCGGCTTGGCTCTGCTCCTAGCATTGCTGAAGTCAATGGGCGACGGTAACCACTCACCATCAGATGGGCCGTATTCTCGTCTGCCTACAAAGGCAATAAAAATAAAAATAAAATTATTAAAATTTAAAAGACATTTTTTGTTTTTAATTTAGTATCTCTTCGTAGCGAGCGGGGTTAATGGGATTTTGAGTTAAGATCTACAGATTTCCAGAATTACTGAAGATATGCCAAAAAAATTTTTTTTTTCTAGTTTAAAGTAGTTTTTTTTTTATCTTGTGTAATTGTGTTAGTCTAGTATGGTAATTTTAAGTTAATCGTTTTTTTGATTTTATGAGTTTATTAATGTGACATTAATTGTCATCACAGGAAATTGTTGAATAAATAAGAATGCTGTTTAATAATGTTTAATAATGTTGTCCATCTCATTCACTGAGAAGAAACGATAATTTTCACTAAAATGTTCTCCATAAAATTCTCCCCAGAATATACTTTTTATTAAATACCCAAAAATTCTGAAATTATACCCTAAAAATAATTACCTAAGTCTATCCAAGTCATGTATAATTTGAAATATTTTTATATAGGTACATACCTAAAATTAATGCTAGCAAAATTATTATTATGGCAAACGAAGCGGACACTGTTAATGCCACCGACGATTGATTTTAATGTTTATGTCGGACTGAACGAATCCTTCACAAGCCGCCACTTGCTATTCGAGTCAAGGTCAAAAACGTTAGGCTTTTGTTTGTCAAACAATTTTGATAAAAAGCTCCATTGTTTACAGTCTGAAGTCGTAAGCGAGTGAGCTTTGGGCTTTGAAGCCGTTTCTCGTTTTTAATTAGTTTGTTACTTAGTGTTCACTACGGATCTTGTAAGCCATAGAAATAATTAAAAACGTGACCGCGATAAATGTAAATTATTCGAAATGTCAAAAATAATATAATGACAAGAATAAACTCGAATTGAAACCGTAGTTTTAGTGTATAAAAAAAACGTCAGAGACAATATCGAAGGATAAAAGGCGAGGTGGCTTGAGCGACATTTCGCGCCATTTTTTTATTTATTTTTTAAATTAAAAATCAATAATCTTAAACTTTAAATGGCTCTCCTGTAAAGTTGCAAAAATGGCGTTTAAGACGAATAATCTTACACTCCTCGATATAATGATAATAAAAAACGCGAGAAACCGAAAACCGTAAAAATCTATATATTAATACGTGAAGCAAAAACTTTGTATCCCTTTTTACGAAAATTGCGTGGACGGAGGAGTATGAAATTTTCCACACTTATAGAGAATATAGAGAAGAAGTGCACAATGCTAATATTTTTTTTAAATAATGCATAAAAGATACATTAAATCAATAAAGAAAACATTACACTCACTACATACCATTTATTTGACGCACACACGCATGCATACTATTTATTGTGAAACTTTTGTTCTTGGCGTCTGTTGTCAAATTGAGAATAGATTAAATATTTTTTCCTTTGTTAATATTTTTTATAGTGTAGTCTTGGCGAAATTTGTGATTATAGAAGTATAAAATACAATCATAATAGTGTACAAACTTACAATTCCAATTAATTATAGTCGAATTTCGACTACTGCGGGACCTCTAGTACTTTTAATTGTGTGAACGACTCGTGAATAACGTAAAGAGTACTTAAGTAACAACAAGTTTTACTTACCTATGTATCGCATTTTATTTATTAAACTGAAGGCTTTCATACATTGAAATACATTTTTACAGTTTCGCTTAGTGTGCCAATAGAATGCAGCCGACAAAGAGAATATTGCTTTGAACTGTTGAATTGTTCGGCTGAATGATTAATTTATTTATTTAGAAATAAACAGCATACAAAATTTAAGTGTTTATACATAAATATTTTTTTCCTACCTACGCCGATAGCCTTGAGAGGCTATTTCAGCGTAACCTTAACTAGTAGGCGAGCTCACGGGGCTCAAACCTGACGACGTTGCTTACACGAACCCCAGCAAGAGCCGTGCTTCGCAGAATCTACCACCGGATCGGAAACGCGACCCACTGAGAAGATCCGGTGAGAAACTCAGTGGGCTGGGTCTGTGGGTTAATTTACTCGTCGAGCTCTTCGTCGCCAGCGACGGGCTCGACGGGCACGATGACTGACTAATCAATAATGAATTATATTGTGAGAAAGGTTTTTTGCCATTATATATTAAATACAGCTCGGATGGTACGTTAAGTAACTTCACTTCCGCTAACTCGTAATTAAACAATCCATTGATTCTTAATCACTTTGCCGAACTTTTGTGTACCACAAAGATAATAACGGCCGTCTGGTGTAGTGGTAAGTGACATGGTCACTACACAAGGGGGTCGCGGGTTCGAATCCCGCCAAGGGAAGATATTTGTATGATAAATATAAATATCTTTTCCAGGGTTATGGATGTCTATTCAATATATGTATGTGTATAATAAAAATCTTACATTTATATCCGTTATCCGGTGCCTGTAACACAAGTTCTTTACGAACTTATCACGGGACCAGTTAACGTTGCGTGATTGTTAGTAAATACTTATTTATTTATTTAAAATTTATTTAAATTTGTGGTCACAATTTAATTGAAGAAAAATGCCAACGATAAATGCTTAAGTAACTATACTTGAGACCTTAGAACTTATGTCTCAAGGTGGGCGGCGGCATTTACGCTGTAGATTAAATTATAATTTGCGTAATTACTGGTGGCAGGACCTCTTGTTAGTCCGCGCGAGTAGGTACCACCACTCTGCCTATTTCTGCCGTGAAGCAGTAATGCGTTTCGGTTTGAAGAGTGGAGCAGCCGTTGTTACTATACTTGAGACCTTGGAACTTATGTCTCAAGGTGGACGGCGACATTTACGCTGTAGATGTCTATGGGCTCCAGTGACACCAGGTGGGCTGTGGTGAACTCGTCCAACCTCCTAAGCAATAAAAAAAAAGTTCTAAAAGTGTGCCGCAAACTTTTAGATACATAATAATGTAAGTATTATTAAATAAAATGCACAAACAAATTTGCTAACAGCTTCACAAAAAAAAAACTAATAATAAAAAAAATAAAAAAAAAATATTCAAAACATACACTGATTTTCATGTCGGCTCATACTTGTTATTACTAAGCCCAAAACAGATTTTTTTTAATGGCAGTAGCGATTTGCAACGCATTGCATAGTAGTTGTTTCATTTTTTCTCTCGTCAAAATGTGTTATAGGATCTTTTGAAGTGATTGATAACTTCTTATGGGAGGATAAACCGTCTTTGTTACGTAACGCGTTACGGCGCCAGTCTGTCTGTCGTCCCTTTCTCTCACGCATACAGCAGCGGTACTGAGAACGTATGTAACTCCTAAGCATTTATATATCCTTTTCTATTTATGTTACAATTTTCCTTACATTATCATATTACCATTACATACCTTTAGTAACCTTTTTTTGGGTTACACAATTTCAATATTAAATAGTTCAACTAAGATTAGTTTAAATTATCATATTTTCTGTAGGGCGTCCAGAGAGACGCACAATTTTTTCTTTGTGTACCGTGTCAATTTTTAAATCGTTAAAATTAAAATGCCGCAATAAAAAAAAAGAAAAAGGCTGAAAAAGATTAATCAAAACTACACTTACGGTCTGTTAGGCTGTTGCGGAGTCCTGTCGCGCTGTCTACGATTCTTGAACCAGTTTGATACTTGCGTTAACGTCAGACCCGTCTTCTGAGCGAGGGCTCGTTTCTCGTCAGGCGTCGGGTACCTGGGTATTAATTAATCCAAGGCTACAATCAAATAGGTGTACAGTACCCGACGATAAATATCGCACATCGACCGGGCGACCCTGTGTGACGTTTGGCAGTCGCTGTGCGCTCGGACTGTAGTTAGTGTTTCGTGCGAGCGAGATAGCGCTCTACGGAGCCGAAATTAGCCAATCGTCTCTTTCAAATAATCGACGTGCTTCGTAGATTTTACAATAGATAGATAAACACCCAGACAAAGAGTAAACAAAACTGTTTATCATACGTATGTATGACTGGTGCGAGAATCGAACCCGCGACCCTCAGCGCAACAGTGAGAGCCGCTAACTATTGCACCACAGTGTCAGTTAATGTATATATTTATGTATTACTAGCTGACACGGCAGACTTCGTAGTGCCTCAATCGATAAATAAAATACCTAAACTTTTGTATAAAATAAACTTAAAACAAACAAAAGGAATCCGTCCGACGAGGGGACACATCAAAGGGAAAACAAAATTATTTTTATTTATAATCCGAGCATTTTCATATTTACCTTCACCTTTTAAAGCTTCTCTGAACTTCCGCGAATAATTCAAGACCAAAATTAGCCAGATCGGTCCAGCGGTTCTTGAGTTTTAGCGAGACTAACGAACAACAATTAATTTTTATATATCTTAATATATATAAATCTCGTGTCACAATGTTTGTCCTCAATGGACTCCTAAACCACTTAACCGATTATAATAAAATTCGCACACCATGTGCAGTTCGATCCAACTTGAGAGATAGGATAGTTTAAATCTCAAATTATAGTCGCAATTTTAATTTATTGCTAATTATTTGTCTGTTATTATTTGACAGTCACAATTATCTGTTAACTCCAAATGATTCTAACAGATGTCGATACCTTTCGACTGGGTTGAGTAAGTAATCAATAGATGGCGCATATATGGCAAAACAACGTTTGCCGGGTCAGCTAGTACCTATATATGTAGATAGATCTTGTTACACTTGTTACACGGCTACACCGCCTATTGTCCCGCATCTCGAGCTTTAAGAAGAACTCACCGATTCCTGTAATAACAGTCCTTCAGAGCGTTTCGGCTTTTCTCTTTGAAGCAATAGACGGTCTCTTCGCCATCCCATATGGTCTTGGGTAAAGGGTATTTCTTTCTTAACCTATATTTGTCAACGGCTCCTGAAAATAAATCGTAAGTTCCACTAATGAATTAACCCGACGTTTTACCATTAACTGCCGTAGAACATAAGACATTCGAGGAAATATTTAATGGCAGTGATGGGCTTCGAACAGGATTCGGCTTGTCGGTCTACCCAGCAATGACGCGGAATACCGGCCGGTAACTCCCAGTGTGGTTCACTATAGGGATGCAGCTATTTCAATGCTGCACAAATTAAAGGGCATCATATCTATATATTAATACGTGAAGCAAAACCTTTGCACCCCTTTTACGAAAATTGCGCGGACGGAAAAATGTGAAATTTTCCACACTTATAGACAATATAGAGAAGGAGTGTAGAATGCTAATATGTTTTGTAAATTATGTATTAATAATACATTAAATCAATAAAAAAAACATTACACACACTACCATGTATTTGACATACACACACACATATAACTAGTCAGGTCATAAGTATTGTCACACAGTAAAAACTTTTCTTTTAGAATGCTGGCCACAAAAAAGATTATTGAATTCGAATTTCGAATTGTTCATGAAAATAAAAATGTATACTTTTAGAATTTTACTCATGTTTAAATATGGAGTGGACGCTTAAAGAAGACCGTGTTGCAGTTATTGCGTTGCATCGTTGCGGTTACGCGCCAATTTAAATTTTTAACATACTGAAAAATTTGAATATAACCAAAAGATTCGTTTATCGTACCATCAAACGATACAATGAAGACTCTAGTGTAGATGACAGGTCAAGAAGTGGTCGCCCTCGGTCTGTTAGGACTCCAGCAGTGATAAAAGCTGTGAAGGCGTGAATTCAAAGAAATCCCAAACGTAAGCAGAAACTGTTGGCCCTTCAGATGGGCTTAAGCAGAACCACGGTGAAAAGGGTGTTAAATGAAGACTTAGGGCTTCGGGCATATCGAAGAAAAACAGGACATCGTTTGAATGCTCGTCTAATAGACCTGAGACTGAAGAGATGCCGCGCTTTGTTGAAGCGGTACGCGGGAAAAAAATATCGGGAAATTCTTTTTTCGGATGAAAAATTTTTTACCGTAGAAGAGAGCTACAACAAACAAAATGATAAGGTGTACGCACACAGTAGTGAAGAAGCGAGCAACCGTATTCCGCGTGTCCAACGAGGTCATTTTCCATCCTCGCTCATGGTATGGTTGGGAGTTTCTTATTGGGGCTTAACAGAGGTGCATTTTTGTGAGAAAGGTGTAAAAACGAATGCAGTTGTGTATCAAAATACAGTCCTGACGAACCTTGTGGAACCTGTTTCTCATACCATGTTCAATAACAGGCACTGGGCATTCCAACAAGATTCGGCGCCAGCTCATAGAGCGAAGAGCACACAAGACTGGCTGGCGGCGCGTGAAATCGACTTCATCCGGCACGAAGACTGGCCCTCCTCCAGTCCAGATTTGAATCCGTTAGATTACAAGATATGGCAACACTTGGAGGAAAAGGCGTGCTCAAAGCCTCATCCCAATTTGGAGTCACTCAAGACATCCTTGATTAAAGCAGCCGCCGATATTGACATGGACCTCGTTCGTGCTGCGATAGACGACTGGCCGCGCAGATTGAAGGCCTGTATTCAAAATCACAGAGGTCATTTTGAATAAACTTTAGTGTCATAAGAATCTATGTTTTGTTAAGTTCATTTTGGTATATGAATGGTTACATAATGAATAAACTTGTTTCAATTATTTTACATTAAACATGTGACAGAATTTATGACCTGACTAGGTATAAACTCTTTGTTTACTGTCAACCTTTTGTTATTGCTTAGAGTCTGTGGTCAAATTGAGAATAGATTAATATTGTTTATCTTTAATATTATTTGTCTATTGTGGGGTCTACGCGAAATTTGTGATTATAGAAGTCTTTGACAATAGAACGATAATAATGTTCAATTAATTATAATTTCAATGAATTATAGTCGAATTTCGACTACTGCGGGACCACTAGTTCACGTAATACGAAACAATTTTTGGAAGAAGAAGAGGTGTTTTTTTATGCTTAGATGGATGGAAGATCTCACGGCCTACTTTCTTTTCTTTTTTCTTCTACCTATTCTAGTAACCTCGAGGAATTATTCTAGATTCACCGATTTAGTAAGTGAGCTCACGGGGCTTAAACCTGACGACATTGCTTACACTAACTCTAGCCCTAACCTTTTTTTTTTTTTTTCATAACGCTGGGCAATCCATTATGAAAAAGGCTCCTATTTCTGCCATGAAGCAGTAAATTTGTTTCGGTTTGAAGAGCGGGGCAGCCGTTGTAACTATACTGAGGCCTTAGAACTTATATATCAATGTGGGTGGCGCATTTACGTTGTAGATGTCTATGGTCTCCAGTAACCACTTAATACCAGGTGGGCTGTGAGCTCGTCCACCCATTTAAGCAATAAAAAAAAGGTGGGCGAGCAAAGACTCAACCAGGTTTCCAGATTTCAACCAGTATTCATATAGTTACAATGTTGATGAAAATAAAATACAAATGTAGCGCTAAGCTACTACATCTTCGGACGTAAAATTATATTTGTATTTGTCGAAGGAAATGGACTTGATTCAGTCTTAATAACTTCATAGGTCGACGAAAAACAAAACACAAACTCACCCAAAGCCCTCCCGCGTACTTTTTCGGCTTCTTTGTAATGAGCTTTGAACCACAAGTTCTGTAGGGACGTGTGGTGTCTCGGGGAAAACGTGTGAGCTTCCAATATAGCGTAAAGCTCTTGGAACACTCCTCTGTGGTAAGCGACCAAAGCTCGGGCCCTGAAAAGAAGGCTTTCATCAAATTCCCAACACTTTTTGAAACGCTTACTGCCATGTCAGTCAACGGTGTCCTACTCGGCGTCCGATTTTTTTTAATGCTTAGGTTGGCGGACGATCTCACAGCCCACCTGTTGTTAAGTGGTTACTGGAGCCCATAGACATCTACAACGTAAATGCGCCACCCACCTTGAGATATAAGTTCTAAGGTATAGTTACAACGGCTGCCCCACCCTTCAAACCGAAACGCGTTACTGCTTCACGGCAGAAACAGGCAGGGTGGTGGTACCTACCCGTGCGGACTCACAAGAGGTCCTACCGCCAGTCATCGTATAAGCATAACAACGTAAATACCGCCACCGAACTTCTCATCTACTTTGCGAGTGCATCTACCACCACAGCTACCACGGCTTGCTAAGAAGATCCGGCGTGAGACTCACCGGGATGATGCTATGGGCTAAGTGTGACGTCGAACTCATCGACAATTGCAACAATGACCTGTGCTACTACCTGTAGCATCCAACGGCACTATTAATTATAAAGATCCGTGAGCCATGCCGTCAAACCAAGACCAGACGTTGAGGCTTTAAGGAGGTCTATGTCCAACGTGGGCTGGTAGAGAGAAACTCTTACCTGAGCACAGTTTCGTTTTCCCGCGACAATTCACTAGGCGGTAGACACCACAAGAAAACGGCCAGTTTCTCAATGTCACAAAACTCCACAAAAAAGCGGCAAGCGAAAACCAGACGTTGTGGCTTTAGGGAGATCTATGTCCAAAGTGGGCTGATAGAGAGAAACTCTTACCTGAGCACAGTTTCGTTTCCCCGCAACAATTCACTGGGCGGTAGACTCCATAAAAAAGCGGCCAGTTTCTCAATGTCCCCTTTCTGCTGTAGCGCTTCGCAGACGCACTGAACCTGCTCCGAATTGAAGTTCAGGCATCTCCTCGTGTTATTGTTCTCGTTCTCGGCGCAAAACTGAACGCGTTCGTTGCCTTCCGTGTCTTCGAACCCCGTCGGTCCCTTTAGCTCCACGAGCGCGCTCTCGTTGTGAATGCAGCTTTTTAATTCGTCGTAATAGTTCTGGCGGTCGCTTTCGATCGTGAAGTAATCGTCGTGCGGCGGAAGCTTCAGCTCGAAGTTGATGTACCTCTTGTTCCTCTGCTGGCTCTCGTAAGCTTTACCGTCTATGTAAATGGCGTTCGTTTTGCGTTCGTCTTTTGTCTTCTTACACGAGAAATACTGTTTCTCGAGTTCTTGTTGCGCGTAGAACTGGCTTGGTTCGTAGTTGAAGGGCGGGAGTGAGGTTTCCGAGCCGCTGGTCACATCACTCGGTGGACTGAGCCGATCGGAGCAGTTTTCCATGCCGATCGATTTCATCACAGTTACTTAACGTTTTCGTCGCTTGTTATCTGAAAGTGAATGATTGGTGAGTGCTGAGGGTAGATCGTTCGGCTATGAGATCTAGTTAAACCTTAAATGTTAATGATGCAGTTATTAGTCGATATGTTTCTGCCGTGGCGCAACAATGCTATACGTTTGGCAGGATAGTACAATAATGGGGTACCCATAGACACAGCCTACTGAGTTTCTCGCGGGCCTTTTCAGTGGGTCACGTTTCCCATTTCGAAGATCTTCCGGTAGATTCTGCGAAGCACTGCTCTTGCTAGGTAGGGCCAGTGTTAGCAACACTCCGGTTTGAGCCCGTGAGCTCACCTACACGCTAGAGTGAAGCCGAAATAGCCTCTCAAGGTTATCAGCACAGGAAGAGAAAAAAATTGTATTATGCGATCGATCATTGAGGCGACTGCAAGCTTTCAAGATAATAGGACGTCTAAGGTCGGTGAAAATGACGTTCAAAGATTGACACACTAAGAAACGTACATAACTAATAAAAACGTTTTAAAAACACCGTGAAATTCGAGAATCGACAAACACGTTTAATTTCGGTGGAATGTGCAATGGTGGTAGCAATCATAGAACAGTGTGCTTAGTGCGAGTTTTTTAATGTTCTCGATAGCGTAAAGCTAACTCAAATTTGTACGCAATTGGAATAGCGCCCTTAACGGCAAACGCAGGTAAACGTTCCAACACCATACAAATTTGAGTTAACTTTTACGCAATCGAGAACGTTAAAAACTCTCACTAAGCACACTGTAGATATTCAACAGTTACCTGATTCGCATTAAGTTTACAAGTAAATTTCCGAACATGGATCGCTAGCTTTTTGGATGGGCGGAGCATCACGGTCACAAGTTTGCGCGCTCACTGCGAAGAAGGATCCCTTTGTCATGGCGCCGCAATTCCAGGGAATATCCCTGCAACCTTCCGCGAGTATAAGGATACTTGGGGTCGACATTTCGAGCGATGTCCAATTTCGGAGTCATTTGGAAGGCAAAGCCAAGTTGGCGTCCAATATGCTGGGAGTCCTCAACAGAGCGAAGCGGTATTTCACGCCTGGACAAAGACTTTTGCTTTATAAAGCACAAGTCCAGCCTCGCGTGGAGTACTGCCCCCATCTCTGGGCCGGGGCTCCCAAATACCAGCTTCTTCCATTTGACTCCATACAGAAGGGCCGTTCGTATCGTCGACAATCCCATTCTCACGGATCGTTTGGAACCTCTGGGTCTGTGGAGGGACTTCGGTTCCCTCTGTATTTTTTACCGTATGTTCCATGGGGAGTGCTCTGAGGAATTGTTCGAGATGATACCGACATCTCGTTTTTACCATCGCACCGCCCGCCACCGGAGTAGAGTTCATCCATACTACCTGGAGTCACTGCGGTCATGCACAGTGCGTTTCCAGAGGTCTTTTTTGCCACGTACCATCCGGCTATGGAATGAGCTCCCCTCCACGGTGTTTCCCGAGTGCTATGACATGACCTTCTTCAAACGGTAACCACTCACTATCAGGTGGGCCGTGTGCTCGTCTGCCTACAAGCTAAGCTAATTGGAAACTGAGGCAGTTTCCCTCAAAATCGCTAATTAAGCAATGTAATCTTTATGCAAAGTATTCTATATACAGATAGGCAACAATTAAAAATAAAAATTATGTCAACTGTCACTTTCTCCTAAATGTCAATAAAGAAACAAAAGATAGAATGTAATAAATCAAAAAAACAAGACTTTTTGGCGGGAACGCGAGGAGTGAAGTTGTGTGATTTGTTTTATTTTGTCTATTTAGTGTTTCTTCGGGTTTAAATGTGTAATAATGGTGGTTTATTAACTGTTTAATATCTGTAAAAGTGCACAAATGTGGGAAAATGAAACAAAGCCGTTCGACGTAACTTCTCGGGATCCTCCAAAAAGTCAATTGAAAAAATCTCAATAAACGACCACCATTTTACTGAGATTATATTTCATCCCATATCATCTCATTTCATTTAATTTAATTTCATCCCAGTTGATTAATGTCTCAAATTCTTCATTTCACTCCATTTCATAATTTTTCATAAAAATACCCATATCATAATTATCATCTCATCTCATTTCAATTCATTTCATGCCATGCCATGTTTCATATTAAATTAATCAGCTTCATTTCATTTCATAATATCATATTTCATAAAAAATCTATAAAAGACTAGGCTGTATGGTGCCTTTCCATTTGGAAAAATAAAACTACTACTACTACTACTACTCAAAAAAACAAGGACTTTTTGGCGGGAACGCGGGGAGTGAAGTTGTGTGATTTCTTTTATTTTGTTTATTTAGTGTTTCTTTAGGTGTAAATGTGTAATAACGGTGGTTTATTAACTGTTTAATATCTGTGAAAGTGCACAAATGTGGGAAAATTAAACAAAGCCACTGAACGTAACTTCTAGGGATCCTCCAAAAAGTCCACTGAAAAAGTCTCAGTAAATGACCACCATTTTACTGAGATTATATTTCATCTCATCTCATTTCATTTCATGCCATGTTTCATATTAATCAACTTCATTTTATTTCATAACTAGCTGACCCGCAGACATTGTAGTGCCTCAATCGATAAATAAAAAATCTAAACTTTTGTATAAAATAAACTTAAAACAAACAAAAGGAATCCGTCCGACGGGGGACACATCAAAGGAAAAACAAAACGGTTATTTTTATTTAATTCCGACCACTTTCATGTTTATCTACCTTTTAAACCTTCTCTGGACTTCCACAAATAATTCAAGACCAAAATTAGCCAAATCGGTCCAGCCGTTCTCGAGTTTTAACGAGACTAACGAACAGCAATTCATTTATATATATATAGATAGATAGATAGATATCATTTTTCTTAAAAAAAAATATAATATAATATAAAAGATTAGGCTGTATGGTATGATACCTTTGATTTTCCAATTGGATAAATAAAACTACTACCTACTACTACTCAAAAAACAGTCTTGAGACTTCAGTAATTAAAGATGAACTTCGTGTAATTGAACGCACACTATAGTTATTCGAAACGGATGCACATGAAATATTTACAATTGCTTATTTTAAAAAAAATTTTCACCGGTGTCAGGTAAAATGATGTTTGCATAACAACGCGGAGCCGATGTCACCGACCGGATATTGCGACGCAAATATATTAATTGGGTCAATAGTAATGGAGTTTATTGACTTCGTTCTTTCAAATCAATTTTTATAATTATTTTGTTGCCCTTGTAGCCAAACACGGCCCACCTGATGGTGAGTGGTTACCGTCGCCCATGGACTTCAGCAAGCCAAGCCGCTGCCTAATGTTGAGTAATCTCCACAAGCTTCGTTTGAAGAAAGACATGTCATAGCGTCATAATCAAATGATTACAAACTAAACATATTAAGCAACATTTTTGCATCTTTACAGGAGAGACATTTAAAATCTAAAATCTAGAAAAAATAATATAAAAAAAGAGGTTTAGCTATTTGCTGCAGTAAACATATTTTGTAAAAGAAGTTCAATTAAAAACATCGAACTGTTGATTTTATTTTTATTTCTTAGATGGGTGAACGATCTCACAGCCCACCTGATGTTAAGTGGTTACTGGAGCCCGTAGACATCTACAACGTAATTGCGACACACAGCCTGAGATATAAGTTCTAAGGTCTCGGTATAGTTACAACGGCTGCCCCATCCTTCAAACCGAAACGCATTACTGTTTCACGGCAGAAATAGGCAGGGTGGTGGTACGTACCCCTACGGACTCACAAGACGTCCTACCACCAGTAATTACGCAAATTATAATTTTGCGGATTTGATTTGATGTTATTCCTTCACCGTGGAAGTCAGTCGTGAACATTTGTTAAGTACGTATTTCATTAGAAAAATTGGTACCCGCCTGCGGGATTCGAACACCGGTGCATCGCTACATACAAATACACCGGACGTCTTATCCTTTAGGCGACGGTGACTTATATAATTGATTAATATATGGAACTCATACATATAATATAATAATACAAAAACCACGGAATAGAAAAACACATACATACATACTATACCTGTGTAATTAATACAATATTAAAATATCCTAACATAAACACCATTTTACTCAAAGCGAAAAACGCTGCGTTGTGTGTTCAAACAGACATACTCATAAGTTCAAGACGATTAAAATACTGGAAAAGATCGTTAGCGGGAAATTGACGCTTTCATAACTTGCGGATATACAACACCGTCGGAATACCGGCGTTGTCTCAAGTTTTTACTTTTTTTAGGCAATACTTTCGGCAGTCACAGAAGAGCATTATTGGAGTTATTCAAACTAACCGAACGTTTCTAAAAATGTAATCGAAAATATTAGCATAGCACTTACTGTGACCTTAGCTAGGCCGTCTCCAGCGTCACTCTGTTGGAGAAAACAAAAATGACTCGTATGCGATTTCCTACTCGTATATTTTATTATATTTTACTGGTGGTAGGACCTCTTGTGAGTCCGCGCGGGTAGGTACCACCGCCCTGCCTATTTCTGCCGTGAAGCAGTAATGCATTTCGGTTTGAAGGGTGGGGCAGCCGTTGCAACTATACTTGAGTCCTTAGAGCTTATATCTCAAGATGGGTGGCGCATTTACGTTGGAGATGTCTATGGGCTCCAGTAACCACTTAACACCGGGTGGGCTGTGAGCTCGTCCACCCATTTAAGCAATAAAAAAGAAAACCTACCGCCGGATCTGAATCGCGACCCACTGAGAAGATCCGCCGAGAAACTCAGTCGGCTCTGTATATGGGAGAAGTCTTCGTTTGAATCGTTCTTGGCTGAGGAATCAAGAAGAACAGTAAAGCCGTCTCAAAGTTGAGGTTATTGCACATCAGTGTGCTTAGTGCGAGTTTTTAACATTGTCGATAACGTAAAAGCAACACAGTGTGCCTAGCGGCAAACATAGGCAAACATTCCAACTCCATACAAATTTGAGTTAACTTTTACGCTATCGAGAACGTTAAAAAACTCGCACTAAGATAAGATAAGATAAGATAGATAAATAATAAATATTTACTAACAATCACGCCACGTTAACCGGCCCCGTGATAAGTTCGTAAAGAACTTGTGTTACAGGTACCAAATAACGGATATAAATGTAAGATTTTTATTATACACATACATATATTTAATATACATCCATAACCCTGGAAAATACATTTATATTTATCATACAAATATCTTCCCTTGGCGGGATTCGAACCCGCGACCCCCTTGTGTAGTGACCATGTCACTTACCACTACGCCAGACGGCCGTAAGCACACATAACATAATTTACGTCCGATATTAATCAATATACAAGCACAATCCAAAGGCGGTCTCATTATTCAAAGCGCGTACTTTGAAACAGCGATTTTTACATTCTGGTTTTAAGATGTAGCATGTAAGTTTCAATGTATATACTATGTACTATAACGGGTAATGTCATTTTCGATCCATCTTTCTTGTCTAAGCTGAATAAAATAATTGTAAATAGAGGTGATTTAACAAAAACCGACTTCAAATAAATAAACAAAAGATATTCCAAAACAAATTAATTATACACTAAAAACAATAATCATCGAAATCATCGAATATTTGTCGCGCACGTACTTAATGCAAATTTAAGACTTATATGATTTTCTCATGGATACCATTATCAGAACTGAACTAAATTTTAATGGAACCACATGGGAAGCGTCAGCTTTCTAATAAAAGAAGAATCACCAAATTCGATTCACCCAGTCAAAGGCTATGAGGTAACAGATATAAAAAAAAACATACAGTCGCATTGAGAACCCCCTCCTTTTTGAAGTAGGTTAACAAACAACTAATAGTCGATAATCGAATGATGCATATTTAAAAAAAAACCTCATGGGTTGACCATTTGAAAAAAGTTTCGCTCAAAAATCTCAAACCATGAAGGTTCTATGTCAATTCAAAATACCTATTACAATAAAACGGCAATTTCATACTTTAACCTCTATTACTCGTATAGATCTATGAGTTATATACTTGATATTTAGATGGGTGCTAATTATGATTGGCGGTATGATGTCCATGGACTAATGACTTAATACTAGGTGGGCCGTGAAATCGCTCATCGATATACGCAATAAAAAAAACGCCTATCCTATTTATCTATTCATTTATAAGGCACACAATACACATTACAAACCAAAAGAAAAAGGTACACATAAATAGCGTGTAAAATATGTGGCTTTTTTTCCTACCTATGCTGATAGCCTTGAAAGGCTATTTCAGCTTCGCCCTAACGTGTGTAGGTGAGCTCACGGGGCTCAAACCGGAGTGTTGCTAACACTGACCCTAACAAGAGCAGTGCTTCGCAGAATCTACCACCGGATGTATCTGACTTGTAAAAACTAAGCCATGTGCGTAAGACTAATCAACTATAGGATAAAATAATGTAATAATTAAAACTTACCTAACTTTAAATGTAATTTATTTATTTATTTCATTTACTTCAGATTTTGCATCCATATTACATTCATTAAACAATTCTTAAAGTATAAAAAAAAAACAAATAATAATAATAATAAAACAAAAACTCAAAATTAACATCAAAACTACCTTAACCTAAAGGCTGGTTATGAATGTAATTCTAATAATACAATTAATCTTATATCTGGTCACTTCGCGATCGAAATAGGCAGTATATTTCGTCTTTTCGCATTAAAAGTGTACAATTTCCAAAAATATTCGAAATTGAGTTAATATGCGGAATCATTAGGTATCACCAGTAAATTTTCTCATAAATACTGTCAAAAGAGCGTAGTTTAGTTTTAGTTTTTTTTTTTTTAGTTTACCTATATTTTCACTACTATTAACAAAATTAATACATAATTTTATCTTAATTTAAAAGACAGATAATGTATCTGGTAAAAAATAAAAAATAAATGTTGGAAAGATGATTAATATTATAAATATCATATGTTAAACCTTTAAAACACTCTCCTGTAAAATTAGTAAGTTTTGAGATTAAACAGTTTTGATGCGAGAAGACAATATGTGCATCCGTCCGGGTTAGCGCTTCACGAGATTAATATCTCTTTACTAAAACATTTTAACACGATTTTATTAACTTTTAATCTTTGTTTGTTTATTACAGAATCTTTGAACGTTATTTTCACCGAATCCAAAATGTAGGATTAACTTGAAAATTTGCAAACGCATTTTTTTCTCGTCATCTAAGCTGATGGTCTTGAGAGAACATTTCAGCGTAGCCTTAACTAGTTGGTGAGCTCACGGGGCTCAAACCGGAGTGATGCTAACACTGGCCCTAGCAAGAGCAGGGCTTCGCAGAATCTACCACCGGATCGGAAACGCGACCCACTGAGGAGATCCGGCGAGAAACTCAGCGGGCTCTGTTTCTGGGTTAATTTACTCGTCCTTCGTCGCAAGCGACGGGTTCGACGAGAACGATGACCGGTGCTTGAGGTACCTAAAAGCACCGTTAGTGGATCGAAAGGATCTGACATTACGTGCATATTGTTACAAAATTCGCTCAGACTGAGTCCCGTGAACTCGCTTACCACCCACAGAAGCTGGTTTAAAATCGGTTGAGCCCCAGTTTGAGCCTCGAGAGCTCACCTACACGCTAGGATAACGCTGATATAACCTCTCAAGGCTATCAGTATAGACGCCCTTAATGAGAGCAGTGCTTCGCTAAACCTACCACTGGATCGGAATCGCGACCCACTGACAGAATCCGGCGAGAAACTCAGTAGTTTCTACCTATCAGCATCAACAAAAAAAAAACATGAAATTAATAATTTATTCATTGCAGGTTTTTTAACAATTATTGTTATTTCGATTTGTTATTGAGTGTGTTAAATTTCTAAAGTATTTATTATTGATACACATGAGTGAACTAGTTGACTAGCTGATACAGTAACAGACGGATATCGAGTCCCGGCGGGATATTAGGAGTTGGAATTTGAATAGCAGCGGTATTGGTAGTGCGAGTGTTGATACCGGTAAAATATGCAAAGTAAAAAAAAGGACATAATTGCATTTCATTACTGATGCCCATGTAGCGACATCTCCTCATCAGGAGTTGAATAAGAGTTCAATACACGCAATTCCAGAACGGCCAATGTTTTATAGCACGCTAGGAATGGTAGTATCTTTTAAACGTACTTCGAATTACATATATATCGTGTTTGATATGACCTGAGGTAGTTTATATTCAGGTCTGACTTTTATCTACTTTTAATTTAACTAGTCACTTAAAGTATTAAAAGCTGTGTCAATTAAAAACCGCATAAACTCCAAATACAATATTATAAAGTTTTCGTTTGAAATACGAACCCACCTTTACAAGAAACGAAGCGTCGGTTAAAACTTTTCAAATCACAGCACATAACACTTTTGATTTTATTTTTTGTTTAATCACAAAAAACGATTCTTACAATACTCGTCCGCTCCCTTCAGAAGCCGCGTCTCGAATGACACAGTTCGAATTTCAAAAAGCGCGGGGAGAAATCGCGCGAGCGAGATGGATACATGGGCGGAGCCTGTCGGGCGTAGCTCAGCTTTTTTAAATTTTGTTTGTTTTTTTTATTTCGCGTTAAAGATTTGAGGCGGGATTATAACCGGTTTTCTATTGTTGTCGCGTTCCTCATCGACAAAACCGTATGATATTACACAATACAACCGATATATAGATAAATCAACTATTACGTACGTATCTACGTAACTGGTAGGACGTATTTTACCACCATCTTGCTTTTTTCTGGTGCGAAGACGTCAGGCTTGTGTAATGTGTGACAGTCGTTAAACGATATGATTAGGCCACCTAACACCAAGTGACAAGTGCTATAAATTAGTCATTAATATCAGTTTTACCTAAATTTTGTAAAAAAAAATTGTATAAGTTACTCTTTTTTTTATTGCTTAGGTGTGGGGACGAGCTCACAGCCCACCTGGTGTTAAGTGGTTACGAGAGCCCGTAGACGTCAACACCGTAAATGCCGTCACTCATCTTGCGACATGACCTGCCCTTACAACCGACATACAACGGCTGACCTGCCCTTAAAACCGAAACGCATTACTGCTGCACGGCAAGTATAGCCAAAGTCGCGGTACATCCGTGTGCAGGCTCACAACAGTCCCTATCAACAACAGCTACTTCTCAAACTGTAACGTTCACTTTGAAGAACTAAGCATAAACGCGATTCTTATCCCAGATTCCTAGCTCAGTCTACCTTAACATGCTTACTTAATTCGTGGTTAACTGATTCAAACACCACACCACGACACAAATTTTACGGATTTATTTCTTAACGTATTCATTCCTCGTAGAAGTGATTCTTCTTCTTGTCCGTATCCCACATTATGTTGGGCCATTTTTTTTATTTATTACTTAGGTGGTTGGATGAGCTCACGGCCCACCGGATGTTAAGTATTTACAGGAACCCATAGACACCTACAACGTAAATGCCGCCACCTACGTGTAGACATAAGTTCTAAGGTCTCAGTTTTTACAGTACAACGGCTGGCCTACCCTTCAAGCCGAAACGTATTACTGCTTCACGGTAGAAATAGGCAAGGTGGTGGTACGCAAATTATAAATTTGCGGGTTTGATTTTTATTAAACGATGTTATTCCTTCACCGTGAAAGTCAATCGCGAACATTTGTTGAGTACGTATTTCATTAGAAAAATTGGTATTCGAACACCGGTGCATCGCTCAGCACGAACGCACCGGACGTCTTATCCTTAAGGCCACGACTACCTCAAACATAAATGTCTAGTGCGTATTTACTTGTAAATTTTTTGGTACATCCCTGCGGGATTCGAACACTGGGACGGTCGCATCGCTCGATACGATTGAGCCGTGCTTCTTATCCTTTAGGCCGCGATGATGTTTGAGCAACATTAAAATACTACACCTCTGTGCTTAGTGTGAGTTTTTTAACGTTCTCGATTGCGTAAAAGTTAACTCAAGTTTGTATGGAGTTGGAAGGTTTGCTACCTTTGCCGCTAGGGCTGCTGTTCCAACTGCATACAAACTTGAGTTAACTTTTACGCTATCGAGAACGTTAAAAAACTCGCACTAAGCATACCGAAGAACTGCTGGATTCGAACTCTGGGACGGTCGCATCGCTCGATACGATTGAGCCGGGCGTCTTATCCTTTAGGCCGCGATGATGTTTGAGCAACATTAAAATACTACAGACACCTGTGTGCTTCGTGCGAGTTTTTTAGGTTCTCGATCGCGTCGTTTGGTCATCGTGTCCCTTTACGGGGGCACGGGTCGGGCCTCGGGGCAATTCCCTCTGCCCGGGCTTAGACTCCCTGCCTAACGAGACGGGGGTGATGAGACTGCTGGTGCGGTTCATGTATTCGGGTTGGGTAAAAAGAGGTATGCATCTTCTTTCTTCAGTCTTCTTTGGTGTAGTGACCTCTCCTCCCATACCTTTTTTTTTTTCGCATTCGCGTAAGTGTTGGAACGTTTGCCTACGTTTGCCGCTCGGGGCGCTGTTCCAACTGCATACAAACTTGAGTTAACTTTTACGCTATCGAGAACGTTAAAGAACTCGCACTAAGCACACTGAGATGTTATACGTTAGCGTAATCGCTTCGACGTTATAGAGTACATCGGCATTGTACTCGCTTGATTCTCAGTAAAACGCCAAGCAATTTAACACGTTATTTGTTTCACACGGTTGCCGTGAAGCGTTACTGTTACTGCGAAGTTGATCGCATACAGGAATTAGAACAATATTGTATTGTATTGGACGTGCTCGAAGCGATGTAGGCGAAAGCGAATGAAAATCAATTGGACTTTGAAACAGCCCTCAAACAACAGGGTTTTCTATACTAATATTAAAAAGAGGAAAGATTTGTTTGTATTGAGTAGGCTCCGAAAGTACTGAACCGATTTGAAAAATTTTTTCACTGTTTAAAAGCTACACTATTCCCGAGTGACATAGACTATAATCTTTTTTGAAAAAAATTAGGGATCCTTACTAAAACTCCAATAATCTAACCCAAGGTGTAAAAAAATACTTAAAATATTCTTTACATCGCGTGTCCTGCGAAAACTATTGATGATAGAATAAAATAATGTACTACGACCTTGTAGAACACATTGTTATTTACAACCTGAACTTGAGACCTTCGAACTTATAGGTATCTCAAGGTGGGTGGCGCATTTACGTTGTAGACGTCTATGGGCTCCAGTAACCACTTAACACCAGGTGGGCTGTGAGCTCGTCCACCCATCTAAGCAATAAAAATAAAAATAAAAAATAAAAAGTGTTGCGACAGCATAATATGTCTAACTATTATAGTTATGCCGCAATAAGTGTTCTTTTATTTAAAGAAATAAAACAACGTCAAATATCTTTGAAATTTTTGTTAAAGACCCGAGCGGAGCCGGAGCGAACCGCTTATTTAATTATAAAATTTAATAACAATAAGAAATTGCGGACTTCATCAGTATCTTCAGTAATTACTGAAAAGCAAATCTGTTACTTGGCGTTCATTTACGGTACATTTCAATAGGTAATTTGTACCTAAAGGCATTCGGAATAAGATCTTCTTAATGTTTCCCAAGTACTGGAATCTATCCCGGTGGTACCTGGTATTTACTGGTGGTAGGACCTCTTGTGAGTCCGCACGGGTAGGTAGGTACTACCGCTCTGCCTATTTCTGCCGTGAAGCAGTAATGCGTTTCGGTTTGAAAGGTGGGGCAGCCGTTGTAACTATACTGAGACCTTAGAACTTATATCTCAAGGTGGATGGCGCATTTACGTTGTAGATGTCTGTGGGCTCCAGTAATCACTTAACACCAGGTGGACTGTGAGCGCGTCCATCCGTCTAAGCAATAAAAAAAATAAAAATATCCGTCTTCAAACAGAAATTCGTATCTCCAAAATATAAGTTTTCAAATCTCTCTGACAATTTGACCGGTCACCAAGCAATGCAAGGCTTGGCGAGTAAATTAACCCACAGACACTGTCCACTGATGTTCTCGCCGGATCTTCTCAGTGGGTCGCGTTTCCGATCCGCTGGTAGATTCTGCAAAGCACTGCTTCTTGCTAGGACTAGTGTTAGCAACGTCACCAGACTAGAACCCCGTGAGCTACTACTCAGTTTACACTGGCATAAAGCTCTAAGATTACCACCAGCGTAGGTAGGAAAAAAATGCCAATTTGGCGCCATTAATTTCGTTTAGTCTGTTTTTTTTTTAATTCCGATTCGCGTCACAGGTCATGGGAATGCAAGAGAGTGATCCAGATAATAAATCGCTTGGTAAGTTCCTTCGTGGGACCACAACTGACTTCACAAAACGGAATATTTAACTAGTTCATAATATGAGGCTATCAATGAAGTTACAATTTGTCGAATCAGCTATCTACGTCACGTTTATATAAAGATTATTCAGCGAAGATTGCTTCGAAAAAATTGCTTTGTTTTTTTTTCTTTCTTTCTTTCACAGCTCGATTTTTATTTTAGTAGATTTCAATTAATTCATAACTTGTATATAAATGTGTATACCTACCTATTTTTTAACGCTGGGTAATCCGTTTACGGATTTTAGGTTATATTGTGTAAATCTCAAGGTTTTTTTTTTTTTTGATTGAACACATTTTTAGATTGAGCACGTCATATGAGCGTATTTTATAGGCAGAGTTGGTAGCCAAAACGAAAAACCGAAGCTTTTTTTTGAGCGTCAGTTTTCGGTATCTGTTCCTCTGACAACCTTAGGCGACACGTACTGTATCACCGCAGCCAGTAACACAAAATTGAGGCATTAAAATTATTAGATTGGGTAGATTCGTCACCCCTGAGCGAAACTCCAAAGACCTCCCACTGAGTACTCAGTAATTCAATCAAAGGCCACCGCGATACAAACATTTACATTTCAACATCACCGTCAACAAACACTAATATAAATAATGTTATATACGATATAACGGCTCCTTTGTTGTATGTAATCCGATAGGCTTAAAAGCGAAACCCGCGCGATCTAGTAATACCATACCCGGTATTCGCGTGAGCACCTATTATTTTTATTACCTAGTCTAAAATACTTTTGAAAGTACCTATATCAGACTGTACCTTCAAACGATGCGATTATTAGCCGGCTATTCTTCTTATTATCAGCCCACAGACGTCCACTACTGGACATAGGCCTTCCAAAAGCTTCGCCACAAAAACCGCTCCTGCGCTGAAATGAAAGAATGAAATAACACCTTGTTTCGAAAATCAATTCGATACATTCGTTTGACATCCTTTCAGAGCTTTTTCAATAATAGCAGCGGCTTGTCCATGGCAATGCTTAACCAACAGACACAGCCCACTGAGTTTCTCGCCGGATCTTCTCAGTGGGTCGCGTTTCCGATACGGTGATAGATTCTGTAAAGCACGGCTCTTGCTAGGGTTCGTGTTAGCATCACTCCGGTTTGAGCACCTACTAGTTAAGGTTACGCTGAAATAGCCTCTCAAGGCTCTCAGCTTACGTAGGAAAAAAAAGGCAATGCTCACGTCCACCACGAACGGTGTGTAGGTTTACGACGAAAGGAAGATTCCACCGAGCGGGTGATATTGCTCGGTAGACCGACGGTCCGAATGTTGTTGTTCGGAACTTGTATATATGCGAGCTTATCTTAAAAATGTCGTATGCAAGATTCAGGCATCTGTCAAATATCTCGTGTTCTGTGATGGCTACCGCCACAGGTGAATCAGTCCAATGAGTTTTTCGCCGGCTCTTCACAGTGGGTCGAGACTCCGATGATAGGTTCTGCGAATCACTGCTCTTGCTAGAGCCAGTGGTACCAAACTCCCTCTGGTTGAGTCTGTGAGCTAACCAAAGCATAGCTGCAATAACCCCTTAAGCCACCAGCTAATAGATAAGGGAAAAAAAACTACGTATCCCAGAATTTTATCCAAACGGCTGTTAAAAATTCAACTTAATTAAACATAGAATAAGTTTATCCTTGTAATATCGTCGACAATCCCTAAATCACTGATAATAAGTGCTTTGTAACACGAAACCTCCACTCCACCCCCGTTAGCGTTCCACCAATCGCGGGGCTCGTTCCTCATCCCCTAGCTTAATATCAGCCAATGGGAGACGTTCAATATTCAGGTGTGCTCAGGTGTTGGGTTACTTGGCGGCAGCTGGACGTAGTTAGAATATCGCAGTGTATTTAAAGTGAGATTGAGTTAAAAAATCCAGAATCGCCTGTTGGAAAACATGAATTTGTTATTATCTTTTCAAGAAGCATTATCTGTACTAATATTATAAAGAGGAAAGATTTGTTTGTTTGTTTGTATTGAATAGGCTCCGAAACTACTGAACCGATTTGAAAAAATCTGTCACTGTTTGGAAGCTGCACTATTACCGAGTGACATATACCTACCTATAGACACAGTCTACTGAGTTTCTCGCTGGATCTTCTCAGTGGGTCGCGTTACCGATCCTATGATGACTTCAGCGAAGCATTGCTCTTGCTAGGGCTTAGGGCTCTTGTTAATAAACTCTCTCAGGTTGAGCCCTTTGACCTCACCTACCAGCAATAGCGTAACTGTAATAGCACCTTAGACTAGGCTTAGGTTGTAAACGCACCCTTAACATCTGATGGGACGCGATAATGAAGTGTGAAATTTTAATCTGATGCTTGACGTTTCATTGCGTTAGGATTTTTTTTTTTAATTCACTTTTACGTCAAATTTCCGTTTCGGGCATATCGGTATTAGCTACGTCAAGACACGTGCGAAGTGTTCAGAACTATGAGTAAAAAGTCATTAGTGGACGCGCACATACTCACACATACCTACATATCGCACCCGAAACCCGTGCTTTATGACTGGACTGGCGATTGATAAAATTGAGGGTAAAGGCGAATTTACATTACGAAATTAGTGGCGTGAAATTAATTTCGTGACATTAGTTTTACCAACAGTTTCACGTGTAATTTAATACTTTCGTAATGCATGCATTAATTTCATGCATGGAAATTAGTTTCGTGCCCTGCGCGATTTTTTGGTGAAATTAATGTCATGCAACTAATTTCATAGTGTAAACGCGTCGTGAAACTAATGTCGCGAAAGGGCCTGCGCTGTGCGGACGTGTGTATTGTTAGTTCGGACGCGCTTCAAACGTTGAAAATGGCAAACCAACGATGGAGTACAGATAAAAATATAGATCTTATTAATGAATATCAGCGACAACGGTGTCTCTGGGACCCGAAACACCTACAGTAAAAAAGCAAAATTATATTCACTCATTCGATAATAGTTTTTATTACTCTCAGGATCTTTATCTGCTAATTCAGAGACTAACTTCATTGCACCTAAATGCCTTCTTGTTGACTATCCTCGAATCTACCAGCCTTTTTTTTCTTGATAGTCTTTTTTTTAAGTTTATAGGTAGGTATATAAGCATTTCTTTAGCTACATTGAATATAGCATATAGCATAGAATTTAGCTTTGATGGTGATGGCGCCATGGTTACTGCGATACTGTGGATTTCGCGACACTAATTTTTTGACGAAATTACTTTCGCATATATCGAAACTACTTTCGTGAAACTGAGCTCAACATGCATGACACTAATTTCGTAATGTAAACTCGGCATTAATCGCAGATTATTAAAAGTACTTTTACGGTTTTATATCGCGTTTTTCATTATCTCGACGACGTTTAACACCACAGAGTTTCACGCCGCATCTTCTCAGTGGGTCGAGATTCCGATCCGATGATAGATTCTGCGAAGCACTACCCTTGCTAGGGCTAGTGTTTATAAACTCTCTCAGACTGAGCCCTATGAGCTGACCTACCAGCAATAGCGTAACTGGAATAACCCCTTAGACTACTACACAAGCATTAGTTATAGCGCTCGGTAATTACGACCTCAATGAATAAACGGCCTCAAAATTATTCCACCAAATATATTTATCTCGTTCACAGGTTAAGTCTCGTGTGAAATATTCGAATGTGCACTCCGCTGTGATTTAGGACAATCCTATATCAGATCGTATTAATCTCGCCATATTTCAGAGAAAGATTGGGATTTAGATAAACAAACGCTGTGTTGTTTTTGTTCGTGTTGATCTACGTACCTGATGTTTAGGGGCGAAAGCGTCTTTAGCGGAATCAGCGGATGTAGCGCCCGTGTGCAACTATAATAAATAATAAATAAATATATATTTACTAACGATCACGCCACGTTGACTGGTCCTGTGCTAAGTTCATAAAAAACTTGTGTTATAGGTAACCAGATAACAAATGTAAGAATTTTATTATACACATACACATATATATACCTAGTCAGGTCATAAGTATTGTCACTCAGTAAAAACTTTTCTTTTAGAATGCTGGCCACAAAAAAGTTTATTGAATTCAAATTTCGCATTGTTCATGAAAATTAAAATGTATTACTTTTAGAATTTTACTCATTTTTAAATATGGAGTGGACGCTTAAAGAAGACCGTGTTGGAGTTATTGCGTTGCATCGTTGCGGTTACGCGCCAATTCAAATTTTTAACATACTGAAAATTTTGAATATAACCAAAAGATTCATTTATCGTACCATCAAACGATACAATGAAGACTCTAGTGTAGATGACAGGTCAAGAAGTGGTCGCCCTCGGTCTGTTAGGACTCCAGCAGTAATAAAAGCTGTGAAGGCGCGAATTCAAAGAAATCCCAAACGTAAGCAGAAACTGTTGGCCCTTCAGATGGGGTTAAGCAGAACCACGGTGAAAAGGGTGTTAAATGAAGACTTAGGGCTTCGGGCATATCGAAGAAAAACAGGACATCGTTTGAATGCTCGTCTAATGGACCTGAGACTGAAGAGATGCCACGCTTTGTTGAAGCGGTACGCGGGAAAAAAATATCGGGAAATTCTTTTTTCGGATGAAAAAATTTTTACCGTAGAAGAGAGCTATAACAAACAAAATGATAAGGTGTACGCACACAGTAGTGAAGAAGCGAGCAACCGTATTCCGCGTGTCCAACGAGGTCATTTTCCATCCTCGCTCATGGTATGGTTGGGAGTTTCTTATTGGGGCTTAACAGAGGTACATTTTTGTGAGAAAGGTGTAAAAACGAATGCAGTTGTGTATCAAAATACAGTCCTGATGAACCTTGTGGTACCTGTTTCTCATACCATGTTCAATAACAGGCACTGGGTATTCCAACAAGATTCGGCGCCAGCTCATAGAGCGAAGAGTACACAAGACTGGCTGGCGGCGCGTGAAATCGACTTCATCCGGCACGAAGACTGGCCCTCCTCCAGTCCAGATTTGAATCCGTTAGATTACAAGATATGGCAACACTTGGAGGAAAAGGCGTGCTCAAAGCCTCATCCCAATTTGGAGTCACTCAAGACATCCTTGATTAAGGCAGCCGCCGATATTGACATGGACCTCGTTCGTGCTGCGATAGACGACTGGCCGCGCAAATTGAAGGCCTGTATTCAAAATCACGGAGGTCATTTTGAATAAACTTTAGTGTCATAAGAATCTATGTTTTGTTAAGTTCATTTTGGTATATGAATGGTTACATAATGAATAAACTTGTTTCAATTATTTTACATTAAACATGTGACAGAATTTATGACCTGACTAGGTATATATAATATACATCCATAACCCTGGAAAAGACATTTTATATTTATCACACAAATATCTTTCTTTGGCGGGATTCGAACCCGCGACCCCCTTGTGTAGGGAGTCTTGAGAGTCCGCACACCCGTGGAGTTACCACCGCCCTGCCTATTTCTGCCGTGAAGCAGTAATGCATTTCGGTTTGAAGGGTGGGGCAGTCGTTGTAACTATACCTGAGACCTTAGAACTTATATCTCAAGGTGGGTAGCGCATTCACGTTGTTGATGTCTATGGGCTCCAGTAACCACTTAACACCAGGTGGGCTGTGAGCTCGTCCACACATCTAAGCAATAAAAAATAAAAATAAAAATTTAGGATGTTACATGGTCACGGCCAGCTAAGGTGTGTTTTTTCTCCTACCTATTCTCTGGGGACTATTCTAATTTCCTGCGGATGAGTAGGTGAACTCACGGGCAGAACCTGAGAGAACTTGCTAACACTGTGCCTAGCAAGGGCGATGTTTGCAGAATCTACCACCGGATCGGAATCGTGACCCACCGAGAAGATCTGACGAGAAACTCAGTTAGGTGTTACCTATACGTCGACGTGATAATGAAAAACGCGATATAAAACCGTAAAATTACTTTTAATAATCTCCGATCTACCCTCAATTTTATCAATCACACTAGTACAGTCGTGAAGCATGGGTTTCGTGTGTGATTTTTTTACTATGGCTTTCCTCAAAGTTAATATGTATAGGTAATAAATACACTAATTACTTTATACTAATAGTTCTGAACACTTCGCACGGGTCCTAGCTAATAATTTACTGGTGATAGGACCTCTTGTGAGTCCGCATGGGTAGGTACCACCACCCTGCTTATTTCTGCCGTGAATCATTAATGCGTTTCGGTTTGAAGGGTGCGGCAGCCGTTGTAACTATACTGAGACCTTAGAACTCATATCTCAAGGTGGGTGACTCATTTACGTCGTAAATGTCGAGCAACTTCAGTAACCACTTAACACCAGGTGGGCTGTGAGCTCGTCAACCCATCTAAGCAATAAAAAAAACTGATTTGGTCGAAACGAAAGTCTGACGTAAAAGTGAATTTAAAAAAAAAAAACAAATGCTTAACGCAATGAAACGTCAAGGATCGGATTAAAATTTCACACTTCATTATCGCGTCCCATCAGATGTTAAGGGTGCGTTTACAATGGTCATTGTTGTAGGCGAGGACGGGAACGGTGAACTTGCGTATTGTGTCATACGAAAGTATATCGAGCGAAATATGCACTACCCTATGCTTGTCAGGAGCAACATTGTAACTTGTTTTGCGATTTTAGAAATTCAATCTATAGAAATTATATATATCGACGCTTGAAAGGCAAACGTGACTAAGCGACAATGCGTGAACTCTACAGTAGACTAATTTAAAGTTGAAATACCTGAAAAAAATTATATTTTAACGTATCTAGCTGTAGGATTGAAATTATTTTAATAGATCTAGAAATATATTTTTTTGCGCATCGAATATGGTCATTGCCTATCATTTATGTACAAAGCAGTTATTGTCGCTTAGTCACGTTTGCCTTTCAAGCGTCGATATGTATAATACATACATAGAAATTTTAAGTTTTGTCTCCTAGTTCAACACTCGGTGTCGGTACATTAAAAGCTTTGAATTGACACTTAAAAACTTCGTCGTGGCTTGCCTATTTCCTTGTAATCGTGACGATTCCGATACAGAAAACGGATTTAACGACTTTATTAAAAAGAATTTAAACAAATTTTAAATGGATAATTGAATACACCAAATGAATTTACTGGTGGTAGGACGTCTTATGAGTCCGCACGGGTAGGTACCACCACCCCGCCTATTTCCGCCGTGAGGCAGTAATGCGTTTCGGTTTGGAGGGTGGGGCAGCCGTTGTACTGTAAAAGCTGAGACCTTAGAGCTCGTGTCTCAAGGTAGGTGGCGGCATTTACTTTGTAGATGTCTATGGGACCTGGTAACCACTTTACATCAGGTGGGCAATGAGCTTGTCCTAAACTAAGCAATAAAAAAGAAATTCAGCCGAACATTAACTAAAATTAAGATAAGTTTAATTCAGAACATTTAACTTCAAAAGAGTCAACGAAATCTGTGTCTATGATATTTTTCTCTTCGTAGAGGCGTTCAAGTTTCTAAGATTCCTACAAGACATCTGGCAATATTCTGCCTGATTTGCGGATTTTTAAACCTAATATCTAATTTTAAACTACGAAATTAGTTTTCTAAATTCCGCTGACAGCGACTATCAAATCCATCGTAAAATCGCCCAAGTTTGATTTACTACTAACGAAATTCCTAATTAAAAAAAAAACCTAAACAAGTTACAATGTTCTTCGACGCATCCTTCAAACATTCTAAATCCTCGGAATTGCGTGAACAAACAATGAAAACTGTTCAGTTCGCTCCCGGTCCATTGTCGCATTGTGTGCAATACTCGTAACTGCGGATTAACGATGTCAATGTCAATAATCGGTCGACAAAAAAATTCAAAAAAAAAAACGTAATAAAAGTTATCTTAAATTTCTTAAGTCTTATGGATAATCTTTGAATACGCACCGGCGAAATTTTGTAAGACTTCGGCATAGCCAAGACGCTGCTACAGCTGAGAGTCTCCGAAAACAGTAGTTACAATTACAGTAATGCCCCTTATAACACGGTACTCTTATACTTCGAAGTCGTCGTGGCCTAACGGATAAGACGTCCGGTGCATTCGTGTTGATTGATACACCGGTGTTCGAATCTCAGGCGGGTACCAATTTTTCTAATGAAATACGTACTCAACAAATGTTCACGATTGACTTTCACGGTGAAGGAATAACATCGTGTAATAAAAATCAAACCCGCAAAATTATAAATTTGCGAAATTACTGGTGGTAGAACCTTAGGTGAGTCCGCCCGGGTAGGTACCACCACCCTGCCTGCTTCTGCCGTGAAGCAGTAATGCGAAGTTGAAGGGTAAGGTAGCCGTTGTAACTATACTTGAGACCTTACAACTTATATCTCAAGGTGGGTGGCGCATTTACGTTGCAAATGTTTATGGGCTTCAGTAACCACTTAACATCAGGTGGGCTGTAAGCTCGTCCACCCATCTAAGCAATAAAAAAAATGTCTCCGAAAACAGTAGAACTAAAATTACAGTAATCCCACTTATAACACGGTACTCTTATAACGCGTTTTCTTATTACGCGATTTCAGTACCTCGTATAACACGGATATTCCCCCATATAACGCGGAGATTTAACACGTTCTATTTCTTTGCTATGAAATTTATAATGATTTGTTCAGTTCTTAATTTTGCGTACCTTTGCAAATTGGGTCAATTGTGTTTTTTATAAAATAAAATGAAAGGAATTCATAAAATTTGTGTTCCTAGTTTTTAAATTATAAAAACATTAGTTATATTGTATTACATATATTTTTGTACATTACGTGTTGTATGGGGTTATACAAGTTCGTTATGCGAGGATTCTCATACAACGCATTTGGTATAACGCGGAACCAATATACCGTGTTATAGGGAGGATTACTGTACATTTTTACTAAAACTGATCAATGTGATCATCACACCTAAATATATTTTTCGTCTGTCGTAAATTTCGAATCACAAAATTACGCTGTCATCTCTAGGTATTATTAGCTAATTCATTAATTCAGCATTTAATTATTTCATAATCATAGTAATTGTTTTAATAAATATTTACCGCGAAAACGAAATGTCACAGATAATTCTCGACAAGAACACGCAGACCGATAAACATAAAAAAAAATCGTATTTAAAATTCGAGTTCTATTTTCAAAAACGATTAGTGATGTGACAATAAAATCGTTGCGTGAACGAAATGTACAACGCTATTGTTAAGTAGCCGACCTTTTACTAAATAAGCATTGTAGATTCAAGTGGTCTGCTTTTAAATTTTTCTGTTGCATTTTGTTTACTATATAACTGTAGAGTTTTTAGAGAGAGATCAATAAATAAATATAGAGATCTTTTCGGAAGAACGGAGTCAGCATAATTATGTAGTTAGTTATTTTTCTAATATTGTCATCACAAAGAAGTATGTGTTACATTTAAATAATTTTTAAATTTCTTAGTTCCAAATATACAGGCACCTACTTGATTCCCTAAATCACTTCATTTTTGAGAATATTAAAAAAAAAAAAAAAATGCTCTATAGGATTGTTGAGGATGATCCAATAAAAAAATCACATCTGATCAGAAACATGATATATATCGTTAAATGTTTATTCATTTTATTGATATATCCATGATTATTGATAGAGAAACAGGCTGTATCGATAAAACTCTTCAGCCATACTCGCATTCCAACCACGTCCCTATTTATTATATAACTTTATCTGTCATGGCTATTTACAACCATCATAACTACACGGTGTCAAATTCAATGTTGCTCCAACAATACACGATTTCTTTCTGTTAATTAAACACAAGTAATTAGCGTTCTAATTAGACGGGACACAAGCAATATGTAATATAAGACATTTGATAGTGTTGTTTTATGAAGGCGTCATATACAAGTCGTTAATTCTGCTACTTCGTGTGAATAATGCGAACATATAGCTATACAAAGCTTTAATGTGCGTGGACTATATCCTTGTACATCTAAGAATAAAGTCTAAAGTTGCATATCAATTTGTAAAATAATATATCATGCATTTTCAAGTGTCATATGAAATTCAAGTAAAATTGAAATTAGCTTGCTTATTTTGTAATTTGAGTGTTGATTTATTAAAAACTCGTGAATGTGTTAGATCATTTTATGTACTATGTATATATAAATAAAAAATATTATGTAAATTAGTCTGTATTAAACGAAAATAAAATTTTGAAATAAATTAATAGAATTCTAGATTGTATTTTGGTTGTTTTTTCACAATGTTTCTTTCATTATTCCGAAATAAACTGGCAATACAAAATGGCCGTCAATATTGTTTGTTTAGTAACTAACTAAAACTTGATTTGTATTCTTATATAATCATTGGTGTATAGATTGGTGAATATTCTCGTCGAATGTGACGAAGAATCCGACGAGCGAACTAACCCATAGACACGGCCCACTGAGTTTCTCACCGGATCTTCTCAGTGGGTCGCGATTACGATCCGCTAGTAGATTCTGCGAGGCATTGCTCTTGCTAGGGGGCTAGTGTTAGCAAATTCTCTTAGGTTGAGCTTGTGAGCTCACTTTCCCGTCCGCGAGAAGCTGGGATATCCCCTTAGGCACCAGCGAATAGGTAGGTAAAAAAAACATCATGTAAATTGATAGCTTTGTGTTATTCCTAGCGACATCAAACATTTTGACAGTGATTTTTATCTATTTACTGGTGGTAGGACCTCTTGTGGGTCCGCACGGGTAGGTACCACCACCCTGCCTATTTCTGCCGTGAAGCAGTAATGCGTTTCGGTTTGAAGAGCGGGGCAGCCGTTGTAACTATGCCTAAGCCTTAGAACTTATCCCCCTCCAGGCGCGACGCTCATAGTCGGTGGAGTATCGATCGCTGTCCAGCCGAAGCTCAAATATTTGGGCATCGTGCTGGACAGTCGATGGCGCTTCGACCACCATTTCGGTGAGTTGATTCCGAGGCTACTGGGCATGGCAGGTGCATTAGTCCGTCTTATGCCCAACGTTGGTGGTTGCAGCGTCGGTGTCCGACGCCTGTACCTGGGGGTCGTGCGCAGTATGGCCTTGTATGGCGCTCCCGTGTGGTCGCCCACACTCTCCGCACGCAATGCGGCGCTGCTGCTCCGAGCTCAGCGGGCGCTCGCGGTGAGGGTCATCAGGGGGTACCGTACGATCTCCCGAGAGGTCGCCTGCGCCCTCACTGGTTCCCTTCCTTGGGATCTTGAGGCCGAGGTATTGGCTACGGTATACCGGCGCAGGACACAGTCCCTGAGTCGGGGACGGACACCCGGCCTGTCGGCTGTCAGTCGGTGGAGGCGTGCTGCGCGTCATCTGGCGTACGCAAAATGGAGGGAGCGGTTGCTGGAAGAACTTCATCAAACCTCAGCTACCCGCCGGCGCACTCTCGAGGCCCTGGTGCCCGTGCTGGAAACATGGTCAGATCGGCGACACGGCGTGCTCTCCTTCCGCCTTACGCAGGTCCTCTCGGGGCATGCCTGCTTCGGGAGATACCTGTGGAGGGTTTGCAGGAGAGAGCCACATCCGGGTTGTCACCAGTACGGGCATCCGGATGATGACGCTCAGCACGCACTCGAAGCGTGCCCGCGTTGGGAGCACCCGCGGCGAGATCTCATCGCGGTGCTGGGGAGGGACCTCTCCTTGCGGGCTGTCATTGCCTGCATGCTAGAGGACGAGAGTTCGTGGGAGGCCATGGCCAGATTTTGCGACCTGGTCATGGCGTTCCGCGAGGCTGAGGAGCGCGAAAGGGAATGGAATCCCTCTTCGACTCCTCAGCGAAGAAGGCGGGGTGGGCGACGCGGGCACGATGCTCCCGTTAATCTCCCGTAGGGACTGTTGGGTACTGGGTCCGGGGGCGCTCGGTGCTCTGTTGTCGGTTCCGTGGTGAGGCGGCGCAAGGTGACTCCTATGCGCCACTCACGGTGTCTCCCGAGACGACGTCCTGCGGGATCTTCCCGGGGATTGGATCCCGTCCTATTGTCAGGACGGGTACCGGCGACGGCGAGCCTGCGGCGCGCATTGTGCGGTACCGTAGGTTTCGTGGAGTCGGAGTGGTGGAGCTCGATGGGGTTTAGTCGGTAGTCGGTTTTGCGGGGCGGGTCCTGCGTGGTAGACGCCGCGCAGCCCCTCGCGCGCCTTTCTCAAGGCGTAGTCTCCCGGTAGGAATTGAAAGAAGAGGAGGACTTTGGTCTTCATCTTCTCCCTCTTCTTCTCTAGAGTTGCCGGAGTCCGACATAACCCGGTCTTTACCCCTCTCGACCGGGTATCCGTAAATGGATTCACCAGCGTTAAAAAAAAAAACAAAAAAAAAGGCCTTAGAACTTATATCTCAAGGTGGGTAGCGCATTTACGTTGTAGATGTCTATGGGCTCCAGTAACCACTTAACACCAGGTGGGCTGTGAGCTCGTCCACCCTTCTAAGCAAAAAATAAATAAAAAATAAAACTGAAATTTGTTCTCAGTTGGAACAGCGCCCCTAGCGGCAAACGTAGGCAAACGTCCTGACTCCATAGTTTGAGTTAACTTTTACGCTATCGAAAACGTTAAAAAACTAGCACCGAGCACACGAATTTTTCTGATTCGCTTAAAATAATAGGTATTCCGAATTAGCTAAATAATTGCGCGCCCGAATTGCCGGCAATCTGTCTCGTAACATGACCCTTTTGGCTTAGTGCTAATGAAATTAATTGGTTCCCCGGGGGATGGGGTTCAATAAACGCCGCAATTTTACGCTTGTCGTCATCGGGGTGTACTGTTCACAGAAACGGACAAGTTGACGGCTCATTTATTGATAAGTCGCTAACAGAAGTAATTATATGAAGGACGTTAACATAAAGATGATCGGAAACCTTTTTTAATACGCTAAAAGCGTATTTAGCTTCAGACGTAAGTTGTATGTTTGTAACGGAATCTTTGAACATGATTTTGACCCCCTTCAAAACCCCTTTAATAAGGACCGATGACAATTCAACAATAAAAAGATATTGAAAAAAAATATTGAAAAAATTGAAATTCAACTAATAAATTAAAATTAAATAATAGTTTAAAAAACTATTATAACAAAATACGCTTTTATAAAAAATCCAACTAAAAGTGATTTTATTGTAAAAAAGCGTGCGGTGGTTTTCAGGATATTATCATAATAACCCTTCTACTCATATCTGTTCATAAAATATAACTACTTATAACTAATAAAATAATTTTTTCTTACACTATTTTTAATTCAAATTTATTAAAATTTATTTTCTATTTTTTAGTTGGATTTTCTATAAAAGCGCATTTTGTTCTTTTTTTTAAACTATTATTGTTCTTGTTTAGACTCGTAAACAAGCTTACGGCACATCTGATGTTAAGTGGTTACCGGAGCTTATAAATTACAACAACGTAAATGCCGCCAGCCACCCACCACAACGGTTTCCCCACCCTTTAAATCGAAACGGATTATTGCTCCACGGCAAAAATAGGCAGGGCGGTGGTGCCTATATCATAAATATTATCATGCTCTTGCTAGGGTTAGCAAATTCTCTCAGATTGAGCCCATGAAGCTAACATATCCCCTCAAGGTAACTGGTAGAGGGTAGGCAAAAAAAAAATCAAACCATCATTTACCGAGCAATATCACACGCTCTCCAGAAGATCTTGCTTTTGTCTTTTCCTCAAAAAACCTCTTGAATAATAGCGTTCAAAATAAATCACTCAAACAAGACAGTTGGCTTGTTTTTACCTTGAAATAAATGACAATTTTCATTTATTAATAGATTAATAATACATCTACTCTATACGCTCGACTTGAAAGCGACGTACCGCGAAATGCAACTGTCAGTTTTATCTTCCAATATCAGATGAAAGTGACAACGTTTATTTTAAGAAAACCCGTGCATTGTTTTACTTCCTTGAGCGTAAAATAGACTGGGCGATAGAGAATACAATCCAACACAGGTCCCAATCAAGACGGATCGATGCTCACGAAGCAACGCTCAACCCTCAGACACAGTCCACTGAGTTTCTCGCCGCATCTTCTCAGTGGGTCGCGTTTTCGAACCGGTGGTAGATTCAACGAAGCACTGCTAGGGTTAATGTTAGCAAAGTCATCAGGTTAAAGCCCCGTGAGCTCAGCTACTCGCGGCGAATCTAGTGTGACCCCTCGAGGTCACTAGAAAAGGATCACAGTAGTCGACGAACTCGGCAAATTCTTCGAGGAAGCACCCTGAGCACCAGCGCGCTGAGTTTCTGACCTTATCCCACTAGGTGGGGTCGGCACAGCTAATTTTTCTCTTCCATTCTCTTCTATCAGCCGTCACCTCAACACTCACTCCTCTCTTCCACATACTCCATCCATGACTTCTTCGGTCGACCTCTTCACCCTCTACCTTGTACTACCATTTCCATACATCTCCTAGTCACACGCATCTCCTCTCTACGCATCACATGTCAATACCACGCTAACCGTCTATATAACCGTCTTATAATCTATGTTAGTAACTTAAACACCTTTTTTTTTTTTTTTTTTTTTTTTTTCGGGCCGGGGGCCGAACCTCCTACGAGGTCCCCGTGCCTAGGGGGCGCGCGGGGTATGTGAGACTCAACGATCTGCAGGTGTTGAGAGCAGATCGCGGGCCCAAGGATTTTAGGGCCCACCCACTAAACGACTCCCCTGCACTCTTACACCCGACGTCCGATCTCCGTCCGGGTCAGAACCCGTTCAGAGTAGGGGGGTTCCCGCGGTCAACACTACAACCAGACACGCGGCGCCACCCCGAGGACGCCCGACCGACGGGTCGTCGAGGCGATAGTCGACGACCAACGACGTCGGTCTCCGCGGTACGGCGGCCCTACCAGGCCGCCCGGGCGGTGCCGCTGGTGTTCCGGGATACCCCGCTGGGCCAGAACCAGCCTGCCGGGTCGGAACGCGATACACCGCCGACCGGGTTGCTCTTCAACAGTATGTTCGGCGACGACAGCGACGACGAAAATGCGGACCGCATCGCGGTCCGCAGCCGCCGACGCGCCGTCCCGTCCTCCTGGTGCCAGCGCGCTAGAGTGACGGTAGCGTGCGGCGCAGCCTCAACCCCCTTAGGTCGCCCCGTGACCATCACCGGGAGGAGACTGCCTCCTCATAGGGGCTGGAGCTGGACAAACGCCCTCCTCCGAACCCCGGCTCGACGGCGGCGGCACGGCGCCGAGAGGGAAGAAGAGCTCTCCCTCTCCCGTTCCGCCGCCTCCTTCTGCGAGATGGTGGACTCGCAGAAGTCGAGCATCGCCTGCCAGGACTCGTCGCTGCCGAGCATCGTAGCCACGACGGTCGGAAGCGACAAGTCCGGTCCTATTTTTGCAACGAGGACGCGGCGCTGCTCCGCGAAAGCGGTGCAGTACGCGAGCGTGTGCTCCGCCGTGTCCTCGTTGCAGCCACTGCAGTGGTGGCACTTCGGCGTCGGCTCCCTCCGGGCGACGAGGTGCAGGTAGCGACCGAAACAGCCGTGTCCCGTGAGCACCTGCGTCGCTCGGAAGGTGAGACGTCCTCGGTCGCGATTCACCCAGTCCGAGAGGACCGGGCGGATCGCCTCGACAGTCCGTCGCCCGTAGGCGGGGTCCGCCAGGCGGCGAGACCACGCCTCGAGCACGGCACGCCGAGATTGAAGTTTCCGCGCTCGAACTTCCGCCGCGCCGGGACGCGGCTCCCCCCTGGAGCGGAGATCGCATCGCCACGCGTAATCCGCAGCGAGCGCCTCCGCTTCCAGGTCCCAGGGAGGCGTCCCAGCTAGCACGCACGCCGCCTCAAACGAGACGGTGCGGTATCCACGAACCACCCTGACCGCAATCGCGCGCTGCGGACGTCGCAACGCCGCAACGTTGTCACGGGTCAGGGCGTGGCACCACACGGGAGCCCCGTACAGTGCCATCGACCGCACCACCCCCGTGTAGAGGCGGCACACTACCACGTCAGGCCCCCCGACGTTCGGCAACAGCCGACTCAGCGAGCCGGCAGCCGCCATCAGTCGGGGACCTAATCTTTCAAAGTGAGCGCGGAAGCTCCAACGACCGTCCAGTACGAGACCGAGGTACCGCAACCCGGTTGCCTCGATCTCGACGCGAACGCCTCCGATCACGAGGTGGGCCCCCTGAGGCGGCGCTCTCCGGGCCCCGTGAAACAACAGGGCCTGGGATTTATCAAGCGCCACCTCCAGACCCAACCGTCGGATCCTGCCGATGACGAAGGCCACCCCCGCGCAGGAAAGACGAGCAGACTCGCGCAAATCCTTCCCCCGGGCCACGACCAAAGTGTCGTCCGCGTAGCAAACTATGCTTAGACCCGGGAGAGGAGCGCTAAGGGCGCTCCGCAGGACCCAATCATAGCCGATGTTCCACAAGAGAGGGCCAAGGACCGACCCCTGTGGAACACCGCGCTCAACGGGGAAGCGGAGCACCGTCCCACCGTGCCCGGTGCACACGACCGACCTATCCTCGAGGTAGGACCCGATCAGCCGACGGAGATACGCAGGGACGCCATGATACTGCAGCGCCCCCGCGATTACCGACCAGGGCAGGGTGTTGAACGCATTGGCGATGTCCAGGGACACCGCCAGTGCAACCCCACCCCGGCCGACAGCCTCATCAGAGAGGGCGCGCACGCGCATCACCGCGTCGATGGTCGAGCGGCCCTCCCTGAATCCGAACTGCTCCGCTGACAGATCAGGACCCACTCCCGTCAGGTGCTGGACGATGCGGGCGGCCACCACCCGCTCGAGCAGTTTTCCCGCCTCGTCCAGCAACACGATGGGACGATACCCCGCAGGTGAGTCCGCAGGGCGTCCCTCCTTCCTTAGCAGAACAAGTCTGCCCGTCTTCCACTGCTTTGGAAACCGCCCCGACTCGAGGCAGGCTTCAAAGAGCCGCACGAGCCGGTCCCCAAGGGCACCGAAGGCCAAATCCCAAACCCGACCGTGAACACCGTCAGGGCCGGGGGCCGCGTCTTTCCTCCGCATCCTTGACACGGCCGCACGAATCTCCTGCTCCGATATGCTCGGAGGAACCACCTCAGCAGGGGCATCACCGCTCACGTCAAGGCGTGGCGGCACGCCCATGAAGGGGGGCTCAAAGTCCCTCTCCATCCGCGGGAATAGCCCGGAGACAATATCCCGCAGCTGCTGAGGCTGGAGACGCTCCGTCACCGGGAGCGCCCACGGTCGCAATTTCTTGCGTACCGTCTGGTACGGGCGCCCCCAGGGATCCTGATCGAGCGTCTCCAGGAGCGTCTTCATGCTCTGAGACTTGGCCTCGCCGATGGCCCGCCGCAGAACCTCCTGCTTTTCACGGCAGTCGGCATGTAAGCGGGCCGCCACCTCCGCGAAATCCATACCGCGAAGACGGCGACGGCGGTGGCGGGCGCTTCGGCGGCGTGCCCGCACGCACTCCTCTCTGAGGAGTGAGATCTCGGGCGTCCACCAATACGCACCGCCACGTGGAGCTCGGCCGCTGACCCGGGGCATCGCAGCATCGCAGACGCGACGCATCGTACCCCGGAACCAATCGGCCTCCGACTCCACGTCCACTAGACGCGCGGGCATCGGCGCCCACGCGGCCAAACTTAAACACCTGACACAACTATCAGACATATATCTCATTACAATTTTTTTCCTTTCAAATGCCTGCTGCAAAAGCTATTATTAATCAGCAGTCCCTCGATATTGCTTGATATGATGTTCAGAAGACTGTTTGCTGTCACTGTCACGTGTATTACATTGGCCGTTCACGAAATAAAAACTAAAAGTTCAAGTGTTTATTAAAAATAATATCGTTTTCCTTTTACTTTGGGCTTGTAGTTCCTTCTATTATATACTTCCGAAACGGCTTGAACCATGAGAATACTTTAAATCACGTAAAAATATCTAAAATAGACTCTATAAACTCACAAATAATACTTAGCTTACGATTCAAAGATAATCTCTATTTAGAATAACATGGACGAAAAATTCGATATTCGAGTCTATAATATAATTTTTTCGATGCTTAAACCAAACATATTTTAGCGGAAAGTATTAGTTTAAAGTATTTCGGTTATGTTATTTTCGTATTTTTTATCAACACCTGACACCTCATTAAAACTACACAGATTTTTTTATGAGGACGAAGGGTGAGATGTTGGCATATCGTGGATAGCACCTTATATATTTAAAAATACACATAAAAAATCTATCGAAATCTTATGATAGAATAAAGAGCGTTAGTGGTTTAATAATTTTATTTTTGATAATTTTTTAAGTTTAAGTTTAAAGTTTTAACTCACACATTGTGATCCTTAACGCGTACGCTGTAAAGTATGTACATACTTAAAGTAATTTGTATCTACTCCGGGATCCGAAATATAAATACATATATATACTATTCAGCAACATCGACAAGTTACTTATTAAAGTCGCGGCACTTGTGGGAGGGCGACGCAAAAATGTTGCTCTTCTTTTTTTCAGTATGACAATCCACCTCTTGCGATACCATTATTGAACTGGCAAGCTTACAAAAATTCAATTTCAATGGTTACAATAATACGTACATTTACAATCGTTTGAAAAAGCGTTTGGAACGGAATGAGATGAAGTTGATTTATTTAAAATTGTAATAAATTAGGATAAAATGAGATCAGATGAGATGAGTTAAAATAAAGACTCGGTGTAACAGTGGATACTAACCGACACCCTAGGAGACTTTTTGGAAGAACCCTATAAGCTATTTCCAGCGATTCATTTTCACACACTTGTGCACTTCCACAGATGTTAAACGATTACAAAGTCAACATAATTACACGTTTGAACTTGAAGGAAGACTTAAACAACATAAAACCCTTTAATACCCATAACTCGATTTAATCAGATAGTAACTTACATATATGTGTGAGTGTGTGTGCGTGCGCTTGTGTGGGTGTGTGTGTGAGAGAGAGAGAGAGAGCGTATGTGTGTATGTATATGTCGCAGGCAATTTGTATGATTCCGCCGTTTACAAACGGCATCGTCATTATAAAAACGCTCGCCGTTATGTAAAATGCCGAAGGCAAAATGTATATTACCGTGTGTGTCGCTTTATATTATGCCACAACATAACATCGACAATTCAGACGCCGTTTCCATAATGCCGTGGCAAATTGAAGTATTTAGTTCATTTTTTTACCACGCGCGCCACTGTTGATCAAAACAATAACAATGGCGTCATTTTGTGTCTCAAAAAATAACTGAAAACAGTGCAAATATTTCGTATGGAGAAGATATTTTAGAAAATAATTCTGAGCTTAAAGGTTTATATTATAGTGAATTAAAAAAATTATACAATTCTCAAACGGAAGCTGTAAAAAAGCTTTGTACAAATAGTAAGATTTTTGAGGTTATCCGGCACCTAAAAAATGCTAAGGTGGTCACAGAATCTGGTTCCCGGAGGACTCCTGCAGGTCAAAAAAATACGAGGTTATGAGCATCAGTGAATTGGACTACCTTATTTAAAAAAGGAATAGCCTTGTCAGTCAAACCGTTCGTGTAATACCGTTGGAAGAATATTATGATGTATTGTTAGAGATTCATAGAGGTTATGGACATGGTGGTCGAGACAAAATTCAGTATCAAAATATGAAGGATAGATTTATTATTGAGAGAAAAGCGATCGATTTATTCGTATCGTTATGTAAATTTATCTGCTTTGTAACTTAAATATTATAATGCCTTGGTGTTTTTTAGTAATGAAATGGGACATGCGCAAATAAGTAATATACATTTTTATTGTTACTTTTGTTACTTTTTATTAAAAAATATATCAAGAAACGTTTATTTTTCAATAATCTTCATTTACTAATTTAGGGAAATGTCTTCTAAGAATGATGAATACTTCAGACTTCAAAATATGAATTTACATATGACCTGTTTCTTTTTATTTGAAAGTGTCATATTATCCTTAGAGTTTTATTATTGTCATTTAAATGTTGATTTGTTATTTAAATATTTTAACTAGGTATACATACATAATTTAGTCTTACTTGAAATCTTCATTAGTACTTGATTGCGGAAATAAAGTCTGATTATTATAAACTGCATTTTATTATGGTCACCCTAAAACTACAACCAATGTCGAAATTATAACAATTGAACGAGTTATCATTTTGCCTTCGGCATTTTACATAACGGCGAGCGTTTTTATAATGACGACGCCGTTTGTAAACGGCGGAATCATACAAATTGCCTGCGACATATACATGGCATCTGTTCAGTTGTTAATTTTTTTCTGTATGCACCTATTTTGAATTGCAACCCAGATTGTTATGTTAAACATTTATACGTATAATTTCTGGTTGAAATTTGTTTTGTGCATCAATAAAAACAAACAAAAAACACTTCATTCTCATATCACTCACTCAGCTCAACGTTATGTTCCACACTCTTTTCATATATTAAGCTCTTGCTTCTAAGTTGTATGCCAATATACATGGTTAACGTAAGTTTTGTAGTGTTTTGATATATTTATAATACATATATTTATACTTTTTTTTTATCTTACTAACTAAAAGCTACATTAAGGGTTTGAAGTTTGGGGGACTATTTTTTTTTCGAATAATTAATAGGTATTTGTTTATCTTTTATGATTCCCGTATATTTATATATTTTCATACAATTATTCATTATTATTCCATAAAACAGTACATGAAATTTATTTCACAATTTGCTTATCTAATTGTAAAGACTTTATATTTTTGAAGTTATACTTCTTTCGGCGCGTTATGAAAAATTTATGAGATTGAAATTTTACGATGCGCGCGCACCGTGACACAAAATTAACAGAAATGAAGTTGCTCACTAAATCGCTCATTACAATACGACCGACGTAACTTGGCGAGTCTGAATATAGCCGCAGGTGAACTTTCGCGCATGTACACTCCTAAAAAAAGTGTTATTAGCATTCATTTTTTAACGTTAAATATTTATTATTAATTATGTAATATTAAAAAAAAAAAAAAAATCATAAACATAAAGTATAACTTCTTACGTGCGTACATAAGTACACGCACCCTTTTTTTCCTTATAGATGCTACGTTTTTAATAATGCAATCTTTAACGTGTTTGTGAAAATTTTACCTATGAATGTCGTCCGTAGTTTTATTTAGTACACAAATACAACACAAATAAGGTGGAATAAGATGCATATTAAGCATCAATATATTTAATTTTTTTTGTTTTTTTTAATTTCAAATTAACTCATCGAAAATATTTATGAACGTACATATCCACGTTTTTCTTTCACGGGATACGCATCCCCGACCCATCGCTGCTGTTCAAATTGTTTTTTTGGCAATAAATCTATCAGAACGCGTCACTTGGAGCGTCTCCTATGAACTAACATCATTAAAGGCTAACCGCTCGCATCGAGAACCAACGGTGATGGGAAATTGACATTAATATTGATTTTTGCCCACTGAGTTTCTCGCCGGTTCTTCTCAGTGGGTCGCGTTTCCGATCCGGTGGTAGATTCCGCGAAGCACGGCTCTTGCTAGGGCTAGTGTTAGCAACACCTCCAGTTTGAACCCCGAGAGCTCACCACACGCTAGGATAACGCTGATATACCTCTCAAGGCTATCAGCATAGGTAGGGGAAAAAAAAGATTTTTTTTCAATTCCTCTTCTTCTTCTTGGGTATGTCCTTTTATCATGCTGAACAGAGATTTGGCAAGAGTTTTACGGACAGCAGCCTGCCTGGCGTGAACCGTATCGGCAGTATATTCAGTGCAATATGCCATAAGCGGTATAAGGGTTGGTACACAAAACTGCGAATCAGCGCGATGCGAATTCGCAACACACATAACGTATGTTTATTATCACGAATATTTACATAAAGTAAGACGTTTGTTCTTTCTGTATTTTCCTAAATGCTATATAGGAACTCAGTTTTTTGTTACAGTTCACAACAGTTCCAGAAAATACTTGCCTAATCGCGTAATTACTAATGGTGAGCATTAAAACATCACTAAAGAAAATAAACGATGTTGTTTTTTTTTTTGAGCAATTTTCCGCGTAATTTGCAATATCATGTGGACATATGCTCAAATTAACCCTTATTTTAGGGACGAACGAGGGCTCAGTTGAAACAGTAGGGTGCTTGTTTTCATAAGGGTGTAAAAATATCAATATATCTTTGTGTCGTTTTTCGTTTCATTGACTTTACATCGCGATTTTACAAAAGTTTTCACTTTAAAATTATAATTTAAACATTACTAGATGATGACCGTTTTTTTTTTTTTATAACGCCATATTTTTGTGTCTTTAAAGCGGTTAGTTGCCCTCAATTAAGAAAAATAGTATTATTATTCGCCAATAGATGTCGGGAAAAGTTGAAAACACGAATAAAACAACATTTTCAGAAAATAAATCGTAGCTAGAACGATTTATCGCCCCCGAAATCCCCTGTAGGTATACTAAATTTTATGAAAATCGTTGGAGCCGTTTCCGAGATTCACATTATATATATATTAATATACAAGGATTGCTCGTTTAAAGGTATAAGATTGTCAGCAAGTTCTAAGAGCTTGGTGTTTGAATGATGGCTCATAGATGGCGTTAAATTCAAAAATAATATACAAACTATCTATGAACTTTTGCATCACAAACATAATGTATTGGGATAGTTCATTGAAACTTTTTTTTATTGCCCTAGTTAGTAGGTAGCTGAGGATACGGCCCACCTGATGATGACTGGTTATCGTCGCTCATGGACATCAACAAAGACAGGGGCAGAGCCGCTGCCTACCGTTAAGGACTCTCCTAAAGCCTAGTTTAAAGAAGGACATGTCATAGCGCTCTGGAAACACTGTGGAGGGGAGCTCATTCCAAAGCCGAATAGTAAAGGGGCAAGAAAGATCTCTGGAAACGCACTGTTGATGAACTTACTGGTGGGTAGGACATCTTCTGAGTCCGCATGGGTAGGTACCACCACCCTGCCTATTTCTGCCGTGAAGCAGTAATGCGTTTCGGTTTGAAGGGTGGGGCAGCCGTTGTAACTATACTGAGACCTTAGAACTTCTATCTCAAGGTGGGGGGCGCATTTACGTTGTAGATGTCTACTGGCTCCAGTAACCACTTAACACCAGATGGGCTGTGAGCTCGTCCACCCATCTATGCAATAAAATAAAATAAAATAAATACGCAGTGGTTCTATGTAGCATGGATGAACTCCACTACTACTCTTTAATGTTTGTAACCATTTTGGAGTGTATATGCGAAATGAAAGACCTTTATTTATACATTTAATTCATTTATTCGTAAAGACAATTCAATAAATGAACCCGCTAATATTATATAATTTTGAGATATGTCACTTAAATTTATTCGGTGGTCGTTATTATGACGTCAACATGACGAGATGTCAAGCGCGGACGCATACATTAAATTTCCCGGGGCAATAAAGCAATTTGTAATAGATGCGTTATTAACAAGGAGCGTGCGACGGGGCCTCGACAGAAATTTTAAAGGCCTCCAAGCTTCGATCAATAATAGTACTAGATTAAAGATCAGGAACAAAAATAAGACGCTCCAGTGGCCACGTTTGCAGACACGAAAACATCTTCATTTCTTAGAAAAAAGTTTAATAATGTTAACGACTTCAGTTTATTATAAACCTTAATACTTAAACATAAAGTTTAATTACCATTGCAAAATATATGTATATAGGTCTTTTCGTCAGAAAAAGAATATTATGGAATAAATTTAAAATGTCACTTGAATATAAAAAGACATCAGTACAAAAATATTTATTCTAAAATGATACTTAAAGCCTAATTTATAAGGTTAAAAATATTTGTTTAAAATTTCGTGCTTATTGTATTGTGGAACTAGATGTAGTTCTTGGTATTACATTTCAATGCTCAGAACACAGTAAGTATTGAAAGACATAGAGTTGCAGAATATACATATTTGTTTTAGGTTTGTTTTGTATGGTCGCAACTATTTTTGACCGATTCAAAAAAGTAGTAGATAATATTTTACATTGCCGCTATTACAACAAATAGGTGATAAAAACTAAAATTGAATAAAGTAAAAAAAATATGAAAGGAAACACGATACATGTTTTCCACGTATTCTTTATACAGAAGTAATTAAAACAATAATGTAGGTTCAATTACCTTTAAACAGATTCAGTTTGTTATAAAGCTGTCTTTTAGAAGTCATTTTTATATGAGCGGTTTCTTTTTTACAAATATAATGTAATCTTATATCAATGAATTTTTCTATAATCAGTTTAATTTAGGCTTATTTTATGGCTGTGTTCGTTTCCCCCAGAAAACAAATCCTTTTCAGCATATACGCTTAAAATATTTACACATACATATAAAGTTTTTTTAATACTTTTTTGCATTGATTTGCCACCACCATTGAACAATTCTAGAATTTTTATAAGGGTTCTATATTTCTTCTCCTCTTTCTTTCGCGACAATATATATCCATTGTGCACAGCGACAAGGGGCTACTAGGAAATCTACAAACAAAAATAACATTATAAAATAACAAAACTACTCTATGCATTCCTTGTTCAAGAATTGGTGATGTTTGTTACAATAGTTGGTGCCTTGTTGCAAACATTGGCCAAACAATTACAATATTCGTAAATTGTGTTTTATTAACAATATAATTGTGTTTATTATTTTATGAAAAACACTTAATAATATAAATTTACCAAAAAAAGATATTCCTTCCAAAACCTTGGTGTTACGGTGGTTTTTTACTCAGTTTTTGAACGCGCATTGCAGCGTCTTGACGTCTTAGTGTTGGCTATGATTGGACCATACTAATTTGAAATAAGACCACAAATTTATTTGTGGTCTTATATTTTTTCGGGCCGTTTTTGAAGCGCTAATCGCGAATCTAGTAGTATTATTGATCGAAGCCTCCAAGCCACCAGTACATAATCCTTCAATCAAAAAAAAAGAAAAAGAAAGCATAGACAAGACATTACACAGACAGAAATCATAGACAATACAGATTACATAAAAGGTAATGTAACTTAAATGTTATTGTTTCGCAAAATGAAACCAATTACGCAGATATTTTGTGAATTCTGTCACTCAACATTCGGATTCCGTAGAACATTTTGTAAAAACAAAAACACCATCTTGACCTGTTCTAGATTATTTTGTCCACTGTCAAACTTTTGATGTCATGGATGAATTTCCACTATTGCTTGTAAATATCAGGTAGACATATATGTAGGCCACTGCTTATACCTTTGCTTGGATAGAGTGGTAGTACAATGGTGATGACAGAATCAACTAAAATCTGTCACAGCCATAGGTGACCTAAATCTTTCAGAACCAATGAAGTTTGAAAACTTAGAGAATTTAATGATTTTTTAATACATACACATAACCTTAAATTAAATTTCGTACATAAAATATCTGCTGAAATGTTGAATTAAAGTATGTATAACATATTGAAACTTATTTTTTTTAAAGTTTTTTGGGGCAAATTTTTTAAACAAAACTACACGGCACAGACTTCCATAATAACACCACCTTTTCGAAATATGTATTATATAATATTCATATTATTAAAATAAGCTAAAATACTTTATACTATTGTTATAAGATCAATTTTATTGGAAGACAAATTGTATGGCATATATTATATTTTTTAGTACACATAATTTTTATTTTATTCATTCTTTTATTACAAAACGCACCCACGTCACGTTAATACTACCGAAAGTTTTGAAGGGATAATAATTCTACACGACACAATAAAATGTATATTAGGAAAATAGTTTTTGATTACTAGAAAATTTTAAGTAAGCAATAGAGGTGAAGCCACGTTTTCGAAACTGTTCTCAATTTAAAAAGACATGTCTTTGACACAAAAAAAATTATTAATTTATTTAAAAGTCAGATGTTTTTGTCTGTTAGCGAAGTCTACACAGCTGCCCGATCTTTTAAGCCACGCGATTACTCGCGACGTAAATATGTGCCTGCACTATTATGAAGAAAAAAAAAAGTTGCGAACTTTCCCGCTAAAACTGTTGACAGCTCCACGTCAATGTCAAACTAAAAACAGTTACGAAAAATTAAAATGATTGTAAACATCACAACGATTATAATTTTTTCTATTTTATCATGATAAAATTTACTTTCGAAACAACAGTGCCCTTTAAATATATAATAAATACAAATTGAAAAGTGACATAAACGACTTACAAGTATCAAGGATTAAAACATTATTTACACGAAATAATTCCTTGCTTACATACATAATAATGTATAAAGGTGTTTAACATTTACTCAAAACCATCGGATGACTCGCTTAAAACAAAATCAGCAAACACGTGTATATTGTTTCTTCAATAAAACTTATTTATGGCTTAAACGTACCTTCTAAATATCTCATTTGTTTTTTTTATTTTTAAGGGATTTTATGACCTGGTAACTGAGACCTTTAAGTCATGTCCTATTTTAATTTATATTCATATTTTTATGAAAAATGATATTAAGGAGTGAAATGAAATAAAGAAATAAATTTAATAAATGAAATAAATTTGAGACATTAATCAACTGGGATGAAATTAAATAAAATGAACTGAGATGATATGGGATGAAATATAATCTCAGTAAAATGGTGGTCATTTACTAAGATTTTTTCAGTGGACTTTTTGGAGGATCCCGAGAAGCTACGTCCAGCGGATTTGATTCATTTTCCCACATTTGTGCACTTTCACAGATATTAAACAGTTAATAAACCACCGCTATTACACATTTAAACCCCAAGGAACATAAATAGACAAAATAAAACAAATCACACAACTTCACTCCTCGCGTTCCCGCCAAAAAAGTCATATCTCATTATTATATATTGTTATACATATTTCGCAAAGATTTAGACGACTTCCCGACAAATTTGATTAACACGAAACTAAGCCGTAAAAATGATTAATATGAAAATTTTAAATTATCGATTTAAAAATCTCACGAGTCATTCACCTAATTCAATAAATACGTAAGAATATTAAATATCGGTTTTACAGCAATATACAGCGTTAACCTATAATCAATAAGGATATTAATTACCTTCCTTCGTCTGAGGAGAAAATCTTAATTCTACGAATATTAGAACGCACGAGCTTTTTAATCGAAAAAGTCTACAAAATTAGCTTTATATCTAATATTAACTTGACACCTTAACGATGCCCAAAAAAATATGAGTTTCATTTCAAAAATGATATGCAACATAGTTATTGTGTTTACGAGATTATGTTTTAGTGCCTGTTTCTAAATATCTCCAAGTAACTCGTCCGTGACAAAGAAAACTATAGACAAGATAACTATAGAAAACTGTAGACAGACGGCCCGGATGGTGAGTGGTAGCTATACTGAGACCTTAGAACTCGTATCTCAAGATGGGTGGCGGCATTTACGTAGTAGATGTCTATGGGCTCCAGTAACCCCTTTACACAAGGTGGGCTGTGAGCTCGTCCCATCTAAGCAGTAAAAAAATAAAAATCATCGCCCATGGACGTCACCAATGGCAGGGGCAGAGCTAAGCCGCTGTCTACAATTACGAGTAAGTAATCTCCTTAAGCCACGTTTGAAGAATGTCATTTCATAGCGCTCATAAAACACCATGGAGGAGAGCTCATTCCAAAGCCGGATAGTATTTTTTCACATTATTAACGAAAATCTGAACTGCTATCTTTTGTTTCTAATCGAATTAATAGTTAACTAGTCGTAAATCCAACCAATGACAATATCACAATATCCTATGAAGGTGTCAAACGTGACAAGCTAGAACGAAAAAAAAATCATGCCGACGAAATAGGTTAGGTACATCAAATTATTTTTCACTTAAACTTACTATACTAAACGAGATTATATCGTTATAATGTTAGAGCGCGATTAACAACGTTTTAGCAGGATAAATAATATTATCTTAATACATCTCGCACTAGTGCATAAGCATTATTTTGCTCACAATACACAACATCAATATATTTAATGGCGGCCATATTTGAGTCACACACGACCGGCCCATATAAATTTAAAAAAGAAATCATTTATTGCTTGTAACACGTAATATCGATAGTCATCGCTATATCGCAAAAATATACAAATTATATTTAATTTTTATATAAATATAAATACTACTTTATAAAGGATAATGAAACTTGATTCAAACTTTTCTTTATTCAGCACTTTTTTGAAGCGACAAATAGATTATTGGCTTATTTTAATATCGATTCAATATAGTTAATCGGTACTATTGATTTTACCAAATAATATTATTTTGAATTTTAAGAGAACGTATTCTGTCTGCCTGACGCTATTAATTTGAATTAAGTTTCATTACATTTCTAATTACTTAATGAAACCTTATAACTATATTATACGATTTTGTTATTATCATGTGATATGTCACGATTAAATGTGAGGCTATATGCTATATTATATTTCTTATACAAAATACACAAAGTAATAACTTACCAAAATTGAATTATACAATTCTACACAATATAACTTAAATAATTGGAGCTCATTGAAATTAAATCGATTGCAAATGAAAACCGTAGAGAATATATATATTTTTTTTTGTTTTATAAGCCATGGATTATTTTGATAGCATTCTCAACACGATGTTATATATTTTAAAAAATCTTAACTTGCCCGAACGTAATATTAAATTTAATAATTATATAAAAAAACATGGGACAGGTGAACATATTATTATAGCTCCAAAACTCGACGTTGATTATTTTTAAATAACTAAAATAAATATCTAGATTAATTATACATATCTAGATTATCATTGTAATTGATTAAAATACTTAACATTGTTTTAGATATGGTTTCTAAATATTTAAAATATTTTACACGATCATGAATTGAGATACAATATCATTTAACAACACTAATCAACCATTAACAACAGCTTACACATTAAATATTATGTTTTTACATATACATTTGAACTTTCACACTTTTTTTTAATTAAATTTAGCAAAACGTTATCACTTTATGCTATTAAAATGCAATTAGCTTAATTACCGATAAAAATACGCTATCAATATTAAAACCGAATTGAATTTGAAAAGTATAAAAAAACCTTCACATTACTGAACGTAAAATTGGAGTGTGGCAACAATTTTTCCTCAATATGGAAAAAAACGTTTCGCATAATAAATCTGTTTACTAACTAACTTATACCTACAATAAAATTTCTCAAACTAACTAATTTTGTTGGCATTCATTCGTAGTTTTTATACGTTTTTTTTTTAATTTAATCTATAAGCTAACTAACCTACAATAATTATTTCAACATAACCTATAAATATAACTTCGAGATTCAAGGTTAATCTGTCAATCTGCCTGTTGTTATTTCGAGCTAAAAAAATCTTTATTATTTCAAACTATCAAGGCAATAATAATTATTAGACAAACAATTGCTGTCAATCTCGGTGGTGACACTTCATTAATAATTTCAACTTGCCAGAAAAAAATCGATCGTCATTATTTAAGGTGTCTCAAAGGGCAAATTATATGTGTTCGAATTGTTAATTGTTTAACATTTATCAAGACAAAGCTAAATCGATTTTAGCTTAATAAAATTTAATAACCTTACGGAATACCTATCGAATAAATAATAATATCTACCACATTCGACAAACACTCAAAATTTTTAAATTAAATTTATTTTACGAAAAAACCATCGCAATACCTTCAGTATTATCTTTAGGCCTGGTTTTTGTTTAAAATCGCAAGATTCTTGCCCACAATACAATAAAAGCTTCCTTAAATTATGTAAACAGGACATATTTCCAGCCCATAATGCACACATTTTAAGCAAATGAGATTACCAATAAAAATATCATTATAATAATATGACGCAATAAGGAGATTTGACGCCATTTTGAATTTTAATTTCGCTCTGTTACGATTGTAGTTTATACCAAAACAGTAATCGAAAAAGTAATATCGACAGAAGAAAGCAAAATTCGTCGTAACCTGAAAAGCCCAACTTTACACAAGAACCATAAACTAGGTATTTCAAAAATTCATAACTCATATTATAAGTATTTATAGAGATAGAAACTTGAAAATTGAAATGAAATTTAAAATGATATTTTTTTATGAAAAATTAAATCGTAGGAAAACGAGACCCAGACCATTCGAAGCGGTATTTTTTTAATAGGGTAATAAGTGATTTAGACCAAAATACAAGTTCCGACGCATTTGGCCAGCCCACTGAGTTTTTCGCCGGATCTTCTCAGTGGGTCGCGTTTCTGATCCGGTGGTAGATTCTGCAAAACACGGCTCTTGCTAGAGCCAGTGTTAGCAACACACCCGGTTCGAGCCCCGTAAGCTCACCTACACGTCAAGGAGAAGCCGATATAGCCTCTCAAGGCTCTCAGCATAGGTAGGAGAAAAAAAAAGGTCATTTGGATCCAAATGACGTGAATTTACTGCAAAAATCGGACCTATGGGGGTTATCTGTGGGTTATATATCTACAATAGGTCCGATTTTTGCAGTAAATTCACGTCATTTGGATCCACTATATAACCTTACGAAGCCTTTTGAACTGACATACAATCGTTAAATTAATCTTTTAAATAAAAATAAACTATACTTTATTCTTCGTACAAAAAAGCGGCAGCCGTAATCAAGGTTACAGATACGGTATTAGTTTCTGAACAATTTTGCTGTAATAAAAATATAATTTAATGAAATAATCATTTTCAAGGTAGAACATAGCAATGGGACGACATTAAAAAATATCTGTGAACAAACAACGCAAAAATGGTGGACATTTGTCTGTCAGAATAAGCCGTCTTGCACGTAAAATGGCGGCAAATCTCGTTGTCACTAGGGTTGCCACCAGTACTTTATAATAAAATATTGTGCGTCATTTCAGGTAAACAATAAAGTACACGAAAATAATTTAATTGGCATGATTTGGTTTCATTGGGACTTTGCGTATGTATTTTTTCGTTAAACAAAATAGATCGATTGCTCAATCGATATCGCCCCTCGCCAACGCCACATCACCTAAGCACTAGTTTTGTTAACAAATATTTCAAAATAATGTCAACAATGTCACTGTCATTAATTGTCACAGTTTCTTGTTTAATTTCAACTGTAAGAAAAATAATATATTATATTTAAACATAATAATAATAAAAGATAAATTGTACTTTATTTTAATACGATGCTCCTTTTTCCTACCTATAATAACCAATGTACTTTATCTGCAAAAGAAAAAGGTGGCAGCCCTAGTTGTCTCATCTATCAATACAACCCGTATGCTTAGTGCCAGTTTCTTAATGTTCTCGTAAGCGTAAAACTTAACTCAATTTTGTATGCAGTTCGAACAGCGCCCCTAGCGGCAAACGATCCCATTTCATACAAGTATGAACTAACTTTTACGTTATCGAGAACGCTAACTCGCACTAAACACACCGGTTACATTATCTCTGGACCTGGCGAAAGGGAAACGGGCTTCACGTTCCAGCGAGGGCCAGTGTGCGAGTTTTTTAACGTTCTCTATAGCGTAAAAGTTAACTCATATTTGTATGGAATGGAATCGTTTGCCTACGCTCGCCGCTAGGGGCGCTGTTCCAACTGCATACAAAACCGGGCGAACTCATACGCGAGAACGTTAACTCGCACTAAGCACACAGATATATCGTCTTCTCGCATTAAAACTGTATAATCTCAAAACTTATTAATTTTACAGGAGAGTGTTTTAAAGGTTTAACATATTAATATGATATTTTTAATATTAATCATCTTTGCAACATTTTTTTTTGTTTTCACCAGTTGTTACATTACTTGTCTTTTAAAGTAAGATAAAATTATGTATTAATTTAATGTGTTAATAGTAGTCAAAATATAGGTAAATTAAAAAAAAAAAAACTACGCTCTTTTGATAGTATTTATGAGAAAAATACTAGTGGATACCAAATGATTCTGCATATCGACGCTTGAAAGGCAAACGTGACTAAGCGACAATAACTGCTTTGTACATAAATCATAGGCAATAACCGTATTCAATGCTCAAAAAATATATATTTCTAGGTCTATTAAAATAATTTCAATCCAACAGCTAGATTCGTTAAAATAGATTTTTTTTTCAGGTATTTCAACTTTAAATTAATCTACTGTAAAGTTCACGCATTGTCGCTTAGTCACGTTTGCCTTTCAAGCGTCGATATTTACTCAACTTCGAATATTTTTTTGAAAATTGTACACTTTTAATGCGATTTTGTAACCGAACTTATTAATCTCATTCCATCGTGTCGTATTGTACTTTCTTCACTTTCAAATACCGCCATATGGCGTAGCCTAGTAGCGTGCCGGCGGTCGCGACGGCCAGCGCGGCTCCCACCGCGACCGGTGCGGCCTCGGAGCGGGCCCGCGCGGCCCCGGCGCAGTGCCACGCCGGACCGAACTCGCCGGACCGCTTGAACATGAACGGCTGCAGACGCATCTGCCTGAGGTACAGCTTCGCTTTGTGAGCCAACGTCGGGTTGCTGTCGGACGTGAGGTAATAGAACGCGGTAATGATTTATTGGACAAGATCAACGGACGACATGGTCATAGAGCTAAATTCGCATCGAGAAATTCCACCACAGTCGTAGTCGTAGTTTGAAGTCGTCGTGGCCTAAAGGATAAGGCGTCCGATGCATTCGTGTTGAAGCGATGCACCGGTGTTCGAATCCCGCAGACAGGTACCAATTTTTCTAATGAAATACGTACTCAACAAATGTTCACGATTGACTTCGACGGTGAAGGAATAACATCGTGTAATAAAAATCAAACCCGCAAAATTATAATTTGCGTAATTACTGGTGGTAGGACCTCTTGTGAGTCCGCACGGGTAGGTACCACCGCCCTGCCTATTTCAGCCGTGAAGCAGTAATGCGTTTCGGTTTGAAGGGCGGTGCAGCCGTTGTAATTATACTGAGACCTTAGAACTTATATCTCAAGGTGTGTGGCGCATTTACGTTGTATACGACGAGCTCACAGCCCACCTGGTGTTAAGTGGTTACCGGAGCCCATAGACATTCACAACATAAATGCGCCACCTACCTTGAGATATAATATAAGTTCTAAGGTCTCAAGTATAGTTACAACAGCTGCCCCACCTTTCAAACCGAAACGCATTACTGCTTCATGGCAGAAATAGGCAGGGTGGTGGTACCTACTCGCGCGGACTCACAAGACGTCCTACCACCAGTGTTAGAATTGAACTCACCTGGGATCCTCCTCGGTGAGTTCAATGACCGTCTCGTCTGGGCAGAAATATGATTTTCCGACTGGCGTCGGGAAAAGCAACTCTCTGGAGTCCGTGGTGAGGGTTACGCGTCTCCCTTGATTCGCCGCGTGCTCCAGAATGCGAGAACTGGAGTTATACGATAGCTTCATGCTCTCAGCATACCAACGCTCTCCTCCTGGAGTCTGAAAGAGAAAGATACATACACATCATTTAATATCTTTCGAATGAACAGAAAAAATCTGAAGTAAATTTGAAAGGCTATGAAAACTTTACAAAATCTTGTTTAAACCGTAAAAATTACGAGCACATTTAATTTTAATTATGTGCAAAGGAGGTGTACTTTCTTTAGTTCGAACTTTCCTACGCGCTTGCTCTGTTAGGAAAATAAGTTTAGGCGAATGTCGAATGTTAAGAAAACAACAGTGACAGAGGAAAAAATGTCTTTGAATGAACTGTAGGGAAAAGTGTTGTTTAATTGATTTTTATTTGGAATTGCGGAACTAAATTACAGTAAAAAAAGACTTTAAATGTCCTTTCTTTGTTGTAACCAAGGCAATAATAGATTGGAGTTTCATTTAAACTAATTAGAAAGGCAGTTAAAATAGAATATTCACACAGATTATACTTAAAACTGTTATCGTTGTAAATTAAGGGTTGTAGGTCATATGGAAGCCCAAGGGGGTAGGGTAAGATCGCCGCCAACTGGACGAATATCATTAAAAAGGACACAAGGTTCCAACTGCCTAAACTAGCTGACAAGATCTCAGCTGCCTAAATTGACTAAATCCCGAGATACTTGGCCAGAATTTGTTCAGAAACTTGACCGTGGTGACCACGATCCTCAGTCCCAGAGAATCGACGACAATGATGAAATGTCTAACCTAAAATCGTCGATTTAAAATGATGGCTAGCAAAGCCTTACGACGTTTAAGTGGATTTCACACAATCTAGACGAATTCCACGAATGGAATTTTCGCCGTATCAACTATCAACACCCACACTTCCGTTTCATTTTAATTGCAAATGAGAAACCGCCTTAGAGAAACAAGGGCTCGACTTTCTTTTATTATTTTTCAATAAAAAAACGTACCTTTGCAAAGAACCATTCTAAAGTGAAGTCCTTAAACGAAACGACTAAGGTCTCGGCGTCACCATCCTTGCACGCCCCTCCGACGTTAGCGTTGTTCGGCACAAAAGTATTCGCGTCCTGTAACCATCAATATTGAAATCTCACTAATCACGGAAGCTTCAAACAATTCACCACAACCGGTTCGCAAGTCGAGGTGACCATATCGGCTACCCCAATAGTTTGGTAAAACAACATTGGCTGACTTGGCTTTACGTGAGTACTGTTACATTTCGTGAAGCCATTACCCGTCCTGATACGCAAGACCCAACTTCCAAATGTTTTCATTACGAATTATCTACAAACTGCACCAACCCTAGCCAAAGGAACACAAATGTTTATGCCGAACGAAGTCTTAGCCTCTAGTGGCGAGTTGTGTTAAAAAACTACAGGGCTGCCAATAATATTTCTACCGCAAAGCCATTTTTCTTTAAGACCACAGGGTGTGTATCCGTTGTTGCAATGCTACTGACGCTTCAGACTGATGTCGCATTGTGGGCGGTTACACACTTAGTTTTAATTATTTCCTTATCGAACTCTTCATCCCATTCTGCACCTTCCATTCCCAGTTTAATGGCTCAATGGTGATATCATTACACCAAGAGAGTCATAAGAGTCGTAAGAGAATGATTTAGTGATCATAACTGAACTCACCGCGCGTTCGTTGAGCTTTGTCACGTAAGATATGTCCAGGAGAGCATCGACAGTCAGAAGGATACAGGTCTCCCCTCCACCACCTTGGAGACGGTACGTGGCCGTCACCAAACTTCTTTCTGTTACCGATTCCTGGGAGAGAAACGCAAATTTCTGCTTCAACAAATTTTTGGACCCAATTTAAGAAACGAACGTTTATGGGCTTATGAAATTCTACAGTTTCATTATTTTCCTGCCTTGTGACACGAAACGGACGAAATTAGTATGGCTATTTCTAAAATTTATAAGGTACTAACTGACCCGGCAGACTTCGTAGTGCCTCAATTGATAAATAAAAGACCTAAACTTTTGTATAAAATAAACTTAAAACTAACAGAAGGAATCCGTCCGACGGGGGGGACATCAAAGGAAAAACAACATTGTTATTTTTATTTCATTCCGAGAATTTTCATATTTATCTACCTTTTAAATCTTCTTTAAACTTCCACAAATAATTCAAGACCAAAATTAGCCAAATCGGTCCAGCCGTTCTCAAGTTTTAGCGAGACTAACGAACAGCGATTCATTTTTATATATATAGATTATAGATTAATGAATGTAATATGTTTTTTTTTTATTGCCCATGTAGGCAGACGAGCATACGGCCCACCTGATGGTCAGTGGTTACCCATCGCCCATGGACTTCTGCAATGCCAGGGGCAGAGCCAAGCCGCTGCCTACCGCTTAATACTCTCCACAAGCCTCGTTTGAAGAAGGACATGTCATAGCGCTCGGGAAGCACCATAGAGGGGAGCTCATTCCATAGCCGGATGGTACGTGGCAAAAAAGATCTCTGGAAACGCACTGTGGATGACCGCAGTGGCTTCAGGTAGTATGGATGAACTCTACTCCGGTGGCGAGCGGTGCGATGGTAAAAACGAGATGCCGGTATCATCTCGAACAACTCCTCAGAGCACTCCCCATGGAACATACGGTACAAAATACAGAGGGAACCGAAGTCCCTCCGCAGACCCAGAGGTTCCAAACGATCCGTGAGAACGGGATTATCGACAATCCGAACGGCCCTCCTCTGTATGGAGTCAAATGGAAGAAGCTGGTATTTGGGAGCCCCGGCCCAGAGATGGGAGCAGTACTCCACGCGAGGCCGGACTTGTGCTTTATAAAGCAAAACTCTTTGTCCAGGCGTGAAGCACCGCTTCGCAACAGTGTTGAAGACTCCCAGCATTTTGGACGCCAATTTGGCTTTGCCTTCCAAATGACTCCGAAACTGGACATCGCTCGAAATGTTGACCCCAAGTATCCCAATACTCTCGGAAGGTTGCAGGGATACTCCTTGGAATTGCGACGCCATGACAAAGGGGTCCTTCTTCGCAGTGAACGCGCAAACTTGTGTCTTTATCGGTCACCCCATGCAAAATCTGTAGTAGATGAAGTAAATGAAATAAATAAAATTGCCTTACCGTCGATCCGCCAGGCGCTATTGTAGTCTTGCTGTACTTCGTGACCCTCGGCCGCCTGGTGGAAGCCTGGCTGTCCAGCTGGAGGCTGTGAGCTGAACATACCACCAACACTGCGAATACAAACCACATAGAACCATCAGACTTGGACTGCTGACATCGGCGATATGTTTGTTTGTGCAAAACGCATTATTAGATTGAATGCACGCCGATTCGCGTTGATTTGTTTAGTGTTGTGCTTATTTAGGAACGATGTTAGTCGTCATATATATATTTATTAAATCCGAAAGAATATTTTTCACATAATTGTAAAAATAGAACTGTCGTAATATAGTTTCTGTTCAATACTTACATATTAGATACATTTTCGTAATTTTGTTAATTAACAATTTTTTTTTTAATTGCTTTCATGGTTGGACGAGCTCACAGCTCACCTGGTGTTAAGTGGTTACTGGAGCCCATAGACGTCTACAGCGTAAATGCGCCACCCACCTTGAGATAGGTCTCAGTATAGTTACCACAGCTGTCCCACCCTTCAAACCGAATTTAAAGTTACAAATATGTAGTAATTTAAAAGTTTTGCATCTCTACATTTTTCATGAATGGTAACGTTGTGTTGTTTATTTTTTTCTTTCTTTAAAATAAATTCCTTAGACGGTGCAAGGAGTTCACAACCTACATGACCAGTGGTCATTGGTCATAGACAAAATAATCGTAAATACCTTAAGACATGAGTTCTAAGTTTCAGCTCTAGAATAGAACGACTTCCCCACCCTTTAAACAGAAACGCATTACTGCTTTGCAGCAGAAATGGACTGGATGTGATCACGAGACGCCCTACCATCAGAAATTGCAAAAAAAATCGCTTTTTTTTTACTTGTCAAGATTTTTGGGGCAACACTGCAAAAATACCTACATCATGAGTTCAATGGCTTCTTTCTATAATCGCTTTGTAACATATAGCCATAAGAGCCCTGTTAAATTATACCTTTTTTTTATTACAAACAATTACATCTTTCAAAAAAATCACATAACATATTATTATTCATGTTGGAGTCCAATGGTTTTCGGTAGCTGCTTAACCTATATAATACTAGTGGACCCGGCGAACTTTGTTCCACCACACGGTTTGTTTCAAACACATCAACTGGTCAACTTCAAAATTCTACTATAAATAACCATAGAATATATTACGTTTAGCTGTCAGTTGCGTTTTGTTATTACATATCAGTTGCGTTTTGTTATACCACGTTTTATGTCACGTCCCACGGGAGCATGATAAAAAGTATCCTATGGCCTTCTCCTGGTTCTAAGCTACCTCCTCACCAATTTTCAGCCAAATCAGTTCAGCCGTTCTTGAGTTATAAATAGTGTAACTAACACGACTTTCTTTTATATATATAGATTTCAACAAAATAAATTAACCGAGTTGACTTTTACAATAACACATCACCCTGTACTATTTAATACTATTTAATAAATCAATTTTAAAATGTTAACTCGAAAATCGCGGGTCAGTAATTGATAAAACTTAAACGGGATCACATGACAAGCACTAGCTTTCAAATGAAAACAAAATAAAAAATCAAAATTAGTTCGCTTAGTAACTTGAGCATATAAAAACAGTCGTATTGAGAACCTCCTCTCTTTTACCGAAGTCGGTTAACAAGATGAACATCGATAAGACTTCGTATTTACGATGTATCAATTAAAGCCATTCAATTTGTAAGTAATTGAGCCCCGACGAGCATACAATAAAAAAAATTTGAACTTGTCTGTACATACTGAATAATTAACTTTAGTTCGTTAAGTGTGGATGGTTTTTTTTTCCTACCTAAGCTGCTAGCCTTGAGAGGCTATTTTAGCGTAACCTTAACTAGTAGGTGAGCTAACGGTGCTCAAACCTGACGACGTTGCTAACACGGACCCTAGCAAGAGCCGTGCTTCGCAGAATCTACCACTGGATCGGAAACGCGACCCACTGAGAAAATCTGGCGAGAAACTCAGTGGGCGGTGTCTGTGGATTAATTTACTCGTCGAGTCCTTCGTCGCAAGCGACGGGTTCGACGAGAACGGTGACCGGTGCTTGAGGTACCTAAAGGCACCGTTAGTGGATTGGGAGGATCCGAAATGACGTGATCGGGAGTGGAAGTGGATGGGTACACGGAGCGATGGATTGCAAAAAATTTAATATCGTTATATAATCGATTTTTTTCATACAGAACTGAAAACTAAGGATATTATACCGTCAACTGTCCCCCGTATGAAGCTACATTGGACAAACTATAGTAAAGAAAGTCTGGTCTGATCGAAATTACTGCTGGTAGTGCGTTTTATGATCACGCACAGGTAAGTGCAACCGAAGCGGTGCATGTATCTGCCGTGAAGCAGTAATGCGTTTCGGTAACGATGGTGGGACAGCTGTACTGTAAAATCTGACTAGAACTGTCTCAAAATAGTCATTAACTTTGTAGATGTCTATCGGCTTCCGTAACCAATCCACATTAACTGCGTTATGCGACATAAAAGAACCACAACTCTAATGCTGCAATCAAAACTGTTCGCTCAGTGCGTAAGACGACAAGTCCAAATTTCTATAGGTATGAGTATATTCGAAAATTGTATTTTTTTAGGCCTATCAGGTCTCATATCATAAACAAGTCCTGCCTCGAAAAGACCTCACACGCCCTGCCTAAAAATCCCTCAATAAGTCCCGCAGTCAACGTGTTGAAACCAGGTGGATGGACCATCTCCCCATCTGACCGACAAAAGATCGAATCTTTAATAAAATATCTGTCACATCACTACGTTCGTTACGCGTGGAAAAGTTCACGTGACGACGCGTCACGCCTACAATGGACACAGACAAGACGTATTGTCGAGTCTCATTACAATTGTAGGTATAACCTGAATAATTTTATTGTCACGAATATTTCTACTCTGCTTCGGTGAACGAACTCTGAAACCATCTTGTACTTGTTACCGGAGACGTGACTTGTTGATCTAGATTTTTTTATTACCCTAGTATACAGACGAACATACGGCCCACCCACAGTGGTTACCAACTTCTGTAAAGCTAGGGGCAGAGCCAAGTCGCTGCCAACCGTTAAGTACTCTCCGTAGGCCTCGTTTGAAGAAGGACACGTCATAGCGCTCGGGAAACATCGTGAGGAGGAACTCATTCCAAAGCCGGATGGTATGTGGAAAAACAGATCTCTGGAAATGCATTGTGGATGAACGCAGTTGCTCCAGGTAGTGTGGATGAACTCTACTCCACTGAAGGGCGGTGCGATTTTTAAAGAATATCGGCAAATCCCATCTTTTGGGTGTCGTAAAATGTATTCACGAATGGGCTACATCGCTCTCCTAATATACCACTTAAGCCCATCAATATCACATTACAAAGAAGTCTCAGTCGTGTGATATAATCGCTGTCCCACTCTGTCGTAGCGGAATACATGGCTACTTGGTTTAATAGGCAGAATGGCGGTACCTACTCTACCACCAGTAAATGCAGTAGGCTATTATTAACCCGGGGTCGAGATAAAGATCTCGCCCGAATCACAGTCCTGAGCAGTGTTTCAGGTACCTTCCCTATACAGTCGAGGAAGATCCAAGAAGACAATATGCATGCTGCTGTACGCGCGCCTCGAGAAAGAGCAAACTGGTGACGTATGACCACACGACCCGACCCACGCTGTTTTTGACACAGCGGAGTATCACGGGATACCACATCCATTAGGGGTCTAGTGGTAGAGGCTTGCGCTCCCTGCGAAATTCGTCCCCTAACCCCTGTTAAGGAGGAATTCTTCAAGGCAGACTGATGACAAACACAAGATTCGGCCATTTGTTGTGGATCGACAGGGACCTTTAGTCCGTTCAACTTCGACATTCCTCGCCTATCGCCCCCACCGAGTAGCCGGAAGACCAGATTTCCTTCTGACCCAAAAAAGGCTGCTATAATAGTCGAAGAACGTTGCTGGTGATCTCTTTTATAGCCTTTCACGAAACCCCAGGGACATCTGTGGTAAAGACTGTAGTCCTACGCCACCACACAGTAATAAAGCTCTGACGTCACAACATTTATTGCAATTTAGGAATATTCTAGACATGTGACCTTTGTATTTAAACAAACGACTCCTCGCCTTGAAAATGAAACAGTAATTGGACACGAAAACTAAAAGAAGAAAAAAAAACAAACAAACCGAACACATATACCTAAGGCCGTGTGTGAATACTGTGTAGGCAGTAACTCGATTTGTCTCGGTCACGAGCCACCAATTCCATTACTGAATCTAACGAACTACGCTGCCGTCAAACACTGCTAGACTTAAAGAACTAGACATATCCATACTAATATATCAATCTACAGTATTTTTTACGGATGTTCCGTTATAACTACTGAACCATGCATCCGATTGACTTGAAACTTGGTATTCATGTAGAAAATACATGTACTTAATGGATAGGCTAATATTTATATGAGTGTTGGACTCCCTAGACCAGTCGCAGGGGTGTTAATGATGAGAATCTTTGCGGGGGTGAGAAATAATAATGTTAATTTTAATGGCCAACGAAGCGGATAGGTACAGCTACTATAATACTATATTTAGACGTACGTCCTAAAAGGACTTGACAGGACTGTCTGAAGAGGATATGCAGGAGAGCAGTGTGAGTGTAGAGATTACGATAGGCCTGAATGGAATAAATATTAGTTTAATAAAGCTAATAAAATACGATTTTGTAGAAAATCCCACTAAAAATTGAAATCTTAATAAATTTGAATTAAAAATAGGTAGTGTAAGAAAAAATGATTTTATTCGTGCATCATTATTTTATTGCAAAAAAAGCGTGTAAAAAAACAATTTTTTCAATATATTTTTTTTATATTGAATTGTCATCGGTCCTTAATAAGTATACCAAATTTCGAGTTAATCCGACGTTTTGAAGGGGGTCAAAATCATGTTCAAAGATTCTGTTACAAACATACATACGTCTGAAGCTAATAAAAGCGTATTAAAAAGGGGACTGCGCCAATCCCACATAATGGGGGGTCATGAAGAAGAAGAAGATCGGTCACCGTCCTCGTCGAACTTGTCAACTCTGACGAAGAGTTCGACGTGCGAACTATCCCATAGATAACCCTCTGATTTTCTTGCCGGATTTAGTGGGTCGCAATTCCGATCCGGTAGTAGATTCAGCGAAGCACGGCTCTTGCTAGGGCTAGTGTTAACAATTCTCTCAGATTGAGCCCATGAGCCCACCAACGATTAGGTGGGGGAAATAGAAATACAAATGACATTCGTTAGTAGCAATACGCCAGAACCTAACTAGAGATGCTGTCGGTTTTGGGCCTGGTAGTATCCTGGAGGCATCACCATTCTGTTTATTTGTCAGCTTTCCTCTTTAAGAGCAATTGAAATGGAGACAACATTGAAACATCGACTTAGATGGGTGGATGAGCTCACAGCTCACCTGGTGTTAAGTGGTTACTGGAACCCATATACATCTACGACGTAAATGCGCCACTCACCTTGAGATTAGTTCTAAGGTCTCAGTATAGTCATAACGACTGCTTCACGACAGAAATAGGCAGGGCGGTGGTGCCTACCCGCGCGGACTCACTAGAGGTCCTACCACCAGTAGGTAAAACTCTGCGCACGACTCGAGAAAACTACAGAGAAACATAAATCACTAAAGTTCTACAGTGAATTGTTTTATTTAATTTTAGTAATACCACGTAAAACGTAATTTCTCTTCGTGATATAAGATAAGTGTACTTCAAAACATAAGCAACGTGAAGTTTTGTATTTATCAAAAACAACAAGAGTAAATTAGTTTAGTTCGGGATTAAACCGCACGCGAATGTTTGTGAAAGTGACGTAGTTGGGAGCGTTTAGATTAAGAAGAGCCAATTCTGAGAAGATATTCTTCGGGGAGACATTTTATTCATTGGCGGGGCTGAAATCGGAGTTCGCAGGCTTTTAGTCGTACTAGTGGTCGCCCGGTAGTCGAAATTCGACTATAATTAATTGAAATTATAAGCTTGTACACTGTTATGATTCCATTGTCAAAGATTTATTGGAACGAAGTTCCTTACGGCAGGCTTGGAGGAGATAGGGATTTTGCTGTGCGACCGAACTGAAAAAAATGTGATAGTAAAAACCGTAAGAAAAAAGTCCGTGGAATAAGGCCTTGTTTTCCGCACAGCGATATTTCACCGCGCGATTTTTTTCACGTAATTTTTTTTTTTATGGAACTTCGTTCCTATCCGGTGTCCCACGACACCACACATCTTTTTTTCCTTACGTAATCACAGTTTTCGCTAAGACTACACTTTAGACAAATATTAATAATGACAACCAATATATAATCTCTTCTCAATTTGACCATAGATTATAAGCAATAAGAAAACTTTGACAATTTGCATAATGGAATGCATGCGTGTGTGTTTCAAATACATGGTAGTGTGTGTAATGTTTTCTTTATTGATTTAATGTATCTTTTATGAATTATTTTTAAAAAATATTAGCATTGTGCACTTTTTCTCTATATTCTCTATAAGTGTGGAAAATTTCATACTCCTCCGTCCGCGCAATTTTCGTATAAAAATATACAACATTTTGGCTTCACGTATTAATATATGTATAAATACGTGCAAAGATATTCGCTTCTTTTTCTTTTTTTTCCTACCTAAAGTGATAGCCTTGAGTGGCTATATCAGCGTAGCCTTAATTAGTAGGTGAGCTCACGGGTCTCAGACCTGATGACGTTGCTAACACGAACCCTAGCAAGAACCGTGCTTCGCAGAATCTACCACCGGATCGGAAACGCGACCCACTGAGAAGATCCGGTGAGAAACTCAGTGGGCTGTGTCTGAGGGTGAATCGCTTCATTGACATAATTGTCACAGCCTATTATTGTACTAGACACGTCCTTACGGATCCATCAGATTAAATAACTCTTGCATTGTGTGCTGTGTGTTGAATTGTGTGCGTAAAGTGTGCTGAGTTCTAACAATTAATGTAATCACTGTAGACGCCATATTTTGCGTTAGTCCTAACCTAATTGGTCTTTTTAACGAACATTTTGACATCTCAGACAGTATGCACCTCAACTCTACCCTCCATAGTTCATTTCGAACTGACACCGACTTTTTAGCGGGAACGCGAGGAGTGAAGTTGTGTGATTTGTTTTATTTCGTCTATTTAGTGTTTCTTCTGGTTTAAATGTGTAATAACGGTGGTTTATTAACTGTGTAGTAGCTGTGAAAATGCACAAATGTGGGAAAATCAAACAAAGCCGCTGAACGTAACTTCTCGGGATCCTCCAAAAAGTTTACTGAAAAAGTCTCAGTAAATGACCACCATTTTACTGAGATTATATTTCATTCCATATCATCTCATCTCATTACGTTTCATATCATTTTTCATATAAAAAAGTTTTCATTAAAATTAAACTTGACCTAAAGGTCTTAATTACCAGGTCACAAAATCGCTTCAAAAAAAAAGAAAACTGACACCATTTTTGTGCTTTACTTGCGGGACTAAAACAGAAGTAGGTACAATGTATGTATATTCCAGCTATTCCCAATTTCACAGCGGTAACAATGTTTCGGCGGCATTAATCAATAAGCCAATACAAAAATTCAAGCCTACTAGGGAATTAAGCGGAAAGAAAATGAAGCCGGTCCATCTTGTGAAGGCGAGAACCGTTTATGGCTCCCGGAACGACGATTCGCGCGTCTGGTGCTCGTAAACTTGTAAATTGAGATACGTCAAACATCTCACCATAGAGGCAGGATAAAGTTATTACGCCGCCTAACTGTTGCTAGCTTTCAAGGGATTCATAATGTTTCAACACAGAAAGCACACTTCAGTGATATACTTGCTCAGCAATAGACAAGAGGCATGAAAACGAATAACATGAAAATGAAAATCTAAATTTCAGTGTGTATGTTTGTAATAATAAAACGAAAAGTCATAGAACCAAACACGGATGAAGTAAAAGAAACATCAAAAGAAGAAACAAGAGTGTTACTTCCATGCAGCACGCTAAATCGGAACTTGGAACTTGCTCTCACGGTACTACCTACCACCAGTTGGATTAAACAATTCTAGAATCTACCATTGAATATAGTACATTAATCCTCGGAATTACTCCAATTTCATAGAGTAATCATAGGAATTACTTATGTTTTACTACACGTACGAAACAACGGCTTAGTTTCGTTAAACACTACGAGACTACGAACTAAAAAGATATCGCCTAGGGAAATCTGAAAACAACGCGAAACTAAGACAGTTAAGAATCCAGGATGATTTTATGAAAACTAAAAGCACCCCCATTTTGCTTTGGATTCGTTATCCAAACGAACATTGGCTTTTAAATGTCTTAATACTTGATTCTCTGAATAAATACCTAGTGTTTGTTTACACTTATACATCTCCCAGAAATTCTGAGACACTAATATGAATTGTACATGTCTGTAACTGTGTAATTATCACAAGAGAATTTTCTAGGGACACCGCCTTCTAATCAAAGAAATACCTGACTAATAGGCACACACAGAAAACAAAATAAATAATTTGACTGATGGCTGAGTATTGTAAGCCCATAGGTAGGTACGTTGATCCTATCTCGTCCCATCCATGTTCGAAATAATAAAAAACTGATAATACCCTAACCTAATTTTATGACTGTTAAAATTTTGAAGGATATATCATCCGTAATGAAACCTCAATGGAACAATTAATGGTTAGAAAAAGAGTAGACGGTCAACGCTCTCGCGATCGATCACCCACAAGATCGACAGACAGTCATCTACGAAGTGTTACCTTACTGAATGAACACGCACCGCCACAAATAGGGAGAGATGGAGACACCTCGCAAAAGTCAAAACCAAGCAATAAGCCATGCATAAGCACGACCACTCCGCCAGGAGTGTACGACTAAAAAGAAGAAATTCTGAAGACGCCATAGCACGCCTAACTCAATAAGCTAAGTACATACAAATACAAAAACGTCAAAACACAAAATACAACTACAAGAAAACCTTTAGAAGTTACAAAACGTTCCAGATATTTCGACGCTGTTGAAAGCGCCATGATCATGAGTAGACCGACGATGCCAATGCATTTTGCGAAAGAGCTGCCCTTGAGTGGACAGGTCTCCTTCGGAGTCGCTCGGGCGGCTGTGAATCTGGAAAGGCCTCTAGGCTACCATTAGTCACTCCTGCTCAAAAAACGCCACACGTCATTCTAAATACTAAGAAATGACGTCACGGCCTATACTAAATGCCGCCCTTTAAAGGTCACGTCAGCCGCTAAATTTACGACCTTTCTAGGAATGATCGATATTTCATTCATGCTCTGGCAGTTCAAGTGATCTTTTCACGAAATTGCCTGTAGGAATCAGACATGTTATTATTATTATAACATCTCTATATTTATTTAAGAAGAACGTCTTGATTAGGTTGGTCTATAGTAACACTCTCTCTTCTCGTGGGTGTCGTAAAAGGCGACTAAAAGACTCCAGAGGCCAATAGCGACCCAGCACACTGCGATCGCCATCTAGCTACCACTAACGGTGGTATTACGTATTGGGAAAAACGGACATGGCGGTGGGTACCACCATCAGTTTTTTTTATTCGGAAATAGTCTCCAATATACCGGAACCATCATACCAGGTTGGCATCATACACGGCAGACCGCCAAACGACCGCTTTTTACTACCAACTTTATTCAGCATGCTAGAAAAGATGGCGTTCTACGTGGTTTCGATGACTCTGGTCCCCTTTTTTGCTTTCGCAAGCATACGAGTATATAGCCCATCTGATGATATATAATCGCTCATGGACCTCAGTAACGCCAGCAAGGCCGCGGTTGATACCTCGATCCATATTACCAAAAGATGCAACTGCCTGTATGATCTGGAACTGATGGCCCTTCTGCTACCGGCTTAACAGCGGCAGATCGTTAGTCAGAAAGAAGAGTCTGGCTCGCACTTCGTCGCCTCCTCATGCGAGATGGTGAACTCACTGAAGTTCGGTCAACGTCCTGGTCAAACCCGTCGCTTGCGACGAAGGGCTCGACGAGCGAATTAACCTATAGACACAACCCACTGAGTTTCTCGCCGGATCTTCTCAGTGGGTCGCGTTTCCGATCCGGTGGTAGATTCTGCGAAGCAATGCTCTTGCTAGGGTCAGTGTTAGCATCACTCCGGTTTGAACCTACTAGTTAAGGTTATACTGAAATAGCCTCTCAAGGCTATCAGCTTAGGAAGGAAAAAAATAACAGAAGTGGAGCCTCAAACCAATCATAATAAACTTTGCTTCCAAAAAAAAAAAAAAACAATTCCCCGAGATATGTAACCTAAGTGTATTCTTAGAAGCAATTTCGAATGAGGATTTTACTGTTCACATCACGTACACAATACAAACGTAAAGATTGCGTGAAAGCTGTGTTTTGAACTTCTCTTCATACAATAAAAACTAATTAAACTACAGGTTACCTAACGTATTAAAACCCAATGTTTTTATTTATACAAGATCAAGAGGCTATACTGATATTCAAATAAGATAGGAATTCTTAGGTATTTTATGCGTAAGACTTCCGTTTAATCTACAAAATGGCGAAATTAGCATTGTGATGTGTTAGTAGAAATTAAATGTCGGTATAAAACAACATAGAACAGTAAATCGCTATAACAAGGAAAACAACGGTAACATGAAAAAAGAATTAGGTTTTTTCAAGAATACTTTAAAAATAAGTCATAGTTTGAATAACGTACAACAATAAAGAAACAAACAAATATTCAGTGTACAGCCACGGATAAAAGGATCGAGCGTTCACTTCAAGAATCATGAAAAGAATACTAAGTGATTGGTTTTTTTCTATAGTACGGGCAAACTTTCATTACAGTACATATCCGATGATAACCTAGATAGCTATTGGAACTAAAGAATAACTGACGAGATATTAAAACTTGAATAAAATTAATTCGTATAACAATTTGAAATTGACTTTTTTTCTATTGCTTTGAGTTCGGCAAACGATATTTGTTTTATACATGGATAAATGAATAATATAGAAGAGTAATAATTTTAACATATGCCCTTTCTCATGAGTGCATATTTATTATGCTTTAATGTTTTATGACTGTATTTTCAACTAGATCACAAACGGGTGAGTGTAAAGAACCCATTAATAAAACAAAGACAATTTACAGAAGACGATTTCGGACATGAATAATTTAATATAAAATCGTAATTTTTGTGACTTTTTCCTCTGCGCAATGTAACAAAAATTGATAGTAAAGACATAGCTGAAGTGCGGTGTCAACGGCTTTCTCTGATGTAACGGAGGAAAGGATTTAAAAATAGATTAATTTTAGAGATTTAAAAAATTGTATCATAAAAATCGAAAAGTACAGAATAAAGTTTTCCTTTTTTCATTATTTTAGGAATTTACTTTAAACTATTAGATGTTTAAAAACAGATAGGTAACTACATATATCATTAAAACAAAACTAGCTCTATACGAGTATATCTTTTTTTTTTTATTGCTTAGATGGATGGACGAGCTCACAGCCCACCTGGTGTTAAGTGGTTACTGGGGCCCATAGACATCTACAACGTAAATGCGCCACCCACCTCGAGATATAAGTTCTAAGATCTCAGTATAGTTACAACAGCTACCCCACCCTTCGAACCGAAACGCATTACTGCTTCACGGCGGAAATAGGCGGGGTGGTGGTACCTACCCGTGCGGACTCCCAAGAGGTCCTACCACCAGTGATTACGCCAATTATAATTTTGCGGTTTTATTTTTATTACACGATGTTATTCCTTCACTGTGGAAGTCAATCGTGAACATATGTTGAGTACGTATTTCATTAGAAAAATTGGTACCCGCCTGCGGGATTCGAACACCGGTGCATCGCTACATACGAATGCATCGGAAGTCTTATCCTTTAGGCCACAACGACTTTCAAAATTTTCATCATATTATTTTAGAATACTACTACTAAAACGAATTTCATCATAAAAGTATTGTTAATTATATCTGCGGCTCGCGAAAGCCGAAGGAAAATACTACACAACATAGTTATTCACAAACCGCAGAACTTGCTAGATTGAAATGCAAAGTCGAATCTAGGACGCCATTACATTTAGGTCTGTTAGAAATTGAAAAACTTCAGAGTAAAGTTTAATTGGGACGAATAAAAGGATTTCGCTGTACAACGAGTAATATAAATTAAAATAGAGGTAAGATTTTTTTTGCTCTATTGCAACCATAGAGTTAGTATTGTAGGTACTTATTAACTCCATGATTGCAACAAACTAATTCACATGTGTGCCTTGTGCTCAGCGCTCGAATTGCTATTACTACTGATACCTATTTCTGCTGATCGTGGACAGAACGGTCACGGACTCGTTGGGAACTCTTCACAGCTCATTTTCAGGAGGACGTATTCTATACTTATACTTAATATTATAAAGAGGAAAGATTTGTTTGTTTGTTTGTTTCGAATAGGCTCCGAAACTACTGGACCGATTTGAAAAATTCTTTTTCCATTAGAAGCCGACATTGTCCCTGATGAAGATAGGCTACTTTTTTTTATTTTTTTTTAAATTTTTTTTTTTGGTTTCATGTGTGTTTTAATGTTTCCGAAGCGAAGCGAGGGCGGGTCGCTAGTATAGTGATAAAGACGTAAAGTGGGTCTAATGATACATCTGAGAACCATACCGCGATCAGACGTGTTATCCTCAACCACGTGTCAGGAGAAGGCCTGTTCACACTTGGCGATGCACTGTGGAGAGCGAGACGAGAACTGCTGGCATGACCTGGAGATTTGTCAAGAAGCAAGCGCAAGACAAGGTCAAATAGGGACAACTTGTGAGGGACCTATGTAGGTAGGTACCAGCGTGGTACCCTAGGACTGCAACAACAACAGGCTCTACGCCATGATCTGAAAGTGGACTAAACTGTATCTTCTTGATAAGGAGGCACTTTTCTCAAAACTTGCATAAATCCCATGATGACATACACGAGTGTGTGGTTCCCTCACGCAGCCCTGAACTAACACCACTGCGTTTAAATTTTACAATACCGCGTCCTCGCGAAAGCTGTTGGAATATGTGGTACGTGAAAAATCTTCACGACGATATTAAGCTCAAACCGAGCCCTAATTATATAAAGACAGCGTCGGAGAACCTCCTCAGAATTAAAATTAAGTATCGGCTAGTACAACATGAAAGTATCTTAGTCGCTGTAGACACGTCCTGACGTATCCACCCCATCAAATCTCCATGCTATTTTTTTATTTTTTATTTTTCCTACCTAAACTGATAGCCTTAAGAGGCTATTTCAGCGTAACCTTAACTAGTAGGTGAGCTCACGGAGCTCAAGCCGGAGTGATGCTAACACTGACCCTAGCTAGAGTAATGCTTCGCAGAATCTACCACCGGATCGGAAACGCGACCCACTGCTATTAGGCGCTACTTCTAACGCTAGAAGCGGCCAAAGCACGCATCGACCTAGACGAAGACTCATATCTAACAAAAATTACGCAAACCATAGATAAGTAATATAAATATCACTCACAGATAATACAAAAACATGAACTCTAAGAAACCTCTAAAAAAGATACTGTAGGATACTCTAAAACAGATACTCTAGAAAAGATACAACTTACCTTCATTACTCTAGTTAAGTTGGAAATGCTTAAGGTGGAATTTGCTTGATTGTATTGATGGATCAAAAGTTAATGGAATTACAAAAAAAAAAAATTCTTTATTTGATTAAAACTAAAGACGATACGAAAATATATAACAGACTCTTTTTTTTTAAATAACAACGCAATCTGATTTCGGAAAAAAAATTAAGCTTCTAGTGTCAGATCACACGATGAATCGCCATTGTTAGCACGGATACTGTTAACACAAAAACTACATAAAATTTAAGATATTAACCATGCAATGTGCAGCAACATAACACTTAAAGCGTATAAATAAAAATAAAATTATGTATACATAAATTACTTACATAAACATAGCAATTTTAGTGAAATCATGTTCGTAACGTTGGATAAACCTTTTTTTTTTTTAATTAACTTAAAACATTTCACGATCGCCTAGCTACGGTATCACTGATTCAAAACAAGTTTCAAAAAACATTCACAGGATTGAATTCAAATCTTTTTTGTATAATATGAATAGCAGATTCGAATTCTCGAATATTCTAACATATGCCTGTGTTATTGAGATGAAACTGATAGAGAATGTTATTTTTATACCGTGAAAACTGTGCGGCGGACATATTGTGACGTCATGGTGGGGGAAAATCAATCGTTTCAGGCATGCGCATACTTTCGTCTTGGCCTATTTTTTAGGTTCGTGTCCCGACCGTGACAGAAACCATCTAATCCCAAGCTAATACGTTTTCGGAATGGCAGACATTTTTTATGAATGAAACCTCTTTTGTTCATTCATTTCGTTTTATTTTTGGTTGGTCATAATATTTGGAATTTTAATTTATTCTATTAAAGCCGCGATCTTTGTTTGAATAATTTACAATGTTTTAAGGTTCGCGTTTTGATTCTCAAATTTATCGTTTCAAGGTTGATATTTATTAATTCACGCTCAATTCTACCCTATTCTTTCACGGTCGTGATAGGGCGATATTACGAGTAATTATAAAAAAACTTGTATTTGCGCGTTGATCATTTCTGAGATTTTATAATAGTCAGTAAGGCAGTGTCAATTGAGGTTTTGAAATCGACTTAAACCTGGCACGGTGACTGGTGATTTGGTTTTGTGTTTAAGCTAATTGCAGCCGTCGCTTCGCTCGCAATAAAATGCAACTTTATACTAAAACATAAAAGCCATTCGACGATTGAGAAATCTAACTACGTAAGATAATTTTAGGTGAACATACATACTTCCTTTCATCCATCATTCCTTTTATATTTATATTGTATATAGATTTCATATCAATTCGATCTATGATCACCGTGGTACTTGAGGAATGCAGATCTGCACGACGACGTAAACCTAGAACCGATACTTATGTATCTTAGGGAAGCATCAGAAAAATACTTTAAAAATGCAAAGCTTTGATAGCGCTCTTATCGTGGCCACCGCTAACAGCGCTAACTACATATAACCCTGGCGAAGAGGCTTAGCAAAGCCATCGTCGCCCAAAACATTTCTTGTCGGACTCCCTGGACCCACTTTCAGTGCTTTTAAGCTCTTCAAGCACCAGTCACCGTCCTCGTCGAACTCGTCGACTCCGATGTGCGAACTAGCCCATAAAAACAACTCACTGAGTTTCTCGCCGGATCTTCTCAGTGGGCCGCGTTTCGGATCCGGCGGTAGATTCTGCGAAGCACTGCTCTTGCTAGGGCCAGTGTTAGCAACAGTTCCGGTTTGAGCCCCGTGAGCTCACCTACATGTTAGGGTGAAGCTGAAATAGCCTCTCAAGGCTATCAGAATAGGTAAGATAAAAAAAAATGTGTAAAATTTCATATTATATTTTCCTACCTATTCACTGATTCAGGACGCATTTCGAGAAAGAAAGGTGACAATTTAGAAAAATTGCTGATAACAGGCAAGGTAGAAGAATACCCAGAGGTAGAGTCCAAAGCACTGGTCGAACTAGATACGCTCTACTCAACATCTAAGTCCACGATGTCATCCGCGCAAGGCAGGACTGGCGCAGAATTATCGTAAAGAAATTTATTAAGGAAGGCCACGAACTCCAGCATTGAGGATTATCGAGGCAAGGAGGAGTGATTCACTGTTAGCCTAAGGCGCTAAGAAATCACGCTATATACTTATTTCAATAGACACATTTTTTACTTGTCTGCGGGACTTCAGCGTGGGCGTAGTCACATCTCTTGACACGAGTATACCAGGCGTCTTATCTTTCAAGCCACGACGACTTCAAACGAGGCTTGTGGATACGTGACGGTAGGCAGCGGCTTGGCTCTGCGCCTGGTATTGCTGAAGTCTATGGGCGACGGTAACCACTTACCATCAGGGGGCCGTATGCTCGTTAGCCTACAAAGGCAATAAAAAAAATCTTTAATATTGTTACGCGCTAGGGCTTGGGATAAATAAAACTTTCAACGAAGTACAAATTAAAACTCTATTTAACACTTAAGTAAGGAACAGTTTACAATTCGTAATTCACTTCTTTCGCTTCGCTTCAGGTGATCCGAATACTCACTGCCACTGGCACTTTTATAGTCGACACGACAAGTCTACAACTATCGAGAATATTCCCGGTAGGACTAGTCGTTTCAATATGTGTTTCCGTTATTGAACAATAGATGGCGTTACACTTCTCGAGCGTTCTCGATATCACTAGGTCTTTTGATATTCGTTTCTGCTGTTTGGCGTGTTATGTGGTATGTGTGATTATGAGTTATGTGGTAGGAGCTCTTGTGAGTCCGCACGAATAGGTACCACAACCCTACCTATTTCTGCCGTGAAGCAGTAATGCGTTTCGGTTTGAAGGGTGGGGCAGCCGTTTTAACTATACTGAGACCTTAGAACTCATATCTCAAGGTGGCGGTATTTACGTTGTAGCGGTAATCACTTAACCGTGTGATTAGCCACTAACAGGCTATGTACTCGTCCACCCATCAATGCCATAAAAAAAGGCACATCGTCCTACACCTACGATAAGGGGAGGAGGGCTACCGTGTTAAGTACAGAAATGACTAAAGACGCAAGTACCTTTAGGAGCTGTTTTGGTAGTGGTCAATAATGGTTCAGAGCGCTATCGGAGGTGAGATAATTATAATCATTAAATAACACAACTGGTTAGTCCGAGCGTTTATTCGCGACTGCTTTAAAAAGTAAAAAGCAACGGATCTTGCGGGCGCAGCCACATGTTATGACTACGCACAATTTTGTTTACATAATAGCCTGTGTCCCTACATACCCAAAAGGAAAATCCGCTTTGCCACCACGAATTTTGTTCTACGCAAATAAATTTATAGGTAAAAAGTTAAAATATCTTTAATGCCTAAATATAGCATAAATGTTAAACTACGTACACTTAGAAAACTGTATTAAAAAAAGCTATTCATCTAAGCTAATCCATTTTAGCCCTTAAAAGGTTAGAAATTTTGCTACAGAATATTTAAATTGCGGTTCTCTTGTTTACTGATTAATAAACCACCGATGTTACACTTTTAAACCTACAGAAACATTACATTAACAAAATAAAATTCTACCCTCATATTTCCACCAAATCTCAATAGATAGCCACCACTTTACTGAGAATTTGTTACAACCCATCTCATTTCATTCCAATTGCTTTCATATTATTTTCATATAACAGATTAGGCTGTATGGTATGTGATACCTTCATCACACCGTTGTAAAAATGTTATTAAGATTGAAAACATCCACATGTGTCACAGAACTTTATTTTTATAAATAATTTGTGCTTTTTTTCGTGCAAATAAATTAAACAAAGCACAACCAACAACATGTCATTAAATCCATTAAACGGTATGTTATATTAAAAGATATATTATCGAAAAACAAACATAACCTAAACTGTATATAAACTTGATAATAATATCCGAAAACAAAATTATTTGATGAGATAAATAACATGTGTTCGTTGCTGTAAATAAAATGAATTTCGTATAGTAAATCCTATATCCAATCCAAACTAAAAACCAAGACAAAATCATGGAAATCATTCAACCTAATGTATAACTATGTGTAATGGATGTAATTTATTAATTCCGCCGGAGAACCGTTCATTGCGGCGAGCTATGGGAGAAGTGTACATCCACCAGTAGAGAGATACAGGCTGATGAGGATATCCATTAAAAAAAAATCTGCCTACAGTAAATAAATAGTCCATACCGATTTAGGCTTTTTTACAATGAGGAGATCTATGATCACAATACGTACATAAATTGATTTCACACTGATTCAGATCACACAAATACTCAAAACATTACTAAAAAGTTTAACTATTGAGAGAGATAGTATTTTTTATAGTACACAAAATGAATAAACAATGCGAAACATTAAATACAAAAGAAGGATTATTGGCGGTCTTATCGCTAAAAGCGATATCTTCCAAACATCTATCAGGTGGACAAGAATCATTTGGAAATGAATTTCACATGCTGTACCTATCGATTTAATATATACTTAATTAATATTATTTAATTTAGAGATATATACACACACATATAGTACTAGCCGTACTCGCCCGCTTCGCTGGGCATTTAAAATTAACATTATTATTTATTGTCATTATTATTAGGGAGTCCAACACTCATATAAATATTAGCCTATCCATTAAGTAATGTATTTTCTACATGAATACCAAGATTCAAGTCAATCAAATGCATGGCTCAGTAGTTATAACCGAACATCCGTAAAAATCACTGTAGATTTATATATTATAGATACATGTACATACATAAATATACAAACATGAACAATGTATTAATAATTATAGTTTTGCTTGTCTACACATAAATAAATATTAATAATTAACATTATCGTTAAAACTTCCAGAATTAAAACGTCACCTGGACAACAGTGCAACCCCATTACCCAAACGAATTTGCTTAGCCAAAAATCTGATTCAATCCCATCACTTCCCGTCAGCGCCGAAAGAAAGAGTTGTAGGAACTTGGCTACATACCTTAACAGTTAAAAATGAACTACCGAGAGATGAGCTACGTAACGTTTTAGAATGGGTCAATGTTTCTGATCATTTGACAAGTGAAATGAAGAGTATTTTAATACAGGTATGATGGAATATTAAAAGATTTAAGAGTAGCTATTTTAAGAGGCTAATTGTCATAGTAATTATTTTTATATCGAGGGGTAAAACGCTGTTTGGTTTATCCGACGTTTGTGTAACATTACAGGAGAGACACTTAAAATTTAAAATTTCGAAAAAAAATAACAACACAAAAAAACTTCTTTAGTTGTTTGAATTGAGTAAACTTAACTGAAGTTCAATTAAAAATATCTAACTGTTGATAATAATATAAAATAAAATTCATGTTTCATTACTAAGGTGAATGTTGCGTATTAAGCAAAGTGTCGCTTAAACTAAATAGCCTTTCAAACTCAATACCAATGAAATAACGCATTAATTTACTACCAGTCACTGGTTTTATGTGACACCAATCGAAAAGGGCACATGTCGCATATTTTGTCAAATACGTTTATTCATATACATGTAGTTTTCAGACTTACCTACACCCATTTTATAATAATTCCAATAATTTTCAATTGCTAATTAACACTAAAATATATCTAAAAGTTAATATTTTAAATTTGACACTGCTTTAGAAAATAATCAGTTTTTTTTCATTTCCTGAACATTACTTTTTCAGACATGTGCCCTTTTCGAAATTGCATATTCAGTTAAATTCCACCTTTTGATACCTTGTCATTAAGGAATAAATACAACCGCTTCTAACATAGACTAAAGTTAATCTAACAAATTATTCATGTAAATAAATCAATTTTGTATGTAATTTTCAGATTCTCTCACAATACATACAAAGTAATCCGATTGGAAACAATGACATACCCTTCATCCTGCAATTCTTAGGGAACACAAGAATTACTCCACAGTTAAATCAACACATTGATGAATATTTAAAAATATCAATTACCGTGCTGCTATGTTTGAAACATGAGGAACAATTAAATGTTACATTCGTAAAACAATTAATAAGTAATATAATAAAATATTACAAGGAATGCAAAAAAAAATTAGAATTTATCATAAAATTTATATCGGAAGATCATTTGGAGACCCTCTTCAGTTTCCTAGGTACGGAATGCTCTAGCGACATTATTGAACTGTGCCAGAACGTAATGTTTCCAATTACTAGAAAATCATGCTACATCAGCTACTTACAAACTTTGATCAGAAAGGACAACATCAATGAATTAATGCTGGAAAAAGGTGATAATATTCAATCTGTATTGAAAATTATGAGTGCTTTATTTGATGTTACTAAAGGTGAGAAAGATCATAAGTTCATAAGGGACTTTATTGAAATTTTCATCAGCTGCTTTCATAGTGAGAGCCAAGTTGTGTTTGCTTTTTGCATTATGATAGTAAATTTCTTGGGTATGCCTCAAGATTTCATAAAACCAGCTATGAGTTTGGAAATAGTAAAATTTGAAGGGAACGCTGAAAAGATCAGAAGAAACCTCTTCTTGAACATCTTGGAGATATTACTACTAAACGAAGTAGACATAAGTATTCGTTTGACTGACACATTCGGTGAAAAAATTAGCAAAGTTGAAATTAAGAAGAACTTCATGTCTTTCCTTCAAGCGGTTATGATGGGGCAGTTGAAATTAGATGGTAAACCAGATAAAGCAACCATGAATATAATAAAGACTGCCTTAAAATTGGATCCCACGTTGATTGAGCAAAAGCTGACTGTAATTTTACCACCGATCATGACAGCTAAAAAACATAATGCTTACAAATGTTACGTTGATATGTTGAGTTGCTTAATGGAGATGCTTTTTAAATTGAGCCGTGGCATACCGTTTTTGAGTCAAATCCTACCGTATATCAAAAATAATTTGGAGGATAGCAACACTGAACAATTTGAGTTAAAACAAAGCGTCACAGCCTGCTTAGAAAATGGAACAGATTGTGAGAATCTAATGAAGAAAATTATAAACGGAAACGATATTTTTCCCGAGGAGTGTGTTGAAAGTTATGGGAAATACACTTCAGAGCTGATGTTCAGACAAAATAAGGAAGTCTTGGAGCTACTGCAAAAAGATTTTGAAGAACATTGTCTAATGATGCTCGAAGAAGGATTTGTTAGTGAGTATAAATTTAGTGAGATATAATTAGTGAGCCCTTTTTTTTATTCCTTAGGTGTGTGGACGATCTCACGGCCCATCTGGTGTTAAGTGGTTGCTGGAGCTCATAGACATCTACAACGTAAATGCGCCACCCACCTTAAGATATAACTTCTAAGGACTCAGTATCGTTACAACGGCTGCCCCACCCTTCAAACCGAAACACATTACTGCTTCACAGCAGAAATAGGCAGGGTGGTGGTACCTATCCGTGCGGACTCACAAGAGGTCCTACCGCTAGTAAATATAAATATACATATATAATGTGTATAGTTATACATCAAGGACAGCCATCATAATGTTTCATTTCGCTTATTTGTGTCTTTAATTTATTTATTAATGCATTTATCATTGCTTTATCTGAATTACACTTTGAATGGTAGATACATGTAATAAATGTAAAGGATTTTTTTCGATTATAAATTTACAAATACTTTTAATTTAAAAATATTACATTTACTAAGAAATTAAATAATAAAATTAATTTATATCTATTGTATATATTTTTAAACGAAAATATCAATTACAAATTCCAGGTCCATCAATAATAACAATAGCGGAAGTTTTGGCTGCCATCTTGTCTTCGTTTTTGCGATACAACAAAATGGCGGATCACACAGTTCCGTTTCAAATATCGGAAGACTTTTGGAACGCTTTCGATAAATTTGAGAGGGAATGCTTGAAGCGATTCGGTGAATGCACATTGAAGCTAAGTTATGTATGTAAATACGATTTTAGCTTTACTCGTTTGTTGAAAATAAATAATTTAATGAGTACTACACAATACAGGGTGTCCCAGAAAAAATGGATAATCCTGAAACACCTCATAGTAGAGCTATAGGGGACACAAAATAAAAAATCTCAGGTAGTACCCAAACTACGTATTTAAAAATAAAGAAGATGATATTTTCCATACTGCTGTGCGTTTCTGCAATATACAACGGCTACAAATAAATGAAATCTATAGGCTTTTTAGTATTATAATATTCTACATGGACTATACTAAGGAATATACAGGAAATCGTATGAGTAGCTAGTGTAATTTTTTATAAAAGTTAATCGGAACTTAAATTTTAATTATGAAATTTGGTATTTTTGGAGTTTACTCCTTTAGAATCGATTTACATATATAGGCCCGGGGTATGAAAATTATGGGGACCAAAATCGTACTAGCATGTCACACGAAATGCGTTATGCGCCTGATTGGCTCCTGATTGCGTGATGCGTGCGCGCGCCAATCAAAATCGTACTAGCATGTCACACGAAATGCGTTATGCGCCTGATTGGCTCCTGATTGCGTGATGCGTGCGCGCGCCAATCAAAATCGTACTAGCATGTCACACGAAATGCGTTATGCGCCTGATTGGCTCCTGATTGCGTGATGCGTGCGCGCGCCAATCAGGAGCCAACGCGCGGCCGCGTTATCGCAGGTGACGCCGGGCTGCTGCGCCGGCAGTCCGCCACAAAGCCTCGTACTGATCGCGCGTTTCTCTCATTATTGTATTTTCATATATTTGTTAGTCGTTTGTTTTGTGTCTCGTTAATTTGTTAATAATCTGTAGTGTATCGTGTTGTCGTAATATAGAACTATTTCTCGTATTGTTTCGTTTAATTTTTTATATCCAGTAAACTCCAGTCGTGCGTCGGAGCGGACACACACACTTTTTGGAGTTTACTCCTTTAGAATCGATTTACATATATAGGCCCGGGGTATGAAAATTATGGGGACCAAAATCGTACTAGCATGTCACACGAAATGCGTTATGCGCCTGATTGGCTCCTGATTGCGTGATGCGTGCGCGCGCCAATCAAAATCGTACTAGCATGTCACACGAAATGCGTTATGCGCCTGATTGGCTCCTGATTGCGTGATGCGTGCGCGCGCCAATCAGGAGCCAACGCGCGGCCGCGTTATTGCAGGTGACGCCGGGCTGCTGCGCCGGCAGTCCGCCACAAAGCCTCGTACTGATCGCGCGTTTCTCTCATTATTGTATTTTCATATATTTGTTAGTCGTTTGTTTTGTGTCTCGTTAATTTGTTAATAATCTGTAGTGTATCGTGTTGTCGTAATATAGAACTATTTCTCGTATTGTTTCGTTTAATTTTTTATATCCAGTAAACTCCAGTCGTGCGTCGGAGCGGACACACACACTTTTTTTTTTTCTCAATTTTTTGTTTCGGTACAACTTAAGAATTTTTTCAAATTTTTATTTGAGTCCTCGGTAAAAATACTACTACTCAATAATAATACTATATATACTATGAGGTGTTTCAGGATTATCGATTTTTTCTGGGACACCCTGTACATCTAGAGTTTTTGCTAGCGGTCAAATTTATGTTGTCAAGTAAGCTTTCAGTTGTACTTTTAATTTGTTGATGTTTGTCGCATTATTCAAGTTGTTCTGTGGTTTGGTATACAGCCTTGCTCCTTCAGTCAAAACCAGTTTCTTGCTGTAACATGTCCTAACCTAAATGATTTAAATTTTCTTTTGACTTCTTAAGTCGTGTATATATTTATATATTTGTGGTTTCAATCAATCGAAATGATGCTGATATAAAATCGTTGCTGCCATAGCGCAGCATCATTTAATTAATCAATAATGAAACAAAGGACATTATAAAGAACATAGAAAGTAAATGCAAAGAATAGGGTTTTTTTAAAGATCTAGTTTTTATTAAAATATTGCATGGTATTAAATATAATGTCTATTGTAAAAATCTGGGTTCATACTGATCATTAGTAGCGGCTTGACTGTGCCCCTGGTATTGCTAATAGCCATGACGTACGGCTTCCACTCACCATCAGAGAGATGTTCGCCTACCCACAAAATTAAGTCGACATAATAACATTAATTAATTATACTCTTACGCGCTGGGGTTCGGGATAAATAAAATTCCACCATAGTACAACAAAAAATTGTATTCAACACTTGGAAAATTTAAAACACCCAACAAACAATTTAAAACACTCAACAAACACTTTAAAACTCTCAATTCGCCTGTTCCGCTTCGCTTCAGGTGATCCGTCCGCTGTTTCGCTTCGAGTAGTTCCGATTACTGACTGACTGCGTGCCATCCCTGCAACGCTTTTATAGCCGATACCACATCCCTAGAATTATCGAGAATATTCCACACATCTCTAGTAGTAGTTCCCGCTATCTGACAGTAGATGGCGTTGTACTTCTCGAGCGCTCCAGGTCCTTCGATATTCGTTCGACTATTCAGCGATAGATGGCGTTACTCTTACCGGCGTAACAATACTTATGTAACATTTGTCATGATCTGTGTCGACGGTAACTAAAAATGAATATTCAACGTTTTCAGAATCCACCATTAGTGTTATCATTTCTGAAGCTGTGCGTGAGCTTTGCGCAATTAAAACTTCTTAATATCAAATACAGTAATTACAAGCTGAAAATCGAAACCTCGACCAGTGAGACGTTCGATATGAGTTCGATTTTGCCCTGTCTCAATAGCGCGCAATGGATAGATTTAATGTCGAAAATCAAAGATGAAGAAACCATTGTTTTGGTATGTAATTTTTATTAGCTTATCAGTGTGCAAATTTAAGAATAATCTTTAGATATCTTGTGTCTCCTTTCCTTTCCTAATTAGACTCAACAGGCACGAGATGCACTCTTTTTTTACATCTTCCTATCTCACTCTATCCGTATGTCCAACTTAACGAACTCCTAATGCTGTTAAATTAAAGAAATATAACTATATTGGTGGTAGGACCTCTTGTGAGTCCGCGCGGGTAGGTACCACCATCCTGCCTATTTCTGCCGTGAAGCAGTAATGCGTTTCGGTTTGAAGGGCGGGGCAGCCGTTGTAACTATACTTGAGACCTTAGAACTTATATCTCAAGATGGGTGGTGACATTTACACTGTAGATGTCTATGGGCTCCAGCAACCACCTAATGCCAGATGGACCGTGAGCTCGTCCAACAATCTAAGAAAAATAAAATAAAATAAATATGGTGCATTTTAAGTTGAACTAACCTCATACATTAAATTTCAGAATGAGCTGCTAACAGTGAAATCAATGGCATTAGAATTGTTAGACAATAAAGAAGATACGGTACCAATCAAAAGTTATCTCGTCAGTGAGTTCGCACGTAAAATCGATAATGTGTTAAATGATGAAACCGTATTGCAAGTTCTTTGTTACGATCTAACAAAGTCCCAGTACAAGCAGATAGCTAAGACCCTAATCAAACGCTACTCTAACAACAGCGATGCAAAGCTATTCAATGACGTCACCATTTCAAACAACAGGGTTCTATTAAACTATTTAACACTAGAAACGGTGAAACAGATAGCGAAATGTTTCGATAACGCCGACTCGTTATCTAAAGCTATTAGCAAAATCGATTTCACGAAATCGTTTTGTAAAAAAATCGATATGAAGGAATACTTTTTGAACATCACAATACCGACGGAAAACTTTGATACCATAAAAAACTATATAGAATTGTTGAAAAATTTGCAAGTCCCGTATTTGGATGAGAACTACCAGTTGGCGGTTATTTTTGTTTTACTGGCAACAAAAAGGAATGCTGGGAAAAAATTGAGACGCAACACGGATTGTCTGATTCAGAGCATCTTCGAAATGGGCTTTCAACCACCAGATCTATACAAAATATTTCCAGTTGACTTTGTCTTCTCATTTGAAGACGGAATCATGATCGATTTATTAACACTAACAAATAAAACATCGAACAATCTTTTAGTAATAAAAAACGTACTAGCGTCTTCCGTTAAGAGAGTCAAGGCTAACAACGAAATAGTTAAGAAATTAGTAGAACTAATAATAAATAAGGAAAATAAAGCTTTGAACAGTATTGAGGGCTTCAGAGAGCCGGCTTTTCAAATAAGCTGCATTATATTGCCTTTGATCGCGAAACAGAAAAAAGCGTTGACAACGAGTGCCCACAGATCCATATTGGCCGATTTACAAGACAAATTGCATAGGGAACTTTTAAAAGCTTTCAAGAATATAGATTTCGTGAATGGTAGTTTCGTAAAAAATATTTCTGGCAACACCGAAAATAGTATGGTAGAAAGTAATGCGGCAACACTGAATGCAATGGCGGCTTACACGTTGACTCTCTCGAAATATTGTGAAGCCACGAAACCGGATGAAGCTAATGAAATGGAATGTGTCTTAAAGGGACTCGAATTTTTTGTTGAAACTTCTGTAAGTATTTTCACATTCTATATGGAAATTTGTGTTAGCAAATGAACTTTAGTTGTAACTGGTAGTAGGAGGTATTGTGAGTCCGCACGGGTAGGTACCACCGCCTCGCCTATTTCTGCCGTGAAGCAGTAATGCGTTTCGGTTTGAAGGATGGGGCAGCCGTTGTACTGTTAAAAATGCGACCTTACAACTCATGTCTCAATGTGGGTGGCAGAATTTACGTTGCAGATGTCTATGGGCTCCAGTAACCTCTTAACAGCTCGTCCACCTATTTAAGCAATCATTCCCGATCCTGCGGACAATGGAAAGCAGCCGACGTCGCCCTAAACACGTCATTTCGGATTCTCCCGATCCATTAACGATGCTTTTAGATACCTCAAGCACCGGTCATCGTTCTCGTCGAATCCGTCGCTTGCGACGAAGAGCTCGACGAGTGAATGAACCCACAGACACAGCCCACTGAGTTTCTCGCCGGATCTTCTCAGCGGGTCGCGTTTCCGATCCGGTGGTATATTCTGCGAAGCACGGCTCTTGCTAGGGTTCGTGTTAGCAAGGTCGTCAGGTTTGAGCCTAGTACTAGTACTAGTTAAGGCTACGCTGAAATAGCCTCTCAAGGCTCAGCTAGGTAGGATAAAAAAAAATCTAAGCAATAAAAATATAAAAAATAGTAATTACGTGTGCATATTTCAGATTCGCACTATAGAAGAAGCGACATCCGAATCTCAACAGATCGAATCCTCTCTTGGCCTATTGAACGTAATGCTAAGGCACATCAAGAAACTCGATACTCACGAAATGTTCAAAGAAAAAGACAAATTGTTCTCGGGAATATGGCGCAGCCTCAAAACTAGGCTCTCGATAGTATTCTCCGGGAAAGCGAGCGCTAGTTGCCTGGACGACGGGTTGGCAACACTGAGGTCCGTGTGTGAGTCGATGTCGGTCGAGTGCTTCGTCGCCAACGTCGCCGAGGAACTGATGAACTTGTCGCTTCTGAAGGTGAGTTCGAGATGAATGCGTGCTTAGGGAAAATCGACCGTAATCACTGACGCCCGAAGACTTGGATTCGCTACTGGTGGTAGGACCTCTTGTGAATCCGCACGGGTCTGCCGTGAAGCAGTAATGCGTTTCGGTCTGAAGGGCGGGGCAGCCGTTGTAACTATACTGAGACCTTAGAACTTATATCTCGAGGTGGGTGGCGCATATACGTTGAAGATGTCTATGGGCTCCAGTAACCACTTAACACCTGGTGGGCTGTGAGCTCGTCGATAGAGATATAAGTTTTAAGTTCTCAGTATAGTTACAACGGCTGCCCCACCCTTGAAACCGAAACGCATTACTGCTTCACGGCAGAAATAGGCGGGGCGGTGGTACCTACCCGTGCGGACTCCAGTAAGTACAGAAGAATTTACAAAATCTGCGTGGGATTTTAACGCGGTACCACTGTATTTAGAACCGTTAATAATTAACTTCATTTCGTTACAGAAACCGGCGATTATGCTTAAAGACAAATCAAACGGTGACTTGACTTCACATAAAGTATCCCGATACATTTGGGCGCAGTGCTTAAAGGCCAACATAGTCGGTCCGAAATGTGCCGCCTTAACGAAGGTAATAGCTCGCTCGTGCAAGAGCCTGAGGTTCTGGTTGCGGCAACACTACGAGTGGGACAGTGTTGCCAGTAAGAAGAGAAAGAAAATCGATTTGTACGATGAGCGGAACGTGAAAATCGTTAGGATCGAAGATAAGATCTGCGAGATAATCAAAATTAATATGGACAATTTATCTGAAGTTATTCTGTCGGCCAAGAAGGTGAGCTTTAGTTTGTATTTACGATACAAGTCTCGTGAAAGGTGCAGGTGAAAGGGACAGGTGCTTTTCAGGATATTATCAAAATAACCCTTCTACTCATATCTGTTAATAAAATATTTATAACTACTGATACCATGCACCCCACGCTTTTTTTTACAATAAAATCATTTTTTTCTTATACTATTTTTAATTCAAATTTATTAAAATTTATTTTCTATTTTTTAGTTGGATTTTCTATAAAAGCGTATTTCGTTAGTTCTTTAAACTATTATTTATTTTTCATTTATACTTGAATTTAAATTTTTTCAATTTTTTTCTTTTCTTTTTTTAAATATTGAATTGTCATCAGTCCTTAATAAGTATACCAAATTTCGAGTTGATCCGACGTTTTGAAGGGGGTCAAAATCATGTTCAAAGATTCCGTTACAAACATACATACGTCTGAAGCTAATAAAAGCGTACCGAGCTAGATCGTTGGGGACAGTTAATGTGAGATTGGTGAACCGAACTAGCTACTCGGTCTTAACTGCTGTATTCTCCTACAATATTACTGTGGAATAATAAAATATTGTATAAACTGAATTAAACTAGTTATAAAGCCTCAGAAAAAACTGCAGTTTCAGATAACTCAAAAAAATCTTCATCTTTTGTCTCAGAGCTTTATAAAAAAAATCTATAGCTATACTTTATTTCTTATCGTTATTACACGTCATTTCGGATCCTCCCGATCCACTAACGGTGCTTCTAGGTACCTCAAGCACCGGTCATCGTTCTCGTCGAACCCGTCGCTTGCGACGAAGGGCTCGACGAGTGAATTAACCCTCAGACACAGCCCACTGAGTTGCTCGCCGGATCTTCTAAGTGGGTCGCGTTTCCGATCCGGTGGTAGATTCTGCGAAGCATGGCTCTTGCTAGGGTCAGTGTTAGCAACACTCAGGTTTGAGCCCCGCGAGCTCACCTACTAGTTAAGGTTACGCTGAAATAGCCTCTCAAGGCTATCAGCTTAGGTAGGAAAAATAAAAAAATAAAAAATATCGTTATTATATTAAAATTGTATTTCATTTTCCAGATGTCATTGGACTACAAGTTTCTGGACAGCGTTTTCTCGTTAATCCACATCGTCAACGCGATTATATGCCCCAATAGCACGGAGATAAAGTACGAAATAACTTGGCGTTCATACTTCGGGCTGTTCGAAGGATGCCTGACGATTCTTAATAATATGCTGCTGTCGAGAGAAGAAATGTTAGAGGACAGGTCTGTTGTGGTTGTAGTATTTTTTAAGGAATTTTATGACCTGGTAACTAAGACCTTTAAGTCATGTCTTATTTTAATTTATACTCTTATTTTCATGAAAAATGGTATTTTACTGGTGGTAAATTTACTGGTGGTAGGACCTCTTGTGAGTCCGCGCGGGTAGGTACTACCACCCTGTCTATTGTAGCCGTGAAGCAGTAATGCGTTTCGGTCGAAGGGTGGGGCAGCCGCTGTAACTATACTGAGACCTTATATCATAAGGTGGGTGGCGCATTTTCGTTGTAGATGTCTATGGGCTGCAGTAACCACTTAACAACCAGGTGGGCTGTGAGCTCGTCCACCCATCTACAGCAATAAAAAAAAAAAGATAATACGGAGTGAAATGAAATGAAACGAAGATGATTAATTTAAGTCATTAATCAACTGGGATGAAATTAAATGAAATAACAAGAGATGATATGGGATGAAATATAATCTCAGTTAAATGCTGGTTATTTACTGAGATTTTTTCAGTGGACTTTTTGGAGGATCCCGAGAAGTTACGTCCAGCGGCTTGGTTTAATTTTCCCACATTTATGCACTTTCACAGATACTAAACAGTTAATAAACCACCGTTATTACACAATTTAAACCTGAAGAAACACTAAACAGACAAAATAAAACAAATCACACAACTTCACTCCTCGCGTTCCCGCCAAAAAGTCCAGTTTGTATTACCGACGTTCTTTTTTTTGATTTACCCTCCTTATCAGTATGTGGTTTTGTTATTTGTTTTTCGTATTCGTGGGATATTTTACTCCGAACATATAAAAGACAAACACACCAATTCAACAATATATATATTAATATAATGTGTACAATGTTATAATATAATATAAATTAAAAAGAGTAAACAAAACTAGACACTACAAGATAGGTACCAATTGAAACTAAAATTACATTTTTACAATAAACTTAAATCGACGCGCGCGAATCTCGCAGTATGACGTCACGGGACACCTGCGCGTTCGGGAACTCCGATCGCGTCCGATGACGCCCGAGTGCGACCGAATGTTGTATAACAAAGTTTTTTTTTTTACAGATGGCCAAATTATATGCAGTGCTACAGAGCTTTAATATTGTGTGTCTGTTTGCGTACCACGTCAGAGACCGAACCAGACCGGGACGTCGAGGAGAGACTTGCCCAGACCGCTCACGATATTGAAATGTAAGTTTATTTCAAATTCAAATTTTTATTAATAAACTAGCTGACCCGGCAGACTTCGTAGTGCCTAAATAGATAAATAAAAGACTTAAACTTTTGTATAAAATAAACTTCAAACAAACAAAAGGAATCCGTCCGACGGAGGACACGTCAAAAGGAAAACTAAATTGTTATTTTTCATAATTACCTAAACCTTTTAAACCTTCTCTGGACTTCCACAAGTAATTGAAGACCAAAATTAGCCAAATCGGTCCAGCCGTTCTCGAGATTTAGCGAGACTATGGGCTCCCGTGACTTCGACAATACGTCTTAGCAGTTAAAGGAATCTGTGTGCTTAGTGCGAATTTCTGTTAACGTTCTCGGTAGCGTAAAAGTTATGTATTTGAAACTGCGCCCCTAGCGGCAAACGTATCAACTCCATACAAATCTGAGTTAACTTTTACGCTATCAAGAACGAACTCCATACAAATCTGAGTTAACTTTTACGCTATCAAGAACGAACTCCATACAAATCTGAGTTAACTTTTACGCTATCGAGAACGTTAAAAAACTCGCACTAAGCACACTGTACATTCGTTTTCCAGGTTAACGCAATCGATAACGAAACGGAAGAGGCAGGTGTCGCGCGTGGCGGCGTACGCGGTGGGTGACTTGTGCGCGCTGCTGGAGCGCGGGGCGCCGGCGCGGCCCGTGCGCCTGCACGCCGAGACCTGCGTGGCGCTCCTCACGCGCGCCGCAGACTGCCCGCACGCCGCGCCCTTCCTGCGCCGCGCGTTGGCCGGCTCGCCCGGACACCTCACCGCCGCCAACCTGTACACCATGTACAAGAGATACTATAAATATGTCGGCAATTCATAGGGAAATAAATCGTTTTGTTTTTTATTACAAATTTTTTTTCTACCTAATTTTTTTTTCCTACCTAGCTGAGTGCCTTGAGAGGCTATTTCAGCGTAATCTTAACTAGTGGTAAGCTCACGGGGCTCAAACCTGACGACTTTGCTAACACGAACCCTAGCAAGAGCAGTGCTTCGCAGAATCTACCACCGGATCGGAAACGCGACCCACTGAGACGATCCGACGAGAAACTCAGTGGGCTGTGTCTGAGGGTTAATTTACTCGTCGAGCCCGTCGCAAGCGTTTCTGAAAGCGTAAAAGTTAACTCAATTTGTATGCAGTTGGAACAGCGCCTTAGCGGCGAACGTGGGAAACGTTCTAACTTCATACGAATATAAGTTAACTTTTACGCTATCGAGAACGTTAAAAAACTCACACTATGCACACCGATTTCTCTAATGAAATTTGTACTTCACATAAGTTAACAGATTGCTTCTGCGATGAAGGAATAACGTCGTGTAATGAAAATCAAAGCGGCAAAAATTATGATTTGCGTAAATACTGGTGGAAAGGAACCTTATGAACTCGCGCTGATACCACACACCTAACAGCTATATGGAACTTGGTTTAAAAATAATCGTTAGACTACAAAACTCAGGTTTAGATTAAAGTGCCAAGGTGTGTGGTGACGATTATGTTTATGGGCTCCAATGACCAACTTACATCAAGTGGCCGTGAGTTCTTTCACCCGTCTATGTAATAAAAAAAAACATCAAAATTATTTATCTAAACAAAATGGTAATATGCATCGGCAGCCTTACGATTATGTGTGTACAGACTTTAATGAAACTTAAACGTATTGTAGTAGGCGGATCTATGAAGTATGGGCTCAGAAGCTGCAACTTCAACACGCAAGGAACTAATCCACTGAGTTTCTCGTCGGAGCTTATCAATGACTCGCGATTACGATCCTTTTGTAGATTCAGCGGAGCACTTCTCTATCTGCTTTCAGACTACGCTATAATATAATAACATATATTATGTAGTATATAGCTCATAGCACAACAATATCGCTCATCATACATTGTTATAGACACGTTCACACTACTGTGTGCTTAGTGCGAGTTTTTTAACGTTCTCGATAGCGTAAAAGTTAAAGAAGGTAGGTAAGAAAATGTTAACTATGAATGTGGAAGGTTATAGAGGAAGAGGTAGACCTAAGAAGAAATGGATGGATTTCGTGAAAGACGATATGGGTAAGAGGGGAGTGAGCGAAGAAATGGTATATGATAGAAGAGTATGGAAAGAGAAAACATGTTGCGCCGACCCCAGGTAGCTGGGAGAAAGGTAGGATAATGATGATAGCATAAAAGTTAGCTCATATTTGTATGGAATGGGATCTTATGCCTACGTTTGCCGCTAGGGGCGCTGTTCCAACTGCATACAAAGTTGGATAAACTTTTACGCTATCGAGACCGTGTACTATATATTGTTGACTAAGTATAGGCTGCTATACTATATGGCACTATAGTATATAACGTAGTCTGAAAGCAGCTTGTTGCTAGGGCAGATATTAACAAATTCTTTCAGACTGAGAACCGTGATCGTTCGATCAGTCACGATGAAGCCAGGATAACTCTTTGAAGCCATGTACAGCTATTTAGACAAAAAATAAAGGAATCATGCCGTACATATCTGTATGGAACCCACGACTGCATCCGACAGGACATGCAGGCAGTGCAATTAAAGCACTCCAATATATGCAATCCAGTCAATGCCAATATTGAAGAGTTTGTTAAAAAACCTTCTTGAGAATAGAACGCGGTTATTGATATAAATTATAAACTAATTTTATAGTAATTGTATGAGTTAGGATCTAAAATCGGTCATCGGTCATCGGTCCCACTGTTTGAATAGCGTCTATGTCTCTGCCAGTCATTCCAATGACATACCATAATACTAAGCTATGTGACTTTTATCAATCTCTATGAACTCGAATGCAATTATTATTCGTCGCGCTATTTTTTTGATAATCTCACAAAAAAGATTGGGTCATCAAATTAGCGCCAATTTTTAAACTCGTGACATTGCTCTTTCCTGCAATCCCTATATGGGCATTTGTTGAATAATAAATTCTGATTGGCTGAACAACTACCGTCACTTTGTGACTCACATTCGAAGTTGATAATTCCTGACAATTTTATTTTTATCTGTTACGTTGAAACGTACATATTCTGTACTCTCATATCTAATCTCAACAACACCGGTCGGATTTTATATTTTATCTCCATTATTTTAACATTAAGTACCTACTGATATAAATTATCAACCACTGAAGAGAGCAGTGTCAAAAAGTTCTAGTGATTATTGTTACGTTGTCGTCTTGATAAATTTACGTGACAATAAATTTGACAGAATTTTAATTTATATTAATCTATAAATAAGTAGTTTGTGATAATTTCAATTTTGTGACAGCAAAGTTGGAAAATTTCTATGATAATTTCATTATAAAAGATACTGTATTGACTTCACCTATTACTTTGACGCATGCGCTTATTGGCTGCCGTCAAAAAGGGCTTACCAACATTCCGAACAGTGTCGTTCCGGTTGCCGTTGTCGTGGTGTCGGTGAAGTTAGTGGTGTAATTTTTACGTGAATAACATCAAAAAATGGTAAGTGACAAAAATCAAAATTAAAGCTGCGCAATGGTTTTGTGTTTTTCTATATCTTCGAAACGATTTATCACTTACAATCATCGCAATAACACGGGAATACTATCTAATAGGACCGGTGCCGCCATATTTCGCATAGCCCACGGCAGACTTCGCACGCCTTTTCGTTAAAATATATTGTCACTGTTCAGTGATTTTATGCCACGTGTTGTCTCTTAACTATGGCGATTATTGACTGATTTTGCTCTCGAGCCTCGCCCAATGACCGTATCAAATTTGTCACTGGGTATTGGATTTCATGTCTCATTGAAAGGTTATTCTTACAACGCCTTTTTCGACGTTTTTGGAGGGCCGTACGCGACTCAGAACCGTAAATTTCAGTAATCTAGAACTTTATAGCTTTAATTCAGGGTTATCAGTATCGTAGGAACACAGGGGGGCAACGAACTCTGCAGTGAATGCATCCTCGCGCAATCGCAATTACTTTGACCATATAAGGTATAGCGATTGAGGCGCTGGTTGTCACTTCGTCTCCTGTCTATTTTGGGGCATACATACCTACGTGGACCTAAGAATAACGTAAATTATTTTAATTTTAACAAGAAATTCGGTGCATTGCCCTATGAAAGTCAAGGTCATAAACATTTTTTTTATATATTTTAGGTATGTTTAAGAAATTCCCAAACGAAACTAAAGTCTAATTGTTTAGGTGAATCATGAACGACCAAAATACTATAAATACTCAAGTATTCCGTTAAATTTTATCATAGGACCATTATTTTCCTTATAAGTGTTGTGTATGAATCACACTAACACAACAGTTGTGATTCAATCATATATTATAAAATATTAACTGTTATGGATAATATTATTATAATGTCAATAATAAAAAAGACAAGTTTTTTATGTCAATTTAAATAAAAATCACCCTTGATGGCTATCTTATGTCAGTAATTCAGTACAGTGAGTGGAATAAATATGTCAATATATATGTATATAATTTCAATCTGGTTGTAACATTGCACACAACTGAATTAATAAAAACAATAAGCTTACTATAACAATTTGATTCTATTCTATATATATATTGAAGGTTACTATAACTATGAATGGAAAAATTTGATTCGAGCCCTACATCCCAACAGAGGGTAATAGGAAAGAATAATGATGATGATAACAATTTATTCCAATTTTCAGACCTCTAGGGCAAGCTTTGACTAAATATTTTGTTCGTATCAAGAAATATCACCACTCATTATCTTAAAACCATCCCTCAAATTGTAATCAGCATATTTTACATAGTATTATCTTTTGTTTTATGTATAATGTTTATTACTTTGCATTTACTGAAATTGCTTAAAGACGGGGTAGCATTTTTTGCAAAAAAGTTATACCAGCTTTGTTGCAATGGTTTGATGTGAAATAGAAAATTAGTTCTGTCATTGGAGAATAATAACATATTCTTCTTGTAACATCATGTTATACTGTCTTTTATCAGTTGTAATATGCTGAACTGAAAATTGTATACGAAATAGCAATGACCTTGGTCTTTGCTAGATCTGTCTAGCCATTGACTATTTTATGAAAATAATCTGATATCATAAAAGTATGAATAAGTTTTGGTGGTGAGTTGCCCTGGCTTATGATTTTGGCATAGCCAATGTCTGTTAAATGATAGTCTGTCTAGTTCCTTTAAAGATGTTAACATGCTGCTAATTTCCTGTCTTCAATTTATTAATGCTTAAAATCAGGCAGGTCATGAACTCGGCTCATTCATGCTATATAACTGCATTTTACTGATATCCAGAGTTCTAATTTGAAGGGAGTATAAACGATTGCGCCCTGATGGTAATCATCTAATATACCAACCGTAAAGCTATGGGTTCGTCTACCAGTAAAAATTAAAACCTGAGCAAATATAAAGCTGTGTGGCAGGCCTTTGGGTACGAAATTAATACTGTATTAAGATAACGTTTCAATCTACGCAACGAATGGCTGTATCTTATCCACTTTCGTTTTGTTCACCAGTCCGTCGTAATTAGTGACTATATATGGAAGGACCTTACAGTAAAGACACTCAAGAAAAACTAGCCTAGTTTGCACTAAACAGAGGTATGCTGTTTTAGATAAATTTAAAATGATACAGTATGTTGATTACCCAATTGAAATTATCGTAAAAGTCGATGGCACTTGATCTAAGGAGTAACTTAGGCTGCTTTTTTTAGACTAGATTCGCCCCGCGGCGTCACCCGCGGTACGAAAATAATCGTGGGTAACATCGCGGGACTCTGCTACAGCTTACATAAACTTTGTATGCGGTTGAAGAATAAATAAATCTCAACAAAAAATAAGGTTACGAATCAATAATGAAAAACTTGCCTCACATGTAACATGTCATTAGTCATGATTCATCGCGTTTAAGGCCTGACTTACACTGCGATTCTCGTACAGGTTTGATGCGGGCAAGACTTATCAACTGTAAGAGTTCTGCCCAGAAAGTTCTCCTTCTGTCTTCTAACTTCTTCTATATGTTGATTGACGTCATGATGAGGAGGATTTATCCTTTTTTATTTTATTAGATGGGTGGACGAGCTCACAGCCCACCTGGGTTAAGTGGTTACTGGAGCCCATAGACATCTACAACGCAAATGCGCCACCCATCTTGAGATATCGAGAAACTCGATATCTAAGGTCTCAAGTATAGTTACAACGGCTGCCCTACCCTTCGAGCCGAAACGCATTACTGTTTCACGGCAGAAATAGGTAAGGTGGTGGTACCTAACCGCGCGGACTCGAGAGTTCCTACCACCAGTAAAACCACCACATGACAGCAAGTTGCCCTAACGAATCTCGTCCGCATCGTTCACTCAGAAAGACGTCCCGTGTGAATCAGGCTTAAATCGATGTATGTGACTTTGAACTTATTGCGGTCGAGGTCGGCTCGGCGGTTGTAACACGCGACCCTTGTAACCTAAGACATGTCAATTCGAGCTGTTTGTGCGTTTAGTTTGAAAAATTGTATCTTAATTAAGTACGTACACATTTTCAAATGTTCAAAATCTAAAGACCTTAGTAAATTTTTTTCCTACCTATGCTGATAGCCTTGAAAGGTTATTTCAGCTTCTCCTTGGCGTGTAGGTGAGCTCACGGAGCTTAAACCGGGTGTGTTGCTAATACTGGCCTTAACATTATAAACAAAATTCTATATGTAAATCACGAACTAATTTTCTGCAAAAAACCAATTACATTTTAAAACTGAACTTTACTGGTGGTTGGACGTGTTGTGAGTCGGCACGGGTAGGTACCACCGCCCTGTCTATTTCTGCCGTTAAGCAGTTAATGTGTTTCTGTTTGAAGGGTGGGTCAGCCGTTGGACTGTAAAAAAAAACTGAGACCTTAGAACCCATATCTCAAGGTAGGTGGCGGCATTTACGTTGTAGATGTCTATGGGCTCCGGTAACCGCTTGACACCAGGTGGGCCATGAGCTCGTCCACCCATCTAAGCAATAAGAAAAAAGCTAACATGTTGATATCCCGTCCTTTGCTTTCGATTCAGAGATTTGTTCTTGAATATACATATTTAGACATTTCTTTGGATTAAATTAGGTAGGAAATTTTTGCTGCTGATAATTGCTAACGATCATGTTACAAATTCACCCCACAAGATGCGAGGATGTAATCGTGAATTTCATTTGAGTAACAGCTTGTTTCCTTTTTAGAAAAGGATAATCTAATACTAGCTCGCTTCACAACCAAAGCTAGTGTCTAAACTTGAACCATTTATTCCAATTGATAAATAATATCATTAAACTCTGCCGACCATTGTGGTATTTACAATATGAGACACTAAGCACGTTCCTGTACTTGATGCTATGTAATGTTAATAATTATTATATAATATTACTGATCCTTTAATGTGCCACCTCCTTGTGAATGACTTTTAATCGATAAGGTTTGGTATTGTCGTGGCAATTAATACTAAATGAAAATGTCAGCGCAAAAGTGGCCTAAGTTTACCATAGTATGGAGATAATGAGGTTTGAATTTACCTTTATAATACTTCCTAGACAAAAAAATACCCGCTAAAATGATGTTTATATAGGCCTCTATTATCTATGGATGAAACTAGGGATAGGACATGTCCCTCTTCAAAAGAGACTTGTGGAGAGTATTAAGCGGTAGGCAGCGGGTTGGCTCTGCCCCTGGCATTGCTGAAGTCCATGGACGACGGTAACCACTCACCGTCAGGTGGGTCGTATGCTCGTCTGCCTACAAGGGCAAAAAAAGGTCGATTTTGCATCAAAATTTATTGTTTTAAATAAATTGCAATACATAAGCACGAATATGAATTGTGGTTTAGGCCACTTTTGCGCTGACTGTCTCAAATATACGGAGATGTTTTAAAGAATCCGGCTGAAACTAGCCAAGAGCAAAATCGGATGACATTCAAAGCGCGTTTGATCATTGAACAACGAGTGAAGATCCGCCCTTGAGTCATTCAAGCTACCGGTAGTCCGGTACACCTGAGTCAGTTAATGACGCATACAGAGAGCGCCTAGGTCGTTCAACCTTTGTCGGTTTCTGCGATTATATTGCATTTGTAACGTTTTAATGATGGATGTTTCTAGAATTTTCTTCATTCAACGTCGCGCGGTCGTCCTCAATTCGGATTTCGAATTGGCTGTTTTTAAATCTTTGACGCTTTAACGGATGTTGATAAGTTGTTGTATCAATGTTGGTACGATTATTCGTAAATAATATTATCTTACACGAGACTTCCTGGAGTAAAAAGCGGATTTAATCAATAATAGTTTAAAAAAAACCAACAAAATACGCTTTTATAGAAAATCCAACTAAAAAAACGGAAAATAAATTTGAATTAAAAATAGTATAAGAAAAAATTATTTTATTGTAAAAAAGCGTGGGGCGCTTTTCAGGATATTATCAAAATAACCCCTCTACTCATATCATGTTCATAAAATATTTATAACTAAAGGTACCATGCACCCCACGCTTTATTTACAATAAAATTATTTTTTTCTTACACTATTTTTAATTCAAATTTATTTTCTATTTTTTAGTTGGATTTTCTATAAAAGCGTATTTTGTTAGTTTTGTTAAACTGTTATTTATTTTAGTCCTAAATAAGTATACCGAATTTCGAGTTAATCCGACGTTTTGAAGGGGGTCAAAATCATGCTCAAAGATTCCGTTACATACTAACAACATACATAGGTCTGAAGCTAATAAAAGCGTATTAAAAACTGCATAAGTACCAACAATGTGAGAATAGAAATTTATTCAGAGTACATATTTTTGGTTTTTTTTTTCATTATTTTTGTCATACGTGTGAATTGAAAGATGGTCAGCACAATCCTCATTAGGAGATTTTTTTCAAATATATGCCTACAAGTAAATATTCAAAATATGCACATGAAGGGAAAAATTTAAAGTTGAATTTTAAAATTCGTTAGGCTATAAATATTTATGTATCGTTTGATAACATCCGGTTATAATGAGTCATTGCTTCTAATATTTATGAGAATTGTGAACACATTCTCTCTCACCTTTAGAATCCAAAGTACTCCCCTCGAAAAAATAATCTAAAATTCCACTGATAATCGCGAAGGCTTGTTTCGATGATTCATTAAAAGATAACAGGTAATTCTAGTTAGATAAGGATAAAACGTGAGTTTGTCTCTTTTCCACGCGTTTTATAGCAGTAAACGTTGACTCGTAAACATAATCTATAAATAAAACGTTCACTGAATATTTTTCCCGCCTATTCGCTGGAAGCCTAAATGAATATTTCAGATATGACGTGTAGGTGAGCTCACGGGACTGTTCAAAAAAATACCTTAATAATTTTAGTGTGCACGGAATCTTAATTATTTTCCGCAAACATACCCGATCCTGTAGACCGAATGGTAAACAGTCGACTTCGCCCAAAGCACGTCATTACAGATCCTCCCGATCCACTAACGGTGCTTTTAGGCACCACAAGCACCGGTCACCGTCCTCGTCGTCGACGAGTAAGTTAACCCACAGACAGCCCACTGACTTTCTCGCCGGATTTTCTCAGTGGGTCGCGTTTTCGATCCGGTGGTAGATTCTGCGAAGCACTGCTCTTGCTAGGGTCAGTGTTAGTAACACTCCGGTTTGAACCCCGTGAGCTCACCTACACACGTTAGGGCGAAGCTGAAATAGCCTCTCAAGGCTATCAGCACGGTAGCATTGTAGACGATTTTCGTAATTATCTCCGTTATGTGTAAGAAACATGAAACTACTCAAATAAAATATATTCTTATAAATAAAAACTGGTCAATAGTCGGTATTCCGAGTTTACGCGCGTTAATCGAGAGACGAAATATCGACGACTCGCGCTCTAAGAGTTAAATAGTGTCTAATTCAATATGCTTTAGAGGTCCTACAACGAAATTCCTCGTCATCACTGCTCAAAAAAGGGTACATTGAACCTTAATAAAGAAAACTAGCTTACGTTAAATATAGTCGTGATGTCAAGAGCAGAAATAGGAAAATGAGAAACATGCGTCATATGTGTAAAATGTAAAAATATTTCGCTTATACAATAAATTTATTAGAGACGCGTATTTTGGCAGAGTTTGCCGTCATTGCATTCGGGAAACTTTGAATTTAAAAACTACTAAATGTTTACTTAGGTTTTCGTATTCATTTGATATGGATTCTATCGAATTTCAGTTCGAACCAAAGCTGAGAGACGAATTTCAATATTTAAAACGTTCGACATACTTTTAAAAAAATCACTACTTATTTTGTGCGATATCTTGAGAAAAGTTTTGAAGGCATCGTGACCTGAAGGATAAAACTCCCGGCACATTCGTATCGAGCGGTCTGACTGTAGCAAAGTTCGAATCCCGCCGGCGGGTACCAATTTTTCTAATGAAATACGTACTTTACAAATGTTCACGAATGACTTCCACGGTGAAGGAGACTCTTGTAATAAACATTAAAACCCGCAAAAAATATAATTTGCGTAATTACTGGTCTTGCTTGGCTTAGCGTCTTTGAGCCCGTACGGATAGGTACCACTAATCAGCCTGTTTTTACCGTGATACAGGCAGGTACTGTAAAAATGCAGACTTAAACTCATGTCTCAAGATGGGCGGCGGAATTAACGTGGTTGACATCTGTGGGTTCCGGTAACCACTTAACGCCAGGGTGGCCGTGAGCTTCGTCCACCCATCTTAGCAATAAATAAATAAATCTTTTGCAGTCTTGAGCTTCGTAAATCAAGCAATGTATATATTTTAAGAACCTATTGTGAACTTGTGAATTTTCTTAGGTGTTAATTGCGAGAGAAAGAGAATGAAACAGAATTTGAAAGTTCAGGAGGCATTATCTATATGTGCACAAAAAATGTTTTATGTTGCCGAATTAGTGAACGGTAGTATTATTTCCAACGTTTCCAATGGTTTACGGTTATAGGGAAACTGGAAATTGGTCGTTTTAAACGTTAGAAATAATGTAGTAACATCAAAAAACGCGGAATTACACTGTAAAAGTAATTTCAATTATGTCGACGACTCGAACAACCGCAGAAAAGTAGAATAGTTTGTAATATCTACAGAATAATGAATTAGTCTTTTTTATCATTGATGGGCGGACGAACTCACGGCTCACCTGGTGTTAAACGGTTACCGGAGCCCATAGACATCTGCCATGTAAAAGTTGCCAGCCAACTTGAGACATGAGTTATAAGGTCTCAGTTTTATAGTTCATCGGCTGCCCCACCCTTCAAGCCGAAACGCATTACTGCTTCAGGGCAGAAAAAGGCAAGGTGGTGATGGTGGTACCTACCCTTGCGGACTCGCAAGACTTTCTACCACCAGTCTTTTGAATTTTTCAATGCCAAATTAGTTAATCGTAATTCTTATTTTAATATTTGGCATCAACTGACGTTTTATAATTTGAATCTCGATTTATGAGAAAAACGCATTCTTTTTTACGAAATCATTATCGGGATTGTGTAAATATCTCTTTATGTATCGTTGTTTATTTTTCATATTGTGCCCGCATTATTTTTTTTATGCTGTTACAGTGAAACTTAAACCCAATGTTGGCATTTCAGAGAAGCATTCTGCTTCTATCAACATGTGATGTATAGACTATTTACGTTAGTCTTCTTTGGAGGCGCTCGGGTAGCTGTTAGCAAATCCCACCCCTCCTGGCTGAGCCTTTGCTCGCCCACCTGCCCTGGTAAAACTGGAAAGGCCTCGGCCACCAGTAACTTTTCAAAAATAAAAAAGAAAGATTCTTTACGACCCTTTTATACTCTTAGAGGCCACGATAAACTGGTAATCAATAAGTTAGATCATCCTTTGATCCGGTTGAAAATACAATTGAAATAATTTGAAAAACCAAAAATAGTATTTACGCATTTGCCAACTTATGTAATGATATAATTAAAGAACAATTGTGTCATTGACTAGTCATCTATATCGTAATAAATGTTTGAAGTCAAGGCGACAACGTTTGAAACATAAATAAATTTACATTGGCGCGATTTTCGATATGCGATTTAACATCACCTCACTGTTTACATTGTAAAATGTAGCTAGCTTACAACATCGCCGCCCACCTTTGTGATGTGCCCGAAGGCAATAATAACCGTGAAGCCAAAACACATGCTTCCTACCACTAGTTATCAAAATGAATTTGAATGAAGAATCAGCAAATAAAAACACGAGGACTCTGAAAAACTATCTTAATGTATTGAGGCTCAATTAAAATGGAAAACTCTGTTGACGATGTCCAAAGGTTTAAGAGTAACCCTAGCATGACAGCTAATGATGATGCACCTATTATGTTTTAAACTGAGGTATCAAAATTAACTATTACAAAATTTTAGTTACATTTTCATCATTCTGTATTACCTACTCCATGGCTTTTGAAGATTGAAGCTTTAAAGAAAAATAATATAATTTCTTTGAGACGCTCCACTTTCTCGGCAATAGTCGACGTCTTTAATTTGCACTCAATTACACAAACTACTAATATAAATTTCGAAAGTGATATGCGAAAATAAAATTATCAATGATTCTTCTTTACGCAATGTAAAGAAGAATCATTAATAATATAATCATTAGTTTTTTTTTCATTGCTTATATGGTAGGACGAGCTCACAGCCCACCTGGTGTTAAATGGTTACCGGAGCCCAAACATCTACAACGTAAATGCGCCACCCACCTTGAGGTATAAGTTCCAAGGTCTCAAGTATAGTTACAACGGCTGCCCCACCCCTCAAACAAAAAAGCATTACTGCTTCACGGCAGAAATAGGCGAGGTGGTGGTACCTACCCGTGCGGACTCGCAAGAGCTCCTATCACCGGTAGTGTAGTGAAGTGAATTTTTAAAAAAACCTGTTTCACTCTACAAATCTCACCGGATCTGTTGAAATTCAGTTTCTGAGCAACCTTTAAACATCTGAAAGCCATTGTGCTATGCGTGGTATCTTATAAAAATAGATACGCATGACAGACATTGGGCGAACGAACGTTTTTCTATTTATAAAACTCTGAGAGCACGTGTGTGGCGGTGAAATGCAGTCTTAATTCAAAATTTATCCACATCTGAACGGTGGATTTTATGTACAATTCGACTTTCGTGCGCTTGCTGTACCGTAACATTAAATTCGAAATTGGTTAGCGCGCTCTATGAAGACGTTCCAGTTTCGCGAATTTAGTATTTAATTTCATTGAATTGTGACCGAGAGTTTGGATTCGGTTCTTGATAACTTTGGAAATCTTGCTCGCGAATATCGATTTGCAGGGATTTTTTTACGATGCGGGTAGGCGTTGAACATTTATGTGGTACCGCGAAGGACCACATGATACCTAAGATAATCTTTGTAGGTGTTTTCCTTGTCGTAAGCGATAAAAGATAAGCATAGTCTATTGTTTTGTATTTTTTTAGACTAAATATTTGTTAGCCAGTCTAGTTATGGATCGCTGAGCCAGAAATATATTGTGTTAAATAAGGATTTCCGTCATCGAAATAAATGGTATGAAGACATAGATGAACATGTATCTCATATCGCTAACCACATCATATTATGTAAAAAAGCGATTACTTGAAAATATATATTTTTATTTAAAGTATAAATTCTGCATGTTCACGTATTTAGTTAACAGTTGGTGTTCATTAGGTTCATTCTAAAGATCAATAAAAATTCTGCCCTTAACACAGATCCCGTGTTTTCTACCCCTCATGTTTCGCCCTCACTGTACCATACTATTTGCAGGCACCCTCTCACTATGATTGCCACCAAAAATATCTGCGTTGAAATTTTCAAAGCTTTGCGCCCGAAATAGATATGGTTTTCAAGAAAAGCATGTTAAAACACGACTTTGGATTTTTGTGATAAAGCAATGAAGCGTGCAGTGTAATTAGAAGTAGTGCTGAATCCGGTGAATTAAATTCCTATTTGGTTTTGAATTTAAATCAAATTTACAGCTTATGTAAAGCGTACTTGCTGTAATCAAGTGGTAACCAAATCACTTCGTTGTTACGAAGAAAAAATCTTGAAAGTAATCTTTGTATTCTCGAATATCAAATCACGATCAAACGAAACCATAAAAAATAGGTAACGTAGATTGAGGGGAATACGGACTAGGAGTAGAATAGGGACAAATCTGGGTTGTCACAATGCTTTTGTCAGAAAAGTTTTGTGGGATTTAAATTTGTTGAATTGAAAAGGACTTTTATTTAGTACTTATGGATATTAAATAGTTTAATTTTGTCATCAGAGCTTTGTAACTGATTAAAGATATTAAAAAGTTAATAAGTTTTTGTGTATATTTTTCAATGAACTATCTATAATAATGCATCGTTTATGAAAATTTAAACCTCCGGAACTATTTTAATCTCAATTTTATTGGTATCACCCTGAGAAAAACCTCTGAAAATTTGTCTTGGAATTGGAAAGCGTCCCGATTCCCCCCAATCTACTGTATTGCCTAAACAAAACTATTATAGCTAGCTCACGCATCATACATTATCTCGATATTTACACGATGATTCAAACGTTCATTCAAAACATGGCGTCACTTCGGCTGCACCCAGTCACCTGTTCAAACATATCACGCTCCTCGGCACATTGGAAATGATCGTTTTAATTATTAGTATTGTGTAGAAACATGCTGATAAACATGTACATACTTTATGTTAGAGAAATTGATCTTAACTCTCTTCGCGTTGTTCTAATCCAGCCTTTCCCAAAGTGGGCGATAATGCCCCTTTTTGGGCGCTACGGGCCTAAAGGGGGGCGTTGTGTAGATTCTTGGGAGGTGATTTGTAGTTTAATCTAGGAGGAGTTAGACACCGACTAAGCTCTCGCTATAGTGGTTTTTAAGTAGGTGAAAAAATGTGGGCGCTAAAAATAATTTATTCCCAAACTGTACGGTAGACAAAATATGTTTGGGAACCCCTGTTCTAATTGTTTGGTAAACAACGCTAAATGTATAATAGAGACGAGCTTACGTCGAATTATCACCGGAGACGTTCACCTCACTCATTTCGACCCCTGTCTGGAGCAGATAAGGTTTTTTTTTTTTAAATATATATACTGAGACGCGCTTCGTGAGTCACAGCGACATTCAGATAAAAGGCTTCACGAACAATAGAACTCTGTCGAGAAACCCGGCGATTGTAAAGGTGAACTCGAAATATCAGGGCTGTGCTTATATTGTGACCTAGAAAGATTTCGTTGATAGTTTGTCGGCGGCACGAATAGAGAGATCTCTAACGGCGTGTAAATGTTTCTTGGTGGGTATATCGTGTCGTAAGCCCCCAAAGTGTTCCGGATATCAAATACAATTATGCGCTGTTGGCGCAAAGCTAAGTGTGTGTTCTTGTCTTGTGAAAGGTAGGATACAATCGAACTCAACTTCTGGACGGCCAAAGTAGACGCATTGTCGCATCTAATTTGTGGCCATTGGCTCAATCAGCACCAAGCTGACCGCGGTGAACTCCAAAGTTGTAAATTTGAAGTAAATATCCAATGATAATACATTAATAACCAACTAAATGAGGTGATACCCATATTGTTATTGTTGAATTGATAACATTAAATTCAGTCATATCGCGTATAGGAATTATCTCGTAAATTTTTATTGGATTCTTTATTCGAACATTTAAAGATTTTTTAGTATCGGGCTCGGCAGTATAGATAGCACTATATAGCATTTGTGTTCGTAAAAGTTTTCAGCTCATCGTTTTTATATTCTTATATAACGTTGGTTTTTTTTTAATTATAATTACATTATTCTCTTTATATCTCTTTCTTCTTCTCTTTATATCTTTTCCAATTTTTTATTATTATTTTTTAGACATCGAATACGTACATGTAGTCTAATAAATATGTGAAATTGTTTTGTCGTTCGATTGATTCCCCAGGGTTCGAAATGAACACTTTTCTCCTACCTAATCGCTGATAGCTTCGAAGCCGTACTCTAGCTAGCTACGCACGGCTTGGTACCCACGTGTGCTCACGGTGCTCAGCCTTTGAGAACTTGCTAACGCTATAAATCGTATCAAGAGCAGTGCTTCCCTGAATATACTACCGAATTAAAATCGCTATTAAATAAATAAATAAATATTTACTTACAACACGCCACGTTAACTGGTCCCGTGATAAGTTCGTAAATAACTTGTGTTACAGGTACCAGATAACGGAAATAAATTAAGATTTTTATTATACACATACATATATTTAATATACATCCATAATAACCCTGGAAAAGACATTTATATTTCTAGGGTCGGCAGACTAAAGCACATAAGTCAAAATTTTCAATTTATTTTTTATTACATCATCGGTTTACATTTTGCTCAACACACAATCTGACTAAAGCACATAAATCAAACTCAAGTATTTCATGGCGTATTCAAGCGGCGTTCTGTATCAACCTTATCAAATCCCAATATAATCAAACGAACTAAAAAACATAACTGAACTTATGTTCTAAGGAACACCATAAGTACAAAGTTATTAACGTAAGAAGTCTGACTTATGTTATAAAGAACATCAAAATGTTACATTTCTTTATAGAAAGTGGTTACTTAAAAATATTTATAACGTAAACAATACTTCGGTAAGTGGTTTTAATTTACTAATGTTGTCGATTGTGCACAGTTTGTTGTTTAGTTTTGTGTGAGTGCTTAAGTATTTTAATTATTTAAGATGAATATTCAAAGAGGCAAGAAATTAGTTGAAATGGCGTCATCCACTCATCTGGAAAGCAATGAAGGTATATTTTCACATATCTTCAAAATTATGATTTGAAAATTACGTAATTATATCAATATTATATCATTATAAATAGATAATTAATTGTCTTGTCCTTTTTTAGAAAATGTAAATCAACAGTCGATTTTGAACACAGAGTTCTAGTAGAACCTAGTAGTAGACGATCCTATACCGTCGACATCATCAGGTCAAGTCAGTAGCTTAACATACTATTCTGTACTTGACTTCTCTAGTGATGATTCTGTACGATATCCATGTTATGAATTACCGAGACTTCCAATCACATCAAGTTCAAGTACTTGTGATGAAATTTCAATGAATCCTAATGTGTCTCCAAAAAAGAGTATACGTACTATAAAAAGAGAAAAAAGAATAAAACGTAACTTAGGACAGGTATACAAAACTTTAAAAGGAAAATATATATCAGATCGCACTATGAATTAAAAAAAATATTTGAGAAAAAACAAAAAAAAAAGCCCGCTGAGTTTGTTTCGCTGGTTCTTCTCAGGACTGTGGCTTTTTTTGGAACCGGTGGTAGAGATAACATTGTTATTTATATTTTGACATTCAATAAGTGTGTTATACTGACACCTAAGTTGAAATAAATGATTTTGAATTTGAAAGAGTTACCTGTTTGCAGAATGAAATGTAAAGAACGTATACCATTAACTGATAGGCGTGCCATATTTACAGAATATTGGCAAATGGGGTCATATGCAAAAAGATCTGCATACTTGGAAATTCAAGATAAATCTAAACAAAGAATACGAGCTATTGAACCTGAAAAGCAAAAGCTTAGAATGAAGACATAAAAATACTTTTTTACTGTGCATGGTAAAGGTGAACCTGTCTGCCGAGGATGTTTAATGAAACCGTTAGATGAAAGTGACAATTTTATAAAGACAGTTGCTATGAAAAGGAGATCATCCATTGGGGGTTCTCAAACTGATGATATAATATCTATACAGCCATTACCCGTATTCATCGAGAAAAAAAATGATTTAATTTCGCTGCTCCCTTTAATACTAGATATTTTCCATGAATTTTACATAAGTCTTCCCACGTTGGAAACTTTACGAAATACTGATCCAGATATTTAGAAGAAGAAGAATAATAGAATAAGAAGAAGAATTTTAATTAAACATTGAGTTGTTATTTATATTTATGACTTATATTATTATAATATATATCTTAATTGTTGATCTTTTTCACTTAACTCATACTATTATTGTGTTCCTTATAACTTAAGTCATCTAATTATTAAATAATCACATTTACTTTAAAATATTTAATTTTAATAATAAGTTAGTGTTATAGACTTATATAATTCAAATAAACATTATTAAGTTTGTTAATGTATAAGATTCTAAATAGTTTTTTTTAATTCCTGTAAAGTAGAGTTTTTTGACTTATGTGCTTTAGTCTGCTGACCCTAGATTTATCATACAAATATCTTCCCTTAGCGGGATTCGAACCCGCGACCCCCTTGTGTAGTGACCATGTCACTTACCACTACACCAGACAGCTGTTAAATTCACATTCACTGAGCAATGCAATGGGTTGGGTTGCACGTCAAACTCTTCGTCGCAATCGACAAGGACGATGACCTCTGAGAGGCGAAAAGCACCAAGAGTTGATCAGGAGTATCTGATTCGACGTCTATAAACACTCTTGTTGTTGGCAAAGTACTATCTCTTTCTCTTCAATCGGTCCCTCATTGCTGAGGATCCTGACTCCGTCCGATCCCGTCAACCAGCTGTCTCCATCGACCCCGTTCTGTGACTCGGTGGAATGCGTCGCTGACAGGTATTTTCAGTTCCTCCGCTATTTGGTGCAACCGTCGTTTGGGACCTCTACCCCTAGGCCTTTTCCCCTCGATTTTACCGGTCACCACAAGGCGTTCCAAATTGCTAGTATCTCTGCGTGCAACATGACCAAAATACCGCAATGTTCTTTGTAGGCAAGCTATGGATAGACGTCCGAGTCTTTTCTATTTTAGCTGCTTGAGAATAGTAAATAATAATAATAGCAAAGTATTAAGGCGGATTTACATTACGAAATTAGTGGCGTGAAATTAATTTCGTGACATTAGTTTTACTAACAGTTTCACGTGTAATTTAATACTTTCGTAATGCATGCATTAATTTCATGCATGGAAATTAGTTTCGTGCCCTGCGCGATTTTTTGGTGAAATTAATGTCATGCAACTAATTTCATAGTGTAAACGCGACGTGAAACTAATGTCGCGAAAGGGCCTGCGCTGTGCGGACGTGTGTATTGTTAGTTCGGACGCGCTACAATAAGTTTATATTCTATAGCTACATTGAATATAGCAAATTATAGCTTTGATGTTCAAGGCGCCATGGTTACTGCGATACTGTGAATTTCGCGACACTAATTTTTTAACGAAACTACTTTCGCATATATCGAAAGTACTTTCGTGAAACTGAGCTCAACATGCATGACACTAATTTCGTAATGTAAATCCCGCATTATAATAAACGTAATATTTCGAGAGGAAAGACAGAGCTCTTACTGTTTTGAATACTGAAATCAGTCTTTTTTTTGTTTGAAGGAATTATATTTATATTTACCCAATGACGAGAACTATGAAACAAATACAGTTTGCCATTATAACGTGAACTGTGCCCTAATTTAACAAACCGTTAGCTGGAATTGCTTAGTATAAATTTTGATCTAGGTTAAAGCCGGCTCTAACTAATGATGACAAATGTAATGAATGACCTCCCAGCGACTGAATTAGAAACTTATACCAATGCCAGCAGCGGGGGGAGATTTGATTATTTGTTATTGTATTTTATATTATCAAGTCTACTTAGGCTGTTTGATAGTATATACGGTTGTTCAGACGGGTGGACGAGCTCACAGCCCACCTGGTGTTACGTGATTACCGGAATCCATATACTGGTGGTAGGACCTCTTGTGAGTCCGCACGAGTAAGTACCACCACCCTGTCTAATTCTGCCGTGAAGCAGTAATTCGTTTAGGTTTGAAGGGCGGGGCACCCGTTGTAACTATACTGAGACCATAGAACTTATATCTCGAGGTGGGTGGCACATTTACATTGTAAATGTTTATGGGCTCCAGTAACCACTTAACATCAGGTAGGCTGTGAGCTCGTCCTACCATATAAGCAATAAAAAAAAACTAATGATTATATTATCAATGATTCTTTTTTACATTGCGTAAAAGAGAATCATTGATAATTTTATTTTCGCAAATAGCTTTCGAAATTTATATCAGTAGTTTGTGTAATTGATATATTGTATATCTCAAGATCGGTGGCGCTTTACGTTGTAGATGTCTATGGGCTTCAGTAACCACTTAACACCAGGTGGGCTGTGAGCTCTTCCACCCATCTATCAGCAATTAAAAAAAAACTTCAACAACATAAATACCGCCATACGCCTTGGGATATTAGTTCCAATGTCTCAGTTTTTAAAGTACAACCAGTGCCCCACTTTTCAAAACGTAAATATTACTGCTTCACGACTGAAATAGGCAGGGTACTTCTACCTATCCGTGCAGGCTCATAAGACTTCTTACCACCACTAAACGAAAACTACGATAATCCTCTATTAACTATAATAAAATGAAGGCCGGCCAACGTTTACTATAGATCATCGCTGTCAGTATGAAATGTAACCATTTGTTTAAGTGACTTTTGCGTCATCAGTCGCACGTTGTAGACGGTGTTTTGCCAGAAAATCGAATTTCCAAGCACATTCAACTAAGTATAGTTTCAAATCCGATAAAATACTAAATACTTCTATGTCTTTAAAGATATTTTTTTATTGCTTAGATGGGTGGACGAGCTCACAGCCCACCTGGTGTTAAGTGGTTACTGGAGCCCATAGACATTTACAACGTAAATGCGCCACCCACCTTGAGATATAAGTTCTAAGATCTCAGTATAGTTACAACGGCTGCCCTACCCTTCAAACCGAAACGCTTTACTGCTTCACGGTAGAGAGCTTGACACACGACAGGTTGGTGGTACCTACACGTGCGGACTCACAAGAGGTTCTACCACCAGTAATTACGCAAATTATAATTTTGCGGGTTTGATTTTTATTACACGATGCTATTCCTTCATCGTGGAAGTTAATCGTGAACATTTGTTGAGTACGTATTTCATTAGAAAAATCCCTTTAAAAACAGTTCTTCAGGAGACACCGTGGCAAATCTGAAGTCATTTAACTTGTTCTGAACAAAAACTGTAGAAAACGCCTTGTATTTGAGTCGTCTATTATCAAAGGTGGCAATCTGTGCATTTGGACAAAAAAATGTTATTGATATGGCAATACAGACTGATTTGAATATAATCGTCTCCTTCAAAGAATACGGTTCAAAACCTGCATTAAATAAAGGTTAATACTTAACCTGCTATTTATCTAAGATGTCGTTCAGAAGAGTTTTGTGACTGCCAATGGAATACAAAGTCAATAATTCGTTTTTCTGATTTACCAATAATTGTCCAAAAGTCACATTGCCGGCTTTGATAATAGTCGACTCATTTGTTACTTATGACTAACAGATGAACTCTGGGATGCGTTATTGACAAAAATAATGACAAAAAACCGTTTTTTGTTACTCCTTTAGATCACGAATTTGCGAATTCGTCATGGCAATTCTTCGTCGTCTTCTTGCCCGTATCCCACATTATTTTGCGGCAATGCAGTAATTCCTCTTATCATGCTGCATAGCTTTACGTTTGACTGCCTGCGTGACCTCAACCCTCCTTGGGTTATTATATCTCCAGTAGTATTATCATTGAACTGTGCCATAGGAAAGGACTTTCCTGTTTCTTCATTTAGGTTTTCTTTTACTATAAACGTTTAAGACTAAAATGTGGATATTCAGATTTAAAAAAATATTACATTTTATTCGTTATTCTATCTAACAGCGGTCGGGGAACCGGGGTAAATTACCCCAAATGGGGTAAAATGAAATTTTTGGAGGTAAAAATGAAACTTTTGTGAGTAAAAAGTATATATTGAAGTGAAATTTCTTTAGAATCGTTGTGATTTCCAACTCGATGAAACGAACTGAAACGAAACGAAAAAAGAAGTCCATAGAGACACAAACACATAAATGTATAGGATTCAGCCGGCGAGAGAATGAGATAGAACACATTATTTGGAAACACAAAGTTCACGTGATTGACCCAGGTATTTTATTGTAGGCATCGTGTGCCGCGATTGGCTTGGCGTTATGTATTACTAGATATTACATTGATAAATTGAATAAATGATGTTTAAATTAAATTTTTGGTTATTTTTTTCTTTTCAAAATTATCATGGGGGCTATAACATGAAAGATGCTAAAAAGAAGCGATTTCGTTTTTTTTTTTTTCTTCTCCATGGGGTAATATTAACTTACACAAAGTATTTTTGGGTAATAATTAAAAAAGTTCCCCGATCGTTGTTCTATAATATGGTAATAATCCCGGACATAAATATTTCTACACAATTAATTGTTACGAGTTTTAAAAGCATTAAACGATTTTCCTATTCGTGACACGCCCACGCATTTGGATCTAATCCAAAATTGATTTAGGACTGTATTACAGTCGCAAACCTAGACCTATTTATTGGTACCCCAAAGCCACGACACGACTTTATATTTGAAACGCTAATTATAATATTTTGTATGTATGAAATAAATCTGGATGAATAAGACAAGTCAACTTCTATTGTTAGTAGTCTTTGAAGGTTCAGTTTTATTTCGGATGAAACTGTAAAATCTACAAACAAAGTTTTTTTTTTTTATTGCTTAGTCTTCATTTTAATTGCTCAGATATGAGCTTGTAGCGTACCACAACGTAAATACCGCCAGCCACTGTCAGACATGAGTTGTAAGCCACATTTCTATAGTACAAGGGCTATCCCGCCCTTTAAACCTGGACGAGATACTGCTACGGGTCAGATATATGCAGGATGATGGATACCAACCAACCATCAATTTTGGGCCTATAAGCGTCGAAGCTTATGTGTAAAAGGGCGTTAACAGCGTTGAGCGGGGGTTTACCCCATATTATATCAGTCCAACAAAACTTAATACCATTATAAAATTTATAAGCGCCGTCTATACGCGGGCTGATTAAAATCCAATACAATCATTAACTGGAAATTATTTTATTATTGTGATTATTCTTGATATAAAACTGTGTAGCTGTTAGCTACTTAATTACTATTGAGCCGTGAGCTTTGATTCGATTAGGTTTAGATTAGACGTATTAACACACACAAGACTTCCAAGTAGGTACACATGATTCTGTGAAAAGACGACACCCGAATTTAAATAATTTGAGTAAATTGCTAATTGATTATAACAATACTTACAATAATAAGCTCGCACGGAGTATGTTTCAATAATCTATCAATTTCAGCCACGAGAAAGTGGCGCATTTCATTATGAAAGGTGCGGCAAAAGTTACACTGGCCATTCTAAGTTTGACGTCTTAAGAATTCCGGATAATGACTTGTGCCCGTAAGATATTCTGGTAATGCACCAAAAAATTGGTCCTTTTAACTTTGTCAAAACGGCAGACGATAACCGCTTTTTTTAAATTTACTCTGCTCACGTCGGTTGATTGTCTAAAGCAGCCTTTCCCAAAGTGGGCAACAACGCCACCTTGGGGTCGCTGCAGGCCTAAAGGGGGGCGTAAGAGAAATACCAAAAAAATGGGGGCGTTGTGTAGAGGCTTGGGATGCAATTTGTAATTCCATCTGGGAGGACTCTTGAACACCGACTGAGCTCTCGCTATAGTGGTTTAAAGTAGGTAAAAAAGGGCGCTAAAAAATAATTTATACTCTAAGTGGGCAGTTGACAAAATAAGTTTGGGAAACCCTGGTCTAAAGCCTGCATTTTCGTTGTCTCGCAACTCGCTAGGTGGTGGTAGCCTTCGTTTGATTAAGAAAAAAATAGACATTCGCAGAAACAGTTTGAATTTATTTATTTATTTAATATATTTTGTACACACAGCTGTTAGAAGAAATACGACAATAAGGATACAGAGTACAAGGGCACTACTTATTTCATCTTGAAATCTCTTCCAGTAGGCCCGCAAAAGGAAAGAAGAATTAGGAACACAAACCTATTGCATACAGCAAACATTACGTATAACAACATATACACACTACAAGACACAAAACAATACATATATATATATATATATATATGATACGCATACATATATATAATGCTTCTTCTTTTTCTTCAATGAAAATGTTTTATTTTTTATAAAAACTCGCAAATATCTATATATCAATTTTTCGCGTTCCAGGCGTCTGGTGTGACAGTTTCGGACGCTTGCAAGACCACTTACGAAGAGATCAAGAAGGACAAGAAGCATCGTTACGTTGTCTTCTACATCCGTGACGAGAAACAGATCGACGTCGAGACGGTTGGCGAACGCAACGCCGAATACGAACAGTTCCTCGAGGATCTGCAGAAGGGCGGTACCGGGGAATGCAGGTGAGATGTGACGACTTCGTGGTAAACTTTTCTATGCTCCGAATATTTTTATTGCTTAGATGTGTGGAGGAGTTCACAGCCCACCTGGTGTTAAGTGGTTACTGGAGCCCATAGACATTTACAACGTAAATGCGCCACCCACCTTAAGATATAAGTTCTAAGGTATCAGTATATCGACGCTTGAAAGGCAAACGTAACTAAGCGACAATATTCGATGCGCAAAAAAAATATATTTCTAGGTCTATTAAAATCATTTCAATCCTACAGCTAGATTCGTTAAAATGGATTTTTTTTTCAAGTATTTCAACTTTAAATTAGTCTGCTGTAAAGTTCACGCATTGTCGCTTAGTCACGTTTGCCTTTCAAGCGTCGATATGTAGTTACAACGGCCGCCCCGCCCTTCAAACCGAAACGCATTACTGCTTCTTCACGGCAATGAACGCCCAACATCAAACTGGCCATATACCTTCGATGATGGCAATAAACGATACCTTCCTTGAGTATTTTACACTAGTGCAAATATAGATTTAAAAAAGTATTTGAAGACGCGAGTGGATGAAGGGGTAAGATACAAATTGTTAATTTTGAGAAAACGGGCAACAAGCTTTTGTTACTTGTACTTTTTCTTCTTACATAAGTCCTTCATCACATGCAATTTCTAAAAATAGCCTTTAAACCCGTATTTTTAAGGTCTAATGAGGTTTTTAGGCACATAAAACCAGTTTATTCAATGTAAAAACTCAAAAATCTTAAATATGCCACTTGTCCCCTTCACCCACTCATGTCTTCATTTCTAACATGCTGTTTGAAACATCACAGCTCACCTAATCATATTAATATAAATCACAATGACTACAAATCACAGGCAGACAAATTGAGTGTATTTGTTGTGTAAATATGGGTAATGATAAATATAAGGTAAATGCTGTGCAGTCAATGAAAGCTGGTGATAAATATCCAATGATTTTTTGATACATATAGATCATTTAAATAGTAATTTATTACTGGTGGTAGGACCTCTTGTGAGTCCGTGCGGTTGGGTATCACCACTCTGCCTATTTCTACCTTGAATCAGTAATGCGTTTCGGTTTGAAGGGTGGGGCAGCCGTTGTAACTATACTTGAGACCTTAGAACTTATATCTCAAGGTGGGTGGCGCATTTACGTTGTGGATGTCTATGGGCTCCAGTAACCACTTAACACCAGGTGAGCTGTGAGCTCGTCGACCCATATAAGCAATAAAAAAAAAATTATAACTATTATTATTGCCACACAGATATGGCCTGTTTGACTTTGAATACACGCACCAGTGCCAGGGCACGTCGGAGGCTAGCAAGAAACAGAAGCTCTTCCTGATGTCGTGGTGCCCGGACACCGCCAAGGTTAAGAAGAAGATGTTGTACTCTAGGTAAGAAATTGACCCACAAAACTGTGCATATCATTTATTGTAGGAACCATTCTCTTTAGTAAGTAGGTTGAGCACAAATACTTGTAGTTTTAGTATTTTTAATGTGTCAGGTTTTTATGCATATTATTATAACACAAAAAGTAAAAGCAAATGTTTTTAGCTTTATCCTGAAATGTACTTTACCATAAAACCTTAGGAAATGTTGGCTTTCAGTTCCAGTGGGTTTGTGATATTTAAAAAATATACATCTGTGGTCACTATTCTAAATATTTATGGTTATTGTTTTAAAAATATTCTTTGTTATAATGAGAAAAAAACCTTGATTGAAGAATTGTTAAATTCAGTTAAATTATATGTATTACTTCTATATGACAATTTTTTTTTTTATTGCCTAGATATGTGGACGAGCTCACAGCCCACCTGGTGTTAAGTGGTTACTGGAACCCATAGACATCTACAACGTAAATGCGCCACACACCTTGAGATATAAGTTCTAAGGTCTCAGTATAGTTACAACGGCTGCCCCACCCTTCAAACCGAAACGCATTACTGCTTCACGGCAGAAATAGGCGGGGCGGTGGTACCTACCCGTGCGAACTCACAAGAGGTCCTACCACCAGTATTACCACCAGTACCTATTGAATGATAGTATTATCACCAGTACCTATTGAATGATGAATGAATTTGATGCAGTTTGTAGTCTTTGTTCTGTGATGGAGGAAAAGTCAGGGAGATGATTTACTTGATTGTTAACTTTTATTTAGTAATTGAATTATAAGATGAACCTTAAACCAAATATTGAATTCTAACCCACAGAAAGTTTTAATCAGTTTACTGTTCATAGAAAATTGAACCAAACATGCCACAAATACATTTTTTATGAAATAAAATCTGTATCTATGTATGTTTATGTATGTAATCTGGTATTTCAATATAACTTTAAACAACTTGAAGACTTTCTATAACTTGGAAATTTACATACGCTTGAAGGACCAATGACAAAATATTAATTTGATTTGGTCATGATCACCAGAACAAAGAATAATTAATAAATAAATAAAAATTGGTTCACTATTTCAGCATGTTTTCTTCAGTTCTAAATGTACATCGACATTATTTTTAGCGTTGACATAGTGTGTAATTGAATGATTGCAAAATTTTTATCATAATTTCAACATACCGGCTTACAATAATAACACAGGGCGACACGATAAGGCTGTGATAATATCAAGCCAGCGATATCATTTCGAGATCCAATTGACAAATTTATCATATCGACGCTTGAAAGGCAAACATGACTAAGCGACAATGCGTAAACTTTACAGTAGAGCAATTTAAAGTTGAAAAATTTGAAAAAAAAAATATTTTAACGAATCTAACTGTAGGATTGAAATTATTTTAATAGACTTATAAATAGTTTTTTTTTGCCCATCGAATATACTTAAAGGTTATTGCCTATCATTTGTGTATATAGCAGTTATTGTCGCTTATATATATTGTCCATAATTTGATAAACAGGTAAAATTATCTGAATTTTATATAAAAGGTTTCTCGTCACAAGTAAAATTATCTAAGCCAGCATTGAAAGATTAGGAGTAACATGTAAAGCAATATGAGCTATCGTTGAAAGATTTTCAGTAACATGTAAAGTTAGACAAATTCGCACAGCTTACAGTTTCGTTTTGGGTATATTGGACTAAAGTGATCCCATAGTTCACAACAAATCAAGTAAATGTATCTAAATACTATTCCATTTTTTTATGCATGTAGAAAGTGTAAAGAATTGAACTAAAATGTAATAAATTACTATGGTAAATCATGCAAAAGAGCGAGACGTTTATGAATAAACATTTATTGTAAGAAACAATAGGGATATATTTGTTTGTAACAAAATCACGCTATTACTGTTTTTTTTTTATTGCTTAGAGGTGTGGGTGACCTCACAGCCCACCTGGTGCTAAGTGGTTACTGGAGTCCATAGACATCTAGAACGTAAATGCGCCACCCACCTTGAGATATAAGTTCTAAGGTCTCAAGTATAGTTACAACGGCTGCCCCACCATTCAAACCGAAACACATTACTGCTTCACGGCAGAAATAGGCTGGTGGTACCTACCCGTGCAAACTCATAAGAGGTCCTCGTGAGGAGAGATGCTCGTGGGGTCCACCGTCAGCCCACTCGTAAAGATTACGAGCTAGCCTCCGGATGAACTCCCCGAGCGACTCCACATCCAGATCCCGGGCGATTACGGCATTTCTGACGTAACGCCCTGCTCCGACTATCGTGCGAAGAGCCAGATTTTGCGGGACCTGTAACCTCTCCCGCATACCCTGCGGGATGAGGGATACCAGGCCGCAGCTGCGTACGTGATACGGGAACGGACATACGTCTTATAAATGCCGAGCTTAGTCCTGACCGGCAACCTGGAGGCCAACACCGGCCGGAGGAGGAATCTCGCGTACCGAGCGGCCGCCAACGCCGACATGGCGTGGGTGGTCATCCTCAAATTCCGGTCGATATCGACCCCCAAGTACCGGACGCTGGATCTAAGCTCGACATTAGCGCCACGGAGACTGAGCTGTCCCGGGACGACTGTTGTGCGGACCGGACCGAAGAGGATAGCCGCAGTCTTCCCCACGTTGACCGCGACCCTCCATCGGTCCAGCCACTGGGGCAGTAAGTCCAATAGCCTCTGCATCCTCGAAATGGCCGCAGAGGGGAAGTTTGATGACGCGAAGTAGGCGCTATCGTCGGCAAACAGCGCCAACTTCACGTCGGCTTCCCACGCTTGGAGGTTGCCCTCAAGCGTGGGAATGTCGTTGGTATAGAGAGCGTAGAGGAGTGGTGCCAGGACACTCCCCTGAGGAACTCCGGCCGTGACTGGGCGCACCGACGACTTGGCGCCCTCGACCGCGACAAGGAAGGATCTTCCCTCCAGGTACGACCCAGCAGTCGCACGTAGGCGTGCTGGAGGTCCGTGTTCTGCAACAACTTGTGAACCAGTCCCGCATGCCAGACACGGTCGAAGGCCTTCTCGATATCGAGAAAGACTGCGGCCGTGTACTGGCGCGCGTTGGACCGATCCGCCAAGTGATGCATAACGCGGACCAATTGCAGCGTTGTCGAGTGACCGCTACGAAACCCGAATTGCTCGGGTCTGAGAAGGATGTGCGGCGACACCCTTCTCAGCAGCAGCCGCTAGAACAACTTGCCCACGTGCGACAGCAGCGTGATCGGACGGTAACTGGAGGGATTTCTCCTGTCCTTGCCGGGTTTGGGCAAGGCGATAACCTTGCCCAATTTCCAAGTTCCCGGGAAGTGTCCTGTGGACAGAATGGAGTTGAACAGTCGTGTCATATATATGACACGACCGTTTCAGGGAAGTGGAAAAAAGCGAGGGAGGGAATACCGTCCTCGCCCGGCGCCTTGCGCCTCTTCATCCGCTTGATGATGAGGCGCAATTCGCTGGGAGTGATGAGATCACCATCTCCCAACGGTGGCACCGGGGAGGAGAGTAGGCTTGCTACGCTCTCTTCCACCGATTGGTGGAATGCGGCCTCTGAGGGTACAGAGTCATTTGGAGCGAACTGCCGCTCCAGCATCTCGGCCAGGATATCGGCGCGGGCCTGAGCCGAGAAGCATCGGTTGCCCCTCTCGTCCACTAGTGGACAAGTCGGGGCAGGCCGATTTGAGAGCTGGCGACAAAGCCGGTGGAGGGATACTGAGGAGGGGTCCTCGCGGGCCTCCTCGATCCTCTCCTGCCAGGCATAGCCCCGGAAGGTGCTAATCTTTGTCGCCAGCTCCGCTTCCAGCTCATTAAGCTCGCGCTTTATCCTGGGACAACGAGTTGTCGCCCAGAGCATCCTCAAGCCCCTCTTCCGGCGAATAATCGCCTTCAGATGGGCCGGGAGTATACCTCTGGGCCCGCCGCTGGGCACAAGAGTCGTCGCCTGGTCGATCGCTCCCCTGATGGAGTCGACAAGGCGGATTGCCGCATCGTCGACCCCATCAGGGGTGTTGGGGTCCTGAATCACGGGAAGGTCGACTAGTCGTCTCTTAAAGAGCTCCCAGTCGACCTTCGGTCGTAGGGGCGAGGTCGCAACCCGGGTGAGCCCCATTCCCAGTGTCACCAGAATAGGGAGATGTGGGGTACCCAGGTCGTACAGTGCCTCGATCGTTACGGGGCACCGTAGCCCCTTGTGCACACACACATCCAGCACATCTGGCTGATAGCGCGCGGCGGTCGGGACGTGTGTGGGTTCGTGACGACTTACGTATCAGCGTAACTTTAACTAGTAGGTGAGCTCACGGGACTCAAACCTGACGATGTTGCTAACACTGGCCCTAGCAAGAGCAGTGCTTCGCAGAATCTACCACCGGATCGGAAACGCGACCCACTGAGAAGATCCGGCAAGAAACTCAGTGGGCTGTGTCTATGGGTTAATTTACTCGCCGAACCCTTCGTCGCGAACGACGGGTTCGACGAGAACGATGACCGGGGAAGTCAATCGTGAACATTTGTTAAGTACGTATTTCATTCCAAAAATTGGTACCCGCCTGCGGGATTCGAACATCGTTGCATCGCTACATACGAATTGTTATAATATTAACTAGTATATTAATTAATTTACCTAAGACCGAAAAGTGCCTCTAGCAGCACTTTCCGGCCTAACATATACTAGAGCCCCGTTGGCTCGATGTCAGTCACTCTGCGTCGTTACTATGAGCCACACTCTTTCTAAGTAGAATTTTGTATCTTCAAAGTGAATAAAATCTTTTTTAAAAAGAGTTTTTCAAAGTCCCGTATAACATTGGTGGCAGCTCAAGGGATTTGAAAAAGAAAAATCCCCGGAACGTCTTCCGAAAATAAAAGTGAGAATAACTATTAAAAGTGAAAAATAACAACTAAAAGTGAAAATAACTAAATAAATAAGTGAAATAAGTGAAAAGAAAATATTTACTTACTAGTATTCTGAACATACTAATCTCATCATCCCGTGGAAATCCTGGAAAAGATCTGCGCGTACTACATTTACCTTAATCTCCTGCGAAGAAATCTATCTACTATTTCATCCTGCAACATCTTTAGAACCTGTATCCTGTTGGTGGCTGTGCGTCGTAAAATCTTGCAAATAAAATTCATCGTGAACAATCCAAGGCCGAAGCAATTGTTACCTGTTACCTGCCTTATCGCTGCGGAATGCTCCTGTTCGTCGCACCGATATCCGCCGTCTACATACTGCTAACTCTGTAAGTCTCCGGACATTGTTGCGTTTTATAACTAAGGTTGTCAAATTTTTGTAATTGAATTCTAATCCATGTAATGTTGTAGTAGTTTGCCATTTGTTCCGTCTCCTCTATCTACATTTAAATTTAAATACTATGCCAAAAGTGCCTAAAACTGAAGAAAGTAAATTAAGCTTACCAATTCCAGAACCGGAACAGGTTGCAAGCAACATAGAAATTAAGTCGCCTACTCTATCTCCCCGTGTCACAAGAAAGACCGCCGCATTCCTCACTATGTCCGAACTCGACCTAAATACTCTGTTTAAATTTGTTAAATGTTACGATGGTAGCCGCGATACCCTCAACTCATTTTTAGTTAATTGCGACAACGCATATGATTTAGCATCAGAATCACAGAAACACATATTGTTCAAGTATATCCTTAGCCAATTAAATGGAAAAGCAGAAATTGCCTGTTCCATCAAAGAGTTTTCGACATGGGAACAGTTAAAGGAGTTTCTCAAAGCTCAATTCAGTGAGCGTAAACATTACTCACATCTTTTAACCGACCTTCAAGAAAGCAGACAAGGGACACAAGAAAATGTCGGTCAATACGCTCTACGAATCGAGACATATCTATCTCAACTTTTAACAGAAATCTCCCTTTCGAACACAAAAGTAAAAGAACTCCCTGGTCGGACAGCGGCCATGGAAGACCTGGCTCTACACCACTTCTTAATGGGACTTAATCCCCGAATAGCAACGATTGTGAGATGCAGGTCTCCCAAAACTCTCAATGAAGCTATCAATATTGCAATTTCCGAAGAGCGCATTCAACAAAGCATGTTCAACAAACGCCCTGTAAATACGGAAAATAGGTTTTCTAAATCTAACAGAATTGATAATTTTAATCAAACTCCCTATCGTCCACAGACCTATCGTCCTAATCCTAATAATTTTAACCGTAATAATAATTTTAATAATAGCTTTTGCCGATACTGTAAATCCTCCGGACACTCTATTGAAAATTGCAAAAAGAGAGAATTTAAAAATCGTGCTCGTGAATTCGAAAATCCGTCTACTTCCGGTTTCAGACCACAACGCGTAAATTTTGTTGATAAATGTGAATACAAAAATAACACAAACGATTACGAGAACAATTACACTGAACTTGAAAACAATGACAACGCACACGAAAACGCTAAACCAAAAAACGAGTAGGTGGCCCGTATAGGTGTCGTGCGAGGCACCACAATATTAACAAATTCGACGCTGCTCCTACTAAGACCATAGTGTCACCTAATAATAAGAAATCAAACACATATCCTAAATCCACTGAGTCCCCTGAGTCCCCTGAGTCCCCTGAGTCCACTGAGTCCACTGAGTCCACTGAGTCCACTGAGTCCACTGAGTCCACTGAGTCCCCTGAATCCACTAAATCCGCTGAGTCATCTAAAACAGAAACCAATAAAATATTCGAAATAAACGTCGATCCTACAAAAAAATTACTTCCTTACGTCATAATCGATTCACCCATATCGGAAATCCCACTTTCTTTACTCATTGATTCAGGTTCAGCAATCTGTTTATTAAAATACTCTTGCTTCCAAAATTTCCCCAAACTTATAGAAGAACAAATAACTTTAAAGGGTATCGAACCAGAAGTGAACACTACAAAGACAATGGGTCATTTCACATTAAAAATGAAACTAAATAGTTCATCCCATGACTCAATAAATCACAAATTCCACGTCATAGACAAGATTCATCTGCCTTATGACGGCATCATCGGATCAGATATGCTGAATCATTTCGGCTGCATGATTGACTATACTAAAAATCAACTTAAATTAAATAAAACATATTTACCACTCCGTTTTAATGAACCAACTTATACTATACCTGCTAGATCAGAAATGATAATCGAATGTTCCGTTTCAAACCCTGAAGTTAAACAAGGTCTTGTATTAGATCAAACTCAATTAAAGGATATCCTAATCGCAAATTGCCTAGTTAAAGTAAAAGAAAACAAACGAATAAACTTAACTGTAGTAAATATCTCTGAGTCTCCTAAAACTCTAACTTCAAACCTCAACATAACTTTGATTCCACTAGAACCTTCTGTCTTACATTCAAAAGAAACTTCAGAACAATACTCAATAAATACCGTTCAAACCCAAAATACCTTCCAACGAACTAAAGAAGTCCTAAATCAACTTCGAGTATCACACCTAAATTTTGAAGAATCTAATTCTCTTTACCAAATATGCTCTGACTATTCAGACATATTCCACTTACCTGGTGAACCATTGACATCAACTAACGTACTACGTCATAACATAAAAACCACAACCAATGATCCTATCCATGTAAAATCATACAGATTTCCCGAATGTCACAAACATGAAGTTCAAACTCAAATAGAGAAAATGCTTAAAGATGACATTATACAACCATCAATGTCTCCATGGTCTGCTCCTATTTGGGTAGTCCCGAAGAAACTTGATGCCTCCGGCCAGCGTAAATGGAGAGTTGTTATCGATTACAGGAAACTAAATGACATCACTATAGGTGACTCTTATCCTATCCCCAACATAAATGAAATTCTAGATCAACTCGGAAAATCAAAATATTTCTCCACGTTGGATCTTGCTTCTGGATTTCATCAGATCCAAATGTCTGCCGAAGATGCTCCTAAAACCGCTTTCAGTATTCCACAAGGGCATTTTGAATTTAAAAGAATGCCATTCGGACTCAAGAACGCACCATCAACGTTCCAGAGATTAATGAACTCTGTCCTCTCAGGTCTGCAAGGCACTCGCTGCTTTGTGTATCTTGATGACATTGTAATATACTCGTATGACCTTGACTCTCATATGAATAACCTCGAAAGTGTATTTAAACGTCTACGAGAATTCAATCTTAAGCTTCAACCCGATAAGTGCGAATTCCTTCGAAAGGAAGTCTCGTACCTTGGCCACCTGATCACTGATGAAGGAGTCAAACCTGACCCAGCTAAGATCCGAGCCGTATCTGAATTTCCAGTTCCTAAATGCCCGAAAGATGTAAAATCTTTCCTAGGGCTTATGTCTTACTACCGAAAGTTTATTCCAGAATTTTCAAAAACAGCTAAATCATTAACTTCCCTATTAAAGAAAGATACCACCTTCACTTGGAACAACGAACAACAACTCGCTTTTGAAACACTCAAAAATCGTCTAATTTCTCCTCCTCTCCTCATATATCCCGATTTTACTAAACCATTTACCCTCAACAGTGATGCCTCTAACTACGCAATTAGTGCTATCCTCTCGCAAGGAGATCCAAATAGAGATAAGCCAATCGCTTACGCATCCCGGACCCTAAACAAAAGTGAAATAAATTACAATGTTACAGAAAAAGAATTATTAGCAATTATGTATGGGTGCAAAACTTTTAGACCTTACCTATATGGTCAAAAATTCAAAATCATAACCGATCATAATCCACTTAAGTGGCTTTTTAACCACAAAGACCCCTCAAGCAAGATGCAAAGATGGAGATTGAAATTAGAAGAGTATGACTACGAAATAACCCATAAAAAAGGCAAATTAAATTCAGCTGCAGACGCACTATCCAGATACCCCGTCAACCCTGTCAGAAGCTTAAATAATATAAACTCTGACCCAATTCCCGTCTTACCTATTTCTGACCCTCTGATCTCTTCTCAACCTGTACCCGAACAAAATCCACATCACTCTAACACATCTAATAGTGAATCTCCTCTTGAAACACTTCCTCTAGACGGCTTACTTACGTCAAGTCCTTTTAACCCTGATGATTACAACTTACCTTCACTAGAACCCCTTCAAGATATCGATCTCCTACCAAACAGTCCGTTCAATCCTGAAAATGAAATAGATGACCGCAATCTTAATAACAATGATAACATAAATCCTCCGACTAACAGTACTCCCAACCCTATGATTGATGATGAAAACCTACCAAGAAATCCATCAATTAACCTTCCGAGTCCCGAACCAAATTGTGAATCCTATACAGACTTTCTGAAAACTTTATCAAATAATAACCATACTTACAATACTAAAATTTGCGAACATGCAAATTCATTACTATCAACCGATTCAAAAATCATAGTCATTCCAACATCCATCGACCTCGATGAAACTAATCCATACATTGAAGAAATCCTGAATAACCAAGAAAATATCTCTGAATTCCTTAATGAAGAAAGAACCTTACATTCATTCCTTAACCTGAATGTTAAAGATAAATCTTATTATTTTTTATTCACAAAAGTATATCATTTCGACACTCCTCAGTACCCTCAACTATTTAAATCCTTACAAAATCTCCGAAATCATTTACTTATAGAAAAGGACATTCCAGTGAATATTGCTATATCAGACTTTAATGATCCATTCTTTAAACCAACTTATTCTAAAATATATAACATTCTTGCTTTTTTATTCCACAACACAGATATTACAATTAAAATCTACAAAAACTCAGTAGTTTTTCCAGCCCCTAGCGAGATTTCAAAAATCCTTAAAGAAAATCATGACCTTCCCATCGCTGGTCATGTAGGCACATCACGAATGTATAATCGTATTAAAGAAAAATATCATTGGAAAAATATGAAATCAGACATTGAAAATTATGTGAAAAAGTGCATACAGTGTCAAACGAATAAGGCGCTAAGACAAATAAACAGGCAACCGATGCAGATAACCTCTAGTTCAACAGCCCCATTTCAACGCATCGCCTTAGACATCGTCGGACCATTACCAGAAACTGGTCAAGTTAAGCTTAAATATATATTAACATTGCAAGACGACCTAACAAAATACTCTACTGCCTACCCTATTAGTAATGCCTCAGCCGAAGAATGCTGCGAATGTCTCATACATTTTATATCTCTTTTCGGAATACCAAAAATAATATTAACAGACCAAGGTACAAACTTCACCGCCGACCTTTTTAAGAAAACTTGTGAATTCCTCAAAATCAAACAATTATGGTCTTCGCCCTACCATCCTCAAACACAAGGAGCCTTGGAAAGGAGCCATTCTACACTAAAAGAATATTTAAAATCATACGTTAACGAAAATCAAACCAACTGGCACAAATATGTTTACACCTATGTCCTAGCCTACAACACTAATGTACATACTACTACAAAATTCACACCCTACGAATTACTCTTCGGCCATAAACCCTATCTACCCGATTCTATTTACGATCCTAGTCCTAGTGGTACCTATCATGAATATGTTAAAATGCTAAATCATCGCCTCAAATTAACACGCGATAAAGCTTTAGAAAATATTCAGAAATCAAAAGAAAACTCCAAAACCTATTATGACCGAAGGTCTCGCCCTTCCACGTATAAAATCGGTGATATGGTATATCTAAAAAACCACTTACGTCTACGGAAAGCATTATCACCCTTATGGAAAGGACCATACAAAGTGGTAAAAATACATGGAAACCACACACTTTCCCTTCTCATAAATCGACGACACGTAAGACATCATTATGATGAAATTAAACATGCAGAAGTTGAAACCTAATAAGTATGATTGTGTAATTAATATGATTAATTATTTTATTAGTTTTATTTCCTCTCTAGTATAACTTAACTCAGTAGCCTTTAAGTTAAAAACATTTATCGTAAAACATAAATAATAATAAATACATTCTCTTACAGCCTGTCGGCACCATGTCAAGGCCTATCACGCACTCGAGAAATTACCAATATCGAACAAATTACGAAAAGCCCTGGCATTTACTTTAATCCCTCGGGATCTGTTAGGATAATTAGTGATTATTTACATGTATTAGTACCAATGGACATAGACTACATTAAACCCCATATAGATAACATTCAGACGGTTTTGCATTCAGCCAGATACTTCTGTACTAAAAACAATGTGGTTGACGACCTAGAGTGCGAGAATATGTTCATGCCCCTTTTATCTATGTTCAATGATATCTCAAGGGACTACCACGCCATTTCTCATCTTATCCAAAGTAAATCAAAGAGGTCTGCGTGGATTTCCGGCATCGGCACTATTCTTAAACATATAATAGGCACCATGGATGAGAATGATGCTATAAGGTATAATAAAGCCATTCAAATACTTAAAGATAATAATAGAAAAACTCTAGATTTGATAAAAGAAAATATCCTTATCTCCAAGTCGGCAATTATAACACTCAACGAATCCATAATTGAAATCAACACTAATGAACATAAATTAAACAAAATGATTGAAAACCTATCTTCCAGTATTAAAAACCTAACAAAGGCAAGTAATGCCTTGTTGTTTAAATCTACAATACATGACATGATAAATGTTATTCAATCAAATATGTTAAACTTGTCCTATAAACTAGAAGACATCATAAACTCAATTTTGTTTTCAAAAACCAATACGCTACATCCATCAGTCATAACACCCAAAGATTTGTATTATGACCTTGTTAACAATGTTAAATATCTACCTAGATATTCGGAATTAGCTGTAAGTTTAGAATTAGAAAACATATATGTACTTATAAATCTCTCGGAAATTATTACATGTATTTTAGAAAATAAGCTTATATTTAGTCTTAAAATTCCTCTAGTACTCATTGATACTTATACTTTGTATAAGACAGTACCTATACCAGTACCCCATAATGTAACATCCAAATCTTTTGCACTAATACTACCTACATGTTCTTATGTGGCCTTAAATCAGAGAAAATCGAAGTATCTTAAACTCGATAATCTTTCTAAATGTAAATCTATTAATAAGGAAACTCATATTTGTAAACAATTAGATGAAATAGATATACAAGACTACCCCATCTGTGAAACAGAAATAATGACAAAAGTCTTGAAATCACTTCCGAAACAGTGTAAAACTAAATTTTTATACGGCCATGCCAACATATGGCAATCCTTAAATAATAATAGATGGGTCTTCACACTATCTGAACCCACTAAACTCAACATTGAGTGCACAGACGAAACTACCGAATATATAGTTTCAGGAACAGGCATATTATCCCTGAAACCAAACTGCACTGGATTCTGCAAAAACATAAAATTAATAAGTAAAAGTTATCCTGAATATAAATTCAGTCACATACACTCAGAATTCAATTTAGTAAACGATACATGTTGTAACCCAGCAGTGTTTGAAAATTATAATTATACCGAATCTATTACAGGACTGCATAACTTAGAATCGAATAATTTAGACCAAATAATCAACAAAGCTGATAACATGCTACAAACCTTAAAACATTTAAAATCTCAGAACGAATCTATTTCGATAAGCACTCCCCATTCCATTGTCACATACTTATTTGTAATACTATTTGTTATTTTTATATGTTATTATTTTTGTCATAGAAAGTGCGTGGCTTTTGTGCGTAAATCTAAACCAAACGAAAACACGACGCAAATAAACACACCCCCACAAGAAAATATTCAACTAAATACCCAACCGCGAATAAGAATCCATTAAACTTTATATTAAAATAATCATCGAAAACTTCGGAAAGCCGTAAGTTTTCGCTTAAAGGGGGAGCTGTTATAATATTAACTAGTATATTAATTAATTTACCTAAGACCGAAAAGTGCCTCTAGCAGCACTTTCCGGCCTAACATATACTAGAGCCCCGTTGGCTCGATGTCAGTCACTCTGCGTCGTTACTATGAGCCACACTCTTTCTAAGTAGAATTTTGTATCTTCAAAGTGAATAAAATCTTTTTTAAAAAGAGTTTTTCAAAGTCCCGTATAACAGAATGCACCGGGCTTTTTTTTTTTTTTTTTCAGGCCGGGGGCCGAACCTCCTACGAGGTCCCCGCGCCTAGGGGGCGCACGGGGTATGTGAGACTCAACGATCTGCAGGTGTTGAGAGCAGATCGCGGGCCTAAGGATTTTAGGGCCCACCCACTAAACGACTCCCCTGCACTCTTACACCCGACGTCCGATCTCCGTCCGGGGTCAGAACCCGTTCAGAGTAGGGGGGTTCCCGCGGTCAACACTACAACCAGACACGCGGCGCCACCCCGAGGACGCCCGACCGACGGGTCGTCGAGGCGATAGTCGACGACCAACGACGTCGGTCTCCGCGGTACGGCGGCCCTACCAGGCCACCCGGACGGTGCCGCTGGCGTTCCGGGATACCCCGCTGGGCCAGAACCAGCCTGCCGGGTCGGAACGCGATACACCACCGACCGGGTTGCTCTTCAACAGTATGTTCGGCGACGACAGCGACGACGAAAATGCGGACCGCATCGCAGTCCGCAGCCGCCGACGCGCCGTCCCGTCCTCCTGGTGCCAGCGCGCTAGAGTGACGGTAGCGTGCGGCGCAGCCTCAACCCCCTTAGGTCGCCCCGTGACCATCACCGGGAGGAGACTGCCTCCTCATAGGGGCTGGAGCTGGACAAACGCCCTCCTCCGACCCCCGGCTCGACGGCGGCGGCACGGCGCCGAGAGGGAAGAAGAGCTCTCCCTCTCCCGTTCCGCCGCCTCCTTCTGCGAGATGATGGACTCGCAGAAGTCGAGCATCGCCTGCCAGGACTCGTCGCTGCCGAGCATCGTAGCCACGACGGTCGGAAGCGACAAGTCCGGTCCTATTTTTGCAACGAGGACACGGCGCTGCTCCGCGAAAGCGGGGCAGTACGCGAGCGTGTGCTCCGCCGTGTCCTCGTTGCAGCCACTGCAGTGGTGGCACTTCGGCGTCGGCTCCCTCCGGGCGACAAGGTGCAGGTAGCGACCGAAACAGCCGTGTCCCGTGAGCACCTGCGTCGCTCGGAAGGTGAGACGTCCTCGGTCGCGATTCACCCAGTCCGAGAGGACCGGGCGGATCGCCTCGACGGTCCGTCGCCCGTAGGCGGGGTCCGCCAGGCGGCGAGACCACGCGAATGCACCGGACGCCTTATCCTTTAGACCACGACGACTTTGTAAACTTTTGTTAAATCTTTTTACGGAATCTATAGTCGTTTCTTTGGCCTTATTTGGTGGTTCACATCTCCCTCATGGGAACAAAATGCAAAATAATGTGACAAACGACTTAACTAAGCGACGCCCAGCTTACGAAAGTCACCTTTTACCAGCCCGCCAAAACGTGGTACGCGACTAGTTGCGCATACCCACACAACGTATTTAAACTCGCGCAGTTCTTTAGCGACAAAAAATTATATTTTGTTTACGGGTAAACATAACTAAGCGCCAAAAGTAACCATTGAAATTAATCAAGTAAAATTATCTAGGCGACGTAGTTATTAGAAATGTTGTCATGTAAAAATATTTACGGATGGAAAGAGATATTATGTTAAACAAGTAAAACTATCTAAGATTCAATATTGTTCCATTTTGTTTCAGGTTAAATTGTATAACTGTACCAATTACGACTACTTTGTATAGGTACAATCTACTAAGTGGTTTCAAAGAAAAATTTCATAACAAGTAAAAGTAAATAAATACAAACAAATGAAAATTTAAAAACATGAATAACTGACTAAGTAAATAATACCTTATTATTAAAATGTCCTAACTGCAGGATGTCTCAAAAATAACTTTTTTTTTGTCGTTTGGTAGGAAAAAACTCTGCATTTTTATGAAAATCACACCATATCTAAGCGACATAAAACACGTCACAGAGTGATGAAACCTATACTAAATGACGCAGAAAAATCAGACGATTCCAATGGTGTATCTAACTCATTTTACATACTTTTGTCGCTTAGTCAGGATTGCCTTTCAAGCGTCGATATGTTTGCAATCTTATGTTTATTGTATACCTAACTGAACAAATAATCGATTTATTGGCGTAGAGAGGAGTGGCTTATTTAGAAATAAAAAAAATGTACATTTCATGAATGAGTCGTTGACATACATACTTGGTGTTTTTATTTTTATTTTATTACCTAGTAACAGAGATCATATCTTAGGTCATATCTTATTTGGAAAATGTTCATTACTTTGGGGTCACTACACTACACTTCACTTGACTAAATTTTGTCATTTAAACTGTTTGAATTTTATTTTTTATATAATTATAAATGGGCTTATAGGATGTTGGATCTTTTAGTAAAAAGTTCAGTGGCGGCGGTAGGGAGGAAGAAACACTTAAATGCATTGGTATCACGTCTAAGTTCACTAGCCAGCACAAGTCTTTGAATTAAGAAACTTTGGCGATCGATAAAGTGTTAAGTGATTACCAAAGCCCATAGATAATGTAAAGTGAATTTCACCACCCAATTTTAGACTTGGAAGTTTCAATTGTATAGTATAATGGCTGTCCGTACACTTCAAATAAGAAAAAATGTACTGTACTATTTTTAACAAGAGGACCGCTTTTCCAATATGAACTGATATCCCAACCTCTTATAGCCAAATTACTTTAAGAATCCTTTAACTAGTTTATGTAACTGCAACCAATTTGTAAACTGTGATTGGTTAAATTAATGATTACTCGACCCCTCTGGTAATCACTGGTTTTGGAGTCTTGTAAATCCGTATATCTTATTTATTTACCACATGTTCTACTGGCATATTTGCAATTCTACACTATATAAGCATCATATAATTGTATTGTGTGTATGTTACGGTAAATGTACACTCTTGGGAAATGTACACTTTTACGGGTAAATACATATGCACATTTGCCAAATTTTTTATTTTTTTTTTATTGCTTAGATGGATGGACGAGCTCACAGCCCACCTGGTGTTAAGTTGTTACTGGAGCCCATAGACATCTACAACGTAAATGCGCCACCCACCTCGAGATATAAGTTCTAAGATCTCAGTATAGTTACAACGGCTACCCCACCCTTCGAACCGAAACGCATTACTGCTTCACGGCGGAAATAGGCGGGGTGGTGGTACCTACCCGTGCGGACTCCCAAGAGGTCCTACCTAATTACGCAAATTATAATTTTGCGGGTTTCGATTTTATTACACAATATTATTCCTTCACCGTGAAAGTCAATCGTGAACATTTGTTAAGTACGTATTTCATTAGAAAAATTGGTACCCGCCTGCGGGATTCGAACACCGGTGCATCGCTACATACGAATCCACCGGACGTCTTATCCTTTAGGCCACGACGACTTCAAATATAATATAATGTATATGTACATTTCCCGGCAAATTTGTTCTCTTGACTTCACGTTTTGGTAAATGTATACTCTTACCTTCATGTTTTAAGAAAAGTTACAGTAAATATAAATTATTTAATAATGTTGTTTTAGTAAAAAAATATTTATTTAAATAAACATAATACGAAAACTTTAATAACGAACATTATTTTAATTAAAAAATTTCTTTGCATATTATATAATACTAGCGACCCGCCCTCGCTTCGCTTCGGAAACATTAAAACAAACATGAAACAAACAAAAAAAAAAATTAAAAAAAAGTAGCCTATGTTCATCAGGGACAATGTCGGCTTCTAATGGAAAAAGAATTTTTCAAATCGGTCCAGTAGTTTCGGAGCCTATTCGAAACAAACAAACAAACAAATCTCTCCTCTTTATAATATTAGTATAGATGTCGTAGGTTAGGTTATAGTGGTGCGCATGCGCATGCGCACCACATTAATAGGACTTGCAATTTCGTATTTTGTATACTATGCTCACATTTACCAGAACGACAAGGTCATTGTGAATTCAATGTACATTTGCCTTCTTTGAAATTGTAAATGTTTAGTTGAATGCACATTACCCAAACGTGGAGGCAAATGTATGTGCACACTTGCCGCAATATCTACTCTTTGTGTTGATTTTCTAATTTATGTTTTACTTATTGGATATTAAAATAAACCGTTCGTTATTTCAGCTCGTTCGACGCTCTGAAAAAGTCCCTTGTCGGAGTTCAGAAGTACATCCAAGCGACCGACCTCTCGGAAGCGTCTCAGGAGGCCGTCGAAGAGAAGCTCCGCGCCACCGATCGCCAATAAACAGCATTTACACACGAGCTCGCGACGAAACCGAACCCGCTCTCCGACACTCCTGCCCTGACGACACGCGGCCACGACACCACTAGCCGCTTAGTATTATTACAAAGGAAAACGAATAGTATTAATATGATTGATTTTACTGGTGGTAGGACCTCTTGTGAGTCCGCGCGGGTAGGTACCACCGCCCCCTGCCTATTTCTGCCGTGAAGCAGTAATGCGTTTCGGTTTGAAGGGCGGGGCAGCCGTTGTAACTATATGGGTGGCACATTTATGTTGTAGATGTCTATAGCTTCCAGTAACCACTTAACACCTGGTGGGCTGTGAGCTCGTCCAACCATCTAAGCAATAAAAAAACTAAAAAAATTGAGACTTAAAAAACCCGTGTGATATCCATGACAGTTTGAATTGTTCGTTTTATCATCATTGCCTGAGATGAAACATTAGAACTTCAGTATTGTGGTGTGGGGGTGGAGAGATTGGTTTTATTTCGTTGCCCGTCGCGTGGATTCTTTTTTTATATCATTTCAATTTGAAGCTTTGCTGTCAACTGATCGAGGTAGGGTCATGTAATTGTACATTTTACTATAAAACCGACCTCATAGTTAAGGGATCTTATGTAATAATTTAAATTATACTAATTAAATATATATACATATATATTTTTTCCTGTAACTAAATAAGTTAAGCTCAAATTCAGTCAAGTATGTTGTTTTTTTTTAAAATACAAAATACGCCGGTCGGCCTCTAGATTTGTAATATAAAGAAGGATTTTTATACTTTAGTTTTCGTTTGGAACTCGCTAACTTAAGCTTGTCGCTATCGAGCGACGGATAAGTATTTTGTAACCAATTTATTCAGAAATACACTCGATATAAGTGATTATTGGTCGTTTTATTTATTTATCTCTTTGTTTAATTTAAAAAAGTTGCCCTATCTCATGCAGTCGCGTTACCTGTTATCGACTGTTAGGATTAATATACACTGACCATCTATATATTAATACGTGTAGCAAAAACTTTGTATCCCTTTTTACGAAAATTGCACGGACGGTGGAGTATGAAATTTTCCACATTTATAGAGAATATAGAGAAGAAGTGCACAATGCTAATATTTTTTATAAATAATGCGTAAAAGATACATTAAATCAATAAAGAAAACATTACACACACTACAATGTATTTGACACAACACGCATGTAATATGCATACTATGTGTTTATTGTCAAACTTTTCTTATTGCATAATGTCTATGGTCAAATTGAGAATAGATTAAATATTGTTTGTCTTTGTTAATATTTGTCAAAAGTGTAGTCTTGGCGAAATCTGTGATTACAGAAGTATAATAAATAGTCTTTGACAATAGAACCATAATAATGTTCAAACTTATAATTTCAATTAATTATAGTAGAATTTCGACTACTGCGGGACCACTAGTCCATGTAAATGTGAAAAGCCTATCGTAATGGCCTATTTCTGCCACAAAACAGTCTTGCGACCCAGTTTGAAGGTTTGGGGCAGACCTTAATGCGACGGAGTCTTCCACTTCTTATGCCAAGGTCGGTGGCGACATACACATGATGTCTGTAACTCTTGTAACAAATGGGACGTGAATTTGAACCCAATGATATAATAAATTAATAAATTTAAATCGAAAATACTGTAAAAAAAAATTTTTTTTATTGTAAAAAAAGAGTGGGGTGCTTTTTAATATATTATTTCAATAATAATTCTTGTACTCATATCTCTCAGAAAAATATAACTAATAACACCACACCATGCACCATTTTTTTAAACTATTATTTATTTTTCATTTTTTAGTTGAATTTCAAATTTTTTTTTAATATTGAATTGTCATCGGTCCTCGATAAATCTACAAAATATGAATGAAATCTGGCCGTTTAAAGTGGGTCAAAATCGCACCTAAAGGAGTCAGTTACAAACATACATGCATACAAGTGAAGCTAATAATAGAAAGCGTGTAAAAACGATTGGGTTTGGCTAAAATGATGCTCATCCTAGTATCTAGGTTATTATTGGATTGATATATATTATCAGTGTATCGTTGTTTTTATCGTCCTTGTATACAAACGAGCATACGGCCCACCTGACGGAGAGTGGTTACCGTCGCCCATGGACCCCTGCAATGCCGCGGACAGCCTGGCCGCTGCCTACAACATAGTAGGTATTCTCCGTAAGCTTCGTTAGAACAACATAAAAATAAAGTTCATGAATTAATAGCATTGGTTATTTTGGTTAATCTTGCCTGCCCTAATGGACTCTAACAGTGTAGGTAATGACATAAATAAAACTGAAGTTTTCAAAACGTTTATTAAAATTCGCAGCAATAGTTTTGCTAAAATTCTTAATAATCACATAGAATGTTGCTTTGTTAGTAGGTATTATGTAAAACGCAAGTTTCGTTTGATTAAAAACTAATTTTTGTTTGTACTTACAATAATAACCTAAAAAACATTAGTTATTATAATACCACATTTTTGAGATCACACAAGTAGGTAACAAAAATACAAAAAGAATCTTTAAATGTTAAATAAAACTAAACTATCATCTTAATTGCTCGTAAACTGGAACAAAATGATTATAGATAAAAACTACTTCAATAGTAAATACATATAAATGATTTGTAATTTCACTTCCACAATATACTTTACATGGGATACCCACAAGTGACGGAAAAATCGGTGAATAAATGTAAAAAAACATACAACTGATATAATAACCGGCAAACTTCTTGAGCATTTGTTGACGTAGTGGGGGTAAGTTTGCGCATGGTACACTCACGTGCAAAAACATTACTTACTCTGCGTCATAATGCTATTAAATTATTAAAATCAACATATGTATTTATTTATATATTTATTAGAACATCAACAAAACATATAGGTTAATAATTGTAATAATTTAATCTTGGGGTAAAATAGATATTCCTTCTATTAAATCAAAACTAGAGCTGTTGCCAGGTCTTGGTTCAGTTAAAGCGAAGCTGGTATTTGTAATTTTTTTTTCGTTATCATAATCTTGACCATCATCATCATCACTGTTTTCATCACCCGAGTCGCTATCATCGTGATGAGTCGACATAGGGCTCATCGGCGTAGTTTACAACTCTGTCGATTCGGTCTTCTTTTTTGTCTATAATTAATTATTTTTTGAAGATATTCAATTCGTAGTAATCGAATGTGTACTTTTTTCATTTACCAGCTTCCGATTATTTTCTGTTCTTTTTTTCCATCTGAAGCCTAGCTCTTTCATAATTCGTCGTAAGCTTCATTCCGAGCCATTAAAATTTATATCTTCTTTAAATTCTTCGAAGCCTTTCTACGGTACGGAGTTTCGCTGCTTGTTATGTAGTTATTATGATTACATCTTTTTATTACAGATTGAACGAAACTATCCATTCCGGTAACTTTCTTCTTCCCTGATCTTTTCTTACCCGGAGTCCGAAACACTGCGAGCAAGCCAGAGCCTTTAGCTTCGTTAATAATGCACCTAACAGTACTCACTGATGTTTTTGTTGCTTCCGAAGTCTGTTTTAATTTTTCCATATCATTCTTCCCCTGTTTTATAATGAAGCAATATACGTCGTACACAAATTTTCTACCCTTTCTTTTAAGTACTACACCAGTTTGTCACGGCATAGTGTATGTTTTATAAAAAATCAACAAACACTCAACAAATAGCAATGGCAACAAAGTCCACAAGCAATTATAACAAATAACTTAACGATTAATAACGATAGACTTTCCACTGTACGCAAGCGTACTTTTGGGAGCAAGCGGAATGAGGGCGCGGTGCGGGACGCAAGGTTCGACTGATCTACCAATAACGCGCTCGATACGATTTCCCCTGCCGTCGCGCCTCACCCTCACCACCAAAGTGACCTAAAATTCGGTTCTGCGCAGTCAAGGTCATTTGCTCAAGAAGTTTGCCGATTACTATAACAAACGCACATGTTTTAAAAGATATTAAAAAACAAAAAAATAACCTACTGGATTTCATATCAAGCACAGAATAAAAAAGATTCGAAAAGTTTTCGTTTCAGTACACAAACTTTAGTAGACATAGTTTAGTTGCCAAAAGACACATTTCACTTAGATAGCTAATGTCTAAACAGAGCGTGGAGCTTGTATTATTTATCTTGAGACGAGAATTCACGATATCGGCTACATTTAGTTTCGGTAGGTATTCAAGGTTTAGTTTTAATAGTAATACTTTTAAACTGTATAACCTCTTCAGAGCCAAACACTACTACTACTTTTTAAAGTAAAAAAAACATTAATTTTAAACTATATTTGTAATTATTGCGATTTGTTAATTCTATTATATATCGAAAGGAATTCATTTTGTAAAAAAAATATTAACAACGATGATAAATAAGTATTAAAAAAACCGTTGACATAGATGTGCATATTATGTCCTTGAAGAGGTTATGCCGTAGTATATCGGCTCGATTTTATACCTTCTGTATTATTTTGTGTTCATTGCCATATTTATGACAGCCATATTACGAGGCTACGCTGATTTTTTTTTTAAAATCCTATAATGTAACCGAAGATCTACGAGGGAGCATCACTCCCTCGATAAATGATCCTTTCTTACTCTTTTTTTCCCCCAAACCTTCCAAACTAAAATTTCTGTTGAATTGCATAAGTATTTTTTTTATGTTCACAAAATTTTCGCACGTCCCTACCTACGCAGTTTTGTATCACCAGTTCTAGCGCTTGGACTATATTCTATCTGAATTTCCACTCATCCACAATTCATTTCCAGAGAGAGAAAAAGCAATAAAGATACATTCCATTCATTATATTTGTCTTTGTTTACAATATCCAAAGCTAAAATGTTTCTTCTAATCAATCTAATAGGTCATTGAATTTGATGCTTTTATAGTCACGAATACTGTATACATAATTCAAGGAAAAACTTTTGTCATTTCTTTAAAGCTTAGTTGGTATCAGAAATGATTATTTATATTTTTTTACACTTCGCCACATTCCAATTCGTTCCAATTAACGGAAATAAATTATTCTCTACTATTATCCCGAAATAGAACTCACTTTTATACGATATAAATAGAATTGTCTCTGTAATTCACATAGATATTTTATAATGAAGATTTATTGTCAACAACTTCGGAACTATTGAGTAAAACTGATTTAAAATATTCAAAATTTCAAACAGCACTAAAGAGTAGAATTTAGAACAAAGTCGACAAGGCGCCATAATTATCAATTATGATAATTTCCAAGTAACTACTACTACCTAAACACGAATTAGAAACATTATTTCAAAAATTCAAACAGTGATATCGAACATCTATACGTAGATAAATCAATAGTTATGTAGGCATTTTAGGCGACCTATCCGCCTGCTCTTTCCAATTTATTATAAAATTTAAAAATCAACCTCCCAGTTGATCATATTTTGAAACTTTTTTTGTATTGCTTAGATTGGTAGATGAACTCACAGCCCACCTGGTCTCAAGTGGTTACTGGAGCCCATAGACATCTACAACGTAAATGCGCCACCCGCCTTGAGATATAAGTTCTAAGGTCTCAGTATAGTTACAACGGCTGCCCCGCCCTTCAAACCGAAACGCATTACTGCTTCACTGCAGAAATAGGCAGGGTGGTGGTACCTACCCGCGCGAACTCACAAGAGGTCCGCCAGTAATTACGCAAATTATAATTTTGCGGGTATGATTTTTACACGATGTTATTCCTTCACCGTTGAAGTCAATCGTAAACATTTGTCAACTCGAATCAAATATATAGATTACTTATTATATTTGCATTTAGCTTTTTTGAATTAGGTACATTTCATTCGCTTTTACAGGAGGTTGACCTATTCCGAGAAATTACAGGAAGTTATTTACTAAATACCACGAACGATTAAAATATATCGTAAAATCCCCAATAATCACATAAATCTTATTTTTAATTTTAATCATTCTTATATAGACTAGAATAATGAACATAGTTTTTTTTTTCGCTGAGCGTTGAAAGTCTAAATACGACATATCGACAATGCTCTTAATACATAATATATCGTTTCAATTCATATCGTCACAGGAACTGTTAGTTGGCAACACCAGTACTTGTGTTTTGGGTAGATCAACATTTTTCACCGAAACACTGTTTCGCGACAGTATTAGTACCAATTTTATATTGTTTTTTTTCTAAATACTAATTGTGCTAATAGTGTCCGCAGGTGCTGGAGTTACGTTTGGCTGCTGTACAGTCGGGTCCAAAAGTGGAATGCTGTCAGTTGTCCTGAAATAAACGAAATAGAAATAGAATAGAAACAAATCAAACAATCCAAAAGACAGATGACGAAACTTAACTAACTATAATTAAATTATCAAAACAATGTGTGTTGCATTACTCATTACTGTGATGCAATTAAAAATAAATGGAATTAAAACCAAAAGGAGAATCCTTTTATGAGCAAACCGAACACTACAAATTTTATTTCAGTTATTTTGGTTAGATAAAAGTAAATAATATTATTGTAATGATCCTTGATACGTGTACAAATTTTATAGTAAATGAGACGTTGGACGTGATATTAAAGGAAATACAAAGAATCGAGGTTAAACCATTAAAATTGTTTTAAAAACAAGGTGAAATTATTACTAATGACAGATTATTTAAAATAGGTGTAAGGTCACACACATATATTTAGCTATAGTTTAAATATCGAGATAACCACCGTCAGATGTCATTGTCTTCTGTTTATTAATTGGCAACACCGAAGGAATACTAAGAACTATGGAGGATAGAAGTAAGGAGGGCCAGCTCAGTGTATTAAAAAGGGTCCGATGAAAGGGAGCTAATGGCGTCATATTAGTAAGTGGAAAGATTAAAAAAAATAGCGCTATAAAGTACCACACTTTAACCCAGCACACTTCGCTTTGTTTAAAACTGCTACATTCATATCATTTCCACTAGCGCTATTTCGGTGAGTCTTCCAACTATAATTCGCTGTTTTCAGATCGACACTTTTTCAAATTGTTCCTTATATAGGGTTAGTGTTCCTTACTTATATCCTCCATACATAGAACCAAAAAAAAACATTACTAATCTGTGGTAAACGCGCAATTCTTCTAAAAGTTCTTTCAAATACATGCCGGTATGTATGGGAGTATGGGAGTCTAGCTTGCAGATAATCATTTATGATGACACATCAGAGCCACGCGCGTGACCATTCCCGGTTAAGGCATTATGTGCCGACATCAACTAGGAGTTTATTTAGAAAAATAAATATAAAATACCTTGTTCTTGTTAGGAAAGGTTCAATCACAACGTCTTCACAGCACGGCGGCACGGGAGTCTTCTGTTGTACTATAGGCAAGGTGGTACATATAGTACCAGTCAAGTACATGTACTGAAATTGAAAGGAATAAACCAAAAAATTGTAGTAAAATTTTTTGTCTTGTGTTTAGAGAGGCAAGCGATATCACTGCCAATCTGAGGACCTGTGTGCTTAGTGCGAGTTTTTTAACGTTCTCGATAGCGTAAAAGTTAGCTCATATTTGTATGGAATGGTATCGTTTGCCTACATTTGCCGTTAGGGCTGCTGTTCCAACTGCATACAAAATTGGATTAACTTTTACGTTATCGAGAAGAGAAACTTTTTTACTCAGCGACGGGCCCTAACGTTCGAAATGACTTTGCATACATTCTATGCAAAATGTTTAACAGCCGAAGTGTACATAAATAAAACGAGTTTTAAGGCTTAAAATCGTGTATTTTCCGAGGTGATTACTTTATGACTTTACGAACACTTAACGGTTTTCGTTGAAACGTACGAGATTAAACCATAAAAAGTAATAATATTTATATCTACGACATGTAAACACCGAAAAACATTACTGTGGCAATTTTATGTTTGTTGAGATTACAATGTGTATTTATGATTTTTTTTACACCATTGTTCTATTGGGAGTACTCGTACAGTTACCGACAAGTAAACAGTTTTATATTTATCTCACATGTACACCAGAAATGCAATTCTCTAGGTCACCTTAGATAAAAAATTCATGTTTGAAAACCTCATTTTCACCTTACTTTAGGAAGACCGAAACGGAACTACAGTGAATAATTTCAAGTAATTATTTAAAGGACTTACCATAGACACAATTAGTATTAAATAAATCGTCGGGGTCGACCAGTGAGTGGCATTCTCTATAGCAACAACGCCCATAACCCAGTTGATGGCGAAAAATGGCTCCAAAATCAAACATAAATTCAAATATGTCTTCAATTCATTGCCTTCCGTGTTCCAACTCCATTTTAACGAAATGTTATCCATATACAGCATATTTAACAGGCTTTTGTCCTGTATTGTTTTATTGGAAGCGGATCGCTAAAAGAAATTACCGAAAACAAACTTTAAACTCTTATTTGTTTAGAACAAAATAATTTTCAATTACATTTTGTTGTGTTCAATCAAAAACAAAAAAAAAACTACCAATTCTACCAAAAAAATTATAAAGTCTGACAACACTCACCTCAATCGGATTTTCACCAGCTTCATCGTTCGCTACTCCGTTATTAGAATAATTATAATCTTCTTCGCTGGCATTGTAGTCTTTATCGAGAGTTTCCGAACTGTCAGTATTCTTTCTACTGCTGCTCGGCGTGTAAATATTATCCAAGGTTTCAATACTTGCATTTTTATCGCCGTTTTGATCATTCTTTGGCCAGTTCGTAATGTGGTGGTCCACGAGTTCTTGTATCTTGGCCGTCAGCATTTCCGCTTGTTTTTTATTCACGCTCTTTAGGCCTAGTATCACGATGCCAGTATTAATTAAAATGAGAATCATCGCTGGTACCATAAAGCCCATGACCATGCCTTTCTCGATAGACATCCAGCAGTAATGCTTTATTTCATAATGTTCCATTGACAGGGCGTAGTTGAACTGCAAATGAAAATTTTACATCGATTTTAATCTAACTGTACTTAATACATGGTGTTTTGGAAAATTCAACATTTTTCTTTTTATATATGGCCCGCAGTGTAACACAATTTTAATCAACGCGACACGAGAGTTCAACAATCTCGTAAATAAACAACGGAGGACAGTGTAAGTCTACGGGCACGAAATTTGCGATGGCTGAGCGATGGCGGCAGCGGGGCGACGCGACACGAAGCGGGTAGGCAGCGATATCTCGCGCGGGCACGAAACAAGCTGGCGGGCAGTCGCGCTTGAGCAGTGTTGTGCGAATCATGAGTTTACGTCGAAGAGAACTATTGGAGCCTAGTCTCCTATTGAGAGAATTATTATTACCTAGAGATGGTGTTCATCCAATAAATCAACGAAGACGCAATTTGGGAGAATTTTCTACGCTTTATTACGAGCTAAGGTGTCATTCAATGAAATTTTAAATTCCTTGTTAAATTATAAATTCCTCATTATCAATTTCCATTACTAAAATAATAACTGAACACAACACTGTGTACCCGCGCAAGCGACGAAACCAAAGTAGTTTGTTCTCGTCGCTTCCGCGTCGCCGTCGCCCCATCATCGCCCGTACATCGCTCGATCGCCCCGCTCTGCCATCGCCCGTTTCGTGCCCGTCCCCATACTGTGCAATGCTTTTGTATACATCGCCGTCGCGCCGCTGTCGCCATCGCTCGGCCATCGCAAGTTTCGTGTCCGTAGACTAAAGCAACGTAAGAGGCACATAACCAATAGAGAATTACAGAAGGTCCAAATCTCAATTGGTATCTTCAAAGAGTGACCAATTATGGCTTGGCGACTGACTTAAGTAGCATAATGGTATCTTCAGGGTATCCCCGCGTTGATTCAGAACCTGTTCGAACATTCGGTATTCGAGATATCAAATAGAGGGTAGGTTTAGTTGATACATAAACTGAAATGATTTATAACGACGGACGTATGACTACGAATTAGGTAATAGTTAAGTTAAATTTAGGTAATAAAATCTTAAAAATGAGGTCACAGAGTTTAATTTCCTAAAAACGCACTAGATAGATTTTTTTATCATCAATTTGACTCGATTGAATTACTAACAGTTCATTATCGTCATCGAAGGCTTTGCTGTTTCCGTCGCTCGCAAAGCCAATACGCGACTAACCGCCTACAGCTAAATCCTGTTTACTAGCGAAGTCGTCGTGGCCTAAAGGATAAGACGTCCGGTGCATTCGTTGTTGCGATGCATCGGTGTTCGAATCCCGCAGGTGGGTACCAATTTTTCTAATGAAATACGTACTTAACAAATGTTCACGATTGACTTCCACGGTGAAGGAATAACATCGTGCAATAAAAATCAAACCCGCAAAATTATAATTTGCGTAATCACTGGTGGTAGGACCTCTTGTGAGTCTGCACGGATAGGTACCACCACCTTGCCTATTTCTGCCGTAAAGCAGTAATGCGTTTCGGTTTGAAGGGTGGGGCAGCCGTTATAACTATACTGAGACCTTAGAACTTATATCTCAAGGTGGGTGGCGCATTTACGTTGTAGATGTCTATGGGCTCCAGTAACCACTTAACATCAGGTGGGCTGTGAGATCGTCCACACATCTAAGCGACAAAAAAAAAATACTACCCTCCAAATAAAACCAATATGCGATAACAACAAAGAAGAGGGTATTATCACAGAACTCACCATAACAACTACGGCAGGAACGCCGTAGGCCAGTAGGTAGTTGTACTTGAGAGGCAATAGGGTATCGCACGTGCAATATTCTGCGACGGCCGCGGCCAAGGCTACGATCCACATCGCGCAAGTTATATGCGTGTAGTGGAGAAGCAGGGCGATCCTCTCGCATTGAGAAGGCGAGGACACGCCCTAAAACCATAGATAATACACATATTAGAGACATAAATTAGTTATAGATAAGCAACTCAAGCACTCAACAAAAATGTTTACGGGCATCGACCACTAGATGGCTTCGCTTCGCTTAGTTTCTCATTGCTCCTGTAGATGGCAGTAACATATTACCTATCCTATATTTTATTTTTAATAAAGAATTTTCACGCGAAAACGATGACAGCTCCGAGACGTTTTCACTCTTCCGAACTCAGACAACGAATGTGCTTCGATTCGACTCGACTTTGCCGAAGCACACTACCCGAAGTGATCCCATGTTTGACTAGCAGTTGCTGCTTGCATCCACTAGATGGCATCCGGACACGACAAACGAAGCGACGCTTTCGCTTCGTTTGTCGATATACCTATTTAAGTATGTACCTATAATATGTATATTTATACTATACGTGTTATAATATATCGCACTATATATTTACACTATACGTTACTATGTATTTGTATTTTAATTTATATTTCAATTCACCCACCCTTACTTACCTTCACTTGAATGGCCGAAAATGTCTTAGACATTAAATTTGGTAATGTAAATATCAGATGAACAGTAGTTAATAAATAAATAAGCATTTTAAATGTGACGATGAAGTATTAAAGCGGGTGAACTACAGTCCGAATAGAACAAAAAAGCTAGTTACCAAAACAGCCTGTATGTAAATGAGAGTGCAGACTCCTAGACAACAGCACAGATTGATGTTGATAGGATACAGTTTACTCTTCATTCTGAATTCCGCCGCGTAATTGCTCCACATCTGCCACATTACCGCGCCGGCCAGTATTATTACTGCTATAGCACTTGTTACGTAGATCTGTAAAATGAAACGTCATTAGTATTTTATTAGATACTAGCGACCCGCCCTCGCTTCGCTTCGGAAACATTCAATTTTATTATTGATGGCTGAGTCCCGCGATGTTACCCGCGGTTATTATCGTACCGTAAAAGTAGCCTAAGTTACTCCTTATATTATCAGCTACCTATCAGTAAAAGTCTGGTCAAAATCGGTTCAGCCGTTCCAGAGATTAGCCGGAACAAACAGACCGACAGACAGAAATTGTAAAAAATGTTATTTTCCTGTATACCGTATATATATATTCATATGCATGTAGTAAAAAGTGGTTATTTCAATATTACAAACAGACACTCCAATTTTATTTATTTGTATAGATTCAATGGCCATCGCCTCGTTTTTGAGTCGACGGTCCTTAATGCTGAGGGTCATGGTTTCTCTGAATGACTTTTTCAGAGGCTATCGTGCGCCATTTTGTTTCCTCTACGTATTCGTTGATAGTCTGAGGCTATTCCAGGTACGACTGAACGGGTAGGTGAGCTCACGGGCTCAACTCCAGAAAAATTGCTAACATTCATCCTAGCAAGAGCAGTCCCAGAATCTACCTCCAGATCGGAATTGCGCCCCACTTAGAAAATCCGTCGAGAAACTCTGTGTAACTGTGTCTATGGGTTAGTCGAACTCTTTGTTGTAACGACGAGGACGGTGACCGGTGCTTGAGAGTCTTATAGCACCGAGAGTGGATCCGGGGGATCCGATAAGACATGTAATGTGACGGTGGCTTGGCGTTTCCCAGTCGCTTGGGTCGAATAGGGCCAGCTCAGTCTATCCTCGGCTACGGGTATGGCATCGTGGACTGAGCATGGCAATAGCCGTTAGTTAATTTAACATGCCTACATGAGCGCCAGCTGTTTTGGACCTGTGTGCTTAGTGCGAGTTTTTTAACGTTCTCGATAGCGTAAAAGTTAGCTCATATTTGTATGGAATGGGATCGTTTGCCTACGTTTGCCGCTAGGGGCGCTGTTCCAACTGCATACAAAATTGGGCTAACTTTTACGCTATCGAGAACGTTACAAAACTCGCACTAAGCATACTGATTACCAGCTGTCCGAACTCCTCACTGGGCTCGGTCAGCTAATCAGTTAAGAATAGGACAGACATGACAATCCTTTTTCACTTTTAATATGGAATATCACAATTTTAATTGGTGAACAGTAATCCTGATTGAAATCACTCACAAGTATCAACCATTCGTGCCGATCGCCATGGCAACTGTTGTATCCGTATAGATAGGTTACGCTATCAATTATGTCGTGCTCTTTGAGGTCTGCGTCCGCTAACGAGTCATCTGGCAATTCTATGTCGGATATTTTATTGTCATTTAATTTAGTACTGCCTGGAATGGACAAAAAAAATTAATGGCAAAAGGACGTATTAATGTTCCTGGTGGTAAGGAACATTTTAAGGCTATACGAGTAGACACAGGCTTACAATTTCTACCAGCCTATTTCTACTACGCAACAGTGATATAAAAATAGTAATTGTAATTTAAAAGAGAACCGACTTCAACAATATAAAATAAAAATATCGTCAATCTGGTCGAAGGCAATTGAGTATGCATTATTGAAGATAGGTTAAAAACTTCTGATATGATAGATCTTGATAAAATTTGGACGGGGCACGTGAAAAGCCTTCCATTTAAATAAAAAATGATTCATCAAACTCGGTTCATCTAAAAAAACGTTACGTGGTAACTAACGTACGTAAATAAATTCGGGAGAATCAAACTGAGAACCCCTCCTTTTTTTTTAAATCGGTTCACAACACAAATCATAACACATAAAAGTTTTAATATCAATAAATATGAATATAATAGAAACAACAAATTTCAATGTTCGATTCCCGATCACGCTGTGTCTGTGTGACATGTGTTTTTCTGTTGCTTTAAGCTTATGGATTTTCCCTACACTATTAGTTAAACAAAATACAGACCTTGATTGCTGTTCGCAATGAACTCTGGATTAGGATACAGTTGAGGATTATCATCATAAATGGAAGACGTGAAGTTTGACACGACCGCGCCGTACTCCGTGTCGTATGACGTGATATCATAGTCTGATCTGTCCTCAGGTCGAGGGTAAGCCTTGTGATGCTTTACGGAGACTGGCTGGTATGGTCGGTAAGAGGACTTCTGCTCCTTGAAGAAACCATTACCTGCACTCAAACGTCGAACATTATATACGGTTTTGTTTTGTTGTAATGCTAAAATGTTTTAAGCAAAATGAATTTTTAAATTATTTTTTTCAACTTGTTACTGGTTCTTCGAAACTTACCATAATGTGTTTGTGCAAAATAAAATTGAATGAAGACGACGAGAAGAAATGATTTTTTACGCATCTTCATTTATAATTGACTGCTATCATGAATGATAGACATTATTTATGTCGAATATTCCAGACATATATATTTATTTACTAATGAAAACACAAAACGAGAATGGATGTGGAGGATATGGAAAAATCAATATTATTATATCGTTTCGTTTTACGTGTTTTAGTAAAACTGTTGAGAGATTTATAGTTTTAGAAATTTCCTGATATTAAGTTATGAATTATTTATAGTACTGAAATATCTAATTTCAATTTAGCCTGTAAAAAGTGTTAAATTTTGTAATCAACATTAAACATCACTATGTACGTATGATTGGATCTTCTTAGCAATACATAAATATATTTTTAAAGCAAATTACTATCCTTTTACTGTTATCATTAATGATGATCATAGCTAATTTTACTTGTTTATTATAGGATTTCTATTTCACTGTATTTTTGAAGACAACTTTATGCATCAAATCTGACAAGAGAATTATTTCTTCAAGTGATGTTCAAGTAAGTTTTTTAGCGGAAACAGAATTGTTATAGTCAATGTAATCAAGTTACTTTACTGCGCGTTAACCATCTGTAAAATAAAATCGCTAGAAGTGGCTTCTTCTAAACAAGTCATTTAACTCTCAAGTATTTTTCACCATTTCCCTAGAGGTTATTTCCGTTTTTCTTGTACAACACCTACGATGTTGTCCTTTTATACTTTATTTGTTCCGTTTAATTTTATTCAATTTCAGATCTGGTTTGAGCCTTTCTTATTTGTAAGTAAGTTTGGATGTATGAGCTATACTCTCGTTGCCTGTCCAATCGACCAATCAAACAAAAAGTCCTAAAGTGTCAGTTTTTGATGTCACTGCTGTCATTTTCATTTACTAAAATTCAAAAACGCAGTTCAAAATAACACGGTCAGATATAAATATACCTAGATAAAATGAGTGCCATATTAAAATTCATCCGTGAAAATCATATATTAGCACTAATTGAGCAAGCGATCGCCAAAAAAAAGTCGAGGTTAAGTTTAAACGGGTTTGAAATCACAGAAATACCTGGTTTACTATACACCTGTTTAGAAGTAGAACATCTGTACTTGCATAAAAACAAAATTAGCGTATTCCCTGTTGAGATAACGCTTCTAATAAATCTAACAACGCTTACTCTAGACTACAATAACTTATCATCGCTGCCAACTGAGATAGGGAACTTAAAAAACCTTGTAAATTTGAATTTGAGTTACAATCCATTAAATGTTTTGATCCCGGAAATCGGTGATCTGGAGAAGCTGGAAGCGTTCTGGTGTAATAGAATAGGTTTGAAAGAGATACCTAAAGAGATAGGAAAACTGACTCAGTTAGACACTTTTGGAGCCCGAGGAAATGAACTAAAGACTATTCCTGAAGAAATGACAAGCCTAGCTAAATTGAGGTAAGTCTCTCTCTCTCTTTCTTGCATCTCCCTCACCTTAGTTCAACTATTGTGAGCCTGACTGAGTTGATTGGCGATATATAGAGGGATATGGAGGGAGAGACTATTTGGTTTAAGTGACATTCTTGCAACTTTACAGGAGACCTATTTGACTTAATTAATTATTTTTACTGGTGGTAGGACCTCTTGTGAGTCCGCGGGTACCATCACCCTTCCTATTTCTGCCGTGAAGCAGTAATGCGTTTCGGTTTGAAGGGTAGGGCAGCTGTTGTAACTATACTTGAGACCTTAGAACTTATATCTTAAGGTGGGTGGCGCATTTACGTCGTAGATGTCTATGGGCTCCAGTAACCACTTAATACCAGGTGGGCTGTGAGCTCGTCCACCCATCTGAGCAATAAAAAAAAAAGATTAAATTTTGGAAAAAATATGTTGTAAAAAAATTTTTCAGCTATTCCAGTGGAGTAAACTTAATTGAAGTTCAATTAAAAACATCGAACTGTTGATGTTAATACCAAATAAAATACACCTTTAATTACAAAGATAATTGTCATGTATTAACCGTAATGTCGCTTAAACCAAATATCCTTTCACTCCTCGATATTATTTAATAGTAAAATAAAAATTGCTTTAAATAAATGTAAGCTTCAAAAAAAACACTTTTTGATTTATTTTTGCCTAATCACAATTGCGTTTTATTTTTCACTGTAGAACCATCAGAATAATTTTATCAAATGCATTTTCTTCAGCTATTGAGATTCATAGACACAATTAAAACTTTGTTAAAAATTATCATTTATGTAGATAGCACAATATTCAAATGTTAATGAACAACACCACAGTTGACTATGTACAGTATTCAGAACGTTTGAAATAATATAATTACATTAAGATATGCAAAATTATACTTGAAAAGTAGCTGTAATTGTACTATTATTTTTTTGTATTTTTCACCTCAGAACTTATATTATTATTTTTGGCATCGTGTACTTGTTATACACTACATGCGGGACTGGGCTTCTCGCCGGATCAGTGGCTCAGTGGGTCCGATCCGGCGGTAGATCCTGCGAAGCACTGCTTTTGCTAGGGCCAGTGTTAACAACATTTCCAGCTTGAGCCCCGTTAGCTCACCTACATGTCAAGGTGAAGCTGAAATAGCCTCTCAAGGCCATCAGCATAGGTAGGGGAAAAAAACATGCGGGATATAGTGTGTTTATTAAATTGTCTCAAATTCTGGTTCGAAATGTATTTATTCGTATCTCATCCTCATGACCATTACATCAGAAAATCATTGGATTGAAAAATTTGGTTATCATTATTATTGTTAGTACTATGATAGTACTTCAACTATAATCGCTGAACATCAGTAATTCTATTTAATTCAGGTGTTATATAATATTTCAATAATTAGTGGCGTTATGAAAAAAAATTGTGAAAAAAAATAATCAGAAAAAGATTTTTTATTGATAATATTAATATTTTTCAACTAACATACTGGTGGTAGGACCTCTTGGGAGTCCGAACGGGTAGGTACCACCACCCCGCCTATTTCTGCCGTGAAGCAGTAATGCGTTTCGGTTCGAAGGGTGGGAGTAGCCGTTGTAACTATACTGAGACCTTAATATCTCGAGGTGGGTGGCGCATTTACGTTGTAGATGTCTATGAGCTCCAGTAACCACTTAACACCAGGTGGGCTGTGAACTCGTCCATCCATCTAAGCAATAAAAAAAAAAAAATACTAACTCTTTTCTCTTTACATATTTAGCATAATATATTATTATAGATTTTGAATAGCAGTGTATTTTTGGGTGCATGTTTTTTTAAACCAATCACAAAGCACCAAATTAATGTATTGCTTCCGTATATAAAATAAGGTCAAGTCAATTATTTTTAAGGAAAAATAAACTAATTCTTAAGGTTTTTCATTGTATGCTAAATGCAATATTGATATCAATCACTTGACCTAATTATATAGTAAATCAGTGCAATATTGAAATTATTTTAAACTATAACAGGGTCATGTTTTGTCTTTTTCCCTATTTAATTGATGATAACCTAAGTAGCTATTCCAGACACTTACGGTCCGGTAGGTGAGCTCATGGGCTTAACCTGAGAAAGCTTACTAATACTGGCCCTAGCAACAGCATTGCTTTATAGAATTTACCACTGGATCGGAATCACGATTCACTATGTCTATGGGATCGTTCGTACTTCGAACTCTTCGTCGTAATGGACGATGAGGACAGTTGCTGATGATGATGAGCCTGAAAGCGGTTTCGGAGAATCCGACAAAACATTTGCTTTGCGTTTCCCCGTTGTCTCGGAAGGAAATATAATTTGCAACGGCCACTATAACTGGGTTATCGTATCATACCGCTTGTTTCAAGTAGCGTTCTGACGCTTCCATAAGATACCTAGGTTACAAAATGTAAATATTCGAATTCGACTTTCAAATTAATATAGTGTTGTGATCGTTATCAAATTAACAGTGTTGTATCGAGAAAAAAGAAAGCAATTTAATTTCTTACTTACCAGATGGTTGACGCTTGAGAATAATCAAATCGAAACATTGCCAGATACGATGGACAGAATGACGGCCCTCGTCCATTGTAATTTACGTAACAACAGGCTAGAACAGTTTCCGTCATCGATACTCAAATGTAAAGAGCTGATGTTCCTCCAATTGAACAGTAATCAGGTAAAGTATGTTAAACCAGCACAATTTTTTTTATTTTATTTTTCCTACCTAAGCTAAGCATTTAGAGAGCACTGCTATTCAATATGCTGTTAATCCTTGAATTATACAACTCCCATTGAGAGGGATGCTTTGATCTACGGGTCCATGTGAAATCTACTCTCTGAAGGACAACGGCGCGAAGCCAATCGTTATTATCGAACGAAGAAATATTAGCTTCTATTCAAAGCTCTGTAAAGAAAAGCTGAGATCACTAATTCGAATACAAGCTCACTGTTAACGCAGAAGTACACAGATATAATTGGCATCTCCGTAGACTGCGTTTCGGTTTGAAGGGCGGAGCAGCCGTTGTAACTATACTTGAGACCTTAGAACTTTTATCTCAAGGTGGGTGGCGCATTTACGTTGTGGATGTCTATGGGCTCCAGTAACCACTTAACACCAGGTGGGCTGTGAGCTCGTCCACCAATAAAAAAAAAACCGTATTGCAGATTTCATCAGTACCGGCCAATTTAGACACGAGCCTCGTACCCGGCTTAGAAATGATCGATTTGAGGTCGAATCCGATCTGTGAACTTTCGCATCCGGTAAGTTTTTTTTTTATATTTATAATTGCAAAGCTTTCAACCTTGCATTGTTACCGCACCGCTGCTATTTCAATTGTACTAGATGTGTCTAATTTATGTATGTATGTAGCTGAATTTTAACTTCCTCATGTCGTCTTTTCGCATTAAAAGTGTACAATTTCCAAAAACATTCGAAATTGAGTTAATATGCGGAATCATTTGGTATCACCAGTATTTTTCTCATAAATACTGTCAAAAGAGGGTAGTTTTTTTTTTCCTGTATGTTGACTACTATTAACAAAATTAATACATAATTTTATCTTACTTTAAAAGACAGATAATGTAACAACTGGTAAAAAATAAAAAATAAATGTTGCAAAGATGATTAATATTAAAAATACCACATGTTAAACCTTTAAAATACTCTCCTGTAAAATTAGTAAGTTTTCAGATTATTATACAGTTTTAATGCGAGAAGACGATGTGTTAGATATCGCTTCGCTAATGGCCGGTCTAGTGAACGTTTTAAACATTAGGGCAACCCAAATAGTTTATTGTAACGACCTTGATTTGTAATAATAATATGTTTATGCCTACCATCCGTAATCGTAAAGGGAATTTGGGCAGCTGCTAGGCTACGTCGCTGGCATGCTGATGGTCGTGAGCGACGACGATTTACCCTCTGAAGGTACAGGCCGGATTTAGGGGAGGGCAACCGGGGCTAAAGTCCCGGAGCCTCCACAAATGGGAGGGTCCCCACAATAGAGACTTTGGAAAAAAAAATCCGACAAGTAAGAAGTCGTCGTGGCCTAAAAGATAAGACGTTCGGTGCATTCGTATCTAGCGATGCAACGGTGTTCGAATCCCGTAGGCGGGTACCAATTTTTCTAATGAAATACGTACTTAACAAATGTTAACGATTGACTTCCACGGTGAAGGAATAACATCGTGTAATAAAAATCAAACCCGCAAAATTATAATTTGCGTAATTACTGGCGGTAGGAACTCTTGTGAGTCCGTATGGGTAAGTACCACCACCCTCCTATTTCTGCCGTGAAGCGGTAATGCGTTTCGGCTTGAAAAGTGGGACAGCTGTTGTAACCATACTGAGACCTCAGAACTTTTATCTCAAGGTGGGTGGCGCATTTACGTTGTAGATGTCTATGGGCTCCAGTAATCACATTACACCAGGTGGACTATGAGCTCCTCCACCCAACACGTTAACGTTAAAACTAAAATTTAATTTCAGATAATTTTTGTTTCCGATTATATTTATCTATGTTTGTTAAATACTAAGAGAATCAACGTGGATTTACAAGAAATTATTTATTGGAAAACTCGACTGAAAAAAATTAATCGTTCATTTTATTTGGAAAATAATTTGGGGCCAGGGGTCCTCCGCTCCTGTGTTGCCCCAAGGCCTCCAGACCTCTAAATCCGGCCCTGTACCTTCAGGTAGAGCATATGCTTGCCTGGAACAGAAAATCCATAGCAAAATGTATTAAATGCGTCCATAGAGTCCTTTCCCCCTAAACCCCCCCCCCCCCCCCATTTTCACAGCTTCCTTTGTGACGATCCCGTTTTTGAACACGCCAATTTCCGATACAGGAGCACGCATTAATAAAATACACGGACGAGGCGACGACCCAAACGTCTGACAGTAACGGTTCCCTGGCGTCCGCTATGCCGTCAACCAGCCGCGTCTACGGAGCGCAGGCCTTGGCCCTCAATGCCACCGCCCTAAGGCTCCCGGCGGCGCCGGAACACCAGCATCCTGACCCGCTCGTGATAGGTCGGTTAAGCTTCAGCAGACATGTCTTATAACGTTTAAAACCCTCGAAGACTTATGTACTTACTTTTTTACTGGTGGTAGGACCTCTTGTGAGTCCGCACGGGTAAGTACCACCACCCCGTCTATTTCTGCCGTGAAGCAATAATGCGTTTCGGTTTGAAGGGTGGGGCAGCCGTTTTAACTATACTTGAGACCTTAGAACTTATATCTCAAGGTGGGTGGCGCATTTACGTTGTAGATATCTGGGCTCCAGTAACCACTTAACACCAGGTGGGCTGTGAGCTCGTTTACCCATCTAAGCAATAAAAAAATAAAAAAGGTTCAGCAGACATGTCGTATAATGTTTAAAACCCTCGAAGACTTATGTAGCGTTTGGAATTTTCCGAGCGCTATGACATGTCCTTCTTCAAACCAGGCTTGCGGAGAATACCTAATGGTAGGCAGCGGCTTGGCTCTGCCCCTGGCATCGCTGACGTCCATGAGCGACGGTGACCACTTACCATCAGGTGGTCCGTATGCTCGTCTGCCTTCAAAGACAATAAAATATATATATAAGGGTAAGATGAAGTCTTCGCCCGTCACGAGATAATTGGGACCGCGGCACATGGTTATTGTGGTCATTTGCCAATAAAAGGACTCGTACGTAAATATTGAGCGTTCATGATCAGACTTATAAGAGTGCAGTCGAAGCGACTTTCGGAATACGAAAAGCAATGCTAGTTGCCGAATTCCGAAAACTTACATTTTGGATGTTAATAGTAATTATCAATCTCTGCTGTTGCTACAAACCGAAGTAACAATAAATTTTATTGTTCTGTTTTATCCTGTTGATACCGATCAGGATAATAGAGGGAAGTCATAAAATTATTGTTATCGTTCCTTGATAAGTCTGTAAATTATCAAGTTAATCAGACGTCTTGAAGTCGGTTGAAATGAGGCTCAAAGATTTTGTTACATACAAAGCAAACGAAGCCAATAAAAACTTGTTGAAAATGCCAAAATTTGAAGCCATCGCTTCTCCCGTGAGGTCTTTGGGGAGTGCACTCCGGACATTCCCCCCCTACTTTTTAGGTATTCTCGACAATAGGAACCTTAGGACATCGAACCATTCGCTCTGTACCAAACTATATCCAATGCTTGGGAATGCAATATAAAAAATACAATATTGATGTTCTAGAAATGGACTTAGATAGTTCGTCGGTGGAATCTTCAGAAGACTGGGAGAACAGCGTTAACAGCTCAGTACTTGACGTTCAGTACCAGAGCGAGGATGATATCGACGATAATGACGTAAGTGGGCATGATAAACCTGCTGATAATCCCATTGCAGGACCACGGGACCACGGCTGGGACTCTGGTCTAGCGTTTTCCTTGAAAATAAAGAGCAAGGCAATTAGGGAGGGAAACGTGGGAAAAGGAGATTTTCGAAGAGTCTCTGTTAAATGCCTTTAAACTGGTATTTCAATCTCGCTGACAGCTACAAAATTTTCTAAGTAATTACGTACGTAACACATGTTCTCGGACGATTACCGCGATGAAGAGATAATATCAGAAAAATCAAATAGCATTTTTAATTTTAATTTGCCTCATCGCTGGCCTTGTGGTAGGGCGTTTTGTGAGCCCAAAATTTTGGTACCGCACTGGCTGGTTCTAGCGAAATACAATTATTGCTTTTTCGACCTCATATCTCGAAGCGGGTGGCGACATTCACACTGTTATGTCTGTTGGTTCCAATAATTAGCTTATCACCGGATTTGTTGTAATGTTTCATCCGTTAATGTGCTCACCCAGTTTACCCAAACCCGTCCCCTTTGTTCCGTAATATGGACAGTCTAGTAATCCATCTGACAGGTTGCTGAATTCTTCCAGGCGGTGGGGATGGGCTTACCGAAGCTATCCAAATACGCATGCTAAATTGCGAAACCCAATCGGAAATTAATTTAAGGATCTACCAAAAATGAATGTGTTCATTGTATGATAAGTCCGAATCCGGCAAATTCGTTTCATCCAGGCACATCCCGATTTCAGCCCACAGACCTGTCCTACCTCATTGTTTCCATCCCGTTTTGTCTTGCACCATTCGCTTCGTACCCCGGACAGTCTAGTAATCAGTCTGATAGATCGCTCAATTCTTTCAGGCTGTGGGTATGGTGTTGCCGGAATTGTCGAAATACGCATCGATGGCTTGTTAAAAGCGCGACGAAAATCACAGATTAACGGAGCTTATTTATAAAAGAAACTTAAAGTTTTGAGCATTAAACTTTAAAATTGTCAATACCGTCGTCCATAATTATTAATAAAATATTTTGTATCTCAGGAATGTGGACAAGATAGGATCATAATAACAAATTACATTATTATTTTTGCAACATTTCGGTCTTTTATTAGACCTTCATAATTGTAATTTGTTATTATGATCCTATCTTGTCCACATTCCTGAGATACAAAATATTTTATTAAACTATAAATTTTAATAAAAAAAATGGATTTTATAAATGACGTATTATAGATATATAGATATTGTATAGTCTCATTCGGCGTGTGCGAAATATGAGGGTATTTGTTTAATGCGTAACTAATGTATACTGCCAAGGAAGGTAGTTGTAAAATCAATTACACTGGTTCTTGGATTGAGGTTAGATCGTTAGCAGAGGTAGCGAGCGAGAAACGAACAGTGAACTCGTTCAACTCAGTACAAACAAATACATCACTAATAAACGAAGCTGATGATTTAAATTTTATTTCTACGAGACCTTTGAATGTATAAATTTGAGCTTTATTGCGTTTGGAATAAAGACTTAAATTGAAGGCCAGATATTAATCAAGGCACTCATTTTGCGAGGCATATTTCTGTGTCACCCAGTCACGTCTTTATCACTTGTGCCGTTTTCGGCACACATATCATTACCATAGTATTATTACGAAAATAAAACGTATTTAAAAAAAACAGTTTAAAGAATGAGTTGTATTGTTATATTAATATACATACATTATACATTTAGCACAAGTTAAAATAAAACGCAGGCAAATTAATTGTTGGCATCCATGTTTTTCTAAGATGTCAAAAAAAGGCGCCAATCGCGAAAACTCGTTTTCACAATACATTTTTATTTATTTATTTTTACTTGTGCTAATTACTATTTAACTGTTGGTTTTGTTTAAAAAAAATGTTAAAAGAAAATCTTTAAATTCTTGAAAACGACTTCTTTTACGATTTTAATTATTTTGGCTTAAACCTAAAACAATGTGATCGATTGGCCAAAATATTTTTAATGAATTTAGAAGTAATAAATATATACCGTATATGTTATTGTATTGTAATATAGGAATGGAATACGACTTAAATAAGATTATATCGTTAAATATAAAATTGTGGTGATTTTGGGGCGAATAATTACATTCTCGACGAAAAAGATAGCTTAAAACAAACATTACCTGACGCTCAATAATTTATGGTATTTTTTTTAATATGTATTTTTTTTCGATTTTAATATTCTATAAACGGTACGTTCCGTTTTACGTTTTCAAGCTAAATCGTTACGTCACAATAGTTTTTTTTTTAATTGTCTTTCCGTGATGTCCAATTCTTCAGTTCTGGGGGAAAGATCATCAAATGGTAATATGGGAATGAGGAAAAACGAACTTAGCTTATGTTCACGTACCACCTAAGCGTTGCAGGAATAACATCGTGTAATAAAAGTCTTACCTCAAGTGTACGGGTGGTAGCGTTCGCGTAATTGTCTCCGGACGCTGGGAACATTAACTTCAGACGGGCCGTGAGCACGTTCACACGTCAATGCAACGAAGAAAAGAAAAAACAAACAAAAAAAAAGGAAATCAGTTGAATAAACTAGACGAGAAAATTCTAATATTTTTTTTTCGTCTTTTCCTATTAATCTGTATAATTACTTAAAATTGTAATGTAATGTCAATTTAAACACTTTATTGTCGGTGTTTGGAGAATAGCAGTGAAGCGAAGTTTTGTACCAAAAAAATGTAGGTAAGATTTAAATTGCCACACCATGCATAGCTCACCGTCAGGCACACAAGTGAGCTTAGTGAGAATTTTTTAACGTTCTCGATAGCGTAAAAGTTAACTCAAATTTGTAGTATGCAGTTGGAACAGCGCCCCTAGCGGCAAACGTAGGTAAACGTTCCAACTATATTTCCAAATTTCCAAATTTCTTACATACATACAAATACACAATATAACATAATAATAATTTTTCTTTCATTCTTTTTTTTACTTTTATTGACTTCTCGAAACTTCAAATTGAAAACGTTTTTTTAATTTATTTTGCTCTTTTTGCACATTATCATAATAAATTAAAACTTTAAAGGTTGTATTTTTTTTTAAGAGTTGTTTTATTTTGAAAAGACATTACATACGCACAAAAACTTCAAATAATTTTTATTTAGAAACCTAAATGACGTCACGTCACGGTCACGGGTTTTTTTTGAATTAATGTAATCCTCCCCTATAATGCGAGTTCACGTCCATCTTATAAGGCGGGGATTCCCCGCGTATTTCTAAAACTACATAAAACGTCCTTAGTTTGATTTAGCTAATTAAACAAACATATTTTGATTATAGTCTTCTTTAATGTTCGATTTGAAGCTCCTTTAACGAGAAAAGTCAAATGTGAATAATTGTTTACATGACGCGTTATACGATACACATACAACGCGAAACCAATCCACCGTGTTATAGGGGGGAGATTACTGTATTTTCTAATAATGTTGTTGTTATACAAAGGTTGAATTATGTAATAAAAATATCAAGGGTAATAAAGACTAATTTAAAGAAAATTGTGTCTTATTTAGTTTTTTCACGGGCGAACTTGTTTATTTGCGATCTTCAGAGGGTATGAAGGAGAATGATGCACAAGACATTGCCGACAAGATTTGTAGCGGTATTTCAATGGTTTTAACAACAGTATCCACTTACTTTTATCATATTGCCACTGTCGTCTATTTCTCTCGTGAATGAGTTTTTATTTATGTATTGCATCTTCGATCAACAATAGTAACTAGATTTCGGGTCGGTGCATAAAATCCGTCTCGTCAAATAACAGCTCACTTGAAATGTGAGCTGTTATTTTGTTTAGTTCACTTCAAACACAGCCAATGTCAACCCGTCTCACAATGCCGCAGTGTGTATTCAAAAGTTGCAAAAATAATGCCCGAAAAAGCAATTTAACGGCCGGGGTATCTTACTTTCGGTAAGTACATGAAGTATAAACTATATTTTAAGCTTTAAACTTATAAATAATATTAAATTTTGAACAAAATTACCGATTTTTAAACACCGCTACAAATGTTGGCCAAGGCTCGGCCAACTCATGGACAAACTTTTGCTTAACAGAACAGTAAATGCATGGAGTAGATTTGTGTTATAATAATTTTTTAAAATTTGTTAGCAGTACTTCAAAATTAGTTGGTTAAAATTGTTTAATGCTGCTTTTGTGTCTGTTTGTTGGACTCTCATTAGATACTTAGCTTTCCATTTTTATTTTAGCTTTCCTAGCAATCACGTGTGCAGAATGGATCTCGATTGTCGCCAGAGAAACAAGAGATGACTTTTATAAGCCAGCTTAGATCTCCGCTTATTGACACTGGACATCTTTGCCTTCCGTGCTCACGGCTACTGAAACGTGGCCGAAACATTGTAATAAAAGTACCACGCTTGAAACCGTTTAAACGTTGTTTTATTATGTGCACTGGTCGCGAAAACTTACAAATATATATTACGCAAAAACGTAACGCTAATAAAATAATAAGTAATGTATAGATACTAACAAACATACATTTCCAAAACATAAAAAGTAAACAACTAAACTTTTACTTTAATTCATTAATAAATTATTTTAGTGTTCAGCGCGACTCCTTTACTTCCTGTAGTAAATAGAAATCGGCATTTCAAGAAGGAAAAATAAATAAAGCAAAACGATGTTAGTTCTCAGAGCAATTAAGGGAAAAGTTACTTTATTTGTTGCCCTTTTAAGATTGATTTAACATTAAAAGTTGTTTAAAATATGTCTTTTTATTGGTAAGTGACAGGAGTAATTTATTGCTTTGCTCGTTTTATGTGACGAATGATCGTAAGTATTACATAATATTTTAGAGATTTGTGACTTTATTACTAAGTGCCATCGTTGTAATTAGTTTGAACGTAAAAGTGTTTCAAAACTTTTTTCTCCGTTTGTTAGTAAACGAATGTAGCTATATAATATATATTCACGCGGACAGTTTTTGCTTTAATTTTGTACGTATTCCTTTATCTAGTTACTATTGTTGATCGAAGTATTGCATAGATGGGTGGACTAGCTCACAGCCCACCTGGTGTTGTGGTTACCGGGACCCATAGACATCTACAACGTAAATGCAGTCACCTACCTAGAGATAAGAGTTCTAAGGTCTCAGTATAGTTACAACGGCTGCCCCATCCTTCAAATCGAAACGCAGTACTGCTTCACGGCAGAAATAGGCGGGGTGGTGGTACCTACCCGTGCGCACACAAGACGTCCTACCACCAGTTGCTTTTTCTACCTCCGCTAGTAACCTCGAGGGGTTATACTAACTTTACGGAACATTTAGGCGAACTCTAAGCCTGACGAATTTGCTAACACTGACCTTAGCAAAAGCAGTGTTTCGCAGAATCTACCACCGAAGAGAAATCGTGACCCACTGAGAAGATCCGGCGAGAAACTCAGTGGGCTGCGAATAACCCACCTCATGCCTTTCTGTTGGAAAAGTCAAACGGCTATTATACTATACAATTAGACCTGGAGGGACCACAAATGTTCTCATAGCAACAATAATATGTATGTGCTAGCGATAATTATATTGCAGTGATTAGCAAGTTAGGTTGTATGTAATCCCAATATACTTTAGTCACTTGTGTAAGAACGGTGGTTTAGTAACTGCTCATATTCAGTCGTAAAAACCGATAGTCGTAACAACCGGTGATGTTTAATGTGTATCGTGCAAGTACAAACAAATCGATAGGGAATTATTGGAAAAATATATTTACATAATACGCGATTTTTCTTCAATATTAATTTGTTTTCTTTTTCTTTGCGAAATTTTGAAAGTTTCAAGAATAACTCCACAAAGTTTTGGTGCGTCTTGTGTATAGATAAGTAACAAACTAACTGAAGAGATATGAAGAAGTGGGCTTTGACTACCGCATGCACGTGTTTTGTTTCTAAGAATTAGAAAAGACCCTACACTAAACTAAATCCTATTGTTTTCTTTCCTGATTTTAAAAGCCATTGAAGACAAATGTGGATACCTATTCAAATTGTTTACAATACAGCTTAGCCGGTCGTTCTAACAGATCTAATTCTCCGAAATATTAGTTAAATGTGGTCGTTTTATGAGGTATGTCGTTATTACCAATGTCGTAGAAAGCAATATTTTTAATAAGGCGGTCATATGGCATTCAGCCGGGACCTTTGTTCTAGGTTATTATAACCGGCATGTTGTATTAAACGATGTCGCAGTAAACGGTTTTGACTGTATTCAATATCTGTGAAAGTGCACAAATGTGGGAAAATGAAACAAAAACCGCTGAACGTAACTTCTCGAGATCCTCAAAAAAGTTCACTGAAAAAGTCTCAGTAAATGACGACCATTTTACTGAGATTATATTTTATCCCATATCATCTTATCTCATTTCATTTGATTTCATCCCAGTTGATTAATGTTTCAAATTAATCATCTTTATTTCATTTCATTCCATATTATCATATTTAATAAAAATAATAATATAAATAAAAATAAGAAATGACTAAAGGTCTTAGTTACCAGGTGATAAAATCCCTTAAAAAAATACTTTAGTCACTTAACTGAACACGTGTCTCATTAATTCTTGCCCGGTATAGAGACTCAACAGACCTCATGCCTCAAAGCGGCCGGCAAACATCACTCGTTTCGTAAGCAACAAACAACTTACCATCGCGGAGGCGTGTTAATCTATGCTTTGCAGAATTTGTAATAATGGCGAACTAGAGTACCTAGACAGGCGATAGACAAAACGTTTATAATCTTATCTTCCAAAGTCAGTATAGACAGTAACGGAAAAACCCATTGATTTTGCTTCGCCAGTTTTTCTCAGCACTGTAACTCTTTATGGAAACAGTGAAATGTAACTTTATTTAAATTATAAATTACAGTTTTTGTGGTCTTAAGACAGAAAAGCACGGGTAGTAGTAGGATTTAATGACTAAGACATTTTCGACCAGTCAACTGAAAGTAGGGCGAACGAACGGATCCGAGATACTTAATAAATTCTCACACACAAAAAGACAATACAAGCAATTATTAATTAAAAACAATAATCATTTATTTAAAAAAAATCATTTCAATTACAATCTTTGGAACGATTACAAAACACAGCCTTCAAAATAATTATGAAAATAATAATAATTTTAGAGCATAGAAACGATATTCATATAAAAATTTGGTCATGGATTGTAAATAATCAAAATATTAATAATCTATTTAATAATAATAAAAATATTATACATAATATATATTTCCGATATATCTATAGATAGTAATAAAATAAAAAAAACGTGCCAGCTACAAAAAAATAATTCGTAATTAAAGCAGTTAACAATTGAAAAAAAAAGATATAAAATAAAAACAATTAATAATTCAAAGAACAGTTTTGTCTTTTGTTGTTGAGAAATAAAAAAAAACATTTATTAAATAAAAGGCACATTTTGAAACAGAACACAATTTTACATTATATTTATTACATACATTGTAAACATAAGGCACGGTTATGCAAAAGAGAGCCAGTTAAAACCCGAAGTCAATTAATTGATATCTTACTTTATTCTATATATATTTATAACCAACCACATCATTATTACTAACAGAGCGAGAAATCATAAGACAATTTTTTTATGGATCAATTTCAATTTCTTCATTTGATTGATTAACTGCTAGCAGACATTGCGTTAGGAATGTTTCATGTGATTCCAACCGGAGCTGAGGCTGGACAAAATCAAGATTCAGCTATAGGCAGCTGATATTTTCAAACAATTTTTGCTACATCACTACATAGTATAAAACAAAGTCGCTTTCTCTGTCCCTATGTATGCTTAAATCTCTAAAACTACGCAACGGATTTTGATGCGGTTTTTTTTAATAGATAGAGTGCTTGAAGAGGAAGGTTTATATGTATAATAACATCCATTAAATAGTGGAGAAATCAATAATAAATTACAGTTTCCGAAGCGAAGCGAGGGCGGGTCGCTAGTTACTTATAAAATAACACCGCAGATTGGTTCTCCATTGCATGAACACGTTCCGGCTACGATGTCTTCTTCTCTTTCTCTTCGAGCTGCATAAACTCTTCTAGAAGCACGTCGCCTTCAAACATGGAAGGCGACTCTAAAATATACAACGGAATGTGAACGTTTTAAATTGTTTTTTTTTATTGCCCTTGTAGGCATACGAACGTACCGCCCACCTGATGGTGAGTGGTTACCGTCGCCCATGGACTTCAGCAATGCCAGGGGCAGAGCCAACCGTTAGAAGGCGTATAAGTGTGTAAGGGAAAAATAATATTTTTTTCACTTCAGGCTCTATCCTTTTTATTTTTAAGGCCAGGGGGATGAACCACCTACATGGTCCCCGCACCCAGGGGACCGACGGGTTATGGGGGACTTGACGGTCTGCAAGATGTTGGAAGCGGACAGCTGGTCCAAGGATAGTATTTAGGACCCTACACAAGCTCCACCCTAGTCGCTTTGGTATTAAATCTGCCACTGGTTGAAATATTCCATTACGTATACTTTGAATAAACCCCGTCCCATATATATCTGCATCGGTACCAAAGAAAACATAGTGAGACGTATTTTCCATCGATGACCTTAAATATGAAAATAGAGATCAACAAAATAATAAAAAAATCCCCACTCTATTTAATTATTTTTAGGGTTGTCTCAAACTAATTATTCATTGGAATTTAGTAATCGATAAGTTCCTACAAAGTACCGTGTTGTGCGAAATCGCGTTATATGAGACTAGAAGCCAGTACGAATTTGACTTTTATTTTTCTATCTATGCTGATAGCCTTGAGTCTATTTAAGCTTCGCCCTAACATGTAGGTGAGCTAACGGGGCTCAAACCGGAGTGTTACTAACACTGACCCTAGCAAGAGCCGTGCTTCGTAGAATCTACCACCGGATCGGAAACGCGACCCACTGAGAAGATCCGGCGAGAAACTCAGTGGGCTGTGTCTATGGGTTAATTCGCTTTTTCTGAATGAAAAATCTCAACTATGGCTGTATGTATCTTGTGTTTTATGTATGTATTCTTTTACTAGTTTGTGTGTTCATAGTGCATAATGTAATTTTAAACAAAAATCTCGGTATCGTGTTGTACAAGTTCCGTGCTGTACGAGGATTTTGGGGAAGTTTTCTTTTCGCGTTATAGCGGAACCGTGTTGTAAAATACCGTGTTACGGTAGGTTTACCTGTCCATAGTTTCTTACCTTCTTTTTCTAATTTTATCTTTCCGATTAATTTCTTATTGTCTTCATCTTTGTCCGGCGTCGTACCCAGTTTACTCTGGAAATTAATTACGCAATAAAATTTATTAATTCTAATGCTACATACATACGTGCGCAATATATATATATATACTAACTGGCCCAGAAATTTCTAAGATAAATAACCTAGATACCGACTGCAGCTACATCTGCCGGACTGATTTGCAAAACTAAACCATTCTCGAATCCACCTCAAGATACACAGAAAATTTCATTCAAATCGGTTCAGCCGCATAGGAGGAGTTCAGTGATAAACACGCGCACAGAAGAAATATATATAATTTATGGTACATACAGTTTCCGTTTTTTTTTTTCTAATTAAGCTATAGCCCTGAGAGGCTATGTCAACGTAGGTGAGCTCACGGGGCTGAAACCTGACGACGTTGCTAACACTGGTCCTAGCAAGAGCAGTGCTTCGCAGAATCTACCACCGGATGGGAAACGCGACCCACTGAGAAGATCCGGCGAGAAACTCAGTGGGCTGTATCTGTGGCTTAATTTACTCGTCGAGCCCTTCGTCGCAAGCGACGGGTTCGACGAGGGCGGTGACCGGTGCTTGTGGTACCTAAAAGCACCGTTAATGGATCGGGAGGATCGGTAATGACGGACCGACGTCGACTGTTTACCATTGGGTTCACAGGATCGGGTATGTAATTTCCGGCGGGCACGACAAGAGGGTTTTCGTGTCGTGTCGCCTTCTCAAAGCGGCGCAATGATGCCGAAGGTTTCCGATGTTCATCTTGTGACAGTTTTGAAGCCTCCGTTTTTTTCAAGTCGGAATAAAGGCAAAGGGTCGCGTCTGTAGTGCATACAACGACTTAGAACCACTGCGACCAAACGAAACAAAAGTCAGTTGAATCTCAACGAGGCCAATATCTAAAGATGAATCCTTTAGAGATGATCCTTCTAACGAAAATCTTCAGTGCACATATGAACTAATATTACATTAATCAACACAACTACAACACACAACAACCAATACAAAATAACAAAACAGTTATTACTATAAGTTAACTAATTAGTAGTAACTAATTTTCGCAGTTTTTTTTTTTTCAATGGCAACATTATAACAGTAGATTTAACGTACCTTGATAAACTCTGGCAACCCTTCCTGTAGGTGATACCAGCTCAGCGCGAACACGAGCGTTATGAAGAACAGATTAGTGCTGATGCCTGCGGGACAACATTAACCTATTCAGTTCATTGACGTCATCGATGACGCAATGGTTCTGGTCATGCAGCACACACTTTATCTATGAAAGCAAAGACGAAACGATCGATAAACACGGGTGGAGTTGAGGAGCATGCTGTGTATGAAAGGGTATCCGAGGAAATAGGACTAATTAAGGTGGCGCCACTGTTGCAAATGGTGGAATTTCAGAAAAAGTGCTAAAATTTATTATGCATTGTTAGATTCAGACATCAGAAGCGAAACTTAGGTATGGCAACACAAAAATGTATTTCGATTATATAATCACACTTATCGCGTAACTCAATAGTTTAAAGGGATGGAGCTAATTAAATGATAATGATCGTTAATTATAACTAATTAAAGTAAAATTTTGTAGATGGCGAATGGCAATGTGGATCACATAGCAGTACACTGCTATATCGATATTGCCACGTTAGTTATATTTAGGTGTATTTTTGAGTTACAATTTTCTGTTTACAGCCTGGACACTTTCGGCCTGTCCCCTCACTAGACAGTACTCCTCACCTCTACCCTCAATATTCATAATTAGAACTACATTTACGATTTAATCTCGCGTTTATTTTATAAGTTAATATTTTTTTTTACGGAAAAATTCGATTGATCGGAAATAATATATTGAATGTAAGTTTTAGTGTTGTGAATATAAAAACAATTTTCGACAAGTTGTTTTTTTTTCCAACAAAAGAGAAAATATAATATGATAAATTTAGTTGTTGTCGAATCCCTATATATAAGCCAATATAAAGGCACTCTGTATAATTTTGAATTTATTATACAGGACGTAAAGAGATGTGACTATTAAACTTTATACCAATGTTTATTTGTCGCTTTGGAATTCACAAAATAAGCACAGAAAATATTGTAACCCAAGTTAATGATCAAATTGATTATTTAATTTACTCGTGATTTTGGCGTTTACCGTTTAGACAAGAATTCTCAATTAATCCACTTCATTTCTAGAGATGCGATACGTCATTTACGATGATGAGAAATATGTTTCGTGAAGATGAACTTAGTTAATAATGTGATCATACGAACGTAACATGGATTCTTAATCGACTTTAAGTACCATACGTATAAAGAAACGAATCGAAAATGGCGTCTATGTACCCGCACTGACAGATGGTAGGGTCAACAAATAAAAAGATAGAAAAAGTTTTTTTTTTCATTCCTTAGATGGGTGGACGAGCTCACAGCCCACCTGATGTTAAGTGGTTACTGGAGCCCATGGACATCTACAACGTAAATGCGCCACCCACCTTGAGACATAAGTTCTAAGGTCTCAGTATAGTTACAACGGCTGCCCTACCCTTCAAACCGAAACGCATTACTGCTTCACGGCAGAAATAGGCAGGGTGGTGGTACCTACCCGCGCGGACTCACATGTGGTCCTACCACCAGTACTATAAAAAAACAAATGAGAATGTACTTTACTTTATGCCCTGGCAGAGGGGAAGGTGTCCCATCTGGGAAAGTCGCACAGTTCGCAAGTGAAAAAAACTCGAACTCAACAATAAAGTCAGAACTGATATACACTCTCGAGCAAAAGTTTGGAATCACTTACTTGAAATTGGTTCCGCGCGATCTTGTGTACTAAATATGTTTTTGATAATCATAAAAATGAGATCATTTTAAAGGTTCAACTGTTAACTTTAAACTGATACCAAATTCATTAAAATCAAGCTAGTATTTAAGAAGCTATCCCGGATTAAGTGAAGGAATAACGAAAAAGACGTGTTTCAATTGATTGATACGTCGCGAGTTGCAATCGATTGACCTCTATAATAGCACCTGTTATCGGATTTTCTTTATCAGTCGACTTTCACACGTTTTCCGGTACATATCTCCGCTACTTTTGACCCTTTACCTTGTACGACAAGGGAAACAACACCTACAGAAGCAGCACAAATCGTAGCCCTATTGCAAGAAGTGCTCAGCCAGCGGGTTGTCGCTCGTCGGCTCCACATAAGCAAGTCCTGTATTTCAAAAGCTTGCTAGCGCTTTCGGCAGACTGGTAGCTTTATCCCGGGACCAAGACCTGGACGGCGCCGGTGCACATCGGAGAGGAATGACCGTTTTATCGTGTCAACCTCTCTCCGAAATCGGCATTTACCTGCGACGTCCAACAGGAGCTCCGAGATGTTCGTGGGGTAGCAGCCAGCAAGTGGACAGTTCGTCAACGACTAAAGCAAGCGAATCTGACTCCAAAAAGGCCTGTCACAGGCCCTAAGCCCACGGTAGCTCACCGACAAGTACGCCTTCAATTTGCTCGAACCCATCTTGATAGGGAGGTTGAGCAATGGACGCAAGTCCTGTTCTCCGACGAGAGCAGGATGTGTTTGCACGAGAAACAATTCAAAAGCTGATCAGGTCTATGAAGAATCGTCTTCGAGCAGTTATTAGGGCGAGGGGAGGGAACACAAAGTACTGACACTTAATTTTAAAGCTAAATAAAATTTTTATTTAATAATTTTTGTTGTTTCATTCACTCATTATTTTTCCATATTTCCTTGTTTTCCTACCTCCTTCACTTAATCCGGGATAGCTCCTTAACTGCTGATTTGAATGAATTTGGTATCAATTTAAAGTTGACAGTTGGGCCTTTAAAATGATTTCATTTTTATGATAATTAAACAAATATTTAGTAAGAAAGATCGCGCGGAACCAATTTCAAGTAAGTGATTCCAAACTTTTGCTCGCGTGTATATTTTTTTGCACTCAGTACTTGACCCGTGTACGATTAAAGACAGCAATAGTTTAGAGCGAGAGCGCATGATCGCCGCCGCCATTTTAGATTCGTTTCTTTTTTTTTTTTTTTTAATTTATTGAAAGCATTGGCAACACGGCCATCAGCTTAAACTAATTTTACAAAAAAATAGTACATGAACTAGAACTTACAATAAAAGAAACAAACCAAACCAAGAAACAATTACAAATCATTGAAAACAACAAATTAATGACAAAATGAATTGCAAGAACTTACTATAAAAAAAATAAAAAATTATAAGTTTTCTTTCAACAAACAACAAAAAAAGAACATGAGTCGTTATAAAAAATAATTAAACTTGCACATAAGCAGGAGACCTATGATACATTCATGAATTATACATTCATAGTCGTTCTATAGTGTGAAGTACAAAATTATACACTATTGAGAATAGTTGTGGAAGCTTTAAAATACCTTGAATGGAATTAGGAATAGATTTTAAGCCTGTGTCTTTACATAATGCATTAAACAATAATCTCTGTTGATTGAATTCAGGACAATTAAAAAAAATATGATCTAGATCACACATACCAGAGTTACAATAAGTACATGCAGCTGATTCACTTAACTTTAATCTAAAAAGATGCGCAGGAAAATGGCCGTGGCCTATACGTAATCTACAAATAATCGATATAAAGGCTCTTCCCGGGAAGAATCTAAAATTATCAAACCAAGATTTAGTACTAGGTACTGGGACTATTTCAGCTAACCATTTACCTTTCGTTTCTCTGGACTTAGACAAGTAATTAGACCAACGTTTCATCATATTTTGTTTAATTGAATAAACTAAATCTGAGTACGGAACTTTAAAATCGGAAATATTTATATCTTTTGTAGATTTGGCTAATTTATCAACAAATTCATTACCCACAATACCAGAGTGACCTGGCACCCAGCAAAATTCAATAAATATATTTCTGAAATACAAAGAACTCAAACAACTTCTTAACTTATAAATTAAATAATTTACAGATGCACTAATACATTTATTTTTAAGAGCTTGCAAGGCACTCATTGAATCAGATAGAATTAGAATTTTGTCCCCTGCAGAGTAATTTACTCGAATGTGCTCTAAAGCATATATAATACCTAGTACTTCAGCCGAAAAAACAGAGAAAAAATTACTACATTTATAAACTGATCCTATGTTCATGGACGAATCAAAAAATGCAAAACTAGTTCTATCTTTAGTTTTAGAGCCATCTGTATACACTTTAACAAAATCAGTCCTATCTTCAAGGAACTCCAGAAAATCATTTTTATATTTAAACTTGATTAGATCAACAGCCACATCTCTCAACATGTCATGAAAGTTATATTCGAAACAAGGCAATAGAGTAGACCAAAATACCACATCCTGAAATTCAAAATTCAAGTACGTTAAGGCACTGGATATGGATGAAGAATTAGGAAGCGGAATTAAATTATAATTTGGAATATTTGCATACTTCAAATACCTGTAAGTTACTTGATTATCACGGCTAATAAGCTTAAGACAATAATTATCTAATATAAAACTTCTTCGTATGAATAGAGGAACAATACCAGCCTCAACTTCCAAGGAATTAATTGGAGACGACATCATAGCACCAGTAATTATTCGTAATGCTCTATTTTGCACAATATCTAATTTCTTAAGAATAGAAAAATTTGCGTCCGAAAAGAACATACAGCCATAATCGAAATGGCTTCGGATTGTTGCAATGTAAATCGTTTTTAAAACTTTGGGATCAGCTCCCCATTTTATTCCAGTTAGCGATTTTAGTATATTCAAACCTAATTCAGCTCTTTTACAAATAACATCAATATGAGTTTTCCACGAAAGATCAAAATCTAGAGAAAGACCAACATATTTTACGAAAGATTGAGCAGGAATAATATCATAATTGTATAAAACTTTAGGGTAATGCAATCCATTTTGGGAAAATAAAATTGCAGAACTTTTGGAAATATTGACCTCAAGTTTTAGGGAATTTGTAAGTAAATCGTAAATATTACGCAAACAACTATTCATAACCGATTCACCACTTTTAATATCATTACAGTTTACATAGAGAACAAGATCGTCAGCAAAGAATAAATGTTTAACAGAATTTGGAATTTTCTTTATGAAACATACTAAACTAAGTATGAATATGAGAGGTGATAAAACGCAACCTTGAGGAGTACCTTTTGTAGAAATTTTAGGACCAAATAAACTAGATTTCATTTTCAAAAACATAGAGCGCTTGTTCAGGAAATTGTACAGCCAGAACAGAACATGTCCTGGAAAGCCTAAATAATGTAGACTTTCAATAAGGTAGGAATGATCTATATTATCAAAAGCCCCTTTAATATCCAAAAATACCGCTAATGTAAATTGATTATTATGGAAGTTATTTTTAATATCGCCAATCAAACAGCTTAAGTTATCTATTGTACTTTTACCTTTACGAAATCCGTATTGAGTACTTGGTATTAAATTGTTATTTTCAGTAAACCACTCTAACCTGTTTTTTAACATAGTTTCGAAAATTTTCGAAAAACAAGAAGTTAAAGAAATGGGTCTGTGAGAATTGATACAGTTGGGATCCTTGTAAAGCTTTAAAATCGGTACTACATGTTGAGTTTTCCAAATCGGAGGAATACAGTTGTTTTGCCAAAGATCATTAAATATTTGACATAAAATTTCCTTGGCATACTGGGGAAGATTTTTGATTACTTTATAAGAGATGAAATCAGGACCAGGGGAGGTTTCCTTTTTATTTTCTAACGCAGTCGCAAATTCGCCCATAGAGAATGGGTCTACTAGCCATTGAGCCTCCGGTTTTCCGTGGCTGTTAAAAAAATCTTGTAACTTAGATTCGGAAATTTCATTCTCAGAACCAGCTATCGAATCCAAAAACAAAGATGCATTAGCGGAATTTTGAAAAAAACTTGAAGACGTAGAAATATTATTGAGTTTAGCGTGCTTAAATCTACGAATGTGATCCCAAATAATTTTACTCGAAGTCATTCGATTGAATGATGAACAAAGATTCATCCAGCTTGAACGTTTTATTTCATATAAAGTTCTTTTCTTCAAAGCGTCCAGCTTTTTAAAAATAATATAGTTTTCCATATTTGGATAATGCTTGTACGATAATAAAGCAACTTTGGCTTGTAAAACTACGCGGTCACAATCAGCATTCCACCAAGGAACAGCTTTGGAATAAATCCGTTTTTTGTGCGAGTAACACTTTTTGTCAAAAGTCATTAATATGTCATGTAAAATACTCAAAAACATATTATAATTTTCAAGAGGGTTATCAGCGAAGCTAAAACTTGAAAACTCACTTTCACATAACTTATTAAATTTTGACCAGTCAATCTTATTAAAATTTACGTTAGCTAAAGAGGTATTATCTAGTTTATCAACTTGATTTATTGAAGAGGTGGTCGGGCCAAAGGAAGGATGGGAAGGAAGAAAAGCATCGTTAAAGACTTCAATAAGTAGTGGGAAATGATTACTACTGAGCAAATCATCAAGGACAGAAACTGTGCAACTAGAGCTAAAAGCAGGGGAAGCGAATACTAGATCCAATACATTTCCTTGTTGACCAAATGGAGCAAAGGTCGTGATTGTGTCATCATTTAAACAAACCAACTCAGAACTTTCCACATAATCATGAAGGGCTTTACCTCTTCTATCATTGACTCTTGAACTCCAGGAAGCATGATGTGCATTGAAGTCACCAATTATTAAATAATTATTTGAAACAAATTTAGAACATGAATCTTTCAATAAATTAATAGTGAACTTACCATTTGGTGGTGGAGGAATGTAAACACATAGAATGTCAAAAGAAAAATTATTAATGTAAACTGTAATTAAAATATTTTGAAAATGATATTGAGAAATTGTGTCTATTATTTTAAATTTATACTTAGAGCGTAATGCAATAGCAACCCCACCATGTGGGTGGTTGGAATCTCTTCTTATAACATTAAATCCAGGTAATTTGATGATTTTATGTGAAGTTAACCAGGTTTCATTGAATAAAATCATATCAACACACTTGTCAAGTTTACTGAGGAAATCTTTAAGTTGATCTAATTTAGGAAATAAACTTCTAGAGTTCCAATGAATGATATTAAACTGACCAACAGAATTATGCATATAAGATTGAGTAGAACTATCCATAATTTATGATGTAAAATTTGTTACTAGCATTTCTTTAATTAATTGAGTAGATATAGGTCCAGAAGGGGATTTAGAATCCTTTTTCTTTAACAATTCTATTAAAGTTTTTGTAATGGTTCTGATGACAATTTCTGAGTTGATAATGTCTGAAATTAAAGCCCTACCTTGAGGGGTCTTCGCAGATATAGGTATGTCAGAAGAGGTCACGGGGTTCTTAATAACAGGATTCTTTAGTATGGCTGCATATGATGTTTGCTTGCCGATGATCTTATTTTTAACTTCAGCAACCTTGGCTGCTTTTACTGAGCAAGAGTAAGAAACTGCAGAATGTGGCCCACTGCAGTTGGAGCACTTGAAGATGTTGGGAGTGCTGCACTCCCTGTAAAAATGATTGCCTGAACAAATAGAGCAAACTTGAGTGGCTTTACAGGCACCACTTCCATGTCCGAATTTGTAGCATTTGAAGCACTGTAACACAGGTCTAATATAATCTGAAACAGGCATCCAAATATGCTCGTATGTGACATGATCAGGATGGCTAGACGCCAAAAATGTAACCAGCACAGTTTGCAGTGGCTTGTCACTTCCATTCTCTTGTTTTTTGAAAAATCTTTTTACTCCGAGTATTGTGCATGAAGCTTTTAAATTTACTAAAAGAGATTCTTCGTTCAATTCCACAGGAGCTCGAATAATTCCTTGACTCTCAATGCTATCGTAAGGTATTTTTGCTGTCCAATTGTTTAACTCCATAAAACTTACATTTAATAAAAAAGCGTTGGCATCCCGAGCACAACCAAAGTAAATTTTAGCAAAAAAGTTCCCAGCAGCTTTGACATACTGGACCCCTTGAATATTTTTTAATGCTTTGTTTATTCTTAACAGGTCCATTGGGACTCTGTTATTTGGTTGTGAGATGCTTGATTGAAGAAGCACTGGGTATTCTTTTTTTGTGAAGTCTTCGTAAAGAGCATGGTGGTCTTTAAAAAGACCGCGCTTATTTTTAATAAAAGTCATTTTTATTTTGCGGCTTTCGTCGTATTCAGATGACTTCATTCTTCTTTTTCCCATTATTATGGGAGCGGACACAGGGGCGGAGCTGAAGCCCTCACCCCCGTCGTCATCGTCCATTATTACGGAACACACTTATGAAATATAATTTTAAACTCAAACACAGTGAAAAATTAGGAAACAATGTCGTAAAAAAGGGCTAAAACCAAATAAATTAAAATTAACTTGAAAAAAGCGCCTATTTATTTTGACGTTCCCGCCCTTTTTTCGACATATCCGTCAGACGTTACAAAGGATCATAGACCTATCTTAGATTCGTTTCTTTATTGGCGCAGTTTACACGTAATATTTTCAAAGACAATATAATGTATTGCAATTGTAATTATAATGTAATACATAATGTATTGTCTCGAAACATACCTGCTATATTTTTATATTTTCCAGAATTTCTGTAAATTAAACGGTCGTGTGTAACGGAACAGATCGCTTTTAAGCCTTGTTCGGACTAGGCGAGTACTTTAGTCGAGTACAGAGTAATTTAGTGGCTAAACTACTCGCTACTGCACAGAAATCGTTCGCATTACGGTCCAGTAGAGTACACAAGTGAGCGGTGTTTTGCAAGATGGACAGGCTGCAACGCAATAGAGTGAATAAACTGATTAAGCTAATCGTAATAGCTATTTTAGCAGAGGTGGATAACGAAATTTCTGTGATTAAGAAAAATAAGTTATGGGTACGAAAATGGATCGATACAAGAGATAAACTAGGAGCTACTCAATGTCTTCTGAAAGAATTAGCATTGGAAGAGATCCCAAAGAATACTTCGATAGTTTGAGAATGTCCGAAAGTTGTGTGAATTTTCTGTTAACCAAATTACACTATCAAATTCATCGCAAAGATACCCATTTGACAAGTGCCACTAATGAATTCGACTAATCAACAGGTTCGAACTTGTTTAGTCAGTGAGCCAGTGAGCGAGGACGCGTGGTGGGAGGCGTTACTCGCCCGAAAAAATAGGACAAAATGGATTGACTTGACCAAATTTACTACTTTTATTTACTAACCTACTCGACTACATTTTTGGTGTTCAGACACATTTAGCTACTAAATTACTCGGTACTCGACTAAAATACTCGCCTAGTCCGAACAAGGCTTTAGCGATAAGACCGCCTATTACAAATGCATCGGCTTTTTGACTGTTTTCTGAATGTAAATTGTGTTTTGGTGTGCGAACAAAGTGTATTCTCTCTCTCTCTCTCTCTCTAAACGCTAGCCTGGACGCCACCCTGGTTTTCAACATGAACTGACCGAAGAGAGCCGAGAACTTAGGCCAGTTGTACATCAGGTAACGGAGGCCGGTGAAGTGAGCCTCGATGTGTAGCTGACCTCCGTACACTTGCACGTAGCGCGACTGGAGTTCGACGTACGCGTCCGTAACGGGTTGATTCTGTAAAGGCGACGACAACAATACTAATGGTAAAGGTATATTCTTTTATTGCTTAGATGGGTGGACGAGCTCACAGCCCGCCTGGTGTTAAGTGGTTACTGGAGCCCCCTCTTAGAACTTATCTCAAGGTGGATGGCGCATTTACGGGGGATATAGAGCAGGGGAATAAGATCTCTCTTTTTCTCCACCTTATCCCACTAGGTGGGGTCGGCACAGCTAATTTTTCTCTTCCATTCTCTTCTATCAGCCGTCATCTCAACACTCACTCCTCTCTCTCTCATATCGTCATTCACACACTCCATCCATGTCTTCTTCGGTCGACCTCTTCCCCCTCTACCTTGCACTACCATTTCCATACATCTCCTAGAGGTGTTTTTGATGAGAAAATGTTTTTGATGAGAAGATGTTTTTTTCAAATTAGTAGGTGGCCTATGACAATCTTCTAAACTAAACCCAATCAATTAAAAAAAAAAACTATCAATCCCTGCTTCTCTTCGACACGAAAGAAGAACAAACAGACCCACAAACAAACAAACAATGACACTGACATTATAATATTAAAGAATGCGGGTAGTTTTTATAAAGCATACATTTATATATCTATACTAATATATAAATCTACAGTGGTTTTTACGGATGTTCCGTTATAACTACTGAACCGTGCATTGACCGATTGACTTGAAGCTTGGTATCCATGTAGAAAACCCATGTACTTAATGGATAGGCTAATATTTATATGAGTGTGGGACTCCCTAAACCAGTTGCGGGGGCGTTAATGATGAGAATCTTTGTGGGGGTGAGAAATAAGAATGTTAATTTTAAATGCCCAGCGAAGCGGTCGAGTACAGCTAGTACATATTATTATATAATATTTGTAAATCGTCTTCTTCTTTTTCTCCACCTTATCCCACTAGGTGGGGTCGGCACAGCTAATTTTTTCTCTTCCATTTTTCTCTACCTTGCACTACCATTTCCATACATCTCCTGGTCACATGCATATTCTCTCTACGCATCACATGTCTACACCACGCTAACCATCCGCTCTATAATTTGTTGATAGCCGGGGCTACTTTCACACTTCCTCTGATATACTCGTAAATCATGTTTTACGAAAAAATAAGAAGGTGGGAAACTACTTACGGGATCATCATCGAATTCCGTGAACAAATCGACTTGGATGGTCTGCTTCTCTTCCACCACGTCCGACATGAGGAGAGGCGCCATGACCGCTGTGCGGATGTATTCGTGGAGTTTCGACCTGGAACGCAATCTTATTGTTGTCCTCTAACTCAACATGCAGGGCTGGTACTACACGCATACCATACAAGCATACTATAAAACTTTAAAAAGGATGTCCCAAAATTAACATAATATCGTCTTTTCGCATTAAAAGTGTACAATTCCCAAAATTATTCGAAATTGAGTTAATATGCGGAATCATTTGGTATCACCAGTATTTTTCTCATAAATACTGTCAAAAGAGCGTTTTTTAGTTTTAGTTTTTTTTTTTAGTATACCTATATTTTGACTACTATTTAACAAAATTAATGCATAATTTTATCTTACTTTAAAAGACAGATAATGTAAGTGATAAAAAATAAAAAAAAGTTGCAAAGATGATTAATATTAAAAATATCACATGTTAAACCTTTGAAACACTCTCCTGTAAAATTGTAAGTTTCGAGATTATACAGTTTTACAGTTTTAATGCGAAAAGACGATATAACATTTTTTTTGTCAATTATCAAAATTCTAGGGTTTTTTTATTGCTTATACGTGGCATATTGCTTAAGGCCACTTTTTAATCTTACAGTAGACGCTATAAACCTGACAATATTATATATATTTTATTTTTAATACTCCTTGATGTTAAGAAATAATCTTAGATGTCAAAATATTCTTGAATGGATATGACTATACGAGGAGGTATTTTTATTAAAAATTTTTGATAAGCAGTTAGTCAGACAGTTAGTATAGTCCTCCTGATCGTTAAACTGTCGCTAATAGGTTTCAGTAGTGACAGGGGCTGACCCAAACTGTTACCTACCGTAAATACACATTTACGTAAATGTTTAAATATGTTACAGAAGGACACAAGACAGTTAAACGGTAGGCAGCGAATTGACTCTGCCCCTGGCATTGCTGACGTCCATGGCGACGGTAAGCACTCACCATCAGGTGGGCCGTATCGCCTGCCTATACGGCAATAAAAAAAAACTTTACAAACCTGTATCTTAACATAGTTGAGCGACATGATGAAGACACTAAAACTCCACCCTTTGCTCTCATCTGTGTGCACACCATGAACATTCCTGTCGTGAAAAAATGGTTATGAAAATTAGGAGTTTGATTTTCTGCTGTACAAGCTCTCAAGTTCACTGAATGAGATGAGATCACGTTTTGAAGTTATCGTCGCCTAAAGGATAAAATGTCTGGTGGATTCGTGTTGAGGGATGCAACGAATTTTCTAATGAAATATGTTCTTAACAAATGTGCACGATTGACTTCCATGGTGAAGGAATAACATCGTGTAATTTATTTATTTATTTTTAATAAAAATCAAACCTGCAAAATTATATTTTGGTTCTTCTCAGGACAGTGGCTTTTTTGGAACCGGTGGTAGAGTTAACATTGCTATTTATATTTTGACATTCAACAAGTGTGTTATACTGACATCTAAGTTGAAATAAATGATTTTGAATTTGAATTTGGTAGGACCTCTTGTGAGTCTGCATGGGTGGGTACCACCATCCTGCCTATTTCTGCCTTGAATCAGTAATGCGTTTCGGTTTGAAGGGCGGGGCAGCCATTGTAACTATACTGAGACCTTAGAACGTATATCTCAAGGGCGGCATGTACATTGTAGATGTCTATGGGCTCCGCTAACCACTTAACATCAGGTGGACAGTGAACTTTAACACCAATCTAAACAATAAAAACAGTGTAAAAAATATGGCTTTTTAAATCAACTTTAGAAATCCACTGCATACAATAATCTTATTCTATTCTAATTTTTTTCATTAAATATTCTATCCATTATAGATGTAGATAGAGTATCTGATTGGACTACTGTAAAAACTTTGCCCTTCTTCACCTTCAGAATGGGCACTGTACTTAACTAAATAAAGGTACCAAATTATCCTTGGATCTACAAAATCACCAATTCTTGTCAATTACATTATAGGTAGAATTTTAAATGGCTAAAATACTGTTTGTTTTTATTCACCGAGATCCTTGTTGACATTTGACTCTGGCATTTCCAAAATTAGCCTTATGCGGTACAACTGGCCTGACATCAGTATGGAGCTCTTTCTTGTCAATTGCACGTAGGCATATGGAAAAGAACATATCCCCATGGTTTCTTCACATGGCCTGTTTTAAAAAAACGGTTCAACAATATTTACAACTCTAGAGCATCTTCTGAACAGTTGAAAATCTTAAAACTATTAATAAAATTATTGTGAAAAGCTGATGGATATTTTTCAAAAAAAAAACCAATGATTAAAAACTCCTTTGACTAAAGTATTTTTGTTAATATTTCTTAAAAAGTAACGTTACATTTATAAATATTTTTTTATAGTTTTAAATCTTTTGATGTAAAATTCTAATTTTTTTTTACCCTACCCAACCTAATTTAATGAACACACTTAAGTAAGAGATTAGGCTCAATGAATAATAGTCAAGAAGAAAAGTTGAAATAGAACTCACTTAAATTGAAAATGTACAGTACGCTGATGTGTTATATTAGGCATGTACATATGATAAAAAACGATATAATTAAATATAGATAGCCACAATATAGCAGTCAAAAATACTAGAATAATCGCAACTTTGTATATTATCTCCTTAGCACTGTTTATACCTTCACCGGTTTTTTTTCTATACCCTAAATATTGATTGAAAAGAAATGTTTCTATCGGTTTCCTGACTAAATCTTTGTATATTCTAAAAGGGTTTACGTAATTTATTACAGACATTTCACGTGCAGTACTATAACTTTTGTATTGATAGATAAGTTTTATCTAAATATTCAAGGACTAAGGATAACATTTAAAAATTGACACCAGAATAACACCACACAAGTAAAAATTTGTGTTTTGTTTTGACGTTTGAAAATTTCCATTAAAAGTATTTCCATTTTCCAACTGTAAAGGCGAAAGTATCGTATTATTATACGGCCTAATATTTTGTACTCTGTTTTACGAAAAAAGATATGCAACGAAATGGATTGAAATTGATTAATTTTTATTCAAAGAGTAATTAAGTTGAATGAAATTAAATAAAACGAGATGATATGGGAGGAATAGTTCTCATAAAATGGTAATAATTTTTTTTTCGTCATAGTGATAGCTTTCATTTAATAGAAAAAACCGGGCAAAGACCAGGACCTCCTGAACAAAATTTACAGGAATGCATAAGACAAGCTTCAGACAATAATATTGAATCAACCGGTTTACCGAGCATTACACCCAAAAGTGGCAGATATCTGAAACCGCACTGTTGATACACATGGTGGTTCCAGATCGTATGGATGAAGTCTGATCCGCTGGCGGGTATATTTAAAGTAAAAGTTTATGTACATTCATAATGAATAGAAACACAAAATTAAAAGACTAACTACTGACTGACTACTGAAATTGTTCAGCCGATTCTTCTCAAAACTATTTTTACCCACTTCTTACCGCGATTAGAGGACCTTTTTCGAAGTGCTGGTAGAGTTCTTTTTCTGTTTATTAAGTATGCTACCGACTCAAATGAGATATAATATAGCGAATCAATTATTTTAGACATCTATAATACATTGTGGTAATTGTTTTAAATAATAAAATATAATCTTCGGATGTATATATTGACTTTTTATTTTTTACATAAAACTATACGATTAACTAATTGTTGCTAGGCAACAACTATTCTTCTTAAAAAAATATTCCTACCTAAGCTGATAGGCTTGAGAGGCTATATCAGCGTAACCTTAACTATATAGTAGGTGAGCTCACGGGGCTCAAACCTGACGACGTTACTAACACGAACCCTAGTAAGAGCCGTGCTTCGCAGAATGTACCACCGGATCGGAAATGCGACCCACTGAGTAGATCCGGCGAGAAACTCAGTAGGCTGTGTGCTGTGTCTGAGGATTTCTTCTTAAGAAACTTATGATCGTTACATATAGTTAGAAGGCCAGTTCTAGCATACACTCTACATGTGCTACAGGGCGAAATCCTTAAATCATGGAGTTAGTAATAATACTAACTTTAAGCCTTAAATATTAAGTATATTGTCTATGGCGAAATCATAGATAATACACTAACAAGATGCATAAAAGTCAAAACTATGTCAAAATTGTCAAAACATCAGGATTTGCAGCATAGGTTAAACACTTGTCTGCAGGAACACTTGATTGTAAAATAATAAATGTACATAAAAAATAAATGAATACCATGTTTATTCTATATAAAATAAATAAAAAATCATGCGTGTATTCATGTAAAAGATTAGCGACATCTACGACAAATATTTTGGTTAAAGAAAATTTACCCGCCGCTGCATACAGACCAGAAATTGTTGAAAAAAACAAATATGATAAATGGGAAAATGCAGGATTGTTCGAAGCCGAAAATTGTAGTAACAAGAATAATTTTAGTATAATATTACCGCCGCCTAACGTAACAGGGAAATTGCATTTAGGTAATCAGTTTACAAACATAACCTTATAATAAATGAAGCCAAATTGTAAATTACAGTATCTTAGTAGATTGTATATCACCTGCTTCCAATTCCAAAATAGGGAATGAAATGGCTACTCTCTTCATAGACATGTAAGTGTTATATAATAAAAAGTAGAATAGCCATTTCTTATTAAATATTTATCAAGATCATAATGTTTTTTGTTGTATACTTAATCATTGGAAGACAATTTTCAATGTATTTTAGAACGGTAGGCATGGTAAATGATCAGTACTAATATGAATGTATTACTGGAGTTAGATCAATAGATATTTTCATTATATATCACCTCAAAAATGTATTTTTTAAATAATCTAATTAGCCACATAATATAAATAAAACACTGTATTTCAGGTCATGCATTAGCATGCACGATACAAGACGTAATAGTTAGGAGAAAAAGATCATTAGGCTATAATGTCTTATGGCTCCCTGGAACGGATCATGCAGGAATCGCTACACAGGTAACTGGAAGGACTTGACGTAATTGCAAAAAATATTTTACCAGATCCATTATGTGACTTTATCACCAAATAACTTCCTCATCCCACAGAGCATTGTTGAAAAATACTTAAAAAGTAAAGAAAACATAAATCGCTACGACATTGGACGTGAAAAATTTGTAGAAGAGGTATGGAAATGGCGGGAGAAACATGGAGATAGTATTACAGAACAGCTTCGAACCTTGGGCTGTTCACTTGACTGGTCCCGACAAGTTTTTACAATGGATCCTAAACACACCAAGGCCGTGAACACAGCATTCATTCAATTATTCCATAAAAATCTTATTTATAGAAAAAAAGCACTAGTTAATTGGTGCAATGCATTAAAATCAACTGTGTCAGATATTGAAGTGGAAAATGTACCAATAAATGAACCTAGTGATTTGAGTCTGCCAAATTATATAAAGCCTGTTAGGTTTGGATTGATATATGATTTTGCGTATAAAGTTTATGACAGCACTGAGGAAATAATTGTGTCTACAACAATGCCAGAGACGATGCTGGGAGATGTAGCAGTAGCTGTACATCCAGAAGACAAAAGGTGATTGAGTTTTGGTAAATGTTCTCTTTATTTGCGACTTACTCTTTATTTAGTTACTATTTGTATACATAGTGTTTTAATTCTTAATACAAATTATTGCAAAATATTTCATACCCAATTATATTATTTAAAGGATGCACTGTTGAAATCAGGAAGCATGTTTATTCTCCGATTCTATGTTAATCAATTCATGTGAATGCCAAATATGTCCATAAATTCTAAATAAATTATTTGGTGATTAAACTCTATACTTGTCTATTTTTATATGAATAGTTGTTAATGTGGTTATTCAAGCACTCAATTTTTGTAATATTTTTTCAATCTAAATTAAAAAAAATCTAGACTAGGCTAGACTAGGCTCACCAACCTAGTCATAACTGGATAAGATGCCATTGAACTCATATCGAGCGATGCTACTGTGCCTATGTTCCAATTTAAATCTCAATAAAACTAAACCAATAAAATTTATTAAGTATTAAGTGGTAGGCAGCGGCTTGGCTTTGCCCCTGGCATTGCTGAAGTCCATGGGCGACGGTAACCACTCACCATCAGGTGGACCGTATGCTCGTCTGCCTAAAAAGGCAATAAAAAAAATAAAAAATTCTACTTTGTACTGACTTCCGACAGTTTCTAATAAGAGATCAATATGGAAGGTTTTATTTATTTTAAGTACTATGACATAAATAGTAAAATGTTTCTATTGTTTGCAGATACCAACATTTGGAAGGTAAAAGGGTTATACATCCATTCAGAACGAATGAAACAATACCAATTATATTCGATAAATTCGTTGATCGGGAATTTGGTACAGGGGCTGTCAAAATCACACCCGCACATAGTAAAGTAGATTATGAAGTTGCTAAACAACACAATTTGCCTTTACTCCAAGTTATAAATGTGGAAGGATTGATAGAAAACACGGAAATATTTCAAGGACTCAAACGCTATGACTGTAGGTCCATATTAGTTCACAAACTAGATGATTTAGGTCTCATGAAAGAGATTAAACCACATATAATGACATTACCGATATGCAGTCGATCAGGAAACGTAATTGATCATTTACCTAAAGAACAATGGTTCTTATCTTGCGCCGAATTGAATAAAAAGGCCAGAGAGTGTGTTGAAAATCGTAAATTGAAAATAATACCCGAAAATTTCATTCAAAATTGGTTTAATTGGACCGATGATGGTAGAGATTGGTGCATTTCGCGACAGCTATGGTGGGGACATCAAATACCAGCTTATATGTGCAGTGTTGATGAAGAGCTGACTTGGGTAGCTGCTACCGATGAAAGCTCTGCCAAACAGCAGGCTTCTAAACATTTTAATACTTTACCTGATTTGATTAAAGTAGAAAGAGATACAGATGTCTTAGACACCTGGTTCTCATCGGGAATTTATCCTTTCGCAGCTTTAGGCTGGCCTGATCATGATTTTAGTAGAGACTATACGGAATTCTACCCTTTAAGTCTGTTAGCTACGGGTCACGACATCCTTGGGTTTTGGGTGCACAGAATGGTGATATTAGGCCTTGAATTAACAGGCAAAGTTCCGTTCGAAAAAGTTCTGTTGCACGGTATTGTTTGCGACAATAAAGGCGCTAAAATGTCTAAAAGCCGCGGAAACGTCATAGACCCCATTGACGTAATCGAGGGGATAAGCCTTGACGCCCTCAAAAAGAAAAGCGAGGAGATGCACAAAAGTGGTATTCTCAATAAGGATGAACTTAAAAAAGCATATTCGTATCACAAAGCTAATTTTTCAGCTACTAATGGCATCCCAGAATGCGGGGTAGACGCGTTAAGGTTCACATTACTGTCGCAAGACATAAAATCGCATTTCGTCAATTTTGATGTCAGCTATTGTCACTCGAACAAATTATTTTGTAATAAGATATGGCAAAGTATCAAATACACTCAGTTGTCGTACGCTAAATTGAAAGTGATAGATTCTGAAATAACCAAACAGGATTTGACTTTTTTTGATAGATGGATTCTGAGTAGATTGGCCAATATGGTCCAAAAAGTCAACGATACAATGGATTCATATGATTTCCAAGTGGCAACGAAAGCTATCAGAACATTGATTTACAATGAGTTTTGCGATATTTATTTGGAGGCGTCGAAACCGGGATTCGAGAATGATAATGTTAGAATCGGCTACGCTCACGCGCACACGTTGTCCGCAGTCTTGAACACGTCTCTGAGGTGTTTATACCCCTTCATGGTTTACATAACACAAGAATTAATACCAACGATACCGGATTTCGAAAGGAATGTAATAATAAATTTCAAAGACGCATCCGAAAAATTTCTATCATTTCCAAAAACTGAAGATTACGTGGAATGGAAAAACGAAATTATTGAAGAGCAAGCCGAAAAGATATTGAACGCGGTTAACTTAATACGCGAATTGAAAGGTCTATACAGTATTACGAATAAAGTTCGACCTATAATTAATGTGAGAACGGATAATGAAAATCTAATAGAAGCTATGAAAGATAATGTTGATATTATAACACATCTGACACGCGCGAAAGGTTTAACATTCAATGGTAAAGATGACAAAACTTACGTCAAAGGAATCCTGGATTTGAATACAGAAATATACGTGGAATTAGTCGGGGACGATATAGAGAATGCTATAACAAATGCGAAAAATAAATTGGAGAAACGAATAAAGAAATTAGAAGACTCTTTGAATAATATGGAGGAAAAATATTCGAATAGTAATTATTTAACGACAATACCGGAATGGACGCAAGTCCGCGATCACGAAAAATTGATGGCCAAAAGGAAAGAACTCAAGGAATTACAGAGGCTGATCTAGAATATCTTTAAATATAAAGTTAAACAAATATAGTTGTCAGTTCAATTTTTTTAACCGTTCATTTATTATTGCAATACCATAGTCAGATAAATCAATCTCAAACTTCAGTTTGTAGTGTCGAATTTTCCTGGCATAGGCAGACGGATGTACAAAGTGACGTCCCATCTGATATCACAATGTGGATTCCGTCAACCACCTCCAGACGTGAAGTTTGTCTTATTAAATAACCTTTCAAACCACGCGTGACTATTACGGCAATCTTATACAAATCGTGGTAATTGTGATTTTTTTTTTTGGGGCAAATGGTTGCCTTTGTTGCGTTCCTGTTTTCCATAACACATAAACACACAACTTCGTATTAATTTATAATATTAGTATGGATTTTGAGGATTGTTATGTTTCATTACAGTAAAATCTCTTTATTCGCAGGGTATATGTTCCGTAAATATGCCGCGAATACAGAATCCGTGAATATGGAATGGTAATTTACATTTATCGGATTATAGGGGATACGTTCCTAGATGACAAAATAAACAAGCACATAAATAGTAGAAGAAAATATCACACCTAAGATCTGAATAAATTCTAAATTAGGAGAATAAAATAATTGATGCGAATTCGCTCCTCTCCTACGCGTCAAAGTTAGTCTTTAGTTAGCTGATAAAGAATGCTTAGATATAAGGGTATGTTTTCAAATTTACAGCGGCGGCATTCCGTACATATCGCCTATGGATCCCGGTGATTTCTTGGTCCATCAAGTGACCAGTGATCGGTTAAAAACCTTAGAATGATGGTACTGATTGTTAAGAACAGTGTGCTTAGTGGGAGTTTTTAAACGTTCTCGATAGCGTAAAAGTTAGCCCAATTTTGTATGCAGTTGGAACAGCGCCCCTAGCGGCAAACGTAGGCAAACGATCCCATTCCATACAAATATGAGCTAACTTTTACGCTATCGAGAACGTTAAAAGACTCACACTAAGCACACAGATCACAAATTCAATAATTATACGTTTTTTTATAAGATCACAAAGGTTTATGAAGTTTTGATAATTTTTTATAGGATTCCTTTAAATGCTTAAATTTTTTAAATCAATCAAAATAAGTATTTATTGCAAAATTATATTTCACGGTTTTACTAAAACTAAATTATAACAAAAAGAAAGACAAACACAATCTTATTTTTTAAATAAATAAATAAAAACAAATAAACTCGATAATGGGTAGAGACAGAGTGACAGACTGACACCTCGTGCGATTTACGTAACTTGGATCATTGCATTTTTATGAGAAGTGGTGACTAGAAGCGTTTATGACACGTGATCCCGCCCAGTGTGCTTAGTGCGACTTTTTTAACTTCTCGATCGCGTAAAAGTTAACTCAAATTTGTATGGAGTTGGAACAACTCCACTGCGTTTGCCGCTAGGGGCGCTGACAACGTTAAAAAACTCTCACTAAGCACATTGATCGGCGAAGGAAGATGTGCATAAAACTGATAAAACCAATGTATTTGCGCAATGTATATCTGGCATTGATTGTCAAACATTACGTGAAATACACGGTCGCATATTACAATTTGAGGCAAGTGTACACACACCAATATGGGGGCATCGCAATCGCATACGTAGCCGTATATACCCGCTAGTAAAATAGCGTACTATTATTTACGTAATTCAGCTCAATCTACCTACTTAAAACAGAATATTTTTTTAAGCTGAAAGAACAACTTGCTTAATATAAAATACTTTGAAATATAAAATCTGTAAGTGTCCTTCGGGGCGATTACTACATTGCAAAACATAAGTAGATACAACGCATTATACGTTTAGGTATCTGTATCTCACGATAACGTTCGAATTTCATTACCGACAACAAACAACAAGAATAAACGCCAAACTAAACGAAAACGTATTTACAATACGTATTAACGACTCATATTTGTTTAATCAAATAAATTCATACTTGTAATAAATTAGAGATATAGAACTAGGAACCAATAAATTTATTTATATGTAGGTAGGTATAAAGTTCATTGCACATTCCAGTGACAGTTGACAGTTTTGTCAAAAACGCGGGAAAAAAGATTAGTTTAAATATAAAAATAACTGATTTAAGACTATTTATAACTTATTCGCACTACTGTATGCTACCTTTATTAGCACCTCAAATTTTGCTACTTAAACTTTCGTAAAGCTTATCTTCTCGATATTTTCACACAGTGTGCATGCAGTCAGGCGGGAGCGACTCCTGGACGTCCATAAATCGAGTGGGCCAGATTGCTGCATCCAGACAGTGGTTCTGAAAACGTGCGCCCTTGAGCTGACATTAACAGGGTACGGTCTTCATGGAAGACCGCCCATGGCCACCCTATCCCCAAGAAGGGTGACCGGTTGGACCCATCGAACTATAGGCCTATCGCGATTACATCCTTGCTTTCGAAGGTGATAGAGCTAATAATAAATACGCCACTCTTGAAATATCTTCAGGATCACCTGTTGATCAGTGACCGACACTACGGTTTCCGTCACGGTCGCCCACACGGTCGCTGGCAATTTTCTTGTATACCTTACTCACAGGTGGGCTGAAGCATTGGAGAGCAAGGGCGAGGCTCTCGTTGTAAGCCTTGATATCGCGAAGGCCTTTCACAGGGTCTGGCATAGGGCACTTCTGTCGAAGCTACCATCTTACGGAATCCCCGAGGGACACTTCAGGTCATTACTAGCTGTATGGAATGGGCGGAGCATCACGGCTATTCTAGACAGTTGCTGCTCTGATAGCTCTGACGTGACGTGATCTCCCCCACACTTTTCATCCTGTATATCAATGACATCCTATCTATTCATGGCATGCATTACTATGCAGATGACAGCACGGGGATACACGATATATCGGCCATCAGAATCTCTCTCGGAGCATAGTGCAGGAGAGACGATCAAAACTTGTGTCTGAGGTAGAGAACTATCCGGGGCGAGACTTCGAGTGGAGTTCAACCCGTTGAAGACACAAGTCTGGAGGTTCACTGCGAAGAAGGACCCCTTTGTCATGGGGCCGCAATTTCAAGGAGTACCCCTGCAACCTTCCACGAGTATTGGGATACTTAGGGTCGACGTTTCGAGCGATGTCCAATTTCGGAGTAATTGGAAGGCAAAGCCAAATTGGCGTCCAAAATGCTCGAAGTCCTAAACAGAGCGAAGCAGTACATCACGCCTGGACAAAGACTTTTGTTTTATAAAGCAAATTCTGGCCTCGCGTGGAGTACTGCTCCCACCTCTAGGCCTGGACTCCCAAATGCCAGCTACTTCCATTTAACTCCATACAGAAGAGGGCCGTTCGGATTGTCCATAATCGCATTCTCACGGATCGTTTGGAACCTCTGGCCCAGGGGAGAACTTAGGTTCTCTCTGTATTTTGTACCGTATGTTCCATAGGGAGTGCTCTGCGGAAGTTATTGAGATGATCTCATCATCTCGTTTTTACCATCGCACCGTCCGCCAGCCTTACCTGGAGTCACTGCATTCATCAACAGTGCGTTTTCAGAATCTTTCTTTCTTGCCACGTACCATCCGGCTTTGGAATGAGCTCCCCTCCACGGTGTTTCCCGAGCGCTATGACATGTCCTTTTTCAAACGAGGCTTGCGGAGAGTACTTAACGGTAGACAGCGGCTTGGCTCTGCCCTTGGCATTGCTGAAGTCCAATGGCGACAATAACCACTCACCATCAGGTGGGCTGTATGCTCGGCTGTCTACAAGGGCAATAAATAAATTAATAATACTTTATTTAAGAAATTTTGTATATTATAAAGGGAGGAAATAATACATACAGCCTCCAGGTGAATGGTGGCTTTTATTAGCGCGATTCTCCTGTGGCCTTATCAGATACTGCAATTCATTCTTAACTTCTGATATGACGCTTTAGTATCAAATTTCAATAGAATATGAGTTATCCTACCTTTCAAAGCGTAATATTTAATTGCTTCGCCGCAGTGGCAAGCCGGAGTACCAAGCATGCTTACAACACTGTCTACTAGTCCTTAAAGTGACAACTCCCAAGTTAAAAAAACATTTCAACTTAACATAAAGGTTAAACCGTTTATTCATAAATATATATTTTATAACGTTTATAGGAAAACAATTTATAAATTTCATACTTACATGTACAAACAGACAACGTTTCTTAGAAAAAAATGTGTCTTTATAACATTATTTGGCTTATTGATTAATATTTTAGCCCAGTTAATATAAGACCATAGTTATTCTATATTTATTATTATTATAAATATGTTATATGCTTTAACATTTTGAGCATGTGTTATCGTAGATGTTGATGACCTATAAATTAAGTTTGTTATTTTTAAGCTGTGGTGGATTCAATCCTTTGAAAAAATCATTTGCATTGCTTCCTCCAGTGTATGAATACAGTCAAACCTGGATAAGCGAGAGTTCAAGGGAGCACAATCTCATTCTCGCTTATAGAGGTTTCTCACTAACCCGAGTTTCTCGCTAATGCACCCTCTGAATTTAATTTCGCGATTTCCCGGATTCAAACGCATTCACTATTTTAAGTTTATCACTTAATGGCAGTACTTTGATTTTCCGTTTTAACATGATGCAGAACAGAACTTTCCTTCGCAATTGATTAACGATAAACTGAGTAAGTCAGACAAACAGGACGGTACACAGGGACACGTGTCCATTCGAAAAGAAATCGAATAAATAACAACGTTATTTAGTTCCACGAAATAGAATAGGTTCAATATTGACGAGAAAACAATACAAAAACAATGTTAAGAAGTTCCACGAAAGTTAAGATAGGGTCATAAAATAGCAGATGCTAAATTTGTAATTTGTTTTGTCATTTGTTCTTCCTAAATAATATAAATAAATAAAGCTCGACTGTCGCTTATAGAGGTATAGATAAGTAGCAGTCTCACTCACGGAGGTCCATGAGGCAAAAACGACTCTCTCTTACAGAGGTTTCTGTTTCTCGCTAATAGAGGTTTTAGGAGCTAAAAATGACGGGTCCTGGCTATTACTCTCACTTATAGAGTTTTCTCACTTATCCAGTTCTCACTTATCCAGGTTTGACTGTATACTGATGCAGTTTTTGTTATTTATTGCTCGTTAAGTAGTGAAAGTACCATTCTATATTGGAAAAATAAGTGTGCAACATGATGAAATATGAGTAACGAAAAACAACTGACTTTAAAGAAAATAAATAGATCATGATTTAAAAAAATGATATGAACAAAAAACCTAATGATTTTTATGTGTATTTATGTGAACCTGGATTGGTGTATTATTTAGCATTACATAATGCTTATGTTATATGATAACTTATGTTACTGATAAGGAAATGATTGTGTCTACAACTTTACAGAAATCAGGCCCAGAGATGTGACTTCCAGATGACAAAAAGGTGACTGATTGTTAGTAAGCGATCTATATATGTATATGTGAATTTGGATACAGTTTTTGAGTGTTTAATGGGAATTATTGGAACTTCAAGTATGGTCTTATATTAACTAAACTAACAGCTTAGAACTTTAAAAACTAAGTTTTCAGTCTTTTCGTTCTCTGATTGGCCTTTTTCCGTTTCGTCACCATTTTTGTAATCACAACTTTCTTGGTTCCCGTATTCAGGTTGGCCTGTTTATCTTGTTTTTTCCTGTTCTTTGACAAAACTGGAAATAATATTTTTTTTTCTAAAATTAAATGTTACTGTTTTAATTTACAAATTAGATTAAAGATGTCCCCTAAAGCAAAGATCACTTTGCTTAGTCTGAGATACAGGAAAAATATATTGTGCTTTTTTTTTCATTGCATGTGACACTTATGAATCATATTGCTTTATAATGGGAGTGCAAAATCCAAACATAGTAAAATGCTATAAAATAAATACTACTCATCAAGTTTATCAATCTTAACCGTACTTAAAATTCACAAACTCAGACAAAATCTTACTCATTATGGAATGTATTTATGTAATATTAAAAATTACATAGGAACTTACTTAGATCAGCTATATTGGACTTTTTGACTTTCTGTTCATTTTCATGCCACCTTACATGTTTAACCAAGCAATAAAGAAACTTGAATGTCTGTGAACATTTAGCACATGCATAGATCATTTCACTATTTAACGTTACTCTCGATTTGCGTGAGTTCTGATTGTCAGCTTTATCAGCTGGTTTTATGACACCTCCAGGTAGAATTTCGAGAGTCGGCCATCGATCTGGTGTGTGAGGTATTACATCTAGTTTTTCGTTTTCCTGGAAATAATACTGTGACAATGTTGAAATGCTATTTTATGTGTATGAATTATATTGAAGCATACAACTAGTTTTTCACAAACACTAGTGTCTGTCTTTCGCCAGAATTTTGTACTGAGAAATAGATCATTATGCAGAATTATGGGATAAATTCCAAATATTATTAAAGTATGCCAACTCTCTAAATTATATTCAGATAGAAGATAGTTTAATAAGAAATACACTCATTCATTCACTATTCTAAACTGAATTATCCACCCAAGTCCATATTGTTTTCAATTATTATAAAAAAAATAATTACTTCTTATTTTTACATTATTCTGCCAAAATTGCCAGATTAATAAGTTTGTTTGCATGACACGAATAATCATATTTTCTCAAATAAATCATAAGCTAATCAAAAAAAGTTGAGGAAGGTTTAATTGAAACAGCTGTTATATATATATACAAATAATAAACACATGACGTAATCATAATACTCACAACTGGAACTTCTAGTATTTCGGGAACAATAAACTCAGAAGCGCTCTGTTCTGTTTCATCAGTTTGGATTGACACTATACCGCCAACGTTGGTCTGATCATCTCCTATCACGCATTCGTTATCGTACTCTATATGATCGATAATACAAGTTTCAAATATTTCAATGCGCCCTTCGCGCGACGGCTGGACATCCTCCATACGCACTAATCGTACGTTATCTAGGTCTTCGCCCTCAAGAGCGCTCGCGGACATCGTCGTCAAATCATTCGTGTTTCAATTCGAAAGGTATGTTTACGGGTAAATACTTCGGATTCCCGGTAGAACATTCAACGTGTAGATGTTATATAGGTAAAAGAAACAACAAATATGGCAGGGAATTGTTGATTTTGCCTTGAAAACAAATTTTATTACACTCTTAGTTCTAAATTGACGTTAGTGACAGCTGACAAATGAAAACTGACAATGCTTAGGATCGTAGGCAGAATCGACAGATCACAAGGATAATAACTGTAATTTTTCCCATGGAATTTTATTTTTAATAGTAACTTACTTGTAATTAGTGTGAATTTCAATATTCCGACAAAAATGATGACAAATGTAAAGGTAAAAAAAATGAACTCAACCTCTCTCGAAGTTTAGAAAACTCAGTATATTATCTATTGAGAACACACACAGACCCGGTCCATATGAGCAAACGATATGGAGTCGTCGTCGCCTTAAGCGGATCCTCCCGATCTCTTCTAGTGCTTCTCTAAGCACCGATCACCGTTCGGGTTCGAAGTTGAACTTATCCCATAGACACAGCCCGCAAAGTTTCTCACCGGAAGCTCTCAGTGTGTCGCGATTCCAATCCGATGATAGATTCAGGGAAGCCCTGCCCTTTCTAGGACTAGTGATAAAGTTCTCAGGTTAAGCTCCGTGGGCACACCCACCAAATCAGGCGTAGTTGAAATAGCCCATTAGATTACCATTTTTTTTTCAATAACGATTTTCAAAACAAATTCTAAGATAGCTTTTTTTTATTGCTTATATGGATGGACGAGCTGTCAGCCCACCTGATGTTAAGTGGTTGCTGGAGCCCGTAAACATCTACGATGTAAAGATGATATAAGTTCTAAGGCTTCAGTATAGTTGCAACAGCTGCCCCACCCTTCAAACCGAAACGCATTACTGCTTCACGGCAGAAATAGGCAGGGCGGCGGTACCTACCCGTGCAGACTCACAAGAGGTCCTACCACCAGTAATTACGCAAATTCTAATTTTGTGGGTTTGATTATCGTGGAAGTCAATCGTGAACATTTGGTACATATTATTCCATTAGAAAAACTGGTAGGTAGCCGCCCTGCGGGATTCGAACACCGTTGCATCGCATACGAATGCACCTGACCATATAGATTATACACTTCATATTTGAGACACAAGGCGTCTTATCTTTTAGGCCACGAGGACTTCAAGTTACCTAGTTATTATGGGGAACATAGTTCAGACTATGGAGGGTAGAGGTAAGGAAAACCGTCTTTGTGTGAAAAAGTGTCCGTTAAAAATTTGCTAATTATGGGTGGCGCTACAGTAGCAACCGGGTAAATTCTAAAAAAAGGCGCTAAAAGTTATTAGAATAAGATAGAGAAATAATCCACGTTTTACCACAGCAATAATTTTAGGTTATATTGACGAAATTAGTTTGAACTACGTAAACATGTAAGGTCTTATATTTAACACTGTCACTAACTACTCTAGTCATTAAAAATGAAATTTCCTAACTCAGCATACCTCAATCAACAACTGCTCAATTCATATCTTACCCTGTATCTATGCTAGCGCCATTTTGGAGGATTTTTTAACTGTTATTTAGTGCTGAAAGTGGGACACTTTTTCAAGCTTCTCCCATATGAGACGGTCCTCCTTACCTCTACCCTCCATAGTTAAGACGTAAAGTTAAATAAGTAGGTACTAAGTAACGTTATACTGGAATGTTACAGGTACAGGAGGGTAGGAACGAATGACAATCCCAGTAAATTGTAAACGCAAAATTGAGTGTTTAACATATTATCTTCACGTTTTGACAACGCAACTGATCATTATGAGATTTTATACACATGTTGTCAGGGGTCCTAGATAGGATGTTGGTTATCTTTTATGCAGTAAAAAAACACTATCTCCAAGGCATTTATTTGCTTAACACAGGAAACAAAAAATTAAATTCTTATTAAAAGGAAAAAAAAACTGATCTTTTATTTATGTTTGTTTTGCGTATTGCTAACTATAGTTAAATTACAAAAAATTAAAGTGTAGGAAAGTATAGTTGCATCAACGTCTCGTAAATCTCCACATCGATAGGTAAGAACGTGCAAAATATAATTCGGTTCATTTCTGTATTCGTTTCTAGAAACTTCCTAGCTGTACGTAGCGCTATGTGTGCTGCGAGACGATTCGGAAAACCGTAAATTCCAGTGGATATACACGGAAAAGCGATCGATTTTATTTGGTATTCCTGTTGGAATGACAGGCATTTTTCGTAGCAGGATTCTAGTTTCTCTGCCGATCCATCTTGGGGCCCAACAGTGTGGATGATATCTGGAAAGGCAGAAAATATGTTATGTTATTAACAAAGCGATGCTAAAAACATTCTGAATTTCTCTTAAATTAGGTACATTACACAACAAACGCTTACTGGTAATATATCCTTTTTTTTTTTTTTTCTTACCTATGCTTATAGCCTTTAGGGGGGCTATTTCAGCTTCACCCTAACGTTTGTAGGTGAGCTTACGGGGCTCAAACCGGAAAGTTGCTAACACTGGCCCTAGCAAGAGCAGTGCTTCGCAGAATCTACCACCGGATCGGAAACGCGACCCACTGAGAAAATCCGGCTAGAAACTCAGTGGGCTGTGTTTTTTTTTTTTTTTTTTTTTTTTTTTTTTTTTTTTTATTGCTTAGATGGGTGGACGAGCTCACAGCCCACCTGGTGTTAAGTGGTTACTGGAGCCCATAGACATCTACAACGTAAATGCGCCACCCACCTTGAGATATAAGTTCTAAGGTCTCAGTATAGTGACAACGGCTACCCCACCCTTCGAACCGAAACGCATTACTGCTTCACGGCGGAAATAGGCGGGGTGGTGGTACCTACCCGTGCGGACTCCCAAGAGGTCCTACCACCAGTGATTACGCAAATTATAATTTTGCGGGTTTGATTTTTATTACACGATGTTATTCCTTCACCGTGGAAGTCAATCGTGAACATTTGTTGAGTACGTATTTCATTAGAAAAATTGGTACCCGCCTGCGGGATTCGAACACCGGTGCATCGCTACACACGAATGCACCGGACGTCTTATCCTTTAGGCCACGACGACTTTTTAAGTGTCTATGTGGGTTAATTCGCTCGTCGAGCCCTTCGTCGCAAGCGACGGGTTCGACGATGGTGACCGGTGCTTGTGGTGCCTAAAAGCACCGTTAATGGATCAGGAGGATCCGTAATGACGTGCTTTGGGCGACGTCGACGGTTTACCAATTGGAATATATCCTATATTTTGAGCAAGGGAGGTACCTCCACTCTGTCACGAAGCACCTATTCACACAATTTGGAGAGAGAGGTAAAAAAAAGGATTATACAACACACTCCAAATATCAACCTTGGGCTATAAGGTCGGTATTGCGTTTTGCATAATAATAAAAAATAAAATAAATTAAGAAATCTTAATTGATTTACATTCTCAATTCTACATCAACTTGAACAGAAGTTCCCTAACCACCATATCTCAATACATTGGTGTATTGAAAGCTCTTGTCAAATGTATCGCGAGTATTTACACACAATATTTTTATCGAAAGTGGGCAAGTTGTGATTGAGCATGTTTCATAAAAAATGGTTGAGGGCCACTTATCTGGAACATAAACATAATAGGACTTGCAATACATTAGATGCAGGTAAAGTGAAGTAACATGAAATTAGCCTTTAAGATGCAATCTAGATATTTATTTTAACAGTTTTGCACTCACTGATGTTAATAATAAAGTTGAAAATCTTTATTAGATGCAATTTTGAAAATGAGATTCAATGAGAATAGTATTGCAATTAAAAATTATGTTTATTTAGAAGATTTTATTTTATCAGGTTCTTTTACATATGTAGAGAGGAGATGCATGACTAGGAGATGTATGGAAATGGTAGTGCAAGGTAGGGGGGAAGAGGTCGACCGAAGAAGACATGGACAGAGTGTGTGAATGACGATATGAGAGAGAGAGAGAGGAGTGAGTATTGAGATGACAGCTGATATTTTTTTTATATGATTTAATTTTTTTATTGCTTACATGGGAGGACGAGCGTGAGCAACGTTTTCTTAAATTATGGCGTTTTATCTCTGCGGATGCACTGTTAAATAAGTTTTAGAATGCTACGTGAATTTAAGACATAATTAAAACTAATTTTACTCTTTTGGCGAGTCTTAGATACACATTATACATTTATTGGTTTCTTATAATAATTAATATTGGTTATATTACCACAATATTTTTAAATATTGGCGAATACCACCTTGATCAGCCGTAATCACGGAGACTTAATATAAATCATTAAAACTTAAATATTACTTGATACTATTACATTATAATACATAACGCGAAAATGAATTTTAAAAATTGTTTTAATTGTAAATAGGCTCCTGCCACAGTTTTTTATTGCTAAGATCTGTGGATGAGCTCACAGCCCACCTGGTGTTAAGTGGTTACTGGAGCCCATAGACATCTACAACGTAAATGCGCCACCCACCTTGAGATATAAGTTCTAAGGTCTCAGTATAGTTACAACGGCTACCCCACCCTTCAGACCGAAATGCATTACTGCTTCTCGGCAGAAATAGGCGGGGTGGTGGTACCTACCTGTGCGGACTCACAAGAGGTCCTACCACTAGTAAAGATGATAAAGATGATAAATGATAGAAGAGAATGGAATAGAAAAATTCACTTTGGCGACCCCACATAGTGGGATAAGGTGGAAAGTAAGAAGAAAGGGTCCTTTTCATTTAACTTACATTTAGCTGGTAAATTGTAACCACCAGTAACTTTGGCATCTCCTGTTGGACATCCGCCTATAGAATCGCATTCTGCCTGAAATTTTCAGAATTGTATGAAACAGGCTATTTAAAATATTATTAAAATATGAGAGATGCAACAAAAAAGTTTATTACATTTGGAAAAAAAACAGCAATGCAAAAAATGACAATGCAAATTAAATATTCATTAAAATCAAATTATAAACACATTAGTGAAGGTCTCATAGTAATTAAGCCTTGCTTGTTCCACTGCAATACACATATATGACTGCCATCACACTGTATGGTTGCAGGATAGTTGACTACCCACCAATTTGAATATAGGAGGTTAACCACTTCGCAATGGAGAAGTGCAGTTTTTTTGACTGGGGAAGTGAACTAGAGATCAAAAGTTCTGTTACTAAAAAAATCAAACCTGTAAAAAGGGACCTGCAGCCCGGTGTATGGCTCCATCGACACCACCTCCAGCCTTTAGTCTTGAATTAGCAGCATTCACAACTGCATCAATCTAAAAAAAAAATTATCTTTTTTGAAGTCCGGTACCAATTTGTATATTTTTTTTTAGTCCTCTAGAATGGGCTTTTAGGAATCTTCCCGTTTTTAAGATTATGACTGTGACTCAGTTTTGTGACATGTGAATTCTGGTTCTCAAGACTTCAAATTTTTTGTCACAAGTCTTACTTTAAATTATATAAATGAGAAAAGCAAATCGTCCCTTTACCCTAAAGAAACTCAGCATTCATATCGACGCTTGAAAGGCAAACGTGACTAAGCGACAATAATTGCTTTGTACATAAATGATAGGCAATAACCATATTCGATGCAAAAAAAATATATAATATTTGTAGGTATATTAAAATCATTTCAATCCTACAGCTAGATTCATTAAAATAGAATTTTTTTCAGGTATTTTAAGTTTAAATTAGTCTACTGTAAAGTTCACGTATTGTAGCTTAGTCACATTTGCCTTTCAAGCGTAGATATTTTTTTATGGTATAAAAAATCTTTTGTGTGAATCTCAAGTAGTAGGTAGTTCAACAAGATTTGTCTAGTTTTATTTAATGTTAAATGAACAACAGAATTTGATAATGGAACGAAGTGTACTACATTGCAAACATATCAAGAATATTATATGTAATTTATTTTATATAAATAAACTTTTGACGAAGTAACTTTCTAAATAATAATATGAACGTTAATTTAATTTTTTGACTGTACTTTTTTTTACTAGATTAAGTAGGTATTTAGAGAATTTAAAGTAATTTTGAATATCGAACGAAACGAAATCTTACTTCCAGCTTAGTTATGTCTCCTTTAAAAATAGAAACGCGCTCAGAAATGGATTTATTCTTCTCTGTGTTTATCTTTATCTTCTCAAACTCCTTCAAATCGTCTGTGGTGCTTTTCTTGGAATCAATTCCTTGACTTTTGTTAAGATATTTACTCCAAGGATCAACATTCTCTAAATCTATGAAATCAGAAGATTTATAGATTTTTCTCTTCTCTTCTAATGAAAGTTTAAGAATCCTGTTCTTTTCTATTTCCCACTTAGTAGAATTAACCATTGTTGCAACGGAAAAACAACGAATTTGTGCTAGAATATATTCCGCACCAAAACTACCCAAGTTACTGCTGCTAGGCAACAACATGTTAGCCATAGATTAAGTTGAATGAAACCAAAGATTAATTTACAATTTGTTATTAAATTACATACCATTAATATTCGACAATTTACAATTCTACAAAGGTATCTTCGATTATATAAATATACCTAACCTAGCCTGAGCCAGAAATTAAATAAAAGCTTATTACTGCAGAGTGGTGCTGAACTGACTAATGGTCTGGTTTCAGTTTTGCACGGTACCTTTGTGCCGACTTACTATAGATTTCAGACAGATAAAGACTTTATTTAAGTTACTCTCTCACGTTCTTATTACCTAATTAATAGTAGTAGACCTGTTCTGAATACCTGTACTGAATCAGTAATTCCCATGGAAACGCCTGCCTAAGGAATTATTCCGATATTCGCGACCAAAATGCCGATGATTTTCATTTATTGTTTAAATCGTATCATTTTAACAAACTCCAATGAATTTCGTCCGCCAGAAGCTGTAATAACCCCTTAAGCTACCAGCGAATAGGTTGGGAAAATTAATAAATATATTAGCTACCTCGAGTAATTTAGGAACGTTGTTCATGAAATTTCTCCTATACAAATCGATCTAAAAACGATCGATATAAAAACAAAATTTATTTATATCTCGAAGGAGCACTATTGGCCTAAAGGAAGGCAAATATGGACAAATTTAAACCATTATTACAAAAAATATTTCCATTACTATACTATAGAAATAAAATAGATTCAAAATATTTATCTAGAACGTTGATTTCATAGAACGCTCACTCTTCCGACTTCAATAGGAAAAGTAGTTTGCTTTCGTTTAGTTGAATCACAAAATAAAAAACGAAGAGCCCGTCTCTTTTTCTCGTGAAATTCGACTAAAATTAATTATGACATGACACCTTGTAAACTGGTAACACTGAAAATATCCGTCCACATCCGTCAAACTGGCATGTTCCACGTAATGGGAGTGTGATTTTAGAAGGACTATTTTAGAGAAAATAATACCTTAAAGCGTATCTAACTGTGATGTATTATTAAAAATACCTGAAGGGCATTTTGTTATCGGTTTATGACGACATAAGATAGCAATAAAAACCCAAGTAAGTAATTAAAATCACCAAACAAAATTCACCGGTCTTTGTGTACATATATTAACTTATTTAAAAATTTTTTTTTCCAGGATGAAGGTCTGGGCCTTAGTCCTGGTCGCGGCATTTGTGATTATCGGCATTTCTGCGGTAGACAAAAATAAATTTAAAACATGCAGTCAGTCCGGCTTTTGTAAAAGGCTCCGCCCTTTCAAACCAGAAAAATCTCAGTATAGTTTGAATTTGGACAGTATTTTAGTTCACGGCAACGTTCTATCCGCTGAGGTGGTTACCATTGACGCTGCGGATGAAAAGCGAACAGTTTTGGTAAGTGTTTTTTTTTTAACCCTACTGGATGTGTGCCAATAATTCGAAGATTCTAAATTCGGATTGTAATTATGTTCACATGAAATGGCGTGTTGAATGCACAAAAATCATTTTACTTAACTGTAATTTTAAGGTTGCCATTCAATTAGTTTGCCTTCTCTATCCTCAAACTGAAAGAGAACAATGTCTATTTAATAAATGACTAATTCTATGAATGGCAAAATGTAGCTTGACTATGCCCTGGTATTCCTGATATCCAAAAGTGTTCCCCCACACTAGCCATTTGTATGCCATCCGTTGAAGGCATATTTTTTCATAAAACAATGGATCTGACTTATTCATTTAATCTTTATGTATCTCTCAATCAAACAGTATTACGACGGTAAAGTGTCAAGTAATTAGCAAGGATCAAGGTAAAGTAATGATTAGTAAAAAGCACCAGTAAAGTCTCATGTCAAGAAAAAAATTTGATGTTCAATATTCAAGAACATTTCTCATTTTTTTTGTTTTCTAGAGACACATCTAATCCTCATATCTTGTGATTATAGATGCTAACCAATTAGCTACAGATTTATGTAGAGTAGGGTAAGTTATAAGGTTTGAGTCGTTGTGGGTTAAAGGATAAGATGTATGGTGCATTTGTATCTTGAGATGCACATGAATCACGCAGGCAGACCTTAGACCATAGAACTTATATATCAAGGTGGGTGGCGCATTTACGTTTTGGATGTCTATGGGCTCCAGTAACCACTTAACACCAGGTGGGCTGTGAGCTCGCCCACCCATCTAAGCAATAAAAAAGCCAGGTATAAATTTTTCTAATGAAATGTGTACTTAACGTATGTTCACTATTGACTCCCATGGTGAAGGAAAAACTTCGTGTCATAAAAATGAAACCTGCAAAATTATAAGTTGTGTGATTACTGGTGGTAGGACATCTTGTGAGTCTCTACAGGTCCGTACCACCACCCACCTGCCTATTTCTGCCATGAAGCAGTAGTGCGTTTCAGTTTAAAGGGTACGACATTGTTGTACTGTAAAAATTGAGAGATTAGAGTTAGATCTGATCTTAGAGATCTGAGTGATAAGTTATGTGATATATGATTTTAAATCAAAATGTAAATACTGGCACCAAATACGAGATGACATCATTAAATCTTAATTTTAATTTAAAAAGCTCTCACATCCATCTATTCGGAACGCATTTTCGTAATAGGCAAAGTTTTCGGTACTCTAGAATTTTACTAGTTCCTCTATTGATAATATTCAATAATTTTCATAGGTTAATTATATACTCTCATAAAATTAGATTACACAGGTCGGATATCAGTAAATCACTAATCATTGACCTAATTAGATTTCATGATAATTATTGACCGCTTCATAATATATTTTATTTATTGATAATGGGCGATTATGGCCCGTCTGGTGCTGAGTGGTTACATAAACTCATATACATCCCAATGTTAATGCTGTCATCCACCTAGAGACATGAGACTCAACTATAAAGCCTATGCCCATACCACTCTTTCAACGAGAATGCATTATTGTCTCACAATAGATATAAGTAAACTACATTACCTTGAATATTGAAGTCGTCGTGGCCTAAAGGATAAGACGTCCGGTGCATTCGTATATAGCGATGCAACGGTGTTCGAATCCCGTAGGCGGGTACCAATTTTTCTAATGAAATACGTACTTAACAAATGTTCACGATTGACCTTCACGGTGAAGGATAATAATTCCATCGTGTAATAAACATCAAACCCGCAAAATTATAATTTGCGTAATTACTGGTGGTAGGACCTCTTGTGAGTCCGCACGGGTAGGTACCACCGCGCCCCACCTATTTCTGCCGTGAAGCAGTTATGCGTTTCGGTTTGAAGGGTGGGGCAGCCGTTGTAACTATACTGAGACCTTAGAACTATATCTCAAGGTGTGTGGCGCATTTACGTTGTAGATGTCTATGGGTTCCAGTAACCACTTAACACCAGGTGGGCTGTGAGCTTGTCCACACATCTAGGCAATAAAAAAATTGTAGTCTTAACAGTGTTCTAGTCATGACCGCCTTCACACTTTGAGTTGAAATTAGAAAAGTGTTTTGAGGTTATCAATAAAATCATAACAAACCTGACATTTGAATTGTAGACTGACTAATTAAACATGTAGGCCAAAGTATCTGTTTCAATAAATCCAATAATGACAACATTTGAGGATAAACAAACAAAACATATTTGATTAAAAATACTGGTAATTAAAGATTATTAGAGATTATTTATCATTAAAAATATTTTTTGTAATTTGCTCTCAAAAAAAAAGCCAATATCCATTGGACTATTTGTTGAGAAAATTAATTGAATGAATTCTTGACTAAAAATACTTATCTCTTTAATCTTGAGTCAATCAAAGTAATCTTACCATTTACATTTTTAAAGCAGATGTACATAGGAATAATCCACTTAAAATGCAGTTAATGCTTTATCAGTTGTTTGAGGTTGGGGTTGAGGCTACCTCCGGTAACAACTGGCTTTGCTAGTCTCATGCATATCTGATTGTAATTTACAAGAAAAGTGAGTGTAATCTCTACTATATATATACTAAGTACTACTATACTGAGACAGTCACTAGCAAAGCCAGAAACTTCTATAGGTTAGCAGTTGTTAAAGTCTTTTGTTCACATTGCTCGTAGAACGGATGGCCACTGGGGCCAGAAAGTTGTTGAGTGGCGACCGCGTACCGGAAGACGTAGCGTGGGTAGGCCTTCCACAAGATGGACCGACGATCTATCGAGGCTCGCGAGGATCCGCTGGATGCAGGCAGCGCGGGACCGGTCTTTGTGGCGAGGAGGGAGGTCGGGGGAGGTCTACGTGCAGCTGTGTACGTCTGTGGGCTGATAAGAAAGTCTTTTGTCACTTATATAACCGCTGGTAGCCTAAAAGGGCTATTTCAGCTACGTAGAATCTATTCCCTTTCCTGGCTGAGCCCGTGCTCGCCCACCTGTCCTGGTGAAACCGGAAAAGCCTCCAACTCCCAAGTAATCCTTCAATCATAAAAAAAAAAACTATCCACCACCGAATTGAAATCACGACTTACTGCTGAGAAGATCCGGCGAGAACATTAGTGGGTTGTGTCTATGGGCTAATTCGCACGTCGAACTCTTCGTCGACGAGATCGATGAGGATGGGGACAAAATATTAAGAATTGTGACTTGTGACTAGCAAAAACTAAAAAAATTAATAATCAACAATTTGTTTGCACATTTTGAAGTGTTTTGTCTTGGTTGCGATATTTTTGATTTATGATTATTTATTAGTGGTTCGTTTCTTTCTTTGGTTACACGTCATCTCGGATCCTCCCGATCCACTAACGGTGCTTCTAGGTACTTCAAGCACCGGTCACCGTTCTCGTCGAACCCGTCGCTTGCGACGAAGGGCTCGACGAGTAAATTAACTCCCAGACACAGCCCACTGAGTTTCTCGCCGGATCTTCTCAGTGGGTCGCGTTTCCGATCCGGTGGTAGATTCTGCGAAGCACGGCTCTTGCTAGGGTTCGTGTTAGCAACGTCATCAGGTTTGAGCCCCGTGAGCTCACCTACAAAAGTTAGGGTTACGCTGACATAGCCTCTCAAGGCTCTCAGCTTAGGTAGGAAAAAAAAAAAAAAAAATTCTGTGGTTTTCATCAGTAGTCTATACTAATATTATAAAGAGGAAAGATTTGTTTGTTTGTTTGTTTCGAATAGGCTCCGAAACTACTGGACCGATTTGAAAAATTCTTTTTCGATTAGAAGCCGACATTGTCCCTGATGAACATAGGCTACTTTTTTTATTTATTTTTTTATTTTATTTTTTTGGTTTCATGTGTCTTTTAATGTTTCCGAAGCGAAGCGAGGGCGGGTCGCTAGGTGTAATATAAAGTTATATTCTAATTATTTCATCCAATTATTTTTTTATTGCTTAGATAGATGGGTGGACGAGCTCACAGCCCACCTAATGTTCAGTAGTCACTGGAGCCCATAGACATCTACAACGTAAATGCGCCACCCACCTTGAGATATAAGTTCTAAGGTCTCAAGTATAGTTACAACGGCTGCCCCACCCTTTAAACCGAAACGCATTACTGCTTCACGGCAGAAATAGGCAGGGTGGTGGTACCTACCCGTGCAGACTCCCAAGAGGTCCTACCGCCAGTAATTACGCAAATTATAATTTTGCGGGTTTGATTTTTATCACACAATATTATTCCTTCACCGTGGAAGTCAATCGTGAATTTTAGGAACTGGGGGACGGGTGACTAAATGATGATTTACTGCAATTTTTCATCCTGATCAACTTGCGAGTTCCAGACTATAAGAATTTCATTTGCGAACCGAATTTGTTTCTGTCAAAGAAAGTTTGCATCTGTGAACCAGATTTTTGTTTTTTTTTTGTTTCTTATGTCTCAATCTCAAAGGTCTGGATTATGAAGCCTGAAATTGAACCATAAAAATAATGTCTCAATGTTATTAATTTTACATAATCAGGCTAACAAATAATTTAATGAAACATTTATTATTTTGATTAGCTTTAACATTTTTGATTAAGATTAATAAATTTTAAATCTTCAATTAACATTATCTTGGATTAAAACTTTAATTATCCTTACTTAGATTACAGTTATAATTAAATTAATTTTAATCTAATTAATTATTTATATGTATTGATTGTATTTATGGAGAATAGGAGTATCCCAAAATACTTTTTAGCAACGACAACTTAATTTTGAAGATAGTTTTTGCGCTAAACTTAGGCCTTTTGGTGGTAAATATTGACTTATTTTGTTTTTACATGGATTAAGGAATTGAGAGAGTTTTTTTCTTTGTTTTACTGATCTAGGTTGTTGGACAAGTTCATTCGACCCGTCTTTTATTTTAAAAAATATTTAAAAAGAAATATATTGGGTAATATTGGATATTAACAAGTTTATACTATTAGACTAACGACAAATAGTTCAATATCTTGTGTGCTTACTTCGCTAATCCGTCACGTACTCGGATTCAAAGGACATCCTCTATTACAATATAGGTAACAATTGAGATATCGAACTAAAGCGACGCGTAATAGATTTTTTTTTAAACTACCTTCCTTTTATATTATCTATGGGCGCAGGTAGAAGCAGGTGGGATGCAGAAAAAAAAGTCGATGACGACACATCCGGTATTACATGCTACTTTTATGTCCAAATGCTTGAAAGCACCGCGTCTATTTTACAATGTCCGTTTTTTCGAAAATCCAGTCTTCGTTATTTAAGTACGTAATAATATAGAGGCGAAATGAATGTTTGTTTTTAAAAAAAAAAGTGATATACAGAAAATCCTGGAAAAACCTTGGAAGATTGGAAATCTAGGATGCTTCTAATTGCCCCAAAACTAAGGTACCATTGACGCAACTGTTTCTAATTGGTCCACCGCCCTTCATTGTCGTGGGCGAAGAAGAAGGATTCAAATCCTGTATTAGCAAATCGGACTGACAATTAATTTCGTCTGTTTTTTGTTCCTATCCCACTGGTCTGGATGTAAGAGCGATGTTATGACATTAGTGTATTGTTATCACTCCTTGATGTTCCAATAATCAAGTTAATCGGACGTCATTAAGTCGTTGGATATGTCATTCAAATATTTCGGTATTTAACGTAATGGACGGTTGACAGCTTTGCCCACGGCATTGCAGACATCCACAGGCGACGGTAACCACTCACCATCAGGTGGGCCGTGTGCCTAAAGCAATAAAAAAAACGTTTTTTTTTTATTGTTTAGATGGGTGGGCAAGCTCACAGCCCACCTGGTGTTAAGTGGTTACTAGAGCCCATAGACATCTGCAACGCAAATGCGCCACCCACCTTGAGATATAAGTTCTAAGGTCTCATGTATAGTTGCAACGGCTGCCCCACCCTTCAAACCGAAACGCATCACTGCTTCACGGCAGAAATAGGCAGGGTGGTGGTATCTACCCGCCCGGACTCACAAGAGGTCCTACCACCACCAGTAGTTAACAAAAGCGTGTTAACAAAAACATTTCTTTGTCACAGTGGAAATATGCCTTCAAGTTATCAGCGCTGGCCGATGGCACGTTCCGTGTGGAGCTCGATGAAGCGGATCCTCTATACCCAAGATACAGGACGCAGCTGGCGTTGGATGGGGAACCGAAGGCAGACGGGTCAGTGGAACAGATTTATAGAATCTTTTTTACTTTTTTATTGCTTAGATAGGTGGATGAGCTCACAGCCCACTTAGTGCTAAGTGGTTACTGGAGCCCATAGACATCTACAACGTAAATGCGCTACCCACCTTGAGATTAAGATCTCAGTATAGTTGCAACGGTTGCCCCGCCCATCAAACCGAAACGCATTACTGCTTCACCGCAGAAGTAGGCAGGGTGGTGGTACCTACCCGTGCGGACTCACAAGAGGTGCTACCATCAGTAAAAATCTTCATCAAACCAATTGTAATGGAATTGCTGTTTGAAATTGCTGCTATTGCGAGCCCGCACGGGTAGCTAGGTTCTGCATCCCTCTGAAGTTTCATTTCGATCTCCTATCAGAAAATGGGTGGCACCATTCACGTTGTCTTGAGTTCCAGTATCCACCAAGTTGGCCCATGAATTGATAAAATAAATTTAATATCCTGCCGATAACGAATCATTAATCTCCCCTGTTTTAAGCAGCAAATAAGTGTTGACAGGAAATAGTATTCGTATTGCATCTATTTCATGAACACATACACATTATCTATTTGAGGAACATTTTCCTCAAATCATTATTCAAACAAAATTAATATACGCTCGCTACATTGAAGTATATAAATATAATTATCTTGTGAACCATACGAATCATGTTTTCAGCGTTATAAAACGACTAGCGACCCGCCCTCGCTTCGCTTCGGAAACATTAAAACACAAAAAAAAAAAAAAAGTAGCCTATGTTCATCAGGGACAATGTCGGCTTTAAATGGAAAAAGAATTTTTCAAATCGGTCCAGTAGTTTCGGAGCCTATTCGAAACAAACAAACAAACAAATCTTTCCTCTTTATAATATTATATTATAGTATAGACTAGCTGTACCCGTCCGCTTCGCCGGGCATTTAAAATTAACATTATTATTTCTCACCCCCACAAAGATTCTCATCATTAACGCCCCCGCATCTGGTGTAGGGAGTCCAACACTCATATGAATATTAGCCTACCATTAAGTACATGTACTTCCTACATGGACGTTACGTTACGTTGTCGATATCTACCGGCTGCGGTAACCAGTTAACACTAGATGGTGCCGTGAGCTCGTTCACTCCATCCATCCTTCGTTCACGTCCATCAACATAAACAATATGTATTATATAACGGTTGGCCCATTCAAACCGGTACTCGTGACTTACGCGGCAGAAATAGAAAAAAAGACCATGCATCCTACCACCTTCTTTTTTCCTTCCTAAGCTGATGGTCTAGAGAGACCGGGCTAGTAGGTGAGCTCACGGGGCTCAAACCTCACGTTGTTGCTAACACGAACCCTAGTAAGAGCCGTGCTTCGCAGAATCTACTACCGGATCGGAAACGCGACCCACTGAGAAGATCCGGCGAGAAACTCAGTGGGCTCCTACCACCAGTAAATGTCAGTGAACGACTGGTACTATATTCTGAGAACGCTGATACCCATTCTCGGTAAATGCCTCATCGTCTTATGACGCCCGCCGGAGTCGGCCACTCCAGGTCACCACACAGTCGAAACAGCTTCCCATTGTGTTTTTTCGATAATATTTTTCAATGCCAATGCTAGTTTAACTAACTAGCTAACGACATAAGTAATCATCTCTTTTTCAGATTAAAACTGATTTCGAAAGACGATGGAAAAGTTATTCTCGTCAACACGCAAGGGCATAAAGTCATCATAACATCCGAACCTTTGAAACTCGAATTCTTGGACCAGAATGGAGAAGTAGCGGTCGTTCTCAACGAGAACTCTCAGCTGCTCGTGGAGCCTCTAAGGGCGAGAAGGGAAAAGGTAGAGGACGAAGACGGTGATGGGGCTAATCAGTTGGATGATGTGAGTGTCTGTCCGCATTTTGTTTGTCTGTATTTTATTATGGATTTTCGTCTGCAATCGTTGTCTTTTTGTTACCTGTTACTGTCTAAATGTCATTCGTGGTTAAGCACGTGATGAGTCAATGTTAATATCTCTTTTATTGTTTCCTACCTAAACTGGTAATCTAGGGGGTAATGCCAGCGTAATCGGGCGAATAGGCGAGCTCACGGGGCTCTAACCGGAGGGCCGGATCGGAAACGCAACTCACTGAGAAGATTCGGCGAGAAACTCAGTGGGCTGTGTCTTGTGGGTTAATTTACTCGTCGGGCCCTTCATCGCAAGCGACGGGTTCGGCGAGAACGATGCTTGGGGTACCTAAAAGCACCGTTAATGGATCGGGAGGATACGAAATGACGTGTTTTGGGCGACGTCGACTGTTTACCATTCAGCCTAACTACCAGCTATCGCGCCATGTTAAGCCTTCGTCAAACAGAACGCGTACTTAGCGCCGCGTACTTAACGTCGCGCTCTTCAAATTGACTGGATGAGTCTAACGCTCCTTGACGCAACGCATTCATCATAGTGCCTTTCGATAGCAGTGTGAAAATTTAAAAGTATTAAGAAATCGAGTGATTCAGATGTGGCATTGTATAAGCATGGGTATTTTCTAACTATTTATATCATTTTTTCGGGCATTATCTAGTATTTTAATACACATTCACTCCGACGCTAAAATAAAATTTGTAAAAAATTACAACGACTGACGTCAAAACGTCCTAACGCCGCGACAGAGCGCTGCGTACTTCTAGCGCTGGGGCTCTGTTTGACGGTATGACGGTATAGTAGTACAACACATCTCGGCGTCATATCGCGGCGTCAGTTTAGCGCTCTCATCATCATCAGCCTGCGGCAGTCCACTGCTCGACATAGGCCTCCCCCAAAGCTCGCCACTGAACCCGATCTTCGGTTACACGCGTCCATTAGCGCTCTGACGCGCGCTAATTACGCGTTCTGTTTGACGAAGGCTTTTTAGTTATCGTATATTTGTTTGTGTTCATTAAAACGATGTCATTAGATTATGTGTGTGTATTGCGTGTGTGTCAATATCAATGCTTGATACGGATTTTCTTAATTACGTTTGCGAATTAAAAACGACTCTGATTGCGCGGTGTGGTTTTTAGATACGAAATTGATACACTCGAAATTAAATCTAAAACATATGTAATAATTATCGTTACGTTACGAATATGTACATAGGTACGGTGTGCAGATTAATTAGATACATTCAGATAACGTCAATATAACAAATTTGATAGAGATATAGATAGAACCGTTGTTTTGACCTCGATTTTCTAATGAAACGCTTAGATAACAGTAATATCAGTTAAAGGAAAATATTAGGATTGATATCAGTGATCGAATACTAGTGTTAATATTCTATTAGTTTCTCGCGAGGCATACCTAATATAATTATAACTAGCGACCCGCCCTCGCTTCGCTTCGGAAACTGTAATTTATTACTGATTTCTCCACTATTTAATGGATGTTATTTAATTATAGTAGTTTTAAAGATTTAAGCGTACATAGGTAGGTATATAGAGATAAAGAAAGCGACTTTGTTTTATACTATGTAGTAAAGTATTGCTACGCTTTGATCATACGTTTCTTTTTTGTTATTCGATATGATGTATAATATGATATTGGATATCGAGGCGTGAAATTTTTGCAACTTTACAGGAAATTTAAAGTTTTGCAAATCGATGCCTTTGATGAACACTACTCTAACTCAAAATTTTGAAATTTTCGTTTTTCACACAAATCGCTTCACTATGCTAAAAGTATTACAATTAATCATTATTGATAGGGTTCGAAACAAGAGTAAATCAGCTAGCTACACAAAAAAAACCATAAATATATCTGCAATAATAAAGATTTTGTCAACTTTTTTCGTTTAAACGCTCCTCCTGTAAATCTACGAATTTGGAATTAGCGTAGTGTTCATTGGAGGCATCGAAATTGCAAATTTAAACTTTAAATTTTAACAAAGAAAGCTTTTGCAGCTATTTGAATGGAGTTAATTGAAGTTCAATTAAAAAAACGAACTGTCGATGCTAATATATATATATAAAAATGAATTGCTGTTCGTTAGTCTCGCTAAAACTCGAGAACGGCTGGACCGATTTGGATAATTTTGGTCTAGAATTATTTGTGGAAGTCCAGAGAAGGTTTAAAAGGAAGATAAATATGAAAATGCTCGGAATTAAATAAAAATATCAATTTTGTTTTTTATTTGATGTGTCTGTCCCCCGTCGGACGGATACCTTTTGTTTGTTTTATGTTTATTTTATACAAAAGTTTAGGTCTTTTATTTATCTTATCGATTGAGGCACTACGAAGTCTGCCGGGTCAGCTAGTACCAAATAAAACGCACCTTTAATTACAAAAATAAATGTAGCGTATTAAGCGGAATGTCGCTTAAATCAAATAGTATTTTGCCCCTCGATATTGTTTTCGACGTTTCGAATACTCGACGGCTCTCGCGTCCATAACAGGTAGTTTTAATACTAGGTTAGTTGAATACTAGGTTTTAATACTAGTCGGACGCTGATACATACGTGCGTACTAGGTGATCCGGTGGTACGATCATGCCCGTGGTTCTAAGAAAAGCTGTTTTTAGATATTTTTTTAAATATACGAAAATAATTGTGCATTTCTACGAAATGTGAACCGCGCTTACAAAAAATTTAAGAATTAGATAGCAAACTGTATTGCACATTAAAATATATGTGCAGGGGCGAACTTAATTTTGTATAAACCAGTGTTTCTCAACCTTTTTGATGAGAATGTAAATGTTCCTGAAATTTACTGGCGCACTAAAGTGCCAAACTCAAACAAAAATTCAGGGTCACAGCTATAGAGCATTATCTACCAGCTCCAACGTCCAGACCGTAGCGACTGACTCCAAAGGCATCGTCCATACGGTATATCATAGGCCTCTTAGTGGAGAAATTTCCTGATATCTTAAAAAAAAAAGACTAAAAATCTTGTTTAACGCGAGATGTGCCATTGAACTTGCTCTTATCGTCTCTACGTGACTGATAACGCGTCCTTAATCTCCGCAATGTGTGTCAGTGGCAATCTGGTGACGTCATTGCGCGTTGAAGGCCGACCGCAAGCCCGACGGCCGGATTGTTTCTTATGTCATGTCTTGGGTTGTGGTCTGTGATGATGTTATGGATTCCGAACGGCAAGGCTGTGCGGAGATTGTCCGGGCAGCCTGGTAGGGCCGTATCGCAAAGACTAGCGTTGCTGGTCGTCGACAATCGCCTCTACGACCCGCCGGTCTGGCGTCCTCGGGGTGGCGCCACGTGTCTGGTTGTAGTGTTGACCGCGAGAACCCTCCTACTATGACCGAGTTCTGACCCCGGACGGAGATCGGACGTCGGGTGTAAGAGTGCAGGGGAGTCGTTTAGTGGGTAGGGCTCTGAAATTCCTTGGGCCCGCGGCCTGCCCTCAACACCTTGCAGATCGTCAAGTGCCACATACCCAGCGTGCCCCCTAGGCGCGGGGACCTCGTAGGAGGTTCGGCACCCGACCCGAAAAAAAAAAGGCTGTGCGGAGATTGTGACCGGTTTTTTAGCAGCGGTGTTTAGTATTCTATCTAACTATCACAGCACAGGTATCTTTTATGGAACCTCGCATGATGTCATAGCGTTGACGAAGCATTGTGGGGTAACATACCCGATCCTGTAGACCGAATGGTAAACAGTCGACGTCACCCCAAACACGTCATTACGGATCCTCCCGATCCATTAACCCGTCGCTTGCGACGAAGGGCTCGACGAGTAAATTAACCCATAGACACAGCCCACTGAGTTTCTCGCTCGCGTTTCCGATCCGATAGTAGATCCTGCGAAGCACTGCTCTTGCTAGGGCCAGTTTTAGCAACACTCCCGGCTTGAGCCCCGTGAGCTCACCTACACGTCAAGGAGAAGCTGAAATAGCCTCTCAAAGCTATCAGCATATGCAGGAAAAAAAGTGGGGTAGTGGAGTGGGGAACTTTCTTAAAACCCGTTTTATCGATGCGCGCCATGGTGAGGGTTGTATGTATGAAATCTGGTAAAATTAAGGCATATTACTGGTGGTAGGACCTCTTGTGAGTCCGCGCGGTTAGGTACCACCACCCTGCCTATTTCTGCCGTGAAGCAGTAATGCGTTTCGGTTTGAAGGGTGGAGCAGCCGTTGTAACTATACTGAGACCTTAGAACTTATATCTCAAGGTGGGTGGCGCATTTACGTTGTAGATGTAAGAACACCAGGTGAGCTGTGAGCTCGTCTACCCATCTAACCCAGACAATTCCTCGGAGAAATGCACATGGAACGCGCGGTATTTGTGTTACAGGAGGAAGGAACTTGGAGTGAGACCTTCCAGTCCCATCACGACTCCAAACCTCGGGGCAACGAAGCAGTTTCGCTCGACGTTGTCTTCCCTGATGCGGATCACGTCTACGGTAAGAGTGAAATGCCATTTAGTGGTCTTTTTTAAAAACTGCGATCAGAGGTTATGATCATTTTTTGTTTTTGCTATAACGTGATGGCTTCCACCCATCTTGACACTTTACAACCTCATAAAGGATTCGCGGTACTTGTAGCTGCATATACGCGGCGCACTGAAGAAATTATATAGATTTCTCTGTTCGATCTTCTTGCCAAGGCGCCGGAATATCTATTAGACTCCGGCAGAGGCGTAGCGAGGGGTGCAAGGAGGGGCGCTGCTCACAAAGGGGGTGCCAAATGGTCTAAAAACAAAAAATTGCCGAATATTTTTTATTTAAAAAGGTATTGTGCCCCGGGCGCGATTTAAGATCGCTACACCCCTGGACTCTGGAAAAGATGAATTCGAAGATACTGAAAATGAATCTATTTTTAAGTTGCCTATAAGTCTAAAACATACATTAACGGTCAAAACTAGGGAAAGTTAGGCAATCCAGGGGCCTTAGTAACAAAAATCGACATAATTACTTTACTGGTGGTAGGACCTCTTGTGAGTCCACGCGGGTAGGTACCACCACCCTGCCTATTTCTGCCGTGAAGCAGTAATGCGTATCGGTATGAACAGTGGGGCAGCCGTTGTAACTATACTGAGATCTTAGAACTTATATCTCAAGGTGGACACTAGTGACCATGGCAGGCAACGGCTTAAGTAGCTTATAAAAAAAATTGTGGCATAATCTTTATTACTTATTACAAGTGACACTCTTAGATTTTCGTCCCATTTAACACCACCCATCGAGTATTAGATTTGAACACCGGCATATGAGAGTCATGCTCCTCTCTACCCAGGTATACCGGAGCACACGGACGGTTTGGCCCTGAAGACGACCACGTCCGGCGACCCGTACAGGCTGTACAACCTGGACGTCTTCGAATACATATTGGACAGCAGGATGGCGATATACGGCTCGGTCCCGGTTATGTACGCACACGGGTGAGGAGACGTTTATAGATACATATAATTCAATATGTGTCCTGGATGTGAATACACACACAAAAACGCGCGCCACGCACGCGTACTCACTTACACTCACTTACTCACTCACACACACATACTTACTCACTCACACACACACATACTTACTCACTCACACACACACACTTACTCACTCACACACACACACTTACTCACTCACACACACACACTTACTCACTCACACACACACACTTACTCACTCACACACACTTACTCACTCACCCACACTTACTCACTCACCCACACTTACTCACTCACCCACACTTACTCACTCACCCACACTTACTCACTCACCCACACTTACTCACTCACCCACACTTACTCACTCACCCACACTTACTCACTCACCCACACTTACTCACTCACCCACACTTACTCACTCACCCACACTTACTCACTCACCCACACTTACTCACTCACCCACACTTACTCACTCACCCACACTTACTCACTCACCCACACTTACTCACTCACCCACACTTACTCACTCACCCACACTTACTCACTCACGCACACTCACTCACACACACTTACTCACACACACACACACACACACACACACACACACACACACACACAAACACACACACACACAAACACACACACACACACATATACGCTCTTCGGAATTGTCATTAGCGGAATTCCTTTCTTTCAATTCTTCTGTTTTTTATCTTTGACCTTTGATATAGTTACGTATAAAGGATCTTACTTTATTGATTAGTTTATTATCTTCTTTATATTTTTTCTATAGATCTCTGTATATCTATTATATATAATATATCTTGTGATATAAAGTGAAATAGAGATTTTCGAATGATCATAATGAGAGAGAGAGAGAGAGTATTCTTTATTGTACACCAAAAAACAAATAAATAGTGCGATACATTAAAAACAAAAAAGTACAATTGGCGGTCTTATCGCTAAGAGAGATCTCTTCCAGACAACCATCAGGTGGACAAGAATCATTTGGAAACGAACTACGCGCGGTGTACCATTCCAGTGAAATACATATACATATATGTACACATACATATCCCCGTAAATATACATACAATTAATACAAAGTATTATAATATAATAATAATTATAAAAAATAAAGAAATAAAAATGTAAATAATGTTGTATGAACGTTGTATCCAGCCCGAAACGGACCGTGGGCGTGTTCTGGCACAACTCCGCCGAGACCTGGATCGATGTGGTCAACTACGGGGAAGGGAACGTGGTCTCGTCGCTCGTCAACCTGGTCACCGGGGGACAGAAGAAACGCGTCGATGCAAGGTCGGTATCGATTGGACTCCTAAATGAGCGGTCGGGGAACCGGGGTAAATTACCCCAAATGGGGTAAAATAAAATTTTGGAGGGTAAAAATGAAACTTTTGTGAGTAAAAAGTATAAAATCCGCAAAATTATAATTTGCGTAATTACTGGTGGTCTTCTTATATCTTGTGAGTCCGCACGGGTAGGTACCACCACCCTGCCTATTTCTGCCGTGAAGCAGTGATGCGTTTCGGTTTGAAGGGTGGGGCAGCCGTTGTAACTACAGTGAGACCTTAGAACTTATATCTCAAGGTGGGTGGCGGCATTTACGTTGTAGATGTCTATGGGCTCCAGTTAACCCCAGGTGACCTGTGAGCTCGTCCACCCATCTAAGCAATAAAAAAAATGCTGTCTGATGGTGAGTGGTTACCGACGCCCATGGACGTCAGCAAGGGCAATGTCTAGCCGTTGTCCACAAAACCGCGTGTGCACCGCAACTAGGCTATTTAGTGTCAGTTATTCCAAAAAAATAGATACCTTAAGAGCACTGAGGTGGAATTCGGTACAAAACGCAAATGAATATGAAAATGGGTGCCATTGTAACCGTGAGACTGGGCAAGAGTAGCTTGTCAAGTCGGAACTGATCCTAACTGTAGCATGAGGCTGGAGTGCCGGTTATACTCTGAACTGCATTACTGCTCAGCGGCGGAAACATGCACAGCTTGGTGCCTACCCGTGCGAGTAATGATATTGTAGACTAGCTGACCGAGCAGTCTTCGTAGCGCCTCAATCGATAAATAAAATACCTAAACTTTTGTATAAAACAAACTTAAAACGAACAAAAGGAATCCGTCCGACGCGGGACACATCAAAGGAAAAACAAAATAGTTATTTCTATTTAATTCCGAGCATTTTTCATAATTATCTACCTTTTAAACCTTCTCTGGACTTCCACAAATAATTCAAGACCAAAATTAGCCAAATCGCTCCAGCCGTTCTCGAGTTTTAGCGAGACTAACGAACAGCAATTCATTTATATATATATATATATATAGATGTGATACAAATTAAAAATCGTAAGTAACGTTATCGCGTACGAACGGACACGTCCATGGATCCTTGTGTCGGCAGGTTCCTGAGCGAGTCCGGCATCGTGGACATGTTCGTGCTGATGGGCTCCACCCCCGGGGACGCGTTCCGGCAGTACACCGCGCTCACCGGGACCACGCCGCTGCCGCCAGTGAGTACTGTTTACAGATATGCAGCGAGATAGGTTCTTTGATTATGTACAGATAGGTAGGGAGATAGATACTTTGATTGCTTACAGATAAGCAGCGAAATATGTACTTTGACTGTTTTGAGATAGGTAGCGAGATAGGTACTTTGATTGTTTACAGATAGGTAGCGAGGTAGTTACTTTGACTGCTTACAGATAGGCAGCGAGATAGGTACTTTGACTGTTTACAGATAGACAGCAAGATAAATGTTATAATTGGTTAATGACTTTTGTTTTTTCTACAGAAATTCTCGCTGGGCTACCACCAGTGCCGCTGGAACTACATGGACGAGGCGGACGTGCGCTCCGTCGACGAGAACTTTGACGTGCACGACATCCCCATGGACTCCATCTGGCTGGACATCGAGTACACCAACAAGAAGATGTGAGTTCTGCACGGTCGTGTCCGGAGGTGTCCCACCCCACTCCTCGGATCAGTAGTACGGTAGACGAGAACCAAACGTAGCGACGTTAGAGTAACATATATGATTCACCAGATCCTGTAGACCGAATGGTAAACGACGTCGCCCAAAAGACGTCATTATCCTCCCGATCCTTTAACGGTGCTTTTAGGTACCTCAAGCACCGGTCACCGTCCTCGTCGACGAAAGGCTCGGCGAGTAAATGAACCCATAGACACAGCCCACTGAGTTTCTCGCCGGATCTTCTCAGTGGGTTGCGTTTCCGATCCGGTGGTAGATTCTGCGAAGCACTGCTCTTGTTAGGGTCAGTGCTAGCAGCACTCCTGTTTGAGCCCCGTGAGCTCACATATTACGCTGAAATAGCCTCTCAAGGCTATCAGCTTAGGTAAGTAATAAAATGTATGATTCCAGGTACTTCACGTGGGATGTGGTCAAGTTTCCGCATCCGGCGGAAATGGTGGCCAACCTGACGGCCAAAGGAAGGAAGATGGTTGTCATCGTGGATCCGCACATCAAACGCGAACCTGGATATTTCTTACACGAGGACGCGACTGAATTAGGGTACTACGTCAAGGACAGAGACGGCAAGGATTATGAGGGTAGGCATGAAAAACTCTTATGCTCTTAGCGCTGGACTTTTTGGCGGGAACGCGAGGAGTGAAGTTGTGTGATTTGTTTCGTTTTGTCTATTTAGTGTTTCTTCAGGTTGAAATGTGTAATAACGGTGGTTTATTAACTGTTTAATATCTGTGAAAATGCACAAATGTGGCAAAATGAAACAAAGCCGCTGAACGTAACTTCTCGGGATCCTCCAAAAAGTCCACTGAAAAAGTCTCATTAAATTGATCACCATTTTACTGAGATTATATTTCATCTCATCTCATTTCATTTTATTTCATCCCAATTGAGTAATGTTTCAAATTAATCAACTTCATTTCATTTCGCTTTCATATTACCATTTTTTATTTTCATTTTTCTCCATCGAAGGTTGGTGCTGGCCTGGCTCGTCGTCGTACCCGGACTTCTTCAACCCGGTGGTCAGCCGGTACTACTCGGACCGGTACAGGTTCGAGAACTTCCCCGGGACTAGCAAGGACGTCCACCTGTGGAACGATATGAACGAGCCCAGTGTGAGTCGCGCTTTAGTCTCCTTCTTCATTTTCTCCACCTCATCCCAATAGGTAGGATCGGCACTGCTGATTTTTCTCTTCCATTCTCTTGTTTGTCTACTCGGCAATAACTAAAATATTCTCGGTATGGTACTGTTACGCGCTGGGGTTCGGGATAAATAAAATTTCACCAAAGTATACCTAAAAACTGTATTGAACACTTAGAACACTTAAACACTACACAAACACTTTAAAACACTCAATTTGCTTGTTTCGTTTCGCTTCAGGTGATCCGTTCGCTGTTTCGCTTCGAGTAGTTCCAATTACTAATTGACTGCGTGCCATCTCTGCAACGCTTTTATAGCCGATACCTCATCCCTAGAATTATCGAGAATATTCTACACATCTCTAGTAGTCGTTTCCGTTATCTGACAATAGATGGCGTTGTACACTTCTCGAGCACTCAAGATCCTTCGATATTCGTTCGACTATTCGGCGATAGATGGCGTTACTCTTACCGGCGTAACAGTACCAATAATATAGATGGCGCTGTCGGCGGGCTGTGCGATCGGTTATTAAAACGGATGTCCTGTTGTCCAGGTCTTCAACGGTCCAGAGGTCACCATGCCCAAGGACTGTCGCCACTACAAGCCGCCTCAGGATGGTCTAGAGGGGCTGGCGGCTTACTGGGAGCATAGGTAAGATCAGTCACGCTAAAGCAGCATTATATATAGTAATCTAAATATAATAAACTAATATTTCTCTCCGTAGAATAATTGATGAGTATCATTCCCTTATCACAGTAATACCCGATCTTGATGTGTTGCACGATAAGTTACGTGTATTTAAGGACAAAATAAGAAAAGAAAGAATAAACACAGTTTAACTTTAATCATTTGTTGTTTTATAACTGACTTGTTGTTACTTGATATTATATTGACATTTCTACTTTTTTTTTATTATTTTAGTATTTCAACAATTATTACTGTTTTACTTGTTAAATTTGAATCTCAAAGTATGTTTTTCATTAGGTATTCTATTCTTTTTTTTTTTTTTATCGGAACGAAGTTCCTTACGGCAGGCTTGGAGGGGATAGGGATTTTGCTGCGCGACCGAACTGAAAAAAATGTGATAGTAAAACCGTAAGAAAAAATCCGTGGAAAAAAGTGCGTGGAATAAAACCGTTAAATGAGACGTGCGCAGGCGCAACAGTCGCATACACAACCGAGTAGTGTATAATACCTTTCTCTTTCTCCCTCTTTCTTTATCCACAAACATATGTATCATATTTTAGTTACCACAAGCCAATAGTTTCAGCAATAGAATTTGATGACGAGACTGATTAATAAGAATTACTTATAATAATAATATTAATAATAATAATAAACTTTTTTTGTAATTATTTTTTTATTATTGCATTCCATCTTCGAGCCGATGAATTGCCAATTATATGTATGCCATTATTGTCACATGCATCAGGCCATAAATTAAATAATTTAAGTTATTTTCAATGTTAAATGTTTGTGATGTGGCAGTACTTTTTGAAATAAATAAATAATCATGTGTACAAGAGTGGCAGAGAGCATCATATGAGCCCGAATGGGTAGGTACCACCACCCCGCCTACTTCTGCCGCTTAGTGGTTGTTCATTAGGACTTAACACGTGGGGCATGTAAAAACTACCCACGAATTTGAATAAATGAGATTATTTCGAATTTTATTGCCCCACCAGCAATGAGCTAAGCTACGCGATATAATCGTTCTGCGACTTATCATAAAATTCGATCGATTAGGATTCGGATTAGTGCGAGTTTTTTTAATGTTCTCGATAGCGTAAAAGTTGACTCAAATTTGTTTGTTAACTTTTTCGATATCGAGAACGTTAAAAAACTCGCCCCAATCACACTGAACTATACATTACAGAATTATACAGCGAGTATGTATGTATATAGTGGGGTCTAATTGTGAACGTGTCGTTTGCAGGCACGTGCACAACGAATACGGGCTGTGGAACCTGCGCGCCACCAACACGGGGCTGCTGGACCGCGCCGACGGCGTCTACAGACCCTTCCTGCTCACGAGGGCCGTGTTCGCAGGCACCCAGAGGTGAGTTGATAAGACGCCATGACGACACAAACATTTTATATTTATGACTTCGTATACTGTAACATCTTGAAAGGTAGCGACGGGTTTGAAAAAAAAATCATTGCACGTGCAAACTTGGTGCACGTGAATGAAGTGAAACTTCTTTTGCAACTTGGTGCACGTAAATAAAATGAAACTTCTTTTGCAACTTGGTGCACGTGAATGAAGTGAAACTTCTTTTGCAACTTGGTGCACGTGAATAAAATGAAACTTCTTTTGCAACTTGGTGCACGTGAATGAAGTGAAACTTCTTTTGCAACTTGGTGCACGTGAATGAAGTGAAACTTCTTTTGCAACTTGGTGCACGTGAATAAAGTGAAACTTCTTTTGCAACTTGGTGCACGTGAATGAAGTGAAACTTCTTTTGCAACTTGGTGCACGTGAATGAAGTGAAACTTCTTTTGCAACTTGGTGCACGTGAATGAAGTGAAACTTCTTTTGCAACTTGGTGCACGTGAATAAAGTGAAACTTCTTTTGCAACTTGGTGCACGTGAATGAAGTGAAACTTCTTTTTCGATGGATCCTTAAATCAGATTGGTCTTGTAATATAGGGAATGCTGTGTATAAGAGATGCGACATCTTCAACATTTATATTATACTAGCTGACCCGGCAGACTTCGTAGTGCCTCAATCGATAAATAAAAGACGTAAGATTTTGTATAAAATAAACTTAAAACAAACAAAAGGAATCCGTCCGACGGGGGACACATCAGAGGAAAAACAAAATTGTTGTTTTTATTTAATTCCGAGCATTTTCATATTTATCTACCTTTTAAACCTTCTCTGGACTTCCACAAGTAATTCAAGACCAAAATTAGCCGAATCGGTCCAGCCGTTCTCGAGTTTTAGCGAGACTAACGAACAACAATTCATTTATATATATATATATATAGATTTTATATATATAGATTGGATAGTAGATTTTTAATAGAGCAAAACAAAAGAGCGAGGCAGATATAGATACTGCATAGAAGGAGAGGAATGTAAATATCTAATAAACAATATTGCGTTATATCTTATATTCAGATACTCTGCGGTATGGACAGGTGACAATACGGCGGAGTGGTCGTTCCTTGCGGCTTCCGTGCCGATGTGCTTGTCACTGGCAATAGCCGGGAACAGTTTCTGCGGTTCTGACGTCGGAGGATTCTTCAAGTATCCCGAAGCTGAGCTCATGACGAGGTGGTACCAGGTCAGTGCAAGGGCCGACTATGAACACAGCCTCTTTTTTATTGCTTAGATGGGTGGACGAGCTCACAGCCCACCTGGTGTTAAGTGGTTACTGGAGCCCATAGACAGCTACAACGTAAATGCGCCACCCATCTTGAGATATAAGTTCTAAGGTCTCAGTATAGTTACAACGGCTGCCCCGCCCTTCAAACCGAAACGCATTACTGCTTCACGGCAGAAATAGGCGGGGCGGTGGTACCTACCCGTGCGGACTCACAAGAGGTCCTACCACCAGTAAATGTCGTGTTTTCAATAATCAACTCTTCCCGACATCTATTGGCGAATAATAATACTATTTTTCTTAATTGAGGGCAACTAACCGCTTTAAAGACACAACAAGATGGTCATCATCTAGTACTATACTATACTAATACACACTTTAAACACTTGTTTTGTTCGTTGCGTCGTCCCGCAGGCGGCCGCGTTCCAGCCGTTCTTCCGGGCCCACTCGCACATCGAGACCAAGCGGCGCGAGCCCTGGCTGTACCCGGCCGCCACCACCGCGCTCATCCGGGACGCCAACCGCAAGAGATACGCGCTGCTCGACTTCTGGTGCGTACATCCACATATATACCTTGTCCGATCTTAGTAGATTAATGTACTAAACAACAATGGCCGACGATTTTTTTTTCTTAAAGGATTTTTCAACCTGGTAACTAAGACCTTTAAGTCAAGTCTTATTTTAATTTATAGTCTTATTTTTATGAAAAATGATAATATGAAGTGAAATGAAAATGAAATGAAATGATATTATATGGGATGAAATATAATCTCAGTAAAATGGTGGTCATTTATAGAGACTTTTTCAGTGAACTTTTTGGAGGATCTCGAGAAGTTACGTTCAGCGTCCCTTCCCACTTTCATTTTCCCACATTTGTGCATTTTCAAACATACTAAACAGTTAATAAACCACCGCTATTACACATTTAAACCTGAAGAAGCACTAAATAGATCCACTAGGCTTGGATAAAGTATAGAATCAGATATTTTCATGGCAGTCGAGTTGTCATAAAACCCAAGCAAGACAAATGTGTTGAATTAGTAAACAATGCTCCTTACAGCTATACAACAAAAAAAACACGATAACAATCTAACTTATAATGTAAGAAAATAATTTTACTCACAATATACATCAAACAATTACACTACTTGACCTACCTATTATTAACATGGAGGATGCCCTTGAACATTTTAAGGTCACTAACCTACAAGTAATAATACTTTTTTTTATTATTTACTACATATTATATAATTATATACTACAAGTAATAGTAATTATATTATGATTACTTGTAGTATAATTAATTATAATAATATGTATGGATGTGTCAATCTATCAAAGTCTATCAAAGAGAGCACTGACCTGGAAAGTGTCTGGCAAAAGGAAGAGAGGCCGCCACAGAACAACTTGGCGTCGCTCGGTGGAGCAGGAGCTAGGGGTCTTGGGCATGACGTGGGAGGAGCTAGAACAGACTGCCCAAGACCGATATAAATGGAAAAATTTGATTCGAGCCCTACACCCCAGCAGAGGGTAATAGGAAAGAATGATGATGATGATGATATATGGATGTGTTCGGTGAGATCCTAAAGTGGTTCCCCCCGGGTGCAGGTACACTCTGTTCTACGAGCACACGGTGGACGGGCTGCCGGTCATGAGGCCCCTGTTCCAGCACTACCCCGACGAGCCGGCCACCTACCCCATCGACGACCAGTACCTGCTCGGTGAGGCTCGTTCAACTAATACTAACCGAAATGGCTAAGTCATTAAAAAAAACTTAATTACATTTGATTAGTTATGATTAGGTTATATTTAGTTCGGAAATGATCCGGGCCAAATTTTTCCTGTATGTTGTAAGACGCTTAAAAAAAAAACATCTATTTAATGATATCAAATTAGCTAGTATTAGTTTTTTTATCTTTATTTAAGGAGATCATTCACCTAGTGAATATGCCACTCCATTGTGCAACAAAAGCGAGTAACAAAATAATTTTATAAAAAAATTACCTGTACCGGTCCGCTTCGCTGGGCATTTAAAATTAACATTATTATTTCTCACCCCCCAAAGATTCTCATCATTAACGCCCCGCAATTGGTGTAGGAAGTCCAACACTCATATAAATATTAGCCTATCCTTTAAGTACATGTATTTTCTACATGGATATCAAGTTTCAAGTAAATCGGATGCACGGTGCAGTAGTTATAACGGAACATCCGTAAAAACCACTGTAGATTTATATATTAGTATAGAATATTGGGTTATATGCACGATACCCGATGCCATGGCATTAACCGTGTCGCTGTCCAGGGGACGCGCTGCTGGTGAAGCCGGTGACGACGGCTGGGGCGAGCTCCGTGGAGGTATACCTGCCCGGGGACGGCCCGTGGTACGACGTGGACACTTACGTGCCGCACAAAGGACCCCGCATCACGCAGCCGGTCACCATCTCCAAGGTGAGTCCGTGGCGCCGACCCGTGTCGACTGGGTGTGGCGTAGACGATAATAAATTTTGATTTTGTTGATACGAAAAAAAAACACGCTGTAGCTGTGTCGACTGGACGTGTCGAAGACAATAATAGATTTTGGTTTTAATGAAACGGAAAAAAAACACGCTGTAGCAATGTCGACTAAATGTTTCGAAGATAATAAAAAAACAAAATGTGTGCAATTCACACGTGGTAGAAGTGAAACTTTCCAAAATTAAAATACAATTATCCTAAACGTCTTAAGTATATGTAAAATTTTGTCATTAGTAAATAATTGTAAGGTAGCGCCCTCTGTGAATTGATATTTTAATTTCACGTATAATCCTAAATTAAAATTCACTACAAGAGCTTTCATACACACGTTAGTATTAAAAAATCTCACAGATGGCGCTGCATTAAATAGTATGTATATTTCTGTCTCATTCTTTGCTGGCTTCATCCTACACATTTTTGTATTTGTGTCTCTTACCTGTCGTTTTTTCCGTTGCATCCGGTTTGAAATCACAACGATTCTAAAGAAGTTTTCACTTCAATAAATTTTGGTTTCGTTCCAAAACTGCAGTTGCAAGTAGCTATTGTTCGATTCCAGATCCCGGTGTACCAGCGCGGCGGAACCATAGTGCCGCGCCGGGAGCGCGTGCGACGCTCCTCCGCGCTGATGGCTGACGACCCCTTCACCCTGGTGGTCGCGCTCGACGCTAACGTGAGTTGACTGACGTTATAGGTCCCGGGAGAAACTCGCCTCCATGGTGCTTCACGAGGATTCTCTACTGGTGGTAGGACCTCTTTTGAGTCCGCGCGGGTGGGCACCACCGCCCCGCCTATTTCTGCCGTGAAGCAGTAATGCGTTTCGGTTTGAAGGGCGGGGCGCCCGTTGTAACTATACTTGAGACCTTAGAACTTATATCTCAAGGTGGGTGGCGCATTTACGTTGTGGATGTATATGGGCTCCAGTAACCACTTAACACCAAGTGGGCTGTGAGCTCGTCCACCCAAATAAGCAATAAAAAAAAAAAGATTGCTGACGTCCAATACGGACGATGACCACTCACCATCGGGTCATGTGCTCGTTTGCCTACGATAGGCAATAAATAAATAATAGTATAAAAAAAAACTAAAAAAATACGCTTTTATAGAAAATCCATGGTGCATGGTATCAGTAGTTATAGATATTTTATGAACAAATATGAGTAGAAGGGTTATTTTGATAATATCCTGAAAAGCACCCCACGCTTTTTTTTACAATAAAATCATTTTTTTTCTTACACTATTTTTAACTCAAATTTATTTTCTATTTTTTAGTTTGATTTTCTATAAAAGCGCATTATGTTAGGTTTTTTTAAACTATTATTTTGGTAAGCTTAGGTCACTTTTACGCTGACGGCCTAAATTATAATTACATTTCTCAATCAACAGAACTCTGCTCGCGGCTCTCTGTACATCGACGACGGCGAAACCTACGAGTACAAGAACAATAAGTACATCTACGCCAAGATCGAGTTCGGCCCCGACGAGATGACGTACACGTGAGTGTCGCGGGGGGCAGGGGGTTGGGGGGGAGCGTGCGCTCATTGCCACCACACCCTAAACACGTCATTACGGATCCTCCAGATCCACTAACGGTGCATTTAGGTACCTCAAACACCGGTCACCGTCCTTGCCGACTAAAGGCTCGGCGAGTAAATTAACCCACAGTCACAGCCCAATGACTTTCTCGCCGGATTTGCTCAGTGGGTCGCGTTTCCGATCCGGTGGTAGATACATGTCAAGACGAAGCTGAAGTAGCTTCTCAAGTAGAGATGAAACGGATAGTGGTTTAGCCGGATCCCGATACCGAATATTTGGCAAGCTGCGAGGCCGGAGCGCCGGATATTCGGCCCTTTCGGAAATATTCGTGGGCGTTTGGGTGTATTCGCACGTGAGCGGAGATCGTGACGACGATTTGGTATTCATTCACCACAATTTGCCACTTGTTAATTATGAGTATTAAACAAACGAATTAATCAAAAAATCACTTTTGACGTGCGATTATAAAAATAAAAGTTGTCTGTGACCTATTGTGGTATTATTTGCCTTTTCTATATAACTGTGAGATTTTCTTAAATCTTACTTTGCGAAATCCGACTGGATACTGATTTACTATCCGGTATCCGACCGGATAGTGAAAACATGACCGGATACCTGATAGTTACCGGATATCCGTTTCATCTCTATTCTCAAGACTATCAGCATAGGTAGGAAAGAAACCACGTTGTTCCGTGCAGGCTCGCGAGCGAGGGCGCCCAGTACCCGACCGGGGCGTGGCTGGAGCGCGTGGTGGTGGCCGGCATCAGGGCGGCGCCGCGGAGTGCCCGGCTGCAGCAGGACGGGCGGCAGACGGCGCTGCAGATGACGCTGCACAAGGGCAACGACGTGCTGGTGCTGAGGAAGCCGGCCGCTAGCATGGCCAGACCCTGGACCATCACCTTCGCCTACTGATGCGACACTCGACGCTCTGATAGTGTACGTGATCTGCATTCGTCGATCGCCTCTTAGATAGGAATTAGCTCGAAATTTGACTATGTCAGATATATTGACATGTCATATGAATTGACATATCCGAATTTCTCTGTTCACATACATATAATATTGGATCCGCGTCTATGGCTTCGTACTCTTTATGTCACAAACACGTGACGAATGATTGGAAGAGAAATTCAGATTTTTTTTTAATAATAGGCAACCGGACAATAAATGTAAATGATTTTCGCCAGATGAAATTCGACTATAATGACAGACAACTCAAGGTCTAGCTTCGTTTGACATCTTTCTCTTTAGCTTTCTTAATAACGTTTAAACATAGACACATAGATAGCATCGGGGCTTGTTCGATAACTCCTAGACGCGAACAAAAGATTTGGTCGAGAAACAACCGAGAAAATGTTAGCGCACCGTTGTGCGGGTTCTTATTAGATCAAAACCAAAGATCATTTAAAAAAAAATCACTAATTTAATAAATTATTATAATAATGATCAAATTTTTTATTCGCTGTATAAAATTGAATAGCACAACGTTTTCCTAACTTCAGACAAACCGGCAACTTCAACGCGTGATGTCACATGTGGTTATTGATTGTGTTATGCGCACGATCTAAGGTTAAGGGCTGTATGAGCTTAGATCCCCTTGCCTTTCCTAATAAGGAGAAATAGTACCAAAAAAAAGATCTATGGTTAGTTCGTGGATTTTGGCCCCAAATGACGTCACACGTAACGGAGTTGCGTTCGCGCGATATTGCTTAGGATTTTGTACACCGAAAACTTACCGATTGCCTATTGTTACGGAGTAGCACAACCATAAATATTAATTTATCGACAAAAGCGGATGATAAACACTAACAGAGTTGTCTAATGTCTCTTAGAAATGTGTATTGTAAACTAATTTTATTGATATCATACGAATGACAGTGATTGATTGAATTTAGTTATAGATCAAACGGTCATCAGATGTCTGTATCGTTTACATGATATTTTAAAACAATTTTTAATTTAATAAAAATTTAAAATAAACCAATGCATTTACATCACCGTTAAAGTTATTTCAAATTGATGCACAATATTATCCTCTTGTCTATAATCGATTAAATATTTTATTTATCGATTCCATAAGAATCGATATTAATAATCGATAATTATCAATGACACTGCCAATACCCGTATTAGAGAATGCAATAGATAATTGCATGATTACAGAATGTATGTTAAGAATTTAAATTACATAAGTAAATTTTTTACAAATATGCACGTGCAATGTTCTAATTGCGATGACATGGTTTTTAATCACCGAATTATTTTGAAAACTGATCGTGATGCTATGTCTAATTAAGTGAGAGTACTTTAGTATGTGATTTCTGTAAATGATAATTTTCATAACTGGCAACACTGGTGTTGGTTTTACAACTTTTGTGGTTGTTACAAAAATATGTTTTAAGTTGAAATGTGAGAGGTTCTTTGTGTTCTGTGATTGTCGAATATCCCTTTAGGAAAATATACAGTTTTGTTTGTGAACGGTGAGATCCTGAAAAGTATTTTGTCATTATATGACGGGTAATAGATGAATTCTCGTAATAAAAAAATTGTTAAAAAATGTGTTTTGTATTATTCATGTTGACTATATTTGTTTTTAATATCAATTAAATTCTTCGTAGATTTTAAATCTTGCCTCTTGGGTCAGTTAATTTTAAGCTTTTGCTGGAATGGAGTCATGGTTCAAAGGGTTGGCTGATCCTTCAGCTAGTCGTAGGACCGCCGAGGCAATTCGCCCGGTCCTTGTGGATTGGGTGAATCGTGACAGAGGACACCTTACTTTCCGGCTCATGCAGGTGCTCACTGGGCATGGTTGCTTCGGTGAGTTCCTGCACCGGATCGGAGCCGAGCCGACGGCAGAGTGCTACCATTGTGGTTGCGAATTGGACACGGCGGAGCAGACGCTCGTCGCCTGCCCCGCATGGGAGAGGTGGCGCCGTGTCCTCGTCGCAAAAATAGAAAACGACTTGTCGCGACACGGTGCTTCTGACCCAGAGGGGTATTCCGTAAGACAACTCACTATAACCGGCGCCATCTAGGCGAACTTCGGATAGCCTGCCGACCGAGAGGGCTGGTGGTCGTGGCGCCGACGATCGCCGGTCTCGAGAGGGAGGATGATGGGAGAGATGTGCTCCGCACTAAACGTTTCACTTTTCCCCCTTTGCCTTTTCATGAGTTCTGTCCTATGCGAGGTTTGGATGTTGGTTGTTGAGCGACAGGAGGTTTTAGTCGGCTCGAATCCGACATGCTCCGCCCGCCATACCCATTGGAGGGCGGAAGTCGGGCGATTTCCTCCTGACCAAAAAAAAGGATTTTTGCTACACAAGTGGAATAAATATGACTAAGCAATGGACACTATGTTCCTGACTGCTGTGACATTCTTTTTCAAACGAGGTTGAGGGTAGGGAGTGATCGACCAATGTTGGCCCGCGCAATCACTGCTGTATGGTACATTTTTAGGCCAAATATTGTTTTCATTAATCTGTTATAATGTAAAAAATCTTAGGTATTTTGTTAGTCTGAGTAGTCTGGTAGTAAACCTGCAGAAACACTAAATAGACAAAACAAAACAAATCACACAACTTCACGCCTCGCGTTCCCGCCAAAAAGTCCCTCCATATTCTAAGCTGTACGGTATGCATTCCAATATTTTTGACCTAAAGATGATAAATGACATTTAGTTTTTATAAACAAAGAAAATACAACGAATTGAAAAACACCTTTTAATATTTATGTTAATCATAACATACACTAAAAATGTTTCTATTTACAAATTTTAATCTTAAATATTAAGAGACCGCTCCTTAAGTACTTACATAACGTACTGAATTATTGCAATGATATCACAATGAGACCGATAAAACGACAGACATTCCCCGGAATAACCACTGCGTTTATCAAAAACTTTAATCACATCACCTGTTCGATTGAGTAGATTATTTAACACCTGACGGGTAAGATAATTATTTTATTTAAATGAAGTTAAAAAAAACTTTTCGGAAAATCAATCGAAGGTTTTTCTTTTAATAATAAATAAAAATAGTGGCAGCTGCAACACGCTGTGGAGCCTGCGACTCAAGTGACGTCATAAAATACTATTTCCATCCTTTTTTAATATATCTAGGTGGGCCACAACCAAATGTTTCATCTTACTCATTTTTGTACACGCTTGATTAAATAACATCTTTGGGGAAAATGTCCCAATTGAAAGACTAAAAAACAAACGCAAGCGACAAACCTACTTTGTTTAGTGGCATAGACAATAAACATAGTTCATCATAAACGGCCATATTCGATAGGGTTAGGATAAATTACAATAAATAACCCTAGCTCTAATATGACATATCGACCACAGACCTTGGTTAGATGGCACACAAGTATATTCGAAAAAGTATTTGTAAAAAAATAATTATTAGTTCAAAAAAAAGCAGAACTTTACGAGTAATGTATTAAGTTATTATAAGCCGCGCCAATAAAGAAACGAATCTAAAATGGCGGCGGCGATTATGCGCTCCCGTTCTAAGCTATTGCTGTCTTTAGTCGCACACGGCGCGTACTGCACGCAAAAAAATATCAGTTCTGACTTTGTTGTTGAGTTCGAGTTTTTTTACTTTCGAGTTGTGCGACTTAGATGACTGGCAGCAAGTGTCTACGCAAGTTGCATCCCAGATGGGATACCTTCCCCTCTGCCAGGGCATAAAGTGAAATAAAGTAGATTCTCATTTGTTTTTTACATTTTTTTATAATAAACCACAACAATAATCTTTTTATTTGTTGACCCTACCATCTGTCAGTGCAGATACATAGACGCCATTTTCGATTCGTTTCTTTATTGGCGCGGCTTATACAATGATTCATGCTTTTTGAGTCAATCAAAAATTTTGAGCGCGTTTATTGAAATACAATAAAACAGTTTTTTTTTAAATTCCGTATTGACAAAACTATAGGCAAACGATTGTAATATTTTGAACTTATGAAAATAAAGTCTATGGTTTTTAAGTAAAATCAGTTTTAACTGAGAGGCTCAGAGAATCTCCGAACAGGAATAGTATGAAAATCTAAAGAGTAATTAAAAGGAATTTCAATGAAATTAAAAAGATCACCAAACACTACTCTGTGAAATATTAATGACTTTTGTTTTAACAATCGCCACGTTATCGCAAATCAAGATGTCGTATATCGTACGTGTATGTTTATATAATGTAACCTATCTACAAATGGCGTCACACGTCATAGAGTTGTATTCAATATAGTACTTTTATTTGAGGGAAATAAAATATCGCAGGAAAAAATAGTGCTAAAAAAAATTTGAAAAATGTCACTCATTTCGAAATCATACCAATAATATTATTAGCACTTATGTCGCTGCTTTTTTAAGTGCTTTATAACGTTCAAAATAATTATAACTACTTTTTAAAATCTAAAAGCAACTCTTTTTTTTTTTAATATTATAAACCAAAGTCTATACAGCGTACATTCCGAGCCCGGGGTTAGTATAAAAGGCAGTTTTTACCAAAGCACAACGAGTATTGTCTATGAAAATATAATCTGTGAGTCATAAATATTATATTAAGTAACACTTTAGAATATGTTTACATAGTAAATTACAACATAACATTTATAACAAAGTACACGGTTAGTACATTTCTAATTAATAAACCAGACAGGCATCCGTGATTTAGAATTAACGCTTCAACGTATTCAATATACAAAGGGATTTCTTTACCGGAATAATCTTAAAACAATTTGTACATTTTCAGGTATAGGCAAGATTTTAACGTTGTTATTTTTTTAATATTTACAATAATATTATATCACACTATAGTCCAAGATCCCAGGGCCACCAGACGTCAAGTATTTTCTGACGAACGAAATGTGGCCGATTGCGTAGTGTTAGTATGTACTAAAAACGCATGCCTACCTGCTAGCTTGCTTAGACGGCCAATTTTCAGGTATCAGGTACTCAAGGTACATAAAACCATTACGTACTTCACGTAAATTCTGAAAGCTGATTTTTACGTATATTTTAGGCAATATCCTTAAAAATATGTCGCCAATACTCCCAGACACTTTCCGTCGGCCGAATTGCTTTGCAGACGCTTTAAAGCTCCCAAAGTAATTACCTAACTTCACTACGCAATCGGCCACATTTCGTTCGTCAGAAAATACGAGACATCTGGTGGCCCTGGGATCTTACTCTACTATACAAATGTTGCATTCGTTCAAGTTTAATGATATTTGAAGAATATCCTAGTGGGTTTGTCTTCGTTGGGGAACTCTATGAAGGGATGCGACTGTTTGTGTTCCAGCATCAGGCTCTTGCTGGGAAACTTGTCACCACACACATCGCACAGCACGGAGCTCCCGGAGGACCCACTGCCCGCGCTTCTATCTCTTTCTTTCTTCCTCTTTTTGAATCTTGTCTCTTTCTTGTTTTTCCTTTCTTCGCTCGCTGCGGGCTTCTCCTCGGTCAGCGAGGCCCCAGACAGCAGGTACTCCTTCATGCTCTGGTGTTTGGCTGATCGTTTGTGCAGTTTCAACCGGTTCTCCGACGTGCACTGGTACTCGCATATAAAGCAGACGTACTTCATGTCGCCAGTGTGTAGCTCCTGGTGGACTCTCCTCTTTTCCGCGGTGGCGAAGCGGAAATCACAGAACTTGCAGGGAAATTTCCTCTCGGGCGAATGCAGCCTCATGTGGGACGTCAGCGCCTCCATGTCCTTGCACATCTTGCGGCACTCCACACACATGACCCCGGCCTCCTCAGGCGGCGCGGACTCGACTTCGACGCTGTGATGCACTCTCCTGTGAGACTGTAGGCCCTTGTGACTGACAAACACTCTCCGGCAATCTTCACATTGTATCTGAAGTTGCTCTCTTAAGTCTGGGTTGTGAGTCTCCGCCTGATGCAGAGCCAGTTTATCTGCTTCGTGGAACTGCATGCCGCATTCCTCACATTTCCAAGCTTGCACCAATTTGGAGAAGGCCTCGAGAACGTCCAGGAGTGACTGACCTTCAACTTCGGGATGAAACGATTTAATGTGTTTCGCGAAGTCGATAATATTAGGGATCGCCGCTCTGCAGTACCTACACGAGTAGGGCTCTACGTGATCTTCCATCACGTGACACTTCAGCTGAGGTAGCTCCTTAAAAGAGTTATTGCACATAAAACACTTTAATATCTCCTTACCGTTGACCATCTCCGATATAACCTTGAACTCGGTCAGTTGAACTTGCCGGTGGATTTTCAGGTGTTCGAATAGGTCTTTCCCGGTGTCGTAGTCCGTGGGGCAGAACTTGCAAGGAAACCGCTTCCTGTGGACTCGTTTCCTGTGGAAGGCCAACTCCTCTTTGCTGTTGAAGTTCTTCGAGCAAGTCGTGCACTTGACGTGACTCACGTCGGGGTCCGTGTTGTGCGACCTCATGCAGGTCTCCATACGAATCCTGCGCCGGAAAACGTCGCCGCAGATGCACACGTAGCCTTCTTTGTCCGTCTTCTTCTCCGCGATTGGTTCTATGTCGATTTTTTCCACTTTAGTTTCAATGACAGCGTTTTTCTTCTTCTTGCCGATGCTCGATTTCAGTGAATCGACTTTTTTACTCTGATTATCGATTTTAGCCTTTTGTCTCTTCACCGAAGTTTTCGTTTGCTTCTCAATAGTGTCGTGGACTTTGAGGTGCCTCTTCAGGCATGTTTCTGATGCGTATGCATTACCGCACTTCGGACAAACGTGCTTTTTTCTGCGTGTCGTCTTCGTTTTAGCTTTCAGGAGACCGTAGGCTTCTTGCTCGAGAGACGCAACGTCTCCGGTGATCGAATTCAATTGGAAAGCTTCGTAATCGTCGTAATTGTCGATTGTTGGCAATATCTCTTCTGGGTTGCCGGATTTCATACCGAAATTTCGCCCGGACATAGGTCGTATTTCCATGACTAATCCTTTTTTACTTTTTATCAGCACATCATAGGGGTTTGCGTACAATGACGTGTTGGTGAGCTTGTTGGAAATTATATGTGTGTCGGTCACCGTCAAGTGTTCCTCCTCCTTGATTACTCTATACAAGTCTTGTTTATCCTGAAAAGAGAGAATACTTTTTTTAAATTCCGAATAATTTACTTCGATAAAGAATGGGCCAGATCTAGATAGATCTGGCAGATATTTTTCAAAATTTACCCCCAAAACTTGTGACGTCACTAGAGGAGAAACAGCAACCTTACACAACGATATAACACATGTGACAACGCGCCACATGATCGATGATGAAAAAATCTGTTCTTTAAATTATCTATATGGGTACCATACTTTTCATTGAAAATCACCACTTTTATTATTCATCGTTTTACCCACGCGGATTAACCCGATCCGCCTGGTGGAGAGTGACCGGCAGAGTCTAAAACGGCTCAAGGTGTAGTTATATGGTGTAATTCCGCCGGTATAGACCTCGCATTTCCAACCCAGGCGACTAGGCAAGGCAAAGAAGCCGTCGCCCGAAACTTGATGTCTTGTCGGATCCCCCCGATTAACTCACGGTGCTTTTAGGATCCTCAAGCGCCGGTCACCGTCCTCGTCGAACTCGTCGATTACGACGAAGAGTTCGACGAGCGAACTAACCATTAAACACAACCCAATAACTTTCTCGCCAGATCTTTTCAATGGGTTACAATGTCGATCCGGTAGTAGATTCTGCAAAGCACTGCTAGGGCTAGTGTTAGCAAATTCTCTCAAGTTAAGTTGAATGGTGAGTTCAAGGGCTTCAATCGGAAATGAGTTGCTAACATTAACCCTAACAAGAGCAGTGCTTCGCTGAATCTACCACGGGATCGGAACCGCTACCCACTGAGACGATCCGGCGAGAAATTCATATTTAAGAAGATAAATGTGGTACATTAAAAGCAATGAGTAAAAATGGATCACTCACATCATAAATCTGATTACGTTCGATCCTTTGTCCGTCTTCTTGGAGACAAGTTTCGACTCTACAAAAAGCTGCAGCCTCATTGCTGTCCATGCTGTCATCGTAATTAGGATAATCGAACGAAGTGAAGTCATCTCCGGTAGCCTCCAGTTTGACTGCGTCACTGTAATCTGGAATCCCGCACTCTTGGCGCTTTAGTTCATCTTTCAAAGTACCAACCGACAAAATCTTTATAGAGCAATCACTGCTTTGAGAAACACCCTCGGAATATATATCGTCATATTCTTGTTTTATAACTAGTTGGCTCTTTGGGCAGTCCTTATTGAAATCGCCGTATGTGAAATGTTCTGTCTTCACATTTATTCCGGCGTCTGTGGCGTCGGCATTACTGACATTGTCGACGTTGGCTTCACGCAGATCAGCTTCATCAGCTCTAGTGCCAGCGTTCACGCTCATCTCACTTTGACCGCCTTCGACTTTGATGCTGAGTTTTTGGTTTAGCTCTTCGTGCCGCGTGTAGGTGTTTATTGGTGTAACGTCTTCTGTCGTTCGATTAACGATTTGATCCGTTTCTGGACCGTCAGTGACTATTTCGTCATCTACATCATTGCTCTCAGTATCGTCAGTTGATATTTCGTTCATTTTTAATTCCTCGCACGCTTCAATCACACACGCCGGTATTTCTTCTTGTTTTAGTAAACCAATCGTGTTTCCTTCTAATTCTATATACGATTTTATATTGATTTTACCTAAATCTTTGTTTTGAGATGCATTTTCATCTTGGTTCGCACCTAGTACATCTGTTATTTGTGTTTTTGTCTCGTGATTATCATAATTACTAAGGTTTATTGATTGATCTTCTATATTTTCTTCTTCTATATTTGAGCTCTCTTTAATTTCGATCGAAGTCTGATTATCGGCAATATTATTAATTCTTCCATGATCGTTTGTCTCATTACAGTCTACCTGAGGGTGATTGTTTTGGACAGATTGTTCATTACATTGGGTGCGTATATCTTGAACATTATTTTGTTGAAATGCTACTGAAGTTTGACCTTCACTAGTAGCATAATTATTGACTTCCAGTTTCGTTTTTAAATGTAATTCTTCATTTTCTAGATTTATGCTGATCGCGTCTTTCATTTTGACTGGAAAGTGTTCTTCTGAAGTCATTTTCTAAAATGAAACCATTTTAGGTATACAATAGAAGTTTCCATAACGCTAATTGAATTACAGTATGGTTTGGGCCTAGAATAAAACCACTACATTATCTCCCATCAGAGTCCAAAAATGGGCACTAAATGGTTCACCGGAAAATGGTTGGCTTCAGTAGACTTTTCATTTGCCTGATTTGTTTCGACCAGGACTGGGACCGGGACGAGCCCACAGCTCACCTAATTTTAACAGGTCATTGTAGCCCATAGACATCAACCATCCTGAGACACAAGTCTCGGTTTTTTTTACAGTACTACCTGTTTATAAAAAGGACCTGTTTATTGGAGTATTACCTATATGTGGTCTGTCACGACTTTGGACTTAAATGCCTTTAAAATAGGTAATGTTTTTCCAAGAGTCCTGATCAATAATAGATTTTTTGAAATGTTATTGCAAGTGTACATAATGCAGACGATTATCAAATCTAACGTGGAAGAAATGTTTTAAAATTTATGATTAGGCTACAATTATAATCTGTGATTAAGAGTGATTTGGGAGTTATGACAAAGAGAAGATCTTCCACAGAGTGTGTGATATTGCTTAGTAAGCCGACAGTCCGAATATTGTTGTGCGAAACTTCATTTTCAAACTTATATTGAAAATTTCGTTAGCGGGATTCAGGCATCTGTCACATATCTTGTTTTCTGTGATGGCAACTCGCTACAGCCACAAAGATAAAGCACGTGCATTTGCATTTAAGTGATCCATACTAAACATACGGACACTAACTCTGGAGTTGTCACTTTAGCATTACCCATCGGCATTTAAAAAACTAGAATTACTGTAATGCACGAAATATAATTCAAAATATTAATTGAATAAAACTTTCTTTTTTGTGTCTGATCTGCTTGCCATTGTTTTGGAAGCATTACCTTGCGTTATTTCTAAATGTATCGGATATATCATTCATTTCATTTTTAATTACATTTTTAAGTACATTACTATACATATTTTGCAAAGTTGTGAGATCTCCCCACAGTAAAAATTTTATTCGAAGTAAAATTAATTTTTAGGTTTTATAAGAATTAAAATTCAACAAAATTTATTTATTATTTTTGTACATAAATACTATAGAATTAATTTTATAGTGCCTACCATGCACTCGATAATTTAAAACTCAATGAACAATTTAAAATCATTTGCAATTATGATCAGTTTAAAAATTGTTGACGAGGTTACACACTACAAAACAAAACAATGTAAAAATGTATATGAAAAAAATATTTTTTCCACTGACACCTTGGCACAATTTAATTAATTAACAACAATAGGATCATGACCTATGGGCACTAAAAATAATCATTAAAATTAATTGTATTCGACAAAAAGAAGAAGAAACTTTATTAAACTTGGCCATAGTTTAAGTTAATCATATGTTAAAATTGGGATGTGCTTTAAGCTCATGCTTGTGGTTCTTTTTTTTATTTTTTAGTTTTAATTTAAAAAAAAATCCATCGCACTTGTCCGTATCTTGTGCACAAAAGGTAAAAAGAGAATAAAGTGCAGCATTATGCCATTTTAAAACTAATAAAATAAAATATATTTTTACTATGAGCACATATGTACAAATAAATATATTTAATGTAGGTGACTCATATTATTGGTATTCATATTCATGACGTATAATAATATTGTACAATGAATGTAAATTAATCTCTTATATTATGAATGTGATGAAAATAAAAGTTCAGCAAATAAAAGCCGTTTGTGTGGTTGAGCAGGCGTTCTCATACAAAAATGGTGCATTTGCGTTACACACTCTGCCCCTGTCATTGCTGACGTCAATAGGCGACGGTAACCGCTCACTATTAGGTGAGCCATATGCTCATCTGCCTACAAGGGCAATAATAAAACTGCAAAATTTGGATTTTTATATAAAAAAGTGAGATTTATGAAAGTGAAATCTGAGATACTCATGATCTTTATGTCAACACAACAAAAAAAAATGCATGCATGCAACTTGGTGCACTTGAAAGACGTGAAACTTCTTTTGCGGTGTGTAGTATTTTGGTTTTCTTCATTTTTCATCCTTAAATGAATTCCTATTGTAATAAGGAATGCTGTGTATAAGAGAAAGAACTTAGTTCACTTTGTTCCTTCCCTCTCTCCACAGTTGAATGGTTCACAATATGCTGTCTATTTTCTCACTCTCGCTCCTCCTAAATAGTATCCCATACTCTCAACAACCCTAAAAAAGTTTCACTTCAAACGCTAAATTCAAATTGTGGTGTCATTCAGTTAGTTTTGTAATAGTGTTGTTGATTAGCTTTTGTGAATTCAGTAGTGAAAAAGGAAAATACTTACAAATGTTGTAGTATTTTTATTAATTTTTATATCAAACAACAGATGATTTTTTTTTATCTGTAAGAGAAAATGTAGACGTTACAATAAAATTATAAGTGTTGAATTAAAAACTATATAAAAATAAAAATACCTCAAAAACTCAGACATTTAAGTTAGTAGTAGTAGTTTCCTTTAACTAGTTTTTAACTCAAATTTTTTTTCACAGCGCTCTAATAATTTAATTTATAATTTATATTTATGTTTGTTGAAATTTACTTATGATTCATAAAATAACAATAAATTTGTATTATATGCTTTAAAGCTTGCTGTGGTGTTTGAATTATAACTTCCTGATGTTGGCTACCTTGGCTTTTGGCTGTTGATTGGTAGTATCTCATCTAGGCCGGGGAGGCCTATGCAGTAAAATAAATAAATGTATAAATATAATTATCATTGCCGCCTAATTACATCAGTGGCACTTCAGTGATCGGTGGCATACGCCGCTTTCAATCTTAAATGCTACTAAATGCGCAAAAAGCAGTTTAATTTCAATAATAGAGATGATCGATTGCTATAGCAGTTAAAATTGAATTTGGAACTTTAACATTGCCATACTAAACAATTTGTAATTAAATACGCAAATTGAAGGTCGTTTGCAATTGCTTACCTCGCGATTTTTGACATTTTTTACATATACTTTCCGCGGTGCTGCATTGTTTTTCTAAAATCCTTGTTTATTGTACGACGACAAGTTAATAATGTGTGTTAAATACATTTTAGTATCTTAGATTTACTAGGTACTTTATATAATTATATTCAAGAATGGCTAATTATGATTTTTTTCCGAATAAATTCCTTTCATTGTTTGCCTTATTTCCTTGGTTTAAAGAACCAAAATTAAAGTTGTTGACTTTGAATGCTTAGATATAAACGTCTCTTAATCATTTTGTTAAAACTTACTGTTCAACAGTAAATTTGTAGTAAAATTTCTAAACAAACCCCCACCGTTCAAATGTCAATTCTTTCTTTGACTTTTGGGCAGTGACATAGATAATACACTTAATATTTGAGAGGTAATGATTCTGATGCAATCGGAAATCGAATAATTGAAGAATCGATTTTTTAAAAGAAAAGGAGATCCAATGGATTCGATTTCGGATAGTAGTTGAAAATTGAGAATCGATCTTGCTATTTCGAAAAGAATACTGTATCCACAATTCCGTTAAAAAAAAATTAAGGTTGCTTGTACTTATGTACGCGCATAAGAAGTTATACTTTATTTTTATTAAATTTATTTCAAATTTTTTATTTAAATTTTAATTAATTTGAAAAAAAATCGATTAAACAACATCCTCAAACGCATATTGGACATCCCTTTTCTTGACATCGTACAAATTCGGTAATTCTCGGTAGGTATGTACGATTCGGAAAGTTCACCTGCGGCTATATTCAGACTTGCCAAGTTACGTCGGTCGTATTGTAATGTGCGATTTAGTAGGCAACTTCATTCTGTTAATTTTGTGTCACGGTGCGCGCGCATCGTAAAATTTCACTCTAATAAATTTTTCATAACGTGTCTAAAGAAGTATAACTTCGAAATTGATCTAACAGTTTATTGATTTTGGTATAGTCGCGAGCTTAAAACAAATGGTCTGTAATAAAATATACGCAACCGAATCCATGTTAGCAAATTTCGTTTTTCAAGAAATTACATTTCATCTTATTCTTTTCATCTATTCCTTTCATCTTATGTCAACGAATCAAAATAATAAAGTTTTGTTTTTGAATTTTTGGTTGGTGTTAAGTTAGATAATGTTTTTTTTATGATTGAAGGATTATTAGTGGCCCTGAGGCCTTTCCAGTTTCACCAGTAAAGGTGGGCGAGCAAAGGCTCAGCCAGGAGGGGTGGGTTTGCTAACGGCTGTCCGAGCGCCTCCGAAGGAGACCTAACAACTCAAGAGCAGTTGCTTCGCGAATGAATCTACTACCGGATCGGAATCACGACCAGCTGAGAAGATCCGGTGAGAAACCCAGCGAGCTGATGCATGGTTAGGTTAAGATAATATAATTTGCATCTCGATCAAAGTTAATCAAGACACACAGAAGTTAACTTCTAACTCATGTGTAGTGAGTTACAGCTGACAGAGTACCTGCGAAGACCTGAGGGTTGCAGCGCAGTTCTTCTTCGGATGCATCTACAATTACCGGATCGGAAATGTAGCCCGTTGAGAAGACCCGGCGAGTTTGGAAAACGATTTTATTCTGAATCGATTCTCTAGATTTCAACTAGGATTGAGTAAAAGATTGGTGCTGCGAGAAAAATTCCTACCTATACCAGCCTTTAGATACTGTTGCTTAAGAGTTATAATCTTTGCACAAAGAAAAGAAAAATTGAAGAAAGACAAGAAAAGCATGGAGAAAAAATGGAATGATAAATATATTAATATGGAACTTATATAAACCACTTAAACCAAGGAATCAATCATTGATTTTATTGAAAAAAAATGTCAAATCTTCCGTGTCGCAGATGTAAATATTATACGAGAATTTTTTTATTTTTGGGATAGAAGCCACAAAGAAAAAGGTCTTCACCGATTTTACTCGGTAGATCGACGGCAAAAAATGTCTGAAATGAAAGATTCTATGATTGTTTTTTATTGCTTAGATGGTTTGACGAGCTTACAGCCAGGACATCTACAACGTAAATGCCGCCGCCCACCTTGAAATATGAGTTCTAGGGTCTCAATATATATATATATATTTTTTTTTATTGCTTAGATGTGTGGACGAGCTCACAGCCCACCTGGTGTTAAGTGGTTACTGGAGCCCATAGACATCTACAACGTAAATGCGCCACACACCTTTGAGATATAGCTCTAAGGTCTCAGTATAGTCACAACGGCTGCCCCACCCTTCAAACTGAAACGCATTACTGCTTCACGGCAGAAATAGGCGGGGCGGTGGTACCTACCCGTGCGGACTCACAAGAGGTCCTACCACCAGTAATTACGCAAATTATAATTTTGCGGGTTTGATTTTTACTGCACGATGTTATTCCTTCACCGTGGAAGTCAATCGTGAACATTTGTTGAGTACGTATTTCATTAGAAAAATTGGTACCCGCCAGCGAGATTCGAACACCGGTGCATCGCTCGATACGAATGCACCGGACGTCTTATCCTTTAGGCCACGACGACAATATAGTACAGAATTGCAAAACATCAGAAATTAATGGCCGTTAAAATATTTTGCTAGGTGTAGCATTAAAAATGCAATGCTTTTTGTCAGCACAAAATTTACAAGTCGACGAATCCTACCTCGTACTAACTGAAAAGTATCCGAAATGTCGAAATTATGTAGTATATCGTGAGATTAAGCCGTAAAAGTAGTTTTAATAATATCTACTATAAGGTTTTTTTGGCAACAACTGATTTTGGTCTTTGGAATGGGGTTTCACAAATCAGTATACTCAGTTAAAGTTATAACTCCAACAATACTCAAACAAGTAGTTAAACAACATAGTTGTAACTGCATGCAGTAAAAGCCCTTACGAATTGTTCAAATATCCTGAAATCATTTGTTGTTTGATTCTGCAGATCGTTTACTTACAAAGTCAATCTTTTTCAAGCGAGTTTTCTGAGAAATTGCTTTAAAACATACCATCAAATCCTGATTTAACGTAGATCAATCAACATTGGATCAGAGTTCTCTATTACCTGATACCTTTAATTTACAAAACCAAAGAATCTGAGATTTTGTCTGTGAATTAGGTACAGCTCTAGGTTTCCTAGTTCAGTGTACAGCTCAAAATATCATACAGATTATACACTTAATATTTGAGACTGTAGTTCTGTGAATGCAAACTTTTTTGAACGAGCCTTTTGAGTTCCAAAATGCGAACGCATCCATAGGTACTTTCAAAAGACTTGTTTATTTTCAAATTAAATCCGTCTGTGCTATCGAGATAAAAATAAGAAATATGTATTTACAAGGATTTTTTTTCTCAGATTCGGTTTATTTTGACCACGTCGATTACTATGGATTTAAAACTAGTCGTCCGATATCTTTCCAATGGCAATTTAGAAGAAAACTTGTGTTTAATCTGCTTGGCGCCTTTGGGTATATCATATGAAAATGTTCATACTAAAATCTGTAAAGAAGAGAACGAATTTAGTTTGGTTGATATACTAAGAACCGTTTGTCAAATTGAGGTTAGCTAATTAAAAAATAATTTAATTATGTACACAAACATTTCAAAGAGCATTAAAAAAGCATTTGTATCTTAGTTTTCAGATGCCGACAATTATAATGTATGCCACAGTTGTTTTGTGGTCGCGTCAGTAGCCTATAAATTCTATTTGCAGACTAAACAAAGTCAAGAAATACTAAAATTTTACACGGATGAAATATTAAGGGCAGTTGAAAATTATAATAACGACCACCATACTGATTTCTCTGCACTTTGTATCCCTTTACCTGTTTACAAACCAGAAACACCAACCTATAACTTTGATTTACGATGCCTAGATTACAAAGACATAAATCCTAAAAGTATACAAGAACTGCATAATAATGACAATAATGTAATTTTAATCAAAAATGAAGGTGAACAACAATATTACAAATTCATTAAAAACAGTGAAATGGCCTTATCACATAATAAAAAAACAGTTTCTGGTGATTATTTAAAAATGGAAGCACCATTGACAAATCTAAAGGGAAAACCAAAAAGAAAAAGAGGTCCGATGACTTATAAAAGTTGTAGAATGTGTCCAGTTAAATATCGGTTCACTTCGAAACTACAACAACATATGAAATTGGATCATAACATTGTTTTGTACGTATGTAAGGTATGTTCACTAAATACTGTCTGAAAATATTTAAAAGGAATTAGGCATTAAGTTATGGTAGAAGAAGACTATTATACTTTTTTTGTTAATATGATGGGTGTATGAGTTCACGGTCAACCTGATCTTAAGTGGACACTCCAGCCCCTACACAAACAAATTCCATAAATCTGTCAATATTATTACTGATGTCCACGAGTTATCAATAAATTAATAAAACATTTCTTTGTACAATATCATGATGTCTCCCAGTTTTTCATATGCTTTCATTTATCCTATATCGATTGATAGAATAAAGCCTGAATTGTTTTTGTATAAATTAAAAAGAACATTTAATTACAGATTTGCAAGGCAATGACGGAAGATCAAATTGAACACCAAAATCATATAAACACTCATACAAATGTGCATGAATGTGCTCTTTGTGGTATGGTCTTTAAAAAGCGTGATACTATAATATCCCATTTGAAATGGCACGACGCCATGAGGTGTTCTGTTCAAGTGAGTCATTATTTAATGTATCATTTAAATAAGAAGATGCTAGTGATTTATTATCTCACATATAGGATTGAACGAGCTGAAGGCCTGTGGTAATGTTTACAAGGCGAATGCAACCACCCGGTCTAAGACAGAGTGTTGAAGAGACTAATGTACTTCATGCTGGAATGCATTTTTTTTTATTGTTTAGATGGTTGAACCAGCTCACAGCCCACCTGGTGTTCAGTGGTTATTAGAGCACATAGACATCTACAATGTAAATGCGCCACCCACCTTGACATATAAGTTCTAAGGTCTCAAGTATAGTTACAACGGCTGCCCCACCCTTTAAACCGAAACGCATTACTGCTTCACGGCAGAAATAGGCGGGGCGGTGGTACCTACCCGCAAGAGGTCCTACCATCAGTAATTACGCAATTTATAATTGTGCGGACTTGATTTTTATTACACGATGTTATTCCTTCACCGTGGAAGTCAATCATGAACATTTGTTGAATACCTATTTCATTAGAAAAATTGGTACCCGCCTGCGGGATTCGAACACCGGTACACACATATGCACTGGACGCCTTATCCTTTAGACCACGACGGCATGTTCTTTGGACTATCAAACAATTATTATCCTGCTTATTTCTAGAGTAAAATAGTCACATTTTAATTTGCTCCAAGTTGGATAGCTCCAATACTCATTCATTTTCTTGTAGGCGGATGCTGTTCACATTTGTGAAATATGCGGAATGATATTTCAAAGCGAAGATGAACTATCGGAGCATTGTGACAAGAAACATACAAAGAAATTCACTTGTTACTACTGCGGCAAAATGTATAAAAGCGAATCTAGCTTCGAAATACACATCAATAAACATGAAGAAAAAATTGTAAATAAAGAACCGTGAGTATTAATTGTGATTGACCGGTGTTAGAATGTATTTAATTTCATTTTAAATTAGGTACATGGCCATAATCGTTCTTTGGTAACCCGGTGAAGGTCACGGGGCGACTTGAGGGGTAGAGGTCGGGCAGCGCGCTACCAGCACTCTAGCGCACTGCCGAGGAGAAATATCTTCACGATAAAAAGAGTAAGTAACTGGTTGGCTGTGTATCGCGTCCCGACCCGGCAGGCTGGTTCTGGTCCAGCGGGGTATTCCGGGACACCAGCGGCACCGCCTGACGGGCTGCCGTACCGAGACGGCCGATGTTTCAGAGCCTTCGATTCACCTCGAAGGCTCCGTGGGTCGGGCGTCCTTGAGGTGAGCTGCGCCGTCTTGTTGTGTTGATCGCGGTAACCCCTTACCTCATCCGGGCTCTGACCTCGGAGGGGAGCGGACGCTTGGGCGGAGAGTGCAGGGGAGTCGTTTAATGAGTAGAGCCTTGAAAACATCCTTGGGCCCGCGGTCTCACAGTCGCGGAAATTTGAGAAATGTAGCTTCCCATGTGGATGAGATGTTCTTTGGGGATAAAATGAGGTCGATTTCACTCCTGGCCTAATACGTAATATATTTATAAAGAATTTGGCTCCAACGCCTTTAGCATTGATTTTGCCAATGTCAAAGTATTTACAAAAATGACAGGTGCTTAGAGAGGGAAAAAATTACTAAATCTATACATGTTCAAATAAATTTGGTCGGTTTTTCGATACGCGAATCTGTGGTTTTAAGAGCAGCACAAACAAAAAATATTATTAGCAGATAAAAATTTACACAGAATATTTAAATGTTTAGAATAGTTAATAAACAATTAATATTAATAGGCCGGGGAATATGATTTGGAAGGATATCATAAAGAGGGGATACGATATTTTGGGGCAGTCGAAGAAAATCTGATCCAGGGTACCCTCATCTAATCTACACTCACAAAGAGAATGGTCACGGACTCTAATTTTGGCAAGAAAAACAGGGGAGCAAACATGGCCAACTTTAAACGGATTATAGCTGAGACAATTTTTTTAGTTATTAAGACTTGACCTCCTCTACTCCAGACAGACAAATACCTCTCCCAAGAGTCTACTTCATTATTTCCTTACGTCTGACATTTCCTTGGTTATGTAAAAACATTTATTCCTTGAAAGGACTTGTGCACCGTTACTTAAGTTGATATTCATATAATCAAAGCCATTTATGACCATTTAGCTATACCATACTGCAAAACGGTATCCGAATTAATGGAACTAGATTCTTTTAATAAAGTCATTAATCTGCACATTCCATTTCAGAAGGAACGTAAAACAAGCAACTACCAAAGACAAGTCTAAAGCGGATCCGTCGAAGCCACGTTGCGCTTGCGACACGTGCGGCCGCAGCTTCGTGGACCAGCGCACCCTCATGTGGCACCAGCGACTGCACAGTAACGAGCGGCCCTACGTGTGCGACGTGAGTTACACACACACAGAGAGAGAGAGAGAGAACTTTTTTATTTAAATAAATTTTATGACCTGGTAACTAAGACCTTTAAGTCATGTCTTATTTTTATGAAAAACTAGCTAACCCGGCAGACTTCGTAGTGCCTCAACCGATAAATAAAAGACCTAAACTTTATTTAATTCCGAGAATTTTCATATTTATCTACCTTTTAAACCTTCTCTGGACTTGTGGAAACAAGTCATTCAAGAACAAGATTAGTCAAATCGGTTCAGCCATTCTCGAGTTTTAGCGAGACTAACGAACAGCAATTCATTTTTATATATATCGATGATGATAATATGAAGTGTAATGAAATTAAGTAAAATGATGATTAAATGAGATGATATGGGATGAAATATAATCTCAGTAATATGGTGGTCATTTACTGTGATTTTTTCAGTGGACTTTTTCGAGGATTTCAAGAGCTGGATTTGGGTTGGGCTGGGTTGGTTGCAGGTGGCAACGGACCGGCCGTACTGGAGATCGGTTGGAGAGGCTTATGTTCAGCAGTGGACAGCTGTATGCTGAGATGATGATGATGAGTTATGTGGTATTGTTGTTGAAGAGAGTTTTAGGATCGGAGCATCTAAGGCGATGTTTGGTTATACAGAAGATACAGAAAACCTCTAGTGATGGCTAACTCTACTTTTGCCGCGAAGCCATCTCCAATACATAGTATGTTCCACCAGCTCAGGCTATGCTAGTCTTAATCCAAAGTAGAGAATATAAATTTTAAGAGATTTTTCAATCGCACGTGCCCCTTTCTCTCAAAATCTTTTGTCTTTCGCGTATAGTCTGCCTCTGTACAGAATACTAACTGTGTTTTAGACCAAAATAAAGGCTGTACATAATGCTAACTGACTGCGCTTTAGACTAAAGTAAGGCGAAATAAATTTAGGCCATGAGTTCCCAAACTTATTTTGTCTACTGCCCCCTTTGAGAATAAATGATTTTATAGCGCCTCCATTTTTTCACTTATAGACCACTATAGCGAGAGCTCAATGAAATTACAAATCGCCTCCCAAGCCTCTACACAACGCCCCCCCATTTTCGGGTCTCTTATCGTCCCTCTTTTGGCTTGCAGCGCCGCACAAGGGGGGCGTTATCGCCCAATATTTAGGCCTTTAAACCAACAAAATAGATTCCGAATCTAGAAACCAATAGAACCCTCCTCTCTGTCTTCTTCCTACTTACGATATTCCGAATCTACCCCCACTCCCCACAGACACAGCCCACTGAGTTTCTCGCAGATTCTTCTCAGTGGGTCGCGTTTCCGATCCGGTGGTAGATTCTGCGAAGCACGGCTCTCGCTAGGGTTCGTGTTAGCAACGTCGTCAGGTTTGAGACCCGTAAGCTCACCGACTAGTTAAAGTTACGCTGAAATAGCCTCTCAAGGCTCTCAGCTTAGAAAGAAAGGTAGATACCGCCCTATTGCCTGTATATGGAGTATAGTGTTTGGGCCGGCAGGTGTGCGGGCGCGGCTTCGTGTCTCTGAATCGCCGCAATCAGCACCGCGTCTGCGCGCACTCCGCGCCCAGCCGCCGCTGTCCGCTGTGCCCCGCCCTGTTCCATCTGCGGTCCATGGTCAACACGCATCTCAAAAAGGTACGCTACTACAATTAGTCGGTTTGTGCAGATTTTTTTTATTTGCTTAGATGGGTGGACGAGCTCACAGCCCACCTGGTGTTAAGTGGTTACTGGAGCCCATAGACATCTACAACGTAAATGCGCTATCCACCTTGAGATATACGACTGCCCCACCCTTCAAACCGACACGCATGACTGCTTCAGCAGTAGCTGCGGCAGAAATAGGCGGGGTGGTGGTACCTACCCCCGCGGACTCACAAGAGGTCCTACCACCAGTAAAAATAGATAGGTGTAGTAACGTGAACTTGCAGAATTTATTGTGATAAGTCATCATCATCATTCTCCTGCCCTTCTCCCAGTCACTTGTCTTCTTCGCTCACTCCCCTCTTGCACATGTCGCCTATACGCAATCCATCCAATTCTTTTTAGGTCTACCTCTTCCTCTATATCCTTCCACATTCATAGTTAAAACTCTCTTACCAACCTCATTTTCATTTCGTCTCATCTCCGTACCATCCATCCATACCATCAGAAACTTGCACTTCTCAGCTTCTCGGTCATAAGTGCCACTATCAGTCTTCCTCTAGCTAATTTATTGTGATAAATAACCACCCCATATAATAACCAACCCATATGTAACATTCCCAACCTCTCCCAATAAGGGCCGAAGTCTCCACAGTTTTATGCCGAAATCAGACAAACACGGAGTCGACTTGTCTACTATGGAGATTTCCAAATGTGAAAACCTTATTGGCATAAATTAGGCCATGGAGATTTATTTTAATTTTTTTATTGCGTAGATGGGTGGACGACCTCACAGCTTATCTGGTGTTAAGTGGTTACCGGAGCCCATAGACAACGTAAATGTCGCCACCCACCTTGAGATATGAGTTCTAAGATCTCAGTATAGTTACAACAGCTTTATTGCTTCACGGCAGAAGGAGGCAGGGTACCTACCCAGGCGGACTCACAACAGATCCTACCATCAGTAAACATTTTAGTTTGATGTTACCAACCTTGAGACAATTCCAATTCCAACTTCAATAACGGCCATCCTGTCATGTGACTTCTTCATTCCAGAAGTGACGAATCATCATCTAGTATCTGGTGTTTTGAGCGCATCTAAACGCAAGGCGCTGGTAACACTGACCCGTCTATTTCTGTTATGAACCACTAATTTGCACCGGTTTGAAATGCGGGGAAGCCATTGAGATGTCAACCTAATTTTTTCAATCTATCTTCACGTTTGTGAGCTCTGGTACTGATTTAATACCAGATGTCCCCGTCTATCAAGAAACTTGTTGTTCAGGGTAGAGTCAATGGTAAAAGATCTCGTGGACAAAGCTTAACGCGCTGGACTGATCAAGTGAAAATCCTTACTAAAACCTCACATAACGAATGCGTGCGTCAAAGCATTAGTTCGCGAACTAAGGATAGCAGCTGTCACGGTCTTAATAAACAAGGATTGCACACGACCACGACTGCTCAGTTAAGAGTAACAGCCTATGATGATGTCCCTTAATTCTTGGTCTGCTCATGTAGGTCCGATATTGTGGACATACACTTATCTTTATATATAAAAATGAATTGCTGTTCGTTAGTCTCGCTAAAACTCGAGAACGGCTAATTTTAGTCTTGAATTATTTGTGGAAGTCCAGAGAAGGTTTAAAAGGTAGATAAATATGAAAATGTTCGGAATTAAATAAAAATAACAATTTTGCTTTCCCTTTGATGTATCCCCCGTCGCGTCGGACGGATTCATTTTGTTTGTTTTAAGTTTATTTTATACAAAAGTTTAGGCCTTTTATTTCTCGATTAAGGCACTACGAAGATTGCCGGGTCAGCTAGTCCTAATAAATGTACAGTGTTTTTTTACGGATGTTCCGTTATAACTACTGAACCATGCATCCGATTGACTTGAAACTTGGCACCCGTGTAGAAAATACATGTACTTAATGGATAGGATAGGCTAATATTTATATGAGTGTTGGACTCCCTACACCAGTTGCGGGGACGTTAATCATGAGAATCTTTGGGGGAGTGAGAAATAATAATGTTAATTTTAAATGCCCAGCGAAGCGGACGGGTACAGCTAGTATTTATATAAGTCCCGAACTTTACCGGACCCTTTGGCGCTTTCCCCGAACTTCAGGTACATTTGAAAGCTCACAAGAAACGCCGCAATCGAACAAGCAAGTACCAAGACGTTCCCTGGCGCACGGAGACCGTCCCCATACAGGAGCTGAGCGTATCGATACAGGACGAAATATTGGAGTTGCAGAATGCAAAGCGAACCACGAATGACGTCATCGATTGGGTGAGTCGGGCCTTTTGATATATATATATATATTTATAGCCTCTGTAGGCAGATGAGCATACGGCCCACCTGATAGTGAGTGGTTGCCGTCGCCCATGGACTTCAGCAATGCCAGGAGCAGAGCTAAGCCGCTGCCTACCGCTTAATACTCTCCACAAGCCTCTTTTAAAGAAGGACATGTCATAGCGCTCAGGAAACACCGTGGAGGGGAGCTCGTTCCATAGCCGGATGGTACGTGGCAAAAAAGACCTCTAGAAGCGCACTGTCGATGAACGCAGCGGTTCTAGATAATATGGATGAACTCTGCTCCGATGGCGGGAGGTGTGATATTCCTGGTTTGTTGTGACGTAGATGCTGGTGCTCGTAGAGCGGTGCAGCTAGGAGTTGCAGAAGCCAGAACAGGGGATTGCTTCGTGGAAAAATGAATTTTTGTATTGTTGTTTGGCTTTTTTTTTATATATTGCGGGTAGCTCTAGGTAAAGGTGTGAAATGCCATACCAGTATTCGAGATACCTAATGGTCAGTCTTAGGAACGGGTTTAAAAGACTTAATACATGACTGTTGAGCACTTTTTTTATTTTTTTAAGACGGATGAAGGAGTTGACGTCCCACTTAATGGTAAATGATTGCCGGAGGCCAATATACATCAAAAACGTTACTGCCGAAATATACCTTAGTTTTTCGTGTACAGTATGTATTTCATGAGAACAATTGGTGCCTGCCTGTGAGATTTGAACACTGACACAGTCGCATCAGTCAATACGCAAGGACCGAACATCTAATCCATTAGGCCATGATGACTCCAAATTATTAGGGCTAAGGTTGCCTGACACAGTAAATTACCAGTCAATTTGTAGACCCGTTGGTATCTATAGACTCATGTCTACCAAACTAACTTTGACCTTTCTTATATTAGTATGGATAGTAAATTATCAATATTCTTGTTTGTTTTCAGGGTTGCCCTTGAATTTTGGAAAGAAATAAATTGAAGATAAACAATATTCACAAAAGAATGTCTCTACTTCTAGTAAGGAGCTCGAAATACTATAAATCGAGACAGATAAATTCTATCCTACATTATGGCTTATGTTGAAAATTAAATGAAATTATTAGATTTTTTACAATAAAATTATATTTCGTTATGAGAGGAAGTTTTATTTGGTAAAAATAGTTTTTTGATACAGAGCCGTATGTCGTCGTCCTTTGATTAAATGTGTAAACGAGTCGACAGCCAACCCGACTGTAAGTGATTACCGGAGTCCATCATTCAGACAGGAACAATTTACAGGTATCATCGACCCGTGTAGACCCTGGTTCACAAGACGTTCTTGCTACGGTTAGATTTTTTTTAAAGAGCATGTTTAGTATTCGCAAACAAACATCGAGATCAAAGTCAGTTTTATATGGCCCTTATATATTAGTATGTGTATAAGTAATTGTGTATGTGTGTGTGTTCTCTTTCGTATGGTCTCAGACACTTTACAAGTGTGTTTCGTAGTTTTGGCGTACAGTAAATACTAAATACTTAGTGGAATATGCAGCAGGTGAATATATAAATAAAAACAACCAAATCCTTTTTATATGTACATTTATTCTTTTTTTTTTCAATTTTATATCGTTTTTGTCCAGATATATATTTTCATATATAATAATCAATTCACTACTTATTTACAACTTAAATTAGAGAAACATATTTAACGACAACTACATTTTGAGTCTTATCAACTAGGTGGAATCATTTCATTTTAAAAACTAGTCCAAAGAACGTTGACATCTAACGAGTACTGGTGTAAGACTTATTTTGATTTAAAAGTATTTACAATAGAAATTATGTGACTCAGTAAATTGATGAGAGAAAACATTCAAAATTGCGATTTCGAATTACAAAGCGTCAATGGAAATTTCATAAATTTTAAATGTTGCCAGTACCGAAAAACAAAATCATTTATTGACATGGCAACTTGTACGCTAAACGCTTCCGAGATGAAGACACGTGTTACACAAAAATAAACCTTACAGCAGCATTGTCACGTTCTAATTTCAGTGAACAAAAGAAATGCAGCCGAAAAAATAATTAAACAAAATGAAACGGCAACATAAAAAGACTATAAAAAAATTATTACCCTGGACATCTTGAAAAGTAGAAGAAACTACAAACAGATTTATGTGTATACTGTTTTGAACACTGATTTGTCACTCGACCACTCAAAAAAGTTAATACAAAATTAACAAAAAAAAAAAACAATCTCATCTCATCACTCATTAATTCAACAAGAATGGACTGACAAAAAAATGCCATGTACCTTAAGTATTTTTGCATATTTATTGTATCGCTCGTAAACTATTAAAATAATATGAATTGCTCATTGAAATGAAAGACTCCAACGTATATCAAGAAACTATGAGTCCTGGCAACCATATTCTGGCTTGCTAGTATACAAAACTAAAACAACCTATACGAGGACGCTAGAATTTGAGTTTTTTTAAAGAACAAAGTTATTTCTATATTCATTTAGTATGAGAAACTAAGGAAAAAATTAAGAAGCATAATTCGGTGAACTGATGAAAATAATATGTTTATTACACACAAGAACAACATGTTATTCATATAAATTAACATGTTGTAGAATATAATTATTATTTCTCTGTAATAAACATTTTGTTATCATGACTCAGCGTTCATCTACATCTGCACTGCCTGTGCAAATGAACTACAAAGCTCACTAGATTGAATCACCCCATCGACAAACATAGGACAAAGAAACAATGTTAGAAGGGAACTACACCAACTAAAAGCTGGCAACTGCTGAAAGTAAGGGCAAGGAGACTACAATGTCCTTAACATCAAGTGCAACATTGTAGTACAATCAAAATGTATAAGCAATATGTTTTAAAAATGATGTGCGTCCTATAAATGTTACCAAAGTTCACAATGACCTACACAGTACAATGTTTCAACGGTTTTAATTATATGTTTTAGTTGAAAATCTTTTTGGAACAGACTGCCTAGTTATTTCTGTCAAAGTATTTCTCGTCTGTATCAACATTCATCATAAAAATTACGTGGTCCGACAAGTAAAATTTGCAAATTTTCAATGATCAAACACCTACATGAATTTTTCAAAAAACATTTCTACATAATATATTTACATCTTTTCAAATTGAGTTGTCGAGCAAACGCTATTCGATGGAATATCGTAAAATAGAAAACAAAAATAGATTATTTCTTCCACTTTGTACTTTACTGTCTTTCGCAAGAGTATACTCGTGTATAAATCCTTCATTGAATTTATAGACTGACTTATGTGTGATAAGGTGTTGAATTCAATCAATTCCAGGAAAAAAATTTATCTACTCACATTCCCAATTTGTGTAACAAAACAAAATTGTTTTATTGTGTCTTGTGTTGAGTAAGGAGCAGTGTCAAAGAGACACACAGAAATGTAAATAGCGTTTGTTTTTTATCATAGCCTTCACTAGCACCCGGATGATTAAACTAAAGAGTATTAGGGAACGTACCCATACTACGTGACCTATGTTTTTATTTTTTCGACCTCTCCCTCCCCTCGGTGATCACTCGTAGTATATGCCAAGACCCCCCCCCCTCCCCCCTTTCACGTAGTAATTCATAATTATGATCTTTAATCATTCCACAGGCAAAAACTAAAAAAAAAAAAATTGGTTCATGCTCGTCTTTACTCAGCGCCACCAACTGTGAGTTTACAAAGCGCTAAACACTGCGCGCTATATTCGAATATAGGTCGAAAAAATACGAGATTTGTCTCACTAAAATCGACTACGTGACAAAAACCTGAGCCACCCCCCGCTCCTGTGACTGACCGTAGTATTTTAAAGACTCCGCTCCCCCCCCTAAACGGGTCACGTAGTATGGGTACGTTCCCTTAATTGCGATAAGCCTGAAACTCGACATAATCCAGACACATTTCACACTAAGTAGTCAATAAAAACAGTAAATTTGATAATGGTTAAGTACCATTTGGACTAAACACAACAAAGCACTGAATAATATTACTCTTGCAAAAGACACTATTCTATAAAATTGAAGGAACCAAACTTACTTGGCGCCGGAATCCGTCCCACCGGATACCTGAAACACAAGACCCATCATACAATAATGGACCTCGTCCCCACAATATTAAAATACCAATATGTTCCTACTAAGTTGCAAACTTCTACATAGAAAAGTCACTCAGAGTTACAACACAATCCAATCAGCTTACCTGATAGTCAAGTTTAACACTTACCTACTAGTGAGACATAATAGAGAATTCATGTTACATACACATGACTTTCCAAAAATATCGGTTATATGTCCAATTGTGAACTTATAACCTTTATTGTCAGTCTGGGTCATACCGTTATTATTTATTTTATATGAATATCTATCAACCTGGACTCACAAACCGGGGGCGTTAATCCTGAATTATGAGAGGTGGTCAACTGTGAGTGACATGCAACATTACAAAATCAAAACAACAAAATCCACAAATTTGGCAGACAGTATTTAACAAATTCATCCAATCTAAGCCCTTAAATTTAGGCAATCGTTACATTTTAGTACAAATTTGTTCTACTTAAGACTGACAAATTTGATCTAAAATACCATCTTAACTACATACAAATTATTTATTTCTAACACATAAATTCGCTAATCATACAGTTAACTCACGTGTCCACAGTGCCTATTCGTCTTCATATTGTGTCTGATCCGATAAACTTTTCATGTGTTTTAAGATACTGTTGGCTCAAAAAAGATAAGTCACACAAAGCTTTGAAGAGCCCGATATAGCAACAAGACTCACCTGACAATCACCAAAGATTCCATTCCGATAATCACAAAACACATTATTGCTTCGTTACCTAAGACCACGATCACATCACTTATTAGTTTTAATATCACTGTACCACTCATGTTTGTAATGTCCTTTATCAATTAGAAGCGCCTCAGTTTGTTCGTCTTGACGGTATCGGTGCCGTAAATGAACCGCTGGCGCCAGGCTTCGTAATGCTATGTGCACGCTATAGTACTAGATGTAGAGGCGTCGGCCTTCGGAGTCTCCGCCGTCCCATTAGCAGAACCGTTCTGGATGTTTACTTCGCAGAGGTTTGAAGAGTTCGAGTCGTCATTGTATGATAAGATGCTGACTTCGTCCGTCTGAAATAATTATTGAAGTGAAACTTCTTTAGAATCGTTGTGATTTCAAACTCGATGAAACGAAAAATAAGTCCATAGACACAAACACATAAAAGTATAGGATTCAGCTGGAGAGAGAATGAGATAGATCACATTAGACGTTCTGAGTTTAGTGTTTTTTTAATATGAGATTTTTTAACACTAACGTGTGTATGAAACCTCTTGTAGTGAATTTTAATTTAGGATTATACGTGAAGTTAAAATATCAATTCACAGAGGGCGCTACCTCATACTATAAAAGATGATTTACAATTATTTACTGATGTCAAAATTTTACATATACTAGACATTTAGGTTAATTGTATTTTAATTTTTGAAGGTTTCACTTCTAACACTTGTGAATTGCACACATGTATTTATTTATTTTAAATTTTCGCCCAAAGTTTACAGTATGTCGTGTCATTGGATTATCTTAACAGAGACTACCATTCTCTTTGTAAATTACTTTTTTGTTCATTAAAAGGTGAAATATACATTACATAAGTTCCTCATACATTTGTGTTATATATAAATCATTATGGGAAACAAAATTTCTCTTTTTACTCTAACTTCGGTCAATTTTAAAGATCTCAAATTTTGGTCTATAGGTCAAAAATAAAAAAGGTGGTTTTATCTTTGATGAACATTCACAAAGTCCATTACGCTGGGAAGCAGTCACCGGAGCATATCACTTCAAAATATGAATGCGATCAAAGATTTTTCAATCTCAATAATTATAACTTATAACAGACAACTAACTGAGTACTTTAGAAAATCGATTTTCAAGACTTTAGGTCATCATTAATGTATCTTAAATTGAGTCGAGGTCGAAATTTTTTGAGGTAACTTTTTAGCAAGCTGTCTAGTACTCACGCTACTTTCCGACAGTCGTTTACTCTTCTTGGGCGGGTGTGTGAGAGCACCGTCGGGTTTCCTTTTGTTCCCGGAGGCGGTGCGCTCGCGGCGGCACAGCAGTGAGGCCGACAGATACTGGTGCAGCTGCTTGCGACGGACGTGACGAGCCTGAGGGGAACGAGTACATTTTATTACATTTGCCGGTCATCGTTCTCGTCGAACCCGTCGCTTGCGACCAAGGGCTCGACGAGTGAATCAACCCACAGACACAGCCCACAGAGTTTCTCGCCGGATCTTCTCAGTGGGTCGCGTTTCCGATCCGGCGGTAGATTCTGCGAAGCACCACTCTTGCTAGGGTTCGTGTTAGCACAAGTAATGCGTTTCGGTTTGAAGGGTGGGGCAGCCGTTGTAACTATACTGAGACCTTAGAACTTGTATCTCAAGGTGGGTGGCACATTTGCGTTGTAAATATCTATGGGCTCCTATGACCACTTAGCACCAGGTGGGCTGTGAGCTCGTGAAAAAAAAAGCACTAATATAGCCAAACTTTCACAGGATATCATGTCCGTGTCTTACCTCAATAGTGAGTCCCTCTCGCAGCATATTCGTATTTTCAGCCTGGTATAGCACAGCCTTGGTGAACGAAGAGATATCGTAAGTCAGATCGACGTTTACATTTGTCTTCTCGAATACCAAACCAATGAACCACATCGAACAATGATTCACCACCACTTCGCCCTGAGAAAATAAACATTTTCCTGTATTATTATTGTCAAGATATAAAAACTCATTTGTGATTTTCGTCGTCGTCGTCGTGGCCTAAAGGATAAGACGTCTGGTGCATTCGTGTCGAAGCGATGCACCGGTGTTCGAATCCCGCAGGCGGGTACCAATTTTTCTAATGAAATACGTACTCAACAAATGTTCACGATTGACTTCCACGGTGAAGGAATGACATCGTGTAATAAAAATCAAACCCGCATAATTATAATTTGCGTAATTACTGGTGGTAGGACCTCTTGTGAGTCCGCGCGGGTAGGTACCCCCGCCCTGCCTATTTCAGCCGTGAAGCAGTAATGCGTTTCGGCTTGAAGGGTGGGGCAGCCGTTATAACTATACTTGAGACCTTAGAACTTATATATGTGTGTAAAGATAAAATTGAACCCATTGTGTTGAAAGTAACACTAATACAGTTGAAAAATATTACATAAGGATACTTACTTTGTCATTTTTGTTCAACTCTGGCGATGTCTCGCGGGGTATGGTTGACCCTGTTCAAGATAATAAAAATTGGTCTGAAATGGTTTTTAATAACCAATTTTTTTATGGTGGTACTTCATCATACGCCGGTGTGTATGCTCACAGGACCCAGGTACCACCTACCAGTGGTACCTCACCACCCTAATTATTTTTGACGCAAAGCAGCAATATGTTCTAGTTTGAAAAGTGGGACAACCGTTGTACTATTGAACAGACTTAGAACTCATGTCCCAAAATGGGTGGCGGCATTTACGTTGTTGTAGTCTTAGGGCTCCGGTAACCACTTAACTGATGGTGGGCTGTGAGGTCGTCCACTAATCTACGCAATAAAAAAAAAATGTCCATGGCCTAATTTATGCCAATAAGGTTTTCACATTTGGAAATCTCCATAGAAGACAAGTCGACTCTGTGTTTGTCTGATTTCGGCATAAGACTGGAGACTTGGATGGATGATCATTCACTTCGTTCATTTGTGAACAATTTTTCAAAATACTTTTAATCATTTGGTGACTACGTACCATCAGACTCTATGGTTAATCAGTCTACAACAGCAATAAGTAAATATTTTTAAGGTGAAACTTGAATAGAAAAACACGGCCGTCTGGTGTAGTGGTAAGTGACATGGTCACTACACAAGGGGGTCGCGGGTTCGAATCCCGCCAAGGGAAGATATTTGTATGATAAATATAAATGTCTTTGCCAGGGTTATGGATGTATATTAAATATATGTATGTGTATAATAAAAATCTTACATTTATATCCGTTATCTGGTACCTGTAACACAAGTTCTTTACGAACTTATCACGGGACCAGTTAACGTGGCGTGATTGTTAGTAAATATTTATTTATTATTATATTTACCGGGTGGTAAGGCTAATGGTTGCCCATTATTGGTGTTCAGCGGCACTGAATTATAGCACTCCGGGTTAACGTGAGCTATCGTTATATGTTGATTGCGTTCCAGTGTAGCTGAAAAGTTTAATATAGAATTACAAATTAAAATTGAGTATATTTAATTTATATGGAATAGTCATATTTTATGATCAGGATTTTTAAACTCAATTTTCTATTCAAAATTCAATTTACTTTTCGTTTCCACCCAAGTGCTATCAGTGGAGGGTGTCTTCCTCTTTGAAGTCTCATTTATTGCATAGTAAAAATAGATCACGCGTCACGGGCACTAATAGTTTGATCAGTTAGGTTCTCTATTTTTTTTTAATTGCCCTTGTAGGCAGACGAGCGTACAGCCCACCTGATGGTGAGTGATTACCGTCGCCCATTGACTTCAGCAATGCCAGGGGCAGAGCCAAGCCACTGCCTACCGCTAAGTACCCTCTAAGAAGGTTTTGTCATAGCGCTCGGGAAACACCGTGGACCCCCTCCACTCATTCCGCTCATTCCAAAGTCGGTATTATAAAAACTACTCACCGATAAGATGACGTATCTTGCTTTCAATGAGTCCGCACCACTGCAGCTGATCGTCGGCGCTAGCGGAGGAAGCCAACAGCACTATGAAGTGTTTGTAGCGGGAAAAGAAATTCGGAGCCTCGAATAGACGCTCCCAGCCGCATTTGCCGAGCATTATCTCGTCGGTCACTGCAAGCCCTGGTAATGCACAGACGCTGCTATTCAAATCATAGCTCTTGTATAATGTTAATATGGAAAACAGCTAGTGCTGAGTTTAGGGTTGACCCGGCTACCGATGAAGGGCTCGACGAGTAAATTAAACCACAGACACAGCCCTCTGAGTTTCTCACCGGATCTTCTCAGTGGGTCGCGTTTCCGATCCGGTGGTAGATTCTGCGTAGCACTGCTCTTGCTAAGGCCAGTGTTAGCAACACTCCAGTTTGAGCCCCGTGAGCTCACCTACACGTCAAGGAGAAGCTGAAATAGCTCTCAAGGCTATCAGCATAAGTAGGAAAAAAAAAGTTGAATCAATGTTGAAGTCTATGTCAGGCTTACTTTAATAAAAAATACTTTTGATTTAAGCCAAGCTTTTCTTTGACGATGATGAAATAAGTAAGACAAAAAAAAAGTAAAAATATAACTCACCAAGTCTAAACTCTTCCATGATGATTGTTCTAGTTGAAGCTGAGACGTTAAATGTGGAGTTCTGCTGAGGGTATGCGGGCGTGATGATGGGCATTAGGTGGTATCTGTCGGCTACGTTCACCTGTACAAAGTTGAATATTGTTTGAAAATACAAAATTTAGGAAAAAGCATTCCAGGATTCCAATTTACATCAGTATAATTGGGATTTTAGCTCTTATCAAGGTATTCTCCACCTTCCACATTACGGCGGTATTCAAGTCTGGTAACTACCAGGTAAGCCAGTGAACAAATGACTAACAGCATAGCAAAATGGATAATGAATTTCAAATTGATTTAATTTTTTACTCGATTACTATTATCTAATTACTCTACTACTCCTTCTATGACAGAGTAGTTCTAGAAGACACTTTCGCTATTGTCACAGAAAATGTGGCACTGGTGAGTAATAAATTGCTTGAATAAACAACTTACCCTTGGATCCCAAACAGGAAAACCTAGGTTGACATGATCGGGCTGTTTTAGCAAGACCGGTTGGGGCCACTTCCACTGGCTGAAGACCAAGAAGAACTTGTGGACTAGAGTGGCAGGCAATGCGTTGGGATACAACTGACAGGTTCGGGCGACTAGCATGGCCCAGGATACGCCACCCAGGTATCCCAGGGTGTTTGAGTAAATGCCGTGACCTGTACAGTAAAATTATATTTTTCTCATTAATGTTTTATGGGATTCAATTTAATGGTAAGTCTGAGCTAAAATCTCATGTATTTTTGTTTTGTTAATTCAAATAAATTGGGAGCTTATTCCTGTCTAAAATTAAACGATTAATGAAATGAACTCCTGAGAAGTCTGTATATATTGAAATAAATGCCATTTGATAAGTCAAACCGCATTGGCTGGTCTGTGACAAAAACAAACAGAATGATTGTTTACCGGGCTTACAGTATGCCTTTAACTTTTTTTTTTCTTTTTTTATTGCCCTTGTAGGCAAACGAGCATACGGCCCACTTGATGGTGAGTGGTTACCATCGCCCATGGACTTCAGCAATGCCAGGGGCAGAGCCAAGTCGCTGCCTACCGCCTATGCCTATATATTCAGAATACTCACGTTTGGCCCACAGTTTAATAGCTCTGAGCGTCAGTCGGAAGTTGTTTATGTTAGGTACGAGACGTAGAATTTCGTCGGTAACGCGACATCCATTCAGTGAACGTACGCATTTCTGATCTAGATTCTTAAGCAGCATATCGTCTCTCAAATCAAAGGAATCTGAAAATTAATTAAACGAATTCATATAACAGACATGTAATCTTTATAGAATATTGTTATTTTAAATTAAATCCCAGCTATACTGATTTAACTGAAACACAACTTGATAAACTTGAGCGGCTACAAAATTTCTGCATAAGATTCATATTTGGTTTACGGAAATATGATCATGTATCTGAATTTCGCACTAAACTCAAGTGGTTACCAATTCGCCTTCGCCGCAATACTCATGTCCTTTCATTACTATACTGTACTCTCTTTAACCCCCATGCCCCCATATATCTCAAAGAACGTTTCGAGTTCCTACGTGATACGCATAATTTTTCCCTGAGATCATCGGATAGCCTGAGACTGAAAATGCCGGCGCATTCATCATCATTCTTTGATCATTCATTCACCGTCCAGGCGGTTCGATTGTGGAATGCTCTGCCGGATGCAGTGAGAAGTGCTCAAACTTTAAACTGTTTTAAAAGAATGGTGAAGGAACACTACTTATCTTCTTAGTGCTGTTTGTTTGCATCATCATTTAATATTTCCATACTGTTGATGTATTATGTGTATGTAAGTATATTAGTATGTATTGTGTGTAGGTATGTATATTGGTATATAATAATAAGTATATATTTCATATTATATGTAAACGGTATATATTTTGTTTATTGTATGTATATATTTTCTATAATGTATTATCTATAGTACACCGCAACATGCCTGCTATATTTTTTATATTTTCCAGAATTTCTATAAATTATACGGTTGTCTGGAAGAGATCGCTTTTAGCGATAAGACCGCCTATTGTACAAATTTATCTGTTTTTTGATTGTTTTTTTGAATGTAAATTGTGTTTTGGTGTGCAATAAAGTGTATTCTCTCTCTCTCTCTAAATCCCAAAGTAATGAACATTTCCCACATAAGATATGACCTAAAGGTCTCTGTCACCAGGTCATAAATTAATACATTAATGTGTAATCTATTTATACTTCACTTAAGTTTCTCCTTAACACAATAAGGGATAATGATGGGAATATGAAGAGATTTTTGTTTTTAATTATATTTGAAGACTATTTTTTATTTTAGTTTGGCTAGTAGCTATTTAAGCTTGTTTTTATTAGTTTTTAAATTATGACTGTTTAATTGCAGTTTAAGTCATTAGTAAAGACCCTAAATAGCACAATATCATTGTTGCTAACTACCGGGTGACACAAGATCGAAATCTTTGTTTTATTAGTAAATTAACTGTTTATATGAGTAATAAATATGAATTCAAACTTACCAGGTATTTCCTTGAGGGCTAATCTGGCAAAAAGTAAGTCAATTTCAATTCCGTCAAAATTCATTTTGATAACAGGCACGAAAGCATCTTCAACAGCTCGCAAATCTTTAACCTGGTACGAGAAGTAAATTATTAGGGCGATTAAATTGCAATTGCAATTAATAAGTAATTAATGACATTGCAGTTAATAAGTCAGTTAAGAGTCTAAAATACATGTTTAATCTTTTAACAGGCATTATTTAAGTAATTACCTGTGGTTGTTGCTTTAAAAGGTCATAAAACGTTAAGAAATAGTCGCATCTTTCTATATGACGAGGCGCAACGCACAATGCGTCTATATCGGCACCGCGATGATGAACCTGCAAACAATGAATCGTGATTGTAATATAATGTAATTATGAGGTAAAATAAAAAAAAAAAAGCATCTTCAATATAAAAGCCTACTAACCCCTAGTCTATAAGATCCAAAAGTATAAATATTTCCACCGACAGTATCAGCGACGCTAGGCGGCATGTTTTTTCTTAAAGACTCATCTCTTATCCATTGCCTCACCAGACGATGTAAAGCACCAAGAACTTCCATCCTATGGTGCATCTCTGCTTCGGACTCAAAAACTCCAAAGGGTGTCAGAGAAACTTTAAGATCATTCGTTTTTTCTATATCGATTGGTTTAGGCCCTGAAAACAAATATGTTTTGTAATTTCACAAGAATTTGTGTACTGTAAGCTTAATCTGAAAATATTAAAGGAACCTTTGTTAGTGGTTCCAAATTATGTGATTTATGACATCAAAAAGATTATAGTTCATTTTAGACATTAAAGTATAAACTAATTACAAGCTTACCCACCATTTGTGTATAGCCAAAGCATAGAGAACCATATGTACCTTAGAACTATAGGAAACCATATTTTGTGACTAACCTGCTGTAGAAATTGCAGAGGTCATGCCCAAGGTCTTCAGATTTTGCTGGTTCTGGTGTTCATTCGTAGCCTTTATAGGCTGGGTGTTTGTGTGAGAATATTGGGACGCAGGCCACATCTTTGACATCTTGGCTGGGTCTCAACTATTACTAAATAAGTTGGGAGTGATGTTAAAATGCTCTCCCGTTGGTGAATCTTCGATTCTAAAACAAACAAATGGAATTTTAATGACTGTTTGGTATAAGAAGGGTAAACCAGTGATTAGGAGTTGCCAGAGATCATTAACACCACAAAGCAAACGACAACCACATAATGCGATTTGACATGACAATAAGGCACTGAAATGTGGGAAGTCTGCTGTGCATACCCGACACTGCGGAGAGGTTAAGAGACACGAGATTGGAATACCAATTAAAATTAAATCTACAGATTGAAATGAACAATGAATTGTAAAATAAATAATACGATGCAAAATATCATTATTATCTGACAGGTATTTGAAGTAATTATAAATTTCAGAATTGAATTTGATTTATCCTATATTTTTGATGGTAATAAATTATGACTTGGACAATAATGTCTACATATAATTTAGATTTGATTAGATTATAAAATAAAAATGTAAATAAGAGTATTCCATTATACTGCTAATTAACTACTGATACAAGATTCCAAATCTCATCTCAATTGCAGATATGTAGAAGATTTACAAAGTTTTTGTATTTGTGAGAAACCAAGGCGGAACTAGAATAATATTCAATATTTCATTTTGAACCTCTAGAGTCTAGAGAATAGTGAATTGATTTTGAAACCAAAACTGGGATACAGACCATAAATTAAATGGCAATAAATAAAACAAGTTTAAGCTTGGCTAGAAACTTATTTCTTACGTAACATTAAAACAAATTATGATGAGTTAAAAAATGCAGACAAGAAAATGGGATGGAAGATTTTCCTACTAATTACGTCATAGCATTAAATTAATTTACAATGACATTATTGCAGGAACATTCTCTTCTTAAATTTTACTCAGAAAACCGAAAAGCTTACAAGTCAATCAGTGATAGTTCTAGTGATAGTTCTTCGTAATTGAATATAAAAAATTCCCTTCTTAATATATCCTAGGTTTATGGTGAGGGATGTCCTAAGGTTGATTTTATCAAAGAAAAATTCATCTATCTACAGCCAAACAAATAAATCTATAATAACAGCTGTTGACAAACTGTGCTAAATTTGTATGCAATCTTTGAAAATTTGTTATTATTGAGTATTCGTCAACTAGACTGTGTTGCCTGATTCTACAGATGATCTTCTTTAACTGCTCAATTAAGATACATTAATACTCATTTCATTTTGTAATTTGTCAACAATAAAAAAATAACATTAAGTAGTTCGTTATTATAATTAACTGTTTTGATATCAGCATGTAAACATAAAATGGCCTTTGTGTAATTTCATTCTACACCCATTATTTAAGGCACACAGTTCATTCACCTTAATTAAACATGGAGACATGGTTCAATATGTTTATATACAAAAACAAACTCCTTGGTTCGTTTCAAATCCATAGAAATTATACATTAAGGTAAAACATCGAGAACTTCGTCGTAACAATAAGATCTATTTAGTCCCTTTTTTGTTGTTCATTACTTGCCAATTTTAAGGTCACCGCTTATGTAAATATTAACTGGGATCGTATTCTTCATTTCCGAGTTTTAGTTTAAACGCCTTAGTTTTATAATTGAATCCTATATAATTCAATTTCAAGACAATAACACGAGGTTTATGTGAAAGCAGAGAATACTCACGTTGCAAGACATGACATTGTTATTACGTTTTAAGCAATCACAGTTAAGTGCAGATCAAAGGTAGTATTACTTACCAAGACATTAAATTTCAAATTATTATCCGCGCATCACTGTATACTATATTAACAAAACACACACAAACTGAACGAAATAAACACTAATTTCTAAACAAGCACCTAACAGTCGCCAACAACAAGGCAGCCATTTTAGAAGATGGCGTTTTAATATTGCCAGTTTTCAAATGTTTTTTAATTTCTATTATTTCTGAAACGATGTCGTTGAATTTTTTGTTGAAATGAGTTGAATGTTTTTTTGGTCAATATGTGTGTACATTGGTCATTTTTATTAACTCTTAGTATAAGATACTATCAGAGTAACCGAAGACAGGATAAAGTAGCACAGCGTGTCGTAAAGCCATAAGTTATAGATGTAACTGTAGTTACAATTACAACCCTCAAACATGACTTTTAAATAATCGTGGACAAATGTAATAAAACAATATATCATAATACATTAGTCTAAAAAGTTGTTTTAGTATAAAACCAACATCAGAACCTAGATTTTTTAAATTTCAATTTAATCCAAATTAATAGCGTCCTTAAAAATAAATCACTAAGCTACTCATTAAGTTACTCTCTAAGGAGTATTCATAATTATTTTTATTTTGTTTTTTTTTGTTGTTTATTAATTTTCCTTAATCCTTTTAAGATAACCCTTTCCTGAAATTAACACCTTTATAAGAATGAACATTTTTTTAATTTAAACATTTCAATTAAAAATAATTAAGTAAAAGGAATTTAAAAATATTATTTTACTCTGAGATTCAAAGTCTAGAAATTTATAACAGATTGGCTTTAGAAAAGCTTCGTCTACTTCTTTAATGTCAAACTAACTGATTTAACAGCCCATAAACAGTAATTTAACTTTACTATAAAAATCAAAGTAGGTACGAACATTGATTTTTGAACGATACGGTACCTGTGCGTTCAAATTGTTTTAAAACGTTATTTGTACGCATGATCATTGGTAGATTTTATGTGACGTATCAAAATCGTCGATGAACTCTTTAACATAGTCTCATCTCTTTTTATACCGTATCAAAAGAAAAGGATTAATAGAGGGCCGGTTGATGTTTTCGTGTCAGCCTTGTGCCCATTTACGAGGAGTAGGTAGAATCCGCCATCTTGAGAGTGAATTCAAGAATGTGAGGACTTTTAGCAGAGTAAAGAGAAAATCTTAAGTAATATTACTATTAAAAGTACTGGTATTTATTTATGGCGCGATTACGTACTCTAAGCGCTATTTATTTGTGCTACTAAAATCAGTGTTCACAGCGACATTAAGTCAAAACGTTCAATTCCTTCTGTGTTTATGTGACAGGAGAAGACACCGTAAGCTTTCTAATAGTTTTTTGCGTGTCTATTTCCGTTTTCCGTCTCGACGATCGTTAGTCTACGCGTGAAAGTGAAATAGGTTCAAACAAAATCATTTGGGGCGACGAAATGTTATTGTCAGTTGGAAAATGCGGTTAGATGGGCGTTGTTAGTCAGTTGTCGGAGTCAAATCAGGGCCCGAATCGGCGTCCTGGTGAGGGTCGGAGCCGGTGGGACTGGCTAAACGCTAGACCACCGCAGAGGATGCGAAGGGAGAGGTTTGACTAGCGAGGTGTTAAGTGATCAAAGTGAACTGGTGTTAAAATGTCTACGACGATGAGGCCTACTCTTCAGACTGTGCCAGAGTCCTTGCCGGCTGATCATGTGACGGCACCGACGCCGGCTCCAGCACCGGCTGCGACTTCTACGGCTGCTTCCCAGCCGAGGCACCCCAGGCCAATTTTTAAGGTAAGTACCATGCTTTGCCAAGATTTTCTGGTCACCTGATATTGTATTTAGTTGTCTCAAACTACTCTGATTCGCCACGTTTGTTTACAACAATACCCCATTAGTTGAACAACCACTAAACAACTCAAAAACAAGAAAGTAATGGCTAAAACTGATTTAACAAATATATCAGAATATACAAAACACTGAAATTCTGATTTAATAACAGTATTGTTAATTAAAGAAAAAACAGTTCCTAGATTTGATGTAAGAAACTCCTGATAGAATCTAGAAGAACATACAACACAACTATACCCATTGTTAAATCAATAATTTCAAAGCTTGACATGGCTTCATAGAAACAAGAATTAAAAAAAAATTGCATTAAATATTAATTGTTTAATAAATCATTCAGAATAATAATAAATCATTCAGAAACAATAACATCACATGGATTCTGCCTGCTCTTAGCTTTTGTTGTTTGCTTAAAATGAAATAGTAATATACTCATACAAGATGTTATATTGATAAACTATTTTGCAAGTCAAGGTATCAGGGCAGAACATTGCATTGCACTGGTTCCATAACATCTATGCAATAAGATAGAAAATCTGATAGCAATTAAAATGTGTGCAAATGGTTATTATATTAAAAGGAAATAATATCTTTGTTTTAATTGAATATTAAATAACAAATCTATTACAAGATTTGTTGTTTAAAGAAGTAATCTTGTTTATGTTTTTGACAGTTTTTTTATCAAGATTAAGTAGAAATGAGATATTGTATCTTCCTTTGTAAATCAATGATAGATTACAATATTTTCATGTTACCTAAAAAAAATAATTATGAATGAGTTCATGTTTGAAAAGTAATTCCACATATGTTTCGTAATGTATCTGAACCTTATTATGTGTAAAAAAAAAAATTTTTTTTTCTAGTTAACTGTTATGTTCAACTGATTCGCAAGAATTTATTTTTATATTATTATGGTTGTATTTTGTTTTAAAATACATTTTATTTGCTGTGAGCATATTTTAAACAAGAAATTTAGACTCATGTTTATTGATAATGAATTGGTAATATTGTTCTTAATTTGTTTATTGGTATAGTTTCTTATAGCTGGTTGAGTTAAATGATATTCATTATTTAATAGAAGTCATAAAAAGCTAATTGAACACAAAAAGAGTACAGAAATCCATTTTGAAATTTAAAGCTATGGGGTATAAATAGTTATTGTTTAAAATGTTAATGATGATGAAGTTTAATAAGATTTAATTATCAGGAAATCCAGAGTAGTTTGAGGCATATTTAGAAAGTACTTTAATTTATGTAAACATTATATTTCAATGTCCAGGGAATCTCCATTATGAATATGCTTTATCAATGTGAAGCTTTTATGTCTATATGTTTTGTATTATGATGTCATCTTAAAATTGTACCGTCCAAAGGGATTTATTTGTTTCATTGCTGTTTTTCATTTTATTCATAAACGTTGATCAAAATGACATTAAGAGAATTCAGAGAATTTACTACAATATGGTATCAAAGAAGATATTTTTTTTTGCATATCAAATGTTACTAGTATTTTTTTTTAACCAATGAATATTTAAGAATGCCTTAGCAAAAGCTTATATATTTCTCTTCCAAATAAAATCATTAATTCCATATTTATTCAAACACAAATTAGGAACTGCAAAGTTTGTCTAATTTACTTTTTTATGTAATCCATTATATTGCATGAAGCTCTCTCGATATGATAAATAGAGTTGAATTCATACTGTGAACTCTATTTTTTTGGCAAACAATTTGATCATAAAACAAAAACAAAATAATATATTTACATTATTAAGGTGATAGATATTGTAAACAGAGTGAAGAATTACACATTTATACAATAAATAAGTCTTTTTTTTTTAGTTACAACTGGAATTTTTGTTTAATGAAATGTTACATACAAACAGGTTCATTTAAGGTCATTTCGATTATTACATGGCGTCGTATGACGACGATCGTGTCTGTAATGTGACATGTTTGATTTCATTAAAAGAATTCTAAATTTTAAATGTTTGTTCATTCCCTACAAACAATGTTAAAAAAAAAAAAATTAAAACTTTTCTAGAAAGAACTAGAACAACTGCACTTTGGTTGATTTCTACGAAAAGTTAATAGGAATGATTTATGTATATTTAAAATACATGTCTGTAGAAAATCCTAGAATAGTAAGTTCCGTATGAATACGGGAAAAATTACGTAATTCAATAAATTATAAGTAACCCTAATGAAGTCTAAGCCTAGAAGAATATGTTTTTGTTGTAAGCATATTAAAAACATTCATGTTGTATAAAATTGCTGTTAAAAATTTGAAATACGAACAACATCGAGAAATAGGAAAATTAATAGTTCTAATTTAGAATAATGTTGACTGACTGAAATACTTCATTAGGCCGCGGAACACACGAGTGGTTTTTCTGTATTACGTAATTCATTCGATCGGGAAATCGCCCCTGTGACGATGTTTAAGTTTGTTTTTTTTTTTTGTTTGGCCCCGACTATGTCTTATCGTTCGACACGAAAACAATTATATAATCTCTATTCGTTTCTTGTTTTCGATTCTTTTGAAATTCTGCTACATTTTGTTTATCACAATAAAAATTGATTAACGTGTACTTTAAAAGCCTTCTTCGTAAAACATTTTCTAAATTCCCAATGCTATTAAAAATATTGAAGAAGGAAATTATACCTACATAAAAAAATGTATTACGTAATTATTCTCCAATAAAATACGCTAGAATAATTATGAACCTTATGCACTTTCCGAATTTATCATGATTTTAGTTTCTGTCAAGAGTATGCGATGCAACACTTCTAAAATTAACTCGAAACCGGGAAACTGCGTGGGCACGTGGATCCACTATGAATATAATACATGTCGTGTGTTTCGAACGACGTTTTAAATTTTTTATTTTCTTCAAGCAAAAGAATCTATACCGGAAACACTTACTTATTTAGAATCGAAAATGTTTTTTTTTTTAAATTCGTTACATCAATTACTTGGTTTCGATTTTTTTAAACAAACCTTTATCGTGGTATAAAAATGGCGGCAAGTGTTCGGTTTAATAAATTAAATTAAGTAAGAGAAAGAGTACGATAGCGAAATTTAACTAAATAAATATTATGGCTTTTCCGGAATACGAGGGGACTATTTTGAGCAGGCAAATAAAAAATAAAGTTATTGTTACTAATAATATTATTCTAAAACAGTATGTATTAAACATTAGCGACGATAGCACCTAATGTTCACGTGGGCTTAATAATCTTCGCCAAAGTTATTTTGAGTGTTTCGAAGGTTAGTTTCAATAGAAGAAAAAAAAATGCTTCTCTAAAGACATTTTCTATTGTAGCCTAATCATTAGAATTTGAAATGAATAATAGATTTAGATAAGACATTAAATAATATAAGGCAAAAGCGCGCTGATTTGAAAATAACTAATAATTTATTCAGATGATATTATTACATTAGATAACTCTATATTACTACACCTACATTATTGTCAAATGAATGTAATTAAATTATCCTTAGTACTTAAAATCCATCTGAATCATTTCAATTACAATTTGAATTTTCAAATCGTATATAAATTTTATTATTTTACATAAGGTTTTCAAGTTAATAATAATTTAAAAAAAAATCTTATTTTCCTTGTCAAAATACTTAATCTTGAATGCGAAGGGCATTCAAGATTGGTCATAAAGTTTAATTATCAAATTCGGTATCGTACTTAAGTTAACTTAATTTTCAATAAAAACATTTTGAGAGGTAGGTAAAATTACTTAGTACATTGCGCGTTTTTATCGCTATTATAAAAATACACTAAACGTAGATACATTAGACGTAAGAGTGGTCGCAAAATCATAATAAAAGTAAAACATCGTCTTAGATTGTATTCTTGAGATATGTCTTAAGATATCTCTTAAATGCGAAACAAAAATTCCGATCATGAATATATGTGCTTCTCGTGTCCTTGGATGAGAATGGTCAGGGCGTGACTGAGAATGTCTAGACCAGCCTAGCCTAATGGGTCCAAGTGTTTCCTAATGTTTCGTCCCTCTGTGGTTTGCGTCATACGGGATGTATAGAATATTCTATTATTCTTACTTTAACGTAAAATATTTCTTTTTTCAATCATAAACACGCGAAATTTGTTAAGTATCAATGGATTCACTGCACAACCTTAACTTAAGCTGGTGTCGTGTGATTGTGATGTCCATGGACTCTTTAACCGCTAAGCAATCATAGGAATCTCTTCTCGTGGAAACTCGTAGGAAACTCACCGCAGTAAAAGAAATATACCAAGTCCTACGGCTGTTTGAATAACGCCCCTTTCAAGAAAATTGTTGATTAATTTTTAATAGAGTCGTGAAATCTAAAATTTACATGGGCCTATGTAAACTGTTTGCCCCTTTGAATATTATGCTTCAATTTAGGTTTGTTTTTCAATGTGTATCTAACGAAATTCGATGTGCTGTGATTAGTTTCATTATTTTAAATAAGAGAAGATTCAAATTTTTGAAGCCACGAATTTTGTTGTTTTTTAATTTTTACCAATTATAATAATTGGTATTGTCATAGTGTTTCAGTAAAAACGACAAAATGACGTAACGTACTCTAGTTATAATAAAAATAAAGTAAATAAAATAAATCTGCAAGACACAATTCAACCGACTGCTCATTTCCTGCAAGTGTCCTTAAAAGGCATCGCGAGAGAGAGAGTCGGACCGGGTTTCTGTCGTATGTGGATTCATGTAAAAAACCCTCTAAACTTTCTAAACAGCTGTTATATTATTATGTCGTATTAATGTATTGTCTGAAGGTTTCACGAATCATAAACGCGTTTTTAAAGCTCATTTAAAAACAATCGATATTAATGCGAATAACAATTGTCTGATTGGACAACAATTGTCTTATTTGACCAGAAAGGTTGTCGAAGTCGCCCAAAACACGACATTACTGATCAGATCCATTAACGGTGCTTTCATGTACCACAAGCATCGGTCACCGTCCTCGTCGAACCCGTCGCTTGCGACGAAGGGCTCGACGAGCGAATTAACCCACAGACACAGCCCACTGATTTTCTCGCCGGATCTTCTCAGTGGGTCGCGGTTCCGATCCGGTGGTAGATTCTGCGAAGCACTGCTCTTGCTAGAGCCAGTGTTCGCATCACTCCGGTTTGAGCCCCGTGAGCCTACCTACATGTTAGGACGAAGCTGAATTAGCCTCTCTAGGCTATCAGTATAGGTAGGAAAAAAGTACGTCGAGTAGCACGTGCTTATGTCTAGGGTTGATCATTCGAATATCGTTTAATTCAATTTGGATGCACACGTTTTTTTTTCTCTCTAACACCTGCAATCAGTCGCCCAAACTATAATCAGGTGAGTTGCGAGAGGTTATGGTTTGGAGCGTATGCTCCGTCTCGCCTTAGTAGGGTAACAACGTCGGCTCTATTGAGTGATTTGACTCTAGTGAGTTCTAATCGGATTCGGCTGCAAGAGCATACCGGACAACGGGTTTGCACACTTAACACATTAATTGAAAATCGATATAAAAATCGTTACAGGTTTATTATTTTAGTTTTCCCGAAATAGAACAACAATTATTAAATTTAAATGTAGATAACGTCACTATTTAATCCCAGATAGTCTTTGTGCTCGTCTTATGATGTAGAGCAATAAAATAAGCTTCTGATATCCTTTGCGCGGTCGGCAAGCTCGCGAGCTGATCATTTTATGCAAATGCAAACTAGAACCCTCAGAATAGAAAATACGAGAGATTGACATGTCACGGTAGTTTTATTCATTAATTTATGTATGTTTACGCTTTAAAAACAATTCGCATTGAGATATTTTTATGATGAAATTGTTTGTTTTGTTTAAATATGCTTAACATTGAACTGAGTTTATGTTCTGGCGAAACTAGAAGCTATGTTTGTTTGGAGATCCTCAATAATATGAACCATTACAGTGTATAAAAAATTTTGTAGTTTACAACTGAAGATCCCTAAAAATCACAAATACATATTGCATAATATGCATATTGTAAATGTGTTTCGATATTTTTTACTCAACCCCGCAAAAGTTACCGAACTGCTTTTAAGTAGGTATACTATTTGTACTTATATACTTTTATTCATAGAAAATGACATTTCCTATACAACAATATAGCTATGAAACATCACCGTCCTGTGTCTACAAATCGATTAGTTGTTTACGGACCGGAGAATGACACAAATAACTCTTGAACCCGCTAAAAATATAACGTCTTTCATTGTTTAGGAATTACATATTTAACGCGACTGAAATCACGGAGCACCTTTGTGGCTTTTTTTCCTACCTATTCTAGTAACCTCCAGGGGTTATTTTAGATTCACCGAACTAGTAGGTGAGTTCTAGGGCTCAAACCTGACATCGTTGTTAACACTAACCCTAGCCAGAGCAGTGCTTCGTAGAACCTTCTACAACCGGATCGGAAACGCGACTCACTGAGAAGATCCGGCGAGAAACTCAGTGGGCTGTGTCTGTGGGTTAATTTACTAGCCAAGCCCTTCGTCGCAAGCGACGGGTTCGACAGGCTGTGTGGCGTTAGCTATCAGACAACACAAGATATTTGATAGATGCCTGAATCTCGCTGACGACATTTTCAATTTGATAAGCTTGTATATATGTATGTTCCGACAACACTTGGACGATCGGTCTACCAAGCAATATCATCCGCTCGATAGAAGACCTTCCCTTCGTCGTTAAGCCTTACCAGTAAAAACAGAATAAGGCAAATTTAGGTAATCCATGCGCTTCGTATAATAAATCTATATGATTGCTTCAGAGTGCCACGTAGGGCACTGGTGACTTATATAGCCATTAAAGGGTTAATGACTTTTTTCGGTTCGTTTTTTTGTTTATTAACTGCAACATATTTTTTTTGACGAAAGAACACAGTGGATATGCATGGTGGTAGGACCTCTTGTGAGTCCGCGCGGGTAGGTACCACCACCCTGCCTATTTCTGCCGTGAAGCAGTAATGCGTTTCGGTTTGAAGGGTGGGGCAGCCGTTGTAACTATACTGAGATCTTAGAGCTTATATCTCAAGGTGGGTGGCGCATTTACGTTGTGGATGTCTGTGGGCTCCAGTAACCACTTCACACCAGGTGAGCTGAGAGCTCGTCCAGCCCATCTAAACAATAAAAAAATGCCTCTTTACACAGCCAGTGCCATGAACACCGGACCTAGATCTAACGAATCTAACTCGCGTTTTCGCAAGTCACACACATGGTTATGATATTAATACGCTCTACTAAACAATTATGTTTCACCTAATACGGTACGTTCGTATCACTTCGCCGTGTAAATTAAGTAATTCCGATGTGGCAACGATGCTGATACAATATAACGCATGCGCAGAATGAGCATGTGTGAATGTGCCACGTATACTTACGGCTAAGGATGTTTTAACGTAAAATACAATCGCACGAATGTAATTGTATTTAAAAACAATTTTATTTTTTTTCTACCTAAGCTGATAGCCTTGAGAGGTTATTTCAGCTTCACCCTAACATGTAGGTGAGCTCACGGAGCTCAAACCTGACGACGTTGCTAACACGAACCCTAGTGAGAGCCGTGCTTCGCAGAATCTACCGCCGGATCGGAAACGCGACCCACTGAGAAGATCCGGCATGAAACTCAGTGGGCTGTGTCTATAGGTTAATTTATTCGAGAAAGATGACCGGTAAGAACAACGTTTATTCATGAATGTACTAGCCTTTTTTTTCTTCCCTACCTATGCTGATAGCCTGGAGAGGCTATTTCAGCTTCTCATTGACGTGTAGGTGAGCTCACGGAGCTCTAACCGAGATAATACTAGCCTAGTTTTTATCTGTTGAATGTGTATAATATAATTCGATCCTTTTTTTAGCACTAAGTTTTTAGTCGTAATATCTACTATTAGGACAAATAAGGCGCGACATATTTTAATAATTTAATTAAGCTAGTTTTTGACACAGTGGACTATGTGTTAGTGGACACATTAGGTTTTTTAATGAAGAAACATGATTATAAATTCCGAATGATGTGAAAAGGTTTTACTATGAATTAATTTTTGAATTTTCCTACTTTAAATTTAGACACTATCAAATACACAACGCGAGTTGACAAATCAAATAAACAAATTTAATGAAGTCATCACAGAAGTGTCGGTACTTTAAATAGAATATAGAAAAAAAAACGGTGTTTAAGTTTTCTTGAATAATTTCAAACTTTAGTTATTTTATTTTATATATGCTCAATATTATGATTCGAAATATGCCGAAATCGTGACAGGTGGCACTTGTAGAAGTATTTTAGTTACAACTAATTAGAAAATACTAATTTCAATATTATACTGTTAGCATGATGCGTTCCTTGGAAGATCACGGAAAAATGGGTGGCCCATTTAAAAGGAATCGTGCTGTGGTTCAATGAACCTATGATGGTGATTTTAATAAGGGCAATTAAGTGTTTTATCCCGCTACGAAAAGTCTACGTGAGCTACCAAGTATAGCATTAAAATTTAACGCAGAGGAAAACTTAGAGTTTTCACAAGAACTCACAAACAGACTAACGTAACCAAGCGATTTATGTTGAATACTTAGAGTACTTACCGAACAGGTGATGTCTTGATGTACAGAAACAGCAACAGCACTGACTCTAATTTTGTATCCAAAGAGAACAAACGGCCTCAAACGGATCCAACAACGTTTCCACCTCAACGGGCGAAGTCAAACTAATTCCTGTAGGAGCAGACGAGCTCCTTAAATACACCGCATAATGAGGTTTTAAACATTAATAGGCTTTTTCCAAATAATTGCAATGTTTTGCACGAACCATTAGGAAGGATTATTTTGAACAATAGACCTAATTAAACAAAGAGACGGGGACCATTATAAAAACTATGAATACCCAGAATTGCAATGAAATGGTTTTCGCAAATTTGTTTTATTTTTATTTTACTTTTATAATCCTTTGGTTTCTATGAAAAAGTGAGTCTAACAATAAAAAACACCCAGCTAAAGGGATTGTATTTTTTTTTACCTGGACACCTAAGTTGACTACTACTGTTTGCTCTTAAATTCTTTTAGCGTTTTTTTTTGTTTCTTAACACAAAATATTGAGAGGCCTTGCAGCTGACGGATCATTTGTTTTGATATATTATTATAATTACGAATGGTTGTGGTAAATTGAAACGTTTGGACAATAAAAAAAACGGCCAGTTTTTCTTTCGTTATGGTAAAAATGACTACCGGAATACTTTGGATTTGTTCCTTTGATTTCAAATTTGGTCTATAAAATATATTTTGTTTGGTCAGGATTGGTACGATTAATCCAATCTACGGGTATCTGTATCCTCGTCGAAGTCGTTAATAAAAAACTATCACAGAATATCATAACAAAATACTTCAGCTATTTGAATCGAGTAATCTTAATTGAAGTTCATTTGAAAAAATCGAAATCTTGACCTTTATTTATTTATTTATTTATTTTATTAGGCTCAAAATACACATCACAAGCTAAAGATACATAAAAAGCACAAAAAAAAGAAACAAAATCTGGCTTGCAACATAGGTTATGTGCGCACGACAGAACAAGACATATAGTGCTGAATTTGTATAACAACGTTCCTTACAACTATGACAAAACAACACAATAACAAAAACTAATCTAACGAATAATGTAAGGAAAAAAAAATATATACATATTCACAATATAATACATTGAACAATTACATTAACCTACCTATTAATAACGTTACAAAGATAAATGTATTCGCGTATTATTCGAAATTGCGCTTAAACCAAATAGCCTTTCATCACATCGAGGGATGAAAGTAATCTTAACCTTATCTAAACGTGTAGGTACCTACATCGTCAGCGCAACTACAACTCTGACAAGAGTGTCCGTCCGGCTAAGAAGAGGTCATGTACAAATTGTAACATTCAAAAGTTTCAATTTTAAATTTACTAACACTTGTAGAGTATTTAGTAAGAATCAGAAGATATTGCAAACATATCTAATTTCGCGTTTTGTTATGTTATCTTGAATATATATATTTATGTATTTGTTTAGTATATAATTCTTTCGACGCCTTAGTATTTTCTGTCCCGCATATTTATATTTTTTTTAAACAATATTCAGAACTGTTCCCATAAAAAACTAAATTCTTAAAAATCGAATGATACCTTTCTATAATGGAATTTGGGATCGTTGTATTTTTCTAAAGAAAATCCTTTTCGCTTTCTTTAAAAACGCTGCTTCTATTTTTTTAGTGCGAATTTTTAATCTCCCAACTCACAAGTTCTATAGAACAAAGAAACAAAACAAAAAAGCGATACTAAGTAGTAAGTAGCATTTGGTACTTTATTGCGGGTAATTGTTTCTCGAGCGCGATGTTTCTATTTTTTTGTGTACAATTCTGGCTTTGTGGTCAACATCTGAAGGAGCGCATAATTCATAGTAAACTTGTGTTTTAACAAAGGTCGGTGAACTGACAAAGAATAAAATTGAAAGTTTTACTATAGTATAAATTAGAAAGAAACTTGCCGACTGCTATTGCGTTATAAAAGTTGTTACGGAGCGGCTATTTACTAAAAAACCTATATATGTATTTAAATAAACATATCGATTATTTCTTTATCTGGTTCAAGATTATCGGTATGACCCCCTATAGGGCTTATAGTACAATTACCGAGGAGCTTGGAAGTTGCAAGGGCGAATAAAAAAAAAATTAAAATGACTAAGTAAAAAAATGATTTTAACATCTTAGAGAGATAGATTATTTGCAGAATACTAGAAATTAGACGAAATATGTGCATAATCAGGTGTGTAGTGGCTGAAGAAAAATCGAACACAAACGTGAAAGGAATAGAGTTGATTTTGTTTTAAACCAATTACTCGTGATATTTATGTCGGGAAACATCAATTTTTAGCTCCCATAACCGTTTAATGTAAGATAGACCATGGTTTCGGCTTTCCTTGACTGAATTCAGCACAACATTTTTTGTATAACAGATCGATTACTCTGGTATTGATAAATATAGAAGAAATAGCACACCTCTCCCGGGATTCAAGATAAACCTTAGATTAGTTCAAACTTATTGGGAGATTCTTTTTTTTGCAGTTCTTGCAATCGTTCCGTATGTAATATCATAATGGGATCTCAATTAAAGAAAAGTGTACTTATGGCCTAATTATAATATCGTAAATTGCTGTTTCGAAGAAAATTTCAGTGCTTAACTAATCACCTGACTTTAACTAATGGATGTTTTGCAATTTACCAGGAATGGGTTGAGTAATCAGAAATGTTATTTATATTAGTGTTAATTATACTAACGAATTTCTAAAAATATATTAATTTGATTTGTTTTTATTATTGTACGCGCAGAGAGGTATGTTATTAAATTTGTAAATGTAAAAAGATAAATAGATTTACTAAGGAAAATAAAAAAAAAACTTTTTATCGTAATATCGGGTGTGGTGCCAGATGTTAATTATTATAAATATTTTACTGACAAGATATTGTTTAAACTAAAGCAACTATAAAATATCCTACAATGCACTCCTTGCTCCTTTTTTCCTTCCTCCTTGATCAACAAAATCCTCCTGGATTGAAAAAATGCTCTGTATTTTTTTTTATTATAAAAAGTTTTTTTTTTGTTTTTTAAACTGTTACTTATTATTTATTTTAGTCTTTGTCAATAATAATTTCAGGACAAGAAAGAAGCGGCATTTTAGTGCATCATATTATGTGAAAACATGTCATTGGGGCGTTCTATAATTTATTTCGTAACTTATACGTTTTGCTATTTGAATGGAGTGAACTTAATTGAAGCTCAATTAAAAACATCGAACTGTTGCTACTAAAACGAAATAAAACGCACATTTAATTACAAAGATAAATGTGGCGTATTAAGACTTCTAAGAGTTTATATTAAACTAGCGGCCCACTCCGGCTCCGCTCGGGACTTTAACAAAAATGTCAACCATATTTAACGTTTTATTTTTTTAAATAAAAGAACACTTATTACGGCATAACTATAGTAGTTAGACATATGCTGTCGCGACACTTTTTGTAAATAATAATGTGTTCTACAAAGTTGTAGTACATTATTTTATTTTATCATCAATTGTTTTCGCAGGGCACGCGATCTAAAGAATATTTTAGGTATTTTTTTTACAACTTGGGTTACATTATTGGAGTTTTAGTAAGGATCCCTAATTTTTTTTCAAAAATATTATAGCCTATGTCACTCGGGAATAGTGTAGCTTCCAAACAGTGAAGGAATTTTTCAAATCGGTTCAGTAATTTCGGAGCCTATTCAATACAAACAAACAAACAAATCTTTCCTCTGTATAATATTAGTATAGAAAAGGTTTTGATTCTGTCACCGATAGATATATTTTCGGATCGTTCGATTAAGATGTATCCGCGTGTTCACTTGTGATGTCTATTGAGTAACGATATGAGTCATTGTGCCGGTCAAGTTCACGTTTGTGAACACGCGGAATGCTACGCTGTCTGTGTGTGGGCGTTCGCTTCGTTCTTTCGCATTAGTTTCTCGTTTTTAGGCCGGATATGTTGAATTTTTATTGATAACCTATTCATTTTAAGAGGAAACGCGTTGATTTCATCATCATCATCATCATCATCAACAGCCCACAGTCGTCCACTGCTGGACATAGGCCTCTCCCAATCTACACCACTGAGCCCGGTCTGCGGCTCTCCTCATTCACTTCTTGCCGGCCACCGTGCGGAGGTCATCGCACCATCTAGCCAGGGGGCGTCCCACGTTACGTCTTCCGCTGCGCGGTCTCCACTCGAGAACCCGTCTGCTCCAGCGATCGTCAGTCCTACGGCATATATGGTCAGCCCATTGAGCTATGTCGCGTTGATTTAGACTAAAGTATTTCGTTGGCTCAGCTGCGATCGATATTATCGCTAAACTGTAAAACTTAACACGCTTTTACCCATAGACACAGCCCACTGAGTTTCTCGCCGGATCTTCTTAGCGGGTCGCGATTCCGATCCGATGGTAGATTCGGCGAAGGACTGCTCTTGCTAGGGCTAGTGTTAGTAAATTCAGGTGGAGCCCGTGAGCTCACGTACCCGTCCGATCGTAGCTGAAATAGCCTTTTAGGCTACCAACGAATGGGTAGGGGGAAAAAAAAGGTTTTTAATTATTTCTTGGCGAAATTTGTCACTATAGAAATGTAATAGTCTTTGAAAATAGAACCACAATAATGTTCAAACTTATAATTTCAATTAATTATAGTCGAATTTCGACTACTGCGGGACCACTAGTAATAATAAACCTGTTAAAGACAGTTTCTCTAAATTTTTTGATGGCTTCGATTAGTGATGTTGTATATGTGAGATATGTTGTGTAAGGTCTGCCTTCAAACCCGTTTCCGCCTATATTTGCCGCAAAGCCGTCAATCAGCATGAGGTAGCTGGCGGTGTTCATATTTACATCACTACATAGTATAAAAAAAGTCGCTTTCTCTGTCCCTATATTCCTATGTATGCTTAAATCTTTAAAACTACGCAACGGACTTTGATGCGGTTTTTTTTAATAGATAGTGATTGAAGAGGAAGGTTTATATGTATAATAACATCCATTAAATAGTGGAGCAATCAATAATAAATTACAGTCTCCGAAGCGAGCGAGGGCGGGTCGCTAGTATTATTATATAAGAGAAGCTGTTAGCCGCGGCGTCACCCGCGTTTTCAAATATTTATATCAGTGTAGTTTTCCGTGAAAGTAAGATATATTTTCGGGATAATGAGATTGTCACTTTTGGCCTTAAAGTATCATTTTTAAAAATACATGTCAACAATCCGTTGATTAGTTTTGACCCGAAATAAGGATAAACAAATGCACAAACAAACACTAACACTTGTGATATTAGTATGAAAGTATGGATGGACTATTTCCAGGAGGAAAGGAAAGTTATAGTAATCGTGATCACTCGTGAGCAAGATTCGCGTCATTTAGGCACGTGTTTAGGTTCGAATAGGTATGGGTCATTGCAAACGAGAGGCACGTGTACTGCCGCTTAACCGCGATCTCTGGAACTTTCACAATTATTATAATATAATAATGCTTTAAATGATACATTTCATGGATACGTTTAATGAAATTTTACGGTAATTATGAGTATACTTAATTATGTTTCGTGATAACAATTTGTTTACAGTTTGTTGGGTGCGGTAACTGTTTCTCGATTAGAATTGAAACATCGATTTAATGTCTCAAATTGCGTATACCTTTGAGACGATGTGTAGGGGCCCTGGTGATTGGATTTACTGGTGGTAGGACCTCTTGGGAGTCCGCACGGGTAGGTACCACCACCCCGCCTATTTCCGCCGTGAAGCAGTAATGCGTTTCGGTTCGAAGGGTGGGGGGTAGCCGTCGTAACTATACTGAGACCTTAGAACTTACATCTCGAGGTGGGTGGCGCATTTACGTTGTAGATGTCTATGGGCTCCAGTAACCACTTAACATCAGGTGGGCTGTGAGCTCGTCCATCCATCTAAGCAATAAAAAAAAAAAAAAAAAGATTGCTTCATCGTACCCACGACGGTGACTAAGAAGTGTATTGTTTTTTAGAACCCATAGGCCGCTTTCCCGACTGCCAGATCCATGTTTTTCTAGGATAATAAATGTATGTAGGTATGTCGTCTTTTTTTTAAGCGCTATGCAAACTAAACCTTTGTTTAATTTCAACATATGAGGTGTCTTTGGAATTGTCTCAGTTGCGGAAGTAACACCGGGCATATTTTTTGAAAGTGGTGCCCGCGATAGAGAAAATATAATATTAAATTTTATTATTCATCGTGTTCTATCATTTATTGGATGAAGTAAAAGAAACACAAAAAGAAGAAACAGAAAATCTACCTAACGAAGGATCAGATAGGCCGGTCGTAAAACTCATGCCAAATCCTATCCTATGCAGGATGATGATGCTATGATGATATTATGCGTTCAACCCATATTTGTTTGGGATAAGGACAAGAAGAAGTTCTATAATGTAGAACATAGGATTATAATTAGTGATGGAAACGTACAGAATACATAGGAAGAAAAAATTTAGTGTGCATAAAAAAATGCTAGGTATAAAAAGGGATACACAAACCATCTATATATTAATACGTGAAGCAAAAACTTTGTATCCCTTTTTACGAAAATTGCGCGGACGGAGGAGTATGAAATTTTCCACACTTATAGAGAATATAAAGAAGAAGTGCACAATGCTAATATTTTTTTAAAATAATGCATATAAGATACATTAAATCAATAAAGAAAACATTACATTGTACAGTATTTGACGCACACACGCATGCATACTATTTATTGTCAAACTTTTGTTCTTGACGTCTGTTGTCAAATTAAGAATAGATTAAATATTGTTTGTTATTAAAATATTAATATTTTTTATAATGTAGTCTTTGCGAAATTAGTGATTATAGAAGTATAAAATACAATCATAATAGTGTAAAAACTTACAATTCCAATTAATTATCGTTGAATTTCGACTACTGCGGGACCTCTAGTTTTAGTAAAAAGGCATTTAACTTTTTCTTTTCATAATTAGTCGTCTGTTAAAGAAATGTATGTTATCAATATATCTTAATTAATTACATTTGAAGAGTATTTAAATTGTTTAATTTACATATATTTGCGAACATGTACACAATCCAATTAGCGTAAATTAATTAATTAGTTATTGTATGAAACTCGAGCTTTCATCGAATGAATGATGAGAGTTTTTGAGCAGGGCACGGATCCGCTTTGTTTAATGTCTCGTGAATTGTATGTATACCAACTCGATACAAAACTTTTGTGATCTTTGCTTATATATATTTTTTTTGTTTTGTTCTTCGTTTATCGTTAGCGTCTACGGTTTGACGATCGTTCTAGAATATTCTAGATCAATATTCGGCGGCAACTTTATAAACAAAAGGAGCCAAATATAGGTAGGGTATAACCTAATGCACAATTTAAATTTATTCAAAAGGCCCCTTTGTTTAACATGTTTTTTATAGTCTTGTGTTTTAAAAATGTTTACTGGTCTTTTGTAATTTAAGTTTCTATTATAGCGAATTAACCCATAGACACAGCCCTCTGAGTTTCTAGCCGGATCTTCTCAGTGGGTCGTGTTTCCGTTCCGGTGGTAGATTCTGCGAAGAAATGCTCTTGGTAGGGCCAGTGTTAGGAACAATCCGGTTTGAGCCCCGTGACTCTCACCTACATGTTAGGGCGAAGCTGAAATAGCCTCTCAAGGCTATCAGCATAGGTAGGATTTTTTTATTTTATTTAAGATAGTAATATGCCTGAATTAAAGATTTTGTGGAACAGCCATTGCCGAGGAGTTACAGAGACGCGGATTGACGACCACTGGGCTAGAATGTTCGAATTCTACATGAGTATATCTGAATAGAAATCAGAAAAAGACTCAGTGTTGATTGATGTAACTAACTGTGTTCCGACATGATAATATTTATCTGCATAAACAAATGTAAGAATAACGAGCAAAGATATTGAGTTGGAATTTTTATTCTTTTTTAAATTTTTTTAAGAGATTTTATGCTTACGATCTGCTTGTCACGTAGGCACATTAACTTGACAATGATAAATCGAGAAGAAAAAACGGTATATTTTTATTTTTTGACTATGCGCTTTGTAAATGTAAGTAATGGCAAACATGAATTGAAGTTATAACTAACGTTTCATTGCAAGCTTTCACGTTTAAGTTGAATTATACATATTAGTATCTGTGTAGTAGGGTAACTTCTGAAATTTGAATTTGAAAGTCAACCGTTTGCGATTGGACTGTGATCCGAAAACATCTGATCTTTTCAATTCAGCTTGGTAAACGTAGCCGAATGACTGTAACAATTTTTCTAATGAAATACGTACTTAACAAATGTTCACGTTTGATTTCCACGGTGAAGGAATAACATCGTGTAATAAAAGTCAAGCCCGCGAAATTATAATTTGCGTAATTGCTGGCGGTAGGACCTCTTGTGAGTCCGCACGGGTAGGTACGACCACCCTACCTATTTCTGTCGTGAAGCAGTGATGCGTTTCGGTTTGAAGGGTGGGGCAGCCGTTATAGATGTCTATGGGCTCCAGTAACCACTTAACACCAGGTGGGCTGTGAGCTCGTCCACCCATCTAAGCAATAAAAAAAAGGTTTGATTATAATATGTTTCTAGAAATTTACGTAAGCACATAGACGACCTCAGCCGTAATGTTCAACGAAGGCTACCTACAATGTGGGCTGTGTGTTTTCTAATAAAATTAAAGTCATTACATGGGGTAATACCGCGCCTTTGGCATTATCGACGGTTCTGAATCATTTAGAGTGTGGAAGGCTACGATGTGGCTTACGAAACCAAATTTCGTGTCGAAGAATTGGAAATAGTTTAGTTGAGATAGAAGGATCGTGGAGTGTTTTACTTTAAAACGTCAGACAAAGCTCAAGACGTTCACTACAGGGCTATGATGGACCAGTAATGCAATCTGGCTTACACTGAACCGCAACGAACGTATTTACGTGTTTATAAAATTTTAATGGGTAAAACGTGTGCTAAGTAGTAGCTATATAATACCGTAGATTGTGGGGAATAGGAACTAGGGGTAGAATAGGGACAATCTGGGTCGTCACAATGCTTTTGTGTGATTTAAATTTTTTTAATTGAAAAAGACTTATTTAGTGTTTAAGAATATAAAATAGTTTAATTTAATTATCAGAGTTTTGTAACTGATTAAAGATATTGAAAAGTTAATTACCTACCTAACAACTAAACAGTGCCATCCTTATTGAAAAACTATTGTCCCCCCCCCATTTGTGACCCGATTCACCCCAAAAACCAAGGTGAATCAGGTCAAGCTAGTTTTTTAAGTATTGTGTATATGTTTCAATGAACTATGTATAATAATGCGTCGTATGTGAAAACTTAAACCTCCGGAACCATTTTAATCTCAAATTTACTGGTATTAACCCTAAGAAAAACCGCTGAAAATTTATGTTGGAATTGGAGAGCGTCCCGATTACACCCAATCTACTGTAAGGAGGTTTACATGTCACGTGTATATAGTCAAAAATCATATCGTTTAACCGTTGCGGCCCATTATTAGTCCGTATTTACGTCCCGTCTCGAATAGCTTGTCATGTAGGTTTTACGATCTCGCCACTGGTGGAGGATGGGATGGCTCGCTGCCAGATCACACACACGATAGGTACGAACGGCTCGTGTCTATAGTGTATTAGTTTAACGATGTGTAAATGAAAAAAAAGCAACGGTACGGTAACTTTGAATTGTGAATTTAAAAGGCACGCGAAAATATTTCATAATCGCCTTTCTTTGGATGACGCGTACCAACCAATTCTTCAAAGTTGTTTGTGATTCGAAATCATTACAATGATCAATTAAGGATATTAAGAGGAACGAAAGAGTTAAGTAAATAGGTGTTATTCTGAAAAAAATGATGCTTAGTTAAGTTAGTAAAAAAATTACTAGGCTAGAAATATAGGGATCGGAAGTTTGTTTGGTATTGATAAATATTAACTTTTTTGTTGAAGCTTTCGTTAAATTTAAATTTACCGAGCATATTCTTGGAAAAAAGCACTAAAAAAGACAGCAAAACAATCTGTAATTATTTAGCGTATACCCCCCTTTGATCTATGATAATAACGTAGAAATGTTGACGTGATGCGATTGGTACGCAGTTACCATACTGTTTCTGCTCATACCGATGTACATCTTTCCAATGTCATTGTCTTCCGATGCCACAGGTTAATTTGTCTTCGCTATTGCCGGATTAAAGTTTAACATTTTTCATTCGATATTTAATTTGAGCGTTTTATTATAGAATCTGCAATCCATTTTTGTTATTCGATATTTAAAACACTTATTGTGTATTTTATTAAAGGGGATAAAAGAAATGTGACTTATCTTATTAACTTAAAGCTTTTATTAGGTTCAGATGTATGTATGTTAGTATGTAACGGAATCTTTGAACATGATTTTGACCCCCTTCAAAACGTTGGATTAACACGAAATTTGGTGTACTTATTAAGGACCGATGACAATTCAATACTTAAAAAAATTTTGAAAAATATTGAAATCCAACTAAAAAATTGAAAATAGATTTTAATAATTTTTGAATTAAAATTAGAAGTGATTTAATTGTAAGAAAATGTGATTTTATTGTAAAAAAGCGTGGGGTGCTTTTTAGGATATTATCAAAATAACCCTTCTACTCATTTCTGTTCATAACATATTTAATTTTATAACTACTGATAGTATACAACCCACACTTTTTTTTACAATAAAATTAATTCTTAATTCAAATTTGCTAAAATTTATTTTGAATTATTTCTTCGACGTCAGCGTCGCCCCCTTGCACTACACAGAGAAGTCCAACGAAAGACGTTCATTTTTTGTTTCATGATTTTAACTATAGCTATACCGAATTTCGTTAAAATAGGTTCAGCCGTGTTGACGTGAATACGTGACGGGCAAAGTTACTTTCATATTATTATTAGTAATGCTATATGCGATAGATATCGTTTTAGGCGTGATGGCTTTCTATGAGATACGGTAACCGCATAACACTAAGTAGGCTATGAACTCGTTCACCTTATCAGTTCAGAATAAAAAGTACATTTACTAGAAATATCACTAGATGCGTCGGTCGTGGTGTAGCCAGTATAGCGCATTGGGGCTACTAGCAGATACTATTGCTTAGATGGGTGTACGAGCTCACAGCCCACCCGGTGTTAAATGGTTACTAGAACCCATGACATCTACAACGTAAATGCGCCACCCATCTTGAGATATAAGTTCTAAGGTCTCAAGTATAGATACAGCGGCTGCCTCACCCTTCAAACCGAAACGCATTACTGCTACCTACCCGCGCGGACTCTTAAAACTTAAAAAAACTTAAAAAAAATGCTAGACGCGTATCAAACTCCAAAGACATAGCATTTTTAACAGGTTTCTCGGGCGGTACATTCGACATTAAAATACCGCTTCTTCGAACGCAAACTGTATGTGAACGAATATAGCTAGCTGTACTAGTCGTGTTCGAAATGACAATGGGTTAGTCACCCCGCGTTGGACGCTCCGCACGTCCTTAGCTTCCGTGCTTACGTCACCGGCGGCGCGTGCGCAAAGCTTGGATCACAAAACCATTACACAGACACACACACACGCACATTACTCTTAATATCGGCTTGTTGAATTGATGTACTTAAACCACACCGTGTATTTCGGCCTCCCGATCCACTAATAATTTTTAATTACAATTGGAATAATCGTCTCTTGGGGTGGGCCTCAGTAGGGAAAGATGGCTGGACATTGAAAGCCTCATCACACTCTGTCTCCTTTATTATTACATATCGATCTATTTATACAAATCAATATTAATGTTTGTTCGTCCTCTTCATGTTACTAAACCTATCATCCGATTTTGACGAAACTTTTGTTGTTGGCATTCGAGTGAATATATCATTACCATCGTATCGTATGTGACGGAAGAAATCGTTTTTTTGTATACACGGTAGTGACATGAGTATGACCGCTTTACATTAGTGTAACAAAACTAATTTGCGAATTATAAAAATACGCATCAACAAGAAAAATATTGAATTTACTTATTTTTCCCCCCCATCTATTTGCTAGTAGCCGAAGAGGCTTTTCTACTTTGGAAGGGGTAGGTGAGGTCACGGGCTCATCCTGAGAGAATTTGCTAACACTAGCCCTAGCAAGAGCAGAATCTACTTTCTTCTTCTCAGTCGTGTCACTCTTGGCAGAGTGGTCGTGATCGTCATGTAGTGTTGGAAGGGGCAAACTTTATGCGTCTCACGATGTCGCGCCATCTCTCTATCAGAATCTACTACCAGATCGGAATTGCAACCCACTGAGATACTCTGTTGGCTAATTTATTTCGTTAACAATTAGCAAGTATAGTTATAGTATGGAATCTTAAAATTGATTTATGCAAAACGGTTGACAAGGACTAGGAGTATTCTCGGGCGCCCTTCAACTGTTAATATTTCGGGGTCGAATTAATTAGGTCATTGTGAGGGCAAATTACATGTACTGGTGTGGTAGCTAACGCTTTACTGTTCTCCGAGTCCGGACTAAAGTTATAATTGACGATATTTAGAGGAAACATCGTATCAACTAAACGTATCCTTAATTGTAAAATGAATAAAATAAATGCGAACTTCAATTTCTAATTTTATTTTTACGTATGATTTAGAATGAACTAGAATTTGATTTTTGTCTTAAAGTGAGTAAGTATCTTAAGATAGGGATTAAGCTTCCTTGTTTACTCAAAAAAAAAAAGGATAGATGTAACTTGGAAAACAATGAACGCACCTCCGAGAATTAGTATTAGTGACACTGTAGAGAATTGTAGGTTAAATCCGATTTGAACATTATCTATTAAAGTTTAAATCCTATTTGTATAATTAAAGAAGCTCTCGTGAACAAAAAAGCGCCTAAATTATAATACAAAGATTTTTTTTTCGGTCTTTTTAAAAGTGTAGCTTAAACACGAAACAAAGGTTTTTAGTAAAAGCCTAAAGATAAAAATATAAAAAATTTAATGAACGGTAGCAGCAACCCTTTCTTTGCAGTATGACAGGGAACTGGGACTCGCCTTATTTTTCTAAAAAAAATATCACGTTAGTTTTGCAACTATAGGGTTGAACGCACTTCATAATATGTGAGTCGTCATTTGAGATCGAAATATTATAAAATACGTACCAACAATGGATCATACACTAATTCATGCACGACGATTAGCCACATGTGACGTCACGCGTTGCTGTTTAGCTTAACGTAAAAGAAAAATCATATAATTTATTGGATTTTATAAAAGGTAACTCAAGAGATTAATGATAGAGGGATTCGATTACATTCAATCCAGAGAGATTGTTTTAGCATTATATTGTCATTTAAAGACTTGATAAATCCAAACTTATCTCGTTAGCGAGATTCAATTTTTGCGTTATTCCTTCTATTCTAAAGATTTAAAATGATTTTAATATGTCACAAAATAGCTTTTTCTCGTTTTAATGTAATTAAAGTCTTTATTTTTTATTGCTTAGATGGGTGGACGAGCTCTCAGCCCACCTGTTGTTAAGTGTTTACTGGAGCCCGTATAATATCTACAACGTAAATACCGCCACCCACTTTGAGACACGAGTTCTAAGGTCTCAAGTATAGTTACAACGGCTGCCCCGCCATTCAACCGAAATGCATTACTGCTTCGCGGCAGAAATAGGCAGGGTGGTGGTACCTACCCGCGCGTACTCGCAAGAGGTCCTACCACCAATAAAATGTGATACTTGTGTCGGGTTGTTTAAAGAAACTTCAAACTTATCTGTAGATGGACAGCGGCAATAACATCGTTTAAGAGCTCCGGTGACGGTTTAACATCAGGTGGTCAGTGAGCTATAAAAAAATTAGCTTACCTAATGTGTTTGCATATATTGACGTAAATGTTAGCCGACAACAAAGTGTACAGACAATAGGTTTTTATCGAAGCTTTACGATCGCTTCGTTCGCGTGTTTTCAATTGTGAAATTGATACGTCACTTATCTTGTTTTATTCAATACGTATGACTGATTGTGTATCAATCAATATACGTACGTACGCTTGTAATAATGATATCAGGAAAATTTATTTTCTATAATGAATTGCCGTTCGTTAGTCTCGCTAAAACTCGAGAACGGATAAACAGATTTTGCTAATTTTGGTCTTGAATTATTTGTGGAAGTCCGCAGAGAAGGTTTAAAAGGTTTAAATAAATTTGAAAATGCTCGGAATTAAATAAAAATAACAATTTTGTTTTTCCTTTGATGTGTCCCCCGTCGGACGGGGATTCCTTTTGTTTGTTTTAAGTTTATTTTATACAAAAGATTAAGTTCTTTTATTTATCGATTGAGGCACTACGAAGTCTGCCGGGTCAGCTAGTTAAATAATAAAGGTTTTATAACGCCGTGTGTGTTCATATGCGTTCGTTTAACTGTAATTCATAATTGGGTTCGGTAAGTAATGTTTCAATTTTTGTACATAAAGTAATTGTTCTCCAACCTATTCGCTGGTAGCCTAAGAGGCTATTTCAGTTACGCCTGGACGGGTAGGTGAGCTCACGGGCTCAACCTGAGAGAATTTGCTAACACTAGCCCTAGCAAGGGCAGTGCTTCGCTAAATCTACCACTGGATCGGAATCGCCACCCACTGACGACCCAAAATCAAGTGACGCTAAGAAGACAATGAGAACCCGCTAGAATCGCTATTCTAATATTATTCAAGCATAAGGGGCCATCCATAAAGTACGTCACACGTTAATGGGGAGGGGGGGTATCACCGAAGTGTGACATCGTGTGACAAGGGGCATGGGGGGGTCAATACTTTTGTGACGTCACATGTTAAAATTTAAAATACTAAAACGCAAAGTTTGTATGTGAATTAAAAATTTTAAAAATTTACAAACTTGATCTATATTTATTAATAATTTAGCATTCTCGCTATGCTCTCGATAATTAAGTTTTTTATCTTTAATTAATATAATTAATCGTTTATTATTTTCTAACTAGTCGTTTGTTTTTTCGGTTTTATGAAATGTTCGACTTATGTTGATTTTATTAGATTATTATTTAATAAAAATAAGTAAAAAATGAAAATAGCTGTTTTCTCTCGATTATTTTTAAATACATACATAAATTTAAAAAATGTGTGACGTCACATCAGGAGGGGGGGGGGGTTATAAAAATGTGACAACCTGTGACAAGGAGGGAGGGAGGGGTTCAAAAGTCCTAAAATTCGTGTGACGTACTTTATGGATGGCCCCTAATCAGACAGGTAGGCAGACTTAATTCTTTAAAAAAATTATATGAGTGAAACAAGGATGTTGTAGATAACTCTATTATAGAAGGTGCATTGCTTATTAATTGAAAAGAAAACTTGCTTACAAAACACACTTACTGTACAAACACATTTTAATGTAATAAAATAATATATAACTCACATTTATTCAAATTCATATACTCACATAAACATATGCAAATACATATACATATTGTAGTACATATTTATCGTACATTTATAAATGTACATACATTATATTTCACAGAAAATACGAACACATTAACTAGACTTGCAATATTATAATGTTCATATCTACGTCATTTCTAAAGAAGACACGAAGGAAATCAAAGGCAATTGCATTAACATTTATAAAATGTGTATATATATGTGTGTGTTTAAATATGTGTATGTATTTTTTTATGTATGAGAGATTACTGGTGGCCCGGAGGCCTTTCCAGTTTAACAAGGACAGGTGGGGGCGAGCAAGGGTTCAGCCAGGAGGGGTGAGATTTGCTAACAGCTACCCGAACGCTTCCAAGGCAGGCCTAACAACTCAAAAGTAGTTGCTTCGCGAATGAATCTACTACTAGCGGATCGGAATAGTGACCCGCTGAGAAGATCCGGCGAGAAACTCAACGGGCTGATGTTTAGGTTAGGTTGCACGTCGAACTCTTTGTCGAGTTGGACGAGTACGGTTATCGGGGTCCCTACTCCTAGTGTTAGAGCTATAGGCGTCTAATGAAAGGGTTATTGAATCTCATGGATCCGTAAGGACGTGGTGTATGTATGTGTTATTGAATTGTATTGAAATTGGAAATGACTGACCAAAATGGGCTTCGCGTTAGTATTCGCCGGATCTTCTCAGTGGGTAGCGATTCCGATCCGGTGGTAGATTCTGCGAAGCACAAATCTTGCTAAAGCTAGTGCTAGCAATTCTCTCAGGTTGAGCCCGTGAACTCACGTACCGGTCCGCGAGTGGCTGGAATAGCCTCCTTAACTACCAGGGATTAAGTAGTAAATAAATTGTTAATAAATTGTAGTTTTTATAAGTATAAAATAAAATTGTAATTTTTAATAAAGCAATTGAACTCCATCATCATCATTGTCAGCCGACCGTCGTCCACTAACAGACTTCTAATTAATAACTAGTAGATTAACTAATAGACCTCTCTCTCAAATTACCTCGCTGAACCCCAGATCTTCCAGACAATATCTTGTCGACTGCTCTTAGACTCTATGAAGTTTAAATAACGGTAATGCTTACTCACTCAGTCCAGTTTTTAGTAAATGTCTTCGTGCGTGACTAGGCGTGTTCTTAATGCACAAAATAAAAATTATGTCCCGTAAAAAGTTTTTTTTTAAACACGACGTAAATTTTCCTCAAGATTCGTGATTATCATTTGAGTATCCGTTTTTTGAACAAGAATCATTTTAAAAATTATTAAAACAATGTTCGCTATAATAAAATTTTAATTAAATCAATATATTTTGAATACAATGAACGACGGGAATGGAGCTCTAGTCCAAAGCAAAAACAAGGCATTGCGCACCAAAAAGTTCCACTACCGGTCGATAGATGGCGCTACTCTACGAACTTTATCATACAATTTTATTTTTCTGTATTGCCGCTACATACTTGACGACAGTATCCATAATTGGGTGATTACATAGAAGAAAGGGCAGGGGTTCCGATGGCTGCTACTCTAGCACCCCTCTAATATCTCGTTTACATCCCATCTGCTTACAGTTCACGCAACTGATTGCATGATAAGGAAAAGGATAAAAATGCCGCTAGTTAAATTAGTTTTTGCGTTATAATTACCAGATTGTTTTTCATTTCACGAGGAAAATAGTTCTGCGCTCTGCCGCTAGATGGAGTATTAAATATCACAATATTATATTCATTCGATTGTCTCCCGAAAAAAAAAAGAAAAAAAAACTATATTTTACTCAGATAATTTTGTTGGATTTTTCTCAATTTTTTTTATTTAATCGCAGTTCCTTGTGCGCATATAAGGACTTAGTTATGTATTTATGTCACACTGCAAAAATTACTGAACTGAAAATTACTGAATTTAAATCATCAATCATTTTATAAAATACTAGTTTATTATTTGTCCTATATTTTGCATTTCTACCGCGAAACCGTCTTATCCGTTTCGGCTTGAAGGGCGGGAGGGCTTACAAACACAAATATTTAAACTTCGCAACTTCGACTTTTTCGTAACTTAAATCTATTACATAAAAAGAGTGTTGTGATATCCATCCATGATGGTTTCTTATGATGGCTTACATTCGTTTTAATAAGCAGAAGATATCATCTATTTTGCGTAATTACAAAAAAAAAAACTTAATAACAACATTTAAACGTTAGTACTTCTCTCGGAACAAAGTAATTAATGTAATTATTCAACAATTTTGACGTGAAGCATCTCGGCCATCTTGTCCTGTTTCCCGCCAATTGAATAATTGCGCGTAGGGACGACATGTCAAGGTGACACGTCGATGCCGTATTGCTCAGATGAAGCTTATTATGATGACGTCACCGATACGTTCGTGTTTTTTTGTCGTTATTGAGATAAAGTGTACAGGTTGAACTGCTTAGTTTGTTTCTATAGAACGCAACTTTTGCTTAAATCAAATGAGGTTAGTTCTTCAATTTCTCGCTAGATGGCGGTGTCAAATGTTTTTTTTATTTATCAAGCAAAGAAAACCTAATCAATCACCTTATAGATACGTAGTTAAAGTGGAACTTGAACTCGTCCACCTTCGGGGGTAATGAGAAATTTAGATTGTTATTGTAAGTGAAAAGAAACTGACAAGAACTAGCCAAACCAACTGTTTTTTTTTCCTTCCTATGCCTATAGCCTTGAATTGAATACATATATATCTCTCTTCAATACCCCTAATTGCACAAACCTTCCTTGGCACTTTTCTTAAATTCGTGATAAAGAAATAAGACTCATTAGTCAATCATTATTGTACCATAACACCCGGAGACGAAAGCCGCAGGTACCAATGTAGATATGTATAATAAAATAACTTTAGTTGTTCAACCTTCTAAGTTACTTTATTTTTTATTTATTGTGCCAACGTCTTATATATCAGTGCAAAACAAAACAAGTAGAACACATATTAAAATCTCACACTAAATTTACTAACACGATTACAAATATTGGCATGTATTGATAAAGGAAGCGTTTCATTTTAAGGTTCTAAAAAACTAAATATATAAGCATTATTACACATTACATTTACCACCAAATACATTATATTATGTGTGTACATATAATATATATTAGGTTACAAAAACTAACAAAATACCCTTTTATAGAAAATCCAACTAAAAATAGAAAATAAATTTTGATAAATTTAAATTAAAAATAGTGTAAAAAAAAATGATTTTAGTGTAAAAAAGCGTAGCGTATTTTTTAGTTGGATTTGCTATAAAAGCGTATTTTGTTAGTTTTTTTTAATTATTATTTATTTTTCATTTTTTAGTTGAATTTCAATTTTTTTTTTTTTTTTTTAATATTGAATTGTCATCGGTCCTTAATAAGTATACCAAATTTCGAGTTAATCCGACGTTTTGAAGGGAGTCAAAATCATGTGCAAAGATTCCGTTACAAACATACATACGTCTGAAGCTAATAAAACTGTATTGAAAATAATTGAGAAGAGAAAAGGAAAAAAAGAGAATTGCGCAGACCCTTTAAGGAAACCAAACTATCTTTATTGTAAACTTTTTTAATGTAAGCTTAGCCCCAGCGTTTCAAATAACTGTCTATAAATAGTATATAGAAATATAAAAATGAATCACTATTTCCCTTGATCATCGCATCACCGGTAAACGGATGGAAAATGATTGAAAATACCGAAAAAACGAACTAAATAAATACAATTTGTACCTAGAATCCAATTCGTTACGTAATCACGTAAACCATACGTGACACGTAAGGTCACTTTAACAAAATACCCTCGAATTGTTTTATCGCGTGACTTAAACCTTTTGTTGTGATAATATTGACTGTTTATATGTATATCGGTGCTTGTGAAGTTCAAGGCTAAAAATGTGATGATTACCGCGCCCCAGATCTGATGGGTTCACGTTTGACGTTCTCGACCGAAATAAATGAAAAAGGCGATAGTAACAAAAAAAAAAGTGTTTATCGTCTTCTTATATATGTATCAAGTTAGTTACCATCCTATTCTATTGAGTTTTCAAAATTTGATTGGTTGGATAAGCTCGCGTCGAAATTTCGATTCGCGTCTATCGATTCGGGGCTGCGAGTTCATTGATCTGTACTCGTACTGATCTTATTAATTTCATGTTGTATGATTACTGTAGTCCTCATGTTCCTGTAGGCACGGCAACTGTTTTACTGAAAAAAACGTAGAAAAAAAGGGAGTTCTAACTCTCTTTTTTTTCACCACCACTAGGTGGGGTCGGTACAGCGAATTTTTCTATTCAATTCTCTTCTATCGGTCGTCATCTCAACACTCACTTCTCTCTTTCATATCGTCATTCATACAGTCCATCCATGTCTTCTTCGGTCGACCCCTTCTCCCTCTACCTTACACCTCCATTTTCATACATCTCCTAGTCACATGAATTTTCTCTCTACGCATCACATGTCCATATACCACGCTAACCGTTCGCTCTTTAATTTGTTACCTACTTTCACACTTCCTCTGATATACTCATTCCTTAACTTGTCCATTCTTGTCACTTCGCAAATCCATCTCGACATTCGCATCTCTGCTGTATGGAGATTTAACACGTGTCTTATTTATGTTGTTGATGTCTATAGGCTCCAGTGACCACTCAATACAAGGTGGGTGGTGATATCGTCCACCCATATTAGTGATTAACAAAAAAACGACGCTCTGAAAATTGAATAATAGGTTGGTTAATATTAACGTAACCATAAGAGTAATGGTAAATTAGATAGAAACTTAAAAAAAATTAATTTCTCACTGAAAAACCTAATTTTTGTTTTGTAAAATCTGGGTTTTTGATATGTTTTTTTTTTTTTTTCTTTATTTTTTTTTTATAAAGAGGCTTTTCTCGATTTCGAGACGTCACCCTCAAAGTTTACACAAAAAATTTAGACGCGACGCTTTATACTTACGTCTACCAACTTATGATATAAGTGTTAATATAGAAAATGTCACATTTTTTAAAATAAATGATGTTATAGAATTTTCTCGCATTGTGTTTGTTCTTTTTATGATTTACGTCTTACGAATTCAGAAAGGGGATTGCCCACTCTCCATAGTGTGCTAGGCCCAAGATGGACATCAAATATTACTATAAAAATGTACTGATTCAAATTCTTAAATGTATTGGATATCTAAAAAATATATTGAAATTGACGCCACTATTATAAAAAATTTAATAAAAATAAAAACTCGTTTTGAGGTTAATTTTCTATATAAATAAGTGTCGGGAGATACTTCAAGAACTTTTCTTTTCTTAATGTTTAAGATGTTCCTAATGTATTTCTATCCAATAGGGTATAAAAACACACTTAATTCTTTAAATATGTATATTTTCTTCATCTTCATACACAATTAGTATCATCTAAAAATAGCAAAGGAGAGCATATACACGGTTTTAAATCTCGGTCAGGGTAAAACCACAATTCACACAATGTTTTTTAGTCGTAGTATGAAACGTTATTGATAAAAGTAAAATAAATCGAAGAAAAATCAAAACACATCCATTTTGTACGCAAGCACAACACCACAAGCAGCAAGCGAAGTGTCAGTCAGTCAGATTAAATTCAGTGTTGTCAGTATACAGAAACATAATTACATGAAATTCATATATCGATTATTTTTTTAAATAACCAATAATTGATTTATATATTAATTTTTTTTTACGAGTATACATTATTTTTTATGTTTTTGTTTTAGTTGTACATATTTAAATAACAATACTAGTAAAGTTTTTTTTATTGCTTAGATGGGTGGACGAGCTCACAGCCACCCTGGTGTTGCTAAGTGGTTACTCGAGCCCACATACATCTACAACGTAAATGCGCCACCCACCTTGAGATATAAGTTCTAAGGTCTCAAGTATAGTTACAAGTTAAAGTCCAATGGGTATGTCTTCGATGCTATTTTATGTGCATAAAATTCATTAAAATCGATTGATTAATGATAATACTTAAAATGATTTATTTATATGTTTTATTTATATACTCAAAATATTTACTTTATACGTAAAAGGTTTTGAAGCTGGCAATTTTTTCCCGCAAAAATAAAAATCCTTGTTTTTTCAATAGAGTTACTTTTTTTAAACTACTTATTGTAAACTGTAGTGGCGCTTATTTGCAAGAAAGTAAATGCATATTTATTAATGACAAAATTAATGCACTAAGTATTTTTTCTATAATCCATTGTTCGCTTTGGGCCTAAAATGGGCCATCCCCTTTCTTAATAAAAGTTCTATGAATCTATCTTTCTTTATAGGTGGCGCGAGTTGGCATTATTGTTATTTCTGTGCACCAGGAGGGTTCGCTTGATAAGCGAAATTTTTCTTTGCAATTTTATACTGGTGGTAGGACCTCTTGTGAGTCCGCGCGGGTGGGTACCATCACCCTGCCTATATCTGCCGTGAAGGAGTAATGTGTTTCGGTTTGAGGGGTGGGGCAGCCGTTGTAACTATACTTGAGACCTTAGAACTTGTATCTCAAGGTGGGTGGCGCATTTACGTTGTGGATGTCTATGGGCTCCAGTAACCACTTAACACCAGGTGGGCTGTGAGCTCGTCCACCCATCTAAGCAATAAAAAAAATTAAAAAATTAAAGGGGCGTTTTATTTGGTATTAGAATCAACAGTTCGATATTTTTAATTGAATTTCAGTTAAGTTTAACCCTTTCTAATAGCTGAAGTAGTATTTTGGTTAAGATATTTTTTCGAAATTTTAAATATTTAAATAGCTCACCTGTAAAGTTACAAAAATATCGCTTAAACCTTTCACGTTCGATGTATTTACTTAGTATATAATATATAAAAATATTCACTTAATTTTTAAATAAGTATTTTATTAAAATCAGTTTTTGGTAATGGGAAAAACCCTTTATGATTATTTATTGCGCAAATTGGAATAGTACTTATATATAAAAAAAAAATTAACTTAATTTTTTTCAATTATTTTATTAAAATCTGTTTTTGGTAATGGGAAAAACCCTTTATGATTATTTATTGCGCAAATTGGAAAATTCAGTCAACAATGGAATCGTTTTGAACAGTTTATCTAATGAATCAGTGCTCCCCCTATATACCTAACATTGAATAAACAACTAAAGTTCTACTCAAGAACGAACGTCAAACAAAATAATAACATTGTTAAATGATGCGCTGCTGTCAGCGGGCGACTAGCGTCAACAAAATAGTGTAGTTGATATTCGATTTTGTATCACCAGTCCATGGCTGTATACTATATTAATATTGTAGCTGGAATAGCCGGTTAGGCTACCCGCAAATAGGCAGGGGAAAAAATATTTATATTTCTGTAATTGAACTATTAAAAGGTGGCAGTTAAATTATTGTTCAGATCACGGGCGTATTTATATTCAGGGATTTGCTATTGTAATAAAAAGTGATATTTTGTATATTCTTTAAATAGGAACACGTGTAAGGTTTGTTGTAAAATAATTAATTTTCTTAATGTTAAGGCAATTTTCGGATTGCCAAATAGCAACACTGTTGGTGGGAGCAATTACAGTAGTGTGGACGTGAGATAATAAAAAAGGCGGTAGTCTGAAAAAACGGAACAGAAATCAGTGTATTCGGTAGTGATGTCTAGAGCCGATGTCTAAAGATTGTAAAAGTGGAGTTACAAATAAAGCAATACAGAATTGAGTAAACTACTGCACTCTGTGTATTATTTCCTGACTGTGGGAGTGGAGTTCTACACACGTATAATGAATTATTTAAAAAAAAGAACCAAGTCCGAAGTTTTACTGTTTCCACTCCGCTATGAGTATCTGGTGTAAACATCCTACAAATACGAACGGTGCTTCGATTTAACTTGGGGGAATCACGATGGCGGTGTCCACGACAGATAAGCTGTAAGGTAAATAGATAGGTTGTTGGTGCATCGCGGAGGGATGTAAACGATTTGAACGGTTCGATGGGGAGAGATGATTGATGAACTGTGTTGATAATGATAAGTGTAGAGCGTGTGTGAATTTTATATCACTACATAGTATAAAACAAAGTCGCTTTCTCTGTCCCTATATCCCTATGTATGCTTAAATCTTTAAAACTACGCAACGGATTTTGATGAGGTTTTTTTTAATAGATAGAGTGATTGAAGATGAAGGTTTATATGTATAATTACTGGAACATCCATTAAATAGTGGAGAAATCAATAATAAATTACAGTTTCCGAAGCGAAGCGAGGGCGGGTCGCTAGTAAATAATAAAACTGACCTTTATCGTAGCTAGCCTTATTCTATATAGTTCTAGCGTAGATCCGCTGTATGCAAGCAGTGCAAGACATCGTTGTGGCGAGGCTCGGAGGAGGCCTATGTCCAACAGTGGACTTCTGTGGGATGATAGAAAAGGCTAGCCTACGAATACAAAACAGTGGTATAAACTAGAATCAGAATTGTTATTTGTAATTTGCGATATAATCTAGAATGTATACTTGTTTTTTATAAAACTAAACGAGACCTAATTACCGAGATTGAAGCCAATGAAAAGTATGCCAACTTTCGAGTTATGTCGACGTTTTGAAGGACGTCGAAATCATGTTTTTTTTATTTTTTATTGCTTAGATGGGTGGACGAGCTCACAGCCCACCTAGTGTTAAGTGGTTACTGAAGCCCATGGACATCTACAACGTAAATGCGCCACCCACCTTGAGATATAAGTTGTAAGATCTCAGTATAGTTACAGCGGCTGCCCCACCCTTCAAACCGAAACGCATTACTGCTTCACGGCAGAAATAGGCGGGGCGGTGGTACCTACCCGCGCGGACTCTCAAGAGGTCCTACGACCAGTAAATGTTCAAAAGGAAAACTGTCTTAATTTTAACACGTTCAATTTTATATAATACTAGCGACCCGCCCTCGTTTCGCTTCGGAAACATTAAAACACACATGAAACCAAAAAAATAATATAAAAAAAAATTAAAAAAAGTAGCCTATGTTCACCAGAGACAATGTCGGCTTCTAATGGAAAAAGAATTTTTCAAATCGGTCCAGTAGTTTCGGAGCCTATTCGAAACAAACAAACAAACAAATCTTTCCTCTTTATAATATTAGTATAGATGTAGTTATTTTACAACAAACCTTACACGATTATGTTATTTAACGGTGTCGTATCGTAAACGAAGTACATAGTTGATTAGGAAAATTTTCCATACCGCCACCTGTAAATAATGTTTATCTATCAGCAAATAACAGTGTTAACTCGACTCGCGTCTGTTCGCCACAGATACGGATAGTGCCTCGTGTTGAAGATAAATGTATTAAAAATAAATTTATTGAAGTAAATTGACTGATTCGGTGGTGCAGGTCCAGTGGTGGTAGGACCTCTTGTGAGTCCGCGCGGGTAGGTACCACCGCCCTGCCTGTTTCTGCCGTGAAGCAGTAATGCGTTTCGGTTTGAAGGGCGGGGCAGCCGCTGTAACTATACTTGAGACCTTAGAGCTTATATCTCAAGGTGGGTGGCGCATTTACGTTGTAGATGTATGTGGGCTGCAGTAACCAGTTAACACCAGGTGGCCTGTGAGCTTGTCCACCCATCTAACTAATAAAAACAAAAAAAATTGGTTAGGGCTGCTGACAGTTGCGCTGAGGGTCGTGAGTTCGATTCCCGTATCGGGCAAACATTCGTTTGATGAACAGGTTTTGTTTGCTCTTCATTTGGGCGTTTATTATCTATATATCTGTATATTTAGCGAATATAAGTATGTATGTTAGTCTCTGGTGCCGCCCATAACACACAAAAATCTAAATTTATGATTACGGATAACCGTGCGTGGCTTGTTGTCATTTATTCAATCTATACTAATATATAAATCTACAGTGGTTTTACGAATGTTCCGTTATAATTACTAAACCATGCATCCGATTGACTGAAACTTGGTATCCACTTAGAAAATACATGTACTTAATGGATAGGCTAATATTAATATGAGTGTTGGACTCCCTAATAATAATGACAATAAATAATAATGTTAATTATTTATAAATAAATAAAGACATATTTTACAAGCTGAAAGAAAATTTTTGAATTAAATTGAAAGCATTCATGACTGAGTAGGGGACACGGTTAGCGCCCTTTGACGAGCAAGCTTAATGTGATGAATATTTGGAACAGATTTCTCTGGACCGTGATGTCTGGGGCTGGCTGGGGTGTGTAGATCTACGGTGTCTTTGTTGATACTTGTATCCCCGTCGAACGTTTTTTATAATCGCGAACGTAATACATATATAACGTGTATTTATTTATATCGCGTATATTTATCTAGGTCTGGAATACTGATAAGCCGTCTGGCATAAATATTTTGGTTAGTAAATAATAAGTGAGTCGTCTATTATCAAAGGTGGCAATCTGTGCATTTGGACAAAAAAATGTTATTGATATGTCAATACAGATTGATTTGAATATAATCATCTCCTTCAAAGAATACGGTTCAAAACCTGCATTAAATAAAGGTTGATACTTAACCTGTTATTTATCTAAGATGTCGTTCAGACGAGTTTTGTGACTGCCAATGGAGTACAAAGTCAATAATTCGTTTTTCTGATTTACCAATAATTGTCCAAAAGTCACATTGCCGGCTTTGATAATAGTCGACTCAAGTATGTCCGTGCTACAGAAAGCTGTTGTCGAAACATGGATTTTAAAAGTGCCATTTTAGAACCTCTGGTACGTCATGGGTGGGTAGCCGGTAAAATGATTTTAAAGTCTTTGTTGTACTACACAATTCGGCAAAAACAAAGTCTGTTATGTTTCTAATATTACGTCCATGCATATAGTTTTATTTGTAGCATAACACAAAACATCGTCTCTTTTTCTGTAAATTTTATAGATACTTGTGTATTTTAATGTTTCGGTCAGAAATAGGTTGGTCAGACCATCCAACAGTCGCGAGAATTTTGCTTTAAAGTAACCACCGAGTCGATACAATTATGTGATTAAGTATATATTAAAGACTAGCTAACCCGGCAGACTTCGTAGTGTCTCAACCGATAAATAAAAGACCTAAACTTTTGTATAAAATAAAGTTAAGACAAACAAAAGGAATTCGTCCGATGGGGGGAGGGACATCATAGGAAAAACAAAATTGTTATTTTTATTTAATTCCGAGCCTTTTCATATTTATTTATCTACCCTTTAAACCTTCTCTGGACTTCCACAAATAATTCAAGATCAAAATTAGCCAAATCGGTCCAGCCGTTGTCGAGTTTTAGCGAGACTAACGAACAGCAATTCATTTTTATATATCGAGATAATTGGGACGCGGAATCGAATTACGTTCAAAGTACAATTAAAATTTTGATTTAACACATAAGTTACGATAGTATTCAAATGTTGACGCACAACGCAAAGTAATGGAAACGTTGAAAAATAAAATTCAAAAAAGTTGCAACAACTTTTAGCTTTAAGTTGTACTGATTGTGGTTGATCAAAAATAAATGTTTTTTTATTGCACTAGATCCAATAGATCTGAATTGTATTTGTAGAACCAATCAAAACGAAACGATTGAGTACTTTAGAGCAGATGATGTTCTGGAGGGGAATGTATATACCCGTATGGGCATCACTTTACCAAGTTCGATGGGTAATTCTTTATGGGTAATATTTAATCCTATAACTGTAAATGCCATTTTTTTCTATTCAAATATTCGAAAATACCATCAAAAATACTGAATTGCACATTAAACTAAATGTGCTTATCAATTTTATTTTATTTTTATTGCTTAGATTGGTGGACAAGCTCACAGCCCACCTGGTGTTAAGTGGTTACTGGATCCCATGGACATCTACAAAGTGAATGCGCCACCCACCTTGAGATATAAGTTCTAAGATCTCAGTATAGTTATAATAATAATATATATATATATAACGGCTGCCCCACCCTCCAAACCGAAACGCATTACTGCTTCACGGCAGAAATAGGCAGGGCGGTGGTATCTACCCGCGCGGACTCACAAGAGGTCCTACCACCAGTAAATGGGTGTCTTGTGAATTGTTTATCTTCATCCAATCTCGACTTTAAACTTATATGGGAACCGTTTTCTAATAATCCGAGTGTTTGCTAAACGCTTCGAAGCCGATAAAATCTCATCACACACAAAACATTTTACTACTTTATTTAAATTCGTCATGTTCTATACATATCCAGTGACAGATCAGTAGGCAGTAGTAGAAAAAAAAAACGTAAATTAAGCTCACAATGAAAACTTAAATTTTGAAGTGAAACTTCTTTAGAATCGTTGTGATTTCAAACTTGATGAAACGAAAAAATAAGTCCATAGAGACACAAACACATAAACGTATAGGATTCAGCCGGCGAGAGAATGAGATAGAACACATTATACGTGAAGTTAATATATCAATTCACAGAGGGCGCTAGCTACCTCATACTATAAAAGATGACTTACAATTATTTACTAATGACAAAATTTTACATATACTTAGACATTTAGGATAATTGTATTTTAATTTTTGTAGGTTTCACTTCTACCACGTGTGAATTGCACACATGTGTTTTTTTTACTACAACAATTAGGCCGTTGTTCTACCGAGCTTTCATATTCCCTTGGAAAATATGAAAATATTCTCAGTGTAGTCATTACCGAAATTCATACTAGAGATATGAACGGTGTCTTGATGTCTTTGATATTACATTTTCGCACTCGAGACGGCGTGAGAAGGGTCCTCTGATAGAGTGGCACGCGTAAAATCCTTAACGATGACACTTCATCGCGAGATGGGTTACGATGTAACATTGCTTGGGATCGTATGTTTTGTGTTACACGTTGATATTTATTCAGGAATGGAGGGTATGTGAATGTCTTTCTACACGAACGATTTAAGAAATTTTACGAGAGGCAAACTGTAATCCGTGATTTTAATTTTTAAATAGTAATTTACTCAAATTTGTTTTCAATCTATATAAAGAATAAAGGTCTAGGTCCTAAAAAAAGTGCAGTAAATTCAACGATAAACGATTGTTGCGAAAAGCAGTTTAGACCTTATGCCCAGGGCCCCGAAACTGCAATACTTCAAGACAAATACTTTTTTTTTGTATGGAAACTAGCGACATCTTGTAGCGGATGCCCCTAAACTTATATGTTATTAATGTTAAGGCATCTAATTATTGTATAACTAGACACAGAAAATAAAATAAATAAATAAATTATACAAGACTTGATAGACAAAATTGATTAAATTTTATCAATTTGTCGTTTCTGAAAATTTACAAAATCCTTCATTAAAAATAAATATAGGATAGTTAATGTTACTGCCATCTATAGGGAGCAATGTGAAACTAATCGAAGTGAAGCATCTAGTGGCCGACGCCCGTAAACATTTTTGTTGAGTGCTTGAGTTGCTTATCTATAACTAATTTAGATGTATTATCTATGCTTATGCATTTAAGAGTATCGTTCGCTTTTGTGCGCCTAGTTCCACTAGGAAAGATCACATCGGATATTCCTTTAATATAGCCCCTTATGGTAACGTGATTTTGTAGTTTCTATAAATCGCCCTTGAGGATTTTATCCAACTTCAAAATGGTGATACAAAACGTCACCGCACATTTAACTTGTCGTCCGTCAAGGCCAGAGACCGGATACCCTCAATTGTCCACCGGAGTTACATCAAGAACACGACGTCAGCTCGTGCATGGGTGCTGATTGAGGATGCCCGAACCTATTAGATCGGACAGGTCTTGTAGTTATTGTGCAGTCAGACTAGCAATGGCTACCTAGATGGGTCAATGTCGGACCTCTATTAGAATTGATCTTAAAGGTTAGGTAACCGCCAAAGATTGTTCCATTATAAAAGTGTTATTACAAATACTTAATTTAAGACTTTGTTAATATGCTGTTTTACTGGTGGTAGGACGTCTTGTGAGTCCGCGCGGGTAGGTACCTCCACCCTGCCTATTTCTGCCGTGAAGCAGTAACGCGATTCGGTTTGAAGGGCGGGGTAGCCGTTGTAGCTATACTGAGACATTAGAGCGCATTTACGTTGTAGATGTCTATGGGCTCCCGTAACGCTAGGTGGGCCGTGAGCTCGTCCACCTATCTAAGCAATAAAAAAAAAGCTGTTTATTTTGCAAGTTAAGACAGTAGGAGGAATTTAATTATAGGTTTCTCGACACGTCGAGCTGGTGATGTGTTCCGATTTGCAGGATAGAACGGTTTCGTGTGGGTTGAAGCATTCACGTTCCGGTAGGTAGGTAGGTTTGACACGAGGTGGGCCGCAAGCGTATGCTATATATATACAGTAGTAGAAGCGATAGCGTATCTTTCAGGGGATGATCCGTCTGTGATTTATCGATTCAGTGTGTTTTGGGCTCACGTGAGAGCGTCGAACTCGTGTTGAAACGGGGGTTCGTTAATTGAATGACGCTTACGATTTTGGGGTCCGTGGTCTGTCTGATCAGATGATATGGCTACTTAAATATAATAGAATTTACAGTAATAGTGTGAATGGTTTATCAGTAAGAAACACGTATTATAATGATTGCCGTTCGTTGACCAGATCGCAGTCTTAGAGATTGGGTAGTAGCTGAATTTGGTTCTTTTGTTTATTTATTTATTTAAAAAATACGTTTTTTTTTTAATGATTATGGACGGACGAGCTCACAGCCCACCATGTGTTAAGTGGTTACTGGAGCCCATAGAAATGCACAACGTAAATGCGCCACCCACCTTGAGATATAAGTTCTAAGATCTCAGTATAGTTACAACGGCTACCCCACCCTTCGAACCGAAACGCATTACTGCTTCACGGCAGAAAGAGGCAGGGTGGTGGCACCTACCCGTGCGGACTCACAAGAGGTCCTACCACCAGTAAGAACGAACTACGTACTGCCACATAACAAACATTTAACATTGAAAATATGTTAAACTGTTTAATTTATGGCCTGATGCATGTGACAATAATGGCGTACATAACATTGGCAATTCATCGGCTCGAAGATGGAATACATTAATAAAAAATAAAAAAAAGAATACCTAATGAAAGCATACTTTGAAATTCAAATTTAACAAGTAATACTATAATAATTGTTGAAATATTAATATGAATGTCTAATAAATGTCATGTCATATCAAAAAGAAGAGAAGAAAATAAGTTTTGTTTTGGTTTAATAATCTTATTTACGTTATGTGAGATGCGTTCACGGTCGGTAGCCTGTTATTTGTTTCTGCTACTGCACAGACATGCCTTCCGATTTGAAGAGTAAGCAAATCGTAATACAATAAATTTGAGGCTTTGATTGTCATTAATATCTCAATTCACCTTGTGAAGTCTATATAGTTCCGCTCACCATCTGACACAAAGAGAATCGTGAGCTTGTTAACCTTAATGTATGTTTTTTATTATCCGAAATCCAGCATAAATATTTTTCTTTAATATTTTTCGTCACATGTGCGTGAGGCTATCGTTCTTCTTCTCATAATACCTGCAGACAGGATCAACAACAAGGCCCATCATGTAACCGAGTCGTCGGTTTAGTATGCAAATTAAAATTAACTAGTGGCCCCGCAGTAGTCGAAATTCGACTATAATTAATTGAAATTATAAGTTTCAACAGTATTATGGTCCTATTGGTTACAGATTTCGCCAAGACTACACTATAGACAAATACTCGTAATATTAAAGATAAACAATACTAACACTATTCTCAATTTGACTACAGACTTTAAGCAATAACAAAAGTTTGACAATAAACAAAGAGTATATGTGTGTGTGTCAAATACATGGTAGTGTGTGTCATATTTCTTTTACTGATTTAATGTATTTTTTAGGAATAATAAAAAAAAATTAGCATTATGCACTTTTTCTCTATACTCTGTATAAGTGAGGGAAGTTTCATACTCCTCCGTCCGCGCAATTTTCGTAAAAAGGGATACAAAGTTTTTGCTTCACGTATCTATTATATTACTAGAGGTCCCGCAGTAGTCGAAATTCGACTATAATTAATTGGAATTGTAAGTTTGTACACTATTATGATTGTATTTTATATTTCTATAATCACAAATTTCGCCACTATTAAAATATTAACAAAGACAAACAATATTTAATCTATTCTCAATTTGACCACAGACGTCAAGAACAAAAGCTTGACAATAAATAGTATGCATGCGTGTGTGCGTCAAATACACGGTATGTAGTGTGTGTAATGTTTTCTTTATTGATTTAATGTATCTTTTATGCATTATTTAAAAAAAATATTAGCATTGTGCACTTCTTCTCTATATTCTCTATAAGTGTGGGAAGTTTCATACTCCTCCGTCCGCGCAATTTTTGTAAAAACGGATACAAAGTTTTTGCTTCACGTATTAATTAATATATAGATTATGTCACAATATCTTGCTAAATTAGAATACACGCGAAAAGTCGTTCTTGTAACGCCGTTAACGTTGACCAAAAAAAAATGCTTACATAAACATCGTAACGTGTTATCGTTTGTACATACACGTACAGGCAATGAAGCGTTTCAATGCTAATTGTGTTTAGAAAATTACGATTTAAATCATATTCATGCTTTTAATGCTCTATGAACTCGTGGTTAAGTTATAAGTAACTTGTACCGGATTGATTCGCGATTAGCTATGTAACGTGCTGTTGAAAAACTACTTCGAATCGAGTTTAAAATAGTTTTGAGTCTTATAAAGGCCTTAAAATTCGATTATACTCGTACAGATCATTGTCACTAAACACACATGGCGGTATTAGTTTTTCTAAGAAAATGCGAGCTTTATATGTGATCACAACGACGATGAAAAAAATAACGTCATGTAATAACAATTAAACCATTGCAAAAATCGTAAGGTGGTGTCTACTGCTCTTATTACCAAGAGCATGAGCGGAAATGAATGCATTAAACACGAGTCTGGCGCGAAAATCGATACAAGATACTCTGCAAGATGTTTCCGCGTGCTCGTGTAGACTTGTAACATTTTCACGGAGCGATACGAATGCAACTGGCTACACTTTTCTGCAAGATTTCAAATGTAAAGCATACCCAATAAAAATTTAGGAGTTATGTGGGTAGTTTTGGTTTTTCTATTATTATCATCTACAGAGAAACATGGCTATAACTATTGCTGAGTATTCGCTGGGCTAATGGTAATAGGTAATACTAAAGGCGCGGCCAAACTCTTTTTCAAAAGTCGTATGAAGAAGGGTAATAAAACCCTCACTTGTGAAAACAACTAATGACCTATGCGTTACAAAAACCTTATCTATAGTGTCAAAAATAACCTTACAAAGGTTCAAAACTATATTGGATAAACGATGATTGCTCTAACGCACAGAACACACAAACAATATTCCTTTTCGTATCAAGAGTTTAGTCGTATTTAATTCTTAAAGTATGAACGTATCATTCATGAATCATAAAACGTATGATGCATCCTATTAGCGTCGCTCCACGTCGGGTATCGTCTAACTGAAGCAACTAACCTAATTTAAGCGTACACAATATAATATGGCGTGGTATTTGGAGATGTAGTTATAACAGACCTAGTGGCACGTTCACTAGATTGGACCGTAAAACGCATCAGGGCGTTGTGGGTATTAGCGATTTTGTGTAGATGTTTTTTGTTAGGTTAGGTTATCATTCAGGATTGTGGTTCTGTGTATTAGGTTCTATAGGTTCTGATTTGTTTGGTTTTATTATTGAGACTTTTAGACTGGTCCAGATGATCAAACGAACCTCAAGTAGATTTTGTGTAGATGTTATTTGTAAGGTTAGGTTATCATTCAAGATTGTGGTTCTGTGTATTAGGTTCTATAGGTTCTGATTTGTTTCGTTTTATTATTGAGACTTTTAGACTGGTCCAGATGATTAGACGACCCTCAATTCGATTAGGTAAGACTTTTACCTATCCGTGTGAGCTCACAAAACGTCCTAATGCCAGTAAAATTAGGGGAACATTGTGAAAGTTTAAGAAAATTCTTTTTGGACGGAGAATGTTAAAAGTTTGTATTTGCCACGGAGAAGTTTAGCGATTGTTGTAACATTAGCCAGGGATGGATGGTGTTCTTGTGTCACTTGATGAATACCCGGATAATCTCTTATCAGTGTAGGATTTATAAAAGAACAAACACAAGTTCGCAAAATATATGAAGTTTGAGGACAACTTGAATCGCGCTACACGTCTTTTTTTTTTAAATACCCTTTATGAACAATAATGAAAAAAATAGTTATGCTATTAACACGTATTTCATCCTTTTTCCTTCCTACCCTTTCTCCCTCTTCCCTCCCTCTCCTTCATTTAAAAAGTATAAATGTAGATAGTGCTTTTAAAAAAATTAGAAAATATAGATGTTTGTTTACATGAACCCTCCTCAAGTGAAGGTGAAGGCCTCCTCTAAAGAATCCCATGTATCTCTATCATGGGCTATCTTGGGCTATTATACCCTCTTGTTTTTTTTCCTACCTAAGCTGTTAGCCTTGAGAAGCTATATCAGCGTCGCCTTAACTAGTAAGTGAGCTCACGGGGCTCAAACTTGACGACGTTGCTAACACGAACCCTAGCAAGAGCCGTGCTTCGCAGAATCTACCACCGGATCGGAAACGCGACCCACTGAGAAGATCCGGCGAGAAACTCAGTGGGCTGTGTCTGAGAGTTAATTTACTCGTCGAGCCCTTCGTCGCAAGCGACGGGTTTGACTAGAACGATGACCGGTGCTTGAGGTACCTAAAAGCACCGTTAGTGGATCTGGATGATCCGAAATGACGTGTTTGGGGCGACGTCGACTGCTTTCCATTCTGTTATACCCTCTAAAGAACGATATAGACCTTCAAACATCGGTCGACCAACCAAAGACCTGACTGAGTTGAAGATCCTGTTCATTGGTTAATACATTTTCAATTAGAAATGTTTCTTGGACACATGGCTTGGTCAATGAACGATATTTAAAACAGTGTTTTGTTTGTTTACTTAACTTTTTAAAGTTTGTGATGGCTTGTAAAGTTGAAACAAGTTTTACTGACGCGGACGGCCAAATGGACTGAGATGGAAAAGTTTATTGCGTTTTAAACAAAATCAATATTATGGTCCTTCAATCGAGTTATATAAATGAAATTAACCAACTCTAATGTTTTATTTTTAGGTTTCTAAATTCCTTTTACGTTAAGCTATGAATATCGCATACTGTATTTAACTTCCAAAAGGCATTGGCACGTGTGTGTGCGGGTTTCGTTTTTATTTATTTATTATTATTTATATATTTCATTTTACGTTAAATGGTCACAGATCTGAACTTTTTTTTCTAATTGAATTGTTTTCAACAGAAAATGTTCAAGTCCCACTACAAAATACCCAATTAAATACACGTTTTTTGTACTTTAAAAAAATTGTTCCTGAAGAATTAATAACGTTAATAAAATGATTTTATTGTACATGCCACCTGACGTAAATTACAATGACCATCAAATATACAACAGCAAGAACTTTCATTTAGAACGATACGAACGGTATCAGAGTTTACCAGGTTTAAGTACACCGAAAACTATTGTGTTTATAAATCTGTAACTATACTTGAGGCCTTAGAACTTATATCTCAAGGTGGGTGGCGAATTAACGTCGTAGATGTCTATGGGCTCCAGTAACCACTACACTTGTGGAGAGTATTAAGCGGTAGGCAGCGGCTTGACTCTGCCCCTGGCATTGCTGAAGTCCATGGGCGACGGTAACCACTCATCATTAGGTGGGCCGTATGCTCGTCTGCCTACAAAGGCAATAGAAAAATAAAAAAAACCAGGTGGGCTGTGAGCTCGTCCACCCGTCTAAGAAATAAATTTAAAAAAAATCTAGGCTTTTTCTTTTATAATTAGAAGTAATTACTTCGCGACACACACAAGCGCTTCATTGTTCTGAAGTTGTGCATTCGACACATTTACACGTGCCTCGTGCCTTATTCAATACCCGTGTTTGTTTTCGTAGCATACAAGTGTATAACAGATTTAGATGCGAGTATGTGTACAATGAATTTATAAATACACCCGATCTCTTTGTTTACATATTCGTTTATCATTAAGCCAATTTTAATATACAAAAAAATAATTATGGTGTGAAATTTTAGGAAGTCGTGCAATTTTCTTTCGCAAAGCAGTTCTTTGTTGCGGATTGAAGGGTGTAACGGTATTTATACGTTATTATTGAGTATTCGACCTCATGTTTCGTGTTTCATGCCGTGAAGCAGTAATGCGTTTCGGTTCGAAGGATGGGGTAGCCGTCGTAACTATACTGAGACCTTAGAACTTATATCTCAAGGTGGGTGAAGCATTTACGTTGTAGATGCCTATGGGCTCCAGTTACCACTTAACATCAGGTGGGCTGTGAGCTCGTCCACCTATCTAAGCAATAAAAAAATGTAATCATGAGAAAACATTATATATGAGTACTCTAAAAGCTGAACATTGAGCAATCAAATTCTTCTATCAGATGATAGGATTTGTGAATACCGGGGCTTTAACGGTCTTCTCAGCGTGTCGCGATTCCGATCCGCTAGTAGATTCATTCGCGAAGCAGTTGCTCTTGAGTTGTTAGGTCTCCTTCGGAGGCGCTCGGGTAGCTGTTAGCAAATCCCACCCCTCCTGGCTGAGCTTTTGCTCGCCCACCTGTCCTGGTGAATCTGGAAAGGCCTCCGGGCCACCAGCAATCCTTCAATCATAAATTTAATTCTAAAAAAGAGGTTTCAGGCTATATCCCGCACGTATCTAAAGCTCTTATTGGAATGGTCCTGATGCGAAAAGAAAACTGTAATTGTGAAATGCGTATTACTGTTTGAATGAAATGATAAAACTAATCGCAGTACTACGGTACAATACGCAGGAGCATAATGTCTGCAGCATCAAAACAGACGGGCGTGGCCGCGAACCTAAGTAGATTCCCCTCGACGTATGAATTACCGGCTGGCGATGGCGGCGTCGCGAGCGGCAGTTGTGCACGGCTAATCTACGCGACTGCACGTCTGCGGTTCCGTATTCCGAATCCCATCTCGCGTGTGCGAAATTCAATAGACAAAGTGTCTCGTATTCATTAAGAATTTGCACCCTGTTATTTTTTTTTTTTTTTTGGTGTAGTGCCTCAGTGTCGCCTCTAAGTGGTCTCTGAATCTTGAGACTACTCGGGAGTACAGGCGGATAGTGGTTTTTTGTGGAACGCGTATGTTGTTTGTATCGACTCATTGTTTTTGTTGTGAGTACCTACGTTAGCTAAGGTCGGACCGGTTTTCAACATAATATAATGTTTACTATGAATTTAGATTAATCGATTGCACACATTACAAGTGTGATTATTTTGAACCGACTTCAAAAAAGGAGGAGGTTCTCAATTCGACTGTATGTTTTGTTTTTTATGTTTGTCACCTTCATAACTTTTGACTGGGTGAATCGATTATGATGATTCTTTTTTATTTATTAGAAAGCTGACGCTTCCTGTGTGGTCCCATTTCAATTTAGTCCAGTTCTGATAATGGTATCCATGAGAAAACTATATAAGTCTTGAATTCGCATTAAGTACGTGCGCGACAAATAGATGAATAACTCAATATCACGCCAACCGATTTCGATGATTATTGTTTTTAGTGTATATTAATTGGTTTTGGAATATCTTTTTCTATTTGAGGTCGGTTTTTGCTAAAGCATATCTATTTACTATTATTTTTACGTACGATTACGTTCAATTTTAATCATACTACACATGTATTGATATGAAAGATTTAAAGTAGATGCTAATGAAGATAATCAGTGATTCCGGTCGCATTTAAGGTCATCCGTGTCACGAATGGTATTCTTAAGGTTTGTGCTGTATGGAATGTATTTATGTTGTGTATTCGATCGTGTTTTTTTTTACACACTCAATATGGCTATGAGTTTGAGAGCGATAGTGACGTACAATCTTACATTTTAGATTTACAATTCCCTCTGGCTTCGTGCTCGGCAATACTTAGTGACATATAAATGATAGTTCACTGGTGGTAGGACCTCTTGGGAGTCCGCACGGGTAGGTACCACCACCCCGCCTATTTCCGCCGTGAAGCAGTAATGCGTTTCGGTTCGAAGGGTGGGGTAGCCGTTGTAAGTATATTGAGACCTTAGAACTTATATCTCGAGGTGGGTGGCGCATTTACGTTGTAGATGTCTATGGGCTCCAGTAACCACTTAACACCAGGTGGGCTGTGAGCTCGTTCATCCATCTAAGCAACAAAAAAAAAAAGTTTGATACAGAATTTTTTGCGGGAGCTTAAACTTTGTCTGGATGCATGGGCATAATTAACACCTTTTTATTACGTTAGAATCACGTTGCCCAAATGATTTCTATGAATTTTCATTAACTCTTCTTTTTTATTAAATTGTTATTGGATTCTATTAATGTTTATCGGATTCAGGTAGTCGCGGCAGGATAGAACCGCAGTCTCGTCGATATTCTGCTCAGTATTTCGAAACTTTTGCATATAAAGGAACAGTCCTTAATAATCATAAAATTATATCTGGATTGTAAATGAAAATACAGCCTAAAAGCGTCATATTTAGTAACAATAATAACACAACTTTTCATAGGACGATTCTATATGCGAGTCTAGCAACAAAATGGCGACCGTATATGATTTGAATATAAATCATTTGAATGAACACAGTGCCTTTGTCCTTATAAAATGGCGAAGCAGCAAAATATCGAATATACCAAACTTTAGCGATAAGATATATAACACTTTAGATATGTGCTTGTCCAGATCGGGAATTCGATTTTGATGTAATGTATCGATAGGGGAAGTGAAGATAGTATTTTTATCGATTAATCAGTAAATATACAATCTTTAGTAAGTTACATATAGTAGACAATACAAATAGGGATATAGTACAAGAAGTAATTGCTAATGTAGAAAACAGCATAGAGAAAGAAAGTTTATTTTTGTATTGCTTAGATGCGTGGATGATCTTACGGCTCAAACGAATGTGAAGTGGTTACTTGGAACCATTAAATATCTACAACGTAAATGCGTCACCCACCATGAGATATAAGTTCTAAGGTCTCAAGTATAGTTACAACGGCTGCCCCACCCTTCAAGCCGAAACGCATTACTGCTTCACGGCAGAAATAGGCAGGGTGATGGCACCTACCCGCGCAGACTCACAAGAGGTCCTGCCATCAGTAATTACGCAAATTATAATTTTTCGGGTTTGATTTTTATTACACGATGTTATTCCTTCACTGTGGAAGTCAATCGTGAACATTTGTTTAGTACGTATTTCATTAGAAATATTGGATATTTGAACACCGGTGCATCGCTCAACACGAATGCACCGGACGTCTTATCCTTTAGGTCATGACGACTTCAATAAAAATGTGAAGTGGTTACCGGAATCCTTAATTAACTACAACGTAAATGCTGCCACATACCTTGAGGCATGAATTCTACGTTTCAGTTTTTTAGGCATTACTGCTTCATGGTAGAAATAGGCAGGGCGGTGGTACCTATCCGTGCGTACTCACAGATTGATTAGCCCTTGCATTAGACGCCTTCAGTTCTAAAACTAGGGGCAGGCTTAGGGACCCCGGTAACCGTACTCTTCGAACTCGACAAAGAGTTCGACGTGCAACCTAACCCATGCATAAGGCCGCTGAGAAGATCCTTCGAGAAACTCAGCTGGCCGATTTATGGTAGATTAGACATGATTAAAAAAGTTGCTGGTGGAATCCCGCGTTAATTGATACAACCTATAATTTCTGAACGTATGTACCTACTTTACAATATTTGTTTTCGATCGACGTATGAAGTTAAACGCGAATGTTTTAAAAATGATTACTATGAGTATTATATCGTGTGATCATGCGAATATTAAAGAATCTATATATTAATACGTGAACCAAAAATTTTGTACCCCTTTTTACGAAAATTGCGCGGATGGAGGAGTATAATATTTCCCACACCCATACAGAATATAAAGAAGGAGTGCACAATGCTAATATTTTTTTAAACTACGCATTGATAATACATTAAATCAATAAATAAATATTATATACACACTACCTACCACGTATTTGACACACACACACGCCCATATAAACTTTTTTGTTTATTGTCAAACTTTTTTGTTATTGTTTAATGTCTGTGGTCAAATTCAGAATAGAGTAATATTGTTTGTTATCTATATTTTTTATCTATAGTGTAGCCTTAGCGAAATCTGTGATTAAAGAAGTAAAGTTGTTGATAATAGAACCATAATAATGTTCAAACTTACGCGTTGCGTAAGGTGCGTAGGGCGACTACTAGTCCAAATAGTATGGAGCCCGTCACTAAACATAGTTTATCTCTTGAGTTTCATTAGTTCATTTAATACTATAATAATAAAATTGAATACAGTCCACAAGTTTCCTTTTTAACTGTATTTCCTCATTCACAACGTTCATATGTTACTTCCATGATTATTATGTGATCCTACTGTGAGTGTGTGGCTTGTTTTTTAGTATTGTTATCTTATTGTTTTCTGCTTTTACATGAAAGGAATTTTTGTTATTGTTATTGTCAATTTAGTTTCTTCAATTGCAACTTCTCTAATAGAAATTAAACTAGTATACTAGCTGGCCCGGCAAACGTTGTTTTGCCATATAAATTATTTCTACGAAAGATAAATAACTTAGATACGGGCTGCAGCGCCATCTGCCGGGCTGATTTGTAAATTGAAACTATTTTCGAATCCACCTGAAGGTACAAAGAAAATTTCATCAAAATCAGTCCAGCCGCTTAAGAGTTCAGTGACAAACACACGCGCCGCAGAAACATATCTTCTAATATATAAAATTCTCGTGTCACAATGTTCGTTCCCATACTCCTCCGAAACCGCTTGACCGATTCTCATGAAATTTTTTATGCATATTCAGTAAGCCTGAGAATCGGCTACTATCTATTTTTCATACCCCTAAGTGATTAGGATTGTCCACCCTTAACATTTTTTTTTTTATTTGGACATATTTTTTTTTTATTATGAGGTATTGTGTGGTTGAATGAGGTTTTGTTATTTTTAGTATATATTCCCTCATCGTTCACAGCACTACATACCTCTTTCACTCATTTACCACATCCTTACACACTTACAATAAGTTAGTTTTTTTTTCTACACTAGAAATTCCCTAGAAATCTTATATATGGCAAAACAATGTTTGCCGGGTCAGCTAGTAATATATATAAATATTTGTCACGTTACGTTTCTAAGTTGTATACGGATTTCTGTCTAGATTTGTGTTGTATGATATAAATACGGATTTCCATTCGCATGTTGCACTAGCCGTACTCGTCCTCTTCGCTGGGCATTTAAAATCAACATTATTATTTATTGTCATTATTATTAGAGAGTCCAACACTCATATAAAATATTAGCCTATCCATTATGTATTTTCTGCATGGATACCAAGTTTCAAGTCAATCGGATGCACGGTTCAGTAGTTATAACGGAACATCCGTAAAAACTACTGTAGATTTATATATTAGTATAGATATAACGTTATTTTCGCATCACCACCGGTCAAGCATTGCATTATTAATTTGAATCACGTGACCAAGTGTCCGTCTTTTTGAAATCGTTTCCATGTTCCGTTCGCATCCTGTGTAAATAGATTTAAAAAAAAAAAAACTTGATAGCATCAGATGTGGGTTTCGGTAAATATAAATTTTTTTCTCTTCTCATTGTGAACGGTTTGGATTAATTTTTCTCTGCTTTTGGTTTATCGGCCTGAATATACGGATGTGTATTTCATGTGATCCGATGTAATTTTATACTCGTTCCGATATTGAGGTAAATTTTCGTAATTCCAAAGTCAATGAGAAATGTTGGTACAATTTTTTTTATTTTTTTTATTGCTTAGATCGTTACATAAGATAAGTGGAGATATAAGTTCTAAGGTCTTAGTATATTTACAACGGCTGCCCCACCCTTCAAACCGAAACGCGTTACTGCTTCACAGCGGAAACAGGGGGGGGGTGGTGGTACCTACCCGTGCGGACTCAGAAGAGGTTCTAACACCAGTAAAAGTTTTATGTATCAGTACAAGATTTATTTTGCATACAAGAATAGGATGTCGAGCTCATATGATACAGAAATTAATTCGGTACTAAGATTTCTTGTTAAATAAACCCTGAAACCAAATTTCGATTTATTCAATTAAGAACCACCACTCGAAAATTCAATTTCGATGTAAATTTAGCGGAGCGTTAAGACGATACCGAATACAGATCTAAACAAATCAATGTTCCTATTGAGAGGCAATCCGTTTCGATAAGCCCTTTGTCTTGGCTTTCGTTTACTTCAAAGGAACCCCGAAAGATTCCTATTTCACGGTTACCGTATTCAAATTTTAAAGGCAATCATTGAATATTCTTTCAGTTCTTATGTGCTGTTTCGTTAACTCAATTTGTGTATATATATGTTTTCATATTCAGTAGGTTTCTCGCCGGATCTTCCCAGTGATTCTGCGAAGCACGGCTCTCGCTAGGGTTCGTGTTAGCAACGTCGTCAGGTTTGAGCCCCGTGAGCTCACCTACTTGTTAGGGTTACGCTAAAATGGCCTTTCAAGGCCATTAGCCTAGGTGCGAATTAAAAAGTTCAGTTTCAGTTCAGTTTCTGTTCTTATGTGGTGTTTCGTTAACTCACTTTGTGTATATATACGTATGTCGTATATATATGTTTTGATATTCACTAGTAAGGTCACGTATTTATTCAAACGTATTTATAATCCCTTTAATTGTAACCTTATTAGCGTTTGGAATTTGAATCGTTGTAATGAGTTGTATAGTAAGTGACACATGACAAGTTGGGATCATCAGTTTGTAGTGATAATTTTTTTTTATGATTGAAGCGTTACTGGTGGCCCGGAGGCCTTTGTAGTTTCACCAGGACAGGTGGGCGAGGAAAGGTGTAGCCAGGGCGGGATAGGATTAGCTAACAGTGGCCTGAGCGCCTCCGAAGGAGACCTAACAACTCAAGAGCCAACTGCTTCCCGAATGAATCTAGTAGTGGATCGGAATCGCGACCCGCTAAGAAGATCCGGCGAGAAACTCAGCGGGCTGACGCATGGGTTAGGTTGCACGCCGGTCTCTTTGCCGAGTCCGACGAGTACGGTTAGTGATAAATATGAAGGGGAAATGAAAATAGCAAGATCTTCCACGTTGCGAGTATGTTTGTTAGGTACACCGAATGTTATTGTACCGAATTTATGTATGTAGAATAGGGATCGCAGCCCATAAAATAAAGTTTCCACTGTTCCAAAATCTTCTATTATAATAATAATCTATCTATCGATCTATATATATAAAAATGAATTGCTGTTCGTTAGTCTCGCTAAAACTCGAGAACGGCTGAACCGATTTGGCTAATTTTGGTCTTAAATTATTTGTGTAAGTTCAGAGAAGGTTTAAAAGGTACATAAACATGAAAATGCTCGGAATTAAATAAAAATAACAATTTTGTTTGTCCTTTGATGTGTCCTCCATCGGACGGATACCTTTTGTCTTTTATTTATCGATTGAGGCACTACGAAGTCTGCCGGGTCAGCTAGTAATTAATAATGAACACTTTTATGTTACGTCTTGCTAATTTTTCAACCGTATTTGCCATCTACCTTTTTTCTATCATTCTGTCTGTCATTATCTTCTCCCTTTCTTTCCGTTTTCCCTCACTCACATCTTAACGCTCTGTTCCACACTCTTTTCATACGTTCCGTTCTTACCAATCCTAAATGTATATGCAGGTATACCTCAGAAATGCAGTTCTGTTATACCTACCGCTACGTTTGTATCACTTGGGATGGTTTATCCTTTCGTTTCAAATCTCCAGAATCAGTATGTCGGTTACCAACCAAACCTAGCCACGCCTTTACTTGGGGAGATTCATTAAAGATTTCAAAACAAATGTTCGATGGTTATCTCTTGTCGGCAATTAGTCAAATAGCAGTAAACGTTTCACACTAATGGCCCGTTGCGTAAACGTTATGCTATTGAGGATGGTTGAAATCTGTTCGTTAAGTTATTGGTTTTAAAATCATTTTCCGCGTAGACGACGTATCTTATCTTACTATCTTATTTTATAGCCAATAAAACCGATTGAAGCGCTACTAATAAATACCGTTGGCTGAATGAAGTAGTCAACCGTGAAAATATTAAACTTAGAAGTAAACCAAATAAATGCTTTCGCTTTGAGTCATTTTAAGCAGCGCGTTTTCGCTGTAATCGATTAAGGACTTATGACATTAATGGAATGTTATTGAAATCCTTTTTATTGCCTTACTGGTGGTAGGACCTCTTGTGAGTCCGCGCGGGTAAGTACCACCACCCTGCCTGTTTCTCCCGTGAAGCACTAATGCGTTTCGGTTTGAAAGATGGGGCAGCCGTTGTAACTTTACTTGATACCTTAGAAGTTATATCTCAAGGTGGGTGGCGCATTTACATTGTAGATGTCTATGGGCTCCAGTAACCACTTAACACCAGGTGGGCTGGAAGCTCGTCCAACTATCTAAGCAATAAAAAAAAAGGTCATCTACCCGTCCGCCAGAAGCTGGAATAGCCCCTTAGGCTAGGAGAAGAGCGTGAATCCCATCATACCTATCCGCGGGGTGCTTACAACATGCCCTACCTTACTCGAACTCTTTGTCGTAAACGACCAGTGCAACGAGAACGGTGACCGGATTGTGATATCTTTAAGCCTCCACTTACCACTTTACATCAGATGAACCGTGAGCTCGATCACTCAGCTAGACAAAAAAATATATGAGAGTCTGTCGTCTTCATTGTTCCATTTTCACGCTTGGACGATTGAGGCGCTCACTGTGAAATTATACGCCTTAGATGCTTTTAATCCTGACTAGTCTGAAGCTAATATAATATAAACTGCTAACTTAGATGTTGGTAATAATCGAAAGCGGGATTCAAGGGGTTAGATTGAAAATAATTTTTAATTTGTATTCTAGAATGGTTAGGTTGTAGGTGTCACCGTTCCGCCGAATACGATTTACTAGAGGTCCCGCAGTAGTCGAAATTCGACTATAATTAATTGGAATTGTAAGTTTGTACACTAATATGATTGTATTTTATACTTCTATAATCACAAATTTCGCCAAAGCTACACTATAAAAAATATTAATAAAGACAAACAATATTTAATCTATTCTCCATTTGACAACAGACGCCAAAAACAAAAGTTTGTCAATAAATAATATGCATGCGTGTGTGCGTCAAATACATGGTATGTAGTGTGTTTAATGTTTTCTTTATTGATTGAATGCATCTTTTATGCACTATTTAAAAAAAATATTAGCATTGTGCACTTCTTCTCTATATTCTCTATAAGCGTGGGAAATTTCATACTCCTGCGTCCGCGCAATTTTCGTAAAAAGGGATACAAAGTTTTTGCTTCACGTATTAATGTATAGATAAGTTTGTCATATAATGAAGGATTCTGAACGCCCACTTTGTAGGTGCCAGAAGAGACTGGCATTGTTTGTCAATTTATTTTAGCGCAAGGTGTACCTATAAGTTGTAAACCTATAAACTACTAACAAAAATTGGTGTCATATGCTTCATATTTTTTTGAAGGTTACAATAATCAGGTTTAACTTGTAATACTAGTTTTACAATTTAAATAATTCTCTAAAATTATTTTGTAAATAATTTATGTTTATAATCTGGAAATTTTGTTAATTTAAATTTGTTTGACATTTAACTATACAGCTTATTAAAAGTCGAATAGATATACAAAGCTCCACAGTAGGCAGCCGTAAAACTACGAGACTAACTGTACACGATATGTACTGTATTATTGTCTTTTATTATTATCTTTAATGCTTTTATGGGTGGACGAGCTTATGGCACACTTGATGTGAAGTTGTTACCGGAGCCCATAGACATCTACAACGTAAATGCCGCCACTTACCTTGAAATATAGTTCTAAAGTCCCAGTTTTTACATTATAACGACTGCCCCACCTTTCAAACCGAAACGCATTACTGCTTCCGGTACCTACCCGTGCGGACTTGCAAGACGTTCTACCATCAGTAATTACGCAAATTATAATTTTGCGGGTTTCATTTTTATTACACGATGTTATTCCTTCACCGTTGAAGACAATCGTGAACATTTGTTAAGTACGTATTTCATTAGAAAAATTGGTACCCGCCTGAGATTCGAACACCGGTGCATCGCTCAACCCGAATGCACCGGACGTCTTATACTTTAGGCCACGATTACTTCAAATTGGATTGGATTTATGACAAAGATATTGAAAGCGAGAATCAAACCCAGAACAGAACCCAGCTTAGCCGTTCGAACCAATTCTCACTAGATCAAGGGCGCGATTTCAACACTGTATCCACTTTTGTCGGTAGTTATTCCAACTATTATATTATTATATTTTATGTACCGACTTTTGTATCTCCTCGATCATGCTCAAAATATAAATTAAACTGTGACCGGTTGATGAAGAGCGCTCCATATTTCGGTATGAGAAAAACAGGATGTTTCAATTGAAAATTCCAAATAAGAGAGATAAACGATACGTGAATTTCAATATCGCTTCAAAACTTTTTCAATAACGCACAGGTAGGTAGCTGAAACAATTCTCGATTTATCAAAATAGTCCAATATAAAAATTGTGAAACTAAAGTTAGTACAATAACGATTATCGGAAATGTGTCTATAGACAGTTGGATTAGTGTCGAACGGGAAAAAGTGGCGCGTGCCGGATTTTGCTGAGGAATTGAACTTGAAATGTTTAGGTAGGATATGTTTTTCTGCCGTAATCCTGCCAAAACTCAAGTGCACGCCGGTCCATTCATAGATCGATTGCCGATAGCTGTCCAGGGACTTGAATACCAAGGCATATATTTTGCTATTTGTTGTAGATTAACCAGAAAACACTAGAATTAGATCAATAACGAGTCCATAAAAATGGTATTTTACCTAATTAAATTGAAGAGTATACACAGAAATATCAAATAAAACTTTAAAATGTATGAACCGTAAAATGTACTTATAATTACGTATTTTTGACATCAGAAAACCAAAGAAAAAATACTAGACCGCCAGACGGTTTAAAATTACCACGATACATATCTAAAAAGCTCTATTAGTTTAGAAATGAAGTTTTAGAATGCGTAGAGAGAAGATGCATGTGACTAGGAGATGTATGGAAATGGTAGTGCAAAGTAGAGGGAGAAGAGATCGACCGAAGAAGACATGGATGGAGTGTGTGAATGACGATATGAGAGAGAGAGGAATGAGTGTTGAGATGGTGGCTGATAGAAGAGAATGGAAGAGAAAAATTAGCTGTGCCTACCCCACTTAGTGGGATAAGGTGGAGGAAAAGAATATTTTACAAATGAAGTTTCTACTGGTTCTGTTAGCATCAAAGCTTTGCAAAATTTCTCCATATAGACTTTTCGTAGCTTGTGTCGCTTCTACGCTGTTTTAGCTATGTCCACACTCTTAATTTATTTAAGTATAGATAGATAAATACATTGTAAAGAATTATATTTTTAGAAATAGCAATTTGTTTCTCTTATACATTGTTTATGATAAATTTACTCAATGTTATCATTCATTGAACTCAAAATCTGTCTTGCCGCGTAGGGCAAGTAGTTGCTGCTTCGATGTTTGGACGTACTTAAGTAATCTTCTTATCATTTATTTACACATTTTGTGTCAATGCATTTTTAATACAAACATGATTATTGGCTGTACCCGATAGTCATATCTTGTTAGCGTGTAAACGAGATAGTTATAGCTTGGTAAAATTTATTTGGGATTTAATAAAAAAAATACATATCTACATGATGATTATATTATTTTATGTTACTTGTAAAAAAACAGTTTTAAAAGGTTTATATTGGGTATAGAGCGAGCGTGATTGATTATGATAATTTTAAGTATTTTTGGTGCAAATATATAATTATTCTGTACCTAACACTTCCTTTAGGATGAATAATTTTTCTTCCCTCAAAACAAAGGATCTAATAAGTATTTAGTTATGACTTTATGAGTTTGGGGCGGCTTATAAAATGTGTTTTTTTTTAATACTGTACACGTGCATATCTTAAAAGCATCTGAAATGATAATGGTCAGTATGGTTTAAATTCATTAAACGCAATTCTGTCTTCCCGATCTACAATCGCTACTAACTAATACCTAATACTAATTTCTGTCTTGATTGGCAATCCCAAGGCTTAGACGGCCAGATCTTCCGTAACTGAATCATCTATGTACCAACCGTTATAACATTGCTGCATGCTGTGGTGATCTCACCCTTAAGGTCCTGATACAGAATTCAACAGAACGAGTACTTGTGTAAAGTAAACTTATTTTCTTATGTGTGTATAGCTTGGTTACAATACTACAAATATCGGTGAAGTATTTGATGTTTTTTTAAATTTAGCCACTGATGTTTTTTTTATTCAACGGGTAGCTTAAGGCACTGTCCAAACTAAGTTAAGTGTTACACCAAACCTTATTGGGGATGTTTTTGAGTATACATCTGTTGCCTTTCCATCCACTAATGTCAAAATGTAGTTTTCTTATAGAAATGTTTATTCAGCTTGAATTTTTTCTGTAATGAGCTCAATTTAATTGAATATTAAATGCTGCAGAAGCGGAACACGAAAATCCCACGGCACTTGTGTTTAGTGTATTACGTCAATTTGTTGGGTTTTATAGTAATAATAAGAATTTGGAGATCGCATCGAGGTCGTCTGCTTGGAGTTATAGTTTAAATTATTTAAAAGATATTAATTTATTATGCGAATAAAAAAATAAAAACTGTATTCAGTCACTTCAAAGGTGATTCAAAATTAAACAGGTCGTCTGTCTTTAGTCTTTACCAGCCACCTTTGCCCGCAGCCAGTGATTATGTTCTCGAATTTTGTTTTTGCAAGGTTCTTCTAATTATAATTAAATTTTCAGTTTTAGTCGAAAATCGCTCGGAGATTCTTCTGTGAGGAATCCTTTGACGTGAAACAACCTTTGCTTTTAACTCGACGCTATTTAATCTAGAGTATTTTAAGACTCGGCTTTATATATTTCGTGGTTCGTTACGGTGTCTGATCACTCTGAATATACAATTATGACGTTGCTATGGTAAAACATCAATTTAAAAAAGTGTATATTTAATGTTTTTGTGTTATTTTTACACTGTGCTGGGAAAATCAGCTGTCCGGTTAATATTTTACATTGTTTTAATGTAAATGTATTCAGGCAAGATTGTGTTATAATATTTTTCTTGAATATAAAAATCTTACGTAGTTTGCTATAGAAGTAAAATTTGTAAAAAAAAATCCCAAAAAAGAAGGCTACTATTTAATACGCAAACCTTTAAAAGTCCATTAACGAGACTTGAAAATACTTGACACCGATTCAAAGTTATCAATGGTTTCGTACTTAAATATAGCATTGACAAGAATTCCGATAAGTTTCGTCATTCACGCACAGAAACGGTAACTGTCCGAGGTCTGACCACGTGCGGCGCGTTGAGTATATGTTTGCGCGTAATGATCTAGGTAATTACCGAGCTGAACATACCATTGCTTAATATGAAGGGAACGAGTAAATCACGCAATGTTGAGAACTATTGCTTGATTTCAAGGAAAATCGAACAGAAATCGTATTAGCTGGGTTCGCGGGTAGTCAGAACATATACACTTGGAATTTTCTGGGTATATTTTTCTTCTTCCTAGCGTTTACCCTGTATAGTGCCAGGGTCCGCTTTGCTACTCAAAATCCTCCACTTTTCCCGGTCTTCGGCATCGTTCTGGGCGAGGTTATTCTCCTCAATATCCATCTTCACCAAACTAACCAGTGTTTCTTGGTCTTACCGCGGATCTTGCACCTGTTACGTAGAGGTTGATGCATCTATTTCTAATTTGGTACTTTCTGGGGTATCCTCCTCCTTCAATCGATCGCTCATTGCTGAGCATCGTGATGCGCCCGCCTGTGACCTTTTTTTGTAATTTGTAGCCACTTTTGTCGGTCAGTGGCACAGTGAAGTGCTTGGCTCAGTGTCATGTTCAGACACTCGGATACTTGGTCACTGGGTATACCCAGGTATAAATTAAAATTATATTTTTAATGCGATTATCATTTAGGGTCGATTTATTTTATGTTACTAAGTTGGTTCGCAGTCATGCGCCAACTGACGGTAAAGGCATCGTACAAACAAGGATGATTCCGCAGGAGGATCTTGGCAGATACTGCTACTACGGAACACGAGTGTGCCAGTTTTTGGTACGAGAGATTCATATTGATTAAAACCTGCGATTGTTTGATTTGGCATTGTGTTCTTTTATGTCATTAAAAAAATACCTTTTGAATTATCCGGCTTAAAGTCTATAGCATGGAAGTTTACACCTTAAATTGAACATGCGAGCCATAAATAAAACAGTATGAATTATGACAACTTGCGATTCCTTTCGTAACGTGCCGTGTTGCCATTAAAATTTCAAACGACCTCACATAAAGTATGGTCTCGTTAGCGTCACCGTATCCTTCGAGTGCACTAGAGTTTACGTACGTCTGATACGCTGATACGTAAAGCTGAGGATATATAGCACAAAACTGTGGACCGTGTTTTTAGACTTCTTAATTGGAGAGATTTTTAGTGCTATTGAATGCCACAAATCCATTCCACCTAGTCTTCTCTGTCGCGATAGAATAGACTAGAATAGAATAGAATAAAACTTGGTTTCTTTTTTTATTGCTTAACCGGTTGAATGAGCTCACGGCACATCTGGTATTCAATGACCATCGGATATCAACAACGTTAATGCCGCCATCCATCTGGACAGTACAGTACAACGGTTGCTCCCCATCCTTAAGACCCGACCCGGCTTCACGGCAGAAATAGGGAGGGTGATGGCACCTGCTCATGCGACTTATAATATTCTCTACCTACAGTAAAAAAGTTAGTATACTGCTATTCCCATAATGTGGTTCTATTCACGTCATTTCGGATCCTCTCGATCCACTAACGGTGCTTTTAGGTACCTCGAGCATCGGACTCGGCGAGTAAATTAACCCATAGACACAGCCTGCCGAGTTTCTCGCCGGGTCTTCTCAGTGGGTCGCGTTTCCGATCCGGTGGTAAATTCTGCGAAGCAGGGCTCTTGCTAGGGTTAGTGTTAGCAACGTCGTCAGGTTTGAGCCCCGTGAGCTCACCTACTAATTCGGTGAATTTAGAATAACTACTCGAGGTTTCTAGAAAAGGTAGGAAAAAAGTGGTTCTTTTAAATCTACTTACTAATACTACACTCACTAAATCGCCGAAATACCCTCACAATATGCCCGGTCATTCCTGTTAATTTTCATCTGTTAATCTGTGACTGTTAACCATTACGAGATATATATGCGTTTATCACTTCGTTGATGTTCAGTATAGGGAATACCAACAATATGATCATACGTCATAATATTCAAAATAATTTAAAACCGAAATAATTATATTTGATACCTATTCGACAGAACCAACATGAAATGTGTACAAACGAAATTATGATTCACGAATGAAACCTTTTCGCATTGTTGTTCAAACATCAGATTTTTGTATAATCATTTAATCAATTCGGGTTTATCGAAGCCGTATTGAAATGTACCTAATTTGTTTTGTTGGGAAGAATAAGATTCGTTTTTTTTTTTCATCGGAACCCGCTCTGGCCTTGTGTTACGTGATTTTTGCATACGATTATGTCCTTTTGAGTTATTTATGAATTTTATTAACTTTGCTAGTAACGTCGATATGTACTTAATTGGAAATCATTAAGATTGTATATTTATAACATTTCCACCGAGTTTAAAATTTGTTATGTTTGGAATTAAAATATTGTGCTTTAGAAATGACAATAAAACACAACTTGAAGAAAATGTTGAAATGTTTTTTTTGTAATTCCCCCAATTTTTTTATTGTACTGATGATATTGATGTAAATTAACTGACGCTTACCGATGCTTATAAAATATTGAAAGTTTATATTCTTGTTGAAAATCTTAACATATTCCAGAGCTTTGTAGTAGTGGCTCGGGACGTGCGGTCCTATAAAACGAGCTTATTTACAACCCATTGAGCCATAAGGCGTGTCGGATATGCCTATATAGAAGCTCTTACGCCCCCTTCTATCTATTTACCGACTCAACATATAGTAGATGTCGCCTTCAACACACATCGCTACCTGCCCATACGTAACCCATTCCATTAGGGATGATGACTCCTTGTATGATCACAAGACGCAAGATAGAAGTCTTGTTGTGTTTATTAGACAAGTATAACGCACAGTCTTACCCTTTAAACAAGGTACGTGATAAATGATTGAAACATGTTTAGTGGAGAAGTGAGCTTCTGGATGATTTTGTTTTTGTTTGTATTGAGTTGGGAACTGTGAAGCTTGGAATCGTATCTTATCTTATACCTTTAAACGAGCAATTCTTGTATATTAATATATACTTATATAATCTGATTCTCGGAAACGGCTCCAACGATTTTCATAAAATTTAGTATACCAGGGGATTTCGGGGGCGATAAATCGATCTAGCTACGATTTATTTTCAGAAAATGTTGTTTTATTCGTGTTTTCAATAATCAACTCTTCTCGACATCTATTGGCGAATAATAATACTATGTTTCTCAATTGAGGGCAACTAACCGCTTTAAAGACACAACAAGATGGCGTTATAAAAAAAAATCGGTCATCATCTAGTGATTATTCAAGTGCGTTTTTTGCATTTATGTACAATAATTTTTAAAGTCCTACGTAGTGTAAGCTAGACCTAGGACCTTGGTCTAGACCTTGCTCAAATCAAAGTATAAGTAGGCAGCGGTCGCTTGCTTGGCTGTGTGTGTGTGTGTGTGTCCTCTAGCTTTGTTTGGTAAAAACTCACCATTAGCTGTACCGAATGCTCTTCTTACCATAAATAAAATAACAAATACAAGTGAAAACGAGTCGGACTTCGCCAGTCGCGGCGTAACTAAATGAAAAATGACATAGTTCCACGCCAATTTGAAAATCTTGCCTAAAGCGCCGAGAACAACCGTATTAAGCTCTAACTCAGCGGTCGGGGAACCAGGGTAAATTACCCCAAATGGGGTAAAATGAAATTTTGGGGGGTAAAAATGAAACTTTTGTGAGTAAAAAGTATATATTGAAGTGAAACTTCTTTAGAATGGTTGTGATTCCAAACTCATAGAAATATATGAATTATAAAATACCAAGAAATTATCATTTACTTATATTTTCTGTAGGGGCGATTTTGTTTTCCTCAACTGTATATTACATATATTACTATTATTACCGTTATGTATTATTAGGTATTTACATTGATAAATTGAATAAATGATGTTTAAATTAAATTTTTAGTTATTGTTTTCTTTTCAAAATTATCATGGGGGCTATAATGTGAAAGATGCTAAAAAGAAGCGATTTCGGTTTTTTTTTTGTTCTTCGCCACGGGGTAATATCAACTTACACAAAAATATTTTGGGGTAATAATTAAAAAAGTACCCCGACCGCTGCTTTAACTAAATTGGATGAATATGACGTGAACGAACATTAGCTCGATGAGAAGTCGTGGATTTTGGTGTGACGGAGGCGAAAGTTTTAATAGACCACTTACTTCATCGTAATGTATGTGATGTGTATTCGCGGGTCATTTGTTTTGAATGTAGCCGACCTTGTTGTGTTTCATTTGAATGTGTATTCTGTTTCCTTTCATTTTATTTGAAACACAATAAAAAAGTCGTTTTTATCATCGCACCGCCCGCCACCGGAGTAGAGTTCATCCATATCATCTGGAACCGCTGCGTTCATCGACAGTGCGTTTCCAGAGATCTTTTTTGCCACGTACCATCCGGCTTTGGAATGAGCTCCCCTTCACGGTGTTTCCCGAGCGCTATGACATGTCCTTCTTCAAACGAGGCTTGTGGAGAGTACTTAACGGTAGGCAGCGGCTTGGCTCTGCCCCTGGTATTGCTGAAGTCCATGGGCGACGGTAACCACTCACCATTAGGTGGGCCGTATGCTCGTCTGCCTACAAGGGCAATCTAAATAATAATAATAGAAAAATACCATCGTGTTTGATTGTGGTTTTCATTGTATATTGTGGTTATTTGAAGCTAATTTTAGTTATTTTAGAGGCGAGTTTTAATCCAAAAAATGTTACATATTTCTAAATAGTTACAATAGCTACGACAATCTTGGATGGTCAAATTAAATTGTTACTTATAAATTAAATATCTCTGTTTTTGTGTTCAAATCATAACTCAATTAAATTTTTGTCATTTCCCTAGTCTAGTGCCACATGGCGAAGGGTGTAATTAGTGCGTAATGTGAAGTGGGTCTCGTTGGATGCAGGTGGCAATGGACCGGTCGCACTGGAAATCTATTGGAGAGGCCTATGTTCAGCAGTGGACGGCGATAGGCTGAAATGATGATGATGATGATGATGTGAAGTGTTTACTAGCTGACGCGGTGCTTACCAAAATTTTACATGCTATTTTTATTTAATTTTATTTTTATTTATTTTTATTGCGTAGATTAGGGTGGACGAGCTCACAGCCCACCTGGTGTTAAGTGTTTACTAGAGTCCATAGACATCTATGACGTAAATGCGCCACCCACCTTGAGATATAAGGTCTAAGGTCTCGGTATAGTTACAACGACTGCCCCACCCTTCAAACCGAAACGCATTACTGCTTCACGGCAGAAATAGGCAGGGCGGTGGTACCTACCCGTGCGGACTTACAAGACGTCCAGTAATAAATAATTAAGACGTTCGTGTTATGATTGATTGTCATGAAAAAAAAACAGATTTAAAAGTGATATTGTCATGCCTATTGAAAGGATTTTGAATTGAAATGCTACTCGCGGTCCATTAAAACGGAACTTAACCAACCAACATATCCTCGAGCTATTTACCGACGAAGATAAAACACTTGCGTAACGAGCGAGGGGGTCTGAGATTGGTTCGACTTGAACATTACATACAACCCTACCGTTTTCACAATGAGGAGTTGGCGACAAGCTTTTTCCGTCGTTCAAGTACAAACAAGGGGTATTGCTGGAAGAGCCCAATTAGCCGTGACAGAGGCCGGGCTTCCTGAGTTTAGTACCTAAAGAAAAGTTGTAAGCAACTAAGTTAGGTATACAAAACGCGTTACATAAAATTCTTTGAATTATGAAATATCCAAATTGAATCAAGATTTACGTTTAAGGTATTATTGATTTTCGTCTAGGGTGTACTGATAAAGATTTTAGATGATAAAGATTAAAAATCTTTTAGTTCAGTTACGTGTTCTTCTTGTGTAGTTTAAGTTCCTTTCATTAATAACATTTTCTCAGCGCTATGTCATGTTGTTCAGAAATTGACAGCGCGCGCGTTTCTTTTTATTGCTTGTCATTATCACCCCACTCACCTTTGTTAATAATGTGTAAAAAGTTATTTAAGTTGTAGTCGATATTACGTGATGTGTTTTGACGATGATTCGAACGTCAGTGATGTCCTAAATCGATTCTCGTAACCAGTATCGTGAGAGTTGAACCCATATAGGAAGTCGAAGGCTTAATGGATTGATGAACAAATTTAGTTTTTTATTCTTTTTTTTTCGATCCACTGGCGTTATGTGGTTACTGGAACCTGTAGCAATTATGAGTGGGAGACGTTAGAGTAAAGCTTCAGTTATAATATAAAAAGGTTTTCTATCGTTTGAATCGAACCACACGATCCATCACGGCAGTATCGAGCAGGATCGTGCTACCCTACCCGCGCTTATTTTGCGTTATGGGACATAAGCGAAATATTGACTATTCTTTCCCAAAACAAAAAAAATTGTACACGCTATCACCCGAACCACAGTACGATCATTAAAAATGTACCCAACAAGCTCGCGTTCCGTTCGTGTTATGGTTCTCACAGAAACCGCTTCCGCGAATAAAGATTCCAAGAAGCGATCGCCCACCGATCGAAGCTTCTAGAAAGTCAACAGTAACAAGTACATACGCGACAGTACCGGATCCATAAATATCAGTTATAACAACATCACATGACCACCGCGTCCTGTATGCTCCCTCCCTATGCCATTCAATTTTCGCATAAGCCACTTCGCCAAAATTGGCCTTCACCGGTCGCGCAGTTTTCATTCGATGAATTCTTTTTGTTTTCGGTTCGTTTATCAGTTGGTTCATACTTTGAACCTCCTACCCACAAATAGATGACAGCTTCGTTTTTTTTGTCCGCGTAGTAGCTCTACATTCTGGCTTAAGTGATGGGACAAACTTTATACAAGACCTTATAATATTTCAAAGGATAGCATCGATACCAGTAAGAGACGAGACCATAGCAAGAATAACGCTTTTTTTTCCTATCTAATCTGATAGCCTTGAGAGGCTATTTCAGCGTTACCTTAACTAGTAGGTGAGCTCAAACCGGAGTGATGCAAGAGCAGTGCTTCGCAGAGTCTACCACCGGATCGGAAACGCGACCCACTGAGAAAATCCGGCGAGAAACTCAGTGGGATAGAATTTTCTATTGTAACAGCTTAAGATATCATAATTTCTGTTGAGGACTATTGTCACTTCATTGCAATACAGACTCGACTAGATTGTTCCGTAATCAGACTAGCCGATTGAATAGATCCCAGAGAGGTACTCAAAAAGTATTACCAAATATACCATACGTCATTTCAAAGCATCATCATGGCACCCATTGTGACATGAAAATTTAAATAGACAATAGGTACAATAAACAAAAACTGAATATTATGAACGTTATGTTTTTCAATGTCGTGGATGAAGCGTTGTCTGTGAACGACGCAACAATAAGATAATAGCTTGACAAACGGCGTGACGTATCTTAGCTTTACAGATAGCGTAACAATGAATGCGGACAATGTTTATTGAATCGACTACAATGAGAACTGGGAAGCCACAATCGCGTACGGTTCAATATCGTGTGCGTAAGATTATCACAATCTTAAATAATTGATTATAGGCTATGTAGTGTTTGTTACTGCAAAGTTCTTATTTTTGTAGGTACACTGTTAATGCACTAGTAGTGTTTAGTGACGTATTGTGTTTCAATGATAATTGTCATGCGTATCGGGAATTGGGATTTAAAGGTAGATATTATTATGTAGATTTCAAAAAATACTTTACCCTGACAAAGCAGAGGTCGGAATTCCATCTTCAGCCGTCAGCTATTTACCGTACTCGTCGAACTCGGCAAAGAGTTTGACGTGCAACCTAACCTAACTAACTAAAATGCATCAGCCCGCTGAGTTTCTCGCCGGATCTTCTCAACGGGTCGCGATTCCGATCCGGTAGTAGATTATTTCGCGAAATAGCTGCTCTTGAATTGTTAGGTCTCCTTTGGAGGCGTTCGGGAAGCTGTTAGCTAATCCCACTCCTCCTGGCTGAACCTATGCTCGCCCACTGTCCTGGAGAAACTAGAAAGGCCTCCGGGCCACCAGTAATCCTTGAATCATAAATATTATATATATTTAGTACCCGAAATAATTTTGTGCGTAACAATCCTAACGAAAGTGATCTCTGTGACAGCCTGTATCTGCTGCGCCTAAATTCGATAAAAAAATTCCAAATAATAGAATGTAAATATTAGCATCAGGAAAATCTACGCTCTGTACGCATTTTAAAATTTAATTTGGATATTAGCTGATTACAATTTCGGAATTGTTTTATAATTTTGCTACAGAATAATCGATGGATAAAACCGAAACTCATAATACAAAAGGTGTACCTACTAATTAAGAAATCAGATGGTTAATCTAAAAATATTCGTACATTTTTAAGGATCTGAATTTTAAATTTTTTTTATTTTACTAATACGTAATTTTCTTATGCCCACCTCATATTATATTTCTATTATACTCGTAAATTAATTTAAAAAATATATGATTGACGCTTTAATCCAAGAAAAATACATTTGCATATTAGCAAAAGAGTTTTAATTGGTGGTGAAGATTGAATAAAGTTATTTATTCAACGATACGGAAGACACTTATACATATTATGTAAATGTTTAAAACTACCGTGTATTTCATCACATTTGAACTTAACACGATCCAAGATCTAAAGGGTATCGACAAGTTAGCGATATCATATGACGTTCATTCGGCAGTTGTAATACCGGCGTCATTGATATCCGATGTTCGTAAAGAGATTTATATTTAATTAAAAATAAATAAATAATAGTTTAAAAAAACTAACAAAATGCGCTTTTTAGTGGTTCTTTCTAATTGGATTTTCTATAAAAGCCCATTTTGTTAGTTTTTTTAAACTATTATTTATTTTTAATGTTTTAGTTGATTTCAATATTTTTTTTAAATATTGTATTGGCATCGGTCCTTAATAAGTATACCAAATTTCGAGTTAATCCGACGTTTTGAAGGGGGTCAAAATCATTTTCAAAGATTCCGTTACAAACATACATACATACGTCTGAAGCTAATAAAAGCGTACTATTAATAATTTTTAAACTGCTTAGAGACATGTATAATAAAAAGGTTCACTCGCGTTTAACTTGTAATTCCGATGAAACACGTTGCGTGCTTTCGAATTTTTTTTTTACATATTCACTGGTAGCCCAAAGATTCCAGCTACGCGCGGACGGGTAGGTGAGCTCGCGGGCTCAATCATGAGAGAATTTGCTAACACTAGCCCTAGCAAGAGCAGTGCTTCACAGAATCTGTCATCGGTTCGGAATCGCGACCCACTGAGAAGATTTGGCGAGAAACTCAGTGTGCTTCCCGGAATAAAAGAGATAATTTTGTACGCAAATCGACAGGTTCACCATACAATCGATTAGTACGTAAAATCACGAATCCGCGAATGCACTGTCATATTTACTATAGCTGATATATATCCGGTGTAGCCTTTTTTTTATTGCTTAGATCGGTGGACTAGCTCACACAGTCCACCTGATGATAAGTGGTTACTGGAGCCCATAGACGTCTACAATGTAAATGCGCCACCCACCTAGAGATATAAATTCTAAGGTCTCAGTATAGTTACAACGGTTGCCCACCCTTCAAACCGAAACGCATAACTGCTTCACGGCCGAAATAGGCAGGGCGGTGGTACCTACCCGTGCGGGCTCACAAGAGGTCCTACCACCAGTAGTTTAGAGCAAGTCATCGACCATAAGGAAAAGTATCCTACTTCTTAAGCTAGGTTATTAAAAAAAACCTTCAGAAATCAGTCTTTTGGTCCATCGCATATAAAGCATTAACTCGATCCAAAAAAAAATTATTTGTAGATTATACACAACTCTACAAAAAAAATATCGTTATTTGTCCTAACGTTTATACTAGGTTTTTCCGGTTAGTTACTCACAAAAACGAAAATAAAATACCTTTTTTGGTGTAAAGTTTGCTTTTGTGATAGTTATAGTAATAATACTCATTTTTTATACTTAATTTTAATACTTTAAAAAAAAACCGCGCTATGAGAGTGTGGTGTTTATGTTTACACAGTGCCACTAGATGGCACTCGAGTCATAAACAACGATCAGGTGTTTTGTACAAGCCCAGAAAAACTTAAAATGTCACGAAAGTGTAAATACGATGCTCATGCATTTTGTTTCATGTGTGGTCAATTTATTAAAGCTCAAAAGCAAACTGTTTCATGCCATGTATTGCCATTTCATGCCATTAGTAGTCGTCGTGGCCTAACGGATAAGACGTCCGGTGCATTCGTGTTGAGCGATGCACCGGTGTTCGAATCCCGCAGGCGGGTACCAATTTTTCAAATGAAATACGTACTCAACAAATGTTCACGATTGACTTCCACGGTGAAGGAATAACATCGTGTAATAAAAATGAAACCCGCAAAATTATAATTTGCGTAATTACTGGTGGTAGGACCTCTTGTGAGTCCGCGCGGGTGGGTACCACCACCCTGCCTATTTCTGCCGTGAAGCAGTAATGCGTTTCGGTTTGAAGGGTGGGGCAGCCGTCATTACTATACTTGAGACCTTAGAACTTGTATCTCAAGGTGGGTGGCGCATTTACGTTGTGGATGTCTATGGGCTCCAGTAACCACTTAACATCAGGTGGGCTGTGAGCTCGTCCACCCAACTAAGCAATAAAAAAAAAAAAAATGTATATTTTTTTTTAGTCTAATAACGATCTAAAATATCGAAATTTTATGCTTTGCAATTAAAGCCAAATTTGGTGTTGACCCGTGTTATTTATATGACAATTTTGCTTGCTTGATGCAGGTTATACCTTGAAGTCGCCGTTTGACCGAAAATGATTCTCGCAGTTTCGAAGCGTGTGACCGCACGTTCTTAAAATAACATAATCGCCTTGCCAGCGATTTGTTCCTTTTAATTAAAACGAACGTAGCTATTACGTACACCTTGGATATTCAAACGTAAAAGTCATTTGAAAGGATTTTCGAGATTTTTTATTTACTTTAGATACGGTCAGATTGTTTTTGTTGTTGTTCTCTTGTTCTATAAATACTTTGTTTAATTTTAGGTGCTTATACGTCACTAGCGACCCGCCCTCGCTTCGCTTCGGAAACTGTAATTTATTATTGATTTCTCCACTATTTAATGGATGTTATTATACATATAAACCTTCCTCTTCAATCACTCTATCTATTAAAAAAAACCACATGAAAATTCGTTGCGTAGTTTTAAAGATTTAAGCATACATGGGGATATAGGGACAGAGAAAGCGACTTTGTTTTATACTATGTAGTGAAGCGAGATAAAACGGTTTTTTTAAATTGAAAATTTCAGTTATTATATTTAAATTATCAGTTGCGTTTCGTAAACCTGCTAGATTTTTCTTTTTATTTGTTCAAATTGTTTGAATTTGAATACATAAGGTGAGCGATGGCTTTCCCTGGTCCCTAAATAAAAGCGACGATGTCCACTCACCATCGGATTTGTCGTAAGCTATTGAAGATTCGAAGGCAAAAAAATCACGTTATGATGTCTCTTGTGTCCTTTAACTAACAGCAACTTGTAACCAACTAATAGACGCCTGATCTTCGGCTCTGCAATAAAAATGCGTGACGAAAGCCTTTTTGCAATAAATAAAAACACCCATATCCCTATGAATTTCTATTCCATGTCTCTACTTGGGTAACGACGGGTAAACCTGGCCTAAGATATTGTTCATTTAAGCCAAAATGTTGCGTTGTGGTAAATGAGCGTGGACTGTATTTATTGCTTTTGAGATATTTATTAGTCCTTATGTGACAAATTAAAGATGGAATATAAGAGAAATATGAAATTGATGCGTCGCTCTTGGCGGCTGGAATTGAAAGGGCAAAAGTGTCAAATCACGTTATGATGTCTCTTGTGTCCTTTAACTAACAGCAACTTGTAACCAACTAATAGACGCCTGATCTTCGGCTCTGCAATAAAAATGCGTGACGAAAGCCTTTTTGCAATAAATAAAAACACCCATATCCCTATGAATTTCTATTCCATGTCTCTACTTGGGTAACGACGGGTAAACCTGGCCTAAGATATTGTTCATTTAAGCCAAAATGTTGCGTTGTGGTAAATGAGCGTGGACTGTATTTATTGCTTTTGAGATATTTATTAGTCCTTATGTGACAAATTAAAGATGGAATATAAGAGAAATATGAAATTGATGCGTCGCTCTTGGCGGCTGGAATTGAAAGGGCAAAAGTGTCATATCGGACGTCGATCGTTGACACTTTGACGTTCCAAAATCGAACGAAAAATAAAAATATGCTTTTTGTTTGATTTCGCTTGGGCCGCTTGGGCATATCTAGTCTGCAGGCGCGGCTGAGAAAGGAAGTCGGTGACTAAATCACGTCGTTAAGGAAACAGCGAATCGGCCTCGCCTCTGAGGACGCCAGTCAAGCGTGCCGTATGAAAAACTACGGCTGTTAAATACGATATCAAGTTAATGGTATGTTCGAGCAATGATCGCTGAGACTGATCTCTATGAGTACTGCGAAGCGTGAAGGTAACGCATGAGGTGGAATCAAAAAGATCGATGTCAAAACTGGGATTCGATTTGTTTTTTTTATTTCTGATCGGATTTATTGATACGTATTATTTGGGTTTGAAAGACAGTTTTTGTTTTTGTATATACCTACAAACTACGGGTCAACATACTTCCGTATTCTGGGTGTCAAATGGTTGCCGCAGTCCACAGATCTGTAGCGAGATCGCCCGTGGAGACCGGCGTCGTCAGTCGTCGACTTCGCCTCGATGACCCGTCGGTCTGGCGGCCTCGAGGTGGGGCCGTGAGTCTGGTTCTAGTGTTGACCGCGGGAACCCCTCTACTCTGACCGGGTTCTGACCCAGGACAGAGATCGGACGTCGGGTGTAAGAGTGCAGAGGAGTCTTTTAGTGCGGTAGGTCCCTAAAAGATCCTTGGGCCCGCAGTCTGCACATCGTCAAGTCCCACATATCCCGCGCGTCCCCTCCTAGGCACGGGGACCCCGTAGGTGGTTCGGCCATCGGATCCCAAAAAAAGTCTACATACTTGTAAACGTAAGCAGCGACGGCATTCACGTTCCCGGGTCCATCTTGAGTAGTTTGGAGGGGTAGGACCCTAAAAACATCTTTGGGCTCTACCAACCAAACGACGAAATTTCGGTCCATCTTGAAATGTATGATCGAAGTTCCTATACATATAAATATAACGTTCGTTCGTCTCACCCTCTAAGTTGGAACGCTTGACTAATTCGTGACATAAATAGGCAACGTAGTGGCATCTATGTCATTTGGCTTTCTAATAACACAGTCTCTAAAAATTTTCTTAAATAACGAAAATATTGAAATACGTCTCGTATCCCTCTGATAAATTATATTATTATATACATTTTAAAACGTATTAACATCGTTTATAAAGTTGGTGGTGATTACGGTCATATTTTTTTATGCGGTCGCGTCGACATCTCGACCGGTATCGAAAACTGAATGTTACGTAACGGTTCTGTCTGTCTTTTTCGTACCAGTATCGATTGGATTCAGTGAGATTTAATTGGATTCGCATCGTTTTAAATTTTGCTTCCTCGTTGATTTGTAACGTTTTGTATTTGATACTCGTCAGATCAGTGTCGAACTGGTAGCGTAGTTTTAGATTTAGTGGTCTTGTTTAAAAACCATGTTAAACAAAATCACTTAATTGATGTTCTCTAGTAGTTACTACAGAGAGATTTTTTTTTTTTTTTTTTTTTTTTTTTGTCAGGAGGAAATCGCCGGACTCCCACCCTCCACTGGGATGGAGGATAGGGCATGTCGGAGTCGAACCGACTAAAACCTCCTGTCGCTCAACAACCAACGTCCAACCCTCGCATGAGACAGAACTCATGAAAAGGCAAGGGGAGGAGAGTGAAGCGTTTAGTGCGGAGCACATCTCTCCCATCACCCTCCCCCTCGGGACGCCGGGCCAGCGATCGTCGGCGCCACGACCACCAGCCCTCTCGGTCGGCAGGCTGTCCGAAGCCCGCCTAGATGGCGCCGGTTTGAATTGGTTATCCTACGAAATACCCCGCTGGGTCAGAACCAGCGTGGGTCGAGGATAGCCGGCCTTCCGTCACCCGGATGCTCTTGCGTAAAACGCGTGCAGAGCAGCTTGCACGTCGTCTTCTTAGGCCCCCTTCGCCGGGCCCCAGACCGACATATGAGGGGGACCCGAAACACTTAGAGGGCCAGGGCTAGGGCGAGATCCGCCTCCCTGGCCCCCGCTCGACGGCGGCGGGCTTGTGCGTCTCTCACGCGCCCCGCCGCCTCCTTCTGCGAGATGGTGCACTCGCAGAAGTCGAGCATCGCCTTCCACGACTCGTCGCTGCCGAGCATCGATGCCACAACACTCGGCAACGACAAGTCGTTTCCTATTTTTGCGACGAGGACACGGCGCCACCCCTCCCATGCGGGGCAGGCAACGAGCGTGTGCTCCGCCGTGTCCAAGTCGCAACCACAATGGTAGCACTCTGCCGTCGGCTCGGCTCCGATCCGGTGCAGGAACTCACCGAAGCAACCATGCCCAGTGAGCACCTGCGTGAGCCGGAAAGTGAGGCGTCCTCTGTCACGATTCACCCAATCCACAAGAATCGGGCGAATCGCCTCGACGGTCCTACGACCAGCCGAAGGATCGGCCAGCCGCCTGGACCATGCCTCCAGCACGGACCGCCGAGATTGGGCCCTCCGCGCTCTGACCACACTGGGGCTGGGACGCGCCACGCCCCGGGCACGAAGGTTAGCTCGCCACTGATAGTCAGCGGCGAGCGCCTCCGCCTCCAGGACCCAAGGCGGCGTCCCAGCCAGTACACACGCCGCCTCAAAAGAGATGGTGCGATAACCACGGATGACCCTGACCGCGATGGTGCGTTGCGGCCGTTGCAGCAACTTCGCTACCCCCACGGCCAGGGACTGGCCCCACACGGGTGCCCCGTATAGGGCCATTGATCGCACCACCCCCGTATAGAGACGGCGCGTCACCTGGTCAGGCCCCCCGACGTTGGGCAGAAGCCGGCTTAACGCGCCGGCCACCCCCAACAAACGAGGGACCAGGTGCTGAAAGTGAGCACGGAAGGTCCAACGACTGTCCAGAATGAGGCCGAGGTACTTTAACTGCACCCCGACCCCGATCCGGACGCCTCCAACCACGATATGGGCATCGACAGGTGGCACTCTCCGGGGCCTGTGGAACCACATGGCCTCGGATTTACTGAGCGCCACGTCGAGGCCCAATCTCCTGATTTTGCCGACGACATGCGCTACCCCAGCGGTGGCAAGACGAGCAGACTCAGCAAAGCTCCCTCCCCGGGCCACGACCAGCGTGTCGTCTGCGTAACATATTACGCTTAGGCCCGGGAGGAGGGCACCCCTCAGCACCCAGTCATACCCGATATTCCACAAAAGAGGGCCGAGTACCGACCCCTGTGGAACACCGCGCACGACCGGGAACCGATGTACGACCCCACCGTGTCCGGTACACGTGACCGATCTGTCCTCCAAGTAGGAGCCGACCAGCCGGCGAAGGTAGAGGGGCACTCCGTGTCTTTCCAGCGCCCCCCCTATCACGGACCAGGGCAGGGTGTTAAACGCATTGGCGATGTCGAGCGACACCGCCAAGGCCACCCCACCCCCACAGACGGCCTCCACCGAGAGGGCCCGCACGCGAAGGATCGCGTCCACCGTTGAGCGGCCCTCTCGGAAGCCATACTGCTCCGCCGACAGATCGGGTCCCACCCCGATCAGATGCTGGATGATGCGGGCTGCCAGAATGCGTTCCAGCAGTTTGCCCACCTCATCCAACAACACGATGGGACGGTACCCGGCGGCAGTATCCGCCGGGCGCCCCTGCTTTCTCAACAGCACAAGTCTGCCCGTCCTCCACGATGAAGGAAACCGTCCCGACTCGAGGCAGGAGTTATAAAGCCTCAAGAGTCGGTCCCCTAGGGCACCAAGAGCCAAGGCCCAAACCCGGCCATGGACGCCGTCCGGGCCAGGTGCAGTGTCCTTTGCGCACATTTTGCGTACTGCCACACGGAGCTCCGCCCCTGTTATATGGGGCACCTCAGCAGGGGCGTCGCCGTCGTATTCCGGCGGCGCGCCCATAGCGGGAGCGACAAATCCCCCCTGCCCCTGCGGGAACAGCGCCGAGACGATGTCCCGCAGCTGCTGAGGCTGGAGACGCTCCGTGATTGGGGGGGCCCATGGGCGCATTTTATTGCGCACCATGTGATAGGGTCGCCCCCACGGATCCTCATCCAGCGTCTCCAGGAGACTCTGCATGTGTTGGTCCTTGGCTCTTCTGATGGCCAGCTGCAACGCCCTCTGTGCGACGCGAAATGCGCCGTACAGCTGGGCCTCTACCACCGCGAACGCCACCGGATCGTTGCGCCGCGGCAAGCGACGGCGGCGATGCCTCGCGCACTGGCGCCTCGCCCGAACGCACTCCACGCGGAGTTGCGCGATTTCGGGCGACCACCAGTACACTTGGCGATTGGGAGGTCGAGGGCTAATCCGGGGCATCGACACGTCACAGATGCGACGCATCGTGTCCCGGAACCACCTCGCTTCGTCCTCGACCTCAACTGGGTGTGGACGCATGGGCGCCCACGCCGCCACCGTAGAGGCTTCCATCAGGAGCTCCTTATTCAGGCGCTTCAGTGCCCACTTAGGGAATGACCGGGACGCACCACGGGGGTGGTCCCCGTGGGCGTCCGCGACTGCGGAGCGGGCGGAGAGATCAAACCGAATATATCGGTGATCTGACAGTGTCTCCGCCCCCTCCAAAACTCTCCAGTCGCGGATACGGCGTGCGATGGCCGGGCTTGCGAACGTAACGTCCACAACAGACTCGCCCTGCCACCGCACGCACGTCGCAACCGACCCTCTATTCAACAAATAGAGGCCGGTCACGTTCGCCCACCTCTCCAACAGCCTACCACGAGCGTCCGAGCGGGGGGAGCCCCATGCGACAGACTTCGCGTTGAGGTCCCCCGCGAGAATCACTGGACGAGGAGCGAGGCGGCGAGCAATCGCCCCGATTCCGTCCAGGAAATGCCCGAACTCGACAGTAGGCCTATTCGGAGAGAAGTACGCCCCGATCACGACGGTCCCTTCCAGCTGCACCGCGACGAACCCTTGGCCCCTGGTCACCATCGCCAAGGGGGGGATCGTCGCGTCTCTTCTTATGACTATGGCCGCCAGGCCGCCATCGTCCCCGAACCAGCAATCATTTGCCGGGGGAACGAAGTACGGCTCGGCGACCACAGCCACGTCTATGGACCACTCCGCCATGCTCTGAGACAGCATGTCCTGAGCTCTGGCGGAGTGGTTCAGGTTTCCTTGGAGGAAGCGATAGATTCGGTCCATTACTGTTGAACCACATCCATCGCCCCCTCCTCTTCACCGCTGCCCCCACCCTCCGGCACCGGCGCCGCAGCGGGGATTGCAACATTGGCCAGTGCTCCTCTGGCCAACCTTCTCTTCTGCCGGCGCCTTGATTTTCGGCGCCGGTTGCGTTCAGTATTAACACCGGACGGGAAGCAAGCCTTGCCTCCCGCCCGGTGGTTTGCCCTACGCCCAGCCGCAGCGCACAGAGCGCAGTGCGGGGCGGCCGTGCAGGACGCCGCTTTATGACCCGGTTGGCCGCAGCGGAAACATAGACCGCTGCGGTCAACTAAGCTGGTGCACCTAGCGAGGCCGTGCCCGGTGCTAAAGCACCGGAGGCATCGCCAGGCACGTGGTTCTTGGAGACGCACGTGGGCCGCTATCCAGCCCACGCGCAGTCTCCCCGGATCCCCCATTGACCTTCCCGGCGGAGGAGTAGCCAAGGAAGTGGCAGCCTCCACAGGGCAGCGCGCCCACGCTGACCTAGCTCCGGAGTATCCTGAGCGAAGTTCGCCCACGGTCACGCTCTCCAAGGCACATCCACCTTGGGCGGCTATCGCAGCTGCCACCTCCTCCTTGGTGGCGCAGTCGTCCAGGCCGGTGATCCTGATCTCGGCCATCCTCACCGGCCTGTGCACGCGCACCTCATTCTCCGGCAGCGCCACGCGGAGCGTCGCCACTAGTCTGTCTGCGACACCAGAACTATCCGCACCGGGACACTCCAGCAGCTTCGCTCCATTGGCGGTATGCCGGAAGCGGAGGCCTTCCTCTGCCCCGATTTCTGCTAAGTTGACGGCCGCGCGCGCCTGGGCCATCACCTCATTATAGGTGAGGCCCTTTTCGGCGGCGGCTGGCAGCAACGTCACTACGACGGCAGCCGACCGCGCTGCGCGCGTCTTCCTCTTCTTGGCGTTCTGCTTCTTGTTGGTGGCCGGTGCTCGACTCTCGCGAGGAGCAGCCACGGCCACCAGCTCTGTGCTTCGGGCTGCAGCGGTCAGCGCTCGACCCCCTCTGGGAGCTGCCAGAGCCTCTGTCTGTTGCCTACCTTTCTTGCCCCGCTTCACCACTTCCGTCCAACCATCGTCCATGGTTGACGGGGGAGGAGGAAGGGGACGGGGCTGGGATTTCAGGGCAGGATTTTGGGCACCCGTACCCCTGTTATTTTGATTGCGGCCTCCACGTCGTGCCAACCTTGTGGATGAGGTGGGGGTGGAGGTCGACCGGGCGGCCTGGCCCCGCGGGACGGCGGCGTTTGTTGGCGCCGGGACACAGTCTCCGGAGCCATTGGAGGAGCGGAGTATCTTCTCGAGGCTGGCAAAGTGCTTGCCAACCTCAACCGCCACCGCCCGCGAAATGCAGGCCACCATTTCCTCTCTGCTTGGGAGGGAGTGGTCTACTTCTTCCGTCCCAGCAGCCATGTTGTATGGCCTCTGTGACCCCGCAGCACGCGAGGGCGAAAGAGGCGGCTCTGCAGGCCTGGGCCGCGGTAGCGCTGGCCACTCATCCACCATCCTCGCCAGTGGCGAACGGATGTCCTCAGCCCGCGCTGGCGTAGGGTTTAGCTTTCCTCTACGTGCAGATGCAGGGGCGGCCGATATCCGCGGAGGTGGCGCAGGCCTTAGCTCAACCCTTCGTGGAGGGCGAGGGATCGCAGGAGTAGGCGCCAGCGAAACAGGGGCCTCGGAGGTGGGCTCTGGCATGGGTGCCACCGCACTCATCGCGGACCGCAAGTGCACAGTAGTATCCATCGCCCCCGCGGGGGGCCCAGTGCATGGCAGCGCGGGCCTCGGCAACAGGGGAGTCCCTCCCCGCAATGCCGGGGTGTCTCCCGGGATGTGACTCTCTCTGGAGTCAAACTGAGAGACGTGACCTTTGCTCTCCACCTCTCGGCTCGCTACCAAGTCATGGAGCTTGGACATGGTGGGGATCAGCCTCGTTTTAACCATGGCGGCTGCCTCCCGGAGTCTTTTCCGGTAACTGCTGCCTGGCTCGGCGCCCTTGGCAGCCACAGTCGACAGCAGCTTACCCAAATTAACAAGCGCAAGGTCGAGGTCCCGGAACGTCTCGTCCCCGCTAGCCAGGGACGCAGCCGACGTCGACATCGACTCCACCGACGTCGCCGGTGACACCGCGCCCCTCCTCCTTACTGGTGCCCACTGGGGAGCAGGCATCGCGTCTTCCGACGCAGCAGCAGACCCCGAAACCATCGGAGTCACCTCCTCGATGGCCATCGTCTTTTCCGGCACCTCAGTGCCGGAGGATGACGCGCTGCCGTCATTGGAAGATGGCAATGGGGTTTTTCTTCGCCCCCTCTTTTTCCCCACCGATGGTCTGGTGGGGTTGATTGCACCCGAGTCGCTGGCGAGCGCAGAGCGCATCGAGCCGGCGATCGGGGAGCGCCTCGGTTCGACGGGAATTCCGCTGCCCGTCGCACAGCCTCCTTCATCCTGACAATTGTTGCCCCCCCCAGAATACGTGGGGCAGCGTGCTTCCACTGAGGTGGAAGCACGGAGGGATTCTCCGCCCGACTCGCGGGCGGTACCCTCCTGGGGTACTAACTTTGCACAATTGTCCATCATGTCTATGAATTCCTTTTTTATTAACCAGGGGTTTGGTCCCCTGGGATCTACGACACCCTCGGGACTGGAAACCCTCCAGCCATACATCCCATCGCCGGGTGTCGAGCTTGGGATTGGGGCATTTTTGAAGAGGTTTGCATCCTCGCGGCTTCGACCAGTAAAGGCAGAAGCCCCCGTTCCCCATGACTGGGGTTTACGGTTTGGCCGACGGTGGCCGGAGCCTATCCATCGCCCACAACGCGGTGCGGAGCCACGCCGGCGAACCGGTACCTCCCATATCTGGAAGGCTTTCCCCTGTAGCCGAAGCCGGGGACATGGCAACCCGCAGCCGAAAGACACAAAAGTGCCGCTGGCTCATCAGGCTCCCGAGAGCCAATCCCTCATCCCCAGAATGGCACCCTTTGCCAGTGCAAAGGGCGTGGAGAGGGTCCCTCGCTCTCTCTTAAGGTAACCCCCGCAGAATGCAGAGGCGTCCGAGGAGAGCTGGGTGCAGTTCTCTTTGTCGCTACTACAGAGAGATACCATAAATCGAGGGGTGAAAGATTTTTTTTTATTGCTTAGATGGGTGGACGAGTTCACAGCCCACCTGGTGTTAAATGGTTACTGGAGCCCATAGACATCTACAACGTAAATTCGCCACCCACCTTGAGATATAAGGTCTAAGATCTCAGTATAGTTACAACAGTCTTCAAACCGAAACGCATTACTGCTTCACGGCAGAAATAGGCAGGGCTGTGGTAATTTGTTTATTGGTATTTGGTTTGAGCTACATTTCGCCTAATACTCAAACATTTATCTTTGTAATTAAATGTGCGTTTTGTTTGGTATTAGCATCAACAGTTCGATGTTTTTTAATTGAACCTTAATTAAGTTTACTCCATTGAAATAGCCGAAAAAGTTGTTTTTGTTATGATATTTTTTAACTTTACATGGCTCTGCTACAAAGTTGCAAAAATGTCCCTTAAAACCAAATAATCTTTCACCCCTAAAAATTATTAATTTATATTTTCTCTTATTAGTCACGAAAAAGTACTTCTGAGTCTACATTTTTTTCATTTCAATTTAGAATGTCACAATTTGTTACTTTGGCTTTTGCTTGTTAAAAATTGTCGTAGCTTGTTACTCTGAGTTCAGTTTGAACTAACAATGATATTGCAGCCGCTGTCAGCGTCTCAGCTAAACTTTAGTTCGAATGTCGCATTCAATTGTTTAGTTGGAAACACAACATCTTTCACAGCACAACCACGAAATGCAGTTGTAGTAAAGCTTAATGCACCAATAAATTCTGTTTACGCTGCTAATGAGTTTGTTTAACTTTTTCAAGCCTTGTTTATTCTACTATAAAACTTGCCAGCGAGAGTTGCAGTTGTAAAAACAGCGATGTATGTACGTACATATATCGTGGTGTAAATTGTTTGTTTTGATTCTCTTTCCTGGATTCAAAACGAAATTTATTTTAATCCTAAAATCGTTTTGTTTACATTGATGGTTTAGTAATTTTGTTGTTCGTAAACTTATCGCCAGGTGTTTAAGTCACAGTTTTCCTTTTAAATTAAGTTGTGTAATGTTGCGATATCTATAAACGATTTATAAAAATCGTTGATCGCGCTAATGATGATTTCAAGACGTCTTGTGTTACGCAGTTAATTGTAAGTTTCGAAAAATAACGGGTTGACAGAGGAAATCCTTATTACTTTAAGAAATTTCGCATTCAATTTCGTTCGTCGAAAAGAAAAAGTATTATACTAGCATTAGTATCAACAAATATACTACTTTTTTTACCTATGCTGATAGCCTTGAGAGGCTCTTTCAGCGTAACCTTAACTAGTAGGTGACCGGGCTCAAACCTGACGACGTTGCTAACACGAACCCTCGGAAGAGCCGTGCTTCGCAGAATCTACCACCGGATCGGAAACGCGACCCACTGAGAAGATCCGGCGAGAAACTCAGTGGGCTGTATCTGTGGGTTAATTTACTAGTCGAGCCCTTCGTCGCAAGCGACGGTTTCGACGAGAACGATGACCGGCATACTACCTATTATTTACTAGTGGTATGGCATCTTGTTAGTCCGCACGAGCGGGTATAATCACCCTGCGTATTTCTGTCGGAAAGCATTTACGTAGGATCGGGCAAAACTCTATGTATGTATGTTATTGTATTTATGTATATGTGATTGTGTATATATATGATTTGTGTATTTTGTTTATGTATTTGTAATTTAATATAAATTTCATTGCACCTACCACTATTTTACTCTGCACTACCTTCGTTTGACTGGTAGAGAATGCCTTAGGTATTAAGTCCGCTAGTATAAATTTTACATGAAGTGTAATTAATAAAGCAATAAAATAAAACTCATCTCAAGCTCGGCGACTTGGACTTGAACTAGTATCTATCTATCTATCGAGTTTATCTAAAATTATTGCAAACGAGTGTCGCCTTTTGGTCAAAATGTTTATTATTGATTCGATATTCGATAAAATGGGCTGCTATGAAATGTGAACGAATCGACAACGGTCCGGACGATCGTACGTGAGGCCTAGTTTTGTTTACGCTCTGTTTAACATCCATGTCGGAATGGACTCGTGCTTAGTGCTGCAGTTGTTGTTATACATGTATGTATGTTTTAACAAAATGCTACAAATTTGGTGTGAATTTACGTTATTTTGTTGCATTTTTATTGCGGTGCGGCGGAAAAATTAACCTACGTACAATTCGTGTAAGGGTTTTTAGGAGCTCTTAGACATTGCAACACGAACGCTGTCCATGTTGAGATATGATATCGAGTTTTATAGCAGCTGTTATATCTTAAAGAGCAGAACGCATTGAATGTGCGAACCTGACTTTGAAGAAGCTTTGTTAAGATAATGGTTTGTTGTGGTACATTCAGCGCAGCAACTGCTCTAACTAGGGCCAGTATTATTAGCAACTCCTCCCATATTGATACATGAGCTCACCTTCCAGACCGTGCGAAACTGGGATAGCGGCTGGAGGCTGCTAGCGATTAGGTAGGGAAAAAAGTGGTGATACAAAGGTTCTTACTGGTGGTAGAACCACTTGTAAGTCCGCGTGGGTAGGTACCACCACCCCGCCTATTTCTGCCGTGAAGCAGTAATGCGTTTCGGTTTGAAGGGTGGAGCAGCCGTTGTAACTATACTTGAGACCTAACACCAGGTGGGCTGTGAAATCGGCCACCCATCTAAGCAATAAAAAAAAAACAATTATTCGTCCCAATTAACAATACAAGTACTGATAGCTGTTGTATCTACTTCGGTTAATTAATATTAAAATTGACTTTTTCGTACCCAATTCAGAGTTGCGACATCTCGCTTAAAACGGGCAACGAGCGCGATAAAGCTAACTTTCCTCTCGGTTTTAATCCGATGACGCAACTGAACTAAGAGCACTTGGGGCTATTAGTTGAACAAACACAGAAAGACTAAGCCGGATTTTCGGATACAAATCTGTGCGTGTTTGAATATTATTCGGATTAAAATATTATTAGAGACTAGCTTTAACCCCCGACTCCGTCCGCGTGGAAGTTACTTTGGCATACCGCTAAATTTTATTCCCACTTCATTTACGTAGAAAGTGAAAATATTTTTGAATTACCTATAGAATGTTAAGGAGCTATTTAAACCCCTATTTTGAAACATTCATTATTGGTGTTCCACTTGTATTGGCCTTACCGTGATGTTATAGCCTATAACTTTCCTCAATAAATGGGCTATCTAACACTGAAAGAATTTTTCAAATCGGACCAGTGGTTCCTGAGATTAGCGCGTTCAAACAAACAAACTCTTCAGCTTTATAATATTAGTATAGATTCTAATGTGATCGCAGGAATTAGGTTGAGTTTCGTTCGATTTATTTTTGTTAAGTATTTTATATAGTCAGCTTTTTTGCCCTACCAATACTGATAGCCTTGTGTGGCTATATCAGTGTTACCTTAGCGTATAGATGAGCTCTCGGGGCTCAAATCGGAGGTGCTACTAACACTGGCCCTAGCAAGAGGAGTGCTTCGCAGAATCTACCACCGGATCGGAACCGCGACCCACTGAAAAGATCCGGCGAGAAACTCAGTGGGCTGTGTCTATGGGTTAATTTAGGACGGTGACCGGTGCTTGAGATACCAAAAGCACCGTTAATGGATCGGGAGGATCGAGTACTCGTGGTGTATTTACTTAGACACGTCCACAGGCAACATAACTTGAATACTGAGCCGCCGTATTTCGTAGGTAAGAAGAGCTACTTTGTGCCAGTATCAGAGGAGATCTTGATGCCTACCTGTGTGGGTTTAAATTTACTTCGCGGCAATTACTCTTAAATATGATATGCCCGTCTTCAATATTAGAATTTACTTAGGCGCACCACTCTGATTTGAGTATGGGTACATTAACCGCCTTAACCATTAGTCAACACATACGCTTCGGGCTTTGTGTGGGCCAAGTCCTTTCTGCTAACCCTAACTATGTCCGTTTGATAATGCCGGTAGAAAATTTCGTACAGCGGTTGGTTCCACTTCAATCTGTTCAGCCTCCATTATTCAATTTGGGTTCGCAAATTGCCAAAATCGCAAGTGATAAATCGTTTCTACAGTGAATAATCATGTTTCAGCCAATTGGATTTTTTAGTGTTGCACAAATCATGACAACTACATACGTATATAATACGTCTATAAAGGTAGTGTCTTATCTGATTTTTCTATCTGATCTGATCTTTCTAATCTGATGTTTCAAGTGCACACACAGAGCCCTATTTTTGGTAGATTTGTGCTTATTCAGATTCACGAGTTCCTATGGTGTTGGATCACCAAGGCCTTTTTTTTATTGCTTAGATGGGTGGACGACCTCAGAGCCCACCTGGTGTTAAGCGGTTACTGAAGCCCATAGACCTTTACGACGTAAATGCCTCACCCACCTTGATATAAAGTTCTAAGGTCTCAGTATAGTTACAATGGCTGCCCCACCCTTCAAACCGAAACGCATTACTGCTTCACGGCGGGGTGGTGGTACCTCCCCGCGCGGATTCACAAGAGGTCCTACCACGAGGAATTACGCAAATTCTAATTTTGCGGGTTTGATTTTTATTACACGATCTTATTCCGTCACCGTGGAAGTCAATCGTGAACATTTGTCAAGTACGTATTTCGAACACCGTTGTAACGCTACGAATACGAATGCAACAGACGTCTTAAATATCCTTTAGGCCACGACGACTTCAGGCTTATGAAGGCCTTAGAGCTAGCTAATCGCGTCGTCCATCAAGGGTCTATTGGGTAATTATAAAACTTATTACGGATAACGATATATTTCTTTATTATACGGTAGTTGTTCGTGATTTGGTACGTATTTACGTAATACATTTTTAAGGGACGATATGGAGAGAAACATTACACCAATTACACCGAAACAAGGTAAATGTGTTCACGTAATTAATCCAGGTACAATAACTGACCCTGCTTAAATAACATAATTAAGGAGGGCTTACGAAACGTCGGCCTGTCGGGTAATAAATGGAAAGTGACGTAACCGTCTGATTAATGCCCCACTGGAAAATTGCCAGTGTATGCGGTTCGTTGCTAATGCTCTTTAGCGGTGTTTTGTGTGTTTGCTTCTGCGAGATTTGCACGGGAGTGGGTAATAATGACTTTAGGAAATGTTTTAGGTTTGCTATTTCTACGTGTGGCTTGATAGGAAAGTGATTGATCCAGGAGAAGCCCGCTAAGTTTCTCGCCGGTTCTTCTCAAGTGGGTCGCGTTTCCGATCCGGTGGTAGATTCTGCGAAGTACAACTCTTGCTAGGGCTAGTGTTAGCAAATTATCTCAGGTGTCTGTGAGTTTACTTACTCGTCTGGTCGTGGCAGGAATAGCCTCTTAGGCTACCACCGAATAGGTAGGGGAAAAAAGTCCTGGATATTAAAACGTAAATAGCCTTATCATTAACCTTGAGGTTCTCTTTCACTCTTAGTTTCACTTTTGATGAACATTTGAACCAGACTCGGTCTTTAAACCGGAATTAATTATTACTTAGTTATTCTGTTGCGTAATGCGTGTTGTTAATTATATTTTATTTTAAAATAATGTTCGGAGTTTTTGGTAAAATTTAATTAGAAAAAAAATAAAGATCTTGTTACTACTTTGGAATACAAAAGTAAAAATATCTCGAATTTTCGCCTAAAGATATTTCACGCTGTCGGGTTTAAAATAATATATTGGATACGTAATAGATCGTATCATTCAAATAGAGACGGACTAAGTACAACAGAAATTGACTTTAGAAAAAAAACACTATATATTCTACAGCAGATACGTTTTCTTACAGTTTGAATGAAATTTTCATTGAATGTTCGTATTTAATTTTGTTAAGCCAACAACATAGAACTCATCCAAATGAAACGATATTATTGTCGTTTGTTTTGATTTTATTCAGCTCCATTTGGTGTCCGTCGACTTTGACGTCATCAGGGTTACCACTAACACGAAACGTATGGTGTACGATTTTATATATTTAGGGGTGACCAGGCTATTTGATTTAAGCGACTTTTTTGCAACTTTATTAGCAAGAGCTATTTAAAGTGTAAATTTTGAAATAATCTATAACAAAAATATGACAAAAATAAACAAAAATATCATAACAAAAAACTTCTTAGGCTATTTGAACGGAGTAAACTTAATTTAAGTTCAATTAAAAACATCTTTTTTATTTTATTTTTATTGCAGAGATGCGTGGAACATCTAACTGTTGTTACTAATACCAAATAAAACGGACCTTTAATTACAAAGATAAAAATCGCGTATCAAGCGAAATCTCGTTACATACCTTTTCACTAAATACATTAAATTAATATAAAATTACGTCAAATATCATTGAAATTTTTGTTTTCCCGAGCGGAGCCGGAGCGGGTCGCTAGTTTAACATATTTGTATTTGCTATGCCTAACCGGCAAAGTAATAGGGTAAGATTTAAGTTGACTTTTTACTGATGGAAGGACCTTTTGTGAGTCCGCACGGGTAGGTACCACCACCCTGACCATTTCAGCCGTGAAGCAGTAATGCATTTCGGTTTGAAGGGTGGGGCAGCCGTTGTAACTATACTGAGACCTTAGAACTTATCTCAAGGTGGGTGGCGCATTTATGTCTATGGGCTCCAGTAACCACTTAACACCAGGTGGGCTGCGAGCTCGTCCACTCATCTAAGCCATAAAAAAAATACTTGGGAATATAAAATTCTAACAGCGTGTCAAAACCGAAAACGTCACACCACGTCTCAGAATCAATAGGATCGTATTTATAAAACAGCACCTACGATCGAGCGCGCCACCCACGCCTCCCTAAATAACCAAGAATGTATCATTTCGTATTTTCGGATGTTTGTCATTTCAACGATTATATATACATACATATTATTATGACGATTGTTTTTATTTTTATTTTAATTATAGATTTGTTTATATGAAAATAATTTGAAGTTCTGTCCTGTAGTGGAAAGTTTTCATTACAATTAAGTAATAAAGGACTATGTCGAAGCGTAGATCGGGTATTGTTTAAAATTTTTTTGCGTTCTCACAAATCGACGCATGTCATTTCGGATCCTCCCTATCCACTAACGGTGCTTTTAGTTAGGTCCCTCAAGCACCGGTCATCATTCTCGTCGAACCCGTCGCTTGCGACGAAGAGCTCGACGAGCGACTTAACCCATAGACACAGCCCACTGAGTTTCGCCGGATCTTTTCAGTGGGTCGCGTTTCCGATCCGGTGGTAGATTCTGCGAAGCACTGCTCTTGCGAGAGTTAGTGTTAGCAACGTCGTCAGGTTTGAGCCCCGTAAGCTCACCTACTTGTAAAGGTTACGCTGAAATGGCTTCTCAAGGCCATCAGCTTCGGTAGGAATTAAAGAAAAAAACAAAAAAAATATTTATGAACTGGAATTGTGAGCTATGCAAACGTATACGGAAATAAAATTCTTATCGCTCACTGTTGTAATACCCAACTGTGTTTTGCGTGCGAGAATAATTAATTCATTTTATGTGCAGACCAGCTCAGCCTTCCATATGGTCCGTGGTGTATGATTGATGTATCTGATGATACAAGTTGCTACTACTGTGTAATATATAGTATAGCAATACGACTGTCGCATTCTTCCAACAAGAAAGCTACCGGTGGTAGGACCTCTTGTGAGTCCGCACGGGTAGGTACAACCACCCCGCCGTGATTTCTGCCGTGAAGTAGTAATGCGTTTCGGTTTGAAGGGCGGTACAGCCGTTGTAGCTATACTGAGACCTTAGAACTTATATCTCAAGGTATCTTATATCACCCATCTAAGCAATAAAAAAAAAAAGAAACTGTTTAGCGACTCCTCCTCCTCCTTCAGTCGATCGCTCATTACTGAGCATCGTGATGCGCCCGCCTGTGACCTTTTTTTGTAATTTTTAGCCACTTATGTCGGTCAGTGGCACAGTGAAGTGCGTGGCTCAGTCTCATGTCCAGATACTCAGACACTAAGACTTGGACACTCCATCTTTTTCGGCTACGACCTCTGGATCGTCTTCCATCCACTTCACCCGACACTATGAGTCTCTCCAGGTTGTCAGAGGGTTTTCTTGCTATATGACCAAAGTATTGGAGCACTCTGTATAGACATTTGGTGGATAGCCTCTGGTCAATTTTAGCTTTAGCGACAGTAATAGGCCGAATAGTTGTCAATAAATACCGTGATGCGTTCTCGTAATATTTCCTATCAAAGAAATTACCTTCATCCTGAGAAACGTGTTAGAATAAAACGAACAATATCCCGTAATGTTTCTCATAACGATACAATATATTTTCGTTTTGCTCTAAGCGACCTTCGTCATTGTTTGTCAACAAAATTGTAGTCGCCGCGTATTTGTTTGTTTTGTTTCGGCCTTATTATTATTATTGTAAATCTGACAATAATAATTGTTAAATATTAATATGTGAAGTAAAAACTTTGTTCCCCATTTTTACGAAAATTGCGCGGACGGAGTAGTATGAAATTTCCCACACTTATACAGAATATAGAGAAGAAGTGCAGAATGATAATATTTTTTTAAATTATGCATAAAAAGTACATTAAATCAATAAAAAAACATTACATACACTGCCATGTATTTGACGCAAACACGCATGCACACTATTTGTTTAATGTCAAACTTTTCTTATTGCTTAAAGTCTGTGATCAAATTGAGAATAGATTAAATATTGTTTCTTTATTAATATTTGTCTAAAGTGTATTTTTGGCGAAGTCTATGATTATAGAAGTATAATGGTCGTTGAAAATAGAATCATAATAGTGTACAAAGTTATAATTTCAATTAATTATAATCGAATTTCGACTACCAGGAGACTACTAGTAATTGATATTGCGTTAAGTTTAGTTAGTGTAAATTGATAAAACTGAAAAATCCTCGTCAATTTTAATTCAAACATGCCTTTGGGTTTGAAATTGTGCTTGTTATTTTAACGGTAGGCAGATTGGCTCTGCCCCTGACATTGCTGACGTCCATGGGCGACGGTAACCACTCATCATCAGGTGAGTGGTGTGCTCGTCTGCCTACAAGGGCAATAAAAAATAATAATAATGCCACGAATTGTTACACTTTTTACTTGGTATCACTCTCAACGAATCATCATAATTTACCAGTTTTGATTTCTTGTATGCATTTCTTAGTATTGTTATTTTAACGTATTTTTTATTAACGGGTGGTCTTTAGAAAGTATTTTCTGAACTTAACTTGAGATTTCAACATATTTGAGTCGTTGACGAGATACTTAATGTGTGATGAGACATTGTATTTAATATACCCATAAGGTCATTTTCAGGATAAATAATTTTTTTTTATAGATTCCTCCAACGATAAAAAAAAACTAGATTCGCCATAATGGGTTTTAATGTTGTGTCCAAAAATGCACATAATAAACAGGGACATCTAGTAAAACATCGAGACAGCGATGCTGTCTTTCTGATGTATTTATCTATACTAATATGTAAACCTACAGTGGTTTTTACGGATGCTCCGTTATAACTACTGAACCGTGCATCCGATTGCCTTGAAACTCGGTATCCGTGTAGAAAATACATATACTTAATGGATAGTGTTAGACTTCCTAATAATAATGACAATAAATAATAATGTTAATTTTAAATGCTTACCGAAGCGGGCGAGTACGTCCAGTTAATGTATAAAGCTGACATGAATGTCACAAGGCAAGGACGTCTTCTTTAATCGTCGTGCCGTTTCTACGAATCTCATTAAGGCTGGGAACACTATTGATACTACATATTATAGGTTTGTTTTGCGCGTCGTGTTCTTGCATGTAAAAACATCACCATCTTGCTTATTTCTGTCGCGGGGCAATGCGATTTGATCGTTAATATATAAAAATGAATTATTGTTCGTTAGTCTCGCTAAAACGCGAGAACGGCTGGACCGATTTGGCTAATTTTGGTCTTGAATTATTTGTGGAAGTCCAGAGAAGGTTTAAAAGGTAGATAAATATGTTGTATGGGTTGTATGGTTGTATATTGTATGGGTAAGTGTTAATTGTGATGTTTTTGGAACCCAGTTTAATTAAGATCCGGGCTGTGAACTATATAGTATGTTTATCTAGAGCAAAAATGAAAATTGTTCATTCATATTCAGATTAATAAAACAAAAAGGGATACACCCCTACCGACTCGGACTCGGAATCATTAAAAAACTTTTATCTCTCGTTTTCATCTCATCGTTTTCATAAAGCCCAACAAAAGTTTTTCCTTAAAAGCAGGCTTACATTGTGCCCGTTCCGTTTTGAAATCCGACTTCCGTGACGAGGGGCGGGATGTTAATGGTTTTTGTGGAAGCTCTCGTCCTGTATCTTTGTTGGTGTTACGTATTGCAAGTTAGGTACTTTACTTTGGTTTGTGGCGGGTAGCCTTCATACAAGCAAGGAATGCTCTGAGGAATTGTTTGAGATGATCCCTTCATCTCCTTTTTATCATCGCACCTCCCGTCATCGGCGGTGGTGGGTGGTGGCGGCATTTACGTTGTCTATGGGCTCCGGTAACCACTGAACACCAGGTGGACCGTGAGCTGGTCCACCCAACTTAGAGATAAAAAAAATAAAATAGGAGCGTTTTTTTTTGGGAAATTTTTACTCGATCTTATCTTATATCTATCATATAAAATAATCTTTATATATAAAAATGAACTGCTGTTCGTTAGTCTCGCTAAAACTCGAGAACGGCTGGACCGCTTTGGCTAATTTTGCTCTTGAATTATTTGTGGAAGTCCAGAGAAGGTTTAAAAGTTAGATAAATATGAAAATGCTCGGAATTAAATAAAAATAACAATTTTGTTTTTTCTTTGATGTGTCCCCATCGGACGGATTCATTTTGTTTGTTTAAGGTTTATTTTATACAAAAGTTTAGGTCTTTTATTTATCGATTGAGGCATTATGAAGTCTGCCGGGTCAGCTAGTTCTTAATAAAATGTTGTTAATAATAAAAAAAATATGTATTCCGAACTGAGAACGTGACGTGAGAATGAGTTCTATAAAAATACCCTTATGACAAAACATAATCAAAAGAATGTAACTAGAATGTCTCAGAATAACACGTACATCTGTAGGAATGAGACAGCTCGCATCGCCATATCCGGCGTTATCTCTCTAGTACTGTAGTATTTATTGTACGTACAGGACCTTGGTAATGTTCGCTTACGTGGTCCGTTTGAATGATCAAGTTCACTTGACTAGCGGTAGGCAGTAAACTTAAGTAGCTTATCGCTCTTTGCATCATATACCTCAATGTTAAGGGCCCTAACCACTCTTCTGGATGTATCACTTTTATCTGGCATTATTTTCCTCCATCCGTTTTTGTCTCTGGCGGTGTGGAGGGCGTTGTGAAAAATGGAATCAAGAGCGGTGCGGATCTTGTCGGACCAACAACGTATCAGGCTGAAACCACAAGGCCTTTTCCTATCCACTTTGCCCAAGTAATCAGCTTCAAATAGTTTGATTTATTATCGAATATACAAAACAACTGCCTGTTGACATTTAGCGTGACATATAATGATTCTTATTTAAGGTTTTAGATTAAAAAAGAAAACTTTTGCAATATCTAAATACTTCACGTTATACATTTACTAACTGTACCCGTCCGCTTCGCTGGACATTTAAAATTAACAGTATTATTTCTCACCCCCACAAAGATTCTCATCATTAACGCCCCCGCAACTGGTGTAGGGAGTCCAACACTCATATAAATATTAGCCTATCCATTAAGTACATGTATTTTCTACAAGGATACCAAGTTTCAAGTCAATCGGATGCATGGTTCAGTAGTTATAACGGAACATCCGTAAAAACCATTAAATTATCTCTTAATGTTTTCGTTCTGATGATTTGTAAAACTATTTGTTAAGACACTAGGCGTTAGTTACTTGCACGTCTAACAAACGAGGCACGTGACATTGATGTGGTTATGTTATGACAATCGACAACAAAAGCAGCCCGGAATGCTGACGGGCGGACCGCCGGATCCACGTCATCCGACACCCGGTGTTGGATGTTCACCGATGAAAACTGTTGTTGTGTGTTGAGAACTAATGGGAACTAATGTAGCCTCGGGAGAATTTTAATGGTAAAATATTTTTGTTGAAATGGAAAAGGGTGCAGTAGCGCATTGCACACAGCTGACAGCCTTGAGAGCGTTTGCCTTTCCCTAGCGTTTAGGTGAGCTCTCGAGGCTCAAACTGGAAGTGTTGCTAGCACTGGCCCTAGCAAGAGCAGTGCTTCGCAGAATCTACTACCGGATTATAAACGCGACCCACTGAGAAGATCCGACGAGACACTCAGTGGGCTGTGTCTATGGGTTAATTTACTCGTCGAGCCCTTTGTCGCAAGCGACGGGTTCGGCGAGGACGGTGATCGGTGATTGAAGTACCTAAAAGCACCGTTAATGGATCGGGAAGATCCGTAATGACGTGTTTAGGGTGAAAAACTGATATAGCACTAAGAGCGAACTCTCCCAGACAACTCTCGAATTAAAATAAGACCAGTAAAAGAGGGAAGTAGGTAGACTTGTTTCTTAACTAGACTGCTGCCACTTCAATTTGCATTCATAATAAAAACGAATACATTTTTTTTTTCAAATTTCCGTCAGTGGTTTTACGGTCGCCGCCGACAAATATGGATCTACAGTTTTATTGTTCTCGAAGATCGCTATGTCTCTATTGATTTAATCAGCGTAACTATTAGCATTACAATGTGCATACGTGATGATATTAATGCGTTGTTTTTTTTTTTCGTATAATGAAGAAGCTAATGCTCTAAGTTATGTTATGTTGTTATTGGAGACAAGATACGTACGTACCTACATCACAGTTTGAATGGTAACTTTGAATACGCCATGTAACTTGAGGCATGAGGGCAAAGTCTCAATTGCATTGTATACGTTTTCGGTGGGGTGTCTCTAGGTCTATGGAGAAGCTTCGGTACTGTCTGTGTGGTTTACGGTATCTTCCACGAGGAATGCTCTAAGGAATTGTTTGAGATTTTTTTTATTGCTTAGATTGGTTGACGAGCTTACAGCCAAGGGGTGTTAAGTGGTTATTGGAGCCCATAGACATCTACAACGTAAATGCGCCACTCACCTTGAGATATAAGTTCTAAGGTCTCAAGTATAGTTACAACGGCTACCCCGCCCTTCAAACCGAAACGCATTCCTGCTTCACGGCAGAAATAGGCAGTGTGGTGGTGATACCTACCCGCGCGGACTCACAAGACGTCCTATCACCAGGTAAATTCCCCTTAATTTTCTTTTCACATTAAGAACAAAAACACTTAAAATGAATCCAAAGCCAATGTTTTCATTAAAAAAAGAAAATTTTTTTTTATCTAAAAACGTGTCTCGTAAAATTTACATATTGTTCTCGAATCGAAATACCACGCGAACTGTACGATCAATAAGAATGCAAATGGTCTATTTATATAACGATATTATTATTGTTGTTGTTTACGGAAGCGATTTCCTTTCGCAGTATACTTTTAATATAAGCTTTCGGGTTCCTCTTGCTGGTATTGGATTTCGCCTGTTTATTTCAAAAAGGGAATTACGTTGTAGATGTCTATGAGCTCCAGTAACCACTTTACACCAGGTGGGCTGTGAGCTCGTCCACCCATCTAAGCAATAAAAAAAAAAGGAAGGTACTATTAGTAGGGACACTCTCATCGAGTTTCTGTTATGTGCAAAAACTTGACATTTAGGGTCTAAATTTGTTGAAGTAGTTGTTGGAAATCAGTTTATGTCGAGAAGTGAAAGGTTAATTGAGTCGTCTATTATCAAAGGTGGCAATCTGTGCATTTGGACCAAAAAAAATTATTGATATGTCAATACAGATTGATTTGAATATAATCGTCTCCTTCAAACAATACGGTTCAAAACCTGCATTAAATAAAGGTTAATACTTAACCTGTTATTTATCTAAGATGTCGTTCAGAAGAGTTTTGTGACTGCCAATGGAATACAAAGTCAATAATTCGTTTTTCTGATTTACCAATAATTTTCCAAAAGTCACATTGCCGGCTTTGATAATAGTCGACTCAATTGGCTTAAGCGATATTTTGCTTAATACGCGACATTTATCTATGTAATAAAAGGCCCGTTTTATTGGGTACTACCAGCCGTACTCGTTCGTTTCGGTGAGCATTTAAAATTAACATTATTATTTATTGTTATTATTATTATGGAGTTGAACACTCATATAAATATTACTCTATCCATTGAGTACATGTATTTTCTACATGGATACCAAGTTTCAAGTCAATCGGGTGTATAGTTCAGTAGTTATAACGGAACATCCGTAAAAATCACTGTAGATTTATATATTAGTATAGATTAGCATCAACAGTTCGATGTTTTTAATTTGAACTTCAATTAAGATTACTCCATTCAAATGCTTGAAGAAGTTTTTTTTTATATATTTTTTCCAAAGTTGAGCTATTAAATGACTGTCCTGTAATGTTGCAAAAATGTCGCTTAAACCAAATAGCTTTTCGCCTCTCGATATGCTTTCGTAAAATATTCTTAGCGCGTATAGATTCATACATCATATTATGAACAAAATTGTACGGATAATTAGAAAGACTTGTCTAAAACGAGTTTTGTTTTACGATGCAATACGGATCGTAAGGAATTTAATTAGTTTGTCTTTCCGACAATCTGAGCCACTCCAGTAGCAACTGCAGCTTGTACACAGTGGTGCCATGTCTTATTAAGAAATTTTAGTGTTTGCAATATCTTTTCAGTAATGGCTTGATGAAATTTTTTAATACATTTTTTTTTCTCCACCTTATCCCACTAGGTGGGGTCGGCACAGCTAATTTTTCTCTTCCATTCTCATCTATCAGCCGCCATCTCAACACTCACTCCTCTCTCTCATATCTAAGCAATAAATAAATAAATAAAAATCGTCATTCACACACTCCATCCATGTCTTCTTCGGTCGACCTCTTCCCCCTCTACCTTGCACTACCATTTCTATACATCTCCTAGTCACATGCATCTTCTCTCTACGTATCACATGTCCATACCACGCTAATCGTCCGCTCCTAAATTTATTGCTTACCGGGGCCACTTTCACACTTCCTCTGATATACTCACTTCACAGCTATGAGATTATTAAGGTCAGAATACTGCCAATAGGGATTATCTTGTTTTTTTTTATTGTCTTACCGAACTTTTAACTGACTCTAGGTTAATGGAAATCATTTATTGGTTCGCATGGCTAATAATAATGGACCGATAAGCTTCTGCCGACTGCTAAACAATCATCATCATCATTTCAGCCTATCGCCGTCCACTGCTGAACATAGGCCTCTCCAATAGATTTCCAGTGTGACCGGTTATATATATAAATATATATTATAAACAATATCAATCTCTTATTAATATCGCTGCAGCAAAGGGATTTTCCTACCTTCCTCCTATTCTATGTTGTTCTCGAATAATGAATATCCATTCGCAATAATACTAAACGATCTAGCTTTCACTTACTCTCGCATTCAATCAATGTGACGTTGTTCCACAGAAAGTAACCAGTTAAAGTTTGATGAATATTTTTTTTAATATTCGTGGCTTATGTTACTTACTATAAACATTAATTTTTTGTCGGAAGCGTTGTTTTGCGCATGTAGACACTCAATCAAAATATCTTCGGTTCTAGACTAGGTATTATAAATACATATCACAGTTTTGTAAAATTAAGGGTGCGTTAAGAACTATCAAGTTTGGAAAATTATGAGTTTTACGGAATTTATTAATGGCTAATTCCGAGACATTTGTCTGAGACCGATACATCCATTTGTTTACTTTTTTTTATGAGCGCTCTTCCAAATAATATTTGTACGACTTATTGTGGGTAAAACTTCGAAAGTCTCCGATAGAAAATTCAAACGTCCGTCCTAAACGCACTAAGATCAGTCATCGAAAACTAATTTTCTTGAATCGTTCTTGTCTCTCTACAACCAATTATTATTATTATTACATTCAGCACACTGATGACTCATTGACTGGTCTGGCGAGTTTATTAGTTATAAGGTACAACTTTCTATCATCTACATTCAGTCTTCGTTGTATCTAACCAAGAAATAAATTCTGTGGCAGCCAAATAGGTACGAATTACCTTTTGCTTTACAGCGATGTATTTTTCGGGATGTTTGAAATGGATGCAGAAAAAAAAACGTTTACAGAAATAGTCTATAGTTTATTTTTTCTTTTATTGCGATAATCTTTTAAATATAATGGAAATCGAATCTGATTGACGAGAAGTAACAGATTAAACATAGATCACAACATTTTTTAAATGTCGGGTAGTTGAAGATTGTCACTTGGCGCATAAAACAGCTGATTGTATGCCATATATACTAGACAATAAGAAATGCGTTACCAATTTAAAGAAATATGTCGCAAGTAAATTCTCACGGTCTATCTGAGAACCGGTTGGATTTACACAATCGATACGTTCGTAGTAAGGAATTTTGTTTTTAGCTACCGTTTTGTGCTGAGACTTATGTTCGTATTGTTAATTGGGCATGGATATTTAACTTTTTCCTACATATGCTGATAGCATTGAGAGGCTATTTCAGCTTCACCCTAATATGTAGATGAGCTCAAACCGGAAGTGTTGCTAACGCTGGCCCTAGCAAGAGTGCTTTGCAGTACCTACCACCGGATCGGAATCGCGACCCACTGAAAAGATCCGGCGAAAAACTCAGTGGGCTGTGTCTATGAGTTAATTTACTCAACGAGCCCTTCGTTGCCAGCGACGGGTCCTTAACGGGACTTAAGAAACATAAATGATAGATTTTAGGAAAAAATCACTATGAAATTGTTATTAGAACAGAGTTCAAAACATATCATAAAAAACTGAAATTCAAATTCAAAATAATTTTAATACAGATTTTCTATATTAATGTAGTGCGATTGGTCCCCCTTAATTATCAAATTGTCCCCTTGTGGGGCGTGGGCCCTACGTTGAGAAACACAGCCCTAGATAGACTACATACCGAAATTTTCCAAGCAGAGGTTTCCAAATTTGTGTCACTTGAGAAATAACGTAACTTTGCATCCATAAGTTATTCTAAGATCTCGAATAATGTATTCAAAGGGTAACGTCCCGTGAATGTGCTTGAAACTGGAGAATGTGCTTTGGGAAAATGACGAAAATGACCTAGCATAGTGTGTGGGGGGGAGGGGGGATATATCGAACGAAGTACTCGTAGTAGAAAGAGATGAATTTGAAAATTCATCTCTTTCTACGACAGTTCAATAATGATCTGTTGATGAAATACCAGATTTTTTTATAAATCTTTGGGTCTCTTTAGAATTATAGACGTAATGTAGTTAAGTATGAAAAATATCGAGAAATTACGAATACGACTGGTATAGACCGTGGTGCGTTTACTGGTAGTAGTAGGTGGTAGGTCTTGTGAGTCCGCGCGGGTAGGTACCACCACCCTGCCTATTTCTGCCGTGAAGCAGTAATGCGTTTCGGTTTGAAGGCTGGGGCAGCCGTTGTAACTTTACTGAGACCTTAGAACTTATATCTCAAGGTTGGTGGCGTATTTACGTTGTAGATATCTATGGGCTCCGGTAACCACTTTACATCAGGTGGGCTGTGAGCTCGTCCACCACCGTTGGGTTTGATTTATATTACACGATGTTAATCCTTCACCGTGGAAATCAATCGGGAACATTTGTTGAGTACGTATTTCATTAGAAAAATTGGTACCCGCCTGGGATTCGAACACCGATGCAACGGTCAACACGAATGCACCGGACGTCTTATCCTTTAGGCCAAGACGACTCCAAAACTAGTACGACTATTACTTACATTTACAGCCAATCTTGACATATGAAGTGGATGTCCTAATAGTATTGTGTTACGGGTGGTGGCAGACACGGTATCGACCTGAGTGTGCTGACGATACCTTGTACTTCTTTGTATGGAGCTGGAACACCTTCAGCAAATTCGAGTTAACTTTTACGCGATCGAGTAGTTAAAAAACTCGCACTAATCACACTGAACAATTAGGAGGCTATCAGTTGCGAGGGAAAGGTTTTTAAAACTAAATCATATCTAATTTTTAATTAACAAACAAAACGAAATGTTATATACAGATAAATACTGAGATTTAAAGAACGATGTTAATAATGTAACACCCGTATTGCGTTTTATGAAAACTTCAATGACATTTCGCGTTATCATTGTCGTATAAAATATACTCAGTATTATCATCGACATTGAATTTGAAAAAAAAAACCTTCAATACTTTTATGTTGTTTGTTTTAAAATAGTATTTCATAGAGAAAATATACATTAAATATATTAAAAGAGTTGAGTGAATTGAAAATCTCTAAAGATTCCATTCGTGACTTTTGATGAGGTTAGCGAGCCGCCATATTCCACACATCGAATTATTCAATTCGTCTATCCTGTAATTACGACAATTGTCCGGTGACTTCATCGAAACATTGACCTTTTGGATTAAATTTCGCTTCACAACATCGTTCCTTATCATAAACCCTATATACTACATACTATGTATAAGCATCTCACTGAAGTTGATATACGTAGCGAGCGAGAGACGCGATTCAGTGTGTCGTTGACTGTCGTTCGCAACGCACGTATCGATCTCGGCTCGGCTAAAGTTTGATTGCATGCGTCCCCGAAAATACTAAGTAGGAATTACCGGTCCGACCTGGCTGTCAATATTGTCACGTGCACAGGACATGAACGCGACGATGCGCCGAGCGTAGTGAAGTGACTTATAGGATTGCAGTGTCCCGCGGATTTGGATATAAACGAGGCATGTTCGGAAAGTGAGCGTTCCCGGTGCACGGGAAGCGTTGTGCGGTCGTGATGTACGAAGTTTCCTGCGTCGCCGGTAATAAAGTCGACGCGGCATACGCTGTCAAAAGCCTCTCGAACGTTATACCTCCAGGGATGGGGCACTCGGTATCCGTGCAGCGTCACCATGCGCACTCACAGTCGTACAAGCACAAGCAGGAACTGCCCCCGCCCGTCAGCAAGCCGGACGCCATCAAGTCCCACGTGATGAGGCTTTTGAAACGCTCGAAGAGTCACACGCCCGCCACCAGGGCTCTGGAGAACCAACCGGATCCTCGTAACTTCGAAAGGAGGACCGTGTTCGCTAGGCCCGTGACCGATGAGCAGAGGCGAAGGAGAAACTCGACGGAGCGACGCCGCAGCGCCGACAAGAGAGTGATGGTGACGATCGTTGACGGTCTACCTGTCGTGGTGACTGGACAGAATCAGATACCCCAGCCGCCGCCTCCGGTGACGCACCATCGACACGCACACAGAGATAAGGTACATAAAAAAAAATAAATATTTTATTGGATAGTTTTTTTTAAACGTCATAATGTTTTTTTCAGTCGAGGCGACTTAACTATCTTGAGTAAATATGTTTCACAATATACGGAATTAGCAAGTAATTAAGCAAATATTTTTTTTGCTGATTTGATTGTAATAACGCGATGTTATTTTTTTATTTCTTTAGCGTAGAAGTTATTCGTATAGGTGAAACCTGAGAACGTATATCATTAGAAACAAATATGTATCTTTCTGCGAGATTTGAAGATATCGGTATAGTATCGCATCACTGTATCATCAAACGTCTTATCCTTTAGTCCATTTAGACAAACACAACTTCACGATGACTTTTTGCTGTATGTATGTTTGGGAATTTTTCATTATGTAGCAATTCCGTGGTCATATAACCAACAAGGATAATTTTACTAATAATAGAAAACAACCAGTATATTTTTAAATTGTTACCTCAATGTTTTAATTTGGTTGATATTGGCCACGAGTTTAGCATAGAATTAATCACAAGGAAAATACAATGGTAACATGGTCAGTTAATCACTGTGTACTTTCCGAAATAACTATTAAAATGTTGTTATAACTTCGAAAAATTTTTTTGATGTTAACGAGGCTATTATAATTAGGTAGATGAGTGCCCAAAGCGACAGATGTCGGTAATCACTATACCTTAAGACAGTATGCTCGTCCGCCATTCTAGGACAAGAACAAATCAGTGTAGTTAAAATATCCCGGTTCAATCCAGTGTGTGTGAGTTAAGAAAAAGTAGTTAAATTTCATAACATCGAATGTTTTACTAGTAAATATTTTCCCAATTACCACCAGATGTATATCCACTGAGTTTCGCGACGGATCTCCTTAATGGGTCGCGATTCAAATCCGGTAGTACATCCAGCGAAGTACTGCTCTTGCCAAGGTAGATGCAAGCCAACTCTTTCAGGTCGAGCCCCGCAAGCTTGTTTACTAGTCATGGTGAAGTCAGGATACTCTCTCGATCTATTAGCAGAATAAAATCAGAGAAACAGATGTAGTGGATATTCTTATGATAATAAAAGAAAATGTGAATTTTTGAATCAGGAGACTGGACGGTAATGAATGGTACGTTTGCCAAGCCCATTGATTTCCTCGCCGGATCTTCTCAGTGGGTCGCGATTTCGATCTCTTGCTAGGGCTAGTGTTAGCAAATTCTCTCAGGTCGAGCCAGTGAGCTCACCTACCCGTCCAGGCGTAGCTGCAATAGCCCTTTAGGCTACCAGCGAATAGGTAGGCAGGGTAAAATAAGGTAAATTTGTCGGTAAACTTTCTTTATGCCAAATGCGAATCTCTAACTTCAAATGAGTTATCAAGAACCTTGAATCTGTTTGTTGGAATAGTTAGTTCGGAGAGCACGTTGTTATAATGCGCGCTTTGTTCTACGTATGTATGACGACTACTGTCTAGGTTAGCATTATGATATTTATGTTCTGATATGACTTATAGATGAATTGGGTATCAAATACAAAAAAAAACAATGGAGTTAAAGTTTCATTTCGAGCTTAGGGCCCATAATGTTAGACGGCACCATAGACATTAGGACTAGGAGTCCGAAATATCAATCACGTTGTTGTTAGCTAATTGGTCATCATGACAATTAGCTTTGATATAGTCAATCCTCCTTCGCCCTAGTCCATGAGTGCATGATTATTTATAGACTATTTTATTCAGTCTAGTCATAAATTGAATGTTTTTCCTATTGAATTTATTGAAAATATTCCGATAACTTTTGTATTCATGTTAATAGTTCTTGTTTGTGATGTGAAGTAGTGAGTGCATCGAGTGAGCTTAAACCAATGCGTGTGTATTAATTTATTGTAATATATTTTGAAATTCACTTTTCGTTCACCGAGAATATTGATCAAACGCCAATAGTTTTGACGTTACATTAAAATCACGTAAAAGTGATAGGGTGACTAATTCGAGTGAAAACCAGTTTCTATTGTGCTTAGATTTAGTGTTAGTCGATTCGCGGTGGCGATTTCGTAAGCACGAGTTTTGTTTTTTTTTTAATGTTTCCGACCCGAATCGATTTGTGTGTGCGAAATGTTGAAAGTGAAACTTTATTAACGTGTCACACAGATTAGATCTTGATGTTATACCTATTCGTAGAGTTGGATGGATATAACTGAAAAGGTCTTTTTCGGCGCGCGTTTCTTCGTACATTACCTCATACGTTGATTACAGTATGTGTACGTGTTGTATACATATTATGTACTACGTAAATGACGCCGTAAGCCTTGAGTTGATCACATTGGAAGAGTTTGGATCTCATCTTTTTTTTTTTTTAAGTCTTTCTGTACCGCGCTGCTAATTTTACGTCTCGATACCACAATTTTAACGATATCTGCCGCAAATCATGAGATCTGACCAGATGAATGGTATAGTCTCATTATAATACCACTTAATGTCACTTTTGTTTTGCCTACCTATATTCCAATAACCTGGAGGGGCTATTCTGGATTCGGCTTGACTGGTAGGTGAGCCCATGAGTCTATTTGCAAGAGTTTGCCAATATCAGACCTACCGTCGGATTACAATCGCAACCCGCTGAGGAGATCTGACTACTCGGTGGTAATGTCACCAATAGGACGGTGGTAATGCCATTCACTCACGCTTTTACTGTTGTAGACTTCGCTTCCAACAGCCAGGAAATAAAAACACATTTTGCAATAGTGCACTTGATTTCTGTATTGCTTTATTTGTAACTTAACTTGTGCAATCTTTAGATATGTGCTCATTACACAGAATGCACCGCATTTTCCTCCGTTTTTTTAGACTACCGCCTTTTTTATTATATCTCGTCTCTACTACTGCCATTGCTCCAACCAACAGTTTTGCTATTTGGCAATCCGTAAACTGTCTTAAGTTTATCATGATAAAGTTTATATTAGTTATTTTATAACAAACCTTACACTATACTGTAGTCAATCACTAATAACAGACGCCCACTGAGATTCTCGCCGGATCTTCTCAGTGAGTTACGTTTCCAATCCGGTGGTAGATTCTGCGAAGCACGGCTCTTGCTAGGGTTCGTGTTAGCAACAGTCCCGGTTTGAGCCCCGTGAGCTCACCTACACGTCAAGTAGAAGGTTGGACCTCTTGTGAGTCCGCACGGGTAGGTACCGCCTATTTCCGCCGTGAAGCAGTAATGCGTTTCGGTTCGAAGGGTGGGGTAGCCGTTGTAACTATACTGAGACCTTAGAACTTATATCTCGAGGTGGGTGGCGCATTTACGTTGTAGATGTCTATGGGCTCCAGTAACCACTTAACACCAGGTGGGCTGTGAGCTCGTCCATCCAGAAGCTGAAAGAGCCTCTCAAGGCTATCAGCATAGGTAGGATAAAAAAACAGACATTACGAGTACCAATCCCGAAAATCCATTTTGTACCAAATACATATACTCACAGAGTTCACGAAAAATTATGCGCAGTATGCGAAACATAGTAAACAATCTTTGTTTTAAAAAAAGGTTTCCGAACCAATTTCATCTCGTACCTACGTAAAGCTTCTGGTGCATTAAAATTTTACCAATATAGCGTCGTTTTCGAGCAACACTACGGCGAGAACGGGAAAGCTCTGTGTTGAAGTTTTATTTAAAAAAAAAAAGCTTGGGTTTATTTTTCAACTGCCGCTGCGTTATATGACTTTAAATAAATAGGATACCGTGTTATTCAAGAGCTTAATAAATGGTAATCTTAAGTATCGATAGGCTTTATAGTAATTGTTTCTTTATGCAGTTGATGGATTCTCCAGCTGACAGTCCCTCTGGTATTAAGTGGTTTCTAGAGGACGTTGACATTACAACTTGCAACGCGTGAATCCCACTCTGTCTTAAAATAAACTAAAAAAAATATAGAAGTTGCTTGCAGGATTTGAACTTCAACAATAGTCCGTCATTTATTTAGTTACGTGTTTGTTCTATTTAAGAAACCTATTGAAATCTATATTTTAATACGTGAAGCAAAAACTTTGTACCCCTTTTTACAAAAATTGCGCGGATGGAAGAGTATGAAATTTCCCACACTTATAGAGATTATAGAGAAGGAGTGCAGAATTGATTTTTTTTTAATTATGCATAAAAATACATTAAATCAATAAATAAAACATTACACACACTACCACGTATTTGACACACACACGCATGCATACTAATTTGTTCATTGTCAAACTTTTCTTACTGCACAGTCTGTGGTCAAATTGAGAATAGATTAAAATTTGTTTTTCTTTATTAATATTTGTTTAAAGTGTAGTCTTGGCGAAATCTGTGATTATAAAAGTATAATCGTCTTTGACAATAGAATCATAATAATGTTCGAGCTTATATCAATTAATTATAGTCGAATTACGACTACCGAGGGATCACTAGTTTTGATTTTTCGTTTATTTTATCCTCAAGTGAAGGTTTCAAGGTAATTTTCAAATACAAGATCTGTGCGGTTATTCATTGAACTAATAACTAATGTCAAATCAATTCACTTTGAGATGTGTACGGGTTTCCGTAAACAAAATGTGAGTTCCATAACAAAATTCATAAACGGTCCACACAATAAAAAGAACTGAAACAAACTGAGCGTACCGTTTAAAATGCTACTTTCGCTGTTCTAATCTACAACAGTGCAATATTATAAAAATATTTTCAAGTGCTTAATGAATCTTTGATACATAGCCTGACTATCCTGTAGGTCACCGGTGCCCTACGTGGCGCCCTGAAGTTTTTATGTCGATTTCTGTTGCTAAGCGCCTGGATTTTTTTTTATTGTTTCGATGGGTGGACGAGCTCGCAGCCCACCTGGTGTTCAGTGGTTACTGGAGCCCATAGACATCTACAACGTAAATGCGCCACCCACCTTGAGATATAAGTTCTAAGGTCACAGTATAGTTACACCGGCTGCCCCGACCTTCAAACCGCAACGCATTACTGCTCCACGGCAGAAATAGGCAGGGTGGTGGTACCTACCCGCGCGGACTCACACAAGGTCCTACCACCAGTACCTGATCAGTCCAGCGCATAGGGATTCGATTACAATGGCTACCTCACCCTTAAAACCGAAACGCAGAAATAGGCAAGCCAGTGATATATACATATACCCGTGCGGAGGAAAACGCGACGGCCTAACTAATTACGATTGTAAATTGTAATTCATGCGGGCTTCATTATAATTAAACGATCTTATTATTCCTACGCCGCGGAAGTCAATCGTGAACATTTGTCAAGTACTTAATTCATTAGAAATATTTGTATTTGCCTGTGAGATTGGAACATTGCTCGATACGATGCGAATGCAATGGGTTTGTTGTCGTTTAGGCCGCGACGATTCTTATTTCTATCGACTCAATTAAAACAAATACGTTTCGATTTGCGTCTGTTTGCTTAGTGCGAGTTTTTTAACGTTCTCGATAGAGTAAAAGTTAACGCAATTTTGTATGCAGTTGGAACAGCGCCCCTAGCGGCAAACGTTGGCAAACGATCCCGTTCCATACAAATATGTATGAGCTAACTTTTACGCTATCGAGTACGTTAAAAAACTCGCACTAAGCACACAGCTTGTCGCCACGAAGCCGCGACCGACTAAGTCAGTCCACGAGAACTGCGTCTAAAATCTGAGAATACAGTGTTTTAGAATTTAAGGTATGAATTGCTCTTCTAAAATGAAAAAAGAAAAACATATTTAGAAGACAAATTTATTTTATCAAATTACTTAATAACAATTTAACCTTCACTGTGATAATTAAAAACTACATGTTTTGACTATTCGCGATTCCCGGCCGTTGGTAACTAGAAATAAAAACAGTAATCTCGCCTGTTGATATTAATGTCTTTAAACTAATATTTGATTAGTTCTTTCTGTAACTATGTGCCCGTAACCGAAAATTTTCAGGGTCATCACGTTTTAGGAAAGTGGAAATAAAAAAAAAAAAAAAAAAAAAAAAAAAACACTCGAATTTTGTTTTAATATAGTGTTTTCCAATCGTAAGTTTGTTAAGATTTGAATCGTCTATTTATAGTGTTATTTTTTTGACTACGTGCCTACTACTAAATAAAACTCTCGCGACAGCCCTGTATAATTCTATAACAAATAAAAAGAGTTTTGTGTTAGTGTAAATTGTGTGTTAAAAATAGTCTTAATGCCTCGTTCGAAGCGTGAGAATCTTATCTTATCTCGTCCCACCGTCTATTAGTACGATCCAGCTGAATGTAGAATCGTGTGATGAAGGTTAGAATATTTGATGAGCAGTTTATGTGCTGATGGTATTTTGTACCGTGTGTCCCATGGGAATTGTTTAAATTGATACCATCATCTCGTTTTTAACATCGCACCGCCCGCCACCGGAGTATAGTTTTGCCATCCGGCTTTGGAATGACCTTCCCTCCACGGTGTTTCCCGAGCGCTATGACATATTCTTCTTCAAATGAGGCTTGTGGAGAGTATTAAACGGTAGGCAGCGGCTCGGCTCTGCCCCTGGCATTGCTCAAGTCCATGGGCGACAGTAACCACTCACCGCAGGTGGGCCGTATGCTCGTCTACCTACAAGGGCAATAAAAATAAAACTTGCTTGGTCACGAAGCGAAGATCGCCATTCCCGATCCTGCGGACAGAATGGAAAGCAGTCGACGTCGCCCAAAACACGTCATCTCGGATCCTCCCGATCCACTAACGGTGCTTTTAGGTACTTCAAGCACCGGTCACCGTTCTCGTCGAACCCGTCGCTTGCGACGAAGGGCTCGACGAGTAAATTAACTCTCAGACACAGCCCACTGAGTTTCTCGCCGGATCTTCTCAGTGGGTCGCGTTTCCGATCCGGTGGTAGATTCTGCGAAGCACGACTCTTGCTAGGGTTCGTGTTAGCAACATCGTCAGGTTTGAGCCCCGTGAGCTCACCTACTAAAGTTAGGGTTACGCTGAAATAGCCGCTAGGGCTATCAGCTTAGGTAGGAAAAAAAAAAAAAAAAGAAGATCGCATGGTTTTGATATAATAATACTTCTAATGGCATTTATGTAGTTGCTTATGTTGACGCCTTATGTACTTATACTACAAGTACGTATCGAACATATGTGATTAGGAACGAATTCCACGATGCTCAAAAACGTCATGAAATAAATATAGCTCACAGTCCACCTGGTGTTAAGTGATACTGGAGCCCATAGACATCTACAACGTAAATGCGCCAACCACCTTTCAAACCGAAATGCATTACTGATTCAGGCAGAAATAGGCAGGGTAGTGGTACCTACCCGTGTTGACTCACATGAGGTCCTAGCACCAGCAAATAGGAGGTAATTTGAGGAAGGGGTTTCACTTGTATTGTGCTATTAAGATTTTTGACGTCGTATCTCTTTTTGATATGAAGGATTTGCACATTTACGTTATAGTGTCTACGGATGTCGTTAACCAATTGAGATTAGATGAGAAGTGAACTGGACTATCAATTTACGTCAAAAAAGGGTTTGCCTATCCTTCATACGGATTACTGCTTCTTTAAAACACAAAAGGACGCTGGTATGCCGGTACAGTATGTAATTTTGAGGTGTTTGGTTTAAAATATGATATCGGAGACCTCATATGAATCCATATGAAAATACGTTGAGTCAGTGAAATTCTTGGAAAATATACTCTCGGAGAGATATTGACTTTGCCGAGAAATAACGGAGACTAGTGTGCCAAAATCAACATTAAAAATAATTGTAATTGAATGCAAGAGATTCCATATTTTTATAATTAAGAAAAAAGGCACTTTCTGAAACTTGTTTTCTTTTTTTTTTTAGGCGGTAAATAAAACGACCTTAATAAAATGATGAAAAGCTAATGTAACCGGCATTCATAAAATTCACATAATGCGTATTGTAAAACGCCATCTAGCGGTGAATAGTTGTAGATTGTACGGTACAGAACGTGTTATATTTTTATTTTATAAATTTGTAAAGAATTAATTATTACAATAAATAAAGATGTGCATAGCCTTGAATTGCATATGAATATACCTTTGTTATTTCTATAGCAAAAATTAGCAAGGCAATGATGTTCATTTGTCTATTAAATCATAGATGGCGGCTCTTCTGATGCGAAATCTCATTTTCGTACTGTAGCATAATTGAATAGCTAGGTACTAAATGTACATAAGTTATTATGTTTAATATGTAAATATTTGTTGAAACTAAATGAATCTAAAATTACTACACAAAAATTTCACTATTATTTTCTTGTTTTTTTTTATGACTTCCAGTTTTATCTAAACAATTGAATAAATCTAAATAAATAGTTCCACTACGATAAATAAATTTGTGTTGCTAGTTATTATTACTGATCAAGGCTTTTAGTTCTGCTGTCTTGTATTGTAACATTGAAACCTGATTCGTATTAATTAAGGAATTGTCCGCTAGATGGCGGGACCAGTAACTTAAATTCACGTCACCAGATTGCTCAGGTTGACAAATACAGACATAAATAGACATTGTCGTGTGCAAAAGCCTTATTTGGGCTTAGAATGTGTTCTCGCTCTCTTTTCATATTGTGGTAGTGGGGGTTAATAGTTTTTGCAACTTCATTTTGAAACCCACGTTTGTATATAGGTGGGTCTGTGAACTTTGCAAGTAGGTAGGTAGTCCATTGTTACTATTAAACGACATGTCTTAAGTTTACGGAATACGGTGTAAAATTGGTTGACACTCAGATGACACGACTATTGATTTTAAATATAGCAGAGCTTTGAAAAAGATTAATTTGTTTTTTATTGTAATTTTTCTTTTTTCTTTTTATGAGCATTGTTGATTTGATGTTTTTTTTTAAAGTTTCCACTTATTTACTTCCGTATCTGTTGATTATTCGTAAATTTTTGTGGTACAAAAATTATGGAAGTGGTTATGACGTCTAGAAATATTTCAATAATTTTAAAATTTTCGAGCAATAAGGCTTCGTTGTGATGAAAAATATATTCGTAATTGAGTAAATAATTAATAATACTCTTATGGCTTAATTTTTACGTCATTTTTTTATTTGCTACGTTTCAAATATTTTGGTTTTCGTGGTCCAGACTGAGTAAACATTTCGCTCGAAATAAAATATCTAGAAAAAAAGCGATTTCAGTATAGGCGATTACGTATAATGTATGTAGGATTGGTAAGAACGGAACGTATGAAAAGATTGAGGAACGGAGCGTTAAGATATGAGTGAGAGAAAACGGAAAGAAAGGGAAAAGAGAATGACAGAGAAAAAGAAAGATGGCGAAGACTGTCAAAAAATCAGCAAGGCCTAATAAAAGTGTTAATTAATTTTTATAACAGAAGATCTTGGAACAGTGGAAGTTTTATTTTATACCCTGCGATTATCTACCTGTGCCTATTCTACATGTATCATCACCCTATAGCAGTCGAGTGCTGGACAGAGGCCTCTACAATTGCACTCCACCGAGCACGATCATCGGCTTCTCTCATCCAGCTCTAGACAGCCACCCTGCATAGATCGCCACTCCATCAAAACTGAGGCTTTCCTGCACTACGTTTGCCAATTCGCGGTTAATATGGAGTCGGAACGGCCTACGTTTGCTGCTTGGGGTGCTGTTCCAATTGCATACAGAGTTAACGTTTACGCTATCGAGAACGTTAAAAAACTAGCACTAAGCACACCTACAGAACGTCGAAAGACCGACCGTTGGATAGTTACACCAGTTACACCAGCGCACTGTGTTTGTGTGTGTGTAATGTAATGTAAATGTTTGAATAAATTACACGGTCGGTCGCCGTACCTCTGGCGACCGTGTGACTCACGCATTGCGCCGTCGCAACTATTGCATTTCGACGTCTGCGTTGCACAGATTGAAGCGTGTGGTACAAACGTGCAACACGGTTATATAATAACTACAGGTCTCCTGGTTAAGACCGCGTTCGCCCACCGGTCTTGGTAAAACTGGAAAGGGTTTGGGGCCATCAGTAATCCTTCCTTCCATAAAGTAATAGATTGGTAACGACAAAGTGAAGATCTGTCACCGGTATACCGAAGGTCTGAATGTTAAATGATAGCATTCAGTGGTCCCGAACTGGGCTGCCAACCGTTGAGCTCTTCTGAAGACTTCTGCTTATATTTCTTCACGTAAGAACAGTCGACAATAGCTTTTTTTTTAAGAAGGAAAGAATCATGTGTCGTAGCACAGCGAAAGGACACAGGATCCTAGTCAAAGAGTACGTCATAATGGCATTTAAAAGGGCATTGTCGAAGTTTCCAATCGTTTTCGGTGTTAGGGATGAACTCGGCTTCATTCCGGAAGAATCCAAAAGGTAGACGTTAAAGGAAAGAGATCTTCCGGTGTCTTACTTAATATGGGTGTTCCTCAGGGTTCCATATTGGGTCCCTTCTTATTTCTTGTGTATATCAATGATTTACCAAAGTTTATTGAAACCCGTCACGAGGTCGTATTATTCGCTGATGATACATCCTTATTGTTTAAAATTAAACGACAATTGGAAGATTATGACGATGTGAATGATGCTATCTCGCGCGTGGTACATTGGTTTAGTGTTAATAATCTGTTATTAAATAACAAAAAAACAAAATGTATAAAATTTACCACACCTAATGTTAGACAAGTAGACACTAATATCATTGTAAGTGGAGAGACACTGGAGCTTGTTGATTCGACAGTTTTTCTTGGTATAACAGTTGATTCCAGGCTGCAGTGGGGTCCTCACATATGCAAGCTAGCGAATAGACTTAGTTCTGCAGCGTTTGCGGTAAAAAAAATACGAACGTATACTGATGAAAATACGGCACGTCTAGTTTATTTCAGTTATTTTCATAGTGTTATGTCCTATGGCATTTTGCTATGGGGCAATGCTGCCGATGTCGAAACGATTTTCATCCTGCAGAAGAGGGCTATTCATGCTATTTATAATATGCACCCGAGGGAATCCTTGAGGGACAAGTTTAAGGAAATCAAAATTCTAACTTTAGCGTCCCAATACATTTTTGAAAATTTATTGTACGTGCGTAAAAACATTATAGAATTCCCCAGAGTCTGCGATTTGCATAATGTGAACACTAGGAACAAACATAGGCTTACGTTGCCGGCGGCTCGAATTAAGAAAATAAGCAACTCTTTCAGGGGGCTGGGTGTACAACTTTTCAACAAGATCCCACAAAACGTTCAATTACTACCTGTTCATAGATTTAAGAAAACTGTCAAGGAACGTTTGTGCAACAAGGCATATTATAAAGTTAAGGATTTTTTACTAGATGGCACTACGTGGGAATGAGGCGTTCGCTCCTGGCCTTTTCATTTTTCATTATTATTATTATTTATTTGAATTGTATTTTTTTGACTTGTTTTTTTGTATACTGTAAATATGTTTTCTTGTTTAAAAAAAGAAAATAGTTGAGAAAATTAAAAAAAAAAAAAAAAAGCCCGCTGAGTTTGTTTCGCCGGTTCTTCTCAGGACTGTGGCTTTTTTTGGAACCGGTGGTAGAGTTAACATTTTCTTTTACATTTTGACATTCAACAAGTGTGTTTTTGATGACATCCAAGTTGAAATAAATGATTTTGAATTTGAATTTGAATTGATGGAATTCTAAAAAAAATTCCCCGGGCAACACTCCCTGTAGGAAACTATAAGAAAAAAAACCTATCGAAAATAAGTGTTTATGGACTTATGGTTCCAAGCATTCGGAAATATTTACGTGGTTTAATTATTTTGTTCACAATCATGCTGAACTGAGTGATTCGGCCCACTGAGTTTCTCGCCGGATCTTCTCAGTGGGTCGCGTTTCAGATTCGGTGGTAGATTCTGCGAAGCACTGCTCTTGCTAGGGCTAGTTTAGCAACACTCCGGTTTGAGCCCTGTGAGCTCACTTACACGTTAGGGCGAAGCTGACATAGTCTCTCAAGGCTATCAGCATAGGTAGGGGAAAAAAAGAGTGATGCGTCGTATGTTTCAATAACCGGTAATATGAATAAAGCAATAAGAGTGTAAATTTGAAAGCAACGTTACAATATTACATTGGACTAGATAAAGCTCTCGACCGATTCATTGTGCGCACTGTCGAGATCCGATGAGTCACGCGGCTAGCTCGTCTAACTGTAATTCTGGACGGTTTCTGTGTGAATTTGTTCTTTTTTTTTGCTCAAGTTGCGCAGACAGTCTCTCCTCAGCATATTTGATGTTGACTTGGAGGAGCCCATAAAGATCATAACGTGAATGTAGCGGTCTACTTGTACAACTTACTGGTGGTAGGACCTCTTGTGAGTCCGCACGGGTAGGTACCACCGCCCCGCTTATTTCCGCCGTGAAGCAGTAATGCGTTTCGGTTTGAAGGGTGGGGCAGCCGTTGTAACTATTCTGAGACCACAGAACTCATATGTCAAGGTGGTTGGCGGCATTTACGTTGTAGATGTCTATGGGCTTCGGTAACCACTTTACAACAAGTGGATTGTAAGCTCGTCCACCCATCTATGCAATACAAAAAAAAATATATGATACGCGCCAAACATTTTGATGCGACTGGACAAGAAAAAAGGGGTATGCACGGACCAAGATCGCGTGATTCTCCGGAAGCGAAACCCGCAAACCGGTTCCGACGCAGAGGCTTTAGTGCTGGCGAAAAAAAAAACCCAAACCCGTTTTACCGAAATTGCGTTATAAGTCTTGCAAAGTTTTTTGCTACCGCTCCCATCGGCGATTTTTGTTGCCAAAATTCCGTAAAAGAACTGCGAAGAATGAAAGGCGATTGCATGCAGCAGAGATGCGAATGTTGCGGTGGATGTGTGGAGTAACGAGAATGGATAGAATACGGAATGAATATGTTAGAGGAAGTCTGAAAGTGGCACCTGTTATAGAGAAGTTGAGAAGTACGCGTTTGGGATGGTATGGACATGTGATGAAACGAAATGAAAATGAGGTTGGTAAGAGAGTGTTAACTATTAATGTGAAAGGATAAATAGGAAGAGATAGACCTAAATAGAAATGGATGGTTTGCGTTAAAGACGATATATGTAAGAGGGGAGTCAGCGAAGAAAAGGTATATGATAGAGGAGTATGAAAGTAGAAAACGTGTTGCGGCGACCCCAGGTGACTGGGAGAAGGGCAGGAGAATGATGAACTCTATTCGCGAAATTGGATACTTGATCAGTTAAAAGTCATTTAATGGAATATTTTGAGCCGGTCGTAATAAGTGTGTCTATATACAACATAAGTTATTAAAAGAGTTCTGCAAAAATTACTTAAACACAACCGCGTTTCGTGCTATGCCATTAACTATAAACATCACCGCTATTGTGCTGTAACTGTGAGCACTCGTAAACAGATTTTACATTTCGTATATGTAAACATAGATCGCTGAGCTTGTCTGTGTGCTTAGTGCGAGTTTTTTAACGTTCTCGATAGCGTAAAAGTTAACTCGAATTTGTATGGAACTGGAAAGTTTGCCTACGTTTGCCGTTAGAGGCGCTGTTCTAACTGCATAAAAATTTGAGTTACTTTTACGCTAACGAGAACGTTAAAAAACTCGCACTAAGCATACACAACGTGTTTATCATCGCTCACAGTCGACCTCGCGTTAACAAAAGTAGTCAATAGACAGCCCATCCTGGAAATGATATCGAAGCTTCACTTTGACTTCGCTAATGCTAGTCATCAACTTCTTGCACAAGAAGAAAGCTGTGCCGCCAACACAATCAGCACTCAAAAACATGAAGTACTTTACAATGCACAGAAATCATTTATAGAGTATGTAGTTATGTACCTTTGTAGTCACTTAGGACTCGTAATATTGATTGAACGCCAACCCTTTTCAAATATGCATCAATTGAGACAGCAAGGTTCAGTCATCGTCAGTCAATAGTACGTCCAGCGCTAAACGAACAGAAATATCATAAATATTAAGATTAACTTGGGCATAGACTTGAATTGGACATAGATGCTTCGGGTGTGTGTTCAGCAATCCTGTGCTTTAAGTGTGAGTTTGTTTAACGTTCTCGATAGCGTAAAAGTTAACTCAAATTTATATGAAGTTGGAACGTTTGCCTACGTTTGCCGCTAAGGGCGTTGTTCCAACTGCATAGAGATTTGAGTTAACTTTTACGCGAGCGAGAAGTTTAAAAATTCGCACTAAACCTGGTACTACAGTAGTAGCCCCTCACTCGAAAGACTTGCAGTAGTAGATACGTCAACCAGTCAACTGGTAAATAAATGACTGAATAGATTTTTGACAGATTATAAGGGTTCTAGGTACTCTTGTTGCATTTATTTATTTACGGCAAATGGGGCTTAGTTATTGTATTTAACTGCGCCAAGTTATTTAGAGATAAAAAAGTTGTAGGTAGATGAGTCGCCGAAAAGTTAAATTGTGGCAATTGCGTTGTTTTTCACTGATTCTGGTGTCGTTCATCGATTTACAATTATGTTATCGGTTACCCGTTTTGTGAATTGCATTTCTGATCCCACAGTTATGTGTGTATGAAACTATCCCGGTTAATTAAAGTATCTCAAATATAACGGTCCCTCACACCGACACAATAAACAACTTTCCAATTCGTCTTTTAAATGCACTATAGCAATAATTAATATTAAAAAAAAAAACACTAAACAATATGATTGTAATAGACAAACATTGGGTTCACGATTGTGTTCGGCTTATCTTAAATATCACGTGCAGACTTTTTCTTGCACCCCCTTCGCCCCCCTCATTCCGAAGGCTGATAATCGGCGCGGGGCGGCGCTTGCGCACCGTTGCCACCTCAGTTCCTCTCGATTCGTCGCGTAGTAAAGACGTTTTCCGTCTCTATTTTTTTTTTGTATCTGATAATAATTATTATCTACTGTGATGCGAGCTATCGAACATGTGTATGCGTAAAGTGATTTCGAATTTTGTATTCTTTTTAATATAAAAATTGTGAAGTGATCGTGTAAGATTATTGGTGTGATCGTATCCGCGACCGATACCGTTTTGCCGTCGCGCTTCTGTGGTTCGGTTAATAGCTCTGTGGATCTACTACGGTGTACAGACAGAGCGGGGCTATTCGCTAAGAGATTTAATGCCTCGGAACAGGTCACTTACCTTGATCGGGTAAAAGGAACGAACGCCTCTCGGAAACTTATTTTCACTAAACAGCTCTGATGCCGCCATTGTCCCGTCAGGTTCAGCTGCCAAACGAGTTGTCAACTTCCATTTACGTCCACGTTTCGTTGCAGACGCGTGTTGTATTTTTTTTTTTTTCTAATGTTACTTTCTACGTAATTTTTGTCCGTCAAACTAAATATAATATAGTTTTGGTTTGGTCTTGTTGAATCGTTGCCTTCGTTTTTTTTTTTAGTGATATCTAGGTGTAATGTTTGTTTTCGTTAGTTTGTGTTTTGCTCAGTTTTATCGTTGGTCGTCGAGACGGTTGATGGTTTTATCATTTTCCACGCTCGAGACGCGTTTGTATGTATACATACATCGTCTTCTCGCATCAAAACTGTATAATCTCAAAACTTACTAATTTTACAGGAGAGTGTTTTAAAGGTTTAACATATTGTGATATTTTTAATATTAATCATCTTTGCAACATTTATTCTTCATTTTTTACCAGATACATTATCTGTTTTTTAAAGTATGAGAAAATGATGTATTAATTTTGTTAATAGTAGTCGTAAATAAGGGTAAATTAAAAAAAAAAAAGAAACTAAGGTACGCTCTTTTGACAGTATTTATGAGAAAAATACTGGTGATACCAAATTATTCCGCATATTAACTCAATTTCTAATCTTTTTGGAAATTGTGCACTTTTAATGCGAAAATTATCTAATGCTCTAACTACATATACATGAGCGTTTTTTAGTTGCAATTACAATTTGTCTATACTTCTATACTAATTAAAGAGGAAACATTTGTTTGATTGTTTGTATTGAATAGGCTCCGAAACTAGTGAACCGATTTGAAAAATTCTTTCACTGTTTGGAAGCTACACTATTCCAGAGTAACATAGGCTATAATAAACTTTTTTGAAAAAATAATTGTGATCCTTACTAAAACTCAAATAATGTAACCCGAGGTGTAAAAAAATTACCTATAACAAATTCTTTACATCGTGTGCCCTGCAAAAACTATTGGTGATAGAATAAAATAATGTACTACGACTTTGTAGAACACATTATTATTTACAAAGGTGTCGCGACAGCATATGTCTAACTATTATAGTTGCGCCGCAATAAGGGTTCTTTTATTTAAAAAAATAATACAACGTCAAATATCGTTGAAATTTTTGTTAAAGATCCGAGCGAAGCCGGAGCGGGCCGCTAGTTTGTTATACTTGCAATCCAAAACAGACTATAGACAAATGAACTTAGGAATGATTTTTACAAAATAAAAACTGCCGTTATTACAGAGATTGGATGTTTAATGAACGAAAGAATTAAAATTATCGCCGAAATAATTTCACGGTTGGCGTGTTTACGGTTCGTCAGTTGATGTCGGGAGTTTTTTTTGTTTTGTTTCGGCCAAGTGAAAAGGCCTCAATTGGGCCTTGGTATCCGGTGTTGCGACGTACAATACCGCCGGTCTGGTCTGGCCATTGTCGATAACAACGTACATATCGTATGCTTGTAGTGCAGTTGTTCACGAGCAAGATTAAATTCCCTTTAGCTTAATCACGAATATCTGGTATACTATAACTGTCTGGTAACTATACTGAGACCTTAGAATTTATATCTCAAGGTGGGTGGCGCATTTACGCTGTACCGCTGTAGATGTCTATGGGCTCTAGTAACCACTTAACACTAGGTGGGCTGTGAGCTCGTCCACCTATCTAAGCAAAAAAAAAATTCTGTATACAGAATATTGACTGTTTTTTCTTAAAGCAGCGGTACAGTAATGCCTATGGCGCGTCGATGGGTGGCGTAACCATTTTACATTAAATGGGCCGCAAACTCCCAAGAACATAGATATGGTTAACCCGTAGACACAGTCCACTGAGTTTCTTGCCGGATCTTCTCAGTGCGCCGCGATTCCGATCCGGTGGTAGATTCTGCGGAGCACTGCTCTTGCTAGGGCTAGTGTCAGCAAATTCTCTCAGGTTGAGCCCGTGAGCTCGCCTACCAGTCCGATGCTGGCTGGAATAGTCCCCTAAGCTACCAGCCAAAAGGTAGAATATTCTATAAAAAAAAAAGAAAATAGAAAAAGTAGAGAAAGAGATTAACATTCATTACTCGTTGCGAATATTCAGAAAGTGTGTTTACAAAATTTCAAGAATAAATATTCACTGCTGGTTAGAGCCTGAAAAACGAATTAGAGAAGAAAGAATAAAAAAACTTTCACTCGATTCGACCACGAATGTGTAAATCTCGTGTTTTTTTATAACTAAATACAAATTCACGTCTGTGTGCTTGGTGCGAGTTTCTTAACGTTCTCGATAGAGTAAAAGTTAACGCAATTTTGTATGCAGTTGGAACAGCGCCCCTAGCGGCAAACGCACGCAAACGATCCCATTACATACAAATATGAGTTAACTTTTACGCTATCGAGAACGTTAAAAAACTCGCACTAAGCACACAGAACTTACGAGAAATGCCTAATGAATAATACGAGCTAATGTTAGAAAAAAAAAAAAAAATGTTGGTTATAAATTACATAATTAAAGTACAGTCAAAACCGTTTACTGCGACATCGTTTAATACAACATGCCGGTTATAATAACCAAGAACAAAGGTCCCGGCTGAATGCCATATGACCGCCTTATTAAAAATATTGCTTTATACGACATTGCTAATAACGACATACCTCATAAAACGACCACATTTAACTAATATTTCGGAGAATTAGAACGACCGGCTAAGCTGTATTGTAAACAATTTGAATAGGTATCCACATTTGTCTTTTATGGCTATTAAAATCAGGAAAGAAAACAATGGATTTAGTTTAGTGTAGGGTATTTTCTAATTCTTAGAAACAAAACACGTGCATGCGGTAGTCAAAGCCCACTTCTTAATATCTCTTCAGTTAGTTTGTAACCTGTCTATACACAAGACGCACCAAAACTTTGTGGAGTTATTCGTGAAACTTTCAAAATCTCGCAAAGAAAAAGAAAACAAATGAATATTAAAGAAAAATCGCGTATTATGCAAATATATTTTACCAATAATACCCTATCGATTTGTTTGTACTTGCACGATACACATTAAACATTACCGGTTGTTACGACTATCGGTTTTTACGACTGAATATGAGCAGTCCCTTCGATGTCGTTATAACAGATTTTGACTGTAATCAAAATATGGGATATGGCATGTGCTAAGACGTGATACTATAACATAATAAATAATAAGGCAGAAACAAATTAGTACGTTACAATTACATTAATGTGTCGCGTGATCACAAAACGCTTTCGTTTATTGACGGATGGATGACAATCGTGACATAATTAACAAAATTTATCGATAGTATAACATTAATTATGTTATTACACAGTCTTGATGAATGTATGCTAATTAGGGCATCTCTGTTATGTGAGTTTAGTTTTCGATTATAATGTAATACCTTCGTCTAATTATTAATTATTAGTATGTTTGGGTTAAAGGAAGTTTTAAAGTCGAGACAAAAGGGCTGTGCTTGAAATTGACGCATTGGGATTTCGGCTGAGATAAATCCTACTATTACATTCGATACTATTACATTAAAAGTCTCGATTTAGTATGCATTTATATCGAGGGGTGAAAGACTATTTGGTTGTAAGCGATAATTCGCTTAATACTTGACATTTATCTTTGTAATTAAAGGTACGTTTTATTTGGTACTAGCGACCCGCCCTCGCTTCGCTTCGGCAACTGTAATTTATTATTGATTTCTCCACTATTTAATGGATGTTATTATACATATAAACCTTCCTCTTCAATTGCTCTATCTATTAAAAAAAACTGCATCAAAATCCGTTGCGTAGTTTTAAAGATTTAAGCATAGGTACATAGGGACAGAGAAAGCGACTTTGTTTTATACTATGTAGTAATTAGCATCAACAGTTCGATGTTTTTAAGTGAACTTAGGGTTATCACACCATTCAAATAGCTGAAAAAGTTTTTTTTTTTGATATTTTTTCTAAATTTTAAACTATGAATGGCGGCTCTCCTGTAAAGTTGCAAAAATGTCGCTTAAACCAAATAAATAATCTTTCACCCCTTTATTATTACATATGTAATGAGTAATTATTTACGTAAAATGTGGAGACCATTGCTATATTTACTATTTTCATTTCACTTGTATGTACTTTGGATTTATACTATTTTAGGAACCGCAGGTAGTGGTATGTACCGAGCATAAATTAGTCGGTTTTTAGTGATTAATTAATTGATTTTGTTTTAAGAAACAATTGGTCCTGTTTGGGTTTTTTATTTATTTTTTCCTTATTGCCAATAAACCATGCGAATAAATAACGTGATTCGAAAATGAGCCATTCTCATTTCTTCATCGATATCTATGAAAGGTTCGTTATCTGTGTGTTGTGATAACGCCGATAGATAAGGAACGTGAAAACGTGGCTCCAAGAATGATGTCACCCTGTACAACGGTGGGCGCGTTGTTACCCAGACAAAAGTCTATTAGAAAGTTTCATTCTTTCGGTAATTTAAACGCGAAGAGAAGAAAGTCAAAAAAATCAGACCCGCAAAATTGTAATTAGCGTAATTACTGGTGGTAGGACCTCTTGTGAGTCCGCGCGGGTAGGTACCACCGCCCTGCCTATTTCTGCCGTGAAGCAGTAATGCGTTTCGGTTTGAAGGGCGGGGCAGCCGTTGTAACTATACATGAGACCTTAGAACTTATATCTCAAGGTGGGTGGCGCATTTACGTCGTAGATGTCTATGGGCTCCAGTAACCACTTAACACCAGGTGGGCTGTGAGCTCGTCCAACCATGTAAGCAATAAAAAAAAATCATATCTTTAATTTACAATGGAAACTTCGTTGTACTTTGAAATTTTTACGACATCCCATTTTTTCATTGCGTCGTTGTTCAAAAAGGATTCAAAAAACAGCCTCCTCTGGCCGCGATCAAGAGTCGCTATTGCTGCCCTATACTGATAGCCCGAGAGCCCGTGGGATCTACCTGTATGTATTTGACCAGACCTGAATTTTCGTACATTGAGACCCCTATACCTACCATGCATGAGGTGGGGACTCACTAAGCTCAAAGTGGTCGACGCGCCGAGCGCTCAGGTAGGACAGGTACCGATTTTGACGGATTTTAAATCCATTTGACCACGTCTGCCGTTTTGAAATTTTGAAAATATATGATTATTATTATCGGAAAATAAGAATGGCAGACCATTATCGCGCATTTTACTTTGTGGCAGACCACTTTGAAAATGCTAAATTGCATTGAAAATGCAAAATTTTGAAAGTAATTGACTAGATCTGCCATTGATTTAATAATATGTTGTTTATTATAGTCTTAAAAACTTATATTGATCACGGCAGACCTCTACGTTGCGTACATACATCAACATATAATAAAATCTTAGCTACTACCCGGCCAGATGTATATTATGTTTTCCGTTCACTGTTTTAGAGGAATATAATTTACTTGCGATTTACTTTAGCAATGTATTTACCGAAATTAATATTTTTTTTATATTATATATACTAAACTTCATTACTTAGACAATTAAGAAGTGAATTTTTTATGGAATAATTATAAATAATACGGTATAATGCTGATCAAAAAATAATTCAATTCCTCATTTTTATCATTCAACATTTAACTTGCCAGCTATACAATGCCAAAAAATCTAGTGATGTAGATGATGGAAGGTTCCAGCTATTCGTTAGCAACTATAAATATTCAGACATCAATGAAAATTATAGAAAAAAAAATCAAAAATTTGAGGCAAGCTCAATACCACCGCATAAGAGTGAGCTTTATCAACAACTTTTGAGGGCCCACTATATTTCTTCTATTTGGAGAAATGCTTACAAAAAGCAACTGACAACTTTAGACCCATTGGAGTATGGTTAGATTGAGCAGGACAACATATATGCCTTCAAAGGGTTCGAAGGTGACCAACTTCCATATTTTGTGAGTGACTTAATCACCAATGTTCCTGGTAAGTTGATAACAATTCTTTCTCGAACATGTTCAGATGAATTTACGTTCATTTTACAATTTATGTTTTATTTTTGCAGTATTCGATTCAATGGTTGATGAAGACGAGTCGCCTAACGATAAAGATGACTCCGATGATGATGATGATGAATGAAGATTGATATATATATATATAATATGTAATGCATGCATGATATATTTTTTTAACTGATTTAACACTTTTAAATTTTGTCTTGACGAAATAAAAATGAGAAATTGAATTCTTTTTTGATCAGCAGTACCGTATTATTTATAATTATTCCATAAAAAATTCACTTCTTAATTGTCTAACTAATGAAGTTTAGTATATATAATATAAAAAAATATTAATTTCGGTAAATACATTGCTAAAGTAAATCGCAAGTAAATTATATTCCTCTAAAACAGTGAACGGAAAACATAATATACATCTGGCCGGGTAGTAGCTAAGATTTTATTATATGTTGATGTATGTACGCAATGTAGAGGTCTGCCGTGATCAATATAAGTTTTTAAGACTATAATAAACAACATATTATTAAATCAATGGCAGATCTAGTCAATTACTTTCAAAATTTTGCATTTTCAATGCAATTTAGCATTTTCAAAGTGGTCTGCCACAAAGTAAAATGCGCGATAATGGTCTGCCATTCTTATTTTCCGATAATAATAATCATATATTTTCAAAATTTCAAAACGGCAGACGTGGTCAAATGGATTTAAAATCCGTCAAAATCGGTACCTGTCCTACCTGAGCGCTCGGCGCGTCGACCACTTTGAGCTTAGTGAGTCCCCACCTCATGCATGGTAGGTATAGGGGTCCCAATGTACGAAAATTCAGGTCTGGTCAAATACATACAGGTAGATCCCACGGGCTCTCGGGCTATGAGGCACTGGAATGAAGTCCATGTTGGCTCAAGACAGACAAGACAAGAAGATGGTCAATGTAAAATTTCATGATTTTGTATTACTAACACTTCATATGGAATTGAATTCTGAAATAAAAAAATATTATTATTATTATTATTATTAAACGCCAGTGGAACTTTGTCTGAAGATCGAAATAGTGGTAGATAATGATGATGAGTGTGGCGACCATTCGTATGTGTGCCCGCATCGTGAAATAACCGCAAGCAAACCTTTTGCATTGGATACGATTTTGTGGTTACAGGTTTGAATGCGTTCAGTGATCAAAGTTTATGGCTAGTGAATGGTCAATAGTAAGAGTACTCGTTAATGTAAGGTAAAATGTATGTACAATTAGATAATTTAGTTTTTTTTGGTTAGGTTGCGGGTGCTTCCAATAAGGCTGGTGGTTTTAATTACCTTTTTTTTATTGCTTAGATGGGTGGACGATGTCACAGCCCACCTGGTGTTAAGTGGTGGTTACTGGAGCCCATAGACATCTACAACGTAAATGCGGCACACACCTTGAGATATAAGTTCTAAGGTCTCAGTATCAACGGCTGCCCCACCCTTCAAATCGAAACGCATTATACTGCTTCACGCCAGAAATAGGCAGGGTACCTACTACCAGTAAGAAGTTACCTGAGAAGATCGAAGATTAGTGGTATGTCTAGAAACGCAATGTCAAGGAGCAATATTTTTTTATATTCACCTATTGGCTAGTAGCCTTGACGGGCTGTTCTGGCTTCAACCTAACTAGTGGACGAGCTTACGGGTCTTAGCCTAAAATTTGCTAACATCTGCAATGAGAGATCATGTGAGCTTATTGTTTCAAGCTATTTCTCAGTGCATTATGATTGTTTAGCTGTTGGCTCATTTGCGTTTTTGATTGGCATGTCCTTGTTCTTAGTATCTCTTTTTACTTATGTGTTTTTTGTTGTTGAAAAGCAAACCAATTTATTACTATAACTTACAACACGTTTAGTTTTACTAAAACTAATTTAATATCCAATATTTTAATGATTAGCTAATAAAATTGTGTCAAGCGTTACGTATATGGCGTGCCATTCATAAAAATTATTGAGTAGGTAAGTCACTATGGTATTAATACAGACATATAGTCGAACATATGGTCAAAGTTATTTTATTAATTGATTGCATGGTTTTTTCCATTTTATATTTATCTTTATTAAATGTATACTAGATGATGACCGAGCTTTGCTCGTTTTTTTTTTGATAACGCCCTCTTTTTGTTTCTTTAAAGCGGTTAGTTGCTCTCAATTAAGAAAAGTAGTATTATTATTCGCCAATAGATGTCAGGAAGAGTTGATTATTGAAAACACGAATAAAAAAACATTTTCTGAAAATAAATCGTGGCTAGATCGATTTATCGCCCCCGAAATCCCCTGTATACAAAATTTTATGAAAATCGTTGGAGCCGTTTCCGAGATTCAGATTATATATGTATTATATATTAATATACAAGAATTGCTCGTTTAAAGGTATAAGATACTCGTATATATTTTTGAATAAATTTATTTTGAATGGTCTTAATAGGACATTGATAGTTCGGTTTATTTTGTGGGTTTATAGAGTATTATCATATTTGATTTCCTAAGATTGGGAGATGTGACTTAGCCATAAATCAGTTGTCAGTTTTTCGGACGAAGTTTTATTGGGGTATTATTAGTGGATCATGCGTTTTAGTTTCAATGTGGGCGAGGAAAGATTTAGGACATTATTATGGTTATCACTAGTGACCTTACTACACTCGACTAAATTTAATATTTGAAAAAAAAAAAAGGAATGGATTTGAAAACCTCTAACCTGTTGTTTACCGAACCAATTCTCATTTCACTTCAAAGTGATTTGTTCTCATTGTTGAATGTTATAAAGCTCTTAATCCAACGAAAACGACTGGCTGATATCACGTTATCTATGTTAAGGTGACGGCCTTAAAACGACTTAAGGTCATCCTCTTGTTGGCTTATAGTATCGGGGGCGGTAATAAACTTGACGCTGCAGACGTTGATACGACCATTTGACATAATATCGAAATAAAGCCATGTCGAATTCGTGCAAATTTGCTCTATATTAAAACTATGCTCTTGTTAGCTTTATCCACAAATAATGTATACAAAGGGACTTCTTTTCGTTATCATATTATGTGTAGGTTATAAAGGCAGTCAGAAATCGGAGTACACTGCTTTTACGTTTGGGAATGTTTTATTTCTTATAGCATATTGTAAATTTAGTGTATGGTCTCGAATGATGAGGTTTTTATGCTGTCTTAATGTGGAAACGAGGTTATATATTATTATTTGACTACTATGAACTTCGCTTTCAACAGCCAGGCAGTAAATATACAGATTGCAGTAATTCACTTGATTCTGTAATGCTTTATTTGTAGCTCCTCTTGGACTACTATTAGGTATGTGCTCACTAATAGAGAATAACACCGCTTTTAATTTTTCCGACTACCGCCTTTTTTATTTTGCCTCGTCCCCACTACTACCGTCGCTCCCACCAGCAGTGTTGCCATACGGCAATCCGAAAATGGTCTTAATTTTAACACGTTAAATTTTATATTATAGTTATTATATTTTACAAGATACTTTACATTACAAGCGTGGGTACGTACTCAAGAGTATGGTACATTGTGTCCCGTGAATTTCTTGTGATTGTGTTAATAATGAAAAAAATATTTCATCAAGTGAGTCTTTTGGTTTTGTGGAATGACCATTTTGATTGGTATTTTGGTTGGAAATGTAACAACGGTTAGCTGTTGTTGTAAATCATATTGTAAAACGTTTGGTTGGATAGCAATAATCTCAATCTTCTAATCCGGATAGAGAAGATTTCGGAACAGATAGAGCAGTGGTGAGTACAATATTGGCCGTGGGAACTGTGATCACTGTTTACATAGCTCTTCCCGTAATGGAGTTTTCTGGGACCACTTATCGCTATCTCATCGATCGTGGTCTATCTCTAGTGTTGTGATAATTCCAAATTACCACAAAATATGGACTTTTACAACGCGCCTGAACAGACTAAAACTATCGTTTGATTGACATTTTACTGGTCCGATGTTTTAACAATATCGACACCTCCAACGTATGTTGTCGTAGCCAACAGATTTACGAAAATGATACTTTTAGATTTTCAAATACTTTATATCATAGATTATCATTTCATCTTTCTCTTCTGTTCGTGTCTACCAATCTACGTTAATAATTAAAAAGTGCAATTCGAAATTTGGTCCCGAATCCTCCCGGTCGATGAATCCATCGTTACTAACTTGAAGGACTTGCGCTTGAAGGATTTCAAATCGCCTTCCTCTTCCTGACTTTAATTTAAAGGAAAACTATTACCATTTGAATTATAATTTTATTTTTTTTATTTTTATTTTTTTATTGCTTAGATCGGTGGACGAGCTCACAGCCCACCTGGTGTTAAGTGGTTACTGGAGCCCATAGACATCCACAACGTAAATGCGCCACCCACCTTGAGATATAAGTTCTAAGGTCTCAAGTATAGTTACAACGGCTGCCCCATTCTTCAAACCGAAACGCATTACTACTTCACGGAAGAAATAGGCAGGATTAAAACAAGATCTAAGTTAAGTAACAAGATACTTAATTGTGTGATATTTTATAGAAACTATTAAGGATTATTTGCGTCAATTTTTGTAATAAATGTCACGTCTTGAAAGGTTTGATCTTTGAAAATACAAAAATTTGAAGCAACACCGAGAGAGAACACGTTAAAAGACTAATTAAGAATTCTTATCGCGTCGAATCTCAAATGTAAATATGTTTCAATACCGAGCCGGCCTTGTGCCTCGTGGAGCGGTATTGTTTCAAGTAAAAATTCAACTGTTTTTTTAATCTAATAATGGAAGTCGAGGTGACTATAATCGGTTGCCGTGACCGCTGTAAAAAGAAGAGGCACTGACCAATCTTTATGGTTGTTTGCCTTAAACACGTCATTACGGATCCTCGCGATCCGTTAACGGTGCTTTGGGGTACCACAAGCACCGGTCATCGTCCTCGCCGAAGGACTCGACGAGTAAATCAACCCATAGCCACAGTCCGCTGATTTTCTCGCCGGATCTTCTAAGTGGGTCGCGTTTCCGATCCGGTGGTAGATTCTGCGAAGCACTGCTCTTGCTAGGGTCAGTGTTAGCAACACACCCGGTTGAGCCCTGTGAGCTCACATAACCCCTCGAGGTTACTAGAATAGGTAGGAAAAATATGGTTGTTTTGTGTTATTATTCTTTTCCTAAGTTTAAAGATGAACGTTTCTAATATAGATTTAAAAAGTTGCTAGGAATGTTTTTTTTCAACCTACGATGCAAAGCGCACGACTGCTCTTACTAGCTGTGAAATAACTATAATAGATGATTTCTTCAAACAAACATTTCTTCTTACTGGTGGTAGGACCTCTTGTGAGTCCGCACGGGTAGGTACCACCACCTTGGCTATTTCTGCCGTGTAGCAGTAATGCGTTTCGGTTTGAAGGGTGAGGCAGCCGTTGTAACTATACTGAGACCTTAGAACTTATATCTCAAGGTAGGTGGCGCATTTACGTTGTAGATGTCTATGGGCTCCAGTAACCACTTAACACCAGGTGGGCTGTGAGTTCGTCCACCCATCTGAACAATAAAAATCAATTCTCACTTAAAGTTAATTATATCTGCGAATGGATATTTATAATACGGAGTTGTTACAAGTTGGAAACGTTGCAACCTTGATTCGTGAAACAATGATCGGGTGTTGTAAGATTTGTTTACGCCGGCCGCGGCAATCGATTGTTATTATTGTTTTGCGCATACGTAGGCTAATTACAATAAAATTAATATGGAGCACGCTTCCCGCGATTTCCTTGTAATACACACAATCGACAATAGTCTTGATACGCAAGGAATTCATCTATACTTAATATTATAAAGCAGAAAAGTTTGTTTGTTTGAACGCGCTAATCTCAGGAACTACTTGGTCCGATCAATATGTTTTTAATTTAACCTTGGATATAACCGTAATCTATACTAATAGCTATATATATATAAAAATGAATTTCTGTTCGTTAGTCTCGCTAAAACTCGAGAACGGCTGGATCGATTTAGCTAATTTTGGTCTTGAATTATTTGTGGAAGTCCAGAGAAGGTTTAAAAGGTAGATAAATATGAAAATATCGGAATTAAATAAAAATAACGATTTTGTTTTCCCTTTGATGTGTCCCCCGTCGGACGGATTCCTTTTGTTTGTTTTAAGTTTATTTTATACAAAAGTTTAGGTCTTTTATTTATCGATTGAGGCACTACGAAGTCTGCCGGGTCAGCTAGAACTTAATATTATAAAGCTGAAGAGTTTGTTTGTTTGAACGCGCTAATCTCAGGAACTACTGGTCCAATCAATATGTTTTTAATTTAACCTTGGAAATAGCCGTAATCTATACTATTATATAAATCTACAGTGGTTTTTACGAATGTTCCGTTATAACTAGTGAACCATGCATCCGATTGACTTGAAACTTGGTATCCATGTAGAAAATACATGTACTTAATGGATAGGCTAATATTTATATGAGTGTTGGGACTCCATAATAATAATGACAATAAATACCTAATAATGTTAATTTTAAATGCTCAGCGAAGCGGGCGAGTACCTACGGCTGGTACAATATAAATTATATTACCATTCTAAAATTATCATCAATTTTCAAACATGTTGCCGTAATCATAGTTTTCAGATACTTGATATGAAAGTTCGATTGAATTCGATATCGCGTTTGTCGACACGATATATCTATCTGATAGCGACCGATAAACCCCACTAAATTGATTTTTATATCATTGTATCCTATTTTTGTGTGTGGCAGTCGATTATAGGTTTAAACTTTGGAGACTAGTCCTCGTGGCCTAAAGGATAAGACCTCCGGTACATTCGTGTTGAGCGATGCACCGGTGTTCGGATCCCGTAGGCGGGTACCAATTTTGACAAAAAAAAACTTCTTCAGCTGTGGGGAATGGGTAAACATAATTGAAGTTCAATTAAAAGCATCGAACTGTTGATGCCAATATCAAATAAAACGCGCCTTTGATTACAAAGATAAATGTCGCGTATTAAACGAAATGACGCTTAAGCCTTTCTTCACCTGCCTTACTGATAATAATTAATAAAAATAAATATCACTAGTTCTGTTATAATGTACAGCTTTTGCCTGCGACTCAGTCCGCGTGGTATAGTTACTTGGGCACAACGCAAAATTTTACCCCCACTTCATTTATGTAGAAAGTGAAAATATTTTCAAAAATTGGTGTTCCACTTGTATTAGTCTTACCGTGATGTTATATGGCCTTATAGCCTTCCTCAATAAATGGGCTATCTAACACTGAAATAATTTTCTCAAATCGGACTAGTAGTTCGATTAGATAGATAAGCGCATTCAAACAAACAAACTTCGGCTTTATAATTTTAAGTATAGATCGGAAATTTAGATGCACCAAAATGCTTCACATAAAACAATACATGAGAGCCGAAATTGAATTGAAATCTTTGTAATGTACTCGTTCAAACAGCCTACATCGCTGTTCGCTTCGGCTAACGGTAATCATCGAGATGTAACTGGAAACGGTCATGATGTGTCACTGATTAATTTCGTCAAAAATATTGATGTTTTTGTTGACGGTACAATTTCGAGTGTAGAATCGAATGTTTTGTTGCAGACAGTACTCATCACTCGGACATTATAATATGTTAGTGCGTTTTTTATTATTTTATTGCACTCTAAATCGATAGATATATATATATATATATATAAATGGGCCAAGTGGTCTCTTCTTTCATACTGAGATAATGACTGCTTTGAGACAAATCCACAGGATAGTGATACCTGCCTTCGCGGTCACTCATTAAATAAGCCGTATCACCAGTACGGTTATCGCGATAATTTCATTATAATTTTACGTTTATTTCGATCAATTAACTGCCCCTTAAAAAAATCACCTTTAAAGCTATTAAAATGCAACAAGAAACTGAAGAATCTTCGCACGGTTTCAGTGGATACGATTTTGAATTTTTAAAGTTGACCCTAAAAATAAATCTATTATTTGTGCGGACGGTACTTTGCGGCCAATTAAATTCAAGTAACGTAACCGAACCGCGTGGGCCGCAATTAACCTTGTACGAAGTATGTACCTAGTACGTTTTTTGCTACACATAATCATTACGTGACTCGTTAACGAAAATCTGATGTTTTGTTACTCTCAGTCTTTTGAGCACATATTTGTTTTACTTTGGTTGTTCACGTGTGGAAAGGGAACGTTAATTATTTAAAAAAAATGCCTTAGTGTGAATACTTGTGGCATAAACGTTGCAAAGTAATAATACCTTTTCAATTTTTATTTTTAGATTTTAATGTGGTTGATGGAATGTTCACCCACTTTTCGACTTCTTCTTCTTCTTCTTCTTCTTTGTCGTTTCCTCATTACTGAGGGTCGTGACCACCTTGGTCCAGTTTTTGCACCAGCTTCTTCCAATGTTGCCTGCATTCGGCCTGCTTAATGGCGCCCGGGACGCTGGTGTTTATGGCATCCTTGACAATGTTCGTCCACATGACTTTTCAAACCATCTTTTCAACTGGACGTGCTTAAAATCACGGAATTAGCCCACGGTGCAGTTATGTTGTAGGACTCACGTTAAATCCTCCATTGCGTGATGTAACACCGCGATCTGTGGATACGTAATACCGATAAATCGAAGACAGAAATAGCCTACGACGATTTGTTGTTGATCTTGCGTTAAAGTGTTCCAATGTATTGATGGGACACCGCGATTAGTAATTACGCAATATCGATAAATCGAAGAAGTCTGTAAACTGTAAATGTAACTATGCTTGAGACCTTAGAACTTATATCTCAAGGTGGGTGGCATATTTACGTTGTAGATGTCTATGGGCTCCAGTAACCACTTAACACCAGGTGGGCTGTGAGCTCGTCCACCCATCTAAGCAATAAAAAAGACACTTGCGGCAAAATCTTTAATCTAAATGGACCGTTTCATTAACCTTGCATATTTGTGTACTTGTCCTAAACATCATTCAAGTATCGATCTATCCAGCCGAGACCCTCGCTGTCTAAGATCTAACATTTACGTTACGAATAGTTTCACATACGGAACCCTTATCGGCTCCCCGACACGGAGATGTCAATTAAGTTGGACGCGGTTCTTTAAATCGATCTTCACGGTTTGTCCCCGTCCGTTGATGAGTAATGTCTCAATAGCGTGTCGTGGTCTTCATAAGTACTTATGAACGAAAATTTGTAATTGCTTTAATAGAAATAGCATTATGTGTTGTTTTTAATACGCTTTTAGTAGCTTCAGACGTATGTATGTTAGTATGTAACGGAATCTATGAACATGATTTTGACCCCTTTCAAAACGTCGGATTAACTAGAAGTTTGGTATACTTATTAAGGACCGATGACAATTCCATATTTAAAAAAAATGAAAATATATAATTGAAATCCTAAAAAGGCACCCCACGCTTTTTTTACAATAAAATAATTTTTTCTTACACTATTTTTAATTCAAATTTATTAAAACTAATTTTTTATTTTTTTGTTTTTTTTTCTATTTTCTATAAAAGCGTATTTTGTTTGTTTTTTTTGAACTATTCTTTATTTTAGGTTTGTGTGGGTAGTCAAACGAAAACTTGTATATTTTCGTGGTGTAGGTCGGTCCGAGATGCTTCTAGGGCACGGGTGTGTACCACAACCGTGTGTAAGTCTGCAGTGATGCAGTTGTTAATAGTTGGCGGTATTTACATCGTTGATACTTATGGGCTTCCGGTACTTAACACCAAGTGAGCTGTGAGCTCTTCCACCCATCTAATCTATATATTAATACGTGAAGCAAAAACTTTGTATCCCTTTTTACGAAAATTGCGCTGACGGAGGAGTATGAAATTTTCCACACTTATAGAGAATATAGAGAAGAAGTGCACAATGCTAATATTTTTTTTAAATAATCCATAAAAGATACATTAAATCAATAAAGAAAATATTACACACACTACCATGTATTTGACACACACACATAATAATATATGTATACTTTGTTTATTGTCAAACTTTTGTTATTGCTTAAGGTCTGTGGTCAAATTGACAATAGGTTAATATTGTTAATCTTTAATATTATTCGTCAATACTGTAGTCTTGGCGAACTCTGTGATTATAGAAGTATAACAGTCAAATGTAATGTAATGTATAGTAGTAATGTTCAAACTTATAATTTCAATGAATTATAGTCGAATTTCGACTAATACGGGACCACTAGTAATCATAGATGGAGTCACTACGAAAACTGCCGGGTCAGCTAGTTTAAAATAAAATAAGAACGAAATTCGTCACATTGCAAATTCGAAGCTGCGTTTGTGTGAACCGCAGGAAATACGAGCCGGTCCGACGGGTTACCGCGGGTCGCCCACCGACGGCTCTAAAACAATTCTATAACCGCGACCAGTGGGCGGGTGGCTCGATACGAATGTTGAAAGAATTGACACGAATATTATAAGCTTCAATCTAAACAGATATCGCTAGGACGGGCGTTTTTATAATGTTTATTTCCCCTACCCCTAATAGCTGGTGGTCTGGTTGTTCCAGCAACTCACGAACTGGTAGGTGAGCTCACGGCCTCAACATAAGAGAGCTGCTAACACTGGCCCTAACAAGAGCAGTGCTTCCCAGAATCTACTACCGGGTCGAAATCGCGAGAAGATCTGGCGAGAAACTCAGTAGATTGTGTCTATAGGCGTATCATAATAACTCTTCACGGAAACCTGCCCTCACTTTGTCTTCCTATACACCAGAGCTTACTTCAGGAGCGTAAAATTGGATCTATTAACACGCTGTATTAGTTTGACCTGTATCTACTAATATATAAGTAGATCGATACGTACCTAGATGTATCAGGGAATCAATCACCCGATTTAAAGACATCTGATAAACTTGAAAATTTTGCACACGGATTTAGCATTTGATGACAGACATTAAGAAAATTTTATTAGTTTGGCTTAATAATATCTTGACTATACCCTATTCCCAAATACGAAGTCCCATGAGACAGAATTTATTATTATGTTATTGTGTGTGTGTGAATTAATCGTATAATGATTTAGATTGATTGTGTATTTTTTAAATGATTTTTAAATGACTTCGTAGTGCCTCAATCGATAAATAAAAGACCCACGGAGGGGGGGACACATCAAAGGAAAAACAAAATTGTTATTTTTATTTAATTCCGAGCATTTTCATATTTATCTACCTTTTAAACCTTCTCTGGACTTCCACAAATAAATCAAGACTAAAATTAGCCAAATCGGTTCAGCCGTTCTCGAGTTTTAGCGAGACCAACGAACAGCAATTCATTTTTATATATGGAGATTATGCGAAACGTGATGAGTTACGTTCTAAGAAGTGTCAAAAGGGACTTCGTAATTGGAATAGGGTATAGTAAAAGAAAAATCAGGAATATTTTGTTTGTTTCTTAATTAAGTTAATAATGAGAGTGTTCAAAGAGTAACTGGCAATCGCTTAAAAGTGGATATTTCGAATTTGTAGTATAATTTATTCAGATGATTCTTGAATCATTAAATCAGACTTTTTTTATTTATTTATTAGAATTAATAGAAAGCTAAACTGGACCGGTCGATGATATAGATACCGGTTACCGACCGAACTGGTGGTGAGCACTTTGCATGCGATATACATTTCATTTTTCGTCCTTACCGTTCACTTTTCGGATAAGCACAAGCGAAAGCGGTACAAGAAATATTACAGTCGACGATTAATGGCGTCGATGACGTGGATTTATGACTATAAATAAAATATGTAAACGTTAAGTAGTAATTAACGCGAGTTTACGCGAGTGAATGTGTGTTGCAAAATTTAATGGAACCATCATGACCACTGAGTTAAATAAATTTAGTTTGCTGGTATTTGGGAGACCGTGCCCAAATAAGGTTGGCCCACAGCCTCTTTTGGCCAACCAGGGGTGATTATTAAAGGAATAAGAGAATAATTAAGGAAAGGTTTGAGAACAACAAAATACTCAACTCTCTCCAGCTCATACAATCCAGTTTCTGCAGGATAGCCGTCGGAGCACCGTGGTGTGTGAGGGATGTAGATCTTCACGACGACCTAAACTAACCCTCACTGAGTTTCTCGCTGGATCTTGTCAGGGGGTTGCGTTTCCGATCCGGTGGTAGATTCTGCGAACCACTGCTCTTACCATGACTAGTGTTAGCAAATTCTCTCAGGTCGAGCCCGTAAGCTCATTTACCCGTCCGGACGTAGCTGAAATAGCCTCTTAAGCTACCAGCGAATATGTAGGAGAAAAAAAAAGTAGCTCAGTTAGCAGAGTTCACAATTGGATTGCCCTCCAAAGTATGAACCAATAACTAATGAACAAATTAAAACATATTTTTATTTATTTATTCAATTAGTTATACCAAATAAGTGTTCGCCACTTCAGAGCATCGATAAGTGAACACTATAGTATGACATGATAAATGTCACCTCAAGTAAAGTTGCAATCAAAAATGCTAATTGTTGACAACTGGTCTCGACTTTATTAATTTGCTTAAGTTTTAAGTAACATTAAGATTTTTGCAATTTTTTCAATTGGAGCCAATATATCGACAATTTTTGTTAATTTATCTCTTGTTCATTGCTACGTACGAAAACTCTATTTTAAATAATTAATAGAATTTTTTTGTACTTTAATCATTAAGGAGAAAATCTGTAGGATGCATTAATACTGAAAATCTAGCAAAATAAATATGACTACTAATGCCTTAAAAAACAAACCTACTTTACGTTAATTAAGTAATAAATCGTATTCATCCTCAATATGAAGGAAATATAAAGTGAATATACTTTATAACGTTTTCTAATAAGGATAAACGGGCAAGTAAATAATTATAAAGATTTAATCGTCTCACCATAAATATACATTTGATCGTAAAAATCTCACCTCACAACACAAACTGTGATGATGAACTAACTATTATACATATGCTAATTAATTATAATACGTTTGTAAACTATTGAGTTATTCATTACTTTATGTTGAAGCATTTGCTAGTTGCTAAATGTTACGATTTTTTTTGTCCTGAAGTTTCCGTGGCCTAATAGCTGAGACGCACGCAGCCCGCTGAGTTTCTCGCTGGATCTTCTCAGCGGGTCGCGATTCCGATCCGGTAGTAGATTCATTCGCGAAGCCATTGCTCTTGAGTTGTTAGGTCTCCTTCGGAGGCGCACGGGCAGTTGTTAACAAATCCCACCCTTCCCGGCTGAACCTTTGCTCGCCCATCTGTCCTGGTGAAACTGTAAAGGCTTCCGGGCCACCAGTAATTTTTCAATCATAACAAAAAGGTGAGATTTCCTGTGGTGCCAGTAACCGAACTACGGGTGCGCATGGTACCACTAATGAATTTAAGAATTTGTTGATGAAAGAATACGCTGTGAGCCCGTTTTCTGGTAAAACCATCCTGTTCGTATTTTGCGACGAGGCCAACGTGCCTTCCAATTCGTTGGGCACGATAAGTTGTTTGGCCATGAAGCTTGATTAAAAAGTTGCGGAGTACAGAACATTTGTTTGCCCGCTTCTGACTAGTTGGAGAACGATAAAAGCGATTAACTCGGTGATGCAGTAGTTAGAGCTCCTGACTGGGTGGGTTCGATTCAAACATCAGGCAAATATTCGTATGATGAACAGGCTTGTTTGCTTTTTGTCTGGGTGCGTATTAGCTATTATCATCGTCCTCGCCGAACCCGTCGCTTGCGATGCAGGGCTCAACGAGTAACCCATAGCCACAGCACAGGCGGTAGATTCTGCGAAGCACTGCTCTTGCTGGGGCCAATGTAAGCAACACTCCCGGTTTGAGCCCCGTGAGCTCACCTACTAGTTAAGGTTACGTTGAAATTGTTTCTAATAAGGATAAACGGGCAAGTAAATAATTATAAAGATTTAATCGTCTCACCATAAATATACATTTGATCGTAAAAATCTCACCTCACAACACAAACTGTGATGATGAACTAACTATTATACATATGCTAATTAATTATAATACGTTTGTAAACTATTGAGTTATTCATTACTTTATGTTGAAGCATTTGCTAGTTGCTAAATGTTACGATTTTTTTTGTCCTGAAGTTTCCGTGGCCTAATAGCTGAGACGCACGCAGCCCGCTGAGTTTCTCGCTGGATCTTCTCAGCGGGTCGCGATTCCGATCCGGTAGTAGATTCATTCGCGAAGCCATTGCTCTTGAGTTGTTAGGTCTCCTTCGGAGGCGCACGGGCAGTTGTTAACAAATCCCACCCTTCCCGGCTGAACCTTTGCTCGCCCATCTGTCCTGGTGAAACTGTAAAGGCTTCCGGGCCACCAGTAATTTTTCAATCATAACAAAAAGGTGAGATTTCCTGTGGTGCCAGTAACCGAACTACGGGTGCGCATGGTACCACTAATGAATTTAAGAATTTGTTGATGAAAGAATACGCTGTGAGCCCGTTTTCTGGTAAAACCATCCTGTTCGTATTTTGCGACGAGGCCAACGTGCCTTCCAATTCGTTGGGCACGATAAGTTGTTTGGCCATGAAGCTTGATTAAAAAGTTGCGGAGTACAGAACATTTGTTTGCCCGCTTCTGACTAGTTGGAGAACGATAAAAGCGATTAACTCGGTGATGCAGTAGTTAGAGCTCCTGACTGGGTGGGTTCGATTCAAACATCAGGCAAATATTCGTATGATGAACAGGCTTGTTTGCTTTTTGTCTGGGTGCGTATTAGCTATTATCATCGTCCTCGCCGAACCCGTCGCTTGCGATGCAGGGCTCAACGAGTAACCCATAGCCACAGCACAGGCGGTAGATTCTGCGAAGCACTGCTCTTGCTGGGGCCAATGTAAGCAACACTCCCGGTTTGAGCCCCGTGAGCTCACCTACTAGTTAAGGTTACGTTGAAATGGTTTCTCAAGATCATCAGCTTAGGTAGAAAAAAAAATTGGATATATATGTTTATATTTAAACGTAATATATAACGTTCGAGCCCTTTCGGTTACTGGTCGACATAAAAACGCGTAGTTTATCAGCGAATAGAGACCTCATCATTAGCAAAACACAAGAAAGCTTCCAATGTCTTTAAAAAGCAGGCAGTTAGTAGATCTATGCTTTTCTTTTACCCCTGTTAAAACTTCATTTAAGTTAACGATCTGTAGGTATTAGTGGTAACGGTTAATTAAAAAGAATTTCGCCCCATTTCAAAGATTCCTTCCACGTAATTTACATTAATCGTGGTATGGCTTCATAAAAAAAATTGTCTGGTTTTTAGGAGATTGGAGAATTCTCCCTGATTTCAAAGCGCCAAAGGCACAGAAATAGGGCTTACTTGATCTACTTGACCTACGACTATGCGAAAGGCTGCATATTTGAAACCGGGTTGCGTATCTCGTGTTTAGTCAATTAAGTACTTGGTACTAAAAGGTCTTCTTCTTCGTCGCTTTCTTCATTGCTGAAGGTCGTGTCCCCGAAACTTTACCGTGGCCTGTCTCGTGAGCTGTGTCCATCTCGTCCGGTCCTCAGCTTCTCGAATGGCGGTTGCGACTGGCCACCCAGTTACGGTGGTTATTTTATCACAGCAACGGCTAGGTAATCGGCCGCAGGGCCTCTTTCCTTCCACATTTCTTTTCATTTCATTCATTTTAGTATCGAAATGTCTTCCTCATGGTTTCTTTCTCACGCTGTTGTGTCTGTAGGCTCCCGTAAGCGCTGTTCATCAATTCCATCCATAGACTGCAATAAAATGAAAAAAAAAAAATAGAGTTTGTAGTCACGTGCTTTTTATTGGGTAGATTACGTAAAATACTGTTTCTCTGTTCATTTTGTGCCGCCAATGCCATTCACCTTTGCTCGTGGAAATTAGCATTGCCCGCCGTGAAATTGCCATAGTGCAAAAAAAAAAGAACTGCATGATTCACTCGGTTGTATAATCCAATATTTTATTCGCTCTCCGACTCGACTCTGCAATGTTAATGTTAGATCTACTAAATATGGTTTAATTAGGGAAGTGCCACATTGTCGGTTTGTTTCCTCTTAATTTTCATACACGCATATTGCGTTCATTAAAGTTTTGGTTTTACATGGAAAACGTTGAAAATATGGTCGATTCTTTTCGCTGCACTGACATTGTAATGGCAAATGTCTCTATGGTCGATAGAAAAGTATTTTTCGACAACTGTACTGCCACTCATAAAACATGCGGTCTCCCAGATATGAAGTAGAGAAGCTCAAAATTGCGGGTCGCATAGGGGGCAAGCGCGCCGTGGGCCGAACACCAGCCAGATGGTCAGATCTAGTAAGAGAAGCACTTGGTGGTAGTCTGTACCATGCGGTACATACCACCCATGATCGAACACAGTGGAAGTACGTCACATGTGGTCGCGATCCTCAGTAGTGAGGGAACGATATAGATATTTTTTTATTGCTTAGATGGGTGGACTGGAGCCCATAGACATCTATAACGTAAATGCGCCACGCACCTGGATATATAAGTTCTAAGGTCTCAAGTATAGTTCCAACGGCTGCCCCACCCTTCAAGCCGTAACGCATTACTGTTTCACGGCCAAAATAGGCAGGGTGGTGGTACCTACCCGCGCGGACTCACAAGAGGTCCTACCACCAGTAGAAAAAGAAGAACTGTCACTATCGGGTCATTATATAGAAGATTGAATAGTAGAAGCTTAGTTTCGTATCGCCTCAGAGATTGATTATAATTTAAAATGGTTCGCGCTCCGGGTTCGAATGAATACTAGATACGAAAATAATCGAAAAATTTAAACGTGAATTTCGCAAATCGATTCACTCCGGTCGTGAATTGCGGGAATTGATATCGAATGGAGTTTATGAAGCAGCAACATAAATTCATCTGTCCTTTTCTTTCGGGTAGCCGAAACGCGATGAACGAAAGTGACGAAAGTTTTTCTATCGGTGTCGAGAATTTAATCTGTGCTGAAAGCAAATCTCGTTGCCCACTCGAGGGAGGGGTGAGGGGGGTGGCATTGATAATAAAATAAAACACGGTACATGATGATTTTGAATACTTTTAAGAAACAGTTTTTTTGTTTTTCGTACCTTTGCTGATAGCCTTGAGAGGCTATTTCAGCTTCGACTTGACGTGTAGGTGAGCGTACGGGCTCAAACCGAAAGCGTTGCTGGCCCCAGTAAGAGCAGTGCTTCGTAGAATCTACCACCGGATCGGAAACGCGACCCACTGAGGAGAACCTTCGGCGAGAAACTCACTGAGCAAATACTACCACTTGCTACAATATTATAAATGTCAATTTTGTTCCACATTTCTTTAGGTACTTATAATATTTACATGTTTAAATACATCGATTACGTAAATTAAATATTTAAGTACATAATATAATCTGCAAATATTATGACATTACGTTGACCTTTGAATGACGAGTTTCTCTACCTCATTACAGTACCAGTTCAACGCGCTAAGGTGTTGCCACAATTTTGTTTGAGTGTGCGTGCGTGCGTGTGTTTTTTTTTTTGTGATAACCCTGACTCATAGGTACAAGATGAATACGAGTAATATGAGGTTAAGTTACGTTAGTCGTGATGGAATATCGAGATTCGAAAAGTGTTTAAAACCGCAAGGAGTCGGGTGTGATTTTATTTTCATAATCAGAGAAGTCTGTCGCTGTTTGAATAGTGAATTTCATTTCCTTTATAAATAATCATTGTTTTTGGTTTCATTTATGCTTAATAGCGTTTTCTATACTAATATTATAAAGAGGAAAGATTTGTTGACATAGGCTGTTTATAGAGTATATAGAGTGACATAGGATATAACCTTTTTTGAAAAAAATTAGGGGTCCTTACTCCAATAATATAACCAAAGGTGTAAAAAAACTACCTAAAATATTCCATGGCGTGCCCTGCGAAAACTATTGATGATAGAATAAAATAATGTACTACGACTTTATATAACACATTATTATATACAAAAAGTGTCGCGACAGCATATATCTGACTATCATAGTAATGCCGTAATAAGTGTTCTTTTATTTAAAAAAATAAAACAATGTCAAATATCGTTAAATTTTTTGGAAAAAGACCCGAGCGGAGCCGGAGCGGGTCGCTTGTCTGTAATATACCAAGAAAACAACATTTAAAGCCCTTAATCTCTTTTTAAATTAATATTTTAAAGAGTCTTATTAAATCATGTAAAACTGAATGTACCTACGTTATTTTATTTTGAATGTACGTCCAGTCCTCTAAATCTTGCAAACGTCTTTCAATAGATTTTTTGACTTTTAATTTTCATTCATACGTTCAATTTTAGTCAATTTTCAATTAATTTATTTATGAACCAGTCTACACTGCAATACCGTGCTTAATTGAATTATGTATAAATTCAAAATTCTTTACCTATACACTGCATGTTTCTAACTAACTTGCCATCTTTTGTTGGATTGTTATTTTTTTTCCTCCCCAAGCTAACGGCCTTGAGAGACTATTTCAGCCTAGTCTTAAGTAGGTAAGTGAGCTCACTGAGCTCAAACCTGACGACGTTGATAACGCTCTAACCCTAGCAAGAGCAGTGCTTTGCTGAATCTACCACCAGATCGGAAACGCGACCCACTGAGAAGATCCAGCGAGAAACTCAGTGAGCTTGAATTGTTACGCTGTGTTAGTATTGAAATAAGTTTTTAATTGTAACACAATACAGATGTCGAAATACACGTTCGGTTCGTAGCAAATATCGGTCGTCAATTGTGAACCATTTAAAAACGATTGGATCAAACATTGGTCTGTAATTATTTACTACTAGCGACCCGCCCTCGCTTCGCTTCGGAAACATTAAATTTTATTATTGATAGGCGAAGCGCGGGACGACAATAACTGCGGTTGACGCCGCGGGGCGAAGCTAGTCTAAAAAAAGTAGCCTAAGTTACTCCTTATATCATCAGCTACCTATTAGTGAAAGTCTCATCAAAATCGGTCCAGCCGTTCCAGAGATTAGCCGGAATAAACAGACAGACAGACAGACAGACAAAAATTGTAAAAAAAAAATTGTTTTGGTGTATGTACCGTATAGTATATATTCATAATATGCATGTAGTAAAAAGCGGTTATTTTAATACTACAAACAGACAATCTAATTTTATTTATATGTATAGATTTTATTTACGATACGGGCCATACGATTTCGAGTCGCGGTCGACCACGGAATAGTTAAATAAGGTTGGAAAGGCCTTTGCTCTAATTTTGTATTAGAACCAGTGTCGCCGCTTCATCCCCACTATTTTAATTTCTACACATACACGTACTGTGATTACAAGTATTTCGCACACAACAAAAACACCCACACATAAATCTCAGGGCAGATATTCGTTCGCAAACTAGCACAAAACACCCGTAGACATACACACTCACACACGCAAAAAAGCAATAAAAATGTTCATACACGATAGTGCTTGATAAAATCGATAATCTTTGTCGATAAATTATCTGATGAATGAATGGAGAAAATGAAACATGGAATAAATATTGAAAAAAAAAACTATTTTACTTTTATTAATTACAAATAGTCACTGTCCCTGGAATAAAACGTATTTGTTAAGCAGTTGGCGCTTGCTATTAATTGCGAATGAATTTTTCAAAATTAAGTGTATTCTGATTTTTTTATGGTAAAATCATTTTCAGTAAAATGTTTAGAGTAGTAGTAGTAAATAGTACTCGTCTTTGTCTCCAGTTTCCTCTACCTGTCACGTCAATCCATTGTTCGCTGGCGTTAGGTTCTTTAGGAAACCTAAAATTTTTAATTAACTGCATAAGTCAAATAGCATTTTACTTAGATTTTAATACGTCTAAGACAATATAGTAAATACCCGTAAATGAGAGGTCTACATGTCCCTTTATATTATACCTTCACATTAATTCAATGATAATAATTCAATAATAATAATACATATTTATTTTACTCAAAATACGTCTCACTAAGAATATACTAGGTATCATTAATTAAATATAAAATAATGCAAAAAATATCCATGTCAAATATAAATATAGTCGAGAATTCTGTCAATGATTTTATTTCACCACATGGTCACCTCACTATCGACAACTGCACCACGGCCAATCAGGGCAAACGCCGAAATTTCAAAGATTGAAGTGTAGAGAACGCAATGCATGTAGTACATTGGAAGCTGACTTGGTCATTGCGTTCATTGGGCGAGTACACATCGCGCAATGTATGCTATTTATAACTTGCTGCAATAATATTGTTAATGTTTGGAATTTCATAATGCTCAGTATATTTTTATGTTTTAGACAAATAATATTGTAATTAAATGGTAATTTCGACTTACCGATCGAGAGATATACCTCCTCGCTCTATACTTGAGGTCTGATTTTTTGTTTTACAAGTTATAATTGCACAACACGGCACTATAAAGCGGAGATCTGTTCGCCAAGTAGTCCGAAGCGCACTAAACGCGGTGAATGAAAGAATCGGTCGAGTTATGTTTGTACAAACATAACTGTGGCACGCTTGCCCCGCCTACATTACCATTCCAACTTTATTTATCTATTCCGTGCGGTCGACTGTCGTCGTTGTCGTTGTCGTGATGTGAAATTTACTTTGCGATGAGTCACCGCGTTCATCTCGTTTGCTCGGCGCGGTTCGAACGCAGAAACCGGTATTGAAGCGGTTATTACACGGCCGAGGTTCGTTAATGCGCTTTTAGAAGAAGTGTTCGATTTTTCTGTTTCCTTCGCAAAAAATGTATTGAACAAACAGCGGCTTGGCTGGTATGCAGCGGCTTGGCTCTGCCCCTGGCATTGCTGACGTCCATGAGCGACGGTGACCACTTACCATCAGGTGGGCCGTATGCTCGCCTGCCTACAAAGGCAATAAAAATTTTTGCATTGTAGCTGTTTGGCGTCTACTGTGGATGCATTACGAAGATTTTTTTCTCATACAAATTTCACGTCATATTTTGTATGAAGCGATGTATGTTTGTTTTTATTTAGATGCCCATTAAAATGTGAAGCTTATATGTTTATGATCAATATGATATGTACGTATATGTATGTCGAAACCATGTCGTTGGTTTGTGGAAAAAAATTAGATAGTTTTAAGTAAGCTAGTTTAAAAATTTTTAACTTTTAAAATAGGTTTTAACGGTCTCATCTACAAGGTTACATGATAATAATATGCATAATTATGATACGACGGGTATGAAAAACAAAATTTCTTGAAAATATATTATGTTTCAGAAATTTGAAAAAAAACAAAAAAGAAAGTATAATATATAAAATTCATGTAAATCGGGACAAGCCAGTCAGTGAATAACCGCATTAAAAATATATATAATTATAATACGCTAATAATAAAGATAGAAAATAGATTTTAAAAAATAATAAGAATAATATTAAATAACTCCGTGACAGTAATGGTCCTTGTGTATTTTCGAACTGGTGGCCGATTTAAACAGCGGATTGAGTGAATCGCGTGGGAGGGTAGATTTACAACCTTAATCTTTTGTTACGTCAAAGGTAAACCGGCTTAATATTTAATTGGACCTAGTTTCAATGTGTTTGTGTGACTTTCCTACGCCTAAACGGCTCTTGAAATAATCGCGTTTTTAAATGATAGATTTTAGACAAACTATTTTTTCAGCGCCCTTGGTGTTAAGTGGTTACTGGAGCCCATATACATCTACAACGTAAATGCCGCCACCCACCTCGAGACATGAGTTCTAAGGTCTCAGTATAATTAACAGCTGCCCCACTCTTCAAACCGAAACGCATTACTGCTTCACGGCAGAAATAGGCAGGGTGGTGGTACCTACCCGTGCGGACTCACAAGAGTTCCTACCACCAGTGTAAAAGGTGGTTTAATAGAGATCCCATTCCACGAAGACCTTCATGCGGCTAATGATCGGAGGCGCTGGAGGGACATTACAAGGAGTAAAATCCTGTCGAAATATGATGATCACGACCCTAAGCAGTGAGGAAATGTCGCGAGAAGGAGAGGAAATGATAGCGATGGTATATAGGTCTCATGTGCAGTTTATTCAGCTTAAACAATGCTTGTATCAATTAAGATATTTCGTCATCAGTTCGCCTTTATTGTAATCAGTAATTGTTTATTTTGTAATATAGCGATTATTCCGATGTCGTCGTGTACAACACACTACCAAATTGTAGATATAGATAAAGATAGCGTAGTATTTCCGTTAAAAACGGTACGACATCATAGAGGATAACTTAGAATACTACTTACTACTAGGATACTTTTAACGGTAGGCAGCGGCTTGGTTCTGCCCCTGGCATTGCTGACGTCCATGAGCGACGGTAACCACTCACCATCAGGTGGGCCGTATGCTCGTCTGCCTATAAGGCAATAAAAAAAAAGTTCAATAAAAATAATATACATATTTAGTTTCAAAACGTTGTGTTCGATAGTGAAATAAAAAGTTTATACTCCGCAACTGTGTCGTGCAAACAGACACCGACACAATGGCGGAAGCCTGCGGTACGCGAATGTAAAACCGAATGAAGTTTTGTCAGGCAAATATGTAGTTTAACTGTTCATGTTTAAAGATCATTAACGTAGCAAAAGATAAGTCTGTCCGTGCAAATACAAAGAGTTGAATTACTTACAGTTACTTCAAGCTTCATACGAGAGTCTGCGACATTTTGTCGTTTCGGTTTAGTTTGCTTTAGTTTTATTAAAATTATTATTATAAGGCGCACAAGTGTTTAGTATTTTGACTTGTATAGCGTTATGTTTGTTTGGATGAGTACTATAGACATTTGTCTCTAATCACTACATAGTATAAAACAAAGTCGCTTTCTCTGTCCCTATATCTGTCTGTCCCTATGTATGCTTAAATCTTTAAAACTACGCAACGGATTTTGATGTGTTTTTTTTAATAGATAGAGTGATTGAGGAGGAAGGTTTATATGTATAATAACATCCATTAAATAGTGGAGAAATCAATAATAAATTACAGTTTCCGAAGCGAAGCGAGGGCGGGTCGCTAGTGACAGATAAATTGAAGCGGATTATGATCTTTGTTTGTGTAATTGAAGTTAGGATAAATACGGGATGGCGGTGCTCACGAGCCATCACGGTTGACAGTCCATTGGCGTGCAACGTGACGTGACGTGACGTAATGCGTGACGAGTTTTCCGGTCTGGTCAACTGGGCAGTTATTTTTTTTTTTTTTTAATCTCTCTGCGTAAGTTTAATTTTGCTGAACTATCTATATATCGCGGTAAAATATTATTATTACGCGCACCGACAAAATTCACGAAAAGGCAATTAAAATTCCACTCCAAACATCAAACAGTGAAAATTTACGATTTTGGTAAACGAAAAGTAATTATCAACTACGTCGAGAAGGGTGAATAGCTGAAACGATTTACGCAAAAATAAAGTTAAACCGCCTCGGAAATGTTATTTGATGGTTGAATAAAAGCGTTTTTAGTTTTGTTTGTTGTCTATTTATAGCTGACGCGCTATTTTTGCGAGAATCGATATTAACAAAGATCGAGATTCGAATAGATTAAACAGTTTGAAGAGCCTAACTGAACACGTTATCGTATAGTTGAAGAAAAGCGTTTTTAGTTTTGTTTGTTGTCTATTTATAGCCGACGTGCTATTTTCGTGCGGATTTTTAATTAACAATGATTGAATTTGTTCCGACTTAAATCCTGGGACAGCCTGATGCAATTGAAAGTTTAACCTAGGGTCTCAAATTCGGGCTAAACTTTTTTTCTCCCACCTATGCCGAAAGTTCGGTTTTCCTCCCGCTGTACAGGGAAAAAAGTCTAACTTTTCCTCCCGCTGTACAGGGAAGAAAGAGTCACTTTTCCTCCCTGGGTACTGACAAGTTCGCATGCGCGTTAGGTGCTACGTCTGCTCTCACGCACCTAAAATTCTCCGCCATTGTTGTGCTCGGGTAATTTGCAATATTGTGTTTAGTGTAAAAGTGAAATAAACAAAAGGCAATAAAATTTAATAGTGAAGTATTAAACAAAGATGAGTTCATCAGACACTTCTTATTCAATTAGTAGTAGTTTATTTAAAAATTAAAAAACAGTTAAATTGTTTTTTTTATGTGTACTCCACGAACTTTCGGCCTGGTAGTAGAAAAAATAGTATGTGCACCGCGGGAAAAAAGTAGGACATTATTTTACACGCGGGAGGAAATTTCCTACTTTTCTTCCTTGATGCACAATGTACTAATTTATTTCCATCGATTTTAACCAATAACCAATTATTATTTTTTTGGTGGGTAGTCGGCTCTTTCACTCATATAGTGCAATAAAAAGAGAAACGCATCAATCGCGCCATTACTGTATACGTTCTGTAATTACGAACGTTTCGGATATTTTAATTCGTTTATACCATAATTGAACTCATAATTACACTGTCGATGTCTCAACAATCATAGTTGTTTTTCTCCAATATCTTAAACTAGCGACCCGCCCTCGCTTCGCTTCGGAAACATTAAAACACACATGAAACAAAAAAAAAAAAAATTGAAAAAAAATTAAAAAAGTAGCCTATGTTCATCAGGGAACAATGTCGGCTTCTAATGGAAAAAGAATTTTTTAAATCGGTCCAGTAGTTTCGGAGCCTATTCGAAACAAACAAACAAACAAATCTTTCCTCTTTATAATATTAGTATAGATAAGTATAGATAAATTAAGTATCTGGTGTCTCATATTGTAGTTGACTGATATCGTGTTTATTAAAACCAAAAGACGATATTTGATGATGAATATAAATTAAACAGTCATGGGATTTGAGGGATAGTATTTTTTTTATTAAATTCTTAGATATGATATGTGTTAAAATGCTATTTTTCATTTAACTGAATCTTCTTTATCTACTAGTTTTCCTAATTAAGCAACAATTTCAAACCTTATCCGTGTTGATAGAATATTAGGATTCGTGCCCCTTGATTTTGTTATGATTATGGTAGAGCAGTAGAAAATTTAGACTGAAATTAAATAAGCTAAGAAAAAAACCTTTTCATCTGTTTCAGGGTTTTCTCCAATATATTTTTTTGCTTAGTAAGATAAACGGGTTTTATGATGAGACTGACGTCACACATATGACCCACCGGATAATAAATCTCTAATGTAAAAACTATGTGTTCCTACATCAATTTAATTGCAAGTCAGTTTTAAGACTGATAAAACTACAAAGATACTATCTTTTTATCTTTTTAATTATTGAACTTTTGTAAAGAAAAGCCTTTAGTATTTAAACCCTTTAAAAATCTTTAGTTTTTAAAATAAGACTTTTCTTAGACGCATTTACTTATCTGTCATTCGGTGAAAAAAGTATTGATAAACTATGCAAAACATGCATAGTTTATCGATACTGCTAAAAATATTATTTTAAAAATAGATTAAGGGTTTTAAATGTTGTTTTCTTGGTATATTACAGAAAAGGAAATTAAGTCTTTTATCGTTCATTAATTCTGGAGTGTTCCATATAATTAGTTGTTATACGTATAACGCTGTTATGAATCGTGATTTATAACCGGACTAGTGTCGGTTGCGTGGAAAATAAGCGGTCACAAAATATAGCTAGTGCTTTAATAAAGTTGCTGATTTATTTAGAACACTAACGCATCGTTATTATTAGAATTTTTTTAACCGAAACGTGGACCTCCACGACGATTTGGACCTAGAGTCTCTAGTAAGTATCTACAGTCGGCATCAGTGCGCCACTTCGATAAAGCGGCACGACACGGGAACCCTCTCATCGTGGCCACCGGTAACGACATTCCCGATCGTGTGTACCGAATGGTAAATAGTCGATGTCGTGCTAAACACGTCACTACGGATCCTCCCGATCCGTTAACGGTGCTTTTGGGTACCTCAAGCACCGGTCACCGTCCTCGTCGAACCCGTCGCTTGTGACGAAGGGCTCGGCTAGTAAATTAACCCACAGACACAGCCCACTGAGTTTCTCGCCGGTTCTTAGTGGGTCGCGTTTCCGATCCGGTGGTAGATTCTGTGAAGCACGTCTCTTTCTAGGGTTAGTATTAGCAACGTCGTCAAGTTAGAGCCCAGCGAGCTCACCTACTAGTTCGGTGAATCTAGAATAATCCCTCGAGGTTAAAAAACAATTTTCATAACGTCACGTATTTTATAATGTAAGTAATGTAATTTAAACAGAATAGTCGTGTATTAGCTGTGCCGTGTTATATTGTAACAGCGAGTAAACATTGTGATTCATACGACATTCTGGTTGCCATCTGTTGCATTGTGTTGTCGCCGCGAAAATGCAAGTATGTAAAAAACCGAGATATGTAATATTTCAAACGAATATTATTAGTCAGTTTTAATATTATATGAGATGACTGTAGATTGTGTGTTCTTGAAAGTTTTTGTTTGTAGGATCGTGACGTCACATCAAAATGTAATCGTGTGGTTTTAGTGTGTGGGGTTAGTCAGACGCGAGTTTAGGTTAGGTATAAGAAAGTCTATGTATACGGTGAAGTTAAAGTCGTATTTCTGGTCGGCGTTATCTATATATTAATACGTGAAGCAAAAACTTTGTATCCCTTTTTACGAAAATTGCCCGGACGGCGGAGTATGAAATTTTCCACACCTATAGAGAATATAGAGAAGATGTGCACAATGCTAATATTTTTTTTAAAAGAATGCATAAATGATACATTAAATCAATAAAGAAAACATTACACACACTACCATGTATTTGACACACACACACACACATATACTCTTTGTTTATTGTAAAACTTTTGTCATTGCATAAAGTCTGTAGTCAAATTGAGAATAGGTTAGTATTGTTTATCTTTAATATTACGCGTATTTGTCTATAGTGTAGTCTTGGCGAAATATGTAACAATAGGACCATAATATTCAATTAATTATAGTCGAATTTCGACTACTGCGGGACCACTAGTGTTTATTAATTAAATTAACGCTTATAAAACATAATATAAACTTTTTTATTCTTTTAGTGCTGAGCTTATTTTCAGATATTTTGTAGAAATTAATAAAAGATTTTTGAAAAAAAAGTACCTTATAATTTTTTTAACTTCAAATACAAATAATAATGCTGAATTCACAGCAAAATACGTACGTACGTACAGGTCGATACCTAATACCTATAATTAATAGAGTCGATCTATCGACGGCTCACGCTCTAATGGTTAATGTAGGCAGTAGTCTAAGTAGGCAGCGGCTTAGTTGTGCCCCTGGTATTGCTGAAGCCCATGGGCGACGGTTACTACTCACCATCAGGTGGACCGTATTGTCGTCGGCCTACAAGGGTAATAAAAAAAAATTAAAACTTCTTTTACCGTTTAATCACGCATTATATAATGTTACTTTATGTTATTTTTTACCTTTCCAATACTTTACGGGTTACGGGGGTCCGTGAAATTCCTGGTGAAATTGTAAAGACTTCTGGGCCATCAATAATCACTCGTTCATAAAAAAAGTCACGAGCGCCTAGGATGTTGTTGTTTGTGACTTGTCGACAATTGAATAATGTCCTAAAAGGACGTGCCGCGAAGAAAATACTTTATGTAGGTCTGTCTCTTGGGAGAAGAATCCGATTTTCGTATTGTTTGTACAAAGAGCACTAATACTGCTTTAACGGCCTTATGACGTATCAGGGACGGACACACACTCGATGTAAAGTTATTACGGTACCGATAAAATTTTACTGGCGGTAGGACCTCTTGTGAGTCCGCGCGGGTAGGTACCACCACCCGGCCTATTTCGGCCGTGAAGCAGTAATGCGTTTCGGTTTGAAGGGTGGGGCAGCCGTTGTAACTATACTGAGAGACCTTAGAACTTACATCTCAAGGTGGGTGGCGCATTTACGTCGTAGATGTCTATAGGCTCCAGTAACCGCTTAACACCAGGTGGGCTGTGAGCTCGTCTACCCATCTAAGCAATAAAAAAAGAAGGTAAATTTGATCAATCCCTTCTAGTTCCAATACAGATATTTAAGCGATGTAGTATTAGCATTTCATTAAGTCATGTGAACTGTCCCGTACCTGGGTCACGAATTAGGATTCTTTTTACTACGATAACCAAAGATCGATATATGTACCTATTTATATCATTTCATAGCAATAAAAAAACGTGTGAGAACTGTCCGCATCGCAGAGTCAGTGAGCGATGTTAATCGAAACCTCAATGTAATGCAACAAGAGCATCTTTAAATTCAACTCTAATAATTTACATTAGATTATAATATAGAAGTATAACGGTTTTAAGAAAGGAAAAATCCAATTCACCGTTCATATTCGTTGTGCGTCCAAAAATATTGTATTGTGCACTATGTTCGTTTTATCCGTTGTTGATACAACTGTTTCGGTGGTGGGAAATGTTTCTGTTTCAATTTCAGCATTCGCTACGGTCGCTTTGTGCCTGTTTGGGTGTGTGTGTGTTGCAACGGTGAACGGTCTCGTAGGTGCTATCGAGGCTTCTGACTAACTATCTCATTCGTCTCTTTCTTTCCAGATCGGACAGTTCGTTGCCATTCGCGAACCGAACCTCGTATGCTTCGTCTGCGAATACATTTGTCGTGTCAACATCGATTTGTGTTTCTTTACCGAATGTGGTTCCTTAATTGCTGGTTGTGGTTTTAGATTATTTGATCAATAGACCGTCGGGTGTCGAGAGATTACTGGATCCTGGTTTTCTTTCTCCACCTATTCGCTGGTAGCCCGAAGGAGCTGTTTCAGCTTCTCCGGTTTTCTAATACTAGTCTTAGTAAGAGCAGTGCTGCGCTGAATCTACCACCGGATTAGAATCGCGACCCACTGAGATGATCTCGCGAGAAACTCAATGGGTTCAGAAACCTGTAGATCGCACAGCATGGCTCCAATCTTTTGTGTAGTAGTAATAGCAGCGGCTATACTGCATTAGAGACATGTGTGGGTAGAACATAACAGATGGGAGTTTTGGATTTAGTTATAAACGAATTTGGTTTGTCGTTTTGGAGTTCTCTATTTAACGCTTATCGATACAGGTCAATTTGACTGAGCCGGGTATGCACTGATACACTAGAACTGTGGGTAGGTTTACTTCCATTGCGAGAAAGCGGCACGACACGAGAACCCTCTCATCGTGGCCGCCGTTAATTGCATTCCCGATCCTGCGGACCGAATGGTAAACAGTCAACGTCGCAAAACACGTCATTTCGGATCCCGATACACTAATGGTGCTTTTACGTACCTTAAGCACCGGTCATGGTTCTCGTCGAACCCGTCGCTTGCGACGAAGGGCTCCACGATTAAATTAACCCACAGACACAGCCCACTGAGTTTCTCGCCGGATCTTCTCAGTGGGTCGCGTTTCCGATCTGGTGGTAGATTCAGCGAAGCACTGCTCTTGCTAGGGTCAATGTTAGTAACGTCGTCAGGTTTGAGCCCGTGAGGTCACTTACTAGTTCGGTGAATCTAGAATAACCCCTGGAAGTTACTAGAATAGGAAGTAAAAAAAAAGGTTTAGTTTATCCACGCGCCAAAAGGAGTATTTTTCAAGCGATGTCACGTCATCTGTTTTTATCTATAAGACTTCTTGGTAATAGTTTTTTTTAAAATAAAAAAGGTTTTATCGTTCGATTCGTCATTGATATTTTTAGATAATTAATTTATGATTTGATGAGAAATAAAATAAATTATTCCGTCTGTCGGCGGTACGTCCTCGGTGTTAGAATTAATCACAGTGCACATTAATTAAAATGATCAATACAAGATACTCGATCATCGTGTCCAAAATAACAATGGAAAAGTAGCTTCGTGTGTCAGTACTGTATTCTATCAGGTTTTCTTTGAACGTATGACGTCAGCAGCTATTATTAATGTTTCTCATTTGCAAAAAAACAGTCTTGCATCTTTCGCTGTTCGATTTTCACGTTAAAGTAATGTTTTATTTAGGTCGATTTGTGTTATCGCCTAGTATCGGTTTGTGTCATTGACGATTCAGTCCTTTATCTCGTTGTCGTATCGATAAGGAGTCATCGTCGTCAGGTGCAGCCGACAGACATCGTGTTAAGCTATTTTCTATTTTCAGGTCTAAATTTAGTTAAACGTTATTTATAAATTTACTTGATATAATGTACGTTTCGAACTAGTGAGTGAATAATTTGATTACAAAGCGGATAAATAACGTTGAAACAGTTAAACAGTGCGATGATAAAATGGAGAGGAAATTGACAAGGGAAGATTTTATGAGAAAGAGTTTTCGGGCGCCCAGAGTTTCGCCCGCTCCAGACAGCCAAGAGTCGGCTTTGAACGGTGCTCCTCCTCCTTCACCGGTCTCTTTAGCGATGCTGGAAAGAACTGCTCAGCCGCAGCGAACTCAGTACGAGGTGACGTCAACTGGGATCGCTCCTAAACGTCTTGAGATCAGTCGCGCTCATCCGATACATTTGAAATCGTTCCAAGCCCCCGATCCGCCGGACGACAATGCGCCAACTCCGCCCTCCGACGATGTGCTTCGTAAGCTGGAGAGACAAATTGGCGAAATGGAGCGCGGCTTGGAACGAGCTCAAAACGGAAACGTAACGGTCGACGAGAGAGTCAGATACGCTGAGCACGAGAATCTTTTGCGGACCGGCGTGTCTTCGGTCGGCGGAGGAGGCTATCTACCAGCGGATTCCGACACAGAACACGACGGAGCACCGTTCAGTAGAAACGAAACGACCAGGAGCAGTACGGGGGGAGCTACCCCGGCAGCCCGGCCGGCCACGCGTCTGTCCAGAACCAATTCCGACACCCAACAACATTCGGTGGCCTCTACCGTCCGCCTCATGAGGAAGCTAGCCGACGGTGGTACTAAAGATGAAAAGGCGAAGGTCATTTCGCGCAAGGCGATCCAGGCTAAAATGGAACGCGTCAAGAATTCCGTTGTAGGGACGAAACACGAGCATAGGGTGCTGGCCGAGCACAGGGCAGACCCGTCGGCGTCCAGAACGCCCGCGTCTCCGATCTCACCACGCACATCACAGGTAATGTTCGTATTGTGCTGTCTCGTCGACGTATAACTTGCCGGTCATCGTTCTCGTCGAAGCCGTCGCTTGCGACGAAGGTCTCGACGAGTAAATTAACCCTCAGACACAGCCCACTGAGTTTCTCGCCGGATCTTCTCAGTGGGTCGCGTTTCCGATCCGGTGGTAGATTCTGCGAAGCACGGCTCTTGCTAGGTTTCGTGTTAGCAACGTCGTCAGGTTTGAGCCCTGTGAGCTCACCTACTAGTTAAGGTTACGCTGATATAGCCTCTCAAGGCTCTCAGCTTAGGTAGAAAATAAAAAAAAAGTATAACTTGATTTGTGTGTCTTTGTAGGTACGATTTTGAGTTCGTACGTTTCCCAGCAGGTAGTAGACTGCAAAACGATCCACTTGTTAGAATGAAGCTGTATGCAAATGGGCAAACGACAATATTGCCGTAATGGGATTTAAATACATGTAGATTTTATTCAGTCTCCAACCGTTGCGCTCAGCAGTCTGCGTGAACCGTACCTTGAAGTGATAATAACTTTTTACCTAATGCGCTTGAAGAGTAATATAGATAATTATATACACTCTGTATCTTAACGCAGTAGTGCGAGGTGGTCCTGATTCTAAGTAAATTTAAGGAACTTTGGCCTTATGTCTCGAAGCACGTAACAGTCCACGGGCTCCTTTGAATGTTTAACTGCGTGAGCTGTGAATTGTTTTGTAATTAAAGACAAACGATTAAATAAATGTTTACTATATTATTATGTATTTAGAGTTTGACCGTGCGGGTAGTTATATATTTTACAAAGCTTATCGTCGTTGTCAAACCAAAATTGCTATGTGCACTTTTTGAGTTTTTTACTTTTTGACCTTTTCGTATAGTTCACAGCCCTATCTACCGATTAAAAAAAACAATTATGTGTCTATAGCTTTAATATTTATCTATAGCTTTCATTTGATATAGTTCTTAAAAATTTACCTTCATATAAATTTTGATACAAAAATGTTTTACTCGTTAATTCAAAATAGAGTTTTTTCGCATAGCAGATTTTGATTTGACAGCGATGTTAAGCTTTTTTTACACTGCTTATAATAATATATTATTATACTACATATTACGGAGTCCTCGACCGAGTATAGCCAGCCACCTTCGTGACATATGGCGTTACGAATAAGGTTAATGATTGTTAGGTGTATATAACGTTGCTGACACAATATTGGGTTTACGTAACCCGATTGGATTGGGAATTTGAGTGATATTAATAATAAGCTATGTTTATTTGGATAGTATAAAAACATTAGTGGCAATACATCGGATATTTAAAGACGATTCATTGTGTAACTGTTGGATCCATTTTTAATAAGATTTCTTTATGAAATAGATTTTAAGATTATAGTGTTTAAGGGTTTTTACTGGTGGCAGGACTTCTTGTGAGCCCACACGGGTAGGTACCACCACCACGCCTATTTCTGTCGTGAAGCAGTAATGCGTTTCGGTTTGAAGGACGAGGCAGCCGTTGTAATTATACTGAGACCTTAGAACTTATATCTCAAGGTGGGTGGCACATTTACGTTGTAGATGTCCATGGGCTCCAGTAACCATTTAACACCACGTGCGCGTCTAAGCAATAAAAAAAGTCTGAGAAGAAAACTTCAAAGTAATTAAAATGCCCCATGACTTCTATTGTTGAGAGATAAATAAACTTTTACAGTTAGTTGCATTTTACTAGACTTATTTTTCTTGTTTTATCAATCGACTTTTCTCGAACACTATAGTTTCAAGGTCATAGAAGAGTACGAATCATTTAAGTGAACACGTGAGTCACATATTTTTTTGGAAGGTACCTTAAGATGACGTCATATTAGTAATTAGAATGCGTGTTATATTTTTTTTCTATGAATATCTCACTAATTTTTGCCTCTTTTTCGTTTTTCAGGTAAGAATCAGTTGAAAGTGATATTCCTTCGGTATAAATACGATACGTCTGGGTGAGTTGAAATATTTTGTTTGATTTTATAAATGATCAAATGAAATTCCACATTAGAAGTTTAGTAGGTAAATAAAATTTAGAAAAGAAAATCTGGTTCGTCATACGTACCTACATGTTTATTTAGAGAAATCGGTACCTGCTTCATGATTTGAACCAGGAGACAGTCGCCATACTCGTTACGGGATATGGAAGACATGTGGAGTTAATCTTAAATCAAGTCTCTTAAACAAAAAACTGCTTGCATTAAAAATACGTCTCCAGTGCTTGTAGGACGTTTTGGAATCCAGCACGGGGATTACCTACCCGGCTAGCATTGAAAATCGCGACATCCGCTATATTGAGACATGAACCTCATGTCTCAAGGTCAGCGATGTCGGCGAGCGCCGGTATCCAGTATGTAGCGGAGGAGCAGAGAGCTTAATCCCGGTCATCGTTCTCGTCGAACCCGTCGCTTGCGACGAAGGGCTCGACGAATAAATTAACCCACAGGCACAGCCCACTAAGTTTCTCGCCGGATCTTCTCAGTTGGTCGCGTTTCCGATCCGGTGGTGGATTCTGCGAAGCACGGCTCTTGGTAGGGTTCGTGTTAGCAACGACGTCAGGTTTGAGCCCCGTGAGCTTACTTACTAGTTAAGGTTACGCTGAAATAGCCTCTCAAGGCTATCAGGTTAGGTAGAAAAAAAAAGCTTAATTAATGATCTAAGCTATAAATAAAAGCAAAAAACTTGTATAAAGATTCTGATGGTTTTAAATTTGTTCGTATTACGTAAACAGCCTTTTTTTATTAATTAATAGTTCTAAATAAAACTTCAGAGTTTGGGTATGTTTTCGTTGTACCATAATATGTATACGATGCCATGCGTTATGTAGGCGCGCCTTAATGTAGAAAAATGTCACGAATGCCAAGGACGTTTAGCGTTTGAATCGGCAACGCGGCTATACGAATGTTAAACGCGTATTTTTGCTTCAATTTACTCATTGTTAACGTTTGTTATGGAATTTTTACTCAGCAATTGTTTGTACGTTTCAGCCCGATTCGTTGGTTGGGATGAAATAGCTTTTTATATAAATAGGTTTGGGTTTTGGGGTAAAAGTTTCATCGCATTTTTTAAGAAAATTCACAACACTTTTAATTTTGTTTATTTAGATTTAACTAAAGTATGTAGGTACCATTTTGTTCGATAACTTTTTGCCATCTTGTAGGTAGGGACATGATCCCATTGCTATATAAATTTTGGGGCTTCTGATCAAAATACCGCAGCAATTGGTTTTGGCAGTCCTCTCGTGATGTTAACCTGACACTGCCTAAAAAATTCTGAAGAGACCGAAACAGGTGGAAATCTGAAGGTGCAAGGTCAGGACTGTACGGCGGATGCATTAACACCTCCCAGCCAAGCTCTAGCGTTATCATGATGAAAAACCACACCCCTTCTGTTGATTAATTTCGACCGCTTTCTCTCAACTTCTTGCTTTAATCTCATCAGTTGTTCGCAGTAGAGTTCAGAATCGATGGCCCTGCCTTTAAATAATGAATAATGCCTTTCCAATCCCACCACACGCATAGCACCACTTTGCTTTTAGGTACCACAAGCACCGGTCACCGTCCTCGTCGAACCCGTCGCTTGCGACGAAGGGCTCGACGAGTGAATTAATCCATAAACACAGCCCACTGAGTATCTCGCCGGATTTTCTCAGTGGGTCGCGTTTCCGATGCGGTGGTAGATTCAGCGAAGTACTGCTCTTGCTAGAGCCAGTGCTAGCAACACACCCGGTTGAATAGCCCGGTGAATTTGGGGGTTGGTGCTTCCCGCTTCCGTAGGTTTAACCCGCGATTCCCTACAAGTGACCCCTGGGTGGTGCTAAACGGGAGCCGAAAACATAACCGGTGGTAGGACCTAGTCCGACTGGCTGGCGACCACCCTCCAACTAGAGTCCGCCGCCAAATAGCCTAGCTGTGTTCCGGCGTGTGGGTTGGAGAGCCAGTTCTATCCCTTCCCTTTCCCCTTCCTTGTTGGGGTTGAGTCTTGGTGACGCCTGGAACTTGCGGAGCAGACGTGCGTGCGAACTCGCGGGGCGTGATTGTTTGACGGGGGTATAGGGAGACCCAGTGAAACGGTACCCGCTGCCGCCCGCCGGTCAGTAGGGGACCTGAACCCGGGTGTCTCTACTAAACTCCGCCCCGGGAAGCTGTCCCGCCAACCGGTGTAAAATCCTGCCGTGCGGTCGTCGTGCCGGAGTCGGAGACCGGAGTGGATCCCGGCGATCGCACGCAGAGTGGACTGGGGGCCCTTCCATACCCTGCGTCAGTCTCTCACGCAACCCGTGGTCGAGCACGTACTATGTTCCGCGCTTCATTCAGGTGTTGCCTCGATCTCACCTCCAACATCCTACCTCTCCTAATCCTACTCTCCGAAAACTTAAACATCATGAAGACGACAAAAAAAAAGAAAAGGGTTTCACAGGCGGTCCCCCATTCCACATTTAATGTGGATTTCAGCAATGTCAGGGGCCTACATAGCAACCTTGACGCCGTACACCACCACCTTGAGACGGCGCAGCCTGCCCTGCTTTTTTTTAACGGAGACGCAGATATCTGCTCCGGATGATACCTCATAACTTGAATACCCCGGCTACGTATTGGAGCACAACTTCCTGCGTAAAGCCGGGGTGTGCGTATTCGTCCGGGCTGATGTCTGTTGTCGCCGTCTTCGGGGCCTCGAACAACGGGACCTGTCCCTCTTGTGGCTGCGCGTAGATCACGGGGGCCGTAGCCGAATCTACGCGTGCCTGTACAGGTCCCACAGCAGTGATGCAGGTTCAGCTCTGTTTGAGCATGTGCAAGAGGGGACTAACCGCGTGCTTGAGCAGTACCCATCTGCGGAGGTGGTGGTTCTTGGAGACTTTAACGCTCACCACCAAGAGTGGTTGGGATCCAGAACCACTGACCTCCCGGGTCGGAATGCCTACGATTTCGCCTTGGCCTACGGCTTCTCCCAGCTGGTGACACAGCTCACCCGTGTCCCAGATATCGAGGGGCACGAGCCTTCTTTGTTGGACCTTCTGCTGACCACAGATCCGGCCGGATACAGTGTGGTGGTCGACGCTCCGCTTGGATCGTCTGATCACTGCCTTATTCGTGCTGCCGTACCACTCTCTCGTCCTGATCGTCGAACGACGACCAGGTATCGAAGAGTTTGGCGGTATATGTCAGCAGACTGGGATGGATTGCGTGAATTTTACGCATCCTACCCATGGGGGCGGTTCTGCTTTTCCTCTGCTGATCCTGACGTCTGTGCGGACCGTCTTAAAGACGTGGTGCTCCAGGGGATGGAATTGTTTATTCCCTCCTCTGAAGTGCCCGTTGGGGGTCGCAGCAGACCCTGGTATAACAATGCCAGCAGGGATGCTGCACACCTCAAGCGGTCCGCATACGTGGCATGGGATAATGCCAGGAGACGTCGGGATCCTAACATCTCAGGGGAAAGGCGGAAATATAACGCCGCTTCCAGGTCCTACAAGAAGGTAATTGCCAAGGCGAAGTTGGAGCACGTCGCTAGAGTTGGCGAGCGATTGAAGAGCTATCCCTCCGGGAGCCGTGCTTTTTGGTCGCTCGCCAAAGCTGCAGAAGGAAACTTCTGCAGGTCTAGTCTCCCACCACTGCGCAAGTCCGATGACAATCTGGCCCACAGCGCGAAAGAGAAGGCTGACCTTCTGGTCAAACTCTTCGCCTCGAACTCGACTGTGGACGACGGGGGTGCCACACCACCGAACATCCCCCGGTGTGATAGCTCCCTGCCGGAAATCTGCTTCACACAGTGTGCAGTCAGGCGGGAGCTCAGACTCCTGGACGTCCATAAGTCGAGTGGGCCAGACGGCATCCCCGCAGTGGTTTTGAAAACGTGCGCCCCTGAGCTGACACCTGCGCTAACGCGTTTGTATCGCCTCTCTTATTGCACTAACAGGGTTCCGTCTTCATGGAAGACCGCCCACGTCCACCCTATCCCCAAGAAGGGTGACCGGTCGGACCCATCGAGCTACAGGCCTATCGCGATAACTTCCTTGCTTTCCAAGGTGATGGAGCGAATTATAAATACACAACTCCTGAAGTATCTTGAAGATCGCCAGCTGATCAGTGACCGACAGTACGGTTTCCGTCACGGTCGCTCAGCTGGCGATCTTCTTGTATACCTTACTCACAGGTGGGCTGAAGCCTTGGAGAGCAAGGGCGAGGCTCTTGCTGTGAGCCTTGATATCGCGAAGGCCTTCGACAGGGTCTGGCATAGGACACTTCTATCGAAGTTACCATCTTACGGAATCCCCGAGGGTCTCTGCAAGTGGATCGCTAGCTTTTTGGATGGGCGGAGCATCACGGTCGTTGTAGACGGTGACCGTTCTGATACCATGACCATTAACGCTGGCGTTCCACAAGGTTCGGTGCTCTCCCCCACGCTTTTCATCCTGTATATCAATGACATGCTGTCTATTGATGGCATGCATTGCTATGCAGATGATAGCACGGGGGATGCGCGATATATCGGCCATCAGAGTCTCTCTCGGAGCGTGGTGCAAGAGAGACGATCAAAACTTGTGTCTGAAGTGGAGAACTCTCTGGGGCGAGTCTCCAAATGGGGTGAATCGAACTTAGTTCAATTCAACCCGTTGAAGACACAGGTTTGCGCGTTCACTGCGAAGAAGGACCCCTTTGTCATGGCGCCGCAATTCCAAGGAGTATCCCTGCAACCTTCCGAGAGTATCGGGATACTTGGGGTCGACATTTCGAGCGATGTCCAGTTTCGGAGTCATTTGGAAGGCAAAGCCAAGTTGGCGTCCAAAATGCTGGGAGTCCTCAACAGAGCGAAGCGGTACTTCACGCCTGGACAAAGACTTTTGCTTTATAAAGCACAAGTCCGGCCTCGCGTGGAGTACTGCTCCCATCTCTGGGCCGGGGCTCCCAAATACCAGCTTCTTCCATTTGACTCCATACAGAGGAGGGCCGTTCGGATTGTTGATAATCCCATTCTCTCGGATCGTTTGGAGCCTCTGGGTCTGCGGAGGGACTTCGGTTCCCTCTGTATTTTGTACCGTATGTTCCATGGGGAGTGCTCTGAGGAATTGTTCGAGATGATACCAGCATCTCGTTTTTACCATCGCACCGCCCACCACCGGAGTAGAGTTCATCCATACTACCTGGAGCCACTGCGGTCATCCACAGTGCGTTTCCAGAGATCTTTTTTGTACCATCCGGCTATGGAATGAGCTCCCCTCCACGGTGTTTCCCGAGCGCTATGACATGTCCTTCTTCAAACGAGGCTTATGGAGAGTATTAAGCGGTAGGCAGCGGCTTGGCTCTGCCCCTGGCATTGCTGAAGTCCATGGGCGACGGTAACCACTCACCATCAGGTGGGCCGTATGCCCGTCTGCCTACAAAGAATAACCGTATGCCCGTCTGCCTAAAAAGAATAACCCGTCGAGGTTACTAGTTAACAAAAAATATAATGTACGAATAAAGAATGTAGACAGTTGTGTGTCTATATTGTATGGACAGTACATACAATACAATGGCGTTGAAGCGTTGAAGCGAGAGAAAAAAAATATAGAAACAATTATTGCTTCATTGTACTTATAATCTATTCTGTCATTACCTTATTGCTTTCGGTAATGAATACACTCGGGTTCAATGTACCTTGACTGTTGCTTTTGTAATGGTGTTGTAATGAATTTTTCTCGAACAATTAATGAAGCTTTATTTACTTCGTGACGTCGTTGTTCGTATTTGTATGCATGTTGTGGTCCCGGCTTGGCTTTGTCCTTGGCATTGCTGAAGTCCATGGTTGACGGTAACCACTAACCATCAGCTGGGCCGTGTGCTCGCCTGCCTACAAGGACAAAAAAAAAGATGGTGATTGTGACCCGTGCGGGCTCTCTCCTCCTTCTCCTACCTTCGCTTCCTCACTGCTGAGGGTCGTGACCATCATGCTTAGACAGGATTTTATTTTTTGTTATGTCCTACCGGCGTTTCCGATCATTGGCCGCATGAAGGGGCTTCGTGGAATTGGGCCCAAAAAAAGATTTAGAATTCAAAAAGCGTTCAAAAGAGAAATATTTACGCGAAACAAAATTCAACCTGTAAACCATATACATAGTATATATTTGCCTTCCAGTTTTTTATTTTTTATTGTATAGGCTGACAACGAGACCTTTAAGCCAAGTCTTATATTTTCTTCTTACATTCTATTATAGCATGAAAAATTATATGAAGCGAAATGAAATGAAGTTGATTAATTTGAGACTTTAATTAATTTGGATGAAATTAAACGAAATGCGATGAGATATATCGTCTAAAAATTAAAGTCTCAATAAAATTCTGGTTATTTACTGACTGAGACTATTTGCAGTGGATTTTTATGGAAGAACACGTCTAGCAGCGGCTTTGTTTAATTTTCCCACATTTATGCACTTACACATATGCTAAAACGTTAAATACTACCTACCATTAGCACACATAAAAATATTACATATTATAGACTCGAAGGAACACAGAAGAAAAGAATTATTCACTCAACTGTGCGCCTCCTTGGCGCCCCAAAAAAAAACCCCTTCCAGTTCTGCTTTAACCCCTTGCCTGCCATGTAGGTCACCGGTGCCCTACGCGGGCCGCTAAAGTAATTATTTCGATTTCTGTTACTAAGCGCGTCTGGATTGCCTAGCTTTGTCTTCTTTTGTTTGTTAATGCAATTGTTAGTCTTTTAGGCCTCTTAGGAATAGATTCATTTTCAATATGTATGATAAAAAAATGTTATTTTTTGTACGTTATTACAAAGTTAAGTTTTTTTTTTTTTTTTTTTTTTTTATTGCTTAGATGGGTGGACGAGCTCACAGCCCACCTGATGTTAAGTGGTTACTGGAGCCCATAGACATCCACAACGTAAATGCGCCACCCACCTTGAGATACAAGTTCTAAGTTCTCAAGTATAGTAACGACGGCTGCCCCACCCTTCAAACCGAAACGCATTACTGCTTCACGGCAGAAATAGGCAGGGTGGTGGTACCCACCCGCGCGGACTCACAAGAGGTCCTACCACCAGTAAAAGTTGTACACTGTGTGCATTACTAATCAAAAATCTTACGTTACGGACGTTTTTTCCCGGTTAGCGTACCCCTCCGCATCGTCCCATAAGGAACTTCGTTCCAAAAACACACAGTTCATTAAATTTAAATACAAGTTTGGACGAACTAGAGCGGTACGAATTGATTGGATCAATAGTTATATATGTACAAGGGAAGCACGACCCGCCTTGACACGTTGACATTATACAGGCGTTGGACATTTAATTGCTCATCCAATGTAGTGTTGGAAACATTGTAGGATCGCGCATTATTATTTCATTTAGATTACACAACTCTACAAAAAAAAAAATTCGTTCTTTGTCTTAACGTTTATAAAAACGAAAATAAAATATCTTTTTTGGTATAAAGTTTGCTTTTGTGATAGATATAGTAATAATACTCATTTTTCAATTTTTTTATAAATTTTAATTAATTTTAATACTTTCAAAAAAAACCGCGCTATGAGAGTGTGATGTTTACGTTTACACAGTGCCACTAGATGGCACTCGAGTCATAAGTCTTACTGGTGGTAGGACCTCTTTTGAGTCCGTACGGGTAGGTACCACCGCCCCTCCTGTTTCTGCCGTGAAGCAGTAATGCGTTTCCGTTTGAAGGGTGGGGCAGCCGTTGTAACTATACTGAGACCTTAGAACTTATATCTCAAGGTGTGTGGCGCATTTACGTTGTAGATGTCTATGGGCTCCAGTAACCACTTAACACCAGGTGGGCTGTGAGCTCGTCCACACATCTAAGCAATAAAAAAAAAAACAACGATCAGGTGTTTTAAAATGTCACGAAAGTGTAAATACGATGATGATGCATTTTGTTTCATATGTGGTCAATTTATTAAAGTTCAAAAGCAAACTGTTTCATGCCATGTATTTTTTTTTTCGTCTAATTACGATCTAAAATATCGAAACTTTATGCTTTGCAATCAAAGCCAAGTTTGGTGTTGACCCGTGTTTTACTGCATTCAGGCTGGCTTTTCTTTTCAGCTTTGTGCCTCTTCTAACTAAGTGTAGGTTCATTAGATATGGTCGTAATTGAGTCGGTCAGCGCAAAAGTGGCCTAGGCTTACCATAGTTAGTACGCAGTTAATGAGATTTTAATTTTTTTTAACACTGCTTCATACGCGCAAAAGTATTATTTACAAACCCATCTGTAAACCGTGGGTGAAACTAAGGATACGCCGGTTTTGTATCAATATTTATTGTGTTTTAAATAAATTGCAGTATATAAGCACGAATATGAAAAGTTGCGGGTTAGGCCACTTTTGCGCTGACGGCCTCAATTTGACTTTGGTAATCAATTGTAGAATAGTTATATTGCCTATATATGGTGCATTTAATGACGTTTTCGGGAAATGGTAGGCAGCGGCTTAGCTCTGCCCCTGGCATTGCTGACGTCCATGAGCGACGGTGACCACTTACCATCAGGTGGGCCGTATGCTCGTCTGCCTACAAAGGCAATAAAAAAAAAAAAAAAAAAAAAAAAAAAAAAATGTGTAGTCATAGAAGACCTCACTAGAAGACTTTAAAAAAAGGAGGAGGTTCTCAATTCGACTTCGACTGTAGTTTTTTTTTATGTTTGTTACCTCATAACTTTTGATTGGGTGAATCGATTTTGATGCTTCTTTTTTTTTATTAGAAAGCTGACGCTTCCTGTGTAGTCCCATTTCAATTTAGTCCAGTTCTGATAATGATATCCATGAGAAAACCATATAAGTCTTAAATTTGCATTAAGTACGTGCGCGACAAATCGATGAATAACTCAATATCACGCCAACCGATTTCGATGATTATTGTTTTTAGTGTATGTATATTAATTTGTTTTGGAATATCTTTTTTTTTTCTATTTGAAGTCGGTTTTTGTTAAAGCATGTCTATTTAAAATTATTTCATTAAACTTTTCTTCAGACGTAATCAGAAAATCACTTAGTCGCTTAATGTTCTACATTGCTGACGCTTTGGGAAACCTTTGGAATGAAGAAACCGACGAAGTGCGCCCGTTGCCACAACCCGTACGAAACCTCAAGCAAGCGTGACATCTTATCTTTATTCTTCTTACTGCGAATTTTCATAAGACTGACGGAAAACGTTCTGTGGATATCCCGGGAGCCGCGCCGAAGCCAAAAAGAGTCCGAAATGGTAATGATGTTTTGTTTAAATGTAAAATGGAAAATATTCATTGGTAAGTCCTCAAGTTTTCGGTAAACGTAAACTATAGAGTTTTGGGAAAAACTTCGAGCCATGAAGGAAAATATTTTGGTACAAAAATCATACCTAATCAGTGTGCTTAGTGAGAGTTATATATTGGTCTCGATAGCGTTAAAGTTAACTCAAATTTGTATGCAGTTGGAACAGCGCCCCTAGCGGCAAACGTACGCAAACGTCCCAGCTCCATACAAATTTGAGTTAACTTTTACGTTATCGAGAACGTTAAAAAACTCGCACTAAGAACAACTGTACTACTAGCGTAGCGCCATTACTGGCTCGTCACGAGGCAGTCTTTCGGTCCTACTAAAAAGGTGGGATACAAGTTATAAAAAAAAACGTATTCAATTTGAGCTTGATATGAACGATTTTAATCTATGCATCAGACACTGTAGAGTTTCAGTTAGAAAAGTCGCGAATTTAAATTTCGATGCATTTCCAAGTTTTGCGAGTAATCCGATCCCGAAATGCTCGTGGATGTAAGCCAAAACTGTTTTCAACCATTTACGAGTACTCGGATTTTCTTGGATTTGTTAGTAAATTTGAAGAAAAGAACTGCCAAAGGAAGCGAGTTTGTAGTTAAAGCAAAGACTGTAGAAAAAATTGGCATTGAATTTTATATTACGCATTATAAAACGCAGTATCTTTAAGATGAGCATACATTGCAAATATAGCAAATACTGGTTCACTGGTGGTAGGACCTGTTGTGAGTCCGCACGGGTAGGTACCACCACCCTGCCTATTTCTGCAGTGAAGCAGTAATGCGTTTCGGTTTGAAGGGTGGGGCACCCGTCGTAACTATACTGAGAGATTAGAACTTATATCTCAAGGTGGGTGGCGCATTTACGTCGTAGATATCTATGGGCTCCAGTAACCACTTAACACCAGGTGGGCTGTGAGCTCGTCCACCTATCTAAGCAATAAAAAAAAACGCAAAAGCCTTTATTTTGTTTTTTCGATTATTATGAAAATTTTATATTAAACTACCGATGCTGATGAAGCTTTGTAATAATTAATGAAAAGAATTCTAATCGGCGGACACAGAGGTTAACGCCCTCTTGTGAACACGAGGTTGGGTCTGCTACCTACCTTCTGCGGTCAGGCGGTAGCGCTAACTCCTGGAAATCTCAAGTCGAGTGACCAGGACTACTATCCTTGTGGTGGTACATACTATAAACGTGTGCCCCTCAATCTGACAATTTGTATAAAATATGCGGTCCATGATACTCATGATCGAACACTGTGGAGGAAAGTAACACGTGGTCGCGATCAGCAGTGAAACAACCTAATTAAAGGCTCACTATAACATATGATGTATAAGCAATTTTAAATTTATTATTTTTAAATCTGTTCCGCTAAAACGTTCAAAAATTGATTACAAAAATGAATCCAAATAACAATATTAAAGAAGGTAATATGTGATAAAACAAAACGACATTGTATCAAACGTATTATTTTTGGTCAACTTCCTTCTCCCGGCTATAAACACAAGTAACTCAAGGCCGAAAAATAATGAAACCCTTGTGACGCAATAACCGCCCTTATTCAAATGTTACACACTGCAACGAAATTGTTTACAAACAGAATTCGTACTTCTCGTAAAGAGTTAAAACCCGTATTTCTCTGTACGACTGTTATGAGTTTAGACGTTTTTCTTTCAAAGAAGCGGAATATAGGGCGCCGAGTGAGAGCCTAAGATTGCCAGTCCGAGAGAAGTCGTTTCCGGGAAATGGTACATGGAAATTGCTAATGAATGCGACTTGGATTTTCCGTTGAAATTTATAGGACGGTGTTTGTCTGGATTAGTAGCAACGTACTCACTGTTTAGGTTATAGGGAGTAGAAAACCAATAATTTAGGTTTTTTTTGCTTTATATGGGCAGACGAATTCATATTGCCATATATTAATACGTGAAGCAAAAACTTTGTATCCCTTTTTACGAAAATTGCGCGGACGGAGGAGTATGAAATTTTCCACACTTATAGAGAAGATAGAATATAAGATATATCTAATATAGAGAAGAAGTGCACAATGCTAATATTTTTTAAAAATAATGCATAAAAGATACATTAAATTAATAAACATAACATTACGCACACTACATACCATGTATTTGACGCACACACGCATGCATACTATTTATTATAAAACTTTTGTTCTTGACGTCTGTTGTCAAATTGAGAATAGATTAAATATTGTTTGTTTTTGTTAATATTTTTATAGTTTAGTCTTGGCGAAATTTGTGATTATAGAAGTATAAAATACAATCATAGTAGTGTACAAACTTACAATACCAATTAATTATAGTCGAATTTCGACTATTGCGGACCTCTAGTTGCCATTATAGCGTGTCGTATATTGAAAGCCTCCGATTCCTTAGTCGCGAAAATATATAAAATATTAGCTTATTATTCCTGGTCATTGTCTTCCTGACACAAGTACGATCTCCTGATGTCTATTGGACGCCACCATCTCCATCCATGACCTTCTTCGTCATGGACGTTATGTCATCTCATCCTGATACTCGGAGTGCATCGTACATCAAATCTTATCTAGTGTGATGCGGGTCTAGTCAGACCAAAATTGCGCTGCGTCCCCGCAATATTTTTCGTTTCAGCTTGCTAATAGCCAACTATGATGAATTGATGAATGAATGAGTTTCTCGCGTTTCTTTTCTACCACAAAAAATAACACGTATTAATAAAATTTGGTGAGTTTAGTTTTATTATGTTTCCCTTATATCGTCACCGTAAAGTCTTTTTCGTGGACACGTGTTTGTGTTGAAATAATGATGACTTATCAAAAGAGCGAAGTTGATTGGGATTTGTTTCTTGATGACAAATATGAGTCCTGTTTGCTCATTACCTCATTGTTGATGGTAAGCAATAGAGCGGCTGACCTCGATTTCCGGTCGAAGTCCGATGTTTCTGTTAAAAATATTTTGCTTCGGATTCTTGGTGTAAAAATATACATCACGGTATGAAAGGTATAAGCGACATTTTTGCAACTTTACAGGAGCGCCATTTATAGTTTAAAATAAAAAAAAACATAATAAAAATACTTCTTCAGCTATTTTAATGAAGTAAACTTAATTAAAAACATCGATCTGTTGATGCTAATACCAAATAAAACGCATCTTTAATTACAAAGATAATTGTCGTGTATTAATCGAAATGTCTCTTAAACCAAATAGCCTTTCACCGCTCGATATATATAATATACTAAAATAAATAAAATAATATTGTTTAAATACTGCATTAGAGTCAAGGTAACATAAGCAGGTCATCGGAACTGCTCACTCACACTAGGTATATTTGTTTTGCATAAGCACCTGCCACCATCTGTTCAATATTGCTCCCTCGACAATTAACGCAAAATTAAAATAAATTATTCGTTTTGCGACTCTGGTAACCCCTTGGCCGCCCCTATTCGCCATTTTCCGTTTCCGGCAGTTCGCGACGAAATGTCGAAGCGTTCGGTCTAACGTTTGTAGCGTTCTCGTAATAATATCAGACTCTTTTGTGTTTCCATTTTGTTTGTTTGTTTTTTTTTTGTTATGGCTAAGAAGCGGGTAAGGATTTTGTATACGATTTTACTTAGGGTTTGTTTTGTCACGAAGTGTAAGTTAGCGGTTGAGTCGTGCAGCTAATTTCGTACCCCACTTAATCGTTGATTAGCTAGGGGCTATTCCAACTACGGGTAGGTGAGCTCACACAGCTCAACCTGAGTGAACTTGCTCTCACTAACCCTATAGTAACAACAGTGCTTCGCTATATCCACCGTCGGATTAAAATCTCAATGCAAATGAGTGTTCGTTCTCTGTTTCTCAAGCCCGCTAAGTCGTGGATTAGGTACGTTGTCCCTCTACGCCAAAAGTGTAACGCGGGTTTTATTTGAAAATTGAATATAACGGTGGCAAGACTCTGTGATTATCGTGCGAAATTAACTCATCCCGTTTGTTAAAGGCGTATAAAGCATATGGATATAGACAAAAATAAATGCATCCAGATATCAGACGACACCGAATATCATTCTCGTAAACTTCTACCGGTATTTGATCTAGGATACTGCAGGATGATTAAAGTAATATATGATGATGTTTACTATGTAATATCAAACTGTATAAATAAACTAGCCATACTCGCACGATTCGCTGGGATTTTAAAATTAACATTATTATTTATTGTCATTATTATTAGGGAGTCCAACGCTCATATAAATATTAGCCTATCCATTAAATACATGTGTTTTCTATATGGATACCAAGCTTCAAGTCAATCGGATGCATGGTTCACTAGTTATACCGGAACATTCGTAAAAACCACTGTAGATTTTAAATATTTTAGTATAGATTTCTACGTACGGATTTCTCAATTTTTTTTTGTTGCCTTCGAAGGTAGACAATGGAGACGTCCACAGGATTATGTGTGGTCACTCATGGACATTAGAAATATCGGTTTCAAAATAACCCTGTAAAATATATTAGCTGTTGCACGTGACTTCGTCCGCGTGGAGAGCGTCAATGTAGTTTCCCGTGTATTGTTTATACGAATTAAAAATGACCCTATTATACACGTCTATTTTATTCTAAATGTAAAATGATTGCAGGAACATTTTGTTTGTTTGTTTCGATTTCGTATCCAAACTATTTTCAAAGTGGCCTATTTAGCGAAAGGCCACAATTTATTGGCAAGCTGAATTTAATTTGGGAAATAATTCTGCTCTGAGATGAACTCTTCCCAGAGGAAATGCTCGACATGTTTAACTTCGATATCCTACATCTAAGCTGAATGTACAGGTTTAACTATTGTTCTAAAATAGAAAACGTTAATTAATATTACATCGTCTAGTGGATACGGAACAATCTTTGATGTTTATAAAACTAATTTGTTCGGATCGGCGAGTTTGCGTACTATTTTTTTTTATTGCATAGATGGGTGGACGAGCTCACAGCCCACTTGGTGTTAAGTGGTTACCCGAGCAAATAGACATCTACAAAGTAAATGCCGCCACCCACCTTGAGATATGAGTTCTAAGGATTGAGAGTTGATTTCTAAGTATTATGCACCTGATTGAGTAGTAATTTTGCGCTGTTGGTGGGTAGCGTTTCGAGAGGTTTTGGCGTAGCACCATTGGCGTTGAGCTGTTACAGTAAATTAAGTTATTAAAGCCATCGATACCAATATGCTAAACGTGAATACATGTATGGAAGATGTCGAAAAAAAAAAAAATCGTACAAAGATTTTTTTATTTAGCGGATTAGGACATAGGGCACTCTTTATCACGATAAATGACACGTGTTACGAAACGACATTACGAGTAGTAACTCTTTATCCCTAGTAAATGTAATAAAGTTTTTGATTTATTTAAAATTACGGATTCACCGCCGGTGTAGTCGTGCGACCGTCTTCTTTACATTTAAAAAAAAAACTACCCTACAATTTGATTTAATGAAATAACTTTAGTTATTAACAGATCAGACGGATAGATGTAATTAGAAAAGTTTTTCAATTATGTCACTGTGCAGGTTATTAATACACTTGTCGCGGTTGGTCAATGTGTACTTTTATATACACATACTAGCGACCCGCCCTGGTTTCGCTTGGAGGACTATAATTTATTATTGATTTTATTGAATTTTATTTTATACATTTGTTTTTTGAAACACGATTTTTAAACACGTTTAAAAGATATTCAGTTTTTTTTACATCCTCCTTTAGGATATTTGGAGCACGCATTATGTCAATGTTATGTTAAGTACAAAAAAAGTCAAAAGGTTACATTAGAAAATCATTATAAATTTTAATATGGTGGGGTTATTTATTCTTAAATTTTCAAATTTTACGCGTAATTTTCTTTTTATTTTTTTTAAAGAGCCTTTTCCTGACAATAACAAACACGACAACATTACCCATATCTCAAGGTGGGTAGCGCCATTTACGTTGTAGATTTCTATGCGCTCCAGTAACTACTTAAAGCCTGGTGGGCTGTGAGCTCGTCCACCCATATAAGCAATAAATAAAAAATCACTCTATGACATTGAATGGTACTCAAGAAAAATTCTGTATAAAAACTAAAGAGTTTTAAAGAATATAGGTTTTTCTTTACATCTCCCCACCCTTAGGGAAACAATTACGATTTTCAATAATCGGATCAAACTATTAAATAGCTATTAGCATTAGCTGTTTTTTTTTCTTCTTGTTAGTGAAACGATCGACCTTTTATTTCTTCTGTTGATTGTTTTTTTGCGATTCAAGGTATGCGCGTGTGTGTCGAATTCCGGGCCACTCTAGCGATGATTACCACTAAAACAATGGTGAAACGCTCTGTGAGTTCTCATTTATCATTTAAGACGACGATAAACGAAAAGTGAAAATTTGAATACACCATCGAACAATAGTTTTGGTGAAACAAACAAAAGTGTTTTGTGTGCCTGCGGGGAACTGTTGCGATAGCGAAATTTTTGAGATGGGTGTCAAGACAAGGAAAATGGTGAATTTTTTAAATGTCTCCGTTTATTAGATTTAGTTGTGAATTTTTTTCTTTTCGAGTGATTAATTAGATGCATGTTTTTTTTTGTTTTTGTGCATTAGTATTGTGACATGACATTACGATGTAATGGTGATCGAAGCTATTAGGTATTATCTAGGTAGGCAACTAAATGAAAACCAATGTGGGCGTGCTATCATTGGCTGTAAATTTACTATTATAAACAAAAAAGCTTACATTGTTTCATTGAATGAAAGCGTTATACAGAAAGTGGCATCGCCGCGTCATTAAACCAATGCGTATACAAACATTGGGACCGCCATATTCCTTTATATAGATTGGGTCAAAAATATGTGCTTCGTATGCATGCTTAACCAATTTCTTTTTAAATTAGCGAGATTTTGTCTCTTTTTTTTGCAATAGGTAAAACGCATTGTACGCTTACCAGAAAGGTGACTGGGCTTTGGGAATCACTCAGGGTGGGTATTTAAAAATTCGATTTTCATTGCCGCGTCTCTCCCTGTGTAGCCCACTCATAAAATCTGCTTCCCAGGTATCAAAGGTATAGCGTGTAATTTTTTAAATTCCGCCGTAGGAAGTGGGCGGGTAGGCACGAGGAAGGAGCTAAAGGGAGTGGGAGAAGCAACGCTGTTTATTATAATTAATACGGCACGTTGTTATTTATATTGGTGTCTCGTGTATTAGATTTATTATTTGTCAGCAATGGGCTCTGCTATTGGTAATGTAGACGTAATGTATTGCATCTGTTTCTCTATGTAGTTACTTTAAGTTAACTGTATTAATCGGATGTCTTAGGATGGTGAAAATAACGATAGAACAGTAATAGTTTGTTGACAAACAAGAGTGGTTAAAAAGCTTATCCCGATATTCAATTGTGTTTGTGTATAGCAAATAAAAGTGTAAATGGGTTTTTTGGGTACCGGTCACGTTCCAACCTTGACCCGGTCTGACCTTTGACCAGTTTCAATTGACCAGTCTGCCTCAAGCCGCGCACATATCGAAACAAGTTTTGGTAATGGACGCATTGGATGAATACATTGGTCGGTTTGGAGTTTGCAAAAATTTTATGTCTAATTCACAAATAACTGTGTACTCGTTTTCGAGAATATTCGGCACAGGTAGATAGATAGATAGATAAACCAATATTTTCCTTTTGAAATAAGTTAGTAATCGACAATCATGATAATTCCTATTGATTTTTATTTCTAATTTGGGAGCCGTCAACGAGGCTTAAAGGGGCTTATGCGGTGCTTTTGCGGGGGTGGGTGGGTAGTCATGGCTCTATGATGTGAGCTGGAAGCTCGCCGGTCTTCGTTGATAATAAATAAAACTGTCATCTGGAATCTGCTCCTTGTAGTAGTTTATTTAGATTTAGATTTAGTTTAAGTCGTCGTGGCCTAAAGGATAAGAAGTCCGGTGCATTCGTATGTAGCGATGCACCGGTGTTCGAATCCCGCAGGCGGGTACCAATTTTTCTGATGAAATACGTACTTAACAAATGTTCACGATTGACTTCCACGGTGAAGGAATAACACCGTGTAATAAAAATCAAACCCGCAAAATTATAAATTGCGTAATTACTGGTGGTAGGACCTCTTGTGAGTCCGCCCGGGTAGGTACCACCTCCCTGCCTATTTCAGCCGTGAAGCAGTAATGCGTTTCGGTTTGAAGGGTGGGGCAGCCGTTGTAACTATACTGAGATCTTAGAACTCATATCTCAAGGTGCGTGGCGCATTTACGTTGTGGATGTCTATGGGCTCCAGTTACCACTTAACACCAGGTGGGCTGTGAGCTCGTCCACTCATCTAAGCAATAAAAAAATAAAAATAAAAACTTGCAATAAGTTTATTAGCTGAACCCAAAAGCTCTTCACGCGCCACGATCAGTAAATTCGTATTACTAAAGTTTCATTTAACGTTTTTAATTCATTAAATGATGCTGGACTTACAAAGACGTAAGTTTCAAATTATTCATCATCATCATCATCAACAGCCCACAGCCGTCCACTGCTGGACATAGGCCTCTCCCAATCTACACCACTACACCGGGCTCAGTGGCTCAGTGGTGTAGATTGGGAGAGGCCTATGTCCAATTATTAGATATGACTAAATTCAGCGGTAAAGATCACACTTACACCTTGACGAAATGGGCACAGGATCTAGAAGACAAAGCCGAAATATTTGGATGGTCGCCTCATCAACTACTTATCATAGCGCGTAGATCTTTATCAGGAACAGCACAGTTATGGTTGAAGACGGAGAAGATAGATAAAAGTTATGAAGAACTCAAGGCAGCCGTGCTTAAAGAATAAAAAACAAACCCGCAAAATTATAATTTGCGTAATTAATGGTGGTAGGACCTCTTGTGTGTGCGCGCGAATGTGTACCGCCACCCCGCCTATTTCTGCCATGAAGCAGTAATGCGTTTCGGTTTGAAGAGTGGGGCAGCCGTTGTAACTATACTTGAGACCATAGAACTTATATCTCAAGGTGAGTGGCGCATTTACGTTGTAGATGTCTATGGGCTCCAGTAAACACTTATCATTAGGTGGTCTCTGAGCTCGTCCACCCATCTAAGAAGCCGTGCTTAAAGAATTTCCTGACGTCATGAACAGCAATGTTCACGACGTAGTTAATGCCATATGTATATTTGGTCGACGTGGATCTTGAACGAATGTCTAGGAATTTTGTTCCATTTCACGACGGAAATTCTGCTGTCATTCCCTCGCAGCGACTGATGGAATCACGTAGCGGGTAACAAACAAATACTTTCCTCTAACATCGCCGAGTATTTATGCCTTGTCCTTAACTATATGAAGATAATAATGATTCCACATATTTTGCACATTCACACACATTTATTCCCCTTTCGGTCTCAATATGCGGTGAAAGCAAGTATTTAAATTATGTATAATTATGAGAATTTTGCATTCACAGAAACGTCGACCGGTGTCTTGAGAGGAACGGGATTTCTATTCATGAGCCATGTCCAAAATTTCGCTATGCCCTTTATTTATTTATTTACTAAACTCCATGCAAAATCTACATAGGCGGACTTAATTCCTAAGGCATTCTCTACTGGTCAACTAAAGGTAGTGCAGAGTAAAATAATGGCAGATGCAATGAAATTTATTTTAAACTAGCTGACCCGGCAGACTTCGTAGTGCCTCAATCGATAAATAATGCATAAAATAAACTTAGAAAAAAAGGAATCCGTCCGACGGGGAACACATCAAAGGAAAAACAAAATTGTTTGTTTTTATACAGTTCCAAGCATTTTCATACCTTTTAAACCTCCTCTGGACTTCCACAAATAATTCAATACCAAAATTAACCAAATCGGTCCAGCCGTTCTCGAGTTTTAGCGAGACTAACGAACAGCAACTCATTTTTATATATATATATATATATATATATATATATATATATATAGATTTAATTAATTGTCATGAATTTAAATGTAAATGAATTTAAAACGCCCCTGTTATGAGAAATACAAACCAGTAAAACGCTCTTAACTAATTTGGATATACGCGATCTATCTATTTTACTCACAATGCCAAGCGAAAGTACTATAATTTTTTTTTTGCAATCATCCCATCTAATAAACTCTCCGGCTAAATTTATTCGAGCCACAAAACCTAGTGGCTTCTTACTTGGATCTTTTATAATTCACGAAGGCCCCGGAGACCGCGCAGAAAATGTCGGTAAGACAATTTTCGCATACATTTTTCCCAAAGTAGATCCCAAAGCGCCTCTCATATGAATTTACAGCTTTCCTGGCAAATCTTATTTCTTAACTTTTTATTTTAAGTTTTGAGACTCTTAGAATGTGATGTATATTAGTAGTAAAGAACTAATATAAAAATATCCTATAATATAATTCAACGAATAGCAGTTTGTATGTTTAATTACTGGTGGACATCTTGTGAGTCCGCACGGGTAGGTACTACCACCCCGCCTATTTCTGCCGTGAAGCAGTAATGCGTTTCAGCTTGGCGTGGGGCATCCGTTGTAACTATACTTGAGAACTTATATCTCAATGTGGATGGCGCATTTACGTTGTAGATGCCTATGGGCTTCAGTAACCAATTAACATCAGGCGGGCTGTGAGCTCGTCCACCCATTTAAGTAATAAAAAGAAAAGAAAAGAAATAGGTCTACACAATAAATAAACCCCTTTATGCCGTTCTATCTAAGAACCAGTCAAGGCTTTCTGAAAAGCTATGTACAGACTTCGTCCTAACCTACATTCAGGTATTCATACACTAAGATCTCTCGCAACGTTCAAACAAGCTCGGAGCTGTGACCTGTCCTCTTTCGGATATAAGTGGAGTAAAACCACGTAGCAGGAATAAGTTTCAAGACTAAATCTTATGAATCTATATATTAATACGTGAAGCGAAAACTTTGTATCCCTTTTTACGAAAATTGCGCGGACGGAGTAGTATGAAATTTCCCACACTTATAGAGAATATTGAGAAGAAGTGCAGAATACTCCAATTTTTTTTAAAATTATGCATGAAAATTACAATAAACCCATAAAAAACCTTACACACACTATCATGTATTTGACACACACACGCATGCTTATTGTCAAACTTTTCATATTGTTTATGGTCTGCGGTCAAATTGAGAATAGATTAAATATTGTTTGTCTTCATTAATATTTGTCTGAAGTGTAGTCTTGGCGAAATCTGTAATTATATAATTTGACAATAGAATCATAATAATGTTCAAACTTTTAATTTCAATTAATTATAGTCGAATTTCGACTACTGCGGGACCACTAGGTAGTGGTTACATCGTTATGAGTTCAAGAGCTACTCAAATTTTTTGTTGGCTTAGGTAAAACGTGACAAAATTAAACTATTGGGATGATTTTTTACTACGTTAACGAAATGAAAAAAAAAACAGCTTACAGACTACAGATTTTGCTTCCTTCTTACGAAATAAGATGTTTTTAATGCTAATATAAAATAAGTTTAGAAAGTGTTGTTTTTAGATTGCGTGTAGACCAAAATAATATAAGTGAAATGTTTTTTTTTTTTATTTTTTTTTATTGCTTAGATGAGTGGACGAGCTCACAGCCCACCTGGTGTTAAGTGGTAACTGGAGCCCATAGACATCCACAACGTAAATGCGCCACGCACCTTGAGATATAAGTTCTAAGGTCTCAGTATAGTTACAACGGCTGCCCCACCCTTCAAACCGAAACGCATTACTGCTTCACGGCTGAAATAGGCAGGGAGGTGGTACCTACCCGTGCGGACTCACAAGAGGTCCTACCACCAGTAAACATTTGACTATCGTTTTTCGCATTTGTTCAGGTTGTCAGGTTATCCTGTGTTTTTTTTCGGGTCTTATTTTACGTCCTATATACATGATATGATTAAGTTTGGAATTTTCCGGATTTACTTTTTGTGAAAATGGCTGTTATGCGGTTTCGTTCGTTTTGTTTTTTGGGTCTCTACACCTCGACACTATTTTCTAAATCAAAATGTTCGTATAGATTATTTCTACGATACCTATCTAAGCAATACCATTTTGGAATATCTGATAATCCTACCCTATTAAGAGAATGACTAAGATATGTTTTCTTGCAGTTTCAAAGTATGATGACAAAATCACGTAATTCTCAAAATAGATGTTATAGTAGCCGATGAGAGCCGCAATTACATCTCAGCTGATTTCGTACCAGAATAGCTTTAGGATGCCCCGTGACTTCATTTAGCTTGAAAGGTTTCACAAAGCGTTTCCTTCTGTATACGCGTCTTAACCAATTGCTTTAGCTTTTAGTTGCACTGCGGAATTGTGTTTGTAGACTTTTTTATACGCAGTTGTAGCTTTTTAATCAACTTTATTTGTTCCCGTTTTTAGAGTTCATCCCACTCCTGGTATGTGTAATGTAAGACCTGAGGCCAATTTTTCAATAGTACTGAAATACCGACTGGAGGAATTTGCCTCAAAACTGGTATCTCGATTTCTGCGTAGTAGATTTTTTTTTTATTGCTTAGATTGGTGGACGAGCTCACAGCCAGCCTGGTGTTAAGTGGTTACTGAAGCCCATAGACATCCACAACGTAAATGCGCTACCCACCCTGAGATATAAGTTCTAAGGTCTCAAGTATAGTTAGTTACAACGGCTGCCCCACCCTACCCGCCTGCGGGATTCGAACACCGATGCATCGCTCAACACGAATGCACCGGACGTCTTATCCTTTAGGCCACGACGACCACTAAAACTACTTCTCCTAGAGTTTGACTCAGTAGGTCACGGATGCTTAAAATCTTCTTGTTTGTTTGTAGTAAAGCTAAAACACTCACTTGGGTTATTTTGATTCAACTCAGCAATTGGTGATTTCTGAAGTGCAGATCAGAAAAATGTTATTAGAATTATTGGCATCAATAAGATTAGTTTTGTTTTTGTTTTAATTAAGTTCCTCCGCAGCTTCCAATTGTTGTGCTAGCTATAAATAGATGCTATCTAGATCTCGATGGTTATGATAAAATTAAAAATGAAACATAATTGAATGAAAAAAACAACGCAGCTTTTTATTACGAAGCTTAAAACTTAAATCTAATAGTAGATTTTTATATTATTTATTTATTTAACTTAATGCACAGAAGTACAATAGCGGACTTAATGCCTGAGGCATTCTCTACCAGTCAACCAAGGGTGGTGTAGAGAATCCTGTGGTAGGTGCATAACTTAATGTGAAAATAACCAAACTGATAATAATACTTCATACATATACAAACACATGCACGGTATATATATTATTATCACATACAACATATTATCAGACGGGTTATAATTTAAATTTTAATGGCGTCGAAATATTATTGCACAAACACTGTTTGTTATACACAGCAATAAAAACAATGGCCGCGAATCGAATCGTAACTGACTCTGAGTTCCAATTAAACATGAAACAATAGGAAAGGTAAACCGAACCCCGAACGTTGGCCGTTGCTTATTCGATATCGATTCTGTCCGTCCGTCACGCCCCGTTGAAGAGAAATTTGCACAATCTCTGTTACTGTCTGTCACACTTTCGTTTCAATGAAAATAGGGATGCGCTGACGTGCACTCTAAAAAAGTTAGAGCCATTTAAAGTTTAAAATTTGGAAAACATGTCATGACAAAAAAAAAACTTTTTCGGCTATTTTAATAAATAAATAAAGAGATATAAATATTTACTAACGATCACGCCACGTAAACTGGTCCCGTGCTAAGTTCGTAAAGAACTTGTGTTACAGGTACTAGGTAACGGAAATAAATGTAAGGTTTTTATTATACACATACATATATTTAATATACACCCATAACCCTGGAAAAGACATTTTATATAATTTATCATACAAATATCTTCCCTTGGCGGGATTCGAACCCGCGACCCCCTTGTGTAGTGACCATGTCACTTACCACTACATCAGACGGCCGTTAAATATTATGATGAATGAATGTTAATGAAGTAAATATAATTGAAGTACAATTAAAAACATCGAATTGTTGATGCTAATCTATACTAATATATAAATCTACAGTGTTTTTTACGGATGTTCCGTTATAACTACTGAAGCATGCATCCGATTGATTTGAAACTTGGTATCCATGTAGAAAATATATGTACTTAATGGATAGGCTAATATTAATATGTGTATTGGACTGCCTAATGATAATGACAATAAATAATAATGTTAATTTTAAATTCCCAGCGAAGAGGGCGAGTGCGGCTAGTACCAAATAAATCGGACCTTTAATTACTAAGATAAATGTCGCGTATTAAGTGTAATGTTGCTTAAACCAACTAGCCTTTCACTCTTCGATATATTTATATACATATTATTATGAATAAAAAACATACATATGACGATGAAGTAGTAAACGTTAACATGTGGCCATGCCGCGGAGATGTAGAATGAGATTGAGGTTGAGGTCTCCTCGTGAGATCAAAATCATAATTGATTGTATAATGGCTGTTGCAGCTTTCAAATCAATGGTATGTTATTACGGTTTTAGTTTTAATTAAATTTCATTTCGTTGGATCTTAATTCTTGTAAGAGATATTCGACAAATTTATCTAAAGTGTTCATTTACTAATTAAATTTTCATCCTTGTTTCAGGTAAGCGGCTTTTTCGTTATTCTGGAAAAGCAGGTGTTTCTAATGTGGAAAGGTAAAAATAAATTGTTGGGTTTCTTTTTTTTCACAATATTTTCGACGTGAGTATGAACTGCGTACATTATAATTACTTGTTCGCTCGCGGATAATAAAGCCGATAATTTTGTAGCATCATGAATATTTAGATAGTTTCTTGTCAACGTCTCCAAATTAGCGGTAGGCAGCGGCTTGGCTCTGCCCCTGGCATTGCTGAAGTCCATGGGCGACGGTAACCACTCACCATCAGGTGGGCCGTATGCTCGTCTGCCTACAAGGGCAATAAAAAAAAAATAAAAAAAAAATTCAACATTCAAGACATTCGTTCAAACTTGTCGATAATAACGACTTAAACTTTAGTGGTGGTAGGACCTGTTGTGAGTCCGCGCGGGTAGGTACCACCAACCTGCCTATTTTTGCCGTGAAGCAGTAATGCGTTTCGGCTTGAAGGGTGCATTAGTGATTGAGCCGACACGGAACTTCATCTCTCTCGCACACCCATAACGTAACTATTCTGTTATTCGAAGTAACTACATCAGAGGAATTTTTGAAGTGAAACTTCTTTAGAATTGTTGGGTGTGATTTAGAGGTGGCTAATATAACCATTAACCAATAAATTTACCGGTAAAAAAAATTAACACTTCTATTCGATAAATAAAATTACCCAAAACGGTTAAAAATACCGTTTTACAAAAACACTGCGTGTAGTGGCATAGGCAATTATTGGAAATTATATTTATACAAGTTTCAACTTTATTTCAACACGTAAGATTCATTTTCGCCTTGCAGATGTTTTCAACTTATCATGTAAAAAATATTGAATTTTATGATTTCATTGTATGCTCTATACCCCTCAAAATAAAGCACAATATTTAAGTTGGTGTATTTTACAGTTAATGATAATTTTTTTCGTTAAAAAATTGAAATGAAACGATATTTTTACCGAACGCGAAGATGACGCGATTGGTTGATTTTTTAAACGTAATATTTTGTTTGGTACTTGACATTTTGGCGGCTCAGTGCATCTTTTCTATTATTTTGGTAAAGTTGTGTTTTTGTATTTTAAGAGATTTGTACTTTGTGTTTGTGTGTTTTGACTTTGTTTTTGTGTGTTTGAGACTTTGCTTACTTTGTTGTTGTGGATTTTTAAAGTGTATATCTAATTTAAAATGCCGAAACGCAATGCAGAAATATGGGATCATTTCGGAAAGTGCTTGGGAGCGGAAAAAATTGCAATGTGTAATTATTGTAAGAAAAATCAATTCAAAAATATTGAACCAGCGCACCGCCGTGGTGGAAAATTTGTAAAGAGTTTTTCCCACTAATCATTTCGTACTAATTAGTTAAGCTAATTAGCCCTAAGCCTGTAGCTTCTAAAGTTCACTGAATCGAAAATAAATGTAAGAAACTCTACCATTCAAGTTTAACATTAGCAAAATTAGTTTTTCAACGAAAAGATTTACCGGTATTTTCAACCAATAAAAATATCGGTAATTTTTTTTATCAATTACCAGTTAACAGATAAATAAATTCAACCATTAACGCCATCTCTAGTGTGATTTCAAACTCGATGAAACGAAAAAATGAAACGTGAAGTTAAGTTATCAATTCACAGAGGGCGCTACCTCATATCATATAAAATAATTTACAATCATTTCTATTTAATTTCGAGCTCGAGAACGCCTATCAACTGTGTAACATCTCGTCATCGCGATTCAGGAATTATTGAATTTACGTGCAGCGACATCTGTTGATAACAAAATATAAATTTTCTCTTGCTAAATCATACTTACCTGGCGTAGAGATACCGTGATCGTGCAGGCGGTTCCCCCAGGGTGAGCTGCTCCATTGCACTGCGGAGTGGTTGGTGGTTGACCCTTGCGATTATTCTTATTTTTTATAAGTTTCACTTCTACCGTGTGTGACTTGCACACAAACATTTTTTTGGATGATTTAATTTAAAAAAAAATGAATCAGAACTTTTATCGGGGTTGTACACACGAGATCTAAATTAATATCTAGGTTATTACGCTCGCCGCCACAGGTTTTGTTCACGGACGACTTGCACTGTAACAATGTGCTCCGTTGCTCTCCGAAGCTTTTTATAGAATGTCGTGCCCTCGTCAATCCGTGGGTCCGATCAGTATCGGATCGCTCACCGGGTGTATCGATACACCGGACACGTGACTATATCGGGTATTCGAGATTCGAATCCGCTGCGCTGTTATTATTGTGGTGACATTCTCTTCTACGATTTTCATATTTCTTCTTGTTCTTCTTAATGTTTCTATGCGGGTGTCGTAAATTTTGCGTTAGTCTGATTAAACTAAGTCTATAACGAAGATTATATCGTCTTCTCGCATCAAAACTGTATACATAATCTCGAAACTTACCAATTTTACAGGGGCGTTTTGAAGGTTTAAGATGTAATATTTTTAAATCATATTTGTAATATGTATTTATTTTTTACCAGTTTCATTATCTGTCTTATAAAGTAAGATAAAATTAGGTATTAATTTTTTTAATAGTAGTCAAAACATAGGTAAACAAAAAAAAAAAACTAAAACTAAACTACACTCTTTTGACAGTATTTATGAGAAAAATACTGGTGATAGATGATACCAAATGATTCCGCATATTAACTCAATTACGAATATTTTTAGAAATTGTACACTTTTAATGCGAAAAGACGATATATCGTCGAGTTTACTATAAATTAATAAAAATAATGATTGTTTGAAATAAAAGAAACTAATTTGTGCCTTAATTAACTAGTCGATTAGATCTGTTTTGATTTTGAAAATACTATAAGAGTATCTTTACGTAGTTTAAAAATGAAGTCGCTTCCGCTGTCTGTTGGCTTAGATCTTTTAAACTATTCAACGGATATTAATGTACCTTTCAACAATAGATAGGGTGGTTCAAGAGGAAGGTTTTTAAGTGTGATACATATATTAGTTTATTACATAAACGTTGAAAATCCTACATTGCACCCCTTTGAAGCCGGGCCGGGCCTATAGTATAAAACAAAAAGACACAGAGTTTTGGTTCTGGAGCCCTAAGGCTTTAGTCTATTGGTCTTGATTGCTACTGGTCTTGGCCTTAGACCCTAAACGCCCTATCACAAGTTAAATATACAATCTCTACGAAATTTGAATGTCAAACCAAAATCAGCTATGTGCAAAAACTCTAATTTGAATTAAGTTGAAAAACAGTTTCGTATAAAATTTTATAATATGAAGGTGAATTTTTAAGAACTATATCAAATGAAAGCTACAGATAAATATTAAAGCTATAGACACATAACAGTTTTTTTTATACGGTAGATAGGGCTGTGAACTATACGAAAAGGTCAAAAAGTAAAAATCTCAAAAAAGTGCACATAGCAGATTTTAGTTTGACAACGACGATACTATATTTTGTAAACACGCTGACGGACAAGCGTCTTAAACGCTAACGTCGTCCATGTCAATGGCAGTGACAAAAGATAGATGAATTTGGCACTCGCGCACACTGATACGTTTGTGTGTAAAAATTACCATTAGGAACACTGAGAATGTAGTTGCAGGTCTAAACAAAGTTAGGTATTTACATTCTCTTGATAATGTGGCAATCGAGGTATCTTAATTTTACGCAATAAGAGCGGTTTTTGTATGGAGCGATTCGGACATGGTGGGGTTGAATTATTGCGACAGGTACCGAATTGTCTAAGTGAGCTCGGATTTAAGAGTACTGGTGGTGGGACCTCTTGTGAGTCCGCACGGGTAGGTACCACCGCCCTGCCTATTTCTGTCGTGAAGCAGTAATGCGTTTCGGTTTGAAGGGTGGGGCAGCCGTTGTAACTGTACTGAGACCTTAGAACTCATATCTCAAGGTGGGTGGCGGCATTAAGTTGTAGGTGTCTATGGGCTCGAGTAACCACTTAACACCAGGTGGGCTGTGAGCTCGTCCACCCATCTAAGCAATAAAACAAAAATAAATGAAATCACTTTTACGACGAAGAAATAACATCGTGTATTTAAAATCGAAGTTGCAAAATTTGTAATCTTTTGCTTTTTTAATTTTTATTACCTTTGTAGGCGAGCATACGGCCCGTCTGATGGTGAGTGGTAACCGTTGCCCATGGACGTCAGAAATGCCAGGGATAGAGCCAAGCCGCTGTCTACCATTGCTATTAGTGGTCGAAGATAACGCCTGATTCTGCTGCGAAATAATTATGTGTCGGAATTAACTTTGTGACGTGCATGAGATCCGTAAGCCTTTCAAAATACCATGTGAACTGTTAACTGTTGTAGAAGTCGTCGTGGCCTAAAGGATAAGACGTCCGGTGCATTCGTGTGTAGCGATGCACCGGTGTTCGAATCTCGCAGGCGGGTACCAAATTTTCTAATGAAATACGTACTTAACAAATGTTCACGATTGACTTCCACAGCGAAGGAATAACATCGTGTAATAAAAATCAAACCCGCAAAATTATAATTTGCGTAATTACTGATGGTAGGACCTCTTGTGAGTCCGCGCGGGTAGGTACCACCACCCTGCTTATAACCACTTAACATCAGGTAGGCTGTGAGCTCGTCCACCCATCTAAGCAATAAATAAAATAAATAAATAAATAACGGGTTTTCTCCGTGTACAAACAATTATATTAAAAAAAAAAGCATCGACGACTTTGCTATTTATAACGAAGTTATCGATTGAACGCGCTCTGAATTTTTCAGTTGGTTCCAGTCGACGAGCGAAACGTTATTGGATTTCAATCATTGAGTTGAAAAAGTAATATTGGTGCTTTACCTATTTACTGAATAGTGGCGCTCGCTTTTTTTTTTCCTACCTAAGCTGAGAGCCTTGAGAGGCTATTTCAGCGTAACCTTAACTAGTAGGTGAGCTCACGGGACTCAAACCTGACGACGTTGCTAACACGAACCCTAGCAAGAGCCGTGCTTCGCAGAATCTACTACTGGATCGGAAACGCGACCCACTGAGAAGATCCGGCGAGAAACTCAGTGGGCTGTGTCTGTGGGTTAATTATTCGATCTGAGGGTTAATTAACGATGACCGGTGCTTGAGGTACCTAAAAGCACCATTAGTGGATCGGGAGTGCTCGCTTATTACACGCACCGACAATATATACAGCGGGAAGTTTGGGGTAGTGGTTGAAGTAAGGATGTACAGGTAGCTTTTCTATAACGCGGTAGATACGTTCCTGGTAAGCGTACTCGTCGAACTCGACAAAGAGGTCGACGTGCAACCTAACCCATGCATCAGCCCGCTGAGGTTCTCGCAGGATCTTCTCAGCGGGTCGCGATTCGATCCAGTAGTAGATTCACTCGCGAAGCAATTGCTCTTGCGGTGTTAAGTCCTTCGGAGGCGCTCGGGTAGTTGCTAGCAAATCCCACCCCTCCTGGCTGAGCCTTTGCTAACTCAGTTGCTAAGCAGTAATCTTTCAATCATAAAAAAAGGATACGTTCCTACAAAGCCCCGTGTTGCGCGAAACCGCGTTATAGTCTAGAAGACTACAAAAAAGGAGTGCTTTTTTTCTACGAACGAACCATCTCAATTATGCCTTTATGTATTTTGTTACTTATGATACATGAAAAAATAAGCAGTGAAACTTCGATAATTCTTATATATTGTGTGTTTATAGTGCATAATTTTATAATTAAACAAAAATCTCGTTATCGTGTTGTAGAAGTACCGTGTTATAAGAGGATTTTTGGAGATTGTTCTTTTCGTGTTAAAAGTGGAACCGTGTTGTAAAATACCGTTTTATTAAGAAAATATAATAGTACGCATGCGGGCAGTAGGTATGTGTAGGTGTATTTTTAACCGCCTTCAAAAAAGGAGGAGGTTCTCAATTCGACTGTTTTTTTATGTTTGTTACCTCATAACTTTTGTTTGGGTGAATGGATTTTTATGATTCTTTTTTTATTAGAAAGCTGATGCTTCCCGTGTCGGCCCATTTCAATTTAGTCCAGTTCTGATAATGGTATCCATGAGAAAACCTTAAAAGTCTTAAATTTGCATTAAGTACGTGTGCGATAAATAGATGAATAACTCAATAACTCAATATCACGCCAACAAATTTCGATGATTATTGTTTTTAGTGTATATTAATTTGTTTTGCAATGTCTTTTTTCTCTATTTGAAGTCAATTTTTGTTAAAGCATGTCTATTTACAACGATTAATTCTGCCGTGAAGCAGTAATGCGTTTCGGTTTGAAGGGCGGGGCAGCCGTTGTAATGTTACAACTGATACCTTAGAACTCTTGTCTCAAGGTGAGTGGCGGCATTTACGATGTAGATGTCTTTGGGCTTTGGTTACCACTTAACACCAGATGGGCCTTGAGCTCGTTCAAGTATCAAAGCTATAAAAAAGGCAGGTTCGCGTACCGGTATCGTCAGATGAATAGCCGAGAATTATTATTAGTGCTGGATCCATATACCTCAAACCGTTCCATTATTTTTAATTATATTCTAATTATATTCTAACTGAATTATATTCTAATAACACAACATTAAAACCCTGTAGGTACCAGTTTAAAGCAGATTGTATTGAATTGCGGTACGGTAGGCGGCGCACCTATTTCCTAAATATTATCAGTGTCCACGGCTCATTACCTTGGCTCGATGCTTCTCAAACTGAACGCAAATATTAACATCACGATTACCTTAGCCTTACGTTTACAAAACTGAAATATTCGATTCTATCGGATTTATAAATGAATCTTCTATCTTCTATATATATATATATATAAATGAATTGCTGTTCGTTAGTCTCGCTAAAACTCGAGAACGGCTGGACCGATTTGGCTAATTCTGAAATTCTTGAATTATTTGTGGAAGTCCAGAGAAGGTTTAAACGGTAGATAAATATGAAAAAACTGGGAATTAAATAAAAATAACAATTTTGTTTTTCCTTTGACGTGTCCCCCGTCGGACGGATTCCTTTTGTTTGTTTTAAGTTTATTTTATACAAAAGTTTAGGTCTTTTATTTATCGATTAAGGTACTACGAAGTGTGCCGGGTCAGCTAGTCAATAATAAAATTTCATACAACAATAATAATGTTTCCGAAGCGAAGCGAGGGCGGGTCGCTAGTATTTAATAAAATAAGTCGAATATAATCGTGTAATATCAAACGTTTTCGTCATATTGAATTCAATTAGTTTTGTCTTGAAAAACCAAAGGACAAAAAAAAGTTTGACAATCACCGTCTCGGATAAGCGAAGGGAGAGTCAATTACCATATCGGCATTCAGGTCGTCTGGAGTCATTCTTATCAGTATTGTATTGTTGTAACTAGTTGTTGCTTACGAAATATACATATTTTAAAGGTACCGTAGTAGCGAAGAAGCTTTTGTTAGTCATTCAGAGATGTGATTTGAAACTCCAGCGGTTAAGGCTTGGGCTTGTGCGGAGAACTGGGTGTGCTCTTGTATAAACGTGTACTACTGATGCAACTATGCCCCCAAACTCCGGTCACCGTCCTCGTCGAACCCGTCGCTTGCGACGAAGGGCTCGACGAGCGAACTAACCTATAGACACAGCCCACTGAGTTTCTCGCCGGATCTTCTCAGTGGGTCGCGTTTCCGATCCGGTGGTAGATTCTGCGAAGCACTGCTCTTGCTAGGGTCAGTGTTAGCAACTCTCCGGTTTGAGCCCCGTGAGCTCACCTACAAACGTTAGGGCGAAGCTGAAATAGCCCCTCCAGGCTATCAGCATAGGTAGGAAAAAAAAATGCCCCCAATAAATATGTGTCTAATATCTAATCTAATGTTACTTTTCCGGTACTATTAATTTTCTGGTAAATGTGCAGATTTGCCTCCTCGTTTGGGTAATGTGCATTTAACTAACATCAAAGAAGGGAAATGTACATTTAATTCACAATGACCATGTCGTTTTGGTAATTTTTATTTATTTTTATTGCTTAGATGGGTGGACGAACTCACAGCCCACCTGGTGTTAAGTGGTTACTGGAGCCCATAGACATCTACAACGTAAATGCGCCACCCACCTTGAGATAAGTTCTAAGGTCTCAGTATAGTTACAACGGCTACCCCACCTTTCAAACCGAAACGCATTACTGCTTCTATAGAATAGAAGAAAATGCTATATAGAATACAATTTAGAATTTGACTATAGACACGTTTCAAGGTGGAAATATTGTGCAAAGACAACAGACAAACATTTAAATATCAATTGTAAGGTAGTTAATGAATTCGCGAATCAGATTAGAAAATATTTTAGACTGGCTTTTGCCCGCGACTCCGTCCGCGTTGTATAACGCATGGCATAACGCTAAAATTTACCCCCCACTTCATTTACGTAGAAAGTGAAAATATTTCGAAACATTTTTTATTGGTGCTCCACTTGTATGGGCCTCATGATATTATATAGCCTATAGCCTTCCTCAATAAATGGGCTATCTAACACTGAAAGAATTTTTCAAATCGGACCAGTAGTTCCTGAGATTAGCGCGTTCAAACAAACAAACTCTGCAGCTTTATAATATTAGTGTAGATTAGGATCCTATTATGATGAATGAATGTCGAGGAGCAATGACACCACCGGAAATTGTTTAAAATTCTGTCCGCGAAAATTTCTTCTCCGATTCTCACCCTGTCGTCTTCAGTTTTCGTAATGTTCAAACTCCTTTTGTCATTAAACCGAAGTAGTCGAACATTCCAATTCAGCAGCTCATCAATTCCAGAAACCATCACTCTCGCTAAATTAGTCGATAAGAAATAAAGCATTAGACTTTTTAATTTAGAAAAAAAATAATTACAAATTATATTTTTTATTTCATATTTATTGCATAGATAAGTGGATCTTCTCAGTGGGTCGCGTTTCCGATCCGGTGGTAGACTCTGCGAAGCACTGCTCTCGCTAGGGCTAGTGTTAGTAACGTCTTCAGGTTAGAGCCCCGTCAACTCACCTACTCGCCCGGTTACGCTGGTTGGTGGGGTTATCCCAGTTACCAGTTTAGGTAGGAAAAAATAAATAAATTAAATAATAAAGCATCGCCTAGTTATTGAGTCGTATAAAAATATTATCTCTTTGAGTAAATAATTTTAATGTATTGAACAATCTCGAACATTTGTATTTAAATCGGCAAAGTTTCGAAAAAAAAAGGCAAAAGTACACTTTCTTATAAGTTAAAGGCTAAAGTGAAGACGATTAAGTAAAATAGCAGCCCAGTCAATACACGTGTCTATACTAATATATAAACCTACATTGCTTTTTACGGATGTTCCGTTATAACTACTGAACCATGCATCCGATTGACTTAAAGCTTGGTATCCATGTAGAAAATACATGTACTTAATGAATAGGCTAATATTTATATGAGTGTTGGACTCCATAATAATAATGACAATAAATAATATATTAATTTTAAATGCGCAGCGAAGAGGGCGAGTACGGATAGACTACGTATAATTGTATTACAGAAGACATAGAAGTGCCAAAACTTGTTTGGGAGAATAATATTATATTTTCGCGGCGAGCGTCCCACAAAAACACACACGTGCCAAATTCAGTTAACGAGCCGTTTCTAAATTATTTATTTTATAATTTAAATTACAAATCTCCTCTGATAAAAACAGTTAATTACATGAGTACTAAATAATTCGCGTCGTATGTTGCAAGTGTCTAATTTTTATCAAATGTAAAGCACAAATTATTTTTATATATTTATAGTATCTTAGGTTTTTTCAAGTATTGATAAAGTGTGGAAGCGTGCAGTGATCTTCCTGGTTGAGCCCAGAGTTCGCCCACCCGTGTTAGTTAAGCGACAAAATCACTGGGCTATCTTTATCGTACAAAAAAAAGGTTATTTTGACGAGTGACTAACAATAAAATCTTGAAGATAGCCTTTGATTATCCCTATATATGTTTTCTTAAGTGCAATTGTAATCTCTATAGTGTAAAAACGGAAAGTTTCTGTTTTACAAGTGCCGTAATTAACAGTAAAATATCGCAGTGACAACTGTTAGCGGTTAAGCTAGCCCGTTTTTTCTCGTGCGGCGCATTCGACAAGCCATCAAAATAAACCCTCAAACGATGAGACACCGCGTACTGCCGTTTCTGGCACCAGTGTTCCTATCCAAGCTTTGGCGTAGGCGACGACGGGCGAAAGCCATAGAGAAATTTCACGGGGTAAGCAAGATTTGCATGGACTAATACAAAAATTATTGTCTTATATATATACATACATATTTTTTAATGAATGAATTTGACCGAGTTTTAAACTGCGAAGATGCATTCTATAGTATTTTGTTATTTAACAAAATGAAAACATATTGTTTGTGATTTTGTAAACAAATGGATTAGGAGAGGCCTAAGATCGGGATCAGTTATGTGGATTGGGAGAGCCCTATCTCCAGCAGTGGACGATTGTGGGCTAATGATGGCAATAATGCAGCAAAAACCTATAAGCAAAATATTTTCGGATAGTTCAAGAAGGATAGCGCCTTATTTTGATTATTAATGATTATGAATATCGAAAACCGTTGAACCTATATCCTGTATCTACTAATCTACATCGTCGTGCATGTGGCAAGTGATTTAAATGTATACAGACATAATCGACTTCACCAAAGCGCAAGATGTAATACGATAGTCTCGAAAACGAAGCCGGAAAGCCTTAAAAATTAAAATCGGAAGCCAAACCGAGGTTTATTAGCTTGCGTGTAACTTGTGTTGCATGAACCACACTTGACAATTTCTGTGACCAGGTTGAAGATCTTTGTCTTTCTTTTTTTATTTTCCCTACCTGTGGCCTGTGCTGACAGCCTGAGAGGCTTCTCCTTGACGTGTAGGTGAGCTCATGGGGCTCAAACTGGGTGTGTTGCTAACACTGGGCCTAGCAAGAGCAGTGCTTCGCAAATACTACCACCAGATCGGAAATGCGACCCACTGAGAAAATCCGGCAAGAAACTCAGTGGGCTGTGTCTATGGGTTAATTCACTCGTCGAGCCCTTCGTCGGGTTGCCAAGTGACCAGTGCTTGTGGTCCCTAAAAGCACTGCTAATGAATCGGGAGGATCCGTAATGACGTGTCTTTGTCGATGAGGCCACAGATAACTAATATTAGCTGTTAATAGAAACCCAAAGAGTCTTGATGAGAATGCCGCCACCTTGGACGTCAAAGAATATTATTAAAGTCTGCATTTCGTTAACTGGAATGTGTCCCTGACAGATCGTTGTATGGACCCCAGCGAGCATGTGAGTAGTTTATCATCGTTCCAATAGGTTCAAAGACCCAATGCACAACTAAATTGTAAATTATGATGTTTTCTCGATACGGAATTTGTTATCTTATGTGACAAATATTCGTCCTTGTGTCTGTACGTGAGATTTAAGTAAACATGTGTATCAATTTCTTGTGCATTACGCGTAATGTGTATAAAATTGTATATATGTTTTTTTAGATAAAATGGATAAATGTTTACTTAATTACGTATACCGGACGAAATGTTATAAAATTACTCGTGCACGTAATCTAGGTAAGATTAGTTAACTTATACGAATTATATGTATAAAATGAATACTAAATTTGAAAAGCTTGAGCCAGATCTAATACGCCCAAAGTAGATAAGTTTACTAGTTGAATGGCGAAACAAAGGGAATCTTTATTGGTTAATAAGATTCGGTAAAAGCCACACACGCAATCGTGTAATAATTTCCGACAAATGACCTCTGGTTTCCCCTTATTTTCAATCTACCCTCACCTATGAAAATGTCAAGTTAAATCTCATTTTCCTCTGCTAAATACACAAGTTGGCCCCGAAAGGACCAAAGCCCGCATATATCAGGACGTTTACGAGCAAACACGATCCGGATATATAGTAGCCGGTTCAATGAACCCGGTCGAACGGGTGTCTTGTGGAAACGGATAAATGTCGGTGAGGAGTTAACGAGACGTATTTGTTTGTTTTATTTAGTGGATTTCGCTGGTGGGAGGGTAGTTACAAGATAACATGACATGATCCTTACTTGTGTTTCGGTATCCTAATTTTATTGATACGCTACGTCCGCTACGGCAAAATAATTTTACATCTTAACTAAATATTTAAAGTCGTCGTGTCTAAAGGTGAATTTACATTACGAAATTAGTGGCATGAAATTAATTTCGTGACATTAGTTTGACCAACAGTTTCACGTGTAATTTAATACTTTCGTAATGCATGCATTAATTTCATGCATGCAAATCAGTTTCGTGACCTGCGCGATTTTTTGGTGAAATTAGTGTCATGCAATTAATTTCATAGTGTAGACGCGACGTGAAACTAATGTCGCGAAAGGGCCTGCGCTGTGCGGACGTGTGTATTGTTAGTTCGGACGCGCTTCAAGCGTTGAAAATGGCAAACCAACAATGGAGTATAGAAAAAAAAATTGATCTTAATGAATATCAGCGACAAGTTTGTCTCTGGGACTCGAAACACCTACAGTAAAAAATCAAAATTATCTTCACTCATTCGAAAATAGTCTTTATAACCCTCAGGATCTTCATCTGCTAATTCAGAGACTAACTTCATTGCACCTAAATACCTTCTTGTTGACCATCCTCGAATCTACCAAATTTTTTTTTGATAGTCTTTTTAAAATGAAGAAATAAATGCTTATATTATAAGAAATGCTTATATTATAAGCATTTCTTTAGCTACATTGAATATAGCAAATTATAACTTTGATGCTGAAGGCGCCATGGTTACTGCGATACTGTGGATTTCGCGACACTAATTTTTTAACGAAATTACTTTCGCATATATCGAAACTACTTTCGTGAAACTGAGCTCAACATGCATGACACTAATTTCGTAATGTAAATCCCGCATTAAGGATGAAACGCCCGGTGCATTTGCATCAAGAGATGCAACGGTGTTCGGTTCCCAATTTTTCCAATGAAATCCATACTTAATAAATGTTCACGACTGATTTCCATGATGAAGGAATCAATATCATCGTATAAAATCAATGAATTAGATAATGTTCACATGTGTTGTTGTTATTGTATGCTATATATTGTATGCTTTCTAAGACACAGTATTCCATCCAAATCTTTCCAAAACTTAAATTAGTTCATTTAAAATTTTATTTTTATTCAAACGCAAGTATGTGTAAGTAGATTTTTTATGGAGCTTGTATTGGCTTTACTAAACAAAAATATTGACTCATCTAGAACGTAATTATAGCCATTCTCTGTGTTTCGTTCGTGTCCTAAATGTCCTTGAACTATTCCTCTACGTTGATCAATCCATTTAAAAGTCCATAAAGGTATGTTTCCAAACAGGGCATTATTATTAATCAGGTTTTATTTGCTATGAAATTCTCAATCATGAGATGTAAGATCAACCAATACATTATTGGCAAAATTGATGTCTCAAAATTGTTGCTCTAACGACAAAAATTCGAATGGTGGCAAAAAACCGCAGGGTGCAGGCTCTTTTCAACAGGCCAGCATATAAATTCTTGGACCTTTGTAGTTTGGCAAACACGCTAGTCTATAGAATTTTGTTAAAAATTAATTTACTGTTTTGTGTTGGTATAATTGTCTGTGTACTTCAATAGCTAGCCATGCGGCCGATATTACGCTATTGCAAGGGGAGATCACGTGGGAGCTGAGTGGGGGGTGGGGGGCAAAGGATGTGTCAATGTGGATGCAATCCACGTGTACATCGCTCATCTCCCGCCACAATCTCCGGCTTAATCAAAGTTTAATATTACCGTTCTGAACATTTGCGTATCTGTGTTTGTGGATGGATGTGATATTGATTGATGATGATTTTTCCTACTCTTCAAAAGTACTTGAATGTAAACATAGTTAGGTACATTATGTGATAGTGCTGCTGGTAAATCTAGTAAATCTAGTAAGCCTGGCGAGTTGTTGTCACCTTTTTCGGTCGGTCATTTATCCCCCCCTCCCCAGCCCTACCCGGCTCGATAGTCCTGCTGGTAAAGCTAGTAAGCCTAGCGAGTTGTTGTCAACTGTTTCGGTCATCACTATTCCCCCCCCAACCCTCCCCGGCTCCTCCTCACCTGTCCTCTTTATGTGGCCGGCGACCGTGTTAGTGCTTAGTTCTCAATGACCAAACTTGGCGTACGTAAAGTGATTGATGATTATTAAAGAACCTGCTGTTTTAACAGAGCGCGTCGGAATCGTCGGCGGGCGCCGGCGGAGGGACCTCTGGCGGCAGCACCAGGGTTTCGTCGAGGTCACGGACTTCGGAGGAACCTCACATCGGTAATTATAATTTTACTTTTTGTCGTATCATATTTTTTTTTTTTTATTGTTTTGTTGTATTTGTTCAATTTGGCCAGACCAGTTTTGAGCCCGGCCCGTTTTATATTAAGTAGTAACATTATTAGATCGAAACCTCGGAGAGACTAAAGATATAATAACGGGTCTTTTAGACCACAACAACCCTTGCCTGATTGCAAGATGTCCTAAAACTAATAAAAAATTAAAATTGGATGTTACGGGCATATAGTTTCGAGTATAATGGTACTGAGAATAGATTTAACAAAGAAGTGTCCAAACCAAGCCAAGTCTTACATTAATTAGTCGGTAAAGTTACTTAATCAGTCCGCGTTTCTTGACCTTTTGTTTGTCTAATTGTATTTCTTATCTTTCTGGCTTGATTTTGTCCCGTATTAGTCCGTCCTATTTATTCTGACGATAACGCGTACAGCTTTGATGGCTTTGATTGGATGGAATGGTCATTGTTTGAAACTCCTAGCTCTGTATAACATGCCAACTGTACATAGTTGGCATGCTGAAAACCCAACCTGATTGCCTCTTCCTGGTATTATTGTTTTTTTTTTTTATTGCTTATATGGGTGGACGAGCTCACAGCCCACCTGGTGTTAAGTGGTTACTGGAGCCCGTAGACATCCACAACGTAAATGCGCCACCCACCTTGAGATATAAGTTCTAAGGTCTCAAGTATAGTTACAACGGCTGCCCCGTCCTTCAAACCGAAACGCATTACTGCTTCACGGCCGAAATAGGCAGGGCGGTGGTACCACCCGCGCGGACTCACACGAGGTCCTACCACCGGGTTTCTGGGTCTGTGGTTTACTATGGTTCTGTTTTCTCTATAGGAAAGTACAAGCTACTAAAAACGATTGGTAAGGGTAACTTCGCGAAAGTGAAACTGGCGAAGCACGTTCCCACCGGCAAGGAGGTGGCTATCAAAATTATAGACAAGACGCAGCTCAATCCGGGCTCGCTGCAGAAATTATTCAGAGAGGTACGTAGTTTGAGGGCTATTTGTAGTTTTGGAACGAAGCTCCTTATGGGACGACGCTGAGGGGTACCCTAGCCGGAAAAAAACGTCCGTAACGTAAGATTTTTATTAGTAATGCACACAGTGTACGACTTAACTTTGTAATAACGTACAAATTAGTACTGCACACAGTGTACGACTTAACTTTGTAATAACGTACAAAAACATATTTTTTATCATTCATTGACCACGATCTCAGAGCGTTCGTTTGCACAATACACTAACTCTTATGCAAACAACCGTGAATGAAGTGTACCACAATAAGTTCGCACGTTACCGAATGACCGTGGGTTGTTGCGAAACCTCCAGTTTTATTTTCTTTATACCTCGAATAGAACTTAAAATTAATATTTTTATAATAAGGAACTTCGTTCCTATTCTGTGTCCCACGACACCATACACCTTTTTTTGTATTCGAAGCTCTGCTGCGTCTGTTAGTCTGGTGTACACCGGAAAGTCAATTGGCGCGCTGTTATTATTGCGTATTTGCGGTCAATATTAGGGTTTATTGTGTGAACAAGCTTAGGTCTCTGTTGGTGTAAAGTCGTTGCTGAAGCCCTTACCCATCATAGTCTAAATGCCGTCTTAACCCACCTTGAAATGGGAGGTGGGAGTCCATATAACGAAGGACCATATAACTATTTCTCATTAGAAGTAGGCAGGACCTACCTTTGCGAGCTCGCAATATGCTCTGCCACCAGTAAATACCAGTTGGTGATCGCAGTGTGTTGTTTGTTGTCGGTGGTTCGCTTGACCGCCTTTTGTGACATCTACGCCAAGATGGTTTGGTGGTGGTGGAAGTTCTAGGGCGATACCGTACAGCCACGCTCAAAACCTTGAGACAGTCTGTACGTAATACAATTGAGACGTTCTATCTCAAGACAGGTGACGGAATTTCACACAATTAATTCAGTGATCGTTGAGAGAACTTTTAAAAACGTAAATATTTTTGTTCCATGGAAAACTTAGGGCAAAGAAAACAGTTCCTTAACCAAGGTCCATAATACAAGACCGTCTCTTTGATTTTGTACCTTTTGGTTTTTTTTCCAGGTGCGAATAATGAAAATGCTTGATCATCCGAACATTGTGAAGCTCTTCCAAGTTATAGAGACTGAAAAGACACTTTACCTGGTCATGGAATATGCTTCGGGTGGAGAGGTGAGTCGTCTTCATAGCAATACGAATATTTTTAATGCCATTTTTAGGGCTGGACGAGATCGGAGACCACCAATTTAAGTTATTACGAATATTGTATTTAGTAATTACCGGATACCATAGACACCCAACAACGTGAATGCTGCCACCCTGCAGGAGTTGTAAATGTCAGTTTTATTTTGATTACAACGGGTGCTACATTTTTCAAACCGAATTGCCAAATTAAGGTTGTGAAACCTACACGTTCGGGCTTTCAAGAGGTTATTAATTATTATTAACTAGCGACCCGCCCTCGCCTCGCTTCGGAAACTGTAATTTATTATTGATTTCTCCACTATTTAATGGATGTTATTGGATGTTAATGGACATATGAACCTTCCTCTTCAATTACTCTATCTATTAAAAAAAACGGCATCAAAATCCGTTGCGTAGTTTTAAAGATTTAAGCATACATAGGGACAGAGAAAGCGACTTTGTTTTATACTATGTAGTGATTTATCTGCTTGGTTTTCGAATCGTTTTGGGTCCTATGTGAAAATTTATTAAGAATTAACGATCATTAACGAGGACGAAAATGTTACAGGTGTTCGACTATTTAGTGCTACACGGCCGCATGAAGGAGAAGGAGGCCCGTGCTAAGTTCAGGCAGATAGTTTCGGCCGTCCAATACTGCCACCAGAAACGGATCATACATAGGGATCTCAAGGTAATAAGGACTATAATAATATTAATCACTTTAAGCTTTAAGCCGCGACTCCGTCCGCGTGGAATAGTTACTTTGGCGTAACGTTTAATGTTACCCCCACTACATTTACGTCAGCGGTCTGGGAACCGGGGTAAATTACCCCACATGGGGTAGTTTTATTGAAATGAAATTTTAGGGGGGTAAAAATGAAACTTTTGTGAGTAAAAAGTATATATTGAAGTGAAACTTCTTTAGAATCGTAAAATTTTTAGTTATTGTTTTCTTTTCTAAATTATCCAAGGAGCTTTAATATGAAAGATGCTAAAAAGAAGCGATTTCGTTTTTTTTTGTTCTTCGCCATGGGGTAATATCAACCTACACAAAAATATTTTGGGGTAATAATTTAAAAAAGTTCCCCGACCGCTGATTTACGTAGAAAGTGAAAATATTTTTGTATTATAGAATGTTAAAGGAGCTATTTAAACCCCTATTTTGAAACATTATTTATTGGTGCTCCACTTGTATTGGTCTTAGCGTGATGATATATAGCGTGAGCCTATAGCCTTCCTCAGTAAATGGGTTATCTAACACTGAAAGAATTTTTCAAATCGGACCAATACTTCCTGAGATTAGCGCGTTCAAACAAACAAACTCTTCAGCTTTATAATATTAGTATAGATAAACTATAGTTTCGATCCTAGTGTCCTTATGTAAGGTTTTTTGAAGGGAGGCTTATGTTTGGGACCGTTGTCATTTTGATATTTAATGAAACGTAAAAGCGACACTAAAGTAAGATGAACTTATATAAAGCCGTTGGAGGGAATGAGATGGAACGATTCGAAACGATTCACTTCTTACGTACGTGAATTGCACGCGTCTTTTTTATTTATTGTTCTAAATGTGCTGAAGATGTCACAGTGTAGACACAACGATGTGTATACCTCGAGAGTTGAGGTCGACCTCAAGTCACGGTTTTATTGTGTAACGTTGTCTCATTAGGTTTTGAGTTTTTGAGTGAATATCTGAAGACGTAGCGTGGGTAGGCCTCCCACACAAGGTCGACCGACGAGCTCTTGAAGGTCGCGGGAATCCACTGGAAAGAGGCAGCGCAGGTCCCTTGATTGTGGCGAGTCTTGCTGAACCCCATGTCCATCCGTGGACGTTTGTGGGCTAAATAGGTTGCGAGTTATTTCCTCCATTATGATCTGTTAAACGTTAAGATATTCGGTAAAGTTCACGCTGTTGTATTAGTGGTCACTCGACCTGGGCACATAATCTGGTAAAAATCATATTGATGGTGGTTGAAGGGTCTTGTGATTACACGTGAGTTTCAAGGGTGAAATGGTGATCGTTAGATAGCTGGATGACATTGTTGGGTAAGACTATAGAAATCTGTGAAAAATCACGTCAATCTTTTGCATTGGAATAAGATAGGACAATCAAACAGACAAAGCTCTCGATTCACATTCGTGTATTGTTATTTCAGGCCGAGAATCTTTTATTAGACGGCGAGATGAACATTAAGATTGCCGATTTCGGTTTCTCTAACGAGTTCACGCCGGGAGCGAAGCTGGACACCTTCTGTGGCAGTCCGCCCTATGCAGCCCCTGAACTGTTCCAAGGTTTGTCTATATTAATATACAAGCGGCCCGCTCCGGCTCCGCTCGGGTCTTTAACAAAAATTTCAACGGTATTTGACATTGTTTTATTTTTTAAAATAAAAGAACACTTATTGCGGCATAACTATAATTGTTAGACATATGCTGTCGCGACATTATTTTATTCTATCATAAATAGTTTTCGCAGTGCACGCGATTATTTATGATATTACGAAGAATATTTTAGGTAATTTTTTTACACCTTGGATTACATTATTGGAGTTTTAGTAAGGATCTCAATTTAAAAAAAAAAAAAAATTATATAGTCTATGTCACTCGGGAATAGTGTAACTTCCAAACAGTGAAATAATTTTTCAAATCGGTTCTATAGTTTCGGAGCTTATTCAATACAAAGAAACAAATCTTTCCTCTTTATAATATTAGTATACATAAATCTACAGTGGTTTTTACGGATGCTCCGTTATAACTACTGAACCGTGCATCCGGTTGACTTGAAACTTGGTATCCATGTAGAAAATACATGTACTTAATGGATAGACTATTATTTATATGAGCGTTGGACACCCTACACCGGTTGCGGGGGCGTTAATGATGAGAATCTTTGTGGGGGTGAGAAATAATAATGTTAATTTTGAATGGCCAGCGAAGCGGACGGGTACAGCTAGTCGTTTCTAAGGTTGTGATTCTATTTTCGTAACGATCACAACTAGGCAGGGCTGGACGTATCATAACAGATCGTGAACTGGCCTTTTTTCACTGGTGGTAGGACCTCTTGTAAGTCTGCATGGCTAGGTACCACCACCCCGCCTATTTCTGCCGTGAAGCAGTAATGCGTTTCGGTTTGAAGGGCCGTTGTAACTATATTTGAGACCTTAGAACTTATATCTCAAGGTGGGTGGCGGCATTTACGTTGTAGACGTCTATGGGCTCCAGTAACCAATTAACACCAGGTGGACTGTGAGCTCGTCCACCCATCTAAGCAATAAAAAAAAATTAGCCAAGTCGAAGTCAATTGTTAAGTAGGTATTTCATTAGAACATTTTGTACCCGCCTGCGGGATTCGAACACCGGTGCATCGCTTCAACACGAATGCATCGGACGTCTTATCCTTTAGGCCACGACGACTTACATTTACATTCGAGTCCCTCTTTTAACTGCTTTTCATAGGTATTCGGTGTAAAGTGTACTTATTCGCTGTACTATAAAAATGACAGGCAAGAAATACGACGGTCCCGAGGTCGACGTGTGGTCTCTGGGCGTGATCCTCTACACGCTGGTCTCCGGCTCGCTGCCCTTCGACGGCTCCACGCTCCGGGAGCTACGCGAGAGGGTGCTGCGAGGGAAATACAGGTACGTGCACACACACACTAGCGACATCTCTGTGTCGCCGTCTGGAACTAAATAGTTTATGACGATGTCGCTAGATGGCGTTATTATAAAATAAATTTGTAGGTGTGTTTTTATCGAATGAATTATTGCTTCGCGTTAATTAAACAGAACGCGGTTAGATAATGAATTTTTACAAAATGTTATTTACTATGCCTTATCAATGTCTTGCCTTCTTCGTACGTGTCTATTAAGCAAAAAAATAATAATTATGTGTCATATTTTTGACGATTTTAATTAATAGAATTAAAATCACATGACACGTAATTTGGTATTCTTTGAGAATTGATACTAGCAATGTATATGTTACGGTAAATGTACACTCTTGGGAAATGTACACTTTTACCGGCAAATGTACACATTTTTTTTTATTGCTTAGATTACTGGACGAGCTCACAGCCCACCTGGTGTTAAGTGGTTTCTGGAGCCCATAGACATCTACGACGTAAATGCGCTCCCCACCTTGAGATATAAGTTCTAAGGTCTCAGTATAGTTACAACGGCTGCCCCACCCTTCAAACTGAAACGCATTACTGCTTCACGGCAGAAACAGGCGGGGCTGTGGTGCCCACCCGCGCGGACTCACAAGAGGTCCTACCACCAGTAATTACGCAAATTATAATTTTGCGGGTTTGACCTTTTCCGGTTGATTGACATTTGACATTTTCCGGTAAACGTGCATGCACATTTGCCTCCTCGTTTGGGAAATGTGCATTCAACTAACAAAGAATGCGCATGCGCACCACATTACTAGCACTTGCGATTTCGCATTTTGTATGTCATGCTCACATTTACCAAAACGACATGGTCATTGTGAATTCAATGTACATTTGCCTTCTTTGTTAGTTGAATGCACATTACCCAAACGAGGAGGCAAATGTGCACATTTACCGGAAAATGTGTACATTTTTTATTTATTTTTATTGCTTAGATGAGTGGACGAGCTCACAGCCCACCTGGTGTTATGTGGTTACTGGAGCCCATAGATATCAACAACGTAAATGCGCCACCCACCTTGAGATATAAGTTCTAAGGTCTCAATTATAGTTACAACGGCTGCCCCACCATTCAAACGGAAACGCATTACTGCTTCACGGCAGAAATAGGCAGGGTGGTGGTACCTACCCGCGCGGACTCACAAGAGGTCCTACCACCAGTAAAACATTTGCCGCAAAATCTACTTTTACCGTAACTTATACACTGTACAGTATCGTTTTCTAATACAATTCTTTTTTGGTTTTTTTTTTATAAAACTCCAGAATACCGTTCTACATGTCAACGGACTGCGAGAATCTTTTAAAGAAATTCCTCGTCCTGAATCCTGCGAAGCGTGCGTCCCTAGAGAGCATAATGCGAGACAAATGGATGAACACCGGATACGAGGAGGACGAACTCAGGCCCTACGTCGAGCCGCAGCAGGACTTCAAGGACCACAAGCGGATAGGTACGTTGTGTCGCACCCCTGCCCTCCCATCCATCCCCCTATCTGCATTGTCCGCGAGTTTTAATAATTGAGAATTTGTATATCGCAATTCGATCTAAAATAACCCTTATTGCGAATTAAATAAAGTCGATTTTCGTTTGGCATATAAAATTCCACTGAATTGAGTTCTGTTCTATTAAAATGAGTCTAGTTTAGGTTGGCAATAAGTTAATGTACTTACCAGATTTTTTTTTAACAATTTCCAAAAAAATACCGTTAAAAAGTTACACTCCGACCGCTTTCTAAATAACCGGTAATTTCTGACTTTGACTTTGATTTTCACGGCGACTCGTACTAAATGTCACTAAAATGTTGCCAAACAAAAAAATTGTATACATCCAAGATTTAATTTTTTAATACTGGTATATTGGTTAATGTTGCTGTATAAGAAAAAAGAAAGATTTTTTGATAAGGGAAAATACTTCCCGATTATTTGATTAAAGGTTAAATAAAACATTTGAGACGATAAAGGACTGACTGTAAACGCTGCATTAGTCGATTAAAGCTCTTAACATTAGTGCACCAGAGCACAGTTTCGCTTACGTTCTGTTTCTACTTGTGACCTTTCGCCTTTCGAGCGATGTGCTCACCAGCTAACATGACCGTCTTGTGTTTCATGCGTACATCGTTAATCGGGTCAGCGCAAGTTGGTACGTGACGTATTTATCGATGACGGGGAACTATCGATATTATTTATTGTTGTTGATTAGTGTGTTAGCGAAGATGTCCCTTAGAAATTCTGTCTTGTTTATAGTCTAAGAATGACGAATGAAAATTATGATATCGAGGGCTGAAATGCTTTGGTTTAAGCAACATTTGTATTTGTAATTAAAGGTCCGTTTTATTTGGTACTAGCTGACCCGGCAGACTTTAAAGTGCCTCAATCGATAAATAAAAGACCTAAAACTTTTGTATAAAATAAACTTAAAACAAACAAAATGAATCCGTCCGACGGGGGACTAAGTAATCAAAGGAAAAACAAAATTGTCATTTTCATTTAATTTCAAGCATTTTCATATTTATCTACCTTTTAAACATTCTCTGAACTTCAAACAAGTAATTCAAGACCAAAATTAGCCAAATCGGTCCAGCCGTTCTCGAGTTTTAGCGAGACTAACGAACAGCATTTCATTTTTATATATATATATATAGATTAGCATCAACAGTTCGATGTTTTTAATTGAACTTCAATTAAGTTTACTCCATTCAAATAGCTAAAGAAGTTTTTTTTGTAATGATATTTTTTTCCAAATTTTCAAACTTCAAATGGCTCTGTTGTAAAGTAGTAAAAATGTCGCTTATATCAAATCGCGTTTCATCCCTCGATACATAATAACATATGTCGGCAGGTTCGTTTGTTTTTTATCGTTTGAGGAGGGCAATATGTAACTGATTGCTTTATATCGTTGACAACGCATAATTGTCTATGCACATAGATATAAAAAGACAATTGAGGAATCTATTAAAAAATAGTCGTGAAATTGTAAAAAAACGAACTAAAAATCAGTTACAATTGGCATTATATTTTTTTTTAAATAGCAATCCAGCATATCGGTTCTAAATTTAAAAATAAACAAGTATTGTCATCGATAATTGATATCGATACGACTTGATTAACGTTTTGAAGTTGATAAGGATCATGTTCCAAGACCTTATATCTTAAAGTGGGGGGGCAATCATTCACATTATAGGCCCCGGCGAACACTTAACATCGGGCGACCCACCGGTCAGTTCGTTTATCCGGCGATTTAATAAAATTAAAGCTATATTTACCTAGAAAACGTTAAATTTTGAAAAAGTTTGCATTTTAGCTATACATTGTCTCTTTTATAAATTAAATTGTCTATCGTAAAAATACATATAATATGTATATATTCAATAATAGTAATCAAACTCTTGAGACAATAAATATGTATGTATATAAAATGAGACAGAATTATAATCGTTATTAGTGACTTTTTATTATTATTATTATTTTCGTGATGTGTTTAGTTAAAAGCACTTTTGATATAATAATTTTGTAATATGCTTATTTGTTTTAAAAATAATTTAGTAGCATGTGAGTGTTTGTCTCTTGCGTCCCCTCTGCATGTTTAATTAGTTTATTATAATAAATTTTGTCTTTGAAGTGTTTCGCTGTAACATTTTGTATTTACAATATACTATATGAATGGTTGCCACACTTGAATGGTAGATGTCTCTTAGGATCCCTAGTTTAATTAAGGTAACCATTCTTTTTGAGACCATCACAGAAGGATATGTTTGCTTTATTTATATCTTACAGTTTTTGAACAAGTTGCATGTTATAGTTATTCTAATATATAGATCTAGTATGTATGGCTCGTCCGGTCACGTTGGTATAACCTTGGCATAACCTCCTAGCTTACCAGCGTAGGTATTATAGAATAAAAAATAAATAAAATGTATGTGTGTAATTGAGAATAGGAAAATGATATTTCGAATACTCTTATATTAATGATGTGAAGGTAAATAATGGTTTTTATTAACACTTATAATATTCTTCACGTCGAGCTGAGCTCCAATCACGATGACGTCATATGTGGCTAAACGCTGTTTATATTAGCTTGTGTTGATGACCCCAAATGACGTCACACGCAATGGAGTTGTCATGTTTGGTAAAGTTCGAAATATAAAAATATATAATAATATATTTATTATTTCCGGTTTCAAATCAAATCAAAACAAAATCAAATCAAAATTTTTTGATTCAACATAAATGAAAGTATATACTTGTTGAGCGTCAAAAAGAACTACCGCAAATTTATAAAACAAGCCTCCGTCCTGAGATGAACTGGCAAAAAACTCAGCGGGCATATTGTCTTTTTTTATTTTATTTAATTTGTCTGAGGATCCTACTAGTTTTGTTTGTTTCGATCGATGCGATAATGTTTTTATTTTTTTTTATTTCACAGAGGCGTTAGTCTGCCTGGGCTACAACAGACAAGAGATTGAATACTCCCTGGCTGAAGCGAAATACGATGACGTATTCGCCACATACTTACTGCTCGGAAGGAAAAGTACCGATGTGAGTATGGGTTTTGACTTTTGTATTTATGTCAACAGATCAACGCTGCGATTAATTCACTAAATTTCTCGCCGGATCTTCTCAATCGGTCATCGTTCTCGCCGAACCCGTCGCTTACAACGAAGGGCTCGACGAATGAGTTAACCCACAGACACAGCCCACTGAGTTTCTCGCCGGATCTTCTCAGTGGGTCGCGTTTCCGATCCGGTGGTAGATTCTCTGAAGCACGGCTCTTGCTAGGGTTAGTGTTAGCAACGTTGTCAGGTTTGAGCCCCGTAAGCTCACCTAATAGTTAAGGTTACGCTGAAATACCAGACCATCAGCTTAGGTAGGAAAAAAAAAGTCTTCTCAACAGGTCGCGATTCCGATCCGGTAGTAGATTCAGGGAAGCACTGCCCTCGCTAGGGCTAGTGTTAGAAAATTCTTTTAGGTTGAGCCCGTGAGCTCACCTACCTGTCCGGCTCTTAATAGCCTCTTAAACTATCAGTAAATAGGTAGGGACAATGGGACGATGTTCATTGCTGCGCGTGCTTCACAGAGCGCAATGTATACGTTGTAAGTTCTCTAAGTTCATTCGGTTCGGAGAGCGGAAGCAGAAGCACTAGACGACTGAGGCTCTGAACCCGTCTCAATATTTTTTTTAATTGTTTAGATGATTGGACGAGCCCACCTGGTTACTGGATCCCATAGACATGTACAACGTAAATGCGCCACCCACCTTGAGATATGAGTTCTAAGGTATCAAGTATAGTTACGACGGCTGCCCCGCCCTTCAAACCGAAACGCACTACTGCTTCACGGCAGAAATAGGCGAAGTGGTGGTACCTACCCGCGCGGACTCACAAGAGGTCCTACCACCAGTAATTACGCAAATTATAATTTTGCGGGTTTGATTTTTATTACACAATGTTATTCCTTCACTGTGGAAGTCAATCGTGAACATTTGTTATTTCATTAGATAAGATAACCACCAGTAAATGACATGTCACGTTGCAGCCGGAGTCCGATGGCAGTCGCTCGGGCTCGTCTCTGTCCCTACGGACGTCGGCCGCCGCCAACCAGACCCAGCAGCAGCAGCAGACCAACTCGCACGCAGGTAAAACTTGATGACGACCCACGGAAAGTAGCGTCAGAAAAAAAATACATTTTTTTTGGTATTTTTTTATTGTTGCACAAAACAAATTACAACCATAGAAATTATAAGTTTAAATATTTAACATAACAATCTGGATTGCAATTCAAAACAGGTGGTGCATACAGAAAAAAATTTTTTAACAACTGAACAGTTTATATAAAATATTATTAAACTTATTGTAATGTTTGAGTAAAGTTGAAATTATTACAAGTGATCTAGTCGCGTGCTACGTGATTTAAAATCAAGTTTTTATGTCTTCACCAGAACAGTGATTAGGCTATTAATATCCCTAAGTGCTTTTTTAAAGGTTGTATCATTGATTTTGTAATATAAGTCGATATACCTATTTGTGATTACGAGACATTTATGTTTGTAAGACTTATGTCCAGCACCGGGTCAGCAGTGTAGGTTATACTGTTTGAAGTCATCTCGCGATTGCATTATTCTAAGTAACTTAATAAATAATATATTGCAGTGTTGTTTGTGTCAAAGCTGACCGATACGTTTTGAATACAATCGCGTCTTTCGATTAGATGGGGGAAATATAATTATATGGTCAAGTTTAGAAGGATAAACTAATAATGTAGATGTCTATGGGCTCCAGTAACCACTTAACATCAGGTTGATTGTGAGCTTGTCCAACCATCTAAGCAATAAAAAAATACAATAATTGAGATTTTTGTTTAATCAGATGAAATGTCGAATTTATTTTGTCAACGGTACTCTCCCATAATGGTAATAATAATGAGTTAGTTTTGTATTGACTGATAATCCTGTCCTATTTCTGTCGCGAAACAATTATGTTTTCCATTTTAAGACGATTAACGGGCCAATGTAGTTTACAAGGTTTTGTCTGAAGGTGGGCGGCGGCATTGCCATTGTTACTGTCTATATATTGACTGCGGTAACTCGGATCTCTTTGTATTTGTTAATTATATATAGAATATGCTTTGATAGGTGATGTAAGCTGTATGTATATTCGTGTTTTTTGTAACTTCTTACAAACTTCTTGTACTTCGATAAGTCGACCGGCTCATAGCCCACCGGAGCCCATGGACATCAACAACGTAAATACCGCCACTCACCTTGCGACATGATTTCTGATTTTTTTTATATATATTGTTATTACTCAGACGTGTGGACGAGCTCACGGCCCGCCTGCTTTTAAGTGGTTACTGGAGCCCATAGACATTTACAACGTAAATGCCGCCACCCACCTTGAGATATTAGTCTCAATTCTGTAGTACAAACAACCTTCAAACGGGATAGCACTATTGCTTCACGGCGGTAATAGGTAGGACAGTGTTATCTATCGTGCGGACTCACAAGACGTCCCAACACTAAATAAGTGTTCATAGAGGAGGAAATTGAAAGAAGAAAAAAAAAACTAAGCTTTCCGACTAAAACCGTGCTTGGTTTCAATAAAACGCTTAGTTTATATCGAAGGGCAGCTTTTGCTTGGGGTGGTAACCTAACGTCATTTATATAAATAAAATAAATTAATATTTCATATTTATATACGTGTGAACGTTTATATTGTGTACCGTCCGTGCGTCGGAGTTCGATCTGAAATACATTTAGTATAATTATTATAATCCAATTGAACGTATTTAACACTAAACATACCATCACTAAACATGGGTCAAGTGACCCATTTTAAAACTATTGCATTGAAAATTAACGTATCATCATCTTATTGCTTTTGCACATTTGACTTCACAGATTTTTATTACCAATTAATCTACATTTATTATACTATTTTCTGTCTGTTTTGTTTTGTTTATTTTGAGTAATACTTTTTTTTAAAGATTAATTATGACCTGATAACTGAGACCTTTAAGTCATGTCTTATTTTAATTTATATTCTTAGTTTTATGAAAAATGATATTATGGAGTGAAATGAAATGAAGATGATTAATTTGAGACATTAATCAACTGGGATGAAATTAAATGAAATGAAATGAGATGAAATATAATCTCAGTAAAATGGTGGTCATTTACTAAGATTTTTTCAGTGGACTTTTTGGAGGATCCCGAGAAGTTACGTCCAGCGGCTTTGTTTCATTTTCCCATATTTGTGCACTTGTACAGATATTAAACAGTTAATAAACCACCGTTATTACACATTTAAACCTGAGGAAACACTAAACAGACAAAATAAAACAAATCACACAACTTCACTCCTCGCGTTCCCGCCAAAAAGTCTTTTGAGTAATATACTTTTGCCGTATACCGTTATCTACCCGCTATGTTAGAAATAAGTACCAGTAAGTGTTGGTATGATTAGTGTTAATTTTCGTGGTTCGAAGGTAGTTTGAAAGCTTTGAGACTTGACTCTTGTGTGCTCGGTTGGATACAGTTTCTCTTGCTTTCGAATACGAGTTAACTTTAACGCGATCGAGAAGTTTAAAAAACTCGCACTAAGCACACTGATATAATACTCGCTTTGTAGAAAATAAAACTGCGTTCCTTCTCTTTAATTCGAAGCGAATGTAGATTTCAGTTTTAAATATTTTGTGAGTATATTTTGTGCACACACTTTGCTCCTATTGTATCAGGATATTCGAGTTTCTTAGTCAGTTTCACAGTGTTTATGAAAAAAAAAAATGTATTTCAGATCTTACTGCGACCCAGTATAAAATCGATATATTAATGCTTAAAAATTTATTTATATATTTATTATAAATATATATATCAAATATGTGCTTCATTTATCCAATCGTGAATATTTTTTTATTCTCATTATTTTTATCTACCGAGGTTATTTAAATAATACAATTAGTTAATAGTTAATTTATTTGGGATAAACTTCACTTACGTTCTCTTTGATTCAAATTGCAAAAAAAAATATTGATACTTTTTTATTATTGGCTCAAATTGTTTAATCTTGCAGTCACTTTACTCGCGGCGATGTACTCGATTATGTTCCTTATAAACAGCCGGTTAAGATACGGTTTTCGATTGAAATTTAAAGATAAATCCGGTGTTGTCGGCTCGACGGTTCAGTAAAGACTGATCGTGTGTAAGACTTAAGTGACGAGATAAATGTTCGACTACCCCACTTTTATTAATGCACTAGAATTTTGAAGGTTTTCACGCGTATTCCCCGAGACAGGCCAAATATGCACGTTAAATGTATTTTTATTCACTTATTATTACCTTAAATGTGTTTCTATCTCTTTCACGCGTCTATTACCTTCTACGCTTTTAAAATATAATGTGCCCTTATTTTTTTTCTATAGTCTATTTTGAAATATCATTGATTGATGTTTACACGTCTTCGGTACAATGGAATGCTATGTGTCGTGTAATGATGTGTTATATAAGTGTATTATTAAATGTTAGTACATGGCGTCGAGTGACGTGGCTGTAAGGGTTATGGCGACAGTGAGAGCGTGTTTATGTGAGGCAGACGTGAGGCGATAGCGACAGACCAGCGATTCTGTCGCAATCAGACTACGACATCAGAGACTTATCGTTGTGAATATACGTACACACACGTTGAGGGGAAACTTCCGTCGCTGTTTCTTGTTTTATCGTTCATTTATCGATTTCGAACCGGATCGTTAAAGTATTGTTTTCATATCGAAGGGTGAAAGGTTATTAGGTTTTAAGTGACATTTTTGCAACTTTACAGCAGAGCGATTTAAAGTTTAAAATTTTTGGTAAAAATATCACAATAAAAAAAAAAAAAATTTAGTTATTCGAATGCGGTAAACTTAATTGAAGTTTTAAATTAAAAACTGTTGTAATGCTAATACCGAATAAATCAAACATTTAATTACAAACATAAATGTGGCATATTAAGCAAAATGTCACTTAAACCAAATACCCTATCACTTTGTCGATATGTACTCATCATCGCCGATGCTATTTGTTTATATAATCCTGAGATACGTCTGCGGTTTTGTTATCATTCGGATACTAGAATTACTGTTATCGTTTTGAGATCAATTCTGGCCTTTCGCCTCGAGATGAGTTGCACGATTTTCGTTGTATGGGCTAAGGTTGGGTTCACGCGGCATTGTCCTGCACGTTTATTTGCAGTATACGCCTTAACGAATGTCTAAAAAATAGAAAAGAAATTTTAATCAATTAAAATTAGTGTAAGAAAAAATTATTTTATTGTAAAAAAGCGTGGGATGCTTTCGGGATATTATCAAAATAACCCTTCCACATCCCACTATTTTCAATTCAAATTTATTAAAATTTATTTTCAATTTTGTAGTTGCATTTTCTATAAAAGCGTATTTTGTTAGTTTTTTTAAACTATTATTTATTTTTCATTTTTTTAGTTGAATTTAATTTTTTTCAAATTTTTTTTTATATTGATTTGTCATCTGTCCTTAATAAGTGTACCAAATTTCGAGTTAATCCGACATTTTGAAGGGGGTCAAAAACATGTTTAAAGATTCCGTTACAAATATACATACATACGTCTGAAGCTAATGAAAGCGTATTAAAAAACGTGCTGGAGAATATCGTGTGGATCCAAGCTAAGTTTAGTTTGAAGCCCACGGTTCTTGGTCGAGTACCTACGATGAGTGAGGTCCGGTTCGGTTTGGACACGATGAACGATAGACCAGGGGACAGTGTGTAAAGGGCGCGTGTCGCGTGTAGGGTCGGGCTCGCCGTCGCACCGCGGCGTGCAGCGCTCCATCTCGGCGAGTGCGAGGCCTCAGCCCTCGCGCCGAGCCTCCTCCGGCGCTGAGGTCCTCAGGACCCAAGGTAAACTCTGTTCAGAAATTAGTAAAAAGACGCAACGCACACTAACTAGGTACGGTACATACGTATTTGTGCACGTTTGGTTCGATTGAAAGAATATTATATTTAATGCATACTGGTTCTAATCACACACGCACACACACGCGCACGCGCACACACACACACACACACGCACACACACACGCACACATAAACACACGCGCACACACACACGCGCACACACACGCACACACAAACCGCTTTTAAAATTGTAGCTACTACTACCACATACACATATAGTTCAAATTTCAACGTTTAATCTCACACATTGATACATTAAACATTTAAACTAACGTTATTATGAATATGTGGTTATCGGCTTTTTCTTGTCAAACAGAATTTCCTACTCTAATAATAACAAAGATACATCCTCTAACCTATTCGTTCACTCACACATACGCAATCGCTCAACTTCGGTGTTGTAATAATTAACTGTTGTAATAATTAACACACAATAAGATTTGATACAGATTACCTGATTATTGTGTAACTCGACTAATCTATACAAAAAAATAACACATAGTTTTTTGATGAACCTTAAAAATGTCATTTAAACTATCTCAATCTATGTCCGTAAGCTTTCTACGAATCGTAAAGTTAATTGAATTACCATTAATAATAATTAAAAAAAAAAGATGTCTATAGAAATTAATTGCATTTTTTTGGGCTTTTATAATATATGGTGGAAAGCTTAGTTAGTTCTAAGCGATTCAGACGTTAGCTATCTCATCGTCATCATTCTAACATACGCCGTGTGACCGGTAATTAATTAATAAGTTATATCGAAATTCATATACAACATATTATTGTGTACGATAACGCCCTTACAGTCATTGCGCTCGACTGTGGGGTATCCTTAGATAGCATCATTTTATACGTGTGACGTTTAAGACGGGACAAGGTATTTTTGCGTTTGTGCTTATAATTTGAGTGATAATTGATAACTTTTAGAATACCTTAGTTTTTTTAAAAAAAAAAAATTGTTTATACGTGTGGACGAGCTCACAGCCCACCTGATGTTGAGTTCTAAAGTTGATAGGACCTCTTGTGAGTCCGCACGGGTAGGTGCAACCGCCCTGCCTATTTCGGCCGTGAAGCAGTAATGCGTTTCGGTTTGAAGGGCAGGGCAGTCGTTGTAACTATACTGAGACCTTAGAACTTATATCTCAAGATGGGTGGCGGCATTTACGTTGTAGATATCTATGGGCTCCGGTAATTACTTAACGCCAGGTGGGCTGTGAGCTCGTCCACACATCTAAGCAATAAAAAAATTAGTTTAAATAAAATTATATGGAACGCTTTAACTGTATCGGTTGTTTGAGAGTTTCAAGGGTTAAAATAAATTTTGAAGTATTTAATAAAAAGTAACACCCTGTAGCTTAGTTACGTGTTACGCACAAACGCAAAAGTCCCACCAAGTCTACTGCTCTAGTAGCTAGTTGCCTTCCGTCATTATTAGCTGGAAAAGTTGTACAAGTCATACAGTAGTCTAGGGTAATGTTATTTATCAATAGTAAAGTGCAGTGCTTCCCAACCTTTTTTGTGCCATGCCCCACTGTGACATAAAATTTTTTTTATGTCCCCCATACATAATTTTTAAGATTAAAATATTCATTTGTTCACTTGAACTAAAAGTTACCGAAAGAAATCACTATGAAACTGTTATCAAAACACACATATTTCACAACACAAAAAAAAAGACTGAAATTCAAATTCAAAATAATTTTAATACAGATTCTCAATATTAATTTAGTGCGATTGGTCCCCCTTAATTATCAAATTGACCCCTTGTGGGGCGTGCGTTCAACGTTGGGAAACACCAGTATAGTGAATAGAATAGTACCTATATATCGGAGGGTGAAAGGTTATTTGCTTTAAGTGACATTTCCCTTAAAACGCGACATTTATCCTTGGTAATTAAAGATGCGTTTTATTCTGTGACTAGCATCAACAGTTCGATATTTTTAATTGAACTTCAATTAAGTTTACTCCATTCAAATAACTGAATGAGGTTTTTTTTGTTATAAATTTTCCAAATTATTCTTATAATGTTGCAAAAATGTCGCTTAAGGCAAATTAATACCCTTTACCTCTCGAATAGAATAGAATAGTATAGTATGAATATTAGTGTTATATCATTAACGTTATCTTTATTCTAAAACCAGTATGATAATATTGTCCGCGATGCTTGTATGTGTTTGTATGACTTTGTCAGTTAGCGATTAGCGTGCTAATGTTTTTATCTGTTTAATAGACTTTCTAAGTATTTTAGATGATGGTAGTGAATAGATGTGTTGTGGTAGTCTTTTTGTTTTACGTGTCCTTTGTAACGTAAGTGCAGTCGAATTAATTTTGATTGTAAAAAGGAAACTTTTATAAGTTTTTAAGTTATTGCATAGCTTTTATCGCGGGCTTCGAGCGCGGCGACCGAATCAAGAAATTCCGTAACGAAATTAAACCTAACACGTCCCACTTCGCCTACCGTGTAGCTCGCGTTCAACACATTCACACGTTGCGCTTGTGTAGTGTTTGTGAATAAGCGCGCGGCGTGACGTCGCACTGCATCATGAAAAGTCTGTCCATCTTTCTCTCGCGCGGTCTAGCTTATGAGTGTGAAGGGGACAGTTAATGTTTTGCTTTTGTTAATATTTATAAATATAGCGTGGTCTTATTTTATTATTGTTTTAATATTAAATTATTATTGTCTAATTATAATTGCATAAGTTGATAAAAAATGCTATGCAATAGCTTTACCGCGGTAGCCCCTGAGTGCCACACGTGTTTTTTTTTTCGTTTTGTTAGTTGAAGCTTTTTATGGAACCACAAAAACACTCTTTGTTAATAATCATGCGTATCGTGCTTACGTTAGGTATGTATGTATGCTGGAAGCGTCGCTTAATAAGCTTGGGAGCGCGCTGAGACGTGAATAACATTTTCTTTCTTCTTTTTTTTTTTTCAAATATTTTTGCTACACGAATCGTCGTAACTAACGAATAACCGCACGCGAATCACTTTAGTGCGCTGCATTCGCGCAGTTCGCCGCTAGATGTCGCTGTTTGTTTGACGGCGTCGCTCAACAGATGACGCCACTTGTACGTTGTTGCGGCGAAACTGAAGCTCGTTGTATAAGTTGCTCTCGTGTTTCAGTTGGTACGACGACGACCGCGTCAAACAGTACGACTTCAACGGCGACCACTACCGCTTCTAATTTCAAAAGACAGGTTTGTTATTTATTTTTTTGTTGTTATAAATTGGTCGTGGATGCTTCGGCCATCAAATGTCATTTAAATGTCATTGAATTAGATCGATAAAAGTTGAAATGAGAATTTTATTGTCTATGTAATAAATTAATTAAATATTTTTTTGGATGTTCTGAGGAGCTTTTAGATTAGATTATTACAACTAGTATTCAAAAAATAACACTGAAAATCGACCACATAACTGACAACTTAAGATTGTGATTCATTTATGAGCTGCAATTAATTTTGTTTGTCTCTGTGTTTTAGTTTTAAAGTTATAGTTCTAACTTTAAAGCCCGGTAAATAGGTAATACACAAAAAAAAGAAACTCTGTGGACAAACAGAAGAGAAAACGGTTCTCAAATGTTATTATGTCCATGCCTGTATTTGGTAAATACACGCTTGAATTTTTCAGAAGGGCTTTGTCGAATTTTTTATTATTTAAGATTAGAAGTTATAATGATATTTCGTTGAGGTATGTTTCATGTTTGGTCGATGGGGACAGTCGTTGAACAATATAATTGACCTCATGTCTCAAGGTGGATGGCGGCTTTCACGTTTTGAGGTCTATCGGTCGCGCTGACTGCGTAGTAAAAAAACAAGTTTGTCGAGCATAAAGAAAATGAATGTCTAATTATTTGATTTTAATTTCAAAACAACTTGAGTCTATTTATTAGCGATTTCTTTGAGAACAAAACGATGTCTCCAATGAACACTAACTCAAAAATTTTAAATTTTCGTTTTTCACGCAAACGCTACACTATTTTAAAAGTATTACAAATCATTATTGATGGGGTTCGAAGCAAGACTAAATCAGCTAGTTACACAAGAAAAAACCATAACTATATCTGCAATTTTTTTATTTTATTGCTTAGATGGGTGGACGAGCTCACACCCCACCTGGTGTTAAGTGATTACTGGAGCCCATAGACATCCACAACGTAAATGCGCCACCCACCTTGAGATAGAAGTTCTAAGGTCTCAAGTAAGTTACAACGGCTGCCCCACCCTTCAAACCGAAACGCATTACTACTTCACGGCAGAAATAGGCAGGGTGGTGGTACCCACCCGCGCGGACTCAAAAGAGGTCCTACCACCAGTAATTACGCAAATTATAATTTTTGCGGGTTTCATTTTTATTACACGATGTTTTTCCTTCACCGTGAAAATCAATCGTGAACATTTGTTGAGTACGTATTTCATTAGAAAAATTGGTACCCGCCTGAGATTCGAACACCGGGTGCATCGCTCAACACGAATGCACCGGACGTCTTATCCCTTAGGCCACGACGACTTCGAATAATAAAGATTTTATCCACTTTTTTGTTTAAACGCTCCCCCTGTGAACCTACGAATTTGGAGTTAACGTAGTGTTCATTGGAGGCATGGATAATGTACATTCAGGCACGAAATTCGATTGTTTTTAATATTTCCAGAACACAATCGACTCGGCGTCGATCAAAGAAAACACAGCACGGATCGCTCAAATGCAAGTGAGTTGTTCATATACATCGTGTTATATTCCCTAATAAACAGGGTGATGTTTTTGTATTAAATTTTGTTCTACTGTAAAATAATTATTATTTTGTACAGTCGATGCGACGCCGAATGTAAAATACCTTACAGGGGCACTAAAGTTCGTCGATGCGACAACATGAATGTCACCGTTCGCCTTGAGGTCGATGCTACAGTTGTATTGATAACGACTGTCTCATGCTCCAAATTTGAATGCTGATCGGTCACAATGAGCTTTGCTAGCAGGGTGTCGGTACCTTCAAACCGAAACGCATTACTTCTTCACGGCAGAAATAGGCAGAGTGGTAGTACCTACCCGCGCGGACTTACAAGAGGTCCTACTACCAGTAATTACGCAAATTATAATTTTGCGGGTTTGATTTTTATTACACGATGTTATTCCTTCACCGTGGAAGTCAATCGTGAACATTTGTTAAGTACGTCGTATTTCATTAGAAAAATTGGTACCCGCCTGCGAGATTCGAACACCGGTGCATCGCTACATACGAATGCACCGGACGTCTTATCCTTTAGGCCACGACGACTATTAATAAAGGCTATCTTATCTTATCTTACGTGTTAAACGAATTGCTTTCGGTCTGAAGGTACAAAGCACGACTCGTCCGACTAGCGCCCAGCCCAAGCTAGAGCCGCGGTCTCGCACGTTGACGGGTGGTGCGCGGCGCTCCCACGCCAACTACGAGCCGCCCGCGCACGCGCCCAAGCTGTCGCCGCCGCACGATGCGCCCAGGTACGCACGCGCTCCCCCCCCAACCACACCCCTACCGCACCCCTCTACCGCCTACTTCAATACCTATTTTTCTGTTGGAGTTTTTGGCGGGAACGCGAGGAGTGAAGTTGTGTGATTTGTTTTATTTTGTCTATTTAGTGTTTCTTCAGGTTTAAATGCGTAATAACGGTGGTTTATTAACTGTTTAGTATCTGTGAAAGTGCACAAATGTGGGAAAATGAAACAAAGCCGCTGTATGTAACTTCTCGGGATCCTCCAAAACTCCACTGAAAAAATCTCAATAAATGACCACCGTTTTACTGAGATTATATTTCATCCCATATCATCTCATCTCATCTCATCTCATTTCATATCATCTCATCCCATCCCATTTTATTTAATTTCATCCCAGTTGATTAATGTCTCAAATTAATCATATTCATTTCACTCCATATTATCATTTTTCATTAAAATAAGAATTGACCTATTCCTTAAAAAAAAAATTATTTTCCTACCTATGCTGATAGCCTTGAGAGGCTATTTCAGCTTCGCCCTAACATGTAGGTGAGCTCGCGGGGCTCAAACCTGACGACGTTGCTAGCACGAACTCTAGCAAGAGCCATGCTTCGCAGAATCTACCACCGGATCGGAAACGCGACCCACTGAGAAGATCCGGCGAGAAACTCAGTGGGCTGTGTCTGTGGGTTTGTTTACTCGTCGAGCCCTTCGTCGCAAGCGACGGGTTCGACGAGAACGATGACCGGTGCTTGTGGTAGCTAAAAGCACCGTTAGTCGATCGGGAGGATCCGAAATGACGTGTTTTGGGCGACGCCGACTGCTTTCCATTCGGTCCGCAGGATCGGGAATGACAATACCTGCCTACTACTACAATTGTATATTTATGTTTCATAGGTATTTTAAGTATGTTTATGTGTAAAAAAGCAAAAAATATTAATATGTACATTACATTGTATGTGTATGTATATGTATGTGTGTATGTGTATATATATTTCAATTGATTAGTACACCGCGTGAAATTCGTTTGCAAATGATTCATTTCCATCTAATGGTTGTCCGGAAGAGATCGCTCTTAGCGATAAGACCGCCAATTGTACCTTTTTTTGTATTTAATGTTTCCCATTGTTTTTCTCTACCAATATACACTTATTATTTAACGTTTCAAAATATACATTATCTATGTATTCTATATGTATGACGGAGGACCGTGGTAACAGAGCATGCTAAGGCTAGAATAGACGTAGCGTGACCACTAACAGCATGCTACGGATTGGGAACAGCGCGGTGGTGCAAGAGACGAAGGGCGGCGGCGGAGGAGGAGGCGTTGGGGGAGGAGGTGGTGCGAACGGCGGGGGCGGGGGCGGGGCGAAGACGCACGTGAAGAGCGCGTCCGTGTCGTCCGCCAGCGGAGTCCCCCCGGCGTCCGAGCCCGCGCACCATAACGCGTCGGCGCGCGACCTGGCGCAACCGCGGCCCAGGTACACACGCGCGGGACCACGACCACAGACGCTTGCCGCACGCTTTCACGTCCCACCGAGAGGAACCTTGAGTCGAAACCATAGGATCGAAATTGCTTTAAAAATATAAATTAGCGACCCGCCCTCGCTTCTGTAATTTATTATTGATATCTCCACTATTTAATGGATGTTGTTATACACATAGACCTCCCTCTTCAATCACTCTATTTATTAAAAAAACCGCATCAAAATCCGTTTCGTAGTTTTAAAGATTTAAGCATACATAGGGATATAGGGACAGAGAAAGCGACTTTGTTTTATACTATGTAATGAAGACTAGCTGACCCGGCAGACTTTGTAGTGCCTCAATCGATAAATAAACTACCTTTTGTATTAAAAATAAACTTAAAACAAACAAAAGGAATCCGTCCGATTTATGTTTCCCCACATGAAAGGAAAAACAAATTTGTTATTTTTTTTTAATTTCCGAGCATTTTCTTAATTATTGTCATCATTTTCCTAATTTTTATTGCTACCATTGTTAGCATTTTCCGAATTAATAATTATCTATCTCTTAAACCTTCTCTGGACTTCCACAATTAATTCAAGACCAAAATTAGTCAAATCGGTCCAGCCGTTCTCGAGTTTTAGCGAGACTAACAAACAGCAATTCATTTTTATATATAAAAAAAAAGATGAATTGAATAATGCTGTAGAAAATAAGGGACGTTTTTGGTTCGGCGATCGAGCTTGCGCTTTTTTGTTCTCTCACGATACGAAGACGCTTCTGTGACATTATAGCGTCTGTGGTTTGTTTTTTTAACTTGTCTAGAACTTTCGCTGTTGCTAATTGGCAGTTTTTTTTGTTTTGGAACGAAATTGAATTCGTTTTGTTTTGATCGTGAACTTCCCGCCGCTAAGACGCCGTGCACCGTTGGTTTTTTGTTTTTTTTTTTCAGCTTGCGTTTTTTTTTAATTTACAGCTATGAAATATGTAATTTATGCTTGTTATTTATTACACAGTATGCTTAATTAGTATTTCACTAATTTGCACCGTATTATTATTATTGTTATTAGTAAAGCACTTATATTAATATTTATTTTATATATTTTATTATCTTATTATATTTAAATTCTTAGCGTTTTATTTATAGAGAAAAGGTAGTTTTAAATCACTTGACGACGAGAAATTATTCTAAAAGTTTTATTTACCCCAGTCGTAGATTCTATGTTATGTCCGCAAGATTTACTGTTTTCATAGGTCGACTAGCGTACAACCCATCTGATAGTAAGTATTGTATATAGTTACCGTCGCTCTCTGAAATCAGCAATGCCTTGATGAAGTTGTTTGAAGAAAAATAAAACGTAATTTTGTATGTCGCGTTACAGTTTGAACACGCAGTTGACAGTGACTGGCGCCAGTACTGGCACCGGCTCGGCTGCGAGTGCGGCCAGACGCGAGTTCCCCAACCAGCTCGTCTTCCCCAGGAACGTACCTTCGCGCTCCACCTTCCACTCAGGTGAGGACTGCACACTAGACTTCTTCAGTGCGAATGAAATTTTATAAGTTTCGATGAAATTACCGTCGAAAATAGTGAAAACTCACAAGTGCTCACGATCGCTCAACAATCGCAGATGTGCTAGCGTTGCATTATAGAACCCGGAGATAAATTTACTGTATTGTTTAACTTTCAAAATCAAGTAGTGACAAAGTTGACGAATGCTCACGAGTGCTCACACTTGATTTGTGATTGACCGAATGTCCGCGGCGGTGGCGTTGCAGGGCAGACGCGGTCGCGCGGGGCGGGCGGCGCGGCGGGGTACGGGGAGGGTGGCTCCCCGCACCAACCACGGCCCTCATTCTTCTCCAAACTGTCCTCGCGGTTCTCTAAACGGTAAGCCAAGCATCTCATTACGTTACCCATCGACCTGTGACCTCTTCCTTTTCGTAGGATGACGTACGGACAAGGATCCCGTGAAAAAATTAATGTTTTTTTTTTCTCTATTGAAGATCTGTACATTCTGAACGAAGGCTAGTGATAAAATTAAATATGGAAATTGGAAATAATAATTGACAGTACCGCACGTCAAACTACGAAATTGACAGCTGTCAATCATAACTAACATGTCATCATATTATTTATTATGAACACGATGATTTTTATTTCTCGTACACAAAAAAACACATTATGCCTAATCGAATATAATTAACAATTTTATTTATGTGGTGTCTATTTGTATAAAGATGCGTAAGGGTATAGCCCCACCCCAACCCCGCACCCCTCATTCACCCCCCTCCTACACCTTTATAATATAATTTCAAAGTTCGTTGTGCTTTCAAAATCGCCTGCTGTGGTAGACATGAGTACGTGTAAGTTTTGAGGTATTGTGTTTTAAGTAAACATATGTACGATTAGCGCATAATGTGCTAACGTGAACTTTGCTCACGAATGCTAAAGTGGTTTAAAATAAATAAAAAACGCAATGCCTCGAAAGACATCATTGTCGCGAGACACACGAACGCCAAGCCTTATGAAAATGTTAGAAGTGCACAGCTTTCGCCCTTTGTTCATGTCATTGTCATTGTCATTACATTGTTTGTTTTAGAAAGAAAAAAGTATATTTTTTTTCTTACAAAAAAATCCCGATTTTATTTAGGTACTCTTCTGATTATTTAAAAGGGTTGTGGAGTAAGACTCGTGATATATATAAAAAAATAATTTAATAAATATTTATGATTTCCTAACCGAGCTCTTTGAAAGTGTTTGTCTCTCTCTCTCTCGCTCTACATTGTGCCGTCTCTTTCATTTCGTTTCCGAAGCGAAGTGTGTGTACACAGAACGCTGTCATTTCTAGCATGTTCTCTCGGTCCGTCTATTGATCTGTGGTTTCCTAAATAAAGCGGTCGCGTCACTGCGCGTGTGACGATGTGTAAATAATCTAAAAAAAATTAAATTTTTTTTAATGCCCTTGTAGGCAGACGAGCATACGGCCCACCTGATGGTGAGTGGTTACCGTCAGGGGCATAGCCAAGCCGCTGCCTACCGCTATGTCATATAACTTTGGATCTTATTTCTCTCATCGAACACTCTCAAAAGAGCATCTGAAATATTCCTACACTACATGTGTATTCCTTTTTTGTTTTTTAATTATTATTTAAATATATTTTTTCTTAATATTTACTTGTAAATAATAATAAACACAATGAACACACACTACTATCTTCTAACTTTATTAACCCGTTATTTTTATTATTATTATTATTGTTGTTGTATATGTGTGTTTATTTATTATTATAGAACGTATATATTTTTTTGTTATTATTTTATAAATTCATCGAAATTGTCTCCCTCTCAACATTCCGAGCTCTTTTGTTTTTTTTTTCTTCTGTTGGTATTTTTAATGTTTTTCGTTGTCAAGTCTCGCGTCGACACAGGGGATGCACGATGCTCGAACCTCCTTATCTCCGTAGACGAAAAGCTACAATTTTTTTTTTAATCTAGACCGAAAAGCAAAGACTTCCCCGGTCCTCCCCCACCCCACAAAAAAAGCCTAATAAAAAAAGTCAAAGCATGATGCTGTCCCCGATCTTAAAAAGCGCTATTTTATTTATTTAAACTTTTTTTTTGTTTTGCCAAAGAGTGTGAGCTACTTTTATACCGCGAAACGCAACGCCTAACCCGCTTTGAGTGTTGTCTTTAGTTATCTGTGCAACAGGAGACCGTAGTGTTGGACGTAAGTATCCGATATATCTCGTCTTAACTGAACGTGTACGGGATTGTGTAATCGATTATTATTGATTATCGATTAAATGTTTCGTGCATCCCCGTGTTGCGATTAATAATAGTAATTTTTTTCTTTTTTTTTTTGGTTTTAATAATATCGTTCTATCCCGATCTAACCGGTAAGCTTGTTCGAAGGAACGTCGGACGTTCCTATATCCCCGTTGGATGTATCGATTATGCTTTCGATGTTTTATTTCTAGTCTATCCACAACCCTGAAACGTTTTTTTTTACTATTTTTTTTTTTGCAACGTGACGAAATGTATTTCTGACTTCTTACATTTAAAAAAATTGATATATACTTACATATATATAAAAAAACGGAGGGAGCTATTTTAGTATTGTGCATCTCGTGTTGCCGGGCGAGAGGATATCGAAATATATATATAAAAACAAAAACGTAAACAAAAAAATCGATTTTTTTAAATCGATTACGAGTGAACGTGCGTGACGTTTTTTTTTTTTTTTTTTTCAATTATTTTTGTTGATTACGTAAAAAGTGAGCCGGAGCGAGAAGGGGGGGTCGTTTCGACGAGATTGTGGTTCCGTCGAAATGTTCATCAGTTGCATTGTAATGCAGGTTAAATCAGAATCCGTGAAGTGACGCCGCCAAGATGGATCCAGCACTATACATTACGGAGGAGATCATAGTTCATTAAGACAATTAATAAGATTACACGATGAAGATTCAATATCGATTCGAACGTAATCGATATTACGATATAAATATATATTATCTGTTTAATATATATATACATATTTGTGTTTTGTTCAATCAACCGAATGAATAAATAAATAAAAATAATTTGCATAAATGTTTATGTATAATGATGACGTAGTTAAATTTATAACGAATTTTTTTCTTTCTTTTTTGCTTTTCCCTTGTGATTCAATAAAGCGAAATTCTGTAATTTAAGTTTAATGACGTTTGTAAAATTTGTTCAACTCTGAAAGTAATTGAAAAAAAAAAGTTTAATAAGAAAAATGGCGACGACTTTTCCTACTAAGCGTTATTTTACAGATGAGCGATTTAAAAATGTCAATGTAATCCTTTTTTTTACTAGTTTTTGGGCAAGAGAAATTAATTTAGACTGCCTACTTCAAAAAATAATGTCGTTTCTTTTTTCTTTTTTCTCACTCGATTCGCTTTTATTTTAATTAAGAAGACTATAAAAATTATCATTTATGAATCATTGTTTTGAATTTTTCACTCATTAACATTTCAAACATATTGATTGTTTAACGTTGAGACATTCGCAGCGTTTCCGAAAAATATATCAAATATCTTAATATCTAATAATATAATAGTTAAATTTATAATGGAAATTTGTACTATATTCTGTAAAATAACATTAGCGGGAAGCTAGTCACGTCGCCCGTTGCATTTTCATTATGATTAGTTGTTAAGGACTCATAATTAGTTCGTTTCTTCATTTACCATATCGACGCTTGAAAGGCAAACGTGACTAAGCGACAATGCGTGAACTTTCCAGTAGACTAATTTAAAGTCGAAATACCTGAAAACAAAATTTATTTTAACGAATCCAGCCGTAGTAGAATCTAGCGAGTAGCTGTAGGATTGAAATGATTTTAATAGACCTAGAAATATATATATTTTTTGCGCATCGAATATGGTTATTGCCTATCATTTATGTACAAAGCAGTTATTGTCGCTTAGTCGCGTTTGCCTTTCAAGCGTCGATACGTATTTACAAACATTCCATTTGTCCGAATCTGATTTTTTATTTTCATTAAAGCACAAATTCTACCCGCGCAAGCGACGCCTTAAATCTACCCGCAGTTTATTTTACGTGTGAAAACATTTCAAACGACTGAAATATTTTTTATATTATCATGTATTGTATAAGCATATTCAGTGTTTATCTTAAAATGGGCCATTTTGGCTAAAAAAATTTTTTATTTCTAATAAATAAATCGATTACGTATAAAATTTGTTTAGAAAAAAAAAGACAGTGTTTTTTATCGATAATAAAACAATTTTCTGCCTTTCGTCGTGTTTCAATGTACAAAAGAACAAGGTCCGCGATTTATTATAGTGATGTTGTTAAGGCGAGAGAGTGAGATCGTTAGTAGATAGTTAAAAAGTAATTTAAAAAAAAATATATATAGTCGATAAAACTCAGCCCATCCCTAAGCTAGGGACGTACTCAGTAGCCGATATCACCGTGTAAGGTAGCTGTTATATAAATTATTTTGTATGAAAACAAAATTTTATAACGAAATATTATAGAAGACATATTTTTCTCGTTAATTTTTTTTTGTCATAGAAATATAGATTATACTGGTATGTAAAGATGTTGTTGATTTATTAAAATCTTCAAATTTTCGAGTCGATAATATTGTCAAGGTTAACTTCTCAAATTCATAGACGACTTGCCACAGATTAAAAACAAAAGTATAAATACTACGTCACTTCAAAGTTATTTGTCGAAACACGCCATCTGTCGTCGATTGATGGTACTATGAAGTGTCAAAAGCTGAAAGCATTGCTTCTCTCACATGAGCACATGGAATAACACGTAGGGCATCTCGTGAGCACGCACGGATGGGTGCCACGGTCCCGCTTGCATTTGCCGCGAAGCTCTTAACCTGAGCAGTTAAACTGAGACCCCAATCAAGTGACTCAAAATTAGTGATAGTATTCACGTGGTATTATCTATGATGGACTCCGGTAATCACTTATCACCGATTATCCACATATTGATTCAATAAAAAATATGTAAAAAAATATATCGGAATTCTTAATTTTTATATGTTAAAATAAAAATAGGTCTGTGACGTAAATTAAAATTAATTATTCAAAATTACATTAAATAAAGTTTGTTATATCTGCATATGTTTTGATAAGTTATCAACATTATTGAAATTCGATTTGAAACCTCATTGTAAGATCCCGATTTCTTGTAATTATTAAATTAAAACAAACAAAACGTTAACACATCTTTACGTATCGGTGGTTTAGTACAATTCGTAATATTTAATGCAAGCGAGTAACATTGAAAAAACATTTTCATGAAATACAACATACCTATGTACAGATAACTTTCCTATAACAAGGTAATTTTACAACGCGGTTCTACTCTTAACGCGAAAAGAAAAAAATCCCCTAAACCCTATTATTATAACACGATAATGAGATGTTTATTTAATATTTTAAAATTTACTGGTGGTGGGACCTCTTGGGAGTCCGCACGGGTAGGTACCACCGCCCCGTCTATTTCGGCCGTGAAGCAGTAATGCGTTTCGGCTTGAAGGGCGGGGCAGCCGTTGTAAATATACTGAGACCTTAGAACTTATATCTCAAGGTGGGTGGCGCATTTACGTTGTAAATGTCTAAGGGCTCCAGTGACCACTTAACACCAGGTGGACTGTGAGCTCGTCCCATCTATGCAGTAAAAAAAATTTAGAAAATTACATTATGCACTATGAACACACAATATATGGAAATAACCGATATTTTATTCCTTATTTTTTATGTATAATGGTAAAAAATACATACAAGCATAGTTGAGATGTTTCATTCGTAAAAAAATTACTCGTCTCTCTCTAGTTTTATATAACGCGGTTTCATACAGCACGGGACTTTGTAGGGACGTATCTATCGCGTTATAGGAAGGTTACCTGTATACATATAATTTTGTATAAGTATGTCGTGTGATTAATGATTCAAACGTATTGTTTGTAATGTAATGTGAGCGAGTTCGGATCTATCCTTTGTAAATTTATATAGTTACATGTGAGTTTAAATCTTGTTTATATTATATAATATATAAACGCGTCTTATCCGCGTTATCAATTGTGGAAGCTTTATAAACCTGTTATCAGAATAAATCCGTATTGCTATTCACATGGTCTTAATGTTAAGTCTTTAATGAAAGGTTTTCTTATCAGAGGTATATAAAGCTCCCAATAACTTATCGCGTGTGAGACTTATTATGTGTATTTTTCTTATGTAAATATGTTATCGGATTTGTGAAGACATTGTTTGTCGAATGGAGGAATGGTTCCGCTTCACCACGACCTCTTCGAGTAGAATGAAATTGGATTCACTTTGAATGTTTCAATTTTGTATTCCATTGACGCGTCAGTAGTGGTTAACGGGGCCCATGGACACAATATAACCGTAATGTACGTTGCAGAATTGGCGTTCTATATTTAGAATTAGGTGTCTTTAAATATTATCTCTAAACATTTTGGTTTAGAGATCGGAAGTCCAAGAGAACACAATGCTTGGTGTTAATGTTTAGAAAAGTATAGAATACGACCACGCCTCTATTATCAAGTGCATAAAGTCTCTTGTTGTATAACACTGTTCGACTTATTTCCTACCAGCGTAAATGTGTTCTAATATCTTCGCGATTAAACTCAAATCTCATTGATAAAAAAATTTATTATAATCTGTAAAGTCGATTTACGGGCGATAATTTTACGCGATAAGGAACTGCTAGCGCTGACGTCACGCGAGAAGAGAGATAAATGTGTCACAAGCCAACGCTTGGGCAGATCGTGTCTCTCTATCGCATGTTTCGCGCTCTCGCTCGCACACTCAGGCGGAACATGACACCTTTTCGCGCGTGCAGCCAGTTTTCATTGATTTATAAGAGGTTGTTGCCACGTCAAAAATCGTATTTTACGTCCATTACGTTGTTCATACTGAAACAACATTCAAAACAAGAGCTTAATGTGGATGTTGAGTTCGTCGTAGACTTAGCCCCAAATGACGTCACACGTAATGAAGTCGTCTCGATAATTTGAGTGTTGCCCGAGCCTGTTTTGACAAATCCGCTAGACTTAGCCCCAAATGACGTCACACGTAATGAAGCTGTCTCGATAATTTCAGTGCTGTCCGATTCTGTTTTGACAAATCCGCTTATTATTATTATTATATTTCATTTAAAAGACGATCTGATGTTACAAAAAGTATTTTATAATAATTTAGAATAGAATTTTTAAGTTTTTTTTATATTGTTTTTTTTATTATTATTATATTAAAATTTTCAGCTACGTATGCACACTTCTAGATCGTCTTGTATTTCTATATTATATGCTTTGCTCAACGTTTACTGGTGTATTTAACGACAACGTATATAAATGAATAATAATATGCAATTTCGAAAAGGGCACAACTCTGAAAATGTAAAATGTTCAGGAAATGAAAAAAACTAATTATTTTCTGAAGCAGTGTAAAATTTAAAATAATAACTTTTGAGATAAATTTTAGTGTTAATTAGCAATTGAAAATTACTGGAATTATTATAAAATGAGTGTGTAGGTAAACCTCAAAACTACATGACGTATATAAAAAAATGTATTAGACAAAATATGCGACATGTGCCCTTTCCGAAATTGCATATTCAAATGTAATTTACGTATGTAACAATTGTGTATGTATTTACGATAAGGACTTTGGATTGGCGCGAAGGATTTTCCCAAAAAAAAGGAGAAAAAAATACACTACGGTATTTAATTATACTGTGCGCGTGTTATTTCAAGAAAATGTATGTAATTATTGTGTGTTTAGGTGCTGTTTGTTATGAGTGTGTCAGGATATTTTAGGAAAGGATATTTTTTTGACATGCATTTAAAAAAAAATACAATAGGAGAGATTTTTTTTTTATTGTTTCTTTTTTTTTTTTCGTTCACGGTATAATTTCGTTAAATCTGATTCAATTGTTTGAGCAGTTAAAGCAATATCGCCTCATTAAGGATTTCCAATGAATATATACTTATTACGAGTATAATATTAATATACTAGGTACATAATATATATTAACCTAATAACCGATACAATAATGGTTATGTATCGCACAGGAAGTGCAAAGACTTTTTTTTGTATATTTTTTTTTTTTCAATTCCCTATGCGCATTTTTTTTTTTTTCATTACATTTAATGTATGTACGTGTTACGCTATTTGCTTTAGGAAAAATGCAATACATTCTACGGATAGGATTTTGAAAACTGTATTATTAATATTTTATAATTTATAGGCGATGTATTGTTTTTTTTTTTTTCGTATTTTTCTACTTGTAATAAATAAAAGGTTCTATAAAAATAAATATACATATATTTTTTTTTAATTTAATTAGATAAACATTTACAATCTGTGTAAAATGTATTTTTTTTTGGAACGAATGTGTTGCGCTTCTCTTAATAATAATAATAATAATCAGTTTTTTTTTTCAATAACAAGATATGTTTTTGATTTTTATGTATACATAATACATAAATATTTCTTGTCCTTTCCAGGGTTAAATAGCTCCCTCCGTTTAAGTGTATAAATTAATAATAAAGAAAAAAAATTAAAAAAGTTTGATTATCAATCGAAATTTAACTTTATATCATTGTAGTGAGTACGTTACATCCCGCATGTTAATATTTTTGGTAATTTTAATTACATAATTTGTTGTTCAGCTTAGAAGCTGTCACGCTCTGTGGCTCAAGTAATGGATTGTCAACAATACCGCTATATAGATATATTAAAAAATGTATATACCAACCAATTCTAAAATTACCAAGCTCCCCTCAAAATATGAAGGAAAAAATTATAATTCTAGTACCCAAAATATTGTTAAAGTCGTGTTTTAAAATTAATGGTTCAGTCACGTTGTTAAATCATAAGTTAACCTTTGAATGCCTGAAAGTAATATATGAAGTTCTATTCGCAGGATCACAAAGAACTTTCAAGTGAATTGTGCTTAAAAAAATAGATCAGTTGTTTTTTAGTCTACAAAGTGCTTTGAGGATCGGTACCGAAATGCTAATGAACGACAACCCTAACGTAAACAGACAGGACGTTTTTCATTGAAACCGCAATGTATAGAGAACAGCTTCCTGGAGGCCGTTGACCTCGAGCGTTAGTTGATTTCAATTCGTATTACATTGCTTGCAAAGAGAAAACGTTACTAGAACGTATTTATATTTTGCTACGGTTTTCTTAGTGTTTTATCTTAGGAGTGACCGGCGTCTCAGTGTTCCTCCTTTATGTCAAACTTTTGCTACCTACCCTCTGTATAACCACAGTTTGGGAGCCATTGGATTAATAAATAAAACAATTCGCGTTAAAACACAGCGGAAACGTATTTTAAGCGTATTATTATTTAAAATCGAGTTATTAAATATTGTTTTAGTAGCTGCGGTAGGCAGCGGGTTCACTCTGCCCCTGGCATTGCTGAAGTCCATGGGCGACGGTAACCACTCACCATCAGGTGATGGCCGAATGTTCGTCTGCCTACAAGGGCAATAAAAAATAATATCGATAACGAGTTAATTAGGTGAAGTGCAAAATCTGTACAAATATGGTATGGTATGGTATATCTGTACAATTTTACTGGTGGTAGGACCACTTGTGAGTCCACGCGGGTAGGTACCATCGCCCTGCCTATTTCTGCCGTGAAGCAGTAATACGTTTCGGTTTGAAGGACGGGGCACCCGTTGTAACTATACTGAGTGAGACCTTAGAACTTATATCTCAAGGTGGGTTTCGCATTTACGTTGTAGATGTGTATGGGCTCCAGTAACCACTTAACACCAGGTGGGCTGTGAGCTCGTCCACCCACCTAAGCGATAAAAAAAAATGTAAATATGTTTTGTTAACTTGGTGAGTATTCTCTGTCAGTTTGTCGGTGCTGGGAGAGTCGACTGGTCGTCAGAAACCTCGTATTTTTTCCTCTCTGGACATACAGCGGAGGTGATGAAAAACGCACATATATATACATAATATAACCTTTTTTTAATTTAAATTCTCAATGGTGACTTGGGAGACGATGTCGATGTGATTCGTAGATTAAAAAGAAAAAAATAATTAAAGCTAACTAGAATGTTGAATTGGGGTAAATTCGCTTTATTACAGATTAAAAATAATTCAGAATAGTCAGTGTCTTGAAAAATATTTAGAAGCTATTTATTTTCTAATTGCATATATTTTTAATCTTTTCTACAATCGCAGCGCATCGTTTCACGTGTGTTGTTTTTAAATAAAAAGGTTTTTTTTCTTTATAATTGTGTGTGTGTGTGTTTGACCGTGTATCCCGACCGAATTTCTATGAGTACCTACCCGATTTTAAGTGAGGCATGAATCGATAAAACAGCATGTTAATATTATGATTGTCAGAAAAAAAGAGTGATGAAAAAAAGCATGTTTAAATGATTAACTTTGCGTTTCTGTTATACTAATAATATTGATTAAAATTATTTTTACGGTTTAATCATGTGTTTTTAAACCGTAACATAAGTTTTAATCACGTCTTTGACTCTCAAAAACCGAATTTAATACTGACATTTTTTTTTTAATACTGTTATTTTTATTTTATAGACAGAATAATAATTATTGTCGTTCGATTGTGTTTTACTAAAAAATAAAATATTTGAACGTCTTCATTTTGTGAAACATTTTTTTTTATTGAAATTGTGGATGGATTAATTAGGTAATTATTGGGTTGTGAATAACATGAAAAAAATAACTCCTTCTTTTTATTAATTTTGATTTTCTTAATCTGCTATTTATATACCATATAGATTACGAAATAAAGCAGGTTGAATACAAAATAAGGTAAGTCATAAATAATTTGATGGAAACTTTCCGAAAAGCTTTAGTTGTTTGTGTGCCGCGGCTTGCTTGAGCTTTTTTTTTTTAGATTTAACACAAAGTTACTGATGTTTTTTTTTTCTGTGATTCTGTGATCAGCTGACAAACTAATTTTAAATTACTAAGATAATAAGTAACGACGTCTGTCATTCACATTATATGTAAATTACTTTAATATAATTTCAAATTGGTTTATATTCATCGGTGATTTCTATAGTTTTATTATGAATTTTTGATGGGAGTGAAATGTAAATCTTATTTTTGTATAAAAATGGACGGTACGTAAAAAATATATATATATATATATATATATACATATATATAGCGGTAAGTTTGAGACGGGATAAATAACATTTATTTGAATCAACAATTTTCATTTCGCTCCTGTCACGGTCGGTTTGAAAGGTAGCCGTTGTAACTATACTGAGATCTTAGAACTTATATCTCAAGGTGGGTGGCGCATTTACGTTGTAGATGTCTATGTGCTCCAGTAACCACTTAACAACAGGTGGGCTGAGAGCTCGTCCACCCATCTAAGCAATAAAAAAAAACCTAGGTACATATTAATTGCGTTGTTGGTGTAGCGGTTAGAGCTTTATCCCTTTTTCCCTCGAGGTGGGGGTTCGATTCTCGATCGCAATCTGTTTTTCTTTATTAAAGTCATTTCGTATAATCTGGCTTGGGATGTATTTCTCTTCGTCTAATGTTTTGACGGACTCGGTGGTGGAGTAGTTAGCGGCACCGACTGTTGCGTCATAGGTCGTGGGTTCGATTCCCACATCAGGCTAACGTCCGCGTGATGGACAGAAGTTTGTTTGCTGTTTGCTTGGGTGTTTATTGTCTTATTTGTGTATGTATTTAAACGTAGTATATAAGTAAGGTAACGTAAACGTATATAAGTGGGGGGCCGGAGTATCGTCCGTGATTTGTTTCCGGTTATAAAATATGAACGTTTTACCCTCTTTTTTTCAATTGTGAAATGTTGGAACGAAGTTCCTTATCGCGCTTTGTGAAAGGGGGCTAGACGGAAAAAATTCTTACGAAAAGCTGTCACGACACTTTTTAGATCCGTCATTCTGACCAATCAACGTGTAGGTGCTTATCGCGTGACATTGCTCGTATCCAATTGGTCCGCGTAATGAGTACAGTTTCTCGAGATAGCGTTTCAACAATAGTAATTTAGTTCATAGTTTTTTTTTTCTTCTTCATAATGCCGTAATTTATTACTATAACTTAAAAAAAAAATTACATTTCCTTCACTAATTAATCGAAAGGAACTTCGTTCCATCCGGGTGTCCCTTGACACCTCTGAAGTTTTTTTTTTTATTGTGGTATATTTGGTTACTGGAGTCCATCGACATCTACAACGTAAATGCGCCACCCACCTTGAGATTAAGTTCTAAGGTCTCAGTATAGTTACAACGGCTGCCCCGCCCTTCAAACCGAAACACATTACAGCTTTACGGCAGAAATATGCGGGATGGTGGTACCTACCGGCGCGGACTCACAAGTGGTCCTACCACCAGTAAAATGTGAATGAAAGCGTCGATTAAAATTGTTTTTTTTGTTTTGTTTTTGTCAGCAAATCACACGAAAATACACGTAATTTTCGTTTCTTTTCCACATGACAGCATCAGCGTCCCCTTGACACCGCCACATCTTTTAGCGTTCGTTTTTTTTATGTTTTTCTGTTTTTAGGCCATTGGATGGTACCACCCCGAAGCATGCGGTTGGAGCTAGTCCACAAGCCATGCTTGGGTAATTATTAGAACGACGTGATTTTTTGTTTTTTTGTTTTCTTCATAATACCTCTCTGTTGTTATTTCTTATTGTTGTTCTAGAAATATTTTTCTGTCACTTTTTTTTTAAAAATTCCTAATTAGAAATACTTTTGTTCGGGTTACCTACCTACCGTCAGGATTGCGGGTAGAGTGAAAGCTAGTGGATCTTGAGAGTTCGTTGACCTCTATCACACGATTGACTTAAAGCACTAGCCGACTCTTATTTCCAGGGAGCATTGAAAACAAAAATATTTCTTATTTGGAATAACGGTATTAGATTCTTGTCATTGCTTATTTTGGAACTTGTGATAAGTTTCTCCGGTGACGTTGTTAATGTTTTCCCGATGCGTTGGGAGGGTGCCCTTTGAAACAACTACATATAAAACACTAAAGTCTGTTTTGTTTAATGTTTTATTTATTTATAATTATAAAATATTTACTGGTGGTAGGACCTCTTGTGAGTCCGCACGGGTAGGTACCACCGCCCCGCTTATTTCTGCCGTGAAGCAGTAATGCGTTTCGGTTTGAAGGGTGGGGCAGCCGTTGTGACTATACTGAGACCTTAGAACTTATATCTCAAGGTGTGTGGCGCATTTACGTTGTAGATGTCTATGGGCTCCAGTAACCACTTAACACCAGGTGGGCTGTGAGCTCGTCCACACATCTAAGCAATAAAAAAAAAAAGCTTGTGCTAGCCCACGTGGCTGTTTCATAATAGTTAAACATTATAATTATCAATAAGCTCGTCATAAGAACAGCCAGAAAGCACATTATTAATTAACACGATTGATTTTTCACTTTTTTTTATTGTATATTAACACTAGTGATAATTTATTTTTTGCTTTGAATAAGTTTATTATCTCGCCCCTGAGTTGTATGTTAAGTTTGAAGGCTCTTGACATTTACAGCTCTAGCTGATCTCATTAGCCTACAGTCCGATGTTAACTGGTTACTGGCCTCCATAGATAGAATAACCTAAAATTGACCAGTCTTACAACTTACTTCCTAATCTTGAAGTAATCACGGATATTGGTCACTTATCTGTGTTACGTCAACAAAATCGTCTCTATAACAACGTCAATGTCTGTTAATAAGTCTGTTCCAATGCTATTTAATACATGGAGTGGTTATCAAGAGCTGGCGATGCTAAGTTTATCTATTTGTGCGTCTACTGGTGATGATAGGACGTATTATGGCGTCCCACTAGAAGGTTTCACAATCGCGGCAGAATCTGCCGCGATTCACCGCACGTTACGGCCGAAACGGTGCCCGTTACCACAATACAGTCGATTAATAATCATGCTTCCACTCAAACCGGTCTGTTGTGACAGACAAGGAAACGAGGAACAAGTGAAGCCCAGGGTGCTTCGCTTCACGTGGAGCATGAAGACGACCTCGTCGCGGGACCCGAATGAGATCATGGCTGAGATCAGGAAGGTGAGTGTTTGTTCTGAACACGCTTTATATACGACAACCGCGCGCTGATCGAAGCTTTTTTTTTCTTTTATGATTGAGAGTTTACTGATGGCCCTGAGGCCTTTCCAGTTTCACCAGGACAGGTGGGCGAGCAAATGCTCAGTCAGGAAGGGTGATCGAGGCTGTAATTGGAGCTTGGTATAACAGCTATACAGAGTCTGGAATATCAATAATGTAATCATTAGATCAATCAAACTCGTAAAATTATAATTTGCGTAATTACTGGTGGTAGGACCTCTTGTGAGTCCGCATGAATAGGTACCACCACTCTGCCTATTTCTGACGTGAGGCAGTAATGCATTTCGGTTTGAAGGGTGGGGCAGCCGTTGTAACTATACTGAGACCTTAGAACTTATATCTCAAGGTGGGTGGCGCATATTTACGTTGTAGATTGTCTATGGCCTACAGTAACCTGTGGTGGGCTGGGAGCTCGTCCACCCACTTATGCAATAAAAAAAACAACTGGTACTTGCCAGCAGGATTCGAATATCGCTCGATACGAATGCACCGGGCGTCTTATCCTTTGGGCCCCGACGTTTTTTTTTTCCTACTTAATCTACATAGTAACTAGGAAGGGTTATATTAGATTCACAGAATTAGTAGGTGAGCCCACGGGGCTCTAACCTGACGAGGTTGCTAACGCTAGGCCTAGCAAGAGCTGTGCTTCGCAGAATCTACCACCGGATCGGAAACGCGATCCACTGAGAAGATCCGACGAGAAACTCAATGGGCTGTGTCTGAGAGTCTATTTGCTCGATGAGCCCTTCGTCGCAAGCGACGGGTTCGATGAGAACGATGATCGGTGCTTGAGGTACCTAAAACCACCTTTAGTGGATCGAGACGATCCGAAATGACGTGTTTAGGGCGACACACTTGAGACCTTAGAACTCATATCTCTTGTAGATGTCTATGGGCTCCAGTAACCATTCTACAGACATCGACTGTTTACCATCCGATGACTTAGTGATTTATTTAAGTAGCCATTTTTTGTTTTTTCGTCGATCTAGATTAGTTACGCCATCACGATTCAGTTTTTACGTTTCCAGGTGCTCGATGCGAACAACTGCGATTACGAGCAGCGCGAGAGGTTCTTATTGCTGTGCGTGCACGGCGACCCCAACGCGGACTCGCTGGTGCAGTGGGAGATCGAGGTCTGCAAGCTGCCGCGCCTCTCGCTCAACGGGGTGCGCTTCAAGAGGATATCCGGTCAGTGTGACGTCACACGACGTTCGCCCTTTATTAGAATAAAATAAAAATCACTATATATACAGTAGGCGCGCGAGTTCATGTCCATCCTAAGGAATGCGGTAGTGCTGTGACCTAGTTAATTATGGTAATGTCGATAATAAGAGAAAAAAATATTTTTTATTCCAAATACAATCACTTAACAGATGAAAAGACAACCGACAGATCAGAGTCGGAATCAGTATATCTTTTCCGTAGGTTTTTTCTTCCTAAAGTTGTTGGAGTAGTCGTGGTTTATTTAAAATGAAATAACACAATAGCGTTATCGTTAATGTTCCATATCGATAAGCGCGCGTCACAACCGTGGAGGACAACACTCGACAAATGCGGGGCGGTGGGCGGGGGTGGGATGAGCCGTCCCCCGTGCGTCGCCTTTGACCCCGATGGACATGAACTCGCGCGCATACTATACAACTATCAGCAATGGCGGATACTTGGTTACGTCATTAACATTGCGCGGTGGAGTATAATAATTAGTTTTTGTTCAATACACCTTCCAGGAACAAGCATCGGCTTCAAGAACATTGCGTCAAAGATAGCGAACGAACTCAAGCTGTGACTGCCCGGGAACGTGGCCCGGCGCCGGCGCCCTCCCGCCGCGCCCCCGTGCCCCCCCTCGCCCCCGGTCCCCCCGCCCCCGCCGCCGCGCTCCGACAGCCTGCGCCTCTCCGCCGAAGACATGGTGCTGATCGCCAACGGGGGCCAGCGGACGTCCTCCGGCGCGCTGGCTCACTTCCTGGCCGCGTACAGTCCGGCCGAGCTGTCTCTGGCCCGCAGCGACTACCTGCGGCCGCCGGGCTCCCCGCCCCGCCTCCACCCCCGCTCGGCCCTGTCCCTGCGCGCCGACAGCGCCGACGTGCCCTCCCCCTACCGCGTGGCTTACTCCAGCACGCACACGCTGCGCCGACAGCCCCGCGCCCTCTCGCCCCCCACACCCCCGTCACCGTGCGACTGTCTGCCCCTCGAGCCGATCCCCCCTCCTGAGCTGTTCGATTTTTAAATTCGAATGTCGATTGATTAAATAACTTCAGGCTTCGCCTCCGGCGCGGTCGACGAACCCCCCAGGTCACGTAGTCAGATATACGATCTATCACTGAGCTACGTGAAGCTATGCGAAGCGACAAGTCGAATCCGTTTTTACTTTTAAAAAAAAATCGACTCGATGTTCATTTTTGGATGCACCTATCACCTCAGTGTCGATTGGTGTTCTCAATGTCGAATTTACTCCTTGTATATTTCTTTGTAATAAAGATTATTGTCAGATTATTGAATGTAACGGAGAAACGAAGTTGTTACGCGCCGGGACCAGTGCCGGGACAGTACGAGGAATGTTAATGTGCCAAGTGATGGGAAACGTATCGATAAAAATGACATGATCTATTATAAACACTGCGAACGCCAAACGTTTGTAACTCGAAAGGATACATCGGGCTCTATTCTGAAAGGGTCGACTTCGGACGAGATCAACTAATAAGTAATATCACCGCTCTGTGTGACGTCGGCGAAAATAAAAAGTATCGACTTTAGTAACTGCCGTCGTTTATCTCGGAATAGAGGCCCGGGATTTTAGTTAATGAACCGCTCTCGATGCTTAAAAGGCACACACTTGTATAATAATTTTACGTGTCATTACTTTCTGTAGATAAGTTTTTTTTTTTTTTTTTTGTTTAACAATGTCAGTGCGCTCTGAGAATGTATACATAAAGATAATAACGAGGAGAATATTGTTCAGGAAGACAACATCGCAACTCGCCCGAAGCTTGTGTTCACAAAAGACATTTTGATTTGACGGACCTACAGTCCGCTTAGGTACTTCTGCCCAACGTGCCACTGACGTTTTGTACAAATCGAGCTCAACCGATACAACATAGCTTAATGTTAATTAATTAATTAATTAATTACTGTATGTATCATTTCCTCATCTAATGTATCTATCTATGTATAATGACAAAATATAATTTTACAGTTTTACAAAAATAATTAAGTCCCCTTAGAACGAAAATTGTTTCAATAAATAAGATTAACTTGAATTTTTCGATTCCTTGTTAACTTTATTGTCAGTGTCGTATGTCAAAACGAGCCGTCAGCTCTGAGCGGGGTTGGATCGAGGAGATTGACAGGCGCCTAGCTGTCAATGTCATCCAGCCAGTGTTTACGTCAAGCTGTCAACTTAGAGCGCGTCAATCAGGGCTGGCGGTGAGTGACGCGGCCGCCCGCGTCTCTTGTCTCTTTCTAATTATAAGGCTGAATTAGAAAGTGTCAAATGTGTCGTTTCTTAATGTCTACAGGGTGTTGATTTTAATGTATAGTATGCGAGACTTCGAGCAATATATTGTTTAATAATTTCCGTTTTAAATTCGTTTTGTTGTTGTGCTTTTTGCATATGTATTTTGTTTTTTTTTTTGGTTTTTGTTGTTTATAACAACAATACTGTCATTAAATTAACACCCTACGATTCGGGTTAATACAGACGTAGGAATGTTTTACGACTAGTTCTATTCTCTGATGTTAAATAAATAGATGTGTAATTGTGATCAAAGTATTTATAATAATATAAAAAATATAATGTATTAGGGTACCTATATAGGTAGTGAGTCTTTCAATACGCAACGTACTTTGTAACTTCCAATTTGAGTAGCCACTGTGTTACGAAAGTAAATAAATGAATTATTGTTTCAAATTCATTTTCTTGAGCTAATAATATTAATTATGAAGAGCACGGCTTAGTTAGTAATATTGCCAGTGAAAATGTTTGGCCGTTGCTTTCAAGTCCGCAGAGTGCCGGTGCCGATTTTTGACGTTTATACTCTTGACAGATGTCATAGTGACATGTGTCAATAATTTTCAAACATTACGTAATCTAATCTACCTATTAGCTTTTTGTATTGATCCAGTTCGCACTAATATCTCAGTGCTCTTAATGTTAATAAATAAATAAAAATAGTGTTTGTATAAGATAATTGATAAAAATAAATCTCGTATTTCACAGCTCACAATTTTTTTTTTTTTGTAATTTAAAAATTACGCGATTTGTTTTTAGTGTTACTGTGTGCGTGTGTGTGCTTTTTCTTTGTGTGATCAAAAAAATAAGTAAATGGATTTATATTTATATAGAAAAAAAAATACTATGTAAGTAGATTGTAAACGTGATATCGGCGGGCGGCCGCGTTTTTTTTTTAAAAATAAAAATAAGTATAGCATACTCGTTTTTTTTTCTTCTGTGAAATCACAAAAAAACTTATATTTTTAAATCTTTCTTTTTTTTTGTTTCATTCTCCTATGTAGTTATCGATGTAATAATGTTCGGTGATGTTATGAATGCGTTCGAGTTTTTAATTAAGATCAAAAAAACGTGTACTACTTATTTGTAATCAATTATTATGAATTAATAAAAAGAAGTTGCCCTTGTTTGTTCGTTATTATTGTCTTTGTGTTGACTTTTTGAGGATTGGATGTGGAATGTGGCTTAAGACGGCTTGATAAAGAAAAAAGCCTTCTCGAAGTGTTTCCTTGAAAACACTTGGAGAGGGGTGGTGGTACGGGTAGGTTCCACCGTCCTGCCTATTTCTGCTGTGAAGCAGTAATGCGTTTCGGTTTGAAGGGCAGGGCAGCCGTTGTAATTATACTTGAAACCTTAGAACTTATATCTCAAGGTGGGCGGCGCATTTACGTTGTAGATGTCTATGGGCTCCAGTAACCACAACACCAGGTGGGCTGTTAGCTCGTCCTCCCATCTAAGCAATAAAAAAAAGGGTCTTGTCTCTTCGAGAAGTGAAGTCTCTTGAGATTAGATATCGTGTGCGAACCTGTGTGCTTAGTGCGAGTTTTTTAACATTCTCGATAGCGTAAAAGTTAGCTCTTATTCAAGGGCGGATCCAGCTTTGGCGCCAGGAGGGGGTCACATAGTCAAATTTAGATGCGTTCGTTCCGAAACGTTTGCCATTATACAAAGTTATTATATTATATTAAATTAATTAAATATTGAAGGTATGTAGTTACATAAAATCTGTATGGTGACAAAATCTAATATATAAAATTCTCGTGTCACAGTTTTCGTTGCCATACTCCTCCGAAACGGCTTGACTGATTTTGATGAATTTTTTTATGCTTATCCGGTATCTATGAGAATCGGCCAACATCTATTTTTCATCCCCCTAAATGTTAGGGGTAGTCCACCCCTAAATTTTATTTTTTATTTTTTAGACAAAATTTTTAATTACTATTTTTTTATGATACAACATACAAAAATACATACAAACCTAAATTTTCACCCCTCTACGATCAACCCGTATTTTTGCAAACTTTATTTTTTTTGGTAAGATTTTCATTTTTATTTTGTCATGAATTAAAACAAAAAATCTGATGTTACTCTCAATTTTTCATCCCTCTATGATCAACCTCTATTTTTTATTTGTTAATTATAAACTTTAATTTTTCTGGCAAGTTCTTTATTTTGTTTTGTCATGACTTAAAATAAAAAAAACATATTACTCTCAATTTTCACTCTTATAAGATCAACCCCTACATACTTTTCCATCCCGATTAATATTTTTTTTATTTTATGCACAGATTCGCAATAAGGTGTAAGATGGCATTCAAATATTATAATTGTAGTACGATAAATTCTTATTCAGAGTTTATAATTTCAAGTTCCTTTAATTATGATTTTTTTTAAATTGAATTTGATCTCCCGCCCTCGCCGATCGATTACTGATCAACTATCAATCGATCAGCTATCCCCGTCAGGTGTCACCACTCATCCAGCAAACATCACGTAGTAGGGATGAGGACGAAGTCGGTCTCCTGTCTTACTTATTCACTATACATCATAGATTATACACTTAATATATTTGAGAGCTATACAACACTATACATTTTTCAGCCATGTTTTTTTGGTTTTATTTGTGTATCAATAGCATGTTCAGTAGGTCTGAGAATCGGCTACTATCTATCTATCATACCCCTAAGTGAAAAGGGTTGTCCACCTCAAACATTTATTTTTTATTTTAATTTTTTGCATATTTTTTTTTGTTTTTAATGTGGTATTATGTTTTTTTTTTTATTGCTTAGATGAGTGGACGAGCTCACAGTCCACCTGGTGTTAAGTGGTTACTGGAGCCCATAGACATCTACAACGTAAATGCGCCACCCACCTTGAGATATAAGTTCTAAGGTCTCAATTATAGTTACAACGGCTGCCCCACCCTTCAAACGGAAACGCATTACTGCTTCACGGCAGAAATAGGCAGGGTGGTGGTACCTACCCGCGTGGACTCACAAGAGGTCCTACCACCATTAATTACGCAAATTATAATTTTGCGGGTTTCATTTTTATTACACGATGTTATTCCTTCTCTGTGGAAATCAATCGTGAACATTTGTTGAGTACGTATTTCATTAGAAAAATTGGTACCCGCCTGCGGGATTTGAGCACCGGTGCATCGCTTCAACACAAATGCACCGTCTTATCCGTTAGGCCACGACGACTTCAAAACACTTTATGTGGTTAAATGAGGCTTTTTTTTCTACAGTAGAATTTCCCTAGAAATCTTATTTAAGGCAACACAACGTTTGCCGGGTCAGCTAGTATAATAATATATAATAAAATCATTATATTCAATTAGTGGTCCACCTAAGTCCTGGACCCAGCTCAGGGGGTGCTCATTACCCCCATGACCCCCCCCCCCCCTGGATCCGCCATTGCTCATATTTGTATGTAATGGGATCGTTTGGGTACGTTTGCCGCTAGGGGCGCTGTTCCAACTGCATACAAAATTGGGTTAACTTTTACGCTATCGAGAACGTTAAGAAACTCGCACTAAGCACACTGGATGGAATGTCAGTGAAGACGCCCTAGAACTGACTAGGAAACGGACAGAACTGCGGGGCGCTGACATCCCACGTGCATTCCACCAACGCTCACGGCGCGTTCAACGGCTACGAATCATCGGGAACTCGCTAAATATGATATCAGCGATTTGGCTGTGCCCATGGCGTTGCTGATGTCCCTGGGCGACAGTGACTACTTACCACCGAACTGTATTTTTGAATATATAAAAAAAACGTCGAAATAAATAATTAACGAATCGAGTTCCATTTAAAAAACAATAAGGCATGTTTGGGAAGCTATAAAAATTACAATAGACACAAATCAAAGAACAAATTTAATAAAAATAAAAATATATTTGTTTATATTTCCTAAAATTACAACTTAACTGTAAGAATACTGAATATAAATCTTAAAATTTTTTTTATTAAAACTAAGAACCAACATACTTATATGATTACTTAAACTCTAACTTATAGATCTATGAAAAAAATAAATTATTTTTAACTAGGAATATGGCTTGAATAAAGTTTTAAAACAGTACCAGTTGCACATAATTTAAGGTAAAAGCTCCTAATACGGCGGTAGTCAAAATCGCTTCCTATTACGGTGGTATTTCTATTTTCGAGATTTATTCTTGTTTTATTCAGTTTAAGCTCACCAAAACGGAATCTATTGATTCTAAATCTATTACTTCATAACTTAACTGACGTTTTCAAGTGTAGCATATAAACAACACTACAAGATCTATCAGTTTGTATCACGGCATCAACGTGAGAGTAGTTTCCATACAAACGCGGAACAAAAATATAAGTACACTAATATTTATAAACTAAATTTTTTGTATTAATAAATCGTTCAACTTTGTTAATGTGTTATTTATAGCATTTTCCTACTAATATACTTACTTTTTAAATAGCTTGTTTCATATATATACCTCATTTTTTACTCAAAAAATAAGAAACAAAATACCGCCGTAATACGGTACGAATTTTATAGATTAATCCTAATACGGTGGTATAACTCCGAAATAGGGAATATACTGGGCATATTTAATTGTTTATAACTTTCAATTTATTAAGTTATTGAATTAGTTCCAAGTTTAGTTGGAATAATTATTAATCTTGTAAATTAGAAACCATATTCTGCGGTATGTATTATTCATTAAAAATCTAGTTAAATATGAAAACTGTCGAGTGCAAAATGTTGGTTTCTTAGAAGGGGTAAAAATAGGAAGGTGTATTTTAATTAATCACAAATCATTTATTTTGTATAACTGTTGACTTGGGTTTTACACATCTGGGCCAAAAAACTGTTATCGTTTGATTAAGTATTTACATTCTTTGTTTATCGAAATTTTGATGGGTCAGAATTAGGATTCAAAAAATACGAGTAGTTTTCCTATTACGGTGGTAGTTATTTCCAGGTAACTCTGTGTTAGTTTCTATGATCTTCTATTACGGTCATATTCATAGAACATAAAATTACAAGTTTTAGGACTATATAGAAATAATAGAAAGGTTATTTATTTATACTAATTTTTCACAAAAAGATAATACAATAGAAACAGATTTAAAGAATGTCTAAATACTATGTACAAAAGCGAGCTTAACTCTTCATGAGTTTTCTTCCAGCAAACCCTTTTCAGAGAGAAATACGATGTATAAGAGGGGAATAGTGTACAAGTGAAAGGTTATTAAAATATATTAAATACAGTGGATTTCATTAATAACGACCTCGGTTATAGCGACGTCAAACTTACGTCCCTTGAATTTAAAGCATACTTTCGTAAGAAATTAATTCGGTAAGAGCGATTTTGGATACTATAGCGTCAATTTCGGGTATAGCGATTTGTTTTTATGAACCATTTATGACAGATTCCCAGAAATCCCGTACGGATATTTCTATTGAGTCGGCAAAGGCACAAAGACTCATTCATAAAACTATTAAACTTTCTTATCTTTTGTTTACATTCACAGATGGTCAAGCAAATGCTTTGTTTGTTTGTTCCTAAGCAGTCCTCAATAAATTTACCATTCAGTAATTCTATTTTGTTCATCTTAAATATGTATAGCTCTATTCAGACAGCAGTGGCAGTGGCCGCCGCATCAGCCACCGAACAGTTTTATCCTTTCAAGCGATACTGCTCTATAAAACAATGTAGATAAGTTTAAAATTCTTTCAAAGCTGAAAGTGCTCTTCGCACCTTTTTTTCTCCTACCAATGCTGGTAGCCTTGACAGGCTATTTCAACTTCCCCTTGACGTGTAGATGATCTCATGGGGCTCAAACCGGGAGTGTTGCTAACACTGACCCTACGAAGAGCAGTGCTTCGAAGAATCTACCACTGGATCGGAAACGCGACCAACTGAGAAGATCCGGTTAGAAACTCAGTGGGCTGCGTCTATAGGTTGATTTCTTCTTCGAGTTCTTCATCGCAAGCGACGGGTTCGGCGAGGACGGTAACCGGTGCTTGAGGTACCTAAAAGCACCGTTAATGGATCGGGAAGATCCGTAATGACGTGCTTAGGGCGACGTCGACTGTTTACCATTCAGTCCACAAGATCGGGTAGGCCTTCGCATCGCTGCCGGCCGTTGCCACCGATGTCTGAATTGAGCCGAAAACTTCGCTTACCTTAGGTTTACCATTAAGTTTAAGAGTAAAAAACTTTAGTTACTCTTTATATCATCAGCTATCTATTAGTGAAAGTCTCGTCAAAATCGGTCCAGTCGTTCCAGAGATTAGCCGGAACAAATAGACAGACAGACAAAAATTGTAAAAAATGTTATTTTTTTTTTTTTTTTTTTATTGCCTTTGTAGGCAGACGGGCATACGGCCCACCTGATGGTGAGTGGTTACCGTCGCCCATGGACTTCAGCAATGCCAGGGGCAGAGCCAAGCCGCTGCCTACATTGGTGTATGTACCGTATATATATTTATATGCATGTGGTAAAAAGCGGTTATTTCAATATTACAAACAGACACTCCAATTTTATTTATGTGAATACATTCGAAATTCTCTAGAATTCTCATGTTAAAATACAATCCAAATCACTTTTAAACGCGGTAAAAATGTACTCTCCTTTCTAAGCCAACCTGTGTGAATGCACGGTTATACTACATTTGTATTATAAATTTCATTAAAAGTGGTCAATTAATGCAAAACTTACAATTTAAGTTCTTCACATTTATATTATTTACTTAATAAATATTATATGTTCGGAACTTAATAAATATAATTTCTGACCCTCTGTATTAGGAACCGTCTACCGCTGTAATAGGCTCTGAGCTCAACCATGCCTCCGTATTAGGGAAAATCGACCCGGCTATTTAAAACATTTTGTAAAATAAGTAATTTCTAGAAAAGAAACATAAACTCAACAGTAATACGAAATTTAAATTCCATTTTTGACGATGAAAATTTTTTCCACCTTTAAAAATACTTACAAATGCTTATTTTTCTTTCTTACTTTCAAATTTTGCGAAATACCTCCGTAATAGGTGCTTTTACCTTATATATTATTTTAAAGCTAGTGATATATTCACATTTTGTTTCTAAAATGGCTTTGAAAAGATTGTGTATCTAAATGAGAAACAATTTTAATGATCGTCGTGGATGCCTAAGTTCTAACTTAGAAGTTTAAATTCAAATTTATTCATATAAAATTTTAATTTTAAAAATCTTGAATTTAAGTAAATTTGACAATTTAAGTAAATTTAACAATCCTGAATTGAGACTATGTTTTTAAATATTCTAAATACTAGGGAAAATATGTTGTCCATTTTTTTATGCATTATGTAGGTAGACAATAAAAACTGAAAAAGAATATTTATCTTTTAAGCATTTCAATACAACACTAAGTATGTTTAATTCGTACAACAGTGATTTACCCTCACATGTCGACCATAAAATGTTATACATATTAAATAACTTTATATAAATAATTACCAATAACTAACACAAAACATTAACATTATTTATTAGATATGTCATAGACATTGCGTGATGCTTGTGGAACATGGCCGGAATATAATAATATGTTTGGCGAATGCGCAATGTATAGCTCCCAGCGCGACATTGACACCGCACATCAGCTAATTTCAAACATCGTACAATGCGTGCTGAGTGAAAAACAATGTATTTTTTTGTAACAATGTCATAAGTCACAAACTATTGTTATAGACGCTTCCTGCTAACCTGGTATTGAGCTATTATAGGCTGGACCTCAACGTAAATACCGCCATCTGGTTTGAGACATGGGTCGAAACTCCAACTGCACAACAGCTTTCATTTCAAACTAGACCCCGAGATCTACTAGATCTTTTATAGGTTTAGAATTTGAACAATACTTGTTCATTTTCTTTTTTTTTATTGCCCGTGTAGGCAGACGAGCTTACGGCCCACCTGATGGTGAGTGGTTACCGCCTATGGACTTCAACTATGCCAGGGGTAGAGCCAAGCCGCTGCCTACCGTTAAGTACTCTCCACAAGCCTCGTTTGAAGAAGGATATGTCATAGCGCTCGGGATACACCGTGGAGAGGAGCTCATTCCAAAGCCGGATGGTACGTGGCAAAAAAGATCTCTGGAAGCGCACTGTGGATGATCGTAGTGGCTCCAGGTAGTATGGATGAAATCTACTCCGGTGGCGAGCGGGGCGATAGTAAAAACGAGATGATGGTATCATCTCAAACAATTCCTCAGAGCACTCGTGACATGATTAATCGTCCCGTTTATTTACTGGTATCCCGTCTAAGTCTACCTCAGTACTCGGAACCAATGGAGGCTTGAAACCTCCATATTCGATCTTCAAAGTTTTAGGAGCGCGCAACACCGCCCCGCGGAGTTGATATCCGACAAAATCACTCCGGTTTCTATTCAAACCATTATGATTTAACGATTTACTCTGTGTGTGTTGTAAATACTTGATATAGTTAGCTACGTTTTGCGCATTTTTCAAACCGCTCTGTTTGTCGGTTTTATTAAAATATTGGTACGAAGATGCGTATTGATTACCCCAGAGAGTTGATTGCACGTTTCGGTTATTTCTGTATTTATCACTCAAACTTTGTAAATATCGCGCGTACGCTTGGGCTTGTGATAACTGCGTTTGTGTATTACGTTGATCCGGCTTCTGGTAGTGGATAATGTGTCTCGCTTCCTCATCCGAGTAGTAGCGGTACGCGGGTATGTGAACAGGTTTTTCGACCGGGTACGGTACTCTGACCTCGTACGGTACTTGCACAGCGTAGGGTACCCGTTTCTCTACTATCTTCTCAACCGGGTAAGGAACCCGCTTTTCCACGGGATAAGGTTTGTCAACGTACTTCGTCAACACGACCGGTTTTTCGACAATTTTCTCGACATACTTTTCGACCGCATACGGAACTTTGACTGGAATTTTCTTTTCCACGATTCTATCCACCGGAACCGGGTATGGTACTTTCTTTTCAACAATTCTATCAACCGGGTATGGTTGTGGAATATGAACCGGTATAGCTACCGGCCGTGGTACTTCGATATGTACAGGTTTCTCTACGTATTTAGTTACAGTAACAGGCTTTTCTACAATTTTTTCTACAGGCACCCTATGCTCTATAGGTACAGGTATAGCTACTTTTGTTTCATACGGAACCGGATAAGGTACGCGTTTTTCAACCGGGTACGGAACTGGTATCTCTTTGTGTACAACCTTTTCAACCGGTACCGGTTTTTCGACTTCCACAGGTATTGGAACTGGTTTCTCGACGGTTATCGGGTATAATATTTTGTGTTCTACGGGTATTTGAATTGCGTAAGGTATTCCTACAGGAGTCGGTATGGGAACCGGGTGGAGGATTTGTTTCTCAATTACCTTTTCCACCGAATATGGCACGTGTACAGGTCTGTCGACGTATACCTTTTGTTCGACCGGATACGGTACTTTGACTTGGACCGGGTAAGGCCTCGGTACCTCAACCGGGTACGGTTTGTCGACGTACCTCGTGACCTCGACAGGTTTTTCTACGATTTTTTCATAGGGTACCGCCACTGGGACTGGCCTATCAACCGGTACCGGCACGGCCTCCGGGTATGGAACTCGTGTTTCAATATACCTATCAACGAATTTAGTTACAGGTACCTCTTTTTCGACAATAATTGGTTGTATTATTTTTTGATTCTCATAATTATTGTAGTAATCGATCGACTCGCTTCTATCATTATCCTCGTCCGGTCTGACTTGCACCTCGGATTGCATATTTTCACTTTGTTCCAGATTCTCTTTGGAATCGTAATCCTGCTTCTCTGTACTGTCTGAACTTTCATAACTATTCATAGTACCATATTGATATAGCATCTTATTGGAATTATCTTGGATTCTCTTCGACGATCGTAAGGCGTCAATATACGTGTTGTAGAGCGATTTAGCTAATTCTAAATGTTCTTTATCGTTGCTTTTACCTTCCTCTAAGTACTCGTGCACCTCAACGTCATTTATGTGCGTTATTTCAACCGGTAACGATTCTTGAACTTCGACAATGGTTCTTTCACGTTTCGGACTTTGGACCGTCTCACTAATTTGTTCGCTGTCAGAAGCTTCGTGATCATCCACCGCGTTAAGTGTCACCGATTGGTTTGCATTGAGCAGTCTTAAAGCTACGGTGATTGGTGCTAGATAGTTCTGGCCAATCGGTCTTGGTGTTACATCTACTACATTCTCGTCAGTGTCATGACTAATATCAATGTCACTGGTATTGTTGTATCCGCTTTTTACATCAACGATCTGATAGCCATCTGCGATGTACGGTACCATTGTAGAAACAAGGTTATTCACGATTTGCTCTTTGAAATCAGCGTATGTATTGTCAGGAACAACGATAGGAGATGCAAATTTATAATCATTAGAATTTGTTTCTATGATATTCGATTTAGATTTATCACTCGTGTTTTCGATATCGCGTAATATGTTTTCTATTTTAGCTCTCACAGTGATTTCGGTTGGTCTATTCTCAATTTTAAGATTTCTAGATTTAGTCTGTGCATGAAATCTAGGTTTAGGTTTGATGATGTCTTCGGAAAGATCATTTACGTGTTTCTCTGCGGCGTGGTTGATTTTTAAAAGATCTTCGTTGCTAATTAGGTCCTGTGTGGAAGCCACTAATTTTTTGATCCCTTCTTGTGTAATATTAACCTTATTTGATTCAGATATAATCGGCGCATAATCAGTTGTATAATAAAACCTTTCGTTTCTAGCGTTAGGTCTGGGTGTTTCAACTTTGAAATGCACAGCCCCTCTGTACGTAAGTGGTCTTTTAGCTTCGTCCCTCAGACCAAAGTTGTTGATCTTGTGAATTTCATAGGATGTAATATCCGCGATTAAATCTTTGGAACTATTTAGGCTATCATCTACTGTCTCTGAAGCCACATCAGTATTAGGGTTTTCGGTACTGCATTTATGGTTTTTGAACACTTGGAGAATGGGTAAGGGAGTAACAATAGTTTCATCAGTTTTTTCCTGAATTAAGTCTTCTTCATTGGGATTTTTGGATGCGTTCTTTTGATTGACATTTGGACGCTGTGTTTGTATTTGGTAAAATGGCGTTATATACGGTGCGGAGTATTGAATATTGGATGGTGACGATATCTGTAAATTATTTTCTTGAGCGGAAGGAGATGTGAACTGTTGTTGGATGAGAAATATATCGATTGGCTGAGTATTAGACGAGACTAGATTAGCTGGCTGTATCGTGGTGGTTGGCCCTCCATAATCCTGTAACAATAAAATCTACAATTTAAACTCTTACAATTAACTGTTAATAGTAGTAACATTTAAGAGTTCGTCACTTTCTAGTTATTGTATTACAGTCAAGTTATCTATACATCTATACATATAAATAAAATTAGAGTGTCTGTTTGTATTATTGAAATAATCGCTTTTTACTACATGCATATGAATATATATACGGTACATACACCAAAATAAAAATTTTTACAATTTTTGTCTGTCTGTCTGTCTGTTTCCGGCTAATCTCTGGAACGGCTGGACCGATTTTGATGAGACTTTCACTAATAGGTAGCTGATGATATAAGGAGTAACTTAGACTTTTTTTAGACTAGCTCCGCCCCGCGGCGTCACCCGCAGTTATTGTCGTACCGCGCGCAACATGGCGGGCTTCGCCTATCAATAATAATGTTTCCGAAGCGAAGCGAGGGCGGGTCGCTAGTATTTAAATAAATAACTGGAAACAAATCACGCACGGTCATCCGGACCCAAATTAGGATTCCCTGTGTTATTGATACCAGAGACTGATATGCATAATTATATACGTTTTTAATAGATACCTAACTATAAATATTTCGGCAAATCTTTCGTTGTCTGGGTGTGAGAATCAAGAGTGTTGTTAATGAAGAACATGTGACACATCACGATCGTGTGGTAGCAGTGAAAAGTCTCACCGAGGAAAGCTGTGAAGACGTTGAGCTAAGAAAACCGGCCCAAGACAAGAAAAAGACACTACGTAGTGCCACTCGCAACGCATTGCTAACTTCTTAGCTACATTAAACTATTACGGCCGTCTGGTGTAGTGGTAAGTGACATGGTCACTACACAAGGGGGTCGCGGGTTCGAATCTCGCCAAGGGAACATAGTTGTATGATAAATATAAAATGTCTTTTCCAGGGTTATGGATGTTTATTAAATATATGTATGTGTATAATAAAAATATTACATTTATTTCCGTTATCTGGTACCTGTAACACAAGTTCTTTACGAACTTACCACGGGACCAGTTAACGTGGCGTGATTGTTAGTAAATATTTATTTATTTATATTATATTTAATTAACGAATTTACAAGTTGGTGATGACCTCAAAATCATATATCATATTGAGCTGTTTCATTGAAAAATGATGTGTAATTCAAATACGTAAAACTTAATATAGCCATATACTTTTAGCCAATGCGTACATAATTGATATGTGCAGATTTACGAAAAGGCATTAAAAAACGTAGATTTTGATCGGTTTGTTGAGGTACTATTGGAGAAAGTTGAGAATGAAAGGTAATTTTGAATGCATTCAAAGGCAATGCGAACTTCGGTTAGAAGTACAACCAAATATCTGCTAAAAACTGAGTTCTGCGTTGAAATCATAAAATTCAGGAGGAAATGTTTCACTCTATTTTATTCTATCAGCCCACAGATGTCCACAGCTGAACATAAGCTTCCCCTAAGCCTCGCCAAAACGATCGATCGATGTTATCATGTTTCACTTACCAGTTTATTGAGATCTATAGCGGTCTGCCCTAAGGCGAAGTTGGCTGTGTGCGAGTGGTGGTCGTCGCTCGCGTTCAACGCCGCGGCGCCGTGATAGCCGGTGTCGTCTGCCGTATACCGAACCCGTTGTTCTGCCTTTATTACAGATAAATAACGCTGCTAGAATATTTTTTCTATTCTATTTTATCAGCCCACAGACGTCCGGTTCTAGACAAATGCCTCCCCCAAGCCTAGCCACAACGATCAGTCCTGCGTTGCTTCCATCCAGCGGAGGCCTACCCACACTACGTCTTCCGGTAATATTACTGGAAGATAAAATATCTAGGTGGCTATTGTGTGAAGTAACCAGTTTTATTTTTTATTTTTCTCCTTTCCTATATAATTAAGGGATCGATAAAACTCTATAAAAAAATAAATAATTATAATTAATTTCTCTCCTCCTAATAAGTCTTTTAGTAAAATGAAGTCAAATGAATCAATCGTAATACGTCAAAAGATAATCTCCAATCTTTTTGTTTTTATCGCAATTGATTCGGTAAATCTAATACAGTAGTAACTACCCTACATTTCAAATAAATATTTATTTTACTGTACATAAAATAAAAATGGTCGTCCCGTCTGCTCTTGCGTGGCTACCGGAGTCTATAGACAACGTTGAGGCCCTCCATTCCCTGTGAATTCTACAGGCTGTCGTGTCTGTATCTATTAGTTAGTACGCAAACTAGTGAATTCTGTGGATTTCCATGTTACATGATTTAACTGATCAGCAGCCGCAGATGTGCATTACACTATTTGAGGCCGTCAGCGCAAAAACGGCCTAAGCTTACCATAGTCAGCATGGAGATAATGAGTTTTGAATTTACTTTTGCACTGCTTCGTAGGAAAAAATAATACGTGCTAAAAAGATGTTTACTAAGCCATCTGTTATCTATGGGTGAAACTAGGTTTTTTTTTTCCTACCTAAGCTGATAGCGTTGAGAGGCTATTTCAGCGTAACCTTAACTAGTAGGTGCACTCACGGGGCTCAAACCTGACGACGTTGCTAACACGAACCCTAGCAAGAGCCGTGCTGCGCAGAATCTACCACCGGATCGGAAACGTGACCCACTGAGAAGATCCGGCGAGAAACTCAGTGGCTGAAACTAGGTATATGATGGTTTTGCACCAAATTTATTATATTTTAAATAAATTGCAATACATAAGCATGAATATGAAAATGTTTGGACTAGGCCATTTTTGCTCAGACGACCTCGTTTAGTCTTCAAGTTCTGAACCGATACGGCTTATAGGTTATGAAAATATCAGATCATTAAGTTTGATTATCTTGACGTAAATCTTCGGAGAATAAGAGTTTCTTACCTGAGGCAGTTTTACGTAGTAATGTCCCGCAGTAGAGGAGTCCTCGGCGACTGTTGACATTTCCCAACCCCATTCGACTTTAGCGGCATCTTGTGAAGGCGTCTGAAACTATCACAAGAGCGAAATGATCATTTTTATTTAAATTTATTTATTTATTTATTGCATAGATGTGTGGACGAGCTCACAGCCCACCTGGTGTTAAGTGGTTACCGGAGCCCATAGACATCCACAACGTAAATGCCACCACCCACCTTGAGATATGAGTTAGAAGGTCTCAGTTTAGTTACAACGGCTGCCACCCTTCAAGGCGAAACGCGTTACTGCTTCACGGCAGAAATAGGCAGGGCGGTGGTACCTACCCATATATTTTTTTTTTATTGCCCTTGTAGGCAGACGAGCATACGGCCCACCTGATGGTGAGTGGTTACCGTCGCCCATGGACTTCAGCAATGCCAGGGGCAGAGCCAAGCCGCTGCCTACAAGAGCCTTCCGGACTACCTACTGGACTCACAAGAGGTCCTACCACTAGTAATTACGCAAATTATAATTTTGCGAGTTTGATTTTTATTACACGATTTTATTCCTTCACCGTGGAAGTCAATCGTGAACATTTGTTGAGTACGTATTTCATTAGATTCAATATTGGTACCCGCCTGCGGGATTCGAACACCGTTGCATCGCTCAACACGAATGCACCGGACGTTTTATCCTTTAGGCCACGACCTAGCCCTTTAGGTTCATATCTGCACTCCCCTAAGGTAGAATGTCAGAGAATGCCCATGGCATTAAGTCCGCCTTTATACTGTCAAGTATAGAAAGTTAAAAATAAATAAATGTTGCCACGCACCTTGAGACGCAATTTCTAAAACTCAGTTCTCAAGTACAACGGCTACCCTGCCCTTCAAGTCGAAACGGATTACCGGTCCACGGCAGACATAGGCTTAGTGGTGCTATCCACCCATGTGGGCTCATAAGCAGCCCTAACACCAGTAAATATACCTATCCTACCTTAAGTTTAACCCACAGACACATCCCACTGAGTTTCTCGCCGGATCTTCTTAGTGGGTCGCGTTTCCGATCCGGTGGTACATTCTGCGAAGCACGGCTCTTGCTAGGGTTCATGTTAGCAACGTCACCTACTAGTTAAGATTACGCTGAAATAGCCTCTCAATGCTATCAAGCTTAAGTAGGAAAAAAATAATCTTAAGTAGGTAACTTTGATTATATACAGTAGGTAACGACATTTACGTGATTTGATCCAACGCTCCAGCATCCACTTATTACTAATTGGACTCTGAACTTGTCCATACAAACCTAGAGCAATAAAAGGAAATTGCAATATAATCACACAGTCATTAACTTTACATATTAGAGTTCGGTTCATACCTGTTATTTGAAACTGTTACAAATACTCACAATTACGTGTACGCTAATAGTCTACGTTCGCTCTTTCATTGATCAATTGCAGGGTTGTCGGATATATGTGAATATATATATATTTTTTATAAAGAATTGGGCTCCGACGCCTTAGGCATTGATTTTGCCAATGTCAAAGTATTTACAAAAATGACAGGTGCTTAGAGAGGAAAAAAAAAAAACTAAATCTAAATACAAATAAATTTGGTCGGTTTTTCCATACGCGAATCGGTTGTGAATACATTTAAAATAAAAAAGAATGAAGTATACGATTTTATTTTAATTATTTTATATAATTCTTAAGTTCTAAATTTGTGTTTACAAGATCACAGTTTGTTTGAAAATCAAATGAGTTAATTGAATAAGTAATTTGAGTCACACATTATAGTTTTTTCAAATCGTGACATATTTTATTACAGACATTTCTAATTCATTTCAGATAGCTAGCTCATTTATTGAGGAAGGCTATAGGCTATATAACATCACGCTAAGACAATTATAGACAGGCAACTATAGATTTTTCTGGATTTCTCCAGGATCCCATCATCAGATCTTGATGATTACATGACCATTCAGGAAGTCAATCCTTTCGGACAAAAAAAAGAAAAAAGAATTATCAGAATCGGTTCAAGCATTCTCGGAAGAAATCGGTGAACATACATAGATAAAAAATTATGATCGAATTGATAACTTCCTCTTTTGAAGTCGGTTAAATAGCGCGATTTTGGTACCTTAAATAACTCCTTAACGTTCAATTATTCAAAAATATTTTCACTTTCTACGTAAAATGAAGAACCGGGTAAAAGGAGAAACCCCATTTTGGGCCTAAGCGTTACACGAATGGGATATGTACCAAAAAATTCGTCTATTTTGCTTGATTAACCTATTGAAATCTTAGCTTCATTGACAATGGCCAAGTGTAGAAAATAAGTTGAATTCAATATTTTGTTTTAAACAATCTTTGTAAACATCTGCAACACTTATTTCAATATACATAACTAGCTCCACAAACGTATGGATTAGAATTAGAGCATCCATAAAATAGGATCGATTTAGTGGAAATCGAGTGTAAAAAATAATTAATACTCTTTTGCTTTAGGATAAATGACTGTTTTTATAGGTATTTTAATCAATGTAAATAGAGTATGGCCATCGAATCGTGACACAACTACTTACAATGGCGGCAATTCAAAATATCTACAACTGACAACATTGAATATAGCATGAAAGGGTAGTTTTCCATTTTTATATTAATGTGACTACGCCATAGAAAAACACAAATGTATCAAATCGCGTTATTTATCTTTAATGTTGCCAACTGAAGATATTTTGGATTGCCGCTATTTAGTTGTGCTATGATTCGCTGGCCAGACTATAAACTTAATCTCATTGAATAACGTAACGTAAAGCACCAAAATCTACTAACAAAAATCATTAAAAGAAATAAATATGTATGTAACTGTGCCATTTAGTTATGACACGAAATCATGTCGGCAACTGCGGCAATTCAAAATATTTTCAACTGGCAATCTTAAATATAACACGAAAAAGTCGATTTGGTACTTTGAGTTTTTCTATGGTGTAGTTACATTAATAATTTTACTGGTGGTAGGATCTCTTGTGAGTCCGCGCCTCCCGTCCGCCTATTTTTGCCGTAAAGCAGTAATGCGTTTCGGTTTGAAGGGCGGGGCATCCGTTGTAACTATACTGAGACCTTAGAACTTATATCTCAAGGTGGGTGGCGCATTTACGTCGTAGATGTCTATGGGCTCCAGTAACCACTTAACATCAGGTGGACTGTGAGCTCGTCGATGGGTATCTAAGCAATAAAAATAAAAATAAAAAAGGCATGAAAAAAATTGAAATGAAATATGATGAGATAATATGGGAGCATGTAATGATTTATATTTTATATAAAAAAGTTATCATATAAATATAGTTTTTCATATAAAAAAGTTTTCACTAAAATTAAAATAAGACTGACCTAAAGGTCTTAGTTACCAGGTCATAAAATCCCTTAAAAAATCATTTCGTGCGCAGCGCGTTTCGCGTTACGCTGTTTTTAATTTTTGGCTTTCGTTCGTTTTCGTAAACAACCTAACGCGCGATTTCTCGTAACAGGTTCCATTTTTATTTTAAAGCAACCTGTTGCAACAGGTTTCGTAAAAAATTACTCATCTTTAGTAGGAAACAGCCTCAAAAATATCGTTTTTATTAAAATATCTCGAACAATAAACATAACCTAAAATGTAAACATTGTCTGATTTTACCAATTTGGCCATTGCTGGGAGACCTGAAAATTGGGCTCATGAAACCTTCTTAGGTATTGTAACTTATGCCCAAATTCTAGCACTGTAACGCCAGGCCCAAGTTTGTATGGATTTCGGGTTTGTCCTTTAGCGTTATGCCAAAGTAACTGTACCACGCGGACGAAGACGCGGCCAAAAGCTAGTCAATCAATAACTAAGAACAACTAAGATATAACGTGGCATCCATACAGCCCGTACGTAAGTTATAAGACTCACGGCAAGTAATTGGTAATAAGAATCGGAAATAGTGACTGTTACGCAACAAGAAAGCGTTTTATTGGTGCAATTAACACGGGAGCAATAATTACGCACGCGTACCTACCTAGTCTTTTGTAGGGCTGAGGTGTGTCTAATCTAATTATTTCTTTATTCATACCAATTGATGTAAGAGTTAAATTTTTTGTTTTTGTTTTATTTTTTGTTTAAAAAAATATGTATTATAAGAGTATGATTATGTATGTATTTATTATAAAAAAAAGAACACAATATTCCTAACCTAAAAGTTTAATTATCTGCTTATTTGTTCGAGCCTTTTTCTTTACCGACAAGCAAAGTTTTTCCTACCCATGCTGATAGTCGTGAAGAGGCTATTTCAGCTTCGCCTTGACGTGTAGGTAAGCTCACGGGGCCCAAGCTGGAAGTGTTGTTAACACTAACCCTAGCAAGAGCAGTGCTTCGCAGAACGGATTCGACTAGGACAGTGACCGGTGCTAGAGGTACCTAAAAGCACCATTAATGGATCGGGAGGATCCGTTATGATGTGTTTAGGGCTAGGCCGACTGTTTACCATTTGATCTTCAGGATCGGTAATCTAGTTACCGGCGGCCACGATGAGAGGGTTCTCGTGTCGTGTCGCTTTATCGAAATGGGGAAATTCATGTTAACTACTTGAATCTATGGACAAACTTCGTTAGCAGGCAAATTCACATTTCTTTAATTCTCGTAAATTCTACGTGATCAGCTATGAAGCTGATTTAGGTATTTCAGAGACGTAATTTAGCTTCATTTGTATTAGTTGTAATTTTTATTGGTTTATATATTTTCTTTAATCTTTTTGTTGTTGTAAATATTTAGTAGTCAATTTCAGCTGTCTTTATTTACTATCTACTACTCGTGTGTCGTCTTATTATTTCTGGAAACTTGTTTGAGTTTTTGCTTACCTATATTTAAAATACTAAGTGGGTGTAATGTACTCTTATTTTCGCAAATAAATAAATAAATAATAATAATAAAAAAAGATATGAATTTTCGAATCAGTCCTGACGTAATGGATAAGATGGCTTGCAAGAGGCAGGCACTAATTATTAAGAGTAAATACGTATCTACCGGGGTATCATGAATAGACGATATTGAATAAAGTCGCGTAATAAAATTAAACAATCTATTTACTGGCGTAATTTTGTGGCTATTTCTGGGGTAATCCTCCTAATTATATCGCGAAGCACACTGAACACTAAACACCTGAATGGGTCGTGAACTTGTTTGTCTAAATCTAGAATAATAAACAAAAACATTATTTCGAGCCATCTATATCTATACTATATAATATTATAAAGAGGAAAGATTTGTTTGTTTGTTTGTTTCGAATAGGCTCCGAAACTACTGGACCGATTTGAAAAATTATTTTTCCATTAGAAGCCGACATTGTCCCTGATGAACATAGGCAACTTTTAAAAAAAAAAAATTATTTTATTTTTTTGGTTTCCTGTGTGTTTTAATGTTTCCGAAGCGAAGCGAGGGCGGGTCGCTAGTTCTGAAATATTTTCAAAACTTTGTCGCAAATAATTTGATTGCAAATTAATTTAAAATATATTAAATAACGTTATTGTCAACCCTGCGTCCGGAGATCTCTTGCTATGTAGAACAAATCGTTTTTTGCTATTGCCGTTCTTAGAGTACGTCGCGTCAGTTGTGCAACTAATGTGTGTTTATATTGCAATAATATGTCCGATCGTGCATAATATTGTATTACGTAACCGTGAAATAATCATGCTTGTATAACCCAACGATATATCCTCTTTGAAATTATCTTTTAACTGTCCTTCTAGTCTATATATATAAAAATATATTAATACGTGAAGCAAAAACTTTGTATCCCTTTTTACGAAAATTGCGCGGACGGAGGAGTATGAAATTTTCCACACTTATAGAGAATATAGAGAAGAAGTGCCCAATGCTAGTATTTTTTGAAAATAATGCATAAAAGATACATTAAATCAATAAAGAAAACATTACACACACTACATACCATGTATTTGACGCACACACGCATGCATACTATTTATTGTCAAACTTTAGTTCTTGACTTCTGTTGTCAAATTGAAAATAGATTAAATATTGTTTGCCTTTGTTAATATGTTTTATAATGTAGTCTTGGCGAAATTTGTGATTATAGAAGTATAAAATACAATCATAATAGTGTACAAACTTACAATTCCAATTAATTATAGTCGAATTTCGACTACTGCGGGACCTCTAGTAAAAATAAATTGCTGTTCGTTAGTCTCGCTAAAACTCGAGAACGGCTCAACCGATTTAGCTAATTTTGGTCTTGAATTATTTGTGGAAGTCCAGAGAAAGTTTAAAAGGTAGATAAATATGAAAAAGCTCGGAATTAAAAAGAAATCCACCGTCGGACGGATTCCTTTTGTTTGTTTTAAGTTTATTTTATACAAAAGTTTAGGTATTTTATTTATCGATTGAGGTACTACGAAGTCTGCCGGGTCAACTAGTCTATAATAAGTGAAAAAAGCTACGAGTCTTTAAAAACCTTGAAGTTTTAAACCTGAGTATCTGCGAACAATTTACACTGTGTCCGATCATGTAACCGCAAATGATACGAAACGAATGCTAGTAAATAATAAATAACAAACTGGAAACACAAAAAACACACCTACCATATACATATATGCACTTATATTGTACGGATCGTTTTTTTTTATTGCTTAGATTGGTGGACGAGCTCAACACCCACCAGAGGTGGTTACTGGAGCCCATAGACATCTAAAACGTAAATGCGCCACCCACCTTGAGATATAAGTTCTAAGGTCTCAGTATAGTTACAACGGCTGCCCCGCCCTTCAAACGGAAACGCATTAGTGCTTCACGACTGAATTAGCCAGGGTGGTGGTACCTACCCGCGCGGACTCACAAGAGGTCCCACCACCAGTAAATTTTATTTTAGTTATGGTTTTGACTTGTCGTATGTCGTGGAAGAATCATCGAATTCCACTGAAAACAATAAAAAAATGGACTAAAAAGCTCCACTGAGTTTCTCGCCGGATCTTCTCAGTAGGTAGCAATTCCGATCCTATGGTAGATTTTGTGAAGCACTGCTCTTGCTAGGGCTAGTGTTAGCAAATTCTCTCAGGTTGAGCCTGTAAGCTCACCTACCCGTCCAATCGTAGCTGGATTAGCCTCATAGGGTACTAGCGAATAGATAGGGGGAAAAAGACTAAAAGACCACTACCAGATTTATGCATATAAAATAAAACAAAATTGTGGTTCTGTGTCAAAGCTATAGTGCTTAATTATTTTCATTGGGTGCAACTTTGAAACATTACGCGTAGGTACTGCATACGTGGTTCGTTTTGACGTGACATTGTCCTCTCTAGTACTTACAATAATTTTAAAGTAATATAATATTTCATTAACATTTCGAACGATCTTTTTACACTTAAGAAGTTTTATGGTTAAAAATATACTTCACATCAAGTCTCTTTTTTTTTTTACTAAATACTATGGGCAGATTACTTAAAATTCTTGTGCCGATGCGTTTGATAGCCAACAACACTGTCACAAACCGGCCCTGGCTTATAGTAAAGGGGCAAGTGGCGCAAAATACTGTCAACAGGCTTAGGAATAGAGAGTGAAGGACCACATCCATAGATAAGACACTTAAACAACATCGATAGATTACGAGAACTTTCGCGAGAGACATAAAACTGGGCGTAATCGAGTCTAGCCGTAGATACCACGCGTCGAAGAATCTAATGCGAATGTAAATAACAGTAAAAAACCTAACCAATTTAAAACTTCGAATGCTCTTTCATTACAAAAACAACAATTTTAAATCGCGTGTCATTTTTTGTCAGTTGTCAAACAAAAAGGTTACATAATTAAATAATTATCTATGACAGATATTTTTGATACAGATTATCACAGAAATGTATTTATAATTTAATTAATGCATTAAAATCTTCTCTCTTCTCTCTAAATATAACTGGTGTATAACTGGTGGTAGGACCTCTTATGAGTCCGCATGAGTAGGTACTACCACCCTGCCTATTTCTGCCGTGAAGCAGTAACGCGTTTCGGTTTGAAGGGTGAGGTAGCGGTTGTAACTATACTGAGACCTTAGAACTCATATCTCAAGGTGCGTGGCGGCATTTACGTTGTAGATGTCTATGGGCTCCAGTAACCACTTGACACCATAAAATCCATATAAGCAATAAAAAAAAATTAAAAAAAACAGCGGTCTGTTTGTTGAGGGATAATTAGCGTTTGCCAACTTTTAAATTAGTGAAAATCTTAAATCAGTCCAATGACCACACTGTCGAGTTTGTCGTGAACATTCCAACCACAAAGGGAAGGGCATGCTATAGCAAACTAGACATTCCACTTTCGTCTGAGCCTAGTTTTTTCTAGAAACCACTTTTACTTATTGAGTTCTAGGTGCGGTTAAATTTATGTCTAGATTATTTCTAGAATGATCTAAAACTCTTTAATTCAACATTGAAGTAGACATGTAGTACGTTTTTTTCTGTTTTTCAAACTTATTAGTAGCCATTATTGGCTAGCGCATCGAGCGATCAACACTTCAAGTTAGATACGAACCTCAGCAATGAATAGACCCACTAAGGAGAGAGAGAGAGAGTTTTATTAAAAATGAATTGCTGTTCGTTAGTATCGCTAAAACTTGAGAACGGCTGGACCGATTTGGCTAATTTTGGTCTTGAATTGTGGAAGTCCAGAGAAGGTTTAAAAGGTACATAAATATGAAAATTCTCGGAATTAAATAAAAATACCAAATTTTGTTTTTCCTTTGATGTGTACCCCGTCGGACGGATTCATTTTTTATGTTTTATGTTTATTTTATAGAAAAGTTTAAGTCTTTTATTTATCGATTGAGGCACTACGAAGTCTGCCGGGTCAGCTAGTTATCAATAAAAAATAAATAAAACAGATAGATTTTTCGTGCTGTATCCGTTATCGATTTTAATCGAATTTTAATTGCTATGCGAATATTGAAAAATTGTATATGTTACCGACAATATGTATAATACGGTATTCTACATAGTAACTAGGCAATGTATAGAATACCTAAACCGTTAAGGTAATGTATGAAATATCGTCGCTGTCAAACCAAAATCTGCTATGTGCAAAAACTCTATTTTGAATTAACGAGTAAAAATATTTTCGTATAAAATTTTATATGAAGGTGAAATTTTTAAGAAGTACTTATATCAAATGAAAGTAATAGATAAATGTTAAAGCTATAGACATATAAAGGCTTTTTTATACGGTAGATAGGACTGTGAACTATATGAAAAGGTCAAAAAGTAAAAATCTCAAAAAGTGCACATAGCAGATTTTGGTTTGACAACGACGATATTTTTCATTTTATACTTTGTCTAGGCATTTTAAACAATACCGAATGCGCTGGCGGCAATGTGTGTAAAAGACGATAGCAGGGAAAGGGGAGTGCTCAAAATGTCACAATATTTTTTTACTACTGTATTCTGATAAGCCAGTAGATCTACTTACTATTTTTACAGAATTGTTTTGTTGCCTAAAAGCTTTTTAACTGATTACTTATGAGTAAACTAGATTATGTTAGTTAATCCAGAAGAATTTTAAGTTCAATGTTATTTGATTGTGATTTTCCTATAAATACCTACCTTTGAATAAAGATTGTATGAGAACTGTTTTCTTTCTTTCTTATTGCTTAGATGGGTGGACGAGCTCACAGCCTACCTAGTGTTAAGCGGTTACTGGAGCCCCTAAACATCTATAGCGTATAAGATATAAGTTCTAAGGTCTCAGGTATAGTTACAACGGCTGCCCCGCCTTTCAAACCGACACGCATTACTGCTTTACGGCAGAAATAGGCGGAGTCCCGGTACCTACTCGTGCGGACTCACGAGAGGCCCTACCACCAGTAATTACGCAAATTATAATTTTGCGGGTTTAATTTTTATTGCACGATGTTATTCCTTCACCGTGGAAGTTAATCGTGAACATTTGTACGTATTTCGTAATACGTACGTACGAGTACGTATTTCATTAGAAATATTGGTACCCGCCTGAGATTCGAACACCGGTGCATCGCTCAACACGAATGCACCGGACGTCTTATCCTGTAGGCCACAACGACTTACTAACTAATTAACTACTTACTAACTGTACATTTTAATAAAGTTGATTTTAAGCAAATCTAATGTGTTATTTTTGTCTGTCATTTTATACCCTTCTACTTACTTACATAACATTGATAAATACAGGCCCAAATATAGTTATTTTACACATTGGCGGTGGTACGGCAGGTACTCTATACAATATCTAGGAATTGCATATATGACCTACGTAAAGTATATACTGGAAAATAATATTCATAATATTTCATACATTACCTCAACATTTTATGTATTCTATATATTCATTTTGGTATCTTATTTAATTTTTATATATATTTTTTTATATTACATTATATTTTTATATTATTGCCAGTATCTTCGGGACCTTGCCTAACGGGACTCCTTTTAATAATATATATTTTAGTTATTAAATTACTAGTATTATTATTTATTATTTAATATTATTAATTTAGTATTTATTTGTAATTTAATATAAAATCTGAAATGTTGATTGCATACGTTTACTACATTTCAAGTGAGCGTATGTTGCACGTAGATAATCATACAATAGAATTCTATACATTACCTAGGTATTTTATAGAATACCTGAATTATACAGATTGCCGGTAACATGTACTCATAGTTAGTTTGGCTCGACAAATCTATGTTATCACACAAAACGATTTATCATAAAGCGCTCGTAACCACACGTCTAAAGCACTTTAAGTATCCGATGACTTTCTCTAAAGCTTTGGACCAAGTTAAATAATGATATAAGTACCTACGTAACTGAATACGCAGTTTATATAACATAAGGGCTATTTATTATTAGAAGTAAATGCGAAGCTTTTTTCCTGTTAGTTGCGTAATAGAATTAGAAGCTTTGGTTCGTTCATTGTTCAGTAGATAAATTAATATATTCCTGTCAGTCTGTACTGTAAGTTCGCGTGAAAGCTCGGTTTGAAGTTTGTTAATTTTTGACTGGTGGTAGGGCGTGCGGGAAGCTTTTTTGTCTAAATAGGTAGCTAAGCGTACCAACCATCGGTTCATGAGTTGTTACCGTCAGTAATTAACTTTAGCAATGCCAAAAACATGGTCAAGTCGCTGTCTACCGCTAAAGTCTCTTAGCAAATACCGTATCAAGAATGACATGTCTTAACGCTCAGAATACCTCGTGGAAGAAGTTCATACCAAAGTCTGGTGGTACTGGCTTTAGGGATATCTAGAAATGCTGTTTACTGTTCTCTGTTTACTGGTGGTAGGACGTGTTGTGAGTCCGCACGGGTAGGTACCACCACCCTGCGTATTTTTGCCGTGAAGCAGTAATACGTTTCGGTTTGAAGGGCGGGGAAGCCGTTGTAACTATACCGAGATCCTAGAACTTATATCTCAAGGTGGGTGGCGCATTTACGTTGTAGATGTCTATGGGCTCCAGTAACCACTTACAATCAGGTGGGCTGTGCGCTCGTCCACCCATCTAAGCAGTAAAAAAATTTAAAAAAATGCGACATTGCAAATTTATATTTCAACAACTAAATAAGACTTTATTCATTACAAGACAAAGTTGAAATTGTAAGCGTAATTTAAAAAAAAATGCAATACTTACATTGTTTATTTGTTGTGTGCTTGCCGTTGTGATCGATGCGATGAGACAGAATCGAAGCCACTAGAAGAAAACATCAAAAATTTAAGATTGGGTGCATCTTGATTTGAATGTATTTTTTTTTTATTCTTTCGTAAGTTTTATGTTAAGTTTTTTACTGGTGTTAGGACCTCTTGTGAGTTTGCACGGGTAGGTACCACCACCCTGCCTATATCTGCCGTGAAGCAGTAATGCGTTTCGGTTAGAAGGGTGGGGCAGCCGTTGTAACTATACTGAGACCTTAGAACCCATACCTCAAGGTGGATGACGGCATTTACGTTGTAGTTGTCTATGGGGTCCAGTAACCACATAACACCAGGTGCGCTGTGAGCTCTACTATGTACCATGGTCGAATTTCGATGGTAAGCAAATAAATAATCTATAAATTATTTCTACGCACCATACTGCGGTAACCAGGCGGTATTTTTCCGATCGTTTCTGCAATAAAAGAAATTATAATCATTTAGTACGTATTCTGAAGGTATAACCGAAGACCTGTTTATATTTGAAATGAGTCGACTATTATCAAAGCCGGCAATGTGACTTTTGGACAATTATTGGTAAATCAGAAAAACGAATTATTGACTTTGTATTCCATTGGCAGTCACAAAACTCTTCTGAACGACATCTTAGATAAATAACAGGTTAAGTTAATACTTTATTTAATGCAGGTTTTGAACCGTATTCTTTAAAGGAGACGATTATATTCAAATCAATCTGTATTGCCATATCAATAACATTTTTTTGTCTCCACGAGACAGGCAGTGCCTAGTGTGGAGAGTTTTTAGCAAACTGTTATGTGTAAATGTTTCAAGGTTAATAAATAAATTATTATTATTATTATTATAAATGCACAGATTGCCACCTTTGATAATAGACGACTCAAATCAAATGCGTTTCAATAATTTTTTTGAAGTCGTCGTGGCCTAAAGGATAAGACGTCCGGTGCATTCGTATGTAGCGATGCACCGGTGTTCGAATCCCGCAGGCGGGTACCAATTTTTCTAATGAAATACGTACTTAACAAATGTTCACGATTGACTTCCACGGTGAAGGAATAACATCGTGTAATAAAAAAATGTGTGCGTGTACTAGTGTACACACGTAAGAAGTGAAACTTGTTTATGGCCTTATTTTTCGAAAAATGATCTACATGCAACTTTCTAGAAATTGGTTAAATAAAGTTAAATTAGATAAAGTTTAAACAAAAGGATTTTATTATCATAGACATGAATACAAATAATACAATTATTTCACTTTACCTTTTTGCTACTAAGATTATTACAGCATTTTAATAATACATCTCTTTGATATCATAATACCCTGGTACTTTTCTTCCTATAAATTAATAATAATAGCACGGTCCACGTGGTGTTAAATGGGGTTCCTGAGGTTCGTGAAGTTTGACCCACCTTGAGACATGAGGTCGATTTCTCAAATCCGAAACCATGCTTCAGAACATACCGCCGTTAATTATTAATAAATCTCTTTGCTATCATAATACCCTGGTACTTTTCTTCCTATTATTTTACGTAATAACAGTAATAAATAGCACGGTCCACGTGATATTATTAAGTGGGCTCCCTGAGATTATTGGAATTACAAAATGATTTCCGTAATCCACCTGGAGACATGAGGTCAATTTCTCAAATCGGAATCCATACTTCAGAACATACAGCCGTTAATTAATAAAGAAGGCTGTACGTCAGAGTAAAGTTATAATAATACATCTCTTTGATATCATAATACCCTGGTACTTTTCTTCCTATTATTTTACGTAATAACAATAATAGCACGGTCCACGTGATATTAAGTGGGTTACCTGGGATTATTGCAATTACAAAATGTATTCCGTGACCCACCTTGAGACATGAGGTCGGTTTCTCAAATGCGCATCCATACTTCAGAACATACAGCCGTTAATTAAAAGATGGCGCGTAACGGAAAAATGTGACGCGTAACCGAAAAATGTGACGGTAAATTTTTTTCCAACGCCGATAAGGAAGTTTCACTTCAAAATGAAACCCGCAAAATTATAATTTGCGTAATCACTGGTGGTAGGACCTCTTGTGGGTCTGCACGGGTAGGTACCACCACCCCGCCTATTTCTGCCGTGAAGCAGTAATGCGTTTCGGTTTGAAGGGTGGGGTAGCCGTTGTAAATATACTGAGACCTTAGAACTTATATCTCAAGGTGGGTGGCGCATTTACATTGTAGATGTCTATGGGCTCTAGTAACCACTTAACACCAGGTGGGCTGTGAGCTAGTCCACCCATCTAAGCAACAAAAAAAAAAAGATTGTTAATAGCAAGGGACTCTGTAATTACCAATATAAGCCGTAGTGAGCCTAAAGGTGACGCTTGGTAGCGATAAGATCAAAGTTGAGTCAAAGACTTTGAGACCTACCTTCTACTATTGAGATCGTTAAAAAACTCGCATTAAGAACACTGATTAAGGTAAGTTACTCATATATAGGCATCAACGCCAGTAAAGCCGCTGCCTGTCGTTTTTTTTTGTTGAAGCTTTTTTAATAGCAGGCTTAGTAGATTTACTCAGTCTATTACTAAACTTAATGTTTTTTGTATCAATTTTCATTTCACGTTGTACTGTTTACTACGATTTAATTACTTTATATTGAAACCCATAAAATTTTATTATAAATCCAATTACAATTACCACATCGGTAACAAAACTTTCGCTGTTAGAAATTTCAATTTAATTACATAATTTTATTGTTGTTGTTGTTTTTTTTTATTTTCCACAGTCAATATCAACTCGACGTTTTAGTTCATTTTTATAGTTAATAAAAAAGAATCGACAATTATCCGTAAAATAATGGTGATTTAAAAAGACCACTATTTACTTTTGGGACGTAGCGTCCTGCAATTACGTTGCAAGGTAAAAGGTAAAAAAAGAAAAAAACTAAATTGTCAAAATCACACGGATAACATGTCACGTTCCCGCCAAAACTCCTGTCAAATTAAACTTAAGATAAATCGAAGTATGGACATTTTAGGCGTTCGATTTCCGATGACAAGATTAGTTTAAAAGGAATGTATTCGAGTTGAGTTGAAAAATCCGTGGACATTATGTAAGACGCTTGACGAGGTACTTGCGAGTGATACGAATGTAACTTGTGTAGTAACAATGTGGGCAAATTATAATGTGTTTTTTAAAGGATTTTATGACCTGGTAACTAAGACCTTTAAGTCATCTCTTATTTTAATTTATATTCTTATTTTTATGATAAATGATGAAATGAAATGAAGATGATTAATTTGAGACATTAATCAGCTGGGATGAAATTAAATGAAATGAGATGAGATGATGTAGAATGAAATACAATCTCAGTAAAATGGTGCTCATTTACTGAGATTTTTTCAGTGGATTTTTTGGAGGATCACGAGAAGCTACGTCCAGCGGCTTTGTTTCATTTTCCCACATGTGTGCTCTTTCACAGATATTAAACAGTTAATAAACCACCGTTATTAGCGAGTTATTACACATTTAATCATGAAGAAACACCAAACAGACAAAATAAAACAAATCACACAACTTCACTCCTCGCGTTCCCGCCAAAAAGTCTCGACATTAAGGGATTTTTTTTTAAAGGGATTTTATGACCTGGTAACTAAGACCTTTAAGTCATGTCTTATTTTAATTTATATTCTTATTTTTATGAAAAATGATAATATGGAGTGAAATGAAATAAAAATTATTAATTTGAGACGTTAATCAACTGGGATGAAATTAAATGAAATGAGATGATATGGAATGAAATATAATCTTAGTAAAATGGTGGTCATTTACTAAGATTTTTTCAGTGGACTTTTTGGAGGATCCCGAGAAGTTGCGTCCAGCGGCTTTGTTTCATTTTCCCACATTTGTGCACTTTCACAGATATTAAACAGTTAATAAACCACCGTTATTACACATTTAAACTTGAAGAAACACTAAATAGACAAAATAAAACAAATCACACAACTTCACTCCTCGCGTTCCCGCCAAAAAGTCCACATTAAAGCGCCTTATTCACGATCCATCTTGCTGTACGTCCCGCCAAGGCCATGCACGATGCACGATGCATTTAGCGCTTTATTCACGATCCATCACGGCTGTACGTCAGCTCAAGGCCGCAAGTGCGAACAGTATAAATCGAACGAATTAAATGAGAGGGTTTTAATTTATTTAAAATGCCAGCTGTTTTATCAAAACGCCAAAAATGGGAGTCCTTCTGATGTTGTCAGCTGCAGCAGCAGAAGAGAGGCAAAAAATAGCAAGAGGTTTTGGATGATTTTTATAAACGTGCAGAGTATACTCAAATAATTAATATCACTTTTTACGCACGCTATCAATCCTTGCAGCTTCCCCTAAAATGGGCCTAAAAATTTTTAATACGTTTATTATTTTTTGTTTATTCATATAGTCTTGAGACATTCCACAAACATGTGGAACTTATATCTTTCAATAAATCTTGAAAGTGTTTCACGATCTATTTTGACGTGCAGTCTCCTCTCGAAGCAAGCTCTAAATGTTAAATTTGCTGTACAGCAAGTCTACACACGATCAAGCACGCACGACGCAGGACCGCTCTGACGTACGTCAGCGTTATTCACTGTCTATCTGCACGACGTTCGCGGTGGTGGGGGCACTCGCTGGACGCAAAATCGGTCGTGCAAATCCAGCAAACAATTAATAATAATTATCGACGTACGTCAAGCCTATTCATGATCCTTTTGCATCGTGCATCGTGCATGGCCTTGGCGGGACGTACAGCAAGATGGAACGTGAATAAGGCGCTTAAGGGATATGAGACAAAGTCCACAGATTATATTTTAAGTTATTTATAGAGATTTTGTGAGCCCACATTGGCGTTACTCTTTCTGCTGCCAAGCAATAATGCTTTATTTTAATAATGCTTAATAATAATTGATTTATTTACTGGTGGTAGGACCTCTTGTGAGTCCGCACGGGTAGGTACCACCGCCCCGCCTATTTCTGCCGTGAAGCAGTAATGCGTTTCGGTTTGAAGGGTGGGGCAGCCGTTGTGACTATACTGAGACCTTAGAACTATATCTCAAGGTGTGTGGCGCATTTACGTTGTAGATGTCTATGGGCTCCAGTAACCACTTAACATCAGGTGGGCTGTGAGCTCGTCCACACATCTAAGCAAAAAAAAAAAAAAAAAAATATGTTAGAGGAAGTCTGAAAGTGACACCTGTGACAGAGAAGCTGAGAAGTGCGCGTTTGGGATGATATGGACATGTGATGAGACGAAATGAAAACGAGGTTGGTAAGAGAGTGTTAACTATGAATGTGGAAGCATATAGAGGAAGAGGTAGACCTAAGAAGAAATGGATGGATTGCGTGAAAGACGATATGGGTAAGAGAGGACACCACACAAATCATGTTACGCCAACACCAGGTGACTGGGAGAAGAGCAGGAGAACGATGATGATGATCAATAATTTATTTAAATCACTACATAGTATAAAACAAAGTCGCTTTCTCTGTCTCTATGTATGCTTAAATCTTTAAAACTACGCAACGGATTTTGATGCGGTTTTTTTTAATAGATAGAGTGATTGAAGAGGAAGGTTTATATGTATAATAACATCCATTAAATAGTGGAGAAATCAATAATGAATTACAGTTTCCGAAGCGAAGCGAGGGCGAATTTTTTATTTTTATTTTATATACTTTTTGCAGATTTATTGCAAAAGAATAATACCTTTTTGTATATGATTGACTTGGCAGTCTAAACATAATTTACCGAGTCACTTCAGAATAATCTAGTTTAGAAAGTAATCACAAACGCATTGTTAAGGAAATGAATTGAATTTTCGCATTGAAATTATTATACATTTGTATCTAACGTTTGAAACATTTGAACAATGGTCCGGCATGGGTCTTTCTTGTACTTGCATAACGTTCCCATGTTAAAATAAAACAATGATTACGTAAAATTTTGAATTAGAAATATACATACTTTCGTTTTGTTAACCGACTTCCGAAGAAAGAGGAGGTTCGCAATTTGACTTTTGTTTACGAGTGCCTTTTTGTTGTTGTTTTTTTTTTATTGCTTAGATGGGTGGACGAGCTCACAGCCCACCTGGTGTTAAGTGGTTACTGGAGCCCATAGACATCTACAACGTTAATGCGCCACCCATCTTGAGATATAAGTTCTAAGATCTCAGTATATAAACGGCTGCCCTACCCTTTAGACCGAAACGCATTACTGCTTCACGACAGAAATAGGTAGGGCGGTGGTACCTACCAGCGCGGACTCAAAAGAGGTCCTACTAGTAATTACGCAAAAAAAACACAGGTAACCACTTAACACTAGATCTTTAGATAGAGGTCTTTTTTGCCACGTACCATCCGGCTACGGAATGAGCTCCCCTCCACGGTGTTTCCCGAGCGCTATGACATGTCCTTCTTCAAACGAGGCTTGTGGAGATTATTAAACGGTAGGCAGCGGATTGGCTTTGCCCCTGGCATTGCTGAAGTCCATGGGCGACGGTAACCACTCACCATCAGGTGGGCCGTATGCTCGTCTGCCTACAAGGGCAATAAATTTTTTTTGTATGTTTTAATGTTAAGATGGATAGACGAACTCACGGTCCACTTGGTACTAAGAGGCTACCCGAGCCCATAGACATCTACAAAGTAAATGCGCCAACCATCTTGAGATATAAGTTCTAAAGATCCGAGTATAGTTACAATGGCTGCCCTACCCTTCAGACCGAAACGTATTACTGCATCGTGGCAGAAATAGGCAGGGCGGTGGTACCTACCCGCGCGGACCCACAAGACGTCCTACCACCAGTAAAATAAAGCATCTATTTTATAGTACATAATAATTAAAGATTTTTAACACAGCACTGCTAACAATGGCATTGCATGAAGCCGCGCGCCATAACAATAAAAGAAAAAATATTTTAACTTACCTACACAAGCCAACAAATACGAGAAAATAAATCAATGTCAAAGTAACTAATTCAATAAAATCTTTAGTAGGTAATAAATACGTTTTGTTCTTATAATGTGTTCGTTGACTTCTAGAAACAGAAATTAATATTGATTATCATCTAATTTAGTAAATGAATCTTCTTTGTGCATGACATAACATTGAAAACAAAAACATTCCGGTTATGGAGTTGGGGCCACACATACCATCACTGCGGGTCATTCCTGATCCCGTAGACCGAGTGGTAAACAGTCGACGTCGCCCTAAACACGTCATTACGGATCCTCCAGATCCATTAACGGTGCGTTTAGGTACCTCAAGCACCGGTCACCGTCCTGTCCCCACCACTAAGAGTTCGACGAGTAAATTAACCCATAGACACAGCCCACCGAGTTTCTCGTCGGATCTTTTCAGTGGATCGCGTTTCCGATCCGGTGGTAGATTCTGCGAAGCACTGCTCTTGCTAGGGTCAGTGTTTGCAACAATCCGGTTTGAGCCCCGTGAGCTCACCTACTAGTTAAGGTTACGCTGAAATAGCCTCTCAAGCCTATTTAGCTTTGGTAGGGAAAAAAAAGTTTTTTTTTATTGCTTAGATGGGTAGACGAGCTCACAGCCCACTTGGTGTTAAGTGGTTACTGGAGCCCATAGACATCTACAACGTAAATGCGCCACCCACCTTGAGATACAAGTTCTAAGGTCTCAGTATAGTTCTTTATTCTTTCAGTATAGTGTCTTTGGCTCGACCACCTTCTGTCAGTTGATTGTCCGTAATGCGAATGTACTACGTGCCTGCATAAGTTCGTTATTCTTCTTCGCATCGTCTTCCTCATCACTAAGGATCATGATTTCTCTCGATGAGAGATTGACTTCTATTTGATGATGCCTCTCCATCCGTATTTCCTCTTTGGTGTCACGGAAAGCATTCCTTAACAAACGTAGCTAACAGATCGCCTAATGTTAATCAAAAGAGAGCCCGAAGTCGTGAAACACAAACGGGAATTGTGTTTTCTTTTTTCTTCGTCAATACAAAACGTCCGCAGCGTTACTTCCGTAAGTTTACTGTAACATCGCGTGACGCGGTCACATACACAATAAACACAGCCGGATTTCTATAATGTTTTCGAGGCACATAAATCTAGTTTTGAACGCGGCAGTAAAATTGCTACGAGAACAGGGCATTCGTATTTTTAAGTTAACTAGTGGTCGCCCGGTAGTCGAAATTCGACTATAATTCATTGAAATTATAAGTTTGTACACTATTAGGATTCTAGTTTCAAAGACTATTAAACTTCTATAATCACAAATTTCGCCAAGACTACACTATCGAAAAATATTAATAAAGACAAACAATATTTAATCTATTCTCAATTTGACAACAGACGTCAAGAACAAAAGTTTGACAATAAATAAACAGTATGCATGCGTGTGTGCGTCAAATACATGGTAGTGTGTGTAATGTTTTTTTTTATTGATTTAATGCATTTTTTAGGCAAATTAAAAAAAATATTAGCATTCTGCACTCCTTCTCTATATTCTCTATAAGTGTGGAAAATTTCATACTCCTCCGTCCGCGCAATTTTCGTATAAAGGGGTACAAAGTTTTCCTTCGCGTATTAATATATAGATATTTTTATTATTAACACGGTTAATTAGCTTGGTATGTTTGATTGTAATTTGGACGCATCTTACGATTCACAGCTCTGTGTCATTAGTGCGAGACTTCCCCTCGTTTGCTAGGGACGCTGTTCCAACTCCATACAAATTTGAGTTAACTTTTACGTGATCGAGAACGTTAAAAAAACTCGCACTAAGCACACTGGGCTCTCAAGATTTGCCGCTGTGTAACATGATGTAAAGTACTTGCATTTTTCTAATTTCGGAATAAAATACTGCGGCATTTTTTTTTGTGAGTCAAGATGCCGATCAATGAAAATGCTAAAAGTTTATCAATACATTTAAACTACATAGTTTTGATAATTAGGTAGGTTGTTTTTAAATTTAACTTCAAGCTCGGTAGGTAGTGGCTTGGCGCTGCCCCTGGCATTGCTGAAGTCCGTGGGCGACGGTAACCACTCACCATCAGGTGGGCCGCATGATCGTCTGCCTACAAAGGGCAATGGAGCGTTTGCCTCAGAACCTCAAATAAACCTGTTACGTTTGTACCTACTCCATGTTCATCGCGAGCTTACTAAAGGGCGGTCGGTTATTTTTCCTACCTAAACTCGACTTCGACGTCGTCGTGGCCTAACGGATAAGACGTCCGATGCATTCGTGTTGAGCGATGCACCGGTGTTCGAATCTCAGGCGGGTACCAATTTTTCTAATGAAATACGTACTCAACAAATGTTCACGATTGACTCCCACGGTGAAGGAATAACATCGTGTAATAAAAATGAAACCCGCAAAATTATAATTTGCGTAATTACTGGTGGTAGGACCTCTTGTGAGTCCGCGCGGGTGGGTACCACCGCCCTGCCTATTTCTACCGTGAAGCAGTAATGCGTTTCGGTTTGAAGGGTCGGGTAGCCGTTGTAACTATACTGAGACCTTAGAACTTGTATCTCAAGGTGGGTGGCGCATTTACGCTGTGGATGTCTATGGGCTCCAGTAACCACTTAAGAACAGGTGGGCTGTGAGCTCGTCCACCCATCTAAGCAATTAAAAAAAAAAAAAACCCTTTGGTCCGCAGGATCGGCAATGTAGTTGACAGTGGCCACCATGAGAGGGTTTTCGTGTCGTGTTGCTTTATCGAAATGGGTCGTCTCTAGCTAATGTAGCACTTATGTGGTAGATTCTGCCATTGCCGGTCCCAAGCCCGGATGAGAAAAGAGGAGGGTTGAGTAGAGCTGGACATTCCTACCGTAAAACATCAACGCCGAGCACTGGGCGGCGGGAAATAACCCAGCCCCCGGATCCAACCAGGGACCCGGAGCGGGACCAGTTGCCGTGAAGGACTAAATCCCTTCGAAATACTGATGTGGAAGGACGTGGGAACCCACCACAATTACATCCCAAGAGAGTCATGGACAGAGAAATGAAAAAACGAAAACATTTGAAAGTGATCTGTCGGGTGATCCGGCTGACGCCCGGCGCCTTTCGGTACCCGGTACCCGGATGGTGTGAAGTATGCTACCGAAGCTTCCAAAGAGGCGAACCTTCAGGCCTCTGCAGAAGGACATGTTATAAAAAACAAACTGTTTCAAGGCCATGACCACGACCCTCAGTAATGAGGAATCCGACGCAAGGAGGAGGAGGAGGAGCTAGCAACATCGTCAGGTTTGAGCCCCGTGAGCTTATGTACTAGCCCGGTTACGCTGGCATGGTCCCTCTAGACCAGTCTTTCTCAAAGTGGGCGATAACGCCCCCTGGGGGGCGTTTGAAACCTAGAGGGGGGCGTTAAGGGGCCCAGGAAAAAATGGGGGGCGTTGATGTGAGTTAAGGGGGCGCTGTAAAATTTGTAATTTCATTTACTTAATTTACCCATTACCGTCCAATGTCAAATAGTATAGTAAGCCTTAACAGCTCACTTATTGTAAACATTGCTTACTGTTTTATTTCTATATAATAATAGGTTGGGGAAAAAGTATCTTCGCATTTTTTAAGAAAATTCACAACATTTTTTAATATAGTTTATTCGCATTTAACTAAGTATGTCGGTACCATTTTGTTCGTACACAAACACAACAACTTTTTGCCATCTTGTAGGTAGGGACATGATCCCATTGCTATAGAAAATTTGGGGCTTCTGATCAAAATACCGCGACAATTGGTTTTGGCAGTCCTCTCGTGATGTTAACCTGACACTGCCTAAAGAATTCTGAAGAGACCGAAACAGGTAGAAATCTGAAGGTGCAAGGTCAGGACTATACGGCGGATGCATTAACACCTCCCAGCCAAGCTCTCTTAATTTTTCCTGAGTGGCTAAAGATGTGTGAGGTCTAGCGTTATCGTGATGAAAAACCACACCCCTTCTGTTGATTAATTCCGGCCGCTTTCTCTCAACTTCTTGCTTTAATCTCATCAGTTGTTCGCAGTAGAGTTTAGAATCGATGGTCCTGCCTGGTGGTAACAGCTCATAATGTATAATGCCCTTCCAACCCCACCACACACACAGCATCACCTTGTTGCAAGTTAACCCGGGTTTTGCCAGAGTCTGTGAAGCCTGACCGGCCTTTGACCACAACCTTTCTCGTACGTTCTTGTCGTACGTGATCCACTTTTCACCACCAGTTATCAGCTTCTTCAAAAATGGTTCGGATTCATTACGTCGTAATAAAGAATCACAAATGAGTACACGGTTCATTAGGTTTCTTTCAGTGAGCTTTTTTGTGTACCCAGTTTTTTCAAATGCGCCATAACTATTTTGTGGTCAATTCCCAGTTCTTCACTTACGTCATAACTACTGATATGCCGACTTGCCCCACTTTTTCAAAAATGGCATCGATTTTATCCATAATAGGGCGGCCAGAGCCACGTGCATTTTTGACATCAAAATTTTCGGATTGAAAACGCTTAAACCAAATTTGTGCTACTCTCACAGACACTGCACTAGGTCCATAAACATCGCAATATTTTTTCACGGCTGGCGTTGCTTTTTTACCTTTTTTGTAGTAAAATTTTAAATGTATCGAATATCTTCATTAGATTCACTCATCTTGACAGTACGAAAAATAAATAAAATCACAAATCTTCCTAATTTTAATTTAGAATTATCTTCTTTCGAACTTAAACTTTTAATGATACCAAAACCAGCCAGATACAAATAGTATAGCCAAGGAGATTTTATTACAAGTTCATACATTTTTAAGCTATTGCATAGCTTTTATCGCGAGCCTTGAGCGCGGCGACCGAATCATGAAATTCCGTAACGAAAAAAACCTAACATCCCTCACTCCGCCTACCATGTAGCTCGCGTTCAACACATTCACACGTTGCGCTTGTGTAGTGTTTGTGAATAAGCGCGTGGCGTGACGTCAAACTGCATGCGCATCATGAAAAGTCTGCCCATCTCTCTCTCGCACGGTTTAGCTTATGAGTATGAAGGGGACAGTTAAGGTTTTGCCTTTATTGAGGTTTAATATAGCGTGGTCTTGTTTTATTATTGTTTTAATATTAAATTATCATTGTCTAATTATAATGTCATAAGTTGATAAAAAATGCTATGCAATAGCTTTACCACCGCAGTTCCCGAGTGCCACACGTTTTTTTTTCTTTTGTCAAGAGGAAATCGCCGGACTTCCGCCCTTCACTAGGGGATAGAGGGCGGGGCATGTCGGAGTCGAACCGACTAAAACCTCTTGTCGCTCAACAACCAGCATCCAAACCTCGCATGAGACAGAGCTCATGAAAAGGCAAAGGGGGGAAAGTGAAGCGTTTAGTGCGGAGCACATCTCTCCCATCACCCTCCCCCTCGGGACGCCGGACTGGTGGTCGTCGGCGCCACGACCACCAGCCCTCTCGGTCGGCAGGCTGTCCGAAACCCGCCTAGATGGCGCCGGTTAGAATGGTCTATCCTACGGAATACCCCGCTGGGTCAGAACCAGCGTGAGTTGAGGATAGCCGGCCTTCCATCACCCGGATGCTCATGCGTAAAACGTGAGCAGATCAGCTTGCACGTCGTCTTCTTAGGTGCCCTTCGCCGGTCCCCAGGCCGACATGTGAGGTAGATCCGAAAAACTTAGAGAGCCAGGGCTTGGGCGAGATTCGCCTCCCTGGACCCCGCTCGATGGCGGCGGGCCTGTGCATCTCTCACGATCCCCGCCGCCTCCTTTAGCGAGATGGTGCACTCGCAGAAGTCAAGCATCGCCTTTCACGACTCGTCGTCACCGAGCATCGATGCCAGAACACTCGGCAACGACAAGTCGTTTCCTATTTTTGCGACGAGGACACGCCGCCGCCCCTTCCATGCGGGGCAGGCGACGAGCGTATGCTCTGCCGTGTCCAAGTCGCAACCACAATGGTGGCACTCAGCCGTCGGCTCGGCTCTGATCCGATGCAGGAACTCACCGAAGCAACCATGCCCAGTGAGTACCTGCGTGAGCCGGAAAGTGAGGCGTCCTCTGTCACGATTCACCCAATTCACAAGATCCGGGAGAATCGCCTCGACGGTCCTACGACCAGCCGAAGGATCGACCAGCCGCCTGGACCATGACTCCAGCACGGACCGCCGAGATTGGGCCCTCCGCGCTCTGACCACACCGGGGCTGGGACGCGCCACGCCCCGGGCACGAAGGTTAGCCCGCCACTGATAGTCAGCGGCGGGCGCCTCCGCCTCCAGGACCCAAGGCGGCGTCCCAGCCAGTACACACGCCGCCTCGAAAGAGATGGTGCGATAACCACGGATGATCCTGACCGCGATGGTGCGTTGCGGCCGTTGCAGTAACTTCGCTACCCCCACGGCCAGTGACTGGCCCCACGCGCGCGCCTCGTATAAGGCACGTCACCTGGTCAGGCCCCCCGATGTTGGGAAGAAGCCGGCTTAACACGCCGGCCACCCCGAACAAACGAGGGACCAGGTTCTGAAAGTGAACACGGAAGGTCCAACGACTGTCCAGAATCAGGCCGAGGTACTTCAACTGCACCCCGACCCGATACGGACGCCTCCAACCACGATATGGGCATCGACAGGTGGCACTCTCCGCGGCCTGTGGAACCACATGGCCTCGGTTTTACTGAGTGTCACGTCGAGGCCTAATCTCCTGATTTTGCCGATGACATGCGCCACCCCAGCGGTGGCAAGACGAGCAAACTCAGCAAAACTCCCCCCGGGACATAACCAGCGTGTCGTCTGCGTAACAGATTACGCTTAGGCCCGGGAGGATGGCACCTCTCAGTACCCAGTCATACCCGATATTCCACAAAAGGGGGCCGAGCACCGACCCCTGTGGAACACCGCGTACGACCGGGAACCTGTGCACGATCCCACCGTGCTCAGTACACGTGACCGATCTGTCCTCCAAGTAGGAAGCCACCAGTCGGCAAAGATAGGGGGGCACTCCGTGTCTTACCAGGGGCATTTTTTAAATAAAAGAACACTTATTGCGGCATAACTATAATAGTTAGACATATGCTGTCGCGACACTTTTTGTAAATAATAATGTTTTTTACAAAGTCGTAGTACATTATTTTATTCTATCATCAATAGTTTTCGTAGGGCACGCGACGTAAATAATATTTTAGGTAAAAAAAAATTACACCTTGGGTTATTGGAGTTTTAGTAAGGATACCTAATTTTTTCAAAAAAGAATATAGCCTATGTCACTCGGGAATAGTGAAGCTTCCAAATAGTGAAAGAATTTTTCAAATCGGTTTAGTAGTTTCGGAGCCTATTGAATACAAACAAACAAATCTTTCCTCTTTATAATATTAGTATAGATATAAATTTTTACAAATAATAAAAACGCTGACTTAGGCGGCGGTTTTTATTTGAACCAGTTCTAAATTTTAAACTAAAATTCTATGAAAAGTTACCCATATTTATCTATAATACGAAATGATATTAATTTATTTTTCGTAGTTTCCTTCCTTCTTGCGTCGATAATCCTCAGTGCTGAGGGTCGTGGCCTCCTCTAATAACTTTCTCCTACATCATCTTGCGCCATTCCTGCCTGTCCTCGGCTGTGTGGATAGCAACGTGGACTGAGGTATTGAGAGTGCGGAGGTGCATTGGAATCTTGAGCTCGGTAAGAATGGATTCGTTGGTTCTGTGTTCTGTCCAACGAATCCCGAGCATTTTCCTCCAGCACCACATCTCAAACGCGTCGATGCGTTGGCGGTCGGCTTTCTTGAGGGTCCAAGTCTCTGCGCCGTAGAGAAAAATGCCACCCAAACACGGTCCGTTTGGGACATAGCTCTCTTTGCCATACTGATTCGCCTTCTGAGGTCCTTTTCGGAGGATCCATTACTAGCTATGACGGAGCCCAGATAAATGAAATCCTCTACGACTTCCAGGTTTAGCTTATTCGTAGTTTAATAAGTTATTATTGTTAGTAGTATTATTTACTAGTCGAAATAGAAATTTTTAATTATCTTATGATGAGAATCTTATATTAATGAGAAAGATATTCAACAAAAATAGTTTCGTTCTAATAAATTAGCATAGTAATAGTACAGTGAACTAGCAATTTATTTTGGTAATTCTGAATTTTAACAAACATGTTGATGAGAAGAATTCATTTTTACTTTGCAAATTTGCAAATACACGCTCTGTAGCAATGTACGGACATATAATAATATGAAGAAACAATAATAGCATCTACAAATATACCTAGTCAGGTCATAAGTATTGTCACACAGTAAAAACTTTTCTTTTAGAATGCTGGCCACAAAAAAGTTTATTGAATTCGAATTTCGAATTGCTCATAAAAATAAAAAAACATACTATTAGAATTTTACTCATTTTTAAATATGGAGTGGACGCTTAAAGAAGACCGTGTTGCAGTTATTGCGTTGCATCGTTGCGGTTACGCGCCAATTCAAATTTTTAACATACTGAAAAATTTGAATATAACCAAAAGATTCGTTTATCGTACCATCAAACGATACAATGAAGACTCTAGTGTAGATGACAGGTCAAGAAGTGGTCACCCTCGGTCTGTTAGAACTCCAGGAGTGATAAAAGCTGTGAAGGCGCGAATTCAAAGAAATCCCAAACGTAAGCAGAAACTGTTGGCCCTTCAGATGGGGTTAAGCAGAACCACGGTGAAAAGGGTGTTAAATGAAGACTTAGGGCTTCGGGCATATCGAAGAAAAACAGGACATCGTTTGAATGCTCTCTAATGGACCTGAGACTGAAGAGATGCCGCGCTTTGTTAAAGCGGTACGCGGGAAAAAAATATCGGGATATTCTTTTTTCGGATGAAAAAATTTTTACCGTAGAAGAGAGCTACAACAAACAAAATGATAAGGTGTACGCACACAGTAGTGAAGAAGCGAGCAACCGTATTCCGCGTGTCCAACGAGATCATTTTCCATCCTCGCTCATGGTATGGTTGGGAGTTTCTTATTGGGGCTTAACAGAGGTACATTTTTGTGAGAAAGGTGTAAAAACGAATGCAGTTGTGTATCAAAATACAGTCCTAACGAACCTTGTGGAACCTGTTTCTCATATCATGTTCAATAACAGGCACTGGGTATTCCAACAAGATTCGGCGCCAGCTCATAGAGCGAAGAGCACACAAGACTGGCTGGCGGCGCGTGAAATCGACTTCATCCGGCACGAAGACTGGTCCTCCTCCAGTCCAGATTTGAATCCGTTAGATTACAAGATATGACAACACTTGGAGGAAAAGGCGTGCTCAAAGCCTCATCCCAATTTGGAGTCACTCAAGACATCCTTGATTAAGGCAGCCGCCGATATTGACATGGACCTCGTTCGTGCTGCGATAGACGACTGGCCGCGCAGATTGAAGGCCTGTATTCAAAATCACGGAGGTCATTTTGAATAAACTTTAGTGTCATAAGAATCTATGTTTTGTTAAGTTCATTTTGGTATATGAATGGTTACATAATGAATAAACTTGTTTCAATTATTTTACATTAAACATGTGACAGAATTTATGACCTGACTAGGTATATGTACTACGTGGTACTACATTTACTAAAATTAATACAACATTTATTAATTAAATTAATGAATTTGTGGTTTTAAAGTTTTAGGGGTGTATAAAAAATGGGGGGCGCTGAAAAATAATTGATTTTCAAAGGGGGCGGTAAAAGAAATAAGTTTGAGAATCACTGCTCTAGACCATCAGCTAAGGTAAATAAAAAAATACGACTTTCTTCAGAGACGTATATTACAAATCTCCACACTCCTAGGATAATGTAAATGCAATGGCTTTTGTTTTTGATAGCTAAAAGGTGTGTTGTTTATTAATTACGTAAAGTTGATAAATATATCCATTTAATATTGCTATTGGTGTATTAGTTCTGTTTTTTTTTTTTTTTTCGAATAGTACGTATTACTTATTGGTAGCTGGACAAAGCTAGCCTGTCTATCTCTGAATATCGAATTCAAAGAACAATTTCATATATTAAGTCAATTTGAAAATAATTAATTTGTGAAAAAGCATTGACTCCAAAAATAATAATTGAAACAACACTTTATATGTGATTTTAAGCATGTCGCTAAATCGGACATTTCGTAAGTGTATCTTTGAGAAATAAATTGCATTGATAACAGCATCAACATCACTTATTACAGACTTGATGAATAGTGGTTGTTAAGGTGGTTAAATGTAATGGCCTTTACACATATGTCAGTACTTATTAAAAATATTTGTAAAATCTACCATTTAAATTAGAATATTTGTAGGTAAAGAAAGTTATTCCTTTCTTTAATTTGAATTATGTCACGCATGCGCTGTCGACATGTTGTAAAGTCGAAAAGCCTTGACAGATAAACAATATGTCATTGTGTAAAATTTTATAAAAATAATTTCTATTTAGATAGTTACAAGATTATAAAATAAACTTTAAATGTCGTTTCTTTGTACTTTCGGAGCAACACATTGAAGTTTTATTTTAATAAAACCACATACCTAATAATCATTCTATATTTTTAAACGAAATCAGTCCCTAATTACAATTTTGGCTTGTCTAAGTCTCCAAAATAAAGTACCTATAGAAAGATAACATTTTTTTTAATACAAATATTTATATCCCTTTCTGAATTGTATAATGTTAATGGATTTTTTTTTAAATAAACTTTCATTATATAACTTTTGGTTGCGATTAATAAGTAAATACATATTAAATATAATAACATCACTTTAATTAACTTAATTTATATGTTATTGAACAAAAATAAAATAGCAAATCAAAAGGAACTTACCAAAAATTTTAACAAAAAAATATTGTTTTAATTGGCAACACAAAAATAAACACGCGCGAAATTGGTTGTAAAAAAACTCTATTCGATTTAAAACGCGTGCAATGCGATCACTGGTCCAATGGCGACTGGAATGAAACGCACTAAACAAAACGATTCGGAGAGAATGTTCGTAGGTATATACAGACAAATCAAATGATTGTATTAACCATAATATCTGAGATCAGAATTAATGATATTAAATTTTTCCAAATGGTCGCACCAGTGGCGGATTAAAGGTCCAGGAGCGCCCTAGGCAATCACTTTATCGGCGCCCCTGTACTGACCATAAATGGCCATCATAATACTATAAATTTTAACTAGTTGTTTTTGCAATTACGATGACGTTGTATCATCAAACCCTAGACTTTAGACCAGGACATTTAGTTATGTTATTTTCTTTATTTATTTAAAAATACTGAGCTCGCGTGCCCCTTGTAACTACACGCCCCTAGGCACGTGCCTAGTTTGCCTTACGGATAATCCGCTTCTGGGTAGCAGCGTGTAATATCTTTAACATTTAGCGCGCACCGGAAGCTAAGACAAATATATCCTGACACGATAACATTAGAGCTACGCGAACGAAAAATTGTTTTAATATTGCTATTCGCAATACATAGGTATACATATTATTAAAGTGGCTTTGCTTTATTGAACACCCAGAAAAACATTAACACGAAGATAAATAAAAGAAATAAAATCTGTGGGATGTTTTAACGACAGAGGGAATCACGTCGGGATCACCAGTGTCGAAGTCTTAAACGACGAAAGGAAGATCTTCCACCGAGCGGGTTTTATTTATTGCTTAGATGGATGGACGAGCGCACAGCACACATAGTGTTAAGTGGTTACTGGAACCCATAGACAGCTACAACGTAAATGCCGCCGCCCACCTTGAGATATGAGTTTTTCGCCGGATCTTTTCAAAGAGTTGCAATTCCGATCCGGTAGTAGATTTATTCGCGAAACAGCTGCTCTTGAGGCTTGTTAGGTCTCTTTGGGAGGCGCTCGGGCAGCTGTTAGCAAATCCCACCCCTCATGACTGAGCCTTTGCTCGCACACCTGTCCTGGTGAAACTGGAAAAGCCTCCGGGGGCTACGGGCCACCAGTAATCCTTCAATCTTAAAAAAAAACCATTGCTTATAATGGTGACTTAAACATCAAACTTAAATTACGTGTAAACAGTTTTTAAACAAGTCTGTTAATTATCAATTACGTCACGCTTGCATCGAAAGGAAACGAGAAGACACCGTGAGAATTTGTTGTTCCTACGTAATTACGTAATAAGAGATTGATCCCCTCATTTCAAAAATTTTTTTTTAAGGGAGTTTATGACCTGGTAACTAAGACATTTAAGTCAAATCTTATTTTAATTTATGTTGGTTCTTATTTTTATGAAAGAAAAATGATAATATGGACTGATATAAATGAAATGAAGATGATTAATTAGAGACATTAATCAACTGGGATGAAATTAAATGAAATGAGACGATAGGGGATGAAATATAATCTCAGTAAAATGGTGGTCATTTACTGAGATTTTTTCAGTGGACTTTTTGGAGGATCCCGAGAAGCTACGTCCAGCGGCTTTGATTCATTTTCCCACATTTATGCACTTTCACAGATATTAAACAGTTAATAAACCACCGTTATTACACATTTAAACCTGAACAACACTAAATAGACAAAAATAAAACAAATCATACAACTTCACTCCTCGCGTTCCCGCCAAAAAGTCTAATTTCAAAGTAATAATAAGCCACAGATAATAAATACACTTTTGGTGGTAGCCATTACAGAACACAAGATATTTGACAGATGCGTGAATCTCGCTTACGACATTTTCAAGATAAGCTTGCATATATACAAGTTCCGAACACTGACATTCGGACCGTTGGTCTACCGAGCAATATCACCCGCTCGGTGGAAGATTTTCCCTTCGTTGTTAAGCATCCCACACACTTATTATTTAAGGGTTATGGAGGATAGAACTAAGGAGTACCAACTTGTATAGGGGACAAGATTAAAAAAGCGTCCACCTGTAAACAGCAAGCTATCGTTCGAAGACTCGCAGTTCGCACGAATCTTTGCCCGATGTGGGAATCGAACCCACGACCCTCGGCGCAACAGTCGGGGACGTTAACTAATGAACCAACACGTCAGTCAGTATATCTATACATATAAATAAAATTGGAGTGTCTGTTTGTAATATTGAAATAGCCTCTTTTTACTACATGCATATGAATATATATACGGTATATACACCAAAATAACATTTTTTTTACAATTTTTGTCTGTCTGTCTGTTTGTTCCGGCTAATCTCTGGAATGGCTGGACCGATTTTGACGGGACTTTCACTGATAGGTAGCTGATGATATAAGGAGTAACTTAGGCTCCTTTTTTTAGACTAGCTTCGCCCTGCGGCTTCACCCGCGGTACGACAATAACCGCGGGTAACATCGCGGGACTCAGCTATTAATAATAAAATTTAATGTTTCCGAAGCGAAGCGAGGGCGGGTCAAAACAAAAGGAACCCGTCCGACGGGGGACACATCAAAGGAAAAACAAAATTGTTTTTTTTTTGTTTAATTCCGAGCATTTTTATATTTATCTACCTTTTAAACCTTCTCTGGAGTTCCACAAATAATTCAAGACCAAAATTAGCCAAATAGCCGTTCTCGAGTTTTTTAGCGAGACTAACGAACAGAAATTCATTTTTCTATATAGGTATAGATAGAAGATACGGCTTGGAAACAGCAAGTTAGAAATTTTCTTCTATTCCGTTCATGCAAGGGAATGTGTATATAACTTGTCTTTTAGTATCAAATAACAAGCTAACAGGAGATGTGTAATTGAATCTCTAACCTTTGACTTTCACTGATTCGCTCTTCAAATCGAATATTCCTCATTTGTTTTATAATATTCATTCAGATAATGCAAATTTACGAGTATCTTGTTCATATAAACGTAAGGTGTGTTTTCGGTTAAATCTTTTTAAACTATTCAACGGATTTTAATGCAGTTTTCAGCAATAGATAGAGCGATTCAAGGGGAAGGTTTATATGTGTGTAACCTTCATATGATATGACATAAATGACATAAAGAGGTTAATATTATGTTATACAGGTGACATAAACGTTAATTTCATAGATTATACACTTAATATATTTGAGAGTTAATTTGTATATTGAAACATTAGAAGAAGGAACATAAGAAATATAAAAACATTTTTGAATTGTAAAATATAAAAAACATAATAACTGTAGAAACAATAGCTTTAAATGTCGTTTCTCTTTATAGAGCAAGTCAATTTAAACTATAGTTGTACTAGGCTAAACGTTATTTTTATGTGAATAAAATAATACATTGAAAAACAAAGAAACAATTTTGAAGTGAAAACTTCTTTAGAATCGTTGTGATTTCAAACCGGATGCAACGGAAAAACGACAGGTAAGAGACACAAATACAAAAATGTGTAGGATGAAGCCAGCAAAGAATGAGACAGAAATATACATACTATTTAATACAGCGCCATCTGTGAGATTTTTTAATACTAACGTGTGTAGTGAATTTTAATTTAGGGTTATACGTGAAATTAAAATATCAATTCACAGAGGGCGCTACCTAACAATTATTTACTAATGACAAAATTTTACATATACTTAAGACGTTTAGGATAATTGTATTTTAATTTTGGAAGGTTTCACTTCTACCACGTGTGAATTGCACACATGTAATTTTTTTTTTGTACCAGCCGGTAGCACCAACCGCTAGCACCAGCATTTAGTACCAGCAGCTAACTCCAGCCGCTAGATCCAGCCGCTTGCACCAACCGCAAGCTCCAGCAACTAGCATCAGCCGCTAGCTCCGGCAACAAGACCCGGCTGCTAGCGCCAGCATTTAGTACCAGCTGCTAGCTCCAGCCACTTGCACCAGCCGCTTGCACCAACCGCTAGCACCAGCCGCTAGCTCCAGTTACTAGATCCAGCCGCTTGCTCGAGCCACTTGCTCCAGCCACTATTTCCAGCCGCTTACACCAGCTGCTAGCTCCAGCCACTTGCACCAGCCGCTTGCACCAACCACTAGCACCAGCTGCTAGCTCCAGCAACTAGCACCAGCGGCTAGCTCAGGCAACAAGACCCAGCCGCTAGTACCAGCTGCTAGCTCCAGCCACTTGCACCAACCGCTAGCACCAGCATTTACTACCAGCCGCTTGCACCAGCCGCTAGCTCCAGCAACTAGCACCAGCCGCTAGCGCCAGCTGCTAGATCCAGCCGCTAGCTCCAGCCGCTAGCTCTAGCCGCTAGCTCCATCCGCTTACACCAGCCGCTTACACCAGCCGCTTACACCAGCCGCTTACACCAGCCGCTAGGTCCAGCCACTAGATCCAGCCGCTAGCTCCAGCCGCTAGCTCCAGCCGCTTGCACCAGCCGCTTACACCAGCCGCTAGGTCCAGCCACTAAATCCAGCCGCTTGCACCAGCCGCTAGTTCCAGGCGCTAGTTCCAGCCGCTTACACCAGCTGCTAGATCCAGCCGCTAGCTCCAGCTGCTAGCTCCAGCCACTTGCACCAACCGCTAGCACCAGCATTTAGTACCAGCCGCTTGCACCAGCCGCTAGCTCCAGCAACTAGCACCAGCCGTTAGCGCCAGCCGCTAGATCCAGCCGCTTGCACCTACCACTAGCACCAGCAACTAGCACCTACCACTAGCACCAGCCGCTAGCTCCAGCCGCTAGCTCCAGCCGCTAGCTCCAGCCGCTAGCTCCAGCCGCTAGCTCCAGCCGCTAGCTCCAGCCGCTAGCTCCAGCCGCTAGCACCAGCAACTAGCACCAGCCGCTAGCGCCAGCCGCTTGCACCTACCACTAGCACCAGCCGCTTGCACCTACCACTAGCACCAGCCGCTAGCTCCAGCAACTAGCACCTACCACTAGCACCAGCCGCTAGCTCCAGCAACTAGCACCTACCACTAGCACCAGCCGCTAGCTCCAGCAACTAGCACCAGCCGCTAGCTCCAGCCGCTAGCTCCAGCAACTAGCACCAGCCGCTAGCTCCAGCCGCTAGCACCAGCCGCTAGCTCCAGCCGCTAGTTCCGGCAACTAGCACCAGCCACTAGCTCCGGCAACAAGACCCAGCCGCTTGCACCAACCGCTAGCACCAGTCGCGAGTTCCAGCAACAAGCACCAGCCGCTAGCTCCGGCAACAAGCCCCAGCCGCTTGCTCCAACATTTAGTACCAGCCGCTTGCACCAGCCGCTATATCCAGCCGCTATATCCAGCCGCTAGCTCCAGCCGCTAGCTCCAGCCGCTAGCTCCAGCCGCTAGCTCCAGCCGCTAACTCCAGCCGCTAGCTCCAGCCGCTAACTCCAGCCGCTAGCTCCAGCCGCTAGCTCCAGCCACTTGTACCAGCCGCTAGTTCCGGCAACAAGCCCCAGCCGCTTGCACCAGCCGCTAGCTTCAGTCGCTAGAACCTCCAAATTTTTAAGGAAAAAATCTCATTTACTGATTTTTTTCAGTGGAAATCAGTGGATCAGTGGAATCCAAAATCAAAAAATCTCAGTAAATGACCACAATTTTACTGAGATTATATTTCATCCCATATCATGTTATGTCATTTCATTTAATTTTGTACATATTAACATTACATTGTACAATAACATTGTACAATTGTAGATGTTTATGGGCTCCCGTAACCACTTAACACCAGGTAAGCCGTGAGCTCTTCGACCGATCAAAGCAACATAGAAAATAAATTTAAAAAATGTCAACTTTTTTGATGTTCTATTTGATATAACGAAGAATTTACGTTGAATTTACATTTCAACCTCATCCCTGAGACTATACTTAGTCTGACCATAAATAAAAGGATAACATAATAAAGGAAACCAAAAAAAAATCTATGGCAAATAACATTTATTACTTTTACAGTGTGTTAGTTTAATACATAAATATAAAACAATTTAAAGTATAAAAAGCTTATTCGAAGTGGTCTCCATTGGCTGCAATACAGTCCTTTAAGCGTTGAGGCCAGTTATCAATAGAAGCACGCACTCTTTCCATGCGAAAAATTTTTACTGCCAATCGTACTGATTGTTTTAGGGACTCCAAATTATCATGGCGCTTAGAGCAAGCCGTACTCTCTAAAACTGACCATAAATCATAATCCAGCGGATTAAGATCGGGACTAGACGACGGCCAGTCTTTAGCTCTGATTAATTCCGAAACGTTCGTCTCCAACCAAGACTGCGTAGACCGAGCTTTACGACCTGGCGCCGAGTCTTGCTGGAAGGACCATTCTTGATTATTGAACATGGTGTTGTTAAGGGGGCTTCACTACCTTCTCACTATTCACTATCTCTTTTATCAACTTTCATCTCAACACTCACTCCTCTCATATCGTCATTCACACACTCCATCCATGTCTTCTTCGGTCAACCTCTTCCCCTTCTACCTTGCACTACCATTTCATACATACATACCTCTCCTAGTCACATGCATCTTCTCTATCGAAGCCATCGAAAAACCAGAACCAGAAATAGTCCAAAAGTCCGGCTACGCGAGTGCCCTCATTCCTATGAGAATGATAATATTAGTTTCGGTACCTACTTGTGCCTTTGTTTCCTAACAAAGGCACAAGTAGGTACCTTTGTTAGGCGCCAAGGTTTGTGCCTTTGTTAGGAAACAAAGGCACAAGTAGGTACCGAAACTAATATTACCCGGTATTAGTTTTGTCATCACAACTCTGGCATCCAATTTCAAGAGCATTGAAAATTCAAGCATTTAATTATTATTATTCGCTATTATACTTTTAATCCGATCATTATTTTGATTTACAAGAAACATTGTAACTTCATTGGCAACACAACAGAGATTTTTTATCGGATCTATCCCAATCGACATAAAGTCGTGGTGGGTGGTCGTGTGATGTTTACGAGATGATGATGAAGGACGAGAGGTAAAAACACAAAAATCTTTTCGGTGGCTCCAACAGCTACCTGCAGGTCTTCGCCTGGAGGATGGGTCTGGATTACCTGATAAGACAGCAGTGGACCGGACTGCACACAATGAACTCAACAATTTATTTTCGCTTGTGTGTGTTTATACTTAGTAGTGGTCCTTCTGTAGTCCTTAGAATAATTCTGTAGTCGAAATTCGACTATAATTAATTGAAATTATGGATTTGAACATTATTAAGGTTCTATTGTCATAGACAATTACACTTATTAATATACAGATTGTGTATGAGTGTGCTTCCACTTATATTTAGATATTTTTTTAATAGATTTTATGTAAATGGTAATTTTAATATTATTTCAATGATGTCTATGTACATGTCGGCGTTAAGCCAGGATTTACACACATAAGTTATTTTACAATGAAAATACAATACAATTCTATAAAACTTTAACATTACTTGTTTACAACAAAAAGCCACGCCTGAGTTATTCAGTGGTTTTTACACAATTAGCCATTTTGTGTTGGTTATAGCAACTACAACTTCTTTTATACAAACAAATGTAATTACTGCGAAACAATTCACAAAACATAGCTTAATATTCAAAATACATATTTTAGTGATTTTACATGACTCACATTTAATTTAATTTACATGAATTACTTTTAAGTAATATTAACTAACGTTGTTATTATCCAGCCTAATAATAGATGGCGCCAACAACATCATTGCATAACAATTACAATACTTAATTAAATTATTAGTACTGTTAATTATAATATAAATTATTATTAATATTTATGCTTTATTCATATTTAATCATTTATACAGTCATTTGTGTTTTTAAACAATAATATAATCATTAAACATATTCTGAACATTTTCACATCAAAACAGTGTCTGCTAATTATTAAATATGGTAGAATAACAGTTTTTGTTAATAAATATTAACATATAATAAACTAAACTATATATTATTATGTTAATTATTGCCAACAGTGGCGTTTGCGCCCATATACACTATACCCTATTCCAATTACGAAGTCCCTTTCGACACTTTTTAGAACATAACTCTTCGTTACGCATAATCTATATATTAAATAAAAATGAATTGCTGTTCGTTAGTCTCGCTAAAACTCGAGAACGGCTGTACCGATTTGGCTAATTTTGGTCTTGAATTATTTGTGGAAGTCCAGATAAGGTTTAAAAGGTAGATAAATATGAAAATTCTCGGAATTAAATAAAAATACTTAACAATTTTGTTTTTCCTTTGCTGTCTCTCGTCGAACGAATTCCTTTTGTTTGTCTTATGTTTATTTTATACAAAAGTTTAGGTCTTTTATTTATCGATTGAGGCAATACGTGTGGAAGATTTCATACTCCTCCGTCCGCGCAATTTTCGTAAAAAAGGATACAAAGTTTCTGCTTCACGTATTAATATATAGATAATAAAATCTGTCAAACGGGACTTCGTAATTGGAATAGATTAAAGTGGGCTGGTTTCTGAAATAAAAGGTTTTAATGAATTAGAAAAAAAAACAATATTTATTTTAGATTAAAGTGTAATGGTCAGTGATTGCAAAAAATGTATGTACCTAATACGTGTAATGTTGTTTGTTGGTCAATATTTGGTCATTGGTTCCAATATATTGGCGCAAACTGTCATTTGCATCATTTCACGTTGTTTACATAAAGTGTTATTCATTTATTTGTCGTTCGTCGAATGCATTGTGCTTTGAAGGCCGTGTTATAAAATTGTCGTAATGAAATTCCTTTGTTTTTTTACGAAACAGAAAACACAATTACGGCAAATATGTTTACAAATACATTTAGATGTAACTACATACGTAAAAAAGCATATTTATATCGAGTTATGAAAGGTTTTTCGATTAATACGCAACATTTATCTTTGTAGTTAAAAGTTCGTTTTTGACTGGTGGTGGTAGGACGTCTTGTGAGTCCGCACGGGTAGATACTACCGCCCTGCCTATTGCTGCCGTGAAGCAGTAATGCGTTTCGGTTCGAAGGGTGGGACAGCCGTTGTACTTGCGACCTTAGAACTTATATCTCAAGGTGGGTGTCGTATTTACGTTGTAGATGTCTATAGGCTCTAGTATCCACTTAGCACCAGGTAGGCTGTGAACTCGACGGTCCATCTAAGCGATAAAAAAAAGGGTAATCAGTAGTCCCTCGATCTTTCTCTATGTGATGTTCAGACTGCTGTTTTTTTTATTGCTTAGATGGGTGGACGAGCACATAGCCCACCTGATGTTAAGTGGTTACTGGAGCCCATAGACATCCACATCGTAAATGCGCCACCCACCTTGAGATATAAGTTCTAAGGTCTCAAGTATAGTTACAACGGCTGCCTCACCCTCCAAACCGAAACACATTACTGCTTCACGGCAGAAATAGGCAGGGTGGTGGTACCTGCCCGCGTGGACTCACAAGAGGTCCTACCATTAGTTATATAGGATTGTCAGTCTCTGGTACCTATACCACATGGAATCCTAAATTGGGGCCGGACAACCGTGCGTAATTAGCTCGCAATTATTTAATTTATTAAAACAAATCTTATTTGTAAAAGGTGATCAAAATCTAACAAAATTATCCGCATACATTCGTTTCGTATCATTTGCGGTTACATGATCGGACACAGTGTAAATTGTTCGCAGATACTCAGGTTTAAAACTTCAAGGTTTTTAAAGAGCTTTTTTTCACTTATTATAGATTTTAAAAGCACTACCTAGTGAACTTGATTGGTGACGCGACTTGCAGATTCAGCGTGGATGAACTGACACTGCATTATGACGTACTTAATGGATGCGCTTGGCAAATACGTCAATGGACATCTCAGGCAATGGATTTTAGATAAAGATATGAGGTTATTATATTTGCTTTTGTTTATTGATAAAATAGGTAAACGAGTTCCCGGTCCTCTAGGTCTTAAATGGTCACCGGAGCATATAAACATCAAGCACGTCAATGCCACCGCCCATCTTGAGACTACTATCTATACAAATACTACAAATCTATACTAATATACAAATCTACCGTTAGTTATAACGGAACATCCACCACCTGAACCATGCATCCGATTGACTGTAGAAAATACATGTACTTAATGGATAGGCTAATATTTATATGAGTGTTAAACTCCCTAATAATAATGACAATAAATAATAATGTTAAGTTTAAATGCCCAGCGAAGCGGGCGAGTACAGCTAGTAATATAATAAAAACATAAGAAAAACTAAGTCCGTGAACGTTGAAATACGAATGACCCTTTGAACATTAGCTACACTGTGTCAAATCCCGTTTGCTTAACACATACGTAACACCTGCGCATGCGTAGAAAGTCGAATACAAGCACATCTTACCACAAATATGCCGGCCTTCTCCTACATCATTATTATTGTATGTACTTGACGGATAATAATTTAATTTTCATAAAACTTGTTTCTCAATCAGCAACGGACTACAAAAAAAAAAAATACTATTTACATTGTAGTTTTAAAAAAAATCGTTAATTAAGTAAAAGGTCGACTTGAAAAAAAATATCGTTTTATTCCTTGTTATCTTGCACAGTTTATAACAACAACTTATTAAAATTATTGTACTGTAATCGAATCTCGATACGTGTACAAATTTTTAAATCAATTTGACATTTTAAAATTGTGGAAATTAACGTTAAAAGATATACAAATTAGATAGGTAGAGAGATTGATACAAGTTTATAAAAGCGTAGTAAAAAAATAGTACCAATTGAGGATAAGCTCTTGAAGTGAGTAATTATAAAACAAGAGAGTTTCTTTAATTTATAGTACTGACATTTTAGTTACATATTGAAATTTTATTTCACTAAATATATCTAATGATTCCACAGTAGATCTATCGATTAGAGCGCAAACCGCCAATTATGTGGCTGGTTATTATTTGTGTGTATAAATATATGTCAGCGCAGCGGGGCTGGCTAAGCGGTAGTTTCCGTCATCACTCGTATTTGGTTGAACTCAGTTTATAAAAAGTCAAAACAACGTCTTAATATTACTAAAAGTCGTTAACCACGACATATATATATATATAGGTTATCGCTTATTTCAAACTGGAATTGAATAGAATCAGTGTTTTGGAATGGTTTCCTATTGTCCTTTTTACATTTTGATTTTTAACTATTTGTACTATAACTCCGTGTCAGTTAGCCGTTGTGTTCTTTAAGCTCATGTCTCATTTAGATAATTACCTAAGCATACAGTTCTGTAGATAATTCGTGTGTCAATACGACTTTTGAGAAACTATGTGTAGTGATCTAGTGCCTTTTTATTTATAAAATTTAAACCGGTGACAACTGACAGCTCTCAGTCAGTAATGTCAAATGACATTATTGACCAATGACAATTCAAATCAAACTAAATTTATTTATTAGATTAAAATATTTTCGATTGGGACGTTGATTTATATTAAGGGTATTATGGGTAATTGATCTGGAAAATAACAAAAACAGCTATGGAAATCCCGTGCAACGTCGAAAAACCTGTTAAAGTAGCCCCAAATATTGCCGTAAATGCGGTTCTGCAACCGAGCCAAGATTTACCTGCAGAAACACCGATAGTCGCGGGCTACGACTGGGAAAATGGAACCGATTACAATAAAATACTCGAATCTTACGCTAACTCCGGATTTCAGGCCACGAATTTCGGTAAAACTGTCGTCGAAATCAATAATATGCTCAAAAGCCGAGCGGTTCCGTTAACCGAAGAAAACAGCGATTGTTATGAAGAAGACCAGTTTATTAAGAAGAAAACTAACTGTACTATATTCCTCGGGTATACTTCTAACATGATATCCTCGGGACTGAGAGACACGATCCGTTTTTTAGTTAAAAATAAGCTTGTGGATGTGATTGTGACTACAGCTGGAGGGATCGAGGAAGACTTGATAAAATGCATCGCTCCGACCTATGTAGGTGATTTTAATTTAAGCGGGAAAGTGTTAAGAACACGAGGTATAAACAGGATAGGCAATTTGTTGGTGCCAAATGATAATTATTGTTTGTTTGAGGAGTGGGTCACTCCATTGTTGGACGAGATGATCTCTGAACAGATGAAAGAGGGTACTGTTTGGAGTCCGTCGCGCATCACAGCCCGGTTAGGGGAGAGGATTAACAATGAGAGCTCAGTGTGCTATTGGGCTTGGAGGAACAACATACCTATATTTAGTCCCGCATTGACTGATGGATCCTTAGGCGACATGATGTACTTCCACTCGTTTAAGCGTCCCGGACTGATCATAGACATATTGGGAGACCTGCGCAGATTGAACACCATGGCCGTCAAAGCCAACAACACTGGAGTCATAATATTAGGTGGGGGTTTGATCAAACATCATATTTGTAACGCAAATCTGATGCGTAATGGTGCTGATTACGCTGTGTACGTGAACACGGCCAGTGAATTTGACGGCAGTGATGCAGGTGCCAGGCCCGACGAAGCAGTCTCGTGGGGCAAAATCAGACCTAATGCGAATCCAGTGAAGCTATATGCAGATGCTACGTTAGTGTTCCCCTTGATCGTAGCTCAAACATTTGCTAAACATCATTTTAGCAGTAAGAAAAATGTTTAAACTGCATTTTTTATTTATTTTGTACATTAAAAACTAAATGATACCAAGATAAGTTTTATTTATTTATTTTTAAAATTTATTTTTTATGGACGAGCTCACAGCCCACCTGGTGTTAAGTGGTTACTGGAGCCCATAGACATCTACAACGTAAATGCGCCACCCACCTTGAGATATAAGTTCTAAGATCTCAGTATAGTTACAACGGCTGCCCCACCCTTCAAACCGAAACGCATTACTGCTCACGGCAGAAATGGCAGGGTGGTGGTACCTAACCGCGCGGACTCACAAGAGGTCCTACCACCAGTATATTCCGACTTTATATAAGTAAACTCAATTTTGTATGTACTAAAATAATGAATGCTGGCAAAGTTTATCCTAAAATGTTACAAGTCCTTCAAAATAAAACTTGGACACCTCATAAAATTATAAATACATTTATTGCAATATAGTGCCATCTAGTATCGGTCGATAATACAAGATAATTCTGTAAAGCGCCATCTATTATTAAACTTCGATAATATAATTGTGGTTTTGATTTTTGTATGATTTTATCTTGATTTTCACCATTTATTATGTTTTATAATATTGATTAATATACGAAATATGTGTAATTAGTTATATAATAAAGTTAGATGTATTGTTTGTTTAACCCATATTTCAGGACGAGTTAGGTGTGAATGAACTGTCAAATACCCAATGAAGTTAGCCCATGTCTGGTTTCCATAAAATTAAACATGTGTGCGTCTGTGAATTAAAGTCTCATAGATGTGTGCTGTACATAGAAAGCACAGCTTTTGAACCCCAACTTTTAGCTCATCTTTGGACGCGATACAGTGCGGTTGGTTGCGTCAAATCGTCCGCGTGCTTCCATAAATTCTTGTTATGATTCTTCCATTCGTCTTCTAATAATTAAAAAAAAATGAACAAAAGTCAAACATAACATTCTTAATTCAAATATTTAAATTATTTTGTGCCAGTTCGCTAAAATGGCTGTGATACGTTTCGTTTTATTCACGCTCATTTTAATCGGTAAGTCCTTTCGTCCTTTGTAGACTATTTATAGGTTCAGCCTGGCAGCCACAGATATTTAATGGGAATTTGTTAGGATACGTATAATTTGTTGCACGTTTTAACTGGAAACCGCTTTGATGTGACAGCGTGTGTGATGTTTTGTTTTTAATGTTATTGTTAGGGCCGGATGTTTGTTCTTACAGCCTATGTAGTCCTATTCACCGTCGAACATGTTTTATTATGATTTATTGTACGGCGATCGTGAATGTGATTAATTATAGTGAATACGATAATGATTCACAGAGATGTTTCTCTCTAAATATTTTACTAATATCCGAGACCTTTAATTCTTATATTTAGTATTCAACATATAGAAGCCGAAACCATGAATTAAATAAATAAATTAAAAAAAAAATTAAGTTTTTTTTTAAATTTTGCAATTTTAAGACAGCTTACAATATATTATCTTAATTATGCCATAATTGAAAAGTATGTTTAAAACAAAAAGCAGCAGAAAGAAATGAGTACCTATTATTGGCAAACTTTTTAGGTTCAATGGAATAAAATATAAATTCATGTTCAATAATTTATAATTAATCATTTTAATGCATACATGGTATACTAGAATTTGTTTTTCTGTTTTTCTAAGAATTATGATTTTGGTTGAATGTTCAAATGAGTACATTGAAAGAAATGTATAAAAATAAAAATACTAACTCAGCCAAATAATTGTAATGTCAGTCAATTCATTTTTCAAATGTAAGTAAACATTTTCTTGAGTATCTTGCTCCAATGTTTTAAACTATACTATACTTTTACTTACTTAATATATTATATTTATACTACTCTATACTATAGTTATACTATACTATACTTAGCTATAGTATAACCGTCCAATAAAATAGCTTGAAGAGGGGCCTGTTTGATGCTTTGTGACATAAGAATATAATGCTCTAAATAGGGCAGTACATGAGTGACATGAATATTCCTATGTACATCTCTAAAAACGCACTATCCACAGCAGTTGCAGTATGTATAGGCCGTATTCTTCCTACAAAGATTATAAGAAGAAGCTGAGACACATGTGCGCACAGTTAGGAAGCTCATCATGGAGGGGATGGCAAAGTTATTAAATTTTTAACTTTGTTCTATAAATAATGTAGGTACTAAAATTATTAAAATGACATCATGTGCTTTGTCCCTTTGTATAAAATATACTTGGGAGTGTCAGTGGACATTGCAGAGTCTAAATAGATCCCCAACCCTTCAGACAATAACTCCTATATCAATTTTCATTCACATTATATTAGCAGCTTGATACTCTAAATCTTAACCACGCTAACGCACTTACTCCAATCAAATGAATCTTTAAATGAATTCCGCGAGTCACATTCACGTGCAACATGAAACTTCTATGACCTAACTTGTAACATGTAAGTTGACTCGCAGTGATGCTATTGTGACGGTTTAAGGATAACAAGAACTGAATAAATTGATTATCTGTGTGACCCAAGGAAGAAACACGTAAAGGAATAACATTATTTCCTATCTTTGACTTGAAGCAAGAAAGATTTTGATTCCGTTTTCGCAACTCGACCGAGGTGGCATTATCATGTGACTTGAGACCAAACGTGCCGCATATATAAAAGACGAACGGCCATTCCCCGTAGCTCATTATTAAAGGATAACTTTCCTATTTTGGAACTTTTTTTTAACTTACTTCAAAGGCACACGAAGCTTGCGGTCATGCGTGAATTTCGCGATATAAAATACATGAAGTCAGTGTCGGAACGGTACTTCGATAAGGGGTCATGATAATCGTCTTATCGTTGCCGCCGCTGACTACTCCCCGCTGATCACGCAGGAGCCAGTCACCGTCGGCGCCCTAGACACGTCCTTACGGATACATCAGATCCAATTACCTTTGCATTAGACGCCTTCAGCTCTAACACTAGGAGCAGCCTTAGGGACCCCGGTAACCGTACGCGTCGAACTCGACAAAGAGGTCTACGTGCAACCTAACACATGCATCAGCCCGCTGAGTTTCTCGCCGGATCTTAGCGGGTCGCAATTCCGATCCGGTAGTAGATTCATTCGCGAAACAGTTGCTCTTGAGCTGTTAGGTCCCCTTCGGAGGTGCTCGGGCAGCTGTTAGCAAATCCTACCCCTCCTGGCTGAGCCTTTGCTCGCCCACCTGTCCTGGTGAAACTGGAAAGCCTCCAGGCCACCAGTAATCCTTTAATCATAAAAAAAAATCAAATTTATGAAGTATCTTCAATTCAAAACTGAAGTGTATGATCCCAACTAGGAGACGAGATTGAGAAGGCATCACATACTTTCAGTCAAGGAAAGGCGTAGGATAACTGATATTGTTTTTTAGGTCAAAATTGCTCAGGTGGCGAGACCGCTTTTTTTTTTCTTACCTATGCTGATAGCCTTGAGAGGCTATTTCAGCTTCGCCCTAACGTGTGTAGGCGAGCTCAAACCGGGGTGCTGCTAACACTGACCCTAGTAAGAGCAGTGCTTCGCAGAATCTACCACCGGATCGGAAACGCGACCCACTGAGAAGATCCGGCGAGAAACTCAGTGGGCTAAAGGCGAGTCCACGTTAAACATACCAACGATAGAAGATAAGCCGAGCTTATCATTTATTGTTGGTACATTTAAGGATGCCTCTCAGATCAAAATGCGTGAGACCCGTCAACCATCTCGTCTAGGAATACCTCGTGGTGATACAAATTATAACACGTAATGTATAATTTAAAAGAGCTGCTAACAGTCTCAATGCTCATTTCATTTTGTGGTCACGGATGACTGAGTTGTTAATCGATGACGTTTGAACATTGCAATTATAACCATTTGAGTTCTAATGTTGCACCCCTAATATTATAATACTTTTTATTTTTTTATTGTTTAGATGGGTGGACGAGCTCACCACCTGGACCTGGACGAGCCCACCTAGTGTTAAGTGGTTATTGGAGCCCATAGACATCTACGACGTAAATGCGCCACCCACCTTGAGATAACAGTTCTAAGATCTCAGTGTAGTTACAACGGCTGCCCCGCCCTGCAAACCGAAACGCATTACTGCTTCACGACAGAAATAGGCAGGGTGGTGGTACCTACCCGAGCGGACTCACAAGAGGTCCTACCACCAGGAATTACGCAAATTATAATTTTGCGGGTTTGGTTTTTATTACACGATGTTATTCCTTCACCGTGGAAGTCAATCGTGAACATTTGTTGAGTACGTAATTCATTAGAAAAATTGGTACCCGCCTGGGATTCGAACACCGGTGCATAGCTCAACACGAATGCACAGGACGTCTTATCCTTTAGGCCACGACGACTCAATTCGCCAATAGGTATGTTGTTAACGTGATTCACCATCGTGCTGTTTATTTTATGGGTCCGTTAACATTTCTTGAAATTTAATTGTGCTATTTGAATTCTCGTGATCGTCTGATATTCGATCTTGAAGCACGGAGATGGCGGTACAGATGATTCATTGTTGTTTTCTATTGTTTTATCGGGTACGGGCTCAAGGTCCAAACTTCTGTGTGGTTATTGTGTACCGTTCGATTTGAGGTCGAAATCTCAAACGTTTTGTAATATTTGAGGCCGTCAGCGCAAAAGTGGTCTAAGCTTACCTGAGCTTAATATAGTAAGTTCGGAGACAATGAGGTCTGAATTGACTTTTACACTGCCTCATAGGCAAAAACAAAACGCACAAAAAGTAATGTTGACAAAGCCATCTGCTATCTATGGGCGAAACTTTACTGGTGGTAGGACCTCTTGTGAGTCTGCACGGGTGGGTACCACCACCCTGCCTATTTCTGCCGTGAAGCAGTAATGCGTTTCGGTTTGAAGGGTAGGGCAGCCGTTGTAACTATACTTGAGACCTTAGAACTTATATCTCAAGGTGGGTGGCGCATTTGCGTGATGTCTATGGGCTCCAGTAACCACTTAACCCACCTGGTGGGCTGTGAGCTCGTCCACCCATCTAAGCAATAAAAATAAAACAAAAAAAAACTAGGGATAGGCCGGTTTTGCATCAAAATTTATTATGTTTTAAATAAATTGCAATATAGTAGAACCACGAATATTAAAAAAATTAGGATAGGCCACTTTTGTCCTTTACGCAACCACGTAGGTTATAACACATCACTATGCCTTTAACGCCTTAAGCTACTTTCAGAATACGCTATACCATAGTGCCATATAGTATAGCAGCGTATAGTTAGCCAAAAATGTATAGGTACAGTGTGAACGGGTCCTTAACAATGTATGGTGCGCGATATTGTTGTGCTATGAGCTATATACTATAAGCTATTATGTTATAATATAATAGCGTATATTTAATAGCGTAGTCTGAAAGCAGCTTTACCAAAGGCATCGCTGTATTTTCGCTATACAGACTAAACTAGGATTTTATTCCAAATCAAACTAAATTATTCCCAACGATTCTCTCATTAAACCTGTAGTTTAGAAAAATTTTAATGAAAATAAGTTATATTGTATTAAAAAAATCATATTGTAGTCAGTCATTTACTTACTGTAAATCCTAATTTGATTTATCAATACTACAATGTAACAAAACGATAATTAGGTACTCCCAATGCAAAAACAAAACGTATGCAATACGGGGGGGCTATCTGTGGCAATACATCATCTGATTCTGCGATCAAAATTGCCGCCAAAAAACTTCACACAGATTAAATATGGAGCCATTTCTGGGGGATCGTTAGAACATTTTTCGTTTTGTAATTAAATTTCGTTTTTGTTAGTTCGAACGAGGAGAGCAGGTAGCCGTTTTCGCTGACCGACATTTTTGTTTTTGTTTTAAAAGCCAACAACAAATAATTTAAGGTTATACCTACGTATATTTAGAAAACAATAATTATCAACGTTTTCTATTTTAACGAATGCCCCAGTTCTTAGTGTTGCAATTGTGCATACGATTAGTGTTAACACAGCATTTTTTTTCTATGTCAACAATTTTATATAATTCCATGAATTCATTCAAAATTTAAAAAAAAAATGTTTTTCGATCGCATAAATTACAGATTATATTTAGCAAAGGATGCATTGCTTATCTATTTTATTGAGAATATTTAAATCTGAAAGGAATTCAAGACTTTACATGTGCGCGTTTTAGTTATAGTTTTTTTTTAGCTTTAGAGATTACTGGTGGCCCGAAGACCTTTCCAGTTTTACCAGGGCAGGTGAAATATAGTGAAATTACTCAACAGGGTGTACTTTGTGTTTAGCCATCGTTGAACTAAACAGGATTATTTTTTATTATTTTTTTACTAGTTATATTACGGGCTTCCGTCTGCGTTTGAATTTCGAATTAATAATGATTTTTTTTTAATTAGCTTAGTTTGATAATCGAACTCAGGGTTAGGCTGATAACAATGACGGCCTTCGTATTTTAGAACTTTTAGATCTCGAGTATGAAGGGTAGAGGTAAGAAGAGCTATCTTACATGGGAGACAAGTTGGAAAAGTTGGAAGCTGTAAGCTGCTAATAATTATAACTCCAAACCTTACCCAACGCCAGTGTTGCAAGCAGTACGATATGAATGTAGCTCTCATGAACGGAGGGAAGTGTGGAGAGTCAACGAATTTAAGCTAAAAACTTTTGGTGATTTTTTTAAATTACGTAACATGCTGTGCACACCGAATTTTTTTTTTTAATTGTGCTTCCAGCGTCTTTTCTCCATAAGCTCAAGTAATTTTTTTTTTGATGCAGTAACCATTATAATTTTTTTAGACTTAAACAGTCTAAACCCGGCGAATGTTCCTTCAATCATTGTAAACCCATTCTTAATGTTAAACGGAAATCTTAAATCCTGAAATCAAATAAAACAGATAAGCAATCGGGATCCGCTAACAAAGTCTAGAATAAGGATGAAAAATAAAGAAAAACGTTCGCTACCCCTACACCAGGGCGAGGGTACGCCCGACTATAAAACCAGACATATTTACGAGTTTGCGACCCCTTCTTTGTAACACAGTGTAAGTTATAAGCTCAAAAAGTAATACTATTTTCTGTCAATAACAGTGTTCGACTCGCACTTACTATCATTATGGTATGAAAATTATATTCTAGTATTAAGGGTGGGAAGAAAGGGAAGGGTGGGGCAGCCGTTGTAACTGTACTTGAGGCCTTGGAACTTATGTCTCAGGGTGGATGGCGCATTTGCGTTGTGGATGTCTATGGGCTCCAGTAACCACTTAACACCAGGTGGGCTGTGAGCTCGTCCCATCGAAGCAATAAAAGATTGCAAGAAAAGGTTAAAGTAAAATTGAAATAATACAAAAAAATCCACTGTAAAAATACTAAGTAAAAAGCGTAAAATATACTCTATGATTTGTTGATTTGTAAGTATAAATATATCATGAACATCGCAAATGGGATCGCTTAAATTACACATAAATATGTTTTATTTATTTATTTTGTAAATGGCGGCAATGGATAAATACCATAATTATCAAAATTAAAAATTAAAAACGAAAGGAGTATTAGTTTTTAAACGACACAAAATGTTAATAGAAATTTATGATTGGGCTAATTCGATTTCTAGTTTATATCGGCATCTTTGTCAATTATACCCTTTGCCTGAAAATTAAGAGAACCACAAATCTTGTCACTTGGCCCTCTACGTTGATCTGTACAAATGTTTTTCGACATTCAAATCGAAGCTGTAAATCATACAAACGAAGGTTGAAATTTGAAGGAATTGTTAATGTATTAAAACGGAACGCGTAACGGAGCGCTATAGTTTTGGTCTTCTATTTTTGAAATTCGGAATGAATATTCTTTTTTTTTTATTCGTTTTATTAATGCCTTGGCAACGATGTTTTTTTAGGAGTCAAATAAATGTTATTATCTGTTAACTATGTATTACCTCCAACATGGATACCTCGATGTTTTTGTAAACAAGTTTGGAAAGGATTTATGATTTAGAGGGATGAGCGATATTCACTATTAATTAGAGAATAATCTACAGTAAAGTAAGTACAGTATGTACAAAATATGTAGATTTTAGGCATGAGCTTTTTAGAAGAAGAAAAAAACAGCGGGAAAGCACTCTACCTTAACAAGCTAAGGGCTTATTTAAATCAAAATACTGACGTCTTATTTTGACGCGCACAAAATCTGTTACTACACTTTTTCGAGTAGGACTGTGGTTCAATGTAGAATGAAAACATACCAAAAAAATGGAAAATAAGTAATTTACTGTTGTAGTATTTTCTTCGATAATGGTAAAATGAAAATAATAACAATGGCGGGTAGCCATAATAAAACACAAGATTTTACAGAAACCCACTGAGTTTCTCGCCGCATCTTCTCAGTGGGTCGCGTTTCCGATCCGGTGGCAGATTCTGCGAAACACTGCTCTTTCTAGGGCTAGTGTTAGCAACGCTGTCAGGTTAGGGCCCCGTGAGCTCACATACTCTTATTAGAATAGTTAGGAAAAAAAAACAACAACATTTGGACCACGGGTATACGGAGCAATTACATCCGCTCGGTGGAAGATCTTCCCTTTGTCATTAACCCTCCTAAAATAAAATCGAGATTAACCTGATTAAAATTTATTCTAAGATTACGTTTATTTCTAATTTATTTATTTGATTAAAATTAGTTCTAAGTTTTTTTTTACTATGGTCTTAAGTGATTACCGGAGCCCATAGACATTAACAACATAAATGCCGGCACCCACCTTGAGATATGAGTTCTAAGGTCTCAGTATAGTTACAACGGCTGCCCCACCCTTCAAACCGAAACGCATTACTGCTTCACGGCAGAGATAGGAAGATCTACCGGTGCGGACTCACAAGAGGTCCTACTATCCGTAAAAGTTTAGAGGTTGATCAAATGCTTTTAGTGAGCTTAGGCGCGTTACTACCATTATCTCGCTTACTGTTACCGTGTTTATGAGCTTACATAGACTTCAGACCGTCAACGGCTTTTCACGGTTTGATGCCCACTTCAATAACCATAAACTTTGAATTGTTTTTTTTTTAAACATCCCTTAGCTTTATTGCTTATTGACAGTGACAACTTCACGAATCGAAATCCGTGCTCAGACCGTGTCTGCTTGCAACGCAAACACATCTCAGTTTAAAATAACGGTTGTTACAATAGACAAAGATTAAAAAAGAAAATTGACCTCAACAAAACAAAATGAGAACATTGTTGGTGGATTAAGGGACTATTTTGGCCACGCTGTTACTGGTAGGTGAGCTCATGGGACTCAATCTGAGAGAATTTGCTAACACTAGCCCTAGCAAGAGCAGTGCTTCGCCGCTCCAGGCTGAGCCTTTGCTCGCCCACCTGTCCTGGTGAAACTGGACAGGCCTCTGGGCCACCAGTAATACCTCATTCATAAAAAAAGCAGTGCTTCGCTGAATCTACCACCGGATCGAAATCGCGACCCACTGAGAAGATCCGGCGAGAAACTCAGTCGGTTAAAACGAGACAAGAGAAACGCCAGTTTTGAAAAACAAAACATCGAAATCGGTTTTAAAAACAATTTAGGTAACACAAAAAATATTATATCGGTGAACCTCCTTTTTGAAGTCGGTTAAAAACCCTAGTTCATTCCAAAGGTCATCAAATAAGGTACAAAGTTCGATAATTCACAGTCGTCTGTGAGTCAAAGGTCGCCGACGTTCAAACTTTGCGTGGCAGTGCGCGCGCGTATTACGGTCCTTCGCAAAGTTCACTTTTGACGCGTGTCAATTTTGATAGTTTTTTTTTATTATTATTTTTATTCCTTAGGTGGGTGGACGAGCCCACAGCCCACCTGGTGTTAAGTGGTTAATGGGGGCCCATACACATCTACAACGTAAATGCGCCATCCACCTTAAAGTTCTAAGTTCTCAGTATACTTACAACGATTGCCCCACCCTTCAAACCGAAACGCATTACTACTTCACGGCAGAAATAGGCAGGGTGGTGGTGGTACCTACCCGCGCGGACTCGGAAGAGGTCCTACCACCAGTAAGGTGTTGATAACTTTTTTTTCCTATCTATTCGCTGCTAGCCTAAGGAGCTATTCCAGCTACGCTGAGTAGATGAGCTCACGAACTCAACCTGGGACAGTTTGCTAACACTAGCCCTAGAAAGAGCAGTGCATGGTTTTCCGGCCCCAATTTAGGATTTCTTATGGTATGGATACCAGAGACTGATAAACATACCTATATATGTTTAAATATAGAACAGTAGAAGGCACCAGACTGCGTGGAAGGTTGCCCATGACCGACCAAATGAAGCCGGCAGTTGGTGGCTGTTTGCATGAGTGTACCAGGCTCACACCACAAACTGCGGCGATTGCTCGTGAGGCGCATAACATCTGCCCACAGCAATGATACCGAATGACGACCACGACCGCTCTGACAAGAGAGACACGACAAAAGATATGTCTAGCTTTCGCCCGCGACTTCGTCCGCGTGGAATATAGCACAAATAATACTTTATTTTAGAACCAATTTGGTTAGCATAAAAAACGTTAAAGTGAGCCAACCTTAACGTATAGACATATGCTGTCGCGGACTTTTTTTAGGTCTTCGGGACTTAGGGACTTCGGTTCCCTCTGCATTTTGTACCGTATGTTCCATGGGGAGTGCTCTGAGGAATTGTTCGAGATGATACCGGCATCTCGTTTTTACCATCGCACCGCCCGCCACCGGAGTAGAGTTCATCCATACTACCTGGAGCCACTGCGGTCATCCACAGTGCGTTTCCAGAGGTCTTTTTTGCCACGTACCATCCGGCTATGGAATGAGCTCCCCTCCACGGTGTTTCCCGAGCGCTATGACATGTCCTTCTTCAAACGAGGCTTGTGGAGAGTATTAAACGGTAGGCAGCGGCTTGGCTCTGTCCCTGGCATTGCTGAAGTCCATGGGCGACGGTAACCACTTACCATCAGGTGGGCTGTATGCTCGTCTGCATACAAGGGCAATAAAAAAAAAAAAAGGTCTTTTATAGGTCAACAATTCTGTCATACATTATTTTAGCAAAACTTTAACCGTTTCTTCAGCGCACGATTTTGAAACATTCTTTATTGGTGCTCCGCTTGTATTGGTCTTAGCGTGATGTTATATATCATATATCTAGATAACTAGCTTTTGCCCGCGACTCCGTCGCGTGGAATAGTTACTTTGGCATAACGCTAAATTTTACCCGCCACTTCATTTACATAGAAAGTGAAAATATTTTTGAATTACCCATAGAATGTGAAGGAGCTATTTAACTAAACCCCTGTTTTGAAACATTATTTATTGGTGCTCCATTTGTATTTGCCTTACCGTGATGCTATATATATAGCCTATAGCCTTCCTCGATAAATGGGCTATCTAACACTGAAAGAATTTTTCAAATCGGACCAGTAGTTACTGAGATTAGCGCGTTCAAACAAACAAACTCTTCAGCTTTATAATATTAGTATAGATTATCGTACTGTTACCAAAACACTAATGTGGCTGCAATATGGGAAAAACATCGATGTTACTTGTCAAGTTTTGAACAACATGCGTATAAAAATTATATTGCGCTAACTTAATGGCGGCACTAAAAATACATTTTAATAAATTGTATATTTCCGAAAGCGAAATAAACAGTTGGATACTATGAAAAAAGCTTTGAAAAGTTCGTAAAGTTGAGGTTTGCCTGTCGAGTGTGCGTTCGTTAATGAATCTACATCCATACTAATTGCTGGCGATACGTGAGCTTTTACGGTACCACAAAGTCCAGTACGAAGCTTCGGGAATCGAAAATGTGCTTTAAATATTAGATGTTAAGGACGTAAATCGTTATATACATAGGGTGAAATATCGATGTGGTAAATTTAATGGAGATGAAAAATAAATTTGAAATTAATAATTATTTTTAAAAAATTTACTTAAGACCCGACTCGTTTTTTTGGTCGACATGTTTGATCTGATGGCTACCAAACTTCACAGCATCATGCCCTGAGCCAAGCACTAGATTCCCTAAAAAAGCATTATTGAAATCCAGTTGTCTCTGCGCTTTTAAATAACATATCTAGGGGTGAAAGGATATTTGCTTAATAAGATACGGAGACCTTATCCCGGTAGGTGGGGTCGGCACAGCCAATTAATCTTTTCCATTCTCCATTCTGTTCCGTTCTTTTTATTGCATAGATTGATGGAAGAGCTCACAGCCCACCTGGTGTTAAGTGGTTACCGGAGCCCATAGACACCTACAATCTAAATGCCGCCACCCACCTAGAGATGTGAGTTCTAAGGTCTCAGTATAGTTATAACGGCTGCCCACCCTTTCCAACCGAAACGCATTACTCTGCTTCACGGCAGAAATAGGCAGGGCGGTGGTACCTACCCGTGCGGATGCACAAGAGTTCCTACCACCAGTAATTACGCAAATTATAATTTTGCAGGTTTGACTTTTATTACACGATGTTATTCCTTCACCGCGCGAGTCAATCGTGATCATTTGTTAAGTACGTATTTCATTATAAAAATTGGTACCCGCCTGCGGGATTCGAACACCTGTGCATCGCTCAACACGAATGCACCGGACGTGTTATCCTTTAGGCTACGACGACCATGTCTTCTTCGGTCAACCACTTCCCCCTCTACCTTGCACTGCCGTTTCCATACATCTCCCAGTCACATGCTTCTCTTCTCTACACGTCACATGTCCATACCACGTTGACCGTCTCCGTTTTAATTTATCAATCGCTGTAGCTACTGTAGCGGGGAAATGACTCCACAGAGCGCTTTGTCGTTCAGGGCAAAGTAGAAGGCACCAGACCGCGTGGAGGGGTGCCCATGCGATGGACCGACCAGATCAAGTCGGCAGTTGGCTGCTGTTTGCATGAGTGCACCAGGCTCGTGGAGTGGCGATTGCTCGTGAGGCGCATAACATCTGCCCACAACAATGATGCTGGATGACGACCACGACCGCTCTGACAAGAGTGATACGACATACGATACGGTAGCTACTTTCGCACTTCCTCTGATACACTCATGCCTTTGTCTCTCTTGTCCATTCTTTTCACTCCTCCACAAATCCATCACATATTTTTTTACAATACCGAAATGTAATATTTGCAAGGAACTTAGACTGTGTCCTGAGCCATGGTTTTCGGTCCTCAATACGAAGAAACGCAGGAGTCATCAAGTGGCAATGTCTATTTCGTATTTAGTGACGTGATGCGGCATGCGGCAAATGTTTTCGATAAAATGTTTTTATTTATCGATCTTCCCTCGGTAATTACGACCCACCGCTCGCCCGGTTACGCTGACATAGCCATTCAAGGCTATTAGCTATCAGGTAGAAATAAAAAAAAAAGACTCACATAATGGAACGAAGTTAATAATGTCACAGTCCCAGTCAAAAAACTAAATACATGTTTTTATTGCTTAGATGGGAGACGAGCTCATGGTCTACCTGATGTTAAGTAGTTATTAGAGCTTATAGACATCAACAACGTAATTTGTTTTATTGCCCTTCCCCCTGATGATGAGTGGTTACCGTCACCCATAAACGTCAGGAATTCCAGGGGCAGAGCCAAGCTGTGCCTACCGTTAAGTACTCTCCACAAGCCTCGTTTGAAGAAGGACATGTCATAGCGCTCGGGAGACACCGTGGAGGGGAGCTCGTTCCAAAGTCGGATGGTGTGCCGCTACTCACCTTGAGGTACAAGCCCTAAGCAAGGGCGGATCCAGCTTTGGCGCCAGGAGGGGGTCACATAGTAAAATTTTCGATGCGTTCATTCTGCCATCATACAAAGTTATTATATTATATTAAATTAATTAAATATTGAAGGTATGTAGTTACATAAATACTGTATGGTGACAAAATATATAAATAAAATCATTATGTTCAATTAGTGGTTCACCTAAGTCTTGGAAGCAGCTCAGGGGGGGGGGGGTCATGACCCCATGCCGCGCCCCCTGGATCCCCCTTTGGCCCTAAGCTTCAAAACGTATCATGGTAGGAATCGGTGGTGGTCATATAAAATATATAGTGAAAATTACGTTCCAAGATTCAGTTACAAACAGAAACACATACCAAACTAATGAAAGGCGTGTAAATAAATTAATGGTGACCTATGTACTATGTAAAAAAAATATTGAATTCTCATGTAAACTTAATTTAAATATGATGAAAATGAATGTTTGAATCGCCATCTTGTTAGTTCAACTGCTTATAAAAAACCAAAGTATCTTACGTTTGTATAACATTAAACAAGTGTCCTTGATTAGCATAGAGTAAAAATATTTTTAAAATTAAAGAATACCTTAATAATAGAAAAAAAGAGAAAAAATAAAACAATTATTATCGATATAATACATCCGGTGCATCTTGTACCGAGAACATCCCTAAGTCATCGTCATCGACAAGTTGGCACACGGTTCGTCGCCTCCCCCCTATGAATACCGAAGCATTCTTTTGTCTCCCTCACATTGTATGTGTACAACAAAGGTGCATAGTATAGAGGATGGCTCTGACATACCGATCAGTTGTTTTTTTTTTTTTCATTAATGAGATCCTAATACCTTCGAAATGAGGCAAAGCTATATCAAGTCCAGGGTTAAATTAACCGGACTTTTTGATACGCAAGGCTCAGAACAGCAAAGCTTGATAAAACTTAGAATGCTAGTCTGACTCTGCCGGCCTTCGAGAGAGAAATGGATAAGAACAGTCCCACATTCGAATTATCGATTTTTTTTATTGCTTAGATAGGTGCTACAACGTATTAGCGCCACCCACCTTGAGATATAAGTTCTAAGGTTTTAGTATAGTTACAACGGCTGCCCCGCCCTTCAAACCGAAACGCATTACCGTTTCAGGGCAGAAATAGGCGGGGTGGTGGTACCTACCCGTGCAAATTTACAAGAGGTCCTACCACCAGTAAAAAACAGGTGCTGATTATGATCAAACTTCAACCTGTATATTAAAATAAATGTGTAATAAACTAATATATTTCGTGGATAATCTCGCCGGAACAGTCCTTTTAATAATACAAAACTATTTATTTTGAAAATAACATAAAACCGTAGAAAGACCCGTACCAAAAAATGGCGGACATTTTCCCGCGCTCCATTGTCCGACGGATGTTAGTGTTGCCAATTTTTTGTACGCTCCAACGAATTGATGGACCATTGTGTTTGCCAGTCGTGAAAATTCCTGGCCTCGAATATTTGATAAGACTGGCCATGCGCGTTTTTTTTTTAATTCTATACACATTAGATTGTTTTTCAAAGTATCTCTGTTTGCGTTCCTAATGTTTTTTCGTTTGCGTATTTGTATTAGAATTAAAAAAAAAATTGGTTCTCTATTCGGGGCGTAGCTTTGGTTTTTTATTTCTAGTTTTGTGCGAGCTTAGAAAGCTTTCATTTCAAATGCTTTTGTTCTAAATCTATTTGTTTTAGTCTGTTTACTTTACCGGGCTTTGTTGGCCATCGTGCTGGTATTGTACTGCCAGTCCGTCTGTTTTTACCGCAGTGCAGTATTATATTTCAGATCGAGGGTGACAATATCAGGGTATTCATTATACAGACCCAAAATATAATTTAAATTGATAATTAATCAAAATGAATGTATATTATTATAAAGAGTAAGTTTTTTTATTTAAAGCCAATTGCGATTCGGATCCGGTGGTAGATTCAGCGAAGCGCTGCTCTTGCTAGAGCCAGTGTTAGTAAACTCTCTCAGGTTGAGCCCGTGAGCTCACTTACCCGTCTACGCGTAGCCGGAATATATATTATGCATAAAAAATACATTAAATCTATGTGTCTATCTATGGTGTCTAACGCGGCACACTGAAGTAATTATGTCGATTTCTCTCTTCGATCTTACTAAGGCACCGGTATATCTAGTAGACTTTGGAAGATACGAATCCGAAGACACTGAGACTGAATCTATTTCTAGAGACCTAAAATACTAAAACATGTACATTAAAAACAAAAGAAGGCAAAGTTAGGCAATCCAGGCGCCTTAGTAACAGAAATCGACATCATTACTTCAGTGCGCCGCGTAGGGCACCAGTGACCTACACGGCAGTCGAAGGGTTAAAATTGCACCCTCAAATCGATCGAACTAATAATCAATTTGATCCTTCTTTTTTTATTGACATTGGATATATACAGCGAAGTTAGCAAAATTATTGTATCTTGATCAATGGTGTGCAAATTGTCAAATTTTGAAGTCGATGAAAATGACGTTCAAATATTATGTCGTGACATACAAACAAACATGCCAAGCTAATAAAACCGTATTGAAAATTAAATAGGGGTAATTTTAGCGCGATATAGCGATCTCTTCTAGGTAGCGAAAATAAGAACTAAGAGACAGTGAGGTTATATGTAGACGATGCATTTTTCTTTATAATATAGGTCTAGATACCTAGAGGAATGAACGACTTACCTTGGACTAAACGGTCCATAGACATCAACGTAATGCCGCCCCCCACCTTAAGATAACACAACAAACAAATATACATACCGACCTAATAAAAAGCGTGCGAAAAAAGTATGTCATCGGAACTCATCTCGTTCTTGTATTAGATTACAACTAAGCCATTATGCTAATATCTCCCGGGACGCCTCGCTGTAATGGAGTTCTGATGGGATTCCACATATAAGGGTATTCCGTATATATTCCTATCATAGAATTTTCTTCGGTTTTCCTGTAGACATAATTAAACCTAATTTTTGGTCATTAAATTATTATCGAGGGGGGGAAAGGTCATTTTGTTTAACCGACATTTTTGAAACATTACAGGAGAGCCATTTAAAGTTAACATTTTGGAAAGAATATCATAAGAAAAAATATTCTTTAGCTGTTTCAATAGAGTAAAAAACATCGAACTGTTGATGCTAATCTATACTTCTATACTAATATTATAAAGAGGAAAGATTTGTTTGTTTGTTTGTATTGAATAGGCTCCGAAACTACGGAACCGATTTGAAAAAATCTTTTACTGTTTGGAAGCTACACTATTCTCGATTGACATAGGCTATAATATTTTTTGAAAAAAATTAGGGATCCTTACTAAAACTCCATATAACCCTATGTGTAAAAAAAAATTACCTAAAGTATTTTTCACATCACGTGCCCTGCGAATACTTTTGATGATAGAATAAAATAATGTACTACGACTTTGTAGAACACATTATTATTTACAAAAATGTCGCGACAGCGTATGCCTAACTATTATAGTTTTTTTAATATTTTTTTTATTGCCCTTGTAGGCAGACGAGCGTACGGCCCACCTGATGGTGAGTGGTTACCGTCGCCCATGGACTTCAGCAATGCCAGGGGCAGAGCCAAGCCGCTGCCTACCGCTTAATACTCTCCACAAGCCTCGTTTGAAGAAGGACATGTCATAGCGCTCGGGAAACACCGTGGATGGGAGCTCATTCCATAGCCGGATGGTACGGGGCAAAAAAGACCTCTGGAAACGCACTGTGGATGACCACAGTGGCTCCAGGTAGTATGGATGAACTCTACTCCGGTGGCGGGCGGTGCGATGGTAAAAACGAGATGCCGGTATCATCTCGAACAATTAATTCCTTATGCCGCAATAAGTACTCTTTTATTTAAAAAAATAAAACAACGTCGTTGAAGTTTTTGTTAAAGACCCGAGCGGAGCCCGAGCAGGCCGCTATACTAAATAAAACGGACCTTTAATTGCAAAAATAAATGTGGCTTAAACCAAATATCCTTTCACTGCTCGATATTGTTTCGGATGTCTAGAACACTTCACAATAATAATAAATATTTACTAACAATCACGCCACGTTAACTGGTCCCGTGATAAGTTCGTAAAGCACTTGTGTTACAGGTACCAGATAACGGAAATAAATGTAAGATTTTTATTATACACATACACATATTTAATATACATCCATAACCCTGGAAAAGACATTTATATAATTTATCATACAAATATCTTCCCTTGGCGGGATTCGAACCCGAACAATGTACGTGTAGTATTATTATGGTTATATTGTCAAAGAATATACTTCTATAATCACAGATTTCGCCAAGACTACACTATAGACCAATAATATTAACGACAAACATTAATAATCTATTCTCAGTTTGACTACAGACTTTAACAATAAACAAAAGATTATAATTTATGCATGTATGTGTCAAATAGATGGTAGTTTGTGTCATTTTTTATTTATTGATTTAATGTATTTTATATTCATAATTAAAAAAGATATTAGCATTCTGCACTCCTTCTCTATATTCTCTATAAGTGTGGAAAATTTCATACTGCTCTGTCCGCGCAATTTTCGTAAAAAGGGCTACAAAGTTTTTGTTTAACGTATTAATACATATATAGATTGTGTTAGCATATGTATTTGTTTTTGAAGTTATACTTCTTTAGGTGCGTTATGAAAAATTGATGAGAGTGAAATTTTACGATGCGCGCGCACCGTGACACAAAATTAACAGAATGAAGTTGCCCACTAAATCGCTCATTACAATACGATCGACGTAACTTGGCGAGTCTGAATATAGCCGCAGGTGAACTTTCCGAACCGTACCGAGAATTACCGAATTAATACGATGTCAAGAAAAGGGGTGTCCAATATGCGTGTTTGAGGATGTTGTTTAATAGATTTTTTTTCAAATTGATTAAAATTTTAATAAAAAAAAGAAATAAACTTAATAAAAATAAAGTATAACTTCTTACGCGCGTACACGCACCCTTTTTTACATTAATGCCTGATCGTGGGTTCGTCACGGGATCGTCGTGGATTCGGTTTTGACATTGAGCAAACATGAGATTTCGATTTTGATTTTTCTGAGTGTCTATTATCTATATATCTTTGTATTTAAACGTAAGTTAGTATGTTAGTCTCATAAATAAATAGCTCATAAATGGTTTTCTTTTATTACTGTGCCCTTACTAACTTATTTTTAAGAAATAACTGTTACTAACATTTATATGGATCATTATCTGAAATAAAGAATTTAATAATAATAATAACACAGGGAATCCTAATTCAGGGTCAGATGACCGTGCGTGATTTTTTCTCACTTTATTATATATATATTTATTTTTTATGTCTTACATCTAACATAAAGGATATTTGGGTTTTAGGGTTTTTTCGACTTTTTGTTTTGGCCTTTTAATGATCGAGAATTGATTGTTGTCTATACATAAAAGAGTTACGTTTTTAGAAGTAAGATAAAACTATTATAAAAATTATGCTCGCATTTTGATTCGACGTGTGAATATTGTGCTAATTTCGACGAATAAGACAATAACATTAAACCGTAAAAATAATATTGATTTTGTCTAAAAGGCGCGAAAACCGAAGCAAAAAACTACTTTATCATACTGCCATGCCAAAATACATGTGATAGTTCTTGTTTGACTCAGTTCGCGAGCTAATCTATGTCCGGCTTCTGCGGATCACAGATAATCTAATACACATAGAGTAAGTTCAATGATGTCCATAATTAATCTATGTTTTTATTAATTAACCATTTGAAAACTATCTCCCATCAGCTTATAGTGGTAGTCGCGAAGAAGTCGAATAAAAATTTTATTTAATGTATTTGTTATATTTTTTTCCCTACCTATTCGCTAAGCCTAAGAGGCTATTCCAGCATCGCCCGGACGGCTAAGTGGTCTTAAGGGGTATCAACCTGAGAGAATTTGTTAACACTAGCCCTACCAAGAGCAGTGCTTCGCAGAATCTACCACCGGATCGGAATTGCGACCTACTGAGAAGATCGGATGAGATTTGATATAACAAACAATTCCGCTGTTGGGTTCCGAAGTACTGAATTCAGAACCTTTACACCGGTTAGGTTGTATTGCGTCTGCGCGTTGTATTTGGGTCGGAACGTGATCTGAATAAATCATCAAATACGTTTTGTCTTAAAAAAAAACTGCCTTTTTATTATAAATAGAACGTCAAGATGCCTTCTATTAACAAAAAACAAAAGAGTATGTGATAAACCATTTCTCCTAACATCCATGTGCCTACTATTTGAAGTTTAACATTTATATAGTCTGTGGTTTAAAATAATATAAAATGTCAAATTTTGACAACAAAAACTCGCTCGCTGGGTGCCTACCATAGCTCTGCCTTCTCCTGCCGTGAAACAGTAATACCGGTTCGTAGGGTAGGTCAGTCAATGTACTATAAAACTGACACTTAGACACACTTTTGGGCGGCATTCATGTTGTTAATGTCAATGGTGTCCAGAATTAACAGACACGCAATAAGAAAAATAACTCAAAAATTGTTACCATACTCAAAAATCAATGACATTAAAGTACAATGTTACCCTCAATCGATAATAACTTAGGAAACTTTACCCCGCGGTATTGTAATATTGTGTTACAATCGATTTCCATTGGTTTTACGTTGATCCGCCGGCGTATAAACTTGAAAGCTACCGTTAACATGATTGGTGGTTCAATCTTGTACCTATAGTAGTGCTCGAAGACCATTTGGAGCATCTGCGACTTTTCTGAACGAGTATTAGGCTGCGGAGACAAGACGGCGGTTAGAAATGCTATGGGTAATCTTCTTGTCCATATCGTTTGTTACCAAACCATTTTAAAATGAACTAAGTACGGTTTTTTTAATACGCTTTTATTAGCTTCAGACGTATGTATGTTAGTATGTAACGGAATCTTTGAACATGACTTTGGGGGTCAAAGTCATGTTCAAAACGTCGGAATAACTTGAAATTTGGTGTATATTATAATACTTATTAAGGAAGGAAAAAAGCATGGGGTGCTTTTCAGGATATTATCAAAATAACCTTTCTACTCATATCTGTTCATAAAATATTTATAAATACTGATACAATGCACCCCACGCTTTTTTTTTTACAATAAAATCATTTTTTCTTACACTATTTTTAATTCATATTTATTAAGATTTATTTACTATTTTTAGTTGGATTTTATATAAAAGCCTATTATGTTAGTTTTTTAAACTATTATTTAATATTGTATTGGTGCAACGCTTACTGCTTCACGACAGAAATGAGCAGGATACCGGTACCTACCCGTGCGGACTCCTACGCCTTACTAGTAAAACAAAACAGCATTATATTGTCAAGGCATTTCGTCATTAAAGAAATTATACGTTAAATTTTAATAAACTGCAGTACACTCGTGCCAGCCCTTAATTTTCAAAATGGACGCTAATCTTGTTTGCTACACGACTTTAATGTAGATACTAGAACATTCGCAAAATTTATTTAATTACGAGACGCTTTGAGCGACGCAATCGCTCGACTAACATTCGCTTGACACAAATCGAATTAAAGAAATTTATTTGGCTCCTTCGTCCTGTCTCCACGCATATCGCTCTTCTGTTTTTTTTTTCGTTTTTTAAGTATGGCAATTGACCTCTTGCGACGCGATTTTTGCCAGTGTCGAATATATAAAAATTTTGACACATTATTAAATTTATTTATATTATGTTGCATTTTTTTTAAAGAAATAATTTAAATAAAAAAAAATGGAGCATACTGAAATGACGTTGATGTGTTTGGGATTGTAATAATCAATTAGGATAAAATTTCACGAAATGAGATGAGTTTTTTTTTATAATTGAAGATTTGCTGGTGGCCCGGAGGCCTTTCCAGTTTCACCAGGACAGGTGGGCGAGCAAACGCTCAGCCCGGAGTGGTGGAATTTGTTAACAGCTGCCCGAGCGCCTCCGACGGAGGCCTAACAACTCGAGAGTAGCAACTTCGCGAATGAATCTACACCGGATCGGAATCGCGGCCGCTGAGAAGATCCGGCGAGAAATTCAGTGGGCTGATGCATGGGTTATGTTACACGTTCAACTCTTTGTCGAGTTCGACGAGTACGGTTACCGGGGTCCCTAAATCTGCTCCTAGTGTTAGAGCTGAAGGCGTCTAATGCAAAGGTAGATTTGATGGATCCTTAAGGACGTAAGATGAGATGAGATGTAATAACCTCCCAGTAAAATGGTGGGAGCTTACAGAGACTTCAGTGGGCTCTTTGGATGAACCTAAGAAGTCGCATTTGGCAACTTAGCTCCAATTTCCCATATTTGTGCACTTTTAATGACGCTAAACAGTTAACAGACCATCGCTATTACACTTTCGGCCAGAAAGTCGACGATAGGGATATGTGCGTCGACTTTCTGGCCGAAAGTGTAATAAACAGTCATACGTAAATACATTTTCTTTTATATTCCACCTTCCACGCCCCCGAGTGTTTCGCCACAGAAGATACCAAACGACCATAGACAAGTTTCGTTGACAAAATATTAATTGGCTCCCGTCTTCGGGCGCGCCGTTATTGTCTACGTGACGTGAATATTAACGGGAAACGTCGGAACACAATAAACAATATTAGTTTCGAGTTGTTCAGCTCAGAAACACAGACAGTCACAGCCGTTTTTTATTGATCTAGACGAGAGCATAAGCTCACAGCTAACTCGATGTTGAGTTGAAGTTTTAATAGCCGCTTTATTACATATCAATGTGAGTGAATTAATTAACGGTAGGCTGAGCCTTGGCTCTGCCGCTGGCATTGCTGAAGTCCACGGGCGACGGTAACTACTCACCATCAGGTGTTCATCTGTCTATAAGGGCATAAAATAAGTGTTATTTTAATTATTATAAGAATAGAGCTTAACATAACTATTAATAGTATGTCTATCTTTCTCCCGTTGTCACCTATTGTTGCATTATGTTGTCCACTATTTAAAAAAAAAATATGTATGACAATTTTATTATTTAAATAATTTATTTTATATTACAATGATTTTAAATAAATAAAAAACAAAACGGGAGATTCCTCGGTTTTGGCGGCATGCAGAACTTTTGCTAACGAAATGTCATAATAGACTTGTCGGAGCTCTTAACAGAGTTTAGCCGTAAATTTTTAATGATTCCATTAATGAGGGGGGGCGCCACTCGCGTCACGGTTGAAGGCATAAAACGAATTTGACGGGGAAGGGGGCGTTCTTAAATCCCATAAACTGGCGCGAGTTTATGACTCGGGGGTAGTGGTGGTAGTTTACGACTCTAACCGAGCGCTGATGGAGGGGACGGGGTTAATTTAATTATTTTAGGAAACGCTACCGTCAAATTAAGCTGACGAGTTTTAATTTAATTAAAGTTTTTAATTGGTTTGAAACATGAACCATAATATTTTCAGTTTTTATGTATGGCAATACTAATCATAATAATACCATATCACTCCGAGGCTATCACGTAGATAGATGATAATAAATACCCTAATAATGAAGTTACTCATTTTTTTGAAATGACAACCCTTTGACCACAGTCGGGATTCGAAACTCAATGAAAAAAAGCAAAAAAAAAGTAGAAGAAACCATAAGAATCGGTTCACCCAGAAAAAAGTGCAACACTAATTAAAGAACTTTTTTTTGTAGTCGGTTTAAAACTGTTCGACACTTGATTCTGTTCTCTGGTTATTTCCTTTTTTTATTTGCTTAATAACTATTGGCGAACTCTCTCCTTGTTGTTATTATGTTTTCATTTTACCATGAACAAAACTAACGAGATAATCTAGACTAATATACATAAAATGAATCTTTAAGATTCAAAAGACTATGTTGCTATTGCAATATGGCGGACATTAACTCTTAAAAGTACGCTACTTATATCGAAGAATATATTATATACGTATCGTATGATTTAATATTTATTTATTTATTTATACTTTATTTCAGTTTTTTTTTAAAACCATAACATTTTGTTAGTAAGAATTACATATAATCTATGTTAGTAACTTAAAAAATCTGACACATAAATATCATTACATACATTTTATATCTTTACATTTGCTTTTTTTTAAAGTATTTACTTTAGGTATCATCATTCATATTATTAGAAAAAGGTTTTCCAATCGCGACCCGCGTTACACCTCAAAACATTGGACTCCTTTTATTATCTAACGATTCTAATGCAGGAAATAAAAAAAAAAAAAAAAAAAACTAGTGCCCGCCGTTCGCGCTTTAAGCGCGCACCGTCATAGAGATTTCCATTCGGCTAAAGTTAAAACGATACGGAACATAAACGTAATCTTATTGTACCAGTTCGCGTGAAGTGTCCGTTGGGGTGCGCGCTATAAAATTTTACGATCGGTTACCACGGCAACGGCGCCATTACGCGGCGTAGTGCGCCACACGGCCGCTAGGGGCGCTGCACTATAATGTTTTTTTGAACGATTTACGCTAGGGATTTTGAAAGTTAATGTAATTATAAAAATGATAATGGATTTCAATAATAAAAGCGCTACAAGAGCATCGATTTAATTAATGAATGCATGTTGATATTTTGAGGAGTGTTTATTCGTACCATTATTATAAATAAATAAATATAATAAATACGTGACAGTGTGCTTGTTTATTTTTCTTTAGCGTTGAAATTAAGCAAATGATTATCTTTAAAGTCATCGTCATAAGTCAGGAGAGTGATATAGGCTACCTTTGATCCCGAAGAAATATCTCATTTGCACCGGAAACTACACTGTGACATTTTCTTTGACCACGACATTGAAGTCACTGGTATCAGCTATTTATATATAAATATTAAATACCTAAGTACTTAGAAATATTTATGATCTTGAATAAAATCACGTAATTATAATCTCTTTACGTTTGCCAAAAAAAATTGGTTTTGTATAAAAAAAATCATTGAAAATTGTCTATTGTTTTTTTTAATAACCCGATACGCGCTCGCGACCGCCTTCCCCGGTTATAAATGTATCAAAAAGAAAACCGATGATTTAGGCAGGCCTCTCCATCCAGGAACATCTGCTGTAAGGCGACCTCATGACCTCTTGAGGCGGTATTCGGGTTTAGGTGAGCTGCAGGTGAAATGTCCGACCACGACCCGGTCTCCCACGTTCCGCAAAGACGCACACACATTCAAGTAAACCAGTCCCCCTCGATAATCCTCAATGCTGAGGGTCGTGACCTCCTCTAACATCTATCTCCTGGATTATCCTGCGCCATTCCTGCCTATCCTCGGCTGTGTGCTTGTCGGTCTTCTGAATTTTATTTTGAATCCCCAATAGCTTTTTTTTATGATTGAGGGTTTACTGGTGGCCGTGAGGCCTTTCCAGTTTCACAAGGACAGGTGGGCGAGCAAGGGCTCAGCCAGAAGGGGCGGGATTTGCTAACAGCTACCCGAGCGCCTCCAAGCGAGACCTAACAACTTAAGAGTAGCTGCTTCGCGAATGAATCTACTACCGGATCGGAATAGCGACCCGCTGAGAAGATCCAGCGAGAAACTCAACGGGCTGATGCTTAGGTTAGGTTGCATGTCGAGCTCTTTGCCGAGTTCGACGAGTACGGTTACCGGGGTCTCTACTCCTAGTGTTAGAGCGGAAGGCGTCTAATGCAATGGTTATTGGATCTGATGGATCCGTAAGGACGTGTCTAGGGCGACGACGGTGACTGGCTCCATCCCCAATAGCTCTCCTATGAGGTGTTTAGGATTATCTATTCTTTCTGGGACACCCTGTATATCGATGTATTGTTGTCTAATCAAAATATCAAAAAATAAAACCAAATCTTAGTACTAAAACATTTAAAACCTTCTGTTAATATTCGATCTATGGTATTACGATGATGTACGAACACACGTGTGTGAATACAAACGCGTCGGTCATATCAAAGGATCAGTTAAACACGTATCTATATTCGTCGAGAACTAGCTTCCTACACATTTTTTTTTATCGCTTTTGTATGCAGACGTGCATACGGCCCTGATGGTGAGTGGTTACCGTCGCCCGTGGACTTCATCAATGCCAGGGGCAGAGCCAAGTCTCGCTAGAGCAAGTCGTATGGTTTATGGGCACATAACACCTTAAATTTTTATTTATTGCTTTGATGGGTGGACGATCTCACAGCCTACCTGGTGTTAAGTGGTTACTGGAGTCCATAGACATCTACAACGTAAATGCGCCACCCACCTTGAGATATAAGTTCTAAGGTCTCAACGGTTTCGGTTTGAAGGCCCACCCTTCAAACCGAAACGCATTACTGCTTCACGGCAGAAATGGGCAGGGTGGTGGTACCTACCCGCGCGGACTGACAAGAGGTCCTACCACCAGTAATTATGCAAACTATAATTTTGTGGGTTTGATTTTTCGTGAATAGCTACAACGGCTTCCCCACCATTCAAACCGAAACGCATTATTTCTTCACGGCAGAAATAGGCAAAGCGGTGGTACCTACCCGCGCGAACTCACAAGAGGTCCTACCACCAGTTTAATCTAAAAACTCAAAAATCTTAAAAGTCGTACTTTACTTTATTCACTCATGTCTCATAATGGCGATAGTTTCTGAAGTTATACTTCTTTAAGCGCGTTATGAAAAATCGATGAGAGTGAAATTTTACGATGCGCGCGCACCGTGACTCAAAATTAACAGAATGAAGTTGCCCACTAAATCGCTCATTACAATACGACCGACGTAACTTGGCGAGTCTGAATATAGCCGCAGGTGAACTTTCCGATGTCAAGAAAAAGGATGTCCAATATGCGTGTTTGAGGATGTCGTTTAATCGATTTTTTTTCAAATTGATTAAAATTTAAATAAAAAAAAGAAATAAATTTAATAAAAATAAAGTATAACTTCGTACGCGCGTACATAAGTACACGCACCCTTTTTTTTCCTCACACGCATAGTTCGTACAACGCGAGTGCTCCTCTCCTAATATAGTTTGCTTCTGTCTGTTGGCCGTCAATCGCTAGCGTGATCAAACCAACGGTCGGCAATAGGCTGTTACGTTAAGTGATGATCGATACACGCCTGTTATTTACGTAACAGCTATCCGTACTAATTCAAATGTAGAAGTACTTCCAATCTTAATGTATTTGAATATTTCATTTTATCCGTTACTAGCTGACCCGGCAGACTTCGTAGTGCCTCAACCGATAAATAAAATACCTAAAATTTTGTTTATAAAATAAACTTAAAACAAACAAAACGAATCCGTCCGACGGGGAACACATCAAAGGGAAAACAAAATTGTAATTTTTATTTAATTCCGAGTATTTTCATATTTATCTAACTTTGAAACCTTCTTTCGACTTCCACGAATAATTCAAGACCAAAATTAGCCAAATCGGTCCAGCCGTTCTCGAGTTTTAGCGAGACCAACGAACAGCAATTCATTTTTATTTTATCCGTTATTAGCCTTATGGTCGGACGGCTGTTGACTTAGAGACAATAAAATACTAGTTTAAAATCGTAGTGATATAACTAACTATATCGCACTCAAAAATAAATAAGTCAATCACACTATTTTGTAAACACTTTTAATGTTTTGGTAGTACAATGTATATTAGAATATTAACAAGGAACAGGGAAAGGAAGCTAGACACTGGGAGATAGTAATTATATTACATATATTCCGAAGATATTATTTTTAGGTTAAACATTAAATTTGCCGCGCGAATCTTATCGACTGACATCTAGTGACATCTGCGTATTAGGGAATTCCGATTCCGCCCGATTCCCTCCGATGACGCCCGAGTGCGACTTAGATTTTATGATTGAAGGATTACTGGTGGCCCGGAGACCTTTCCAGTTTCACCAGGACAGGTGAACGAGCAAAAGCTCAGCCAGGAGGGGTGGGATTTGCTAACAGCTGCCCGAGCGCCTCCGAAGGAGACCTAACAACTCAAGAGCAGTTGCGGATCGGAATCGCGACCCGCTGAGAAGATCCGGCAAGAAACTCAGCCGGCTGATGCCTGGGTTAGGTTACACGTCGAACTCTTTGACGAGTTCGACGAGTACGGTTACAGGGGTCCCTAAGCCTGCTCCTAGTGTTAGAGCTGAAGGCGTATAATGCAAAGATATTGGATCTGATGGATCCGTAAGGACGTGACGACTTAGATCTGCCGATTAATCTGCTGATTAGTGTTTCACGCTACATAGTTTAAAGGACATAAATAAAACAGTTGAGTACTATCATTTCTCTGTTCGTCAATAAATTTCTATTTTGAATACTTTTATCACAGGTCTTTGAAAGTAACCGTTTTTTTTCTGTTCTTCTTTTCGTCAAAAACAAAATTGAATCAAAATTTTCGTGGATCAATGATTATAATCGAATTTCGTTCGTAGAAATATCCAAAACTGCGTAATAATTAAACAAATCGACAAAGATAATGTCGAAAGTTTAAAAACGCATTTTCGTATTTCCCGCTTTATTTGAAACCTAACCTCGAAACAGGCATAGTTCATTGAACTCAAAACATCAAAGAATTATGAAAACTTGAAGCCATTCAAACCGTATTACACATATATCATCAGCGCATTCGTTTTCATTTACGAAACACGAGGATGGCCTAAAATACGAACTTCCTTATCCCCGCAACGATTCGGAAGGCAAACACACTTTAAAAGTGAGCTATTTCATCGCACTTATTAATAATAAACCTTTTGATCTGTTTCTGAACGGACAAGACTTCTCAAAGCAAACATAGTTTCCGAACTGAATTCGAAAAAGAAAAATGTTTCGAATTCACACAAAGTAATTAGTATTTTTTGTTCGGTTATTATTACGTCGCATATACTTAGTCTGGCCATAAATACTGTTACAATTAAAAATAAACCAAATATTACATTTGAATTTGGAATCTGTCATTTTTATATGATTGCTCATTGAGTTTTCTCATTTTGGCGCCAATACATTGTACAATATTTTGCAATATTAAAATGGAGTGGGGTGATAAAGAGAACCGAATCGCTGTGATTGCATTACACAAAGTAGGTATGGAGCCAAACGCAATTTTTAAAACTCTCCATACGCTTGGTATTAGTAAAATGTTTGTGTACCGGGCTAATAATAGGTGCAATGAGACCTCCTCTGCTTGTGACAGACAAAAAATCTGGCCGTCCACGTAGTGTTCGTACGAAAAAGGTGGTCAAAGCAGTAAGGGAAAGAATTCGAAGAAATCCTGTCCGAAAACAAAAGATTTTATCTCGGGAGATGAAGATAGCACCTAGAACCATGTCGCGTATTTTAAAAGATGACTTAGGACTTGCAGCCTATAAGAGACGTACTGGTCATTTCTTAACTGATAATTTAAAAGAGAATAGGGTGGTAAAATCGAATCAACTACTGAAGCGGTACGCAAAGAGAGGTCATAGAAAATTTTTGTTTACGGATGAGAAATTTTTTACAATTGAGCAACATAACAAAATGACCGTATTTATGCTTAAAGCTCTAAGGAAGCTTCCCAATTAGTCGACAGAGTGCAACGTGGGCACTATCCGACTTCAGTGATGGTTTGGTGGGGTATTCAGCTATGAAGGAGTGACTTTTTTTATTTATTTTTTTATTGCCTAGATGTGTGGACGAGCTCACAGCCCACCTGGTGTTAAGTGGTTACTGGAACCCACAGACATCTACAACGTAAATGCGCCACACACCTTGAGATATAAGTTCTAAGGTCTCAGTACGGCTGCCCCACCCTTCGAGGGGCACCCTTCGTGGGGCAGCCGTTGTAACTAAACCGAAACGCATTACTGCTTCACGGCAGAAATAGGCGGGGCGGTGGTACCTACCCGTGCGGACTCACAAGAGGTCCTACCACCAGTAAACTCACAAGAGGTCCTACCACCAGTAAAAACTGGGCCATACTTTTGTGAAAAAGGTATCAAACCATCGGCACAAGTGTATCAAGATACCATTCTTGAGAGGGTAGTGAAGCCCCTTAATAACACCATGTTCAATAATCAAGAATGGTCCTTCCAGCAAGACTCGGCGCCAGGTCATAAAGCTCGGTCTAGGCAGTCTTGGTTGGAAACGAACGTTTCGGACTTCATCAGAGCTGAAGACTGGCCGTCGTCTAGTCCCGATCTTAATCCGCTGGATTATGATTTATGGTCAGTTTTAGACAGTACGGCTTTCTCTAAACGCCATTATAATTTGGAATCCCTAAAACAATCCGTACGATTGGCAGTGAAAATTTTTCCCATGCGATTGGCAGTGAAAAATTTTCCCATGGAAAGAGTGCGTGCTTCTATTGATAACTGGCCTCAACGTTTAAAGGACTGTATTGCAGCCAATGGAGACCACTTCGAATAAGCTTTTTATACTTTAAATTGTTTTATATTTATGTATTAAAGTAACACACTGTAAAAGTAATAAATGTTATTTGCCATAGATTTTTTTTTGTTTTCCTTTGTAACAGTATTTATGGCCAGACTAAGTAATATTAAGTGACCTAATAATAATGAAAACTGTAATTGTATCAAACATAATACTACTTACGAATTATAATATTAGGGGTGCTACATCACTATAGTATTAGTATAGTATAGTGATTAGTACTACAGTATGGACTTTGGGGTGCTTCATTAGAACTAATTAGGTTTTGTTTATTTTGAAGTATACAAAAGTATAAATTGTCGTTTAAAAAAAAACAAGTAGAAAAATGCGATATTTTGGTCATGCTGCACGCAGGGATACCCGCAATTTGGAACGCCTTGTGGTGACTTGTGAAATCGAGAGTAAAGGGCCTAGGGGTAGAGGTCCCAAACGATGGTCGGACCAAATAGCGGAAGAACTGAGGATACCTGTCAGCGACGCACTCCACCAAGCTACAGAACGGGATCGATGCAGACAGCTGGTTGACGGAATCGGACGGAGTCACGATCCTCAGCAGTGAGGGAACGATTGAAGAGAGATAGAGGGGGGAGGGGGGGGGAGAGAGAGAGAGAAAGAAATATTTTTTATAAATAAATATACGGTTATTATTGCCATGTTCAAACGTCATCTTTTTTTTCCTACCTAGCTGAGAGCCTTGAGAGGCTATTTCAGCGTTACCTTAACTAGTAGGTGAGCTCACGGTACTCAAACCTGACGACGTTGCTAACACGAACCCTAGCAAGAGCCGTGCTTCGCAGAATCTATCACCGGATCGGAAACGCGACCCACCAGAAGATCCGGCGAGAAACTCAGTGGGCTGTGTCTGAGGGTTAATTTACTCGTCGAGCCATTCGTCGCAAGCGACGGGTTCGACGAGAACGATGATCTGAATATTACTAAGATCAGTGTTAATGAACGTTTAATGTCTCTAGTCGACATGCCGTCTAGTGTTGTCTACAAGAAGATAAACGGTTTTTTTCTTTTGTTACAGTTGATGACTATGTCACCTCTCACAGGATTCACGCCCCAAAGTACAGAAAACATCGCGCTACCCCAGGCAAGAATCACAAATACATATTTACATTTTTATTTATTTTTTATTGCTTAGATGGGTGCAAGAGCTCACAGTCCACCTGGTGCTAAGTGGTTACCGGAGCCCATGGACATCTACAACGTAAATGCGCCACCCACCTTGAGGTGTAAGTTCTAAGGTCCTCAGTATAGTTACAACGGCTGTCCCGCTCTTCAAACCGAAACGCATTACTGCTTCACGGCAGAAATAGGCGGGGCCGTGCTACCAACCCGCGCGGACTAACAAGAGGTCCTAACACCAATAATTACGGAAATTATAATTTTGCATAGATTAATAGGTATTCGAAGTTTTTTTTTTTTAGAAGCAATCTAATAACATTTTTATGTTTACTTTCTCTTACGAAAACTACCTATAATCTTGATTGCATTTAAAAAGTCCAATTGGATTTTATTTGTAATTTTTTTTAAACGTTATATCTATACGGACTTAGTGTTTCGAGCGCCATTTTTGTTTGCGTTACGGAATTTAATATTTTTGCTATCCGCCAACAGATGTCGAATTACGCTTCGCCCCGGAACCCTATAGCCGAAAAATGGAGTTGAACAGCTCTGGGAAGATACATTGTAAAGTGGCAGGCGGAGTTTCACCCACCATACAGTGGTATCTGGTGAGTTTCTTTAGGAAATTCCGCTACAAATATAGCTCATTAGATTTGTTCGCAAGGAGTACCTTACTACGCCGCTAGATAGCGTTATTCTCAAATAAAATTATTTTTACTAGAACGACGCGGATCCGCTTCCGGACGGAGTTACATCGGCTAATGGAACCCTAATGGTTTCGGAAGCTTCTAAACGCCACGCAGGCCTGTACACTTGCAAGGCTGTAGACGGAGACAAGAAGATTGAATCGAAAATCACTCTAGATGTAGTCGGTAAGTTTTTTCATATTACACGTATGTAAATGTCGCCATCCACCTGGAGACATTAGTTCTGAGTGCTTAGTGCAGTTTTTTTCCGGTCATCGTTCTGGTCGAACCCGTCGCTTGCGACGAAGGGCTCGACGAGTAAATGGACGTTAAAAATTAAAAACGTTAATTCCAGCCTCCACCATCATCATCGTCAGCCCACATACGTCCATTGCTGGACATAATCCCAATCCATACCAATTCATCCATCCATATTAATGCATATCAAATCCATTTCCACTAGTCACGATAACGTTAACGATAAGTACATCTATAAAAAAAAGGATTAATTTTAAAAATGGAATAGCTTAGGAATCACTCACTCAAAAGTCCTTTAATTTCGATGGTGGCGCTAGTAGTCTTACTTACCTTTTTTTGCCCTTGTAGGCAGACGAGCATTCGGCCCACCTGATGGTGAGTGGCTACCGTCGCCCATGGACTTCAGCAATGCCAGGGGCAGAGCCAAGCCGCTGCCTACCGCTTAATACTCTCTACAAGCCTCTTTTAAAGAAGGACACTACCTACACTAACTCTACTATGAACTGCGTTTCGTACGATACAATTGACCTACGGAACTGACTTCGCAGTGTCGCCGAGGATAACGGAGCCCGTTCAAGATCAGAACGTGCAGGTCACCGCAGGACAGGACGTCGTGCTGAACTGCGTCGCGTCCGGCGACCCCCCGCCCACGATGCAGTGGGACAAGAACAGCGATATACTCACTCAGATACGTTAGTAGCATTTCTATTGATCACAATAAAATATCCCTTTGCCTTTGACTGAAAGATTTAAAAAAAATTTTTTGTCGCTCCAGTTGAAAGTTTCCCTCGCAACCATTTTCTAAGCTTAAACTTCTGCACGACATTATCGCTGACTTTGAGCAGTCCATGGTCATCAACGCCCACGATGACCCAATCTACCGGCAATGGTTCAAGATTATCGCAGCATGCAAATTTGTATACTCAATCTCCCCCAGATTGGAGGCAAATATATTGAAGAAACTACAGATTCACATGCAAACGAGTTTCCGATCCACCGGGGTCAAGTTATCAGTTAACCTTGAAATATCAGGTGGGAGTCTCAGTTTGTAAAGCTTAAAGCTTCGTGACAGAAACGGGCACAAAGTCGATACCAATGAAACAGACGAAGCGAACACGACAAGTAGCCATCTTGTGAAGATGTTTAGTATTCCTTCTCCTCGTGTCTGAAGGTCATGATGGTCATCTTATCCTGTCTTCGGATACGCTTCTATCTTATCTTATACCTTTAAATGAGCAATTCTTGTATATATATTAATATATATAATCTGAATCTCGGAAACGGCTCCAACGATTTTCATAAAATTTAGTATACAGGGGATTTCGGGGGCGATAAATCGATCTAGCTACGATTTATTTTCAGAAAATGATGTTTTATTCGTGTTTTCAATAATCAACTCTTCCCGACATCTATTGGCGAATAATAGTACTATTTTTCTTAATTGAGGGCAACTGACCGCTTTAAAGACACAACAAGATGGCGTTATCAAAAAAAAAACGAGCAAAGCTCGGTCATCGTCTACTGAATCATTAAATAAGCTTATTTTTGAATGGTTCTTTACTGCATTTTCCATTACAATGTTTATTGTTACAGAGAATGGCGTGGCCAATGAAGCTAGTGCCAACGCCTCGACTGCCAGGTAACTTGTTTTCAGTATGACCTTGACTGGCCGACAAAGAGGATAAACAAACACACACTTTTCCTGGTGGTAGGACCTCTTGTGAGTCCGCGCGAGTAGGTACCACCAGCCTGCCTATTTCTGTCGTGAAGCAGTAATGCGTTTCGGCTTGAAGAGTGGGGCAGCCGTTGTAACTATACTGAGACCTTAGAACTCATGTCTCGAGGTGGGTGACGGCATTTACGTTGTAGATGTCTATGGGATCCGATAACCACTTAACACAAGGTGGGCTCGACCACCCATCTATGCAATAAAAAATAAATGTGTGGTGTCGTGGGAAATCGGATAGGAACGAAGTTCCTTATTATAAAAACATTAATTTTAAGTTCTATTCGAGGTATAAAGAAAATAATTATTTGGGTATACAATTTTATTATGATTTTTTTATTGATAAAAATAAAAATAAACTACTTTACAAAGTTATCAACTTTATTTTATTCACAATGATTTATAAATATAAAAAACATATAATAATAATATACAAAGAAACAGCTATTTATATGAATAATAATAATAAGCGTCATCACGTAAACTATACATTAGCACTGTATAGCCATCATACTATAAGACTATATACATCTTACATCTTCTCTGTATATAAAAATGAATTGCTGTTAGTTAGTCTCGCTAAAACTCGAGAACGGCTGGACCGATTTGGCTAATTTTGGTCTTGAATTATTCGTGGAAGTCCAGGGAACTTAAAAGGAGAGGAGAAAATATAAAAAAGCTCGGAATTATATAAAAACAAAAAAAAATTGTTTTTCCTTTGATGTGTCCCCTTGATGTGTCTTTTATTTATCGATTGAGGCATTACGAAGTCTGCCGGGTCAGCTAGTAAATAATAAAAATCTTATGTTCGGACGCTTTTTCCCGGTTACGGTACCCCTCCGCATCGTCCCATAAGGAACTTTGGGAAGCTTAAACGACAAAGGGAAGATATTTCACCGAGCGGGTGATATTGCTCGGTAGACCAACGGTCCAAATGTTGTTGTTCGGAACTTGTATATATGCAAACTAATCTTGAAAATGTCGTAAGCGAGATTCAGGCATCTGTCAAATATCTTGCGTTGTAAGATGGCTACCCGCCACAGAACTTCGTTCCAACAAAAAAATCTTTGCTAACACCAGCCTGTTAAATAGCGAACATGAAGATTGACGAGTTAAGTGGGTGTTTCAGTGTGGTGCTCCTCAACAACGGGTCTCTTCTGCTGAGGAATGTGTCGGAGAAGACCAGCGCTCACTACGGGTGCACGGCTGGGAGCGCCGCGGGGCTGGTGCGCCACGAGCTGCTACTCACAGTCGCACCACGACACGGTCAGTGGTTGCCGTGGGATGACCCACCGTGGACACAGTCGTCGTGGCCTAAAGGATAAGACAAAGCCAACTCGTGTTCTGGTCTGATGTATAATATCCTAAAAATCAAACCTATTTCTGCCGTGACGCAGTAATGCGTTTCGGTTTGAAGGGCGGGGCAGCCGTTATAACTATACTTGAGACCTTAGAACTTATATCTCAAGGTGGGTGACGCGTTTACGTTGTAGATGTCTATGGGCTCCAGTAACCACTTAACATCAGGTGGGCTGTGAGATCGTCCACCCATCTAAGCAAAAAAAAGGCTTTATGCCACGATGACTTCGAGATGTGATAAAAACTTGGAAATTCAAAAGGACATCTCTCATTTTAAGAGTCAAACGGCGTGGCGGGGAAAGCCGTCGTCGTTTCTATATCGGTGGCCGGCGCCTACATGGTGCTGGTGCTCGCGCTGATGGTCTACTGCAGGAGACGAAGACTGAAACGTCGGCAGCGAGGTAACTACACATCCGATCTGTACTACGGGATATTCCACCCTAGGGCGTCACTCCGCGATGTCCACGTATAGTTCATTATACAAGGTTAAACACACATTGGCATGGGCGTACCTACAAATAGAGAAAGTCATCTCTTGTCAAATAGCGGTACTAACGAACAGCGCCATCTAGTAGTGAAGGCCTTAATGTCGTAACTTCGAATGTTGAGACTGGAAACAGTGCTCCACGTGACTATATCTATGCAAGTCTATGAATGCGCACACAGCTCTGCGCTGATATGCGCGGTCGGTCGAGCCGTCGGTCCGATTCGTTGGTCGACCGACGAGCTATGAGATTGTATGGATGTGTTCAGTGCCATGAAAACAAACGAGTCCATTCTAAGGCAGCTAGACATCCGAAAAAGGCTCATTTCCATCTGCCGGGAACGTGTTATGAGCTTCTTCGGACACATCATGCGGTCTCCCAGATTTCAATTAGAGAAGCTCGTAATTGACTGACCGTACGCGCGTACGTACACTTAAAGCAAAAACGAATATCGATACAGAGCGCCTTATTACTGAAATGCGTCTTCGTCCGGCACTGTGGGATTTATCGTCCGTATTTTATAAAGACCGTGATGCTAAAACAAGTGCTTGGCAAGAAGTTTATAAATAATTAATTCATTTAATAAAGGATTTATTTTTCTTGTAAACTGTACACACGCATCGCAGTTCGCCGTCAGCGTAACACTGAATGTCAGCGCCGACGGTCAGGACGTACGGTCAGGGCGTACCATTGGTCTAGCACTGTTTCCAGCCTGAGACTTCCTTTTCTAGATTCCCACCTCGATACGCGCCATCTGCTGACGATCCAAGTAAAACTGTCCCGCTTTTGTAGCCCACAGAAAACCATGGTACGCTCGCCCGGATAATCTAGTATAACCCCTCAAGAATAGGTAGAAAAAGAAAACCTTAATACGTGACGATTATGTTTCCTCACGACGATCTGGACGTCCGACGTCCCTCCGTGAAGGCATCAATGCGGCTCGTGTCGAGTCCTCCGCTAACCCTGGTCTCGCAGCAGCACTGCCCATGCTCTGGACACGTCACGTTCCCAACTAGACCCTCGACCTCGTCCCTCATTGATGCCAAAGTTACCATCAGTATTGTAAAGATTTTGTGGGTACTTTGAAATTATGAACCTTATCATGTATGAGATACGTTTGAAGTCTCTGCAGTCTTCAATCCCGCTATAAACCAAACGGGGAATGGTGGTAACTGAGAACCATAGCTTTAAATTCCGCAATTTCTCATCTCTACAAAACTGTAAGCTATTGGAAATATCGGAAATGAAATAAAACTGTTTAAAATAAGTGATTTTAATACATTTTGAATTATTTATTATAAAAAAAAGAACACAATATTCCTAACCTAAAAGTACATGTTATTATCCGCAACATGCTTCGCCAGATTACAGAAATAAAGTTATCAGCAACATGCTTCGTCAAAAAGTACAATACTTACTTTCAGCTGCAAGCGTCGTCATATTTGCGTGATTTTAATTGTGTCTGCGACTCACGAACATAAAAAGAGAATAAATAATTAAACACTATCTATTAATTTCATAGTTCGCTTTGTGGGGATTACGGTGAAGGGAAGATCTTCCACCGAGCGGGTGATATTGCTCGGAAGACCGACGGTCCAAATGTTGTTGTTCGGAACTTGTATATATGCAAGCTCATCTTGATAATGTCGTAAGGGAGATTCAGGCGTCTGTCAAATATCTTGTACTCTATGATGGCTATCGTCTCATCAGCTTTATTTACATACCCGATCCTGTAGACCGAATGGTAAACAGTCGACGTCGCCCAAAGCACGTCATTACGGATCCTCTCGATCCATTAACGGTGCTTTTAGGTACCAAAAGCACCGATCACCGTCCTCGTCTAATCCGTCGCTTACAACGAATGGCTCGACGAGCGAATTACCCCATAGACACAGACCACTGAGTTTCCCGCCGGATCTTCTCAGTGGGTTTCGTTTCCGATCCGGTGGTAAGTTCTGCGAAGCACTGCTCTTGTTAGGGCCAGTGTTAGCAATACTCCGGTTTGAGCCCCGTGAGTTCAGCGACACACATTAGGGTGAAGCTGAAATAGCCTCTCAAGCCTATCAGCATAGGAAAATAATCCATTACAATGTGTGTTTAGGTGAAAAAATGGAACTGGAAATGGTGGAGGGTCGAGAGAAGCTGGTGGAGGACGGCGAGACTGACGCGGTGAAGGTGAACGGAGGACCAGCGCAGAATGGACGACTGTTGCCCCACGAGAAGGACAGCGGTAATGCTGAGATCACCTACCTTCCTACCCCACTCGAAATGCCGCATTCAAACTGAATTTCTTGCTAACGCTTGCAAATTTTGTTTTTACAAACTGTACTCTTAAGACGAAAGTAACGTCAACAGCAAAAATCAAGATTTCGGTTTTCCGTTTCTTCTTTAGAATCGTTGTGATTTCAAACTTGATGAAACGAAAAAATAAGTCCATAGAGACACAAACACATAAATGTATAGGATTCAGCCTAAGGAAGTTATTATAAAATATCAATTCACAGAGGGCGCTACCTCATACTATAAAAGATGATTTACAATTATTTACTAATGACAAAATTTTACATATACATACTTAGATATTTAGGATAATTGTATTAAATTTTTTGAAGTTTTCACTTCTACCACGTGTGAATTGCACACATGTTTTTTTGTTATATTCAAATATCAAATGCGAAAAACAAACAAACAGATGTCGGTAAGTTAAATATCACACTTGCAGTGGCTTGGCTGTTATAGACATAGACATTAGTTCTAAGACTCAGTTTTAACAGTACAACGGCTGCCCCAGCCTTCAAACCGAAATTCATTACTGCTTCACGGTAGAAAAATGTGGTGGTACCTACCCGTGCGGACTTACAAGACTTCCTACCACCAGGAGAATCTGTGATTAACGTTTATCTTTTTCATCGACAGGTCCTGATAATTCAGAAGTGTCCCGAGCCTCGAAGAAGTCTGGGAACTTTGAACGTCTCTCGCTGCCGCGGACCCTACTCACCGATCCAATCACACTAGGTAACATTCGTCAGCTGCTGCCGGTGACGTCATTAGAATCGAATACCTAAATATGGATACGTTTTTTGAACGCATTGCATTTGTCGTCGCGGCTTAAAAGATAAGACGGCCGGTGCGTTTCGAACGACGCGACCGTGCCGTAGTTCGAATCTCGCAAAACATTACAAAAAAATATTGCTTGTGTGAAGTCGGTTTACGGACGATAGTTGTTCGTGTGTGTGATGTCAGTGGCAGAACTATTCGAACTGCTAGCTATAATATGACGTCACGCGAGAACAAAGAAATGTGTCACAAGTATATTGGTGGTAGGACCTCTTGTGAGTCCTCACGGGAAGGTACCACTACCCTGCCTATTTCTGCTGTGAAGCAGTAATGCATTTCGGTTTGAAGGGCGGGGCAGCCGTTGTAACTATACTGAGACCTTTTAGAACTTATACTTCAAGGTGAATGGCGCATTTACGTTGTAGATGTCTATGGGCTCCAGTAACCACTTATCTCGTAAGCTCGTCCTCCCAACTAAATATTAAAAAAAGTCCTATCGGATCCTCCCGATCTTCTCTCGGTGCTTTTGAACTCTCCAACCACCGGCCATATTCTTCGAACTCGACGTGCAACCTACGCCACAGACGCAGCCCACTGAGTTTCTCTCCGGATCCTCTCAGTGGGTCGCGATTCCGATCTAGTTGTAGATTCAGCGAAGCGCTGCTCTTGCTAAGGCTAATGTTAGGTAGTCCATCTCATTTGAGCACCTGTGAGCTCGCCTATCAAACCGCGCGTAGCTGGAATTAGTTGTATAAATGATTAGCTAGATTAGCTGTTAGTATTATCTCGTATGTGACGTCACACATCTCACGGCTCCGTCTGGTGCCAGGTCGCGGCGAGTTCGGCGAAGTGCTCCTGGCCAAGATCGACATGAGCCAGGTCGCCAAGCTGCGCAAGTCCGAGGGCGCCGATGCGGAGCCGAACCCGCGGCCCGTGCTCGTCAAGTCACTCACCACTAAAGACGAGGTAGGTTTAAAATGGTAGTTTCTGTCAGCGCGGCTCGCGCTAATATGGACATCATCTATATATTAATACGTGAAGCAAAAACTTTGTATCCCTTTTTACGAAAATTGCGCGGACTGAGGAGTATGAAATTTCCCACACTTATAGAGAATACACCTCTACAGTGCAGACTGTTATATTTTTTACATTAAATCAATAAAAAAAGCATTACACACACTACCATGTATTTGACACACACACATATACTTATATATTGTGTTTATTGTCAAACTTTTGCTATTGCTTAAAGTCTGTGGTCAAATTAAGAATAAGTTAATCTTTGATGTTATTTATCTGTAGTGTAATCTTGGCAAAATTTGTGATTATAGAAGTATAAATAGTCTTTGACAATAGAACCAAACTTATAATTTCAATTAATTATAATCGAATTTCGACTACTACGGGACCACTAGTAAGTTTAAATTAACATAACCGGAGAGAAGGCGGGAGGAAAATGATAATATGGAGTGAAATGAAATGAAATAAAGATGTTTAATTTGAGACATTAATCAACTGGGATGAAATTAAATGAAATGAGATGATATGGGATGAAATATAATCTCAGTAAAATGGTGGTCATCTACTGAGACTTTTTCAGTGGACTTTTTGGAGGATCCCGAGAAGTGACGTCCAGCGGCTTTGTTTCATTTTCCCACATTTGTGCAAGATATTAAACAGTTAATAAACCACCGTTATTACGCATTTAAACCTGAACAAACACTGAATAGACAAAATAAAACAAATCACCCAACTTCACTTCTCGCGTTCCCGCCAAAAAGTCTCCTAGTCTTAATATATCGCTTCCTCAAAGACTAATCGAACACAAACCAGTTACATTAGAGCCGCGTTCGCTTCCCAGGTACAGCTGGCGGAGTTCCGTCGTCAGCTGGACGTGTTCGGGCGCGCCCGGCACAGCAACGTGGTCGCGCTCATCGGCTTGTGCAGCGAGATGGACCCGCACTACATGCTGTTGGAGCACACGGACTGGGTAACCCAACTCGACACGTCACCTCTATTTACAGAGCGATAGAAACCTATTTTCAGTGACACGAAATTTTAATGACAGCAAAAAAGAAAACAATTGAAAAAATTAAAATGAGAATTAAATCTAAGTCAATGAAATATAATTAAGTAAAGAAAGACATTTATGATTTAAAAGTCTTTAGTTTTTAATAAGGATTTTTCAGTGAAGTCTGTCATTCAATAAAAAGAGAGTTCAGTTTTGTATATAATTTATTAATATTGTTTAATTTTTAATATTAATTTTAAAAGAGATTAAGGACTTTAAAATTTTTGTTTTCTTATTATACAATATACATATAACAGAAAACGCAATTAAATCTTTATTGTTTATTCATACTGAAGTACTTCATGTCATCATCAGATGTTAATACAAATTAAAATAGATATGAGAAAAAAAGGCTTTCAAATAAATACGTCACAATAGGTACATCTAGAAAACACGTTGTGAAGTAAGGTTTATAAGAAAAAAATACAGTCGAAATGAGACCACTATTTTTTTAAGTCGGTTAAAAGCAATTGACATTTGGGGTCATCGCCCTCGAGCGAGTTTAAAATTTCACCCTCAAACTTGCCTTATAGGATTTTGATATGACATTACACTTTTCAATGTGCAATGTGAATTTGAACAGTAGCTGATTCTGTTTGGACTTCGTTTGGAAGGTCACAGCCACGGGGATATCCCACAGCTGCAACTAATGTTGGGGTTGATCACGTACGTTTGGGGTGCCGTGCACACGAATCGTGACGTCATTCCAGTATTCATGAAGCTCCGTTGGCATTTACTGGCATTTGACAAGATGAAGATAAGACTCTCTGTGTTCAGCTCGTTCCATAGACATTAACAAATTGTAGTCAACGATATTTGTCCTTAGGAATATAATAAATATATCAGAAGTACCGCATCGCGTTACCATGAACCTCTATTGTATGTTAGGGAGATCTGAAGAGCTTCCTGCTGGCGACCCGCGGCCCCGACCCGGAAGAGGATGCGGGCGCCTCTTCCCCCCGCCCCCCGGCGCTCCGCCCTCCGCATCTGGCGTTGTTGGCGGCGCACCTGGCGGCCGCGGCGGCGCACCTCGCCGGGCACCGCCTCACGCACAGGTACGCCGCCACTACTACACGTGCGCTAATCGCAGCACCCGTACTTGTGGAAAAACTAAACCCGCCAAATTATAATTTGCATAATTACTGATGGTAGGACGTGTTGTGAGTCCGCACGGGTAGGTACCACCGCCCTGCCTATTTACGTCGTAGATGTCTATGGGCTCCAGTAACCACTTAACACCAGGCGGGCTGAATATAGAGTGAAATGAAATGAAACGAAGATAATTAATTTGAGACATTAATCAACTGGGATGAAATTACATGAAATGAGATGAGATAATATGGGATAAAATATAATCTTCAGTAAAATGGTGGTCATTTACTGAAGTCTCAACTTTTTCGGTGGATTTTTTGGAAGAGCCCTAGAAGTCACGTTCAGCGGCTTTGTTTCATTTTCTCACATTTGCACTTTCACAGATACTAAACAGTAAATAAACCACCGTTATTCCAGATTTAAACCCGAAGAAACACTAAATAGACAAAATAAAACAAATCACATAACTTCACTCTTCGCGTTCCCGCCAAAAAGTCCCTTCAGAATGATACCGATCCCTTCTGTACCGTAAAAGTATACTTCAAACGTCAACTGTCAAACAGCCTCAAACGTCAAAGCGTCGAAAACTGGTGTTGCCATCGCCGCATCGACCTTACCCAAATTAAATACTTGACGTTTCAGACTAAACTCGATTGACAATATTTACTGAGACTGCGACATATTAATACCATAGTTCGCTTTGTGAGGATCACGGTGAATGGAAGATCTTCCACCGAGCGTGTGAATATTGCTCGGTAGACCGACGGTCCGAATGTTGTTTTCGGAACTTGTATGTATGCAAGCTTATCTTGAAAATGTCGTAATCGAGATTCAAACATCTGTCAAATATCTTGTGTTGTATGTATGGAGGGTAGAGGTAAGGAGAACCGTCTTATATGGGAGAAGCTTGAAAAAGTGTCCCACTTTCAGCCCTAAATAACAGTTAAAAAATCCTCCAGAATGGCGCTAGCATAGGCACAGGGTATGGTATGAATTGAGCAGTTCTTAACTGATTGAAATATCGTGGGTTAGGAAATTTAATCTGTTTAATTACTAGAGTAGCTAGTGACAGTGTAATATACAAGACCTCACATGTTTACCTAGTCCAAACTAATTTCGTCAATATAAAAAAAAATTATTGCTGTGGTAAAACGTGGAGACATCGATTGCATTTTCTTATCAGCATTAAAATAAAATGCTTTTTGTGATTTTGTAGTGCTTACAGTTCTTTTGTCTTTTTTGTATTTTTCTATCTTATTCTAATAACTTTCGCGCCTTTTTTTAAATTTACCCGGTTGCTACAGTAGCGCCACCCTTATTTAGCAGATTTTAACGGACACTTTTTCACACACAGAGACGGTTCTCCTTACTTCTACCCTCTATAGTTATATGATGGCTGCTAGTCACACGTGATCGCGTTTCTCACAACCATCGCTGTGTTCGCAGGGACATAGCCGCCCGAAACTGTCTCATAACGTCGAAGCTTCAGCTGAAGCTGTCCTGCCCGGCCCTGACCCGCGGGCCGCTGTCTCGCGAGTACTACAAGCTGCACGACCAGGTACGTACCGGTAGTCGTTAGGCTACGTCGCGGCCTGAAGGATAAGACGCCCGGTGTATGTGTACTAAGCGACGCGACAGTGCCAGCGTTCGATTCCCGCAACCAGGTAAAAAAAATTGTAATAAAATACGTACTTAACTAATGTTCACGATTGACTTCCACGGTGAAGGTATAACATCGTGTAATAAAAATCAAACCCGCAAAATTATAGTTTGCGTAATTACTCGTAGTATAGGACCTCTTGTGAGTCCGCGCGGGTAGGTACCACCGCTCTGCCTATTTATGCCTTGAAGCAGTAATGCGTTTCGGTTTGAAGAGCGGGGTATGCGTTTTACTGTTAAAAGTGAGACCTTAATGATTACTGAAATTATATTGTTGTCTCTATGGCACGTTGCAATTGATATACTACTGGAGATATGGCCAACTCGTGCCAAATCCCTATGCAGCATGATGAGTGGATATGCCGTGCCTACTCCACATGATGTGGAGAAAGAAGAAGTCATTATTACCCTTTAAGTTGATCACCAACTACTGGACTGTAAAAGACCCAACAAAATATTTATATCCGATAACGTAGATTGGGGGGAATCGGAACCCTTTCCAAATCCAATACAAATTTTCAATGATTTTTCTTAGGGTAATACCATTAAAATTGAGATTAAAACGGTTCCGGGGTAAAATTTTTTATATACGATGCGTTATTGTACATAGTTAATTAAAAAATATACACAAAAATTGAAAAAACTAGCTTGACCCGGTTCCCCTTGGCTTTGGGGTGAATCGGGTTACGTATGGGGACAATAGAGTTTTTCGATAGGGCTGACACTATTTAGTTGTTAGGTAGATACACAACTTTAGGTAATTGACTTTTTAATATCTTTAATGAGTTACAAAGCTCTGATGACTAAATTAAACTGTTTAATATTCTTAAACACTAAATAAAAGTCATTTTCAGTTCAACAAAGTTAAATCTAACAACTCAGCAAAAGTATTGTGACATCCCAGATTTGTCTCTAACTCTGTTCTAACTCTAGCCTCAATTCCCCCCAATCTACTGTATATTACATTCCAGGTGATCCCTCTCCGTTGGTGTCCGCTAGAAGTGGTCCTTGAAGGAGACTACTCAACCAAATCAGATGTTTACATGTACGCCGCCACCGTGTGGGAGGTGAGTGCGGTTTTTATTTATCCGGCTTATCTTAGTCTGGTCGAAGTAATTTATCTATCTAATATAAATTAAATTATAAAAATATATAACTATAAAATTGAATTGCTGTTCGTTAGTCTCGCTGAATTTAACTCGAAAACGGCTGGACCGATTTGGCTAATTTTAGTCTTGAATGGAAGTCCAAAGAAGGTTCAAAAGGTAGATACATATAAAAATGCTCGGAATTAAATAAAAATAACAATTTTGTTTTTCCTTTGATGTGTCTCCCGTCGGACGGAATCCTTTTGTTTGTTTTAAGTTTATTTTATACAAAAGTTTAGGTCTTTATTTATCGATTGAGGTATTACAAAGTCTGCCGGGTCAGCTAGTCATGTAAATTTATCTATTGACATAGGACTTAGGTCCTTAACGCGGATGCGTATTACCAAATCAATGGCACGTCTCTAGAGAGAGTAAATCTTGAATGTTGATTCTGTATGCTCCTCCTGATCTTTCGAACGTGATCAGTCTATGGGCCCTAATTACGAAAGAATTGTTAAATGAATGAATAACAAATCAGTCTCGATGGAGGCTATCCGTGGACTGCTCGAGACCAGATAAGGCTGTCCACACTTCAGGTTTCCTTCGTTCCAGATGTACACGCAAGCCGAGCTGCCTTTTGCGAAACTGAACGATAGCTCGGTGCTGGATCGGCTGAAGACCGGGGCGCTGGAGTGGAGCGTGCCAGCCTCCATGCCACAATCGGTTGCCGACATACTTGTGAGTTCTCAACGTACATCTCTCTGCAGCTGCTCTTATCAGTAATTTGCACTCTTGGCAGGGTGGTGGTGCGCTTCACCAGATCGTCTTTTCACATTAAAAGTGTACAATTTCCAAAAATATTCGAAATTGAATTGGTGGTAGGACCTCTTATGAGTCCGCGCGGGTAGGTACCACCGCCCTGCCTATTTCGGCCGTGAAGCAGTAATGCGTTTCGATTTGAAGGGTGGGGCAGCCGTTGTAACTATGAGACTTTAGAACTTACCTATACCTCAAGGTTGGTGGCGCATTTACGTCGTAGATGTCTATGGGCTCCAGTAACCACTTAACACCAGGTGGGCTGTGTGCTCGTCCAACCATCTCTCTCTCTTCGATCGGTCCCTCACTGCTGAGAATCGTGACTCCGCCCGATTCCGTCAACCAGCTGTCTCCATCGATCCCGCCCTGCGTCCAACCATCTAAGTATTATATAAAAAAGAGTCAAGAGCTCGCGGAAGTGGCATCATCGGGTCACCATCCTGACTGGCTGACGGTGACCCGTGATGATGATGAGGAGTGTTTGCTTTCCACCAGAAACGCTGTTGGAGCCAGTCGCCAACGGATCGCCCGCAGTTCGCGGAGGTCTGTGAAGAGATCAACATTGTCCTACAGGAGACCACATCAGAAAACGCTTCAACGAAATCTCAGAAGACGGACGAGGATAATTGAGGCTATCACCGTAAAAGTGGCCTAATCTTACCTAATAGTATGGAGATAATGAGGTGCGAATTTACTTTTAAACTGCTTCGTAGGCAAAAATACGCGCGAAATAATGTTCACACCGCCATCTGTTATCTAGGGGTCAAAATAGGGATAGGCCGGTTTTACTTTGAAAATTTATAATGTTTTAAATAAATTGCAATATAAATGAGGCCGTCAGCGCAAAAGTGGCCTAAACTTACCATAGTTAGTATGGAGGCAATTAGCTTTGAATTTTCATGAATTTGAATTTGAGTAAGCAAAAAAACAATACAAAAATATTGTTTTGCAAAAATAATGTTTACAAAGCTATCTGTTATCTATGGGTGAAACTACTATGGATAGGTCGGTTTTGCATCAAATTTTATTATATTTTAAATAAATTCCAATATACATATAAGCTTGAATATAAAAAAAAATGTGGGTTAGGCCACTTTTGCGCCGACGGCCTCATATAAGCACGAATATGAAAAATTGTGGGTTAGGTCACTTTTGGGCAGACCGCCACAATTAAAGTAACTATCTTCATCATCATCATCATCATAGTCTGTTACTCTTGGCAGAGCAGTTATGGTCATGTGGAATCCTTGTTTATTAAAGCCGTGACAGTTGCTCTCCATAGTTTGCGAACTGAGGCTTGGCGCACGCATTCGTTAAGTGGGGTTTTAGTAAGGTCTTTCACCTGATCAGCCCAGCGCATGGGGCTTCGTCCACGAGACCTTTTACAGTATGCAAGGACTTTTGTATTTTGTAATTAAATAATAGTAATGTATATGTCATACAGTGACGTCACAGCAAGGTCTCATTAAATTATATTATATATTTATAAAATTATATTCCTGTTCTCACTTTCGGTTCAGCTAAGAAAAAAACATTGAGTTTTGCAAACCGTACCGCGGCCATGTTGTGACGTCACTGGGTACTGGTATCAAAATAGGAAATCAGTATTACACGATTTCGCCAAAAAACTCAATTATTGCGTGTAAAATATTATTATTTAAACTTTATAGTTAAGTAATATTTAGGAATTCAATTAAGCTTCGTAACATAGTCATTTTGATGCATTTACAACGATTTATAATAATAATTAAACGAGTTTGTATGTAAATTAATTTAGAGAAACGAATTCGCTAAAACTAATAGTGACATAAGAAATAATAATTTCACAGATATCAATATCCTCTCCGATTTTTGCAGAACACTTTTTCATATGGATTGGTGTGACGATTCTTTCATCATATTTCAGTCAATAATTCCTTATTGCTGCCTCAAATTGATCGTCATCATGAAACTTTAATATTTGATCTGTTAAGAAATAAGAAAAAATGTTTTATTTTTACGCTAGACAGAGAGCAAAGATTGCGAGAAAGGGATAGCGTGTCTCCTTTGAACCCCCACCAGAAACTTTAGCTCAGTAAGAGAACTTTAGTAACGAATTTAAATTATATTATCAGCACATAGGCAGATTTTGGCACATATTGTAGGCAGCAGCTTGGCTCTGCCCCTGACATTGCTGAAGTCCATGGGCGACAGTAATCACTTACTATCAGTTGGGCCGTACGCTCGTCTGCCTACAAGGGCAATAATAAAAAATCGATTATCGAGGCCGGACTTGTGCTTTATAAAGCAAAAGTCCTTGTCCAGGCGTGAAGTGCCGCACCGCTCTTTTGAGGACTCCCAGCATTTTGGACGCCAACTTGGCTTGTCCTTCCAAGTGACTCCGAAATTGGACATCGCTCGAAATGTCGACCCCAAGTATCCCGATACTCGTGGAAGATTTCAGGGATACTCCTTGGAATTGTGGCACTATGCCAAAGGGGTGAATGGCCACCCTCCAAGCTCCGTTAAAATAATCAAACACTATTAAAACTAAAACTATTAAATAATTTAGAGAAAGTAAGACTTTTTTTTTTTTACTTTATAATATAATGTATTTTAATAACTGTGTTACTAATAAGCGTTTATTTTTAATGAATCGCTAAGTTTGTATTAGTGTAATAAATAGTAATTTGGAGTGAGTAGAATTTAAAATTTCAAGAGTTGCCACAATCTAGTTTGTTTGCATTCTCGTCTAAATTTGAGAGTTTGAGGGTTATAATTAGTATTTGGACTTCAAAATGGACTTTTGGAAAATGAAACAAAGCCTCTGAATGTAACTTCTCGGGATCCTCGAAAAAATCTCAGTAAATGACCACCATTTTACTGAGATTTTTCATCCCATATCATCTCATCTCATTTCATTTCATGCCATGTTTCATATTAATCAACTTCATTTCATTTCATAATATCATTCTTCATATAAAAAAAAAGTTTTCATTATGATTAAAATTAGACTTGACCCAAAGGTCTTAGTTACCAGGTCAAAATTCCTTAAAAAAAGGGACTTCAAAATTAAGACGGTTAATCTCGTTTAGTTAGTCGCTCGCTGTGAGTGAGATTGTTTCTCAAACAAGTCCCGGATAAGTCTATGATACTATATAAATCTCCTTCAAATATCTGTACACGGATTCAAATAAATAAAATTCTACTCGCTCAGTAATCTTAGTTAGTAAACAAGACGACGTCAGCTAAGTAAAACTGCCATAAAAATGTATGTAAATATTTAGATTAGACATTTAAGACTGATTTTAGGAATTAGTATAAGTTTTTTTTTTTTAATGTACGTCCATTTTTTCGTCCTTTTCAATGAATGTTAGTTTTTAGGTTAGATGTATAACTAGCGTTAGGCGTAATTATAGGTACTTGATGTTTGAGAAAAAAAAACACGTTGATAGTTTTTAACTTGGTCTGAAATTCGTAAGCAAATCGCTTTATCAAAACAACGCCATCTTGCGTCGAGTAGCGGAACTTTTTAAAAATAAATGACTGCTACAATCTTATTAATGTAAGTTCAAAATGATATCCACTTGATTATAATTAACGTTTGAAAGGAGTAATTATTAAATTTGTACATTTCTAAGTGACCAGAAATTGCATTTATTAAGCTAAGTTTCAAATTAGGTAAGTTATTTTAGTTTTTAACTCAATTCTAAAATCGATTGCACCTTCACATACGTTTTGAAGCCAATTCATTATGGTGTACCTCAAATATATGTTCGGAAAGCAAAATCAATTACATCTAATATATTTTCATTTTAATATTCTAATTGTTAAACGATGTTTGGACAAGTGTCATTGCTTAGTGTCGATTTACAATAAACATGAAATGATTGTATATTGTTGCATTATCCCGAATCCGTGCTACTGATTTAAGATTGATTAATGAATCTAGAATCTAATTGATTTAGGTTATATTAAAAGACTGTGTCTTGAAAACGTGTATTTACAATAATGTTCTGATTAAGATCTCTCGTTAAAGTATTTTTTTTAAATCTACGGCTTGTGTGTGCGTATTTTTATTGTTTATAGGTTAGGTTACTTTTTGGCGGGAGCGTCCGGTAGCAAAGTGAATGCATGTGAATTGTTTAATTTTGTAATTTAGTGTTTGTTCCTTATAGCTCAAAAGTGTAATAATGCCGACCTATTTATTAACCGTTCGTCGTGTGGGAGTAGACAATTATGGGGAAATAAAATGAAATGGCTGGAAATAGGTTTTTTTTTAGTTCTATCAAAATAAAAATTGTACTTTCAGTGAACTTCCGTCATTATCAGAGTGTTTTTTTTTTAATTACATCCCACAAATGGTATGTGGTTTCTCAATTAACTTAATTTAATTATGTATTACATTTAATCTTTCTAATAACAGACAGTTAAATAATATTTGGTTGTATAGGCTATGTTCCCTGTGCCTAATTGACATGGGGAAACACGTACTTATGGATTGTGGATATCACCTATATTTTGCGTTAACCCGATAGCATTTAGCGTGTGCCCTATAAAATAATTGCGTATACCCAATTTAAAATAAAACGGGATACCAATTAAACATGTTTTTACATTTGAAATTTTACTAACACACACTTTAATTAATTTAATTTATTAGGTAAGTATCGATTAGTCGTAATAATTATTTATTGAAGTGTCAAAATATAACACTAGAAGAAACTAGTTAGAATATTATTTAGTACTAGAAAATTCTAGAATTAATGTTTCGAGTTAACTTATGCGTATGTCCTTGGGCTATTATGTAAGCTAGGCTTTCAAGTTTAAAATTTCCAGGGCGCTAATTTTTGTATAAGATGTTAGAGGTAGCTTTTTATAACGTTGCAATTTAGATTATTCGATGTCCGAATCGGCTTCTTCATAATCGATTTTATATTAATCGATTAAGTTTTATGATTTAGTTCTTTATCGCACTTTATATATTTATGATTTAGTTGAGAGAATTAATGCGCACTTATAAGCCCCTCTTATATATATTATTGATAAAACATGTCGCTGCAATTAAGTTATTTTAATCACGGAACAAAAACATTTTTCATTATGTCGTAATAACGTGGCATCGCGGATGTGATAATATTCAATTTGTGTTATTTTTGACAAATTATATGTTCTAAAAGTATCAAGTTTTATATAGCTATCAAATTTTACACAGTTTGTATAATCTCTTAGTATCTTTGAATTTACATCAGAACGATCTAAATAGCTATTAAACACTCACTAAATTCGGTTCTCAATTACACGGCAATTATCAATTAGTTTTATTAACTCGCGATGTCTAATGATTTCCGTCACCATTTGAAAGCTGGTTGGCTGCGAGTTAGTTCAGTATCTTCCGTGTAAATAAATCATCGAAAAGATTATAGTTGGATAACAGCTTCGATCAACAATAGTAACTTATTCCCTCCGTGCGCCGTATTCCTCAGTGCTGAGGGTGTTAGGACTATGTTCCTCCATTCACTTCTGTCCTCCGCGCAGTGGATAGCGACATTGATGCTGGATTCCAAAGTCGTCTTAATCTGATCGGACCAGCGCATGGGACTACGCCCCCTAGGCCTCTTTCCTTCCACTTTGCCGGTGATGAGAAGTCTTTCGAGATTGTCACCTTTTTTCCTCGCAACGTGACCAAAAAACTCTAAAGTAACTTATTATATAACTATTACTATTGTTGATCGAAGGATAACGGGATAACACATTACCGAGGTTTTTACTAACCAAAAAGACTTAGAATACACGCAAAATAAGTAAATGTGAAATCTTGATTTATTTCAAATACTGAAACGAGAATTCCTTGACTTAGAGGCTTTTGAATCTGTTAATACGGATTCGTTTTTGTTATTTTCTTGGCAACATTGAACTTAAGAATATAATTTCTTATATATAAGAATATAATTTTTAAATTTCTATATATTAATACGTGAAGCAAAAACTTTGTTTCCCTTTTTACGTAAATTGCGCGGACGGTGGAGTATGAAATTTTGCACACTTATAGAGAATATACAGAGAAGAAGTGAACAAAGCTAATATTTTTTTTAAAATAATGCCTAAAAGATACATTAAATCAATAAAGAAAACATTACACACACTTCCATGTATTTGAAACACACACATTATACTCTTTGTTTATTGTCAAACTTTTGTTATTGCTTAAAGTCTGTAGTCAAATTGAAAATAGGTTAGTATCGAGCATTTGTCTATAGTGTAGTCTTGGCGAAACTGTAACAATCGGACCGTAATAATGTTGAAACTTATAATTTCAATTAATTATAGTCGAATTTGGACTACTGCGGGATCACTAGTTTCTATTAAAACATCTTAAAAATAGTTGTTGTAAAATGTAATCTTGATAAGAAATATCCGCGCATTCATTCTAATTCATTTTAATATATTCAAGGGGGAAAATATCTCAATACTCGAAACTTCGAGAATGTATTCGAACATAAACAAAGGATATTGTAAGTTCGAAATTCGGCGTTATTATATTAGTTGATTAGGATTATTTCTGTGTGTTTACTGCTGCTTATAGGTTTTTTTTAACTTGTATTTATGTGATACCGACTGACTTTTTTATAGCTTTTCGTAAAATGATTAGTTTTAGTCGAAATTTAGTATCGAATATTGAAAATCGATATTATGTTACATCGATTTTTTTTTTATAAGCAATCTATACCGCTCATAATTGTATTTGCATTTTTAAATAAATTTTGATAAAGTATGTAACTGGTTTTCTTTATATTTATTATTAGTTATACTTATATTGAGGAGTGAAACGCTATTTGGTTTAAGCGTCATTTCGCTTAATGCCGGCCACTGACATGCGCATGTGAAGGGCCGTCAAACATTCATTCGCAAACCTAGCGGCTGTGCAAATGGGTTCGCATACTCAATTTGCGAACCCGTTTGCGCTTCCTCCTACACTTGTTTACGAATGTCTCACGAATTTCTCCTCCTTTTTAATTCGTCAATAGAACATTGAAGAGAAAAAGAGTTTTTAATTCTTTCCCAGACATCATTGACAGCCATGCTGTTTTTATGGGATTTCTTTTGATGAAGATACGCTACACAGTAGACGTCACGAACTATGAAAATGGCGTATAGTATACGTCCGTTACCTTCGCAATCGTCGGCGCAACTGGGCAAGCGAATGTGTGGGAGACTACGCGAAGGTTCGAGGTTCGCGCGCTTTGATGTTTGTTAAAAAACCGACACAGCTTGGAAAACCACGAATGCAGCGAAAACTTTGCATAATCATTCGCAAATGTCGTCCTACACTTGTGGGTTTGCGTATTCGTACGCATGTGAGTGACCGGTGTAATACGCAACATTTATCTTTGTAATTAAATACGCGTTTTATTTAGTACTAGCGACTCGCTCTCGCTTCGCTTCGGAAACTGTAATTTATTATTGATTTCTCCACTATTTAATGGATGTTATTATACATATAAACCTTCCTCTTCAATCACTCTATCTATTAAAAAAAACGCACCAAAATCCGTTGCTTAGTTTTAAAGATTTAATACATACGGATATAGGGACAGAGAAAGCGACTTTGTTTTAGCTATGTATAGATTAGCATCAACAGTTCGATGTTTTAATTGAATTTCAATTAACTTTACTCCATTGAAACAGCTAAATAATATATAATATTTTTCCAATTTTAAACTTTAAATAGCTCTCCTGTAATGTTGCAAAAATGTCGCTTAAACAAAATCGCTTTTCACACCTCGATAAAAAAACCATATAATTAGTTTTAATTATCTCTACACGACGCGTGAACAGACGCGCACGCAACTCCAACATAAGCAATAAGCGGCAGAACTTAATGTTGCTGGTGTTTTACTGGTGGTAGGATCTCTTGTGAACCCGCACGGGTAGGTACCGCCACCCTGCCTATTTCTACCGTGAAGCAGTAATGCGTTTCAGTTCGAAGGGTGGGGTAGCCGTTGTAACTATACTTGAGGCCTTAGAACTTATATCTCAAAGTGGGTGGCGCATTTACGTTGTAGATGTCTATGGACTCCAGTAACCACTTAACACCAGGTGGGCTGTGAGCTCGTCCACCCATATAAGCAATAAAAAAAACCCACGAGGCAGCTTGACATTTAAGTAAAAAACACGCTTTTTTTAAATTATTTATTTACGAATAAAAATCATGTCTATTTCATAATAATCAATACATAAACGTTATCTTAAATAAAAACAATATTACACTATAATGGAATAATATTTTATACACATTGAATGAACAAAATGGAAGTCTGTACGTACGACATTACCTGTAACACTTTAGAGTGGCCTATCCAATTAATTCAATGACAAGTAAGTGACATTTGACACATAATTCAGTGTTACCAGCAAATGTTGTAAATATAGTCGATATGGAGGGTAGAGGAAGGAGAACCGTCTCTGTGTGCGAAAAAGTGTCCTTTGAAATGTGCTAAATAAGGGTGGCGCTACAGTAGCAACAGGGTTAATTTTAAAAAAGGCGCTGAAAGTTATTAGAATAAGATAGAAAAATAAAAAAGGACGACAGAACTGTAGTAAGCACTACAAAATCACAAAAATGCATACTATTTATTTATTGTCAAACTTTTGTTCTTGACGTCTGTGGTCAAATTGAGAATATATTAAATATTGTTTGTCTTTATTAATATTTTTCTATAGTGTAGTCTAGGCGAAATCTGTGATTATAGAAGTATAATAGTCTTTGAAAATATAATCATAATAGTGTACAAACTTACAATTTCAAATAATTATAGTCGAATTTCGACTACTGCGGGACCACTAGTATAAACTAAGTAACGTCATATAGGTTGTATCGTAGTAAATCGTTTCTTTACAAAGGTCGATGTGCGACATTTAACGTCGGGTACTGTACTTTACTGCTGGCGACAACTAACGCCATCTCTTGGCGAATAGCGGCGCTAACAAACAACTAACGCCCGGACTGTTCGCGAACATTCAGGATAATTCGAGGGTCAGTGCGGTGTGTAGGCACCAGCTAACGCGCTGATGCTGAAGTCCGATTGAAGACCTTGAACAAAGACCACCGATTGCGGGAAAGCGGTTGCCAATGTGAATGTCAGCGCGCACTACACCCGGGCGAGCGTGTGCCAGGACGTTATGGCCACTGTCAATAAACTTGTCACCGGTTTTAATGCCAGCTATTACTCTATCGATATCTGTATAGGTCGTCGTGCGCCAAGCGTTCTCCATGTTGTCAATTCAATGTGTGGAAAAATACGTTGTGACTTAACTCGCCCGCGGACCCAGCTTCCTGAGACAGGACAGTCCCTGTAACAAAAAGCTCAATTTAACGACGTGTCCGTATATCTCTGCCACCAGACACTCCCCGCGTCCATAATCCTCAACGGGGAGGGTCGTACCTCTCTCAATGTAGTGGAATATCTTGCAACGACTCAGTGGCTTCGTGGTAGTCCACTGAGGGTGGAGTGGTCCAACTGAATACAATCTTTTTTATTGCTTATATGAGTGGACGACCTCACGGCCCACCTGATGTTAAGTGGTTACTGGAGTCCATAGACATCTACAACGTAAATGCGCCACCTACCTCGAGATATAAGTTCTAAGGTCTCAGTATAGTTACAACGGCTGCTCCACCCTTCAAACCGAAACGCATTACTGCTTCACGGCAGAAATAGGCAGGGCGGTAGTACCTACCCGCGCGGACGCACAAGAGGTAGGCAGCGGCTTGGCTCTGCCCCTGGCATTGCTGAAGTCCATGGGCGACGGTAACCACTCACCATCAGGTGGGCCGTATGCTTGTCTGCCTACAAGGGCAATAAAAAAAAAAGGTCCTACCACCAGTAAAAAAGGACACTCAGATTCGTATTTTTTTGGAATCCAATCCCTAGAACAGCTTTTAGAGATTTGATGTAGGGGACTTTTTGGTGGGAGCGCGGGGGGCGAAGTCCTAGGAACTGTCTGACGTACGCACCTGCTCGAGGTACTCGTTCCTGGAGAGCCAGAAGTTGTCCCTGTTCTTGCAGACCTCGGCCAGGACGGCGCCTCCGATGAACACCATGTCCTTGCGCCGGGGAGGATCTTCCACTCTGATCTTAAATTTCTACGTTTGGAATAGAAAAAAAAAGTATGGATCAGCTTGCTGGACCACTAAAGTGGCGGATGAAAGGCGATTGCATGCAGCAGAGATGCGAATGTTGCGATGGATGTGTGGAGTAACGAGAATGAATAGAATGCGGAATGAATATGTGAGAGGAAGTCTGAAAGTGGCATCTGTGACGGAGAAGCTGAGGAGTGCGCGTTTGGGATGGTATGGACATGTGATGAGACGAAAGTGAGGTTGGTAAGAAAATGTTAACTATGAATGTGGAAGGATATAGAGGAAGAGGTAGACCTAAGAAGAAATGGATGGATTGCGTGAAAGACGATATGTGTAAGAGGTGAGTGAGCGAAGAAATGGTATACGATAGAAGAGTATGGAAGGAGAAAACATGTTGCGCCGACCCCAGGTGACTGGGAGAAGGGCAGGAGGATGATGATGATGATGCGATTCACACGTGGTAGAAGTGAAACCTTCAAAAATTTAAATACGATTATCCTAAATGTCTAAGTAGGTATATGAAAAATTTTGTCATTAGTAAATAATTGTAAATCATCTTTTATATTTAGTATGAGGTAGCGCCTTTTGTGAATTGATATTTTAACTTCACCTATAATCCTAAATTAAAATTCACTACAAGAGGATTCGTGCACACGTTAGTATTAAAAAAATATCATAGATGGCGCTGTATTAAAAAAAAACACTGCACTGAAAACGTCTAATGTGTTCTATCTCATTCTCTCGCCGGCTGAATCCTATACATTTATGTGTTTGTGTCTCTATGGACTTATTTTTTCGTTTCATCGAGTTTGAAATCACAACGATTCTAAAGAAGTTTCACTTCAATAATTATATTGCATCTCTTTATGGTTTGCTCTTGTTAAGGATGCTGTCTGCAGGTGACAGCCTCCTTCGGGACACCAGCAGACCAGATGACGGCACTCATATATTTTTTATTTATTCATTTTTATTGCCCTTGTAGGCAGACGAGCATATGGCCCACCTGATGGTGAGTGGTTACCGTCGCCCATGGACTTCAGCAACTCTAGGGGCAGCCGCCAAGCCGCTGTCTAGAATCTACCTACATCTTAAGGTCATGCGACTTCATCACAAACATACCGATAGCTTATCGCATTCGTTCCGCAGCACCCGCTCCAGATACAGCTGCTTGATCTCGCGCTCGAGCCGCGACGGGAGGCCCGGGTACATGGTGGAGCCCCCGGACAGCACGATGTGCTTGTACAGCTCGTTGCGCATGTCTATGTCGGCCGCCTGGAACGAAGCGAACATTGTCAATTCAACAACGCGTCTTGGATGTCCCCTTGTGACGTGGGTGTCGGGAACCACACTGGAGACAAGGCAACAACCCAGACCCTGGGTACCAATTATATAAAAAAAGCTTTATGATCAAATATTTAGGAGCCACTACGTTTCCAGAGATCTTTTCTGCCACGTACCATCCGGCTATGGAATGAGCTCCCCTCCACGGTGCTTCCCGAGCGCTATGACATGTCCTTCTTCAAACGAGGTTTGCGGAGAGTACTTAACGGTAAACAGCGGTCTGAAGTCCATGGGTGACGGTGACCACCCATCATCAGATGGACCGTATTCTTGTCTGCCTATACGGGCATTTAAAATTTTATTTTTATCTTAAATTGTATTATAACTACCCCCTCATTCGCTTCGAGGTGTACCGTTTTTCTCACTTAAAGCTGCCCCGCCCCAAATCTTCTCGAACAACTAATATAAACACTAGTAATAGCTCGAACTTTTCATACGATTTGAATGGTAGCAAATATTAATATCCGCTTAATGGACGCCTATGTAGTTTGCTGATAGAGGAAGATAGAGAGAGACAGAGGTCCCGTACCTGTATGGTGTTGAAGACCAGCTCCGCGATGCCCTGCCCCTCCACGTTGATGAGGTGCGGCTGGAACAGAGCCTCGGGCGCCTCAAACCTCTCGCCCCCCACCTTGATCACTCGACCGTCCGGCAACTGGGATAATATATTGATACTAAGTTCTTTTTTTTACGGTGGACGAACTCACAGCCCCCCTGGTGTTAAGTGGTTACTGGAACCCATAGACATCTACAACTTTTTTTTTTAACTTGCCTAAGTTGATGGTCTAGAGATACTATATCAGCGTAACTTTAACTAGTAGGTGAGCTCACGGGGCTCAAACCTGACGACGTTCCTAACACTGGCCCTAGCAAGAGCAGTGCTTCGCAGAATCTACCACCGGATCGGAAACGCGACCCACTGAGGAGATCCGACAAGAAACTCAGTGGGCTGTGTCTGTGGGTTAATTTACTCGTCGAGCCCTTCGTCGCAAGCGACGGGTTCGGTGAGGACGGTGACCGGTGCTTGAGGTACCTAAAGCACCGTTAATGGATCGGGAGGATCCGTAATGTCGTGGGCGACGTCGACAGTTTACCATTTGGTCCGCAGGATCGGCAATGTAGTTACCGGCGGCCACGATGAGAGGATTCTCATGTTGTGCCGCTTTATTGAAGTATCTACAATGTAAATGCGCCGCCCACCTTGAGATATAAGTTCTAAGGTTCTAGTATAGTTACAACGGCTGCCCCGCCCTTCAAGCCGAAACGCATTACTGCCTCACGGCAGAAATAGACGGGGCGGGGTGGTACCTACCCGCGCGGACTCACAAGAGGTCCTACCACCAGTAATTACGCAAATTATAATTTTGCGGCTTTGATTTTTACTACACGATCTCATTCCTTCACCGTGGAAGTCAATCGTGAACGTTAAGTACATAATTCATTAGAAAAATTGGCAGGCCATCTTTTAAGCCACGACGACTTCAAAAGAACTAGTAAATCGCCTATAACTCAACGAGATAGGGATGCTATTCTAAGTACGTCCCGGTCTTGTCCTAGAGATTTTTCGACATAGTTGTCTCTAGTGGTCCACAGACTCACCGTGTAGGGCTCCACCAGCACGGTGGTCTCCAGCGCCAGCCGTTGCTCCTGCTCAATGTTGTACCCGATGTAGCAGAGCTTTTCCTTCATCATCCTCACCGTCTCGAAGTCAGCGGAATGATTGAAAGCATACCCTCGGAGCAGAAGCAACTGGAAACACAATGTGGCTTTTTGAAGTGAAACTTCTTTAGGCGCTTTAGGCTTCTCTTAGACAAACTTTGTTTGCGGGCGTCGGCCACTAAATGGCTTGTTATTAGTTTCTCATTACTTCTGTAGATGGCAGTAACATATTAACTATGTATCTATATATTTTTAAAGATTAAAAAAAATCAATATATAATTTAAAACATTTATAAATGGTGAAGAAGTCATTTCTCTTATTCATTCCCTATTACAAAAGAAATTTCATTTAAGAATGATAAATGAAGAAAACCAAAATACCACACCCCGCATAAGAAGTTTCATTTCTTTCACGTGCACTACGTTGCACTGAGACTTTATTTCATCTCATCTCGTTTCATTTATATTTCATTTCAATGGATTACAGTCTCAAATAAATCAACTTCACCTCACTTCGATCCATAAAATTTTTCATATAAACCCGATTAAATACTTATTTGACAACTAAAATTTTTTTTAAACTGGCAACAATAGTAAAGACCGTCAGGTTTGAGTCCCACGAGCTCACCTACTAGTTCGGTGAATCTAGAATAACCCCTCGAGGTAACTGGAATAGGTAGGGGAAAAAAAGTAAATAAGCCAATTACCATACATTTTTTTTTTCTTATAGCTACCGTTCCCAAAAGAACTAAATATCTCTCAAAGGTCGTCAACAGTGCGATCCGGGATTCTTAGATATTTTGGACACGTATCGCGACGGCCAGCAGAGTCTATCGAGAAACTTGTAGTTCAGGGTAGGGTCAATTTAACGGCCGTCTGGTGTAGTGGTAAGTGACATGGGCACTACACAAGGGGGTCGCGGGTTCGAATCCCGCCAAGGGAGGATATTTGTATGATAAATATAAAATGTCTTTTCCAGGGTTATGGATGTATACTAAATATATGTAAGTGTATACTAAAAATCTTACATTTATTTCCGTTACCTGGTACCTGTAAAACAAGTTCTTTATGAACTTAGCACGGGACCAGTTAAAGTGGCGTGATCGTTAGTAAATATTTATTAATGGTATGTGACATCGTGGGCGAATCCCCATGCGCTGGACTGATCAGGTGAAAGACCTTACTGAAACCCCACTTAATGAGTGCCTGCGCCAGACCTCGGTTCGCACACTATGGAAAACATCTGTCAAGGCTTTAATAAGCAAGAATTCCACACGACCACGACTGCTCTACCAAGAGCAACCGACTATGATGATGACCGTTCCCAAAATACTCACTTTGATGAGATACCTCGTGATATCTCGCCCGGCTATGTCCAGCCTCCTGGTGAGATGAGGCAGCGCAAACTCTTCATACACGGGACAAATGTGCGTCACACCGTCTCCTAGAATTGCGGAAATAATTACGATATTGTGTCTATGGAAATTTAACACCAAATAGGTATCTGAGCGTGTTTCGAATGCAAGTTTTTAGAATCCTCTCCATAAAGATTATAACGAGGGTACTTGCGAATGAAAAAAATGCCGATCTGGTGGTAGATTCCAAAAAGTACTGCTTCTGCTAAACACCCAGAAAAAGAGCAAATAAACCTGAATCATGTTGAATGTTTGCTCAAGGCGAGAATCGAACCCGCGACCCTCGGCGCTACAGTCAGAGACGTTAACCACTGCACCACCGTGTCAGTCAAATGACATAATAACAGTAATGGAAGTAACAGGCGCGAAGTTAAAACCGTAAGAATTATTTTTATTTATTACTAGCGACCAGCCCTCGCTTCGCTTCGGAAGCGTTAAATTTTATTACTCATAGCTGAGTCCCGCGATGTTACCCGCGGTTATTGTCGCACCGCAGGGCGAAGCTAGTCTAAAAAAAGTTGCCTAAGTTACTCCTTATATCATCAGGCACCTATCGGTGAAAGTCTCGTCAAAATCGGTCCCGCCGTTCCAGAGATTAGCCGAAACAAACAGACAGACAAAAATTGTAAAAAATGTTATTTTGGTGTATGTACCGTATATATATTCATATGCATGTAGTAAAAAGAGGTTATTTCAATATTACAAACAGACACTTCAATTTTATTTATAGGTATAGATGTGTAGATTTTTATCGCCCCCCCCCCCCCTCGTTCTTTATTGGACTCACCCGAGTCCACGACCACTCCCGATATCAGTCCCTGAGCGTACAACGTGAGCACAGCTTGTATCGCGACGTAAGCGCTGTCGAACTCATACTTTTCAAACATCACCTGGAAACAAACTTATTATAAGACAAAACTAAGATGACTTATTACAAGAATTAGGATTCTTCCACCTAGATTAACGCTGCCTGAATTAAATTAAATTATATAAATGCATGCGTTTAAGTTTAATATTGTAATAATACTAATAAAATGTAAAACCCTTTATGATATTTAAATCAATAAAGTGATTTAATTATTTTTATAGATTAGACTAGTACATGTGACTCTAGACACATATTATTATGAACTGGTTTCTGCAATATATGATTTTAGTTTTCATTAATTAATAATTAATAACAATTTCCAAACCACTTTTTTCGCTTAAAATAGCTTAAAATAATAATCTTTTAAATTAGCTTGAATAATTGATTAAACCCACAGATATAATAATTAATTACACCCCCAGTATGTGCCGCTTTAAGATATCAAACATTTCATATGCATAATAAAACTATTTGTTTATTAAATTTAATTGGATGCTCAAGATAAACATCGGGGTTACCTTAGAGGCTGACCACTAACCGGACACAAGAAAAAAAAACATGCTCACGAACGCTCACTGGAGCTCATCAACGCTCACGGGAGCTCACGGTCGCTCATAGCCGCCTCAAAACATACCTCGATCATTTTCTCTCGATTCTTAGTTGGATTCATCGGGGGTTCGGTGAGCAAAATCTTCGTCTCTTTCGGATCTACGTTCATCTTGCTCGGACCGAATGTGTAGTCCCACACGTGGCACATGTCCTCCCAATTACGTACGACCTGGAAGCCAATCCGATGTCGCTTTGGTTACCCTCTCAAACCAAAATGCTCCCACTAAACTGTTGAGCTGTACATATCGACGCTTGAAAGACAAACGTGATTAAGCGACAATAACTGCTTTGTACATAAATGATAGGCAATAACCATATTCGATGCGCAAAAAAATATATTTCTAGGTCTATATAAAATCATTTCAATCCTACTGCTACTAGCTAGATTCTACTACAGCTAGATTCGTTAAAAAAAATTTTTTCTTCTTGTATATCAACTTTAAATTAGTCTACTGTAAAGTTCACGCATTGTCGCTTAGTCACTGTGCCTTTCAAGCGTCGATATGTTATTTATTTATTTATTACACTTCATTCAGTCAACCAAAACCATATTTTATACCTTTAATATATAGTTGATACCTTTCAGGATATTAAAGGAAGCTATAAAATTATTGTATCTTATATCTTCCTTTAATATCCTGAAAGGTATCCGAGTTGATAACAAATATGAAATTAATGGTTACTTCGGTTTCGCTATGCGTGTACTACCGTGTAGCCAGAGCCATCTATTTAAAAAAAAAATTGTGTTTATGGTACAATTAAAAAAAAAGTTGCACGTGTTCCACTCACCCCATTCTCCATAGGGTAGCTAACTTCAAGCATGGATCGCAGTTTGGATGCTTCATCGCCCACCATCAAGTCCTGTTAAATATTATGACATTCATAGCATTAGGCAAATTTTAGCAATCTTAAAAAGGTTTGGTATTCACCCGCGGTTCAAGCAAGTCGTAGTGGACAAAACTAACTATTATTTTTTTAAGGTTGCATTTCGCGTATGTAATTCTCCATTTAAATAAGTTCGTCTTTCCGACTTTTTTTTTTATTGCTTTGATGAGTGGACGATCTCACAGCCCACCTGGTGTTAAGTGTTTACTGGAGACCATAGACATCTACAACGTAAATACGCCACCCACCTTGAGATATAAGTTCTAAGGTCTCAGTATAGTTACAACGGCTGCCCCGCCCTTCAAACCGAAACGCATTACTGCTTCACGGCAGAAATGGGCAGAGTGGTGATACCTACCCGCGCGGACTCACAATAGGTCCAACCACCAGTAAACGTAAAAGTAGAAGTTTCCGATATTCAATGTATTTTTACGGGAGATTAGACAGTAAATTTGCTTTGCTCTTCAAATACATATATCTATGACTGTTACCCGTGATGTAGCTAAATAGATTCTGCGATTCATTTTACGATAACATTATAATGAATTATGAGCAAATTACTGGTAGAACGTCTTGTGAGTTCGCACGGGTAGGTACCACCACCCAGCCTATTTCTGCCGTGAAGCAGTAATGCGTTTCGGTATGAAAGGCGGGGCAGCCGTTGTACTGTTAAAAGTAAGACCTTAGAAGTCATGTCTCAAGGTGGGTGACGGCATTTACGTTGTAGATGTCTATGGGCTCCGGTAACTACTTAACACAAGGTGGGCCGGGCCGTGTGCTTGTACACCAATCTAAGCAATAAAAAAAAAGTGTGTTTGACTTATTTATTTTTGAGTGCAAATTTCCCACTAACAGGAGAGTAAATAACAAACCAGGGTATAAAGTCAAGAAGAAGGCGAAATTGTCAAACACTACAGTGTTTTTTTTTTATTGCTTAGATGGGTGGACGAGCTCACAGCCCACCTAGTGTTAAGTATTTACTGGAGCCCATAGACATCTACAACGTAGATGCGCCACCCACATTGAGATACAAGTTCTAAGGTCTCAGTATAGTTACAACGGCTGCCCCACCCTTCAAACCGAAACGCATTACTGCTTCACGGCAGAAATAGGCAGGGCGGTGGTACCTACTCATGCGGACTCATAAGTGGTCCTACCACCAGTAGAAAGTGTTTTAGTTTATAATCTACACATAGACAAACACTCACAAACAGACACACACGAGTTAAAAATGAAAACATGCCTTGTTTTGTCAACATTTTTAGTTGTGTTTTTAGTAATAAAAGTTGAGTTTGAGTAATCTCAAAATGTAGTGTAATTATTTTTAACATCATATTTTTACAATTTTTGGGACAAGATTTGTTTCAATTATTCATAGGACAGATAGTCTTGAACATGAATACTAAAAAAATTCAACAAATAAATGAATTTTAGAAAAGGATTTTTTGAAAAAAAAATTATATCTAGATTAATTCAAATCAAACAATCACTTAGATGTTTAGAGACTATGGAAGTTAAAGAAATCTAACACTATGTAGATATTCATTATCAATATCAGAGAGACCCCAGTTATACCTGGTTCTGCAGCAATAATATAAGAATACCATTATATCAATGAGATTTTGACTTTATTACTCTTCCAATATGTAGCATCCACTTGACTTCATTTGTCAAATTAAGAATACACCAGAATCCACATTCTCATATCTAGCTTACTCAGTAAAAACTCTATATTAGGTGAACAGTATAACTCTCTTGCCAATGTATATCTTTGAAAGAAGATTTCAATTCTAAAACTTAATTGTATTGGAGTAAAACTAAACAGCATGTAAGATTATCGTATTTAAGGGTAGAGTTCGGTAGATATTCACAAGACACTTTAAGCACACTTAATACATAATATATGTTAGTCCCCTTTTCTCTAGTTTTCATCTCCAAACAGCGCTTCTGAGAATTTGATAACATTATTTGGAGATAACAGTCTATTACAAATTGGATACCTCATGCTTGAGATATCTATTCATTCATATCTTTATAAAGCCACAAAGTATATAATGCTTGGTTTTCACTATTCCAAGTCAGAACCTGCTAATCTGGTAAATACTGGCTTTGCATGGATGTCACTATCACCCTGTGGCAGGTAACCATCATACAAAGCAAGTTGCCTGAATCTCGCTTACAACATTTTCAAGATAAAGTGCATATATACAAGTTCCGAACAACAACATTCGGACCATCGGTCTACCGAGCAATATCACCCGCTCGGTGGAAGATCTTCTCTTTGTCGTTAAGCCTCCCAAAACCCCATTCCTGGACTCTTTAAGTATACGAAGAGACTATTAAAATTCTTAAGCATATCTCAATCTTTTAATAGCCTTCTAACACTCATTGTTTTAGTTCCTATAGCATGCAGTTAGTTTCCAATGGAATAGGCAAACAGACTGTCGATAGACAGTTTGTCCTGAATTTTCTTTCCATATTTTATAATCCAGACTAATTTTTTAAATGAAACCTCTGTTTTGGTTTAAAAAAAGAATCTACTGTTGTTTCAATTGTTAATAATGCATTTAATCATCATCACACATCAGAAAGAAAATTAACGTTAGAACAATAAAACATTCCTAGATGTATTTATATTACTTACACCAATACAAATATCCTGAAAACACAGATCAATATTATAAATAATGAACAGAAATTCCTTTTTGTCTTCCTTGCTGTAACAAGGCTTACAAACTTTTAAGTATTGTAACTATTTTTATAGAGGTAAAATGATTTTATTAATTTTGTTACAAAAGTTTGTCCTTCAGGTTTCTATGTGCTTTACATTAACGTTCATTTGTTCGTAATAGGCCAATAAAAAAATTGTTGTCAACTTAATAATGAGAAAAAGTGTCTTCCACTTACCTTAACATCAATATCTCCTATTTTGTTTTCAGCGCGTATGATCGGCCTGCCGACCATGGAAGGGAATATAAATGCCGGAAAATTGCTACCAGCGAAGCCACATTTCACAAACTGTAATACATCGAAAGGAAAACCGTACGTGATTCAGAGCTTATCTAAAAATTCTAATAGTCTACAAATTTTGTGTTCACTTACGCCGGTACCGTTGTCGCAAACGATAACTTTCCGTCCTTTGTCGTCCATTTTATTTAGTTTTTAATTTATTTTATTAATATTAAAAAGTTATAATGTAATTTGTTTTTTAGAACACTACACAACTCCCCAACTCCCGCAAAGCGGAAAGCAAATCTCACAATTCTGTAAAAATGACAAATCGTTGTCATAAACTATATGCAGTACAAAATACACCTTTAAAGACACTTCGTATAAAGTTTTATTTTGAATGCAAAAATTAAATTCTTGTGTGACACACCTTCTCCTTGAAGTAATTAGTCTTTTTAGCATGTGTATTGAAATATTGTGTTGTCCGTAAAAAAACTGTCAGAATTTTAATTTAGCTATTTCAACCAAATTTAATCATTAATTAACTAACATATTTAATTAATTAAGAAGCAAAATAAAATGTTCATTGTGACTTTATTTGGCTCGTTAAAACTGACTCGTTAGGCCATACTTCAGTGGTTAGGCCCTGACACTGACATTTGACAGCCCAAAGTAATGATTTATCTAATGTCACACAAATGTCATACTTCAAGAAAGGCATGGTTTTGAGAAACGTTTGTTTTCAGGTTTTCACGTGCCTTATTTATATTTAACGTAACATGATACAATAACTTACAATGAAGCATAAAAGATTTGAGGAAAATATATTAATTGATGAGGCTTACACTAATTACGGTCAAGCTGATAAGAACGCAGATGATAAGAAAGGCCAGGGTATCGCAAAGAATTTCGCCGAAAGCCTTGAATATGGTGAAAAAAAGAAATGGTTTCATCAGGTTTGTGATATAGAACATAAGTCTAAATGTTTATTTTCCCTATTTAAAAAAAAGCGTAGGAAATAAGGCTTTAACACATCAATTCAAAATTGTATTTAACCTTTACTATGATTTCGATCGTCCAGTCGTATTAGTAATCGATGCTCATTCTTCTTCTTCTTCGTCGCTTTCTTCATTGCTGAAGGTCGTGTCCCTGAAACTTGACCGTTGCCTGTCTCGTGAGCTGTTTCCATCTCGTCCGGTCCTCAGCTGCTCGAATGGCGGTTGCGACTGGCAACCCAGTTAGAGATACTCATACGATGCTCATACCTAAACACTATAAAAAAAAAGATTTAAAAAAATTGACTAGTGTACCACATCTTAAAGAGTATGAGTTGATCGAAAATATGTTTATGCCAAAGCTTATTTGCTTTAAGAATTGAGTTGGACTATCCAATTCACAGTTAAGTTTTCAACTAATGTGAATTGTATTTTTCAGCTACCTGAAGAACCAGTCACGTTGCCAAAAACATTATCGACAGAACAAATTGAACAATTAAGAAAGGAAGCCACCAGTGCCTTGCACGGTGATACATTAGCTTATGAAACGAGTAAGCATTACTTTTAATTATATGTATGTTCAATTTAGTCGTAGTCTAGGGATGTCTTAGTTTTCTGAGACAATTTATTTCTGCAGAGACAAACAGAAGCGGCTCATCAGATCATCAATGGGCTAAGACTCTCCTGAACAAAGGTGCTATCGGAGATAGAGTTGCCGCTGCCACAATTCTTATCCAGGTAATGTAATTACTATCTAAACAAATATTGTAACGCATTGTTTTTGACTGTAATAAGTATTAAAAATTGTGATGTAGTTTTAAGGTCAATTATATACATGGTAAATCGTATTTTGGTCCGCACGATACAGGCTATGTCTAGTGTGAGGATTATTGGTAAATATTATATTGTTGATGCCATCTGCGTAATCTCTCAATTTGTTAAATATGTAAATAGTATTCTAGGTCATGATTTAAGAGTTTATGTAGTAAATAAAAATAAATTATTATTATTAAATTAAATTATTAATTCATTTTGGCAACCTCTTTGATGCTAATACCTAAAGCAAATTAAACTGGTAAAATGTACACTGATTGTGAACTATGTACAGATATTCCATTATGAAAGTTTTGTATGATTGTACAAAGCAGTAGATGGTGTCGTCTGCTTCCATACTATAAAATGGACATGCACAGAGGACTTGTATAAAATAAAATTTACAAAAGAGTTAAGAAAAAAAGTGGAGAGTACTTAACGGTAAGCAGCAGCTTGGTTCTGCCCCTGGCATTGCTGACGTCCATGGGCGACGGTAACCACTTCCCATCAGGTGGGCTGTATGCTCGTCTGCTGCCGACACGTTTTTAACGCACTGGAAAATGAAAAAAGTTATTCAGAAATAAATTTTTCTCATTTCAGGACAATCCGTTATACAATTTAACAGCGCTTAGAAATTTAATAAACAATGTCAAACCGGCCAAGAAGAAAGACGGTATTATTATAATCGGTGAGTACATGAATAATAAACTGCTAACATAACAATTGCAATGGTACTTTATGAGTAAATAAAACAAAATGTGTATCATTATCAGCCTGCAGACTTCCACTTCATAGGACATAGGCGTTATGCAAGTTATACGTTATAAAATATCGAAAACAACATTTCAATATTTTTCCTTGATTTATGTCTCAAATCCTGTTATTGAGTTAATGTTAATAAAAGTAATGATTATTTAAGATGTTAGTATCTTTATTTATTTCTCCTTTTGTTTTTAGATGCCCTGTCAGAGCTACTCATATCCGAATTGCTAATACCAGATGTTAAATTACGTACCTTCGAACAGCATCCGCTAGGACACCTAGATGAGATGACGTCGGGCAACAAACAAACAAAGAGGAATATATTGAAACTGTGGTATTATGAAGATCAATTGAAAGAATTATATGGAAGTTAGTTGTCTCTTATCTTCTCTGTATTTTAATTGTTGAGTAATTATGCATAATACTTTGAAGACGTTGTGTAATTATATGAAGGGTAGCTATTCTCATTTTTGTGTAAAGCCATCTTTAATAACTGTGGCTCTTAATAAAAATTATCAGTGAAATATTAATTGAAACCAAATTTCATTATTATGATACTTGAGGTACATATCCTTTCTAGCTATAGCTATAGCTGTTTGGACTATGTTTAAAGTTTTCTAGAATATCCTCGATTGTGTTATTCGTATTGTCATAACAATATATCGAGTATGTCTGTATATGGTTAGGTAGGCTGACCTGTCAACCGTGTTTATTTTTGTTTTTTTTTTATATTGCCCTTGTAGGCAGACGAGCATACGGCCCACCTGATGGTGAGTGGTTACCGTCGCCCATGGACTTCAGCAATGCCAGGGGCAGAGCCAAGCCGCTGCCTACTATTAAGTATTTTCCGCAAGCCTCGTTTGAAGAAGGACATGTCATAGCGCTCGGGAAACACCGTGGAGGGGAACTCATTCCAAAACCGGATAATACGTGGCAGAAAAGATCTCTAGAAATGCATTGTGGATGAACGCAGTGGCTCCAGGTAGTATGGATGAACTCTACTCCGGTGGCGGGCGGCGCGATGGTAAAAACGAGATGCCGGTATCATCTCGAACTATTCCTCAGAGCACTTTTCCCAATAAAACCTGACTTGAACCAGAAGCCACTTAGGTCGTAAAATGCCGATGCACAATATTTAGTTACTAATAAAAGAAGTTGATTAACCTAAAATTTTGATATATTTAATATCATAATGGACGACCTTTTATGAGTATTGGTCAGTGGGTCCATGTAGGCTAGTCACAGGATTCCGTTTTGGTTCATGATTGGAGTCGCTAAATTTGTGCCAGATCTTCAAGTCTAAGTAGATGTTATTCTTATTATTGTGTTTTTGTTATGACACACATCGACATATTAAAGTGTGTAAGGAAGACTTCTTTAAAATAAACTCAACATTTTCAGCATACGTGGATGCCTTGAACAAATTTGCCCACGACACAGTCGATGCAAACAAGGAGAAATCTGTTAGTGCTATGTCATATTTGCTCATGCACCATCCGGAAAGGGAAAAGGTACACGAAAAACATATACATATTTATATGAATTATATAACTGACGCATTACATTCAAGCCAATATTATTTATTTACAGTAGGGGTGAGCAACATTTTTAATCAATGGGCCAATATAAATATATTTTTTTTGGCTGTCCGCACATAGATTAACTCTTATTAATAATTTACGAAACTTTATTTCTTTGTTAAAAACAAACAAGAAAAGAACAGAAAAACGAATTGATGGGAGCAAGTCAATAAATTTTTTTTTATTTTTTTTTATATAGGAATTTGGCTCCAGCGCCCTTGGAATTGATTTTGCTAATGTCAAAGTATGTACAAAAATGACAGATGCTTAGAGAGAAAAAAAAATACTAAATACAAATAAATTTGACCAGTTTTTCCATACGCGAATCTGTGATTTTAAGAACAGCACAAACAAATATATGTTAGAACTAACTACTTCACAGATAAATATTATCAACAAATTAAATTTTAGAGATGCATGGCGTACCGCGTGTTGCTCATCCTTTATTTACAGCATTCTTTTATTAAATATTGTTCTATGAAATTTAATAGTCTTAGAATGTGCTTTTAACTTGGAATTTTCCTTAAATGTATCTTTTGTACAAATCTGTGATCTATTCGGTGGTATGTGAGGTGTATTTGTATGCAGTGTGAAGTGATTGTTACTTCTGTGATTGTGATTGTTATTTAGTGATTTATTGAAAGTCTCTTTAAGTTTTTTAAAAATAAAATCTCAATGTCAGCGACATCAGATATGCTTTTACAAAGTGATATATGTACATAAATGACTTGATCAGCCTTTGATTTCTTTCAATAATTTATCTCACTCGAAACCACACAAATCAAAACCTATGATAATATTCCTTTGATATTCGAAAGCATTTAATTTTTTTTATAACTTTTTTTTTTACCTGTTTCTTTGTGTATCCTAAATACGTCCTTATATACACAATGTAAAGTGGAAATTCCTAAGCTGAAATATGAACAATATTAGTTTGGTCAATACAAACACTTGTTCTATATTCATAATTCGTGAACACGCAATGTACTGTGAAGGTAGACATTGCGTTCACTTGAGGCAGTACTTCACGCACGTACATTTTAAGTCGTTATACATTGCGTGTTTTAGTTTTGTTGCGTGATTTGTTCCCAGTTATAATTATTATTGTAGGACTCCGCTTCCAAAAGTCAGGAAATAATACACAGATTGCAGTAGTTCACTTAATTCTGTATTGCTTTATTTGTAATTGTAACTTCACTTATACAATCTTTAGATATCTGCTCACTACTCAATACACTGCTTTCTGTGTCGTGTTTTTTCAGACTACCGCCTTTTTTATTATTATGTCACATCCCCACTACTGCCATTGCTCCTACCAACCAGTGTTGCTATTTGGCAATCCGAAAATTGCCTCAACTTTAATATGTTATATTTAATTTCATCATTTTACAACAAACATTATTATTAACTTACATTATTATTCCCTTACAGATTCTACTAACGAACATCATAAACAAATTGGGTGATCCCTCCCAGGGCGTGGCCTCAAAGGTGATCTATCATTTGTGTCAGATCATCTACAATCACCCGAACATGAAAGGCGTGGTCCTGGCGGAAATCGAGAAGATGCTATTCAGGTGCACTTGGAAACGAAATTCCTTAAAGCCAAAGCCTTTCTTGAAGCATGACATTTATGTGACATTAACTAAATCAAAACTTTGACATGTCAAATGTCAATGTCAGGGCCTAACGAGTCAGGTTAAATGAGCCAAATAAAGCCACAGTGAACATTTTATTTTGCTTCGGTACCAGATTTTATAATTAATTATTGGTATTTAAAAATAGTTATACTCACCAATTAATTTTTTTTTATTGCTTTGATGGTTGGACTTGTTCATAGCCCACATGGTGTTAAGTGGTTACTGGAGCCCATAGACATCTACAACGTAAACGCGCCACCCACCTTGAGATATAAGTTCTAAGGTCTCGTATAGTTACAACGGCTGCCCCGCCCTTCAAACCGAAACGCATTACTGCTTCACGGCAGAAATAGGCAGGGTGGTGGTACCTACCCGTGCGGACTCACAAGAGGTCCTACCACAAGAACATATTTTGTTGAGTACGTATTTCATTAGAAAAATTGGGTACCCGCCTGCGGGATTCGAACACCGGTGCATCGCTCGTTACGAATGCACCGGACGTCTTATCCTTTAGGTCACGACGACTTCAATGATGATGATGACTTTTGTATTTATACAATACAATTCAGTTTTCTACCTCGTTAGTTGCGGGATTTTGTGATATATACAACATGTAACATATTTAACGCACACCCTCAAACACCCCAATTAGACTTTAATAGTATAAACGCTATGCATACACCAAATATTATTTATATGTCCGTTAACATTGATTATTTGTGAAATTAGTTATTCCAATTTCGTGGAAATAAAATGGTCACCGATTCACACTCCGCTGCGCACGCACACACAGACACATGTACACACTCGCCGCCGCGCCGCGCCCCTTGTTCAATGCACTTTAATGACCGTTTTCGTATTTGTTGTTTTATTTTAGATAATACTGCAATGTCACTTTTCACTTTATCAAAGGCGGTTATTATCTTATTCTTTAGTTCTTCGGCACTTATTGTCTGTGTGTTATAAACTAGCGATTTAATTCGCCCCCACAAAAAAAAGTCGAGAGGCGTCAAATCAGCTGATCTAGGAGGTCACTGACCGAAAAGACATAGCGACATACGGGAGATATTCAATTTTTATTTGCACTATCACTTGACCTCTTATCGATAAGGTGGACGCGCCGTGACTGACTTGTCAAAAATATTTTGTTAACTTCGTTTTTTAGATTTTTCTTTGATCACCGCCGACGCAACCGCGTCGCATCGGGATTAGCCTGCCGTTTATAGTAAGAATATTAAGCCGACGAAAGAAAGGGATAGTAATTATTTTTGTATTACGTGGTTTTCTTTTATGTATTGTAGTGTTGCTGTGTGCCGGCGGTCGCTGTTGGTCTTGTGTGCGTAGGTATTTTATTTTGTAATAGACTATTAGCCTTGAAATAAGTATCAGATTTATTTAATTAAATAATATTTTTTTTTACTAATTAGATATTTCATTTTAAAAAGTCTTAATACCCTGACTTACGTTCCATTTTCGTTTCTATGAATTGTTTAGCTAGCTGTGTAGGGTGACTGTAATTTACTTAGTTTTAACTAAATTTTAGAAAAAAAATTTGGTACATAAAAAACAATCAAAATCGATCCAGATTCCGATTCTGAACAAATTACTTTCAGGGTGTGCGTTAATTATGTTACATGTTGTATAGGGTTCCGGGACTTGACCATCTACAGAAAAGGATGTAGGATATTATACATCAGACCGGAACACGAGTTGGCTTTATGTTAGATATAAGCTTGTGTGTTGTGAGATATCAGACCAATTCTTAAACGCATTCAACATCTGTCATTCTGAAATGTAGCTATCACGCTCTTTACCTAACTTCTCTCGTATTTTTTCCTAATAGGGTTCGGTCAAGTTACGTGTGCGCTTTCTCCTGGTGGTAGGCACTCTTCTGAGTCCGCGCGGGCTGACACCACCGCCCCGACTATTTCTGCCGTGAAGCAGTAATGCGTTTCGGTTTGAAGGGCGGAGCAGCCGTTGTAACTATACTGAGACCTTAGAACTTATATCTCAAGATGGGTGGCGCATTTACGTTGTAGATCTCTATGGGCTCCAGTAATCACTTACCACCAGGTGGGCTGTGGGCTCGTCCACCCATCTAAGCAATGAATAAAAAAAGGGTTCATATTAAATAATGCTTATTAAAATTAATTATTAAGTGTTTTAATGTATGAAATGTGTGATTAAACATGTCTCCGGTTTTATTTAACGAATATTATTGTCATGTGTACGTTGCAGAACGAATATCTCCCCGCGCGCGCAATACTACGGCGTATGTTTCCTGAATCAGTTCTATTTGGGTAAAGACGATTCCAAAGTAGCTGAGAGTTTGATAAGAATATACTTCTCGTTCTTCAAGGCTTCTATTAAGAAGGTAGGTAAATATTTTCTTTATAGAGGGTAGAGGTAAGGAGAACCGTCTCATATGGGAGATCTTTGAAAAAGTGTCCCATTTTCAGCACTAAATAACAGTTCAAAAATCCTCCAGAATGGCGCTAGCATAGGCACGGGGTGTGATATGAATTGAGCAGTTGTTAACTGGTTGTAGTATGCTGAGTTAAGAAATTTAATATATTTAATGACTAGAGTAGTTAGTGACATGTAATATACAAGACCTCACATGTTTACGTAGTCCAAACTAATTTCGTCAATATAACCTAAAATGATTGCTGTGGTAAAACGTGGAGACATCGATTGCATTTTCTTATCAGCTTTAAATAAAATACTTTTTGTGATTTTGTAGTGCTTACAGTTCTTTCGTCCTTTTTTATTTCTCTATCATATTCTAATAGCTTTCAGCGCCTTTTTTTAAATTTACCCGGTTGCTACTGTAGCGCCACTCTTATTTAGTAGATTTTAAAAAAACACTTTTTCGCACACAGAGACGATTCTCCTTACCTTTACTCTCCATAATTTTCTTACTGTCTTAACAGACAGCTCATAGATAATACACATAAATTAGTTATAGATAAGCAACTCAAGCACTCAACAAAAATGTTTGCGGGCGTTGGCCACTAGATGGCCTCGCTTCGATTAGTTTCTCATTGCTCCTGTAGATGGCGCTAACATATTACCTATCCTATATTTTATTTTTAATGAAGGATTTTGTACATTTTCCGAAACCACAAATTGATAAAATGTAATCAATTTGTCTATAACAAACATTTTTTTAAGTGAAACTTCTTTAGGCGCATGAGGGTAAAATTTTTACAGATGTAACGTCACGCAGGAATGCAACGGAAGTATCGATTTTTTTTTTATTACAGCGCCATCTATGAGATTTTTTAGTACTAACGTGCGTATGAAACCTCATAAAGTGAATTTCAATTTAGGATTATACGTGACGTTAAAATATCGATCGATCATACTATAAAAGATCATTTACAATTATTTACTAATGACAAAATTTTACATATACTTAGACATTTAGGATAATTGTATTTTAATTTTTGAAGGTTTCACTTCTAACACGTGTGAATTGCACACATGTTTCTTTTTTTTTCTGTGTTTAGTTATATAATAGTTAAATGCCTTAACTTTAATAACATATAAGCTTAGGGGCATCTGCTACAAGATTTCGCTGGTTTCCATACAAAAAATATTTGTCTTATAGTATAGTAGTTTCAGGGCCCTGGGACAGCTCACAACTCATCAAACGTGTATATGGTTCAGGGAGACTCACAGTACAGCCAATCTAGTATTAAGTGATTACCAAGAGCCCGTAGATGTCACAGTGTGGCTCCGTTAAACCCACTTAAAGACATGACGTATTGTACTATCTCAACCCGTCAAACTGGAAAGCACGTCTGCTTCGCGGCAGAAATAGATAGGATGATGGTACATACCCGTGCGGGCTCAAAAGACACCCACCCTCCTTATTATTATACAAATTGAAATTTGCCACCAATCATCGGGTTAAATAATCAAAATAGTCAGTTTTTTTTGTTGCTTAGATGTCTGGACGAGCTCACAGCCCACCTGGTGTTAAGTGATTCCGAGAGCCCTTACCAATAAACTTAACAATAAAATTGAGATTAAAACGGTTCCAAAGGAAGGTTGAATCGAAAATGACTTTTATTTAGTGTTTGTTTTTTTTTTTTTTTTGCCTAGTTGTGTGGATGAGCTCACAGCCCACCTGATGTTAATTGGTTACTGGAGCCCATAGACATCCACAACGTAAATGCGCCACCCACCTTGAGATACAAGTTCTAAGGTCTCAAGTATAGTAACGACGGCTGCCCCACCCTTCAAACCGAAACGCATTACTGGTTCACGGCAGAAATAGGCAGGGTGGTGGTACCCAACCGCGCGGACTCACAAGAGGTCCTACCACCAGTAATTACGCAAATTATAATTTTGCGGGTTTCATTTTTATTACACGATGTTATTCCTTCACCGTGGAAGTCAATCGTGAACATTTGTTGAGTACGTATTTCATTTGAAAAATTGGTACCCGCCTGCGGGATTCGAACACCGGTGCATCGCTCAACACGAATGCACCGGACGTCTTATCCGTTAGGCCACGACGACTACAGAACTTGAAGGTCTTCGTTACCAGGTCATAAAATCCCTTAAAAAATCATTATAAGCATAATTAATATACCTTAATTAAGCGTACCTAAACGGTCAGCGACAATGGACCGCCTTACGAGCTCTAATTTTCAGAAGTTTCTGATTCATAATGGCATAGAACGTATTTATTGAGCTCCCTATCATCCCGCTTCTAATGGGGCCGCTGAAAATGCCGTTAAAATTTTTAAACGCGCCATTAAAAAGACATTAAAACAGAATTGAAATGTACATACAGCACTGTGTAGATTTTTATTAGCTTACAGAAATAGAGAACACAACATCGCTAATCTGCGGTACTTATTGTTCCAGGGCGAAATCGATTCCCGGCTAATGTCAGCGATATTGACGGGCGTCAAACGCGCCTACCCGTTCGCCGATAAGGAGCGGCTCACAGAGACTCAGGACCACATCGACTCGATCCACCGGCTTGTGCACCTGGCCGGCATCAATATATCCGTGCACGCTCTGGCTCTGCTGTTCCAGATCAGCGACGCCTCCACCGGGACCAGCGACCGGTGAGCCCCCGCGACACCCCTAATGAAAGTCGTCGTGGCCTAAAGCATAAGACGTCCGGTGCATTCGTATGTAGCGATGTACCGGTGTTCGAATCCCGCAGGCGGGTACCAATTTTTCTAATGAAATACGTACTCTCAACAAATGCTCACGATTGACTTCCACGGTGAAGGAATAACATCGTGTAATAAAAATCGAACCCGCAAAATTATAATTTGCGTAATTACTGGTGGTAGGACCTCTTGTGAGCCCGCGCGGGTAGGTACGCTGCCTAGTTTCTGCCGTGAAGCAGTAATGCGTTTCGTTTGGAAAGGTGAGGCCGCCGTTGTAACTATACTGAGACCTTAGGACTTATATCTATGCATGTAGATGTCTATGGGCTCCAGTAACCACTTAACACTAGGTGGTCTGTGCGCTCGTCCACCCATCTAAGCAATAAAAAAAAACTTTCAGCCGTGCCCGGTATATTAAAACGTGAAGTAAAAACTTTATATCCATTTTTAAGAAAATTGCGCGGACGGAGGAGTATAAAGTTACTCACACTTATAGAGAATGTAGAGAAGGAGTGTAGAGCTAATATTTTTTTTAAATTATACATTAATGATACATTGAATCAATAAAAAAACACACTACCATGTGTATGACACATACATTCTTTGTTTATTGTCGAACTTTTCTTATTGCTTATAGTCTGTGGTCAAATTGATAATAGATTAAATATTGTTTGTCTTTATTAATATTTGTCTATAGTGTAGTCTTGGCGAAATCTGTGATTATAACAGTATCATAAATAGTCTTTGACAATAGAACCGAAATTATAATTTTAATTAATTATAGTCGAACTTCGACAATTGCGGGACCACTAGTTAGAAAAAACGTGAATAGTTTTCTCGATAATTTCCAGTTACTACTCGGCCTTATACAAGAAGCTGACGAACTCCGACATATTGAACACTACGCACACGGCTCTGCTCTTCTCGCTCGTTTACAAGTCGCTGAAGCAGGACAAGAACATTCCCAGGGTGGTGGCCTTCGTCAAGCGATTGCTCCAGCTGTGCTGCTACGTGCTGCCGGCCCAGGCCTGCGGGATGATCTTCCTTCTGTCGAGGGTCCTGAAGGACTCCTCCAAGAAGGAGGCCATCAAACTTGTATGGAACAAACGGGAGGTGAAGGAAGTAAGTTAGTCTGCTAATACAATCTTCTATATTCTTCTTCTATATCACTATATAGTATAAAACAAAGTCGCTTTCTCTGTCCCTATATCTGTCCCTATGTATGCTTAAATATTTAAAACTACGCAACGGATTTTGATGCGGTTTTTTTTAATAGATAGAGTGATTGAAGAGGAAACTTTGTATGTCTAATAACATCCGTTAAATAGTGGAGATATCAATAATAAATTACAGTTTCCGAAGCGAAGCGAGGGCTGGTCGCTAGTTAAGGATAATTGAAAAACTGCTGGTTCAGCTCTTGATACAGTTTAAATAGGACGTTTATTGTGTTTAATAAGAGTTTTTTTAATGTTCTCGATCGCGTACAAGTTAACTCATATTTGTATGGAGTTGGAATGAGTTAACGTTTTACGCGATCGGTAAGTTAAAAAACTCGCACTAAGCACACTGCAATAAAAATAGTATAATTAAGAGCTTTCTTTTTTGGACTCGGTTAAAAATCAACTTCAACTTTTGACATGAATTTTCATTTTTTGATCTATTTTTTGTTTTTTACTGTCGCATAATACTCGCGTTAATGAAGTAAAAACGTTTTCAGGAAATCAAAAGTGAAGATGTTATAGGACCACAGCAGGATACAACCGAGAACGGCACAGACAAAGACGGTGCTGAGCCCACGGACATCGTCCAAGATGAGGAGGTTAAGGAAACTAAAAAAGTTGATTTACTGCGTGGCGATAAAAAAGATCTGCTCTTGGGTATGTTGTTATCTATACTAATATATAAATCTACAGTGGTTTTTACGGATGTACCGTTATAACTACTGAACCGTGCAGCCGACTTCGTAGTACCTAAACCTAAACCTTTGTACAAAATAAACTTAAAACAAACAAAAGGAATCCGTCCGACAGGCGACATATCAAAGGAAAAAGAAAATTGTTATTTTTATTTCATTACGAGCATTTTCATATTTATTTACCTTTTAAACCTTCTCTGGATTTCCACAAATAATACAAGACCAAAATTAGCCAAATCGGTCCAGCCGTTCTTAGCGAGACTAACGAGCAATTCATTTTTATATATATAAATATAGACTAACCGCACTCACCCGCTTCGCTGGGCACTTAAAATTTACATTATTATTTATTGTCATTATCATTAGGAAGTCCAACAATCATATAAATATTAGCCTATCCATTAAGTACATGTATTTTCTACATGGATACCAAGTTTCAATTCAATCGGATGCATGGTTCAGTAGTTATAACCAGTGGTCGGAGTAGGTAGATTGATTTTAAATATTTGCGTCAAGATATTATAATATGGACATGCCATTTTATCCACAATGATTTTTTTTTTAATTGAAAAAATAAATTTTTAATCCTCATCGGATACAATTTCTATATTTATGAGATAAAGTAACAAAAAGCCCTGTCTAAGTTTTGTCTCATACTGACAAGCGTCATTTCTAATTCAACAGAAAGGGACAAAATACGGTGTAATTATTCCAAGGTGTATGAAATAAAATACTGGTTTCTTTCACCATTAGCTAGCACTGGTAGCGTAGATTAATATTATTAATACGTTTTTCACGTTAAACACAGATTCATGCTAATTTCAAAATTCCGGAACAAATATCACTATAAATATGAAGTTCCGGTATTTTGGAGTTACATCCATATTATTCTCTACGTTTGACGTCAACGACCTTAAAGCAATCTACCTACTCCGACCTCTGGTTATAACAGAACATCCGTAAAAACCACTAGTATATTAATTAGTATTAAATTAGTATAGATTGTGATAGTTTGTAACAAAATTTCTCAGACGACGACGAAGAAGAATCGTACGTGGATCTTAAAATCGACGGCGAGGGGAACGTGAGGGCGAGGCGGCGCGCGGGGGGCGGCGGCGTCCCCGGGTGGTTCCACGCCAGGGTGGGGGCCCGCCCCCTCCACGACCGCAGCGAAACTGAAACGAAAATACAACTGAAGAAGACGATCAACATGGATAAAGTGAGTATAGTTTAGAAGCCGTCGTGGCCTAAAGGATAAGACGTCCGGTGCGTTCGTGTGTAGCGATGCACCGGTGTTCGAATCCCGCAAGCGGGTACCAATTTTTCTAATGAAATACGTACTCAACAAATGTTCACGATTGACTTCCACGGTGAAGGAATGACATCGTGTAATAAAAATCCAAACCCACAACATTATTATTTGCGTAATTACTGGTGGTAGGACCTCTTGTGAGTCCGCACGGGTAGGTACCACCGCCCCGCCTATTTCTGCCGTGAAGCAATAATGCGTTTCGGTTTGAAGAGTGGGGCAGCAGTTGTAACTATACTGAGACCTTAGAACTTATATATCAAGGTGGGTGGCGGTGTTTACGTTGTAGCTGTCTATGGGCTCCAGCAACCACTTAACACCAGGTGAGCTCAGTTCAATGTGCACTCTATAAGTCACACAGGGGATTGTGTGTTGGACTTTTTGGCGGGAACGCGAGGAGTAAAGTTGTGTAATTTTGTTTGATTTTGTCTATTTAGTGTTTCTTCAGGTTTAAATGTGTAATAACGATGGTTTATTAACTGTTTAATATCTGTGAAAGTGCACAAATGTGGAAAAATAAAACAAAGCCGCTGAACGTAACTTCTCGGGATCCTCCAAAAAGTTCACTGAAAAAATCTCAGTAAATTACCACCATTTTACTAAGATTATATTTTTCATCCCATATCATCTCATCTCATTTTATTTAATTTCTTCCCAGTTGATTAATGTCTCAAATTAATGATTTTCATTTCATTTCACTCCATATTATAATTTTTCATAAAATTAATAAGTATATTAAAATAAGACATGAAATTAAAGGTCTTAGTTACCAGCTCATAAAATCCCTTTAAAAAAAAAGAAGGGATTGTGTGTTAAAGGATTGTTCTTGTTCTCTTCTGTCTGGTTTACGGACAATGATAATGACAATGTCCATGTTCGAGGTCGCGTCGGCGTACAACCCGCTCGGCAGGAGTCCGCAGCACGCCGGCGCGGAGCTCTCGGCCTACACCGAGCTTTTGCTGCTGTCCAGGCACTTCCACCCGACCGTCCAGCTGTTTGCCAAGAAGATGTTAAGCGGTAAGTCTTGTCCGAAGCTCGGTAGTCGCTCGCGTCGACCTGAGCACTCGTGAGCATTTATTTGTGGAAGTCATCAATCGATGTAACATCAAGATTTTGGTTGCAGTAACTATCATAGAAATTTGTCAATCCATAATCGAAATTAAACGTGAGCATTCATGAACATGGTCGCCGTATTTATCATTCAAAATCATTCGAGCAGTGTATTTATATTCTGATTGCGTCATAAGTAGCGCGTTATTAGCGTACCTGATCATTCGTGAGCATTTATTTTGTGAAAGTCATCAATCGATGTAGTATCAAGGTTTGTCGATGCAGTATTAAACTATTATAAATAATAGTCAATGTATAACCGAAAATTAGACGTGAGCGTTCATGAACATGGTCGCCGTATTTATCATTCAAAGTCATTCGAGCATTTGTCATTTATAATCCGACTGCGCCATAAGTAGCACGTCACGAACATGCGTGAGCATTTGTGAGCACGCCTCAGAAATACACGTATCCGCACATTCTCCTTCCGCAGACCAGCTAATACAGTACAGCGGTGATCCGCTGAAAGACTTCTCCGGTATACGTTTCCTGGATCGCTTCGTCTTCAAAAATCCCAAGAAGAGGACCGAGAACCAGGAGGAAGATGGCGTTAAGAAGATCAAGGGATCACATCCCAAGTTCGCCGTCAGAAAGAACTACACGGCTAGAGGTATTAACCCGATCCGGTAGTAGATTCATTAGCGAAGCAATTGCTATTGAGTTGTTAGGTCTCATTCGGAGGCGCTCGGGCAGCTGTTAGCAAATCCCACCCCTCCTGGCTGAGCCTTTGCTCGCCCACTTGTCCTGGTGAAACTGGAAAGGCCTTCGGGCCACCAGTAATCTTTCAATCATAAAAAAAAAAGCTATTAACATTATGCTCGACACACTACACTGGATCCTGACCTTTTTTTTTATTGTTTAGATGGGACGAGCTCACAGCCCACCTGGTGTTAAGTGGTTACTGTAGCCCATAGACATCTACAACGTAAATACGCAACCCACCTTGAGATATAAGTTCTAAGGTCTCAGTATAGTTACAACAGCTGCCCCGCCCTTCAAACCGAAACGCATTACTGCTTCACGGCAGAAATAGGCAGGTTGGTGGTACCTACCCGTGCGGACTCACAAGAGGTCCTACCACCAGTAATCTCTGATATCTCTTTAGGGTTGACGATGCCCATGGTCCTCTACCAGTGGTGGCAAGTGGCTGACCTGGCCAAATTGCAGCCTGAAGACTTCTGCGTGACAGTTAAATTTTATTTGTTGTGTCATTTGCAGGTGTGAAGAGCTTGAGAGTGAATTCGATTTCTTACCTCAACGAAGACGCCTCAAAGATCCCGGTCGATGAGAAATTCTTATACGAGTAAGTATTGACTATTCTATTGACACAAAGATCACATCAAGAGGACTAGTTTCAGTTGTATAGTGTAAGAACTTTTCCATCTTATGACTTCGCAGCAAAAATAGGCAGCATGATGGTTCTTACCCGTGCGGACTCGCATCCGACACCATCATCAATTAATTAAATGCAGAAATTGATCTGATTTGATTATTTTTACATGATGTACATGCTTGATTGTGATTGTGTGTTAAGTACGTTACATAAAAAAAAAAATGTATCTGCTGTGATATTCGAACCGTGGTACTGACGCATCGCTAAGTACCAACGCACCGGACGACTTATCTTTTAGGTTATGATTAAAAAACTTATGATCTTTAGAAAATAGATAAGTATCAAACATCAATATGAAAACCTATAAAATTAATCGTTATATGAAACTACATATAACTAGTCAGGTCATAAGTATTGTCACACAGTAAAAACTTTCTTTTAGAATGCTGGCCACCAAAAAGTTTATTGAATTCGAATTTCGAATTGTTCATGAAAATAAAAATGTTTACTTTTAGAATTTTACTCTTTTTTAAATATGGAGTGGACGCTTAAAGAAGACCGTGTTGCAGTTATTGCGTTGCATCGTTGCGGTTCCGCGCCAATTCAAATTTTTAACATACTGAAAAATTTGAATATAACCAAAAGATTCGTTTATCGTACCATCAAACGATACAATGAAGACTCTAGTGTAGATGACAGGTCAAGAAGTGGTCGCCCTCGGTCTGTTAGGACTCCAGCAGTGATAAAAGCTGTGAAGGCGCGAATTCAAAGAAATCCCAAACGTAAGCAGAAACTGTTGGCCCTTCAGATGGGTTAAGCAGAACCACGGTGAAAAGGGTGTTTAATGAAGACTTAGGGCTTCGGGAATATCGAAGAAAAACAGAACATCGTTTGAATGCTCGTCTAATGGACCTGAGACTGAAGAGATGCCGCGCTTTGTTGAAGCGGTACGCGGGAAAAAATATCGGGAAATTCTTTTTTCGGATGAAAAAATTTTTACCGTAGAAGAAAGAGAGCTACAACAAACAAAATGATAAGGTGTACGCACACAGTAGTGAAGAAGCGAGCAACCGTATTCCGCGTGTCCAACGAGGTCATTTTCCATCCTCGCTCATGGTATGGTTGGGAGTTTCTTATAGAAAGGTGTAAAAACGAATGCAGTTGTGTATCAAAATACAGTCCTGACGAACCTTGTGGTACCTGTTTCTCATACCATGTTCAATAACAGGCACTGGGTATTCCAACAAGATTCGGCGCCAGCTCATAGAGCGAAGAGCACACAAGACTGGCTGGCGGCGCGTGAAATCGACTTCATCCGGCACGAAGACTGGCCCTCCTCCAGTCCAGATTTGAATCCGTTAGATTACAAGATATGGCAACACTTGGAGGAAAATTTGGAGTCACTCAAGACATCCTTGATTAAGGCAGCCGCCGATATTGACATGGACCTCGTTCGTGCTGCGATAGACGACTGGCCGCGCAGATTAAAGGCCTGTATTCAAAATCACGGAGGTCATTTTGAATAAACTTTAGTGTCATAAGAATCTATGTTTTGTTAAGTTCATTTTGGTATATGAATGGTTACATAATGAATAAACTTGTTTCAATTATTTTACATTAAGCATGTGACAGAATTTATGACCTGACTAGGTATACATACGGTGGTCAACGAATAACTTTTCAATTTTATTCAGAAAGTTTAAAGATAATCTAACATTTGGCCACAAATGACGTCATACGTTGGGAAGTTTTCGGGCTACGTAACAGTCTCATTCCTGGTCTTTGCCATTTCAGTTTCCTCCAAAAACGGCGCGGGGCGACGGCTGACGAGGATGACGACGACGCCAGCGACGCGGACTCCATCAACAGCGAAGACTTCGAGCAGTACCTGGACAGCATCACCGGCTCCAAGCGTAAAGGTTAGATCCCCTCCAGCTATGTAACGGAATCCTTGATAATTATTACCGACCTCAAGATGTCTGATGAACAGGAATGTCTTCACTCGCATCAGGGAGGGGTGGGATAGGCGTTGTACTATTGAACTGGTGGTAGGACCTCTTATGAGTCCACACGGGTAGGTACTACCACCGTGCCTATTTCTGCCGTGAAGCAGTAATGCGTTTCGGCTTGAAGGGCGGGGCAGCCGTTGTAACTATACTGAGACCTTAGAACTTATATCTTAAGGTGGATGGTGCATTTACGTTGTAGATGTCTATGGGCTCCAGTAACCACTTAACACCAGGTGGGCTGTGAGCTTGTCCACCCAACTAAGCAAAAAAAAAAACTAGATACAATTGAGATTTGGAGGTACACGTCTCAAGGAGGCCATGTCCACGTCGTGATGCCCACGGACTCCGGTAAACGCTTAATTGAATTGGGTCCTGTGTGTTTGCGTATGTTTTTTTTTTTTTTTTTTATTGCTTAGATGGGTGGACGAGCTCACAGCCCACCTGGTGTTAAGTGGTTATTGGAGCCCATAGACATCCACAACGTAAATGCGCCACCCACCTTGAGATATAAGTTCTAAAGTCTCAAGTATAGTTACAACGGCTGCCCCACCCTTCAAACCGAAACGCCTTACTGCTTCACGGCAGAAATAGGTAGGGTGGTGGTACCCACCCGCGCGGACTCTCAAGAGGTCCTACCACCAGTAAAAATGTTTGCCGCTAGGGGCGCTATTCCAACTAAATAAAAATTTGAGTTAACTTTTACGCTATCGAGAACGTTAAAAAACTCGCACTAAGCACGCTGAACTGTTCACTCACCCACGCAATGTTCATCGAGTAATTAAAAAAAAATAGTTTAAAAAAACTAACAAAATACGCTTTTATAGAAAATCCAACTAAAAAACAGAAAGTAAATTTTAATTAATTTGAATTAAAAATTGTGTAAGAAAAAATTATTTTATTGTAAAAAAGCGTGGGATCTTTTTCAGGATATTATCAAAATAACCCTTCTACTCATATCTGTTCATAAAATATTTATAACTACTGATACTGTGCACCCCACGCTTTTTTTTTACAATAAAATCATTTTTTCTTACACTATTTTTAATTCAAATTTATTTTCCATTTTATAGTTGGATTTTCTATAAAAGCGTATTTTGTTAGTTTTTTAAACTATTATTGATTTTTTCATATTTTAGTTGAATTTAAATTTATTCAATATTTTTTTTAATATTGAATTGTTATCGGTCCTTAATAAGTATACCAAATTTCTAGTTAATCCGTCGTTTTGAACGGGGTCGAAATCATATTCAAAGATTTCGTTACATACAAACATACATACGTGTGAAGCTAATAAAAGCGTATTAAAAATGATAACTTTTTCATTTAGATTTTTAATAATAGTAACTTAATAATCGAAGGGTGAAAGGGTATTTGGTTTAAGCGACATTTATTTTTGTAATTAAAGGTGCGTTTTATTTGATACTAACTGACCCGGCAGACTCAATCGATAAATAAAAGACCTAAACTTTTGTATAAAATAAACTTAAAACAACAAAAGGAATCCGTCCGACGGGGGACACATCAAAGGAAAAACAAAATTGTTGTTTTTATTTAATTCCGAGCGTTTTCATATTTATCTACCTTTTAAACCTTCTCTGGACTTCCACAAATAATTCAAGACCAAAACTAGCCAAATCGGTCCAGCCGTTCTCGAGTTTTAGCGAGACTAACGAACAGCAATTCATTTTTATATATATAGATATATAGATTAGCATTAGCAACAGTTCAATGTTTTTTTTAACTTGAACTTTAATTAAGTTTACTCCATTCGAATAGCTAATAAAGTTTTTATGTTATAATATTTTGTTCTAAATTTTAAACTTTAAGCTCTCCTGCAAAGTTGTAAAACTCTTGCTTAAACCAAATAGCCTTTTACCCATCGATACATATTGCGTATATCAGAAGCGTGGTGCCTTACTGTGTGTCGCTTTGCAGATGAGTCCGACGAGGAGGAGTTGGATTATCTATCAGAGATGGCGACGAATACGGAGGCCCGGAGAAAGAAACGAGATACGAACGCTGAGGATGAACTGGCTGATGATGATGACCTTGGTGATGATGAGGACGAAGGTACTGCCGTTGTGGTTATTATTGTTAAGTATTGACAAACCGGGACACCTCGTGTGGTCCAACCCTCGGATAAGTGATACCTAGTTATGTGTTAAAAATAGCTCACAGCCCACCTGGTGTTAAGTGGTTACTGGTGCCTTTTGGGACAATTCTGTAGATGTTGTTACCGATTGTGACGTTAATAATAAAGAACTAATGCACAGTAATGAAAGACACCGTTTATTCCGTAAGATGGTACATGTGCTTACATAAGGACCGGCGCCGGGCAACTGGTCCAGCGTAATGCTATAATTGCATGCGCAAGCGCTTACGTGTCCCTGCAGAGCCCATAGACATCTACAACGTAAACGCGCCAACCACCTTGAGTCGTCGTGGCCTAAAGGATAAGACGTCCGGTGCATTCGTATGTAGCGATACCCCGTGTTCGAATCCCGCAGGCGGGTATCAATTTTTCGAATGAAATATGTACTCAACAAATGTTCACGATTGACTTCCACGGTGAAGGAATAACATCGTGTAATATAAATCAAACCCGCAAAATTATATTTTGCGTAATTACTGGTGGTAGGACCTCTTGTGAGTCCGCACGGGTAGGTACCACCACCCCGCCTATTTCTGCCGTGAAGCAGTAATGCGTTTCGGTTTGAAGGGTAGGGCAGCCGTTGTAACTATACTGAGACCTTAGAACTTTTATTTCAAGGTGTATGGCGCATTTACGTTGTAGATGTCTATGGGTTCCAGTAACCACTTAACACCAGGTGGGCTGTGAGCTCGTCCACACATCTAGGCAATAAAAAAAATGAGTTCTAAGGTTCCGCGTGTGAGAGTGTCGCGCATTCACTCTCGCTCTGTCTCTTTCTGTTCCATGGTAGCGTTAAACATTTAACGCAACCTTGTTGGAAGTAGCATTATAAGTTTCACATCGAAAAAAATTTACATGATTTTTTTCAAAGTAACAATATTAGATAAGTTTGGAAAGTTTAACGACGGAGGGAAGATCTTCCACCGCGCGGTGATATTTGCTCGGTAGACCGACGATCCGAATGTTGTTGTTCGGAACTTTTATATATATGCAAGCTTATCTTGAAAATGTCGTAAGCGAGATTCAGGCATCTGTCAAATATCTTGCGTTGTGTGATGGCTACCCGCCACAAAGGGATCGACAGAAACTGCCTTCTATTTTTAAAAAATACATGTCATTCCCACGGGAAATTACACGCACACTTTTGATCCGCAAGCGAGCGAGGCCACGGGCAACGGCCAGTTAATAATAATGAAATTAATCGGATACATTAAATGGATTCCGAACTTAATTAGTGGCACGTCCGCGCGCTGGAGCCCGCGGGCAGCTCCACGCGCACCTGTGTGTCCGTCATAACTAGAGGTCGGAGTAGTTAGATTGATTTAAGGTCGTTGACGTCAAACGCAGAGGATAATATGGATATGCCTCAATACCGGAACTTCATATTTATAGTGATATTTGTTCCGGAATTTTGAAATTAGCATGAATCTGTGTTTAAGGTGAAAACGTATTAATAATATTAATCTACGCTACCAGTGCTAGCTAATTGTGAAAAAAATCAGTATTTTATTTTGTACAAAAATACATTGGAATAGTTACACCGTATTTTGTCCCTTTCTGTTGAATTAGAAATGACGCTTGTCAGTATGAGACAAAACTTAGACAGGGCTTTTTGTTACTTTATCTCATAAATATAGAAATTGAATCCGATGAGGATTAAAAATTTTTTTTTTTTCAATTTATAAAAATATTCATTATGGATAAAATGGCATGTCCATATTATAATATATTGACGCAAGTATATAAAATCAATCTACCTACTCCGACCACTGGTCATAACTGAAGTATAGCGTGTTTTGTTGCAGATGACGACGCCGGGCTGGACATCTCAGCCGACGAGGACGAACCCGCCTTCTCCGGCGACGAAGACGGTAAGACGCCTTCTAATATAAACCTTTGTGTTTTTATTGGTAAGATGGGTGGCCCATCTACTGCTAAGTTAAGTTCTGAAGTCGTCGTGGCCTAAAGGATAAGACGTCCGGTGCATTCGTGTGTAGCGATGCAACGATGTTCGAATCCGGCAGGCGGGTACCAATTTAATGAAATACGATACCCTTCAATTCGAAACGCCTTTTTTTTCTACCTATTCTAATAACCTTGAGGGGTTATTCTAGATTCCCCGAGCTCGTAGGTGAGCTCGTGGGACTCAAACCTGACGACATTGCTAACGCGAACCCTAGCAAGAGCCGTGCTTCGCAGAATCTACCACCGGATCGGAAACGCGACCCACTGAGGAGATCCGGCGGGAAACTCAGTAAACTGTGTCTGAGGGTTAATTTACTCATCGAGCCCTTCGTCGCAAGCTACAGGTTCGACAAGGACGGTGATCGGTGCTTGTGGTACCTAAAAGCACCGTTGATGGATCGGGAGGATCCGAAATGACATGTTTAGGGCGACGTCGACTGCTTTCCATTCTGTCCGCAGGATCGGGAATGTAGTTACCGGCGGCCACGATGAGAGGGTTCTCGTGTCGTGCCGCTTTATCGAAGTGGCGTCCGAAACGCATTACTGCTTCGTGACAAAATAGACAGGGTGCTGGTACCTATCCATGCAAAGACGTCCTACCACCAGTACAGCTTGAAGCTAACAGAATTATAAACATTGTTTATATTTTCAGAACTCCTGTTGGAAGACAGCGACGACGAAGATCCTTTGGAGGACCCCGGAGAGAAGAATAAACGGAAATCGAAATTTAGTCTCAAAGGTAATTTGGTGTGAAGTATACTGGAGCCCATAGACATCTACAACGTAAATACGCCACCCACCTTGAGATATAAGTTCCCAGGTCTCAAGTATAGTTACAACGGCTGCCCCACCCTTCAAACCGAAACGCATTACTGCTTCACGGCAGAAATAGGCAGGGTGGTGGTACCTACCCGTGCGGACTCACACGAGGTCCTACCACCACCAATAAGTACAGCGAGGTATGCGAGTGTGAAGAGTTGCGGTCCTGGCGCCCTAAAAGATAAGAAGTCAGTTGTGCTCGGGTCGAGCAACGCCGCTGGGCTGGGGTTCGACTCAGGGCCCGGGATTCTTTTGATTCGGAAGAGTCAAAAATTTAAGTGGCGCTACAGTAGCAAGTGGAAAGATTTTAAAAACAACACCATCAACTACTATACCCCATTTCAATCCAACACATTTCACCCTTTTTTTCCCTAACTATGATGATAGCCTTGAGAGGCTATATCAACGTTACCCAAGCGTGTAGGTGAGCTCACGGGGCTCAAACCAGAATGTTGCTAACACTGGCCCTAGCAAGAGCAGTGCTTCGCAGAATCTACCACCGGATCGGAAACGCGACCCACTGAGAAGATCCGGCGAGAAACTCGGGGGCTGTGTCTGTGGGATATCACTCTGTTTGAAACTGCTATATTCATATCATTTCCACTTTCTACACTAGCGCTATCTTGAGTCTTCCAACAATGACTTGTTGTTTACAGATGAACACTTTTTCAACTTGTCCCATATACAAAATGGTCCTTACTTCTACCCTCAATAAACCAAAGGACGATTGTAGGTGGTTTTTTTTTAAATATCAATTTTATGTTCACAGGAAAAGATGATCTCAGTTCTCTGTTTGCGTCAGCCGAAGAATTCTCAACTCTATTAGAAGACACGGCCGCGAACAAGAAGCAGGGTTCGAGCCAAGCAGTCTCCAACACGGACAATTCGAGCTTAAAACAACTGGCCTGGGAAGATAAAAGAAACAATTGGATCAAGGGATACAACAAAAAGATTTTGGGAAACAATAAGAGCGGGGGGAAATTTAAACACAAAATGGCCGACAGAAAGAAGACGGCCGCTAAGAATTTTGGCGGGAAAATTAAAATGCAGGAGAATAAGTTTGCGGGTAAAGGAAAACGCAAAGGCGGAACGGCGAACGGACCTGGTGGGAAGAAAAAAAGAATGAAATAGTATTAGTCTTTTTGCATCGTAATAAAAAGCTAATAAATGGTTTTTTTTTTTATTATTGTTTTTATTATCATTCAATCCTTGAAATTACTTTAAGCGTTACGGCAGCCAAATTCTCGTAAATAAAATGATACGACTTAAATGGCATATCTGTGAGCACCTTACAAGAGTTTAATGACAGAAGTCATCGCATGGTGGCGGTTTTAAAATGGTTTTGCCTATATGATTTTAAAACCGTCTAAGAATGTGTTACTAAGTCAGGCGTTAAATATAGACTTGTCTAAACATCTATAATACCTAATGCTTAGTGTATTCCTTTCCAAGCGCATTTAAAAAGAGTGAAATCTAATAGGTAGTTCAATGGTGTATTTCATTCATAATCTCGTCTAATCACTTATCCCTGTATCCTAAATATAGCTGCAAAATTTTGCAAAACACGTTCTGAAAATGTTTAATATCTTCACTTTCAATCGATTGAAGTGTGCGATCTGTCATTTTAAACATACGCGGGGAACACCTGCCATCTTTATTCTCGTTGCATTTACAGATTATACACTAATGAAGTTTTATAAAATATAAAATAGTAGTAGGTATTTAAACAAGTATTTATGGTTCGACAAATGAATATTCTTTTCATTTCAATTTGATACCGAATTGATTACTGAATCAGTTTTTACAGACGTCTCTTAAAATCACAAAAAGCGTCCGGAAGTATCTTTTTCTAATAATAATCTAAGTACCACATTCAAATTGGTTGGATTTTACACAAAAGAAATTTTGTTTTTGGAACAAAACGCATTTAAAACTATTTTGTTACAATTCATTATGTTCAACGACATACACATTACGCTTGGAAAAACTTCTATCGATTATAGGTCTGTGGGATTATAGCTATAAGCAAGGTCAAGGTTGAAACCATAATATCAACAAGAGGTTCGACGCGCATCTGCTAACTTCACTCTATTGATATGACCTTGAAAATTTAAAACACTACGTTCAAAACAATACCACGTAACAGATTAATTTAGCACTCAAATAAATAAATGCAGATCAAGAAAACTGTGTTTTATTGGTAATTTTTTATTAATTTTTAATTCCATTCCTGTAAAATTCCAAATTTATTAATACTACAGTTACACAAACATTGTCGTATCTTGAAACTATCTCAGAAATAAATAACAATAATTCTAAATACGACGCACTACGACTCCAACAAATATTTATCTTTGAATAAAACATCGATTGAAGTCTTAATAAATTTAAATGTTACGCATGATCATAGCGAAGTGGCGCTTGTTTGTTGACATTACTACGCCGAGTAGCTACGGCCGTGCGCGCCATCGCGCCGTATCCAACAGTTTTAACCAATAAATAAACGAATTTCACAGTGTTTAAGCAAAATAACTTTGACCGAAACGCGTTTTAGTTGAATCTATGTGAAGTATTAGTTATAACGGACTGTTTTTCCAGTGATTTTATTGTGGAAAAAAAGGCGGGCTATCTGTGCACAAGTGACGATTACTAATCTATTTATAGCCGAACCTGTGTTGTGTTGCATATGTTTTCGTCTCTACAGCTGTTCTAGTAGAATCTTTAATCATTCCAATAAGATTTTTAGTGTAACAACAGAGTTCTAGGCATCCTAATTAGAAATTTTCTGTGAATGGAACAAGGAAAAACTGCATAAACTAGTTTGACAGCTCACCGATGCACACAGACGTAACGCGCATGTGTGCGTGCAAGTGATGTGAAATTCTTGCGATTATCGATTGGGAGATAATTTCAAGGACAAATGTTGTATTTTATACTGCTTCAATTCATTTAATATTTTAAAATATAAATCTACGATCGCATTATGGAGTCGCCCATTGTAGAGACGATGAGCTCAGAGCAGGGTCAAGGCCCCTTATCGGCAGGTTCAAATCAATTGTTTGCGACAGAAAACTTGGATTTGCCTGATGATACGTTTCGAATGGGCTTAGATAACTTTCATTTAATCGGCGAAAACGTGACAGTGAGCGAGAGGGTCACGTCCGTAGATACTGCTAGATCTTCGGTCGACACACCAAGCGTATTGCCCGACTTTAACATTCCTACACCTATGAACACACCGGTCAATGAGATTACGCCCGAAATTTTGCTGCCAATTTCAGAAACACCTAAAATCCCAACCGAGACCATTCGTAAAGCAGCTACCTTACTCAAACTATCGATAGTTAAGAAGGACGAGGACGATGTATTCGTGAAACCTTCGCCGATGACCGATGGCATGTCGCCGGCGAGAATGCTGCAATTCGAAATAGACGGAGCAAACAACGCGACCCCTACCATGAGAAGGGCCGTTGTGGACTTCGACTTCTTTAATAAGAATAAATTCGATGAATACTTCGAAGACACTCGACAGGACGTTAAAATTGCCTCGGAATGTAAAAATGAGGAGACGTTTAAAGAAACTGCAGTTATAACGAAGGCGAACACCGTGCGACACGAAATAGGCTATGGTAAGTAGTATCAAGTAGTTTGTTTAAAAGGTTTCCCCTGAATTTACTGCTAATAGCTTTTTTCCTACCTAAGCTGATAGCCTCGAGAGGCTATCTCAGCGAAACCTGGTGAGTAGGTGAGCTCACAGGGCTCATACCGGGAATGTTGCTAAGACTTGCCCTAGCAAAGGCAAGACCTCGCAGAATCTACCACCAGATCGGAAACGCGACCCACTGAGAAAATCCGGCGAGAAACTAAGTGGGCTGTGTCTATGGGTTAATTTACTCGTCGAGCCCTTCGTCTACAAACATACATACATATCGATAAAGCTAATAAAAGCGTCTTAAAAAAGAGGCATTGGCTATGGGATCTATCGCATTTGGTGTTATTGACAAATAGGTTGCAATCTAGACAAAGTTAAGCCTTGTTTTTTGAATTGGCGGGCAGTTTCAAGCACAATACATATCGCACGATAAAACCCTAAATCATTGGTTTTAAACACGAACTAAATTATATAGAGACAATATAATCGATACGGAGGACCTAGATAAGTCGTCCTCGAAGAAATGTGGCAACAGGTCAACAGTTGACCCAATAGGCAAATTATAAAGCTGGACTATTTAAGCATCGCAGTTTTCAAACTATGTAGGAGTGACGACGATAGACGATTTGAATACCAGTTTAAAGGAAACGAGTTTGTTATCGTTTTCGAAATGCTAAATTTGTGAATCTTGCAGCGGTATTTATCTATGTAGAAAAAAGCGGCAAAAACCTGTATCGTGCTGATGTACGTCTCCAGACATGCATATGCGCCAGAAATTCGCCGTGCAAAAATCACGCTCAGTTTCTGTTTTAAAAACGATATTAAAATTTCTTGTACACTGATGACCATGACGCAATTTGAGTTCTCTGGTGCGTCCCATGACAGATGCAGTTACTCGCTTTTAAGATTAAGCCTTGCATATCCCGGTTTTAAATATGAAATACAAGGACTTATTGAAGTGAACCTTTAGGCACGCTTTCAAATAGTTAGGTCTTTGCCACCGATTCGCAATGCAGTTTCACCGCTGATAACTACCGGGAAGTTACTCAAGTCACGCTATTATCTAAGCGATTAGAAAGATTTTAAACCGACACACAGGCAACATCTCTGTTTCCGTATACAGTCAAACCTGGGTAAGCGAGAACTGGATAAGTGAGAAAACTCTATAAGTGAGAGTAATAGCCAGGACCCGTCATTTTAAGCTCCCAAAACCTCTATTAGAGAGAAACAGAAACCTCTGTAAGAGAGAGTCGTTTTTCCCTCATGGACCTCCGTAAGTGAGACTGCTACTTATCTATACCTCTATAAGCGACAGTCGACCTTTATTTATTTATATTATTTAGGAGGAACAAATGAAAAAACAAATTACAAATTTAACATCTGCTATTTTATGACTCATTCTTAACTTTTGTGGAACTTCCTTCTATTGTTTTTGAATTGTTTTCTCGTCAATATTGAACCTATTCTATTTCGTGGAACTAAATAACGTTGTTATTGTATCGCATTCTTTCCGAATGGACACGTGCGCCTGTGTACCGTCCTGTTTGTCGGACTTGGTGTGGTGGGTGGCGCATTTACGTTGTAGATGTCTATGGGCTCCAGTAACCACTTAACATCAGGTGGGCTGTGAGCTCGTCCATCCATCTAAGCAATAAAAAAATAAAAAAAACTTACTCAGTTTATCGCTAATAAATTGGGAAGGAAAGTTCTGTTCTGCATCATGTCAAAACGGAAAATTAAAGTACTGTCATTAAGTGAATAGTGAATGCGTTTGAATCCGGAAAATCGCGAAATGAAATTCAGAGGGAGCATTAGCGAGAAACTCGGGTTAGTGAGAAACCTCTATAAGCGAGAATGAGATTGTGCTCCCTTGAACTCTCGCCTATCCAGGTTTGACTGTATAAGGTTATTGAGGCAACATTCGCATTGACTAAACGGTGTGGTTATTGGATCAGAAATTAGCAAGAATGCGTTGCGGACTCTTTTGGACTGCACGTGTGCCTAATTCCTTGGCATTGAATTTTCCCTCATTGTTTCCACAATGGGGGGACATTCCCCATTTGAGGGGAATTGAGGGTCCATATGCGGAAAAAAAGGGGATGACATTCAAAGGGGAAACTATAACTATACCTAAATAAAAACTGAGACCTTAGAACTCATATCTCAAGGTGGGTGGCGGCATTTACGTTATAGATGTCTATGGGTTCTGCTAACCATTTAACACCAGGCGGTGGGCCGTGACGTCGTCTACTAATCTAAGCCATAAAAAAAAAATGGAAGTCGTTAACATTAAAAAGAAAAAAGCCATTAATTTAACGATAATTTTCGTGTAATTAAGAACCATTATACCTAATTTCTAAATTGTCTCGTTGTTGTGTGCGTAATTGTGTCCGATCGCCTATTACAGGCTTATTCGACCATTTAGGACAGTATAAGTAATACGCGCGATAAAATCGGCTCGTTAAAATAATTAGTTTCTTTTAATGTAACGTCCCATTAACATTAGATCGATCATTTGTTTAGCATTTGGTTTTTCCCGGGCACACTATGGTTGAATACCATTAAGGGGTAATTTCTTATCATAGAGAATATAATACAGGATTCTTGTTGGTTTAGAGAAGCTATGTCGAGAAATTCCAACGATGCTGATTTAGCCCACTGAGTTTCTCGCCGGGTCTTCACAGTGGGTCGCGATTCCGATCCGGTGGTAGATTCAGCGAAGCACTGTTCTTGGTAGGGCTAGTGTTAGCAAATTCTCTCAGGTTGAGCCCGTGAGCTCGCCTACCCGTCCGAACGTAACTGGAATAGCCTCTTGGGCCACCAGCTAATATGTAGGGGGAAAAAGATAGTCTTTTATATTTGTTGCAAAAAATATGCAACAATAATCTGGGAAGCTATAAAAACGTATGGGGCAAAGTGAACCCTAAATTGTTTTCTAATCATGTCGAAGAGCGGAGATGTCCATGGCAGGCCATATACTAATTTTGTTATAGTAAATATAACCGAAGATGTTAACAACTTTTTTCTCTGTCTGATCGCTGGAAACCTCTAGAGACTATTTCAGCTAAGCACGGTTCCGTAGACGAGCTCAAGCGGTTCAACCTGAGAGAACTTGCTAACGCCGGCTCTAGCAAGTGCAATGCTTAGTTGAATCTATCACTAGATCGGAATTTTGACCCACTGAGAATAAGTGAATACTAGGGGTCCCGCAGTAGTCGAAATTCGACTATAATTAATTGTAATTATAAGTTTGAACAATATTAAGGTTCTATTGTCAAAGACTATTATACTTCTTCTATATTTACAGATTTCGACTACACTATAGACAAATAATATTAAAGATAAACAATATTATCCTATTCTCAATTTGACCACAGACTTTAAGCAATAACCACATTAATGTGAAAATAAACAAAGGGTATTGAAATGCGTGTGTGTGTGTGTATGTCAAATACATGGTAGTGTGTGTAATGTTTTTTTATTGATTTAATGTACTATTAGGGAATGCATAATTTAAAAAATATATTAGCATTCTGCACTTCTTCTCTATATTATCTGTAACTGTGGAAAATTTCATACTCCTCCGTCCGCGCAATATTCGTAAAAAGGGGTACAAAGTTTTTGCTTCACGTATTAATATATAGATAATTTGCACATTTGCTAGGACGTCTTTCGGGTGCCGCAAGCAGACACTGTCTGTTTTCATTGTGAAGTTTTACATTATGTCCGTCTATGTCTATACTATCCACTCTCATTTGCGAAGTAGCTGCTCTTGAGTTGTTAGGTGTCTTTTGGAGGTGCTCGGGTAGCTGTTAGCAAATCCCACATCTCCTAGCTGAGCCTTTCCCCGCCTACCTGTCCTGGTGAAACAGGAAAGGCCAACGGGCCATTAGTAATCCCTCAATCTTAAAAAAAAAACTATCCACTTATAACACTAACTAAATCTGGTGAAGTTCGAAGAGGTCAATTATAATGAATTCTTCATTATGCTGCTATGAAAATTTTAGCATTCAATCTATAATAACGCCAAAAAATTTAACAAGAACGCAAAAAATGTATTTCCAAGAATGAATTCGTCGTATATTCGTGGAGGAAAATTGAAAAGTTTGAGAAACACACAATATGGTCGGTATGCCAATTATACTGCAATGCGCGATATGAAATCAATGTATTTATTGGCTAGACGTCGGGTCTTGTTCTAGAAGTTTCATAATCAATAAAAAGCGTCTTGAGATTTGAGTTTCTTTTAAACGATTTTTGTTTTTTTTTTTGTGAACCCAAATATTATAACTGTGCCTTTTTATTTACTTATTTATTTATTTTCTGGCTATTTCAGCCGTGAAGCAGTAATGCGTCTCGGTTTGAAGACTGGGGCAGCCGTTGTAACTATATGAGATCTTAGAACTTATATCTCAGGTAGGTGGCGGCATTTACATTGTAGATGTCTATCATCATCATCATCATCATTTCAGCCTATCGCCGTCCACTGCTGAACATAGGCCTCTCCAATAGATTTCCAGTGCGACCGGTCCATTGCCACCTGCATCCAACGAGACCCAGATGTCTATGGGCTCCGCTAATTATTTAATACCAGGTAGTCCGTGAGCTCGTCCACCCATCTAAACAGTTAAAAATAAAAAATATAAATTTTTGTTGCACTCAGTTCTTTACCGAAGACAATAGACACAAAACCGAGAACTTAAGTTGATTGTTTTCTAAATACCTTCTGCAAGTTATTTGGAGAGTGAAAGCAAAATATGGGTTCAACAGAGCTTTTGTATAACAATACGATGTTCGGAAGGCATTCTAATGATAACAAAAATAATTCATTCGTTTTTCGGAACCTTTGTAGTAAAGGCGTTGCGTTTCAAGGTTCTTGCTACAGTAAAACGCGGTAAGGATTTATAACAACCTTGCCTTTGTGTTCGTCATTTGAGTCGACTAGTATCAAAGCCGGCAATGTGACTTTTGGACAATTATTGGTAAATCAGAAAAACGAATTATTGACTTTGTATTCCATTGGCAGCCACAAAACTCTTCTGAACGACATCTTAGATAAATAACAGGTTAAGTATTAACCTTTATTTAATGCAGGTTTTGAACCGTATTCTTTGAAGGAGACGATTATATTCAAATCAATCTGTATTGACATATCAATAACATTTTTTTGTTCAAATGCACAGATTGCCACCTTTGATAATAGACAACTCATTTAGTGTAGTGTTATAGAATACGCTATTTCAATTGTAGGTACGCTAAATGCATCAGTTTCGTGAGTTCTGATTGTAATTGTAATATAGCTCGAAAGAGTTTCAGGGGTTCCACCACGTTTCGACTAGACTTAAATCTCGCGCGTCAGTTCGATTTTGATTGCTTAGCTAATAATGCCGCGCTAATATGTCGCAGTGGCTCTCAACTAAAGTGTCGCGACATATTCGGTGTGTCGCAACCCCCTGTTGAGCATATCGCTCGATATACATCATCATCATCAGTCTATAGCAATCCAATGCTGGACATAGGTCTCTAATTGCACGCCATCAAGCACGATCCTCGGCTTTTCTCATCCAGCTCCTACTGGATTTTTTTCCTACCTATTCTAGTAACAAGGGGTTATTCTAGATTCGCCGAGCTTGTAGGTGAGCTCACAGGGTTCAAACCTGACGACGTTGCTAACACGAACCCTAGCAAAAGCCGTGCTTCACAGAATCTACTACCGAATCGGAAACGCGAACCACTGAGAAGATCCGGCTAGAAACTCAGTGGACTCTACTGGCAACCCTGCACTGCACGATATACAAACACGATATATTTAACTAAGGTGATCAGGAAAATTGCAACTCTGGTGTACATGCATATAAATGCAACTGTTTACTAGATGTTAAATGTTTGTACATTTACGTTCTACGTTCAATGGAATAATTATATAACAAAAATGTACCTACACATACACACTTTCAAAGAGATTTATATAGAGATATAGAGTATGTTAGTAAAGCTAAGTTAAAAGGTTGAGATCCGCTGATGTAGCGTATCGTATATCTGTTAATAGACATATGTCTCACAAAACGCTTAGAAGATACGTTCATTAAGCAGTGGCTTGGCTGTGTTACTTAGCCCACTGAGTTTCTCGCCGGATCTCCTCAGTGGGTTGCGATTCTGATCCGGTGGTAGATTCTGCGGATCACTGCTCTTGGCAGAGCTATTGCTAGCAAATCCTCTCAGGTTGAGCCCGTGAGCTCACCTACCAGTCCGGGCATAGCTGGAACAGTGAATAGGTAGGGAAAAAAATTGGCTGTGTGTCAGAGTTTGCTTATGTCCGATAGGAAAGCAATAAATACTTTTTTTTTAGATGTTTGTAGTGACAAAAGAGAACTTTGTAATGTTTGTCTCTACTGATAAATAAGCAAATTTATCTTCCGCAGTATAGTTGGGTAAATGAAGATATGTTATATTGAGTTGAAAGTATAAGCATTTGATAATTTACTTTTAAATTTTTTTTATAACCTTGTACGCACACAGATAGTTTTTTTTAGGATTGAAGTATTACTAGTGGCCCGGAGGCCTTTCCGGTTTCACCAGGACAGGTGGGCGAGCAAAGGCTGAGCCAGGAGGGGTGGGATTTGCTATCAGCTGCCCAAGCGCATCCGAAAGAGACCTAACAACTCAAGAGCAGCTGATTCGCGAATGAATCTACTACCAGATCGGAATAGCGGCCCGCTGAGAAGATCCAGCGAGAAATTCAGCGGGCTGATGCATGTATTAGGTTGCACGTCGAACTCTTTTTCGAGTTCGACGAGTACGGCTACCAGGGTCCGTAAGTCTGTCTCTAGTGTTAGATCTGAAGGCGTCTAATGCAAAGAGAGATAGATGGTTTGTAGTGGCCATTGTTCGCGGACTTCAGCAATGATAGGTTTTTTTTGTCTAGCTAACTACCAATAGCCTTGAGGGGCTATTCTGGTTTCAACTTGATTGGGGGGCGAGCTAACCGGGCTCAGCCTGAGAGACGTTGCTGACATCTGCCTTGGCGAGAGTAGTGCTTTGTAGAATCAACCACCGGAATCGAAATCGCATCCCCTCGAGAAGATTCGGCGAGAAATCCGGATGGGTGAGTACTAGGGGCACACAGTGGACTCCTGCCTTTGTTAGGTTCTCATATGAATTGCAGTAGGTTACGGCTTGGCCGTGCCTTTACCGTTGCCGATGTCCATTAGCTACTATGACCACTGTACCGTGAAACAAGGATTATATCAGAGTTTTGCTAATACCATCATTCTCCTGCCTTTCTCCCAGTCACCTGGGGTCGGCGCAACATGCTTTCTCCTTCCATACTCTTCTATCATGTACCATTTCTTCGCTCACCCCCTCTTACACATATCGTATTTCACACAATCTATCCATTTTTTCTTCGGTTTACCTCTTCCTCTAAAGCTATTCCTCTATATATTCATAGTTAAAACTCTCTTACCAATCTCATTGTTATTTCGTCTCATCACATGTCCATACCATCCCAAACGCGCACTTCTCAACTTTTCTGTCACAGGTGCCACTTTCAGACTTCCTCTAACATATTCATTCCTTATTCTATTTTGCTAATACCAAACTATAGTATTGAATAGTAGTTAATTTATTGAATCCCTCGTTAAAAATTATGATTATGATTGCCACCGATAATGTTAATTATAACATTTGTGTATTGTTAAAGGCCAAACTGCCAAAACGCGGAAGCGCGCCGACCTTCGTGCTCCACTAAAAATCACGTCTTGCGAAGGCTCGTGGTGTAGCGCTGGCCTTGCTGATAATAAAACATATCTGAAATAGATAAGGGAACATGTTTTGAATAAAATTACTAGAAAGCTATATTTTTTTAATAATTTAGCTTCACGACTGAAGTTTTTGGATAAGACCATCCCGTTCCGTGGATGTTGGAATTAACAATAATAATAAATACCAATCAAAAGGGAAACGGGTGTGGCTGAAAATCAGCGCTGTTCGATTTATAGACTTTGAACAGCATTAGCATTTATTTAGCGTAAAAGGCAATGAATGATTTCATTATTATTATTATTTATATTTTTAAATAACTCGGAACAAATCACGCACGGTTATCCGGCCCCAAATTAGCATTCCCTGTGTTATGGGTACAAGAGACTGACATACTAATATACGTTTAAATATCTCTTCACTAGATTGGTACGCCGCGCGTAGTTCGTTTCCAAATGATTCTTGTCCACCTGATGCTTGTCCGGAAGAGATCGCTCTTAGCGATAAGACCGCCAATTGTACTTTTTTGTATTTAATGTATCGCACTGTTTGTTTGTTTTTTGGTGTACAATAAAGAATACTCTCTCTCTCTCTCTTTCTCTCTCTACGTATTATTAGATAGATATTTAACGTTCAGATAAAGAGCAAACAAAATGTTCATCACATAATCTTGGCCCCATGTGGGATTCGAAGCCACGACGGCGGTAGTATTCTTTGAGTTATATACTAGAGAACTGTGATCGCCGATCGGGGCTTACTGGCAAGGCGAGTTGAACGCCCGCACGAGACGCAGTAGTCAGGTGTTCAATGTGCTTAGTGCGAGTTTTTTAATTCAAATTTGTATGGAGATGGAACGTTTGCTTAAGTTTACCGGTAGGGGCGCTGTTCCAACTGCATACAAATTTGAGTTAACTTTTACGCTATCGACAACGTTAAAAACTCGCACTAAGCACGGTTCGAAGGGGAGACCGTCATAACACAATACAATAGAGACATCGAGTTACGTCCGCGAGAATGACGGTATTCGCATTGTCGTGTCTATGGTAACATAACACTCGTCGAGTGGTCAGTTCGTGGCCTGAAACAAAAAAAAATGCGCTATTTCAACCATAGATGATTCAGCTTATCAAAGGACTATCCATATTAGCCTTGCGCCCGCTACCCCAAAACTCTTTCACTTTTCTGAATAAATAAATGGCTGTGATAAACTCATATTGTGCGACTTATAAGAAAATGGTAACGGTTCCGTCAAATGTTTGCGTATAACCGTTTATTTATTATTTAAAATGAAACTTTAAACATAATATTACGTCTGTTTTAATCGAATGTGATTACAAACAATACATTTTATTTTAACATATCAACACGCAGCCAATCGACGTTGAATCTGAAAAGTATAGCCATCCGAATGTATTGCTATCTCGTTCGACACGATAAGCGATAGCTCTGTCTCTTTTTATTTACGTCCAACAAACGGTGATTCCACAGTACACGCGTAAATTACAGATGTTACAATGAAACATTATTTTGTGTAATTTTTTCATTACATTTTGTTAATTGTTATTGATAGATCGTCACACCTACGACAACTTGTATTTACCCTTAGGAAATAAAGTAAACATAACGCCGTGATTGGAACCAAGATGGTTATCTGAGAGGGAGAGGTCTAAGTCCTGCAGTGAGCATCTGTGGTTTTATGAATCGGCACTATCCATCCAATAATAACAATACTTGAAAACGCACTCCTCGAGTGAAACGAATCTCGAAAAATATGTAATAAGGAATGGCTTTCAATAATGAAAGGCTTTCCATGCCTTTGCCATGAAATCCATCATATTCAGTCATAAATATTACATACCCTATCCTGCGGACCGAATAGACCGAACAGTCGACGTCACCCTAAACACTTCGTTTCGGATCTTCCCGATCCATTAACTGTGCTTTTAGATATCTCAAGCACCGGTCACTGTTCTCGTCGAACTCTTCGATTGCGACGAAGCGTTCTGCGAGTAAATTAACCCACAGACACAGCTCACTGATTTTCTCGGCAGACCTTCTCTCTCAGTCGATCGCGTTTCCGAACCCGTGGTAGATACTGCGAAGTCCTGCTCTTGCTAGGGCTAGCAACGTTCACAGGTTAGAGCCCCGGGAGCTTACCTACTCGCCCGGTGAATCTAATATGACCCCTTGAGGTCACTAGAATAGGAAAAAACACCACAACAACAACATCCATTATTCAGAAAGTCCTTAAAACTTCATTTTTATCACTAAGAACTAATTCTTGACTGTCTTAAAAATGTGGCAATGGTTTCATCATATTTCACCTCAATCACATTTCTTTCATTTTGCCGCTACGACAGAATGTCCCAGAAGGATAGACCGACAATAATTCTATACATTTTTCTTTATTTTGTATATACTATGTGACCTCGTAAACCGAGGAGCTAGGGGGGAAGGAGCGCGGCGCGGTCTCACGTCGTCGCATGGTTTCTATTTTGCGTTTCTCCATTTCAGTTAGTCCAGCGCGTTGAGAGAGCTGACGTCTCATCCGCGCTCGCGTATTTTAATTTGTTTGCTAAATAGTGTATTTTTATTACCGTTAGACTGTTGAGTGTGTTAATTTATTTTTCATAATTAAAGAACGAAACGTGTATTGTGGTAAATTGGATTGCAACATAGCCGTAGTAAATATTTGGCAACATTTGGCATTTGTATGGTACCCAAACCCGAATGTTAATGGTTCAGTGACCCCGAACGAATAGATAACAAGTGTATGTGGTCAAAAATAACGATAAAAACAAAGAAGAAAGAGTGGCAGATTGACGTTCCAGCTGCGTGAAGTAGTAGCTAGTGAAATTTTCGACGACCAATTCAAGTTTCCCATTAATGTTGAAACAGCTGACCGCTACGTTGAATCATTTTTATTCTGACGGGTTATACCGCTAGGCGACGCCATCTGCAACTTCACTTCGACGTGAAGTTGACGCAGATTACGGCCGCACTCGCGAAATGTTGTACGTGTCGCTCGTACTTTCGCCAAAAGAATAGTTAAAATATCACTTATAGTAATTTTCGCCGTTGTTCACGCAGCTGCAACTAGACTAGCGTGTCGGTCGGACTGTGAACTGTGTGTTACATGTGAATCGTGAATGGGCAGTTGAGTGGAAGTCTACATGATTCTCGTCGAAGGTTGAGCCATGGCGTCTGCTGAGATGAGCGTGCCCGACAAGAAGCCGGAGCACGAGTCGGGTTACTACGAGGGCAGCGACCAGGAAGGTAGCATGGAGTGTGGTTGCCCTTCACCAGTTAGTTCTCGAAATTCTTCGCATTCTACGAAGCTGAAGCGTCGGCATAGTGCTCAAAAGCACAAGAAGTTGCCTCCGAAGAAAGTTAGGACTGAACCTCCCGTGAATGGTCATAATGTGGTTAACGGAGGAAATGTAGACAAAAGTGTTGAGATTGTGGAATGTAGTGCTCCATTGAAGGACATCAGAGAGGAGTCGGCTCCTGTGGCCGGGCCGAGCAAACGTAGCAGCTCAGTGGAACTGATCGGTGGCACTGTGCCTGCTCCGGCTCGTGACTCCATAGATTGGAATTTGGTTGATGCTAGTAAAATTAGAAAAAGATGTAAAGGTTAGTTTGTGTTTAATTTTTATGTTGTTGAATACTAATGAACATGAAATTCGGTGTATTTCTAATTTGTATTCGAAACAGTTCTTACCTAGCAATATAGTTCAAATTAACAGGAATTCTATGAATTCCAAAATTTTATGTGACAATTATCATACCTTTGAATCCAAATATCATCTAGTAAGTTAACTGGATGCTGAGGTTGGGGACCTTCCCAGAATATGATTTTAACAACCAAATAGAAAATATAAATATTATTATGTAATATGATATTCATGTCACTTTTACAAATACATACATTGACTATCAAGTAGTTTAAGTACTTCTGCTTAAAAGTTACAACAAGAAAAGCACTTTTTAAATAATACAAATACTTTCAATTTTTTTATTTATTTAATACAATTTCCTAAGGTGCTGACCGAGAAATAAAATGTACTGTTCTGTAAATTTTCATATTCATTTTTCCATTTCACTTATAAACAGATTGGTTTTATCAATTTACATTTATGTAAACACTAGACTGACTGAAATAGAAAATGCAAGGTTGTACTATCAGTACAACAAGTAAAAAACGTAAATGAATTAAGTCTTTAGTAATTAATATCAATACATCACAAGGAAACGTCTAAAGGGTTTTTTAAATTCGGACAATTTTTTTAATTTCCACCTCGTGTATTTGAATGGTTCTCTATTTTTATTTCATTGCAAAATTTAAGCTATTGTAATAAAGGTCAATAGCAGCTTCATATTTTCTATTTTACAGATGTACGGTCATAGTATATATAGAAATCATCATTGTTGAGTAGCTCTAACCACTACCGGCAGATCCATCTTTGTGAAACAAGATATTTGGCATTAGCAATCTTGTTTTAATTTTTTTTCTTGTTTTTGTGCTGTTGTTGTTGTCCCATGGTACCCTGCTGGTACATAAGGCCTTCACAAGTTGCCTCCACTTCTTTCAATCTAATTTTTTTATTGCCACTTTTTAATTCTGGTATCCATAATAGGAGAAAATCCTATTGGAGCAGCTGAGTGACCCAGCTATCGTCAAGAGTCCACTTAAATCAAGAGAAGCTTGAAAAGTGATATGATGTATGGTAATTATTTAAAAACAGTTAACAATTTTCTTGGTTTACTTAAAAAAAAATGCCATACCATACTCTAAATATCTAATTTTAAATAAATTAAAACTTTGTGAGCAATCCGTAAATTAAATTTAACCTTAAAATAGATTATTTAAATTTATAATTTAAAAACTTTTAAATTCAAATTATAAATGATATGCCATTTCACTATAAATATATGAATTCTCAATAGAGCTAATTTAAAAACCAAATTTATTTTCTCAAAGCTAATATGAGATTAAAAATAGAAACATCATAAATATAACGGTACAAGCAAAAGTAACAATGCTCTTTTTTATTTCTTTTTACTATGTTACAATTCTTAGTGCCAATGAAAAAAAACTTACTGATAGCCTGGTAAAACACACGGTCAACTAGTGGAATATGAGTATAGACGTTGAGAGAGTTCATTTTAACAAAAAAAATATTTTTTTCTTATTCTTTTGAAAATTGATAATGTTTTGATGATGACACTAAAAAAAGCTTTTACTTTTAAATTTTATTGGCACCAAACCATTTGGTACTGAATGTTCTACATTCAGCACCTTCAACTAACATCATGTAGTCTAGTGAAAAGAGTTTTTAACTGAACTAAATATTTATCTCCATAACTTTAGATCAGAAATGGGTAGATTATAAGTACATATGTTCTATTATGAACATCAATATAAGAATGAAAATAAAAAATGCTAAACATTAAACAAAAAATATTATTCATAGTTTTATCACTAAGAGCAATATCTTCAAGACATACTTATTTCAGTATTGATTTTAAAGACTCATTTTCTATATCTATACTAATATTATAAAGAGGAAAGATTTGTTTGTTTGTTTGTTTCGAATAGGCTCCGAAACTACTGGACCGATTTGAAAAATTCTTTTTCCATTAGAAGCCGACATTGTCCCTGATGAACATAGGCTACTTTTTTTTATTTATTTTTTATTTATTTTTTTTGGTTTTATGTGTGTTTTAATGTTTCTGAAGCGAAGCGAGGGCGGGTCGCTAGTACTGTAATATTGCTACTATAATGAAACTAAACTGTATGACACAAATTTTCAACATTGTAATTTACTTACAGTGTTATTTATAATAAATTGTTTAAAATCAAAGATATGAATATAATATTGATAAAACCACCATTATGAAGCCTTAGTTCTCCAGTTTTGGACATGGCCCCTATCAATTAGCTTCAGTGAGGTCAATCTTGGGCTCTCGTCCATTACCTGTCGGTCACCATTCGTAATCATCGCTCCATCGCCACATTATATTTGTCGGTACGCGATCTAAGTTCAGACAGGTTCCAGAGTTCTACGGCACATATGTCTAGCCCACTGCCACCTATTAGGCTCTAAGAGCTATGTCGATGACTTTGTCTGACAGACTTGCACGTCATTACGGATCCTCCCGATCCATTAACGGTGCTTTTAGGTACCACAAGCACCGGTCACCGTCCTCGCCGAACCCGTCGCTTGCGACGAAGGGCTCGACGAGCGAATTAACCCATAGACACAGCCCACTGAGTTTCTCGCCAGATCTTGTCAGTGGGTCGCGTTTCCGATCCGGTGGTAGATTCTGCGAAGCACTGCTCTTGCTAGGGTCAGTGTTAGCATCACTCCGTTTTGAGCCCCGTGAGCTCACCTACTAGTTAAGGTTACGCTGAAATAGCCTCTCAAGGCTATCAGCTTAGAACTTTGGGCTGTGCTACTATCGTACTGTGTGCGTCCGCCTCTGCTCCGTAAGTCATACCCGGTATAACGCGCTGTTAGAAAACCTGCGTTTTAAGGCAATATGGAATGGGCAACGCAAGACTTAACACGGTTAGTTTTCCACGTCTCTATGTTGTCTGTTCTCAATCGTTTTGTAGGCAGCGGCTTGGCTCTGCCCCTGGCATTGCTGAAGTCCATGGGCGACGGTAACCACTCACCATCGGGTGGGCCGTATGCTCGTCTGCCTACAAGGGAAATAAAAAAAAAATCTGCAACCATAAATAACACCACACCATGATCTCATTAACAATGATTTGATGATAATGATAATGATTCATCCGACCGATTTCGGCCATTAAATTATTACAACTAGAAGTCCCGCAGTACCTAGTCGAAATTCGACTATAATTAATTGGAATTGTAAGTTTTTTTATAGCCCCCTTGTAAGAAATGTCAGTGTTAGAAAAAAAACATCGACTTCGATCAGCTGTTTCTTAATATGATTGATTTTCAATACGTCAACACATTTGACATGTTTTCGTTGTTGAATGATTTTCAATTGACAACCGCAGTCAGGACTGCAACCTTTTGGAAGGTATGACCTGTGACAATTACTCGGTGATGGGCGACGATTGTTGTTGGATCCCATTTGGATCCAAGAAGACCGTTAATGTTCATAATGCAGCTACTTAATGTGGTATAATTAATCAACTAGTCTAATTACTTAATGTTCATTTGAAATCACTTAAGTTGTGACATCTAAACTCGCTTGTCATATTAATTTTTCGTCGTATGCTTTATTAAAAAAAACACCATGCTGCTCATTGCTCTCGGTAGTGAAACTAATTGTATGTTCCATGGGGAGTAAACCACTCATCATCATGTGGGCCGTATGCTCGTCTGCCTACAAGGACAATAAAAAAAATTGTCTTAATTCAATTGCGTACTTAATAAGCCTCAGTATCGTTCAAATCCGAACGCATAAATGCTTTGCAGTAAAGATAGGCAGGATGTTGACACTGGATGGCGTATGTTTAAAAAAAAGCTAAAACTTTTAGAGAGCCAAAAATGTTTTTCGTTGTTATCAAAATTCCAGAGGGAAGCAGTTTTGCAATACTTTATGCGTTCACAAATTTTAATATCTCTAATAATGATTATAATTTAGAAAAAGAGCCTCCTCTTTTTTAAAAAAAAAAAAAAAACAATGATAACAGCTGTTAACAGTAAAACCTGACCTGTGTGCTTAGTGCGAGTTTTTTAACGTGCTCGATCGGGTAAAAGTTCACTCAAATTTGTATGGTATTGGTACAGTGGCCCTAGCGGCAAACGTACGCAAACGTTCCAACTCCATACAAATTTGAGTTAACTTTTACGCGATCGAGGACGTTAAAAAACTCGCACTAAGCAAGCACACTGTTATCATTTACTTTTACGGTCCGTGAGCAATTAGGTAGCGAAAAAAAAAACTTGGGTTCTCGATAAAAATGCTTATCGATTCGTGGTTGCGAATCGTAAACCTCTGTATAATTTTATATTGTTTATACTAATATTTTTTAACATTCTACTACTAATTACAATCGTTCAGTAATAAAATATTTCTAGAATGTGCCTTTAGTAAATAATATGTAGTTTTTTTTTGTTTCTAATTTACTTGCTTATTGTTGTGGGATATTGTGAACACACATGAGTACGTTATACTATATAACCCTATCGTTACCACAGTTCTAAAAGATAACAAGCCTCTGGTAACATATTATGTCATCTTGGCTGCAAAGAAAAGGTCTTTTGTACTCTCATAAAGCTCTGTGAGGTAGGCGAGGATACTCTTTTTATTCCTTTAGATAGGCAGATGACCTCATTGTCAACCTACTATTAACTAGTGACAACATAATTAACCCCACCAACCCATCTAGACAGACGGAATTCTAAATTTCTATTTATTAAATAAACAACAGTTTTCCTTATTTATTCTAAGTGCCCTCAGATTAAATACAGGGTCCGTTAAGTCTGGACTTAAATAAAGTTATAAATAATACAATAACTAGTATGCTTTCTATAGTGTTCCAGGATATTTTTTTTAAATATTGAACTATCATTATTGTTCTCATAAAGCCACTGGCAGACCATTCAGTAAATATGGTAGCCTTCTTTTAAGTATCTAGGACACCCAGTTTCAAAGAAAATAAAATTAATATTGTTTCTTGCGCATAATTAATTGCTTCAAATGTCATTGACTAAGTCATTTATGACTAGCACTGTTGACTGAATTAAAAATAATAACATACTAAACTATGTACTATTTTAAATAGATTAAGTACATTATATTTACTAAATTATATAAATATAGAATAACTGTTTGTAACTTTAACTTTCTGAGTGTGGCTCTGTTTATATCTTAACCTCACTTAAGGGGTGACAGATTTTAACCCACCTAATCCTAGTGAGTGGGATATCACTATAGTAATTATAAGTAAGTAGGTAAAACTTATCTATCAGCCGACACTGGCCCAAGTGAAAACACTTATCTAAAACTCGTAAAATTAAAAAATTGTGGTCATTTAGAATAACCGACAAACATTTTAAGCTGGTTCAATTTTACATTATGTTCTAGCAGTTATTTTGTATAGTCAATACGAGGACGTAAAAAAAAATTTGGCCGTTCCATAATATTTTAGATTTTTTTAGTGATGTATATCAACATAGATTTAGAAAAGGGTAAACCTTGAGATTCTTGAAGATTCGTCTCAGTCAGGAAACTGTACTCTGACTGGTGCTTAAGTTTTGAAAGCGTCTGTGGTTTAGGCCTGCTTGAATAAAAAATATCCTGATTTTGATTCGGAGTGAAAAAATTTACTTTAAATTATTGTCATCCATTTTCTTGTTTAGATAGTTTACATATATTTCTATATACGCATGTTCCTTTTTATGTCAATAAAAATGCTTTGTAATTATTGTTGCAAATGTATGAAAAAAATATAATAACATTAACCTCCATGTAGATACATGAGTAAGGCAAATTAATTAGCATAAATTTCCTTTTTTCTAAATTAAAAACTTACCTTATTATCAAGCAAGAAAAACGAACAGCATCTGATATTTTCATTCTTTTGGTATTTGAAAATTCAAATTTCAGTGTGTAAATGTTTATTATAACAATATGCGAATCGGGTAAACATTAAAAACGGATTTGGTAGTAATTAGTAAAAGAAACACTGAAAGAAGTAACAGAAAAAGTTCCTTCCTATAGCACGTTTTTTATTTTTTTATTGCCCTTGTAGGCATACGGCCCACCTAATGGTGAGTGCTTACCGGCTACCGCACCCTTCGAACCGAAACGCATTACTGCTTCACGGCGGAAATAGGCGGGGTGGTGGTACCTACCCGTGCGGACTCACAAGAGGTCCTACCACCAGTGATTACGCAAATTATAATTTTGTGGGTTTGATTTTTATTACACGATGTTATTCCTTCACCGTGGAAGTCAATTGTGAACATTTGTTGAGTACGTATTTCATTAGAAAAATTGGTACCCGCCTGCGGGATTCGAACACCGGTGCATCGCTTCAACACGAATGCACCGGACGTCTTATCCTTTAGGCCACAACGACTTCGAACTGGTTCATTAACTGTTTAATATCTGTGAAAGTGCACAAATTTGGGAAAATGAAACAAAACCGCAGAACGTAACTTCTCGGGATCCTCCAAAAAGTCCGCTGAAAAAATCTCAGTAAATGACTACCGTTTTACTGAGATTATATTTCATCTCTTAACATCTCATTTCATTTCATAATTTCAATTTTTCGTATAAAAAAGTTTTTATTCAAATTAAAATAAGACTTGACCTAAAGGTCTTAGTTACCAGGTCATAATATCCCATAAATAAATATATGTTATCAGTGGCATTGCGTCACCGGCGAATTTCGTGTGACTCAGATAGCCGTCAGATCCACATGATCGCGTTTCCAACTTGTCGTTAAGAACAGTATGTACGTCAAGCACGAAAATCAATCGAATTTGTAAAGTAAATGTATCGAGTACTCGATACGAAAACGGATCGTTACATTAGACAGTAGCACTCGATAGCCAGCCAGCCTTCGAGATTTACCTTTACCGTATGTCAAAACAATTTTCGTGCTCTCGATTATGAGTACAAGTTTCGAGTTTTGAAAACGTGACGATACGATCTATACTAATATATAATATTATAAAGAGGAAAGATTTGTTTGTTTGTTTGTTTCGAATAGGCTCCGAAACTACTGGACCGATTTGAAAAATTCTTTTTCCATTAGAAGCCGACATTGTCCCTGATGAACATAGGCTACTTTTTTTTAAATTTTTTTTATTTTTGTTTTATTTGTTTTCATGTGTGTTTTAATGTTTCCGAAGCGAAGCGAGGGCGGGTCGCTAGTCCTGAAATAAAAGTAAGCAACATTCATTCGTGCTGCTAAAATTGTTTCTTCTTACGGCTGTAGCTGTATTTCAATAAAAACAATATTGTTTCTATTGAAATACAGCTAACCGTGTTATAACACGGTAAATACGTTCCTGCAAAGTTCCGTGTTGTGCGAAACCGCGTTATATGGGACTAGAAGCCGGTACAAATTTGAGAGCAATTTTTAGCAGTCAAAGGTTAACAAAATCTACAAAGATAATAATATGACACCTCAAATTCTTAAGTCAAAAAACGTAACTCATAATCATTATAATATAAGTAACAATACCACTAACTTTTTCATTGTAATTTATGTAACGGCTTTCCCCGCCCTATAAACAGGAACGCATGACTGCTCCGTGACAGTAATAGGCATGATAGCGGTGCTTACCTGTGCGAGCCTACAACATACCTTACCGCCGATAACGCAAATTTATTAATTTTTATTAATTTGATTTTTTTATTTATATTTATTTAAAATCTTATTAATTACACAATATTAAATTAGATTTATTAAAAAGATTAAAAATTAGATTTATTAATTATTAAAAAAGATATTAGAAATACAATTTTTAATAGATTGCTCCTGATGGCGGTGTCTACGACACAAGCCACCAGTGGTTAGGACTACAGAGTGAGAAACCTCCTCACAATGCGTGCGGTATCGAGGGTAACTGCTTTCTGTATTTAGGCCCTTGACCCAGCTGGATAACGAAAGTTTCTTAAGCTGTTGATCGAGACTTTTCGCTATCAAGTCGTGTACCGACACAACTATTGGAACAATGATGGTTGAATGAATATGCCACATAGCGGTAGTCTCGTGAGCCAGGTCTAAATTTAATTTTATTAATTACTAGCTGACCCGGCTGACTTCGTAGTGCCTCAATCGATAAATAAAAGATCTAAATCTAAACTTTTGTATAAAATAAACTTAAAACAAACAAAAGGAATCCGTTCGATGGAGGATACATCAAAGGAAAAACAAAATTGTTATTTTTATTTATTTCCGAGCATTTTCATATTTATCTACCTTTTAAACCTTATCTGGACTTCCACACGTAATTCAAGACCAAAATTAGCCAAATCGGTCCAGCCGTTCTCGAATTTTAGCCAGACTAACGAACAGCAATTCATTTTTATATGTTAAAGTATGAATTCATTCATACACCGTATCGAATAGTTGTGGAGGATCACCAAGCAGACACCTATAGAGAGGAAGATACTTATGCGGAAGTGGCATTGAATTGGTCACAGGTTAAGAAAGCCCAATACCCACCTATCCAAGAGATTACTGTCCTGAAAAATGTTAATTCAAGTGTTGACAAAATATATGTTTTTTTGGAACGAATGGGAATCGGGACCGGGAAAAAACGTCCGTAACGTAAGATTTTTATTAGTAATGCACACAGTGTACGACTTAACTTTGTAATAACGTACAAAAAATAACATATTTTTTTATAATTCATTAACCACGATCTCAGAGCGTTCGTTTGCGCAATACACTAACTCTTATGCAAACAACCGTGAATGAAGTGTACCACAATAAGTTCGCACGTTACCGAATAACCGTGGGTTGTTGCGAAACCTCCAGTTTTATTGTCTTTATACCTCGAATAGAACTTAAAATTAATATTTTTATAATAAGGAACTTCGTTCCTATCCGGTGTCCCACGACACCACACATTTTTTTTTTATTTTTTTTTTTAACTCAGATTCGTTACAGCCGTTGTATTGAGAAAACTCTAAAAACGATACAAGCTTCAATCGACCTTACTCCACATGATATGCTTACGTGGCAAGTTGCGAATTTAAATAACGGACGGAAATGTGGTGATGTATGTATGTATGTAAATGAAGCTCTCTTGGCCCTTCATTAATTACATTTAAATTTCCCGCGCATTAGCTTCGCCTATCATAATAGTATTTTATTATCTATGTTGGAAGCTATGTTCATTCTATAATTGGATTTGCTCTCTGGCTTTGGACATTCAAAAATAGAACGTGCTTTCTTAATAGATTAAAAAAAACTTGCAGATTTAAAAAAAGGTCTAAATATTGAAGCAATAGCTTTCAATGTTGTTTCTCTTTGCAGGTTCAAAAATAATTATAATAATTGTAAGTGTAGAAATAAGTTAATAAAATAATAATAATAAAAAACTCTTGGCAGAGCAACAACTTGATTCTTTGTTTCATTATAAAACACATTACTTACATGCTTATAAATAAAAACTGAAGTTTTTTTCCTACCTATTCTAGTATACTCGAGGGGCTATTCTAGATTCACCGAACTATTAGGTGAGCTCGCGGGGTTCAAACCTGACCACCTGACGTTGTTGCTAACATGAACCTATACCTACTACCTACTACCTACTACCTACCTAGTCGACCCTTCCACGATGTTATTCCTTCATCATGGAAGTCAATCGTGAACATTTAGTAGTTAAGTACGTATTTCATTAGAAAAATTGGTACGCGCCTGCGGGATTCGAACACCGTTGCATCGCTAGATACGAATGCACCGGACGTCTTATCCTTTAGGCCACGAGGACCTCTCAGAGTGCCTTATAAAAACCAAAATAATTCGTGCTCGTAATTTTTTATTTTATTTTATAGCATAGGTGGGTGGATGAGCTCACGGCTCACCTGATGTAGAGTGGTTACCGAAGCCCATACCATCTACCATGTAAATGTCGCCACCCACCTTGCGTTATGAGTTCTAAGGTCTCTTACTGCTTCACGGCAAAAATAGGTAGGGTGGTGCTACCTACCCGTGCGGACTCCCAAGACGTACTACCACCAGTAAAAAGTTAACATAATGATGTTTTAAGTGTGTTTCTTTATAATCTCTTAATCTGTATTTATTTTGTTACAGTTAACTTAAACGGTGCCTCAAAAGTGGACATATCACACTTCGATTTGCTCAAAGTTCTCGGTACCGGAGGTGAGTTTTATTATAGTTTTAATTACTATCGCCTAACAATAGTCGTCATTATTAGCGTTACACATGAGATTTGTGTTTACTTTTCAGAGTTATTTAATACGTGTTTATTATTAGCTTGGTATGTGTCTAGCGGAATCTTTGAACGCTATTTTAAACGACTTCAAGACATCCGATTAACTTGAAATTTTGCAAACATTATCACCTATCGATGGCAAGTTGTTGATCTATGTGTGTGCTTAGTTCGAGTTTTTTAATGTTCCCAATAGCGTAAAATTTTTGTTGTTCTACCTATGCTGATAGCCTTGAGAGGCTATTTCAGCTTCGCCCTAACGTGTGTAGGTGAGCTCACAGGGCTCAAACCGGAGTGTTGCTAACACTGACCCTAGCAAGAGCAGTGCTTCGCAGAATCTACCACCGGATCGGAAACGCGACCCACTGAGAAGATCCGGCGAGAAACTCAGTGGGCTAGCGTATAAGTTAGTTCATGTTTGTATGGAATGGGATCGTTTGCCTACGTTTGCCGCTAGGGGCGCTGTTCCAACTGCATACGAATTTGGGTTAACTTCTACGCTATCGAGAACGTTAAAAAACTCGCACTAAGCACAGTGATATTAATTTACAGAAAGCCATCGTTATTTACGAAATTAATGCCACCGTTAAATTTGAGACATTACGTTGAGGTCTCTGTTTATATTCAAGCAACGGTTATCGTGCTCTTCGAATAAAACACAACACAGTAAATAGTAACATGCAAATACTTTTTAATTCATATTTTAATTAAAGTAATCATAATCTCCTCACCAAGTATCTCGGAACAAATCACGCACGCTCATCTGGTCCCAATTGGGGATTCCCTGTGTTATGAGTATCAAAGACTGATAAACACACCCATATGTTTAAATATATAGATAATAAACACCCAGACAAAGAGCAAACAAAACTGTACATCAGAAAATGTTTGCCCGATGTGGGAATCGAACCCGCGACCCTCGGCGCACCAGTCAATTAATGTATTTTTTGAACTAGTGGTCCTGCGGTAGTCGAAGTCGAGACTATAATTAATCAAAATTATAAGATTGAACATTATTATGGTTCTATTGTCAAAATTATTCTATTATGCATACTTCTATAATCACAAATTTCGCCAAGACTACACTGTAGACAAATTATATTAATAAAGACAAACAATATTTAATCTATTCTCAATTTGACCACAGACTATGTATAGTAACAAGAAAAGTTTGACAATAAACGAATAGTATGCATGCGTGTGTGCGTCAAATACATGGTAGTGTGTGTAATGTTTTTTTTTATTGATTTAATATATTCTTATGAAAATAAAAAAAAAAATATATTCTGCACTCTTCTATATTCTCTATAAGTGTGAGAAATTTCATACTCCTCCGTTCGCGCGATTTTCGTAAAAAGGACTACAAAGTTTTTGCTTCACGTATTAATTATATAGATAAAACCGAAATCGCAGTAAATACAAGTACTAAGTTAAATACAAAATTATATTTCGAAACACGAAACTTCGTTCTCGGCGTGTTTTTATATCAAACTTTATTCACACATCATCCTTCGCTCTAGATATCATCTATGATACTTAGCGAATCTGCATCGCAGTAATGTTACAAGAATGACTGAAACATTTTACTGGTGGTAGAACCTCTTGTGAGTCCGCACGGGTAGGTACCACCACCCTGCCTATTTCTGCCGTGAAGCGGTAATGCGTTTCAGTTTGAAGGGTGGGACAGCCGTTGTAAACGGAGACCTTAGAACCCATATTTCAAGGTGGGTGGCGGAATTTACGTTGTAGATGTCTATGGGCTCCAGTAACCACGTAACACCAGGTGGCCTGTGAGCTCGTCCACCCATCTAAGAAATAAATAAAATAAAACCTAATTTATTTGAATACATTAAAAAGACCGGTTTTTATAATAAGGGTAAGTGACCCTGCCAACTGTACCGCAATGTGACTATAAAACGGGTTCAATGACCTGCTCAGCTGTCGGATTACTTAATTGTTTTGTAGGCGCATCATGCGCTACTGTCGGTTGAAACGATTTGGACTTTTCTACCGGACTCGTGTGTAAAGTTATTCGAGATGATCTCTTTTTCTTTTTTTTTTCTTTTTCCCTACCTTTGCTGATAGCCTTGAGAGGCTATATCAGCTTCGCCCTAACGTGTAGGTGAGCTCATGGGGCTCAAACCGGAGTGTTGCTAACACTGGCCCTACCAAGAGCAGTGCTTCACAGAATCTACCACCGGATCGGAAACGCGACCCACTGAGAAGATCCGGCGAGAAACTCAGTGGGCTGTGTTGTTGTTCGTTGTTTAAGAATTGAACAAAATGATAAAATTAATTTTAAGTTACTTTTTATTATTATTGCCCTTGTAGGCAGACGAGCATACGGCTGATGGTGAGTGGTTACCGTCGACTTCTTAGACTTCAGTAATGCCAGGGTTAGAGCCAAGCCGCTGCCTACAATTACTTTCCTTTTATTACTGCTTTTACGTACGTATTAACGTTAAGTTCTGCCGCTTAGGTATTGCTTATGTTGGGTGTTGCGCACGCGTCTACCATGGCCCTCTTTGTTAGGGGGTCACCCCGCACTCAGCTTCCGCGTGAACTCATCGTTTAGGTATCGTCACCGACATTCGTAATTCGTACTGGTGGTAGGACCTCTTGTGAGTCCGCGCGGGTAGGTACCACCGCCCTGCCTATTTCTGCCGTGAAGCTGTAATGCGTTTCGGTTTGAAGGGTAGGGCAGCCGTTGTAACTATACTGAGATCTTAGAACTTATATCTCAAGGTGGGTGGCGCATTTACGTTGTAGATGTCTATGGGCTCCAGTAACCACTTAACACCAGGTGGGCTGTAAGCTCGTCCACGCATCTAAGCAATAAAAATAAAATAAAATAAAATGAAAAGCATCTTGTTCCCGTCAAGGATTCACAGCTGAACACAAACACGAAAACGGCCGACAAAAGGAACTTCTTACGTGTGAGTATTTCGAAATGCGAGCGGAACTTTCATGAAATCTGACTATTGTTTTCGTCACGTTGAACGAAACGTTTCAAGCGACCGTTTGTTGGTATTGCGTATTACAGTACTTTTTTGAAGTGAAAACTTCTTTAGAATCGTTGTGATTTCAAACCGGATGCAACGGAAAAAACGACAGGTAAGAGACACAAATACAAAAATGTGTAGGATGAAGCCAGCAAAGAATGAGACAGAAATATACACACTATTTAATACAGCGCCATCTGTGAGATTTTTTAATACTAACTAATGTGTATGAAAGCTCTTGTAGTGAATTTTAATTTAGGATTATACGTGAAATTAAAATATCAATTCACAGAGGGCGCTACCTTACAATTATTTACTAATGACAAAATTTTACATATACTTAAGACGTTTAGGATAATTGTATTTTAATTTTGGAAGGTTTCACTTCTACCACGTGTGAATTGCACACATTTTGTTTTTTTTTTTGTTTTCCTACCTATTCTGATAGCCTTGAGAGGCTATATCAACGTTACCCTAGCGCGTAGGTAAGCTCTCGGGACTCAAACCGGAGGTGTTGCTAACACTGGTCCTAGAAAGAGCAGTGCTTCGCAGAATCTACCACCGGATCGGAAACGCGACCCACTGAGAAGATCCGGCGAGAAACTCAGTGGGCTGTGTATATGGGTTAATTTACTCGTGGAGCCCTTCGTCGCAAGCGACGGGTTCGGCGAGGACGGTGACCAGGTACAGGCATAGTTGAGATGTTTCATTCAGAAAAAAATTACATCTTGTCCTTGTACTGGCTTCTAGTCTCATATAACGCGGTTTCGCATAACACGGGACTATGTAGGAACGTATCGACCGTGTTATAGTTGGGTTACCTGTACTGTTTATATATCAAGCGATACTCCGCAGCCAAGCGTGACGGGGATCGTATAGTTACGGATTAAAAAAAAAAAAAAAAAATTGCAAATACATAACTCATTCACTTCCGCGTGCAATAATAATTACCCGTTACCGCGTTACGTAAACTCCGTACGAAGGTTTTAATTGTCTATTAAACTTTTTCATTACATCACGTTTCACAGTGCGCTGGTCACCCTAAGGTTAATCATTTAATTAATGCATTTTATTCTTATTTTTTTAACTTTTGAGATTATATAGAAGAAAATGCTACGAGCGCTTTTTGTTTGTTTAATGTCGTTTATGCATGCTTAGGATCCGAGGAGTCCAGCTGGATTTGGATTTCTATGTATTTGACAGCATAACTCTAATATAAATAGATATGTCGTCGTGGCCTAAGAGATAATACGTCCGGTGCATTCGTGTTGAGCGATGCACCGGTGTTCGAATCGCAGGCGGGTACCAATTTTTCTGATGAATTACGTACTCAACAAATGTTCACGATTGACTTCCACGGTGAAGGAATAACATCGTGTAATAAAAGTGAAACACGCAAAATTATAATTTGCGTAATTACTGGTGGTAGGACCTCTTGTAAGTCCGCGCGGGTAGGTACCACCGCCCTGCCTATTTCTGCCGTGAAGCAGTAATGCGTTTCGGTTTGAAGGGTGGGGCAGCCGTTGTAACTATACTGAGATCTTAGAACTTATATCTCAGGGTGGGTGGCGCATTTACGTAGTAGATGTCCATGGGCTCCAGTAACCACTTAACACCAGGTGGGCTGTGAGATCGTCCACCCATCTAAGTAATAAAAAAAAATGTGGGTAATAGTAAATTTGGGAATGGACATCCCGCTTCTGTATTCTTTGGTAATCTACCGAGTAATGTACTTGATTTGTGTTGTAAACATCTTAAAGACAATGTTTTTCGGCAACAAATTATGTGAGGATGGGTGGTAGGTATATATTATTATGTACTGTGCGTTTAAGACATAAATGCGGTCCGAGTGAAAATAGAGGCAAAACCGACGGAAGAGAGTAATTTTTGTTTACTTGTTTTTAATAGCTTTACAACATGTTTGTAAAAATGTATGTTTTGATGGCGTAATTGTGTTTATTATACTTTTGTTTTTTTGATTAATTGATCTAATTTGTTCTTTTTTTTATTTTTTCATTTGGGAAACCAACAGTACAAAATAAACATATAATATACAAAAAAAAATAGCAAAAACAATAACCAAACGTGTTTCCACCATCAAAATCACATATAAAGTAGAGAGTGATCAAAGGAAAATAATAAGAAAAATTTAGAAATTTAAGTTTACACAAAAAAAAACAAAAGCATTACTAATCGCTGGTAGATTAAGGGGTTATTCCGCTATGCTATGATTGGGAAGGTGAGCTCACAGGGCTCAAGCTGAGAAAATCTGCTAACACTGACGCTAGCAAGAGCAGGGCTTCGCAGAATCCGCCACCGGATCGGAATCGCGACCCACTGAGAAGATCCGGCGAGAAACTCAGTGGTCGCGGCAAAGTGCGCGAACTTTAGGGACGTATTAAAGCTCTGAGCTGACTGCGAAAAGCGTGAACCGTGACTGGAAACGATCGCCGGTATAAATGCATCGGTAGCTCTCTGTTGAGCCGACGAATGTATTTTTTTTTCCACGTATCTCGTAGATGAGAAACGATCATGATGTTATTCGATATAGAATCGATACGAAATCGATTTCGTTTCTATAAGATATTGGTTCGATGCATCGGACGTGGCGGCGGTCACGTTCACACTATATACCATTAAGCGAACACCGTAGGTAACTTGCGATTTGTAATTGAAAACATTTACTTGTATTACGAGCTGTTGCGACACGTGTGGCGGGCAGCCATCATGGAACTTTTCTTTATTTATTTATTTATTGCTTAGGTGCGTGGACGAGCTTACAGCCCACCTGGTGTTAAGTGGTTACTGGCGAACATAGATATCTACAACGTAAATGTCGGCGCCCACCTTGAAATAAAACGCATTACTGCTTCACGGCAGAAATAGGCAGGATGGTGGTACTTACACGTGCGTACTCACAAGAGGTCCTACAGAGTAGAACACAAGATATTTGACAGATGCCTGAATCTCGCTTACGACATTTTCAAGATAAGCTTGCGTATATACAAGTTCCGAACAATAACATTCGGACCGTCGGTCTACCGAGCAATATCACCCGTTCGGTGGAAGATATTTCCCTATGTCGTATACATACCAAACACGATTGAATCGTGTCGTGGTTTTGTTTACATTTTTGGAAACGTTTACAGCAATACGCCCGGATTAATTTTATTATGAAATGAACAAATTACGCATTTTTGACAGTCGATAAAATGTCAGATACGAGTAGGTCTAGTGTGTGTTAAAATCAATATAATCGATACATTTTGTATTCGGAACAATATCTTAATTAAGTAAGTTAATTTTAACACAAAATAAGGAAGTTAATTAACAAGAATTTACTTTAACGATCCTAAATAGAGTGAAAGTTTACAATCCTTGTCGATTCAGTATCACGAGATCCGGGTTCGGTTTTCGATCGCACCGTGTATTTTTGGCCTTTTTTATAAACGGGCGTTTTAGTTCTGGATATAATTGTTGGTTGGTTGTGGGTTATATGCAAATAATAATAAGTCAGGGAAGCCGCAATTACTAACGCCATCGGCAGGCATCGCAGGGGCGAATACGGTGATCGAGGCAAGAGAAATATTGAGTACTAGCTGCACCCGTCTGCTTCGCTGGTCATTTATAATTAACATTATTATTTCTCACCCCCACAAAGATTCTCATCATTAATGCCCCCGCAAATGGTATAGGGAGTCAAACGCTCATATAAATATTAGCCTATCCATTAAGTACATTTATTTTCTACATGGATACCAAGTTTCAAGTCAATCGGATGAATGGTTCAGTAGTTATAACGGAACATCCGTAAAAACCACTGTAGATTTATATATTAGTATAGATATAGATACTAGTCACGTTTGTTGTCTAGAACAATTTAGAAATCTTCTCTTGACGTCAGCAAACGAAAACGATTGACAGTTCTTAGTGATTTTTTATTAATTATATTATTGAGTTAGTATGTTCTTTTTCACACGCATTGTTGTAAACAAGCTAATTGACAACCGCAGAAATGACGATAACCTGGATCCGCTTTTCGATTTCAATACACAGTAATAATGTGCAATCGATATCGAGTTTTCGTGGTAGTTACAAATTTTTTAAGCTATTGCATAGCTTTTATCGCGGGCCTTGAGCGCAGCGACCGAATCATGATAGTCCGTAACGAAAAAAACCTAACACCCTCACTCCGCCTACCATGTAGCTCGCGTTCAACACATTCACACGTTGCGCTTGTGTAGTGTTTGTGAATAAGCGCGTGGCGTGACGTCACACTGCATGCGCATCATGAAAAGTCTGCCCATCTCTCTCTCGCGCGGTCTAGCTTATGAGTGTGAAGGGACAGTTAAGGTTTTGCTTTTATTAATTTTTAATATAGCGTGGTCTTGTTTTATTATTGTTTTAATATTAAATTATCATTGTCTAATTATAATTGTATAAGTTGACAAAAAATGCTATGCAATACCTTTACCGCGGCAGTTCCCGAGTGCCACATGTTTTTTTTTTTTTTATAAAACTGGCATCGACTTCGCTGGAGAATATATTCGATAAATAAGATATTTTTCTCCCACGTAACCGATTGATGTCTTTTTTTATTTATTGCTTAGATGGTTAGATGTGCTCACGGCCCACTTGATGTTAAGCGGTTACCGGAGCTCATAGACATCTACAACGTAAAATGTGATTTTGCTATGAGCAAACTTGGCTGTGCCCTGACTTCACTGTTGTTCATGGTTAAAGATCAGAATTCATTCATTGTCGGGTCAGGTGTTCATAAATTGTGTATACCTACAAACGTGTTTTCTTTTTCATGAGCGCGACTCAAAAATAAACTGGGCACTTTCATTTTACTGGTGGTAGGACCTCTTGTTAGTCCGCACGGGTAGGTACCACCACCCTGCCCATTTCTGCCGTGAAGCAATAATGCGTTTCGGTTTGAAGGGCGCGGCAGCTGTTTTAACTATACTTGAGACCTTAGAACTTATATCTCACGGTGGTTTGAGCATTTACGTTGTAGATGTCTATGGGCTCCAGTAACCACTTAACACCAGTTGGGCTGTGAGCTCGTCCAGCCATCTAAGCAATAAAAAAAATGAAATTGAAGAATGTTTCAAAACATTTTATAACATCTGACACTTCGATTTATCTACAATGTTAGTTAGTTTTCACAATCATTTATAATTGTTAAATTATCGAACGTAAATTTCCGATAAGTCGTACTAGGAAGTAAGACGTTGAAAAATAGTGATAAAAATAAATAAATAAGCCATTTATTTCTTGGTTTTGCAAAGTTTAAAAAAATCTATATCTATATATTATATATAAAAATGAATTACTGTTCGTTAGTCTCGCTAAAACTCGAGAACGGCTGGACCGATTTGGCTAATTTTGGTCTTGAATTATTTGTGGAAGTCCAGAGAAGGTTTAGAAGTCGATAAATAGGAAATTGCTCGGAATTAAATAAAAATAACAATTTTGTTTTTCCTTTTTTTTTGTTTTAAGTTTATTTAATACAAAAATTTAGGTCTTTTATTTATCGATTGAGGCACTACGAAGTATACCGGGTCAGCTAGTAATAAATATAAATGTATGTATTAATGTTTAGGATGCAAAATGCAAAAGAGTTTTGTAATTAAAACGTTGTTGTAAGATTTAGTTAGCAAGAACCCCGGATTAGGTAAAGGACTCCTCCAAAGATGCCCAGGCGTCTCTATCCTGTGCTACGTCTATCCAGGTTGGGTCAGCTGAGGTCTTCTTCCCATCTGGTTAGTGATCTCCATCGACTTCTCTTAGCCATGATCCACAATGATAGACAATCATTATTGAATCGAATTATTCGATCGTGTAGTTTATCTTTCCGCGTACAAACAATAGACAGTACAGTCTGTGATTAGATGTAAAAGGTTATCGATTGCACATGCAGTACATATACTTATTATGACAAGGCGATTTTCGACAGTGCGCAGTAAAAACTAGTGATGCAATTAGTCGATTATTTACTGATGACGAACTAATCGATAATCGATAATCGAAAGCTCGAAAACTGAATTGTTGTTGTTTTTAATGTGAATTGAAATAGCTCGAAAGTTTCTAATTAAAATTTTTACGCAACATAACTTTTGCAAAAGAAAAACCGCCATTTGTTTTTTTTGTTCTCTCTACGATGTAGTTTAATTGGCTAGTTACAGAGAAAAAAAATACAAGTCTTATCATTGCTCGTTTGATACACAATTTCGTTAATGTTGTTCGAACGTTTACACGTGCCGTGATAACATTGTGTCAGAGGAGGCTGACACGTGTACGATCAAGTACACGCGAAATTTTCTATTCCCAGTAAACATTAAGATGTAGTTACAGTGTATTTTGTATTAATCTGTTTGCGCGCGCCTCTGGCCTTAGAGAGTGTATTTCGATAAAGCGGCACGACACGAGAACCCTCTCATTGTGGCCGCAGGTAACTACATTGCCGATCCTGCGGATCAAATGGTAAACAGTCGACGTTGCCCAAAACACGTCGTTTTGTTACCTACAGACACAGCCCACCGAGTTTCTCGCCGGATCTTCTCAGCGGGTCGCATTTCCGATCCGGTGGTAGATTCTGCGAAGCACGGCTCTTGCTAGGGTTCGTGTTAGCAACATCGTAAGGTTTGAGCCCCGTGAGCTCACCTACTAACCCGGTAATTCTGACATGGTCTCTCTAGACCAACAGCTTCGGTAGGAAAAAAAAACTTAAAGATTGCGTTGCACCCGAGATTCTGTTTCCCGTAGTGCTATTATTATAACAGCTAATTGTGAGGCCCAAAAAGCTCTTAAAGTGGCGACCGCGTACCTTAAGATATAACCTAGGTAAGCCTCTCGCAAAGTACACCCACAACCTGTTGAAGATCGCCAGAATTCTACGCAGACGCGGGAAGAATCGCACGACTGATCATTACAGCGGACTCCGCGCGAGACCTATGTCAATCTGTTAATAGTAGAAGCAACTAGGGTATACGTATCTTTTGCTTTCCTAAACCAGCCACTATGCTCAAACTCGTCAACCCCTAAAAGATAAAATGTTAGGGTCTTAGTTTAAACTCGTTTCAAATGATGCGATCAATATTGGAATCCTTCAAGCAAATACCAATTTTTCCACCGAAAGGAGTAGTATGCTTGACACGTATTCACGTATGACTTTCATGATTAAGAAATGACATGAATATGATATTTGTGTTCCGGAATCGTTTGCTAATGTTCAATGTTGTTTCAATGTCAAATAGGGAATTACCGTGATTTCGTAACTCCGGGGAATTACCGAGCGTTCTCTTGTGTTGTTGTTATACGAACGCTAACAGACCTATTTATTGTTTGGTATTAAAATTTACTTGCCTACTGACGGTATTGAGCGTCTAGTGAGCCCGCGCGGTTATATACCACCACTTTGCCTAGTTTTTTCGTGAAGCAGTAATGCGTTTCGGTTTGAAGGGGGGCAGCCGTTGTAACTATACTGAGAGCTTAGAACTCATGTCTAAAACTGGATGGCGGCATTTACGTTGTTGATCTCTATGGTCTCCGGTAACCATTTACCACCAGGGGTGCTGGGAGCTGGTCCACCCATTTAAGCTATCAATACAAAATGTATTCTAAAATTGTTTACAATAAATGGAACTTAATTATCGTTAAATAAATCTCCTTAAAATCTTTTCTTCTTCTTCGTTGCTACATTCTTGACTGAGTGGTCATAGGCATTGTGTGTCTCTCTCCTCACTCTCTGTGACTCACCCCTAAGGTGAGTTTTAAATCCTGGCGCCTCTCCTCTCTTTCGGCTGCGTGTCTGATGCCCACTTGCAGAGCGCAATTTTCTCCAGTTCTGATCTGGTCAGTCCGTCTTACGGAAAGCCTGCCGCGTGACCTGACGACCTCAACATTGCCTTGTACCATCAGTATCGAAAGACCCAGAAAGACATTGGCCCAAAAATGTCAGGAAACCAGAACTGAACCGAGCAGGAGAGAAAAACCTTGTCAGTCGTAAAAACAGTTTTGTTGTTTAAAAGTTTAATTGTATACAATCACTAGCTGTACCCGACCGCTTCGTTGGGCATTTAAAATTAACATTATTATTTCTCACCCCCACAAAGATTCTCATCATTAACGCCCCCGCAACTGGTGAAGGGAGTCCAACACTCATATAAATATTAGCCTATCCATTAAGTACATGTATTTTCTACATGGATACCAAGTTTCAATTCAATCGGATGCATGGTTCAGTAGTTATAACGGAACATCCGTAAAAACCAGTGTAGATTTATATATTAGTATAGATTACTAGAATAATAATGATGCACGAAAAGGGATTAAGAAAGACATAGTAAAAATTGCAACTCTGTTCTGTCGTATTTATAGTTCGAATTACATTGGCAACATAAACGAATAGTATTGGAGCTCGTTGACAGAACGTGAATCATCATTGTTTTCGTCCCGGCATGAATGACATTACGTGCACGTATATGGCATTTAATAACAAAACAAATTTGTACGGAACATGCGAAATGTTATGTTGATCCGATAAAAACACGTGAAATAAGACGAAAACAGGCCAATTGATAATACCAATATTTTTACTGGTTCATAATTCATTTGAATAATGACGTCAGAGTTCAATTTTCCCACGCAGAGTCGATAGCATAGTTCGTTTAGGGTGTAAAGGACAAAGGGCGCTCTCTCGATCGCCGCCAAAAATTATTAAGTCCTCACATCTCTTTAATTCACGTATTAATAATCTACATTAATCATCACATAAAATTAACGAAATGCAAATATGTATTCGCGAATTACTTCCACTATGAAAGAAGTATGATGTTAGAGTGTATGAGATCATGGCGTTTGCGAAAACGTCGTAATATCGGGAACTCATATAGTATCATAACTCACATAGTCTGATAATACCCGCAAAATTTATAAATTGGCGTTTTTTTCCCTACCTAAGATGATGATAGCCTCTCAAGGCTATGTCAGCGTAACCCTAACGTGTGAGTGAACTCTCGGGGCTGAACCAGGAGGGGTGACTAACACTAGCCCTAGCAAAAGCAGTGCTTCGCAGTATCTACCACCGGATCGGAAACGCGTCCCACTAAGAAGATCCGGCGAGAAACTCAGTGGGCTTTGTCTATGGGGTGAGGCGTAGTGGGTGATACCACCACACTGCCTATATCTGCCACGATGCAATCACGCTTTCCGTCTTGAAGTGTGCGATCAATATATCTAATACAAATGAGGCTACAGTAGGTAGAGGCTTGGTTATTCCTCTCTTATTGCTGATGACCGTGAGCGAAACAAACGACCTCAGATCTCAAAGGCCGCATTTATTTTCTGATGTGTATTGGCTCCCGTACACACCGAACAATAAGTCTGTCAGCGTTGCTTTAATATACAACAAAAAAAGAAACGTAAAATAATTATAAATAGACATGCTTTAACAAAAACCGGCTCCAAATAGAAAAAAAAAGATATTCCAAAACAAATTAATATACACTAAAAATAAAAATCATCGAAATCGGTTGGCGTGATATTGAGTTATTCATCTATTTGTCGCGCACGTACTTAATGCGAATTTAAGACTTATATGGTTTTCTCGTGGATACCATTATCAGAACTGGACTAAATTTAAATGTGGCCACAGGGGAAGCGTCAGCTTCCTAATAAAAAAAGAATCATCAAAATCGATTCATCCAGTCAAAAGTTCAGTTCAGTCCAGTAACAAACATAAAAAAAATCATACAGTCGAATTGAGAACCTCCTCCTTTTTGAAGTGGGTTAATAAATGCGCACCTGTAATAATTGTTATTTAACACTGAACGAACCCGTAATGTTTTTTTTTAAACAATAAATCACGTCCACCCGAGCTAAATAAGCGTGAAGAAGCGCGCAGTCGGTTCGTTTTAAGTACCAGGGCATCATAGCCGCACGAAGCTAGAGGCCGTCCCAGGACGTCGTCCGTCGGCGCGGTCGTCGACCCCCGAAACTGGCGCGTAGCGGTGCCCGGTCGTTACCCCACCGTCCTTAGAGAGCTCCGTGACCTTATGATCACCTGGTATTCTGTACTGTTCTACGCATTCATTTGTTGGCGGTAATTAGTTTATCAAACACGAAAAGCGAGTACTTTATTGATTGTACAGAGATAGTTTTTGTTTTAATTGTTTAGATGGGTGGACAAGCTCACAGCCCACCTGGTGTTAAGCGGTTACTGGAGCCCATAGACATCTACGACGTAAATGCGCCACCTACCTTGAGATATCAATTCTAAGGTCTCAGTATAGTTACAGTAATGCTACTAAAATATCACGTAAAACCTATTTTAATGTATACGTGATTTCAACCACGCTTAGTATAGAAACTGTATACATGGAACCAAAAAATAACAAGTTTTTTAGAAAATACAGTAATTCATGCTGTACAATAGATTAGAAGGCTGTCAGAAATATTTATTCGAAGTTAACGGAAATATTGAAATGTACTTGATTAAACCTGGGCGTATACTGTGCGTCCTGGACAATCTAGTAAGTTTTTCTATCTCTGTCCCACTACGAACTTCTGGTAGTTTGCAGAAAACGTTGCAGTACATTTTATTACGCGGATTGGCTTCCAGAAAACGTAGACACGCAAAGTCTAAATCTAACGAAGTCAATAGAGGAAGGGTTAAAATGATTGTCACATACGCACGCTACCCAATTCTTCAAGTGTGCAGGTCCTCAAATTGACAAAAGCAGAACTTAAATTATATTAGAGTTATGTATTAATTCGATCAATACATTTGTATTTGCACGTTACCACGCGACCGCAGTCTGCAACCTCAAGGGCGAATAGCAGCAGAAATTAATTATGAAATTGTAAACGTTGGTATTTAGTTGAAAATAAAGGTGAAGGTATCCTTATTTGAGGTCGGAAATCTGGCGATTTCCTCATGCCAAAAAAAAATAAAATATAGTTTAAAAAAACAAAAAAAAAAATACGCTTTTATAGAAAATCCAACTAAAAAATAGAAAATAAGTTTTAATTAAAAATAGTCTAAGAAAAAATGATTTTATTGTAAAAAAAGCGTGGGGTGCATGGTATCAGTAGTTATTTTTATGAACAGATATGAGTAGAAGAGTTATTTTGATAATATCCTGAAAAGCACCCCACGCTTTTTTTACAATAAAATAATTTTTTCTTACACTACTTTTAAAATTTATTTTCTATTTTTTAGTTGGATTTTCTATAAAAGCGTATTTTTTTTGTTTTTTTAAAATATTATTTATTTTTCATTTTTTTTGTTGAATTTCAATTTTTTCAATATATATTTTTAATTTTTTTTTAAATATTGAATTGTCATCGGTCCTTAATAAGTATACCAAATTTCGAGTTAATCCGACGTTTTGAAGGGGGTCAAAATCATGTTCAAAGATTCCGTTACATTTTATCATACATACGTCTGAAGCTAATAAAAGCGTATTAAAAAAAAGACTAACAGCATACTGAAGGAAGTGGAGGTTTTGTTGTTGATAGAAATCCACCTGTAAAACTTTGTAGCACATTCAGACCCCGGTCTCTATTATCGATCCACGCTAAAATGCATGTAACAATGTTAATAATGAAAATACTAATAATAAACACGAAAAAATCCCGCAATGTTGAGCGATTTGATACGAGAGTTCATTGCACTCATGACCCGTTTGATCTCATGCAAATCGTTATTTATTATATAGTTTTACGTTTGTCAGACTTTTTTCTTTCTATTGCTTAGATGGGTAGACGAGCTCACAGCCCACCTGGTGTTAAGTGATTACTGGAGCCCATAGACATGTATAACGTAAATGCGCCAGCCACCTTGAGATATAAGTTCTAAGGTCTCAAGTATAGTTACAACGGACGCCCCACTCTTCAAATCGAAACGCATTATTGCATTACGGCAGAAATAGGCAGGGTGGTGGTACCTATCCGTGCGGACTTACAAGAGGTCCTATCACGAGTACCAAACTAAAAAGCTTAATACAGTATTTCGTATATTTGGATTTGTTTTTTAAGACAGACAAAAGGAAGCTGTCGTAATAATTCCTCCAAATAAACGGAAATCAATATTTATTTCTCTTTGTAACAACTTTTTGATTTGGTTATCAATTAATCCATCCATACAACTTTATGACGTCTAAGTCTCATTTGCATGCATAATTTTATTTCGATTAGATATTTTCAAATGGTTACCGGGGCCCATGGACATCGACAGAGTAAAAGTCGCCACCCACCTTGAACTACGAGTATGGGTTATATCGAGGGGTGAAATACTAATTGGGTTAAGCGACATTTCGCTTAATACACGATATCTTTGTAATTAAAGGTATGTTTTATTTGGTATTAGCATCAACAGCTCGATGTTTTTAATTGGACTTCAATTAAGTTTCCTCCGTTCCTCAGCTTTCTAATAAAAAAAGAATCATCAAAATCGATTCATCCAGTCAAAAGTTATGAGGTAACAAACATAAAAAAAACAAAACATAGTCGAATTGAGAACCCTCCTTTTTTGAAATCGGTTCAAAAACATTTCCATAAACCTAAAATTAGCTTGACGAGTTTTAATCACATAAATAACTTTGTTTTTTTTTTCACCTAAGTTATGACTTCGAAATTCAAAGATTCATATTATTATATTACTCAGTTGTTGTAAGCAACGACTATGTATTGTTTGAACGCCACAATATGTCCACAGATAAACATTAAAAATAGACAGTCGATAATCCGTAACACATTGTATAGGGTGAGTGAGTCGTTATCAGTGCGTCGCATACGGGTAGGTAGGCCTGCTTTTGAGTTAGGGTTACCAACTTTAGCAAAAAAAATAATCGGTTGTCTGTAAAGTCGGTTTACTGACGGTAGTTGAACGTGACAACGTCATAAGAAAATACTGATGGAATAGTTTCATTTTGAAAAGGAAATTTTAATTTTATTTGTTTGATAGAGATATTTTTTATGAATATAGAGAAGGAGGTAAACGGAAATCACTATTGAATTGATCAAGTTACATTTATTTGTACGCATAAATACAATTATGTAATTATTATTTTTTACATTATACATAGTTTTTTTACAAGTATGAATGTGCTTTGAATTGTATTATTGTATAGCAGCTGTCCACGCGGATGCATAGCTCACTCAAATAGGAGAGAGACATGTCGAACGCTGCCGAACGCGGAGGCCGATTGTGTCTCTTTGTCGCTCGTTGCGCGCTCTCGCTTGCTCTTCAAGCCTTAAATGGAACATCTTAGAACGAGGTAACGCCACATGAGTCATGTTTTTTCGTGCGTGCAGCCGACTCCATCGAATTATAAGACATTGTCACGTCAAAAAAAAAAGAATTTTACGAACATTTAAAAAATCTATTTCGAATGATTTAGAATTTTTTTTAAGAAATAACTATTTATATAGTGTACTACAGACGACTTCACGGCTCGTTCGATATTAAACTGTTTACCTCAAAGATATCAATCATAGCGTTAGTCATGCTATAAACCTTGAGATACAAGGACTAATTCTCAGTTATCTAACGCATGCCTCCGCCCTTCAAACACGCACACGTGCTTAAATAGCTACGTAGTATGTCGACAGTACATAAGCTTATTTAACCCTAATACAAAAAAATTATATCGATTTTTAGCATCCTTGAAACATTTTTTCTTTATCCTTTTTACGTACTGGCAACTCAAGTGTCAACGCACTACGCCCTCTTTGGCTGTGTGATGTAAAAAAAAAAAAAAGACAATGCCCGTCATATGAAACAGGAAGGATCGTAACCGATATATCGCTCTTGTCCGATGGGAATATTTAATATTAGGATTTATTAGTTTAAAAAAAAAAGAAAAAAAAAACAGAACGATTTAACGAATGCCTTTAAAAGTATTTCTAGTATTACAGATTAATTAAAAAAAACACTAGAAACATAAGCGTGAACTCTTCAAAAATGCATTTTTTTTGTTCAGATTTAAAAAAAGAATGTTCTCATAAACGATTTCATGTTTATAATTTATCTGTCAATACTAAGATAATACATAAATTGAGATTGTTTAAGCATTATATTCAAGTCGCTTCACCTATGACCGAGTGGTCGTGATGGTTATGCGTAGATTATAAAAATCAAACACGTAAAATGCTGGCATCAAAGTTTGTTTTTTTATGATTGAGGCATTACTGGTGGCCCGGAGGCCTTTTCAGTTTTACAAGGACAGGTGAAGGTGAGCAAGGGTTCAGTCAGGAGAGGTGGGATTTGCTAACAGCTACCCGAGCGCCTCCAAAGGAGACCTAACTCAAGAGTAGCTGCTTCGCGAAAGAATCTACTATCGCATTGAAATCGCGACCGAAGATCTGGCGAGAAACTCAGCGGCCTGATGCTTAGGTTAGGTTGCACGTCGAACTCTTTGTCGAGTTCGAAGAGTACGGTTACTGGGGTCCCTAACCCTGCTCCTAGTGTTAGAGCTAAATGCGTCTGGTACCAAACTGTTTAAGCTCTTAAAGTTTTAATAAGAGTCGCATAAGCCGCCACGAAGTTGTAACATCGATATTGGCACATCCGTTCGCTCGCGTGTTTCGCTTGCACGCAACGTCCCGCGTTCGACACCTGTGCATGCACGTGGCGGCCATTTTGTCTTGACCTACCGCAATTCGCAACGTTGGGGGAGGGGAGGGGGTACCCTTGCCACGAGGTTATACTCGAATTACATCATGCTCGCTGAAGTCTTGTTGGTTGATTAATTATAATCTATAGATATAAATAAAATTGGAGTGTCTGTAATATTGAAATAACCGCATTATACTACATGTATATGAATACATATACGGTACATACACCAAAATAATTTTTTTTACAATTTTTGTCTGTCTGTTTGTTCCGGTTAATCTCTGGAACGGCGGGACCGATTTTGACGGAACTTTCACTGATAGGTAGCTGATGATGTACGGAGTAACTTATGCTACTTGTTTTAGACTAGCTTCGCCCCGCGGCGTCACCCGCGGTATGACAATAACCGTGGGTAACATGGCAGGACTCTGCTTTTTTTTTCTTGCCCTTGTAGGCAGACAAGCAAACGGCCCACCTGGTGATGAGTGGTTACCGTCGCCCATGGTCTTCAGCAATGCCAGGGGCAGATGGCAGAATGGCTATCACCAATAATAATATTTAATGTTTCCGAAGCGAAGCGAGGGCGGGTCGCTAGTTATTAATAAACATTCTTACTTATCAAAAACATCCAATGTCAAATTATGATTTAATCTTAAAATTATGGTCACATTCAGATTCAAGTATAATTTAATACGTCACAAATAAGACTGTATCTTCGTATTTAAGAGTGTAATAAATACCCTACAATTAATCTAAAAGTCTAGTAGGTATGTAAGGATATTTTTCTACTTGTATTGAAAATCATAAATATTAATATTTTCTATTGATTTGCCTTGAACTTGGGGATCGAGGTGATGGAATCTTTGAATTTTAAATGCATGATTTCAGTTGCAAATTTCGTGTATTTATACCGATGACAGTTCAATATGTGAGTCGTCTATTATCAAAGGTGGCAATCTGTGCATTTGGACAAAAAAATGTTATTGATATGTCAATACAGATTTATTTGAATATGATCGTCTCCTTCAAAGAATACGGCTCTAAACCTGCATTAAATAAAGGTTAATAGTTAACCTGCTATTTATCTAAGATGTCGTTCCGAAGAGTTTTGTGACTGCCAATGGAATACAAAGTCAATAATTCGTTTTTCTGATTTACCAATAATTGTCCAAAAGTCACATTGCCGGCTTTGATAATAGTCGACTTATGTAACCGTTTAGCCGATCTGATGGTTAAACAGAAGGGCAGATAATGCAACACTTTTTTTTTGTGCCTATCTGCGATCAGCCCTGAACTATGATATATGCGTTGCGTGTGCCATCGCGTCGAAGAGGCTCCTTTTTTTTTATTGCTTAGATGGATGGACGAGCTCACAGCCCACCTGGTGTTAAGTGGTTACTGGAGCCGATAGACATCTACAACGTAAATGCGCCACCCACCTCGAGATATAAGTTCTAAGGTCTCAGTATAGTTACAACGGCTACCCCACCCTTCGAACCGAAACGCATTACTGCTTCACGGCGGAAATAGGCCGGGTGGTGGTACCTACCCGTGCGGACTCCCAAGAGGTCCTACCACCAGTGACAAAGGCTCCTCACCAGGAGACTCTTTATTAAGAGAATGCAACACTTAATAATAATCAAGTGTTCGGGAGCAAAATGCCAGTGAAAAATAAGCGTTGACCACGCCATTAGCAGTGTCAATCATCATCATCATCATTCTTTCCTATTACCCTCTGTTGGGGTTTAGGGCTCGAATCAAATTTTTCCATTTACATCGGTTTTGGGCAGTCTGTTCTAGCTCCTCCCACGTCATGCCCAAGACCCCTAGCTCCTGCTCCACCAAGCGACGCTAAGTTGTTCTGGGGCGGCCTCTCTTCCTCTTGCCAGACACTTTCTAGGTCAGTGCTCTCTTTGATAGGTGGGTATCGGGCTTTCTCAAAATGTGACCAATCCAATGCCACTTCCGCATAAGGATCTCCTTCTCCATTGGTGTCTGCTTAGTGATTTAGTGTCAATACCGTGGTATAATAGAAACGACGTTCCGTGACTTACAGTGTTGCGATAACTACGGCAAGAACTGTCTTTCTTTTAAGTAGTTATATAATTTTTTTATTTTTTGGTGATAATGCACTGTCGATTGCACCTATAATTGAGGTGACATTTGCTATCTACTTTTGTCAGTTTGTAAATTTTTTGTATTCATGATCATTTTAATAAATAAATAAGTAAACACGTAATTAGCTGATACCTTTCCGCGAACGATTAAAGAATATTGAATCCGCTATCTTGTACACGTATTATGAGCTTTATTGCTGACGCATAGTGTTCGTTTTGGTTTGACGGATAGTTAAGCCGTTACGACAGCACCACGAGGACTTTGCCCTCATATCTGAACTCAGATTGGCATTTCTGATATTCTAATTTCAGCTTTAAATGTATCGCGATAGTAGTTAATATCGATGAAACGTACTGGCCAGATGAATCCTGCTCTGAGTCACGGATTTTGATTTTCACAACAACAAAAAAAGCGATCTCTTTAGACAAACGACATCAGCCCTCAATAATAAATAATAATAAATAAATAAATATTTACTAACAATCACGCCACGTTAACTGGTCCCGTGGTAAGTTCGTAAAGAACTTGTGTTACAGGTACCAGATAACGGAAATAAATGTAAGATTTTTATTATACACATACATATATTTAAAATACATCCATAACCCTGGAAAAGACATTTTATATTTATCATACAAATATCCTTTTTTTTTTTTTTTTTTTTTTTTTATTGCTTAGATGGGTGGACGAGCTCACAGCCCACCTGGTGTTAAGTGGTTACTGGAGCCCATAGACATCTACAACGTAAATGCGCCACCCACCTTGAGATATAAGTTCTAAGGTCTCAGTATAGTTACAACGGCTACCCCACCCTTCAAACCGAAACGCATTACTGCTTCACGGCAGAAATAGGCAGGGCGGTGGTACCTACCCGTGCGGACTCACAATAGGTCCTACCACCAGTGATTACGCAAATTATAATTTTGCGGGTTTGATTTTTATTACACGATGTTATTCCTTCACCGTGGAAGTCAATCGTGAACATTTGTTAAGTACGTATTTCATTAGAAAAATTGGTACCCGCCTGCGGGATTCGAACACCGGTGCATCGCAACAACGAATGCACCGGACGTCTTATCCTTTAGGCCACGACGACTTAAAATCCTCCCTTGGCGGGATTCGAACCCGCGACCCCCTTGTGTAGTGACCATGTCACTTACCACTACACCAGACGGCCGTTATAGTATCTATGTGGCGATTATCGGTCACTGTTCAAGTGCAGTAGTGTGCGAGATCGTAGTGTTTTTGTTTCATTCGACATAGATAATGATTAACCGAAGGTGAGATTAGCTAGATTGTCTTTTACCAAAAAAAAACGATTTGCAATCTTTATTATACGATTGACTTTCACGGTGTAATGAAAATCAAACCTGCAAAATTTATAATTTGCTTAATTACTGGTGGTTGGACCTCTTGCGAGTCCGCACGGGTAGGTACCACCGCCCTGCCTATTTCAGCCGTAAAGCAGTAATGCGTTTTGGTTTAAAAGGGGGGCAGCCGTTGTAACTATACTGAGACCTTAGAACTTATATCTCAAGGTGGGTGGCGGCGTTTACGTTGTAGATGTCTACGGGCTCCAGTAACCACTTAACACCGGGTGGGCTGTGAGCTCGTCCACCCATCTAAACAATAAATAAAAAAGCCAGTCAACAAAAATCACTAACAAATCCTAAATGAGTGAAAGAACAGCAAAGATTATCGTGATGACCATTCAAATGGACTGTGGGTTTGGTCTAAGCCAGCCTTTCTCAAAGTGGGCGATAACGCCCCCTTGTGGGCGCTGCAGGCTTAAAGGGGGGCGGTAAGAGACCCAGAAAAAATAAATGGTGGCGTTGCGTAGAAGCTTGGGAGGCAATTTGTAATTTCATCTAGGACAACTCTTAGACACCGACTGAGCTCTCGCTATAGTGGTTTTAAGTAGGTGAATAAATGGGGGCGCTAAAAAAAGAATTTATTCTCAAAGTGGGCAGTAGACAAAATAAGTTTGGGAACCCCTGGTCTAAGCTAAGTAAAGAGAGAATTATTTAATGCATGCACCGCCGGCTCCAGTATGTGGTTCTCGGTTAGCCAGGTGGCATATTTTTTTGTGTGCCGCCGGGCAGATGGCGTGCAGAGGGCGTTTACCTTATAGATACGTGTTTTTAAAAGGGAATCGGGAATCGTTCCCTATTAATATTTATTAGGTACGCCGCGAATAAGATTCTAATAATGATTAAATTAATCTTTGCGTTATTAAAATGCACTGGTTTTGGAGACCATGATTCTAGTGGGAAGCAATCGTGCGTTACTGTTTGTTTTGGGTAGCGGATTTTTTACTGGTGGTTGGACTTCTTGTTTACTGTGAGTAGGACCTCTTGTGAATCCGCGCAGGTGGGTACCACTGCCCTGCCTATTTCTGCCGTGAAGTAGTTACGCGTTTCAGTTTGAAGGGTGAGTCAGCCGTTGTAACTATACCGAGATCTTAGAACATAATAATCTCAAGGTGGGTGGCGCATTTAATTTGTAGATGTCTATGGGCTTCAGTAACCAGTTAGCAACCAAGTTGGTTGTGAGCTCGTCCACCCATCTAAGCAATAAAAAAAAAGAAAAGAGCTACGGCTGCGCTCCGTATTTTGTTTTTCAAGAGAATGTCCCGAAAACTTTAACAATGCGACAGTTTTTACGTTGAAACCGATATAATCTGTTGTACAGCTATAAATATATATAAAACACGTATGATTGTTTGCAGCGCAGACTTTATATATACAGAGAAACATTGCCTATTGTCCGATGACGAAACATATTTGTGTAAGAGTTCAATGGTCCAATGCTCATAGGTTTATTTGCATATTGTGTTACTCGCATGGTGACTTCTACGATCGTTATCAATCAATTTAATTATTGCTTGAGGATGAAAGAAAAAAAAAAGTCTTTATTGTATTGTTTTCGCGATCATTGCGAGTCATATAGATTCAATGGCGACTCTATTTCGGGGCCTTAAGAGTGATTTTACAAGACTATGTTTGTTGGTTGAAAATGACAGCCACTTTACGATAACATGCATGATCATGAGTACGTAAATGAGTCTTAGATTAATGTTTAGTATTGGTAGGTGCACTCACAAGAGGTCCTACAAGGCGGGTGGCGCATTTACGTTGTGGTAGATGTCTATGCGCTCCGGTAACCACTTAACACCAGGTAGGCTGTGAGCTAGTCCACGCGAGCAAGCAATAAAAAAAAATACTATGAAATGCTGAGACGTCAATAATAATGGTTTCTTTATAAGCAGGTAACTAGTGAAACTCGATTACATTCTATTCTGACAATAGGCGAATGTCGGAAAAACATTGATTTCTTGACCGCGCGTCTGTCACCTATCGTACATTGATGGCAATTTGACGGAAACCTTCCCTGGAGTTTGAACAACAACTATTAAGCTTTATTATAACCGGAGGAACGACTTACCAACGAATCGAGAACCACAAACTAATCAACATTATATCGAGGGCTATTTGGCTTAAGCGATATTTTTTTGTAACTACAGGAGAACCATTTAAAATTTGGAAAAAATGTCATAACAAAAAAACTTGTTCAGTTATTTGAATGGGGTAACCTTAATTGAAGTTCAATTAAAAACATCAATTTTTTTATGCTAATACCAAATAAAACGCACCTTTAATTACAAAGATAACTGTTGCTTAATCTAAATAGTCTCACTCTTCGATATTATTATAGGCTATTAAAAAAAATTGTATCTCCTTAAAATCTTAGATATCTGTATAGAGTGAGAGCTACGTTGCTTTATCCAAATTGTTACTAAATTTCAATAGTATATTATTGTGAATTATTACTTATTTATATTTATTTAAAATCTTATTAATTAGACAATATTTTTTATCAAAGATATTAAAAATATAATTTTCTTAAAATACTATATAAAATAACCGCTGATGGTCTACGACACAAGCCACCAGTAGCTAGGGACTCCAGAGTGAGAAACCTCCTCACAATGCGCTTAGTATCGAGGGTAACTGCCTACTGTATTAGGCCTCTAACCCAGCTGGATAACAAAAGTTTCTTAAGATGTTGATCGAAACAATTTGCTATCAAACCGTGTACCGATACCCCTATTGGAACAATGATGGTTCAATCATTATTATTATTAATATTTTGGTTTAAAAAAAGAGTAAGAATTTTTTCAAGTAAACCGTGCAAAACTTGTGATGCACGAATAAACACGCCAAAAAACATAACAACAACCGTATTATCTATCCCAAGTACAAAAGAGTCAGACGTCCTTTGGCGCATTGAACTCGAACATACGCTTCGGATAACATTGCACCGGCTTCGATGCGAGTTTATTTTCAGTTTTCTGCCGAAATAACAAGGTCGGGCGAATTTTAACGTTTTCCTAGTAGGTATGCTAATAACAAATTCATTAAACAAACAGCGTATTATTACGTACTTAACAAATGTTTAATTTAACAATTGTTTTGAAGTCGTCGTGGCCTAAAGGATAAGACGTTCGGTGCATTCGTGTGTAGCGATGCACCGGTGTTCAAATCCCGCAGGCGGGTACCAATTTTTCTAATGAAATACGTACTTAACAAATGTTCACGATTGACTTCCACGGTGAAGGAATAAGGTCGTGTAATAAAAATCGAACCCGCAAAATTATATATTGCGTAATTACTGGTGGTAGGGCCTCTTGTGAGTCCGCACGGGTAGGTACTACCAACTCTGACTATTTCTGCCGTGAAGCAGTAATGCGTTTCGGTTTAAAGGGCGGGGCAGCCGTTTTAACTATACTGAGACCTTAGAACTGATATCTCAAGGTGGGTGGCGCATTTACGTCGTAGATGTCTATGGGCTCCAGTAACCACTTAACAACCAGGTGGACTGTGAGCTCGTTCATCCATCTAAGCAATTTTTTTAAATTATAAATATATATATTATGTATAAAGGTAAAACGCTGTTACCAACAGGATAAAAGTGTCGATACATTTTTCCTGAATTATTATATCTCTGGGTTTCTAGTAGGGTTGTCAGCAGCCGCGATTCCGATACGGTGGTAGATACGTTCACAAGTCCTAGAATTCACCCTCGTGCTTTTGTTCCGAGGCAAGGTCAGCGCTACCATCGTAAACTGTACAGTATGAAGAACAATGAAGAATCTTTAAAAACAAAACGTTTTTAACGTTTTTGTTCCTACTAAGACTCAAAGATTGATTGGAACTGTAATAAGGCATCGTCGAATTAGCTCGTCTATACTAATACATAAATCTACAGTGTTTTTTACGGATGTTCCGTTATAACTACTGAACCATGCATCCGATTGACTTGAAACTTGGTATCCATGTAGAGAATACATGTACTTAATGGATAGGCTAATATTTATATGAGTATTGAACGCTGTACACCAATTGCGGGGGCGTTAATGATGAGAATCTTTGTGGGGGTGAGAATTCATAATGTTAATTTTAAATGCCCAACGAAGCGGATAGATACAGCTAGTCTCTATATATAAAAATGAATTTCTGTTCGTTAGTATCGCTAAAACTCGAGAGCGGCTGAACCGATTTGGCTAATTTTGGTCTTGAATTATTTGTGAAAGTCTAGAGAAGGTTTAAAAGGTAGATAAATATGAAAATGCTCGGAATTAAATAAAAATAACAATTTTGTTTTTCTTTTGATGTGTCCCCCCCCGTCGGATATTTATTTATCGATTGAGGCACTACGAAGTCTGCCGGGTAAGCTAGTTCTTAATAAAATTATTCACTCACTGAAATAATAAATAGGGGTAACAAAAAAATATGCTATCTCTTCTGATGCTCCCCAAAAGTTTGATTGTCAATGAAACTCAGATTTATCTTTAACATGACATGTAGGTCACCGGTCTCCTACGTGTGACGCGCTGAAGTAATTATATCGATGTTACTCTTCGATTAATGCTAAAAAATAACAAAAAAATAACATTGCTCGTCCGTGGTCGTGAGGTTTTTTTTTTTTATTGATTAGATGGGTGGAGGACCTCACAGCCCACCTGGTGTTGAGTGGTCACTGGAGCCGAACGACATTTATGACGTAAATGCGCCACCCACCTTGAGATAAGTTCTAAAGTCTCAGTATAGTTACAACGGCAAGAGGTCCTGGCCACTGGTGGTAGGACCTCTCGTGAGTCCGCACGGGTAGGTACCACCACCCCGCCTATTTCTGCCGTGAAGCAGTAATGCGTTTCGGTTTGAAGTGTGGGGTAGCCGTTGTAACTATACTGAGACCTTAGAACTTATATCTCAAGGTGGGTGGCGCATTTACATTGGAGATGTCTATGGGCTCCAGTAACCACTTAACACCAGGTGGGCTGTGAGCTCGTCCACACATCTAACTGCAAAACGAATTAAACAAACGCGATATGTAACAGTAAAAATGTATTAATTATACAAACGAAACACATCTTCGGAGTAAATGTGAGCGAAATGTAAGCGCTTGTGTTTGCCCGTCCTCAAATGAAAATAGAATTCGTGACCTTCGTCATAAAGACACGACAATCTTGCATAGTTTCTGTCTGGTTCGTTCGTATTGTGTATTAATTTTGCGAGATTTTCCCTTTACCACGATTAAAACAAATTTATTCGCGTTGTCCGTCGTCGACCACGGTCATTCTCTCCGGAAATAATGCAATAATTATTTAAATTCAATCTATTCAAAAGAAGAAAAAAAATCTGCTTCTCAAGAACACTTGAAGAATAACAATGTTTTTTTTTTTAGATTTATTTAAGTTTTTTTTTTGATTGCTTAGATGAGCGGCTGAGTTCACAGCCCACCTGGTGTTAAGTGGTTACTGGAGCCCATAGAAATTTACAACGCAAATCCGCCTCCCACCTCGAGATACAAGTTCTAAAGTCTCAGTATAGTTACAACGGCTGCCCGTTCAAGCCGAAACGCATTACTGCTTCACGGCAGAAATAGGCGGGGCGGTGGTACCTACCCGTGCCGACTCACATGAGGTCCTACCACCAGTAATAAGTAAATAAAGATTATGACCAACGTTTAACTGTATGAATAGTAAGGTTCTTATATCGAAAACATTGGGCCAACGTTTACTAATACGATAATGTTGGCGCTAAAAAACCCAATATACGTTATGCCTATTATTACATTTTTAAATTTTCTTCCAAGACCAAGCCAACAAACATTCCACCGAATATAGTACGCGACGGATTTCCAACATTCCGAATGAGGCCGCAAAATGGTTGTTGGCCGCCAATAATTTCCCATAACATCATTGTTTGACGCCGGAAAGAAAATCATCGCGTTCACGCATTCTCCTATGTTTATTTCTTTTTATTTCTTCATACGTTTCAGAGGTATATGCGATAACTTTGTACTGAATACGCGTTTTTTTTTTATTGCTTAGATGTGTGGACTAGCTCGCAGCCCACCTGGTGTTAGGTGGTCACTGAAGCCCATAGACATCTACAACGTAAATGCGCCACACACCTTGAGATATAAGTTCTAAGGTCTCAGTATAGTTACAACGGCTGCCCACCCTTCAAACCGAAACGCATTACTGCTTCACGGCAGAAATAGGCGGAGCGGTGGTACCTACCCGCGCGGACTCACAAGAGGTCCTACCACCGGTAATACCAAGTAGTAATGTGTCGGCTGAAATTAGCCTATCAATGCAATAGTAAGGTTGCATGCAGTTACACTGTATCGAGTTATGACAAAGTGTAAGTCAGTCGCACATAACTCGTCATGAAATATAGTCGCATTTAATAATAACCTCGTAAACCAGTGTTCAGCAACATTAATACAGTAATAATAGTCTAATAATAAATATATAAATAAATAGCGCCTATATCTCAACTTATCTATATCTGAACTTACTCTGATATACAAAACATAATAACCAAAACATACACTAAAAGTAATATACGGTCTAGTTATCTATATATTAATACGTGAAGTGAAAAACTTTGTATCCCTTTTTACGAAAATTGCGCGGACGGAGGAGTATGAAATTTCCCACACTTATAGAGAATATAGAGAAGAAGTGCACAATGCTAATATTTTTTTTAAATAATGCATAAAAGCTACATTAATTCAATAAAGAAAACATTACACACACTACGTACCATGTATTTGACGCACACACGCATGAATACTATTTACTGTCAAACTTTTGTTCTTGACGTATATTGTCAAATTGAGATTAAGTATTGTTTGTCTTTGTTAATATTTTTTATAGTGTAGTCTTGGCGAAATTAGTGATTATAGAAGTATAAAATACAATCATAATAGTGTACAAACTTACAATTCCAATTAATTATAGTCGAATTTCGACTACTGCGGACCTCTAGTGTTAGTAAATTGGTAAATGGTTTTTTTAAAAGGCGTTATGTTTCATTTTCCTATGCTAGCTTTCACAACACTTGAATGATTAATAAGCAACCGAAACATTTAGGAACTTTATTTTTATGATTGCGGGATTACTGGAGGCCCGGAAGCCTTTCTAGTTTCACCAGGATAGGTAGGAGAGCAAGGGCTCAGCCAGAAGGGGCGGGATTTGCTAACAGCTACCCGAGCGCCTCCAAAAAAGGCCTAACAACTCAAGAGTACTGAGTTTCTCGTCGGATCTTCTCAGTGGGTCGCGTTTCCGATCCGGTGGTAGATTCTGCGAAGCACTGCTCATTTTAGGGCCAGTGTTAGCAACACACTCGGTTTGAGCCCCGTGAGCTCACCTACTAGTTAAGGCTACGCTGAAATGGTCTCTCAAGGCTATCAGCATAGGTAGGAAAAAAAAGAGGCTCAAGTCGAACGAAGGTATAAATGACCGAGATATTTTGTGTAAATTGAAACAAATGATTAAGTACCCACAAAGGGTACTTTAGCTCTTAAAGTCGCGACCGACAATACTAAGATTTTATTAGTGAGCATTATTTCGAGGCGGAAGTGTATATTGTAATGAAACCCACACGAACATATCGCCTTCGACACATAAACAATGTACATAACGTAAACACGTGTTACTAACATGGCCTACTTTGTGGGAACGATACTACAAACAAAATGCTCTGAAGTAAGATCCATTACATGTGAACTGCATTCGATTGGTCTATATAAACTAACTGGTTAGTGTTAGCGGCTCAGTTCGCTGCACACACCAAATGGCAATGTCAATGGTATTGTCCGATGGTTGGACGAGCTCACAGCCCACCTGGTGTTAAGTGGTTACTGGAGCCCATAGACATCTACGACGTAAATGCGCCACCCACCTTGAGATATAAGTTCTAAGGTCTCAAGTATAGTTACAACGGCTGCCCCACCCTTCAAACCGAAACGCATTACTGCTTCACGGCAGAAATAGGCAGAGTGGTGGTACCTAGCCGCGCGGACACACAAGAGGTCCTACCACCAGTAGTAATAAGTGATTATGCACATACTAATTCTTGCAACGTAATCCACGGTGCGAATCGGAAAACAAATAAATCCCAATCGAAGATATACGTAAATAACGATTTATATTGACGCCCTTGTTGTTAATCTAAGTTTATTCTTATTTGAAGTCTGTTAAGAATGTCACAATAGATACGTGCTTAAGACACGATTTGCCCGGTCATCGTTCTCGTCGATCCCGTCGCTTGCGGCGAGTAAATTAACCCACAAACACAGCCCACTGAGCTTCTCGCCGGATCTTCTCAGTGGGTCGCCTTTCCGATTCGGTGGTAGATTCTGCGAAGTACAATTCTTGCTAGGGTTCGTGTTAGCAGCATCGTCAGGTTTGAGCCCCGTGAGCTTACCTACTAGCCCGGTGACGGTGTCTCGAGATCATCAGCTTAGGTAGGAAAAAAAATTAAAATGTCGTAAGCGAGATTCAGGCATCTGTCAAATATCTTGCGATTGTATGTATTTATTTAGATACACCTTTTTTTTAACGCTGCGGAATCCGTTTACTGATACCCGGTCGCGGGGGTAACAGATCGGGTTATGTCGGACTCTGGCGCCTCCAGAGAAGAAGAAGACCGCACCAAAGACCAAAAGCGGCACAAAACCGTTTTGTCCGCAAATTCGTTCATGGCAGTTGGGTGTTTGGCGTTTCGATGCGTGCAGTGTCATCCACATTGCGTTGTTTAACACCACTTGTACCAATAGACCGTTAATTCATCGACATCCATTACAAAAACTGTAATATATTCATGAGTCATTACGTTCTCTTTAAGAGAAAGAATCCTTAGTAAAATTTTGAAAATTTTATCACAAATTTTGATAAGTCCATTATTTGTTTCAGCTTACGGCAAAGTGTTCCTAGTTAGAAAAAGATGCGGCATCGACGAGGGAAAGTTATACGCAATGAAGGTTTTAAAGAAAGCATCTATTGTACAGAAATTAAAGACTGCCGAACACACCAGGACTGAGAGACAGGTAACAATGTTGTTTCGTTTGAATAGAACGTGCCGGTAGTCTAGTCTAGTAGATGAGATGTTCATAGTTAAATAATAAAAAATACTTTACTAACTTCAAAAAAAAGAAGAATTACACACAGTCCGGCCAATGATTGACCTCCCAGTTAAAGTATGAATATATTCTTCGGTTTCCGCGAGTCGTAAATACAATTAAAACAATTTCTTTATTTATTGCTTAGTTTGGTGGACGATCTCACAGCTCACCGGGGTGTTAAGTGGTTACTGGAGTCCATAGACATTAACAACGTAAATACCCCGCCACCCACTTTGAGATAGGGGTTCTAAGGCCTCAGTATAGTGTTATAGTTACCCTGCTCTTGCTAGGGCTAGTGTTAGCAAATTCTCTAAGCTGAGCCCCGTGAGCTTACCTACACGTCTGGTGAAGCTAACCTCTCGAGGTTACTAGCATGAATCGGCAACAAAATAACCATTACCCTTCCTCTTTATCAGGGGTCGATATGTCTCGTAATTTTAATCTAGTCTCTTAATCTTCTATTCATAGCTATTTTCACTCATAATGTTCACATATGTATGTAAGCCATAAAAAAAGCTGGTGGTGTATAATGACCGTCCTTGACGTGCGTCAGTAGTGCCAGGGGCACAACTACGCAGCTGCCGATCCTTTAGTCCTCACCACAAACTTCGTTAATTGTATCTTAATGGCATATTTCTTATTCTACAGGTCCTGGAGGCTGTAAGGGAGTGTCCATTCCTAGTCACGCTTCATTACGCTTTCCAAACGGACGCGAAACTTCATTTAATACTTGGTAAGTTATATTTTTATGAAACCACATATTTATTCGGTTTTCATTTTCGTTTTGTACCTACTCATATTTGCTTCTTTTTTTCCTACCTAAGCTGATAGTCTAGAGATCATATCAGCGTAAACTTTTTTTTATTTTTTTTTATTGCTTAGATGGGTGGACGAGCTCACAGCCCACCTGGTGTTAAGTGGTTACTGGAGCCCATAGACATCCACAACGTAAATGCGCCACCCACCTTGAGATACAAGTTCTAAGGTCTCAAGTATAGTAACGACGGCTGCCCCGCCCTTCAAACCGAAACGCATTACTGCTTCACGGCAGAAATAGGCAGGCTGGTGGTACCCACCCGCGCGGACTCACAAGAGGTCCCACCACCAGTAATTACGTAAATTATAATTTTGCGGGTTTCATTTTTATTACACGATGTTATTCCTTCACCGTGGAAGTCAATCGTGAGCATTTGTTGAGTACGTATTTCATTTAAAAAAATTGGTACCCGCCTGCGGGATTCGAACACCGGTGTATCGCTTCAACACGAATGCACCGGACGTCTTATCCGTTAGGCCACGACGACTACATCATATTCCTACTCATATTTGCTTCTTTTTTTTTCTACCTAAGCTGATAGTCTAGAGATTATATCAGCGTAACCTTAACTAGTAGGTGAGCTCACGGTGCTCAAACTTGACGACGTTGCTAACACGAACCCTAGCAAGAGTCGTGCTTCGCAGAATCTACCACCGGATCGGAACCGCGACCCACTGAGAAGATCCGACGAGAAACTCAGTGGGCTCTGTGGGGTTAATTTACTCGCCTAGGCCTTCGTCGCAAGCGACGGGTTCGACGAGAACGATGACCGGTGCTTGGAGTACCTAAAAGCACCGTTATTGGATCGGGAAGATCCGAAATAACGTGGCATATTTGTAATTCATCTCCCCCATTATAGCTCTCATTTATCGAAGAAGCACACACGTCTAAGTGTTGACAAATGTGCTTGTCAGAAAGCAGCAATAATGGTAAGGGATGGTCGATCTTCTGATCACTTACCCTTCTTTAAGTCTCATGAATGAAAACAGTGGTTTAGCCACGTCTCTTGGATTAATATATGTATCATATGTGTGGGAAACGGAACGTTTAGAGTGAAAGGGATGAATGTATGAGGAGGAAAGAGACGGAAGGGAGATGATTAAGATGGCGATCGGGCATTAGGAGTGTGAACATTTTTTATGACGTGTGTTATCATATTGAATACTCAAAGTAAATACTTTGAACAATCCCACATATATGTATAATGCAATGATAACATAACAATTGAGTTAACGATCACCGATGGCAACTAGATAATTGGCCACAAGGCCTTCCCGTCCATTTCCCTGTTTGTTTTGCTACCGAAGTTTTTACAATGATAATTATAGTCGAATAAGAAAAGAAAAAAAAACACAAATCGTTCTTGAAAAGTTTTCGTGTACTTTTGTAATATTGAAAAAAATATATTCGTACAATAATAATTTATCTTGTTCACAATTGTTGTACGTTTAAAGGTCATCAGAATGATTTTTCTTATAGTTGTTTTTGTAAATATGTTGTTTGTTGTTTTTTTTGAATCTACTGTTTTGCAAATGTATTCATTCAGTCAGCACTTATGTTTATTGGCAATTTATAATCATTTGTAAATGTATACTTTGATCGGTTAATTCGAATTTAATAATTAATTCTAAATACGCTTTCCAAAAACACATGTATTTCACATATTTATTATAGCTTTTTACTGGTGGTAGGACCTCTTGTGAGTCCGCGCGGGTGGGTGCCACCACCCTGCCTATTTCTGCCGTGAAGCAGTAATGCGTTTCGGTTTGAAGGGTGGGGCAGCCGTTGTAACTAACTTGAGACCTTAGAACTTATATCTCAAGGTGGGTGGCGCATTTACGTTGTGGATGTCTATGGGCTTCAGTAACCACTTAACACCAGGTGGGCTGTGAGCTCGTCCACCCATCAAAGCAATAAAAAAAAAAACTTCAATATATGTTACTTTCATTTTCATTATTACTCTTAAAATAAACATTAAATGTATATTAATATAATACCTAAGAGACCTATAAAAAATTCTGTGCGCCGGCTTTCTAAAAGTATCTTAGCGAGTGCCGAAAGGGAAAACCCCCTACCTATTCGCTGGTAGCCTAAGAGACTATTCCAGCTACGCCCGGACGCGCAGGTGAGCTCACGGGCTCAACCTGAGAGAATTTTCTAACACTAGCCCTAGCAAGAACAGTGCTTTGCAGAATCTACCATCGGATCGGAATCGCGACCCACTGAAAAGATCCGACGAGAAACTCAGTGGGCGGTGCCGAGTGAACGCACTCCAAGGGTCAGACATCTAGAAATATAGGTTTGGTACAGATATTTGTCGAAATACGTTGAACGATCCAGCAGCTTAGATACTGAAAAAGGTCAACAGACAGATTTTTATCTTTTATTCTGGTTGTTAATCCTGGAACCGCAACATGAATACTGAAATCTACGTTGTGACATTAGATGCGAATGTCTCTTCGTCTCTGCGCTCTTATAGCTGTTTAATTCACAGGACAAATTTCTATTGTCTGAAGTCTGCCCATCTAAATGAACAGTTTTTAAAGGTAACAACAATATTGTTCTCTAAATAAATCACAACACTAGCCCCTACGTCTATTGTTAGCGATCAACTAATTGGCGATGATGTACTACATGTTTTAGTGCCAAATAAGCTAATATACAGCTCGTTGTATAAATTATCCTATATCCCAATATTTTAAAGATGCCGACGGTCTATTAAGGTTCGCGGGGATCCGCTGGATGCAAGCAGAACAGGACCGATCTTTGTGGCGAGGCTTGGCGAGGCCTATGTCCAACAGTGGACCTCTGTGGGCTGATAGAATAGAATAATAAAGCTTTATGTTTCTTAACAGTACTAGAGTGTGATTAAAGTGTTTTCGTTGACTGGTACGAGAATCTCCGGAGACGAAATGTCTCATCCAAAATCTCAAATGCCTTTGTAATGAATTATATTTAATTAGCGACCCGCCCTCGCTTCGCTTCGGAAACTGTAATTTGTTATTGATTTGTCCACTATTTAATGGATGTTATAATACATATAAACCTTCCTCTTCAATCACTCTATCTATTAAAAAAACCACATCAAAATCAGTTGCGTAGTTTTAAAGATTTAAGCATACATAAGGACAGAGAAAGCGACTTTGTTTTATACTATGTAGTGATACTATTAAGGTATCGTTCAAAGACCTGCCTTTCGGGCCCTATGAAATGTATTCGGTTTCCAAGGATATTCCAAAAGTGCCGTGTGAACGCACTTTGAGGGTAGAAACACAGGGTCAGAGGTCAGAGGTCACATTTAACCTTGATCGTTCTTCACCAGGACGTTCCCTTCGGGGTTAAGGACGTTCTCAAGTTCGCTTCGAAATGCCTCACTTTGAATAAACAGGGGTCTATACGTTAAGTAGGTAGAGAGGATATAAATAGTCGCCGTGGCGTAATGGATGTGACCGTGTACTCTTATCGACCGATTCTATAATGCCGGTATTCAAATCTAGTAATTAGGTACCGTTTTTTCTAAGGCCGTAAGCACTTAACATGTGATCACATGAAGGATATTCACGATGAAGGAAAAACCGCGGGCTATGATTAATGAAACCTCAAAATTTTGTAAATTTTGCGCAATTACCGGTGTGCCCTATTCTGTTATTGTAAGCCCTCAACGTCAACGTTCTCGTCGAACCCTTTGCTTGCGACGAAGGGCTCGGCGAGTAAATTAACCCATAGACACAGCCCACTGAGTTTCTTGCCGGATCTTCTCAGTGGGTCGCGTTCCGATCCAGTGGTAGATTTTGCGAAGCACGACTATTGCTAGGGTTCGTGTTAGCAACGTCGTCATGTTTGAGCCACGTGAGCTCACCTAGTTATTTTTAGTCTCGCCTGTTTTCAATATCTTCATAATCAAGATCTCCATAATAATTAAATAAAACCAAAAATGTTATAAATAAAATGAATTTAAACCTTGTAGCGTCAGTGATTACGGTCGATGTTCGGTCATTTGGCGAATATTATTATAGTTTAAATCGGTGATTTTTCTGAAAACGTTACTTCGATTCTATGTAGCGTTCGGTGTACAGATTGCACGTAACCGTGTGAACATATATTATTGAACAATTAAATTAAAATGCGCCTATAAAACGATTCTATCGCAATAAAATCTTATTTTAACTATTTCATTCATAATGATATTTTATTATAAGGAAGCAATAACAAAACTAAGGAAATATTTTATTGATTGTGTTATAAGAAACAATGGAAGATTAATATAATATATTATTATACCTAATGGTTTCAAATCTATGCTCGTTATGCTCAGAATCACATTTTTATGGTACATAATATAATAATTGTAAATAGACGTGCTTTAACAAAAACCGACTTCAAATAGAAAAAAAAAAGATATTCCAAAACATATTAATATACTCTAAAAAAACAATAATCATCGAAATCGCTTGGCGTGATATTGAGTTATTCATCTATTAGTCGCGCACGTACTTAATGCGAATTTAGGCCTTATATGGCATTCTCATGGATACCATTATATGACTAATTTGAACTAAATTAAAATGGGACCACACGGGAAGCGTCAGCTTTCTAATAAAAACGAATCATCAAAATCGACTCACCCAGTCAAAGGTTATGAGGTAAAAAACATTTAAAAAAAATGAATGTTTCAAAGTTTTCATTCGAATGTTTCAAGGAATTTACTTCAAGCACAACGCAGAACTTAGGAAACACAAAATAAAGATTCAAATTATGAAAAAAAAAAAACTTTTCAATTACTTATATACAAAATAAAAAACAAAAATTTCTAATCTATACGCTATAAGATAAATAGTCCTTGAATAGTTAGTAATGGTATTGCAGACGAGGAAAAGCATAAAAGAAAACATATTTGTGTGTTACCTAAACGTATTTTTCGTCTGTCGTATTTTTTTAAGAGTTCCGATTTTTTTATTTCATTTTATTCCACATTTTTGAGCTCTTTTTATTTTTAGTTAATAAGTTTTTTTATCACAACAATCGTCCACATCACAAACATTTCGCTATAATCTGAGTTGAGAAAATAAGACATCCTCTTATATGAGTCGTCTATTATCAAAGGTGGCAATCTGCGCATTTGGACAAAAAAAATTTATTGATATGTCAATACAGATTGATTTGAATATAATCGTCTCCTTCAAAGAATACGGTTCAAAACCTGCATTAAATAAAGGTTAATAGTTAACCTGTTATTTATCTAAGATGTCGTTCCGAAGAGTTTTGTGACTGCCAATGGAATACAAAGTCAATAATTCGTTTTTCTGATTTACCAATCATTGTCCAAAAGTCAGATTGCCGGCTTTGATAATAGTCGACTCATATACCAAGTCCACAATCGATACGACTCTAATGACAACACCGCATTTAAGTTCATCAAAAGATTTGGACTGTAGAGTGTGCCAAAGAATAAGACATACGCGCGAAAGACATTACCCTATTTCGGCAGTCGGATGAATAACATATTTAGATGAAATTGACTGACTAATATTATTAGCTTTTTTTTTTATACGATTAGAAACTTTAATTTTTTAATTAGAATTTACAAATAATTGACAAACTTTCACATAATATTACATTTATATAAACACTGATGTGTTTTAGAGGTCTGTCAGTTGCGAGCTCGGAGATAAGATGTTAAATATGTGATGGCCAACCAATAGTTCTGTTCTCTTCATTCTGCTAGTAAATATTCAAGATAGAAAGTGAACCCGATATAATAAAACCGAGAAAGCATTTCTATGTTGTTATTATAGTCAGTATGTTTTAGAATCTTTTAGGGTATTATATATTAAATATTTTAGATATTAAGTACGTGTTTATGTGTATATATTAAGTATATCAGAGGAAGTGTGAAAGTAGCCCCGGTAATTAACAAATTAAAGAGCGGACGGTTAGAGTGGTATGGACATGAGATGCGTAGAGAGAAGATGCATGCGACTAGAAGATGTATAGTAATGGTAGTGCAAGGCAGAGGGGGAAGAGGTCGACCGAAGAAGACATGGATGGAGTGTGTAAATGACGATATGAGAGAGAGAGAGAGAGAGAGAGGGGAGTTAGTGTTGAGATGATGGCTGATAGAAGAGAATGGAATAAAAAAATTCGCTGTGCCCACCCCACCTAGTGGGATAAGGTGGAGACGAAAAGTAAAAATGTGTTTAGAGGATTTTCAATTTTAATCACTGCACAAAAACTAAATGCTTACTCTGGATCGTTTATTAGACACGTTTACAGTATACCTTCTAATCTTAAATATACGTCTTACTGGATGTCGAAAAATTCCAAATCTCGGACCAGTTTATTAATTAGTCTATTCTTCTTCTTCTCTGTCGTTTCCTCATTGCTGAGGGTCGTGACCACCTTGGTCCAGTTTTTGCACCAGCTTCCTCCAATGCTGCCTGCATTCGGCCTGCTTAATGGCACCCGGGACGCTGGTGTTTGTGGCCTCCTTGATAATGTCTATTACAAGATTCAAATATCGGACCAAAAAGGATCACAAACATCTTGCGAAATACGTTTGTATTATGTTGGTTTCATTTAAAGTAAGATTCCGGCAAGAAATAACTTGTTCTTCTTATGAAACTTTACAAAACTAAACTTGCTTATAAGTGAAACCTTTTAAGAGGCGTAACAACGTAAAATGACTTTTCATTTGTGTATTTGCGACATAGGCCTGCTTTAACAAAATTGCAAAACATTACTCGCTTCTAATCTAACAAATTTTCACAATAAATTCCTTTGTTCATATGTTTTATCGGTAAGGCACGCACTGAAATTACCTTATTGAAGAGATTAAATATTGAAAATGCGTCCGAATGGCATTGTACTACAACAAGTCAATTAAAATTCTTTAAATTCGACCAAAATCTACATTCCTCAAAATCCATTCGTTCAACAAACATTGGTTTCAAAATAAAACGGAAACAACCCTATCGAAATTTTCAAGACTCGCGTTCAAAGGCTCCATTAGCAATACGGTTGGCTCTAATTATAAAAGCCGATAAGGTTCATAATGCAAACTCAACGCGTTTTCATTACGCAAGTTTATATCGGTTTAAATTGAAAATCAAACAAACAATCGTTGTAGTATTGAATAATGTGAAAGTTTTATAAGGTTCTATGAGTGCAGACGAGTGAACCAGTTTTTCAACCGTTTTGTATCAACACCTTCTACTGGTGGTAGGACGTCTTGTGAGTCCGCGCGGGTAGGTACACACCACCCTGCCTATTTCTGCGGTGAAGCAGTAATGTATTTCGGTTTGAAGGGTGGGGCAGCCGTTGTAACTATACTTGAGACCTTAGAATTTATATCTCAAGGTGGGTGGCGCATTTACGTTGTAGATGTCTATGGGCTCCAGTAACCACTTAACACCAGGTGGGCGGTGAGCTCGTCCACTCATCTAAGCAATAAAAAAAACATGGTACTTTACATTGAAATTTGACTTGTTTATGTCCCAAACAGGCATAAGCCCACGAACACCGGCAGCTGTTTAAGATTCTTTGGGTTCTATTATCATCTCATATATCTTTGTATGTGTTGTTTCTGCTTTCCAATTTTTTTTGTTCCATTTTGTTAATCCGATAGTAATTTCACAGATTTTCGTTCCTATAATAAAGTTCCAGTTAATCTTTGATTATGGCTGCGGCCTCTCTCCATGTTTATTCTGTTTCCACTGTACGTTTACATGGGGAGTGCTCTGAGGAATTGTTCGAGATGATACCAACGTCTCGTTTTTACCATCGCACCGCCCGCCACCGGAGTAGAGTTCATCCATACTACCTGGAGCCACTGCGGGCATCGACAGTGCGTTTCCAGAGGTCTTTTCTGCCACGTACCATCCGGCTATGGAATGAGCTCCCCTCCACGGTGTTTCCCGAGCGCTATGACATGTCCTTCTTTAAAAGAGGCTTGTGGAGAGTATTAAGCGATAGGCAGTGGCTTGGCTCTGCTCCTGGCATTGCTGAAGTCCATGGGCGACGGTAACCACTTATCATCAGGTGGGCCGTACGCTCGTCTGCCTACAAAGGCAATAAAAAAAAAAAAAAAAGCAGACCGTTCCTTACACGGGATTTCTGCATTGGGATTTGCGTTCGTTTTATTCCAAAATTTAGCTATCAGAGTAAGTAGCTTTGTTACCAAAGTTGTTCTAAAATATGGGCTTTACTAACCCGCTTTAGGTTCAATTCAATGTAGCTCTCTTCGATTCCTTAGGATTCTTGACTTTCATTTTTTTCCCCCCACCTATTCTAGTAGCCTCGAGGGGTTATTCTAGATTCACCGAACTAGTAGGTGCTCAAACCGGGAGTATTGCTAACACTGGTCCTACCAAGAGCAGTGCTTCGCAGAATCTACTACCGGATCGGAAACGCGACCCACTGACAAGATCTGACGAGAAACTCAGTGGCATGACTTTCAATGGTCAGTTTTAAACAAAATAAATCCACATTAGGCCACCGTATCTTAAGTTGACTGTTACTAATCAGAATTGGTTGTTGGTTCCTGAGACCTAACTCTTAGGTATTCGATTAGAGAAATCGTAAAAATAATCGTCAAACGCGAATGGATAACTAATATTACGAAATTTTAATAACAATCGTAATGTTTTTTCACGTACTACCAGGCTTGAAGCGTTCCAAGGCCGCCTTCGATCATTGCGAAAAGTATGTAAGCGCTCGCACAATGTGGTTCTACGATTCAATTTCGAAGGCGTCGTTGTCTGTGCTTCAATCGCGGCGGACAGCCCCGTGATTATGTGTGGAAACAACTTTTTTGTAATGTGAAAAGCACGCCATTAAAGAACATTGCCAAATTGCTCCTAGACCTAGTTAAATCTCGCCTTGACTTACTCTCAGGCCTAAGTCGAACGTATTAACTTCAATTGGTTATTATTTTTAAAACTACTCTTGTGGTTTAAGGTGAGGGTCTTTACAAATATAGCTTCGAGATAAGACTAAGTGTTTTTAGATGCTGAACTTCCACAATTCGTAATAGAAATGATAATTTGAGAAGTGAAAGGCTATTTCGTTTTAGTGACATTTTGGGAACTTTACAGATAAGGCATTGAAAGTCCAAGTCTTTGTAGGCAGCGGCTTGGCTCTGCTCCTGGCATTGATGAAGTCCATGGGCGACGGTAACCACTTACCATCAGGTGGGCCGTAAGCTCGTCTGCCTACAAAGGCAATAAAAAAAAATTTGGAAAAAATATTATGACAAAAAAACTTCTTCATTTATTTGAATGGGGTAAACTTAATTGTAGTTCAATCAAAAACATCGAACTAATGATGCTAATACCAAATAAAACGCACCTTTAATTACAAGAATAAGTGTCGCGTATTAAGCGAAATCTCGCTTAAACCAAATAGCTTTTCACTTCTAGATTTGGTACATATCCAATTTATTTTCCTGGTTCTTCGATTCAGATAATGCCCCTCAAGACATTATACTAGAGCTTATAATAAGCCCGCATGAGTGGGTAACACAATACTGGCTATTTCATGTTGCGAAACGGGCATGTATTCCGGTTTAAAAGATAGGCAAATTTGTTATAGAGTAAAATTGAAACTTTGACCTTACGCCTTAACGTGTGACGTCTGTAGGCTTATATTCCGTGAGCTCATATCCTGATCACACAAGAGCCAGTCACCGTCGACGCCCCCTAACCTTTGCATTAGACGCCTTCAGTTTTAACACTAGGAGCAGGCTTAGAGACCCTGGTAACCGTACTCCATGAATTAGCTCGCTGAGTTTCTCACCGGATCTTCTCAGCGGGTCGCGATTCCTATCCGGTAGTAGATTCATTCGCGAAGCAGCTGCTCTTTAGTTGTTAGGCCTCCTTCGGAGGCGCTCGTGCAGCTGTTAGCAAATCCCACCCATCCTGGCTGAGCCTTTGCTCGCCCACCTGTTTTGGTAAAACTGGAAAGGCCTCCAGGCCAAGAGTAATCCTTCAATCCTAAAAAAAAAAACGTTCTTGTAACAACAACATAATATGCCTATCCATAACTCGACTATACCGAAATCAAACAAAACCATTAGATCCATAGGTTCAGTTAGTCATTTTCCTAACTAGATTATGGTTCTGTTTCGTCCAAACACTAAATCCATTGTTAGCGATGCACGTGCATTCTTTGTTATCGGGCTTAAACATTAAGCTTTGGCGGGTTTGTTCAATTATCACGCTCTATTTTGACTTTGTATCGTACGACAAGTTCTTTGTCCGTCCCAAAATACAATATACAAATATTAATCCCATACTAATAGGTAATCATTAGTCTTAATTTTTTTTTACGAATCTTGTGTGGTATTCTGTAAAGTATTACTTAATTCACTCTACAAATCCAAAATCCAATATAGTACAGGTGTTTATTTTTGACCATCTTCAAATAAGTAAGAAAATGCACAACTTTGTATGTTTTATTCTGTCTTTTAACTTGTAATGACCGAATGCCGGTTTTAGTTGTATGAACTACCTTTTGTTACCCATAGACACAGCCCACTGAGTTTCTCGCCGGATCTTTTCAGTGGGTCGCGTTTCCGATCCGGTTGTAGATTCTGCCAAGCACTGCTCTTGCTAGGGCCAGTGCTAGCAACACTTCCGGCTTGAGCTCCGGGAACTCACCTACAGTTAGGGTGAAGCTGAAATAGCCTCTCAAGGCTATCAGCATAGGTAGGGGAAAAAAACTGTTGTAGAAAACTAATCGCCCACTTATCGTACTAAAATGTCCATGTATAAAACAAAAAAGACTATTGTACCTTAATGGTCCTATAGTACACTTTTTGCACCACACAATAAATCGCTTTGCATTTAGTAGCAGAGCTCATGGAAACACTCAAAAAGGAAATACCTCTCATAATGGTTGTTACACGCCATCGGTTCCTTTGTTTCAATACCCATTGGAAGGATTTTTCACTTTGTTTTCCATAAACGATTTTCATTCAGATCTGATCTGAATACTTTCTAAAGAATTTTTGAATTTGTTTGATTATTATGTAGTTGGGTTTGTTTTCATGAATGGTTCACTTCTCTAAAAGATAATTCTATTAATAGATATTCAAGAATAAAAAGAATTTATCATTGAAATTGAATAAAATTGAGGTGTAGCATATTGTGAGCACGTGTTGATACATCTAGTCTATTTTTGCCATGAAGTAATCTTACGCTCCTGTTTGAGAAGAATTGATGTTATTTCGACCTCATGAGTGCTGGACGTTGGCATCCATGTTTATTGGAGTAACCGCATCATAGATAATGATTTTTGACTTGTCTAACAGCTCTATAGTTGCTCTCATAAAGATCGAGGATTAGTCCCCAAAGCATAGTTATGTTTTCAATCTGAAGGGCCATGTTTGTTTTTGTTTTTAGATGCATTGTCTGCATTTTTCTGTCCCGATGTTGTTAGATTAGAAGGTAGGGCCAAAAGAAAAAATTGTGCTACAACAAAACCATCCTTGAAAGATATTAAATGGAATGCTTGAAATACAACAATTTGAAATAAAACACCAGAGCCTTTTCGTTTGTTTAAATCAAAGCTATCTCGACTGTTACGTAATATTGTCTAGACTGAACTTGGGAATTTGCAGACGGGTACTTCATTTGTCTAAATCTTCTTGAGTACTCCGTAGCTGTGTGCATAATTGATTTGTTATATGAATTCTAAATTTGTATCTTTTAATCGACTTAGACGCCACGGATTTTTTTTGAAACTTTGCTTTTATGAATCTTTAGATATTAAACAGATTTATACAAGGTCGCTTAGAGATACGAATTACAATTTTAATTATTTAAGTTTGGCCGGTTTAGTTCAAGATAATTCGATCTTCTTTACCCCCTAATGTCACGAAAAACAGTGGGTGTTCTTACACTTATGAAATCTTCCTATCAAAAACAACCCTATAATTTTCAGCAATTTGTCCAGTCTGATAATAGTCAGTAAGGGTTATTTTAGATATAAGTCTAGAAATATTTTTATTGAATAATAGACGCACAAAACAAACGCTAGGTTAAACTGTTAAAGTAGTTATAATTATGTTTAGATAAGTTTGTCCAATTTCATTAGCTATTTATTAATACTAAAGGGTCCCGCAGTAGTCGAAATTCGACTATAATTAATTGGAATTGTAAGTTTGTACACTATTATGATTGTATTTGTCTAAAATCACAAATTTCGCCAAGACTACACTATAAAAAATATTAACAATAAATATTAACAAAGACAAACAATATTTAATCTATTCTCAATTTGACAACAGACGTCAAGGACAAAAGTTTGACAATAAATAGTATGCATGCGTGTGTGCGTCAAATACATGGTATGTAGTGTGTGTAGTGTTTTCTTTATTGATTTAATGTATCTTTTATGCATTATTTAAAAAAAAAATTAGCATTGTGCACTTCTTCTCTATATTCTTTATAAGTGTGGAAAATTTCATACTCCTCCGTCCACGCAATTTTCGTAAAAAGGGATACAAAGTTTTTGCTTCACGTATTAATATATAGATAATTTGAAGTTATATCTATCTTGAAGCGTACATAAAAAATACATCATACTTCATGACAAAGACCTCTTCCGAAATATATATTATTTTCTAGGTCTAGCGATACTATTGCAAATGGGACATTTGGTTTTTTTGTTCATTTCTTTATATTATATTCTATGTTTGAACCTCATTATTCAGTAATAACATTCGGTATGAAGTAGAAATATTATCCGAGGCGCGCTGTGTTGATCCAAGAAAAATTCCTATCTTTAACGAAAACTAAACTCTTCCATTAATTTGATTGTTATCAACTGGATTATCCGGTGGATGAATCATAACGTCGGAAACGGGTTTGCTGTGCAGGATCGTTTTTACGTCGGAAAATTCCACCGGTTAATTTAATGGATGAAAAATGTACAAAAAACTTTAAAAGGCTTAAAGGTCGGTTGTTGATTAATTTCCCAAAATGGTGGGTGGCGAGTTCACTGAGAATCTTTTTTTTTTTGTATTATTGCTTAGATGGGTGTACGAGCTCACAGCCCACCAGGTGTTAAATGTATTATGTAACATGGCCCGATGTAATTAAGACACAAATGATCGCATTACTAATTACACATACGCCTCTTGTTTGTTCAATGTATAATTATTTCCCATTCTTATAATTAAAAAAAAGCATTTTATAATATGACTTTATTTTTAAATAGAGTTTGAACAGCTGGATCGTTGGTACATATACATAATATACTGATAAGAAAACCGATCTCGAATTTTAAATGAAATACTATAATAGTAAAATATTGAGAAAGGTGCTCACAAATTAGTAGCAACAAAGCCCTGCTACATTCTGCGGCAGAATAGATAAGAATGGAATATTATAACTTGAGATCTTTGTCTCACGCCTCAAACAGCACGAGGAGTTCTTTTGCCGTAATTTCAGATAACGTAACTGCTGAACACTAGATTTGCTGGTGGTAGGACCTCTTGTGAGTCCGCACGGGTAGGTACCATCACCCTACCTATTTTTGTCGTGAAGCAGTAATGCGTTTCAGTTTGAAGGGTGGGGCAGCCGTTGTAACTATACTTGAGACCTTAGAACTTATATCTTATTTACGTCGTAGATGTCTATGTGCTCCAGTAACCCCTTCACACCAGGTGGGCCGTGAGCTCGTCTACTCATCTAAAAGCAATAAAATAAATAAAAAATTAGGCTGATCTTTGTCACCAAAGTAGTCACCAAGAACATTGTTTAATTATAAATCTCTTTTGTCATACAGATTACGTCGCCGGTGGAGAGCTGTTCACACATTTATACCAAAGGGAGCATTTCAACGAAAGCGAAGTTAGAATATATATAGCTGAAATTATACTGGCGCTCGAACAATTGCATAAGGTAAGTTAATTGTGTTTAGCGTTATATTGTGGAGGGGAATCGCGAAAATGGAGACGGATGGTGGGAATGATGAAATTGTTTTATAACATAATGTTTATTCAAGCTTAGATCGGGTTACTGGACCCCAAAGATGATCTTTTTTTTTTTTATTGCTCAGATGGGTGGCCGAGCTCACAGCCCATCTGGTGTTAAGTGGTTACTGGAGCCCAAGGACATCTACGACGTAAATACGCCACCCACCTTGAGATCAAGTATAGTTATCTTTCTTGATCAAGATCTTGTTAATATTGAGGTCGGATTCAACTGTTGTCCTTGGCGGAGGTAAGAGTACTGGATTGTATCTAGCGATATGAAGCCACACGATTACACGATTTTATTACACTATTTTATTACACGAAAGTACTTTACCCATTGACACGTTTTAAAAATTAGCCCGCGAGCCGGGATACGAAATCGCGTTGCGGCCGCATCGAGTGAGAGTACACCGAGGGGAATTAATTGTATTCTTCAGTAAGAATACCAATTTATCCCATTGATTCGATTGTGACTTTCCATTGACCCGGCAACAAAGTCATCGTTTATAGTCTTACATAATGTATATGTTTAATCAGGTGTATCAATTACCGTAACCCTACAGACGATCGGGCGTTTTGATATTATAATAATGATACACTAAGCATAAAAACGGATCGAAGTTGATGCGTTGCCAAGGTTAAATCTTATACTAAACTAGCTGTACCCGACCGCTTCGCTGGGCATTTAAAATTAACATTACTAATTTCTCACCCCCACAAACATTCTCATCATTAACGCCCCCGCGACTGGTGTAGGGAGTCCAACACTCATATAAATATTAGCCTATCCATTAAGTACATGTATTTTCTACATGGATACCAAGTTTCAATTCAATCGGATGCATGGTTCAGTAGTTATAACGGAACATCCGTAAAAACCACTGTAGATTTATATATTAGTACTAGCTGACCCGGCAAACGTTGTTTTGCCATATATAAGATTTCTAGGGAATTTCTAGTGTAGAAAAAAAAAAACTAACTTATTGTAATGTGTAAGGATATGGTAAATGAGTGAAAGAGGCATGTAGCGCTGTGAACGATTAAGAATTATAAAAATAACAAAACCTCATTCAACCACATACATAGGTAATGCCTCATTATAACAAAAAAAATATGTCCAAAAATAAAAATAAATGTTAGGGGTGGACAACCCTTATCACTTAGGGGTATGAAAAATAGATAGTAGCCGATTCTCACACCTGCTGAACATGCATATAAAATTTCATAAAAATCGGTCAAACCGTTTCAGAGGAATATGGTAACTAACATTGTGACATGAGAATTTTATATATAAGATAGATTATATTGAAAATCGAAGTGTGGCTGTCTGTATTGGGTATATACTAAAAATTGTATGTTTGTTTATTTGTTGTTCGAGTTTTTGCCGATACCATCAAAAGGACTTGCAGGTGACGCGCGATGTGTTTGTTTTGATTTGTCGAACATTTGTCGGTCATAGCGTTAAAAATATTTCCAAAACACCATTTTAAATCGCCTATATTATAATTTTTTTTTCATATGTTACAAAAACTAAAAGGTTCTTATGAGTTGTTTTGTGTTTCAAAGCATTTTTGAAGTCAAAGATTGGTTTTAAACATTTGTTTAAATCTTATCTTGCTACGATGATACGAACTAGAGATAAACTCTCAAATCCTAATCCCTTCGTATCGTAGTGTGATCAGTTCAATCCTACTTCTTGTTTACTGGTGACAGGACGTCTTGTGAGTCCGCACGGGTGCGTAGGACCTTAGAATTCATATCTCAAGGTTGTAGATGTGTATGGACTCTGGTAACCGCTTAACACCAGGTGGGCCGTGAACTCGTCTACCCATCTAAGCAATAAAATAAAAACTTCCCATTTCAAGTGTACAATAGATAACATTTATTCATCTAATATAATGATGGTAGTTATATTTATCTGGCCGAGTGTTTTTTTACTAGTGGCAGTTTCGTTATCATTATGTCACATGTGAATGCAGGATTCTATCAAACTTACCCGACGGTCGTAACAAAAATTTGCATTCCTGAAATCTTTGCCCTGTAATCACGTTACGTATTATATATAATAGTTGGTGCAAATTCGCTCAACCCGATTACCGAATTTTTATCCAGCCACTCAAAGCTTGTGATTAACAGTGTCTTTTCAACATCAGTCCGTGTCACACCACTTCTTCGTCTTCTCTTACCGTTTTCCTGGTCTAGTCCCAGGGTCGGCTTTCCTACTTAAACTCCTCCATTTTGCCCGGTCTTCGGCATCCTTCTGAATGAGGTTATTCTCCTCCATATCCGCCTTTACCACGTCTACTGCGGTACATAAATAAGACGCTCCGATGAGGCTATTAAATTAAAATTAGTCCTCCGGTCTCCGCAGTCTACTGTGCCACCTCAGAGTTAGCACATCAATTAATGTTCAATCTATACTAATATATAAATCTACAGTGGTTTTTACGGATGTTCCGTTATAACTACTGAACCATGCATCCGATTGACTTGAAACTTGGTATCCATGTAGAAAATACATGTACTTAATGGATAGGCTAATATTTATATGAGTGTTGGACTTCCTAATTATAATGACAATAAATAATAATGTTAATTTTAAATGCCTAAAATTAATACTTAATTTTTACACATAGTCCTAGTCTCTTATATAGTGATTTCAGAGACGTCATTATATTTTCGTTTGCTCTTTGGGAGACGTAGACATTGCCCATTTTTTTTCGTCATTAATTATGATTTTCGATCGTTTCGTTTACTTCAAAATTATCATGGTCGCCGACGGCTAAGGTTGTTGTTTATTCGTCAATATTCGAAGATTGTGCTATAAAAAAAAGGGTGCGTGTACTTATGTACGCGCGTAAGAAGTTATACTTTATTTTTATTTTTTTATTTTTTTATTTATATTTTAATCAATTTGAAAAAAAATCGATTAAACAACATCCTCAAACACGCATATTGGACATCACTTTTCTTGACATCGTATAAATTCGGTAATTCTCGGTATGGTTCGGAAAGTTCACCTGCGGCTATATTCAGACTCGCCAAATTACGTCGGTCGTACTGTAATGGGCGATTTAGTGGGCAACTTCATTTCTGTTAATTTTGTGTCACGGTGCGCGCGCATCGTAAAATTTCACTCAGAATGGGCAAAGTGGAGGAGTTTAAATGGATAAGCGGACCCTGACACGAGACCTGGAAAACGTTAGAAAGAAGAATAACGTTGTTGATATTAAAATTACAACAAAAATAGCGTGATTAAATCGTAAAATTAGTTTTGATGTGCCAGAGATATATTGGTATCAGCTACTGCTTAGCTATTATTTACTATTACTGAAGATGTATTCTATCTGTCTCCCCACAGCTCGGCATAATCTACCGCGACATTAAACTGGAGAACATCCTCCTCGACGCCGAAGGACACATAGTGCTAACCGACTTCGGACTATCCAAGGAGTTCGTCGGCGGAGAGAGCAGAGCTTACAGTTTCTGCGGCACCATAGAATACATGGCCCCCGAAGTCGTCAGGAGCGGGAGTCAAGGACATGATATTGTAAGTAATAGCTTTTAAGACACCGTTCTCTCCTGTTTTTTTTTATTACTCTTGTAGGCCGAGGACCCTGAGAGAAGCCGAAAACCGAAGCAAATGGAAGCTGATGGTACAAAGAGCCACGAAAGGCTTTCAGGGACACGACCTTCAGCAATGAAGTATTCGACTAATAAGAAGAAGAAGTGGGCAGATGAGCACACGGCCGACCATGGTGAGTGGTTACCGTCGCCCATGGACTTCAGCAATACCAGGGGCAGAACCGAGCCGCTGCCTACTTGTTAATACCCTCCACACTGGTGTAGGCGATTTGGCTTTTTCAGATAAGCGTCGGGAATCTTGCGTCGGCTTCCAAAAACCTTTTTTTTAATAAGCAGAGATCTGTTTTCATTGATTTTCTTGTTTAAAATTTTCATGGTTGTTTTCACTGCTCCCTAATATCTGAAGTGAAGAAGACGTGACAGTTTTAAGGCCAATGTATTCGTGATAAAATGAATTAAACCGATATATGGGGCTTTAGGAGCCTCAACATTATTACTTGAAGCAACACCAAAAACTATAATATGTATTTCCATTCCAATTATTTTTTTCGGGAAAAATTCCCGTTTTGGAAGGAGATAATAAAATCGTAAAGTTTTTTTTTAAAGATTAGATCGAAAACAAAATTATTAAAGTTAATCTATTTGAGTGAGTATATGAGTTGATGAGTTCGCTTAAACTTCTTTATTGTGATTATGAATTATAGGAGTCAAATTGTTGTTTTTTATAGTTCGAACATTGCGTGCGCTAGAAAAGTTATTAATGTTAGTCTGTCTCAAATGAACCCTTCTGTCAACGCAAGTTTCTGAACTGGAAAACTAGGTATTAGTGGGAGATGTGAGGTTTGCTTGAACAAGCTGTGTCTGCTTATCTCTCATCCTGGCTTTGCAAAATATAAATATTACTACAAACAGATCCTAGAGATATTATATCCTAGAGATTTTTTGATAGTTTACGAAAACCAGAATCGCATATGACCGTATGAATAAGTGACCTTTAAACTATCTTGTGTTGATTCCGTTGACCGTTTTATCTCTACTTCTAAAAGTTCTAAAAGTTCACTATTCAGCGGATAACAATGTAAAAGCACGATAGCAGCGATACTGCTTAATAAGCTTTTTGAACACGTGCACAGTTGAGCGTACTTTGCGATTAAGAAGTAGGGTCCTATTGCATTATGAATCATAGCGGCTGATATATGACTGACCTGACTTATTTGGATGTTTGACTAATGTTTTGTTAGATCGTTGTTTGGACACTGACATACGATGAATAAACTGCAGGATAATGAACCTATAGTAAGGGTATATGGACGGGTAAAAGGCTATTGGGTTTAAGCGGCATTTCGCTTAATACGCAACATTTATAACCACGATGTTACCCGTACCGCGGGTGACGCCGCGGGGCGAAGCTAGCCTAAAAAAGTAGCCTAAGCTACTCCTTAAATCATCAGCTACCTATCAGTGAAAGTCCCGTCAAAATCGGTCCAGCCGTTCTAAAGATTAGCCGGAACAAACAGACAGACAGACAAAATAAAATAAAAAATATTTTGGTATATGTACTGTGTATGCATTTAGTAAAAAGTGGTTATTTTATTATTACAAACATACACTCGCAATTTTATTTATTTGTATAGAGATTAAAGGCCCGTTTTATTTGGTATTAACATCAACGGTTCGATGTTTTTAAACTTCCGTTAAATTAGACCCATTCAAATAGCTGAAGAAGTTTTTATGTTATGCTATTTTTGTATTTACGTACTTCAAGTTTTCGGCAGTCGTGATTGTCAATTCGAAGATTACGCAAAACTCCTGACAACACTGTCTTGTTTTTGTGCCCGTAAATAATAATCGAATGAAATAAAACGTAATTAATTATATTTACAATCAAACGAAACATAAATTATATTCGGACAATGTTATTGTTTGTTATCATTTGTGTATTGTGTTTAATTTATGAGATGCTGTTGTTATTTAGGTCGATGGATACATAAGACAATTGGTATGTACAAGTTTAATCTGTCCTATGTAAAATTGGCAGTATAAATCATCTAAATAACTGAGACCTTAGAACTCATATCTCAAGATAGGTGTCGGCATTTACGTTCTAGATGTCTATGGGCTTCGGTAACCACTTTACAACAGATGGGCCGTGCGTTCGTCCACCCATCTAAAGCAATAAAAAAGGGGTAGAAAGGAAACAATGGTGTTCGATAAATTTCTAACACTTCAAAATTACCCGGATAACGGACGAAATATGCTTATTTTAAAAAGGGTAATTTCTGTAATAGTCTAAATGTAGAAAATAAAACAGCAAGGTTTTTACCACAGCAGGTAGGAGGTACACATATGGTATGATATAAAAATATATGTAATTTTGTTCTCATGTCGTTTCGTTAGCTACGGGAAGGGGATAGGGAAAACTTCTCAAAGAGTTTTTATTTCTTTTTATGTCTACCTTTCGTGTTAATCTAAATAGATTGGTCATTCAGACTGAAGTTTCTTATATAAGCACACTGTTAACGACCCAGTTTGGTACTAAAGTTTCGTCACTAACTCGACTACAGCGCCATCTACCGTGGCGCAGTCACTAGCTATTGTTGCGACGAAACTAAACACGCATTGGATTGTTTCGATATGACCTCAATCAGTTCCGAATCGTTCAGAAGTTACTATGCAACAAACTAACAAACTAATTTTATTCCGACTAATAATCACTACATAGTATAAAACAAAGTCGCTTTCTCTGTCCCTATATCTGTCTGTCCTTATGTATGCTTAAATCTTTAAAAGTACGCAACGGATTTTGATGCGGTTTTTTTTAATAGATAGAGTGATTGAAGAGGAAGGTTTATATGTATAATAACATCCATTAAATAGTGGAGAAATCAATAATAAATTACAGTTTCCGAAGCGAAGCGAGGGCGGGTCGCTGGTTAAATATATAAAAGAGTTTATGGTGAAACTCGCTACGTTAAAGTAAGATTTCCTCTTGAATAAAAACACTATGTTATAAACCCTGTTATGAAATGCGTGCTCTTACCACAATTTTTGGTTTTAATGAGCTATTGATATTTCGGTGGTGTTGCAAGCGTTGTGATTGATATGCTCATAAATCGAATGCTAAATGTTTCGCTGAGTTTGACACGATAAGACTCATTCCGACTGGGCTTTAATTGTGTCTAAAGATTAGAATATGTGTATATTTGTGAGTATGTTAGCAGCCATTTAACTGGCAGGCTTCGTGGCTTTGAATTGTATTCCATCTCTGCGTGGCTGTTTTTTTTGCCTACCTATGTTGATAGCCTTAAGAGATTATTTCAGCGTAACCTTAACTAGTAGGTGAGCTTATGGGGCTCAAACCTGACGACAATGCTAACACGAGCCCTACCAAGAGCCGTGCTTCGCAGAATCTACCATCGGATCGGAAACGAGACCCACTGAGAAGATCCGCCGAGAAACTCAGTGGGCTGTGTCCGTGGGTTAATTTACTCGTCGAGCCCTTCGTCGCTAGCGACGGGTTCGGCGAGAACGATGACCGGTGTTTGAGGTACCTAAAAGCACCGTTAGTGGATCAGGAGGATCCGAAATGACGTGTTTTAGGCGACGTCGACTGCTTTCCATTCTGTCCGCAGGATCGGGAATGTGCGTGGCTGTCATATTGCGACTAAGGAATATACCGATCGTGAGTCGCTAATGTATAAAAAAAAATACGTCATTTAAAACACCCTCAAATAACCTACCTATAATAACTATATATTGCCGTCTTGCTCGTTTGCCTCATAGTTGTTATAAAAAAAAATTTAAAAAAAAATATATACATTGAGAAAAAAAACGAAAATGGTCTCTAATCACTTGACAATAAGTACTCTGTTAACATTGCACTGTCAGATTTGTTTTATGTGAACGAAACAGAATCAACAGTAGAAAGTTAACGACGACTTCACGAACGTGAGTTATATCACCGCGCGCTCCAAGCGAATGTATTACTTATTCATGACGTAAATAAAGTCATTTTTTTCTTGTATTATTTCTTGGGTGTTATGGTCGATTGCGATTCTCATTAAATTTCTAAATCTTGATAGTTTAGTAAAATAGATTTTGTATCAATTTTTACGAATCACACATCGCGACGAGTAATTCGAGTGTACTCGTCATTTGTCGGGTGTTTTCACTTCCATTGCGTGTTTGTATCTATCTTAATAATAATTAATCTAATAAAAAGTTTGTTGAGTTCGCATAGCGACAAACTCTGTGGGTCGCGGTTACGATCCGGTGGTAGATTCAGCGCAGCACTGCCTCTTGCTAGGGCCAGTGTTAGCAGATTCTCTCAGAATGAGCCGGTGAGCTTACCTATTAGTCTGCGCGTAGCTAATTATAGCTACTTTTATTTAGCTAATTATAACTAGCTAGATAGAGAAAAAAAATGAAAAAAACTTCAATAACGAAGGTCTAACATTGTTTAATACCATTTAAGTCTTCGAAAATTACAAAATCTTTGTAATTGAGGGTAGAGTGTACCTATTGAAATCCCGCACGGGTAAAGATCGCCGTGCCTATTTATTGGAAGCAGTTTGAAGTTTGAGACTTTCAACCTCATATCTCCTGAATGGTGTTGGCATTCACGTTCTCTATTAACTCCGGTGATTAGTTACCAGAAATAAGGCAGTGGACCACCGTACGGAATTAAAAAACCATATTGTAATGAATCTATTAAAATTCAAAGTATGTACTAGTTGTGTTATTAAACAACGTGACCTTTAAAACGATCAAATATTAATGAACACCAAAACGTAATCGAGAATCGGAAATATTTTTGCGAATGAAAACAGGTAATACACGATAAGACTTGCTCCGTGTGAGCGTCCGTCCTTTTCGCTCTCCGGCGCAAACCGTATCTATACGTCTCGTTCTCGCCGACGAGCCGTGACCTACATGTAAAAGACAATGTTGAGCTAATTCGGATACAATAACGCCGCGCACTGAATGCTTAATATTTAATCATTAATCAAATATGAGGCAGTCAGCGCAAAAGTGTCCTAAGCTTGTCATAGTCAGTATGGAGATAATGAGGTCGGAATTTACTTTTAAACTGCTTCGTAGGCAAAAACAATACGCGTAAAGATTAATGTTTACAAAGTCATCTGTTCTTTTTTTTTATTGCTTAGATGTGTGGACGAGCTCACAGCCCACCTGGTGTTAAGTGGTCACTGAAGTCCATAGACATCTACAACGTAAATGCGCCAACCACCTAGAGATATAAGTTCTAAGGCCTCAGTATAGTTATAACGGCTGCTCTACCCTTCAGACCGAAACGCATTACTGCTTCACGGCAGAAATAGGTAAGGCGGTGGTACCTACCCGCGCGGACTCACAAGAGGTCCTACCACCAGTAATTATGCAAATTATAATTCTGCGAGTTTGCTTTTTATTACACGATGTTATTCCTTCACCGTGGAAGTCAATCGTGAACATTTTTTGAGTACGTATTTCATTAGAAAAATTGGTACCCGCCTACGGGATTCGAACACCGGTGCATCGCTACATACGAATGCACCGGACGTCTTATCCTTTAGGCCACGACGACTTCATGCATGAGACAGGGGGCAGGCCGGTTTTGCATCAACATTCATTATGTTTTGAATAAATTGCAATATATATAAGAGCGAATATGAAAAATTTAGGCCACTTTTGCACTGACGGTTTCATATATCGTTCGCGGTGTGACCATCTGAAATCGTGGCAATTTTTTTGTTTTTTTTACACACGACAGCTGCTAGACGCTTACGTAAATACGAAAGCGCTCTATGCAAATGTCCGTGGTAAATGTAGTGATAATGTGGAACGATCCAAACGTTCAGACAATCTTAGAGTTCGGTCTTGAAGGGGTCTTGAGACGCTTAGGGTAGAAAAGTAACTATATTGAGTGAGACCTTAGAACTCATTATCTCGAGGTGGGTGGCGGCGTTTACATTGTAGATGTCTATGGGCTCCGGTAACCACTCCACACCAGGCGGGCTGTGAGTTCTTCCACCCATCTCTATGCGGGACGCAGACTTTGGGAGCGGACCGCGGCCCCAAAGGATGAGACATTACAATACCCCGCTAAGTGTTTTTTTGTTTTTGTTTTTCAATTAGTACCTAGTCTCTGTTTCGTTTTGCGGCAAATATAATGATAAATAAATGATTCTCACGTCGATCAGACATAAATAACGCGATATAAGTTCGACCTTGTACGTAGAATAAAATTGCTTGTTTTTAAATATACATAATTACATACGTTTACTTCCTGATTATAACAAATTTGTTTGCACGTCGAAGCAATTGTAAGTATAAGGCAGATTTTTACTTAAGAAGGTGACGACCGCAATGTGCTGGTACAATATCCATTATCCGGTGATTCATTCAATTGCCTAGCAACAACTAGGGGTAGAGATGGCCTCATGTGGCTCTAAGCCTTGTGCTTCCGTTTTTTAACTGCTACGTCATTAGCGTATTTAGATGCTTCGTGGGTATGTTTAATGTCATTTGTTACTTTATAGAGAGAGAGACAGAGAGAGAATACTGGTACTTACTAATGTCATTTGTTACTTTCTAGAGAGAGAGACAGAGAGAGAATACTGGTACTTACTTTAATGGTGGTAGGACCTCTTGTGAGTCCGCGTGGGTAGGTACCACCGCCCCGCCTATTTCTGCCGTGAAGCAGTAATGCGTTTCGGTTTGAAGGGTAGGGCAGCCGTTGTAACTATACTTGAGACCTTAGAACTTATATCTCAATGTGGGTGGCGCATTTACGTTGTAGATGTCTATGGGCTCCAGTAACCACTTAACACCAGGTGGGCTATGAGCTCGTCCACCCATATAAGCAATAAAAAAAAAATCCAGGACTTGAAAAAAATAATTGTCTTGCATTAAATTCTTTAACCGTTCGAATCCTTATCGGCAACTGGAAATTGCGTTATGATAAAGCTTATCGTGCGCGATCTTGATTAGTCGAATGCGTTCTCGAACGCTGGAAAAGTCAGGTCCAAAGATTTCATAATAATATAATGCGGTGTAGACATCACGTCCGGAGTACATTTATCATCAGTGCATGCATAGTGGAGAATCGAATCACTGTCACGCCTTCCGCTGCGCCGAGAAACCTGCTCGACAGACAAGGATTTTTTAGGCTTAGATGGGTGTATGAGCTGACCTAGTGTTAAGTGGTTACTGAGCAACGCAAATGCCGCCACGCAACTAGAGATACGAAGTAGGTCTATATAGTAAAACGGCTTTTTTATTGATTAGATGTCTGAACGAGCTCACAGCTGGTGTTAAGTGGTTATTGGAGCCCATAGACATGTACAACGTAAATGCGCCACCCACCTTGAGATATAAGTTCTAAGGTCTCAGGTATAGTTACAACGGCTGCCCCACCCTTCAAACCGAGAGGCGTTTCAGCTTCGCGGCAGAAATTTCCGGAATGGCGGCACCTACCCGTGCGGGTAATCAGAAATAATAAAGTAACGACGTACAATCAGTAATTAGGTTTTTTTTTATAAAGTTTTATAAAATGCGCCGAGGCTCAACAAACAAACATTTGATTCAATCGTAATAACATTGGAATCAAGGGTCGTTTGTTTTTAAAGGAGTTAAATGCAGATAGTGCGAATACCTTCCTAGACGGAATCGGTTCGATTGAGTACGAGTTAATTGCCGCACCGTTATGGAGTGAGAATGTACGTAATCTAGTCTAGATGCAATAGGGACTTTAATGTATTGTTGATTTCCTTTTATTGATGCGACAGTAAAGAACAATCTCGAAATGCTAAAATTCTGAATGTTTTTTTTTTTTTGTCTACCCACTATTTTGCGTAAGGAACCTTCATTTTCGCGGTGCTAAAGGTCGAGTTTCATATGTCAGACTTCTTTGTAGCGGCTATGCTAAACGTGCAGCAAATATTTATTTTATTCTTTTATTAAAAAACAATTAAACGATCATGAGTTGTTCGTAGTCAACACTTCAATTTCTTACAAATCTCCGTTGCATAATGTCGAGGGCACGGATCGAACCTTGAACTGAGTTTTGACGGATCGTGAAACTAAATATTTTTATACAGAAACGTTTTAAACTAATTGTCGTTGATTGTTTTGTTTTAAATAAAAATTTAAATTACTAATCGAAACAATCCAAAGTGTTTGTTAAGAAAAATTAAATAGGATTTGTGTCTTAGATTCCTTCGTTCTGTCAAATTAATTAGATTGTCATGTGTCATTCGAAGTTTCGGTCGTTAAACTTTTTCTAAAGTAATGTAGGGAGGTATAAAGTATTATCTGTGCTAGGTATTTTCAATGTGACTACAGAATTTACGGATAAAATTATATGCGTGTACACTTTAGTTGGTTTAACTAAAAATGCAAAAAAAGGTTAAGGCTATCTGTTGTATGGCAATGCTTCAATGGACGTCGTATTGGAATCGATAGCGAAAATATTTCTGTTAGATGACTATCTGAGGCAAACTTGCGCGAGGGGGTCGGCTGTCAACTGTTCGCACGAAATATGAGCTCGTGTATTATTTATTTTTTTCGTACCTAAGTTGATGGTCTAGAGTCTAGAGAGACCATATCAGCGTCACCGGGCTGTGGTGAGCTTACGGGGATCAAACCTGACGTTGTTGCTAACACGAACCCTAGCAAGACCCGTGCTTCGCAGAATCTACCACCGGATCGGAAACGCGACCCACTGAGAAGATCCGGCGAGAAACTCAGTGGGCTGTGTCTGTGGTTTAATTTACTCGCCGAGCCCTTCGTCGCAAGCAACGGGTTCGAAACTATTATTCTTAAAAATATATACTAGTTTTAAATTCTAATAATTCAGTCGTACAACTTGCCTTTTATATATATACGAAAGGGGACAAGTGTACGCAGAATTCAAATACATATTGTTTATTATTCCCATTGTAGACAGGCTTTGCATATGACCCACCTGATGGTGAGTGGTTACTTCGTTTTAATGATATTCCAATGCAATTGAAACTCTACACTACCGCTGGACGGTTTTTTTAAGATTCTGTACGCTCCAATGATCGCTTAGCACCTGTTGTGGCGTAAACTCAGATCTCTGCAGAAAAATATCACGTAAGTTTTCTTAAAAATGTGACACGGCATGTTTTCAAACAAAATTCTAAACTGTGGAACGAAAATATTGTATTTTTGTACGTTACAAGAATATTGTATTTTTAAAATAAACAATTGTGTACACTAATGTTAATAGCCCGAAGGTTGATAACTTCGAATCCCACGTGAACTAACACTTTATTGCGGTGTCACCTTCGTTACACGCGCACATGAAAATAGAACGAGATAACTATATATACACGTCTGTGCACGAAAGAGACAGCAATACACGATTTGCCTAGACCGTGCGAATGTCGTGCACCTCTCGATGATGTTTTCCATTATTGTTTTTTGATAAGGCATTCCAAATGAAATTCAGTCTTTGTGTTTCGCAATTAAGAGTCATTATTTCATGAGGCTTAGAATGGAGATATAGTGGTACAAGTTTAAATTTTTAAACTCCTGAATTTAATAGTAATTTTTGAAATATTGACTATTGTCTTTCTTTTTCAAAATTGGATAAGATGATTTGTAGATAAAATGAATATGTAATAGTAAAATTGTATGACCAGAAAATCGTGAAGTGGATAGAGGATTGATTTTTTTTTTGCTTACAGTGGGACGTCCATTACAATAATTTGATAATTAGATAAATATGTTGCAATACTCAAAATTCTATTGCGTTAAAACAGCTAACGTCAAACCTTTAATAATATCAGTATAATAAAGCCGATGAATCACCGAAATATACAACTTAAAAAGGAAACCGCAGTTGTATTGAATGTATGTAGTACATCATGTGAAATAGTCTACCGAAAATGGCGCGCGCGCGCTCTCAATATTCAAAATGGCCGCATTTGGGTCATGGCGACCGCGGCGGTGCGACTACGGACCTTTTTTTTTAATTTACGTCAAATTTTCAGAGACAACTGTGTTATAAATTAAATACCCATTTACAGAGTTCTGTTGTTCTTTCTAATTTTTTATTCGTGTGGTATTTTTGGGAAATAGGTCTATGGAAAAGTAAAAGAATTATATAATCAATGAAATTTTGGATCGATGACATGGAGTAGTGGCTAAGTGTTCAGTTAAGTTGGACTCCGAGTCTGTCTGCTTGCTGAATTATCGAATTCCTATTTAAAATCAGTAATACTTTCTTTCACGCATGAAAAGTAGGGCAACCGGTATTGAAATTTAGAGGCTATTTCGGCTGATGGTGGGATTCTCGGGTGGCGTTTATGAGCTCCGTGAGCACTAAGTAGCGGTGACCCAATTTACTTAAGATCCTTAGGTAACTAAAATCAAGCTTAAACTTGGTATGAAGTCTTTTCATATCATATGCTGTGTATATATTTGTGATGTGTTTTCTTCGTGTTCATCAACAATCATTCATATTTCCCGATAGTGCCGTTGCCGTATTTTAACCTCAAACGAGCGATTAAAGTTTCAAAATTCTGCTACCGACATCGCGATCTTCATGCTACGCTACGCTGAGATTTCGCAAAGGCGAGAACAAGGTCAAATAAAATATTAGTTTTTTCTTTTACGTTAACTGTACTCCTAACTCCGCTTTAAACTGTTGTGCGGGTCAAGTATATAGTAGGTACGTCGTGTTACCATCGAGTTACGTGACATTGAACATGCATGTTTAAAACGTGATCTCTGTGTTGCACTCTCAGGAGTTTGTGATTTTCGTGAATCGATTTTATATTTGTAAGAGTTTTGTTCTAGAAAACTAAAGAGATACGTTTTGTTTTTCTTGAATTTGTCGATATGAATAACAAGCTGAGAACGCCATTAAAGTACTGTTGACAAAAACACACAGGTATTTTTTTTGTTCCGTTTAGAACGTTCTTTGGATTGATTCGTCGGACTAATGTGTAATATTGTAAAGACATTGCGTATATGAATGATATTGTTTTTTTTGACCGAAGTGTTTTCGAATGATCATCATAACTTGTCGTTTCATTGCCAACTTTGATCCGACTAATGAGCCCGTTTGTTACCAAGTCAAGTTTCGGTCGAAGCGTCCTTTCCTTCAGAATTTGCAAATTATTTTCTAGTCGCTAGTGTTTTCCTGTTTCACGTTCAATGGTAAAGTTAAATAATAAAAAAAAGTGGGTACTTCTGATTAAAACGTTTTTTTTAAACAATTTAACTTTGTAAGAAAATTGGGTTGAATTATACAGAACTATAGGTGATTTTATTTTATTCTGGTATGCGATCGGACGAAGCTCATGGACAACACAAGGTTAATGCCCTTTTGAGACATTCGGATGTCTTAATGGTATTGAAATAACGTTTATAACCTTTTTTTTTTTTTTTTTTAACGCTGGGGAATCCATTTACGGATACCCGGTCCGGGGGGGGTAACGAACCGGGTTATGTCGGACTCCGGCGCCTCCTGAGAGGAAGAGGGGGACGAGAAGGTCCTCCACCTCCCCGAATTCCTCGCAAGAGACTACGCCTTGAAAAAGGCGCGCGAAGCACTTGCCCCGCAGAACGACTACCGACTAAACCCCATCGAGCTCCACCACACCAGCTACACCAGACATACGGTACCGCAGTGCGCGCCGAAAGTCCGCCTTCGCCGGTACCCGTCCTGATGATAAGACGGGATTTCATCTCCGGGAAAATCCCGAAGGACGTCATTTCGGGAGATACACCGTGGGCGGCGCACAGGAGCCACCTTGCACCGCCCCACCACCGGACCGACAGTCGAGTACCGGGCGCCCCCGCACCCGCCACCTGATAGTCCCTACGGGGGCTGAGCGGGAGCTTCACGCCCGCGCCGGCCATCCCGCCTTCTGCGCTGAGGTGCTGAAGAGGGATCCCACTCCCTTTCACGCTCCTCAGCCTCACGGGACGCCATTACCAGGTCACAAAACCTGGCCATGGCCTCCCACGAGCCCTGATCCTCTAACATGCGGGCGACGACAGCCGGCAGGGAGAGGTTTCTCCCCAGCACCGCGACGAGATCTCGCCGCGAGTGCTCCCAACGCGGGCACGTTTCGAGCGCGTGCTGCGCGTCATCGTCCGGGTGCCCGCACTGGTGGCAGCCCGGGTGTGGCTCTCTCCTGCAGACCTTCCACAGGTACCTCCCGAAACAGCCATGTCCCGAGAGGACCTGCGCAAGGTGAAAGGAGAGTACGCCGTGACGCCGATCCGACCATGCCTCCAGCACGGGCACCAGGGCCTCGAGGGTGCGCCGGCGGGTGACCGAAGTTTGGCCAAGTTCTTTCAGCAATCGCTCTCTCCACTTAGCGTATGCTACATGACGCGCAGCACGCCTCCACCGACCGACAGCCGACGGGCCGGGCGACCGCCCCCGACTCAAGGCCTGCGCCTTACGCCGATATACCGCAGCCAAGATTTCGGCCTCGAGGTCCCAGGGTAGGGATCCGGCGAGAGCGCAGGCCACATCTTGAGAGATGGTGCGGTACCCCCTGATGACCCTCACCGCAAGCGCCCGCTGAGCTCTATGCAGCAGAGCCGCGTTTCTCGCGGAGAGTGCGGGCGACCACACGGGAGCACCGTACAGGGCCATACTGCGCACCACCCCAAGGTACAGTCGCCGAGTACCGGCGCTGCATCCTCCGACGTTGGGAAGAAGACGGGTCAGCGCACCTGCCGCCCCCATGAGCCTCGGAACCAGCGCTTTAAAATGGTGGTCGAATCTCCATTTGCTGTCCAGCACGAGGCCCAAATACTTGAGCTTCGGCTGGACAGCAATGGTGACACCCCCGACTACGAGATTCGCGCCATGAGGTGGCCCTTTCCGAGCTGAGTGGAAGCACACTGCTTCGGATTTTTGGAGGGCCACCTCGAGGCCGAGTCTCTTTATTCGTCTTACCACAGTTGCCACTGCAGCCACAACCAGGACGGCTGCTGACCGGTAGTCGTCTCCGCGAGCCGTCACCAGCGTGTCGTCAGCGTAGCAAATCACTTCGACGCCAGGCAGGTTAGCCCCGCGGAGGACCCAGTCAAAGCCTATATTCCAAAGGAGTGGACCCAATACCGACCCTTGTGGAACCCCACGCGACACTGTTTTTCGTCCCCACCCACTCCACTCGGGGAAGATCACCGCCCGCCCCGAGAGATAATCCTCAATCAAATTACGGAGACCGGTGGGGACGCGGTGAAACCGTAATGACTCCACGATCGTGCTCCAGGGGATCGTGTTGAAAGCGTTGGCAATATCAATCGACACAGCCAACAGTACACCTCCCCCAGAGCACGCCTGGTCGGAAAGATCGCGGACCCGTAAGACCGCGTCCACGGTCGACCGACCTCTCCGGAAGCCATATTGGTTGGACGCGAGATCCGGCCCAATGTTCTCCAGGTGCTGAACAAGACGCCCGGCAACCACACGCTCAAGGAGCTTACCGGCCTCGTCCAACACTACTATCGGGCGATACCCGGAGGGCTCGTCTCTAGGGCGACCGTCCTTCGGGATAAGCACCAGCCGGCCCGTGCGCCACGGCTCCGGGAACCTGCCCTCGCGGAGGCACCTGCTAAACAGCCTTCGAAGTGCAGGTCCCAAACCATCCTCAGTTAAAGCGAGAGCCCATGCTCGACTCGACAGGCCGTCGGGGCCTGGTGCTGTACGCTTCACGCGCATCCTCGCCACTGCCGCCTCAAATTCCGCCTGGGACACACCTTCCAGCTCTCCGCCGTCAGCGACCTGCGCCGTTGCCATTACAGGGGGGATGAAGGCCGTTCGGGATGAGTCCGGAAATAGACCCCCGACCACCCGGTGCAATGTCTCGGGCGTCAGTGTGCTGGTCGTAGGGGGAGCCCATGGGCGAAGCGCATTGCGCGCTAGCCTGTAGGGCCGCCCCCACGGATCGCGATCAAGCGAGGCGAGCAGATCATTCCAAGCGGTTTCCTTCGCCTCTCTGATGGCTGTGCAAAGGGCCCTCACCTCCGTTCTGTACACCTCATAAAGGCGGTCCTCCTCCTCAGGGTCACGATGCGTCCTTCGACGTCGGCTTCGTTGGTACGCACGTCGACTGACGTTGCAGGACTGGCGCAGGTTGGCGATCTCATCAGTCCACCAGTATACGCGGCGCTTAGGAGCTAGAGCTCTGACGCGAGGCATAGCGGCATCGCATACCCGCGACATTGCCTCGCGCATACGCTCCGCCCCCACGCTTACATTCATCGGCTCACCGAGGGAATCGAGGCGCCAGGCCTGGACGACAGCCGCCTCATTCAGCCGTTCGACATCGAGACGCTTCTGGGCCCAACGAGGACCCTCCACGTCGCCGCCGCAGAATAAAGAAGTTGATGTCACTTCTGGGGCTACAGCAATGCTGAAACGGATGTAGCGATGGTCGGAAAGCGTCTCCTCACCAACCATCACCGTCCAACCACGGATGCGACTCGCGACATCGGGAGATGCGAACGTGACGTCCACCACGGACCCGCCTAATCGTCTCACGCACGTAAGTTCCGTGCCACGATTCAGAATGACGAGGCCGCCTCCGACCAGCCACTCCTCCACCGCCGTTCCTCTGGGGCACGTCCTCGAGGAACCCCAAGCCAATGACTTGGCATTGTGGTCCCCAAGGACGAGAATCCGACGGGAATGTGACCTCCCAATGACGCGACCGAGCTCAAGGAGGAGGCCCTCAAACTCGGCGAGCGTCCTGTTGGGGGAGAAGTATACTCCCACCACGATCATCTCGGCCCAGAGGACGGCCACGAAGCCGCGACCCCTTTCAACGAGGTCGAATCCGGGCGGAGCACCCACACAGCCACGCCTGACAATGGCAACCCGGCCGTCAAGGTCACCTGCCCAATCGGGACCCAAAAGGACCCGGTACGGCTCTGCGACCACCGCAAGGTGAGTCAACCCTTCCGCCATGCTCTGAAACAAAAGATCTTGAGCTCTGGCGGAGTGATTGAGGTTCCCCTGGAGGAAACGAAGGACGTCTGTCATATCTGAGCATCCATCGGTGTCACCGAGGCCATACCGGGCCGATTACGCACGCCCTCAAGCGACGCGAGATCCTGCCGACGTTGTCTCTGTAGCCTCCTGGGCTCCAGCAAATGAGCGCGGAGCACGCTCCAGCCAATCCTTAGCTTGGGAACTGCTGCGATTTTCGCCGCTGTTGAGATCGGACAACGAACTAAGACTTGTCCCATCCCGCCTGGACCGGTTTTTATTTCCCCGATCTTGATAGTCTCGGGTGGACACCCCCCAATTTTGGCGAGCTCATCAGCGATTTCTTCACGCGATATCGAGTCGTCGAGGCCACTGATGCGCATCGCTGCAGTCACCAATGGCCTGGAGACCTCGACGCCCTCAGCGGGCAGAATCTCTTTCAGTTTGCTCGCCAGGAGGTTGGCCTTCTCCACTTGATCGTCTCCGTCCACCACCAGGACCTTGGCACCTGTCAGAGAGGATCGGATCCTCTGGAGCGGAATACCCAGCGATTCTAGGTCGAGCTTCGCCCTCGCGTCCGCAAGGATGAGCCGATATGTGAGACCGCTATTTATCGCCTCAGGCTGTAGTTTTAATACCACAGCCTGAGAACGCGGAGCTCGGAGCCGCTTCTTTGTCCTCTTCTTTGAAGACGGGACTTTCTCCGACACCCTAGTGGGTGGAACGGCTGTGGCCGTTCTCACGGTCTCCCCCCTCGGCTTAGCGCGCCTACGGGTGACCGTAGACCAGCTTTCGGTTACGACAGCTGGAGCCGGAGGGAAGCCATACGGTTCGGGTGGAGGCGCTAACACTGTGGCCTTTTGTCTAGGGCCTCGTGTCTTCTTGTTCACCGTGGGCGGTAGTGCTGCTTGTGCCGTTGTCGACTCCAGCGTAGCGTCAACAAGGAGAGGAGAATTCGGCGATTTCTCACAGCTCTTCCGCTTATCCGCCGCTAAGGGTGGCCTGATGCGAGGCTCCGGGGGTAGCCGCATCTCCAGACTCGCAATGCGAGCGTCAAGCATGGTGCCAACGGCACGCATAATGCGTTGGACACGCAACTCCTCCTGGTCCTCTGTGGTTGAAGCTGGGGCTGGGGTTTCGACTGGATTGGACAACGTCAATGCCTGTGATATGCGCGCCAGCTCCTTATGCACCTTCTGCAGCTCCTGCCGGAGCTGTAAAATCTCTTCCTGCTGACAGGCGTTTACCGCACGCAGCTTTTCCATCTCTTCGGTCGCGGGGCGGTTCGCCAGTTCTTCTGTGACTTCCGTTATTGTCACCGCCAATTCCTTTAGGACACGTTGATACGTGCCCTTCAGGTTTCCGGGCTTACTACATACCTTCAGAGCCATCGCGGCACTCTCCTTCAGACGACACTCGGGATCTTTCTTAGAGCTCCCTTCCATGATTTTTGCGCTTCTTAATTCGCGCATACTACGCATGCTACCGGCATCCTTTATCTCAGAGCGCTGAGCTTTAAGATACACCTGTTCGTCCGCAGTCAGACCGTACTGACCAGTGGTCGTCGGACGACCGCGACCTCTCTTCGATTGCGGCTTGACACCACATTTACCAGTAGTAGCTGTTTCATCCGAGCCGGAGCTGCTTCCAAACTCATCACTGCTGATCGTCAGGACTCTTTTTCGCTGTCTGCGTGTCGGCGAAGAGCGGGCTGACGAGTGGGCCGACCCAGCTGTGGTCATGCTATCATCCGACACAAGAGTGGTTCTGGACGATCTCCCCTCACTGTCCTTAACAGACCCTTCTGCTACTACGTCCTTCGCGGACCTGTTCTTCCTACTTACGTCCTTCCCGGACCCTGCTCCTTTTTTAACCCCGTCCTTCTCGGACCTTATCTCAGTGCAGTTTGTGCCCCCCCCAGAATACGAGGGGCTGCGCACTACCGACGAGTCGGTAGTACGGAGGGATTCTCCCGCTTGGCGGGTACCCTCCTGGGGTATTACTCTTTGCAAACTGGACATCTTCATTGGTTTCCCTTTATTTTTAACCCGAGGTGTGGTCCCCTGGGACACCCTAGTGACCGGTCACCCACCGGCCATGCATCCTCTCACCAGGTGTCAAAGCTTAGGATTAGGATTGAAATAAAGAGAAGAAGAAAATAAAACAAAAGAAACCAAAAATAAAACGAAAGGCAAAGAAAGACAGGACAAAGAATAACACAAAACGATAAACCAAAAAGTGAAACGAAGAAAGAGACAGATTACAACTCAAAATATAAATTAAACAAATTAAGATAACAAAAAGACAGTTAGTAAAATAACGAAATAATCAAAGGGAAAAGGATAAAAGGTAGAGGCCTATGCTTCTCCAGGAGGACCACCCTTCAACAAGTGAAGGGGGAGGAGAGCTTGGAACCCCCAGAGCTGGTTTTGGTCCACGTCGTTCGGTCTCTCTCGTTTTGTTACAAAGACGGAACGATGCCTCTGGGAATGGTGCCCAGAGGCCCGTTATCCGCCACCTACGGACGCGCCCGGTAGGAGTCCAGCAACTCCCGCGGGAAATAACGTTTATAACCTACCCTTCCAGATAGAACCCATGAATACGTTTAACTAGCTCTCAACGCTTCCCAACGCCAATATTTTTTATTTTTTATTGCTTAGATGGGTGGACTAGCTCAAAGCCCACCTGGTGTTAAGGGGTTACCGGAGCCCATAGACATTTATAACGTAAATGCGCCGCCCACCTTGAGATATAAGTTCCAAGGTCTCATTATCCACAAACAAAAAGTTATTTTTACTGGTGGTAGGACCTCTTGTGAGTCCGCGCGGGGGGGTACCACCGCCCCCTTCCTATTTCTGCCGTGAAGCAGTAATGCGTTTCGGTTTGAAGGGCGGGGCAGCCGTTGTAACTATATGGGTGGCACATTTACGTTGTAGATGTCAATGGGCTCCAGTAACCACTTAACACCAGGTGGGCTGTGAGCTCGTCCAACCATCTAAGCAATAAAAAAAAAAAAAAAAAAAAAAAAAAAAAAAAAAAAAAAAAAAAAAAAAAAAAAAAAAAAAAAAAAAAAAAAAAAAAAAAAAAAAAAAAATTAACACGTCAGTCGAATATATCTAAGCAGTTACGAAAACGGAGTGCTAACAGCGAAAGGTTCGCGAATTCCTTTCAAAGACAAGTGAAAGCCGACTAAATCGCTTTATTAGAGCGTGACGTGTGTTTTGTTTGAAAAGATTTTTATTTTATTTTAACACCGAAAACACTAGTATTCGTATAGTCATATTTAAGATTGAGTAGAGATGCCGCTCTGTGGGGGAAGCACGAATCGATACTTGTTTGTGTAATTGTGTCAAGGAATTTAGGATTATCATGAGGATCTTGAGCTTCTCTTTTGATGTTCTTTGGTGACCGTTTTCCATGGACATCAGCAAAGTACGACCTTGATACGGTAAGAATGTTTGAGTTTCGATCTGAGATTTAACTATTGCTGTTAATTATATTGTCTACGAATTAATTACTGTAACTTCAGCCTCAAATCTCAATAAGATGTATACTGTAGAATTAGATTGGTGGGTAACACACGTCTGCAAATAAAATGTTAATAATACGTGTATACTGTATCTAAATTTAATTAATTTATTTTCGCTACGGTCTCCCGTGCCGTCCGCTCTCTAGCAAAGACCCGTCCGGAATGAGGTCGGCGCGTTCCAATTTTAAATTTCGAATTTCGATTGTCAGTTGAAAGGTTTTTGATTCGTTGGAACTTTCGCTTGTTTTTTTTTTTTTTCTTTCTTTATTGCTGTCTAATTCTGCAATCAGTTACAACGGAATTTTAGTGACGCGTCAATAATTTGTTTTATAAATTCTTTACAGGATAATACATTCACATAGTTTATGAAGTGGTTATCGAAGTCCATGGATATCTTAGGACTGAATGACGCCGCATGAATGGACATGGTTGGTGTTAGTATTTATCGCGCGGGCTTTATACGTAATGTGCCCTACCACTGTGAAATATTCTCAGGAATGTGATTGACATCCTGTCAATAAATCACATATGTATATATTGAAAGTTTTTATCGAATACTAGCCGTACCCGCCCGCTTCGCTGCGCATTTAAAATTAACATTATTATTTATTGACATTATTATTAGGGAGTCCAACACTCATATAAATATTAGCCTATCCATTAAGTACGTGTATTTACTACATGGATACCAAGTTTCAAGCCAATCGGATGCAGGGTTCAGTAGTTATAACGGAACATCCGTAAAAACCACTGTAGATTTATATATATTAGTATAGATAGAAAACTTTTCGGGTATTGTTTCGCAAATTTAGTAAAATAACAATTCATACTTTTTTTTTCTTTTTCTTTTTTCGTTTCCTTCGATCGTTAAATAACAATTAAATGCACACGCGTGCGTTATCACGGTAACCCAAATTGGCTTCCAAGTCCTGTCCGTAATTAACTTGAATCAAATATTTACGTCATGGGTTTGGTTATGAACTTTGATCCGTCTCTTTCGCACTCAGGTATTTTGAGGCTGTGCGACAAGAACGGGTGCTGGGTTTTTGTTGTAAGTCTTTTTTTTTGACGAGCCGTTTTTATTTAGATGAGGATTTTTTTTTATTTTATTGCTTGGATGGATAATTATTAATAGTACATCGCAACATACCTGCTGTATCTTTAGCTTTTCCAGAATTACTCTAAATTAAACGGTTGTCTGGAAGAGATTACATTTAGCGATATGACCGCCTATTGTCACAAATGTATCGGCTTGTTGACTGTTTCCTAATGTTAATTGTGTGTTGGTGTGCAAAAAAGTATGTTCTCTCTCTCTCTCTCTCTGATTTTTTTTATTTTTTATTGACTAGATAGGTGGACGAGCTCACAGCCCACCTGGCGTTAAGTGGTTACCGGAGCCCATAGACATCTAAATGCGCCACCCACCTTGAGATATAAGATCTAAGGTCTCAAGTATAGTTACATATATAATCTCGATAGTGTTGTGTTAGCTTGAGATAACACATTGTTACTTAAACAATGAAGTTTAACCACAATCTGTAAATGAATAAGGCTATGAAAAAACAGATCGGCTCTCAAACTCAGCTATGTACTGCGTGATCCTTGTAGTAACTAAATTTCTTTTCTAATAAAAAAAAATTCGTAACGCTTAAATTTCTTTCGGAGCTTTATTAGATATCACGAAGAAAACAAAAGAGATAATGTAATATGTGTCCAAAATTAATATAGATCTTGAGACGCCTATGATTATAGTCGAATTTCGACTAGCAGGCGGAGACTAGTAATGTCCGTAATGGCAAGAAAGTAAAAGTTTTTTTTTTACCAATTGCCAAATACCGGTGCCATTTATTTGGCTCTTTTTGCCCTTTCACTTCAGCGGTAGCAGATGAATCATTAAGAAGAAAATGTTCAACCGAATTCGAATTTTAAAATATCAGTACGTTAAAAAAAAGGGGTGTGGTTTTAAAATATTAAAGTTAGTGTGCAATAAATGATGTAATAGATTTGTAGTTCATATCGGGACGTTCAAGAGTAGCCTAGACATTTATCCTATGTCTGCCACGGCAGGAGGGATGATACTCTGTATTGGTGGATTTTTTTTTAATTTTTTTTTTATTGCTTGGATTTGTGAACGAGCTCACAGCCCACCTGGTGTTAAGTGGTTACTGGAGCCCATAGTCATCTACAACGTAAATACGCCACACATCTTGATATATAAGTTGTAAGGTCTCAATATAGTTACAACGGCTGCCCCACCTTTCAAGCCGAAACGCATTACTGCTTCACGGCAGAAATAGGCAGGGTGGTACCTACCCGTGCGGACTCACAAGAGGTCCAACCACCAGTAAAAAAGGCTAGTAAGTAAGGCTGCACTCATGTTATGTCTATAGGGTTTTGTTACCGACGAAAATCAGACAGATGAGCTTTTCTACTCTAACTCAATGGTAAGAAAAAATAATCATAAAAGACATCACATATTTTTAATGTAAAACAGATTAATATTGAATTGAGAGCTATCCCCGCAGACTAAAACAGTACTAGACTCTATTGAAGATATTATTGACTTAACTTAAAAGCTTAACTCTATTGCCGGTACGTTTACAGACGGGTCTTCCTGATATCGGTCTGGGCGGCTATAATGTTGTTTGTTTAACATCTGAGTCGACTATTATCAAAGCCGGCAATGTGACTTTTGGACAATGATTGGTAAATGAGAAAAACGAATTATTGACTTTGTATTCCATTGGCAGTCACAAAACTCTTCGGAGCGACATCTTAGATAAATAACAGGTTAACTATTAACCTTTATTTAATGCAGGTTTTGAACCGTATTCTTTGAAGGAGACGATTATATTCAAATCAATCTGTATTGACATATCAATAACATTTTTTTGTCCAAATGCACAGATTGCCACTTTTGATAATAGACGACTCATCTATACTAATATTATAAAGAGGAAAGATTTGTTTGTTTGTTTGTTTCGAATAGGCTCCGAAACTACTGGACCGATTTGAAAAATTCTCTTTCCATTAGAAGCCGACATTGTCCCTGATGAACATAGGCTACTTTTTATTTTTTTTTGGTTTCATGTGTGTTTTAATGTTTCCGAAGCGAAGCGAGGGCGGGTCGCTAGTCGTAATATAAAGCCGTAATACATAAATCAGCTCACGTTGGAATTTTAAAACAAACATGAATACGTAATGATATATTTATGTATATGTATTTCAGTTGAAACGGGAATTCGCTACGAAATTTATCTGTTTGCATAATTCACGAATAACAAACGGAAAATATGAAAGTTTCGAATTTGTGAATAACTAGCTGACCCGGCAGACTTGGTAGTGCCTCAATCGATAAATGAAAGACCTAAACCTTTTGTTTATAAAATAAACTTAAAACAAACAAAAGGAATCCCCGTCCGACGGGGGACACATCAAACGAAAACACAATTACATATTATTTTTATTTAATTCCGAGCAATTTCATATTTATCTACCTTTTAAACCTTCTCTGGACTTTCACAAATAATTCGAGACTAAAATTAACCAAATCGGTCCAGCCGTTCCCGAGTTTTAGCGAGACTAACGAACAGCAATTCATTTTTATATATATTATATAGGTTATATGTACCGAACGCGTGTGGATATAATTGTATCTGTAATTCAATGGCGTATGATTCGTTATAGCTATCGATATCCTGTTTCTGATTGAGAGGCCTAGTATTACCTATTCCCGCGTATTTACCAGCAGATTCGAAGTGACCTCCATTTAGAGAGTTCCTATTTCGAGCGACTATTATAATAGCTAGTATAGCTATTATCTACTTACCTCATATCAGGGTGTCCCGCATTGCCCCTATTGTGTTGTATTTATTTATTTGGGAAACCAACAGTACAAAACCAAGTTATAATATTTAAAAAAAATAGCTAAATCAATAACCAAACATGTTTCCACCGCCAAAATCACGTATAAGTAGAAATTGAACAAAGGAAGAAAAAAAAAAGAGAAATTTAAGTTTAAACAAAAAAACAAAGGCAACACAATACGCACATATTGTTATGTATATCAACTTAAACTATAATACTAAATAATACTCATCGGACTAAATAAATAACCTTATATATAAAAATGAATTGCTGTTCGTTAGTCTTGCTAAAACTCGAGAACGGTTGGACCGATTTGGTTAATTTTGGTCTTGAATTACTTGTGGAAGTCCAGAGAAGGTATAAAAGGTAGATAAATATGAAAATGCTCGGAATTAAATAAAAATAACGTTTTTTTCTTCCTTTGATGTGTCCCCCGTCGGACGGATTCGGATTCTTTTTGTTTATTTTAAGTTTATTTTATACAAAAGTTTGGGTCTTTTATTTATCGATTGAGGCACTACTAAGTCTGCCGGGTCAGCTAGTAACCTTATAAATATTCTAAAATAGCATTTCTTTAAGCTACAAGTGACAAACAAAAGATGTCTAGAGAGCTTAGTATCATACAACCTACAAGATCTACGGACAAAAGAGTTAGAAGCATACCTATTTCGTTCGTATATCACAAACAAACCCTTTTGACCTTTTCGACCATACAAATATTCCATTTTTAAAATGAACACATAATCAATACTTGTAAATAATAGCCATATATACTTGTTTGAAAAATATCACAGGTATTTCAATGCCCTATTTTTGTTTATGCTATACGCAGTGTGGCTATACAAAAATAAATTTTTACATAAATAAATTTACGTAAATACAACAGATTCAAATTGTGCTAATGAAGCGAGAGTGTTTAATGGACAAGTGTAATCAAGAAGCATTTCTCGAACAATTACGAAAATATCACTCATTCTTCCGATCGGAACTTATGTATTACTTAGCGGTACTCGCCCGCTTCGCTGGGCCATTTAAAATTAACATTATTATTTATTGTCATTATTATTAGGGAGTCCAACACTCATATAAATATTAACCTATCCATTAAGTACATGTATATTCTACATGGATGCCGAGTTTCAAGTCATTCGGATGCACGGTTCAGTAGCTATAACGGAACATCCGTAAAAACCACTGTAGATTTATATAATAATATAGATATCAATTGGTTGATGCTGACATAATTAAAAACCGCTTCAGAAGTGAGCGCGCGAGAGATGTTTAGTGACGTTTTTAGTTCGGTCGCGTAACATAGCGGTTCGCGAACGTAATATAAGAGTTTCTCTGTAATGGATGACACAAGTCGCTACGGTACCGGTACTCGGCAAACTCGAGCGCAGATCGGCCATCTCCGGTCCCCTTCGGAAAATTCAATTTAACATAACGGGAATCCAAACACCAAGAAATTCGATCTCGCTTCTCAGTGTGCTTAGTTTGCGAGTTTTTTAACGTTCTCGATAACGTGAAAGTTTTCTACCGGTGGTAGGACCACCTGTGAGTCCGCGCGGGTAGGTACCACCACCCCGCCTATTTCTGCCGTGAAGCAGTAATGCGTTTCGGTTTGGAGGGTGGCGTTGGCAGCCGTTGTAACTATATGGGTAGCACATTTACGTTGTATATGTCTATAGGCTCCGGTAACCACTTAACACCAGGTGGGCTGTGAGCTCGACTACCTACTCTAAGCAATAAAAAGAAGAAAAAAAAAAGTTAATTCTATTTTGTATGCAGTTGGAACAGCGCTCCTAACGGCAAAGGAAGGCAAACGATCCTATTCCATACAAATATGAGCTATAACTTTTACGCTAACGAGAACGTTAAAAAACTCGCACTAAGCACACATAGCTTGGATGTCAAGCTTTATTACCTTGGGATCAACACTATTAAGTCGTTTTTAAAAGCAGTTACAATTTGTTTTTTTTTCTATCCTTACCTATTCGTTGGTAGCCTATGGGGCTATACCGACTACGCGCGGACGACTTATCCTTATTACGGGCTCAATCTGAGCGAATTTGACACACCGAGAAGATCCGACTATGTCAGTAGGCTATGTCAATGTCTATGTTACTTCGCTCGCCGAACTCTTCGTCGTAATCGACGAGTTAGCAGTTTCAACATAACAACTTATGTTGGTCATTCAAAGTGTTGTATTTTACGCTTACGGTATGACCGCCTAATTCACTGTTAACTTGTTGTTGTAAAGTATACTCAATTTTATCCTTACAATATCGATTTTTAATTCGATTTTCCCCAATTCGAAACGTGAATCTAATTTCAATACAGTTAAGGCTTAGAACGGCGCGGTATTCGAGCTATGTACGCGTACCGTTATCAAGTGAAAGTGCACGAGCAAAAGTGAAACGGATGATTCGGAGTGGCGCAACTGACTACTCGAGATTGAACGTTGAAAACGCCTGCGATCTATGTAAAATTTTTGAGGCGTTCTTTTTTATGTTTTTAATTTAATGCACCTTCCGATATTTGAATTTGTTAATGTTTTTATACGCTTTATATTAGCTTCACTTGTGCTTTTTAAGATATAATTGAAATAATAATTCTTCTACTCATTTAAGTGAGAAAAATATTTATCTATACTAATATATAAATCTACAGTTGTTTTTACGGATGTTCCGTTATAACTCCTGAACCGTGCATCCGATTGACTTGAAACTTGGTATCCATGTAGAAAATACATGTACTTAATGGATAGGCTAATATTTATATGAGTGTTGGACTCCCTACACCAGTTGCGTGGGCGTTAATGATGAGAATGTTTGTGGGGGTGAGAAATAATAATGTTAATTTTAAATGCCCAGCGAAGCGGTCGGGTGGGGTACAGCTAGTAACTAATAAAACCATGCACCCCATACTTTTTTTTATAATAAAATATATTTTACACTATTTTCAATTTAAATTTATTTTCTATTTTTTAGTTGATTTTTTATATAAAGCGTGTCTTTTAGTTGTTTTAAACTATTATTTATTAACATCTCGCAGTTTAGATGAGCCCATTTTTCTGGGTCTATTTATTATCCATGTTTCGACATCTGACGTTGTTAACGTCTAGAAATTTGGATGAGCGCATTTTTGTTTGTCTATTTAACACGGTTCTTACTGCGACTGTTCTTTAGATTGGTTTTATTAATTTTTATTTTTAATGTAGTTCTTTGGAATCGCGACTGGAAAAGAATGCGCTGAGACTTTCTACCTAATTTTAGCACTGTTTTTTCTTCTTTTCTTTCGAGGAATACAGTCAGACACTAGTGATGGAGACATATAGGTATTGCAGAGCAGCGTAAATGGACGAAAGCATGGTTTTGAAATTCATAAGCGAAAAGATAAACTTGATGGATGCAAGCAGCGCATGACCGATCCTTGTGGCGCGACCTGGGGGAGGTCTATGTCCAGCAGTGGACGTCGGTGAGCTGAAAGATAGACAAATATAGATAAACTAAGATATGGTTTGGACTATAACCTCTTGTGGTTGGAGAGTTGTGAAAAGAAAAGACATTGACGCGTTGACTGTTAATTATGCAGTAAACAATGAAACTGCATACCCCATTTGATCCTAAGATTCTTCTGTCGAGGCAGAATCAGGTGACATTTTTGTATGGTACTACGGTAAGAACGTTATGTATCCTGTTAGCAAATCCCACCCCTCCTTGCTGAACCCTTCCTCGCCCACCTACCTGTCCTTGTAAAACTGAAAAGGCCTCAGAGCCACCAGTACTGCCTCAATAAAAAAAATGTATCGCTACTGGCAGACCAGACAGGCGTTGTCCTGTACACACTTAAATCAGAAAATCTCAAATTTGTATATTTTTATGATCTTTCTAGTAGACCAAATTGTGTATCTAAACCATTCTCGAATCTCCACTAACAAACATACACACATAAAAATTCATTAAAATCGATCCAGACGTTTAGGAAGAGTTCCACTACACACTATACACGTACAGAAGAATTATAATATAGATTTTCAATTTTGTAAACATCAAATTCTATTTCTATTTCAGGTTTAGAATTTTGTTTTATTATGTTCTTTTGAAATTACCAGTTAAACACCTTTATATTAGGATTTTGCATAATTTATTTTGTATTAACGCGTATGTTGTTTTTGCAATTTGTCCTCTTTGTACGGAAAAACATCGTTAAACCCGTTTGTGTTATAATGATCTTATTCATTTAGAACGTCTAATGCACAAACTGGGGGGCCAAGTGATCAACAAACTTCAAATTATGCTCATTAGAACTAACGATATGTACAGAGAAGGAATCGTCGGAATGTAATAATGGTTTGGTCGGTTAATTAGTCATCATGGTATTGGGACTGGAAAGTTCTTATTTCGCTGACTGATTCGGTAGTGCAATAGTTGAGCCCCTGACCGAGGGTCATGGGTTCGATTCCCACATCGAGCAAATCTTCGTGTGATGAACAAGTTTGTTGGTTTTCTGTCTAGGTGTTTATTATCTATATATGTTATATAAACGTTTGTTATATATGTCTCTGGTATACATAACACAGGGAATCCTAAATTGGCATGTGATTTGTTCCCAATTATTATATTATATTTCAGATGTGCCTGTTCTTTTTCATAAATACATACAGGCATAGTTAGATGTCTCATGTCTAGAAAAATTACTCACCTTTTTATTACTGGCTTGTTATATGAGACTAGATCTCATATAACGCGGTTTCGCACAACACGCGACTTTGTAGTAACGTATCTACCGCGTTATAGGAGGGCTTAGTAACTAGAGGTCCCGCAGTAGTTGAAATTCGACTATAATTAAATGGGATTGTAAGTTTGTACACTATTATGATTGTAATTTATACTTCTATAATCACAAATTTCGCCAAGGCTACACTATAAAAAATATTAATAAAGACAAACAATAATAAATCTATTCTCAATTTGACTACAGACGTCAAGAACAAAAGTTTGACAGTAAATAGTATGCATGCGTGTGTGCGTCAAATACATGGTATGTAGTGTGTGTAATATTTTCTTTATTGATTTAATGTATCTTTTATGCATTATTTAAAAAAAAAATTAGCATTGTGCACTTCTTCTCTATATTTTCTATAAGTGTGGAAAATTTCATACTCCTCCGTCCGCGCAATTTACATAAAAAGGGATACAAAGTTTTTGCTTCACGTATTAATATATAGATGAGAAAGTGAATCTTACAAGTGACTTACAAGAATGTTCCGCTTATGTCACAATCCAATTCATTGAATTTTACCGAGCCCAACGTATCCGTTCATCATTCATCGTCATCATTATGCTGCCCTTCTCCCAGTCACCTGGGATCGGCGCAACATGTTTTCTCCTTCCATACTCCTCTATCATATACCATTTCTTGGCTCACTTCCCTTTTACCCATATCGTCTTTCACGCAATCCATCCATTTCTCCTTAGGTCTACCTCTTCCTCTATATCCTTCCACATTCATAGTTAACATTCTCTTACCAACCTCACTTTCATCTCATCACATGTCCATACCATCCCAAACGCGCACTTCTCAGCTTCTCTGTCACAGGTGCCACTTTCAGATTTGTTTTAACATATTCATTACGTATTCTATCCATTAACATATTTAACATATTCGTTACTCCACACATCCATCGCAACATTCGCATATCTGCTGCATGCGATCGCCTTTCATATTATTATAGACATCAACAAGGTATATATCGCCATCCACCTTGAACATTTTCTTACCAACCTATCCGTAGCCCAATCCGTATAGCCCAACTTATCCGTTGTTCGAAGCGTTTCGGTTTCAATATTTTTCTTTCGCTTTTATATCGCATTTTTTAACGATGATGAACGGTTTATAATACGGTCGAGCTCACAGGCCGCCAGCTAAGTAGGTTAGTTGGTCACAAGCTCGGGGCCTTCGGGGGTACAGCGTCGCCGCTTCAATTCGGCTGGTTTTTACCTTAATCTTGATTGTTTTAGAGGTTAGACTCCGTTAAACGAATAGAAGGTAATTGTTTGCGTACTTAAGTGGTTACTGGAGCCCATAGACATCTACGACGTAAATGCGCCACCCACCTTGAAATATCGGTTCTAAGGCCTCAGTATTGTTACAACGGCTGCCCCGCCCTTCAAACCGAAACGCATTACCGCTTCACGGCAGAAATAGGCGGGGCGGTGGTACCCGTGCGGACTCACCAGTACTCACGCACATTTTAAACTAACAGAAATTCATTTCATCGTTTTTTCAAAAACATGCCTTATGTACTGCTTTTTTGTGGAGAATGAAATAGTTTCGTTTGAATACAAAAGAAAAACCGTATGTATACCATCGAATTTTTTAATCGGTTCTCGCGAGTTGTATTTAAAAAAAAAAAACAAATTAAAGATGTTATTGTATAGGAATCTTTAAATATCGGCACATCATACAGAATTGTTGTTGACTAATCAGCATCGGCTATACGCACAAAGTGTATCTCAAGGTGGGTGACACATTTACCTTGTAGATGTCTATATGCTCCATTAACCACTTAACACCAGGTGGACTGTGCGCTCGTCCACCCATCTAAGCAATAAAAAACAGAGCTAGGTTTGATTACCGCGTTTTGTCTTTTGCTTTGTCAATCAGTTTTGAACTCTATAGAAAGTGGCAACAGTGTGCTTATTAAATAAGGCCTCGCGAAATCACGACCGTGAAGTCGGATGTTGCAAGATTAATTGTAACAGTGTTCAATTTCGTTTTTAATATGATTGAGGAAGGTTCGAAGCGATTTTCGATATCATGTTCAATACGGCGAGAGTTCTATTCGTGTTTCTTGAGAACTAGATTGGATCCGTTGTTTCATTACCATTTTAAATCAAGAAAATGGAACACGTCTCATCTTTGGATAATAATATGTGGCTATACGTTCTAGTGAAAATCTCTACAATAAATTATGTTTTATTTATTTATTGCTTAGATGGCTGGACGAGCTCACAGCCCACCTGGTGTTAAGTGGTTACTGGAGCCCATAGACATCCACAACGTAAATGCACATCTTGAAATATAAGTTCTAAGGTCTCAAGTATAGTTACAACGGCTGTCGCGCCCTTCAAACCGAAACACATTACTGCTTCACGGCAGAAATAGGCAGGGCGGTGGTGCCCATCCGCGCGGACTCAAAAGAGGTCCCACCACCAGTAAAATGTCGATCGGTTGCTACGTGTAAAAAAGACGAACCAACGAAACATATTTCTGTAGTCGATTTCTCTCATAATTAAGGTACAACAGGTGACTGACGCGCGAATGTAGAAAATGACAACTACAGAAGGCCAAGTTTCACTCGAGTTTGATGAAACACACAGAATTGAATATTTTAATTCAATAATTATTTATTAATGTTCTATTAATAATAGTACACCGCAACATACCTGCTGTATCTTTATCTTTACCAGAGTTACTGTAAATTAAACGGTTGTCTGGAAAAGATCGCTTTTAGCGATATGACCGCCTATTGTTAGTGTCACAGATGTATCTGCTTGTTGACTGTTTTCTAATGTTGATTGTGTTTTGGTGTGCAAAAACGTATGTTTCTCTCTCTCTTCTCTTCTCCTCTTCTCTCTCTCTCACACTCTCTCTCCCCTACCCTTTCCCCCTCTCTCTCTTTCTTTCTCTCTCTCTCTGAATTCTGCATTTTAGTTATTTCATTAGTACGGCCTTAGGCTTAAAGGGGAAGCGGGACGTGACTTTCCACCAGCTGTTTGGAGGGCGTGTATACCAAAAGAAAAGCTCAATAATTAATTATTATAAATGTAGGACACGACCTTATGAATTTTAATGGTGGCATAACTGATTCGAATACCGCCTTAACTGCGCTGAATTACTTTCAGGGTACAGTCCTAGCTTGCTTCAACATTGCTTCTGTTAGGGCGGATTTTTGTGTCCCCGCCATTGGGGTCACTAGGGGACACGGTTTCCGTCAATGCTTATTGTCGATTGATATGTTAAATTCCTTCATGCTCTAGGATAGGTCATTTCAGACAGGGCCCAGGACGTATGGTACCACCGTCGTGTCTATGTTTGTCACGAAGCAGTCCAGACTTTATTGCAAATATATTTAGGACTCACATTTCTTGTAAAGTCTTTTAAAGTCACAAGGTAAGGTCACGTCAGTTGGTTCGGAAGCTTGTCCGAACACATGCAATATTTAAAAAAAAGAGCTGTAATTAAATGTCTGAAGATACTGTTCCCTCGAAAGGATAATAACTAGGTTATTATATTTACAAGAAAATTATTAAAAATCATTTAGTTTATTTTATAATTCTGCTTGAAAAAAATTATCGAATAAGCCAAGTACGAAAATAGCACCCGTTATTAAACCCCTTGAAAGAATATTTAAAGATACATACACAACGGTGATGTGTGTCGCGTCGTGAGTGGGCGTTGTCTCGTACTGAAATAGACTTCAATGGTTCTCGATGAGGAGTAATAAACATAATCATTTTGTAAATATATACATATTCATATGGCATTGTGCTTAAAGTGATGAATATTTAATTTTGTGGATATCGAAGACAACGTTTTTTTTATTGACCTTGTAGGCAGACGAGCATACCGCCCACTTAGTGGTGAGTGCTTACCATGGACTTCAGGCCTACAGTTAGGGTACAGTTAGAGACACAACATTATCCGCGTAAAATAATTCATCTAAAACTATAGTCGAAAAGCCAGAAGAACATAGAAAGTATAAAAAAAGAAAGTACACAAGATTTTTGGAGAAATTAACATCCGTACGGTGTCGACCCGATCCTGTAGACCGAATGGTAAACAGTCGACGTCGCCCAAAACACGTCATTTCGGATCCTCCCGATCCATTAACGGTGCTTTTAGGCACCACAAGCTCCGGTCACCGTTCTCGTCGAACCCGTCGCTTGCCAAGAAGGGCTCGACGAGCGAATCAACCCATAGACACAGCCCACTGAGTTTCTCGCCGGATCTTCTCAGTGGGTCGCGTTTCCGATCCGGTGGTAGATTCTGCGAAGCACTACTCTTGCTAGGGTTCGTGTTAGTAACACTCCGGTTTGAGACACCCCGTAAGCTCACCTACACACGTTAGGGTGAAGCTGAAATAGCCTCTCAAGGCTATCAGCATAGGTAGGAAAAAAAAAAGAAAAAAATAATAATGTGTGCAATTCACACGTGGTAGAAGTGAAACCTTCCAAAATTAAAATACAATTATCCTAAACGTCTTAAGTATATGTAAAATTTTGTCATTAGTAAATAATTGTAAGGTAGCGCCCTCTGTGAATTGATATTTTAATTTCACGTATAATCCTAAATTAAAATTCACTACAAGAGCTTTCATACACACGTTAGTATTAAAAAATCTCACAGATGGCGCTGTATTAAATAGTATGTATATTTCTGTCTCATTCTTTGCTGGCTTCATCCTACACATTTTTGTATTTGTGTCTCTTACCTGTCGTTTTTTCCGTTGCATCCGGTTTGAAATCACAACGATTCTAAAGAAGTTTTCACTTCAAAAAAAACGGTGTCGAGATTTGTGAGGATAACTGTTCTTGTTTTGTGATTACTTGTAGGTTGGTTTGGGTAAACGTATCGTTCTGTCGTAACGTATACGTCTGGTATAACGTTGTTAGCGGCCTTGACGTTTCCAATATAACGTAATGACTGATCTCCAGGAAATCTGTACACCGGATTGTCGTATCTATGGAAAAGGTAGAAAGGTCCGTATTCGGATATTTATAACAAGAATTATTTATTACTGGTGGTAGGACATCTTGTGAGTCCGCACGGGTAAGTACCACCCCCCTGCCTATTTCTGCCGTGAAGCAATAATGCGTTTCGGTTTGAAGGGCAGGGCAGCCGTTGTAATTATACTTGAGACCTTAGAACTTATATCTCAAGGTGAGTGGCGCATTTACTTTGTAGATGTCTATGGGCTCCGGTAACCACTTAACACCAGGTGGGCTGTGAGCTCGTCCACCCATCTAAGCAATAAAAAAAATAAAAAGTAGCTTTCTGAGTTTACCTTGAATTTCATAAGTGACATCTCCATCGAATGACGTAGATGGCTGTCGCAGTGAATTCTGCGTAAATAATAATCGTTGGGTCGCGAAATTATTTCTATGTATATTCCCTTTTTCAGAACACGTTTACGTTTCCATCGAACTTGTCCCTGATGGCTTCGTTGTTGTACGCAATTAAATATGTCAAAACAATTCGCATTTTATTGAGACGTAAATACGGACGGACGGTGGAGTAATTTTATTATTATAACCTTCACGTTGAATCGTTCGACAGTGCGTTATAGGGCGTGCTCTAAGGCTCTAGGGCACTCTTGAGTGAATAGTAGTAATGGTCCTAGGGTATCTGCTGGTACATAGGGCCCTCACAAGTTGTCTCCACTTCATCCTATCTTGCGCGTGCTCCTTGACATCGCTCTAGGTCAGGCCGGTAGTCCTCATCTCGCTTTTCACGGTCCGATGCCAAGTGTGTACAAGGCGACCAGATCTTCTATAACCATTTAATTTATTCTTGGGTGAATAGTGCTCAGTTATTTTGGCGATTGAAAAAAATCGATAAATTAACTTTTTTTTTCTATACTAGCTGATAGCCTTGAGAAGCTATTTCAGCGTAACCTTAACTAGTAGGTGAGCTCACGGGGCTCAAACCGGAGTGATGCTAACACTGACCCTAGCAAGAGCAGTGCCTCGCAGAATCTACCACCAGATCGGAAACGCGACCCACTGAGAAGATCCGGCGAGAAACTCAGTGGGCTGTGTCTGTGGGTTAATTCGCTCGTCGAGCCCTTCGTCGCAAGCGACGGGTTCGATGAGGACGGTCACCGGTAAATTAACGAAAATCGGTTCTTAACGTCACTACGGCTCATTGTGGAACTGTATGTGGAGTTTACTTTGATAATCAATAAGTAATATATGGAAGTCGATTTGAAAGTTAACGATTTTCATAGATGTGTTTACCAAATGCCGTGTTTCTTCAATGAGAAGGGGTTCCTCTGCGGAAGTAGCGGTTTGGATGTGTGACCCTAGCATTGATGATGTTCATGACCGAAGCCAATAATATTCCATTGGTTCGTTCAACCTCGTTCACACTTTGATGTAAAAACAAAAAAAATCCCGAGCGTTATGACATGTCCTTCTTCGAACGAGGCTCGTGGAGAGTATTAAGCGGTAGGCAGCGGCTTGGCTCTGCCCCTGGCATTGCTGAAGTCCATGGGCGACGGTAACCACTCACCATCAGGTGGGCCGTATGCTCGTCTGCCTACCGCTACAAGGGCAATAAAAAAAAAAACAGCCGATAATTTCCATTACCGTATCCAACTAAACAAAAAGAAGATCCATGTTTTCCAGTGTACGAGTAGTAATCGCGTTAGCAACATACAATCTATCATATTATTATATCCGTTATTAAAATACAATTACTCAAAAATGGTATTTCACGCGTATAAATGGTATTCACACACAAAAAACCCAACCTTTCACCTTCACATTTTTTACGTTACAAGCCACTGTCGTCTCTGCGTGAACGATTTAAGAGCTACATTCGTTTGATACGAGAATGAAAATAAGCGGGTCAGTGGGTCACCACCGGGCCCCACGGATGTGGCCAGCGCGGCAGCCGTGAACTTGGTCCGATGTTTGAAGTTATGTCAGACCGTGTACGGAATGTCCCGTTAGAATTGCAATACATTTTTGTTGGCACAGATCTCAGAGGCACCCAAACTTTTTTATCCCATAAACAGAGCAATACCCAATTTGAATAGTTTTGTTTATGATTCCTTCAACTCGGATAAGACAACTTTGGGGAGCGTCGATAAAGAGTTTAACGGTATATCATAACTAAATGTTAACTCAGTGAGGGAAAGCCCAAAAAATTTGAAGACACGAGATAGATAGACTTGAGGATCGTAAATCGAAAGTTGCAGTCGACTGCTTCTTTTGTTCCAGTAAAAGTCACACTTGTGTTTTGATAATATATCGCAAAGTGGAAATTTGAGCGCCGTTGTAAGAATTTCACGTGGAATCCCCATTAGCTTGGTCGCTTAGTTACCGTCGCTTAGGAACGCTAGCAATGCTAGAGGGCGGTTAAAATATGTCAATTAAGTAAATAAATCTTTATTTAAAGCGTTTTCGTTCGTGAGTGTACTATGTAGACGTGCTTAATGGTTGTACAAGGAATGATTTTCTCGTGGGATCATTGAAGTACCAGAGACGATGCGTTACTAGTTCGAACAAATCTGTGAACGTGGTATTTTTCTACGGCTTAGGTGGGTGAACGAGCTCACGCCCCACTTGATGTTAAGTGGTTCCCACAGCCCATAGACGTTGAAACATGAGTTCTAAGGTCTCACTTTAAACCACGACTGCCCCGCCCTTCAAACCGAAACGTATTACTGCTTCACGACAGAAGTAGGCAGGGTTGTGGTACCTACCCGCGCAGACTCGTAAGACGTTCTACCACCAGTAAAAACATATATATCTAGTGTGATCGAGTTACACTAGAAATGTATAAAAAAATATTGAAATTATCAAACAATAACACACTCTTATACCAAAATCTAAATATAAAACAATTCAACACATCAAGAATCGATTACAAGACCATTTAAAAAATCACTTTCGCCATTGTCTTGTCAATACTTGTTGCGTTTTATCGATAGATAGCCACGTCGTTTGGTAATCGAAGCCGCGTCGGTCGAGCAGAACGCTTTTGTCGAGTCACGAATGATCGTTTTGCAAATCGACTTTTGAGTGCAGTAATCGATTTTGTATCGAGAACTCGTCGTGAGGATGGAATCGTGATATTGCACTAGGCCGATAGTATGGTACAGTTTCACACATTATGCATTAAGAAAAACTACACACAAGAGATTTTCTTAGTCAAAATGTGTTTTTATTTTTTTTATTGCTAGTTTTTATCTTATTATTATAGCTTTTGTCTCAAGTATAGTTACAACGGCTGCCCCGCCCTTCAAACCGAAACGCATTACTGCTTCACGGCAGAAATAGGCAGTGCGGTGGTAACTACCCGCGCGGACACACAAGAGGTCCTACCACCAGTATCGATGTGTTATTGTTATATTATTTTGTTTGGTTTGTACGCGGGATTTTGGCAGTCCCACAAAGCCCTCGAAAGGGATCGGGCCGTGACTCGAAAAAAAAAAAATTGCTCAACATGTCTGAAAGTAAGATTGCCTGTTCAACTAATCCTGAGTCTCCCGTTCAGATTTCCTAGATTATTTCGATATCTTCTAAAAACTGATTAAGGGCTCCTCCCTTATCTGACTTACGTCGCACCAGTATAGTTGCCGTCATTTCAAGACTTTGACCTAAAGACTTGCAGGCTGGACATCAAAAATTTCAGTACGTCAGTATTCTTTCCAATTGATTTTCTGTAGGAAAGGTTGCTCGCGTTAGTACATGAAAAACATTGAACAATAGCTTTAATTCACACGTTTGTTCACCACAGACATCATAAATTCTAGATATGGGACGCAATTAAAAATAAACCTATCGCTAATGTAACACATTTACATCCAAGTAAGCGTAGAAGTAATAATAACAGTCGTTTTGTTTGATTTTAAATTACTTTGCCAGTTCTTTTGGTGAATTTGGTAAATTTGGCCAAATGGTAAATGGACAGCTATGTGGACCAATGTCTCCATCCTCGAAGAGCTGAAGGTCACCTAGCGCCTGCTGACTACATGCCAGGAAAGGATCCGGGGTTTCTTTGGGCACATAATGCGATCCCCATTGCGCAGCCTGGAGAAACTCATCTTTCTCGGACAAATGGAGGGGAAGCACGCTAGAGGAAGAGCGCCAGCTAGATGGCTGGACCAACTCAAAGAGGTGACTGGAGGCCAGATTCGGTAAGCGGTATATATGGCGCAGAACCGGACCGAGTGGAGAAGATTGACTTTTTTTTTATTGCTTAGATGGGTGGACGAGCTCACAACCCACCTGGTTTTAAGTGGTTACTGGAGCCCATAGACATCTACGACGTAAATGCGCCACCCACCTTGAGATATAAGTTCTGAGGTCTCAAGTATAGTTACAACGGCTGCCCCACCCTTCAAACCGAAACGCATTACTGCTTCACGGCAGAAATAGGCAGGGCGGTGGTATCTACCCGCGCGGACTCACAAGAGGTCCTACCACCAGTAAAATACAGTCACGATCCTCAGCATTGAGGGAACGACCAGAAAGAAAGAAGAAATGGTGTTTGAACGGCGACAAATTACGATCAAGTCCACTAAAGAGTTACCTCGTGACTGAATGGAATCACGCGGCTCTGCGGCCTGGGAGTCGGAACAATGAAGGAACACGTGACCGACTTTTCATATTTTTATATTTAACTTGTAGCTTAGAATGAGTCTTCATTTTAAGTCGAAGAATTTTATTTTCAACTAGCGATAGCTCGGCTGACGTTTCGCTGTAACTGAAATAAACGCAAATTTTTATACGAATCGCGACGCGTCCTTCGTCTTATGCCAAAAACGTTCCATGTACTACTACTGGTGGTAGGACCTCTTGTGAGTCCGCGCGGGTAGGTACCACCGTCCTGCCTATTTCTGCCGTGAAGCAGTAATGCGTTTCGGTTTGAAGGGTGGGGCAGCCGTTGTAACTATACTTGAGACCTTAGAACTTGTATCTCAAGGTGGGTGGCGCATTTACGTTGTGGATGTCTATGGGCTCCAGTGACCACTTAACACCAGGTGAGCTGTGAGCTCGTCCACCCATCAAAGCAATAAAAAAAAATGCAACAACATTAGCTATTCGAAGTCGATAACACACAGGTCAACACCAAATTTGACTTTGATTGCAAAGCATAAAATTTCGTTATTTTAGATCGTCATTAGACGAAAAAAAAAATACATGGCATGAAACAGTTTGCTTTTGAACTTTAATAAATTGACCACATATGAAACAAAATGCATCAGCATCGTATTTACATTTTCGTGACATTTTAAGTTTTTCTGGGCTTGTACAAACCACCTGATCGTTGTTTATGACTCGAGTGCCATCTAGTGGCACTGTGTAAACGTAAACACTACACTCTCATAGCGCGGTTTTTTTGAAAGTATTAAAATTAATTAAAACTTACGAAAACATTGAAAAATGAGTATTATTACTATATCTATCACAAACGCAAACTTTATACCAAAAAAAGGTATTATATTTTCGTTTTTGTGAATAATTAACCGGAAAAACTTGGCTTAAATTAGGCTAGTGTAAACGTTAGGACAAAGAACGAATTTTTTTTGTAGAGTTGTGTAATCGAACGAAAAAGCCGACAGGCATACAAAGAAATCTCCAAATATCGTACTACCGTCAGTTATCTTGAGTTGTATACATAATTGAAAATAATAAAGTCGAGATTGAATCGTAAAAATGTTTATTGCTTAGATGGGTGGACGAGCTCACAGCCCACCTGGTGTTAAGCGGTTACTGGAGCCCATAGACATCTACAACGTAAATGCGCCACCCACCTTGAGATACAAGTTCTAAGGTCTCAGTATAGTTACAACGGCTGCCCCACCCTTCAAACCGAAACACATTACTGCTTCACGGCAGAAATAGGCAGGGTGGAGGTATCTACCCGTGCACACTCACAAGAGGTCCTACCATCATAAGAAACAAGAAACATGTCTAGTTACGATATCGTCAATTCACCCGGCATAAACAGATGGGTAATTTCGCAAATTAACACTGTGAGCTTGAGACAGCCGGTAACCTAGCAACCGTCGACGTGACCTAGAAATCGTCCCTCTCCAAGGTCGATGAATCCTTCATAACAAGTCTGCTTTGGCTGCGTTATATCTATTCTAACTTTGATTTTTTACCGAAGTTTTTTATGATTTAATTGCGTTGTAATATCTTTCATTAATATTCGTATTAGGTTAGGTTAGCATATTCCTGTGTTTATTTATTTAGACTTTGGGTTAAATATGTTTAATATTTGTTAAAAATTTATTGCCTTGTGTATTATATATTTGTATATACACGGACGAAACAGCAGCATGAGTCCAGTAGGCAACCTAATCATCTTGTGACCTTATAACAAAGTCTATGTTGTTTTGTAACGGCTGCCCCGCCATCCAAAACGGTAGCGTGGTCGGCTGGAGGCGGAGAATAGGAAATGCCTACCCCTACCGGTCACGATATGGCCCAACCTGTAATCTTGTTATGAGGAATCGGTTAGAGTATTATTACATACATGTGGGGAGTGTTACGTTTTTTTTAAATATTATTATTACGTTTTTTCAGTTTTTTTTTTTTTAATATTTATTTTGTGCCTGTTGCAATGGCAACATTCTATTAGATTCAAAAAGAGATAGTAGTTTAAGGTTAGAGGGGGGTAGTTCAAAAATGGAATAGTTTGAGAAAGACGTGTACGAAGTGATTGTGAAGTAAAATAAAGAATTTCGCTATATTCATCCCACTTTTACTTATGAACGATCCCACATACATGATAAGCTCAATCGGTTTCGTTCGCAACGTGTCCCCTGGCCTCACGTGGCGCCACGTAGCCAACTAAACGTGACCCCCTCCCTGGCCCACAGACTCTTTTCCATATAATTGATTCCGATAAACGCTTTGTTGTTCACTTCGCTTTGTAATTGTAGTTCTCTGTTAAAGGTTTCTTTCGTTGGTGAAGTGTTGTCGTGAAATTAAGAGTAGGTTTTCGCATAATTTACCTAGTTCGCTTCTTTTTTTTTCTCCCTACCTCAACTGATAGCCTTGAGGGGCTATTTCAGCGTAACCTTGACTAGTAGGTGAGATCACGGGGCTCAAAACGGAGCGATGCTAACACTGACCCTAGCAAGGGCAGTGCTTCGCAGAATCTACCACTGGATGAGAAACGCGACCCACTGAAGAAGATCCGTGGGCTGAAGGGCAGAAGGGCTGTGTCTATGGGTTAAAATGGCTTGTCGAGCCCTTCGTCGCAAGCGACGGGTTCAACGAGAACGGTGACCGGTGCTTGTGGTACCTAAAAGCACCGTTAATGGATCGGGAGGATCCGTAATGACGTGTTTTGAGCGACGTCGACTGTTTACCATTCGGTCTACAGGATCGGGTATAGAGTTCGCTCTACTGTGTGTGTTGAGACTGCTCTCAGAATTTTTTCGAGACGATCCTTAAGCTCTCTGTTGCAATCGTGACACTTGTCAATGGCGCGGTCTATCTACCCATATTCACTTTGCCGAACGCACGAAAAGTCGCTCTTTGGTTTTAAATTTCCTCATAGGTGTACCTCTTGGCTCTGATTATATCATTGCTCGTATTTATGAACGACGCTAACCAAATACAAACAGATGAATTCATACAAAAAAAAAGACAGAATTTACATTGAACATCCAAAAAAAAAAACCGGGTGTCTCTCAAGTGAATATCGTTTATTCCTCACTTTAAGCTTTTTTTGTTTTGCACTCATATGTTTTCGTATATAAAAAGGAAAATAATAATGAACCGTGAAGCTATACGGGAACGCGTGACCCATATCACAGCAGCAATATCACATTTATTTCCAGAAATAACTCCTTAAGCTTGTTGAAAATAAATTTTGTTTACCTTTGAAAATTAGCGCGCAACGCCGAACATTATAGGAATAGACGTATGTGTTATTATTGATACACAAGATTTTCTTGTGAATTAATTTTGTTGCATTTGTTTTTTAATTACGTAGTCTGGCTTAAAACGTTCCGGATACATCTGACGTTGTCCGAGTCAATAGACGCGATAGCGTGGATGCAGTCTTGCTACCTTCTTGCTACAGATCGAAGCCTTAATTGTATTTTACTGTATGTAATACTAGCAGCAGATATCCTAGTATAGAAGATTATTGTTGAAACATTAAGTCGCGCTAAGAACGAGAAAATCCTACATATACGAAGAATCTCTTGGCCATTTGTGTTACCTCTCCGGACTTCTATAATTATGTAACGCAATTATAACAAGTTTATGGGTTCTATCAAATATCTACGAATGCTAAGGCGGCTTATGAGCTCGCATGGATAGATTCCACCGCCTCACCTATTTCGGCCGTGAAGCAGTAATGCGTTTCGGTTACAAAGGCTATGGTAGACGTTGTACCGTAAAGCTGAATCTTTAGAACTCATGCTTTAAGTTCAGTGACGGCATTTACATTGTTTATGTCTACGTGTTTTTTAACTTTTTTTATTGCTTTGATGGGTGGACGAGCTCACAGCCCACCTGGTGGTAAATGATCACTGGAGCCCATAGACATCTACAACGAAAAACAAAACAAAAAAAATATACTATTGACACATGACAAGGCTGTCACATTATGTCGGTGATACCCCCCATCCCCATCAACGTGTGACGTAATTTAGCTAAACGTATTTGCTTTTTTAAAGTGGACCACGAATTATGCATTCATACCTTCGTTCAAAACAAACATACATTTAGTCGCGGTGTTTCATAGTGGAGTGGAGCTCAACGGACGGTTCAGTTGATGGACTTTAATTAGACCTCCGAACGTCAACTTTGTTGCCAATTATAACGGTGCCCTCCCTACCCGTCTGACGGCTTCCTCCACTGTGTATATAACAAGTGAATTGCAAGCGCTTGCCTGGACGAAACTTCGAAGTTCGTATCCCGATAATATCGTGGTTAGCCTACTGTTAAACGTTTTATTATTATCGTATCGACTTTTGATGATGTGGGGAGCTGGTAAACTTAGCGACTTGAATGACGCTACCCACCTCGAGATATGAGGTTGATAATTAATTAACAAAAGTCAGGCTCGATGGGACTGATGATGATGATGATGATGAAATAAAAGTTGGCTTCTCACGGCTTTTAAAACAACGGCTCTTATGCAAGTTGTGTTCACACCCAAAAGGGTGGGTTTAATAGAGGTCTTTTTTTTTCAATTTTAGTTCAATGTGTGTAGATTTTATCCAGTTGTAGTGTGTTTTTTTTTATTGCCCTGAGTGGTTAACGTCGCCCATGGACTTCAGCAATGAGAGGGGCAGAACCAAGCCGCTTGCCTACACCCACCTTGCGACATGAGTTCTAAGGTCTCAGTTTTAACAGTACAACAGTAGGTAACGTAATCGGGTCGAACACTTAAAATATCGATTGTATTGTTCAAATAACGCCGAATAAATAGGATGCGTTTGAACTGACACACAAACCTAGATCACAGTTCATTGTGTTCGTAATTTATTTATTTATTAGCATTAATGAGAGCACATCTAAAACCAATCTGGTCTTCAGCGGAACTAACTTATAGATAGCCCTTTTTTTAGTGCCCACGCTAATTTCTATTCTGTACTAGCTGACCCGGCAGACTTCGTAGTGCCTCAATCGATAAATAAAAGACCTAAACTTTTGTATAAAATAAACTTAAAACAAACAAAAAGAAACCGGCCGACGGGGGACACATCAAAGGAAAAACAAAATTATTATTTTTGGTTTTTAATTCCGAGCTATTTCATATTTATCTATCTTTTAATCCTTCTCTGGACTTCCACAAGTAATTCAAGACCAAAATTAGCCAAATCGGTCCAGCCGTTCTCGAGTTTTAGCGAGACTAACGAACAGCAATTCATTTTTATATATAAAGAAGATTAGCATTAATGAGAACACATTTGAAACCAGTCTGGTCTTTAACGGAACTAACTTATAGAGAGCCCTTTTTTTTAGTGCCCACGCTAATTTCTATTCTATATAACTTCTATCTCATACTTCAGAGACGTAAACCGTATTGCTTAGCCGCGAGTATCGCTGCGTATTCTAACCAATAAAACCAAAAGTGTAGCCTCTCAGTCAAGATCATTTGAGTCGTCTATTATCAAAGGTCGCAATCTGTGCATTTGGACAAAAAAATGTTTTGATATGTCAATACGGATTGATTTGAATATAATCGTCTCCTTCAAAGAATACGGTACAAAACCTGCATTAAATAAAGGTTAATAATAGTTAACCTGTTATTTATCTAAGATGTCGTTCCGAAGAGTTTTGTGACTGCCAATGGAATACAAAGTCAATTGTAATTCGTTTTTCTGATTTACCAATAATTGTCCAAAAGTCAGATTGCCGGCTTTGATAATAGTCGACTCATTTAATAGACGCGTGAAAAGTCCGTATATCGCGAAACGATATTTCCCAACTTCCTCGTTGTAATGTAAAATGTCCGATTGTAGTCGAGGATTGCCGAGTGCGCACGATCGCGCCGACTAAAACCCTTGACGCTCGGATAACGTAGGTAATGATCATTGAGTAATGCTTATTTAGTAGAAACTGGAAATGATAAAAGGCGCGTTCGATAAAAAAAAAAAAATGTCACTACGGTAATATGAGAATTTTTTAAATGCATCTAGGGTTATTTTGACAACATTTTTGTTTTCTCGTTTATTCTTCCGGAAGTTGGGCTTTGGTTATGTTTCATTGAAGATAAAACTCGGAAAACTTTGGAATCCGGAATCACTCTGCTTTTTTTTATGATTGAAGGATTACTGGTGGCCCGTAGGCCTTTCCAGTTTCACCAGGACAGGTGGGCGAGCAAAGGCTCAGCCAGGAGGGGCAACCCTCTGCTTTCGTCGTGGGACCTAAGATAGGTCACGATTTTCGCATAGAATTCGCAATCCGTAAGAGCAGATCCGGCGAGAAACTCAGTCGGCTTTGGTGTTGTGTACCGGTGATATAGCGCCTCGTTATTTTCGAAATTAATTAATAATTATTTATTTAACTTATGTAAACAAAAACATTGACACACGATTTATCCTTTTCTAATTAATAGAAAACGAATGTGTTTGACAGAGATAGAAATTTTCATAACAAAAAAAAATTATTAGAACATCTTTATATTAATACATGAAGCAAAAACTTTATACCCCTTTTTACGAATATTGCGCCGACGGAGGAGTATGAAATTTTCTACACTTATAGAGAATATAAAGAAGAAGTGCACAATGCTAATATTTTTTTAAAAGAATGCATAAAGGATACATTAAATCAATAATGAAAACATTACACACACTACCATGTATTTGACGCACACACGCATGTATACTATTTGTTTATTGTCAAACTTTTCTTATTGCTTATAGTCTGTGGTCAAATTGAGAATGGATTAAATATTGTTTGTCTTTATTAATATTGTATAAAGTGTAGTTTTGGCGTAATCTGTGATTATAGAAGTCTTTGGCAATAGAAACAAAACAGTGTACAAACTTATAATTTCAATTAATTATAGTACAATTTTGACTACCGGGGGACTACTAGTACATATAATAATATGCAATATCAAATATTCCAGAATGAACGAATACAATGAAAGACTTAATTGCGTTTTCTGTAATATATACCGATATTATATAATAAGAAAACGACATTCAAGGTCTTGAATCTCTATTTAAATGAATATTTTAAACAGTATTATTATACAATGCAAAACTGAACCACTACTCTCTTCACTGAATGAGAGATGAGTGAATCCGTCTGAGAAAAGTATTTTTAAAACTAAAGAGTTTTATAGGTTTAAATTTAAATGCTAATAGGTTTTTCTTAACATGTACATCTATCCTAATATTATAAAGCTGAAGAGTTTGTTTGTTTGAACGCGCCAATCTCAGGAACTACTGGTCCGATTTGAAAAATTCTATCAGTTTTAGATAGCCCATTTATTGAGGAAGGCTATAGGCTATATAACGTCACGCTAAGACCAATACAAGTGGAGCACCAATAAATAATGTCTCATAATAGAGGGTTTAAATAGCTCCTTAACATTCTATAATTCAAAAATATCTTCACTTTCTACGTAAATGAAGTGGGGGGTCAAATTTAGCGTTATGCCAAAGTAACTATTCCACGCGGACGGAGTCGCGGGCAGAAGCTAGTAAGTAGTATATAATGTTCGTGAATGAGAAACGTTGCGTTCGAATCATTTATTTTGTTCGTCTCGAATTTGTTTTTACCAAATAACGTGTGTTTATACGTAACGTAACGCGATTTTATAGAAGGAACCGAACCTTGAACGTGATTGAAGCGAGGTCGCGTGGCTAAGGCCGCGCAGCCGTTGTCGTAGTCGCGAATTATTAACGCGCCACGAAGGCTTATCTCTCAGTCTTTCGGGTTATTTGTACGTATATTTTTAATTTACATAAAGCTGCTTTCAGACGATGCTATAATCAAATCAAATCAATCAAATCAATCAAAAAAATTTATTTTTGATTCAACATAAATGAAAGTACTTACTTGTTGAACGTCAAAAAGAACTACCGCCAATTCACAAAAACTAGCCTCCGTCCTGAGAAGAACTGGCAAGAAACTCAGCGGGCATATTGTCTTTTTTCTTTTTCTCTTTTTTTTTAGTATTAGGTTTTTTGTAAATATTAATTTTTACAATGAGTATTATAACGTAACAATTATTGCAATATTGAAATGCACGGAGCGAGCAACTCATAATATAATAGTATATAGCTTATAGCACAACAATATCCTTTGTGTTTCTTCCTACCTATGCTGATAGCCTTGAGAGGCTATTTCAGATAATCCTCGACGTGTAGGTGAGCTCACGGGGCTCAAACCGGGGGTGTGCTAACACTGGCTCTAGCAACAGCAGTGCTTCGCAGAATCTACCACCGGCAATAATAATAAAAAATTAAATAAATTTTTTTGTTATGATATTTTTCCAAATTTTGAATTTTAAATGGCTCTCCTGTAATATTGCAAAATTGTCGCTCAAACCAAACAGACTTTCTCCCCTCGATATGATTATTTTTTATTATGATAAATCAGACGACCCGGTCAAAGCCGAGCATATCCATAATATGTATATATAATAGTGGGTGCACTGGTTCATGATCTTACGTACCAACGGATCTACAAACACACCGTCAGCTTATGTGCCAGATAGTGACGTCCTAGACACGTCCTTACGGATCCATCAGATCCAATAACCTTTGCATTAGACGCCTTCAGCTCTAACACTAGGAGCAGGCTTAGGGACCCCGCTGAATCAGCCCGCTGAGTTTCTCGCCGGATCTTCTCAGCGGGACGCGATTCCGAACCGGTAGTAGATTCATTCGCGAAGCAGCTGCTCTTGAGCTGTTAGGTCTCCTTCGGAGGCGCTCGGACAGCTGTTAGCAAATCCCACCCCTTCTGGCTGAGCCTATGCTCGCCCACCTGTCCTGGTGAAACTGGAAAGGCCTCTGGGCCACCAATAATCCTTCAATCATAAAAAAAAAAGATAGTGACATGAGCAACTAACTCTCTATCCCGAGAAAATGCAACAGTCTTCAATCTTTCTGACGTACAAATTTAACTAGAGTCAATTTGCGAGGCGCGTCTAGTAAATTGAATAAAACTTACAAGTGATCAAAAGGTAATACTTTCTTTGAATAGAGAGACACGCTTTGAAACACTTGTTTAAAACACAATATTCATACTTTAAACACATAATTCACAGTTTATATAACGTAAGACAAACTCGTCTTTACGCTTGTTATATTAAAGTGTACATTGCTTTGTTATCGTTGCTATTTATATTTGGGTCGCACGTTGAATTTTTGTTTGAGAGCTTTTATCTATATATTAATGCGTGAAGCAAAAACTTTGTATCCCTTTTCACGAAAATTGTGTGGACGAAGGAGTATGAAATTTTCCAAACTTATAGAGAATATAGAGAAGAAGCGCACAATGCTAACAATTTTTTTGTAATAATGCATAAAAGATACATTAAATCAATAAAGAAAACATTACACACACTACCATGTATTTGACACACACACGGAGCCATACTATTTGTTTATTGTCAAACTTTTTTTATTGCATATGAGTCGACTATTATCAAAGCCGGCAATCTGACTTTTGGACAATGATTGGTAAATTAGAAAAACGAATTATTGACTTTGTATTCCATTCAGGCAGTCACAAAACTCTTCTGAACGACATCTTAGATAAATAACAGGTTAACTATTAACCTTTATTTAATGCAGGTTTTGAACCGTATTCTTTGAAGGAGACGATTATATTCAAATCAATCTGTATTGACATATCAATAATTTTTTTTTTTCCAAATGCACTGATTGCCACCTTTGATAATAGACGACTCATATAGTATGTGGTCAAATTGAGAATAGATTAAATATTGTTGTCTTTATTAATATTTGATTAAAGAAGTTTAGTAGTTTATGACAATAGAATCGTAATAGTGTACAAACATAAAATTTCATTTAATTATAGTCGAATTTCGACTACCGGGTCTGGTCCACTATTTATTGTAAATCTTTAGTGACATGAGAATTTGGATCGAGAGTTGAGGATAGCGAAGTTTTACTAACAGTGAACCGTGCTGTTTCGAGTCTAGCTGACGATTCATCTAGAGTTATGTGGTTATCGGAGCTCCTATTCCTATCTACGGAAGGTTGAAGCGCCACTTGTATTGCACAACACCTTCCCGATCCATTAACGGTGCTTTTAGGTACCTCAAGCACCGGTCACCGTCCTCGCCGAACCCGTCGCTTGCGACGAAGGGCTTGACGAGTAAATTAACCCACAGACACAGCCCACTCTGAGCCCACTGAGTTTCTCGCCGGATCTTCTCAGTGGGTCGCGTTTCCGATCCGGTGGTAGATTCTGCGAAGCACTACTATTGCTAGGGCCAGTGTTTGCAACACTTTCGGTTTGAGCCCCGTTAGCTTATCTACACATCAAGGCGAAACTGAAATACCCTCTCAAGGCTATCAGCATAGGAAGGAAAAAAACAAACAATAACACCTATCTTGTTCTTCCAATTGGAACGTAAGAGTGCAGCAGAAATAGGAAAGATCAATGATCTTGCCTATTTCTTACCGTACGCGCCTTTGAATTTTGTGTCGTAGTGAAAGGATGTAAAAAAATATTAGTTTCTAGAATTCTTCCGATCCAGACGTATTGCCACGTATAACTAACTGCCCACTATTTATGACCTGAATACTTTGTTACTCACTTCTCTGTGACTGTGTATTCCTAGAAATTAAATAATGCGGGGTGCCGATTGCGCTCTCTCTCTCTCTCTCTCTCTTTCTCTCTCTCTCTCTCTCTCTCTCTCTCTCTCTCTCATTTGTTTTCGTCATCATTTTAACAATCGAATAACCTTCATTAACAGTACCACCTACCGAACTAAAATCAATATACTCCTACCTACACATTGTGAAACAGTAGATGCCGGCGTGTTTGTGTGTTATATTGAAAAGTAATGCAAATATCAACGGGGCAACTAAAGATAAGTAATCTATATATTAATACGTGAAGCAAAAACTTTGTATCCCTTTTTACGAAAATTGCACGGAAGGAGGAGTAAATTTTCCACACCTATAAGGAATATAGAGAAGAAGTGCACAATGCTAATATTTTTTAAAAATAATGAATAAAAGATACATTATATCAATAAAGAAAACATTACACACACTACATACCATGTATTTGACGCACACACGCATGCATACTATTTATTGTCAAACTTTTGTTCTTGACGTCTGTTTTCAAGCTGAGAATGGATTAAATATTGTTTGTCTTAAGTAGTTGATATTTTTTATAGTATAGTCTTTACGAAATTTGTGATTATAGAAGTATAAAATACAATCATAATAGTGTACAAATTTACAATTCCAATTAATTATAGTCGAATTTCGACTACTTCGGGGCCACTAGTATAAGTTAAATTGGTGAGGACCTTTAGTTGGATTTTTGTTTCTATTATTTGTTATATTATTATACTATATTGAGTTGGGTGTTGGTTCTCCTTATAGTAAAAAAAAAACAGTGGTTTTTACATAAAAAAAATTATTCATAATTTTAAGGTTACCAACTATTTTTTGTTCAAAAAGAGTACCTCTACACTTTGCAAGTATTTCATAGGCGAAACAAAAAAAGAAGAAAACACGATAAAAACTTTATATTCTTTTAAAAACATATTTTTCTTCGGAGTGGATTTTTTTTCGCTAAATGACGACGCTCGTCTCATAACGTAGCCACATCCGAACAACTTTCATTTTGCATATTAAATTTGACTGTTAAGACGGCAGATAATGTTTTTGTACAGAAAGTTGCGACTTCTCACTGCTCCAATAATAATATCATTCTTAGTGAAAATACCCTTGCAACAGCAGCGTTAGTGCTTGGACAACATAAGGAAATTACTAGTAAAACTTTTAAATTTTCATCTGGCATATTATTATGTTATAGTCTAAATAGTCTAGTTGCTAATGTAAAAATACATAATCTTGAAAGGGTTAGATCCATGACTATTCCTCCTAATATTGGTAATGTAAATAAAATTATATGGGGTGAACGCACAGGATATCAAATTAATATGTATTTTAAATATTGTAATGATAAATTGAAATTAATAGATTTTCCTCTATAATTGAGCATATGTTGTGATAATATGTGTACTAATGTGAATCATCAATCTGTGATAAATAATTTAAATTATATGTGTATTATTAATGTCTTAACTGAAGCCTCTATTAATTGTTATGAAAATTTTAGTGATAATAATTTTGCTAATTTAAATTTAAATTTTACTAACATATGTACTTATAAGTATTACTCAACAACATATGGGCTTATAATGGTCTGAATTAAATGTTTTTTTTAAATAAATGTCAAAAGATTTTGAAAGGAGAAATTATACAAATGAGTACTTTCAGAGTACAGGATTTGAAAAGAGTACGGTTTGCGAGTAAAGAGTACAAAACTCAGTAAATGAGTAGGCAGTATAGTTGGTCACCTTAATAATTGCAAAATTAATATTTAAACGATAACCGGAAATCATACATAGGTTAGTACTAAAATTATATCATTTATCGATGAAAAAAAATGTAATGGCCTTGTCAATTTAATGTTAAAACAGGTAAACGCATTCAAGGTTGTATTTATTACTCGCTTAATTACTAGTTGATAACTAGGGAAAAACTCACGATACTTCACTGTGACGATTGCTGAATGTTTTATGAACGTTTTAACGTTATGCCCGGTAGGCAGCGGCATGGCTCTGCCCCTGGCATTGGTGAAGTCCATGGGCGACGGTAACCACTCACCATCAGGTGGGCCGTATGCTCGTCTGCCTAAAAGGGCAATAAAAAAATATGTCGTGAACGCTTAAACGTTAAATCGATGCCTCCAATTAACACTACTCGTAACTCCAAATTTAGAAATTTTCGTATTTCACGCAAATCGCTGCACTATTTTAAAAGTATTACAAATCATTATTGATGGTGTTCGAAGCAAGAGTAAATCAGCTAGTTACACAAAAAAAAAACCATAAATATATCTGCAATAATAAAGATTTTATTAACTTTTTTCGTTTAAACGCTCCTCCTGTTAACCTAAGAATTTGGAGTTAGCGTAGTGTTCATTGGAGGCATCGAAATATTATAAACGATGCATAAGCGGACAACATAACTTATGTTGTAAGCACCACCCTACGGCTACGACTACTCTTAAAGTGCTAAAAACTGTAAAATGTGTCACAACTGAATTCAACAATCTGTGCGTGTATTCCAAAAAAATGTCTATTATTTTGAATTTTTTTGTTGTTGTCAAAAACGTTAGTTTAGTCTAGAAATAACTAGCATCTACCGAACTGTGGGATATATTTTCGTTTATAACACCAATACCTCCTGTGTTTATTGGTTTATTTGTATAATATTAAAATGTAATAATAAACTAGTAACTATACTGAGGCCTTAGAACTTATATCTCAAGGTGGGTGGCGCATTTACGTTGTAGATGTCTATGGGCTCCAGTAACCACTTAACACCAGGTGGGCTGTGAGCTCGTCCACCCATCTAAGCAATAAAAATAAAATAAAAAAATAAGATAATTTATTACTTATATGACATCAATATCAATGAGTTTAAATTTTGGAATTTTTGGATATTTTTTGACATTTTCAATGGAAATGGTTTTTATTATTCGAATATTTGAAATTTTTTTGTTTTTTGTATTTAGAAAATGCTTGACTTTATGTGTTAATAATAAAATAAAATTAAAAAAATTAAATTAATAATTGTAGTTTCTCCGACATGTATATTTTTTACGGGATATCTTCTGCACTCTGCGTCTATAGATTATCGTTACAGAAATATTCTCCTATCATCGCCATCTTAGATGTAGACGTCAAGTAATTGGAAAGTGAACCTCAATAAGGAAGTAGCAGTCATATATAAACGAATTTGTATATCGGCGTGTCAGGGTTATTTCCGCGTCGCACCCCATAAACCCCCTAAGTGCTATACGATCCAAGCGAATGATATCTAAAATACATGTTTGGTGTGACCTTGTAATGCGACACTGACCTAATTCTGTACGCCAAAGCGCAATGTATACCGTGTTTTAATCGCGGGGTCGACGAACCAAGACTAGCTGCTAAGCTTTTATTTTTTTCTGAAGGTAGAGACAAAATAATTTTAGTATGTTACGTGAGATTTGTTGACGGCATAATACCATTTCACGGTTTCTTTGTCTATGATGTAAGGCTGTATGGGCTTAGATACCCTTGCCTTTCCTAATAAGGAAAAATTGTACCAAAAAAAAAATGTCTATGATGTGTCTGCCAGTGGATAAATACAATATGGTTTCATGCCTCACATGGCTTAGTGGAGAGTAGATTTGGTAGGTCGAAACGAAATATATTATGATTTCATTAACATAAGATTCAAAATTATTTGTTATGTTTATGTATGTTGTACCTATGTGTTTGTATATAATATTATTATTATTTTTCTTATTTCTTAAAAAGAATGCACCTCGCACAAGACTGTCTACACCACCTTGATTGACTGATAGAGAATGCCTTAGACATTAAGTCAGCCACTGTACTTTAGTCCTTAAGTTAAATAAATAAGATGTAAGACGTAGCGTGTCTCATGTTGCGACTTTCGACAAGATTTACCAATACAAAAAAGGCATTGTGCATTACCATTTTATTATTGGTTCTTTGGGACCCAAAAATCGACCAAAACAGGGCTCCTAAATATACATTTCCTGCTTATGTTATAGATTTTCACTGGTGGTAGGGCATTTTGTGAGTCCGCACGGGTAGGTACCACCACCCTGCCTATTTCTGCCGTGAAACATTTCGTAATGCGTTTCGGTTTGAAGGGTGGGGCAGCCGTTTTAACTATACTGAGACTTTAGAAGTCATATGGCTCTCATTATGAGCCGTGAGCTCGTCAACGCATCTATGCTATAAAAACAGAAATATACTAAAAGAATTTGTCTCTTTGTCTCCAGGCTGTAGACTGGTGGTCGGTCGGCGTGCTGACCTACGAACTCCTGACCGGTGCCTCGCCGTTCACCGTCGAAGGCGAGAAAAATACACAGCACGAGATCACGAAGCGAATCGTTCGATGCAGTTATCCCCTACCTCCTGACGTCAGCCCCGAGGTTCAAGACTTTATTAGAAAGTGAGTTACGAAGACACTTTGTCAAATAAATTCTACGTTAACCCTTCGCCTGACATGTAGGTCACCGGTACCTTATGCGACCCACTGAAGCTATTATGTCGATTTCTGTTATAAAGACGCCTGGATTGCCTGACTCTTTCCCTTCTATTATTTGTTAATCTATGTTTTAGACTATTAGGTCTGTTAAAAATAGATTCATTCTCAGTATCTTCGGATTCGTCTTTCGCAGAGTCTACTAGATATTCTAACTCATAACTCTAACTCAGATCACGCCGCCTTGCACGTATTTGTACGAAAGGATAAAAACACAAAAACTGGCATTAGTGCGCGTAATTCCGTCTGCTACCACACTATGAAACTATTCCGATGGTAGGATGCTGTGTAGTGTTTTCATAAAGGTAACAGGTTGCCACTCCAATGCCTTAGAGATTTTAAAACCTACTGATATAGACGATACGGTTCTTTCCAGTGGCATCAACAAAACTCGGACTACCAATTAGATTATTTTTTTAAAGTAGACTTGGATATCGTCTTTACAGTAAGGTTGAAATTTAGAGAGTAGTACATAAAAACTACCGATAATTCCTACTATCGTCTTTGTAATATTAATAGTCTGAGTGTACCTTTCTTTGGTGTGACGTCATTTGGGGCCAAATAAACGACGTCACGTCAAGATAGAGGAAATTAAAATAAAATTATCACTTATTCCTATCGCTTCATAGAACCTTTTGACAATTACAGATTATTAGTAAAAGATCCACGTCGGAGACTCGGAGGCGGCGAGGGTGACGCCGAAGAACTGAAGAGGCACTCCTTTTTCCAGGTTAGATATATGTTCCAAGGTTAGTTGAGTTCGCAGCTGCCAATACAAAAAAAGCTTCCCGTATCAACCGTTAAGCATTCCGATGTACGCCATGAATCGTCATCGCCATCGCGAACCATTAATGTTGACGAATGAATGCAAATGTATGTGATTAAAGTCAATCAAGAAAGTCGTGGTCGAAAAATTGATTAGTTTTGTAAAACACGAGACCGGTAGTGTAACGGTATTTTTGAAGTGTGTTCGTAGGCGACTAACCGTATTGAATGTGACATTAAAATGGTATTTCCTTATAGTATTGATCCACGAATTATTTGATGCCTTCTAAAATTTCGACAGCCTTTGGAAAATCGTGTTGATTCCAAAAAGGTTCCTGTATGTAACTTGTACGTAACGCGAACTCTGTTCACGAACGGCTTATATCTTCTGTTGTCTGGCTGCGTTTGGTATTCGCTCCCTGCTAGAATATTTTAACAAAAAGTAACCAAATGTACCGCGAAATATTAGTGATTTGCCCAAATAATCATGCTTGTTGATGTTGCCAGTAGGGCTTATGAAACTTCGCGTAAATTCTGTAGTCTTTTCCGAGTTCCATCTCAATCCCGACCGACTTTAGGAATGCTTAGTGGTTTCAGCTTGGATCTCCTATAGACCCCCAACATGGGGGACGATGTGTTAAATACTTTCAGCCGTAAAAAAAAAACAAAGGCGATACCAATATCTTATAACTATGTGCTGCAGAGCAATTATGCATTCTTATTTGAATAGTTCGATATTAGTGGAATGGAGCTGAGAAAGAAGCTATTTTGTTTCAACGTAGGCGGGCGAAGTTTACGAACTATTTCTAGCCCAGAGAATCTAGTATGACCCTTGGCTGAGCCTCTGCTCGCCCACCTATCCTGGTGAAACTGAAAAGGCCTTTGGGCCACCAGTAATCCTTCAATCATAAGTATGAGCCTTTGAGGCTACTAGAACTCCCAAACACGCATCAACGCGTGATCCTGATTACCGCTCTCTGTATGTGTCAAATAAGTGAACCTAGTTCTACGTTCCTGGTCAGAATTTGAATTGGGAGGCTGTGGCGAGACGCGAGGTTCCAGCGCCGTTCGTGCCGCAGTTGTCGCACGCGGCTGACACTTGCAACTTCGCGGATGAGTTCACGCGGATGCCGCCCACAGACTCGCCAGCCCAGGCTCCCAAACACAGCGACAAGCTATTCATGGGTAAGTCGGTAGTGAAAACGAAAAAAAGCATTAGTTGCGTGACGCTATAGGCGCGGTTTATTACAATAACGAAAATCGCAAAATTCATGTGTAACTATTCTTGGTTAGTTGTATTGCCAATTCCAAAAACCAGGTGCCACTATTCTGCTTCAATCTGCCGAAAACCAGACACTCATTCTCGTTGGAAGAGAGGGGCAGCCGTTGTACAATAAAACTGTGACATCGATCTCATGGTTCAAGGTCGGTGGTGGCATTTACGACCTGATCCCGGTAACAGCCATTACCTTGAATTGTACAGTACCCAAAAATCCTTAACACATGCGATTCCGATCCGGTGATAGATTCAACGAAGCACTGTTTTTGCTAGGGAAGATGTATGCAAAGCCTTTCAGACTGAGCCCAATGAGTTTGCCTATATATTGGGTTGGGCGAGTTCCACTCGAAGTTACTAGGTGAGGGTGGGGGAAAAAAACGAATACCAATTTTTTTCACGCCCCTTGAATTTGGTATTATACTTTTTTTTACTATAGAATCCTTTTCCTTAGGATACTCATACGTAGCTCCGAGTATATTGGTGTCGGAGAACATAATATCGGATCAGATATGGATGCAGGCGACCGGACAGAAAACCGAGAAGCTCAAAGGATGGACGCCCAAGGTGAGATTGGACTTTAATTCATTAATAGCGAAGGTCTAATTTCGTTTTTTTTTAACCTATTCGCTATCTCGCTCGCACGTCAGATCGATTGAAAAATCGCATGTTGCTAAAGTTACAATTGTTTGTTTGTTTTTTTTTTTTTTTTTTTTTTTTTTTTTTTTTTTTTTTTTTTTTTTTTTTTTTTTTTTTTTTTTTTTTTTTTTTATTGCTTCGATGGATGGACGAGCTCACAGCCCACCTGGTGTTAAGTGGTTACTGGAGCCCATAGACATCACAACGTAAATGCGCCACCCACCTTGAGATATAAGTTGTAAGGTCTCAGTATAGTTACAACGGCTGCCCCACCCTTCAAACCGAAACGCATTACTGCTTCACGGCAGAAATAGGCAGGGTGGTGGTACCCACCCGCGCGGACTCACAAGAGGTCCTACCACCAGTATGAAAAAAATATTGCGATTCGGTTAAAAGTCAACTGACGCTAGAGGTCATCGACCTTGCTCGACGCGGTACTCTTATCGAAACCTCACGCATCAGTCGCTATGCGGTTTCGTTGTGTTTCGGATATGAGCAACGGTGACCACAGACATATTATTTTTTGAGCCTTGAACAATAATCGTAGTATTTCAGTTTTTTTTTCTTTTTACAAGCGTGAATGATTTCACGGCTCACCTGGTGTTAAGTGGTAACCGGAGCCCATAGACATGTACAACGTAAATGCCGCCACCCACCTCGAGACACGACTTGTAAGGTCTCAGTTTTAACAGTACATTAAAATATATTTTCTATTTTCTAGTTGGATTTTCTATAAAACGCGTATTTTGTTAGTTTTTTTAAACTATTATTTATTTTTCATTTTTTGATTGAATTTCAATTTTTATTTTTTTATTTTTATAAATTTAATATTAAATTGTATTCGGTCCTTAATAAGTATACTAAATTTCGAGTTAATCCGACGTTTTGAAGGGGGTCAAAATCACGTTCAAAGATTCCGTTACATACTAACATACGTACATACGTCTGAAGCTAATAAAAAAGCGTATTAATAACATTTTCATTGCAGGATTCCCCGTTCTTCCAAAAGTACGCCGTAGATTTGAGCGTGCCGCTGCTCGGCGACGGTTCGTACTCGGTGTGTAGGAAGTGCATCCACCGGCAGAGCGGCAAGGAGTACGCAGTCAAGGTGAGAATGGCGTTTGATGAGGGTAGTTCGCAAAACAGTTCCCTATACTAGAGAGAACTATGACGCGGTTATTGTTCCATAGTGTAGGGTAGGTTTGGGAGTTTAGTGAGTGAGTGAGTGAGGGAATGAGTGATTGAGTGAGTGAGTAAATTTAGTGAGTTTAGTGAGTGCGTCAGTGAGTGACTGAATTTAGTGGGTTAATTTACTCGCCGAGCCCTCGAGCGACGGGTTCAACGAGAACGATGACCGATGCTTGAGGTACCTAAAAGCACCGTTAGTGGATCGAGAGGATCCGTAATGACATGTTTAGGGCGACGTCGACTGTTTACCATACGGTCCACAGGAGGTGTAATTTCCGGCGGACACGACAAGAAGGTTGTACCAAACATAACGGACCTTTAATTACAAAGATAAATGTCGCTTAATCCAAATAGCCTTTCACCTCTCGATATATCGAATTGATAGGTACAGGACCGCTAACCACTGCGACAATACATCACTAAAACTCCTGCGACAAATTGAATACTCCACTGATTGTTATTTTTTTTATTTTCAGATAATATCGACGCAAAAGAAAGATGTCAAACAAGAGATAGAGTTGCTGAAGGCCTGTCAGGGTTGTCCGTACATCGTAACGCTGCACGAAGTCATCGAGGATTCCGTGAGTGGAGTCTCTGCTGTTTATTCTCGCGTGGTGACAACCTTGCGTTTTTCCTAAAAAGGGAAAAAAGAGAAAAGTGATATAATTGGTTATAAAGTTATTAGAGAACTAATTATGATCAGGGTATAGGATGTGTATTGAACGCAGAGTAGAACTTTTGAACAAAAAAATTAAGATTTTAATGCAAGCAATGTAATACGATTAAAAATATTAAGGTCAACGCCCCCGTGTCTTTGTCGGCACGCGAAACGTAAACTTGTTTAAAAGAAGAGTATATTCTGAAAATTTAGATTTTGTATCTGCGATAATTTTATGGTCTTCAGTTTGGAAGACGGATATTGTTCAGGGATTGTCAATTGACAATGTCAGGGGCACGTCGTTAAAGACTTACTAAACTTAGTTTGAAGGCGTGTTATAGTAGTTTCTTGTCGAAACTTCTCAGTGGGTCGCGCTGTTCTTGCTAGATAGGGTCAGTGTTAGCAATTCTTATAGGTTGAGCCCGTGAGCTCACTTATCAGTCTGTGAGTATCTGGATTAATAACCACTTCTAAGGTTACCAGCAATTAGTTAGGAAAAAAAGTATATGTAATTTTTCTTGATCTGGTCGTTAATTGCTTTGATACACCGGTCATCGGCCAGTAAATTAACCCATAATAGACAGCCCACTGAGTTTTTCGCCGGATTTTCTCAGTGGGTCGCGTTTCCGATCCGGTGGTAGATTATGCGAAGCACGGCTCTTGCTAGGATCAGTGTTAGCAACATCGTTAGGTTTGAGCCCCTTGAGCTCACCTACTAGCCTGGCGGCGCTGACGTGGTCTCTCTAGACCAACAGCTTAGGTAGGAAAAACCTTTGATTATTTAATTTTGTTCTTAGGTCTGGTAAAACTGTTTTTGTGTTGATACAGTTCCGTATTGTCGGTAGGCGTGTGTTCTTAGGTCTGGTAAAACTGTTTGTGTTGATGCAGTCCGGTGTTGTCGGCAGGCGTTCACGTACATAGTGACGGAGCTGGTGAGCGGCGGCGAGCTGTGGGCGCGCGGGGCGGGCGCGGTGCCGGAGCGGGCGGCGCGCGGCCTGCTGGCCCAGCTGGCGCTGGCCGTGCGACACATGCACGCCGCGCGCACCGTGCACCGCGACCTCAAGCCAGAGGTACGCACTGCCATCATTCAACTATTTGACTTTTTTTGAAGTGAAAATTCTTTAGAATCGGGTTTCAAACTCGATGAAACGAAAAAATAAGTCCATAGAGACACAAACACATAAACGTATAGGAGTCAGCCGGGTAGGTACCACCGCCCCGCCTATTTCTGCCGTGAAGCAGTAATAATGCGTTTCGGTTTGAAGGATGCGGCAATACTAAGACCTTAGAACTTATATCTCAAGGTGGGTGGCGCATTTACGTTGTACATGTCTACGGGCTCCGGTAACCACTTCTTCGAAACCGTTCGTATAGTTGTCGGTTCGTCCGTCGTCACGGTAACGTGTCGGTCCTCAGAACATCCTGCTGACGAGCTCGCGGCTGGGCGACGCCCGCGTGAAGGTGGTGGACTTTGGATTCGCGCGCCGCATGCCGCCTCCAGACGAGCGCGCGCGCATGATGACTCCTTGCTTCAGGTACGGCACCAGCAGCCACCACCAGATCACACACACACCCACACGCAACATGATTTAGAAATACCCTTGAAATACTTTTACCAGCTTAAAATAAGTAAATAAGTAGTACCGTAGATTGGGGAGGGGGGGGGGGGGGGTAATCGGAATCCTTTCCAAATCCAACACGATGTGCTTGTACAGCTCGTTGCGCATGTCTATGTCGGCCGCGAGCGAACATTGTCAATTCAACAACGCGTCTTGGGTGTCCCCTTGTGTCGTGGGTGTCGGGAACCCACACTGGAGACAAAGAACGCAGACCCCATTCCCCATTTCATGATATAAATGGTTAGAGTAAGAGGATTGACTTAGTGGAAGTGCTCGCACTTTGGCCCGCCAGGCCCGCAGTAGTAACTAACCAGTGTCGCCCGCAGCCTGCCGTACGCGGCGCCCGAGGTGCTCGCCCGCGCCCGCAGCGCCGCCGCGCCCGGCTACGGCCCGCAGTGCGACGCCTGGAGCCTCGGGGTCGTCTTCGTGAGTACCGCACGCCGCACGTACACACACAACACGCATAACACGCACATACACACACGCACACGCGCATACACACACACACACACACAACACGCGCACACACACACACAACACGCGCACGCGCACATACCCAACACGCACAAACGCACACACACGCACACGCACAACACACACGCAACATACACGCACACGCAACATACACGCACACGCAACATACACGCACACGCAACATACACGCACACGCACACACACACACACACACACACACGCACGCACACACACACACACACACACACACACACACACAAACACACAAACACACACACACACACACACACGCACACGCGCGCGCACACATTCGCACACGCGCCCACACACTCGCACACATAATCATACACGCGCACATACACTCGCACACACACACATACACTCGCACACACACACATACACTCGCACACACAAATACAACACCAAATTTATTATTACTGTAGGCCAATGCTGTGTGAGCATCTCCCAGGAGCGGGTTGAGACAACACTAATTAAACGATCTTGATATGATGTTTAAGAAAAAACTAATTAAAAGATTCTCAAGAACTAGATATGACATCGATTAAATATAATCTTGTTTTTTTTTGTATACCTTTTTGCTGGTAGCCTATGGGGCTATTCCAGCTGCGCCCGGACGTATAGGTGAGCTCACGGGCTCAACCTGAGAGAATTTGCTAACACTAGCCCTAGTAAATAATCTTGTATATATATTCTTTTATATATCAGATTTATTATTACGAGTAATTAGACGTTAAGATCGATTTAAACAAAAATAAAACAAAGATATCGTCAAAAAAACTGTTATTTATTCGTAATTCAAGTTCATCGTTGTTTGAGAATTTTCTATTGTGTCGAGAGAAAAAATGAATTATAATTTAATGTGTGAATCTCTCCCCTCGCGCAGTACTGCATGCTGTGCGGCCGGGCTCCCTTCCAACCGACCTCCAGGAAGGAGCCGATAACGGCATACATGGACAGGATCCGGGCAGGAAACTTTACTATGGAAGGTGCGTTGTTTGTGTAATCTTAACAAAATTAAATATGTTTTAAATTTAATACACTCTTCTTTAACCCGCGTGCACTTCATTCCCTTCGGTCTCTTTATATTCACTCCATTTCCTTCGGTCTCTTTATATGCACTCCATTCACTTCAGTATCTTTATATGCACTTCATTCCCTTCGGTCTCTTTATATGCGTTCCATTCCCTTCGGTCTCTTTATATGCACTCCATTCACTTCAGTATCTTTATATGCACTTCATTCCCTTCGGTCTCTTTATATGCGTTCCATTCCCTTCGGTCTCTTTATATGCACTTCATTCCCTTCGGTCTCTTTATATGCAGTCTATTCCCTTCGGTTTCCTATAGTCATTGTTGTGAACATTATTGTTAACCCTGAAAACAAAGCTCTAGCCATAATTTATCTTTGATTCTCTTACAGGTCCGCAGTGGGACAAGATCTCGAGTGAGAGTAAACGCATCATAACCGGCTTACTGTCGGTCGAGCCGTCTCACCGGATGACCATCGACGAGCTGCTGGCCGACTTGGGAGTCAACACCGAAGAATCTGTCTTCAAATTATCCGTGAGCTTTACCTCTGTTTAATACGCTTTTATTATTCTATAGTATTCTATAGAATCTCATATTCCAACTAAGATCTGTGCTTTATAAGTTAACTAACGCCCTGCCCTCGCTTCGCTTCGGAAACTGTAATTTATTATTGATTTCTCAACTATTTAACGGATGTTATTATACGTATAAACCTTCCCCTTCAATCACTCTATCTATTAAAAAAACCGCATTAAAATCCGTTGCGTAGTTTTAAAGATTTAAGCATACATAGGGAGGTAGGGACCGAGAAAGCGACTTTATTTTATACTATGCAGTGATGCGAACCTCACTTTTATCACACATCATACCATAGACTACCTTCATAGCAGGAATCTTGAGGGTACAATTATATTACACATATCTGCTTAGAACAGTTGTGATTTGAGAGAGGATTGAAACCGATTGTGACGTCACAAGGACGTCTTACTCGTTAGGTCACGGACCCTCCTAACTAGTCACATGAGACTTGAGATACACGACAGGAGTACGGATACAAGGTACATACACCTTTAAAGTTGGGTGGCGCATTTACGTTGTCGATGTCTATGGGCTCCAGTAACCACTTAACACCAGGTGGGCTGTGTGCTCGTCCACCCATCTAAGCAATAAAAAAAGCCGGGGTGGTGGTACCTACTCGTGCGGACTCACAAGACGTCATACCATAATAGATTAAACCAATTTAAAATAGATACTGTATAAATAATTTTGATTACGCACTATCAATAGCTACACACACCTATATCTGTCTATGAACGGAATCTTTGATCACTAAACACAAATTTCCAAAAATCCTCCAAAAAAAAATACAGAATCACTCGGAGCACAAAATGTTAACATATAACGACTATACAAACAATTTGATATTTCCCAGGACATGACCAAGGCGGACCTGTACAAACGCCGGAACAAGAACAAACCGCGCAAGTCCAGCTCCGAGCCCGGGCCATCCGGGGACCAGGACGGCGAGGCCTCGCTCATCGAGACTATCAACAGCCTCAAGCACAGGACGGACCGGAGCTCGATCGAGGACGACGTGGCGCTCATCCGGGCCAACACCCAGGACACGCCCGTGCACGACACCGCCGAGCCCAACTTCGAGGACGTGCCCCCAGTCAAGCCGGTCGAGAAGACCTACGCCAAGACCAGGTCCAAGCTGGACGACTACATCTACATCGAGAGCCATAAAGGTCTGGACGGCACCCAGGTCGCCTTCCCGAAAGTGCGAGCGAAGAAGTCCAAGGACTCCCCCGTGCCGCGCAAGAGGAGAAAAGTCGACGCGCCAGAGGCCAACGAGAGGCAATTGCGCAGTCGCGGCAAGAGAAGCACCCCCGCCACTCCCGTGGTTGAGAAGCGAGGCAAAGCCGACGGTAGAGTCACCAAGGAGTCGATAGAGAACGAAAAAACGGTCCGCGTCACTCGCAAGAGGAAATACGAGGAGATAACCAAGCCGGTGCTCAGGGAGAAGGGGCAGAACGGACGCGCCACGAGGCAAGCCAGCGAACGCAAAACGATCAAAGCGAAGAAAAAGGAAACTTTGACCTTGAATCAACAGGAAGATCAGATGCGCATGACGAGGTCCAGGAAGCGACGGCTGGAGGTCAGCCTCTCGCCTTCGGAAGTGAAGAGCATCGTGCCGGCGTTCTCGTTCGAGTCAGAGCGCCGCGTGGACTCCGTCGAGAGCACTAAATCCATCAAGAGCAGTACCAAAGCGAAATCTCGCAGGAACGCGAACGGCGCGAGCAAGGCCAAAAAGACGCCCGTCAGGTCGACGAGATCGCGCGGGAACAGACGGTGAAACGATTTGAAAAAGAAAAAAAACCGCCAATTGTTAATGTATAGAGAATCATAGAGTGTTGATATTCCAATATGGCGTCAGATAACCTCAAATTCCAAAAAGAAAATACATAAATAAATAGTGATGCAATTCAACGGAGGACGCTTCGTTCGCGCTTAGTAAATTAACGGTGGAAATTATTTATTGAAAATTAATTAAACAATTGTTGATTGGAATATTTGACCGGGAGAGGGACATTGACCGAAGTGTGCAATTCAGTGTTCATTTTATCTTTCTAAGATGGTACCACATGTAAATGATTTTATACTTATCTCTTGATTGTTTTGACAGTTTTTATGATAATTCTTTGTTGCCGTTCAGATATTTTGATGCAAATTATCAGATAGAAAGATCACTTCAAATTTCCGTCTCCGAGTCAAATATTCAAGTTGAATAATAATAATTTTATGATGATACCTTCGTGAAGCAGTTAGCGTCTCGATTAGTTGGATTAACTGTTTTATTTTTTAATAATAATTATTTTTTTAATCCTTTTTATTTAATGTTACTATTAATTTATAAGGTTTTCTTTTTCTTTTCGCTATAATTACCATTAGATTGTAACAGGATTAAAAAAAAAGTTAATTGTATTTTGAATTAGTAGATAAAATAATTAATTATTATTATGTATTATTATTATTATTATATAATTATAGTCCGAACGGTGTGATGTGATAGTTTTGACAGATGTCATTTTTTAACACTCATTTTTTTGATCATTTCATTAAGCGACTGTTTGAAGAAGGAAATAGCTTAACGAGATTTTTAGGGTTTTCTTAGATAATTTTTGTTTTCGTGATATATAATTTTACTATGCACCATCTTAGATATCATAATATGTTCATGAGTGACCGTAAGATTTATCGGTGTTTTTGTGTGATCGACCACTTAGATAATGAAACGAAAAATTTAACCTAATTTTTTAATATTTGTATAACTAATAAAATTATTTTTTCATATCTAAACAAAAAAAAATATCAAAAAATGTGTCCGTTGGTAAAAAATAATACAGATCTCTTTTCACGATTGATTATATCAATATAAAGTACGAAGTTTAGGTTGTTTGTGTGTGTATATTTGTTTGTACTAGATTAATAATAGATAGAATTTTCTTTTCGTTGTTCTGGGGCCTCGGTCGGGTGGACATAGGAATACTTTGTTCGTAGATCTAGAGTTTATTATTGTTCTCGTGGATCCGACGAGGCGGCTCATTAAACAGAAAGTTTATAAAAGAGGAAAAGTTTAAAAAAAAAATTTGAAAGTTTGGTATATTGATTCTGTATCTTCCAAAAATTAAAAAAAATATATTAATAGAAAAAAAAAGAAAAAAACGATTGCGTTGAAAGTGCCAAAGCATGTTTCGGAACGTAATGTTTAAAACTAGAAAATGTCGAACGAGAATACGCCCATAGTTCGAAATAAGATTGGTATCTGTTAAAATCGATTTGTTTAAATACAAAGTGATACGCGTGAATCGATGGTACGAGATGTCTATTTTTAAATTATATATAATTCATGGCCACGAATATGTACGTTGTTAGTGAGAGTGAAAATTATCGGAATCTTATCAATTATCGCTTCGACCAAATAATTGTTTTTCTTTCGACGTTTGTTTCACTTCATTGTAAATATTTGAGTAGCGTGTAGTACAAATAATATCGATGTAAACGATACATTTATATATATATATATATATATATATATATATATATACATTAAAAGGAACATAGTGAAAATGAAAAATAGTATTTACATATTGAAATGAATTATTCCTGTTGATTCGATTATTTCGAAAAAAAAAAAATCGATTTGCCAACGTCTTGCTTTGTTATTGTGAAACTTTGGACCCAATGTTGTTATATCGGCTAAAAAAAATTTTTAATTTAAAAAAATATTGGTCCCTACAATGTAATTCTAAAAAGAACTGTAATAACATGAAAACAATGGTTTCATAGAAAAGAAAAAAAAGTTTATAAGAATAAATTATTGAATCAAAATTAATGGAAACATGTATTATAATAAATTTCAAAAGGCTGCGTGTTGATTTTCATAATATAAATGTTGTTTGGTATCGTTGCTTTGTTCAAAGTTTTATAATTGTAATGCATTTCGTGAACAAAACGTTTATAGTGACGTGCTTGAAGAGTTTTCGAAAATCGATTTGTTGCATTGTTATTTTAACACATTATGCAAATTTATTAAACATTTAAGAGCTCTATCTGTCGTTGATATAATTATGAACGGATCGATTAAGGAAACATTTCAGGTACACACGGCTCAGTGAATATATTGAAAAATGTACCTATGTATGAATTTTGAATTTATAAAAGAAATTAAAAATGGCTGCTCTGTGTTACCATTTTTTTTTTCTTAAATATCTGAAATTTGGAAGCAATTCTCAGGTATTTTGGAAAATGGTTTAATGATACTCTCGCAACCAAAACAATGCGAGCATAGGAAATTTTGAATTTCCGTTCGCTTAAATTAAATAAATGCTGGAGTAGCCTCGTGGTAATTGTTATAAAGTGCACTTAATATGGAATGTACCAAAAGATTATATAATTTTATAATAAAAGTGTTAGTTGTGTGCGTGTGTCGGCGTTAAATAAATTTTGTATGAAGTTAAACGAATGCCGACCGGAGATATTGGATTGTAATAAATATACCATTTTAACATTATAATTTAGTTTTATTTACTTATTTATTTTAATTGGTGAATGAACTTCATTCACGCAATGTTATTAAAAAGCACAGATGTAAAATCCTTCATACAGTGTTGCTTATGAGCTCAAGCCGCAATCTAACACCATGGCAATAACTGACGATCAAGTTTAATTACACAGTACAGTAGTCATTCGGGAGGTGGAACCTAGAAAAGGATTGGGCTATAAAAACTGCATATTCAGCCTTGTTTCAATTAACTTTCCCATTTCTGGACCGTTAATATCAAGTGCTAAGTCCTGACCTTGAAGCTTGAAGCTTGCTTCAGTACACCAAAGAAGACTGCTTAGATTCTTAAAAATCCTGATTTCACTTTGAGTACACAGAACAATTTTTCATACAATATTTTTCACAGACGATACTTTGGAGATTGGCTTGAGATAATCCGTTAATTCCGTTTCCCATCAGACGCAACGGGAACATAATTAATACTTACTAACTGCAACCACAGTCCTCATCTAAAGTTATTTCCAAAGACAGTTGATACGTACTGTCCATTTCTGAATAGTACAAGTACAATAATTACGGTTATGTTACAACAAGTGAAATTAATCGCTATATATTAAAGCTTTAATATATTGTACTTAATATTCCTTGTTTTTTATTTCTAATAAATTAAGAATACTAGCAGGGCCCTGAAATAAAAAAAGTCCACATATGTACCCTTTTAGCGTACAGTTAAATATATAAATAATAATAAATAAATAAAACGTACATATTATTATGTGCTAATGTTCCTGAAGAGGTACCTAATAAATAATATGTACGTTACGTATATTACTACCACAGTTAACTACTTACGAGCTTATGACCCACCTGGTTTTTAACCGACTAATTAACCGAGCACTTAATACTATACATACATGTAAGTTTATTAGAGACAGTAGTGTTTTAGTAATTTATTTTTTAAGCTACACATGAGGGAGAGTAGAAGTTTTCATAGCTGAAATCTGGTAACTCTGAAATGGCACTGTGGCAAACGTCAAACGATGTCGAGTTTTGTGTTAGAAAATAATTAATTTCAAGACTTTTGTGTCAATAATTATGTGAATAATGAGATTAAAGTGTAAATAAATGTCATATTAGTGTTGTATAGTGATTATGGCGCATAGTGGTGGAGTTTTGAGCTCAGATATATCTCGTAGAAATCCCCAAGATGAGTATGAATTGGTGCAGAGGATCGGTTCTGGAACCTATGGCGATGTATACAAGGTAGGGGGCCTTCTGAAAGCTCTATTTATACCACTATACCTCGAATCATATCACACGAAACCCAATACCGCGGTATTACAAATGGAAATAAAAGTAAAAAATGCACCCAATATATTTTGCTTGAATGAACCCAATTTAATTCATATTTTTTCCCTTAATTACTCATTTCAAAATTCATAGTTTTAAAGTAATTATCGAGTTACCTAAATGTAGTAGATTTTTTTGTCCACTGCTAAACTCAAGGTCAGAGTTTAGCATGGGTTTTAGATCACACCCACTGCATTTAATCCTTCTGAATTTATCAGTATTTTTATCTACGTCTTGATAGGTATTTAGAAAGATCACAATTACGCATGCATTATGATATTATGCATAGTTACCAAACAATAAAAACAATTTGTTGAAAGAAACATTATATTCCTTTGTTGTCCTAAGCACAGGATTAAGAACAGTGATAAAAAACGTCCTTGGATTAAGTTCGAAATTAATCAACTGTGGTAGATACATGATATTTGGGACAATTGCAGTGCAAACTTTTCTCACAAACCAAATAACTGGGAACATTAAAAAAAACTGTAAATTGAGACAAAATTTCAGTAATTGTTGGAAGAAGATTATTATTATAATACTGACATGATCATAGCCAATTAGATAGCTGAATTACAATACAATTGTCTTAATGAGGATGGAGTGTCCAACCCTTTCCTTCCTCTAGAATTACTTTTTTAATAATATTGTTAGTTTTGCTTAAACGGACCAAAATTCAAACTAACATCTCTTGTGAGTTCTTTACACTTTAAGAAAAGTTTTTCATAATAATCACTATTGTTATAGAGACATGTGTAAGTTTTCTACCTTTTGTGCATATTATATCTAGGGTCGGCAGACTAAAGCACATAAGTCAAAATTTTCAATTTATTTTTTATTACATCATCGGTTTACATTTTGCTCAACACACAATCTGACTAAAGCACATAAGTCAAACTCAAGTATTTCATGGCGTATTCAAGCGTCGTTCTGTATCAACCTTATCAAATCCTAATATAATCAAACGAACTAAAAAACATAACTGGACTTATGTTCTAAGGAACACCATAAGTACAAAGTTATTAACGTAAGAAGTCTGACTTATGTTATAAAGAACATCAAAATGTAACATTTCTTTAGAGAAAGTGGTTACTTAAAAATATTTATAACGTAAACAATACTTCGGTAAGTGGTTTTAATTTACTAATGTTGTCGATTGTGCACAGTTTGTTGGTTAGTTGTGTGTGAGTGCTTAAGTATTTTAATTATTTAAGATGAATATTCAAAGAGGCAAGAAATTCGTTGAAATGGTGTTATCCACTCATCTGGAAAGCAATGAAGGTATATTTTCACATATCTTCAAAATTATGATTTGCAAATTACGTAATTATATCAATATTATATCATTATAAATAGGTCTTGTCCTTTTTTAGAAAATGTAAATCAGCAGTCGGTTTTGAACACAGAGAACCTAGTAGTAGACGATCCTATACCGTCAACATCATCAGGTCAAGTCAGTAGTTTAACATACTATTCTGTACTTGACTTCTCTAGTGATGACTCTGTACGAGATCCATGTTATGAATTACCGAGACTTCCAATCACATCGAGTTCAAGTACTTGTGATGAAATTTCAATGAATCTTAATGTGTCTCCAAAAAAGAGTATACGTACTATAAAAAGAGAGAAACAAAATACGTAACTTAGGACAGGCATACAAAACTTTAAAGGGAAATGTATATCAGATCGCACTATGCAAAAAAAAAATTAAGAAAAAACAAACAAAAAAGGCCGCTGAGTTTGTTTCGCCAGTTCTTCTCAGGACTGTGGTTTTTTTGGAACCGGTGGTAGAGTTAACATTGTTATTTATATTTTGACATTCAACAAGTGTGTTATACTGACATCTAAGTTGAAATAAATGATTTTGAATTTGAAAGAGTTTGCAGAATGAAATGTAAAGAACGTATACCTTAACTGATAGGCATGCCATATTTACAGAATATTGGCAAATGGGGTCATATGCAAAAAGATCTGTATACTTGGCGTCTTTAATGGAAATTCAAGATAAATCTAAGCAAAGAATACGAGCTATTGAACCTGAAAAGCAAAAGCTTAGAATGAAGACATAAAAATACTTTTTTACTGTGCATGGTAAACGTGAACCTGTCTGCCGAGGATGTTTAATGAAACCGTTAGATGAAAGTGACAATTTTATAAAGACAGTTGCTATGAAAAGGAGATCATCCATAGGGGGTTCTCAAACTGATGATATAATATCTATACAGCCATTACCCATATCCATCGAGAAAAAAAAAGATTTAATTTCGCTGCTCCCTTTAATACTAGATATTTTCCATGAATTTTAAATAAGTCTTCCACGTTGGAAACTTTACGAAATACTGATCCAGATATTTTAGAACTCGATGAAGAAGAAGAATTTTAATTAAACATTAAGTTGTTATTTATATTTATCACTTATATTATTATAATATATATCTTAATTGTTGATCTTTTTCACTTAACTCATACTATTATTGCGTTCCTTATAACTTAAGTCATCTAATTATTAAATAATCACATTTACTTTAAAATATTTAATTTTAATAATAAGTTAGTGTTATAGACTTATATAATTCAAATAAACATTATTAAGTTTGTTAATGTATAAGGTTCTAAATAGTTTTTTTTAATTCCTGTAAAGTAGCGTTTTTTGACTTATGTGCTTTAGTCTGCTGACCCTAGATATTTACCTCACATAAAGGGATAAGTATACAAGTATACAATATCACTACCATCCCCTTTGCAGACTTTTGGAATTATATAAACAAACATTTAACAGACGTTGGTTTATTGCATACTCATAATTTAGATTTAAGAAATTAGTTATTAGTAGACTTATTGATACCTACTGAGTTTCTCACTGGATCTTCTCAGTGTGTCTAGATTGGAATCCATAGTAGATTCTGTGAAATACTGCTAGTGCTAAGGTTAGTGTTAGTAAATTCTCTCAGCTTGAGCCTGTGAGCTCCCCTACCTGTCCGTGTGTAGCTAGAATAGCCACCTCGGTTACCAGGGAACAAGTAGGGAAAACAAAGTGGAATTATGTGGTATCTCATTTTATCACGGTATTTAAAGGTCCTTCAAATAAAAATAGTCACCTATGCTCTCTCAAGTAAAACAAACATGTTCAAATTCACTCATAATACTTCTTTATTTTTAACCTAATATAATATATTTTCTCTTTTACATATGTTTTATTGATATAATAAACTTTTTTCTTAGATTACCTAGTGCTCGTCTAGCTATTTTATTATAAGTCCTGTGTTGTTGTGATATTTGTGAATTTACACACGCTCAGAACCATTTATTACTCATCAATGTTGTTCTTGTTTTTCCTTTTGGTAGGTTAAACATTTATGTACCTAAGCTTAGAATACATAGTGATTGTAATTAATAGTTGTAATTTGGCTCAACACTATGATACCATGGTTATAAAAAGCCTTTGGTTACATTGAACTTACACCCCAATATGCACACATTCTGTAAAGACCAAAACAGACAAAGAAAACTAAGTAATTATCTCACACATAAGAATAAATGTTTTTTTAATCAATGTTGATGTTGTCTGACTGAATAAAAACACAATAGTTGTCCATAAAATTGCATAATTTGAAGAATTCAATCTAAGTGCCATCAGCGCTACATATGTGACTATATAGTTTTAACAAATGTATGTTTATCATATTGCGCTAAAATATAACTTATTCCTGTGTTCAATAGAACATTTGAAAAATAGGTCTGTAAATTGATGTTATCTAATTGTGTTTGTTTTGTGAAAGGATGTGAAGGATAACAGGATGCTGCAACAAACCGAAATTGTAATCGAGAGATGATAAGCTATTTATTAATGAACAACATCAAGTGATATTCTTGAGATGATATTCAAAAAAGTGTAGAATGTGTGTAAAGTGTGTAAATATGTACCTATAACAATGATAATAATTATCAGAAGCAAATGAACTAGCAGTTCCTATGGGAACGTTATAAATCTAAGATACATTATATAGAGACTAAACACTCAAATAAAAAGCAAAGATACCTGTTTGTCAAAGTAATATTGGCCGGAAACATTAATCGAATCACAACCCTCCCAGTAGCTTATGAATCAAACATACTTACTTCCACTATAATATGGTCTTTGTGGTCAATTAGTTAGAATCATTAACCATTGGACCGCTGAGACAGTCGTTTAAACTCAGAGGTTTCTGGTTATACTATGAAGATAGTTTACGTTAAATGGGCCTCTGCTTAACCAATGAGGCAGGTCAGTTATAGCAAAGAACTTTTTCTTCCTACCTAAGCTGAGGGTTTAGAGAGACCATGTCAACGTCACCGGGCTAGTAGATGCGCTCACGGGGTTCAAACTTGACGATGTTACTAACACGAACTCTAGCAAGAGCAGTGCTTCGCAGAATCTATCACCGGATTACAAACGCAACCCACTGAGAAGATGCGGCGAGAAATTCAGTGGGCTGTGTCTGTTGGTGAATTTACTCGCCGAGCCCTTCCTCGCAAGCGACGGGTTCGACGAGAACGATGACCGGTGCTTGAGGTACCTAAAAGCACCGTTAGTGGATCGGAAGGATCCGTGATGACGTGTTTTGGGCGACGTCGACTGTTTATCTTTTGGTTTGCAGGATCGGCTATGTAGTTACCGGCGGCCACGATGAGAGGGTTCTCGTGTCGTGCAGCTTTGTCAAAATGGCGCGAGCAATTTTTTTAATTTTTTTATTGCCCTTGTAGGCAGACGACTAAAAGGACTAAACTCCTTTTTTGTATATAAATACGAAATTCAACAGTTCAAACAAGGTCGCCGACACCTGTCATTGGCATTGACGGTGCGGGAATCGAACCGAAACGCGGTTTGCGTGACTCACGCCGCCACTGAGTCACTGGGCCCTGCACGGTTTCGCTCTAAAAACAAGCTACATCATTATATGATCTAATCGTTGGTTTAAAGTCTCGTGTTGATGATAACGTAGATTTACGACAAAGGGAAGATCTTACACCGAGCGGGTGATATTGCTCGGTAGACCGACGGTCCGAATGTTGTTGTTCGGAACTTGTATATATGCAAAAACATCTTGAAAATGTCGTAAGCGAGATTCAGGCATCTGTAAAATATCTTGTGTCCTGTGATGGCTACCGCCACAATAAATCAAACAAATAGATAAAGCATTTTTGGGAGCGGATACTCGAAGAAAAAAGTTTTGAATCATTGCGAAAATTACGGCCGCACAGTAAGAAAATTATCAATATAATTCACGGACATCAGCAAATCTCATAGACTTATCGTTATGTCTAACCGAATCTACATGTCCAATAGTGGTTCCCTACCAACGCTGTGCCCCCACCCTACACCATAGTAAACCATCCTCTAATCCCATCATCTCGTTTTTACCATCACACCGCTCGTCACCGGAGCAGAGTTCCCCCATACTAGCTAGAAATCCAGCGTTTATCCACAGTACGTTTCCAAAGTTACTTTTACCACATATTGCCCTGTTTTGGATTGAACTTCCGTCCTCGGTCTTCGCTGAGGGCTATGACATGTCTTCAAACGTGCTTTTTTTTATTGCCCTTGTAGGCTGACGAGCATACGGCCCACCTGAGGGTGAGTGGTTACCGTCGCTCATGGATGTCAGCAATGCCAGGGCCAGAGCCAAGTAGGTACTCAATAGCACTAATGGTAATGGTCACTAAATTTATGGGGAGTACTCAATGGTAGGCAGCAGTCTGGCTGTATCCCTACCGTTGGTGACGATCATGAGCAACGGTAACCAGTCACCATCAGGGAGGCGCATGCTTCGTATTCCGTCTGCCTAAAAAGGCAATAATAAAAATTCCAGCAATGGATATGCCATTTGAAGGGAATCGCAGCTAACGATGGCTCTGTTTCACCAATATTTAACATAAAAATGTTATTGGCGCACTTATTGTGACGTCACGTGTGTACTCTACGACACGCGAAATATAAAGACGCATACAATTAAAACTCCATTTGACAAAATATTATAAGTAATGAGCAAAAATATGAGCGAGCATCGTGAGACGCATCACATCTACTTTCTCTATTACATGATGACCAGGACCACTCGGCCAAGAGTAATGTTTTTTTGAATATACACTACCGTACAACCCTATTCCAGGTTATTCAGTGAAATAGCAAGCAGGTATATATTTACGAGCAAATTAACGCCTGCTTAGAACGATACGTTTGTACAATACTTTAACGTTATTCTCACAATTAATATACGTTAAAAGGTGGTTAGGGTTGGCACTATGCAGTTTTAATTTAATTCGCAATGCGGTCCTGTGTTTCCGCTTTCGCGTTAGGGTTGTCGCTGTTTTATGCTATATTTTTTTATTCATGTGAGCTTTGTAGTTAAGTCGAAAGTATTGTTTTAAATGTGTACTAATTAACATTTTAAGAAAACTAACAAAATACGTTTTTATAGAAAATCCAAAATTGTTCATAAAATATTTATAACTACTGATACCATGCACCCCACGCTCTTCTTACAATAAAATATTTTTTTCTTACACTATTTTTAATTCAAATTTATTTAAATTTAATTTCTATTTTTTAGTTGGATTTTCTATAAAAGCGTACTTTGTTAGTTTTTTTAAACTATTATTTATTTTTCATTTTTTAGTTGAATTTCAAGTTCTTCAATATTTTTTTATATTGAATTGTCATCGGTCCTTAATAAGTATACCAAATTTCGTGTTAAGCCAACGTTTTGAATGAGGTCAAATCATGTTCAAAGATTCCGTTACATACATACGTCTGAAGCTAATAAAAGCGTAATAAAAATACAAATGTATTTCCAGTTTGTATATCAATCAAGTCGGGCGGTGATTACCATTTCGTTGTCAATGTATGTACGTAATACGATAATCGGCTACCTCTCCGTGCGTGTCGATAAACATATTGAGGGATGAAAGGGCTATTTCGTTTAACAGAGCCATTTAAAGGGTAAAATTTGGAAAACTACTGAATAAATAAAAAACTTCTGCGGCTATTTGAATGGGGTTAACTTGATTGAAGTTTAATTAAAAACATCAAATCGTTGATGCTAATCACCACATAGTATAAAACAAAGTTGCTTTCTCTGTCCCTATGTATGCTTAAAACTTTAAAACTACGCAACGGATTTTGATGCGGTTTTTTTTAATAGATAGAGTGATTGAAAAGGAAGGTTTATATGTATAGTAACATCCATTAAATAGTGGAGAAATCAATAATAAATTACAGTTTCCGAAGCGAAGCGAGGGCGGGTCGCTAGTACCAAATAAAACGGATCTTTAATTACAAATATAAATGTCGCGTATTAAGCGAAATATCGCTTAAAACAAATACCCTTGCAACCCCTCGTTATAATAATTATATTATTATGGTTTGCCTTTAATTTTTTTAATGAATTACTTTGTTTTGTTAAACCGTCATCTTTGATTATCGACTTAGCTGGCGTTATTGTAGTCCTTAAGTGACATTACGTGGTCACCGTCATCCAATCTGACCTGACAGGTCGCAAAAATATCAGCATTGGTATAACCTCACCCCCCAACCCTTCCCCCGGGCGACGGCAGAGTACTTAAAATAGAAATCAAGGGGAGAAGGTATTTATATAGGAACGCACTTTTATTATTATTTTTTATTGCTTATATGGTTGGACGAGCTCACAGCCCACCTGGTGCTAAGTGGTTACTGGAGCCCATAGATATCTACAACATAAATGCGCCATCCACCTTGAAATATAAGTTCTAAGGTCTCAAGTATAGTTACAACGGCTGTCCCACCCTTCAAACCGAAAGGCATGACTGCTTCACGGCAGAAATAGGCAGAGCGGTGGTACCTACCCGCGCGGACTCATAAGAGGTCCTACCACCAGTAATGATTGATGCTATTCTGTACCGACATCCAGTGCAATTAAAATAAGCCTGAACGCGTACGTTCGCTTGGCCTGAAGTGCGTACCAAGTGTTGATGACATCGCAACGGCACACTTAGGACCCCTTTTTATTAAATTACGCCGGGAGACAATTAGGTAATTTAAATGCAACCGTCGTTCTGCGGTTCCCAGACATAGTTTCAACGGTTTCTCACCACGATATTCACATTTATTGTGGAGTTATCTGCTCTCCTCAATTCTTTCAGTGCTGTCGCAAACGCCATCCGCCATGCAGCCCATTTACGAAGATTACTTGTGTTGTAATACCGTTGAGAATCTATATATTAATACGTGAAGCAAAAACTTTGTATCCCTTTTTACGTAAATTGCGCGGACGGAGGAGTATGAGATTTTCCACACTTATAGAGAATATAGAGAAGAAGTACACAACGCTAATATTTTCTTTAAAAAATGCATAAAAGATACATTAAATCAATAAAGAAAACATTACACACACTACCATGTGTTTGACACACAAACGTATGTATACTATTTATTTATTGTCAAACTTTTGTTCTTGACGTCTGTGGTCAAATTGAGAATAGATTAAATATTGTTTGTCTTTATTAATATTTTTCTATAGTGTAGTCTTGGCGTTGAAAATACAATCATAATAGTGTACAAACTTACAATTCCAATAAATTATAGTCGAATTTCGACTACTGCGGGCACCACTAGTTACAGTTCATGCCTGAAGGTTTTCTATTTGCGATATCTGTCAGCTTAGACAGCCACTTAACCTTGGGTGTTCATCGAGCTCAGCTTCCCAGCTAAAGACTGCGCGATATTGAGACTATGTAAATCAATATGCCCACTTTCTTGTCCGGTATTGGAAGCTAGGGCTGGAACTAAATTAATAGTTTATGGTACGCCAAACTCTTGACGAGAGCTCATAATTTATCTCCTGGCGGTCCGTGAGGTCGTCTACTAATCTAGCGCATTCTTTTGCGTAGTTACTCGTAGTAGGGCATAGGACGAGCTGGCATTGGTTAGAAACGCCTATTCCTCCCACGAAGCAGTCACGCGTTTCCGTTTTGACGGTGGAATACAGTTGATACTCAGATCTCATGTGACTGGCTGAGCCTTTGCTCGCTTATTTGTCCTGGTGAAACTGGAAAGGCTTCCGGGCCACCTGTAATCCCTTATTCATTTAAAATAAAAGTTCATGTGTCCTGGTGGCGGTATTGGCATTGCGATATCTCCGGTAACCAAACTATTACCAGGTATGTCGTAAGAGAGTACACACGTCTTAAGCAATTAAACAAAATACACAATCAGAATGTGTTTTTTTTATTTTTATTGAAAAAAAAAATTTGGTGCGCGTGCAACTTGGTGCACGTAAAGGAAGTGAAACGTCTTTTGCAGCGTGTAGTATTCTGGTTTTCTTCATTTCTCATCCTTAAATCAAATTTCTCTGGTAATAGGGAATGCTGTGTATAAGAGAAACGGCCTATCTCGCTTTGTAATTCCTCTCTCCACGGTCGAGTGTTTCGCGAGACGCTCTGTCTATTTTCTCACTCTCGCTCGTCCTAAATTGTATCTTTTCTCTCTAGCCGTAACGAATCTGCCGCGAGCTTAATTTTACTCTTAACGCATCAAAAGAAGTTTCACTTAAAAAATAACAACAATTAGAATGTGTTTTTTTAATGTTTAATGGAAAGATTCAATCAAAAGATAACTAAGGTCAGTGTCATCCTTATTTACATAAATCGTGCGGTGTTAGGCGACCTTGCGAATGAATTATGTGTTGTTACATTCATTGTTGTGTTTGTTTGTATGTCTCTCTTGTCTTGAATTGTTGGTTGCTCCCAATGCTGCTGCTATAAACTTTTATGTTAAACTTTCTTCGTGCCTCTTAGAGCATTTAGGGTTGTCACGTCTGAATATTATTCCGAGAAACTTTATTTTTGCAATCATAAAATAAAATAACCCTTCAAATGGGAACGCGTGACTGCTTCGCGCCAGAAACAGTCCGAATGTTGGTGCCTGTGGGAACACGTCATTTTGGATCCTCCCGATCCATTAAAGGTGCTTTTAGGTACCTCAAGCACCGGTCATCGTTCTCGTCGAACCCGTCGCTTGCGACGAAGGACTCGACGAGTAAATTAACCCACAGACACAGCCCACTGAGTATCTCGGCGGATCTTCTCAGTGGTCGCGTTTCCGATTCGGTGGTAGATTCTGCGAAGCACGGCTCTTGCTAGGGTTCGTGTTAGCAACGTTGTCAGGTTTGAGCCCCGTGAGCTCACCTACACACGTTAGGGCGAAGCTGAAATAACCTCTCAAGGTTCGGGATAAAAAAATTCTACGAAAGTACAAATTAAAAACTGTATTAGCACTTAGAAACACTCACAGAACACTTTAAAATTCTTAATTCACTTCTTTCGCTTCGCTTCAGGTGATCTGTTCGCTGTTTTGCTTCGAGTAGTTCTGATTACTGACTGCGTGCCATCTCTGCAACGCTTTTATAGTCTATACGACATCTCTAGAATCGTCGAGAACATCCTCACAAGTCGAGTACATTCGGTGTTTGTTTCCGCTATCTGACAGTAGATGGCGTTGTACTTCTCGAGCGTTCTAGATGTTCTCGTTGTTCGGTTATTCGGCGATAGATGACGCTACTCTTACCGGCGTAATATAATATTCAGCACCAGTAAAATGAGATCAGCGAGTATACGCTCCGTTTTGTGCTCACGAACATCGACTATGTGGGGGACACAGGCCCACCAGTGAGGGCTTTTCGAACCTGGAATTCAAGGGAGCCTGGTCCCTCGACCCAGGACCCTGGAATTCAAGGGACACGACCAATAAGTTCATTTCAGAGCTCAACTCCGGTGGCGGGCGCTGCTATTACAATAAGTTAATGCGGTTCTCTCTGTGGTTTTGTACTGTATCATCTATAGGAAGTGATTTGTGGAATCCTATGAGATTGTCTCCTCGTTTGAACCCCGTCCGCCATCGGAGTAGAGTTCACACTTACAACCTACAACCACTGCGTTCATCCTCAGTGCGTTTCCAGAGGTATTTTTCGCCACGCATCAACTGGCTTTGGAATGAGCTTATCTTGTTGATGTTTTCTAAACGTCAAGACATGTCTTTCTTTAAACGACGATTGTGGAGATATGGTAGGCAGCGACTTGGCTGTGCCCCTGATATTGCTGACGTCTTTTAGAGACCGTGACCATACACTATCAGTAATGCTTGTCTACCCTCAAAGGTGAGAAGAAAAAAAAGACACGTATAGTGAAAATACAACCCGAAATCGTACCAAACTCCAACAATATCAACTTCACGATTAAAACTAAATTTAATGAACGGAAAGAGAACGTATAAATAAATAAAAAATAAGAAGTAGACATAAATTCGATCACGCCACACGAAAAGGTCGATGAACCTTTCGTTAATTTTAAGTATTAACTAAATTATGCGGCACGCAGTCATTTAATGACGATGGAATAGCGTGCTCCGATATTGGCTGGTCCTGTTTTTTTTTTTTGTCGCAAAACAATCTCTATCAAGGGATCCAAGAACCAAGTTAAAGAGGTAATCACGTAATTTATATGTATTTATTAGTCCAGATGGACGATGAATTTTAATTTGCGTAATTACTGGTGGTAGGACCTCTTATGAGTCCGTGCGGGTAGGTACCACCACCCCGCCTATTTCTGCCGTGAAGCAGTAATGAGTTTCGGTTTGAAGGGTGGGGTAGCCGTTGTAACTATACTGAGACCTTAGAATTTATATCTCAAGGTGTGTGGCGCATTTACGTTGTAGATGCCTATGGGCTCCAGTAACCACTTAATATCAGGTGGGCTGTGAGCTCGTCCACTCGTCTAAGCAATAAATAAAAAACTTTAACGAAAGTTTTTAATAGTTTTCGTAAGCCATAATCAAAAGAAACTATTAATAAGATTCAATTTCACGTTTAAAAAAATTTGAAATGACAAAAACGCGATTTTTTTATTAAATATTTTGATGGATTCGATAGATTGAAGAGCTTACCGCAAATCTGGTGTTAAGTGGTTATCGGAGCCCATAGACAACAACGTTAATACGGCCGCCCATCTTAAGATATCAGTTCTAAGTCTAAGTTTTTTTCACACAATCTCACTGCTTCAAACCGAAATGCATGACTGCTTCACGGCAACCGGCGGGGCGATGGTACCTACTCGTGCAGACCCACAAGACGTCCTACTATCAGTAATATATAATATGAAACCAATTTAAAATTGATACTGTATAAGTAATTTTGATTACACACTATCAATAGCTTTTGTCTTCCTATCAATGCTGATAGCCTTGAGAGGCTATTTCAGCTTCACTCTAACGTTTGTAGGTGAGCTCACGGGGCTCAAATCTGACGACGCTACTAACACGAACCCTAGCAAGAGCCGTGCTTCGCAGATTCTACCACCGGATCGGAAACGCGACCCCCTGAGAAGATCCGGCGAGAAACTCAGTGGGCTGTGTCTGTGGGTTAATTTACTCGTCGAGTCCTTCCTCGCAAGTGACGGGTTCGACGAGAACGATGGCCGGTGCTTGAGGTACCTAAAAGCACCGTTAGTGGATCGGGGGGGATCCGAAATGACGTGTTTTGGGCGACGTCGACTGCTTTCCATTCGGTCCGCAGGATCGGGAATGCACGTATCAAAGATTTCAAAACAGTACTATTGTTTACTTTGGCCTAATATCTTGACCCGGATAATTGGAAACGAAAATCGTATTGCTGTATCGTCGGCTGACATTACGTTTAATACACGACATAGGTATATCCTAGCAATTAAAGTTACGTTTTATTTGGTGGTTAGTATCAACGGTTCGACGTTTTTAATTAAACTTTAATTAAGTTTACTACATTCAAATAACTGAAGATTTTTTTGGTTATGATATTTTTTTCAAATTTTAAATGGCACTACTAGTGTGAAGTTGTAAAAATGTCGCCTACACCTAATGTCCTTTCACCCCTCGATTTGTATATTTTTATTATTTAAACGATAATCTATCTATCTATCTATCTATATATATAAAAATGAATTGCTGTTCGTTAGTCTCGCTAAAACTCGAGAACGGCTGGACCGATTTGGCAAATTTTGGTCTTGAATTATTTGTGGAAGTCCAGAGAAGGTTTAAAAGGTAGATAAATATGAAAAATGCTCGGAATTAAATAAAAATAACAATTTTGTTTTTCCATTGATGTGTCCCCGTCGGTCTTTTATTTATCGATTGAGGCACTACGAAGTCTGCCGGGTCAGCTAGTAATAAAATAATTGAACCGTGTGATGATATTACGTTTTCGTTATTGTAATTAGTTTGTGTAAATTATGTGCCAAGTACGTGCGCGTGTAACCATGTGAGCACAGCTGCCGGTTGTAATAAAACAAACACGATCCGTGTTGCCAGACAACATGTGCGCTCCCAGCGTCATCACGATACATTTGTATCTCTCTCTCTCTCTCTCTTTCTCTCTAAATTTTTTTATTTTGTTTATTTTATTTTTTATTGCCCTTGTAGGCAGACGAGCATACGGCCCACATGATGGTGAGTGGTTACCGTCGCCCATGGACTTCAGCAATGCCAGGGGCAGAGCCAAGCCGCTGCCTGCCTGCCTATTAAGTGGAGTCATCAAAGAAATCTCAACCCGAAGACGTTGCGCGTTGGTTTGGATGATTATTTTCAACCGAGTTCAATTTTTACTTTGATATTCCTGAAGAAATTTACGGTTATCTTCGATCGGCAACTACCTTACATGTAATTGAGGTGTTTGCCCCTAAATATCGCTCAAAATTTCATGAAAAATGAGGGTATTTACCACATTAGTCGAAGTCGTCGTGAAGTCGTCGCGGCCTAGAGGATAAGACGTCCGGTGCATTCGTATCTAGCGATGCAACGGTGTTCCAATCCCGGAGGCGGGTAACAATTTTTCTAATGAAATACGTACTTGAAAAATGTTCACGATTGACTACCACGGTGAAGGATTAACATCGTGTAATAAAAATCAAACCCGCAAAATTATAATTTGCGTAATTACTGGTGGTAGGACCTCTTGTGAGTCCGCGCAGGTGGATACCACTGCCCTGCCTATTTCTGCCGTGAAGCAGTAATGCGTTTCGGTTTGAAGGGCGGGGCAGCCGTTGTAACTATACTGAGACCTTACAACTCATATCTCAAGGTGGATGGCGGCATTTTCGTTGTAGATGTCTATGGGCTCCAGTAACCACTTAACAAAGGTGGGCTGTGAGCTCGTCCACCCATCTAAGCAATAAAGAATAAAAATAAAAAACTTCAGGTGTATTGACAAAGATAAGACACCACTGAGTTTCTCGCCGAATCTTCCCAGTGGGTCGCGATTCCGGCCTGGTTAAATTGGTACCCGCCTGTGGGATTCGAACACCGGTCCATCGCTCAACACGAATTTGACCATGATGTGAAGTATGTACTAATCCGCAAACGGTGACCCATCCGTTTTCCCTCCGTGCCAACCGTTGCTTGACTTCGATGAGAACTATGAATGTATCATATAATTTAATCACATTTAGTACAACAGTAAGTACAGTTAGTGTATACAGAGTTCGGTGACCCCGTGTTCGCGGTCAGCCTATTAATTAGGCACGAGGTACCTATATATTCAATCCTTATTTTTGTATGAAGGAATTTTATGTAAGGTTTTAATTTTTTTAACGACAGGTCATCAAAGCGATGCTGGGTTCTCTCTCTTACACGAACGGGGTAATAATAGTACGAGAACAGGACGCACTTTTGGTCTTAATGTCCTGTAATCACGAGGACTCATCCTGGTGGAGAATTGTTACTAACACAAAGCATTGTACATGATCTCTTTTTCCAAACACAGATTGTTTGATTGTTTTGTAGTATGTTGTAGTTTATATAATTTATTTTATTTGATACTAGCGATCCGCCCTCGCTTCGCTTCGGAAACATTAAATTTTATTATTGATAGTTGAGTCCCGCGATGTTACCCGCAGTTATTTTCGTGCCGCGGGGCGAAGCTAGTCTAAAAAAAGCCCTAGCCTAAGTTACTCCTTATATTATCGGCTACCTATCAGTGAAAGTCGCGTCAAAATCTGTCCAGCCGTTCCAGAGATTAGCCGGAACAAACAGACAGACAGACAAAAATTTAAAAAAATGTTTGGTATATGTACCGTATATATATTCATAGGCGTGTAGTAAAAAGCGGCTATTTCAAAATTACAAACAGACACACCAATTTTATTTATATGTATGGATGTATTTCGTATCTATCTATGTATTTTGTATTTATGCATTTATTTTGGCAATGTAATTATAAAATATATTTTTTATCACTCATGTCTACTATCACTCTTTAAATTATCGCCGTGTATTAACTTTATCACACAGCTATGCACTTCTTGAATTTTTCACTTTATCAACGAGGGTTAACTGGAAGAGAATCCGTGGATGACGTTAAGTTCGCCTTTGTATAATGTTTTTGTGCAATAAAGAATTTTCAATCAATCAATCATTGTACAATAAAAATTCAAGGCAAGATTCTTGTGACATTTTATAAATGAAATAATTTAGTTCGAATTGTACCCATCATCCAACTGTGGACGGTTGCATGTGATAGTGAACCATCCAAAACATAGTTATGCTGTTCAAATTATACGCCAGATGGCAATGTTGTATCTTATTGGAATATCTTCGCAGGGGGCCAAGTCGCCCGGTTACGCTGACATAGCCTCTCAAGCCATTGTAACTATACTGAGACCTTAGAACTTAAATCTCAAGGTGGCTGGCGCATTTACGTTGTAGATGTCTATTTACTCCGGTAACCACTTAACACCAGGTCGGCTCTGAGCTCGTCTACCCATCTGAGCAATAATAAAAAAAGGCTATCAGCTTAGGTAGGAAAAAAGGGGGGAGCAAATTATCGGTTGAGTTTTTTATCATCCGAGGTTGGATTTGGGTTGTTGAGGTACGGTATCAGTCGTTTTATGTTCGAGATGCCCCACACCTACCGAGCCGTTCCTTTCTTCCAAGGCATAGAGGAAAGAACGGCGGTTTTTTCTTGACCAGAAAAAAAACACCTTGGCATATATGCTTGGTCAGAATTACAATTGCACTGGAATAACTACATTTGTAAAGGGTTTTGCGGTAAAAACGAACAGAAAGGCGGTACCTCTCCGGACGGACTCGTATAACCATATCTATATATTAATACGTAAAGGAAAAACTTTGTATCCCTTTTTACGAAAATTGCGCGGACGGAGGAGTATGAAATATCCCACACTTACAGACAATACAGAGAAAGAGTGCAGAATGATAATATTTTTTTTTTAATTATGCATAAAAAATACATTAAATCAATAAAAAAAACATTACACAAACATTACAATACATGGTGTATTTGACACAAACACGCATGCATACTATTTGTTTATTGTCAAACTTTTCTTATTGCTTAAAGTCTATGGTCAAATTGAGAATAGATTAATTATTGTTTGTCTTTTATTTTTGGCGAATTCTATGATATATTATAGAAGTATAATAAATAGTCTTTGAAAATAGAATCATAATACTGTGCAAACTTATAATTTCAATTAATTATAGTTGAATTTCGATTACCGGGGGACCACTAGTAAGTGAAAACATTTGATTGTACCCATAAATGAAAAGTCTTTGTTCACGTCCATAATATAATCTCTGCGGTTTCGTCTACTATGAGTATCTATTAATAAAAATCGTAATTAACACCGAACAAGCAATTATGTTTCTTATAGTGAACGGATCAAAATTCAAGTTTGCTCGTCAATCGATAGAATTTAAACCATTAATGATTCCTTGAATTATGGGCTACATTGTTATCAATTGTGTGTTTAAAATTACTTATTATTAAACGTTGCAACGACCTTTCGGTTTGTTAATGAGACACGAACGCTTTTAAAAATATGATACCGTGCTTTATGTGAATAATGAAAGGTTTTATATCTGTGTTATCCCTTCCTTGTTGCTTAGATGGTTGGACTGAAGCCTATTGGCATTAAAAACTTAAATGCCGCCAAACATCTTGATATTATTTTTTTTCCTGCCTAAGCTGGTAACATAATAACGCTATGCCAGCGTAACCGAGCAAGTAGGTGAGCCCACGGGGCTCTAACCTGGTTACGTTGCTAACACTAGCACTAGCACTAGCAAGAGCAGTGCTTCGCAGAATCTACCACCGGATCGGAAACGCGACCCACTGAGAGTGGTGGTGCAGGGTCACAAGATGCCGTACCACCACCACTAAGAAAAAGTAAAAGGTATTCTTCTGTTTCAACACTGCTTACGGGGTGGTAGTAAAGTTTTGTCGTTGTCCGCACTAATTCATGTCACATGACACAAGTCGGTACGTCACTGATGACGTAATGGAACATAATATATTATATTATCTTTCCTGCGTTTTAAAAATTAGACAGGCATAGGGATTTGGAAGATAATATACGGCCTCCATACGTCCTGACATACCGGCCTACCGTATTGAGGGGTATCATAATATGATAAAACAGCGCGAATATCACTATTCACCTTGCGTCATGAGATTTTTTATTTCATCTAAGCAATAAAAAAAAAAAGAGTTCGGATCGCAATTATAATTGTAAATCTTTATTTTTTAGTACATAATATAGCTTAGAAATAGTTGCAGAGGTAGATGTTTTTTTTTCAGTGCTAGGAAGAGAGTAGTTTAACTTTTAAAATTACCACCGAAGTCCCTTTGATTGCGGATAGCTTGTACTGATTTTTGTTTACCAGAATGTTTATTTATTTTATTTATTCAACTTAATGCACATAAGTACAATGGCGGACTTAATGCCTGAGGCATTCTCTACCAGTCAACCAAGGGTGGTGTAGAGAATCCTGTGGTAGGTGCTATGTTACCCTAGATCTCGCCAAAGATGACGACAGGGGGCGTGATGTCTTGAATCAAATGATTACGTGTAGCCTCGTCAGCGTGCAGGAGTATTACCAAAAATGCTAAACGACCTTAAACTTTGTTCACCAGGCGAAAAGGCTTAACGGCAACGGTGAACTTGCCGCCATCAAGGTGATAAAACTGGAGCCCGGCGACGACTTCGCGATCATCCAACAAGAGATCCTCATGATGAAGGACTGCCGGCATCCGAACATCGTCGCTTATTACGGCTCGTATCTGCGCAGGGATAAACTGTGGATCTCTATGGAGTATTGCGGTGGAGGGAGCTTGCAGGTCAGTGATGTAGGGGCGTCGGAAGTTAAGCCTTCTAGCCCGGGAGCCCGTGACAGATTTTCATGACCAAGTCCCTCCCAATCGAAAATTCGTGAAATGCATTAGGGACTTATACTATGAATACTCGCGACCGTCAGCTGCGACTCCGTGGGTGGGGCGGGCGGTGGCAGTCTCCCACGCATGGAGAAAAAAAGTTTTTTCAGTCATTTCCTCCCATTTGAAATTTTGTCAGATTATAGTTAACCTAGTATTTTGAAGGAAAAAAAAAGTCAGCTGGTCGTAACATGGTGGATTATACGTCAGCTGGCTGCTTGAAAATTTACCTGGTGATCGTTTATATACTACTATGAATGAAAATTAATGTCAGCTTGCTGTATCTCAGTGGAAAGTTTGTCAGCTGGTACTTTGAAAGCTGTAACGCAGCAGCATCTATCACCTACTGAATCTTATCAGCTGACGACTTTTCTCTTGACTTACAGCTAGCTGATTTCTTTCATTATTTACTAGAGTATGTTAACACTCCTCTTATAAATTTTCGTCCAGGAGGAAATAATGTTTCTTAAGTTATTCGTCAGTATGCTTAATTTGACTGTTTTGATAAAAAATATGAAAGTTTGATAATGGAAGAAATGTTGGTAAGAGTAAATTGATTAATGAATAATTTATTGTAGCATATTTTTTTAGTTAATTAATTTTTATTTTCATGAGTTGCTCAAAAATAATAATGAAAATCAATAATATTCATTCTCGGTTTGGCTTGAGTCGCTTTCATCTCTTTCTGATTCACTGTCAGAGTCGCTGTCAGTTGGTAAACGCGACTCGCTCCGAGTTCAATAAAACATCCCCAGTGACTTATATCTGGTTTACTGCAACAAACGAACCTCCAACTCAGAGGAGGGTATCAGTACTTATACATGTACACTCTCACGTATATACGTGTTGGTTTTTAAACGATATTCCAGATTTTAGGACTTGAATCTTGTGACTTTCAGTGAGCAGTAGGCGGTTTGGTTATGTACGTGACGTTAGCAACTGCACGGTATGACCAAAAGTGAGCGTTCATCGTCAGTTTGCATTGCCTGTCTTTGAGGAAAATTTAAAGAAAAGCGGTTGCCATAGGCCATTTACATAAGGAAATGGATTGCCCGTTTTGAGACGTAGAATCTTAATACTATTGCGACTCCTCAGACCGGAAACCCCAATTGCGGCAGAAGTAGATATTACGGTAGTACCTACCAGTGCTGTTTGAGAAGTCGCTTAGCGACAACTAGATGTTAGACCAACTACTATAAAAAATAGCATTAAAAGAAGATAAATACGTTTTTGTTTCCTCTTCAAAATTTCAGGACATCTATCACGTGACTGGGCCATTGACAGAGCTTCAAATAGCCTACATGTGTAGAGAGACCCTTATGGGTTTGACTTATCTACACGGCATGGGGAAGATGCATAGGTGAGTTGAAAGTTTGCGTTTCGTCGAAGAACTTCTTGCGGTATTTGTTTAAATTAATTTGTGTTTGTAAATAGAGTGAATACAGTCAAGTCATATTTTATGTCAAGCTAAACGGTAATTGGAATGTGTGATGTCATATGTGGCTAATCGTGGCGTACCTATTAGCTTTTTGTTCATTATGGTCTTAAATAACACCACAAGTAAAGAATATGCATTTTGTAGATTTTGTTTATTGTCTTTGACGGCTGAGGAATATACGGCTTATCTGATGGTAAATACCATAGTTACCGTCGTTAGGGGACGTCAGGAATGCCAGGGGCATAGCCAAGCCGTTGCCTCTTGTTGAGTAGTTTCCGCAAGCCTCATTCGAAGGAGGGTATGTGATAGCGGTCGGAAAACGCCGTGGAGGGAAGTTCATTCCAAAGCCTGATGGTGCGGGGCAGAAAAGGTCAACGGAAACGCACTACGGATGCGGGTTTTGTAAAATTTTCCAAATGACACCCTTCCGGTATCTTCTCCACTAGTAAACCAGAATTAATGGGGTAATTTGCTACAGATGGTATGACGGTTAGTGTGGTATGGACATGTGATGCGGAGAGAGAAGATGCATGTGACTAGGAGATGTATGGAAATAGTAGTGCAAGTTAGAAGGGGAAGAGGTCGATCGAAGAAGACATGGATGGAGTGTGTAAATGACTATATTGAGATAGTGAGAGAGGTGTGTGTTGAGATGACGGCGGATAGAAGAAAATGGAAGAGAAAAAGTAGATGTGCCGACCTCACCTAGTGGGATAAGATAGAGAAAAAGAAGCTAGGACATACGAGGTCAGTCGTATTGTGTGCTTTAGCTGGTCTACCTGGAGTACATAATCTAAATGCTTAATGGGAAACCCGCGGTCGAAATCTGATTAAACTGGTACGTGCTATCGATCCTACCCTAAGTGCACATATTTACTAAAAAATATACTGGTGGTAGGACCACTTGTGAGTCTGCACGGGTAGGTACCACCACCCTGCCTATTTCCGCCGTGAAGCAGTAATGCGTTTCGGTTTGAAGGGCGGCGCAGCCGTTGTACTGTTAAAAAGTGAGACCTTAGAACTAATGTTTCAAGGTGGGTTACGGCATTTACGTTGTAGTTGTCTATGAGCTCCCGGTAACTACTGAGCATCAGTTGGGCCGTGAGCTCGTCCATCTATATATGAGCAAAAAAATATTTTTTTCTGACTACCCTACTCTTTTTTTAGGGACATAAAAGGTGCTAATATCCTGTTGACGGAATGCGGCGATGTTAAGCTTGCAGATTTCGGGGTTTCTGCTCAGATTACGGCCACGATCAACAAGCGGAAGTCCTTCATTGGCACCCCTTATTGGATGGCGCCAGAGGTACGTTTAACGTAATTATTATTAAAAACACAAATATTAGTTTTTGTCTAACATACATTGGTGCATAATTTTTTTTAGATAAAATATATAAATGTTGGCGCACATCAGGGATGGCTGAGCGGTAGTTTCCGTCATCACTCGTATTTGGTTGAACTCAGTTTATAAAAAGTCAATAAAACCTTTTGAATAATAATTATTGAAACTCAACACACACAACTTTCACAATGACAGGATAAACCGACAGTTTCGTTGCACATACCGACAGACCGACTGACTGACTGACTGACTGCCAGAGACTCATTGACTGAGACGGACGGAATGACTGTCTGACACGGAATGCTACGACTCTGTCCACGTACCGCCATTTTATACTGTGGCGTTACGGAGTCTACCCTTCATTTTGTGATATTTATCAAAACAACATTTCATCATTTAAAATAATAATCAAAACCACCGTCTTAATATTATTACTAAAAGTCGTTATCCACGACAACTAAAAGTCGTTATCCACGACATATATATATTATTTTTATTGCTTCGATGAGTGGACGAGCTCACAGCCCACCTGGTGTTAAGTAGTTACTGGAGCCCATAGACATCTACAACGTAAATGCGCCACCCACCTTGAGATATAAGTTCGAAGGTCTCAAGTATAGTTACAACGGCTGCCCCACCCTTCAAACCGAAACGCATTACTGCTTCACGGCAGAAATAGGCAGGGTGGTGGTACCTACCCGCGCGGACTCTCATGAGATCCTGCCACCAGTAAAAAGATCCTACCACCAGTATTAAGCAATACTGATTGATACATATCATCATGGCCGGTGGGAGCCAAAATTTTCTCCCGGGCAACCGCTCTTTTTAGCGCCTCCTATTCGAAAATATAATTATGATAATTGAACAATTACAGTATGTATAATAATCGCACAATATCAAATTAGAAAAAAAAAACAGTGGCCCGAGATCAAATTTTCATCTGCAATGTGGCCCGACTATGAAAATATTTGCCCACCCCTGCTATAGACCAAGGTATTTTGTGAGCTCCCTCATTCGACCTCTTTTGTTACTGGTGGTTCGATGTGTTGTCACCCCAAACGGGGTGGATACCAACATCCTACCATCATCATCATTCTCTGACAAGTCTATCCAGGCGGTTCGATTGTGGATTGCCGGATGCAGTGAGAAGTGCTCCAATTTTGAACTGCTTTAAAAGAATGGTGAAGGAACACTACTTATCTGCTTAGTGTTGTTTATTTGTATCATTATCATTTAACATTTCCATACTGTTAATTTATTATATGTATGTAAGTATATTAGTTTGTAATTATGTATATTGGTATATAAATCAAATAGTTATTTCATATTATATTTAAACGGTATATATCTATTTATTGTATAATATATTTTCTATACTAATGTATTGTCAATGGTACACCGCAACATACCTGCTATATTTTTATATTTTCCAGAATTTCTGTAAATTAAACGGTTGTTTGGGAGAGGTCAATTTTAGCGATAAGAACGCCTATTATACAAATGTATCTGCTTTTTGACTGTTTTTGAATGAAAATTGTGTTTTGGTGTCCAATAAAGTGTATTCTCTCTCCCTCTTCCACTTATTTTTGCTGCAAAGTATTCACGCGTTCCATTTTGAAGGATTATTGCAATACAAACAACGTTGTCCACGCGCCCTTATAACCACTTAACGGCGCGTGGACCGTGAACTCATCAGTATTCACAAAGTAAACAGAAATGGCAAAATGTAGTCGGCTGCTTCGGTAAGCTAACGGCGTAGGAGCTTTGAAGACACGACTTATACGTAGTAACATATTTCTTTCCAGGTTGCCGCTGTTGAGAGGAAGGGGGGATACAACCAACTCTGCGATATATGGGCCTGCGGTATAACAGCCATAGGTACGTATCAGGCCTCAATAAGTTGACAACGAAAAACTGTCAAGTGATATTGCTAGCAATCCATTACGTGTGACGTCATTTGAGGGTAAAATAAATCACGAATTAAACATACAGCCTGAATATATGTATAAGTACTGTTTGACGTTGAGATTTAATAATGTTCTTTTTAAAACGCTTTTATTAGCTTCAGACGTATGTATGTATGTTTGTAACGGAATCTTTGAACATGATTTTAACCCCCTTCAAAACGTCGGATTAACTCGAAATTTGGTATACTTATTAAGGACCGATGACAAAACAATATTTAAAAAAAATATTGTAAAAATTGAAATTCAATTGAAAAATAAATAATAGTTTAAAAAAACTAAAAAAATACGCTTTTATAGAAAATCCAACTAAAATAATATAGAATATAAATTTTAATAAATTTGAATTAAAAATAGTATAAGAAAAAATGGTTTTACTGTAAAAAATTTTGTTTGATTTTGTCTATTTAGTGTTTCTTCAGGTTTAAATGTGTAATAAAGGTGGATTATTAACTGTTTAATATCTGTGAAAATGCACAAATGTGGGAAAATGAAACAAAACTGCTGGACGTAACTTCTCGGGATGCTCCAAAAATTCCATTGAAAGCATCTTCATACCATTTCATCTCATTTCATTTCATTTCACTTCATTTCACTTCATACTTCTTCTTCTTCTCAGTCGTACACTCCTGGCGGAGCGGTCGTGGTTACTTATCTCTTAATGTTTGGTTGAGGCTTTTGAGAGACTTCTCCATCTCTTTCTATTTATACTATCATTTTCATAAAATTAAGAATCATTACATAGTATAAAACAAAGTCGCTTTCTCTGTCCCTATATCCCTATGTATGCTTAAATCTTTAAAAATATGCAACGGATTTTGAGGCTGTTTTTTTAATAGATAGAGTGATTGAAGAGAAAGATTTATATTATGTATAAAAACATCCATTAAATAGTGGAGAAATCAATAATAAATTACAGTTTCCGAAGCGAAGCGAGGGCGGGTCGCTAGTATAAATTAAAATAAGACGTGACCTAAAGGTCTTAGTTACCAGGTCATAAAATTCCCTAGGAAATATAAATAAAAAAATAAAAATGGCAGTGACGTCACAAACCGCCATATTTGCTCTTTGAAAAGTTAATTTTCCGAATCATTTCAGAACTAGCGGAACTCCAGCCTCCTATGTTCGAATTGCATCCGATGCGGGTGCTCTTCCTCATGTCGAAGTCCGGCTTCAAGCCGCCGCAGCTGAGGGACAAGGAGCGATGGTCGCAGCTGTTCCACGGGTTCCTGAAGCTGGCGCTCACGAAGAATCCCAAGAAGAGACCGACGGCTCAGAAACTGTTACAGGTGAAGCGGCTCTCAAACTTGACCGGTCAGAGATAGTTAAAGTTTTGGTGGGGCGTAAGGTAGCGGTAGGCGGGGAGTAATAATAATAATAATAATAGCCAAGGACAATTCACAGAGTCGCCTGACCCCAAATTAAGTTTCCTGTACTATGGCACATAGAGACTAATATACATATCTATATACATACGATAAAATAAATTAATACATCCTGCATACATACGGCCCGGCAGTCAGGACCGCTAACAACTGCACCGAATCACTCATAATACAAACGAGGGAGCACGCCTTCCGGATCGGAACCAAACAAGTTCTGCATTTAAAGATGTCCGAAAAATAATGTTTTTCATTTTTCATTAGCATCCGTTCTTCCTGCAAGAGATGAGCAAGAGGCTAGCGATAGAGCTGCTGCAGAAGTATTCGAATCCACCGACGCACTGCAACCCGGAGCCGGACGAGGACGCGGTTAGTCAAATAAATATATATAAATAAAATTGCAGTATCTGTTTGTAATATTGAAATAACCGCTTTTTACTACATGCATATGTACGGTATATACACAAAAATAACATTTTTTACAATTTTTGTCGGTCTGTCTGTTTGTTCCGGCTAATCTCTGGAACGGCTTAGGCTAGGGCTTTTTTTAGACTAGCTTCGCCCCGCGGCGTCACCCGCGGTACGTCAATAACATCGCGGGACTCAACTATCAATAATAAAATTTAATGTTTCCGAAGCGAAGCGAGGGCGGGTCGCTAGTAAATTAATAAATGTCTTAAATTATAATCCACAAGTGCATGGACCGTAGATTAAATAAATATGTATGAACCTACGTTTAACGCCATCTGATGATGGTGGAGCGGTACTAGTCATTTATAATTGTCATTAAAATCGTAACTAGCGCGCCCGGCTGACGTTGAATTGCAATGAAAACGAAAACCCACCGAGTTTCTTGCCGGATATTCTCAGTGGGTCGCGATTCAGATCCGGTGGTAGATTCTGCGAAGCACCGCTCTTGCTAGAGCCAGTGTTAGCATTTCTCTCAGGTTGAGCCCGTGAGCCCACCTACTGGTTCGTATGAAAAAAAATCAAACTCGTATTTTTGATCACAGCGCCACCTATCATTCAAGGATTTCACTCAAAGACCCAAAATTATTTATCAAGACCAAATTATTATACAGGGTATATCGAGTGTGCCTCAACGCATAGCGTCGCGCCACACGAACCGAGGGGGGCGCCGGATACTCGCCGAGCGGCTCCGCTCGCCAGGCAACTCCGTCGACAGGCTGCGACCGAGAAGGTAATGTGACTGTAACGTTATGTTCGTATTGACTAACCCATAGACAACTTTTTTTTGATACGCTTTTATTAGTTTCAGACATATGTATGTTTGTAACGAAATCTTTGAACATGATTTTGACCCCCTTCAAAACGTCGGATTAACTCTAAATTTGGTATACTTATTAAGGACCGATGACAATTGAATATTAAAAAAAAATAAAAATAAAAATTGAAATTCAACTAAAAAATGAAAAATAAATAATAGTTTCAAAAAAAATTAAAAACACACGCATTTATAGAAAATCCAAAACACCCCACGATGTGTTTACAAGAAAATCACTTTATCACAATATTTTTAAATAAATTTATTAAAATTAATTTTCTATTTTTTAGTTGGATTTTCTATAAAAGCGTATTTTGTAAAAAAAATTAAACTATTATTTATTATTTTTATTTTTTTAAAGTGTGGGAAATTTCATACACCCCGTCCGCGCAATTTGCGTAAAAAGGGGTACAAAGTTTTTGCGTCACGTATTAATATATAGATTATAAAGCATTACGGTAATGTTTTATTTGTAATTGTGCTAAGTGTATGATGTGTCGGTCCAGCCTGGTCCCCGAGCCGGCCCCCCCCTCGGACGAGGAGGGCGCCATCACCTTCACCGCGCCCCCCGCCGCCAGGGCTGATACCATCAATAACACTGGTAATACATCTCGATATCGAGAACTATGTTTGAAAACAATTCTAATCTGTACTAATATATAAATCTACAGTGGTTTTACGGATGTTTTTTTTTTATTGCTTAGATGGGTGGACGAGCTCACAGCCCATCCGGTGTTAAGTGGTTACTGGAGCCCATAGACATCTACAATGTAAATGCGCCACCCACCTTGAGATATAAGTTCTAAGATCAAAGTATAGTTATAACGGCTGCCCCATCACTCTTCAAACCGAAACGCATTACTGCTACACGACAGAAATAGGCAGGGCGGTTGTACCTACCCGTGCGGACTCACAAGAGGTCCTACCACCAGTAAATTTTATTGCTCTTTTATTCAATGTATGTGTAAAGCTTTTTTTGTTTGAACTTCCAGTGTACCATAGACAATCGAGCGAAGACTGGAGCGTGGCCTCGATCATAAGCTGCCCGAAACACAATCCAATATCTCAGGATCTGTCCTTGGACACGATGCCGAGCAGCGAAAAGTAAGTTAATAAAGCACAAAAACTATATATAATCTATATATTATTTATTGATGGTGGCGGTTGGAGCGCTTAGAACAAAAATGTGTGTCGTATTTATTCGAGGGGATTGTTTTAATGAACAGTCTAGAATAGAATAGAATAGAATAGAACAGTCTATACTATTCTATAGTAACGAGGAGTTTTAAATTTACCAAGACTCCGATATTTAAAATAAAAATAAAAAATATATATAAAAAAATAAAAATAAAAAAAATATATAAATAACATATAATTTTTTTAAATTAAATTTGTTTTATAACTGTGATTATTGAAACATTCTTGCGAATTATTCGGAACTCGGCTAAGCGTAACGTGACGTACGTGTGACGTCATTTGTGGCTAAACTATGCCTAAATCTAACACAACGATTAGCCGACATTGTACATTGCACATATTGTTTTGTTTGTTTGTCTTAAAAAGATAAGACGTCCGGTGCATTCGTATGTAGCGATGCACCAGTGTTCGAATCCCAGGCGGGTCCAATTTTTCTAATGAAATACGTACTCAACAAATGTTCACGATTGACTTCCACGGTGAAGGAATAACTTCGTGTCATAAAAATCAAACCTGCAAAATTATAATTTGCGTAATTACTGGTGGTTGGACCTCTTGTGAGTCCGCGCGGGTAGATACCACCACCCTGTCTATTTCTGCCGTGCAGCAGTAATGCGTTTCGGTTTGAAGGGCGGGGCAGCCGTTGTAACTATACTGAGACTTTAAACCTTATATCTCAAAGTGGGTGACGGCATTTACGTTGTAGATGTCCATGGGCTCCGGTGACCACTTAAAGATTCATATTTATTTGTATATAATTACCTAAACGTTATCAATTTCACACAACAAATTTAACTTCTAATGTTATAGGTCATCGCTTAGATATGTTTTAGTGAAGTAGGGTTGCCCAATTGTAGGGGTTGGTGGGGGCGTAATTTGAATATTATTATTCTATTTGTGGTAGGTGCTAATATTCACCACCGAATGTGAATAAGCATTGTTGAATCTTTATATTAATATGTGAAGCAAAAACTTTGATCCCTTTGTTACGAAAATTGCGCGGACGGAGATCTATGAAATTTCCCACACTTATAGAGAATATAATATATAGAAGGAGTGCAGAATGCTAATATTTTTTTTTGAATTATGCTTTAATAATACATTAAATCAATAAAAAAAACATAACACACACTACCATGAATTTGACACACACACACACACATGTATATATATTATATACTCTGTGTTTATTGTCAAACTTTTGTTATTGTTTAAAGTCTGTTGTCAAATTGAGAATAGATAAATATTCTTTATTTTTAATATTATTTGTCTAAAGTGTGGTCTTGGTGAAATTTGTGAATAAGAAAGCATGATGGTCTCTGACAATAGAACCTTAATAATTTAATAATGTTCAAACTTATAATTTAAATTAATTATAGTCGAATTTCAACAACTGCGGGAGAGTAATGTATGGACAATCTGTACAGAGTGACTTTTTTAAAAGATCCCCTTGGTTTGATTGTTGGGATATGCGTTATATCAATTTAGACCTCATGGGTCGCAAGGGTGGGGGGGTATGGTCACCCACAGTGTCTATTAGATTCATTTATTTGACGGCGAATTTTTTTTGTCTAATTCTTTAATGAATAAAGATTAGATTTCAAAAAAGGCTGCGTATCTTTCGACGCGAGCTGTATGCATGTCTACATTATGTGGCCTCACTTTACATCTACGTAATACTACTTTAGTTAAGTAACGTAGGTTTATACTTATTTTTTTTTTAATATATATATATGTATATTTATTTAATTTGTACGTGTTTGTAGCAAGTGGTGTCGGGCGACCGGTGATGATATTTTGAAAATGAGTTTGAGGTATTCTTATATTATATAAATATAATTATCTATATATAATATTTTTTTTATTGGACAAAGTTTTAACATTTTTTTTTGCTTAAATGGTGAAGGTTTTCATTGATTTAATTCGATTGGAAAAGATTTACGGTTTTTTTTTTTTGGGAATTAATTTTGTGCTTGTAAATAAGTATGTAGTATTGAGTTTGATGTTGTCGTGGCTTAAAGGATAAGACGACCGGTGTATTTGTATCGCGCGGTTTGACTGTGTTGGGGTTCGAATCTTGCAAGCAGGTACCGATGGTAGGGCCTCTTGTGAGCCCGCACGGGTAGGTACCACTGTCCTGCCTATTTCCGCCGTAAAGCAGTAATGCGTTTCGGTTACAAAGGCGGGGTAGACAATGTACTGTTAAAACTGAGACTTTAGAACTCTTGTCTCGAAGTGCGCGACGGCATTGACGTTGTAGATGTCTATGGACTCCGGTCACCACTTAACATCAGGTGGAATAAAATACGTACTTAACCACATGGGTAGGTACTGTTATACACTGGGGTTCGAGATAAATAAAACTTCCATTGAAGTACAAATTAAAACTCTATTAAACACTTAGAACACTTAAGGAACACTTTCAATTCGTAATTCGCTGTTTCGGTTTGAGTAGATCCGATTACTAACTCTTATAGTCGATACAACTCTACAATTATCGAGAACATTCCCGGCAAGACCAGTCGTTTCGATATGTATGTGTTTCCGTTATTTGATAATAGATGGCGTTACGCTTCTCGAGCGTTCTCGATATTACTAGTTCTTTTGATATTCGTTTTTGCTATTCAACGATAGATGGCGTTACTCTTACCGACCAGCTCAGTGCGTTTAGTTTTGAAGGGCACGCCATGTGCTTACCTCCTCCGGGAACGCACCAAGAATACACTAAAGAAAAGAAACAAACAATAATATTTATTCTCTTAACGAATCGAGTATGGACCTGTGCAATTTTAAAAATGACTTACTACTGGGTCAGCGAGGCAATAAAATTTTAGTCGCTTCTAGAGAATACTATAGCTAGGTGTAAAAGGCTATTTAGTTTGAGCGTCATTTCGCTTAATACGCGACATTTCTCTTTGTAATTAAAGGTCCGTTTTATTTGGTACTACTAGCTTTTGCCCGGGACTCCGTCTGCGTGGAATAATTACTTTGGCATAACGTTAAATTTTACCCCCACTTCATTTACGCAGAAAGTGAAAATATTTTAAAACATTCTTTATTGGTGCTCCACTTGTATCGGTCTCATGATGTTATATAGCCTATACCCTTCCTTTTTTTTTATTGCCTTTGTAGGCAGACGAGCATACGGCCCACCTGATGGTGAGTGGTTACCGTCGCCCATGGACTTCAGCAATGCCAAGGGCAGAGCCAAGCCGCTGCCTACTTCCTCAATAAATGGGCTATGTAATACTGAAAGAATTTTTCAAATCGGACCCATAGTTCCTGAGATTAGCGCGTTCAAACAAACAAACTCTTTAGCTTTATAATATTAGTATAGATTAGCATCAACAATTCGATGTTTTTAATTGAACTTCAATTAAGTTTACTCCATTCGAATATAGCTGAAGAAGTTTTTTTTTCTTATGATATTTTTTCCAACTTTTAAACTACAAATGTATCCTCCTGTAAAGTTGCGCAATATGGCTTAACAAAATAGCCATTCTTTCACCCCTCGAATTATAGTTTCAAAACATTAACTAACCGTAAATCTGTTTCAATCGTTACATCTATAAAAATGTATGTACAGTATATTTATGATAAAAATTTGTATGTCACGGATTGTATGTGAATAATGCGTATTTTATACACGAAGCATGCATTTGGTGGGAATTTTATGAGTGGCTTTCTTGACTGTGTAATGCATTAAACATATACAGGGGTAAGTATTTCAAGGGTTCGAAATGATATATGGTTGTTGTTATTTTAATATATTTCATAGTTTATTTAACGAAAAATATCTTATATCTTCGGACGCAAGTCAAAATACAAATGTGTAATATATGATTGATTAGGTATATTTTTAGCAATATATTACAGCCGCACTTAACAGCAGGGAGACCGTGCACATAATACAATAAACATAATTAAATGCTGATCTTCCAACTCTTATCAGCTATATGGTTGTGTTTTTTTAAATGCAAGGTTTAATTGTTTTATCACCCTGTACACTAATATACAGAGTGTTTTTTTTTTTTAATTCTATAATATAGTAATCTAATCATATTCGAAGTAGATTCAGGAAACCTGTATATATAATATGTATAAGTAAAAAAAAAACAATTAATACACTACTTTCTCGTTCGCCTGTCAACCTTTCTTCTTCTTTATTTTTTTTGTTTTGTCAATAACACTAGTGTGATTAATAAAAATTGGAATTACTAAAGGTCTTTTTTGATCAAATGTTTTTTTTTTTTGAGACATAACAGATAACTATTACTGGTGGTAGGACCACTTGTGAGTCCGCACGGGTAGGTACCACCACCCAGCCTTTCTTCTGCCGTGAAGCAGTAATGCGTTCCGGTCTGAAGGGTGGGGCAGCCGTTGTAACTATACTAAGACCTTAGAACTTATATCTCAAGGTGGGTGGCACATTTACGTTATAGATGTCTATGGGCTCCAGTAACCATTTAACACCAGGTGGGCTGTGAGCTCGTCCATCCAACTAAGCAATAAAAAAAAGAAAAAGAATATTAATTAACTTCACAGGACATTAAACCTTGCACGTACGTGATAATGTCACAAATTACTACAAATTACTATTTCATGTCAGAGTTGATTTTCATGAAATTGTGTATTGAAATAGTTCGGACCGCGATATAGCTATACATAAACTATTAAAAAATGTAAATATGTAAAGAAAATCCTTTTGTATGTAATTTTTATGGAAAACCTTTGAAACTTTTTACTTTTTGGTAAAAAATGATTTTTCTTATATAAAGAGGAGAATAAAAGGCTTCAAATGTTATTTTATAATGATATTGAATATTCTAAAATTGGTTGAACAATAATAAGACTTCTGTACAATATTAAGAAAACAACATTTAATGCCTTTATTTTCCTTTTTAAATGATTACTAGTTGACCCGGCAAACGTTGGTTTGCCTTATAAATTGTTTCTAGAAAAGATAGATTAACCTAGATATCGACTGCAGCGCCATCTGTCGGGCTGATTTGTGAATCTAAACCATCCAGGGCGCCACCCAAACGCATACAAAAAAATTAATTCAAATCGGTCCAGCCGTTTAGGAGGAGTTCAGTGGCAAACACACACACAGAAGTAATATATCTTAATATATATAAATCTCGTGTCACAATGTTTGTCCTCAATGGACTCCTAAACCACTTAACCGATTATAATAAAATTCGCACACCATGTGCAGTTCGATCCAACTTGAGAGATAGGATGGTTTTTATTTCGATGAATGGTCGCAATATTTATTAATTAACAATAAAATGATTTCTTATGTTGATTTTTGTTATTAATTGTAAGTTTCATAAGTCTAAAACAGATGGCGCTTTAAATCAGTTTTTACAGACAATTGTTATACTGTGACTTTAATATCTCATAGATGGCGCTGTGCTAAAAATACCAACGTTTCACATAAGCTACAATTTAATGGCATAAGCATCACGTGTTTCTGAGGCTAAAGTATAAGTGAAATTTATTTCGTAGTAAACGAAATACAGTGAAATCCAATTGTTCTTACGTTGTCAATTTTTGGTATTAGCATAGGCGGCCGCGAGTTATTTAGAAACAAAAACCTAAGCCACAGCAGATTTTACACAGTATAATTGAATTAAGTAAAACTGAAATACTCTTTTCTCAATGACAGAGTGTTCAGTCAAGCTGTATAAGCAAAACTCTTTTTTATAGAACAAAACAGTTTCAAAGGTTTTACATAAAAATTACATAAAAAAGGTTTTATTTACCCAATATACCTAAATTTTCAAAAGCATGTTTATAATGGGACCACATTATACCTACATATATTGGTGTGCCGGATACGGATATAGTGTTGTATGTAAAGAAAGATGCGTGTAAAGCGGTGTTTCCCAACGTGAAGCCCACGCCCCGCAAGAGGGCAATTTGATAATAAAGGGAGGGCGATCGCACTAAATTAATATAGAAAATCTGTATTAAAATCATTTTGAATTTGAATTTCAGTTTTTTATTATATGTTTTGAAATATTACTTACTGTGTTCTGATAAAAATTTCATAGTGATTTCTTTCTAAAACCTATCATTTATGTTTCTTAAGTGAAGAAATAAAAAAAATTATGTTAAAAATTATGTATGGGGGCATAAACATTTTAGAAATGTGCCAGTGTGGCATGGCACAAAAAAGGTTGGGAAACACTGGTGTAGAGTGTCCACGCATTTGAGACTTGGCAAGGTGTGCAAAAAACGTTTTGATTTGAGTGTGTTTACAATGTTGTCCTTTTTTGCCTTGGATTCAAGTGTGGTTACCATCAAGAGATATGGACTTTATTTAGTATTATTTATTCAATATATTGGTGTTACATTGATAGGCGTCCGTGATGGTAGTTTCCCAATAAATTCTCTTACCGGCTGCCTATTTCGGCCGTGAAGCAGTAATGCGTTTCTGTTTGAAGGGTGGGGCAGCCGTTTTGTAACTATACCTTAGAACTTATACCTCAAGGTGGGTGGCGCATTTACATTGTAGATGTCTAAGGGTTCCAGTAACCACTTAACACCAGGTGGGCTGTGAGCTCGTCTACTCATCAAATCAATAAAAAAAAATTAATACATACTACTTGCTCATTTGACAGTATAATTCGGTTTGTGATTAATAAAATTCTGCGTTAGTCTTCCTTAAAACGATACAAATATAGACCATATCTCTTAATAGTTAAAGCTTAGAACCGTGTGTTTGTTGTTATGTAAGTTATGTCTTTATTGTTTTAGGAGCCTCTTGCAATATATTGACGAAGAGTTGATGCTCAGGTAAAAATGTATAAGACGAACGAAATGCATGCGTTTTTTTGTTATTTATAGTTTGAAGCTTTTGTGAATGTTTCGTTAGAAAAGTTACGGTGGGTAGTAGCATTGTGAACAGTGAAAGTGACGCAGGGGAATTTATCATAGCGCTATATTTGCATGTCCAAAACGCCCTTTGACTTTAAATAATTGTTCGCATTCGGCTCGACGCACAATTGGATTCTAATTTATATGTGACATTAATAAATGACTTCTAATGTCACTTCAAGATATCTTCAGTGTTTTTACCCTTCATCAGACTCATTTTTATTGGCGATGCTACTCTCCTCAGTGTGCTTAGTGCGAGTTTTATAACATTCTCGATAACGTAAAAGTTAACTCAAATTTGTATGCAGTTGGTACAGCGCCTCTAGCGGCAAAGGGAGATGTTTCAACTCTATACAAAGTTAACTTTTACGCGATCTAGAAGTTAAAAAGCTCGCATTAAGCACATAGTATTTTTGCACCAGCATGCTTAGTAGTGTATACTATTTTTGATGACTTTTCGTAGCGTATACATTATCAACTACCTTTCCTTTTTATTAATTGATAATTCGCGACCCTCTTATGAATTTCTCAATGAATTTTCTTACGATGCCGATATGGGTCAACATTTCCATATTTTAATTTCATTTGTTTCATATTGTTTGAAGCCTTTGTGTATCGTAATTTGAACCGCGTCTTAACAAAGCCCGACTTGTATAGGTCCAAAGAAGATTTATGTCTTATCCTTATAGCATGTCTTATCCTTATGGCAGTTAGCATCCACTTTTTTTATACCTATGCTGATAGCCTTGAGAGGCTATTTCAGTTTCACCCAAACGATTAAGTGAGCTCACGGGGCTCAAACCGAAAGTGTTGCTAACACTGACCCTAGCAAGAGCAGTTAGCATCAAAAACAGTCAAATGCAAGGTATAGAGCGCTCAAAAAATAGTCTATTGCTATTTTCTAAATGAAAATAGGTTGGCATAGCTTAGATGTAGCATGTATATTGTTCTTACTATCATAGTTGTAGCAATGATATCGAGGGGAGAAAAGCTATTTGGCTTAAGGGTAATTTCGTTTAATACGCGACATTTATCTTTGTAATTAAAGGTCCGTTTTTATTTGGTATTAGCATCAAAAGTTCGATGTTTTTAACTTGAACTTCAATTAAGTTTATACTCTATTCAAACAATAGCTTTATGGTATTTTCGATAAATTACAAAAACTTTAAATGGCTCTTCTGTAAAGTTGCAAAAATTACGCTTAAACCAAATAGCCTTTTACCCCTCGATATTATAATGCTTGTAGATGGAGTTAAAAAAGAAATAACAATGAAATATGGCGTAGATAATTTTGATTATCTATGTGTCCCGCCGAGCACCACTTGTTAAATATTGCCGAAATATATTTAAAGTTAAATTCAACGTGTGACTAACAGCACTCGAACTTTAAAGCTTAAAGCGTAACGGCACAGCAATTTCCATCCACATCTCTAACAACGCACAAATTACTACTAAAATGGTAATGTCTGTTATAATTTTAACAGGGCAACACTACCGTTGACAGCTGACACGACACTGCCGCAGGCTGGCAACACAGGTCTTTCGTTGCACGACCAACACCTCTCGCAGTGTATACAGTTGAAACAAAACTACTTGAACAATTCAAGTACGAACATTTACCAGAATTTAGCTTCGAATTTTCAAAGTCCGATCGGCACGTCGCGAGATATCGACGAAGACATCTTATACGTTGATCAGTTAGAGGATTCGCCACGGTTGTTGAACGCGAATTGCGAGTGTGGTTTATGTCCGAAGCCAGAGAGGAAAGGCGATAACACTCTGAGCGATTTACAGAAAAGCGTGGCGCCGAAATGCTCGTGCGACTCTTGCAACTCCAACGGCGATATCCTCAGCTATTACAGGAACTGTACTAGCCAGAACTCTGACTCTGGTATCGTTTACTGCGAGAAATGCAACAAGCAGAAGATATCCGTTTCGAACTTCCGAGCTTTACAGATAGCGAACAGCCTCAGCATGGCTGATGACGAAACCCGCAATGGTAGCGTATCGGACGACGACCTCTGTCGGCGGATCGACATGAGCCTCAAGATGGACGAGAAATTCGAGAACAGGAAACGGCACAATCGACACGGCGCAGATACGACGACTTCCGGCATAGACCTGAGTCAGTTCTGTCAGTGCGAGTTTGAGGGTAGGCGTAAAACGTCGTCCGTCGATGAGATATTCAAAATGGTTGAAGAGAAAGACGTCGAGGGCTCGGTTGAGGATGAGGCGAAGGTTAGCCAGCGGCAGAGGAGCTTGAGCGACAGTCAGAGGGATAAAGCGAAAGTCGAGAACAAAGGTAAGGTTAGCGGCAGTAAGGCATTCGGCTATCGGTCATTGTCAAGGAACTTTGAGTCCAATTACAATTAACTCTAACTAGACTTTATTGAGGTTCGAGAGGATCCGCTGGGGGAATCCTATGTCCAGCAGTGGACGTCTTTGGGCTGATAGAATAGACTTATAGACAAACAAAAGTATATCAGAAAACATTTTGTACACATCACAAGTAGGTACATATCGTAGTGAGGGATTTTTGGTGGCAAAAGACTTTACTAATTCAATTAGAGAGGGAACAATAGAACACAGGCGATGTTATTAACTGCCCTAGTAGACTTTTTTTATTGCCCTAGGCAGACGAGCATACGACCTGATGGTGAGTGGTTACCGTCGCCCATGGGCAACAGCAATGCCAGGGGCAGAGCCAAGTTGTTGCTTACCGTTTTCGTGTGTACGTGTTATGAGTACATAGTTCGCTAAATATATATATTGTATTCGACAAAACCCGGAGGCTTAAGGATATTGTCATCAGTGTTGCCAAATGAATGAGAACGAAAAATGTTTTCAAGATATAATCCGTTGATCTATAAATCGCATAAAAGCGAAATTGCGTGAAACAGTTACCGTGTAAATAGGGGGATATGTGTAGTCTCACGTCATGTACTCCATGGTGCTTATGTCACTGTCAATATACGTGCTAGAGAAATAAGTATGATCCGTGGCTGATAACAGACAAAGCACAAAAACTGGTAAGTTGAATACACCAATATGGTCGATACACCAATATGTGCCGATACATCAATATGACCGATGCACCAATATGGCCGATACACCAATATGGCTGATACACCAATATGGCAGATACACCAATATGGCCGATACACCAATATGGCCGATACACCAATATGGCCGATACACCAATATGGCCGACACATCAATATGGCCGATACACCAATATGGCCGATACACCAATATGGCCGACACATCAATATGGCCGATACACCAATATGGCCGTGTCTGTCAGTGTCAGGTCCGGGTACGCCGCCGGTGCCGCCCCGCCGCGCGCGCTCCCGCCGCCTCACCCCTCCGCGCCCCGCACCGAACGGACTCCCCCCCACGCCCAAGGTGCACATGGGGGCTTGCTTCTCCAAGGTAACGTGTGTGCTACTATGTCGGTGATGACACCCCGCAGTCAGGTACGAATAGCCCTAATGAAATACGTACTTAACACAGAGCTCACGAACGACTTCCACGATTTTTATTATGTTGTTGCTTAGATGGGTGGACGAGCTCACAGCTCACCTGGTATTAAGTGGTAAAAATGGAGGCCTTGTGTAGAGGTTTGGGAGGATCGCCTCCTGTCGCTGATCGCACCTGTAATTTCATCTAGGTGGACTCTTAGACACCGGCTGAGCTTTTTTTCGCTATAGTAGTTTTTAAGTAGGTGAAAAAAATGGGGGCGCTAAAAAATAATATATTCTCAAAGTGGGCAGTAGATAAAATAAGTTTGCGAACCCCTGGCCTAGACCATACCAAATACCACAGTGACTAAAGCCTTTTTTTTCCTACCTAAGCTGATAGCCTTGAGAGGCTATTTCAGCGTAACCTTAACTAGTAGGTGAGCTCACAGGGCTCAAACCGGAGTAATGCTAACACTGGCCCTAGCAAGAGCAGTGTGCTTCGCAGAATCTACCACTAGATCGGAAACGCGACCCACTGAGAAGAAACTCAGTGGGCTGTGTCTAGGGGACTAAAGCCGTTAGCGTCATCATTACAGGAGCATGATGAGGTTACAGCCGTAAACCCTGTTAACTTGTAAATTTTAGGTGTTCAACGGATGTCCGCTAAGGATAAACTGCACGGCGTCGTGGATACACCCGGAGACGAGAGACCAGCACATACTGATAGGTAAGATTCTGCGTGGTTCTGATGATAGATTTTTTTTTTTTTTTATTGCCCTTGTAGGCAGACGAGCATACGGCCCACCTGATGGTGAGTGGTTACCGTCGCCCATGGACTTCAGCAATGCCAGGGGCAGAGCCAAGCCGCTGCCTACCGTAAATCTGGCCTTTTTTCGAATCTCGAAATCGAAATTCGAACGAAAAGGCCAGATTCGAAATTCGAATCTGGCCTTTTCGTTGTGGAGCAGTAATGCGTTGCGGTTTGAAGGGTGGGGCATTTGTACTGCGAATTAAGATTCGGAACTCATCTTGAGGTGGTTGACGGCGTTTGAGTTGTTGATGTCAATGGGCTCCAGTGACTGTAACTTTTCTTAAATTTTTCATGTGGCCTTTTCGTAATCAGGGTTAACCTGTACCCTAGGCCTGATGGTATTGATGACGCCTATCTCTGCCTATTCGGTTTTTAGATGTCAGTATTCCAGATGCACAGATGAGAGCTGGTTTCAAGTGGTTAGCTGAGCCCAGACGTGACAATGTGGACATCTTTATCCATCCTTTAAAATGACCGCTTCGTCAATCCTGGTTGTATCGACTGCATCACGCTGGTATAATACTTGGAGACCGCTGCTGCCTGGTAACATCCTAGTTGCCTCACGACGTATATATGAGAAGACGGTGAGCGTCATCTTAGGCCACTAATAGAAACATGGCCGAGTCACTAATAACAGCTGATTCCTTCAAGATCATGATTGCTATGCGACATTAACGCCCAGAATTGTAGCGCCCAGCTGCCTCGAACACTGACCTTGTCAATACTATTAGCGGTCCCATAAACTAACTTTGTCCTTCTTCAAACGAGGCTTGTGGACTTAACGGTAGGCAGCGGCATGGCCTGAAGTCCACGGGCAACGGTAACCACTTATCATCAGGTGGGCCGTATGCTCGTCTGCTTACATGGGCAATAAAAAGTACTCTTACCTCCATAACGGGTAGCGAAAATCGATCCAACTCAGGGGACCATTTGGGTCACCAATCCTAAAGCCAGGACCGACGCAGTGGATCCTTGATTTCAGGTGCTGAAGAGGGCATCTATACATTGAACCTGAACGAGCTCCACGAGACGGCGATGGACCAGCTCTGCCCCAGGAGGACCATATGGATGCACGTCATCAAAGACGTCCTCATGTCGCTGTCGGGTGAGTACGTCGCCGGTGTCCCTCACAGTTGACCCCTCGGCTCGGTTTTATTGCTTAGATGGGTGGACGAGCTCACAGCCCACGTAATGTTAAGTGGTCACTGGAGCCCAAAGACATCTACAACGTAAATGCGCCACCTACCTTGACACATACGTTCTAAGGTCTCAGGTATAGTTAGAACGGCTGCCCCACCCTTCAAACCTAAACACATTGCTGCTGATTGTCACACTATTTTATTCCCCGATGGTGGTAGGACCCCTTGAGAGTCCGCGCGGGTAGGTACCACCGCCCCGCCTATTTCTGCCGTGAAGCAGTGATGCGTTTCGGTTTGAAGGATGGAGCAGCCGTTGTAACTATACTGAGACCTTAGAACTTATATCTCAAGGTGGGTGGCGCATTTATGTTGTAGATGTCTATGGGCTCCAGTATCCACTTAACATCAGGTGGGCTGTGAGCTCGTCCATCTATCTATGCAATAAAAAAAAGCTTGACAGGATCGCCTCCTGTCGTTGATCGCGTCTGTGATTTCATCTAGGAGGACTCTCCTTTAGGACAATTCCTAGGACATAGAGACCTCAAGAGGTCCTACTACCAGTAATGTGCCGGTTGCAGGCAAGACGGCGTCTCTGTACCGGCATGAGCTTCTGGCGCTGGCGGGAGGCGCGCGGGGCGGAAGGTCGCTCCGGGTCCTCGCCCCCAAGCTGCTGCCCAGACGGTTCGCCCTCACCACCCGCCTTCCAGACACAAGAGGTACAGCTTTTAATCATACCTTGTCTTATATAGCTCATGGCAAGCAAAGAAGCGGGCTAGGTCGTGCGTCAGTACAGAAAATAACAGTTTAAAAAAACTAACAAAATACGCTTTTATAGAAAAACCAACTAAAAAATAGAAAATAAATTTTATTAAATTTGAATTAAAAATAGTGTAAGAAAAAATGATTTAGGATTTAGGATTAGGATTGACATCAAAATATTTTTTACGGCCATTGTCTACTGAACCATTTGGCCTAATATTGTCGGTATGTCATCATTCTCCTGCTCTTCTCTCAATCACCTGGAGTCGGCGTGACATGTTTTCTCTTTCCATACTCCTCTATCATAAGCGTCTTCACGAAATCCATCAATTTTTTCATAGGTCTACCTGTTCCTCTGAAACCTTCCACGTTCATATTTACCTTACCAATCTCATTCAGTCATTTCGCCTCATAACATCTCAAACGCGCACTTCTCAACTTCTGTCACAGGTGCCATTTTCAGACTTCCTCTAACATATAACTTATATAACACTAAATTTTTTTTTATTAATTAAAAAAATATAAAAAAAGAATGTGGCTCTCGTCATTTCGTCTCATCACATGTCCATACCGTCCATCCATCAGTATCCGGCCGGTAATATTGCCGGTATGTTATACCGAAAATGTTATCCAGGTTGTACGCGCTGCGCAGTGGCCCGCAATCCCTACAACGGGTACAAGTACCTGTGCGGCGCCACTCCCGCGGGCCTCTTCCTCATGCAGTGGTACGATCCGCTCAGGAAGTTCATGTTGCTCAAAGTAAGTGCTCTTTGAAACTTTTATTATTACATCGTCTCAAACTTTTTCGCTTGTGTGTTGCATGTCGCGTGACGGTCGGCTGCGGAGTAGGGATAAAGTGACAGACGCTCGTCAGAGCAGCCAGAATCTCGTAGCGTCAACACAACAAACTTGTTTTATTTTCGTTTCAGAACATAGAATGTAGTGTACCCTCGCCCTTACCGGTCTTCGAACTGATCATAACCCCGGACTCCGAGTACCCGCTGCTGTGCATCGGCGCCACCAGGAAACCCCTGAGATTGAACCTTATCAACATCAACTCAGGTGCGGTTTTACTTTGGCAAACATAATGTAGGTGCGATCGACACGTTTACGTGTTTCTTAAAGAGCTCGCGTTATGGTGAGAATGTGAGGGAGTATACACTTGATAGCAAGTGGTCCATGGACATGTCCCAACAAGAACAACGTGCTTTGTCTCTTTGCTTTGTGAAACGTTGAATATATATCGACGGAAGAAAGCGGAATTTTTGTAACTAGAAAAACCCTTTTTACTGGTGGTAGGACCTTCTATGAGTCCGCACGAGTCGGTGTCAGATGGCGCAGATTAGTGCATTCGAAATGGGGGCCTGTTATATTAATAAATAAAAAAATGAATAAAAAGTATTTACTGGTGGTAGGACGTCTTGTGAGTCCGCACGGGTAGGTACCACCACCCCGCCTATTTCTGCCGTGAAGCAGTAATGCGTTTCGGTTTGAAGGGTGGGGCAGCCGTTGTAATTATACTGAGACTTCAGAACTTATATCTCAAGGTGGGTGACAGCATTTACGTTGTGGATGTCTATGGGCGTAGTAGTAGTTGTAGAGGTCTATTCTCCATACGTCGATCATCAGATTGTGGCCTCATGAGGCTTTCTTGGAACACATGGTGGGGTTCAGCGTCCTTTCACGGCAGTGCTTTTGGGAGATTTAGTTCTTCGAGGCCGCTGAAGCCTTGATAAGATTCGGCTAATTAACCGCCTCCAGATATTCGACGTTGATTGTCTTACGGTCGAAAGGTGAAACTCCAACTTAACTCTCCTCTTTTTTTATTTTATTTTTATTGCTTAGTTGGGTGGACTAGCTCACAGCCCACCTGGTGTTAAGTAGTTACTGGAGCCCATAGACATCTACGACGTAAATGCACCACCCACTTTGAGATATAAGTTCTAAGGTCTCAAGTATTACAACGGCTGCCCCACCCTTCAAACCGAAACGCATTACTGCTTCACGGCAGAAATAGGCGGGGTGGTGGTAATCTCTCATCCGGGCTTGGGACCGATGTTAAGGAGTTGAATGGTTGATCCCAGGTGCGACGTGGTTCCACTCAGACGAGCTGGAGCCCTGCGTTGGGGGCTCCAACACGGTCCTGCCGCGACCGGAGCGCCTGCACACACTGCGGGCCGTGCACCAACTCAACAAGCACTCGGTCAGTACCAAGGTCGAAGCACCACAAGAAAGAGGATCCTGGTCCAAAGCACCGAAACTTATCGATGAGCTGTGTGTGTGCTTAGTGCGAGTTTTTTATCGTTCTCGATAGCGTAAAAATAACCTGATAACGTTCTCGATAGCGTAAACGTTAAGTCAAATTTGTATGCAGTTGGAACAGCGCCCCTAGCGGCAAAAGTTCCAACTCTCCTACAAATCTGAGTAAACTTTTACGCTATCGAATGCATGTGAGATATTTTACTGTTGCTGGTAACAGACTAGTGCACGCCAACAGACGTGCCATTCACTAGTCTCATTAGTAACAATAAAATATCTCAGTGGTTACACTATTAAAATTTTCGTAATTTCCTTAGTGCTGAAATGTTTTTTTTTTTAAAGAGATTTTATGACCTGGTTACTACGACCTTTAGGTCTGTCTTATTTTAATTTATATTCTTATTTTTATGAAAAATAATAATATGAAATGAAGATGATTAATTTGAGACATTAATCAACTGGGATGAAATTAAATGAAATGAGATGGGATGAAATATTATCTCAGTAAAATGGTGGTCATTTACTGAAATTTTTTCAGTGGACTTTTTGGAGGATCCCGAGAAGTTACGTCCAGCGGCTTTGTTTCATTTTCCCACATTTGTGCACTTTCACAGATATTAAACAATTAATAAACCACCATTATTACACATTTAAACCTGAAGAAACACTAAATAGACAAAATAAAACAAATCACACAACTTCACTCCTCGCGTTCCCGCCAAAAAGTCCGCTAAAATGTTTTTTGTGACTGTGTTGCCAGGTGCTAGTGTGCTACGAGAACGTGGTGGACATCATTCCGGTGTTGCCAGCGTCGCTTGACTCGGGCCGGTGGCGCGGGGACGACGACAAGCGGAGGGGGAAGCTACTCTCCAGAATAGAGTTCGACTTTAATATCGACAGTATACGTTAGTGTCGATAGTTGTTGTTAGCGTAAGGCCCGTGGACCGCACGACGCGGGCGCCTCTCTCGAAACGTAATATCTAAGACGAAAATGATGTAACGGCGGTACAGGAACGAACCATTGCTTTGTGGCAAATATTCAGAGCCACGGTGCCTTCCCGTGTGGGACTACAAAAAGGCTCCACCATAAGGACGTACAAAAAAAAAGATCAGAAAATAGAAACTCGTAATTGCGTTATTGCACGCGACCCGTGTGGTGCTCATTGGGCAATGTCGCCCATGGACATCGACAATGCGTGCGGTACTGACTGTTGTCAGCGATTCGACATTCGACATCGATAAACTTTATATACTATTTTTTTTTAACATTTGCGGAGATATATTAAGTATCGATATCGATGCTCTGTTGCGTTGTTGCAGTGTGCCTGGCGGACTCTGTCCTGGCGTTCCACCGGCACGGCGTCCAGGGTCGCTCGCTGCGCAACGCTGAGGTCACCCAGGAGATCACGGACCAGTCCAGGGCCTACAGGCTGCTGCCGCACGACAAGTGAGTGCTCCTCTATACGCGGACAAACGGACACCCGGTATCCAGATAACGGCAGGACGTGTTGTGAGAGAAGCAGTAGTGTGGAGAGGAGATGTGTGGAAATGGTGGTGCAAGGTAGAGGGGGAAGAGGTCGACCGAAGAAGATATGGATGGAGTGTGTGAATGACGATATGAGATAGAGAGAGGAGTGATAGTGTGTGAGAGAGAGGAGCGAGAGGTCCCTCCTGGCTGAGCCTCTACTCGCCCACCTATCCGGGAGAAACTGGAAAGGCCTCCGGGCTTCCAGTAATCCTTCAATCATAAAAAAGAAGTAAGAGGAGCGAGAGAGAAAGAGAGAGTATTCTTTATTGTACACCAAAAAAATAATAATAATACAATTAATTAATAAATAATACAATTGGCAGTAGTGATTGACGCACGAGTGAGTGTTGAGATGACGGCTGATAAAAGAGAATGGAGTAGAAAAAATCGTTGTGCTGACCCCACCTGATGGGATGAGGTGGAGACAAAAGAGGGTTATGAGCCCGCACGGGTGCGTACCACCAGTCTACCTATATTCACCGCGAAGTAGTCATGTTCAGTTTGAAACTCAAGATGTACAGGCTCCGGTAACTTACTCTCTATTGCACTACTGGGCTGTATACAGCAGAGCAGAGTAAGGACAGCGGTGGGCCCAGTAGTACGCTACTAGACCAGTATATCTTTACTTTCAGGGTGGTAGTGCTGGAGTCTCACACTCTGCAGAGCAACACAATGTCGAACGACGAAGGCAACGATCTCTACATACTGGCCGGACACGAGGCTTCATACTAGACTAGAACGTAACGAGGTATATGAAAAAATAACGAGCTCTTAGACTAACGCGACCCTAGCTCTTAGACTATAGTGCGACCGGAAGTGGCTCAGTCCGTGATACCGCCGCGTCTAGCTCTCGGAGTATCCGGTTAATGAAACTAATGAGATAACATTAAATGATTCATTACGTCATTAATATTTAATTGCAAATTGCGGTTCTAAACGACGAAGCGGCATGAAATTAAATAGAAATCTATATTCGCATCAATGAGGGTAGGATGAATTTTTGAGTACATTGCGTTGTCAGTATTATCTGTACTCGGAGTTACTGTTATAGTCTGTCGTTTGATGCTATTAAAAATAATCTTATCGATACTCTTACTGTTGGATCACGGGGTGGTGGTGATGTCGACAAGTCGAGTAACCTCGATGTGTTTCCGCAATCTGACAATAGATGGCGTTGTGCTTCTCGAGCGTTCTAGGTGCTACTAGATCCTTCGATATTCGTTCGGCTATTCGGCGATAGATGGCGTTACTCTTACCGGCGTAATGATAGGACATGATATGACGAGAGATTAATCTGGTATACCTTCACGGTCAGATGACTACGAATAGTACGCAGTATTCGTAACGTCCAAACCATTGATTCGAGGGTTGAAAGGGTATTTATGCAACTTTACAGGAGAGCCATTTAAAGTTTTAAAATTTGGAGAAACTAATCATAACCAAAAAGACTTCTTCAGCTATTCGCATGAGGTAAAATTAACTGAAGTTCAAGTTAAAAACGTCGAACTGTTGCTAATGCTAATACCAAATAAAACGCACCTCTAATTACAAAGACTAGATGATGACCGAGCTTTGCTCGTTTTTTTTTATAACGCCATCTTGTTGTGTCTTTAAAGCGGTTAGTTGCCCTCAATTAAGAAAAATAGTATTATTATTCGCCAATAGATGTCGGGAAGAGTTGATTATTGAAAACACGAATAAAAGAACATTTTCTGAAAATAAATCATAGCTAGATCGATTTATCGCCCCCGAAATCCCTGTATACTAAATTTTAGAAAATCGTTGAAGCCGTTTCCGAGATTCAGATTATATACAAGAATTGCTCGTTTAAAGGTATAAGATAAATGTCAGTTATTAAGCAAAATATCGCTTAAACTAAATAGCCTTTCATCTCACGATATAATAACAATAAAAAAACGCAAGATTAAACCGTATCGTAAAAGATAGTTTTTTTAATTAGGTCAATTTCTCATTTGATGATATTCCTCTCTGTCTCCGTGCTTAGCGTTATGGAGACCATCATTCAGTTTGGTCTTGAGAATTGAGCGATTTTTTTATTGCTTAGATGAGCGGACGAGGTCACGTCCCACCTGGTTTTAAGTAGTTACTGGAGCCCATAGACATCTACAACGTAAAAGCCGCCGTCCACCTTGAGATATGAGTTCTAAGGTCTCAGTATAGTTACAACGGCTGCCCCGCCCTTCAAACCGAAACGCATTTCACCTTTACGGCAGAAATAGGCGAGGCGGTGGTACCTACCCGTGCGGACTCACAAGAGGTCTTACCACCAATAAATTCGTCCGAATGTCTGCCCGAGCTGCGATATCTTGGTCTTTGCTCGAGATCATGTCCGATTTTTCGGGCGATGTCGTTAAAACCCTCCAAGATTCTTCGGAGGCAGGTGTGGGCGTGGCCCTTAATCATCATTACATCACTTACCTCCCATATTTATAAAGGGAAGTTGGGTTTTTAACTCGTACAGTTTGCGTAATTGAAATTGGGGGTTTTGTCGTTAATTTTTCAACGATAACTTTGGCTTATTACCTAAAGGGACGTATGAGATCTTAGTCCCGGTTCGAAGGTCAGTGGAGATCGTGACCGCTTGCATCTCACCACGTGTCCCAAGACGTGAGGTCGAAACCTGAGTTGCTACGTGGAATTCACGTTCCCGCCTCCAAATTGCAACTCGTAACGAACGATTTTTCACGGCGGAAATAGGCAGGATTATGCTACCCGCGAATGCTTACAATACACCCGACCGTGATAGAGTACTCTGAAAATGCTGATGCCCAGTCTCCAGTGTGTCCCTCAGACGCCTCACAAAAGAGATGTGGATGCTAATATACTTAACGACCCACCCAAAGTATACGATAACTTAGTGCAATCTTATCCGATATTAAAACCGGCGTCACTAATTCTACAATACGTCGAGCTTTTGAACTTAACTGTCACTAGGGAAAGCTGCAAGTTAAAGCTTTATTGATTGAATCCATTCTTTCATTTTTATCGAAATAGTGTGTAACTCTCACATTAACAGTTTTGACGTTTGACAAACTTCAATTGTCATAAATATTATCTAACGATTAGAAATCGAATCGATATTGTGAATCGATAAAACGATAGGCTTAAGACTAATTGTTATCACTGCCAAAGTTTAATAGCATTCCATTTTAATGAAAGCAATAATTATCTTAATTAATAAAGCGAACTTAATATCGATATAATTCATTCGGCTTTTTTGTTACGATTAAATCGAATTGAATTATTTAGAAAATCGATTGTTTATTGAGAAGATTTTTAATCGTAAATATACATACATATATGCATGTATCGTGCAAAACAGTTACAAAGATGAAGGCCCCGACCTGGATTGTAATTAAAACACTAACAACCAATTTGCTGTACATTGCGGGTCGCTTCTCAAATCTTCTATATAGACCAATCTGAAGACTAAAATTTATTAATCTAATAGGAAAAGAACATTAATTTTCTAAGTTAAGTTAAATTTGGCCTCAGAATTCGTAATTTCAATCGTAAACAATTGTCAATCGTAAACACGCGGCGAACTTTCTGGGTCTTTGACCTCGGGCATGTACTGATTTATAATTGTATTCCATTGCGCGCCGATCAAACTAAAGTAAATTTATTCGGATAGTTTGGATATTGGTTTTATTATTGTTCATTTATTTCGGTTTTCCCACAAAAGATATAACACACACACACACACACACAAAAGAACTGTTTTTAATGGAGCGATAATAGCATCCCGGTAAACAGCATCAATACTAAGACAACTATGCTAATTTCAATTAAGAATGAAGTGTATATATACGTTCAAATAAAGAGCATAAAGACAATGTGTTTTTTTATCACAATCTTAAGACTTATAATTAGGTCAAATTAAAACAAAACCACGGACAGAAAAGCCAAAAAAAAAAACAAAAAACAAATCAGGGAAGAGAAAACAGAACATAACTATAAAATAATTAATTATATTCGTGTTACCGAAACGAGATTATGAAGATGCTAAAGGATTTCGTATCAGTACCAATGATTTTTTTGTTTAGGGCAATCCTAAACATATAATTGTTTCTAGTGTGGCAACGCATCAGCAGTATGGCAACACAAGTCGTGGCACAAACATTTCTGGTCGCAGTGTATTTCATATTTTATATGAAGAGAATGAAAAATCTAAATCAAGTTTTATTAAAGCTAGCACAAAATACACTCCACGCTACATACAATTATTATTTAAATTCTACCATATATATATTTATTTATAACACAAATTCTACTATTCAGTTGGACGTTCTACATCGCGTCGTGACTGCAATGTTTTTAATGGCAACCCTATTGCACGATTATTACGAGCGATACGATCTTATACCCGGAGTTCTTACACATAGGCGGTAATTACTTGACCCGTGTGTGATAAGAAGTATCGCTTCTAACCTGTCACACCATTTAAATCGGACGGATATAGATATTATCCAGAATCATATGCGACCAATAGAATCGCTTGCTTCTGTCAGCGTTTGCAAAGATTATATTTTTACTGTCTGCAGTGCTGTCATTGTAAATGTCAATAGAACATTACAATGTGCTATTTAAGACCATTGACAGCATCACAAGCAGTGAATAGCTAATAGACTTATACGATTAAATGATGAATATTAAATTGGGGTTATGTGTAATTTGGTTTAGCGCCAAAACGATGTTTAAAATGGGTAGTTTAAAAATGAAATAAAAAGACATTTTTTTTTAGTTTTCTTTAAACCATATAGAATTAACTTTTGATTAAAAAACGCGCTCGCTTTTATGTAATATTTTTTTTTTTTGTAAATAATAAAAGTTTATTCCAATTAGTTTTATAGTCAATTGTATTATATCATTAGGTTAGTTGTGTAATTAAAAAAAAAGTGTATTTAATTATTATTATTATTAATTTGAATTTGTAACACCTCAATTGTTTTTACGGAAAGTTTTAATTAATTTAAACTTTTCCAAAGTGTATTTTGACTGATATTCGCTAATCCAGTGGAGTTAGACATTTATGATGCTACTTTAAAATGTAATAGGAAATTATGTATGCAATAATATTAATAATTCACGGATGAACTAAAAACATTTTAAATATTATAGATATTACAGAAAATATTATTTTCAAAACGACTTGTATTAATGTCTTTTCCTAATCATGTTGCGTTTTGATAAATGTAGCCTTAAATACTTTTTTATTGGTCTTGAGGTGCAAGTGGTTCTCGAAGTACGTATGCATCGCCTCATAAATGCCTCCCTCAACCCTCCAAAGCAGAATATTAGCTTGATACCAGGGTGGTGGGGGATACCAAGGTATGATGATACCAATTGGCGATCATAAAAACTGGCATCGCAGACCAATAAAAAAGCAAAAGAAATTGGCAATATGTATTTTTGTATAGGAAAAGTACATTGTATTTGTATCGCGTTGGAAGGGTGTTGATTAAGCAGCGCCACGGTTCGATGGTGCCGCTGAGGGCAGCTTTTGAGGTCAGGGTAGCGATGGTCGAGTCGGTTGAGGGTCGATCTTGGTCGTTTTGGGCGATTTTCTCTCACATAAGACATTGTACAGTTGATCATGAATCATGATTGGAGCGTCTACGGAATTCGGATCAGTGTGCTTAGTGCGAGTTTCTTAACATTCGCGATAGCGTAAAAGTACGTAAAAGTTAAGCCAATTTTGTATACAGTTGGAACAGCGCCCCTAGCGGCAAACGTAGGCAAATGATCCCATTCCATATACAAATATGAGCTAACTTTTACGCTATCGAGAACGTTAAAAAACTCGCACTAAGCACACAGGAGTCAGATTGTAATGTGTATCCCAGACTCGCCCGTCACTGGATCAGATGGTATTAACTTATGAACTGTGATATTTCAAATCACAGTTGTGATGTATTTTTTTTGTTTATTGCACGCAAAACGTTATTAAATTGAATTCTTTTGAGTTTATCTTTGAATTGAAAAAAGAAAAATCGCTTTTCACCATCGACGCTGGCTGTAAATAATGAGATTAAAAACAGTTTCTACCTTTTTGTCTGTGATCATGGTAGAAGTTTTAGATTGAATGTTGTCAACATCGAAGCTATCACTGGCGTTTCGTTTCACGCACAGTTTTCAGTTATTTTGAAAATCAACTTGACAGAATTTAGGAAAAGGAACGTACGCTTAAGTAACGTTGTGATTTCGCTAATTTAATAATAATAATATTAATATTATTTGTTTCGTTTTTATTTTTTTATTTTGTCAAGTTGTTTTTTGTTATGGTTACATCGACTTTATGCTTTCAAATAATACCTTTTTATTTATACCTCTCTCAATAAACGTTTATTTTGTATGATTTTGGTTTTTTTATTTTTTATTTTTCCTTTCCGCAAACTATGGATATTACATTTTTTATCAACACACATTCTTTTTATGTCGTGATTGTTTTAGTTAAGATTTAAATTGTTTTTTTGGTCTAATTCTGCACTTTTAAAATTATTATTTCACTCATATACTCTACGTATTTCGACATGTTAGTATCATCTCTACGGATAACGGTTATTGGCGGGATGACACATAATAATTAATATTTTTAAATGATTCGGTTTTAATATTAGTTTTAAACCGTTAGCTTTATTAGACGTAAGTAAATGAGAACACCATTTTCTCATTAGAACGAGAGAAATATTTAAGATATTTATGACAAATAGTACGCTAATGAACACCAGTACCTAATAAATGTTTCGAATTTTTATCTATTTTAATAAATAATTAGTGATAACGCGAGATAAAGGTGAGCCGATTTAGTTCTTGTTTTTTTTTTTTTTAAATCGACAGGTAATTTGTAATTTCTTATCAATTTCTCAATTTTTATTTTTTTGTTTTCCTACCTATGCTTATAGCCTTGAGAGGCTATTTCAGCTTCACCCTAACGTTTATAGATGAGCTCACGGGGCTCAACCGGAGAGTTGCTAACACTGACCCTAGCAAGAGTAGTGCTTCGCAGAATCTACCACCGGATCGGAAACGCGACCCACTGAGAAGATCCGGCGAGAAACTCAGTGGGCTGTGTCTATGGAGAATTTCTCAATATGGCGGATTGAATGTATGAGAATGACATTTGAAATTGCAAGCAGAGTCCAAAGCAATGTTTGAATGTGAACATCCGCGGTGACAAGTGTAGCGCTGTAAAAATACGGCTTTTATCTAAACTCTGTTACTCATTTCATACAAAAGTAATATTGCTTTGGGTAAAGTCATGAAAAGTACATTGAGTATTTGTGTGCCACCTTTGAATAATCAGATATTGTCTCAACATGTATACCATTATATTATTTTATTGCTCAGAAATACAATCACAGAAAATATAACTAAGCCACGTTCTCGTAAGATAATCAAATGGTGAAAGTTAAAATTCAGAAACATGTAGGTGTGCTCACTCATGGAACCTCTTAACAATTAACAATACATTGTCATTGTTTATGACATGAGCGTCGGTCAAGTTTTCCCTCACTGGTCTCAGTATTACAGCTGCGGTGATAAACATGCGCAATATAAATATTATTGCTAGATAAGAAAATGTTATTTACCAAAAAATGATAAGGTGAACATTAAATATGAATATTTCTGTAGTAATTAAAAAAACAAGCAAAAATAAATATTGTGATACGTCGCGTCGCTATAAATGAATGAAATCCTAAACAATTAAACATCGGTCGATATGTATCTAAAATAAGGAATTTTACTTTTGCAGTCACGATTTAAAAAAACACCTTTATCTCGCGAAAGCTTAGTATTAATCCAGAGTATGGATATTAAGTTTAGGTTTGTAGTTTAAGAAACAAATAATATTTGAAAGTCTGGATTTTAAGTCTATTAAAGAGATTATAAAGCGTGATGTCGCTGAATTAGCATTAAATGCGGTCTTTTTTTCGATTTTCAATATTATTAATTGTATTCTTATATGTAATGTTTTTTTTTAAATATTAGCGGAGCTGTATTTAGTAAGTTAAAACGACATCTACAACATTACGACTGCCCTGCGAAAATTTCAAATGACCAAATAATTTATCCGAGATATTTTTTATCTGTGGTTTTTGCACTTTTTAGCGGGAACGTGAATAAACCTATGGACCGTTGCGTTTTGTGTATAGTGTTTATTGAGATGTACTCTACGTACTGTATGCATCGATATATTACCACTCGATGACTGTAGGCTAAACCTTTGCAAGCCGTTAAATATGAATTTGCACATAACGTATGACACTGCTTTGGAACGTCTATGAGGCTTTTTTATTTTTTTGCGAGTGATAAAGAGTGCGACTTGCATTTTTTTGACGTCCTAGTAAAATTTTACGGGTCCTTAATCGGTTGCCTTCATTGGTCGCGTTACTTGTATAGATCTCAGAATATTCGTTCAAGAAGTACCTATCCTTTAATAAAGTATTGGATTACAGTTTTAGACCTTGGAAAAGAAATTACTATACAGTTCTGCTAATAATTTTCTATGTTATTACTGTCTACTAGATATTTTCTAAATTTTTGTCTTATTCTGCTTAGCAAATTTATTACTATAACTACTGTTAGAGTCTGATTTAAAGTCATGCTTCATTTCTTAGAACTTGTACTTTTAAATTATATCGTAACCCTTAAATACGCTTGGTTATTGTTATTTTAACAAATTTCAAAACTTTGATTTTGATTGCTTTTGAATCTGTTACTTTAATATCTGTCTATAACGCAACAGTATACATAATCATCTATTTTCCACATTAAACGAAATCAATTGATTTATTTGCGAATACCAGAGTTGTTATTACCATTTTCCAACAAGAATTAGTCTGCAGATAGGCGGCAGTTACAAGACTGCAAACCAAATTTATTACCTCGGATGGTAGGTAATAAGTTACATTAGCCATTAATAGCTGATCAAACGTAAATACCGCCACTCATCTTTGGACCAAGCGGATACCCTACGTCGAGGGAACCTGTAAAACATTATCTACTCTATTATCTGCGTGTTCACACCTACTATCAATAATAATGTGCCCATCTCAACCACTAAGGACATCTGGCACTATAAGAAAAAGAAGATAAACATTTTTTAAGACAGAGAATAAATTAAAATAATTTAATACCGACGCATTTAAGGGTTAAAATCGATTTAAATTTTACTAAACTAGTTTTGTTGCTAAATTTTTCTTAAAGTTTTTCATCTCAATATATTATGAATAGTTTTTAAGTCTTCGATAATTAAAAAAAAATGATGATAATAAATTCAAGAGGAAAAATATATGTATTTAGTTTATATTAATATAAAATTAGAATATATTTTCGTTATAATTGAGAGTTATCAAATTGTAAATATATAGGTAGAGGTAGACACAAACCTGGCCGTGAGGTTTGAGAACACAATTTGTTTCCAGATATATTTTATTCCATAATAAAAAAAGGTAACAAAATTACTTTGTTTCTTATTTGTTATTTTTTCGGTAAATTAGGTACAACTACTTTTAAGACGTAGGTTATTTCTTTTATTAAATTTTTTATTATATTTTATTTTAACGCATCGACTTGTGGGATTCTTCATTTCGGAAAGGTTTTTTAAGCGGACAATACAAGTAATAAGTGAAGTAGTATCCGCAGATTCAGATAAACTTAACTATAAGATATATGGAATTATCATAAGATGAAGATATCAGGTTTTTTCTAGTATTTACTATATGATTGAATACATTTATTGCTCCTCCTTGGATGAGTGCCGTTAATGGGTTAACTGATGAGACACCAGCCTTGAAACGTGAACCTGAAGTTTCAATTGTGTTGTTAGTCAATAGTAATGGATTCGACTTTCATGACGACCTGGACCTAGTCCATCAGTACTTAAGTGTTTGCAGTCAGCGTCAATGCCCCATCTCGATAAAGCGGCACGACACGAGAACCCTCTCATTGTGGCCGCCGGTAACTACATAGCCGATCCTGCAGACCGAACAGTAAACAGTCGACGTCGCCGCCCAAAACCGTCATCTCAGATCCTCCCGATCCACTAACGGAGCTTTTAGGTACCCCAAGCACCGGTCATCGTTCTCGTCGAACCCGTCGCTTACGACGAAGGGCTTGGCGAGTAAATTAACCCACAGACACAGCCCACCGAGTTTCTCGCCTGATCTTCGTGGGTTGCGTTTCCGATCCGGTGGTAGATTCTGCGAAGCACGGCTTTTGCTAGGGTTCATGCTAGCAACATCAGGTTTGAGCCCCGTGAGCTCACCTACACACTAGGGTAGAGCTGATATAGCCTCTCAAAGCTGTCATCAAAGGTAGGGGGGAAAAAAAAACATGCAAATTAATGGATTAATGTTCTTTGTGGAGCATGAATCCTTTGCTGGAAAACAGACAGAATTGTCTATTATGCCGTATCAGAATTAAATAACTACAATGTTATATTGCTTCTTCTTCTTGCCCTTATCCCATATTATCTGGAGTCACTGCCGACTCTTATTTTACATATTCACTCCCTACATTCACATCTCTAATCTTGTCCAACATATCCTATTTTACTCAGTCCATCGAAGTTATTTAAAACACTGTCACTATCACACCTAGATTATTTTTGGTCAAATGATTATCGTCATTCACATAACATGCCCATACCATAATTCTTCCATTTTTTACTTTGTCAGTGGAACTACTTTGAGACTTCCTATAAACACTTATTTTGAATCTTATCCTATGATGTTATATTGTATTTGAGTCGTCTATTATCAAAGGTGGCAATCTGTGCATTTGGACAAAAAAATGTTATTGATATGTCAATACAGATTGATTTGAATATAATCGTCTCCTTCAAAGAATACGGTTCAAAACCTGCATTAAATAAAGGTTAATACTTAACCTGTTATTTATCTAAGATGTCGTTCAGAAGAGTTTTGTGACTGCCAACAGAATACAAAGTCAATAATTCGTTTTTCTGATTTACCAATAATTGTCCAAAAGTCACATTGCCGGCTTTGATAATAGTCGACTCATTTGATTCATATTTCGTATCATTTAATTCAAATTGGTTGTCATGTCCCACTCTTGACAAAAGCCAAAACAAACTACCAAGTTTCGAGAACTACCACCATAGATAAGCAGGGCATTGAATATTGTATGATATATTGAATGAAAATAATTGGAGGTTTTCACACAAACATAACCATTATTTTAATTTCTCTTGAGACTATTCTAGAATACTGAAAAATAATAGAAAAGCCAGATTCTAACAAAATTTTCTTATAATTACAAGTTTTAAAAGGATGTGTGACCAGATCTAGTAATAATTGTAACATTTACATAACATACATACATACATAACCTAACATTAAGTAATTTTTATGGCAGTAAAAATTAAGTTTAGAAAAATATCAGTAATAAATCAAATAAAATACTTTTAATTTTAGCAAATTGCAAAAACAAATTTTGAGAAGTTCTAAGTTTTAATTGTAGTTAATTTACTGATGTAAAAGTAAGTGGACACAATTCATTTTGGGATGCTTTTGAAGTTTACTTGTTTTTAATAAAAGTTTATTTAATTTTAAAACACTTCATACATTATTACCAACTGATTAATTATTGCGAGGTAACTGTTGTAAATGTTCATGGGAAACTTGTTTCATTTAAACATTTATCACTTTTGTAACACAGGCATGGGTTCTTTGAACTTATTTCATATAGTTTTTCAGCACAGTTTCTGAATATACACCACTAAGCGCCACTATACATTTTAAACTCAAGTCGCAGTAGTATTCAATCGTCTTCTATAATCTCAGCGTCTTCTTGTTCATCTTTTTTCTTCATAGAAGCGGATTTTCGTGCCGAAGCCATGGTCTTGTAATGTTCCAGAGCTTCTCCTAAAGGTTCCACAAATCTATCAAATTCGATGTCTTTCATAGCATCTATCACGTCCTGCCCAGTGAGAGCCTTCCTTTTTTTGTTCTTAACAATATTTGTAGCTGCTGAAGTCACATAAAGTACAAAAACTGAAGCCGCCTTAGCGAGGCCAGTTCGCGCCTCTTTTGATATCGATACGCCACTGGGAAGAGCTTCTTTTACGATTCTAGTTACAACTGTGAGTGGTAAATTCAAATCTTCGAGTTTTTCAGCCATTTTTGTTTATAACGTTCCTATTTATAAAATCTGGAATTAAATGAAAACATTAATTTAACCGCCAGAAGCACTAATGACATTTCTTGACATTGATTGGAGCATACAGTCACAGTTATAGATTATACACAGTTACGAATGTTACGATAGTACTCTCTATGTGTATTATCTATGGATACAAGGGTTAGTAACTGCCGCCTGTCGCCGTGCTACAAAAAGTCTCAAAAATAGGTACTCGGAATACAATGCCTTTTTTTCAAAGTTTTCATAGGTATCGTGGCTTAAACTATATTATTATGCTGTATGAGATACCCGGTGAAGTTACATAAAACGATGGGACAATACCAGCAGTTAGATCCTGCAGTGTAGTAGCCTACCGAATTCACAATTAGTATTTAGCGTTATCACGTGTTTATTTGTTGTTTATTCAACGTTTCTATTATTCTTCAAAATTAAAACCTCAAATCTTATTCACGTTACATGCTATAAAAACATTGCGATCTGTTTTCCAAAAATATTACAAAAATATAGGATTGCGTGATAATTTTAATTCACTGGTGGCAAGAAAGCACGCATTGATGATGACGCATAATGTCCATTTAACGAATGCAGACCAGAAGAGGGCTTGTAGTGCAGCAAAGATCAAGACAATATGAGATAAACTTAAACTGTATGCTTTGGTGGGAAATCGACTTTATCGTCTAATTAACTCAAAATATTTAGCAGTCACCATTATCCAAAATAATTCACGGTCAAAAAATAAATTACTCAAAAGTATGTAAAAGTTTATTTTCGCTATTATTTTTTGGTTAAATTATTATAATCTGATAATCTGTTATTTTAATCAGCCATTTAATTCGCTTGAAACCTTGTTGATTGTTGATAAAAATAAAAAGCAATGGTTCGAACACTCGTGTTGTTTGTAGAATTATTTGATTTGCACGATGTCGATATAATGAGAAACGAACGAAATTACTTGCTCATTTCTGCCACAAAGCATTATTGCATTCCGGTTTGAAGGGAGGAACAGCAATAAAAATTTCATCTTTAAAAAATAACATGGCCTTCAGTTCACAAAAGCTTCGCGTTCGTTATCATGTTACCCGTAAACAGCTGATTTACGAGTGACCAGTGTGCTTAAAAACATTATTTAGAAAATATAATAAAATATATCAGTAGGCTTACCATAGATTTACTAGGCATACATTGACTACCATGAAAGCGTATATTAGCGTATCAAAGGACACGTTGTCCGTGTTAGTTCGTTTTTAAAACATAATAGGTATCTACTTTTTAGATAGAAATTGACAACTGAATCAACTAAACAGGTCAATGACCTAGTTTTACAGAAATCGATGAAAAATTAAAAATGAATGACGTGAATACATATAAAAGGGAAGGTCAATTGTTGAATTTACTAAGTACGTAATAAAATTGAAATAAAATTTATAAATACATTTTTATTGAGTTAGGTACGCTTGGAGGTATTGCGCAAACTCGTGGTGCAATGTTGATGCCAGTGTTGTTTTGACAATAGTGATGTCCAAATGAACAAAAACGCGATAGCGTGTTATATTCTCTATTTTTTTAAGCTATTATGTTTTTTGTTACTAATAAGTTTTATAGAGATTCGGTGACTGTTAATTTGAAACTTTATGCTAAACAGATAGCTTTTTCATTTCCTAGTACCTGTGTCTCAAAAAATGTGAAAAAGGTTTTTACAACAATTCTACGACATGTGCACTGATTTTGTCTAACTTTGTTTTTCGGTCAATACCGCTATGCACATAATATACTGCGATACTGTGTTACTATTCCAAGCGTCTTAATGTAGTCTTATTAATAAAATATAACGCGTTATTTTATAACGCTAAGCGTCCCTATCCTGACACTATTCAAGTTATATTATTATGATAAGTTAGTGCGGCACCGATTTTGTTCGTTGTTAGACGTATTCTGTCTGCATTCTCATCGATTTCTAGCACAGAGTACTTAATACTTTTCTGAGTTTATGGTGTTATTGTAATGTTTTATTCAAAAAACATACCTAAATAACATTATTACAGTGGTTTCTTCGTCGACACGATCTCGTTGGTTTTAGAGTTTTTCGATATTAATTCTCATGTTATCCGAATGCGGTGTTGTTGTGGTTTTTCGATTTGGAATCGTAATGCGGTAAGGATATTTTATTAAGAGTATTAATATTTTATAATAATTGTATAACGTATGTTTGCAATTTGACGATCGTAAATAACGTGCTATGAAATAAATTACGTGAATTAGAAAAAAATACACGTTTTTTTTTTTTTTTTGTTATCTAATTCAACATCGAGCATATAGCCCAACTGATTAAAAGTGTTCATCGCTGCCTGTGAACATCGGTAATATTACCTTCGGGTTGCTCAGTTGCTTAAAATACTTAGGATTGTTTCAAGGATGGTAAGGTCCGGGGTAATTCTAGAATATTAGATAATTCAAGAGTTTCGAAGTACACTGTAGGAAAGATTTGATTGAAATTTGATTGTCACGACCTGTCGGATGCATAGTTCAGAGGGAGTACAGAACCTGGTGGAATACTGGGATTTATTATTATGGGGGATCGATGACAATGTTGATGCGGCGTCACATCCCTTTTAGAATACTTCTGAATTCAGTTGAGACCGACCTTTCTATTTATTTATTTTTTATTGCCTAGATTGATACCCGAGGCCACAGCTCACCTGGTGTTAAGTGGTTACCGGAGCCCATAGACATCTACAACGTAAATGCCGCCACCCACCTTGAGATATAAGTTCTAAGGTCTCAGTGTAATTACAAAGGCAGCCCGACCCTTCAAACCGAAACGCATTACTGCTTCACGGCAGAAATAGGCGGGGTGGTGGTACCTACCCGTGCGGACTCAAAAGAGGTTCTAAAACCTCACGGCTGACCTGATAAGTGTTTACGCGATCCTTTAACGTCGCTACTTGTTTTAACACGGATGGCCATTGTCACGATTACCTACGTCCATCACTTCCAATCTTAAGCCGGAGTGGAAGACTGCTTCGTGACAGGAATGGCCTTAATAGTCTCCTCATGTAGCCTTTAAAGACGGCATGTCATTATTACATCGCAAGACCGCTTCGTCAGAAAATTTCATAGCATTATCGAATCAATCATATAAATATTATAAAGCTGAAGAGTCGAGTATATCGAGAATAGGCTATATAACATCACGCTAAGACCAATACAAGCGGAGCACCAATAAAGAATGTTTCAAAATCGGGGTTTTTTCCCTTTTGAGAGCTTCCGCTGCGTGTGCTGCAGAAACGGTTAAAGTTTCGCTAAAATAATGTATGACATAATTGTTCCCCTTTAAAAGATATAAAAAAAGTCCGCGACAGCATATGTCTATATGTTAAGGTTGGCTCACTATAACGTTTTTTATGCTAACCAAATTTGTTCTAAAATAAACCATTATTTGTGAACTATTCCACGCGGACGAAGTCGCAGGCAAAAGCTAGTCAATCATATTTTAGCTTACAAAAATACGTATGCTGATTTATTTAAGTCACTCACGGAAATGTCAAGGCAGATGGATTTTGAATGAGCAATTGAATTGTTCAAACAACATCCAAAGGGAAAGAATATTTTATTTGTTACTTACTCGTATCCAATGGCAACCACGTCGAAATAGAGGGTAGGGTATGGATAGAAATGAATGTCAATTACAGTATAATTACATTGGCTGTGCGATGTCGAGTTAGAATAGTACAGCGTAAAAGTTAGCTCATATTTGTATGGAATGGGATCGTTTGCGTACGTTTGCCGCTAGGGGTGCTGTTCCAACTCCATACAAATTTGAGTTAACTTTTACGCTATCGAGAACGTTAAAAAACTCGCACTAAGCACTCAGTTTCTGATCCTATAGGGTTGCCTGTCAACGCAACCACGACCACTCTGACAAGAGTGTCCGACTGAGAAGAAGGGTTGCCTGCTCCAGATAAATACAATCCAGTCCCCCGATTTCATTGCGATTTCGGCAATTTTGTGTGCCGATTTTTATCCATTGTATAATCCCTATTAGCCTCACGGAAGAAACCCAAGTATGTACTTCATAAACAAAAAAAAAATTTGAGTCGGACAGAAAATGAATTTCACGCTTGGTTCGGTTTTATAGGTTTCATTTTAGTTATGGCGTGTTGTTAGTTTGGACAATACACACAAGGACTATGTTTACGGTGATAAAGAAAGGTGCTCGACGGAGCGTAGTTGAAATAGCCACTTAGGCTACCAGCCAATGGGTAGAAAATAAAACAAAGCTACATAAATAGTACAGTTCATAATATACTAGCTGACCCGGCGAACTTTGTTCCGCTTTAGAGGCAATAAATGAGCAGACTTTTGATTTTATCAAGGTCAATTTTTTATTTGGATCATTAATGTAAATTAAAAAACAAGTATATTCCTAATTTCCCAGTTTGAATCCTAGTTGCATTACGGCTTCGTCGGCAAAGATTTGATTACGTCTGTAAAGCTAGAATGGTCAAATGGGCAGAATCACTAAAATTTTTAATGAAAATTTAGTGCTTTTTAAGTGCTAATTTAGTGCAGCAAAATAAAATTTTACGCCCAAACAGGACATGACAAAGAAAATGGACCCAATGAGGCATCTAAGGAATAACTTTAAAGGGTAATTAACTCCTTTAAATCATGTAACAAAAGTTAAAGACTTCATTATTTTCTGAATTTGATAAATGTTGAAAAATAATAATACATTTGTTACCTCGTCCGTACAGCCAAAAAATTCGAACACGCTAAAAACTTACCTTCCCAAATCCAACTGCAAAAAGTGGCCGTAAAAAAAAAGTAACTAGTACCAACTTAACGATAATTATTCAACCACCATTTTGTGTTCGAGGCGTGACGTAATCATGGCGTGTTCAAACTAAAATTTACTCAGAAAAATACGCATTGAACACGTGGCACGAACGACTATCACGCTTAAAATCTATATATTAATACGTAAAGCAAAAACTTTGTACCCCTTTTTACCAAAATTGCGCGGACGAAGGAGTATGAAATTTCCCACACTTATACGGGATATAGAGAAGGAGTGCAGAATGTTAATATTTTTTAAATTATGCATAGAAAATAGGTACAGTAAATCAATAACATTACACATACTACCGTGTCCTTGAAATAACACTTAAAAACTTTGTTACTTCTTCTTCTTTATTTTTTGGTTCCGGAGTTCCGGCACGGTTTGTGAATTATCCCGCGTCAAGTAATGAGATTTTTATAATTCGCCGTTTTAATTTTTTACAGTTTATGAATAATAATAAACTAAGGAAACTTAATCTGTTGGCATGGAATTAAATGAAATGAGATGAGATGATATAGGATGAAATATAATCTTCAGTAAAATGGTGGTTATTTACTGAGACTTTTTCAGTGGACTTTTAGAAGGATCCCGAGAAGTTACGTTCAGCGGCCTTGTTTCATTTTTCCACACTTGTGCACTTTCACAGATATTAAACAGTTAATAAACCACCGTTATTACACATTTAAACCTGAAGAAACACTAAACAGACAAAATAAAACAAATCACACAACTTCGATATTCCGATATCCCACGGAATCAACCGGATTCGGATGCGTCGTCTACAGCGGGAAGTCAAATCCCGCCTAAACGACGCCCGAAATGAAAAATGGCATAGTTACTTTGAAGAACTCGGGCCTACTCACCAAGCATACTGGCGACTAACTAGGTCCCTCAAGTCCGAAACTATCGTCACTATGCCTCCTCTCGTACGCCCTTCAGGCCAACCACCGGCTTACGATGACGATGACACGGTAAAGCTGCTGCTGCTGCCAGCACTCAATTCGCGGACCCCGAACACACCGAGTCAGTCGACAGGGAGGTCGAGCGCAGAGCTTCCTTGCCGCCCTCGGATGCGTTACCCCCCATTACCACTTCCGAGGTCAAGGAGGCGATCGAGAGCCTACGGCCACGGAAAGCTCCCGGCTCCGACGGCATCCGCAATCGCGCTCTAAAAATCTTACCAGTCTAACTAATAACAATGTTGGCCACCAACTTAAATGCTGCTATGACGAACTGCATCTTTCTTGCGGTGTGGAAAGAAGCTGACGTTATCGGCATACATAAGCCGGGCAAACCGAAGAACGAAACCGCGAGTTACCGCCGCATAATCTCCTCCCGGCGATAGGCAAACTATACGAACGACTCCTTCGTAAACGCCTCTGGGACTTCGTCGCGTCCAATAAAATATTGATCGACGAGCAGTTTGGGTTCCACGCCAAACACTCGTGCGTCCATCAAGTGCACCGCCTCACGGAGCACATCTTAATAGGGCTGAATAGGCGGAAACCCATCCCGACAGGAGCCCTCTTCTTCGATATAGCGAAGGTGTTCGACAAAGTCTGGCACAACGGTTTGATATACAAACTGTATAACATGGGAGTGGCAGACAGACTCGTGCTCATCATACGAGACTACTTGTCGAACCCTTCGATCCGAAAATCGAAAAAAAAAAGAAGACCACAAACCGGTGAGTTTCTTGCGCGAATCTTCTCAGCGGATTCAGCACTGCTCTTCCATGGGTTAGCAAGTCACCAGGATGAGCTCCGTGAGCTCTCCTACACGTCCGGTGAAGCTAAGATAACCTAAGGCTACTACTAACATAGGTAGGAAAACGAAAAATCACTTGCTAATGTGGCGTCGCTCTAACCGGACGCTTTTCCACGGACACTTTTCTTCACAAAGACTGCGCTTCTAATCGCTACCCTTCATACGGCTTACTAAATTATAAAAACAACGTTGAAAACACGTAAAACAACTCTTCAGAACTGGTCTTGCCAAAGGGCTATCTTTCAAAATTTAGGTCAATAGTCTAACTACTTCATACTCTTAGTACACACTCATAGATAACACAATAGTTTTAGCGTTCTCGGAAGGGTACTGAAGGGCCTGTATCGGAAGAATATGTGTAGTATCTATTTTTATTGTTTTGTTATTACCATAAAATTATCAAATGAACAAAATTAAAACCAGCTCGGAAATAAAGTAGTTGTAAGTTGTCGGAATATTTTAATACGACTCCAGATAGAGAGAGCATTGTTTTACACAATGACGTCAGTGTTCAAGTGCCGATTTAAATCTTACACTGAGACGTTATTTAAAAGAGATAACTTAATATTATAAAGTGACAAAAAAGAATTGGATTTAGGCTTATAGTTAACACATACAGAGAGAAAGTACACAACTATCTTTAAGTCTCGAAAATAATTTTTTATTCTTTTTTGCCCTTGTAGGCAGACTAGAATACGGCCCAGCTGATGGTGAGTGGTTACAGTTGCTCATGGACGTCAGCAATTCATAGACAAGCAAGGCAAGCCACTACCTACTCAAATCGGTCAATAGACAGGTAAAGTGTACAATAAACGGTCTTGTATTTTTTTTCCTACCTTATCTGATAGCCTTGAGGGGCTATTTCAGCGTAACCTTAACTAGTAGGTGAGCTCACGGGGTTCGAACCGGAGTGATGCTAACACTGACCCTAGCTAGAGCAGTGCTTCGCAGAATCTACCACCGGATCGGAAACGCGACCCACTGAGAAGATCCAGCGAGAAACTCAGTGGGCTGTGTCTGTGGGTTAAGTCTTGTATTTAGATAACCCTTATACTATCTCGTAGGTCACCGGTGCCCTACGCGGCGCACTGAAGTAATTATGTCGATTTTTGTTACTAAGGCGCCGGAATGTCTAGTAGACTCTGGGAAAAACCAATCCGAAGGTACTGAGAATGAATCTACTTTTAAGAGACCTAAAAGACTAAAACATACATTAAGAATTTGTATATGTATATATTTATGATATGTATATGTATATATTTATGTATATGTATTTATTTAAGTACGAGTATTTGTATCTATAAATATTATGTATGTTATAAATATATAGACATATGTTTAAGTAATATCACCTTCCCACTACACCTACCAACCTTCATCTCTGCACTCCCCGTTACCATTAAGGTAGACCGTTAGAGAATGCCTATGGCATTTAGTCCGCCTTTATACTTTCTAGTATAAGAAGTTTCTCTCACACGTTTATTCTCAAAACATTTTTGTCGGGCACATTCCACTTTTTTCACAAATCAGTAATCAGAAGGTATTTACAAGGCATCATATACTATGCCTATAATAGAAGATTTTGCTCAACAAAAATCCCGAAAGAAACCGTTATCGAAATCGTAACCAAAAAACCAGCAGCATTCTAATATCATTAATGACATATTATATCATACTGTATTTGATTACCTATAATAAATGGTCTCATACTCAGTAAAAAAATGTTATTATAATTCCCTTTTTTTACTTTCCAAAAGGGCCTCAAATTCTTGTGTGCCTAAGGGCCCCATCCTAGCTTAAGACGTCCCTGCACTTCACACATACTTCAGTGTTACTACGTTCTAATTAGTCTTACAATATTCACATAGATCAAAATGTACAATAACAGAATTTAATTAATAAATCGTGAGAAAAACTATTTATGACTAGCTGACCCAGTAGACTTCGTAGTGCCTCAATCGATAAATAAAAGGCCTAAACTTTTGTATTAAACAAACTTAAAACGAATAAAAGGAATCCGTCCGACGGAGGACCCATCAAAGGAAAAACAAAATTGTTATTTTTGGTTTTTAATTCCGAGTATTTTCATTATTTCTACCTTTTAAACCTTCCTTGGACTTCCACAAATAATTTAAGACCAAAATTAGCAAAATCGGTCCAGCCTTTCTAGAGTTTTAGCGAGACTAACGAACAGCAATTCATTTTTATATATATAGATTAATATGTACCTACAACAATACATAAAAACATACGTATAAAACTTAATTATTAGACCATTTATAAATCAAATCATAGTTCGATTCTTATTTTAATGTTTACATGTTTCTTTTAATCACATTTACAGACAGATTTCTTTATAGCCTCTCTGTATTTGTCATTGTCTATCATTATTAGAGTTGTTAATTAAATTTCAACCGTATGCTCTTTTAATTGAGCTCATAAAGGGCTTTGACCGTTGTCCGAGAGGTGATGTTTGGTCATCATTAACTTTGGTCTTAATGAGAAAGGTGATCCATGGTTGACGTCACACGATATCTACTTGAGAGGTGATGTTCTTGTTTTTATTCGCCAACGTATAATCGATTTTTAATTGTGTTTATTCGGCAACTCATAATCGATTTGTTATTATGCATTACAAACTAACTTTTAGTACAGCTAAAAATCGGATTAAGATACGATTATCTATATTATATTTGTTAAAATCTTATTAATTATACAATAAATAGAAAAAAAAGTATTTGTATACATTTTTTATGATACTCTTCTACATTATAATCATTTTATTTTTATTATTCTCTTTTTATTAAAACAAAACGCTTCCATGTTTTCTTGTCATTTATGTACAAAAAAAAATACTAGTCATGTACCTATGTGCCTTGAATTATTTTTAGAATTATAGTACCTACCCTGATTTACTTTACTTACTAAGTGGACCTCCAAGCAAACTCGACTTATACAGTGAAACAATGATTTCGTATTTTGGAGAATATACTTAATTACCAAAATGAATTTTAATCACAAATAAAAAACCATTCTGAGCACAGTGATGCTCACTCAGCCTTACTTACTACCATTAAAACGTAAATTAAGCAAACCCTTTCTCTCTTTATAATTTCGTGACCATGCATTGACGTAAAAACAGTTTTGTAACGAGAAAATGACATCACCTACAAAAAAGGCGCGTAAATGACGTAACACAAAATGGCGGGTTGATAACCGAGACAGGGCTGTGAGATAATACAAATCTAATTCAGTATCGAAAAATGATTATGTCGAGAATAATAATATAATAATGAAAACAAAAAACGAGAGAACAAAACAATAAATATAATAAAATAAACAATAAATTTAGTTTTCATTGCACGGTTCGCGAAGAACTAAGAAAATACTAAGAATAAAATTGTACTTACGTATATCACCGGTAGAATGCGTCTTAAGATATACTTAACAGAGGATCATAGCTGCGGTATGAAAACCGCGCCTTTTCTCCAACCGCAGAAATGGTTGGACAAGCAGCGACTCTGAACAAAACTGGACCAAGACGAATTTAGTGTATTGAATATCAACGCAGCATCGATCGTGTTTGAGTGGCAGCCCCGTGGCAGGAGAAGAACTGGTCCCTTTTACACACTTAGGGACGCCCATGGAGAGATAGAATATTGGGATTATTGGAATATTGGGATAGAAACTCCTATACATAGACAGCAGTGACAATAGGTGTCTTGAACAAATGAAAAAAATGTCTGTCGGTTCGTGAAGCAAAACAAAATAACAAAACTGTGATTTCGAAAAAAATATTCTAAAACATCCATGTAATTAATTCATCTAATTTATAAAAGTGTGTTAGTCTGTTATTTCGTAATTGCCTGCACTTTGCAATTTAAAGATTGGACTCTGCTACCAAGAACTTTAAATTATATCAAGTGGCAAAAGCTTGGCAGGAGGAGACCTAGTCCCTGATGAGGTCTGCCGGTGTGACCTGGCGTGAGGTTAAGGAGCAAGCGCAAGACAGGGTCAAGTGGAGATATCTTGTTTTGGGTGTCAGACATATAAATTAAACAGACTAACTTTATTCACACTCTGATTTACTCTGCCAATTTTACATTGATGCGTCTTATTCAACTACTGTCCTCTGACCGTCTGCATTTTCTTTTAAATATGTCTCAGCCGGCTATCCCCTCTTGACTGGTCACGTGGCTTAGTCACGTGACTTTAAAAGCAGTCAATTGAGCAACTAATAAACAATAATATTTAAATGTTTTGCAATACAGACCTCATATTTAATAATAATTCTTAACATCTACAGGACTTTATATTATCATATTAATATAAATAATCATAAACCTTACACTTGTAAGGGCCTTATGTACCAGCGGGGTGCCCTAAGACTGCAAAATTGAATATAGGCATTATCGAGTCTCGCACTCGGCATCTATCAAGATGACATGACCGCTGTCAATAGAATGATGACATCATGTGCGATCGAACATTTAATAAGTAATTAATATTTAAAACATAAAACTAGTTTCGAATTTAATTTTAGAAATGACTGCCTTAAAAATCAGTATTGAATGAAAAGTGTTTATTTAAAATTTTATTTTGAATAACGATGTGAACGTTTCAGACCACAGCCCTAAAGAAATACGCGTACTTATCGTCTTGTCGAAGGCTTAGTTTATAATAAAATTAGCTTTTGCCCGCGACTTCGTCCGCGTGGAATAGTTCACAAATAATGCTTTATTTTAGAACAAATTTGGTCAGCAAAAAAAACGTTATAGTGAGGCAACCTTAACATATAGACATATGCTGTCCCGGACTTTTTTTTAGATCTTTTAAAGAGGAATAATTCTGTCATACATTATTTTAGCGAAACTTTAACCGTAGCAGCACACGCGACGGAAGCTCTCAAAAAGGAAAAAAACCCGATTTTGCAACATTCTGTATTGGTGCTCCGTTTGTATTGGTCTTAGCATGATGTTATACGTTCCTCGATAAATGGAATATCTAACACTGAAAGAATTATTCAATTCGGACCAGTAGTTCCTGAGATTAGCGCGTTCAAACAAACAAACTCCAAGTATAGATCATCCAAAAACTTCTGTTACTAAAACCTGTAAATAATATAAAAAGTCCGCACGGGTAGGTACCACCATTCTGCTTATATCTGCCGTGAAGCAGTAACGCGTTTCAGTTCGAAGGGGGGCACTCGTACTGTAAAAACTGAGATCTTAGAACTCATGTCTCGAGGTGAGTGGCAGCGTTTCCGTTGTGGATGTCTATGGGATCGGTAAATAGATTGTCTGTTTCTCTGCTTAATGTTTTTAAACCTATCCATTCGCTGGTAGCGTAGGGGCAATTCCGGCTACGCGTGGACGGGTAGGTGAGCTCACGGGCTCAACCTGAGAGAATTTGCTACACTAGACCTAGCAAAGCCGTGATTCGCAGAATCTACCACCGGATCGGAATCGCGACCCACTGAGAAGATCCGACGAGAAACTCAGTGGGCTGGGTCTATTGAACCGCTTACCGCTTCTAAACTACCATCGATTGAGCTATGTGAGTGAATAAAAACGAGATTCTCTTCGAGTCTGTAGACATCATTAAAATTACTTTTACGGCTTAATCTTAGATTAAATCCTAAACATAGTTTTAATTATGTAAGGTTTGTTGTAAAATAATTAAAACTAGAGGTCCCGCAGTAGTCGAAATTTGACTATAATTAATTGGAATTGTAAGTTTGTACACTATTATGATTGTATTTTATACTTTTATAATAACAAATTTCGCCAAGATTACACTATAAAAAATATTAACAAAGACAACCAATATTTAATCTATTCTCAATTTGACAACAGACGTCAAGAACAAAAGTTTGACAATAAATACTATGCATGCATGTGTGCGTCAAATACATGGTATGTAGTGTGTGTAATGTTTTCTTTATTGATTTAATGTATCTTTTATGCATTATTTTAAAAAAATATTAGCATTGTGCACTCCTTCTCTATATTCTCTATAAATGTGAAAATTTCATACTGCTCCGTCCGCGCAATTTTCGTAAAAAGGGATACAAAGTTTTTGCTTCACGTATTAATATATAGATAAAATGTATCATGTTAAAGTTAAGGCAATTATCGGATTGCCAAATAGCAAGACTGTTGGTGGGAGCAATGGCAGTAGTGGGGACGTGACATAATAAAAAAGGCGGTAGTCTGAAAAAACGGGACAGAAAGCAGTGTATTGAGTAGTGAACAGATATTTAAAGATTGTACAAGTGGAGTTACAAATAAAGTAATACAGAATTAAGTGAACTATTGCAATCTGTGTATTATTTCCTGACTCTTGGAAGCGAAGTCTACAATTATAATTACGCCGGTTTATACTTGTTCGCGTGATAATTAGACGAACAAATAAGAATCCATATATGCCGTAGAACTGACGATCGCTGGAATAGAGGGGTCCTCGAGTGGAGACCGCGGAAAACGTAACTTGGAACGTCCGCTGGCTAGGTGTTGCGATGACCTCCGAACATGACCGGAAAGGGGTGGATGAGGAGAGCCGAAGACAGCTCAGTGGTGTGGATTGGGAGAGGCTTATGTCCAGCAATGGGCAACTATGGGCTGATGATGATGACGATGATGATGAAATAAGCATCAAACGAAAAACCGTCGGAAATTTCAATTTTTTTTCTTTAATGGCAATTGTTTACGGACAACCCTAAACTCAGGCTGTACGTGTGAGGTCAAAATTAATGTAGGTACATACTGCGTAGATCATTTATTTTATTTTTTACACAAACAGATTCAACGCCGTCAAAGAAGTTTTTTTTAAACTTTAAATTCGTTAAAGTATGAATTTGAATTAAAAACTTTTTGAATTGTGTTCTGTGACTCTATATTGGTATTCTTCTTCATCCTAGCGTTTTCCTGGTCTAGTCCTAGGGTCCGCATTCTTACTTAATCTCCTCTACTTTGCCCGGTTTTCGGAATCCTTCTGGGTGAGGTTATTCTTCTCCATATCCGCTTTTACCACATCCAACCAGCGTTTCCTAATAATCTTCTTCATATGAGTATTGCTGTTTCCTGGTGGTAGGACCTCTTGTGAGTCCGCACGGGTAGGTATCAACACCCCGCCTATTTCTGCCGTGAAGTAGCCGTTGTAACTTTACGGCGACCTTAGAACTTATATCTCAAGGTGGATGGCGCGTTTACGTTGTTGATGTCTATGGGCTCCAGTAACCACTTAACACCAGGTGGGCTGTGAGCTCGTCCACCCATCGAAGCAATAAAAAAAAGTTTTTTATTTATTATGTAACATGAAGATAAAATGGTGTATTATTGACAGAACCGTGAGTGTTTGATAATAAAACGAAGTTTGCTTCTAAAATTGAAATGGAAAATAGGAGATTTTAAACATAGACAATACACATAAATAAATAAATAATAAATATTTACTAACAATCACGCAACGTTAACTGGTCCTGTGCTAAGTTCGTAAAGAACTTGTGTTACAGGTACCAGATAACGGAAATAAATGTAAGATTTTTATTATACACACACATATATTTAAGATACATCCATAACCCTGGAAAAGACATTTTTATATTTATCATACAAATATCCTCCCTTGGCGGGATTCGAACCCGCGACCCCCTTTTGTAGTGACCATGTCACTTACCACTACACCAGACCGCTGTACACATAAATTAGTTAATTAAAAAAAAAACAGTAATTATTTAAAAGCCAACGAAGCTAAACATTAAATATAGTAATTACAAAGCACTCGTGGAGGCCATTGTGTATAAAAATACATGTGTTATTTAAAAACAAACAAAAAAAGAACACGTTTACTGGTGGTAGGACCTCTTGTGAGTCCGCGCGGGTAGGTACCACCGCCCTGCCTATTTCTGCCGTGAAGCAGTAATGCGTTTCGGTTTGAAGGGTGGGGCAGCCGTTGTGACTATACTGAGACCTTAGAACTATATCTCAAGGTGTGTGGCGCATTTACGTTGTAGATGTCTATGGGCTCCAGTAACCACTTAACACCACGTGTGCTGTGAGCTCGTCCACACATCTAAGCAATAAAAAAAACGTTAAAAAAACAAACCGAATTATCAATTAGTTTATTTTTTTTTATTCTCTTAATCAGAATATTAGAGTGATGTTATAAGATTGTTGTATCGTCATCTGTGCTTGATACGTGTGTTTCTGATTCAAGTTCATCAGGACGTCTTGAAGTCTGTAAAAATGGCGTTCAAAGATAATAATAAATAATAGTAAAAAAAAAAAAACTAAAAACACACTTTATATAAAATTTGAGTAAAATATAGAAAATAAATTTTAATAAATTTAAATTGAAAATAGATAAATTAAAATTTATTTTCTATTTCTTGGTTGTATTTTAAATTATTTTTCATTTTTTAGTTGAATTTCAAATTTTTTTTAATTTTTTTTTTCAATTATATTTTTAACATTAAATTGTCATCGGTCCTCGATAAATCTACAAAGTTTGAATGAAATCTGGCCGCTTAAAGTGGGTCAAAATCGCGTCTAAAGGAGTCAGTTACAAACATACAAACATACGTACTTCTTCTTAGTCGAATACTTCATTGCTGAAGGTCGTGTCCCTGAAAGCCCTTCGTGGCTCTTTGTACCATCAGCTTCCATTTGCTTCGGTTTTCGGCTTCTCTCAGGGCGTTCGCAACAGAGAGTCCAGTAAGCGCAGTTATCTGATCCGACCAACGGTTTGGTGGCCGGTCGGCGGGTCTTTTCCCTTCTACCTTGCCCACCACAATCAATCTTTCAAGGTCGTCTGGTGGCCGCCGAGCAATATGACCAAAGTAACCAAGAATCTTCTGGTAGCAAATCGTAGACAGTCTCGTTTCTATACGAAGTTGCCCGAGGACAGATTTGTTTGTTCTCTTGGCGGTCCACGGTACATACAAGTGAAGCTAATATAAAGCGTGTAAAAAATACTTGAAAACAAGCCATGATCACCACGTACGCGTTTTTTCTCATGCCCGAAATCCAAGGTCGCGCAATTAACTCAATTATCGCACGTGCTAAGAGTTTATCTGGGGCACGTTGTTCGATTCACAATTACCGAGGGTCATTAATATTAGCAGTAAACTAACATCTGAAGTTTGAATCATTGTTTTGGAAGTACATATTATGAATATGCGTTTCGGTTTGGAGGGTAGGGCAGCCGTTGTAACTATACTTGAGACCGTAGAACTTATATCTCTAGGTGGGTGGCGCATTTACGTTGTGGATGTCTATGGGCTCCAGTAACCACTTAACACCAGGTGGGCAATGAGCTCGTCCAGATATATAAGCAACAAAAAAAAAAAAAAGATTACTAACATGTCAATTTATTATATAACAGGCTTTTGCCCGCGACTACGTCCGCGTGGAATAGTTACTTTGGCTACGCTAAATTTTACCCCCCACTTCATTTACGTAGAAAGTGAAAATATTTTTGAATTATAGAATGTTAAGGAAGCTATTTAAACCCCTATTTTAAAACATTCTTTATTTATGCTCCACTTGTATTGGTCTTAGCGTGATGCTATATAGCCTATACCTCAATAAATGGGCTATCTAACACTGAAATAATTTTTCAAATCGGACCAGTAGTTCCTGAGATTAGCGCGTTCAAACAAACAAACTCTTCCGCTTTATAACATTAGTATATAAGATATTCATAAATCATAGTCATAAAGAATCTAATTACATTCATAACCCATTAAAATCATATCATATAACCAAATAATATGTAGATCTTTTGGGAGATATACGACGGAGGGAAGATCTTCCACCGAGCGGGTGATATTGCTCGGTAGACCGACGGTCCGAATGTTGTTGTTCGGAACTTGTATATATGCGCTTTATCTTGAAAATGTCGTAAGCGAGATTCAGGCATCTGTCAATTATCTTGCGTTGTATGATGGCTACCCGCCACAATCTAATCAATTACATATTTTATCATTCAAAAATTCAACAACAACAAAAGCAACATATTAATAACATTTCCTTAAAAAAAAATCATTACATCGTTTTTATCCGATTCTTTTTATCCTTGGAAAATATTAGGTAAACGGTTATAAATTTTAATAGTCACACAATAAACATTTTTCTGATGAACTGTCAATATCTGATTTGGTACTTGAAGGATGTGTCCAAATTGACTGCTAATATTTCTATAATTTTGAAATAAAATTAAATTATTTTGTACGAAAACACTGAATAGCTCAAACATATATAAACATGGAAGAGGAAAAATATCGCTGTAGATAAATTTAGATTTACAACTATCAAAAAACGAATCAAACGAATACCGTGCGCGATTTGGAGGGAGATAGAAAATTTGGACCGAACTTTTTTTTCGGTATGGCAATCGGTTTTTGGTATGCTGTTGCCAGCTCCGAGCTTATAAAATAAACAATTATTATTACGCACATACATATTTATATTGCCAAATGAATTATCAGAAATTATGATTGGAATTAAATACAATTAAATGTCGGATGAGAGCGGCTGATTTTAAATGAATTAATGTCTCATTAAATTTGTAGAGATTTATTGCAACGTTAGTGAACTCTTTGGAAGAACCCGAGAAGCCATGACCATCTTCCATCATGATCTTGTTTCATTTTTCTATACCCTTGCACGTTCATAGATGCGAAACGATTATTATAATCTACCCTTAGGTATTTAAAGTTTAAATCTAAAGAATTCGCGTTCCCGCCAAAAACCGCCTGCAACGAACTTCAACGAAAAACAATAGGAGGCACAGAGATTTACATTCAAACTGCCATGAAATACCCGTTGATAAAATACTTCTCACACTTCTAACACACTAACTTCTAAAACATTCTCTTGTATCAGTCGTCATCTCAACACTCACTTCCCTCTCTCTAATATCGTCATTCACTTACTCCATCTATGTCTTCTTCGGTCGACCTCTTCCCCCTCTACCTTGCAGTACCATTTCCATACATCTCCTAGTCACATGCATCTCCTCTCTACGCATCACAAGGCCATATCACGCTAACCGTCTAATTATAATAATAAATAATATAATAATAAATATTTACTAACAATGACGCCACGTTAACTGGTCCCGTGCTAAGTTCGTAAAGAACCTGTGTTACAGGTACCAGATAACGGAAATAAATGTAAGATTTTTAATATACACATACATATATTTCATATACATCCATAACTCTGGAAAAGACATTTTATATTTATCATACAAATATCCTCCTTTGGCGGGATTCGAACCCGCGACCCCCTTGTGTAGTGACCATGTCACTTACCACTACACCAGACGGTCGTTAAATTAGGTAATTTATGTAAATTAAAACTTAAAATAAAACAGAACCAACAATTTATTCCATTTTGTTTGTTATCCTGTTGATACCGCTCAGGTTATTAGAGCGAAGTTATAAAATTATTGTATCATTATCGTTCGATGATGCGTTTGCGAATTGTCAAGTTAATCCGAAGTTTTGAAGTCGTTGAAAATGATGTTCAAAGCTTCGGTAACATACGAACAAACATACATACAAACCGAGCTAATATATATTAATACGTGAAGCAAAAACTTTGTATCCCTTTTTACGAAAATTGCGCAGACGGAGGAGTATGAAATTTTCCACACTAATAGAGAATATAGAGAAGAAGTGCACAATGCTAATATTTTTTTAAAATAATGCATAAAAGTTACATTAAATCAATAAAGAAAACATTACACACACTACATACCATGTATTTGTCGCACACACGCATGCATACTATTTATTGTCAAACTTTTGTTCTTGACGTGTGTTGTCAAATTGAGAATAGATTAAATATTGTTTGTCTTTGTTAATATTTTTTATAGTGTAGTCTTGGCGAAATTTGTGATTATAGAAGTATAAAATATACATAATCATAATAGTGTACAAACTTACAATTCCAATTAATTATAGTCGAATTTCGACTACTGCGGGACCTCTAGTAATTGTAAATAGACATGCTTTAACAAAAACCGACTTCAAATAGAAAAAATAATAATTCCAAAACAAATTAATATTCACTACAAACAATAATCATCGAAATCGGTTGGCGTGATATTAAGTTATTGAGTTATTCATCTATTTGTCGCGCACGTACTTAACGCAAATTTAAGACTTATATGGTTTTCTCATGGATACCATTATTAGAACTGGACTAAATGGAAATGGGACCACGCGGGAAGCGTCACCTTCTAATAAAAAAAGAATCATCAAAATCGATTCACCCAGTCAAAAGATATGAGGTAACTAATAACAAACATAAAAAACACACAGTTGAATTGAGAACCTCCTCTTTTTTGAAGTCGGTTAAAAAACGTGTTGGAACAAGGCTAGTGTTAGCAAATATTCTCAGGTTGAGCTCGCGAGCTCACCTTACCTCTTAGGCTGTTCAGCTAAGCTTATTCTCGGTTTGATGTAGGTCGAATCTTTTTTTTTTATGTTTGAGATATTACTGGTGGACCGGAGGGAGGCCTTTCCAGTTTCACCAGGACAGGTGGGCGAGCAAAGGTTCAGCCAGGAGGGGTGGAATTTGCTAACAGCTGCCCGAGCACCTCCAAAGGAGACCTAACAATTCAAGAGAAACTGCTTCGCGAATCGGAATCGCGACCCGCTGAGAAGATCCGGCGAGAAACTCAGTAGGAAGATGCTTAGGTTAGGTTGTAGGTCGGATTCGCGTTCCGACCCGGCAGGCTGGTTCTGGCCCAGCGGGGTATCCCGGAACACCAGCGGCATCGCCCGGGCGGCCTGGTAGGGCCGCCGTACCGCGGAGACCGACGTCGTTGGTCGTCGACTATCGCCTCGACGACCCGTCGGTCGGGCGTCCTCGGGGTGGCGCCGCGTGTCTGGTTGTAGTGTTGACCGCGGGAACCCTCCTACTCTGACCGGGTTCTGACATCGGACGTTGGGTGTAAGAGTGCAGGGGAGTCGTTTAGTTGGTGGGCCCTAAAATCCTTGGGCCCGCGACCTGCTCTCAACACCTGCAAATCGTTGAGTCTTACATACTCCGCGCGGCCCTTATGCGCGGGGAACTCGTAGGATGTTCGATCCACGGCCCGAAAAAAAAAAATTGTTGTAGGTCGGATCTGTCCGTCACATTTGTATGTGAATAGCTCCTAAGTACAACTTCGATAATGACTTCATCTACTTACACGTTAATGACTAACTTTGGAGGTTATATCAGTGTGTGAGTCAGTCTCGCTGCGTCGGGCGTGAAATGCGAACATGCCCCCAAGTGTTCATTCATAGTGTATAGTGAATGTTGTGTGTAAATTATTAAATCGGTAAAGTACACATATAAGTACAATCGCTGACTTCGTTAATTTATATACGTGTTCATCGAATATGGTAATTTATGTAATTTCAAAATTCGTTGCGATGTTTAGTTTTAATGGCCTTCGAAAAAAAAAAGAGGGCTTTCTCGATTCGATTATATTTGAATATGCAATTTCGAAAAGGGCACATGTCGCATACTTTGTCAAATACGTTTTTTCATATACATGTAGTTTTGAGGCTTACCTACACACCCATTTTATAATAATTCCAGTAATTTTCAATTGCTAATGAACACTAAAATATATCTCAAAAGTTAATATTTTAAATTTTACGCTGCTTTAGAAAATAATCAGCTTTTTTTTTCATTTTCTGAACATTTTACAATTTCAGAGATGTGCCCTTTTTGGAAATTGCATATTTATTTTGTTTAAGCGTTACCTCAGAGCTATTTTCTAAGTGAACCGATTTTGTTGAGTTTTTATTTTTGAAACCTTATCAAAATTCGACCAATTGTTTTTGAGCTATCCTTAATAAAGTATATTTATTTGAATTTTCAAAACATTAATCATATTCTCCTCGTATTATTTGATTGAAAGCTTTTTGCTTTTCGTTGTTAAAAATAAACAAATGGTAACACAACTTGGGTGCTTGTATTTATCAACACGATCCGATAAAATATTTATTAACGACTTTATCAATCGGTTATATTTTATTTAGAATTGTTTTTAATAATGACTAGCGGCCCGCCCCGGCTCCGCTCGGGTCTTTAACAAAAATTTCAACGATATTTGACGTTGTTGCATTTTTTTAAATAAAAGAACACTTATTGCGACATAACTTTATTAGTTAGACATATGCTGTCGCGACACTTTTTGTTAAAAAATTGTGTTCTACAAAATCGTAGTACATTATTTTATTCTATTATCAAGATTTTTCGCAGGGCACGCGGTGTAAAAAATACTTTAGGTTATTTTTTTACATTATTGGAATTTTAGTAAGGATTCCTAATTTTTAAAAAAAAATTTGTAGCCTCTGTCACTCGGGAATAGTGTAGCTTCCAAACAGTGAAAGAATTTTTCAAATCGGTTCAGTAGTTTCGGAGCCTACTCAATACAAACAAACAAACAAATCTTTCCTTTTTATAATATTAGTATAGAAGTATTGATTACGTATTTTTACTAGTAAACTTCAAAACATAAAAGTGTTTCCATATAAAATGTCGATTTGAATCGGATTAAATGTCTCTTTTTTCCCCCACTTTATCCCACTAGGTGGGGTCGGCACAGAAATTTTTTCTCTTCCATTCTCTTCTATCAGCCGTCATCTCAACACTCACTCATTTCTCTTTCATATCGTCATTCACACACTCCGTCCATGTCTTCTTCGGTCGACCTCTCCCCCCTCTACCTTGTACTACCATTTCTATACATCTCCTAGTCACATGTATCTTCTCTCTACGCATCACATGTCCATACCACGAATCGTTTTAAATTTGTATGTAACAAAACAATAATGTTTTTTTCTATTTTTATCGAACCTTATACGCGAGATTTTCGCGTCTAGATGGCGCGCGGCATATGTAGGTGTCGACGGTCTGCAGATGTTGGGAGGGGACCGCGGGCCCAAGGCCTTTTTAGGGTCTACCCACCAAACAGCTCTCCTTGCACTCTTTCATCCGAGAACTGATCTACGACCGGGGTTCGAACGTGGGCATACGGGGTCACATGTGGGTTCGGTTGCGAGCGACGGATGAAAGACGATTGCATGCAGCAGAGATGCGAATGTTGCGATGGATGTGTGAAGTAACGAGAATGGATAGAATACGGAATGAATATGTCAGAGGAAGTCTGAAAGTGGCACCTGTGACAGAGAAGCTGAGAAGTGCGCGTTTGGGATGGTATGGATATATGATGTGACGAAATGAGGATGGTAAGAGAGTGTTAACTATGAATGTGGAAGGATATAGAGGAAGAGGTAGATCTAAGAAGAAATGAATTGATTGCGTGAGAAAGACGATATGGGTAAGAGAGGAGTCAGAGAAGAAATGGTATATGATAGAGGAGTATGGAAGGAGAAAACATGTTGCGCCGACCCCAGGTGACTGGAAGAAGAGCAGGAGAATGATGATGGAGATGACATACTGATGTCGCTCCTGGATTGGCGCCGGATAAAGGAATTCTCCAGCATTGGTCAACGTAACAGATATTTTGTGCACGAATTTTATTATGATACTAGCTGACCCGGAAGACTTCGTAGTGCCTCAGTCGATAAATAAAAGACCTAAACTTTTGTATAAAATAAACTTGAAACAAACAAAAGGAATCCGCCCGACGGGGGACGCATCAAAGGGAAAACAAAATTGTTATTTTTATTTAATTCTGAGCATTTTCATTCATTTATCTACTTTTTAAACCTTCCCTGGACTTCCACAAGTAATTCAAGACCAAAATTAGCCAAATCGGTCCAGCCGTTCTCGAGTTTTAGCGAGACTAACGAACAGCAATTCATTTTTATATATATAGACATATGATAACCGGTTTTAAGTTCTACCATATTCGCTGTTAAAACCGTCTGCAGTTATAGAGTTGACGCGGTCGCTCGCCCAACATGGGGTCAGGGTTTTATGCCCGTTGGTTGATTGTGTAATTGAATTAAAAACTAGTTAAAAAAAACCTCTATAATATAGAGAGAGAGAGAGAGGCAACATACTTTATTGCACACCAAAACACAATTAACATCAGAAAACAGTCAACAAGCAGATAAAAGCGATCCCTTCCAGATAACCGTTTAATTCTGGACAGATAAAGGTATAGCAGGTATGTTGCAGGTACTATTAATAATACATTATTAAAGAAAATACATACATACATAGATACATATTTTCACTGGCGGTAGGACCTCTTATGAGTCCGCGCGGGTAGGTACCACTGCCCTGCCTATTTCTGCCGTGAAGCAGTAATGCGTTTCGGTTTGAAGGGTGGGGCACCCGTTGTAACTATACTTGAGACCTTAGAGCTTATATCTCAAGGTGGGTGGCGGCATTTACGTTGTAGATGTCTATGGGCTCCAGTAACCACTTAACACCAGGTGGGCTGTGAGCTAGTCCAACCATATAAGCAATAAAAAAAAATTGAAACCTAGTTTTAAAAAAACCCCTCCATAATATACATGATACTATAATAATAATATTGAGGAGTGAAAAGCTATTTGGTATAAGCGACATCTTTGCAACTTTACAAGAATTAAAGGTTAAAATTTGCAAAAAATATCATAACAAAAAAACTTCTTCGCGCTTCTTCTTCAATGGAGTAAATTTAATTGAAGTTCAATTAAAAACATCGAACTGATGATGCTGATGCCAAACAAAACGGACCTTTAATTACAAAGATAAATGGCGCGTATTAAGCGAAATTTTAACCCACAGACCCAGCCCACTGAGTTTCTCGCCGGATCTTCTCAGTGGGTCGCGTTTCCGATCCGGTGGTAGATTCTGCGAAGCACGGCTCTTGCTAGGGTCAGTGTTAGCAACACTCCGGTTTGAGCCCCGTGAGCTCACCTACACGTTAGGGCGAAGCTGAAATAGCCTCTCAAAGCTATCAGCTAACGTAGGAAAAAAAGAAAAAAAGAGTAAACCAAATGGTCTTTCACACTTCCTTTATTATATATATTATTTATATGTTATATTATTTATATATTACGTATATTATATATATATATATATTGTTTTAATAAAAATACAATATTATGCTACGCCCTGCACTTGTTGAGAAATCCTGGGAATCCATTCGACATGTTATTGTCATCATGTTTTTCATCACCACCCGGCCTCCTGAATAAAGTTTGACGGTTCAACAGATACCTGCCTGGAATCTTTGTGCTATCATGAGCAGTTTTAAGGATACTGGTGGTAGGACCTCTTGAGAGTCCGAGCGGGTAGGTACTACCACCCCTGCCTATTTCTACCGTGAAGCAGTAATGCGTTTCGGTTTGAAGGGTGGGGCAGCCGTTGTAGCTATACTTGAGATCTTAGAACTTATGTCTCAAGGTGGGTGGGGCACTTAAGTTGTAGATGTCTATGGGCTCCAGTAACCACTTAACAACAAGGGGGCTGTGAGCTCGTCCACACATATAAGCAACAAAAAAAAAAAAAGAAAAAAAAAAGCGAAATTTTGCTTAAACCAAATGGTCTTTCACCCTTCGTATATATACATATTATTGTTTTAATAATAATACAATATTATGTTACGCCCTGCACTTGTTGAGCACTCCTGGGAATCCATTCGACATGCTATTGTCATCATGTTTTTCATCACCACCCGGCCTCCTGAATAAAGTTTGACGGTTCAACAGATACCTTCCTGGAATCTTTGTGCAATCATGAGCAGTTTTAAGGATACGTTCCCCCGTTACTATATGCACATATGAGACAACAGCAGAACCGTAAAAAGACGACCTTGACAGGGGAATCGAATCCGAACTCCATAGAATACAGGTCCGGTTCACTAGCCAATGTACCAACGAAATATGAAACGTGCAATTCAACCCATCATTTTGGCCGCGTACCATATGCGAATTGAAATGAATTTCGCCCCAAAATGCTTCTCGCATTTATGCTCTTCTTGACTTAGACATTAATCATCAAGTATTTACTTGGCAATCCAATACATAATAATATATTAGCTTAATTTGATCATAAATAAACCTTATTCGGGAAGGTCGTATCGAAGGTGGAATGATAAAACTTTTAGGTCAAATGTCTAGACGGGCGTGGTGATATGACTCAGTGTTGCTACATACGAAGGTTCACGTTTTTTGGTTGGGTTTTGGTGGTAACCACAAAGAGAAGATCTTCCATAAAGTTGGTGAATTTTCTCGGTATTTTTTTTATTGCTTAGGTTGGTGGACGAGCTCACGGCCAACCTGGTACTGAGCGGTTACCGTTTACGTTGTAGATGTCTATGGGCTTCGGTAACCACTCAACACCAGGTGGGCCGTGAGCTCGTCCATCTATCTAAGCAATAAATAAATAAAAAGTAGCTACGTATTGTGGGTCTATCCGTGCGGACATATATTTGTCGCAAAGCAGTCGTGTATGACATCTGTCTCGCCCTTAACCACCAGTGTTTCGCGGCAGAAATAGGTAGATAACTAACCGAACACGCAATACCGCAATACGCCCTACCGCTACTCATAATATAATACCTTTGGAGGTTGTTTCTGACTACCGACAATACATTGCTATTTCGTCCCCTGTCTACCGCATGTTTTGGTAATATACTTTAAGATTTCATGAGCGGTATAGGAATTCCCAATAACCTTCAGATGCGATGGTCCTACTGTAAACAACCCGGTGGAAGACCTTCTTATCATTGGAATAATGAAAACAAGTGGTCTTAATTTAGCGAAAGAAGACCTTTTATTTATTTATAAGGTACACACATTACAAACTAAAAAAAAGATACAATCAATAAGGAAAAGAAGCGGAAAATCTGGTTTGTAAAACATATAAGCCATGTGCGCACGACTAATCAAAATAATTGTGCTAAGTACACAATGTTCCTTTTATTTCCATCACTGTTCTCCTGCTCCAAATATTGGCTCAAAGTAATAAAATGAAAGTACAATTATTGTCAATCTACCTTCCAATACTAATTTTCATTTTGATCAAATCTCTTGAAGTTTGTCGAAATTATGTTCAAAGATTCCCTTACATAGATAGATCTAGGTAGATACACAGAGGTCAAGCTAATGAAAGCGTTTAAAAAAAAAAACAACGTAACTCATTATGTTTTATTGCATAAACACATCCAATTATCAATGACCTTAACCCGAGTCCTTCAATGACATCACCTAAACATTGTTTTGTAACAGATTTTATGTATTTATAGCTCTGTTGCAAGCTGTAAATGTGTTTTGAATAATTATTACTGATTTGATGGTGGCTCATGTTTATTTCTAAACATCAATATTCAAAGACCCGTTCTAGATCAAATATTTAATGTATCTTCAATCTTGACGACGGGCTGGTTTCCGCAGTTTTAATATACTCGCAGTTTTATTGTGTCATAGTGGGAAATTTATTTTTGCCTTATCATTCGTACAGGTGACAGTTCAGCCTTCTGATGAGAGGAGATGGTCTTTAGTATACCAAGGTACTTTGTCCGGTAGCCTGCCTACCCAATGCATACCAGTAATACACGAGCTGGTGTCTCATCTGCCGCTAAGCTCTTCATATAGTCCTCTATGCAGACGATGCCCATTATAAAGACGGTACATTGTTTGCCACCATACGATGAATTAAGTTGCTGGTATCTTCGAAGTTATCTGTGTCGAGACCTTCAAACTATGGACGGTTCGCGCATTCGAAGATCTTCGTTTATGTGCCAACATAATTTATGTGTACCGAGAACATACTTCATCATAGACTTTCATTTAAACAATGCTCTTAAGTTCGGGTTTTAGAATATCGGCAGAAATATATACCTTATTTCTGGTTCAAAATGTGATCCAATTATAAAGCGTCTAAAAGTGTAAATTTATAAACGATTTAACTTTTAAACACTAAATTACTTACCTATATACTAGAGGTCCCGTAGTAGTCGAAATTCGACTATAATTAATTGAAATTGTAAGTTTGTACACTATTATGATTGTATTTTATACTTCTATAATCACAAATTTCGCCAAGATTACACTATAAAAAATATTAACAAAGACAAACAATATTTAATCTATTCTCAATTTGACAACAGACGTCAAGAACAAAAGTTTGACAATAAATAGTATGCATGCGTGTGTGCGTCAAATACATGGTATGTAGTGTGTGTAATGTTTTCTTTATTGATTTAATGTATCTTTTATGCATTATTTAAAAAATATATTAGCATTGTGCACTTCTTCTCTATATTCTCTATAAGTGTAGAAAATTTCATACTCCTCCGTCAGCGCAATTTTCGTAAAAAGGGATACAAAGTATTTGCTTCACGTATTAATATATAGATATTCCGAATCTCTGAATTGAAATTCTAAAAGTCGAACAAAACGTCCATTTGTTTCAGTTTTCGCACGCTAATTGGCGTTAACTTGCACAATTAATCAATTTAGTTCTGGTTTATTGTGATGGGTATCGAATATTGGAGTAGATTTCACAATCAGGGTTTGTAGAATAATGTTGAAGAAGACTCGTGTGGGGCTATGCAAGGTGTGGACATCTGTGCACCAAGAAATTGATGGAAAGTCCGATGTTGTGGCAAAGACCGGCCGTGGCGAAGGGCCGAACTGTGATGGGGAGTCCGATGTTGTGGCTAAAACCGGTCGTGGCGAAAGGCCGAACTCAATCCTCGTTTATCCTAATAGTGATGTTACTCGAATGAATGATTGAATAGCTTTTTATTCCGATTCATATTAAAAATATATAATCTAATCTCTTATTTGGATTTTACTTATTATAGTTTCTGTAGATCGGTTTGTATATCGACAAAGGGCTTCTCCAACTGCGACGTATATTTTTGTTTCTTTGTAGTTATTTTTCTGTGTTGTTGGAGGGTTGTGGTCTTTATCCCCCACGAGGACCAGTCGGCTTGGGGGAAAACGTGCTTCTTGTGTTCATTTATTTTCGTAGTTTGTTTGGGTTTTCCGTTTACCGGTTCATTGCTATTGTTTATTGGGTGTAGGTTTGTCGCTGAAAAGAGTTAGACCTGGCTCTCATAACATCGAAGACATTTATCCTGCTAACTCTGGCAGCGAATGTTTTTTACATTGTTATTAAAACAGAAAGGCTTTTGTAAGATTTCGCCTAAGCAACTCAAACACCATAAGCTAACACAGATTATCTTTATATTAGCGTTGTCAAGTAGAGAAGCTTATACAAATAGTGCTCAAATAGAAGTGCCCTGAGGAATTGTTTGAGTTGATCCCATCATCTCGTTTTTACCATCGCACCGCCTGCCACCGGAGTAGAGTTCGTCCATATTACCTTGCGTTCATCTACAATGCGCTTCCAGAGATCTTTTTTGCCACGCACCATCCGGCTATGGAATGAGCTCCCCTCCGCGGTATTTCCCGAGCGCTATAACATGTGCTTCTTCAAACGAGGTTTGTGGCATTGCTGACGTCCCTGGGCGATGGTGGCGACTCGCCATTGAGTGGGCGTTTGTTTGTCTGCCTTCAAGGGCAATTAAAATATCACTGAGTAATCCAATAGCTATATTACTAGTAGAATTGTTTTTAATGTGATTAAAGTTGACAGAGCAAATATTAATTTGGTTTAAGTGCATTAGATGTCACGCTTTAGGTGACCTTTCGTGTAACCTTGCGTAAACATGACGAAGGTTTTCCATATTAATTATATTAATATACTATAATAATATTAATTTATTAATTGATTACTGTTACGCAAAAAATATAATTAAATATGATATAGTGTATTGTATTTTTAATTAAGTATATTCTAGAAATAACGGTATACGTAATAAAACCTGAGATAAATCTGACAATTGGTCCCAGAGTTTAAAAATTATAATCTATTTTTCTTTTTTATTGTTATATTCTGCTTTTTTCTTTTGCTTAGATGAGTGCACGAGCTCACAGCCCACCTGGTATTAAGTGGTTACTGGAGCCCATAGACATCTACAATGTAAATGCGCCACCCACCTTGAGATATAAGTTCTAAGGTCTCAGTATAATTACAACGGCTACCCCACCCTTCAAACCGAAACGCATTACTGCTTCACGGCAGAAATAGGTGGGGTGGTGGTACCTACCCGTGCGGACTCACAAGAGGTCCTACCACCAAGAGTTCGCTGGTACCCTAAGAGGCTATACCAGCTGCGCCCAGACGAGTAGGTGAGCTCACGGGCTCAACCGGAGAGAATTTGCTAACACTAACCCTGGCAAGAGCAGTGCTTCGCAGAGTCTATCACCGGATCGGAAACGCGACCCACTGAGAAGATCCGGCGAGAAACTCAGTGGGCAATTTGCATGCCGAATAGATGGGACTATTCATGACGTGAATGAAAAATGAAAAAACGCTGATTTCGTTGAACAGATAGTGATAGTTCACCAAACCATAAACACCATGCTTCTATACATAATCAATTACTCAATAGAACAATAGACTCTGACCGACGGTAATTTGTGAAGTGACGCCCGACTCTGAGGTCATGATGATGTCACATAACAGCCCAATGTCGAATGTAATTATACACATGAGACATGTCTATTACTTAAATGGAAGGCACGTGTACCTATAGCTAGTTAAGTGTGATTGGCTTAATCGAAAAAAGCTTCGGTCCTGTTTGCATTTTAAGCACGCGATGATTTTCATAACGTGCAACGACAATAATGAAAGGCTGTCAAACGAGAGATATTTTTTTTAAAGGATTTTATAACCTGATAACTAAGACTTTTAAGTCATGTCCAATTTTAATTTATATTCTTATTTTTATGAAAATGAAATGAAGATGATTAATTTGAGACATTAATCAACTGGGGTGAAATTAAATGAAATGAGATGAGATGATATGGGATGAAATATTCTCAGTCAAATGGTGGTCATCTACTGAGATTTTTTTAAGTGGACTTTTTGGAGGATCCCGATAAGTTACGTCCAGTGGCTTTGTTTCATTTTCCCACATTTGTGCACTTTCACAGATATTAATTATACAGTTAATAAACCACCGTTATTACATATTTAAACCTGAAGAAACACTAAATAGACAAAATAAAACAAATCACACAGATGCACTCCTCGCGTTCCCGCCAAAAAGTACAGATAAATTTTAAGTACCTACAGTTCACGTATAGGTTAATTTGTATACTTAAACTGGAACGAGCTCTTGGTCTACGCTGGTGTAATGTGGTTACCGGAGCCTGCAGAACTTTTCGTCGTAATCGACGGGTTCGACGAGGACGGTGACCGGTGGTTGAGGTACCTAAAAGCACCGTTAATGGATCGGGAGGATCCGTAATGACGTGTTTAGGGCGATGTTGACTGTTTACCATTCGGTCCACAGGATCGGATATGGCCGTGAGCTCGTTTACCCGTTCGGTCGTAGCTGTAGCTCTTAGGCTACCAGCGAATAGGTAGGGGGGAAAAAGATTTCGATATACGTAAGCTGGATGAATACCGAGAGAATGCTGCTTACCGTTCTGCTCGTGAATGCCTTAGTCGACTTTCGTGACACCGACGGATAGCATCGACGTCATCGTGGCCTAATAGATAAGACGGCCAGGGTACTCGTATCGAGCGATGCGACCGTGCCGGTGTTCGAATCACCCTGCCTATTTCTGCCGTGATGGAATAATGCGTTTCGGCTTGAAGGATGCGGCAGCCGTTGTAACTATACCTGAGGCCTTAGAACTTATTGGTATCTAAGGGTGGGTGGCGCATTTACGTTGTAGATGCTAATGGGCTCCAGTAACCACTTAACACCAAGTGGGCTGTGAGCTCGCCCACCCATCTAAGCAAAAAAAAGGTAACAATTTTTTTTCAAAGAAGCACTTGGCGTATCTTCGCGAATTACTTCCACTATGAAGGAAGGTTTAAATAGCATCGTGTAGGTAATAAAAACCGAACCCATTTTTTTTGTCACATACGTAATTACCAAACCATTGAGACGAAGACCTCAAATCCCAAGATGGGCGGCGGCATTCGCGTCTTGTATGTCTATGGGCTCCTAAAACTGTTTTATATTCTTTAATTAAAACAATTGAAACAGACTCAAGATTCTCGATTAGAAAAGTTCAATCGTAAAATTTAATTGTAACAATTCAGATAATCGAATCTACCAGCACATTCGACTCGTCCAAGTCTTTGTTTCAATTGAGATGTGTATTTGTTTTTGAAGTGAAAACTTCTTTAGAATCGTTGTGATTTCAAACCGGATGCAACGGAAAAAACGACAGGTATGAGACACGAATACAAAAATGTGTAGGATGAAGCCAGCAAAGAATGAGACAAAAATATACATACTATTTAATACAGCGCCATCTGTGAGATTTTTTAATACTAACGTGTGTATGAAAGCTCTTGTAGTGAATTTTAATTTAGGATTATACGTGAAGTTAAAATATCAATTCACAGAGGGCGCTACCTTACAATTATTTACTAATGACAAAATTTTACATATACTTAAGACGTTTAGGATAATTGTATTTTAATTTTGGAAGGTTTCACTTCCACCACGTGTGAATGACACACATTTTGTTTTTTTTGTTTATTATTCCACCGGATCGGTTAATTGGTTACTAGAGCTCATACTGTATAAGCTTTAGAAGTCTCGTAAATCCCGTTAAAAATCTATCATCTGTACATAGAGTTTGAATAATTTGTATCATCGTAACAATGATTTTTTATACAACAGATATGTTATCTTCATAGTAACTGACTCTTCAAATCTGATCGCGCCATATATATCTACATACCTACCGATATAGTGCACACACATGTTGACAAGTAGCATTAATGAAAATTACAAAAGATGGGATAAGCGCGTGAGTAAAAAAGATAGCTATAATTGGAACGATTGCACTTGTTATATCTATATATTAATACGTGAAGCAAAAACTTTGTATCCCTTTTTACGAAAATTGCGCGGACGGAGGAGTATGAAATTTTCTACACTTATAGAAAATATAGACAAGAAGTGCACAATGCTAATATTTTTTTTAAATAATGCATAAAAGATACATTAAATCAATAAAGAAAACGTTACACACACTACATACCATGTATTTGACGCACACACGCATGCATATTATGTATTGTCAAACTTTTGTTCTTGACGTCTGTTGTCAAATTGAGAATAGATTAAATATTGTTTGTCTTTGTTAATATTTTTTAAACTGTAGTCTTGGCGAAATTTTTGATTATAGAAGTATAAAATACAATCATAATAGTGTACAAACTTACAATTATCATTTCAATTAATTATAGTCGAATTTCGACTACTGCGGAACCTCTAGTTATAATTATTATTGCATTTGTTTAGACGCGACTAAAGACGAAACGTCCCAATTGGCCTGTTTTCGAGTCTTGACTTGACGTGCGCTTGAAACATATCTGCTTCTTTTTCAAATAAAATATTGCATCGTAATAAATATCATATCATCATAATATATTTTAAGTCGTCGTGGCCTAAAGGATAAGACGTCCGGTGCATTCGTGTTGAACAACGCACCAGTGTTCGGATCCCGCAGGCGGGTACCAATTTTTCTAATGAAATACGTACTTGACAAATGTTCACGATTGACTTTCACGGTGAAGGAATAACATCGTGTAATAAAAATTAAACCCGCAAAATTATAATTTGCGTAATTACTATTGCTTTGGTGGGTGAACGAATTCACAGCCCACCTGGTGTTAAGTGGTTACCGGAGCCCATAGATATCTACAACGTAAATGCGCCACCCACCTTGAGATATAAGTTCCAAAATCTCAGGTATGGTTATAACGGCTGCCCCACCCTTCAAACCGAAACGCATTACTGCTTCACGGCAGAAATAGGCGGGGTGGTGGTACCTACCCGCGCGGACTCCCAAGAGGTCCTACCACCAGTAATTACGCAATTTATAATTTTGCGGGTTCACTTGCGAACTAATTAAAAAAAAATGGTTGGTTCGAAGTATCAGTTGAATGGAATATTTTAAATGTATTCAACTGATAATAATTATTTTTAATAATGTATTTTTTATTTGATTAAGTATGTTTCAATGATACTATGTACACATATGGACTTGTTGTTGTTGTCTGAAATAAAATAAATCATTCATTCACAATTCATTCATCATTAATTACTGGTGGCTCGAAGGCCTTTCCAGTTTCACCAGGAGCCTCAGCCAGGAGGGGAGGGATTTGCTAACAGCTGCCCGAGCGCCTCCGAAGGAGACCTAACAACTCAAGAGCTACTATTTCGCGGATAAATCTACTACTAGATCGGAATCGCGACCCGTTGAGATGCATGGGTTAGGTTGCACGTCGAACTCTTTGTCGAGTTCGACGAGTACGGTTACCGGGGTCCCTAAGCCTGCTCCTAGTGTTAGAGCTGAAGGCGGCGAATAACTCAAGACCAGCTGCTTCGCGAATGACTACATTAGTCTTATTTTTTATATTTTCCTTACTAAAACTACAAAATATAAAGATGTTTTGTTTTAGTCAGTTAGTTTTGATTAGTTAGTTAGTGATACAATGATGTCTTTGATGACAGTAAAAATACTTAAAATTAAACAGTCAACGTAGTTTTAACTATGGGTTGTTTTTTTAATACGCTTTTATTAGCTTCAGACGTATGTTTGTTTGTAACGGAATCTTTGAACATGATTTTGACCCCCTTCAAAACGTCGGATTAACTCGAAATTTGGTATACTTATTAAGGACATCATATCTGTTCATAAAATATTTGTCATGCACCCCACTGTTTTTTTCACAATACCAAAGCATTTTTTCTTGCACTATTTTTTTTAATTTTTTTTTATTGCGTAGATGTGTGGACGAGCTCACAGCCCACCTGGTGTTAAGTAGTTACTGGAGCCCATAGACATCTACAACGTAAATGCGCCACACACCTTGAGATATAGTTCTAAGGTCTCAGTATAGTCACAACGGCTGCCCCACCCTTCAAACCGAAACGCATTACTGCTTCACGGCAGAAAATAGGCGGGGCGGTGGTACCTACCCGTGCGGACTCACAAGAGGTCCCACCACCAGTAGAAGGAGTTTTAGTTGGATTTTCTATAAAAGCGTATTTTGTTAGTTTTTTTTTTACACTACTATTTATTTTTGTTAATAACGCTGTACCTACTGATTATTTTCGAGACAAGAATAAAGTTCGTAATTAACTCGTAAAACTATCTATAATCAATCACGTTATACATTTGCTCCTCTCAACGAATTCAGAGAGGTTACATTTATTGACCTCTGAGAATTTAGGTCATTTCCTGAAGCCAGCTCACGGTTCGTGACCTTTAACAGACTTGCTGTTGTGTTCCGTGTTTGATATACGTATTCCTATCTTAATTTTCTCACTGAAGTAATTATGTCGGTATTTACGGGAGGCAGCGGCTAGGCTATGCCCCTGGCATTGCTGAAGTCCATGGGCGACGGTAACCACTCACCATCTAGTTGGCCGTATTCTCGTCTATCTACAATGGTAATAAAAAAAATCGATTTCTCTCTTAAATCTGCTTAGTTACTGGTGGTAGGACCTCTTGTGAGTACACACGGGTAGGTACCACCGCCCTGCCTATTTCTGCCGTGAAGCAGTAATGCGTTTCGGTTTCAAGGGCCGGGCAGGCGTTGTAACTATACTGAGACCTTACAACTTATATCTCAAGGTGGATGGCGGCTTTTACGTTGTAGATGTCTTTGGGCTCCGGTGGCGCTGGAATATCTATTAGACTCTGGGAACAAACGAATCCGAAGATACTGAGAATGAATCTATTTCTAAGAGAACTAAAATACTAAAACATACATTAACAAACAAAAGAAGGCAAAGTTAGACAATACAGGCGCCTTAGTGACAGAAATCGATATAATGACTTCAGGGCGCCGCGTAGGGCACCGGTGACCTACACGGCAGTCAACGTTTTAATTATAAATTTATAATTAATGTTAACTTTCGAAGCAAAATCTATCTTCTATCTATATAAATAAAAATGAATTGCTGTTCGTTAGTCTCGCTAAAACTCGAGAACGGCTGGACAGATTTGGCTAATTTTGGTCTTGAATTATTTGTGGAAATCCAGAGAAGGCTTAAAAGGTAAATAAATATGAAAATGATCGGAATTAAATAAAAATAACAATTTTGTTTTTCCTTTGATGTGTCCCTCGTCGGACGGATTCCTTTTGTTTGTTATAAGTTTATTTCATACAAAAGTTTAGGTCTTTTATTTATCGATTGAGGCACTATGAAGTCTTCCGGGTCATCTAATTACTTAATAAATATGTACAATTTGAGTAATTTCAAAGAGTATCCATAATATGAACAAACTTCAATCAATATTCTTAATACACACAGAGGCTTAAGGAAAATCTTTATTTATTGCCAAGCTTACTTATGTCTATGGAATATTTCCCCCAAATTCCAATCAATCACTGTTTCATATAATTTTAAATTATCAAATAGACAATTTACATTTATTTTTTTTTGTTTCAGGAGGAAAATGTTATAAGAAACAAATAGACCGGCAGACTAAACCAATACTATTATTAAAAAAAATTAAAAAGTAAAACCGCGAAAACCAAACGCGAACGAATCGAACTTCACTGAATCATAAATGTTGCCATCGGAAAAATAACATATTAACCCCGACGCTGCGAAAAAACGACAACGAACAAGGACAGAGCTATACGCGCGAGCGGGATAGCTAGCTGCGTCCCGAAATAGTGCATTCGGAAATAGAAAAAAAAAATGCTCAGCTCGCAGTCAGCGTCCGAAAGTGAGGCGTCAGAGTCGCGCGCTTCCTCATGGAAACCATGGACAGCTATGGCAGACCTAGCTGAAGCAGTCGACGACCTCATCTGCAGTTTCGACTACATGGACACAGCTATGGACAACCTGGTCATGTTGGTGTTCATATGGATGGTGCTGTCCATAGCGATCATCGCGATCGCCAAATGGGCGTACGGGAGGTTCGCTAAAAAGACGACGGACGCTGATAAACCAAAAATCGATGAGACGAAGAAAACAACGAACGAAATAGTATCCAGTGCTGATAGTGTGCTCGCTACCAGTGCTAAAGTTAAGAGTGCCTCGTTCAAGCCGACTAAAGCGACGGGCTTCGTGCCCGCCACTCCACCGAACAAGAAGAGGTTGGGGCGCATGTCCCCGGGACCAGAGCAGTTGACCGTCAAAAAGCATCAGTCAGTGTCCGTGCCCACATGCACGGGCGGAGATCAGCCGAGCGTGCAATGGGTGAACGATGTACTGACGTGGCTCTACAACGATCTAGTTATCGTAAACGAACTCGTGCAGCAATGGATCTCGTCCATGAACGAGTTCTCGAAGAAATCCGTCGAGGAGGTGAGTTCTGTTTTCGGTATCTATGTATCCCTACTAATAATATATATAAATGTGAATGTAAGTTTGTTTGTTACGCTTTCACGCGAAAACTACTCAACCGATCATCATGAAACTTTGTACACATATTCTTGGAGGTATTAGAAGTAACATAGGATACTTTTTATGAAGAAAAATTTTTTTTTTTTTACGAAAAATTACAAAATTGTTTGTCAAAAAATCTCAAAATCTAGCTTCTTTAACGCCATCTACCGGTTCAGTAATGAAGTTCCAATCCTGAGTACTGTAAATGAAGTCGCGGGTAAAATATAGTGTTATGCCAAAGTAACTATTCCACGCGGACGAAGTCGCGGGCAAAAGCTAGTATATAATAAATTAATACGTGAAGCAGAAACGTTGTACCCATTTTTAATAAAATTGCGCGAACGAAGCACTATGAAATTTCTCACACTTATCTATACTTCTTCTACACTAATACTAGCGACCCGCCCTCGCTTCGCTTCGGAAACTATAATTTATTATTGATTTCTCCACTATTTAATGGATGTTATTATACATGTAAACCTTCCTCTTCAATCACTCTATCTATTAAAAAAACCACATCAAAATCCGTTGCGTAGTTTTAAAGATTTAAGCATACATAGAGATATAGGGACAGAAAGCGACTTTGTTTTATACTATGTAGTGATTATAAAGAGGAAAGATTTGTTTGTATTGAATAGGCTCCGAAACTACTGAACCGATTTGAAAAATTATTTCACTGTTTGGAAGCTACACTATTCCCGAGTGACATAGGATATAATCTTTTTTGAAAAAAATTAGGGATCCTCATTAAAACTCCAATAATGTAACCCAAGGTGTAAAAAAATTACCTAAACTATTCTTTACATCGCGTGCCCTGCGAAAACTATTGATGATAGAATAAAATAATGTATTACGATTTTCTAGAACACATTATTACTTATATTAAGTGTGGCGACAGCATATGTCTACCTATTATAGTTATGCCGCAATATGTGTTCTTTTATTACAAAAAAAACAACGTCAAATATCGTTGAAATTTTTGTTAAGGACCCGAGCGGAGCCGGAGCGAGCCGCTAGTAGAGAATATAGAGAAGGAGTTCAGAATGTTAATATTTTTTTTAATTAAGCACAAAAAATACATTAAATCAATAAAAAAAAAACCATTACACACGCTACCATATATTTGATACACACACGCATGCATACTATTTGTTTATTGTCAAACTTTCCTTATTGCTTATAGTCTGTGGTCAAATTGAGAATAGATTAAATATTGTTTGTCTATATTAATATTTGTCTAAAGTGTAGTCTTGGCGAAATTTGTGATTATAGAAGTATAATAAGTCTTTGATAATAGAATCATAATAGTGTACAAACTTATAATTTCAATTAATTTTATTATAGTCGAATTTCGACTACCGGGGGACCACTAGTTTGTATTAATCGACGAAAATTGGCAAAGGCATGTTCGGTATCGATGTTTGAATTTAATGGTAACCCCAGCAAATTGTGTTGCAAAATACCTTTTTGCCATGACAATATGTGGTCGGACGTGGGGAAACTCCAGCTCAGATGTTAGATGAATCAAAGCGTCCCTGAACTCTCCCAATATCTTTTTCGGGATCCTTGTAGACAATAATATTATAACATTGTCCTGATAGAAGACAACTAGTTTCCTATTGATCAATATCGGCCAGATTCATTTTAAGCATCTAAATTTCTGTAACCAAAATGAAGACACTTCTATCGGGAGTATATTATAATAATACTAGTGGTCCCGCAGTAGTCGAAATTCGACTATAATTAATTGGAATTGTAAGTTTGTACACTATTATGATTGTATTTTATACTTCTATAATCACAAATTTCGCCAAGGCTACACTTTAAAGAAATATTAATAAAGACAAACAATATTTAATCTATTCTCAATTTAACCACGGACGTCAAGAACAAAAGTTTGACAATAAATAGTATGCATGCGTGTGTGCGTCAAATAAATGGTATGTAGTGTGTGTAATGTTTTCTTTGTTGATTTAATGTAACTTTTATGCATTATTTTAGAAAAATATTAGCATTATGCACTTCTTCTCTATATTCTATGTAAGTGTGGAAAATTTCATACTCCTCCGGCCGCGCAATTTTCGTAAAAAGGGATACAAAGTTTTTGCTTCACGTATTAATATATAGATTGATATGCGTCGAGTAATATCCGAAAGCCTATTTCTCAAACGCAAATTCTCTCTTAGAAATGAAGATATCATTCATAAAATTCGAGATTCAAACTCATCACGTAAACCAAACATTTCAAATGTCAGATGTAAATAAACTTTACTAAAGGACAAAACTAGAGTTGATGGCAAAGCAAATACATATATGTATAACTAGCGACCCGGCCTCGCTTCGCTTCGGAAATATTAAATTTTATTATTGATAGCTGAGTCTCGCGATGTTACCCGCGGTTATTGTCGCACCGCAGGTGACGCCGCGGGGCGAAGCTACTCTGAAAAATGTAGCCTAAGTTATTCCTTATATCATCAGCTATCTATCAGTGAAAGTCTCGCCAAAATCGGTCCAGCTGTTCCAGAGATTAGCCGGACAAACAGACAGACAGACAAAAATTGCAAAAAATGTTATTTTGGCGTATGTACCGTATATAATATATTCGCATGTAGTAAAAAGCGGTTATTTCAATATTACAAACAGACACTCCATTTTTATATAAATGTATAGATATAAAAAGCGTTAACAGGAAAAATATTGCTTTTCGAAAAGACTTTTTGTTTCAATAAATACATGAGTAGATTATAGATTAGCTTTAGAAAGTACATTTTTTTTATTGCCCTTGTAGGCAGACGAGCATACGGCCCACCTGATGGTGAGTGGTTACCGTCGCCCATGGACTTCAGCAATGCATGGCAGAGCCAAGCTGCTACTTACCGCTTAATACTATTTAATACACATATTTAATATTACTTTTACTTTTTCTACTTTTTTTTTTTAATGAATATTGTTTTGGCAACATCTTCCTTTAGCGCAACTACCTCACTTGTTAGAACGTTACGATTTATTGCGCTCACAATTTTATAACTACCGTGTCCGAAGTCAATGGAAGGTTTTTTACTATTGTACTATGAGACCGGGTATTGGCAAATATGTATGATTGTATTTGTGGCTCAAATTGATGAGGTAACTTCCTTGGGCAATTGCTAGTAGACCTTAAGTACGAAGTAGATTGAGACTGTGGCGAATTATTTTATTTGAATACCCATTTATTATTTATATAACTGTATGGAATATCATCTTAAAATATCCACTGACATCTTCGTATGCTTATGCAAAAACAATGGTAATGTAAAATAAAAACATCGTTTTTCCTTCTAATTAATAAGTTTTGTATTAGTGTATAACTGTAAGCAAACCTGAAGGATGATTTCAATAAAAAATGGTTAAAGTAAAGGCGGATAGATTTTGTGAATAATTGAATATTGAAAATTAAAGACGAGATAATCTATTTTATTAAATAAGCTGGCTTAATGGTCTCGGTACCAAGACATAAAATCTTTAAAAAAAACTTGCTCAGTATTTATATACAGGTTATGTTACAATGTACATACATTACGGGGGGGTTTTGGCGGGAACGCGAGGGGTGAAGTTGTGTGATTTGTTTTATTTTGTCTATTTAGTGTTTCTTCAGGTTTAAATGTGTAATAACGGTGGTTTATTAACTGTTTAAAATTTGTGAAAGTGCACAAATGTGGGAAAATGAAACAAAGACGCTGGACGCAACTTCTCGGGATCCTCCAAAAAGTCCACTGAAAAAATCTTAGTAAATGACGACCATTTTACTAAGATTATATTTCATTCCATATCATCTCATTTCATTTAATTTCATCCCAGTTGATTAATGTTTCAAATTAATCATCTTCATTTCATTTCATCATTTTTCATAAAAATAAGAAAATAAAGTTAAATAAGACATGACTTAAAGGTCTTAGTTACCAGGTCATAAAATCTCTTAAAAAAACATACATTTCGGAAAATATGTTTGAACCCGAATCGAATCCAATGTGCACTCTCACACACGTCTTTATTTACAAGAATCACGTTTTAGTGAGGTAGGCAGGATAACCTTGCATTATTTTTAGTTTTCGATTTTAAACAATTCAAAATCATGATAACGAACGCTTTAGAAGACGAAAAATGATCTTTTTTAAATATGATTAGTAAAATACCTTTGATTAATTATCAGCGTGTTATCTCTGACCACGGGAACTGTGAATATTCGAAAATTTAAATAATAAAAGACACGATAAACTAACCAAAAATGTTTAAATAAGCTTTTAAAAACTTCAGCTGACCAACAGAATAATATTTCGCTTCATACTTCATTGTAATATCCAAAGAAATTCGCACCGAAAACTTAAATCTCTTAAATTCGCTTACACATCAAGGCAAAGGTTCTATGTTTACACAGCCACGTTACAGCCTAATTGATTACGTTTGACTTACGAATTCAAAACATTAACATTAATGAGTCACGCTATCTATGTAGACACGCCGCTATATTATTTTATTTACAAATCTCCGTCAGCCGAGACAGGAATCTATTTTTATTCACTTTAAATTTCACCTCAAGCGGTGCTCTGGGAAGAAACAGCTTCATCTCAGCTCTGAGCAAATTTTTGTCTTTGGTTTTCTTTTCAGAACGAATTAAAAAAAGAACATATTTTAACGTATGCCTCATCATAACAGATTGTTTCGAGCGAATGTTTCTTGAAAGCTAAGGTATGGATGAGTTTTTCAATGCTTTTGGAAGCGAAATAATGCGGTGCCTATGTAACAGTGATGGTCACCGCTGCTCAAAACATCAGCTATCACATGCGGACTGTCAAGCCACTGTTTACACCTAAAGACTGATCCAACCACTTTTAAACATGAATATGTTACATTGCGAATAACCTTGCGAGATTATTCCGTGACCGGAATAATTGCATGGCAAAAACAAAATGCAACTATGAACAGTGCAGCTCTATATACATGTCCGTGGACTTTATACAGACATAAATGCGCTTCGTAAAATTTTGAGTTGATTCGTTTGACAGATTAGACCAGCGACTCTCAACCACCGTATCGGGACACGTTAGTTTTGTCGCAAGGCCGTGTGAAGGGTTTTTTTTACTGTTAGACGGACGAGCATACGGCCGTGGTTGTGAGTGGTTACCATCGCCCATTGACTTCAGCAATGCCAGGGGCAGAGCCAAGCCGCTGCCTACCGTTAAGTACTCTCCACGAGCCTCGTTTGAAGAGGGACTTGCCATAGAGCTCGGTGTCGTGGCGTGCAACCTCTTTGACAGGACATAAGACCTACAACGACTAGACACAGACTAAGACAGACATTTGACAAGAATTCTAAAATAAAGAGAGAAATGAAACGAGGGCGTACGTGACTAGCGGCAGGCAGTACATTTTTTGATTCCCTAAAAGACGGACACGAACGAGACGGCAAGGAACGAACCGACCGTTCAAGTGATCCTTCGACCGTTCACACGGGAAACATGAGGGGAACTCATTCCAAAGCAGGAGCGTGTCGCGAGATTCACAAATACAATGTTTTACTGTACAAACAAGTTTAATAGACCGTACTTATAAATAAAGAGGCCTTAGAGGGTGTAGTCTCATGTGCTGGTCCAATCAAATTAAGACATTGGACTCCAGCATCAATGTCGCATCCACTGCGCAGAGGATAGGAAGGAATAAAGTAATTTGGTCCTAACAAAAGTGCTTCGTAAAGATCACGACCCTCAGCGCTGAGGAACATGCCGCAAGGAGGAGGAGGAGTACAATTAAGTTTAATAGATTAATGGTGTTTCTACCTTCACTTCAACTAACAAAAGTTTAGCATGTATGAGTCGTGAAATTGTAAAGAATATGTTAATGCGGCGTCGAGTAAAAAAGGTTGAGAGCCGCTGGACTAGGCATTAGAAGATTCACGGCCATCGTTCCGCATCGCGGCTCACGCCAGATGGTACCGACATTCACATAACAAAGTACGTACATTTGTTAATATGTCTAACTCCATTTCCATGTGGTGTTTCTGTAATTATAAATTGAGGAGACACGATAATATCGTTCCGAATTGAACTATATAGATTGAACTTCGTCTCATATTTGTATTATGGAGGGTAGAGGTAAGAAACACCATTTTGTATTGGGGACTAGTTGAAAGTGTCCACATGTAAACAACAAGGTGTTGTTGGAAGACTCACCGAAATAGCGCTAGTGTAAATCGATGTCGCCCAAAACACGTCATTAACGGTGTTTTTAGGTACCACAAGCACCGGTCACCGTCCTCGTCGAATCCGTTGCTTGCGACGAAGGGCTCGACGAGCGAATTAACCCACAGACACAGCCCACTGAGTTTCTCGCCGAATCTCCTCAGTGGGTCGCGTTTCCGATCCAGTGCTAGATTCTGCGAAGCACTGCTCTTGCTAGGGCCAGTGTTAGCACCACTCCGGTTTGAGCCCCGTGAGCTCACCTACATGTTAGGGGGGAAACTGATATAGCCTCTCAAGGTTATCAGCATAGGTAGGTAAAAAAAGCTAGTGTACCAAGTGGAAATTATATGAATATAGCAGTTTTAAACAGGGTGAAATGTGCTGGATTGTAGTGAAGTCTGGTAGTTTATGCCGCTGTTTTTTAAATCTTTCCACTTGCTACTGTGGCGCCACCTTCGTTAGCTCCACATTTAGGCGGAAACTTCATAATACCCTGAGGTGATGCTCATTATTTCTACCCTTCATACTTTGGATGTAGGTCTCAATTTATTGGGACATTTTGAATGTAAAATTCGATTGCTTGATGACTCGATTGAAGATTTCTATTTCTATTTTTTCAATATGGCAATCGACTTCTTACAAGGCAATTGTTGACAGTGTCGATATTTTTTTTCAATGTCCTTTTATTCAGATAATATGTGTGGAGCGCAACCAGGTATTGATGCATTTGAGATTGTAATCGATTTGAGTGAAATTATATGAAACGAGATAAAATGATGAGACTTCAGTGGAAGAAGCCACGTCTAGCGGCTTGGTTACATTTTCCCATGTCTGTTTACTTTCGCAAACGCTAAACGGTTATTAAATCGCTATAATTAAATGTTTAAGCCTGAAGGAAAAATTAATTAAACAAATAGAAAAAATCACACATCTTCGCTCTCCGCGTTCCCGTCCAAATATTCTAAAGAGTATTAATACATTAAACTAAAGAGTATTAGTAGTACGTTGCAAGATTTGAATAATTCCAATTTTTGAATCTGCCGCGCAAATTGACGCATCTTGACCTTTAATAGGTTTTGGCCGAGCGTGACCTCACTCCCTGTGACGTCACTGACCGCATAGATAATAAATCGTCTAAATAGAGCGTCTTTTTTTAAAATTTAATTAACAATATGAATATCAGGAATTTTCTAAAATTCTAAATTCTAAATAAACAGTATTAAAAAATTACTGTTTATTTAGAATATTTTATTTGGTTTTTTTGAAAGCATTGTTATATGTTATCTTTATATTATTATTGCGTCTAAGTGCATTTTTTTTGGCTTATATGGGTGGACAAGCTCATAGCCCAACTGGTTTTAAGTGATTACTGGAGCCCATAAACATCAACAACGTAAATGCGCAACCCACCTTGAGATATAAGTTCTAAGTATAGTTACAACGGCTGCCCCACCCTTCAAACCGTAACGCATTACTGCTTCACGGCAGAAATAGGCGGGGTGGTGGTACCCGCCCGAGCGAGGTCACAAGACCTCCTAAAAGCCAGTTAAGAAGATAACTTTGTAGTTACTAAGGAACGTCTATACTTTGAGACCTTCTGCATAATCGCATGAGTGTACCGAACACCTTATCGATTCTTCCACAAATACTGACACACGAAACTAAATTTTTTGTAATCTAATCTTAGTTATATTTAACTGTATCTGCCCGTTATCAGAGTTCCGAGATGCACTTAATCTAACGTCATAATATGGATCGCCTGTCAACTGTCATTGCATTAATGGAATCGACTAGAATATTTTGACGTTAGCTCAATATCAGACCACTCAAGGACGCCATCTTAAAATTATGTCTATCTAAACCAGCCTTTCCCAAAGTGGGCGATAAGGCCCCCTTGTGAGCGCTGCTGGCTTAAAGGGGGGCGGTAAGAGACCCAGAAAGAAAATGGGGGCGTTGTGTAGAGGCTTGGGAGGCGATTTGTAATTTGATCTAAGAGGACTCTTAAACACCGACTAAGCTCTCGCTATAGTGGTTATTAAGTAGGTATACAAATGGGGGCGCTAAAAAATAATTTATTCTCAAAGTGGGCAGTAGACAAAATAAGTTTGGGAACCTCTGATCTAAACTATGTCCAGTAGTCGACTGCTATAGGCTTATGATGTATGTATGCTTAGAGCTTCCCAGCGATATCGAATCAGGAATGCGGAGATTCGCAGAAGAAACCATGTAGCTGATATAGCCCGAAGTATTACAATATTGAATCTTGAGGAGCCATATGTCCAGTAATGGAGGCTTATGAACTGTTAAATTAGATTTAATAACCTAAAAAAGTGGTGATGATCTAGATCAAAAAAAAAACGACACTAGAAAAACATCTCATAACTTATCATCCATATTAAAGTGCGTATTGAATTTAATCATACATGTTAAATATTAAAGACTGGCTGACCCGGCTAAACTTTTGTATAAAATAAACTTAAAACAAACAAAAGAAATCCGTCCGACGGGGGACACATCAAAGGAAAAACAAAATTGTTATTTTTATTTAATTCCGAGCATTTTCATACATATCTACCCTTTTAAACCTTCTCTGGACTTCCACAAATAATTCAAGACCAAAATTAGCCAAATCGGTCCAGCCGAGTTCTCGAGTTTTAATGAGACTAACGAACAGCAATTCATTTTTATATATATATAGATGATATTCTCCATTGAGAGAATCATCCAGTGCTCTTAAAGTCACCTCTATTCATGTTAACATGTGACCTCGTATATCCATTTGCATAATGAAGCACAAACATCACTTCAAATTATGCAGTTCACTGAGTTTTTCATTACATTTATTATTAATCAGCATCTTATGAATGTTAATCCCTGTGCCTGCTGCGATGAAATTATGATTTGACACTTTATAAACGTCATTTAATGTAAAATTTAATGGAACTTTTTGGCGGGAACGCGAGGAGCGAAGTTGCGTGAAGTTGTTGTATTTTGTTAAATTTACCGTTTTATCAAGTGTAATAAAATGTAAACAAAATGTGTAATAATGAATTATGGATGCTTAATAACTGTTTAGCGTTTGTTTGATGTGCAAAAATGTCGGCAAAGTGACATCTGTCACTTTTTTTCTTGCCCTTGTGGGCAGACGAGCATACGGCCCACCTGATGGTGAGTGGTTACCGTCGCCCATGGACATCAGCAACGCCAGGAGCAGAGCCAAGCCGCTGCCTACCGCTTCACTTCTCGGGTTCATCCAAAAAGTCAATTGAAAAAGTCTCGTTAAAGAACCACCTTTTTACCGTTTCTTTGTTTCATCCCATCTCATCTTGTTTTGAAGTCTTTCACTAATTAACTTCATATCATTTCACTTCATAACATAACAGAACGAATTTAAGAAGGAAATATTATAAATCGGCTTAAAGGTCTCGGTACCGAGTCATGACAAAATAAAATACAAGCTATTTTAATTCCATTAAAATTTTCCATTAAATGTTAATTTAATCCAATTCATAACTAGAGAAACTCCGTTACGGTCCGTTGCGACTGTCTCTCTAAATGTATGGAGTACACGCAATAACGTTGGAAGCGCATTTCCGTTGTATGTCTATGTTACTAAAAAAGAAACCTTCGCTAAACGCCGACGACAACAGCTTGGAGATTCGTCACAATCGAATTTTGAAGATAAGATGCCTTGGTAACAGATGCCTGATCTTGACCTGATCTGATCTAACAGACGGTCCGAATGTTGTTGTTCGAAACTTGTATATATGCAAGCTTATCTTGAAAATGTCGTAAGCGAGATTCACGCATCTGTTAAATATCTAGTGTTCTATGATGGCTACCCGTCAGAATTGGTTCACGTAGAAAAAAGTTCTGAGGTGACACACCAAAAAAAAAGTCGAATTGTGAACCTCCTCTTTTCCTGAAGTCTGTAAAGATTCAAAGACGCCATTGCGTCTGACTCATATTCTCTTGACTCGTGAATCGATAATGAACACATTAAAATATCGTTGTAAATAAGGAAACACGAAACGATCTAAATGCATACACTGTGCATATTTGAATTGTCTAGAAGATTGCACAAAGTGGGAATGAGTTGCTCGCTCCGGGCATTTCAATATTGTAATAATTGTTACGTTAAAATATTCAATGTAAAAAATTCACATTTAAAAAAATAATCTAATATTAAAAAATAAATAAATAATAATTTCATATTTAAAAAAAAACACATGCCCGCTGAGTTTCTTGCCAATTCTTCTCAGGACGGAGCCTAGTTCTTGTGAATTGGCGGTAGTTCTTTTGACGTTCAACAAGTATGTACTTTCATTTATGTTGAATAATTTTTTTTTGATTTGATTTGATTTGAATTGTAGTCATTGTAAAAAGAAGAACTTGCAATGTTCACGAATTAGTAAGCTTAGTAGAGGCAGGGGCTATTTTTCTATGTCGGTCAGATATTCTCGTTCGAAGTTTACTGGTGGTAGGACCGCTTACGAGTCCGCGCGGGTAGGTACCACTAACCTACCTATTTCTGCCGTGAAGCAGTAATGCGTTTCGGTTTGAAGGGTGGGGCAGCTGCTGTAACTATACTTGAGACCTTAGAACTTATATCTCAAGGTGGGTGGCGCATTTACGTCGTAGATGTCTATGGGCTCCAGTAACTACTTAACACCAGGTGGCCTGTGAGATCGTCCAACCATTTAAGCAGTAAAAAAAAAGTGGATCAGCTGTGAAATATTATTGTGTTGTAGTCTTAGTAGGATACCCTGCTGGTACATAGGGTCCTCATAAGTAGTCTACTCCACCCTGTCTTGCGCTTTTCTCCTTAACAACCCTTCAGGTCATGCCGGCAGTCCCCATCTCGCCATGGTCGTCGCTAAGCATGTCCATGACGACCAGGTCTTCTGCCAAGCGCTTGCCACTCAAACGCGATTGATGCAGCGTTGACACTGTGAAGTTGTACAATAAATTAATTTGAAACATTTTTTTGAAGTGATAACTTTTTACGGTAGAGTAAAGATTCGTTACGTAACGCGTTACGACGCCAGTCCGTCTGGCGTCTCTTTCCCTCACGCATACGACAGCGGTACTGAGAAAGTATGTAACTCCTAACTATTTATTTAAATTTTCAATTTATGTAACAATTTTCTTTACATTATCATATTAATAATAATCTATATAAAAACGAATTTCTGTTCGTTAGTCTCGCTAAAACTCGAGAACGGCTGGACCGATTTGGCTAATTTTGGTCTTGAATTATTTGTTAAAGTCCAGAGAAGGTTTAAAAAGTAGATAAATATGAAAATGCTCGGAATTAAATAAAAATAACAATTTTGTTTTTCCGTTGATGAGTTCCCCGTCGCGTCGGATGGATCCCTTTTGTTTGTTTTAAATTTATTTTATACAAAAGTTTAGGTCTTTTATTTATTGAGTAGGGCACTACGAAGTCTGCCGCGTCAGCTAGTAATATATAAAATTTAAGTAATAACTTTAGCTTTTCGCACGTTAAAAAACCATTTATTAATTTTACGATGTCTTGCGAGGCCATGCAGATAAGCAAAACCACTCCTATTATTTCTGTCGTATTGTAATCACGCGTGAAAGTAGCTCCGGTAAGCAACAAATTAAAGAGCGGACGGTTAGCGTGGTATGGACATGTGATTCGTAGAGAGAAGATGCATGTGACTAGGAGATGTATGGAAATGGTAGTGCAAGGTAGAGGGGCAAGAGGTCGACCGAAGAAGACTTGGATGGGGTGTGTGAATGACGATATGAGAGAGAGAGGAGTGAGTGTTGAGATGACGGCTGATAGAAGAGAATGGAAGAGAAAAATTAGCTGTGCCGACCCCACCTAGTGGGATAAGGTGGAGAAAAAGCCTTCTAATCACGCTCGTTTTCCTCCTCGTCCTCCAGTCGTGCTCCTCGTGTCGAAGGCTTGTGACCACCTCCATCCATGACTTTCGTCCTCACGATTTTGTGCCACCTAGTCCTGTCTTCGGCTTCTTGTAAAGCATCCCAGCCTATTGGTCGCGTTTCCGATCCGGTGGTAGATTCTGCGAAGCACTCCTCTTGCTAAGGCCAGTGTTAGCAACACCTCCGGTTTGAGCCCCGAGAGCTCACCTACACGCTAGGGTAACACTGATATAGCCTCTCAAGGCTATCAGCATAGGTAGGAAAAAAAAGGCTGTGCAATCAATAAATTGTGGTGCGGATCTAGTGAGAGCTTCCACATTGTCAGTAATCATCAGTCTTCCATGATTGACTTCGTCTCCGATTACGAATATCTCGTTAACTTAGATTAAATGATGACATATGATATCATTTGAACTATCCCACTGAATTACCGTAGTAAATCAGTTTTGAACTCGAAGTCGTTATCAACTGGATATTTTAGAACTTGGCCGCACCGGATCCTGAGGGTATTGCCCGTGGGACCACACCCAGAAACTATTGATCAACAATATCTTCGTATCTCTTGACAAACAAGAATAAATAAATGTGCCATTTTGGCTTCTAGCCAAAAAATTATTTTCGCCCCAAAGACTAGACGTAATTGGCAGAGCCGACAATATATTTAAAAATTGACGTTGCAAATCAATGTCAAATTTCAAGTGCACTAATAAGGTTATCGATTGATTCTTTGTCCGCTTGTTTTAATTAAAATGCTATTAAAAAAATCCCTTTTTTTTCCACATTCGAGACCCGCTATGTAGCGTTGTAGAATGTCGTAGTTTTTTTTAGAAATAATAATGATAATGACAATGCAATTGGATAAAATAACATTAAATAATGTGGAATATTTTTATATATAAACATGGATGTCCGTATATTTGCTATAAACTCCAAGAACGTTGGACAGATTTCGATGAAAATTTCAGGAGATTCTTCAGTTTGGTCTAACGGGTGACCCATTGAAGTTTAGTAGCCATCGGATCAAAGTCAGTTTCAGGTCAGTTTTAGGCTTGTGGAGAGTATTAAGTCGGTAAGCAACGGCTTGGCCCTGGCATTGCTGAAGTTCATGGGCGACGGTAACCACTCACCATCAATCAGGTGGGCCGTATGCTCGTTGCATACAAACGCAATAAAAACAATATATTTAATTATAGCGATTATTAACCGTTTAGCGTCTGTGAAAGTGAACAGACATGGGCAATTAAAACGAAGCCGCTGGAGGTGGCTCCTTGGATTCTTTAAAAAAACCCACTGAAGTCTCATCATTTTATATAATTTCATCCAAATTGACTACAATCTCAAATACATCAACACCTCGTTACTATTCACACATATTCTATTGAATAATACAAGGGCAATAAAAAAAACAATTCAGATCTTCAACCGGCCAGCAAAGCGAACCGAGTTTGGCTATCACTAGATAAAAGTCCTTTCACGGCGGATTTCTCTCACCAAAAACATTAAAAAAGTTGAAGAGATTATGGTCACTATAGCAAAATAGAGTAGGAAAAAAAAATTAAACACTAGGAATAACAAGTACTCGTCATAGATGGAGCGACGGCATGCGCAAGGCAGCTGGCAGTAACTGGATGCGTAGAACCGAAGATCGGGTTCAGTGGCGAGATTTGGGGGAGGCCTATGTCCAGCAGTGGACTGCCGCAGGCTGATGATGATGATGACACGTCTTTTCGGATTATCTTGATCCACTATTTGTGCTTTTAGGCATTCCTAGCACCGGGTACCGTTCGGCGAGCAAATTAAACCTCAGCCACATCCCATTGAGTTTCTGGCCGCATCTTCACAGTGGGTCGCGTTTCCGATCTGGTGGTAGATTCTGCGAAGCACTGCTCTTGCTAGGGCTAGTGTGGCAAATTCACCATATTAGAAGCCCAGTGAGCTCACCTACCCTTCTGGTGAATCTGGAGTATAATCCCTCGAGGTTACTTGAACAGGTAGGCAAAAAAAAAATACTCATGATAACAGATTTCCCATATCATTAAAGTAATGAAAAACAATAAAATCTAACAAATTGAAAGTTCGTTATTACATTAGCTTGCTAGAACCAATTATTGTAATATCTATGATCGAATGAACCTCAAATGTATGATCCTTGATTACTAAAACTACATTTATGACTATCTCCCGCGACCCGGATTACTCTGCAGCATTCAAAACGTCTCAAAATGATATAAAAGACATGAAAAAAAAAGCAACATTAAATCATACGGCATACGACCCTGAGAAGATCCGGTGAGAAACACAGCGTATTCAAAAGTGTTCATTCAAAACTACTACCTGTAAACAAGTTTTTAAGGACACGAAAAAAGTGGTTTATCTACCATTTTTTTAAAGTTATTGAACATGTCAGTGGCGATATCTGGTCGCATCTACTCGATTTTAATCTTTGATGCTTTCCATGGTTTTTTTTTAATGGCGAAAACAAGCAACCCGCAGAAAGTAGGTAAACCGGAAACAATAAAAACACTAACCTCATTCGTTTTTATACTTAAATGCTCAGTGTAGATGACTAAGTATATAAATTCAATCTCAGAATTGAATTAGAGCAGGCAGTGGTTGATAGAAATTAGCAATGGCGTCCAATGAAAAAAATCGGAAAATAAAGTACTTTCATATTTCAAACTAATTAATAAATTTAACAGCAATTATTTCGTTCAGAAAGTTCGATCATTACTACTAATTATAGTAAAATTCCATGTACTTTTAATAAGTAATTGAAAAAACAATGGTTTCATTCTGTCCATGTAAATTACACTTATAATAGGTATGTTTACTTCAATGACCATCAAACAACTGTATAATAAACTCGGTTGCCTATTAACGATGGTAAAAATTAAACACATTAATAATAGAGTTACGCGCTGGGGTTCGGGTAAAGAAATGTTCTATCAAAGTACAACTTAAAACTGTATTCAACACTTAGAACCCTTAAAACACTTCACAAACACTTTAAAATTCTCAATCGCTTCTTTCGCTTCGCTTCAGGTGATCCGTTCGCTGTTTCGCTTCGAGTAGCTCCGATTATTGATTGACTGTGTACTATCTCTGCAACGCTTTTATAGCCGATACCACATCCTTGGAATTATCGAGAATATGCCACACATTTCTAGTATTGTGTTTCCGCTATCTGACAATAGTATACAATATAATTACTGATGGTAGGACCTCTTGTGAGTCCGCACGGGTAGGTACCACCACCCTGCCTATTTCTGCCGTGAAGCAGTAATGCGTTTCGGTTTGAAGGGCGGGGCAGCCGTTGTAACTATACTGAGACCTTAGAACTTATATCTCAAGGTGTGTGGCGCATTTACGTTGTAGATGTCTATGGGCTCCAGTAACCACTTAACACCAGGTGGGCTGTGAGCTCGTCCACCAATCTAAGCAATAAAAAAAAATATATGGCGTTGTACTTCTCGAGCGTTCTAGGTGCTATCCACTAGATCTTCCTATATTCGTTCGACTATTCGGCGATAGATGGCGTTACTCTTACCGGCGTAACAATAGTTACAATTAAAACTGTTTTTACGGTTTAATCTCTTTAAGAATTTTTTTATCGTCATAATAACATAATATACGACCATTTCAAAAACTTTACCTTTCCTGCAAAACCTTAAAAGTATCTTTAATTCTACGATTTTATGTTTACGATTCGCGTAAACCGTAGAGAACATTAAATGAAAACTAATTTTTTTAACGTCAATTTTCAACATAACCGGTGAAGTCATGGTATTATAAAATGAAGTACAAAACAGTTTCGATTCCCACGACCTTCACGTGTAATCATGAATGCTTATCTGCTATAATAATAAAAACAATTTAATGAGGACGGTGTCATGCAAAAATGGCGCTAGATTTTAGATTTGACCGAGCTCCCGGGATATTTAGTGTCGATTGGACGGTCGTAATCAATCTCCAATCTTCCAACGAAGCTCACGGGATAACTGGTTGGAAACGTTTCCGGAGTCCGCAAAAATCAATGGTCACATATTAAGACAAACTTGAGTAGCGATGGTAGACGGTAGATAGATTTCGTAAAGTGGTTGTCTATTCTTAAACCAAATGTATGGATGTTTCACGCCAGAAATATGTCGGTAGATCCGGGGCAGAAGTTTCGGTCATCTTTAAGCTATAAAATACCTACTGACGATAAATATTTGACATAGACCTTTGGAACGAGATATTCAGTATTGTATAGCGTTATCTATGTCGCATGAAACACTAGCAGTCCGCTATCCGTTATGACCGTACGCTACCGCAGTTGAACGACGACTAACAAAAGTCACATAGGTAGTGTGCGACAGAGATAACGCTATACGAGGCCGAAATCAGCCGATTGTCTCTTTCCGAACGGCGATGTGCAATATTTATCGTCGGGTACTGTATGTTTTTTTTTATCGCTTAGATGGGTAGACGAGCTCAAAGCCCACCTGGTATTGAGTAGTTACTGGAGCCCATAGACATCTATCTACAACGAAAATGCGCCACCCACCTTGAGATATAAGTTCGAAAATCTCAGTATAGTTACGCATTACTGCTTCACGGCAGAAATAGGCAGGGTGGTGGTAACTACCCGCGCGGACTCACAAGAGGTCCTACCACCAGTAATTACGCAAATTATAATTTTGCGGGTTTGATTTTTATTATACGATGTTATTCCTTCACCGTGGAAGTCAATCGTGAACATTTGTTGAGTACGTGTCTCATGTCATTGAAAACACTAAGTTTCCGCACGATAACTGCACTGTCATGCACTGATTCCTTTGACCTGATTTAAATTTTTATTACCGAATTTAGCGACAATTCCTATACAATTCCAAATACTATACAAGTTGATATAGTGTATTGCTTCATGGAATCACATATAACTAGTACAAAGCTGCCGACGTTTTCGTGAAAGCAAGTGTACACTGAAGTCCACGGTCAATGCAGGATGGATTCTAGCTATCACCTTGATGCATGTCTCAACCTATTGTGATACTCGTGGTGGGATGTTTGTGAGACCGTACGTACCAACACCCAGCCTATTTATACCGCGAAGCAGTAACTACAGTCTACTTCTTGTGAGTCCGTGCGGGTAGGTACCACCACCCTGCCTATTTCTGCCGTGAAGCAGTAATGCGTTTCGGTTTGAAGGGCAGGGCAGCCGTTGTAACTGTACTGAGACCTTAGAACTTATGTCTCAAGGTGGGTGGTGCATTTACGTTGTAGATGTCTATGAGCTCCAGTAACCACTTAACACCAGGTGGGCTGTGAGCTCGTCCACCCATCTAAGGAAAAAAAAAGTAATGCTTTTCGGCTTCAACGGTGGTGTAGTCGTAAAAACTGGAACTTAGAGAACTTATGTCTGAAGGTAGGTCAATCGGGTCGTTAATTCATCGAACAATTCCACTCATTCGATGGAAGACCTTCCCTTTATCCCTTATTCTGTTTACCGTCGTCACCTCCATACGTGTTTCAGTATGGCAGAGAAATGAATTTCGTGTTATCGATTTGGATAGTTGATTTATTAATCTATACATATAAATAAAATTGGAGTGTCTGTTTGTAATATTGAAATAACCGCTTTTTACTACATGCATATGAATATACCTAGTCAGGTCATAAGTATTGTCACACAGTAAAAACTTTTCTTTTAGAATGCTGGCCACAAAAGTCTATTGAACCCGAATTTCGAATTGTTCATGAAAATAAAAATAGTATACATTTAGAATTTTACTCATTTTTAAATATGGAGTGGACGCTTAAAGAAGACCGTGTTGCAGTTATTGCGTTGCATCGTTGCGGTTACGCGCCAATTCAAATTTTTAACATACTGAAAAATTTGAATATAACCAAAAGATTCGTTTATCGTACCATCAAACGATACAATGAAGACTCTAGTGTAGATGACAGGTCAAGAAGTGGTCGCCCTCGGTCTGTTAGGATTCCAGCAGTGATAAAAGCTGTGAAGGCGCGAATTCAAAGAAATCCCAAACGTAAGCAGAAACTGTTGGCCCTTCAGATGGGGTTAAGCAGAACCACGGTGAAAAGGGTGTTAAATGAAGACTTAGGGCTTCGGGCATATCGAAGAAAAACAGGACATCGTGTGAATGCTCGTCTAATGGACCTGAGACTGAAGAGATGCCGCGCTTTGTTGAAGCGGTACGCGGGAAAAAAATATCGGAAAATTCTTTTTTCGGATGAAAAAATTTTTACCGTAGAAGAGAGCTACAACAAACAAAATGATAAGGTGTACGCACACAGTAATAAACAAGCGAGCAACCGTATTCCGCGTGTCCAACGAGGTCATTTTCCATCCTCGCTCATGGTATGGTTGGGAGTTTCTTATTGGGGCTTAACAGAGGTACATTTTTGTGAGAAAGGTGTAAAAACGAATGCAGTTGTGTATCAAAATACAGTCCTGACGAACCTTGTGGTACCTGTTTCTCATACCATGTTCAATAACAGGCACTGGGTATTCCAACAAGATTCGGCGCCAGTTCATAGAGCGAAGAGCACACAAGACTGGCTGGCGGCGCGTGAAATCGATTTCATCCGGCACGAAGACTGGCTCTCCTCCAGTCCAGATTTGAATCCGTTAGATTACAAGATATGGGAACACTTGGAGGAAAAGGCGTGCTCAAAGCCTCATCCCAATTTGGAGTCACTCAAGACATCCTTGATTAAGGCAGCCGCCGATATTGACATGGACCTCGTTCGTGCTGCGATAGACGACTGGCCGCGCAGATTGAAGGCCTGTATTCAAAATCACGGAGGTAATTTTGAATAAACTTTAGTGTCATAAGAATCTGTGTTTTATTAAGTTCATTTTGGTATATGAATGGTTACATAATGAATAAACTTGTTTCAATTATTTTACATTAAACATGTGACAGAATTTATGACCTGACTATGTATATACGGTACATACACCAAAATAACATTTTTTACAATTTTTGTCTCTGT